>NW_027094106.1:4564972-6964972 GCF_029207755.1 Chamaea fasciata
TGACTGCTGTCCCAAAGCCAAAACAAACAGCACCAACCCAGCAAGTCTTCAGATAAGTTTGGATGGTGTTTAGGACCAATCTCAGCACAGAATTCCTGGACAAACAGAATCGAGGCTCAGCATGGCACAGCTCAGGAAGTTTGAATCTGGGTTAGGTCCTGTGTGCCACCCTCATTTTCCCTAGGTCACCACTGGAATGAACCACAGAGAGCAAAGAGTCACAGATTCTGACCCCTCAAATATCTGTCTGTGTGAGTTGGGCTCTTTGTCCTTGAGGATCTCGGGCTGTCACTTAATGGAGCTGCAGCCCAAGAAAGGAGACAGATGGTACTGATGGGCTGAAATTATACTCGGCTAAGTGCAAAGCTATAACTGCTATTTGTCATTCTAAGATCACTGATTTGTCTGGAGAGAAAAACAAATAACTTGTTGGGGGAGTAAGCAAGCGCCTGGCTGTGGCCAGGCCAGATTGGAAGTGGGTGTAAGGCTCAGCACACAGAGACCCAGGTGCCATCAGCACTCGAGGGAGGTTATTAGGATATCATTTCAGTTTCTTTCTCTGTCTGTCTCTCTCTCTCTCCTCTTGCTGTGGAGGTGGAAGGTGCGGGTGTTGTGAGGTGAACTGGGGAGTGAAGATAAAAATCTGTGGTAAGGAAATGCTACAGCTTTATCTCTGTTCTTTGATGTGGCAGGACAAATTAATTGATAACAGAACCAGCCAAAGCAGATGTGGTCATGGCCTCCTGAACTGCCCTATTGCAAGGAAAGGGCCGAGCAACATCAAAGACAAAGGTCAGCCAGTATTCCCCAAGCACAAAAAGACAAATCATGACAGGCAAAGAGCTCAGGCTGCCATTGGGAAGGAATTATTACCACAAAAGATGATGTCTGGCACATGGCCACTGTCCCTATCAGCTGGACATGGTGGCTTCTCTTCTCTGCAATTTCCTTCTGTACCCAAAGGCAGAGTTTGGGCTTAACATTTTCCTGTGCAAGTGACTGTCACTTTGTGTGCAGTGGCACAGGAGAATTAAAGCACAAAGCAGAATCCAAAGACCTGGCCAAAGCCTGTGCAATGGGGTTAGAAAACCAAGTTCATTTGTTTCCATGTTGCCATGTCTTTTGAAACTACCACTAACCTACTTGTTTACTTGGTACAAAGAGTAAAAAGATTTGGTTTCTAGTCCAAATTTTATCATTTCCTGGCTGTGAGCTGTGAGTAAATCAGTTCTTCTCTTGTCTCTGACCTTCTAAACTGCAGGTGATGAAGTCTATTCTGAACTCCAGTGCTAACAGAACTCCAGATGATATTGGTATTTCATATTGAGTATTGTTTGTTTCAGCCGTACCCTTTACTGCATTCTCTGAGCATCTTGATGTTTTTCTAAGATGCCCACTACCCATAACAAACATTTCAGGAATCACCCAACACTAAACCCTCATAATAAAGGAGCTGAGTGCCCAGCAGTTCTCAGGCTGGTTTCTTTGCTCCCTGTTTCTCTACCTGAGAACAGAAATACTTGTCCTTCAAATACTGTGACCTTCAAAGCTGAAACCTTCACTCCCTTGACAAGTGGTTATTAACAAACTTGGGGTTTCTATGTTTCCTTCTTCCATCGTATTGGATTCCTTATATCTTTTAATGTACTCATCCTGGCATTACCCTGCAGCATCAGCATGGTGTAAATAACCCAGCATGCCATTAATCCCTTTTTCTTCACCTGCTGTCCAGGTGTTTTTCCAAGCTATGTCTCAGTTTCTCATCAGAAGGAGATCCTGACACTCATCTCATGCCTCTGCCCATTGATTTACTTCTGGTAAGAAAGCCAGCAGACCAAGGGATTCTGGCTAGAAGGCAGCCACAAAACTTTCCAGCCTAGTTCTGGGCATCCCAGGACATGGAATCATGTAACAGAGAGAGCTGTGCCACAGCTGAAATATAACCAGAATGTATAAATGACTGATCCATCCTCACTGAGGAAACCTGCAGCTTATCAAGGGCTCTGAGCACATATTCCAGGACTTGATACAGGGCTCTAGATACTCTTCTGTCATTCACATGAGTAGAGTTACTACACAGCACACTGACTATCTTGGAATTAATTTCTTTTCACTACAGTAAGGCAGTTCAGCAGCACAGCTTGGTGTTCTCAGGCATCCCAGGAGAGTTGCACAGCACTGGCTACCAAGAGATGCTCAGTTGTTCCACTTTTAAGTGTCCTTGTGCCCATTATAACATTGTAATAAAAATAACCAGAAGCGGGTATGTGTTCCCAGCAGGCATCAGTGATTCATAGCAAACTGTAAAAACCAATGCATGACATAGATAAAGGCATTTGAAGCCCCAAGACACAACTGTGGTGTGTGTGTGCACCCTGCACTACGTCACCAGGAACCAGAGGACTGCAAAAGCTCATCCCCCGCAGCGAGCAACAATAACTCGGTGGGACAGGTCACATTTGGCATCAGCCAGAGCCCATCCTGCTCCTGCGCAGAAACTTAAAGGAGAGATCACAAAAGTAGAAAAGCTCTGGGAGCAGCCTGGACAATGTTCTCTGAAGTTTTTTCCTTCAAGGAATGTGGGCAGATTAAGCCGCAATGCTCCTTTCTTGCTCCTCTGTAAAAGCAGAGGGCTGTCAGCTCTCCCAAAGGACCTCAGCTCTCCGCTTGCAGACCTGTGACTCCCCTGGGGGAGGGAATATCTCCATCATGGTGTGATGCCTACTTGGTTTTTTGTTTGCTTTTGTTTATTTGGTTGGTTGGGTTTTTACTGGAGACAAGGGTTGAGTGGTTTTGTCCCTCTTACCCAGTGTAACCTTGTGGACATGGAAAGTTACACTGCAGGGAAAAGCTGGATCAGGAGGTCTGGTAAATGTGTCACACTAGAGAAATAATATATTTTATACTTAGTGGGATGTTTATAGAGGTGAAAGCAGCTACACCTTCTCAGACCTAAAAATGAGCTCTACTGGTTTTAGGGGGAACACTCCCATTTGCAAAAGTGAGAATCCAACCTACTGAAGTTATTCCTGATTTAAATTCAGTGTAACAGTGGGAGAGTTAGACCCAACTAGTGCAGTTCTGGCAGGTCTGAGGAAAAGGGGAACTGGTCAAATTTGTAGCTGGAATGTGAGAGGCAGTACCAATCCTGGTCGTGGGTACACACACCAGGAGAGCTGGTCCGGGGCCTCCAAGTGACCCTCATTCATCTACAGCTTCTCTTTGCCTTGGTTTTTCTGTCTGTCAGGGTGGGAAAGTGACATTGACCCTTTTTTGGAAAGTGATGTGACAAGCACAAAGTATTAGACAGCTGTGGGAAGCACTGAGAGATCTCTTGGAATTACAGATACAGAAACAAGGAAAGATTTTGTCAGCTGGATGCAAGGACTAAAGAAAAAAAAAGACATTCTGACATGCTATTGCTGCTGAAGTCCCCTCCCTGGAGAGGTCTGGCGAGGGCATTTCTCAGTGCCCACTCTTTATCTGAACTCCTCCGCATGCCTCAATCCTAATCCAGCACAGCAGAGACTCATCCTATTGTGTTAAAATCAAATGCACTTACAGGTAAATGTCACTCTGCCATAAAAAGAAAGGAAACCACTTAACTTTCTGTTTCTTTGTCTACCTGCCTCCATAATAGTTCTTGTCAATTTACATTATTCATGACTACCAGAGAGAACTTAAAATGTATCTTTCAGTGGAATATAATGCAAACAGTTTTGTGTGTGGGCAGGGTAAAACAAAATAATAATTACAATACATGATGATAGTGCTTATAACAAAATATTATTTCCATAAAAAGGCTTCTGTGGCAGGATTACACACTCCAGCAACAATAAAAAATAGCAAGAAAGTAAAATATCTCTGCTGGCGTGTTAGATTCTATCAATGACACTGATGGTTTCATTGTCTAAATAAACACTGTGTGTAGATAAAGTGTGACCTGCAAAGTGAATCATTAGATTGACAGGATAAAGCAAATCAACTTTCTTCTGTCTTTTTGCCTCCCACCCGACACATAATCAGACTTCTCCCTATGTGGGCACTCCAACCGCAAGCATCTGTCAGGATCAGCTATTCTTGTAGCTTAGGTTTGGGAGTTTATGATAATCTGACAAAATTGCATCAGTCCATTTCAGACATTTTTCCCCCTCTTTCCAGCAACATGACTACTTAACATTATGTCTTTAAATGAATATTAGCACAGGTAATTTGATTTTGCAACTTAGGGTAATGCCCTTCACTGTCTGCACGTATCTGCGTGTGCACATCAAATGTATGGAATCTACTTAGAAAGAACACATGGGGCAATGTAGGTACCTAAATCAGCCTAAATCAGCCTAAATCAGGGAATGGAAAACCTAAAGAGAAGATTTTTTTTTTCTCCAGCTCTAATTGAACTCCTGCTGGCTTTTCCTGGTAAATTTATTCTACTTTATTGTGAAGTAAATGCTGTTGGATTAAGGGTCTCAGTATATCAGACCCCAAAAGATGTGTGAAACACTAAGAGGATACTCTAGAGTATGTAACACATTAATTAGCTCTGCTGTCCAAAGCCAGAACAATAAATATTAAGGTGATAGTGTTGTCACAAGATAACTAAAGCAAAATCATGCCTAAACTCACAGCTCCCGGTGAATCCAAAAGACAGATGACTGTCTATGGAAGATAAGGTGACAGGGACATATTCTCCTACAGCCTCAATCAGGACATCCCACAGGTCACGGGCCACACAGTGACGAGCACTTGATGCAAACAAAACTGTTTAAAAAATACACTTGTAGAAGTGATTGGACTGTGTTGCACTGTGTGAAAAATGACAACCCAGAACATCATCTGCCTACCTCCAGCTCCTCTGAAATTGCCACTGTTAAGAAATTTTTGGCAATATTTTTGCTGGAAGAGGTCCTACCCGTGTTACTACAGAGCCTTGATGAGCCCCCATTGATTCATCTTCCCCAGGACTCTGGTGACCTTTTTGTAGGCTGGAGATGTTTCAGAAACTATTAATCTCTTCTCTGGGGTGTGTAGAGAAAACCTATGGAGAGAAAGGCTTCCAGGATCTTCCTCAGCCCTGTCAACAAAGATCAGAGGCAGAAACTGGGTTTCTTGCTTGGTGATGCACAGGAATAAGGACAAAGCTATTACAGGGCAGGGCTGTGTAAAGAGCAAGGGCTGAGAAACACCAAATGGAAAACAATGCTGCTCAGTAAATATTGATAGATGTTCCCTGCTCTCCCTCCACTGCTGCTGCACAGAGATCCCCCTTACCTGCTGCCTTTCAGACTGCCACTCCGCACACTGGAACATTGCTTCCCTTCACCTGAGGGCTGATTCATTTACAGCAGGTTTCTGCATTTGCACTGGGAAGTGAAGGGGTAAGAGAGGCAGGAGGAACCTTTCCACTCAAGACTTTGCTCAAGGACAGCAGCACAAATGCAACCCCAACTTACCACAAGAAATGAGGTGAAAGGTTTTGTCAGTGTTGATCAGTGTTCATTTCACTAGTACTGATTTCCCATTTTGGTGGAAAGATCAAGGGCTGAATGCTGAATAGGAGGAAGACTAAGCCAAACTTTCTTCTCAGGAGATGCTCATTGTGGGTCAGGCTTGAAGCATATTAGCTGGGTATTATAAGGGGAAGAAATGCTGAAACTCCTGCTATGCCTGTTTGGCAGATAAAGAATTTCAAGCTCTGGGGCAGACAGATCAACAATACATTCATATTAAGAAGTGTCTGTGAGATTTGCTAACGACTTCAAGTACCTCAAGGCTGGGACCATGGCCCTTCATGTGTTTATAAAGCACACAACTCAACTGAGCCCTGGCCTGAGCAGGGCAGCCACGTCTCTGCAGCACAGGGAGAAGCTGCACATCAGTTCTGTGGGCAAACACGTGTGCCAGAGGAAGTGTGCAGTTCAGCAGTACAGCCCTTAGACAGGTTTCAGTCTTAAATGGCCTGTCCAATCTTCTCTCCCTTCTACCGAGCAAGGGCTTCTCCCCAAATATAGAGAGGGGTGGTGGTGAGGTCCTGAACATCAGCTGAGAGCTGAATTTAGCTCTGGTTGTCACAGACTCCAGAGTGAGTCCCGTTCCTGCTTCACCACAAGTTTACTTCCCAACCAAAGTGTAAGGGATGGGATGCTCTGAAAGTGCCTCAGTGACTTCAGAGCAAGAAAAGTGACTGAAGTACTGTGCTCTGAAGCTTCTGGCCCTCAGAGCAGCACAGCTGTTCTCTCTGAACAGCATCCCAAAAACCAAAATTCAGTGTAAAAATATGTTGTGGGGTTGAATTTGATGACTTTTGCAATGCACCAACATAAATACTGAGTGTCAGTTGGCTGCTACTCTGTGCAGGAAACAAAGGGAGAGTGAGGTGAGGTGGAGGAACAAGGTTCTCTCACTAGATTGCTTTCAGTCAGCCACCTCTGCTTTTGCCACGCAAAGTTGAGGTAGAACTCCCTATTCTGCTACCCCTCCCTATCATTCTGGCATCCTGGCTGCTGCCAGATTTCCTCTTTCAAATCCAAAAGGTTCAAAAGTAAAATCTTCCCTTGTACAGGGTGTTCATGGAACTCTTTTGGGTCAAGCAGTATTTGAGGCCAGCGTGCTGTCACGTACCAGAGGGTGCTCATTGCTGCTCAGAGTTTATATGGACAGCAGATTTATCCTGGCTTTAGGAGGTCCTGCTTTCTCTGCCCCCTCTCTATCATAATTAGACACATCAAAGAGCTGATCCGTCATCTGAAATGGCAAGATGCCTAACATTTATATTAGAAGGAGTCAAGCCCCAAGCAAGCAAAGATCAAGAACATGATGGTGAATGTGCGGGGGAGATTGAAAATCTGTCTGTGGACCTCAAGGAAGCTGAAGCGACGGAAAATGCACAAGCAGGGAAGAAAAGGCTATCAACCTTCCAATTAAAATCCCCAAGGATGAGGGTTTTGTCTTGTTTGTATTAATCAAGGGTAAGAAATCAGACAACTCAATGAGACAGGAGGAATTGTAGTGAGAAGCGAAGGGCAGGGAAAAGCTGATGGTCACTGGGGGATGGGTGCATGCGGGAAGAAGGAAAACAATGACTAAAAATTTAACTACAAGGTGCTTAAAGGAAACAAAAATCTCCCCAGGTGTCGGGAGTGTTCTAAAGGCAAGACTGGCTTTACTCATCCCTCGACCTAAGCAGCAGGCTTTCTTCAAAGCACAGACCTACTCAAATATGCTTATGCAAAGAGCTTTTAAAGCTTTTATTGACAGCACTTAGCAGCTATGGCTTTCCTGAACCTCAGCTTGCCTGAGGTGAAACTGTGTGGGTTTAATGTCTTCCTCTGGTCAGGGATGGTGCCCTTCAGTTCAGGGACATGCTGGGCAGGAGCTGGGTGCAGCACAAGGAAGGTTCTTGCTCACCTCCGGAGCTCTGAATCAGGAATTCTGCAGCTGTCCCTGCCTCTCGCACCCACAGGGAGCAGATCTCAGTCAAACCCGTGGTGATTAGCCCAAGGCAGTAGATGGTGTCAGTGTCAGAGCCAGGATTAAAACGCCAGTGGTTTTTGGCTGCCAGTCTGATGCTCGAATCGCTAGACCACACCTCTCATTATAGAATAATTGTCTGATTTTTCCTTTGAAATCAAAGCTGTTTACAATTATATGGGAGAGAGCAAGAAAATGCAATCCAGGATGGTTCTCTTTAAAAGCATTTGCACCTTTTTATGTAAAATTTCAGTTTAAACAAACTCAGTGCATGCCGTGGTTAGAGGACTCTAATCCCTTATTTTCCTTTTAATTTGACTGTAGGACTTCTTGTCCCTTTTGGATCTCCGGAATGAGGTGAATTAATGTATTTTTATCTTTTTGAGAACTGCTGATTATGATGAATATAAAACATCACATTTGGAACACAACATAAATGTCTACTGCTAAATGAGTAGCTAAAAACTTTGGCTGTGGATTTCTTAGGAATTTATGATTGTTACATAAGTGCAAGTTTTTTCTGAAATTAATTCAAAACAAGATCATACCACCATAAAAATCAGTATTAAGCTTGTGTTTCTGTATGAATTAGGTAATTTTCTATTACTACTAATGAGGCAGTAAAATTTTTTAGCAATTAAGCACTCATAAGTAGTAAACTAGTGAGAGACAACCTACCGAATGCCTTGAACTCCCTAAAAATCTGCAGAGCTACTCTGGCATTTCAAGCTGTGCAAGTATCTAAAGCCTGACTGAATTAGGCCTGATTTGGTGACACAATGGGACACCACCTTTGGAAGGGTTTGACAGAGTTGCACTGAAACTTCTTATTGCTGAATAGATTTCTGCTTTTCTATATGGAGTCTAGGAGAGCTTTTTGATACATTGCACCTAATTTAGATAAGATACATCAGCAGGAGTCTTTCCCTCAAGTCTAAGGGGCTTTGGACAGGATCCTGGATACCTAAAAAGCTGTAGACAAGTCTGTATTGCAGTCAGCCTTCATATTTAGATGGTAATGTATATTGCTCATGGTTATTATGAAAATGATTCCAATTAGAGATACCAGATGCCGTGATATGAGGTAAGCTAAGGAACCTGTCTTTAGCTAAGAAATCACATCCAGACCTATCATTAACAAAAAATGGCTGAAGCTGTTGATATTTAAGACTGCACATAAATATTGGTGGCCAAAAGCTGTGCAATATGGCTTTTCTAATATTTTATAACTCAACTCAGCAAGAAGCAGAAGATGCAGAAATGGGATTTTCAATACTGGCTTTCCTTCAAGTGAATTGCACTTCTTACAAGTTCCACAGCATCTCCTTTTTATAGATACACGTTAGTTCATTAGACTACCACTAAAGCAGGAAAATAGAACTAAAAAATACATTCTCAGTGCAAAGCCTTCGAGTTAACACCACTCTTGGAACTTTGCAGATCTCTCCCCTGTGGAAATAGACTACAGACACCCAGAGGTAGATTACATTTTATTATCAGTGACTGCAGAGTCAAGTCCTCATTGACAAGTGAAAGTCTTGGCTAAGGAAGGGAAGAGGAAGGGTAAAGGAAGGTTAAATTTAACCCCCAATAGTCAGTGCTCTGTGAATTTCTCTGTCTCCTTATGCCCTGTCTGCAGGAATAAACTTTTTTCCAGGCTCAAGTAGGGCTTGGGTGACATGTGTACATCCTCCTCTTCCTGGGTGGCACATCACAAATGTGTTGACACCAACCATGATAACCACACTTTGTTTTAGTGTTAAGCATAATGATAATGATGTAACCTGAGATAGGGCTGTATTGTAATTACACAGTTGTGCCAGTTATTACATAGTTATAACACAGATCAGCTCCTTGATCAGATATGCCCAGGAGCTTCTTTTGCTTTACGCCTAATGCAGGAACAGAAAACTAGATCCCTAATTAACTTTGATTGAACCTTGATTAGATAAGGGAGTGGGGCCAGTAGGCACCAAGCAGGCGGGGAAGTCAGCCCGTATGTAGATATGTTCAGCGTGTAGGCACCGTCCTGACGAGTCATAGGAAAGAGAAAGGAAACTCCCTTTTCAGGAATTGATACCTCCCGACAAGCACAAAGGAATTAGCCCAGACTAGCCCTCAGAAACGCAAGAAACTTCTCACCTTCCCCATCCTGCAATGCCCCCACCCTATTAAGATGAGATTCTCAAGCAATTCACCTTGGGAACAGATAGATTTCTATCGTTCTCTCCTGCCACCGCAGGAGGGAATTACAGAGAGAGCACTGCGCAAAACACGATTATTTCTCCAAGTATTCACTCCTCACTCCTTTATTTCTGCTAGAAGTGCTCAATTGTTAGTGCCACACAAACAAAATTCATTTGGCCTCGAACAGCTTCTTTGAATATATGATTTAATAAAGGAGTGAATGATACCACACCTGGTTAATTGAACTTGGCCAGCTGAAAACGAAAAAGCAAGAGATGTACCTGAGGAGAACACTCATCATTTTGCTTGTGAGACAGGAGATGTGCAAAATGCTCTCTCACTTCTCCAGAGCTGCACGGGCTCTACAATAGTCAATTTTTGCAGCCAAATTTTAGTCTGTTTAGTCTGACAACCCCCAAAACTTTGGTATTTTAGGATGTGTATTATCCATTTTTCAAGAGTAGAATAGCACATTAATACTCCACATTTATGGTGACTACATACATTTTTCTAGGAATTATTACTGCTATAAACTCAACAGGAGCTCTAGGTTGTTTAATATCTCTTAAAATCTAATGAATGCTACTAATCTAATCTACTTGGAACAAAGAAATAAATACAACTTGGGACACTCTTGACAAACTTTCTTAATCAACTGAGTCTGATTTTTTTTCCCCATGTGTTATACTGTCATATTAATTCCTAACCTTTTTACAGAGTTCTTTTTTTTTTTGTCAATATTCATTCCTGCTTGTGAAGACATTTCATGTCCTTGACCATAGAACACTAGGAAAGTGCTGCTGTGGCATTTTTTACTACCCTGTACATGGGAGGGAGCATAAACCAGAGTTTTATAGAAGCAAGAACACGTGAGCCCTGTTCCAGCACAGCATTTAACTCCTGTTCAGTGAGTATCATGTTGACTTCTGGGAGGGTAACAAGCATATGCCTACCATACTCCTCTGAAAGATTTTAAGTTATTTTAGGCTAACTTAGGTTTATTGACCCAAAGAGTAAAAAAAAAAAACCCTCTCTCAAATAAAACCCACTTCAGTACCTATCCTGGTGTGCTGTGAATTGACAGTACACCACTCTCAGTAGATGTTATCACACAGACTTCTCTCAGTCACTGAATTACACCATTGCATGCAACAGCCAACTTTCAGTCATTCAGACTTTAATATTATCCAAACAAGATTTTTTTTTTCCTGTAGGGCTGTGGACATATTCCTCAGTGAGAACTGTTTATTTTCCAAGTACAGGCTTTCAGAGTCCTTTGATATATTAATTATCCGAGAGGTGTAGAAAAGCATGGCAATCATTTTTGTCAAAGGCAGGGAAAACGGACCCGTTTCACTTTTGCAACACTCAGGAGTGGCTGAGTGTTCCCTTTCACACCCACAACTGCACTAGCCCACAAACACAGGTATGAACTGAACATGGGCAGCTCGCTGGTGAGAGAAACCTTTCCAAAGGTGAGTGGGTGAAATACACAGAACCTGTCTGCAGGTACAGCTGGGGTCATCCTTGTCAGCTTTTTATGGATTATCAGCAACATCCCTGTGTGAGGGAGGGGGTCTTACCACTTCCAAAACTCAGGCACCTTTGTTGCTTCTTTCTGTGCATTCTCCCTTCTGGTGCCTGCTTGAATAAAGGACAGATCACTCAAACCAGAAACTTTATCTTGAGCCTCATTCAAACCTCCCATCACCAGCTTTTCTGAGGGAGCAAAGTTACAAGCACGTGCTCAGTTATGAGTTGGTGAGGAACCTCCCTGGTCCTTGGGTGTTTACTTTCAGGATATGCTTCCACCCTCTGCTGAACCACTGGCAGAACCTTTAGGATTGAGCCACGTTTCATTTATGATTTCCCTGGTTGCGGGGCAAAGCAGTAAAAGTGACACAATAGGAAAAGCATCCTGCAGCCCTCCAAGGAGTGTGCAACAGCCACAGAGACTCCAGTGCAAATAAACTCTCTGATGATACTGATTTGGTTTCTGCTGAGCAGCACCTTAGGAGTGAGATAACCAGCACAGCTCCAGAGAGCTTGGATCTACATTTGTCCCACTCCAGTCATTTTCATTTCACATGTAAAGCAGTTCTGCCCGTGGCACAGAATGCTGCAATAAATAGTACAGAGAGTTTGGTGACCTGTGCTCCCAGGATTTGAACCTCCAAAAAAATTATCTTTTATTTAGAGCTCTAAGGACAGACTGTTTGTAAAAGTACAACACTGCCTTTCTCTCTTTTCCATGGCACAGAATTCTTTTGCCAGGATTGGCTTCTCTTCCTCCTTTGGCAAATCGACACAATTTCAGTAGGCACTTCATCGACTGCCAGTGCTGTGCTACCAATAATTTACCAGAATCAAGACACTTTGGTGCTTTTATTCTGCACAACTAAATAATCTCCCACATGCCCAGATTTGTCCCACTTCTGGTTTACATACTGGAGGCTCAATCCTACCCCGACACTGGGCTCTGTTTCCAGGCTTTTCAGAGGATGAGCCGTCCCAAGGATCTGGAGGGTGAGATAGTGGGTGTACATTAGGGTTCAATTGAGGACACACTGCTGTGCATCTTGAAGAGGAATTAGAGACTTGCATGAACACTGTAAATTAAAAAACAAAAGCACGTGTCCATAATTTATTGAATTTTTAAGGCTTACATAAAATTTTGCGATTTCTGATATGTCAGCTCTAAAAGCACCTTCTGCATGATTCTGCATCAGCACAGATTACAAATGGTCCCTATTTGAGCTGTTTGCAAAGTTATTACAAAACCAGAGTTGAGAGATGCAGGCTGGACTGTGGAGAGAGCTTCTCCCAGGATTCATTTTAGGGGTGAACTGCAGGTACAGCGGGGAGGGTTTGCATCAAGCTGAAATGACATTGCTCACATTAGCCTCAGTGCTCAGATTCAAACATGTATTAACCTGGGAAATAATATAAATGCCATTTAAAAGCCTATTCTTATAACATTTCTGACCCAATTCAGACTCCTTTTGGTAATCTGGGAAGGGACCTTTGTTCCCATGGCAGCCCATAATTTCCTGAGTGAAACAGTTCGGCTGAGCTCTGAATGACAGAGTCAGGCATTTGGATGCTTATCTTGCTTCCAAGTGTTCCGAGGTTCCTCATTTCTCACTTATTGCACAATGCCCCAATCTCACTGGGAAGGTGAGAACCGGATCAGAAAGAAAATATAATTGCTTTTTTTTATTAGCTTATGATACAGTCCCGCCCTTCTGTGTTGCCAGCGTACCGAGTTATTCACAAATGATGATATACATAGAGAGAATTATATAATTATCAGCCTATAATTACAGGTATATAGATATATACATCCCCCTGGAGGAGAGCTGGGCTTGGCACATACCTGCTTGTAATGCTGAGTCTTTAGAGAATTCATGCCCATTTTAAGTAGAAGATTATTTATTTATCAAATGCTTGAGACATTTTATGAAAAACAAACCCAAAAGAATCCTTTGATTCTTTTTAATAAAGTTCATAAAGTAAGTAACCGAACAGATCCAGGCATGCAGGAGCAAACTCTCTTGTGCAGAGTGAAAGCAGAGACGTTTCTCAATCGTGGTGAATTATTGGTAGCACAGCATTGGCAGTCAATGAAGAGTTTGCAGCAGCAAAGCTGATTTGTTGAGGGAAGGGAAGATGCCAGTCTTGGCACAGTGATCAGAAGCCAACACTGAGAAAGCCAAGTCCATGCTGTATCCCCACAGACCCCTTCTTTTTTCCCCCCCCTTTTTTTTTTTTTTGAAAGCTTTACACAAAATTAGTTTATCTTATGATGCTGCTTTAATGCTGTAACCATAGATAAACCCTATTGCCTTCCCACTTTGTTTCAATGCCTCATTTTGTCATTGGGGCAGATAGTGATTCTCAGCTGATATAAATCAGCAAAGCTCCACTGATTTTTAACAAAGCTGTGCCAGCTTCTGCTAGCTGAGGGTCTGCCTGGATATTTCTCTAGCTGTAAAGCAAAGAATCCAGCAGGCAAAGCTGATGTAAGTTGGATATTTTTTTTGGCTGGTTTTTCTTTGTTCTATCTTGCAAGTGCTGCTCTCATTCATAACTGCTTGGATGCTTTCAAGTCTGTGTGCAAGAGTTATGGGGCCTAATCTGGCTCCTACAATGGTGCAAATCTAGGGTAGCTCTAGTTAAATCAAAAGCATTACTCAGAGGTATTGCACTGCTGTAGAAGCACTGTGCTTGTGCAGAGCAACTGATCTGTAAATCTCATAATGTGCCCAGGATCTTTCCAAGAGTTTATTTGCAAACAAACCAACAAAAAGAATCATCGTGGCTAAACAGACTGATTCCAGTCCATGGAAAGCGGACTGAGCCTCTGCCAGGAATCAACTGTAGACACTTGCTAATTACAATTTGTGGCCAGCTTACCAAGTTCAGTAAAGGAGAAAACTGCCCCATTCAGATCCTCTCTCCCAGTTTGATGACATCACTCACATCATTATGTTGTGATATGCCAGATGGGAAAATTTGAGGTGGGGATGAAGTGAAAATCCCGGTTACACCTTTTCTCCAGGCTATCTGCCTCTCCATCATTTTACAACATCACAGAGAGTCTCAGACAGTTTGACTCTGCCATCCCCAGCTGGTTTGGACCAACCAGATAAATGCTGAACCATTAAGAATCGATACATGTTTCCACCATTGTGACAGGTTATGCTGCACGTAGCTAACCTTACTTTAATTAGTTTATTTAAGCTCACTAGTACATTTAAATAAAGAGGGAAGGTAATAGTACAAACTCTGTAATTTCTGTTGCCTGGGAAAAAAAAATAAAAACAGCCCTGCATCAAATGCTTATTGAAACTGAAACATATGTATTAACATATGGCAGAATTTCACTTACTGTATGTTTTAGTGCAGAGCTGATGAGGAAGGCATCTGTGCTGAGAGCATCTGAATGGAGGCTCAGATAATGAGCTGAGCTCAAAAAATACACTCTGAAAGGTTGGGATGTGTCAAAGTGCCCTGCAGTTGATTTGTGTCAGAGCTGAAAGAACGCACTCCAGTCTCACGCAGGTACCTGGCTGGGCTTTCCTTTCTGCACCAGGGCCCTTTGGAGTCCTCCTCTGCTGCCGTGGGCTCCTACTTTGGAAGTCCTGGACAATTCTAAACCCCACACAAGTGATCTCACACCAGAAATACTGACAGGACTTCTACTTGGAGCTTAAGCAAGCAGTATTTACAGTACTGCTGTTTAACAAAGGGCAGGTGAATTGAGGAGCCAAAACACCAAGCTCAGGTCTGGGTTTGAAGTTCTCTTCAGGGCAGCAGCTCTTTGGAGCTGGGGTTTGATTTTGCACTCCCTCCAGATGGGTTCAGTTGTGAACACAAGCTCTGTCCTCAAACCAGGCACCTGAGGGACAAAAGCAAACTTCTCCTGCTGATCCTCAGCCTGGTCATGCAGATCGGAGTTTCACACCCAGCCAGGTATTCTGGCTGTGGGATGAACCCCTGAGCACAGTGACTGCGAACCATTTCTCCTGCTCACAGTGATGTAGGGCTTCAGCAAATCCTTGCTGCCAGCTCCTGATATTATTACTGGGCACTACAAAGTCACACTGTTCTACACCTATTTACTGGAAGTAAGATATGAGAACACCAGGTGTAATTGCTTTACTGCCTTAAGGATAGAGGTCTTTCTGCTTTGACCACAGTAGGACATCTGCATCCCTCCACCACAGCTTACCTGGCTCCTGCAAGATGCTTTCAAAGCACCCAGTTGCTACTCAGTGACCCAGAAAAAAAGTTTACCACCTACTCACAAACCATCATTTTGAAGTGCTGTGTCTCTTATTTAATGCAAGGAATCTTAAGGTTCTTCAGAGTGTGGGCTGTGTATTAAACGTGTGAACCACTTGTGTACCATTGTGCAAATCACATCTTTTGATATGAAATTGTACTCCAGGGATAATTCCTTAAAAAAACCCCCAGTGATTATTGAGACCAAGGAAAAGTATTTAACAGGTGTACATTGCTTTTCAGGGAAGCATGAAAGCTTCCAGGCATGGAGCTTAGGGACATGGTTTAATGGTGGGCTTGGCACTGTTGGGTTTACACCTGGATTCAAAGTTCTTTTCCAACTTAAATGGTTCTGTGATTCTGTTAAATAAAGAAAGTAAGTTGGCATGACTCAAACTGTCTGTTTCTCTGAAACACCAAAAAAAGGTGATGCAGAGAAGTCATCTCTCTGTACACATCAAAATTCCATTTTCTGACAAGCTTTAAATCTGTTGCATTTCCATTTTTACCTGTACTGAGGAAAATTCTGGAGGTCCTGTCATGAAGAGATTTCAGTTTGTGGCCCTGGAACATGAACATTTTATTTATTTATTTATTTATTGAACTCCACCCAGGTACAAACTTCTCCTTCAGAGGAAGGACAGGTTGTCTAATCTGGGGTAAAGCTACACGAGGGATGTCTTGTTCCTGCAGGTGCAAAATGCCTTGGCTGAAAGTGTAAATGTGCTGCACTCACTTCAGTTGTTGAAGATGGCATTAATCCTCTTCCTCCTCCTCCTCCTCCTCCTCCTCCTCCTCTTCTGCTCGGTCTCTGCGCTGGAGGTCACCTCCCACAGACACGGCACAGACAGGAGATACCTGCCTGCTTCTCCCCTGCTTTGAGACAAAATCAAGGCAAGTCATTTCAGCTCTTTGAAGGCAGGTTTGTGCTAAAGACCTGGATTTTATGCTGAAGTGGCTGACACTAATATAATTTGGGGGATAAGGGGTAGCCTTTGGCAGCAGACACTGAGTTGTATCATCCTCAGCCGACGCAGGAAGATTTTCCAGAGCTTGTCTCTTAACACCTTGAATAAGCCCCCGACTTAAATCCACCTTGATTAAGAGCAAAATAGATTATGTATGCACAGGAGCACACAAAATAATATTTAAATGTCTGTTCAGGTACGTAAATAATGCTGTGAACTGAGTCTTGGAGTTGTGCTGTCAGTGAGGCACAGGCCCGGACAGCGAGCTTGGCTCTGCTGGGTCCCAGCCCACTGCTGCAATCACAAGACTATTCCCCAGTATGGATTTGTCTATCCCCTATGTCTTTTCCATCATCTCTAAACTTGAGTGACTCCTATGACTAATGTGATTGTAAGTCATAAAACATTAAGTTATGACACAATCAAATCAAAGCCAAGAAATTCATAGTTAGGGTGTAGGCTACATTCTTAACTCAAAACCAGAAAAGCAGCATTACAGGGTAAACAAAAGGCTGAAGTGTCAGCCCTCATTTTTCAGTTTTGGGCTCTTATCAGTTTGTATCAATTTAAACCTTTTTAAAATATGTAATTTCTTTGACTTATTTTTTTTCCCTCTAGGAACTGAAAATTATTCTGCTTTGAGGTCTGGAACCTGCCATACAATAAACACTACTTAATTGGGACATGCTTAATAGGGATGGCCACTTTAATGGGACATCTCCTAGGGAACCTATTTATGTTAATGAGACTGAATGACAATGACTGTTTCTTAAGTGGGGCAACAAAAAGGAAAAAACTCCACTTAACAGGGATGCACTCAGCTGTTACTAGTTTGTTAAGTGCTTAACCAGGTGTTAAATAGGTCTAAAATTCTGAGCATCCATCTTTTAATTCAAAACTGGAAAATGAAAACATTTGCATCATGATGAAATGTAGTGTTATGATCTGTAAAGTGGCATTTAGTGTGAAGTAAGGGCCAGACTTTTAGAGTAGAAGTTCTCATCTCCAAAGAGAGCTCCTCTCTCCAAGCATGGAGCTACCTGTAGATTGGATTTATTCAGATTCATGGCAGAAGGTAGCAGTGAACCCTATTTGTTCTGTTTATGAATCCTGTGTTTTACCATCTCACCCAAAAATCTTTCCATGCTGTAATTTGAATAAAAAGATGGGAGAAAAAAAAATAGGAAAGCTTCTTAATTCTCAGTGACCCTTAGGTCCCTAAAATGATATCTGAAGACTTCCAGGAACCTCCAAAAGCCTGTAAGCCATCTTGAAGGTTATTCTCTCCCTGCAGCTCTTTTGTGCTCTGCTGTTTCCCCTGTAAATATGTATCCACGTTTCAGGGGGGGAACAAGAGACCATGTCAAGAAGTTGTCTGAAAAACAAAAAATCCCGTCTTAGACGACAGCTATATGAATTTGGGGACTCTCCCAGGCAAACCAAGACATCTGATTATGCCATTGTATCCTGTTTGGCAAAGGAGAGAGTGAAGGGAAGTGATAGACATGAGGGGCAGATGGAGTTTGCCTAATGTGTCTGTTCTTTTCTTCGCTGCCTTTTCAATTTAAGAATGTAGCAAAATAGCAGCTGCTCATAATTTCATGAATCAAGAAGTATGTAAATTTCAGCTACAAAATTTGTTGCATAGTTAGACACACACACACACGCACAAAGAAGGGGGAAAAAAAAGGAAAAAGATCTTGCTTGCATCTACAACTTTCTTAATCTGGCATGCAAATTTAGCTTTCAGGCCTGGTTTGCCTCTCATTTAGCAGTGAACCCGAGTGGCTCAATCGATTTCGCTGCCGTCACGTAGGATAATTCCGTGGGATAATGGAGAGCCTGGCATGAAAAGCTCCTTTGGCGCCCCTGAGCCACCAAGGGGGTTTGTGCCCTACCTCTGCTGCTGGGCTGCAGGTGGAGGGAAGGAAGGAAGGGGTTTTGGTGGGAATGTTTCCCCGATCAGGGGCTGGGAACAGCTACCTGAGGATGCTGACAAGCACCACAGACCGAGATGGAAATCACTCTCCTCGTGTTTCAGTCCCTAACAGCCCCCCAAATTAAAAGATGGAAAAAGTGACTGGAAATGCATCATCCACATGTATAAAACAGTGCTCCGGAGGGGCTGGGATTGGGGCCTCCACACACCATACAGCTGGTTCTAGTTTCCAGACAAGATTTACTAAACACATGTAAACCGTGCGTATCTATTTGAATACTTTTTGTGCAAATAACTTCCTCTGTGGTCAAGCTGTTCCTCTCAGATCCAGGCTACAGATCTGTGCTTTATACTCACCACTTTTTTACCCTTGGATTTCCACCAGTATCAGTTCACACTCAGAGTACGAAACTGTGAAGGAGGGAGCTGAGCTTGGCAGCAAGAGTCAGGAGAATTTACAGTGCAAAACACTGAGCAAAACTCATGGTAAAGGGCAGGAATCTTCCCTGGCTTTGCTCCATCCGAGGCAGTGGGGCAGATCCTGAGCAGCTGTAAACAGCCCCACCACTGCACGTTCCACAGGAGCTGCAAGCATTTCTATCGCTTGGCCCAACAGCCTCTTGCAGAGATGCAACATTTCACCAGCTCTGCTGGGGTTCCTCCTGATTTATACCCCCCGAGCGAGCAAGCAGAGCCAGGGTCTTTCTTCACCAATTAGAAGTGCCCCACAATTATATCTGCCAAGTGCCATGAGTTCCAACTCTAAACACAGAGCAACAGCTGAAACTGGATATGAAGAAGCAGGAGGGGCAGAGTTTTATGATCGATGTTTTATTGGAATCATATAAAAAAAAAGAAAAGCATTTCACATATTTCATGGAGGTATTTTATGTGCAAATTTAATATGAATCCTCTTCTTGTTAAACTCTTACGTGATCTATGTACTTCAGTATATAAAACACACTATAGGACAACTATGAACAAGTTTATTAAAACAACTTGGGCTCCTGTTGACATCACCAACCGCACAAGTGCTTGCTCAGATCTTATCAGTCTCTCCTTATATTTCAGGTTACCTACTTGTTCGTTTTCCCTATATATCTTTCATTGTTACAAGAATTCAACTCCTGGGCAGATCTCGCAGATAAATCTGCTTGTCTGGGGAATATGGCTCTAGTTCTAATTTTGCAGACTTCGTTCAGGCAATACTCCCCCTGACTGCAGGGATTTTTGCCTGAGTAATCCTTTCAGAATTGGACTCTCCGTGATTCTCATTTACTTAACAACTTGGCATTACATCTGTAAAATATTAGCCCGGTAATGTAAAATATCAAATTAGATTTATGCATTAATCTAATCTATATATGAAGCTTGATAGTCAGTTCTGTTACACTGCATTATTGCAATTCCAGGCATTCTGTGTCATTTCACATTTGTTCTGATGATGCAAGAGAACCAAGGAGTGAGACTGATAGATCAAATTTGGTTGCCCATGCATGTTAAAGTCTGAAACTTTGAACAAAATTTAAAATCAATTTCCACTTTCAGATAAACCATGTAAATGTTTTCCTATCAATGACAAATAAAGAAGAGCACCCACAAAAAGCTAATCTGAAATAATCAACAGAGTAACAAGCTATTAAACAGGAAAAAGCAGGTCAAAATACTCAGTCAAACTGCAAAGTATTCTCTGAAAATCCTTGAAAAGGACAAATAAGCAATTGTTTCTTTTCTGTGTGACAGTTGCAGTCTGAAAAGTAAAAAATTACTCCTCCATGCATGTCCACAAACTGCATTTATAAACACTGCACACAACTAAATTGTATTTGTTTCCTCCAGGTTGGCTCCCCTTGAACATTTTTCTCCTTCTTGCAGTTTTTGCTTTTTCATATAATCCCTTCATGAAAGCAGGTCTTATGCCCATGGCCCTGCTTCAGCAGCCAGTCCCAAACAGCAGCCACTTAAGGACACGTTAAACTGAAGTTTTGTGTGTGCTTTGGTACCTTTAAAAACTGGATTCTTGGAGACAACCCACCAACACGTTATTCTTACATCTTAAAGCCATTTACTTCCCTTTATGAATGCTTCCAATTTGTTTTATTCTTGTTGGGCCGAATCCAGCTTGTTATTTACAGAAAGAACACAACAAGATTAATAGGATGTGGTCTGTACTAGCCCACACCCCTGGAAATTCATAGTGATCCCATCAATTCTGTATAATTTCTTTGGATTCATAGCAGGTCAAAGCCCCAATCCAGGATAATGCCAAGCAGATGCAGACAAGGGCCAGCACATAAATGTGGAGAATCGTGGCCAGAATAAAACTGGATCTCCTTATTCTAAAGAAGGAGGTAATGTTTAGATTCAAAATATTACATGGATTTTTTTTTTCTCCCCTGTTTGATAATCTGTCACCATCTGGACACCAAATAGGAAATGATGCAACGCCAGGGGGAAAAAACCCAATTTATTTCATACATGTTACTAAAGAAAGGCTGGATTGATGTGTTACCCCAAGCACTTTGGCTCAATCGTGTGTCACAACAGGCACAGGTATGCTCTCTTAAACAGGAGGTTCTCCACACTGAAATGTTTCCTGTGGGACACAGCATCAGTTTTGCCAGTGTATGGCAGCTGCAGTGAACTCAGGGCTTCCTCTGAGGCTGTCTATTTTCTCCCTTTCTGCATTAATTCAGAATTACTGTTTCTCCTTCCCCAGCATTCGCATGCAACCACCCCAAACACAGTTGTGTTTGCAGAAAATCACAGTTGTGCTAAGTCAGTCACAGTGTTCATATTTTCTAAGAAAAGATGTGCTTCCCCAAATGAAACCTCACCCTCATTATTGGAGAACAAACCACCTCAGACACCCCAAACACCACAAATCACAACACAGGCACCCGTGGGGGACTCACTGAGGGATGCGACCACCGTGGGGGGACAACGGGACCAGAAAGCCCAGCTGGAGGAAAGCAGCAGAGGGATGTTCCCTTCTTCCGTCCCACGTGAAGTGCTCGTGTTTGGAAAGTGAAAGAAAAACCTTCCTTCTCATTTCTTTGCCAAGGCAGCTCAGCTCTGCACTCACCCACTTCTGTGCAAGGGAAGGAAAGGGGAACTGGAGGTGCGGGAGCAGCTCTGAGCTGCTTCATTTGTACTTTCCCTCCTCCTCCTCCTCCTTGCTGCTTCCCTGCCCCGCAACCCTCGATGAACCACGAGATTTTGATCTCTCAGTGACCACTGGTGCTGTGCAGAATGGAGAAACTGAGGGAGGACCCAGGGAGTCCTTTCATGCCATGAAGAGCCCTGTGCCAGCAGCCAACCACAGCTCCTGTCCCCAGCCACAGCCACTAAACCAGCTCTCCTGCCACGGGCAGAGTGCCACAAACAAACAGCATAAGCCCAGGTGAGGTTCAGAACACAGCAAGGCATTTAAAATAATACTGCAGGCTTCAGATCCTAATTCTAAAGTGGTATGTGGGATATTGGAGCTGAACATACAGCAGAAACTGGGAGAAATACCTGGCTGGGACAGAGTTACTGGAGGTGAAAGCACAGCCCAAATGGACCTGAGCAGGGAGGGAGAGGGGAAGGGCAAGGACCTGAAGCGAGGAAGTGGCTGCATGAAGTGGATGAGGGTTCATGATAGGAATAGCAAGAGTTAAATACCAAAAAGAGAAAAAAAGGATGTGCAACAAAACCAAAACCCCAAACCTCTAAGGGAAACCAGTAAAAGTAAAAAAACATGAAAGTTTTCAAGTGAGAAAAAAGGTGGGAATTTTCCTGGGAACATAACTTACTAACTTGTCTGCTGATCGCTTTAGAGGGCAGAAAAGATAAATTCCCAAATCAAGACCAGCTTAAGTCAGACTGAAGAGTGCTGCATGGAGCACGAGGCCAGAAAAGGACTCGATGTGCCTCCCATCCAACAAAATCCTGGCTCTGGTACCATCCTGTGCATGGGATGTGGGATGAGAAGGCAAGCACAGTGCTGACAAATTGGAACCGGGGTGAACCATACCCTGAGAGAAATTCAGTATCAAATTTACTCACTCCAGCTCCAGGGCATACACAACCCAATAGATCCTTTCCTCCTCTAATTCTTTCTGCTGATCCAGATGTTGGCCAAAACACAACCATGCATCTGGATGGAACATTTGGTAAGAAAAGCAGCTGTTTGAGGGAAATGTTGTGGGAGCTCTTTTGGGGTGTTCAGTAACTCCTGCTGCACATGGCAGACACCACTGCAGTGCCATCCCATGTTTGTGTTGGTGTGGGTTAATCCACAAATCCTCAAGGAAGATCTGTTGTGGGTTATGCTGGATCCTCATAAATGTCTTCAGAGCTACCCAGCAAGTAACCACACCGGGCAAATTTACTTTGCTTTTAATTGTGGCTGTTTTCCCTGCCCTCTGTGAGAATTCCTTTCTGCTGTTCCACATGCCAGAGTGTATCTGTGGCTGCGCAGTGCTCACAGAGTAACAGAAATCCTAGGATTTTGTGCTTGGATCCTGTGTGCTGCCATCTATGTGATTTCTGCTAAAACTTTATCAGTTTACCAAAGAATGTGGGAATTGCCACGTTGGTTGAGAAAACAAGGGTCCATCCAGCTGAGTGACCACAGCTGGACACCCAGGTAATCCTGTGCGGGCACAGGGGATATTTCTCCCTGCTATTTTCCCTGTTTCCAACCATTTTCTGCTCAGGGGCTTTCCTAAGTTTCTACATGTCACGGTGTCCACATCACTGGCCAAACCCTCAGGCAATTTATGTGCTGCAAAACCTCTGGCTACTACGAGAGATATAAATCAAGCAGAATTAGAGTCATTGACAATAATTGGGGAAAAAAAAAATCTGTGATTTGGAAGACATATATGAGTTTTGATCTTAATTTGGACTAAATCTCCCAGGAACATAAATTATCTGCTTGGCTGTGTCTGTTCCCTGCCATCCCTGTGGAATCTTGCTGTGCAGTGGCACAGAGCAGTAAAGGATATCTCAAATCCAGTTTAAGGTGAACAGAAGGGCAATTCCACAGTGGAGAGGGTTGGGATTTTGGAATGAGGAGCTCCTTTCCTGGCAGCCAGGGAAAAGAATCAACTGAACAAAATGCAAAGACAAGAGTCATGAAGTGAGGAGGGAAGGGGCTGGACAAGGAACAGACAGGGGTACAGAGAAGGCTCTGGAGGAACTCATTTAGGGAAACTGACAGAAATTTGGGAGACAGTTTACATGAAAATAAGAAGAAAAAACCACAAGAATCCTTGAGGAAAAGACCCAAAAGTTACAGGTGCTGGGAGAAGCAGCACCTCATCTTTCAGTGTCCTGGCCAAGAAAATCAGCCACCTTCATTAAATCATTAAGGCAAAGAGAAGCCTAAGTCCAGTGAAACATCCTCATGAATGCAGACTGATGCCCAGGGGAGCAGCCGTGCTAAGGAACTGCTCCCAACCAGTTTGGGACCTTTGGAATAAAGATCCATTTTCTTCAGTATTCCAGACGATGACATGAAGAATAACAAGAACAATTTTCTGTGATGGCCCAAAGTGCAAATACGTTCATTAAAGAGCTGTATCAGTGAGATCATACGACATTAAGAGGTAACAAATTTTAATGCGATTTTCACCCAATTCCTAAAAATAAACCTGCACAACATACTTACAGATATTTTGGATGTACCAAGCATTACTAGTTGCTGCCATCATTTGAGATTTAAACTTCAAATCCACTGTGCTTCCTTCTTCAGAACTCTATTAGTGCCCGTTGAAAGAAGTTAGCATTTACACAGCTCAAATCTAACTTTAGAAAAACCTTCCTCAAACGAACAGATGAGAATGATTCCTCAAAACATAATAACCCAAGAAAACTTTATTCTAACCCTCTTCCTGCCAGGGTGCACCCAGTTTTCCAAGCTCCCTCTCCCATGGCACACAGGTACATTTCAGCAGGAACACAAAGCACATTATCGCTTGCTCCAAGGAGCTCTGTAGCCTGCAGGATCTTTGCAGAATCCAGCCTGAAGAAATGCAGCACTTTGAGAAAACAGAGCTGTCAAGCAAGATTTCCTTGGGCTTGCTGCCACACAAAATGGCAAACGAGGGACTTGATCCTGCATGGAAGACAATAGGAATTATAGGTGCTCAGCGTTTGTCTTCTGGCAGAGTTAAGATTTCTCAGTAATTCCCCAAATCAGCTGTACTGCTGTATACTTATTCAAAATTACATAGCTAAAAGCTTTGGTACTTAGCCACAGAGCTTTTATTTCAAATTGGCAATAATGTAACTTCTGCAAAAAAAGAGACTACAATAACGTTAAAAATATCATAAAATGTTATTTATATCAGGATTCATTTGTTACCCCATATGACAATCATTCATATTTCTTGACAGATATAAACCTCTGCTTAACACATTAGTATCATAAATATTACCAGATATAACACTGTAATTTAATATCTACCAAATGTATTTTAAAATATTACTCAGTTTAAAACTTTGGATTTTAACCAGATGTGTTTCCAGAAAATGATTCAGGTCAGATGCTTTTTTTCTTTTCCCTTTTCTGTGCGCGCGCGTTCAAAGCGGAGCGTTCCTATGTGATTTATTGTGCCATGACTGTGTGCCCCGAACCTAAAACAGCACCACGATACTTCATCCTTGAGGCTTACACACCTGCAGTCCAAACTAACAAGAGAAAACATCTACATGGCACGGCAGGAGCCTTTGAAATGTCTTTTTGCAGTTGCCTGGACACAGAACAGACTGGTAGAACAGGGAGGCAGCGGAGAAAGGGTGAAGACAGGAACTCCAGCCTCTTTCATCTAGAAAGGGGGGACCATGGAGAGATTAGAGGAAAGGATTTTGATTAGATCACTGGAATGTGAAATGATGCTTCCCAGGATTAAAATCCTATTTTAGAGCTACCAAACCGGTTACGGCGTTACTCGGAATTCGGAGGCTCGCGCAGCTCCATCCCTGCTCCGTCCCCGGCTCTCGCTCCGAGCACCCCACACCCTCTCCCCGGAGCAGGGGGGACCCCAGCCGGGCACCCCAATCCTCTCCAGCATCATCGCAGCAAGGAGCTGCCTTCCCTCCAAGCATGGCACTTCTGGGGGAGAAGGAGTTTCCTTCTCCAAGGGCATCCCTGGGTCCAGCCCCATGGCAGTGGCGTGGAGGCTCTTGGATTTCAGTCTCATTGGGCCCCCAGTTTAGATCACCACGTCGAGGTCTGACATTTTCATAACCAAATGCCATTAGTTTTATTCCCAGCACAGCCAACCAACCATCTGAAGGTCTGTAGTCGTCGGGCTGATCATTACGTGGAACCCATTAACATAAAACCCGCCATCGCAATTAGTATCTTTGTAAGCAGCAGCCTCAGCAAAAAGTGGAAATGGAGGCTGAAATGATGGTGCTCTTCCAAAGGAGGCCGGCAGCAGATTGGGAAATAATCTGTGGCAATTGCTCTGCCGCTGTCTCTGCTGTAACTTCTCCAAAGACAGGCAGAGCCATTTCCAAGCAGGCAGCCCACGGGCTTGAGCGAGCACTAAATTCGCTCGGTGATCAAATACAATTCTAGGAAAAAATCTACAATCGTTCACTTCGGGGGGAAGAGATATTTTCCTTTTACAGATGAAGGGCAAAACAGCGAAAGTAGCTGTATTTGGAAAAATATTGTGCAGCTTATTGATTCCAGAGGGGACAGGTACAGACCGTGGGTTTTGCCCGTTTCCCAGTAAAACCAGGGAATGCTTTCGAGAGGGGCAAGGTATCTGCAGGCTGAGTGTGTACACTGGTTTGTTTTGTTAGGAGATGAGCCTGCTAAAATGTTCTGTGCTTTTCAGGAAGGGAACAAGGAAAATATTCGTATTTATAGCAACATTATTGTTTAGAACAAAATAAGTTATTTCATCCTTTTAATCTCCGTTTCTATGGATATCCTGCGCGGGGCTGGGATCTGATTTTCCAACCTCCGTGCGATCCGTCTCCCCTCGGCAGCGGCCGGCGGCACCGGCCCTGGCAGGGAGCGCCTGTCCGCGCTGAAGAAATCCCGTTCCAGGCGCTCCCGGACCGCCCCGGACACCGGGAACCCGCTGCCCTCGATGCACTTTTTCATTGTTGTTTCCCCTAAACTCTCCGCACTCGGCTAATTTTAGCCCCGCGGCTCCCCGAGAGCGCTCCCCCCCCCCCTCGCCGCCGCTCCGGGCACCATTTGCCGGGCGATGCGCTGCCATGAAGCCGCACCGCGCCCGCGGGCGCTCCGCACCCCTCCCGCACCGCGCGGCTGTCCCCGCGCCGGCCCGGCCCGGCATCCCCGCCGCGCCGGGCCGCGTCCGTCCCCCCCCGGAGCGCCGTAACCCCGCGCACCTCCCCGCACCGCCGTGTCCCCGCGTTCCCCCGCCCCGCACCGCCGTGTCCCCGCATCCCCCGGCCCGGCGCGGCCCCGCTCCGCGCGCGCGTCCCCGCGTCCCCATCGGCGTGTCCCGCGTCCTCTCCTGGCGCGGGGTCCCCGCGGGCGCGCGCCGGGGGCGTCGTGAACGCGCGGCGCCCCTTCCACCCCCCCCACCACCCCCCCACCGCGAGCGCGCGGGCTGAGTCCGTGTTCCGGGCGGGCTCCAGGCCGGGATTTGGGCGCTCCCTGCCCGCCTCCCTCCCCCTTGCCCCCCCGCCCCTCCTCCCCCCTCCCGCCGGCTCCCTCCCTCTCTCCCTCCCTCCCTCCCTCCCCCTCCCTCCCGGCTCCTGAACTCCAGCCCCTCTCTCTCTATCAGCCGCTCACTCTGTCTCAATATGTCTCAAGATGGCGGCCAATGTGGGATCGATGTTTCAATATTGGAAGCGCTTTGATTTACAGCAGCTGCAGGTCAGGCTCCCCCGCTCGCCGCACCGGCCGGGCCGCGCCGCCGGACCCCCCCCCTCCCTCCCTTCTCCGCCTTCCCTCGGGCCCGGCCTCCCCCTCCTCCTCCCGCTGCCGGCCCGCGCCGCCTAAAGGGAACCCCCCGCTCCGCCCGGCCGCGGCGCTCCGCTCCCTCCGCCCCCCCCGCCATCGATCACCGGCCCCATCGGAAATTGATCCTCTTTGTTCAATTCATCGATCAGCCCAAGATGGCGCCGGAGCCGCCGCTGCCGGGGCTGCCGCCGCTTCGCCCGCTCCGTCCCGGGCTGCTCTTTCCCCGCTCCGCGCTCCCCCCCGGCGGCGGGGCCGTGCGGGGCCGGCGGGCGCGGCGGGACTCCCGGCGGCCGCCGCTCATCCCCCGCCCGCCTCCTCCCTCTCCCTCCCCGCCGCCTGCCCCCTTCCCGCCGCCGCGTCCCCGCCGCTTTTCCCCCGCCGGGAGCCGGGGAAAGTTTACCGAGTGCTGGGACTTTGTGTGGGGGCGCCGGGCGGGCTGGCGGTGCAGGCGCGGAGCGGCGGGGGCTGGGGGCGCTGTGGTGCCGGGCGGGCGCTCCCCGCCGCCGCCGCGGGGTGCCGGCCCTCGCTCCGCTCTGCTCCGCTCCGCTCCGCTCCGCCGGGCGCGGGGCTCCGGCCGCCGCCCTGCCACCGCCGCGGGCACCGCGGGAGGCGACGCGGGGAGAACCCGCCGGCTGGGAGGGAGGGAGGGAGGGAAGAAGGGGGAGCGGGCGGCGGAGGGTCCCGCGAGGTGGGAAGGGGCGAGCGCCCGGTGCGCGGAGAGGGGAGCTCGGGAGGGCAGCGGCAGCGCCGGGCGCGGGGAGGGGCGCGGGGGCGTCCCGGCCGGCGGGGGAGCATCGCGGCGCATCTCCCCGCGGCGGCGGGAGGGCACGTTACATAATTCACGGGCTCTCCAGCCTCTCCTGCTGTCCAGGATCTGACAGATGAGCGGAATATTGATGCTTTACTGTGCTGGCTCGGGAGAGCCCAGAAGTGCCGTTTCCTGCGAGGGAAAGTCCTCGCAGGCCGGCCTCCCTTCCCCCTGCCCCGGGGGATCATCCCCGGGGGAATCGCGGCCCCACGGTTTAATTGAGTTGCCGGGCTACAGATAAGGCCGGGGCGGGCCGGGGGGGTTGTCAGGCGCTCTATCGGTGCTGCTCCCGCCGTGAATGGGATTGCAACACGCGTGTCTCCCAGTTGATTGGCGCAGGAAGGCGCTGCCCTGCCTCTCCAAAGCCGCCGCTGCCTCCCGTTTAAATAAATTGGCTCGAAAGCCGGCGGCTGCCCACCCTGGCCCCCGTGGAGGCGGCGTTGGAGCCGGCCGGAGGCTGCGGCAGGCGGAGGGATGGTGCGCTGATGCTGGGCAGAGCCGCATTCCCGCTGGAGGTGAGGGGATGCTGCCGGGGGGCCGGCAGCGGGACCCGGCTCCTGCCGCCCTCCCTTCCCCTCGGCCGGGCGTGCGGGAGCGATGCTGAAACTCCCAGCCCAGCAGCCCCCGAAAAGGGAAGTGCTGCGTGGGATCGGTGCTGGGAGGCCGGTCCCTTCCGACTTTCAGGTGCATTAGGAGGTGGGGTAAAGTAGCGTTTTGTTTCCAGGGTTCTCTGCCGTCTTCCAACGCCCCTTTCGCGTTTTATTGTTTCTTTTAAAGGTTTTGGATTAAGGTAGACTTGGCTGAACTTTGCTAACTTGAAAGGGTTCTTAATAGTGACCCGGAATACCTACAGGAATACAGAGAATGAGATCCAGATGTAGAATTGTATAAAATAAAAATGGATTAAATTAAGATGTAGTTAAACAGGGTCTGACATCTCTAATTGTGGACTTTTGCTTTTGCCTCTGTGTACGTGTGGCTGTACTTGCCTAGCATAGGAAAATAAACGCTCCGAACATCGCTGCCGTGGCGTCACATTTAACGGTGAACAAGTCTAAATATTGCCTATAAAAATAAAGCCTTCAGAAATGCTTATTGATTAAAACATATTATGCTAAAGTATCTATCATGTAAATTAAATTCTAAAATGTAATGAACACAGCCAAATGGCATTTTGATAGATTGTTCTATTCTGTTTTTAGTAGAAAAATAGCTCACTTTTATAATAATTTAATTTCTGTGCATACTGTAAAACCTGTTGTGGAGTATCGCCGTGCAAACCTTAATCTCGTTTTTGCAGACTAAATGTGACAGTCTGACTTGAACAGCTTGTAGCTTCTCCTTTGAAGCGTTCTGGTAACGCCAGCTTAGAGTTGTTTGAACAATATTCATTACCTGCTTCTGAGGACTGGTGATTATTTATCCGTGCTGCGGATTGAGGCTGTTCACCTGTTGGCAGGTTCACCAGGCAGGCTGGGAGCAGCGCAGAGTTTGTTAACTTTGCATACACTGTGTCTGCAGCCTGGAGTGACCCAGGAGGGAGCGAGCACCTTCCTCCTCATGCAGAATAGTTAATTTGTTTCAAATTAGCTTCTTTTTTTTTTTTTTTTTTTTAACCCACCCACCTGCACGAAGAGGTAGTGTAATATTTACTGCCACTTGCAGATGAAGCAATGTGCTTTTAAAACCATCGTTCCCGGGGATGAAGTTCAGTCCCACAGAACTGTCCATGCCTCCCTCCTTCCCCGTCCTTCACTCGCACTGACGTATTTCGAGCGTGGAATTGTAGAAAATAAAAATACTTCCGTGTACGCTCTGTTCCAGCATGAAAGCCTGGAAGATTTATGCTTAACACAATTCCACCTGAGCCCTGTGAACTCCAGCTCGCGTAGCTCAGGGTGTGAGGGCTTTGAAGCTCTCTGTGCATGAGAAAGGCGTGAGGAGCTGGGACTGGGCAGTCCCGGATCGCTGGCAGCGAGCGCCGCGTACCCGGCTGCTCCCAACTTCCTCTTCCACCTTCTGTTAGAAGGAGACATTTAACTGTTGATGAGCTTCGACCTGCCTTGTAATATTAAGCAGCAGGTTTCTCCAGATTGTATCAATATTAATTAAAAACAGAGCCAGGAACACTTTAGGGTCTGACTTTTTAAATTATTTATTTCCTTTCGCAAAATAACCCCTTGTTTATAGGGAAGGATGTTTCAAGTGTTGGAGACAGGATTAAATAATTCAGAACTTGGATTAAAGAACAAAAAGGTCTGTTCACAAATGGAATATGAGATGCAAAAATGGCAGCTTCCTACAGGTATCAAACGGGGCTCTTCACTGGAGACTGTACCTGCGAGGCACTCAGCTGAACATTAACCCTTTTCTACAGTAAAGGCTGGCATGATTCCTAAAGAAACTGTGGGATCGGCGTGGCATTGCTGCCTCAGTTTGCTGTGTGGTGGTAGATGAACCCATGTTTAATGGGGGAGAGAGCTGCAGTGCTCAGAGTAAACAGACCCTCACAAACAGCGAGTCTCCTGGCAGTAAACGCAGATGAAATCACTGGAGAAATGCTGCTGCCCTCGAGTTAAAGCTGCGCGTCCCGTTTGGGAGCAGTTGTGTGATTGGAATCAGCTCAGCAGCGTGAAGGTAACCTGCTGTTCCATGGCCCTGGTTTGTTTGTAGTTTTTGGTGTCACCATCACCTTCGCTCTAAAAACAACCTTTTGCTGGAGAAGAGGAAAAGGAGCGTCGTGTTCCCGTGGGCACAGCATGCAGCTCTCCTTGACAGCTTGCTTAATATTTCTAAATGTGTGTGTATATATCAATATCAGAGGAGGCAGCTGGTCTTTCTGACCACCAGGAGTAAGTCTAGCTTGAGCCACAGCTCTGAGCTGCATCTGAGGACATATGGAAGAAGTTAATAGCCTTTGAAAACTTCTCCTATCTGTAGTTATTTTGACAATAAACACAAGTTCTCAAAATGTCATTGTAGCTTTTTAGGACAGGCTCACATTCTGGTGAAAAGTACAGTTTCTTATTGCTTTTGAGCAGAACTGCAGAACTCATTACCATCAAGCTGGGGAGTGAAAATCTAAAGGCAAATCTTGCTAATGTGTTTGTTTTTTAAAATCTCATCCTGGTATTGCATCATATATGATTAAAATAAGGATGGAGTATTAGTTCTGTGCAGGCTGTGACTAATTGTTTAAGGTAAACCACTGATTTTACAAAATCTGTAACAAAATCTGGAAAAACTAAGTTGTAATGAATAGCTTTATATACTGAAGTATTTCTGTTACTGAATTAGAAACAGGTGGAGTTGTTGGCATCTTTTAGTTGGGTCTGATGGTACCAGAGCACAAGCTGATCTGTGAAGGAATTCATATTCATCAGAAGTGGAATTAGTGACCAGGTCTGTGTGTTTAATTTCGTGTATCCGTGTGGGTCATTGTAGAATTGTTTCTGTCCTAAAAGTAGTCGTTAGGAGGTTTTCTGTTTACAGCAGTAGCTGAACGTGCATGTGGAAAAGAACCTCCAGCTGCCGTACCCACGTTTCTGTTCCTCTCACCTGCTCGGAGAGGGGAGGTGGAAGCAGCTGGGTGTTCCTGCTGGAAGATGCAATAGAGAGAAGGGAGGAATGGCGAAGCCGGGGCACTGCTGCCAAGATACTCCGAGAGCAGTCTCTGCTCCCCTGCAGCAGGAAACCTTTGGCAGCTTGGGATGATGTCCCTGGACACCCACCACACGTGACGCACCAGAAGAAAGGCCCTTGATTTACTTCTGGTGCAAGAACTTGTCTTTCATAGGATTCCTTGAGTCCTGTTCCTTGGGGATAAATCTCTGAGAGCTTTTCTCTCCCTTGTTCTAGTCCTGCAATGAAATAATGCCCATCAGAAATGTGGCGGAGTCAGTGCGTGCTTCGGTCACTCTGCTCTAGTGCCAAGTCTGTGGTTAATTGGATGATGTATTGAGAAGTGCAGTAGGGAGGATTTGGGGGTATGGTAATGGTTGGGAGTTTTCTGAAAAAAAAAAACCAAACAAACATGCACTGGTTGGCTGTGTCTAACAATACCAAATAAGTAATGGGTGAAGCATTTGCTAGAGAAGAAATTACATGCAGTCTGAAATTCCAGTGAACAGTTATTCTTTATTTGCAAGCTGATTTGTAATGCAAAAAGTGGATGTAGAAAAATGCATAATCCAGAGCTTCAGTTTGATCACACTGAGGTGGAGAATAAAGGCAGTTTATTTATTGGGTAGAGAACAGACATGTATGTGGATGACTGGTATTTTTTAAGGTACAAGCAGGCAGTGTGCACTGCCTTGTAGTCTTTCTATGTAAGCAGGGTGGTAAGTTCCCATCTCGTGTATCCACGTTTTTCCTGCACATGTGCTTGGTTCTTTCCCATATCCTTTGTGGGAAGGCCCTGAAAATGCAATGTGACCTGTATTGGGAATATAGTGACAATAGTCCTCTACGCAGGAATGGGAGAGTGGGGAGAAAGACGTGAGGATGAGAGGGGGAAAGCTGAAACGGGATTGTTTGCAGAAGACAAGGAGTGTTGGCTGAAGAGACTTGTACTGGAGTGCTCACACATGGAGTTGAGTGTACCACGAAAAATGAGAGAAACTTGGACCTCAGAAATAGTAAGAAATAGTGTCCTTAAATTAGTGAACATAAGATAAATCCTGCTCGTTTTGTGACATATGTTCTCAGCTTGTTTTTGTTGTCTGTGGTTCAACAAGGCAAATCAGTGATTTCTGCCTTTATTGGCAGTTATAATGAAGAAAATAGAGGCTATTGCACTGCTTGGATTGTGAAGAACGTGGAATGCAGACAGATTGTTGGATGTTAAGTTTTTATAAAAGATTAAACCCAGTTGGGTGTAGGTTATTTGATGTAGCAAAGGTCTCCACTGCTGTCCAACAGTACTTGGATTTCCAAGAAAGCACTAGGCAGTAAGGAATTTGCAGCAGATCCACCGCTGTACCCTGGTTACGCTTCTGTCTCCAGCAAGACACTGCAGTTCTTACTGCGCTGTCCCTCCTGTGATTTGGCAGAGTTAAACATTTACCCTGAATAAAGGTAATTTTTGGTATGAAGGTGCTAAAGCTGGGAGGTTCCCGACAGCTCCTGCGCGTGTGTTACGGCAGGCAGCGGTTTGAAGCTGGAGCCTGTCACATGAATGTCTAACAGCTTTTTGCCTCCCTGGCAATTCACTTGCCCCCTTGCCTTGCAATAATTCGACTCCTTTGTTGGCAGTTGGGGTAATAAGGAAGTTTCTGTGGGGGCTGGAGCTGTGCTGCCTTTCCCTGGGAGCAGGGAGGGCAGCTGGGGTGGTGCTCATCTTCCTCCCGTGGCTCATGGACCCCAGTGATCTGCCCTGGGAAGACGGAGGTGAAGATTACTCAGTTTTGAAAGGCTGAAAAGCAGATGCACAGAAGTATTTTAAGCTGCTGTGTTTAGATGCTTTGAATTCCCCCATATCTTTGTGTCTCTGGTTGTGAGCACTTTGAGGCACGTACGGATGTAGGCCATGGCTGTCTCGGAGGCTTTTCACGGGAGTTCATACATCAGAGCTGAGCAGATCCTGTGGCTCTGCTCTTTTGTGTGGAAATGTACCTTAGTGAATGAGCAAACCTGGAGACTGCAGCATCTGGAGTGCCAGCACAACCTTTCTGTGAATGATGTGATATTTAGGCTAAAATATGGGTAAATGGCAGCACAAATTCCATAGGAACGTGAGCATTCCTCTTGCTGAATCCAGCTGATTTTGTGTAGGTGGGCCCAGGTGTGCGCTGCACACGGGTATTCAGGTGAGACCAAACCGTGATCTGATTCCTGCAAACATTTTATCGCATCCCTTGAGCTGTGGAGGTGGGATGGCCCAGTGCTGCTGCTCTATCACGTCACCGTGGGATTGCTTTTATGGGCTTGGGGAGGGTGTGTGCAGGATCAGTTCTGACACATTGCAGAGGTCTTTCCTTGCTGAGAAATGTTGGCTTCTGTCTGTGGCTCACGTGTGACGAGCTGAGGGCAGCGTTGTTAGAGGGAAGTAAAAATAAAAGCAAGTAGCGTGGGGGAAATGACACTGCTTAAAGGAGTGGAGGGGATAGAGGGAAGTGCTGAAGAAAGGAAGGAGGTAAGGAGTGAGCATAAACCTAGGACTTGGAAATGAAACTTCTTGCAGTACGGTTGGGAGGAGAGAGCTTATTTTAGCCTCTATATAAATACTGGGCAGTGCGCAGGGCACTGTGGTGGGTCTCCCAACAAATGCCTGGCTGTAGTGTTGTCACCAAATCCACCTCACCTGCACTTGCTCACCTTCCGAAAGGATCACCTGGGGTTTGCCTGCAGGCTTGCCTTGTGGGAACATCCCAGGAAGATTTGTCCATGAGATACTGAGGTGATGGTGTGATCAGAGTGCACTGGCAGGTTTTTAGTGTTGCCCTGTGACAATCATGGTTTGTGTTTCCTGGTGGCTTTCTATCCACCTGTGTGGTATTTTCAGGTATTGTGAATAGGAGAAGCATTCTCATTGTTCTTACTGAAAAATAAAGGAGGGGGCAAAAACCCCAGGGAATTGCATAGCTTTTGACCTTTTTTTTTCCTTTTTTAAATGAAGTCTCAGACTCGGTGTATCTTAGATGGCAAAAGCTTGTATGTTTTGAGTGGAAATGCTCTGGCTTATTCCTGTAGAAACAAAACTGCAAAGGCAAAAGGGAATGTTGCAGGTGGTGAGATGCAGTGGAAGTTTGATGGGTTAAGCTTTGCTCCTTCTGCTCTCACTGGTATCTCTGCTAAGTGTTTGTGGTTTCATGGTGTTGTTGAGCCAATATTTTGAAGAAAACGAAAGATTTCTCTTACCGAGGCTGAGCTGAAGCTGGTCAGTATCAGCCCATCAAAGATGTCTGGATGTGAGCACTCGCTTTGGGCAGTGGTGCTGACACCCAGAGCCTTGAACTGCTTCAGGTTCAGTGTGAGCACAGTCAGGAGGTGGCAGTGACTCTCAAATGAGTCGGGAGTTGCAGTCTCACCGTCAGGAGCTGCCCCATCCCCATTCCTGAACATGTCCCTTGCCTCCACTGCTTTGCTTCTCCATCTGGGAAACACTGATAATGCTCCCAGCCCTTCTTTGAGATACAAGATTGTGAGTTAGCAGTTACTGTTGTGTTTTGCTGCTACTTAATTCTGCCTGGTGGATAAACAAGACTCAGTGGTTACATTTTCTGCACCTTCCTTCTCAGTATTTTAAATGGCTCAGTCAGAGAACGTGCTGATTTGTTGGTGCTTTTCAGGCTGTTGCTGAAAACCATTTCTACAGAAATGAATGTGAAAAAAGAACCGAGCTGTTGGTTGTCCTAAAAGAATATTGAGAATGATTGGTACTAAATCACTGGAAAAAATGTTTCTTGCCCTTGGTTATAAAGTTTTAATCTAGAGTTACTCATACGTAGATACGCTCTTACTTTTAAACATACCTCCCTGTTGTTTGGTGTAATGTACAATTTATCAAGTTTCCCTTCAGATTTCTCTGTATATTGAAGGCTGTTTAAAATTTACATTATAGGCAGCCAGCGAAATGAATGTTGAATTAAAAATTCAGCAGTTTGTGGTTGCATCAGTTCAAGCTTCAGCCCAAGGTTTGAAACAGCTCCCTGTTCCAGCAGGACAGGCCAGCCCCTGCCAGGCAGGGGCAAGGAGGATCTTCTATCCCAAGCCATGTTCTGGTGGTTTTAAGGACAGTAACTGGGAGCCTTTGAGCCCCCTGGATGGCCAGAGAGAGGAGAGAGAGGAGATGTGCAGAGCAGTTCTTTTGTGAGGTGCTGGACCTGTACTTGAAGGCTGAAATTCATTTTTCACCAAAGGCATAGCGTGAGGTAGCTTGAAACCTTTTCTTACATCAACTTTTCTCTTTTGTCCAAATTACCCAGGCTTTGTAGTGTATCAGCAGCCTGCTGGGGCTGTCAGTGGGGTTGGAGGATTGCTTTATTGGTGCTGCTTGTGCCATCAGGAATATCCATCTCCTGCTCGCGTCCTGCTCCACACCGGGGCCGCACTCTGGCTCCCTGAGCTTGGCAAAGGTGGATAAACTTTATCCTTGTTTAGCACAGCACCCAGTGAGCGTTGTGCTGAATTCTTAGCACGTGTGTGGTCAGAGTTTCTGGCTGAGCTTGGCTGAAGGAGCTGCCCTTTCTAGCCCAGGCCAGGGTTAAGTTGTGAGCAAAGATGAATCTCTCCATCCTAATCTAGCGGTCTCTTGTCTTTGCTTTTATCTCATGTTTCTAATCAACTCCATTCATATTCTTGTTATTTCATTGATGTGACACACAAATGTTGTCACAGTAGCTCAATAAAATTTATATTTGTGTCTTGTCTGTAATTATTTTTTATTTTATTTTTATTGGGCGTTTACACATTTTATTGCATGTTCACGTCAAAGTAAATTTGTATCATGTTGTCACTTAAAGATGTTTGCTTCATTTTCATCCATAAATAAAATGTACCCTTTGTCTAGGATCTGAAGCACGAGAATGTTAATTTTGTCAGTGAACTACATGTCTGTTTTTCTGTTGCAGATCTGTGTGTGTTAATATTGATAGAACTCGGCTTTGGTTTGGTATGTCTGGCATGAGCGTAGTTGCTTTTCTAATATTAATTGTGGGGATGGGATAATATTAAACATTTAAAAACAAGGAGCCAGTAGTCTTGCAATTGATTTTCTGTGGAGAGACTTCTGTGCTGAGTTGTTTACACATAGTTTCTTTTAGGTGAGTGCAAGTGTTTCATGGATTTAAAAAATACAGTTGAGTGCACTGGTTTCTCCCCCCTCCCCGTCTTCCAGCTCCGCCCTGCCTCTTTCAGGAGCTCTAGTTTTCTTTTGCTTATAGGTTTCTGCACATTTTCTTTGGCATGAAGTGTTGCTTTCGAAATTCTTGGGATGCTGGAAAAAGGCAGCTTGCTAATATTGTGTCCTCAGCTCATCTCTCTGCCTCTGTTCACAACACATTTGTCTGTTTTCCTAGGCAAATGTACTTTATACTCCTAATTACTACTTGAAACTCAGAATCTCTCTTTTTCATTCCTTCCAAAAGTGAGGGGATACTTGTGGCCATGTAGGGGTGAGCTCAGGGGGTGCTGTGCTCTTGTTCCCCAGGTTGAAGCAGACAAGTAAGGAGGGAAGAATTGGTCTACAGGCATTTATTCTGTCCTTTGTAAGAATTTTAGTTTTGTACTTTCCCGATCCTGCGAGACTCTGGGTGCCGTCAGTGTTACTGACAGTCCTTCACCCCTGCAGGACTGAGGATTAATTCCCTAGTTAAGGTCAGGATTTGAATCGAACTGTCTTACTAAGCCATGCTCTCAGTTTTCTGTCCAAAACTTGGTTTGCTGTTTCCATGCTCATGAGGACGAGGTGGTTTCACATTTTCTTTTAAGTGCAGGCAGAGTTTTGGTCAGTCCCATGGCTGGAAAGTTTTATTGTAAAAGCTGAGTTCTTCAGTACAACTTGTGATACACATTTTTTTCTCTTTGTGAGGCCTTTGCTGTGCTCCAGGCCGTCAGCTGCTGAGACCAGAACTGTGTGGGATTTTTGTCTTGGAGTGATGTGTTAAATACAGCACAAATGATTAAAACATCACACACACTGTGCTGTGATCAGCTTGGTTTAGATGATAAATTAAAATCTGTTAGCATCTGAGATGTTCTGGCATATCCTGAGAATAGTTAGTTCTTTAATATGCCAAGCTAAGTAAAACTTGATTAGTGTCACTATCTGGGATTTTCTGTCCTGTAAATAGAACTTGAAGTCTAAAACTGGAGCTGTGAAAACCTACTTTAACTGGGATTAGGAGAAGAATTTAATAGTTCAGATTGATTTCAGGATCTTAGAAAGTGGTCACTGTGCCCCAGAGCTGTTATACGTGCCATCTTCTTAAAGATTAACTTCACTGCAAGGGCTAAAAAGTTACTTTGGGGCTGCAGCACTCTCTGCTTGGCCATCCAGCGCAGTGTGCTGGGGTTGGAAAGGTGCTTTCTGTGCTTGGCTGCTGCTGCCTGTGTGCCAAAGGTTGTTGTGTCTCCAGGTCCTGCCTTTGTGCTCCTGATACATGGCAGGATCCTCTGACTGGTGAAAGGCGATGGCAGGAATTGGGGTTAGAGCTTTCTTCTGCCAGTGGGAAAGGTCCTGATAGCGGGAGATGATGGCTCTGTGGGATAGTTTTCATTTTTTGGGAGCACTTTGAGGTGGATGAGATGGGAGCTGGCGAGCCGGTGGGAGTGGCTGGTGTGGGAGAGCACAGCCACTGCTGCTGGGCTGGGATCCAGTGCTCCTGCCTGGCTTCCAGGGATGTCATGGCAAACTGCACTCACACTTCACAGTGTTTTGTGCCCTATTTATTTGCTGTAATCACTTTACCAACCGGTTATGAAGTTAATTTCAGTGATAAGAAATATTCATTCCATATCTAGTTGCCTTTTTTTTTTTTTTAAAAGTTGTTGGTTGGCAGCAGCCCCTTTGTACGGTGTCTTGATTGTCAGCTCTTCATTATAAATTTACTTTCTAAATGCTGACTTAAGGCCTGACACTTTGTTTGTTTAACTGTCAGTTACACTACTTGGGAGACCTAATAAAAGCCTCTCAGATCTTCCTATTGAATTAGGCCACCCTTTACCACCCCAGTGACTGAAGTAAAACAACTGCAAGAGTCTCTTTTCCCTGTCTATCCCATTTTTGCTGGAACCCTGCTTCGGGTGTCTTCTGATCCTGTCCTCGCTGTGACAGTCGTTCTCTGGTAAAAGGTCACTGTAGTGTTTTAATTGGATTTTTCAGCTGCAAGGAATATAAAAATATAAGTTTATTAATAGAGTGGCTTTGATCTTGAAGGATTCCAAAACATTTGCTGCATTGCACGTACAGGGATGGTTTAGTTTTACTGCTTGTTCAGGGATAATCAATTTTGTCGTGGAGCATGGAAAGCTGGATGTTCTTCCTGGGAGGTCGGGGGGAAGTCTGGGAAGGCAGAATGTTGTTCCCCAACTGGAATTTCCCCAGGATACAGGATCAAATTGTGACGCTGTCAAGAGATGCCAAAGGATCTTTCATAAGTTGTTTTGGTTTTGTTTTTTTCATCTGAGATTTTTGAAAAAGGTCATGGGCAAGAGACAATTAGAGAAACGCTTAAATGACCTTGTTAGTGTATTTCTGTGGAATTATTGTGCTTTACAGCTATTGCTGCTTTACCCAGATGGTTATTGCTGGTTTCCATCTGTTCGTTAAGGAAAAGTAAAGACAGAAAACGGAAGCTTTAACTGGGTTTTTAACCAGAACTTTCAGGTTTTATGTCTTCTTTGACCACGCCAGGTTAATGCGTTGGGTGAGCGCGCTGCGGTTTCAAGGCGAAGAGATTAAAGTGAGAGCTTGTCTGCTCAATATGGGTCATGACAACAGCTTCCTGTGTTTCAGGCACCCTTTTCTTTGAACAGTCCTCAGGTATGAAGTGTGATATCGCCCTGGCAGGGAGCCAGGCCAAGGGAAAGACTCTGACCAAGGCTGACATTATGGAAACCATTTAAGAGTTCGTGGCCAAAAGGATCCTGTGCTCATGTTGCTGCTTATTCCCAGTTTAACCACAGGGCTCTCTGTGTGACTTCATAGCTCCCCCAGCGGAGTTTTCCCTGGTTTTACTAAGATCTCCTCCCTTGAAAATCTTCAAGGCTTGCAGGTGTGAGGGCTTCCTGCTGGCACTGCTGTAGGTGAGCTGGCACCAGTTTTAGCGTTCTTGTGCTCGGGGTGATCCTCCATGTCTTAATTCCCGGAGAATGGTGGGAGAAGGAGCCCCAGAGAGGCCAAGAGCATGAACTGGATTTTCACCTGGTGATGAACAAAGCACAATGAGAAACTTCTTCCGAGTCCCATTGTCCTGCTCATGGCACTGAGAGTTTCTCTTCACCCGACTATTTTCTTTGAGCTGGTGGATGATTTGTTCTCACAGTGCTGTTTTCAGGCAGCCGAAATTTCAGGTGGGATGGAAGAAGGAAGCTGTCTGGAGGGAGAGCTCTTTGCAGGGGTCCTGAGCAGGGTACACAACAGTGGTTTTATTTCCCCGACTCCTTTGCCAATTGCTCGACCAGATGTCCTCAGTAGTTTGTGCTGTAAGATGTTAAGTAATTAGATCATTCAGATTCTAGTTAAACATAATTAAAGCCCTGTGTAAACTGAGTGAAGCTGACAGGTTTTATAGGTTGGTCATAGCAAAAATATCAGATGATATAGCTCAGCATTAATACAAGAAGATTTAAGCCTCCCTACCCTCAAATAAAGAGGTGTTTAGTCTCCAAATTTAATCCTTATTAGAACTACAGTTTATGGAGCTTACTAAAAATGTTTTTGGGATCTTGGAACCCTCACTCAAATGTGCTTCCATGTAGTGTTTGCTGGTTAAAGTTTCTTCTGTACCCCTGAATTCAAAACAGAGAAATTACTTAGCAGTTATTACGTCAAGTTAAACAGAAAGATAACAGAATTTTGCAGTTTGTTCCCTGTAGTTTAAGTTAGTGGCTGAGTCAGTTGCAGTGGTGCTTTGTGACTTGAGAAGGGTTGGAACAAGCAGCACCATCTCTGGGTGTCTTTCCCAACGTGGAGCTGATTTGCCTTTTGGGATCATCTGGGTGTAGCACAGCCTGTGTGAGGTGCCTTGGTTTCCAGCAGTGGCTTCCAACTCACAGCACGCTGGGTTCATGAGCATCACATTCCCTTGGTTATTGTTAAATAGCAGAACTGGAGAGAATCACCGTGAAATGCCACCGTGTCTGCAGGTGCTGCAGAGAAAAAGAGCAAATGTGAGATTGCGAGCTCAGGGCTGAAACATGAGTTCCGTGTTCCAGCCTTTGGTTATTGTTGTTTTATTGCAACACTTTGAAGCTAATCTTGATTATTTCTCTCCCTCGTTTTACAGATATGACACATTATTTTGTTGTTTGTTTGCTGGCAGGCGAAACATATTTTCTGAAGGAAAGTGTTAACAGATCCGCTGATAAAATGTCTGTCTTCTAAAAACTGTCTGAAGACAAATTGAGTATTTGTCTACATGTGCTGTTCACACTGTTGTACCAAACAAATTAACAAGATGATTCTTGTCTTTTCTAGGATGTAAACTTTCTTTTCCAATGTTGTAGGAGCCCGAAGTTGTGAACTAGACCCAGGGTGATCCTTGTTCTGCCAAGTGATTGTCACTTTACTGTAGCTAGGAAAGAAAATTTAGGTACAGAACACCCACAGGAAAGTTATGCTGGAAAATTCACATTTGACTAGTAAAGGGGGTTTAGTTAAAAAAGAAGAATCAGAAAGAAGAAAGCTGCAGTTATTCCTTGGCAATCCTAAATGATGAGGTTGTCTGCTGGGTACTGAAAACAGCTCCTTTGCATGCACTGCAGAGTTATTTCATGCAATAACTTCCCACGTCCCCTCCAGCCTCTCCCCAGCACGCTCAGTTATGTCACTGGTGTGATGCTCGGAGCCTTGCTGTCCTGGCTGGAATCTCCAGCCTGTTTCCAAGCTTGTATTTCTCACTTGGCAGCACACGCTGCGGCTGGTGGGCAATCTGCCGTATCCCTTTTTTGTCAAACATCCGACTTGGTGTCTGACACTGAATCCGGGAAGAACAACGGGGAGAGGGAAATGAATGTACAGCGGAGCTGGAGAGGTCTGCTGGGTGTCTCTGTGCATTTCTCTGTGGTTATTGCTTATGATTGATCCCCAGTTCTTGTGGGGATAGAGTGACGGGGGTTCTGCTCTTGCCTTTTGTATTTTAAGTGATTTGCATGACCTGGTAAGAGTCAAATTTTCAGCTGCCTCTTTTTTCTATCAAGTGCTTATCTGCTTACAAGTGAAAAACTCAGTTTCAGGAAAATCCCCTGAAGTTCTACAGAGACAAAACAGTTCTGTCAAGGTGTGTGTACATGTGTGTGTGTGTTTGTGTAAACACACAAGCTCACACAAGCACAATCTCCTTTCTGGATCAGCTCCCACCATGCAAAATACAAACCTGAAAGGGCTATAATTGATTATGTGCAATAGGAGACAAACAACCAAGATTTTGGGAGAGGGCAGGGTGTGGTCCAGATCTGGCAAAACATTTAAGAACTGAACATTATTTTTTCAAAGGCAGGGAAACTTTAAAACATTGGTCCAAGAGTTAAGACTGGTTGGGAGAAGGAAGAGAGTACAGTAAACTGAGACGTCGTCTTTGTAGGGGGAGGTGTTGGGGGAGGAATTGGGAAGAAAGAACACACAAGTTTAGGTTAGTACATGTTCATGTTCTTCTGGTTTTTTAACTTCATTTGTTTCCCTGGCAGATGTCCCATGGCTTTGAGGCCTTTGTCTGTGTGAGAGAGAACATGAAGGAGGGCTTGGCAGGACGCTTGGGGTTGTGTGGAATAGCTGGTAGTCATATTTATAGTTGGTGCTGTCTCTTGGCTTATGCAACTTTGATAACCAGTAATCATTCTGTAAAGTTACGTGTTGTGTTGGCAAGTCAGCTCTCCCTGAGTTCCCTCCACCAATTCTGCATTGCAGATACAGCTCATGTACAAGTTTTTGTAAGGTCTGAGCAGGACTTGTCACATCTACAACTTTACTTTCTGTAGACACCCCCCATTAGACTGTCTTTTCAAACTTCTTCATGCAACAGAAGACATTCCGTGCAACCCTGCTTCATTGAGTTGAAAAGAAACAACATTTTAAAAGTGATCTAACAGTCCTTAAGTGATAAGATTTTTTGAAGCTTTGTATCTTTTATATATGTGTGTGTGTGTGTGTGTATGTATGTATATGTATATCTGACTTGCTGAAATTCACTGTGGACTTGTTCCTGCAGCCTCTACGTTCTGCAGGGAAAGAGGAACAATGTTTGTCTGCTGTGCGAGTTTGAACCGTCTGGTTGCCTTTTACTTTCTCTGTGTTTGTGGCTCTAAATAGATTTATAACTCTGCAGCTTTGTGCCTTTAAAACACCTGCTGTAATTGCCTAGAAATATCCTCCATGTCAGCCTTTATTGCTTACTGTGATTATGCTTCTGGTAACCAGGCTTTTTGGCAGACTCATAAAATAAGTTTCTCATAATAGGATTCCGAGTGGAGTTGAACAATATGCATAGTTCAAAGTGCAAATATGTTTTATTGGGGAAAGGATATTATTCTGCTGTTCTTTCATACCTTTAATTGGACTCGTCAGAAGGTGCTCTGCATTGAGTGCATGCATAAGTTTAAAAACATCATATGTGACCCATTTCATTGATGGAAGTGTGTGTGGACCTTTGTATGGCAGGTGTAGAGGTAAGAAGAACGTGCAGGCAGGTTCTTGAACCTGTGTACACTGCTTTTATCAATTAGCAGCATTTGTACATAAACTGCACACAAGGTTGAAAGAATGCTGCTTAATTTTGCTGATTTAACACCTAAGTGCTGTGTGAATACTGAAAAAACCCAAAAATCTGTCATTAGAGGGTTGTACCTTCAGCTTAAGGCTGGTGCTGTGCTTCCCAGCAGAGCGAGGGTCCTGTGAGGCTGTTGGAGGGGTGATGGATGAGCTCTCAGGAAGTGGCAATGTGTTATATCTGCTAATTCTCCACGCAGAAACTTATCACAGGGTTAGATATTCCCACAACAGCAAAGGCAGAGAGGAAGGAAGATCCTCAGACAGTTGAACTTCGTGTTGTGCTCCCTTGATCTTGATGTCTCCCCTGGCATCCTTCAGGTGGACATCAGAGGGTTTGGAAATTCTGGTTTAACATTGCAAATCAACCTAATGTATTAGTTCTTGTAAACTGTTTCTGGAGATTGCAGGATTGAGGAGGTGTTATTTATCATCACTTTTAGCTAAAGAGTTCCACCCATGCAAAATTCTTAGCGCTAAGAGAATTACACTCCATGGTAGGCGGGTTGTTCTCAAAATCTCAAGCAGAGGAAAAGGTGGTGAATAGTTATTTTTGGGTTCTTTTAAAATATGAAAATAAAATTATTGGGGTTAGCCAATGTTCTTTACATCAGCAACTTTATCCTCAGGGATATTTTGGCATTATTGCCTTTGGGATTTTGGCTAGACTTCAAAGGATCGGTGAAATTTCCTGGGACAAGTGGGGTGCTGTAGAATGGTGGAGACTGGGGCTGGAGAAGATGAAGTAAATGAGTGTGGGTCACTTAGTGCTGCTGGTGTCTCTCAAATGAAGTAAGCCAAGCCTTGTCCCACACTGAAGCAGGAGACCTTCCGAGGACATGCCTCAGAAAATGCTGCTGAGGGTTCCGTTTGGGGCTCAATTGCCTCTCCCCTGACTCCTGTGGAGTTTTGGTGTCCTTGAATATGGCTGTGAACTCCTGCAGTGGCTGATGTGGGGTATGGGCTTGGTGACACCTTGTGCTGATGCTCGGTGCTGTTGTGCAAAACCTGCTGGAGTGGTTTGAGCCATTTCCCTGCGGGACAGGGACAGCGAGAAGCTGAATTTCCTTTTTAGGCGTAGAGTTTATCGTACGGCATAAAATCAAACACTGTGGGATGGCAAAGGCTGTTTTTTAAACTAGTTGGCTTGTTGTAGCTGTGATAATATGTGTTGATCAACCCTTTTGGTGTTTGCTACAAAATTTATTCTAAAAGGCATGGTAGCTCGTTCTCGTTGGTGGCAGTCCAAATCGTCTCTGCTGCCAATCTTGGCACTGGTGCCAGTGGTTTGCTTTAGCTGATCTAAGAATATAATACAGATGGTTTGATACTCAGCACGGAATATACAGATGGCTCGAAACTTTGGGATTGCTTTATTTCATTCCATTGTTTCTTCTCGGTATATCAAGTATCTTTGGATATATATATATGTGAGATATATATATATATATATCTATATATATATATATATAACTGCTATTCTTAAAACCATCTGATCTGTATTTGGTTCAGCTTGTGCCTGTCGTTGCTGTAAGAATTTGGCTGCTATTTTGTGCAGGTTCCACGGTCTGCGTGTCAGTACAGGTGTGCTTATTTATAACACACAAGAATACTTCTGTCGAGTTGTTTGACCACCACACCTGTACATTCTCCAGTTACATGGGATGCAGAAAGCACATCCCAAAGAGAGAGCCTGTAGATCTAAAAGTCCAAAGTTTGTGGTCACCAGCGCTGACTCTGTTCAGTCTGTTGCTGACCCTTGCACATCTTTGCTCTTGGAGCAGTGAAGTTTTAGCCCCGTGCAATAGTTCAGGCAGAGATCAATGAGCTCTGGCTGAAGGCTGGATAGTTTGTTTTCAGTGCTCATTACAGCCTGTTGATCTCTTGCCAGCAGAAATTTCGAGGTTGGGAATTTTTCTGTTGTATACAGGTGTATGACATCAGTTGCCTGCTGGCAGGACAGGGTGTAAATAGAATCATGACAGCATAACTTGAGTGCTCTCTGTGTACACGATATATTGATGTTCCAGCAGTTGATGCTGACACAGAGATTGTCTGGGCAAAGGGTAAAAGTAGCCTCTGCTTTGATACCTCCTGTATGGGAGATCCTCATTCTTCAGGTTAGGGCATCGACAGCTCTGTCCCTTGTGTGGAGCTTGGGAGGTGCTTGTACAGACTTAGGTTTGAGCAGTGATTTACTTAGCTGCCTTCATAAGGCTGTTAAAGTGCTTAACAATGCAATTAATGTAATTTAAGGACAGTTAAAAGCACTAGTGGTTCTTTTCAACTTTAATTTTAAATGCCGAGAGAGATTAAGCAGTTTGAACAATGACATGATTCTGCTCTATGGCCAATGAGCATATAAATAAAACATGCTCCAGTACTTGGTGTTTTGAGTCCAAAACTTCCAGACCGCTGAAATCAGTGATTATGGATATATTGCCTTGTTTTGGGATCATCAGAAATCTGACAAATTGTGATCAGTGCAAGTCAGAATTTGGATGGCAAATCTTATAATGAGTATTTCACTACCGTAGGAGGTACTGATGGTGATTTCAACATGTATGTCTCTTGAGTTTGCTTCAGTTCTGCTGCCAATGCTGGCATGATGATAATTCCTGAGATGAGACATAAAATATGTTTATGCATCTCTGAATGTTTCCTATTCCATGTGCATGGAAGCATTTTATCCAAGTAGCCACACACTTTTTTTGTATGTGTAAATAGTTTGTTTTGCAGGCTTTCCCCCATACATTTCATCGACGCTTTAGTTAATACTCTTTATACAATTCATATTCTTAACACAGAGAAGTTCGTGTGTTACTAAACAGGAAGGAAGTTTCATAAGAGTGCCCTTGTGATGGAGCTGCCAGCTGGGTCCATCACCTCCAGCTCTGGGACGAGGCAGTGGAACTCTTTCCTTGGGCACGAGAGGCCTGGCCCATCCCATGGCTGCTGTGGAGCAGGACAGAGAGGTGATGGCTCTCCGTGGCGATAAACTTAGCAAAAGTGAAGTGGTGCATAACTGTTCTCTGGGCAAATAAAAGCAGGAAGGGCAGGGGGGATGTTGTGGGAAGCAGGGAATGCAGTGAGGACACTCATGTCTGGAGAAGGAGCTCGCTGGAGGGATGTGGAGATTAAAGGGAAACGTGAATTTGAAATGGAGCGTGGCTGTGTAAGAGCTTTGATGAAATGGTCCTCTGCACTGTGAAAACAGAGACACCTAAATGGTACGTGGATGAGGCAGGGCCATTAGCTGACCTCAGAGTGCAGTCTTCCAAATTAATGGTCCTGGAGCAGCCAGCTGAGGTGATTTGACTCTAAGAGTCAGATGGTTGGGAGCAGTGTGTCTGCTGGAAGTGGCCTTAGCTCACATTTAAAACATTTCAGTTAGTTTTGTAAAGATAGTTTGTCTTTGAAACAAACAGGTGCTTGTGTGATGTGTCTATTGGAACAGTCCTTTTCTGCCAGCCTCGAGAACTTCAGCTCTGTTTCAGCCTTACGGAGGAAAAAAATAGTTCTTAAAAATTTATCTTCATCCTTCCTTAGGAAGGATAGAGCCTAACACTGGGGTGTTTCCCAGAGAGCTGGTTTCGGAGTGACTGGCTGGTAATGATGAGTGACAGAATTAGCATAAATTCAGAGATACGGTTGGCTGGTGCCAACTGGCTGTGTGGGTATCAGAGTCGCTCTTGGGAGCGATGACAGAGCCTGATTTTTATCCCTCCCTCCCTCCCACCCCCCCCACTTTCCCACCCAGAGTGCTGAAGATCCGACTGGATATTAAATACTTGAAAATCAACCTACTTAGCAGCCTGGAGCAGGCTCCAGGGAGGAGGTTTGGGGAGGGAGGGCTTGTTTGGGGTGTCGGCGTTGCACACGGGGATCTCTCCGTGGGCAGCGCCGCGCGCCGGGGGACACCAGAGGTGCGTGTCCCCGGTGGGTGCCTGCGTGTCTGTCCCATCACCCCGAGCTCTGTGCCTTACACCATTCCCCAGCGAGGTTTGCTGCCCGTGGCTCCCGGCCAGCTTGTCATGTCAGTGTTGAAAACCCCAGAGCACTTCTGCAAACGCCGGGAACCTGTCTCGATCTGCCCGGTAACCGCAGTGTGTCGGCGAGCTCCGCGCGCACGGCCCGACGGCCCAGCTCCGCCGGGCTCCTGGCCACCACTGACCTCCTCCTTGGGGCTGGGCTGGGCCATCCACCTGCCCTGGAAAGCCCAGGGTGTGGTGGAGCACGGAGGAGCTGGTGGTGTGGTCACCCGCTGCTGGCCAGGCCAAGCAGGTGGCAGGGTTGGATCGCCCGCTGGGCAGGGCGGTGGAGCTCTCCGCGCCTGCTCTGCTCCCTGGTTTGCAGCCCTGGCCTGGCAGGAGTGGAGGCATGGACAGGGTGCTGGGGTGGTGGAAGGGGTCAGGAAGGGGCTTCCCTGGGGCTGTGGCTGCTGCAGAGCAAGAGGAGACCTGCCACTGGTCCTCAGGCTTGGAGATGAGGGGTCACAGACACCTCCCTCCTTGCTGTCCCCTCAGGGTGCCATCTACCACCTCTTGATACCCGTGTTTATAAAAACAAAATCAGCTAGAGATCAAACGCACCATCTCCTGCAGCTTCGGCTGTTTAGGAATGACCATTCCATGTTGGGGCCCCACTGCGTTGGACCCGTCCCTGGTGATGTGCATGCTGAAATAGTGAGGCTGGAAGACGGCAATCTCTGGATCTGGGCAGCACTGGGAAATGCACTCCCAAATGCACACCCTGACAGCAGCACTGCCTCGTTCCCAACATGTGCTTAATCAACTGGATAAATAGAGGAGCTGTTCAAATGGGGCTACTGGAAAGCACCTGCAAAATCTGTAGTCACTGCTGAAACCCCAGTCCCTGTATGCTGATTAGGCTCTTGTTTTGAAAAAACTTGTTGTGAATGTGTTTAAATTCTGCAACTAAGATATTTTCCCTAATTATTTTATTTTAAAAGACACTTTTAAGATTGGTTGCTCTGATGCTGAAGAATACTTAATGCTTCTTCCCTCTTACTGGTGTATAAATGCAATCCTGAAACATTGTGAGTTTTTCTAATATTATTTGTAAGATTATTATTGGATGTATTTTTTGGGGGGGTGGTGGTTATGAATTATGTGGCTACTTGTGAGAATAAAAGACTAGGTAGTATTCCTATTAATTTTTTTCCCTAATAGCTTAGATTTAATATCCTGCTCATGTAGCATAACTTTATTGGGCTTTGAAGGTAGATTTTTCATGAAATTTCACAGGTATCATTTCATTTGAGTTGTCTGCTGCTCCCCACCACCACACACTGAGTACAGGTTGGTTCATGCAGGTTCTGTGCTGTGTATTACTGCTTCTGTTGTTTGGGTGAGATAAAAACTTGTTGAACTACTAAAGTGGACAGAGTTTAAAATTACAGACACATTACTTTCCTTTGCAGCCATAATATGTTTGTTTTGGCAGGCTGTCTCTTCACTGGAACATGGAATAGTTCCTTTTTTTGCGATTATTCACTGTTTTCAGTCACACAGCACCAAGTATTATTCATGGCCCTGGAAAAAGTTACTCCTTCACCAAACAAAAGCATAGGAAGTGTTCTGAGCCTCCCTCATTTTTGCAATTGACGGGTATTAATGACGTGTGGGTACCCAGAGCAGTGACAATGTAAATTAATGAATGTGCCGGGGTGTGGATGGCTTAGGAGCCTTCCCTGGGTCTCCAGGTGCTGTGGGTGTCCTGGTGGCCGTGCTGCTGTGTGCCACCTGCCAGCATCCTCCTTGGATGCTCCACCGAGTAAACACCACGTTCACCTGGGCTAGTGCTAAGCTTCTCCCACATGGTGGAGCTTTTACCCTCGACTTGACCACAAAAAGACATTTACGAAGTGCGGAGAGGCAGCTTGGGAAAGGAGGGCTCTGCTCGCCTCTTCCCCGACCCAGAAAATCTCTGTGCCTTGTCTGATGCTGTGCTTGCCCTGCGCAGACATGGACACCACGGCTGTGCTGATGCCTGCAGATCCAGCAGCGTTCAGTGGCTCCGAGCCCTCCTGGATCCCTCCGGGATCCCTTGGCAGCTCCTGATGGCCTGGAGCTGCAGTGCCCAGCTGCTGAAACCCCCCCAGCTGATTTCCAGCTCAGCAGCTTTGCATCACACCCAGCAGATATTGCCTCATTCTCCCATTCTTCCCCATTCCCAAGCGTTTTGCTGGTTTTGTCATCAGACAGGAATAAAGGATTAGGGTTAATGATTCTTACAGCAAACCGCTTTTGTAAGAAGTATGAAGAGTCCGAGAGTTTGTGTGATTTGAACCATGCTTAGGAAGTGAAAAATAAAGTCTGCTGCTGAGAACAACTGCCTGCTTTTCAGAAATCAGCTGTTTCTTTCTCATTACTTGTTTATAGTATTGTGATGCTGTGCAGCCTTTAAAGGTATTCTTTGCTTATTTGGTCCAACTGTGACTCATTTTAATGCTTATCTATTTTCTAATAATACTTAGCACAAGAGGTGTCCTTTCCTTTTTCTTTTTTTTTTTTTTCCCCCCTCAGGATGTGCTGTCTTTTTCTTTTCTTTTTCCCCTCTTCCAGTGAGGAAAACACCATTTCCTCCAGTGCAAATGAGTAATGGTGATGCAGGTCAGTTCAGACTTTTCTATTGCCACTTGTTTACATGAAAGTGATCTGTTCTTCTGAAAATCTGTAATTTTCATGGAAACTGTGCATTAATTTTAAACTCACCCTGTTCACAGCACAGGAATGTACTTTCCCTCTATTTTTCCTAAGGTTGGGAGTCACAGTTGATTTTTCTGCTGTCCCTCAATTTGCTAGAAAACTGGTTTTGCTGCTGAAGTCCTTCAATGCCCGTGTGGCTGCTGCATTGCATGTTCTGCCACCTGGCCCCTTCTCCCTGCCAAACTTTGGAGTTCTTTGGTCTTGATCTTTGCTATTTCTGAAGCAAATCCCTGAAACTTTTTTTTTCCCCCCAGACTTCTTCTGCCTTGCTATTTTTCCCCCCCTTCATAAAAATAAACTGCAGACCTGATCTGCCTGTTGCATATCTGCCCAACTATTGTCCCATACCAGAGAATAAAATTTCCAACCCTTCGTGGCTGTTCTTACAGCTCAGCTGGCTGCATGCTCAGATTTTTCACTACAGGGCCCTTCTAGAACAGATTTAGCATGGTTTTATCAAGTGATGATGAGTTAAGTTTTGTGTTTTACAATGCAGGAAAAATCTGTTTTCAAATAGTAACTTAGTGAATAAAATGATGCTTTCAGTCAGTCAGTGGATGGTTTTTCTTTGGCAGTGGGAGATGTGGATTTGTTGGTTGGTATTTTCTAGGTAACAGTAAGTGATGGCTTCTTCCCATAGACTCAGTAATATTTTAATTTTGGTGATTCAGTCTTTAATATAAATACAGTAAAGTGACAGGCTTCATGCCCTTAATATTTAGGGCTTTTAGTCATCCTTAGAATTAATTCTGGTTTCTGCAGAAGCATTTATTATTAAAGAAAACACAGACTCAGATATTTAACTACTTGGATTTCTTTTTTTAACACATTTTAGGAACACCTGTGGATCCTAATGAAGCCAGTGAGGATCCCAGACCCTAAAAACTGCTTAAATTTTTACAGTAACATGGGAGGAGGGGATGGATTAGGGTGGAGGGCAGGGTACGGTGAAGATTCCTGGCATATATTTTCAGATGACTTACTGTATTTTTAGCTGGTGGGTATGTTTGGTGTCATTCATTTTCGGCAGTAAGACCATCTATTTATTCTGTACTGCTCACATTTCTGGGTTTTCTGTAAAATACAGCGGAGTTTTCTTGTGGGGCTGATGCAGAGTTGGCTGATTCTCAGCCGTGAAAGAAATACTTATGTTGATTATCTTTGCTTCACTGTTTTCTTTAGATTTCAAGAGGCTGTGCTTAACATTTCAAAATTAGTTAGAGGACTCCTTTCAGACTGCTAAATTATACCTACCAGAAGGCTGCAAAGCGAGCTCTGCGTGCCTGCCTCAACTTAGCTGCTCTTGATGGCACTGCAAATAAATTATATATGTAAGCAAATTATTTTGAAAGCAGTAGTTTTTAAATTGGGACAAGGCTTCTCTGTGTGTTCATACATCTCGTGCTGTAGCTGGTTAACAGGTGAATTTGAACCTCTTCCAAATTTGGTGTCAAATTTTCAGACGAGAACAATGCACAAATTCTCCTTTCTGCCCTCTACAAAGAGGAAGGAAGGGGGAAAAAAAAAAACCCAAATCTATTTCAGTACTTTCTCAGAAGTTTACTTGTATAAATTTTTCTTTTTCTATGAAACTAAACTGGAAAATTCTTGAGGAATGCTTGAATAATTGTGCTTTTTTTAGTGAATCCTATAGATTATTGAGAAGGATCTGTCTGGACTCTTAACAAAACACTCACTTTAAAATAACTGAAATATTTAAAATAATAAAGTATGTAACAAATGACATCTCAAAATTTTGAATAACTTTTTAATATATTTTTGAATCAACATGGGATTAGGAGATGCTTTTGTATGTTTAGGCAGGGTGGCATTTTTGGCAACATTTTTTCCTTCACCCTCAGTTCTCTCCAACGTCTGTCCTGACCCAAGAGCCCAACTCAGCTTCACACAGCGAGCACGGACATCCCCAGAGTTAAGAATTTTGCCTTCTAGTCAGTTCTTTTGTTCTCTGTGGTCTTGTAATTACATTTTCTTAAATGCAGCTCTCTCCACTGTTGTGGTGCAGAGGAGTTTCAAGGCAGGGAACTGTGCATGTGCTGCAGCTCCTGCGAGTGTAAACTAAGAGGAGAACAATGTCTCTTATCTTTTTCCGTTATCTCTGCTTACCTCACTTTTTTGGGGGTTGGTTGCCACCTTAGGAACACATTGCTGCCAAATGAATGTAGTGAAAATCACAGAAATAGAGCTGGAGGCTTCGGGGTGACTTGTTTCACTTGTAAATGAAGATATTCCTCTGTACTCTAAGGTGCTGCTTTGTTCCAGATAAATCAGCACACGGTATCGAATCAACTTCATTGTTCTTAGAGTGCACTTTATTACAGCTACTCTGACTTGGGTGTGTTCTGACTGGTTTTGTTTAAAATCGGGGATTAATTTGTGTGCATAAAATAATCCAAAGTGAGTGTTTGCCTCTGTTGATGGCCCGGGAGCTGTGGTGTGCAGTGGGCAGGACCTGCAAACGGGGGCTGTGTGTGACCCCCCGAAATGAGCAGCAAGGTGGCTGCCCTTGAGCCATCGCCTGAACCTCGTGGGCTAATCTAAGTGGCATCCTGGAGAGTTCTGCTGCAGCGTTCAAGGCAGCAGCGCAAACTGATGTGACTGATGGTATTTGTGGATTATGTCAACATCAGTGGATTATCTGCAGCAGCAGGAGGAGGAGGACTGGAAACAAGAATGAATAACATGCTAAACAACTAACTACGAGTGCCTAATGAACAGGAAAAGTAGGAGAATTACAGACTGTAGGGTTCGCAGTTGTTGTATACCCGACATCCTTTTGGTAATTTCTGTAAGAAAGACTGGGAGAACCTAATGGAGGAGTGACAGCAAATATTAGGCAATTTTCTGGAGGACAGAAATCATTTTGAGCAGGGGGTTGAAGTATTTGTTACAGCTGGGTTTAGTTAACAGAAGGTGAATTGGGTTTACCATGGGGGTGGTAACATCAGGCGCAGCTCTTCGTGTCCTGCAAATGAGGAATTTCTGAGCAATGCAATTTGTTTCAGCAAGAATTGGTTTGCTCAAGTGTTTTACTGGTAGCCAAAGGGAGTGAATATTTACAGGAAAAGGCAGGGAGAGGAATTTTATCTTCTAATCAAACCCCACCACTGTATTAAGAACCAGTTTGCTTAAAGGTGGCATTACTGGACAGCATTGCAGAGAGCTTGAGGTTTTGACTCAAAATAGGTTTGGCAGCACTGAGTAAGAGCCTCGTGTGTGTGTTTGTCTGCCAAGCTCAGTATTTAAACGATGGGAGCGTGTTTCTTTGTCATTTAGCCCTCTTGCAGAGAGCAGAAAGATCTTAACCAAAAATTACAAGACATTTTGATCCAGAAACTCCCTGCAGCAGCTAAATTGTTGTCTTGCTGTTCATATTTAATGCTATCCTTGGCTCCAGAAATAAGAATTTAAGTGACTTGAGTATCCTGAATACGTGTTTTTGACGTCTTCGGTGGAAGGTGTCATTCCAAGAGTAGTTTCTTCCTAAATAAAAAAATAATTCTGTAACTTTCATGTGTGCACTGTTTCTAGGTGTAGTTATCATAGGCCTAAATTATTTAAACCATAAAGCAGCATCTTGCAGGAAATTTCTATTCCTATGATTTTTATTTTTTTTTTAACATATAAATATTTCAGGTCTATGCAAAAGACAAACCTTGTATAAAAATACTATATCACCCATGAGTAGGAGAAGTTATTAAAGGTAGGCACAGGCTGAGTAATGAAATGGGGACATCAGGTTCCTCAGAATAGCCTGTTACTAAGGGATGCTGAATCCAAGGTAAAAACTCCTGTTTCTTCTCATTTCTAGTTTTTTTCAGCCCTATTTAACTATGCCTTGAATATATCCAATCTGATGTTGATGATGGTAGTTACTGTGGATAATGATCAGCTGTTGCAGCAAAAGGATTCACTCAGATTTTTAATTTAGGAAGCAGAATGCTGATTTTTTTATAAACTTGGCCAGCAAGCAGAAACCAAGATGATGGCAGTCTTGGATGTCGCTTTAGTCTTTTCTATCTGCTTTCCCAGGGATCAGCAATAGCACTTGGAGATTTAAGTGGTTTGGTCAGCATTACCTTTTTCAGCCTTTATATATTTCCACAATAGTTCATAAACCTGCAAATAATGGTCTGCTCTGAGCTGAGCCAAAAATGAGTAATTTCCTTTTTTCTCCACAGTACATCAGAACTAGTCTGTAAGATTCTCCCCAATGGAAGAATGAGACATGTAATATACTGGAACCAGGGCTCATAAGAGAACCAAAATTAAATTAAAATAATCCTAAGAATTCTGGTTTGGGGTTTTTTTTTCTGCATGTGCAGACTAGTCCCTTCATCCTTCATCTGCCCAGCTGCCATTTTAATAAGCTTTTAGGTGTTTATTAGAAGATGTGCCATTAACTTGCATCTGTTTTCCACTACAGGAAATTGGCTGTTGTCATCTATTTTCTTCCCAAATTATTGGCTATTCCCTGTATGAGACTTTACCCCCTTAGATACAGTATTAAATGTGGTGTTGATGCAGGCAGAGTCATCTTGTGCCTGCTCTGTTTTCCTGCTGTTGCTGCAAACAAATGTGAAGAATCTTTCCAAAAAGAAAAATCCTCAAGGATCCTTCATTAGATGTACTCCTGGGAATTGGTAATAGATACTTGAATATCATTCATTTTAGGAGCAGGATTTTGATGCCTATTAAAATCAAGGTGCACGCTAAATATTTACCCTGTTTGTTTGGAAATGTGTGTTCCTTTGAACAGAGCTTCTCGTGCAGAGGAAATGCACAACTCACCAGAGCACCAGAGCGGTGCTTCACAGGGGATATCAGGGTTTCCACTGAATTGAGACCTTCATTTCCCAATTCCCAAATGATTCTGTGCAGGCCCTTGGCTGGCCTCGTGCAGCAGCAGATGGTACAGCAAGAAGAGCTCGCGAGTTCTGGGGGTCAAGGCTTGCAGCAAGCAGGAGGATAAAAAAAAAAAAAAGAAAAAAAAAAAAGGAAATGTTAATTTAGGAACTCAAAAAAATCCCCTGATAAAGAGAAGGGAGAAATGCCAACGGGAAGAAACAATAGCGTTGCTCTGAAAGTGGTGTTCTAAGCTCAGATCTGGGACTGAAGCTGTCCTGATCTCATCTGTGCAAAGTCTATAAAATCCAATTACTCTGATAGCTGGAATTTAAATAACTAGAAACTTTATGTCTAGTCTTGTCTTGCTTTTAGCTTTCTTTGCAGTGGGAAAAAGTGTCCAAGTCAGTGATAAGGAACCATTTTATTTGGGGAGGAGTTTGAAACACCACCCAAGAATGATGTCATTCCTGACACTGTTCATATCCTGATTGGAAATCTGCAATGGTGAAAGAAAGAAGTATGTATTAGGAATGCTGTATCTTTATAAACCTATTAGGCATTGTTTTAGGTGTTCTAAAACAAGTCTTGGCATATAGAGCAGCTCACTGGGTTTAGAGAAGACTGATCTACTTTTTAACTGCAAAAAAAAAATATAAATCATTACTCAGGGCATGTGGTAAAGTGATAGTGCTCGGATTTCAGGCTACAGTGCCTTTTTTTTTTTTTAATGTATTTAAAATGGAAAAGGTACCTGAGGTCTTTGCAGGTAAAATCCAAGGCCATACTGTAAAACATTAAAGGAGAAAAGACTTGGAAGCATCTGAAAAGGAAGTGGATTGTTAGAGTTGCTTGAGAATTTCTTTTGCTGTCTGTTTAGGTAATCATAATTAAAAAATGCCTGAATGATCTTAATAACACATGATTCAACTGACAAGCACTAATTGCTCTCTATCAGGCCAAGAGAAGATGAATGTTGTCAAGAAAACCACAAGTCAGACAAGCTGATTCTCTTCTAGTCTGACACCATGTTCCCATGTACAAACCAGTTTTTACTGGAGTCTTTCCAACATCAAAAGAAAATCCTTGCCTTCCCATTAATTTTTGTTGCTGGCAGGCTCGAGCTGTTTGTGACGAGTTACTTTCGTTACTATTGCTGGGCTGCTCATGCACAGGGTTGTGCAAAGGCAAAAATGTAAACAGGTTTCTCAACTTCTCCTTATCTTTGTAGTTAAACTGAGCACATTCTTATACTGAAATATAAGCATTAGGGATATAAAAAAAAAACTTTTTTTTTTGTAATTGTCAGTGCAATCCTTTTTTTTTGTTTTTTCTTTGCCCTGCGATGTGCAGTGCGCTGGGCCAGGTAGGACAGCATTGTTTTCCTTCAAAGATCTTTTCTTGAGACGACCTATGCAAATGATGTCGTTGCAGTGAAAAATCCCAGTTTTGTATAGCAGATGCTATCTGGCAGGATTTCCTGCTAGGTGATGTGTATCTAGTGCCATTTTTTTCTTTTGTTTTAAAGATGCCTTTTTTGTCTGTGCTCTAGTCAAATGAAGAACTTGTTCTTTGTTGCTTGACTTCACTGTATTTCTTGATTTAGATACAAGCAGTAGGAGATATTCCACATTGTTTCATACTTTCCGTTTATATTTGGACATGGGTTGCTACACGGTGCTGTAAGGGCACGGGTCACTTGGGCAACCATCTATCCAGATAAATCTAGTGACCTTTCTTGTAAACAGGGCTTAAACAACAGTGCCTGCTTAAAATTCTGACTTAGTCACTCCGGTGGTAATTTTGAAGGGAGATCATGTTATGTTTTAATGCAGGTGTGAGACTCTTAAAAAAAATAAAAACAAAGAAACCCTGGTATCTTTCTGTAAACAGAATATCTACTTTACCCAGATATTTTAAGTTGGATCATTAAACCTCTCCCCAGAGCTCAGTACTGCCAATTCATCTTTTAATTAGTTTTTCTGAGGAAGAGGGATATTGACTTGGTTGTGAATGCACCCTGCTCTCTGGAAGGACTTTAACTCAATCCACTTTCTGGTTTTATGGAGAAGAACAGAAATCAGCTCCTTAAAACTTCACTGTAATTCTCAAACTTCAGTTCTTAAACAGCACTGTCAGTTTTCAGCCTTAGGAACGCTTCCCTGCCGTATTTGAGCATTGCTTTAACTATTTGATGGCCACCTTTAGCATGTCTGGAGACAGGGAATCTTAAAAGGACTTTGTGCAAGTTGAAACTGGGAATTGTCACTCAACTTTGGCACTTCAAAAAGAATCCTCTGTCAGCATCTTGGGTCTAGACCTGGTATGGAACCAGAGTGTAATGAACTCCTTTTCCTTACCAGATTTGTTTGCTGGTAACAACCCCCCCCCCCTTGCTGAGGGGTAATGTTGAAGTGCAGAGGGAAGGATGGGCGATGAGCATGTGAAGGGAGCACTGAGCATTCCTGACTTCTTTTCCAGCAAATTCCAGTCCCTATTTACAGGGTCACCCTTAAAGGTATTGTTCCCCAGTGCTTGGCTCACTGACAGCAGAAATAAGTAAATAAATCAGAGTAGAGAGGCAAGACCATGAACTGACAGTGGGTTGATTTGTCATTTCAAATCTCCTGAAAACAAAAAAAGTACCTGTGTTTCTATGTCAAAACTATTATCAAATCTATCTGAAATTATAATAATCTCTGACAGTTTAACAACATCACGGGTTATAAAAAGCATCACGGTAAGTTCCTTTTCTCAATTTTTGCGTGTGATGGGGGAACAACAGATTCCCTTTTTCCTCAAATGGTGCCCAGTGCTGCTGCTGCTGCCCACCCAGGGATGAGGGGACGTTTCCAAATTGGAGGGCAGAGCCCTCTGTGCTGTCAGCTGGAGTTGATCCTTTCAGGGCAGCAACAGGAGAGGATTTGTTTGTTCCTACTTCTGAGTTTTCTGCAGAAAATAATGAGAACCCTAGAGTCTGTCCTGCAATGACAAAATCCTTTCCTTCTGTAGAAAAGTGAACAACTATTTAAAAAAGGAACAGGGGGGAGGAGGAGGGATTAGCATGGAGACTATAACTGTGTTACCTGAAAAGCACCAGCCAGTCATGGGATATTCTGAAAATAGCCATGATCAAATCTAGTTTCAATTTTTCTCAGTGGTTTAGAAAGGATAATTCTGGCGTGTATTTGAGTAAAATATATTTAAAATAATATTGCTCCGGCACCTTCCGCTGTACAGAACAGCGCAGTGTCGGGGTATCTGTAATATCAGAGTTCTTATATTTTGTGATAGTAATTTTTTGCAGTGGATTATTTAAGAAATGATTTGGCAGTTTATTCATGGACTTTCTAGAAAGTCTTGAAGTCCTAAAGGCAGGTATCAAGCTGCTCTTCAGGAGCAGATCTCCCCACTGGGAGGCTGAGCAGTGGCTGTCCCCAGTCACAGCCACGCAGAGGGGACATCCTTGTTTCTTAGGAACAGATTCTGAGCGATCAGAAAAATCCATACCGAGGGTGCTGGCAGCTCTGGGCTGTGTCAGTGCCACGGTGTCCCCGCACTGGGGCTGTGTCCCTGAGCCCAGGACAGCTGCACAGCAGCCCTGCAGGTGCTGAGGTGTCAGGGCGTACCTTTGGTGCATGGTCTGTGTGTGATGAGCGCGTTCCTTGGCACGGCCCAGCCGGGCAGGAGCGTGCCAAGCGGTGATAAGCAGTGCCATCTAGGGTTGAGCCTGGCCAGGAGCTCATCCTCAGAGCCCTGGCTGAGCACTCAGCCCCAGCCCAGCTCTGGAAGGTGTCCAAGGGCAGAGTGTGTCATTACTCACACAGAAATATGGTTTTCTTTAGATGATAATATGTATTTTAAAAGTACTGAACAGCACGCCCTGAATCTTGGCAAGAACTTCTAATCCTCCTGTTACCTCCAAAATACATACCTGTGCCACGGAGACTTAAAGGTTGTTTCTGCTGGGTCTGTGATGTTACCCGAAGTCTGGGGTGTTCCATGGTGTGTAGGGAGGGGATGAAGCATTTGGGTTGTTCTTTAGAACCAGAGGATGTTACCTTCTGGCTGCTGCATGTGGGAGAACTTCTGCTTGAGGAGAAGTTACTGCATGTATTTGAAGAGGAAGAATGGAGTTTGATCATATGGTTGAGCAGACCTGCCCACGCCGGATGAGTTCCCCAGAAGTCACTGGGTATCCTGTCTGGGTCTTGATGGCACTGCAAACCTTATCGTTTTCAGAGGTGGGATTGGAATTAAAAATTTCGTCCTCTCTGTGGGGAAACGCGTTTGAAGTTCAGAGCAGCAGAGTCCTCTCACAGCACACTCGTGTTGATGCCACGCATCTCCATTCCTCCCGCTTTGCAGCTGAGGCAGTCCTTAGGGGCAAAGTCTGTGGGGAAAGTCAACTGCAAAACTGACCCAGAAGGAAAAAAATATTTGTTTTACAGATGAGGTTTGTGTGTAGCTTTGGAGGAACCCATTAAACTTGACAGCAGGTGCTCTGGTCTTGTCAGCTCCATCCAGAAAGGCCTTGTGGTCTAGGCCATGGATGGCAGTTCTCCACAAACACCCACACTATTTCAGGGTGAGGAGCTGAGGAAAGCGCCGGTGTTGAGGTTCTGCCCTGTCCTTCTGTGCCCAAACTGTCCGGTTCTGGTTCTTTCTGGGGACACTTGAGCAGAGCCCTTGCACGAAGCCATGGAGGACAAGGCGAGCCCCAGCCCTGGTCCCTCAACCCCCACCCACACTAAGCTCTGCCTTTCTTCAGGCAAGCTCAGGAACCAGCTCCCATCTGCTGGGGCTGCCTGTGGGCAGGCGTAGGTTTGCATTAATTTTCAGCGAGGTTTAAGTTCAAATGACTCTAACTTACGACACCAAAATCCTATTTTAGTGGACAGAAACAACTTACTTCCCAAAATGCGAGCAGCCTGTGCCACCTTGTGTTGCCAGATTAGAGCAGGATGTACAATGGTCTGTGGAATTTATTTTTTTTTTCTTCTGCTGGGAGGTTTTTCTGGGTGGAAAACCCTCACCGTGGTGAAGGAATGTTGTGAGTTTATGCGAGGAGAGGGACTGGAGGAGCAGAGCCACATCAGTCAGGTGCAGCTTGTGCTTCACAGTTCTTGTGAATTCGGTGGGCTTGAAGGGCCTCTTCCGACCCACGTGCCCAACCTTTGTTCAACTTTCAGTTCATATTGAAAATTATTCATATTCCAAGGAATTTACTTGCCTTTTGGTTGTGTGCTTTAGCCAGGGGGGTTGACAGTGAGCTCAACCTACTTAAAAGGTAGTTATTTTAGAGATGCCCTCCACCCCACCCCAAAGCAACAAGCGTGGTTTGCCTTGGCGTTCCAGATCCCTGCTTCTTTCTGTTGGAATTTCTCTATTTGCCAGCTTCAGGCTTGCCGATTTCCTTATTTATTTAAATTTTTTTAACCCTTCGGTTTTTTTTTTTCCTCTGAAAAGAACTGGTATAAACTTCTTCAGAGTGTTCTTTCTTGGCTCTCCTGATCAAATGACTAAAGGCTGGAGTGGGAAGAATGTCTGGCCTTCAAGTCTGTGATCTGCTGATTCATAGATAAATATCCTATAAAATACATAGTTGAGCTGCTCTAAGTTTAGGGCTGAATATTCTTTCATGATCTGTTTGGGAAAGCAGCCACAGCTTGAGTCAGACTTTCCAGTTCACTATGTCTTAGTTCCAGTATGATTAAGTTCATCAGCCTGACTGAAAGTGAAGTCCTGGTTCTTGCTCCTGCATGCTGAACTCATCCAAGTGCCCTTACACTGTTTGCAGAGCCAGGTGAGCCAGCCTTGGTGTCCCCCTGGCAAAGCTGCATCACTGTGGGCCTCAAATAGAAATGTTTGTGATCCTGGAGCTTTTGAAACTCATCCTTCTAAGGGCCCAATTAAATAAATCAGGCCTGGATTCAAAGTGTTGAAAAGAAAAGTCTGTCTGTCAAACTGTTTCAAAGTATGGGCAGAGAAAAACCCAAAAATTCTTTTTCCCCCCCTTTTTTCCCTGCCCCCAAAAGGGAAGTTCGGAGAGGAACTGGGCTGTGTAAGTGTTTAGTTTTCTGTGGTGAAGAAAAGAAATGTTTTTGTAAAATTTGCACTTGTGGGGAAAGAGAGAAAAGAGAATAATGAAGATGAGTGCTGAACACAGTGATACGTGGTCCCTGCTTGGTTTTTTGTGGAAAAAAAATAATTATGTAGCCAAATAAATTATGTACAGTCTGAGAAGCACTTGTTTTCTTTCTTGATCTTGTTAAAGCATTTCTTAACACAATGCTTTTTTTCTCAAGTATTAGCATTAATTACTGAAAATGTTAATAGGTTTTGTGGATTGTACAAGTGGGAAGACTAGCAAGAACCTGATATTTCAAAAGAAAATAATATTCCATCCTCTAGATTCAAAGATAATTCAGGAAAGTAATAAAAGCTTGTGAAATCATATGGAAGAAAGCTTTATGTCACTTCACTCTTTCATCAGATAGAAAGCAAATACCTCATTTCATTGGCCAAAGCTCTGGGTCTTGGAAATGACCCTGTAATTTTTTATTTTGCAAGCCCCCGACTTCCACGCATTTGAGTGGTCTCTTCCCTCCCCTCGTGGAGCAGAAATCTCACACCCTCTGAGTCCTGGGGCATTCTGGCACTCGGGGCTGCTGCTTCCTGCAGCACCAGCCATCACTCTGTAAATCACACACTGCAGGGCTTCATTAAAAATTTGGAGAACCATCTTATGACTGGGCTGATGATCTCATTTTATCCATACATGGTACTTATTAAATAAATACCTTTGAAGCATAGGAAACCGTCTGGGAACCGACTTGTGTTTCTTCCTTTGCTCTGTTATCTTAATTTGATTGGTAGGACAGAAGTCCCGAAAATATTTTCTAAGGGAAATATACATTGGAAATAAAGCAGTGCTATTCTTAGCTCTCTTTGCAAACTTCCTACCTTTTTTTTTTCTTTTTTTTTTTTTTTTCTTTTTTTTTTCCCCTTGTGACTTTGCTGTTCTTCAGGTGCTTTAACTTTGCATGTACCCTGATTTCCCCCGAGGGGAGGATTTGGTGAAGTCCTGAGCACGTTTCAGACCCGACTCCAAGGCAACAGGAGGTTTTCCAAGAACTAATTCTGCCCGTTTCTGTGAGAGTCCTTGTCAGCACATTTTTTGCTGTAATGAAACGGTGAATAAAGCCGAGTATTTTTGGTAACAGTGGTTCACCACACCTCTAGGGAGCCTGTCCTTTCAGGATGGGTGTGCTTGGAGACCCAGGAATTGCACATCTTGTGCATGTTTGTGCTTCAGTCATGAGCAAGTGTTTGTGCCAACAGGCTGGGACAGAAGCTCCTGGGAGTGAGCTCTTACTGTTTCACCAGGAAAAAGACTCAGCCTCTCACCTTCTGTTGTCATTAACTGGTTAGCTGGAAGTCAAAGCTGTGAAACCTAACTGAAGGTGTCATCTCCTTTGGTTTGGGCTCCTTTGGAGGCATCCAGAGGAGAGATCTTGCCATTGGATGGGCACATTGGATGGGAGGAATCTCCAGCGTGATGCTTGATGTCCTGCCTGAGAAGGGCCTGTCACCATTCTGTGTCTTTGTCCTTGCAGAGCACTGGGGCTCCCCACAGATGGAGTTCCCCCATCATGACCTCTCAGTGCTGTAACTTTGCAATGAAAATGCCCCTTCTGAGCATCCCAAAGAATGATTTTGGCTGTTCCTCCTTAGTTCAGACCCTCCCAGTTCAGACTGTGTCACTCTTTGCTTTAGCAGCGTGTTTCTTGCAGCACAACATGAGCTCTTAGCTGCTAGGCCTTGTAGAAGGCCCCTGTGTTAGTAAAGTCAACAAGTGCTTTGCACAAGGACGTAGCTACTCATCTGAGCCTTCATTTTTACATATTGCTGTTGCTACCTGTGCAAAGCCAGCCTCTGTCTTTGACAGAGGGAGCAGCAGCTGGAAAACTCTTGAGGAAGAGGAGGAGGAACCAACCACCCAGCATTTAGCCCAGCGTTGCTGCACATTGTGTTCTAGACTTCCCAAATTGGATTGAACGTTTTGATTGAAAAGATTGTCAGCACTATGCAAATGAGAGGGAGAAGTGAAAGTGCATCTCGTGCAAGTAATTCCTATGTAGATAATTTGCCATAAAAATTTATATTGCAGTCCTTAAAACCTTCAGAGATTTATTCTGTCTAGGGAAAGGTGATTTATATGGTATTAAAACACTTTTTATGTTCCAGTCCTTTAGATTTAATGTTTATTGCCTATAAAAATGAAATCTTCCTGTGGATATTTAAAAGTTTTGGTACTGTGTGAAATATATATTCAGCTTAGAATCTGAAATGCTTTAGAGATGCAGTAAATAAGTGATGGAGTGTTACCTCAGGTTCACCAGCCTCGGCAGTCCAGCCTTACTCCAGGGCTGAATCCATTATGGAGGTGGCATTCTGCTTACCTTAGACATATGGTAAAGGAGAGCATGTAATGACAGAAGTAATGTGTAATTTTGTCATTCTGTTTTGGCTGACTATTTAGGGCACTTTGTATATTTGGTTTCTTTGACTGATGTGCGTAGTCAGTATAAAAATGCAGCAGGAGCTTTATTCCTTACCCACAAAGGGCTGGATTAAAGCACAAGATTGGGGCACACTGCAGGAGTGTCAAAAGAAGGAAAGGCATTTTGCATCATTTCTCTAAATGTCCTCTCCCCGTGGTAATGGGGCAGCAGGACGGGCAGTGCAGGGCTGCTGCAGCCCTGTGGATAGCTGGGCAAGGAGGAGTCTATTTCTCATCTAACTGTTGGAGATTTTTGCTATCTCTGTTATTGTCTGGGCAGAGACACAGAAGAAACTGTACTGCCTTGAAAGCATAGTTCCCAACCTCACCCTCTCCCCTTTTATCATGGACAGTTTTTCACAGCATAACCTATCTGTCTAGAAATGTATCAAATACAAAGCATGGAGGACAGAGGAGCAGATCAAGTGAGGCTTTACACAAAAATAGGAAAGTGTGTGTAGGTGGTTGTTTTGCCTTGTAGCTTCTGTAATGGTGGTGCCCTGGAGAAGTAACTGAGGTAACACGCTTTGCTTCTTCCCAAACGTTTCCCAGCATTTCAAGGTCCATCCCACAGCAAACCTGAGCCAGTTCAACCCTAAACCGTGTCCTACTGAGGGAGATGGAGGAAAGGCTTTGGGGATTTCTCTTCTGAGGCTGCAGGTGGATCCCTGCACATGGAGCACAAAGGTGAAAGATTGATTCACAGTCAGGTAACTCACACGCCCAGAGACCATGCGCGGAACAGCGCTGAGGGCTCGCCAGCAGTGCCTCGTTCACATCAAACCGCAGCCAGCTATCCCTTCCCAAAGCGCAGTTTTCTAGCAGGAATCTGACATTCCTGTGGGTGCCTGGCCGAATTCCCCTGCAGCCCCGAGCCCTGGTCCCCGGCGTTCTCACACCTCTGCCTCCTCCCCGTGTGGGAAGAGACGGGACGCAACCGGGATGTCGCAACGCCAGGCAGCCGAGGGGATGGCAGCAGTTCAAGAGGAACTCTGCTGAAACTTCCCAGGGCTGTAACTGTCTGTGCCCTGGCACGTGAAAGCCGAGGAAGCGTTGGAGTAGCAGTAAAAGTCAGGGATGTAAATGCAGCACTTGATGCTGCATGTTCAGCAAAGGTGTTTTGTTTGGTGTTTAGAGGCGAAGCCAGCCAGGTGTCCTCAGGTCTGAGTGGGACAGACAACAAAACATACCAGAGAAGTATCAGAATAAAACCTTTGTTTAGAAAATACACAACCAACCAACCAACCAACCGACCTCCCAACAAAACCTAACACACACCGCTCCCCTCCATTTTTATTCTGGCCTGCAGAAGAACTTGGGGAAGCCAGGATCATTTCTAAATGTCTTTTTGCTAGGTGTTGTGAAAGAAGTGCTGATAGGGTTGAGAAATATGATTTAGCTAAACTTAAATGGAAAACTGTAGCTGAAAAAATACTCGGGCATTAGCTGGTGGTTGTTGGTTCCCTCCTTGTCCAGGTTTACATCTCTAACCTGAGGTGACTGCTGCATTTCAGGCTTTCTCTTTCCCCAGTGCTGGTTCTGTGGATCCTCAGAATTTTCTGCAAGGCGTTCTCAGTCATCTGCTTTGGATGGCTGTCCATAATGCGAAAATTAAACTCTCACATTTTTTGTGTACAGAAATCTGAAAATCCTGAGGAGGTTTTAGGCTCTCTGGGATGCTGCTGTTAGAGCAGATGTCTACAGATGTCTTTGTGTGGAAAAAAAAAATTAGTGTTTTATTTAGATTATCCTTTCTACTTATCACCCAGATACACTTCCAAAACCCAGCTCTGGTGGTCTGATAATTCCATGGTTTTGTGGAGTTTCCTATTTGTTCACTTGCTGCTCTTGCAATAAGCTTAGTAGCTACGTGTACACCCAGAAAAGAGTTTTCTTTTAAATACATAAATGTTCTTTAGCTACATCTTTTTTTCGTCTTTCCTAATCATGAAAGATCTAAACTGAGCAAGAAAGAAAATCAGTTTCAAAGCGAAACCTCTATTGTTTGATACAATGTGTAGCATGCTGTGTCATCTCAAAAAAGGCATTTTTGGATCGGTTTCATATTGTCAGTCCTGGGGCTTTAGAGTGTTCCATCAGTTTTCTCAGCAGAAGCGTTTGCTGGCATTTGGATGAGGGTGTCCAACCTCTTGTCTGCATATATGAAAGCTAAAATCTGGCTTCTCTTCAAGAGTGTCTAGATAAAGGATGAGGTACTAGAGGCAATGAATCTGAGAGAGTAGCTCAGAGGTAATCCTGCTATTTATTTGTGGTTTGCTGAAAAAGCACATGGGGACGGAGAATGGCAACAGCAACTTCAGGCTCTTCACTAAAAACCTGCAGTTTGGTGCTCTAGGTCACAAAGCTCGGTACCGGTCTGGGGTCAAAAATGTGTTTCTGATTAAAAACATAATATAGGCAGGAAATTGTTCATGAGGACCTGACTTTTGTTCCTGAAGGACTCTGATAATCCTAGAACCATAAAACAGTTGGCTTGGAAGGCATCTGGAAGATCTACTACTTGGTTTCAGCCACAGCAAAAGAGAAGGGAGGTATTTCCATCTTATCAGAAAGTGGGTGCTCTTTATTTCAGTTTTCATACAGGAGAGAGAGATGTGTGTGCATTTATATATAGACTGAAAATCGCTGTATGACAGAGTGCCTGGCAAAGACACAAACATAAATGATTTCTTGGTAACGAGATCACTTGTGTCCCTGGTACATCATCTACCTCCCCAAACTGTCGGGAAGCAAAAATTACTGTATTGGAGATAACTGTATTTGTAGTTTCTTTCTGAGCGTGGGGAGGGAATGAAGTAATCTGTTCCATCAGCTTGTAAAACTGAGCTAATTAACAGACAATCAGCACTGATTGAGACAGCTGCATTCTTTACTGCGGGATTGTAAACACAGAGTCTTCACAGAATTGTTTTTACTGCCCTAAAGTGCAAGAAATTGAAATTGTATTTGATAGCCAAAATTAAGGACTTTTTAGTGCCAGTGTATCATAGCGAGGTTGACAGTGCCACTGCAGCTAAATCTGTTGTTTTCATTCTAGGGTGATTTGTTACAGTGAATAGTGGAGGAATTCTGTAAATTATCAGCAAACATTTTTTTTTTCTGGTTAAAAAAGTGTTTTAGCTGTCGTGTCTACCTTAGTTGTGATCATGGAACAAGTAGATATTGGCTGTCCATGGCTTGGTGCCTCCTTGGAGGCATCTCCTGATTGGAAATGCAAGATTTGCAGTGTTAAAAAAACTATTTTATAAATGCCTTTCATAACACATCACTTCTGGAAGGTCTTTAAATATTTCCTGATGTACGGTTTAGGGTATGCTATTGGAAATGTTGGTTTAAAAACAGTCAGTCCATGTTAAAAATACAGAGAATAGTCCTTGTGGCTCTGAACCAGCACCATTATTAGCATGAAGCATGTTAGTTTTTGTTAAATGCAGTTCTGGCTGCTGTCAACTCCAATCCAGCCTCCTTGTGACTGTACATCAGCTAATTTTACTTCATGAGTCAATTCTGCTATTTTCCTTTTCATGTCACAGAAAATGAGCTTAACTAAGTACTGCAATATGTTGTTGGGAAACACCTAGAAAAGGCATTCTGCATTCCACCGCCTCTGCCTCTTGATTTCAGTTCAGCATCAAGTGGGGTTGGTATCTATTTATGCTGGACTGTAATCATCCAGATTAAATATAAAAAAAAAAAAAAAAAAAAACCCTGTAAAAAAAAAAATCTCTGAAAGGCTTCAAAATCTGGTCTGCTCTTTAATTGTCCAAAATATGTCACGTTTGCTGCTGGCATTAAATGCCAGATATGCATTTCTCATCGTGTGTTGTCAAGCCAAACTGAGTCAATGTTTGGGACTTAGACCAGAAAGGATACTAAGATGCCTAAATGGGACTTTTTAGTAGTAGGAAAAGCCTAAATAAAGAAATTGTTGCTTTCTTGTTTCCTATTTATATCTATAATTTTTTAGAAAACATCCACCAATTGCATTCACAGGCAGCTTCTCAAAAAAAGCTGTATTTTTGCCATCATGGGAAACTGCCTAAACCTCACAGCAATGCCCAGAAAGTCAACAAACTCAGACCAAGGGAGGAAGCATGTTAGTCAGGAGTCAAGGACCGTTCCCTGGAAACCCTCTGCCAAATACTCTTCCTGCTTAAATTGTTTATCAAACAGCAATTTCATTTGCCAGTAATTTTCTTCTGATCTTGTTTTTGTTACAACTTGATTTCTTAACGCAAGTTCCCCGTCCAGCTTCCTCTGTGTCCCTGTCCCGTGCCCACTGCTGCACAGGGAGCGAAGACCTCCAGTGAAGGGAAAAATCAGAATTTAAAGGTGTCCCTGGATCAGTAAAAGGGGAGGTGAAATTTGGCCTGCTGGAAGGGGGCCACTGGACAGCGTTTCCATTATATATTTTATAGGTTTTCCCTAGTGCACATGCCTGTGGCTTAGGACTTTAAATTTAAAGCAACAAAAAATTCCAAGTTATGCCAACCTCCATCTTTCCAAGCCAAGTTTGTCATGGTGGGATAGTTTATTCATCCATTATCCCGTTTCTGCAGTGCCCAAAAACATGAGAAGGGAGCAAAACACGAGGTGATTAGTTCAAGTCCATGGTAATTTTTTCCCATCCCTGAAGGAATTACTTTGTTGAAATGTGGTTTTAAAAGTATTTTTAGGTTGCTTTTTCAGTGTGTGTTTGTAGTTTTGTTGGTAAATATTTTATATCCCAATGTTAGGAAACAGCTGAAGGAGCTTTGAGATTGGAAATTGCATTTGTAGACTGAAGGATTATTGAGTGGTGGCTGGGATGGACTCAGTCTATAATGGTTAACCTTGTTAAAAAAATTGAAATTAATAACACATTTAATCAAAGAAAAATTGTGAATTTTTGTTTTAGAAGACAGCATAGTTAGGAGTTGGAAGAAGTTAACTAAAAGCTGAGCAATGAGTTCATTTTCATTTCGAATAAAAATTAAAAAGCTTCAGTTTTTTTGTTGTTTTTTTTTTTCAAACAGCAAGTTCCCAGAACTCACACTGAAACACACCTGTGTGTGTATATATATTATTGATTTATTGGTGGCAACCTGTACAGCAAGTTATAAATCCTGGTCTGTGTTACAGGACGTGTCTTGCTTAAAGCCTGGTCATGCTTCATTTACCAGCACAGCTTAGGCTGGAAACGGGAGTAACTCAATCCTGTAAATGATGTAACAGAGCTTAGTTAAAGACCTGAACTTTCTGATATTTAAACCACTCCTTTAAGACTACGTTTTACTTTGATCTGTGGTCAAAAGAATTATTTAATGTAGCCCATGAATCTGATCTTTCTTGGAAGTAAGACATTTGCCGAAGGTGTGCTATTACAAAATGGCAGCGTAATCCCCTTCCACCTGAGCAAGGGCTGCTGCATTTGGGCTTCAGACAAATGGCAAGAGTACTGCATTCAGTAGTTTGTTCTTATTTATCAGTTAATCGCCTTTTATCTTACGTTTTTCCAGTTGAAGGGCCAAGATTCCTTTTAAAACCGTCTACCAGAATTTTCATTTGTGGATCATGGGTGCTGTGCATCTCCTGGCTCCCAGTTTGCTGGGATCAGAAATGTGGTTGAGCCGTTGGTTTTCCCTCAGCGTCCTTCTCCATTCCCTGTCACCCGTGTGTGTGGAGTGCTGAGGAGGGGACAGGGGATGTTCCTCCTGCCCCAACTGTCTGTGACAGGAGTGGAGGGGATGGGAAGGGCAGCCTGGCCCTGGTGGGACCCACGATCTCCAGACTGTGGTTTTTTGTTCTCTGTGGCCACTTCACCCAGGGGGTAATTGGCTGCTGTGCTGTGGTCACAGCTATGGTCAGTATGGTCAGCTGGCTTTGTGCTTTGGTCAGCCTTTGATCAACCTGTGAGACAGGAGGTCAAGCAGATGAACTTTACACTGGGTCTTGCCCAGGCAAGGGCTGTGCAAGCAGCAGTGAGCTTCCTTTGCTTTCCCATAATTGATTTCATTTGGCAGAAGATGGTGAGGTTTGAATCCCCACCACCCTGTAGCTGCCCTGAAAGTCACAAATACTAAGCTGAGGCTTTTTTTTTTTTTAATTTCTTTCACAGTGATTAACCAGCAAGTACACGACGAACTTAATTTTATCTGTAGAAAGCCAGCACAGGGCAGTTGAGCAGGTGCTGCCAGGGTTGAATTGTGATTTTACACCGCAGCCAGTGGATGGTGGGCGAGCAGATTGCTCCAAGCTGGAGCAGCCCTCCCCGCTTCCCACTGTCCCCTTGCTATATCCATCTGAAATCCTCCCTTCTGGGAAGCCTCACTGCAGCAACACTTAAATTAACTCATTACTTTTTGGCTTTTTTCTGTGGTGGGTATTGAACTTTTGCTTTTAAGTGGAAGAGTGTGAAAACGCTGGTGTGGGAAGTGGGTGAAGCTGTCGGCAGCTCCCCGGCGGGACGGGAGTCGCAGCCTGGCTGGGGATGTGCTGTGCTTGCAAAACCAAGGGAGCCCTCTCCCCCAGCAAACGCTCACTCTTCAGGAAATTTATGTCCTTCCAAAGTGTGATGAGCTGCGATGCTAAACCAAGCAGAGCGTTAAGTAACTGGTGGAGTGGGTTTGCTGACAGATTCTCCGCCGGGTATGGAGCCCAAGCTGCGGGTCTTGGGGGTGAGGTAATGGAAGCTGGTGGTTTCACACTGTGGAGCTTCTGTGGGAGAGCAGCTCGGGAGAAGGCTGGGAAAGGGGCAGGCTGGGGATGCAGAGAGCAGGGAGTGCTGCTGGGTCTGCCAAAATCCACCCTTCACGTGGCTTTGGGCTCACCCGGTGCTCAAGGCGAATGGTGCTGCTGTAGGGCTGAGGTGAGGGTGGACCTGGCAGGAACAAAGGGGTTAGTCTGGGGTAGAACCTGAGGAACAGGAGGAGGAGAGAGGCTTTGGGGTGAAGGTTGAGGGTGCTGTGAATGAAGCCTGAGCCTTATTTCTGGAGAGAGCTCGGTGCACATCACCTGCCTGGTGCCACTGTGAGCTGGAGACCCTCAGGCCTGGGACTTGTGCAGTCATCCTGCACCTGGCTCTGTGCAGGATGGAAAGAGGGAGTAAATAATGCTGGAGGAAGAAAAACTCCCTTTTGAAACAAATAGGCAATGTTTCATTATTTCTTGAGTGAGAGAAAAGGCTTGTTCAGTCGAGACCTTTGGCATCGGATACTCTGCAGCTCTTTGCATTTTCTAAAAAGTTTTGAATTCAAGGTGTAGAAGAAAAGACCGGAATAATCATCTTGGCTCTGGCACTGCCAAGCTTTTCCCCTCACAGCGCAGTTGTTGCCGGCATCAATATTTGTGTGGCTTCTTTCTGCTGATTGTAGCTCCTTTTGAAAAGCCAGTGCTACCTTTTGCCCTCTTGCGAGATAGTTTGCAGGCAGTAGGCTTTGCTTACATTTTGTGGCACTGGCTGTTTTGTTGTGAGCAGACAAAGCCACAACACCCTTTCTTTTTCACATTTTCCTTTTTTTTTTTTTTTTTTAGTAGCCTGCTAATTAAGATAATTCTATTGATGGCTCCATTGGCACCTCTGTTCTTGCTCTCTTTGTTTCATGCAGTGGCCACCACACACGTTGACTCCCTGTCCCGAAAGCATTGTGTAGAGCCCTAAATTTGTTCCAGTTAAAGCTTGTTTCAAAACTTATTTGGAGTCAAATTACTTCAGTATGCGGAAATAAAATGTGTTTATTGAAATTTTCTAACTAATTCTACACGTGAAAGATATTTGCATCAGTTTGCCAAGTGGTAGAATGCTTCCTAAGAAATGTGTTTTAATGCTTGTGGGTTTTTACTATTTTTTTCCCTTCCTCTGGGAGTATAAATTGCAGGTATTCTGGTCTTTGTTATTTCTTCGGCAGTCTGAGTTGTAAGATGGGATCTTGGTTCTTGAGATGTTGTGCTCTTGTTGAACTGTCTGGTTTTTCCTTTTGCTTGTTTTAGAAAGGGGCTTTACAGCAAGGCTGACACAAACTCTGCTCACAGGATCCTTACAAAGCTTTACTTTTCTAAGCACTTTCAGCTTAGAATTGGGGCTGCCTTTTACAGTCAAAACAGACATTAATAAAAATTCCCAGTGTCAACTCTGTGGTTTCTCCCCCAGTCATAATCTAGAGCTTTATCAGGTGAACGTGGCATTGTTTTTCCAGAGGAACACACCATGCTTGCAAATTTATAATTTCTGAAATATGTCTGAAATACTTATATTGGCTTCTGGACAGGTGCAAATGCTGGGGGTTTGAGACTGAAGGGTGCATTGCCTCGTGGAGCAGTCAGGAAAATGTAAAATTTCCCCAAGGCAAGTGTGCAGAGTTGTGCAAGACGTTTCTCCACCGGTGTCATCCTGGCACCGGGAAATTTTCCTTTAATAGGAAATTAAAAATTGCAAAAAGCTACATTGAGAGCTTTGATAGATCTGACAAATTCAATCCTGTGAGAGGATGAAAACAGAAATGAAACTTCCAAAATCTCCATTCAGTAGCAGATTATCAGTAGACTAGGGAACTGATTGAACTGGTGATAAAGGGAAATACCTTAAATACACAGAAATAGGATTTCAGGGGAAGTGGTTAATGCTTCATTTACTGGTAGAAAATTCCTAATCTACATGAAGTTGTGGTTTGCGTCAGTCCTTGTAGTAGGTACAGTGAGGTTTATGGTGAATCACAGAATCATTAAGGTTGGAAAAGACCGCTGAGATCATCAAATGCAACCTGTGACTGATCTCTACCTTGACAACTAAACCAGAGCGCTGAGTGCCACGTCCAGTTGTTTCTTGAACCTTTCCAGGGATGAGGGCTCCACCACCTCCCTGGGCAGCCCATTGCAATGCTTTGTGCACCTTTTCTATGAAAAAAAATCTTCTTAGTGTCCTGTTAATCTCTGCAGCCATGCCTAAGGCTTTCAAAAGGCACACCTTAGGCTTTCCATCCATGTCTGGAAGCCTACCAGGAAACAATCACTTTGTCTTCAAGTTGTGATACGTGTTTCTTGCTCCACTGCAGGAGCTTTGTGGTAAATGCAGCAAGGACTAAACATTTAAATATGGGAGAATTACAAAAGTTTGGGATGCAGTTATGTCACAGTACTTATAGATGGTTATTACAGGTTTTTGGTAACTTCTTCCATGTGGGCCATGGGAATACTGGTTCAAAGCAGAGACTGAGGACTAGCTATGGTTGCTGGAGCAGCTTTTGGGGGAATTGGGATGCTGAAGTGTGGTGGTTTCTTTGGTTGTGAAATGCCCATGGCAGGGCAGTGGCCGGTAACTGTTGGAAGTGGATGAGGGAACAGAAACTTCATAAATAACCAAGTTCAATTTCTTTCCAAAACTGTTTTCCTGTGTGAGTAATTTTTAGGACTCAGCTTTGAGAGCAGCCACCCAGCAGCTCCCAGGCACGGAAGGGCTGACTTGAATCTTCTTATTATGGAAAGGAAAGGCCTTGTTGTGCTGAAGTGGTCAGTGGTGTGGACCTGCTGCCGGGTGATTATCAAAGAATGCATCTGGTAGGCAAAGACATGTCAGCCCTAAAGGAAAGCAGCCTTGAAACTCGCCCGCAGTGAGCCTGCAGTTTCGTAATTACTTGGGGTCCACCTAATCAGAAGGCTGGTGCCAAGAAGGGGGATTCCAGAGCCCCCTCCCTCCCTCCAGCTGTGTTTTCCCAGCTCCCTGTTGGAATGGTGCAGCTCCTCGTGGGCACAGCTGGGCCCTGAGCAGGGAGAAGTCAGGAAGGGAAGGATGTTTTCAGCAGGCTCCCTCTGCTCTGGTGGGTCCCACGCAGCCGTGTCACCGTGGGGTGACAGAGGCAGGATGAACAGGGAGTCTAAGAGGGTCTGCAAGTACCTGAGAGCACATAAATTCACTCCAAGGTGATTGTTGTTACACTGGATAGTGGATTGACCTTCCTAGTTTTAGATTTTTTTGATATTTCTGTACTGCCTGAAAGAAAGCTTTTAATGTTTGTTTTCTGGGGACTGCTTCTAATGACTCCCACACTTCGAGGAGCATAAGACTTTCTTGTCTCCTCTCCTCCCACTGCCTCCCTCCCACCCCCAGTGAATTTGTTGAAATGGGTCAAAGTAGAAACCCCGGAGAGAGTTCTTTAGTTATCTCTGAACTGTGCCTGCCCTAAATCGATGGGACTTTGGGGCAGGGGGAGGGATAATGGTTTTGTTTGTTCTCCCAAGATGTGCTCCAAGCAGTGACTCCCTTTCTGCAGGTGCCTGGTTTGGGCCAGAAAGTTCATTAGCCAGTGTGGAATCAGTGGAACTGAAGCTTCCAGGCTTTGAATCCTTTCCACAGCCAGGTCACCGCTGCAACACCTTTGAGCCCGGGTTTTTGTTTGCTTTTCATTGGAACCCTTTTGATTTCGAAGGTGTGAAGGATGATACTGAGACATGGGCTCCTATTTTTTACTCTCCAGCACACTTCTCTCTGTGCAGAATTACATCTCCTTTTACTTGTTATCTACTTAGAGAGTGATTGCAAGGCTTGGAAGGTGTTTACATCTGAGCGTTACACAGTACTCAGGTTTGAAATATTGAACTTACTACTCTTTGCTCCTTAAAATGAGCTTGCTTGCAGAAATAATACATTGGCCACATTAATTTTATTTTTTTTTTTTAAGATTGGGCTATCTCATGAGATTAAATCACAAAAGTATGAAAAATCTGCCATTAGTCCTTGTGGGTTGTAATCCTGTATCTATTATTAGATTTAAATAAATGAAACTTGCATCGTGCGTGGTTCAGATCAAGCAAGGATGAAAAGATTAGCAATTTTCCAAACAGTTTTCATTTGGGTCTTATTAACTATGACATGGCTTGAAGATTTAATACCTTATTCTTTATCAGATCATGGGGTTAGATACCTGCTGGGATTGCATCTCATGCTCTCAGTTGCTCATCAGTGCAAGATCTGGAGCTCGTGGGCTCCAGCCCCCAGAGTCAGACAGCTCAGTGCCATGGTGTGCTGGCAGCTCTCCTTGGCAACGTCTGTGCCTGATATGACACAGAAGGAAATGTTTTGTGGGGAGGAATTATCAGACGTGTCCCAGAAGGAATTCAGAAAGCAATGGGAAGGCACCGGTATCAGTCAGGCAGTGAGGGTGAGAAAGCCCTTTGTCATTTGCTACCTGACTCTTCATTGGAGCACAAAATATGAAATTTATTTCTTTTTTTTTTTTCAGTCAGTTCTTTTCCTCTGTTGTCTCCAAACTTGGAAGCACAGGCCTTTAAAAGTCTTGCATTTCCACTGCTCAGGCTCCTTACTAGCGCTCGATATCAGAAGCCAAAGCACTTGGTTCTCTGCTCCACTGAAATTCCCTCTTACTTCATGATTTGTGTTTTCTTTGCTTGGCTCTAAATGTGTGCTTCCTTTTTAAATATAGTTTTCCAAGTTTCTGGCCGTACCAGATTGTTTATATTTTTTAAAAGCCTTCTGCTTAGCCGTTATATTGCTCTTTATAGTTCTGCTTAACCACATTGGTTTCTGTTGCTCTTTTTTCTTGCATAAACTTAGCTGGGATGAATTTCAAATGTGGTTTATCCAACTGTTAAGTATTTCCCACTTTTCTGCAATAGATTTCACATATGTTACAGAATTCCAAACCAAGATCTGGTGGACATATTGCCCTGTTTCTTTACTCAAAGTCAGATATAGAAAGACTTTTAAGCATTTCAGTGACAATATTTAGGTCACTGGTTCCAGCACGCTGCTTGGCTTCAAATCCATTTGTCATATTGAGCTGGTTTCCAAGGATTAGGATAACTGTGGTCCATATATTTATTAAAAAAACCATAATTTTATGCTAATAAACCTAAAGGAGAAAAAAACCTATTGGTCCTCTTGAGTTGGGAACTCAAAAGGTTTTTTATTTTCCATCCAGAGGTCAGACTGTGGAGTTGCATAAGACACATGTCCATCCATCCAGGATTTACATTTACCCATTCAAAAATGGATCTAAAATTAGGAATTAGGCTTTTTCAGAGTATTTAGACAGTATTTGTATCTCGTAGCAAGTCAGCAACTTGGCCACCTGTTTGGGATCTGGTATTCGACCTGACAGGAGGTGCCAGGCTTGTGCTTTTGGTCCCTTACGGGTGGTTGAGTTATGAACAAATTCCAGAAGTGTGCCGAATCTCTGGTGGAGACTATTGGGAGTTTTGCGGGCAGGTTGGGGAGGCACCTTGGCAGAGGGATGAGGTGAAGGTAGTCTTGCTCTAGCACGTTGTTCTCACTTTTCTCACAGCCAGGTTTTCCTCTTTTTGAATAAATAAGAGGATAAAACAGTGCAAAAATTTCTTTAATGAAGTCTTGATTCTCCCAGTGACTTGGGGAATGAGGGCTGTAGCTGAATGGGAGGGATTTGCCTTTATTTTTTCATGTTATGTGGAAATACTGCAGAAGAGGCACAAACTGACACAGAAGATTGAGTATTGTTGGTTTATGCACTGATAAGTGACCTGTTCAATTTATTATGGTGACATGTGGAGGCACAGCACTGAGTGGAGGAATTGGGATGGGGATAACACACTTGGAAGAAGCTGGAAAACAGTGGGACCTGTGCTTCAGCTTAGTAGAAAGTGTTGGAAGAAACTCTGGCATTAGGTACCATAAAACCATATATTTTTATAAAATATTTGTTTTATGTATGGCATCAGGTGCTTATAAAAAGATGTGTTTTGGAGAGGAAATGGAGATACCTGCTAATAACCTTGGAGGAATAGATTCCAATAATAGGAAATGACAATTTTGTATTCAAGTAAGGCAAGAGTTAAATGGAAGAGAGCACTGCAGCGGCAGTATGGAATTATATACAGCATGTCATAGGAGATTAAGAATGACTGAAGCATAACCAGTCCAGATTCAAGTATAAGGTTAACCAATATTTGAATTAATAAATTTTTATAATAGGGTAACTCAAAACAGGGAAAACCAGTATCTTTAAAAAGCAGGCAGGTGAAAATAAACCTGGTTTGAATATGCCCAAGATCTGTAATCTTCACTGGACTTGGGCATTTGTTAGGAGGTGTGTACTGTGTGCCATTGCTCCTGTCCTGTGTAGTGCTGGGGTGGAGCCGTGAATAGTTTTGTGAAAAGTGGTGATGTTTTGGTTGCAAGATGGAATCCAAAAGGTTGCAGAGCTTCATTTGCTGTTATTCAGGAGGTCAGATCTCTGGAAGCCTGGTGCTTGTTCTGTGCTGCTCCCCAGCCCTTCCATCCCCACATTCCCAATAACATGATGCATGTATGAGGGTTTTTTGTTTGGTTTTTTTTTATATATATTTTTTATTTCTGTGACAACAGAACTCTGACTGTATTTTTTGTTTGTTTGTTTGTGTTTCATTTCTTACCAGAGAGAGCTCGATACCACAGCAACAATATTGGCGAACCGGCAAGATGAAAGTGAGCAGTCCAGGAAAAAACTTATTGAGCAAAGTCGTGAGTTCAAGAAAAACACTCCAGAGGTAAGGAGAAAAGCTGTCCCAGTCTCTTGCTGTACTAGGTGGTGTTTGGCATGTGGAAGTGATGATTTCTTCTTCATGGTTTCTTTCTGTGATTTTCTTGTATGTATTGCCAGGTCCTTATCTGAACCTGCTCATCTCTGGTGTTTTCCTCATCAGGGAGCTTTTGCATTCTGTAAATACTGAAATGTGGATTGGTGTTTTTAGAGGAAGCATCAACTCTGGCCTTCAAACAGGCTTGCTCTAAATTATATAATAATGTAAAAGCTGGAGAATTGCAAAAAAAAAAACTCTTCACCAATCCAAACTCTCAGAGCACTTGGATTTCGAAAGTGACATTTCCCTGCCTAAATAAATCTATATCAAGGGCATGACTCCAAAGATGCTCATTTTTCCATCAAAAATCAAATTAAGTTTCACTGTTGATTTCACTGGAAACACAACAAGGTCAGGGCTGAGCCAAACTCCCCTGGGAGGATGTGCACGGAGCACAGGTGTGGGGCAAAACTTGCAGGGGTAAAAACCAGTGGGAAAGGTGAATATTAGGTGTGAGAAGCTGGGAGTGTTTAAACTCCTCATGTGCAGTTACCTCAAACCCACAGATAATCTCCCTCGGTTCCCTGCTGAAAGCAGAGCAATGCTCAGGGCTGGCTGGCTCCTCTGTTTGTTTTGTGGATTTGGGGTTGTTTTTTTTTTTTTCCCTGCTGATTGCCAGCAATCTGTTCATCCAGGAATGTTGTGGCGTTTCAAAGGCAGTTCCAGATAACTGATATGCCAGCACCAGCTCCTTCCAAGGCTCTTCCTGGGAGGGGAGCAGCAGGCAGCTCTCCTAACCTTCAGTGCTGCTTCTCCAGCAGCAGCTGCTGCTCTGCTTCCTGTGCCTGCAGAGGGAGGGATGCTGACCCAGGCAGGGGGAAAGGGAATGTGGGAGCAGGAGGGACTCGTGGGGAAGAGGCAATGTCGTTTATCTGGAGGCTTTGTGGGGTGGAAATCTGTTCTCTTTGAAGAAGAGAGGATTTGGGGACTGCAGCTTTGAAGGAACAGGACTTACTAAAAGGAGTGAAAGAATTTGGAGAGTGAGTTCAGGAGCTGTGAGAAGGTGAGTTGATTACCTTTGCAAACTGTTGGGAAGAGAAGGAGGAGGGAGAGAAGTGGAAGAATAAGGAGGGTATAGGAAATTGTACAGAATCCAGAGAATACGTGGAATTCTGGGGCCACATTTTCACTTGTTTGCTAGAAGTTTAAGTTCATACTACAAAACCTAACTTGTTTCCTGCTGCCTTCCTTTTTTAATATAAGTAAAATGACAAATTCTTCAGAATGTGGCTGTAGCTGCCAGTTCCCATCTGATGGCAGGAGGATTTCTTTCAGCCAGTTTTATTTCTGTGGAGCAGAAGGGGAGCAGCAAACAAAATCCCCCAAGACACTACACTTTTTAAGTGCATTGTGAGAGCACCTTGGTAACTCAGTGGGAGAGGAATGTACAGAGGCAAATAGATCCTCTTGTAATTACTTTAAGAGATACAGTGAGAAATTAAATGCAATTAGTCCTTTCCAGCAGCAGGTTATAGAAGTTAAAGCATTTGATGGGAAGGTTTTCAATATTATTTTACAAAATACAATTCTGCACCCTCTATTCTCTTCTAGAGTATGTGAGGTTTTAATTAATTAATTAATTAATTAATTAATTTTATTTATTTTAATTATTTATCATATGCTTGTTTATATGTGAGTTTATTTATTCAGGGACTACATTCATAACAACCATCTGAACATCCCCAGTGTTGGAGGAAATTGGGATCTCTGCTACGTTCTACGCCCTCATCTTTTGTCCTGCGACCCCTGTGAAACCACATTCCTTTATAACCTTGCATGAATTTTATATCTGCAGCTTTGTTGCTGAAGAGCAACTTCCGCTTTCTCTGACAGAGATAGAATGAAAATGGGAGCAAAGAATTAGAAGAAAGTATCTGAACTGTAGGAATAGGCAGCTGGAGCCAACTTGAGAAGTAGTTTTTGCCTCCAGGGCACGGAGGCAGCTCAGATGTGGAAGGTCTCTCCTGTCCAAGGGATTTGGTGCGGGAGATGTGGGTGTCCAGCTATCCCTGCTGGAAAACTGCACTGGATTTCCTCCTCACACGAAACTTACAGCTTGTGCAGTGTGTGTGTGTTCACCTTCAGGTTTTTTTTGCACTCCCAAAAAGCGGGGAGGTCTGTGAGCATTTCTCAGAACTGCAGCACTTTTGGGAGGCAGTTGGAAATCAGAAGGCAGGATCAGTAACTGCAGCTTTGTCTGGAAACCTCCCCAGGATGGGAAATGTCCTTGAGGTGCACAGGGAACGCACAGGGAGCCACTGGCATCTCCAAACTGATACATTTAAGTTCCTAAAACATCCAACGTGCTCTTTTTCATAACAAAGGAGTTCTGTGGTAGAAAACCAGCCTGGATGCAGAATGTTCTTCAGCTAGATAAATAACCCAGCATACAGCTCAATTTCAGCTTCCACGATGAAGTAACAACTTTCTTGGCATTAAAAGGAGAAAGAAAGCCACAAAGATGGAATTGTCAAATGTAACAATCTGTTTCAGAATTGTACTTTCCATTTTGTGTTTCACCCTAGTTTAGGCTGTGCCAGCATCTCTTTTCCTCTGTCCTTGCCTGTCCCACCATAAATCAGGAGACAAGTGTGGATTACCTTGACTTTCCTATTCTTTGCAGCCTCTAGACTTTCTGTAATATCAGCTTGAAAGTTATCTGCTGTGCAGCAGAAAAGGATTCCAGAAATTGCTAATGAAGATGAGGATACTTCTGTTTCTTCTTGCTTTCAAAAATTGTGACAGATCTATTTGGGTCATTTCTGCCTTCCTTGCAAATTATCAAATTGCTGCAAAAGCAATACAATGTTTTCATGTTTGGAGGAATGACCCTAGGGCTTTTGGTATTTAAAAATGTTAAAATACTATTTCTGTCTTGGCATACTGGGAGATGACTCTGGGAAGAAGTATCTCATGTTTGGGAACTTTATGTGAACAGAAAATTCAGCAGTGGTTGTGCAGAAAGTTTCAGAAAGGGTTTTTAACCTGTTACTGCAGAAATACTCTTTACCTCCTCACACCTTTTAGGTCATGTCAGACCTGCTGCTCAGAGATGTTCTGGAGTATTTTCAGTCTCAATTTGTTTCCCCCTGAGCAGCTACTGTGGAAGGCTGAGGCTGGTCAGGAGATTACTTGAACCATCAATTTTACATGACTGTTACTTGGAAGACATCTCAAAATATATCATGTGAATTGACAGCCTGCATCAGATGATTATTTTCTTACAGTGACAAATCCTGAACTGTTGTGACCAACTGTGGTATTTCTGGGGTATTTTAACCTCCGTGGAATTCTTGTTTTACTTAATCCTGTCCTCATATGCCAATTCCGGTGTGAATAATGGAATGTTTGTGTGACCATCTTTGGGAGTTGGGGGTTTTTAGTCTCTAAATAATTCCAGGTGCACAGGTTAGTAATTTTTGGCATGAAGTGTAGAAAGTTCCTAATGTTGATTACCTTGCTTTTGTTTTTACCCAGATTCTTAGTTCAGTAACCACTTTTTGTTTAGCTATTTCTGTTTTAAACATTGAAAAGCTTCTCTAATACTTCCACTTTTAAGCCTGTTTAACCTCCATTGCTTTTCTCTAGGATTTGGCCACACAAGCCAGGTAACACTGAGCTGTGGGGTCATTAAACTGGGCCCAGGACAAAAGAGCAGCCTGGCAGGCCTGGGTCAGCTGCTCTTGGGAAATGAAATAAGCAACTAATTTTGTCATGGGAGATTGTGAGCTCTACAAAATCAGGCAGATGTGAGGTGCCTGCATAAGGGCCAGATTTAGAGACAGGAGCCTGCCCTGTTGCTGTGGGCCCTGGTTTTTATCCTGATGGATAAAATGGTAAATTGGATGGGTGATTCCTCACTGGTTTTGCCCTTTGCAGTTTCTGGGTTGTAAATGAACTCAGCTGGTGAGATTGAGAAAGTCAAGATTACCTTTAAATTCCCAAATTCCCATCTGAATCCTGTAAAGCAGATTAAAGGTTCAGTGGGCAGAGTTATGGAGGGATGTGGGAGAACCTCTCAGCACAGAAACATAAATTCCCAAACAAAGGTGCTCTGGAAAATGGAATATGGGAAAGTGCTAGGTAATAAAAAATGATAAAAGAATGCCTGAAAATAATACCTGAAATACTGAAAATAATACCTGAACACTGACTGAGTGGAGGGGGCAGCCTGCTGAATGCTGAGCCCTTGGTTAATCCCAAATAAATGACATTTCCCTGCCTACATCAAAGCTGTTTTCCATCAGTGTCACCCAAACCATCCCTGTCTCCCCCATCCTGCTCCATCACAGCTCTGCAGTGCCCCAAAGAGAAAGAGAGATGCCTGTAAAAATCTTCTGTTGCACAAGTAGTGGTTTTGATCCTCACGTTGTGTGTCAAGGTGGTGCATATCTAAGATCCATATAAATATAAATAATGAATATTAAAAAAATATCATTATAATTGCAAGTCATAAGGAAGTTCAGACAGTTATTATGGAAGGGCTCAGTTTTTCAAGGTGCAAAATTCTTAAATTCTTTGTCTCCAGTGTTTCTGGAGTATTCCATTGAAATATCCAGTCTCTACAACAAAAGATAATTAAATAAAGCGTAAAAAAAAAAAATTCTGCTGCTTGAATTAGTTCTTGAAACGAGAGCAGGATCTTCAGAATTGTGGGCAATGTTGACTCCCAATGACTTTACACAGTCAACTTTGGTCTAGTCTGTGTGACAAAGTGGAAATAATAACAAAATCTACTGAAAACATACAGTCTGTCTGAGGATAATTGATGTTCTCAGTGTCTCTGTACAGAGGGGTGAATATTGATTTGCTGCCATCTACAGCTGGGTTGTTCCACTCCTTTTATTGTTTTTTTTTTTTCCTTCCCCCCTCCTTTTTCCTTTTCCCACTTTCCTCCTCTTTTTCCTCTCTTCTTTCCTTTTCCCTCTTTTTTTCCCTTTCCCTCCCAGTTTTCACTTTTTTTTCCCCTTTGATGAATACCTCTCCTTCAGGATAATATTTAGGTGCCCTGTCCTCCCTTCCCACATTTTTATTCTTAAGAGCTTTGTTTGCCAGGTAAATAATTTTTATGACAATTTGTACTACATGGGCTTGGTATTTCAAAAGCTAAATGGAGAAGTACATTATTATTATTATCATCATGTGACTTTTCCAGAAAAGTAATAAAATCTGTCTCCATATCTTTAAATGCGATCTAAACGCCAGGCTTGTGGAGTCAGAGGGGTTAAATCAGGTCTAACCTTATCCTGGATGGATTATTTAATAGATATTTCACTTTAGCGTGTTCTCTTTGTTCACAGGAAACCCATCAGTGTTTCTAACATCTATTTCTACATTATGATCTCTTGCTGCCTTTTCATTGGAAGTGAGAGGACACCCAAACAATTATAATTCACAGTTGTGTTTTTCTAGTATTCTCCTAAAACTGACCCCCATTGACCACATTGACCATTCCTACCATACTCAGTAAACTTCATTAATTTATTTTTTTAATAATTGTCTTTATTGTTATAACTTGGGCTGTTCCCAGCAGGGCAGGGTGGCAGCAGAGGGTGGGCAGCAGAACCTGCAATTTATTTGGAAATAACAGGGCTTGAGAAAGTCCTTTTAGCAAATGAGGCCATATTTGGGGGATTCTTGCTATGTAGGTTTTCATAGTTCATGATTTTCAAATGGCATTTGTAAAGGTCTGAAAGCCAGGAAAAGTTTTCCTGACCTGCAGAAGTCACGTTTGTGTTGTGTGTTATTAGGCAGAGAAGTTTAATTTAAAGCATTTTTCTGCAAACACATGACCTAAGCCACTCTGACTTACTGTTTCTCTCTCCATTTGCTTTCAAGAGACTCTTAAATCAATTTTCTACAAGACATTTACCTCAAAAGTCTTTTTGTAAATCTGAAAATATCCAGGCAATTACTTTATTCAAGAGCTCCAAAAAAATATTCAAGACAGGGATACATCTGATTCAACCAAGTTCATTAGAGTAGCTGAACAAATTAACTCCTCTGAAGTCACTTGCTGTTAGTAATGTAGATTTATTTCATTTGAGCATTTTCCTGGTTGAGCATTCTTGAGAGCTGAAGAATTCCCTTTTCTTCTCCCAGCACTGGTGGCAGGTATTGGATTTCAGTAACGCCAAGGGTGCAGCATTTTCCATTGCAGAAGAGGAGAAGAGGGGATATTTGGGGTATTACTGTGGTTTACAAAGGCGCACACTTGTAAGCAAATATTTACAAGTTAATCTCTCTTGTTAAGCCTTTGATGCTGCGGTGAGTTTGTGCTGTCACTGAGGCTGAAAGGAGGCAAAGCAAACAGTTTGTTTTTCCCTGGTTGTTCTTGCCTTTGCTTGAACCTGGCAGGGCTGACCCAGTTGGAAAGCGGCCAGAGCAGGCAGCGGGGCAGGGGAAGGTTGGGGGTGAGGGCTGAAAGAGGAGAACCTTTTCAAGGTCACAACTCAAGGAAAAAAACTCCCTCTGACAGAGCATTTGTCATCCTTCCTCCTGCAGAATGCTTGCACTTTATGTAGTGTGCATTAAGATACAACGTGATTTATTGGTGTATCATTGACTGGCTTTTAAGGGAAAATATTGTCATTTCTTTTAGCTGAAACAGCTGAGATTTTTCTCACTGTGGCGTCAACAATTACCAGCCATTCTTACATTCTTGTTTTATGGCAAGCTAAGTATAAAACTTGGAATTTCTGGGGAGATCACTGGCAAAGCAAGTCTGAAGTTCAGTTCCTAAAATTACTCTGAACAATAGTTTGACTTATTTTCAAGAGTTACAAAAATAACAGGCATCAATATCCCTGCTCTTCCTTCCTATGTGTATTTACCGAGCAAAGAAATAATTAAACATCTTCAATTAGTACTTTTCCTTTTTTTACTTTGTGAACAAAGGCTCTGTGACCCTCAGCTCATCTGCTGGACCACCTCAAAGTCACTCAGGTGGAATTAAAGGAACATGTTGTTCTCATTAAAATCACCGTGTTGTCACAAATAACTCTTTCAGCAGGAGTTGCCAGTTGCGAGAGATTCTTGTCCTTGCTCTGACAGTGGATAAGTGAATAGTTGGATCTGCTTGAAAGAAAATCAGAAACTATTAATATGGGGACTAAAAATACTCACAAACCAAATGCCCAAGGTACAAATGATAGTTGGAAGCTTTTCTATTAAACACCCTCCCAAATGCCCCATTTTCTGCAGGGCCACTCTGTTGTGGTCAGTTTTGGATGAAGTCTTGATTTTTAGGGGGAGAAATGTCTGTAAAATGCTCTTAAAACCTATTTTCTTCCAGGAATTTTGAGTGTGTTTTTGCTTGCTTAAAACAAAAAAAAAATGCTTTCTGGTAACAATTTTAAAATAAATTAAATGACAGATGAGAATTAGAGCAGTTGAGAGTCTTTTTTATTTTGGAATTCTTTTTGCATTAACACATCTGCAGTGTTGATGAATATATGGAAAAATGAAATTGTGCTTCTATCCTGCCATGTCTCCAGTGTGACAATAAATCACCTTTTTTTCCTTTTAAAATGTCTGGCCTTGTAATTTATGTTTGCATAACCCATTACTAAATTCATGGTAGGTGTTTTAGTTGGCAGGCGCAATTCCAGGGATTCAGTGGACCTATTTTAATACTGAGCCTTTGTTACTGTTCATAATTATGTGTAGAAATATATGTATTTTCTTAATTATAAAAAAACAGCCTGCTTTAACTTTGGATCTCCTCTCACTTCCTCCACACAAATAGTGCTTTAAAGCTTTGAAAGAATTAGTGCTTTTTTGACTTGAGAAAAGAAATAGATTTACCAGGCTGGGGAGGTTTTTTTTCCCCAGTTTTGAAAAATCAAACCACCAAAAAAGTAATAAAGTACAAAAAAGCAAGGTTGTGATGCATCCCTGGTGCTATTTAGAATTTTTGAGGATTCTTTATATTTTATAGACCAGTTGTAAATATTTAGGGCAGCATCAAGACAGTATGCAAATAAAAGAAGTTTTATTAATAACCATTATCTGGCCTGTGGTAATAAATATGTATGACTCACATAGGAATAAACCCACCCAATAAATATAAAAGCCATACAAAACCATTAACAATTTTTAATGGACTTGCAGATGGAATAATTTAATGCAACTGTAGTTACTCAGGTTCCAGCTCCTGTAACTATTCCTCATCCCCTTGAAAGCTTTCATCTGAAATACATTGCCACCATTCAGGATTCCACCTTGTCTCTGTTTAAAACCATAAAGCTGTGGTTTCACAATTTTTGAAGCACTAATGCTTATTTATGGCCACAGTTCTGCACTTTTTAAGTACAGGGGTGGTTATTTATCTGTTGAACACACGGTGACTTTCTAAAAAGGGAAGTTTTTCTTTAGAAGCAGCAGCACTAGGTCAGGATGAGGAGGTGGGAATGAGCTCAGTGCTGGTCCTGGGGGTAGCCTGGCACAGGATTGCCACTGGGACAGGCATCATTCATTCATTCTTGTCACCCAGGGACACTGGGGTTATGGTTTTCCCATCCCCGGAAGCGTCCAAGGCCAGCTTGGATGGCTTGGAGCAACCTGGGACAGTGGAAAGTGTCTCTGTCCCTGGGGAACTGGATGAGCTTTAAGGTCCCTTCCAACCCAGCCCATCCCATGATTCTATCATTATTACTTATTAAGATTAAAGCTGTTAAAGGACCCAAACTCGGGACGCTTCTGCCCCAGAATGGTTTTCTAGTGGTTCTCTGAAATGAAAAATGCTCAGTTCATGAACGAAAACAAGCTGGATGAGGTAGATACAGCATCGCCACATCTCGTGAAAAGCCTCTGCTGTGGTTTCCCACGTGTTTTGTTTCCTACTGGGTAAATAACAGGAATTTAAAGTATTTTGAAGAATACGTCAGGTTTGTCAGCATATCCAAGTGTGTGTGGGGGAGGGGGGGCCACCAAGGACCTTTTAATAAAGCATCTCAAAAGAAGCTTGTGTCGCTGGGCCGAACGCTGACGGACGAGAGGAGAGGCACCTGCAAACGCTCCGCGGGTTCCGAGCTGCCCTCCCTAATCGCCGGCTTTGCTCCGGTGCGAGGTGGCGCTGGCAGCGCTTTCAGAAACGCCCCGGTGTGTTCAAACTCCCCGGTCCTGTTCGTCGCAAGCGATTCGAGCCGAGCTCTCGGGCACTTGGTGCGCGCTTTGGGACGTGTCGGCGCCTGCAGCGGAGCCGTGCTGCGGCTGCTGGTGTGGCCGTGCCTTTCGCCGGCGGCTCTAATGCCTTCCTTGGCTGCCAGCGCCGGGCGGCTCCTTTCAAGCTGCCTGGGCCTGGCCGCACCGAGTTCCCAGTGCCGCATCTCCCAAGCCTTAATCAGACAAATTAACCTGTTGCTGATGATCCCCTTTGACTCTTAAGTCGTGCTGATGAGGCGCTGAAGAGCTGGGATGGGTCAGTCGGCAGCAGTCAGTGCAAACGGGGAGCCAGAGGTGGGCTTGGGGCTGCACTCGCCTGCCCTGCCCTTATCCTGCCCTCCAGAGCCTGGAGACTTGGTTATCTGGAAACCCTTGCTCCTTGGGGAGCTCTGTCCATTGCTCCATCCTTTGCTTTTTGGGAAATGTCTGTGGGAACCCATCCACTGCTCCCTGCACAAGCTTTTCAGGGCCTCCCTGGGCTGGGCAGTGCTCGGCTGCAGGAACTGCGACCAGATTTGCAAATCACTTTGGAGCAATCCCCTCTCGCTTTCTAGCAAAAATCAACCAAGCACTTGGTTCCAGTGAGTGGGCAGTGGTCTCAGTGACGGGGAAGTGTGTGTGTGTGTGAGATCAGAAGGAAGAAAATCACCCAGGTTCACTTCCATGCTGATGTGATGCTGATCAGTCACATTATCACTCATGTGAGTGCTGAAACTCAGCTTAAACCCGAGAGTTGGGTGTGGAAAGCAGCACTCCAGTGTGTGATACATCTTTAAACCCCGGCATCTTCCTGCAAAGTGCACGTGGTGCTGCCCACGGTGCCCTTGGTTCATCCATGCAGGTAAAATAAGGGCAGCAATAAAGAAATGAAGTGCTGCTTTGTTAGGAAAGGGAAGACGTTGTTAGCCTAAAAAAAGATTCAAACAAAATCAGCTAACTGGTTGAAGTAGTTCTTCAATTAATGCTTGAAAAAGCAATAAGTTTAAAATGTTCTTTCAGTCAGTCACAGGAAAAGGCATATATTAAGCTCACCTGTTGAGAGGATTATCTCTGCTAAACACACTCATTTTACTTGAGACCAAAATAGATCCTTAAAAAATTAATACTGAAATAGGTTTACAGCCGATAGAGAGATTTCCTTCAGACCTGTTTTGTGGTATGCTCATCTGCTTTTTCAGGAATTCTAAGCATTGAAGGAATGAAGTCAAAGCTGCTGCTTGTCTTTGAAATGGATGCCTCTTTGATAAGCCTCTGATCTCTGTACCCAGAGTTGTAGTAGCAGATTCAAACACTGATTGTAAAATTGGGAGACTAAAATGTAGCCACGACAGCTTCAAACACCCTGTCTCTCTGTCAGATTCAATGCACAGGACATTGCCAGGAGTTAAAACGATGCAAAATTAAAGTAGCCTACTAAATTTACCTGCCGTGGAGAATCCACAAAAGAACTGCCACTTCTAATCCTCCAATTCGTTTCAAATTATTATTTTTTCAAATTGGACTCCCTGATCTCTTCAGCTCAAGCTGTTGTAGAGATTTGAAGAGCTGTCTCTTCTTGTCAGATCACTGGTTTAATAATAATAATATCTTACATTTATATAGTCCTTTTCATCCTGCAGCTTCCCAAAATGCTTTACAAGCTCTCTATACACAAAATCATGCAACCACCTCTTGGGTGGCTGCTGCTCATCAGCTGCACGAGTGTCTGGCAGCTCCTTACCCTCCCTCTGAGCTCACTGGAAAGCACCAGGGAGGGGTAAAAGACATGGAGATGATCCCAGTGTATCCCAAGGGGATGAGAACCACTGCTGGGATGTCCTGCCCACCCCAAAACTGGGGACACAGTGAAGAACAACCATTGGTTTTGCTGCTTTGTTTTCTGATGGCTTTTTTTAAAATTACTATTTCACTGTACTCAGAATCTGAGAAGCCCGTGTCTCTGGGATTTGATGGAGCAAGAGGAGTAACTTTGCACCACTCCTTTCAAAAATGTACATGGGAAAGTGCAGGTACCTTGAATATAAAGCAGTTAAAAAAAAAAAAAAAAGAGTCCAAACCTCTGCCCAGATGTTCTTACTCATCTGTTTTTGTTGGAGACCCATGGAGAGCTGTTCTGACCTGTCAGCAAGTGCCTTCCATGGTTTCTCTAAACCTCCAGAACCTGGGGATGATGGTGCAGAACAGATTTTTGTCAAATTAGTTCTAACTCTTGAGGTAATGATTCCTGGGAGGGAAAAGGCATTGAAGTGGCACGAGGCTGCTCATTAGTGGAGGAGGCACAAAGTGAGTGCAGCCTCTCTGCCTTGGGTTCTCCAAGGGAAAATGGCCAAGAACACATTGATGGAGGTTTAGACACAGTTAATATAATGAGCCCAGGTTTCTGTAAGGATTGATCTGGCTTATTTTTTTTTATTTCCTTTAGTACTTCTTGGTTTGGCTTCAAGTGTGCCCTTCCCAAGATTGCTGGTGCTGAAAGGAATATTAAAAACAAACAAAAAAATCTGGAGCTGCTAAACTTAAGGGTCACTGACACGTGCAGAACATCGTGCTGTGCTGTGCTCATCTGAATTTGGATCATGTCCAGCCTCATAAGTTTTTCAAATTATCCTGAATTTTGTGTTCTAGATGCCATTAGAGACCATTTACTGTGTCCAGATTGACTTCAAATAATCCTGCCTTCTTCCTTACCCACCCTTTGGGGGTGGAGAGGATGCTAATGAGGAAGGCTTCTCTTCTGCCTGGGGGGAAGAGGTTTTACTTCAATGGTTTGGAGCCAGGAAGAGGGAAAGCTGAAGGCCCAGACATGGTCTCAGAGGCCTTGAAAATGTGGAAAAATAGAAAGTGTACATCCATAGACACTAATACTAATGGACACTTATCCTGTCTCTGGCTGTAAATTATTGAGATCCTGCTTCTGTCTGGTAATGCAACTTAATCAGAATCAGTTTTACTGCTCTGACCCCATAGGGAACCTTCTAATTTCATTTTATTTTACATTTTGTCTAGTCACTGTGCTAGGAAGCTTTGTATCCAGTCTCCTGGTGACATTTTGAAGTTACTTGCTGTTGTATTTACCTAAAAACCCTGGAATCAGGAGGCTGCAGTTCAGTGCCGTGGCTTTTTTCTTGCAGCCCTTCAACTGATGGTCAGTTCAGAGGACACAAGGTGCTCAGCAGTCCTGCACTCTGTTCAGGGCTGGGGTGATTAAAAACATCCCAATGCCATGATTTCCTGAGCAGAATTCCCCAAGGCAGCCCGCTGCTGGGCTGGGCTGTGCAGAGAACCTCTCTCTACAACTCCCGCCTCTTGCAGCCTTTTCAAGTTGCAGCTTTTGCTTTCCTCTCTCTCAGTCTGATGCCTGTGGTGTTGCTCGTTGCCTCCCCACAGCCTCAGCACTGGATTTGGGTTTTTCCAGGCTCCCCATGGGCAACAGCAGCTTTGTAGGCAGGGGGAAACCTGGAAATCAGCTGAACAGCTGCTTTACACGCGTGCATGGAGATGAAAGTCTGTTATTGGGGTATCCAAAGGTTTGATGGTGACGCAGCATTTCAGAGCTCCCATGGAGGATTTTTCCAAGGCAGTGTGGAATGGTAGAAGAGCTCACCTTGCCCATCCAAACGCTGCCCCTGCCAGCAGGAGGTGGCACTCCAGCCATCTGCTGTTCCTCCGTGAAGGACAGTCAGCAATTCTGTGCTGTGCCAGCTGCTACAGCACTTTTACCTTCATATGAAACAGGTGATAAGGGAGAGGCTGAAGGGTTGAAGCTGCTGCAGGTCAACATCCTTCCTGCCACTGAGGTAGAGCACACAACATCTCTTCGTAGTTTCCAAGGACATTTTTCCCTGCCCGGTGCTGGTGGTGCCCAAGAAGATGGGGTGTCCGTCTCCCACACTGACCACGAGGTGAGCGGCGCTCGTGCACCTTTCAGCTCAGTGACTACCGTATCTTTATTCTCTCAGCCTGGTCTAGCAGGTTTTTTAAAGGGATTACGCTCCCAAGCCTGGGATTGAAAGCAGGGTTTAATGAGTTTGATGAGCCTGTGTTGCAGACTTGCAGAGAAGCCTGTCTGTCTAAATAGCATTTTTAATAAATTCCCCCTGCTCCGGAGATTAGCGAGATTAGTGCGGGAGGCCTCCTTCCCCATGGAGGGTGCCACATAAAGACAAGCTCCTCTGATCACTAGCAGTGCTTGCCAAAAATGAGTGTCTTTACACTTAAAACAGTGGCTCTCTAGTGGCAGAGCCCTCTGTCCTGGGTCAGCACTGGGTGTGAGGAGTGTGAGGAGTTGGATGCTGCGCCGTTGGATGCTCAGCTGCATCTCCACAGGCTCCTACCCTCACCCCATCTGCTGTGGGGGATGCTGCTTGCACATCTCCCAGAAGTGATAACTTGCTCTAAAAAAACCCAAAGCCAGCCTTCAGAATTACTTATTAAAGCAAGTATTCTGTGAGTTCATGTTGTTTCCGTAAATTTCTGTTGGAGTTCTCCGACTGCGAGCTGGCAAAAAGGCACTCGGATGTTCTCTGTGTGTATATTTGCGGATATATATTTATGTGGATGTACACACGTTAAAAGCAGCTCTGCTCAAAGATGAAACTGGTGATAGTGTCTTGGAGCAAGTGGGTTACAGAGTCCCTCCAATGGACGGGCTTTTCCACTGAATTCTGCCTCAACAATAGTGTTGGCACATTCTTAGATGTGTGAAAACATATAAATAAGTCTTAGAAAACAGCAGCTGATAGGGGATTTTTTAAAGTGAGCAATAACTGGGTAAAATATGTAAGGCTAGATGGCATGTCTTGTGGGGTATTTACTCTTAAAGCCTGTTGCTGGTCCAAAATTAAATATTGTGTTCTGTTTTCCAAATCAGTGTGATTATGGGACAGGGAAAAAAAAAAAGATTTCTGCATACCTTTTAATTTTTATTTTTAATAGAAGATGAAAGAGACAACATATTTTGTCTGTGAGTGTTTGAAGTATTAGAAGTATTTTGGGGGCCTGGATCAGTTGGCAGAGTGGGTGTCGTTAACTGCTGTTCAGAAACAGTAGCAGCTTTTGGTGGGAACGAGCATTTTGATAAATCTGATAACACACTCATTTTTGTGACCCTAAATGGGGGATTGTCTGGTCACAAACCTTGGATGAAATACGTGGATAACTTTTCCAAAAATCCCTCTTATTACTGCAGTGATCACACACAAAGTTCTTAGGCACATTCTGTTTCTTTTTTAAAATACCTTCCTGCTTTAGAACACAGATGAGAGAGAGAGTTGATATTTTGGGGAAATTTGGGGGCATTGTTGTCTGTTTTCTGCACTTCTTTAAATTACACAATCCTTTTAGAGTGTAAGCTTTTAAAACACACCCCTGTTTACACCTGTACATGTAACCCTGGAAGATGGGGATGGGGACAGCAACATGAAGAAACAGAAGATAAAATTTGAACACTTATAAGTTGATTTTTCCCAGTAATAGTTCTTTGATGGTTTGTGTTATTTTCAGCTCTGTGAAAGAGGGTGGAAAAGTGGGGATTTTCCCGTTGATGCTTGGCTTCATCCACAGCATCATCTGCAGCATTTAAGGATAAGCAGATATTGAAGTGCCAGCAGCATCTCCAGGTTTCTTTCTTCCCTCAGCAGTGATCTGAAGGAAGAGAACAAGGCCCACAAGTCCTGACTTGCTGCTGCCACACAGGAAAAGCTATAATTGAAACTTTGGCATTGGCTGCATGTCCCTTTCATAAGTGTTTGCTTTGTACCTTGCAGGATTAAAAAAAAATTGGAAGTGAAATACAATCAGGTGTAAATGATGTTATATAAAATCTTATTGCCAAATCTTTGCTGTTAAGAAATAAAGTATTTTCTAGTGAAACGAATAATTTAATTTTACCAGTGTACTGATTTTTTTTCTTGCTCTCAGACTAGGAAAATTGGCAATTAGTATTCCAATAACCCAGTCTTATGGAAAGATTTGCCTGTTGTTAGATATGTTATAATTTATATATTACATAAAACCTAGTGTGTTCCATGCTTTCATATTGTTCAATCATTTAAAATTTGTGCCAGGAATCAGAATCTAACGTTGGAATTAAAGTTCAGAACATTCAACAGCTGCATTTATTGACTGCAGGAGATAATGAAGGGATAACTGGTAGATATGTTGTGCTTGAACCATCCTGGGGTTTAATTCATTTATTTAAGACCCTTGGACACATTACTGAAGTGTCAATTAGTAAAACCTGCACGTTTTCTCCTGTGTTGACACCTTCTAAAAACCAAAAGATTGGCTTGAAAATGTCAGTGAAACCTGGGTTCCAAATGGCAGAGAGGTGTATTTGGAGCTACTCTGCTGCTGCTCCCCTTTCCCCCCCTTCTTGTTTAGGAACAAATCCTGTGTTTGTAGTAAGGATTTTATACACTGATCTGCAATCACTGGTGCCAGCAGCAGAATGGTGTTTGTTTAATAAAAGATTAAATAAAAAGTACCTTGGTGTTTGGTCTCCAGTGCAGTCACTTTATGAGTTGAACATTCCAGAGCCAAAATAAGAGAAAGGTATTTAAATCTTTGAAAGAGAGCTATTTCTGAGAGTTCTAGTGGCTTTTCTTAATAGCAGTGGGTGGATTTTAAAAAAAAAAAAGAAGAAAAAAGGTGCTTAGCAGATAAATGTAATGAAATGTATCTTTTTAAAACCAGGGTCTTTCAGGTTGGGATCTTTGGTTGGAGACTTTCCAAGGATGGATGACTAAGTAAGAAAAAACAATTCCCAAAGCCCCTGGGTGGAGTTCCTTGACTGGTACCAGCAAATTCCCAGAAAGGAAAACAATTGCTCCTTAATTGGAATTCTTTCACCCAAAGATTATTCACTTATCAATACTCTAAAAATATCCTAAATAGTTTCCCAGAATTCTAAGGAAGAGGAGTTGTTTTTCCTGGGGCAGGTGTGTCATGCTCGTTCAGCAATGGTAAAGCTGCCCTATGGTGCTTTTTTTTTTAGTATTTTTTTAGTATTTTAGTAGTTTTTCTTTAGTATTTAAGAGCAAAAAGGAAGAAACAGAAAATTAAATTAGGTGTACTACAACACAGACTGCTTCCTGTGAGGGAAGACTGGGAAAAGTCAAACAGTCTAAACATTAAATTATATTTTTTTAAAATGTATATTTTTCTAATATTTCTCTTTTGTTTATTTCCTCAGTGTAATATTGCATTTTGTGACATGCTGAGATAACAAAACGACATTTTTCAGTATGAATATCTTGACTTTCTTCAATAGCCCTTGTGGCGTGTTGTGTTCTGCTGAAGTGGGGGGTAAAAGCCGAATTTTTACATACAACGTGACACGGTGAGTCTGAGAGAAGGAGAAGAGAGCAGTAGGTATTGCTTTGATATTTGTAAAATGCTTTGTAGATAAACACTTTGCAGACAGATCAGATTGTTGGAAATCTGTGGTCTTGCCATCTGTAAATCTTCAGGCTTTTAAAATTTCAGCTGCACCTTTCTATTGTGTTTCCAATGCATGAGCTAATTAGGAGGTGGTTCATGGTAAGTTGGTGAGAACAGTAAAAACGAGGTTGTTCTCCACAAAATATCAGTCATTTTCTTCAAAATTAAAATTCTTAGGGTTGAAAAATCTATAAAATCTGGAATCAACCAAAAATATTAAGTCCTTTTCATTGTGGAAAGCATCTTGATTCCTTTGAGGAAACTTCCTAGTTGTATAAATTTGGTATTTTGGTGTACAGAATTTGCTGGTTTGTTGTTTACTTTGAATTTACTCTTAAGTTGTTATATTAAAGGCTGATGGTAGATTCCTGCCCTCTTACCTTGATTCAAATCTATCCTCAGTGATGCCAGTAAAATGCTTTCTGCCCCATATCCTCTGACACCTTCTTCTGGAGGAAGAAATCACTGAATCTGTATCATGAAAATCTTGTTTGGACTTTTAAAACAAACTCCTCTGTTGGGACTACTGAACACTCTCTGAATATTCTGTGTTTATTCTGGTCCTTAGGTTGGACCTGGCAATACAGGAAACCAAGCCAGAGGCTGGAATTCCCAAAAAACCCTCCCTGTGAAGGAGAAATGTTTAGCAGGAGCTGGAGTTTCCTGATGATTGAGCAGGGGGATGAGATGGCAGCGGGATCAATGGGGAACTTTCTGTGGGGAAGAGTTCCCATCCAGGACATTTCTGTGCCGGGGAAATTCTGCCAGGGATGCTAGCACACGTGTTGTATTATGCTGAATGTTTCTTGTCAGTGTTTACTGTCCTGTTAGAATTATTATGGGTTACAGTTCCACATGTTCAGTTCTGGCACTGTGGGAGCTCTCAGTCCAACTTCTGTTGAGACTCCTTTTGTTTCATTCTCTGCCCATTGCTGAGGAGCAGGAAGGGTCAAACAGGACTTCCTCAGAACCTGTCTGCAGGAAGCACTGTCATTCATGTGGATTGCAAATGCCTGGAGGATGAAAGATTTATTTGCTGACCATCGGTGGTAATTAACCCTTTGCCTGGCAAAGGCTGGAGCTCTGTGCAGCATCGATCCAGCCGCAGCACTGACTGCTGTATAAACCAGCTCCAAGCAGAGATTTCATCTACACAGATGTGGAATTTTCCACGCCTTGCAGGACAAGATAATACCTCCTCTCTTAAGAATGGTGAGTGAGGCTGAGGAGAGTTTTGAGAACCAATTGGAGACAGAAAATCTGGTTCTCAGGGAAGTGGAGCACTTCCTCCTGGCCTGGCCTCTCTTTATTTGACCATCTCTTTCCTCTTTAGTGGTTCCAACTAATCAGATCAGTATCATCATGAGTCTCTTATGGGTTTGTCTCTTAGCAGAGATTTAACAGCTTAGGCTGTTTTGTTTTGTTTTGTTTTGTTTTGTTTTGTTTTGTTTTGTTTTGTTTGCAAGATTGATGGTGGTATTTTCTTTCCATGGAGATGGTTAAAGTTTTAGTATTGTTTTTTGTCAGGTCGGTAGTTCGGAGTAATTTTGGTGGCTTATTTATACAAGAAGTTAGTTTATACACTCCAGCTTGTCCTTACTCTGGCTGGTTCTCTTAAACCCATGTAAAGTAGCAAAGAAGAAATGCACAGTAGAGGAAAAACTGGAAAAACAAACCTCTGGGTAGAATCTCCGTGCTGCTTTAAGCAGACCAAGCTGCAGTGCTGCTGCGGAGATGGTCTCACCCTGCACTGCCCACGTGCTCTTACCCCTTACTTGCAGGTAGTTTTATATCTGTTTGTGCTTAAAAGTCAGGTATTTAGTTAAAGACTGGCAAAGTGATCAGTAATCCTACGTGGGATTACTCACACGTGCTTGTGTAACGTGTTTCTCAAGAGCCAGATCCTGCAGGATAAAACTCCCTATAAAAATGGAACAGAAATACTTCCAGTAGAGTTCCTGAGCCGTGATGGTTTCTCCCCTTGCACAAGGGCACAGTCACTGTCTTTATTCCTTCTTTGCTTCGTCTGAGGAGACCAACTCTCTGTGGTTACACTGAAAAACTCTGCCAAGCTCACAGCTTCTCCTTTCCCCTAATTTGACCCCAACTGCAGAAAGTTGCCTGAAGTTCTTGCTTTTCTCATCCACCGAAGCGAGCAGGTCCTAACAGGACTCTTGAATTTCACCAACTGCCTTATTCTGGGTTGGCTCCATCTTATCATGTGTAAGCCTGTTATTGGCCTCCAAGCTGGAAGTGCAGTATTCCCCAAGCAGAGGTATTTGGGAAAGGTTCTCACAAAAGAGCTGTCTTGAAATTCCAGTTGACCTAAATGGCTTTTCACGGGAAGATGTTCTGACAAAGTTTTAGCTGGGAATGGTTGCTCCCAGACAACGATTTCCCAGAAAGAAATTACCTGAGAAGAGGTCTGGGTTGAGGATTTCTGAATTTCCTGAGGATTTGGTCAGGATTCCTTTGCTGCAGTGATGCTGTGGAATTAAACAAGTGCTGTCCATGCCCTTCACAGAGAGTTGAACTCTGATCCACGGAGGTGGTTTCCACTGTAAAAGCGTTTCCACTTGCAGTGCAAAGAGAGATGATGGAATTAAGGTGCACGTCTCCTGAATCATAACTGAAGTTATGAAGACTTTTTTGAAGTCTTTCAGAAAGTCAGTCTAATCCTGAAAACACAAGGATTTGTTAGTAAACCCATTTGCTTTGTGGCAGTGGCCAAGCAGACACTGGTTTCCACCTCTCCTTCCTTGTACTTCACCCACCTTTGATGGCTGCGAGAGGGTTGGTCATTTCCTTCATTCTGTTTTTCCTTTTTAATTCTGAAAGGTTTTGTGGGAAAGGGGAAGTGCCATGCAGCTCTGCCCCGGAGCACACAGGAATGCTTTGCAGCAGATGTGGGATATGGAAAAGTGGCACCTGATGGTGTCCCCATGTCCCCTGTTGTGGTAAAGACCACGAAGGGAAGTGCTTGAGGGTCCTGGCCCCCCACCTCAGGTGAGACTCCTGGATCAGATACCCTGAGCACAGGATCTTTGAATCAAAGAACAGGAACAAAGATGAAGAAATTCCAGAGCAATTAACTTGTTGTGCAATATTTAAATTATTTTTAATCATAGTTTTACCTCAAATTATAATTTAAGATATATCATGTAATCACTAGTAATACAAAATGAAAATGGAAAGGGCATGTTCTTTCTTCTGAACATTCTCCATATAATAATCAGCTAATAACTCTGTCTGCTTTAATTCAAGAAGTTCCACTCACTCAGTTTTTAAGTTGGCAGGCTGCTTTTTAATTCTTCTCTTCTAATTTGTTGCAACATGTATGAAATACACGGGTTAATTTGAGTAAATACAGTCAAGTTAATCAAAGGAAATGATTACAGAAGGAACCCAAGAGGGGAGCTGGATATCGCTCAGGAAGGCATTGTGTAGCTCTGCCAAATTAATTAAATACTACTGGTTAAAAATCGAGGGTTAGTGATAAGAATCTTGTTGAATTTGGGCTACAAGTGACTCGTTTTAGTGGGTGAAACGATGACCCTGTTTTATTTCCTGACAGGCTGAGTATTCTCCTCCCTCCTGTCCCTTTTAACTCCGCATTTCCGCGTGGATTTCCCGTAATGGGCCGAGCGGGGAAGTTCTGCTGCCTCTATCACATAATTCCTGGAGGTGGCTGCTCCGTGGTGTCCCTGTCCCAGCGGGAAGTGTCCCCGCTCCCTCCAGAGCTATAATTAACTCACCAGAGCGCTCGGCTCAGCGCCAGGAAATCAACCCCAATTACTGGATTCCCCTTGTCACTAATGCCACTTCACAGCTCCCACTAATTCGAGGTGGCAAGTCCCAACTTCCCGTGGCAAAATCGCCGTTTTTTGCATCATTTTCCTGCTTCTCATTCTGTCGTTCCTGTCTCGTGTTCTGTTATTTTGGCTTCATTAAATTGCTGTTGTAAGGAGAGTTACGGATCATCCTGGAAAATTCTCATTTCTGCAGGGATACCATGGAAATAGAGGAGGTCTGGAGTTGTGCTTGGTTTTAATATAGTTTAACACAGATCAAAAGGGGTCAAAACCCAAAAAGATGATCTTTAGATTGATCAAAACTGTGTCTGCTCTTAAATGAAGGTTCTTGTTGGGGGGTTAAGTCAGTGCTGCAAATCAAAATACCTTCAAAAATCCCAGCTTTTTTTTCTTGTCCGTCACTTGGCTTATGGGACCTTGCAGACAGCTGCATTTGCTGCCCTGTCAATATCTGGTCCAAACAAATACCTGGTTCCATATTTAAACATTTCATTTCTTTTTTTTTTTTTTTTGGCTTCTCTTGAATCAGGTTTCTCAAACATTCCGCAACCAAAATCAGAGAGTTGCAGGCAATTGAGACAAGAAATTACTGAGTTAATCTGCATGACAGAACAATGCATTTCAAATTATTTCTCAGCTTTCAGTGTTGTAGTGCAGGTGGCAGAGGCACAGCCTGGGTAACCTCTGGCATTTCCCCATCCAAGGATGGAGCTGTAGTTGTTGGATGTGCTCTGGAACACCTTGACTGGGATGAGGGCTCTAACCGGAGATATTTCCATGCTCTGGGTGTCTGAGATCCTGCCCAGCCAATCTGATCCAGCTTTTATCCGTGAGTATTCAGCTAATGTGATTATCTCTTCCTAAACTTGTTTCACATAATGAGTTCCTGGTTTGTCACCTATTAATAATCTGATATGGAGAACTGAATTAATGGGTTCCCCCGTATTTCTCCAAACATTTGCTCCAGGGCCAGATCGTTGGGTATTTTAATTCAGTGGTAGATAGTGGTTTTGACAAGAAGATTGGTTATGCTGGGAGTTCATTGAAACACATTTGCTGATGGGTTTTTATAGTTGTAGCTTTACTTTGAGTTCTCAGGTAACATCCTTAGGATTAATACTTTGGTTTCATTCCAACTGCAGCAAATAAATTTTGTGCTTTGATTATGACTTACAACTGTCATTAATGAAACTGCCATAACTGCTATAACTACCATGGATTTTCACTCTGTCCTTAGCCAGAGCTGATGAATTCCATGGGCACGAAATGCAAAATTCTTACTCTGCAAAACTTGCCAAAATTAAATATTTGCACTTTTCTTGATTGGCACAACAGCAATACCCTATAAAGAAATAGTCTTTATATATACACACACACACACATCTATATACACCCACCCCCTTTACACCTCCTCCTTTTTGCATCTGGCCCATGCCCAAAGAGGCAGCAATGTGGCACCAGGATGGTTTTTTTCTGGTAAGTGGCATTCTGCAATTTTTGCCTTCCATGACGCAGAGTAATTTCTTCTTGTAAAATCCCAGTTCCTTCCGAGCAAATTTAGACCTGTGCTGTCAAAGATCTGTGTTTAAATGGGGTTGCAGTACTGGGGGTGATCAGCATCACTAAAGCTTACTCAGATCCAAACTGGCCACGGCCACTGGTGCATTTATTGACATTTGCTTCGTTAGCAAAGTATTTTTGGGGTACATCATTAAAAATAATGTTCATTCTCAGGAAGTGTTCTCTGGTAATATTTCCACATCCCTCTTTCCTTTTAATGCAGTATCTGTAACTCAGTACTGGGACCAGCATTCAGACTCCAAACTGGGCTGTCAGTTTTATCCCAGCTCATTTCACTGCAGTTGGAATGATCACTGTAATCACTGATTGTAGACTTATCTTAGGAAGGAAGACATGAACGGCATTTAACAGGGTTTTGCCATGGACCATTAAACGGACCCAAAATAACTAAAATGGATTTTTGTCCACTTGTCTGTGGCTTTGAACGGAGCTGGATGAAGGCTGTGCCCAAAAGTGGTTGTCCCTTGTGGAGGGACTGTCCTTCTCCTGCCCACGCTGGTGCTCTGCTCAGAAGGGTTTTACATCCTTCTAACAAAAGAATCAGGGAAAAGAGGTATTTGTGCGTGGAGAAATTGTGATAGTGTGCAACACGACAAGAATAAAGTCTTGCTCTTTCCTCTGAGACTGATTATGGGGAGGGTGGAGTTGGTTGCAATTATTTTATTGTGTTTTTACAAGTCATACTGTTTTTTTCCCCTTCCCTGTTTGTTCTTACTTGATTTTTTGGGAGGATTCAGTTTTTGCTGTTTAATTAGTAGGGAAAATGTCCTCCTTTTTAGTCTTGCATCATGTGTTAGACCCATGTTCTGACATGGTGGAGCTTGTGGACCCTTTTAAGTACGGCTTCATTATTTATAAGGCATTAATCAGATTAATTTCGTAATAGTTTCCTGCTAATCCTGCCATTGTTCCTTAACTCAGAACTAACAAAAGCACAATTTAATACCATTTTAGTTGCTACAACATCCTTCTATTATTGGTTATATTTTTATTAGAGAGTACTTTCAAACAGTTTCCTAAAATCTTAAAATGATTGAGCAACATCTTAAAACTGCAGTGCTTTTACTGCTGATAGACAATTTCTCAAGCAAGTCCCCTTTTTATTAAAATCGTGTTTCTTTGTCAGTTGAAATTTGTAGGAGTTTTCCTCTTTCTGTATAATCCCAGTCCTTGTGCCAACCAGATTTTTTTCTAGCAGCGATCTTGAGGCTCACTTAAAAATGTGTTTCATTTGTGGAAAAGATCCTTTTAGTGATCCTGAGAGCATTTATAGTGGAAGTACTTAACATACTGACATGCAGCAATAAACTGCAAAACCCTAATTACTTATATATTACTTTGTTATTGCTGAAGAAACCTGTGTTTGAACATCACTTCCTTTTCCAGTTTGCAAGGGGCCTCACTTCTAAGGTCTTTTAATGGGATTAATTAATTTTCTGGTGCCTTCTTCAGTTCTGTTTTATAAAGTACTTCTCTGTTATGTGATATGGAACTGTGCCATTCAGGAAATTTTGTGACATTAGGTAGCTTTGAACAGAAATTTTACCTCGTGCTACATTAAGAAACCCTAAAAACCCAAACCCTGAAAGTTAAAAAAAGAAGCCTTTAAAAAGGTTGTCTGATTTCCTGCATAGATAACCATATTGATTTCATTGTCCTTTAACTGCTGTTCATCTCGTCTTCAATAGCGTTTTAAATACTCCAATAAAAATGTATATATAATTACAAAAAGGCTGTTATAATCAAACTGTAAAGGTCGTCAAGCAGATTTCTGAATTGATGTGCCTAAAAAGTACATTATTTTCAAAGATGATGAAAACTTATTCTTTCTGCACCAAAAAGGATGATGGGAACTGCTTCCATGCAGCTGGAGAAGAGACTTTCCCTCAATAGCTCCCCATGATAGGGTCATTGAGGTGTCAATTACATATTTTATATTTATAGAGCACTTTTCTTCAGGACAGATTCCTAAGTGGCCTCCCAGGTCCTACCACACGCACGGGAGATTAATGTATTATTTTTCCTTTTGAAATTGGAGTGGCTCAGAAATAGTAGGTATGTTCTGTTAAATGGATCCTCTTTTCACAAAAAGACTGGCTGAGATAGAAGGGGGCTGTAGGCATTCCTGGAGTCGTCACATGAGGTTTTTTTTCCTGGATTATGTACACTGGGATGATTTTCTTTCTGGGAAGGGGCTTCCCTGGAGCAGTGACCCCCACCTCTGATTTCACTTATTCTTGGTACTGATTAGGGAGAGAATGAAAGTTTAGAGAGCACTCACAACTCCTTTCATGAGGAGCTTGTCTCTTTTTAGAAACTGTGTGTATATTCTGCTTTGAAGCACCAAATGAAGCATCATTTTACAGGCCCATCCTGTGTGGGGCTCAGGTTAGGATGGGTTTAATTGCTTTGAAGGAGCTTCACAAAAACGGGCGTGATTAAAAGGAAGGGGTGTTTTTTTCTGGTTTTGGGGATAGACTCATTATGTCAGCAGTAGTTCCTGATTTCTTAGAGTTTGGTGTATGTGGAAAACCCACAGCAAGAACTGCTGATCTCTTGGAGTTAAATTTTCAGTGCCTTCAATGCTCAGGTTGGCCAAGACACAGGGTTCGCTGTGAGGTAATTTTTTCCCAAGCTTTTGCTCTCTAGAGTCTTTGAATTTTTATGAGTGGATGAGTCTTCAGTGTCTCTCCTTGGCCATTAATTTGTTGCCTAAAAAAGTTCTTTGCATGTTGCATCTGACATGGTCCAAAGTTACAGATGTTCATGTTACAGGCTGGCTGCCTTGTGCTGGCAAATAAAGCACTTCCCTACACACGTGGAAGATGCATCTATTAATATTCTGTAAACCAGGTTTTTTTTTTGTTCTTCAGGATCAAAGCTGGTATGTTAGCAAAAACTTCAAATTCCTGTCTTTTAACCTGCTGGTTAGTTTGTAGGGGTATCTATTCCTTCCTGCTTTATTGCAGCGAGCTACATGTATCTCTCATGCTCATTTTAAGATCACAAAGCAGCTGTTGTTATTCTGGCATTTAAAAGCGACTTGAATGCTTTTTTCTTAGAAGGAAAAACCAGGTAAATTAGTTTTCTTCACAGCAGCATTAGCAGTGCCACCAGAGGTGCTGAACAAGGTCCTGGAAAATGCAGAAAACCCAGTTAGCAAAGAGGTCTTGAGAGAAAGGAGGGGGAGGCAGGTAGTTCTGGGAGACTGTAATTAGGGCAGATTTTATAAATATTTTTGTGTTCCTAAAAAATGCCAGCACGTATTATCTCAGTCTGTGATGACAATAACCAGCAGCAGGGGAGAGAGGAAGGGGAAGTGGAGAGAATTAATACACAGCCCAGTAACGTGGCCATTCTTCTTTTTGTTCGAGCAGCTGAACCAGCAGCAGGAATAAAGAATCACAGCCTCTCTTTTCCCAACGAGGAGCTGGTAGGAAATTACAGCTTCGTATAGGAAGCCTCCAAAAGCCATGATGCCTTCAGATTTTCATGTTAAATCATGCTCAGAATTTTATAGTTTGGAGCAAGTTGTGTGCCAGAATCCCGAACGCTTCGTTGTGAAAGCAGCTTTGCAAAGTGAGAGAGGAGGAACGGTCCCAGCTTCATTATGAGCCTGTTGCAAGGAGCTGCTTTGTTTTTATGGCTTTGTATGCTTTGGCTCAAAATGCAGAAATCAAACAGGAGCTTCTTCTTGTCATTATACAGGTGCATGAGTCAGCTTCTTGTTTAGTTTTTCACAGCCTTTTCAATTGTGCAATAAAATCGTGTTGAAATGCATTTTAGTGCTAAGCATGTTTCTCTAAAAGCTTCAGTTGTCTCTAAAATTATTCAATTTTCCATCCACACAACGAGAATTATCTACAGGAGGGGTTCATAGCCTGGCACCCAGATTTACCAAAACAGGACACAAGGTGAATTCTGGCCATGCAGCTTCAGGTCACATCAAGGTAATGAAAACAAAAAGTGACCAAAGAAGCCCTTTGTGCAAATATTGTTATTCCTAATGCTGGTCCTGGGAGAGACGAACACTGACTGGGAAGGTCTAGGTTGGAAGCAAAGGAAAATGAGATTTTGCTGTTTAGGATGTCCCCGCACCCTTCAAGGAAATGCATTATCCACACCAGAGTGGAAAACCATGTTTTATGTAATGTAGAAGATTAGAGGTGATTTTCTTCTTCCACTTTTTTTTAAAAAAAAACACCAAAACAAACAAACAAACAACAAAAACCACTTTTTAAATAGACCTAGTGGATTTTTTCCTTTTCTCTTTTTTTTTTTCTAGAACATGTTCCTTTTGCCCTGAATAGAATATTCTAAAAAATGTGTCTAGAATTCAATGCACCATTAGTCTTGATTTTCTTCCTGTATGACTGAAGCAATTGTTTCAACTTTACTTCAGGTTTATTAAATGTAGAAAGTATCAAAGAAGCATGGAGCTTCCCACTCCTTAATGGCCTTGATTCCTGCCAAAAGTGCATATTCTTCCACTGCATCTTCCCCGTACGTGACTGCAGGTCCAAGTCCAAATTATTTGTTGCTTAGCTGAGAGCAAATAGGTTCAGGGAGTCTTCCCTGCCAGGTTCAAAACATTAATGCTTTCAAAACAAATAAATTCAGTTTTTCTTCCAGTTAAAAAAAAGAAGTCATTCCTGTTTGAGCAAAGCATGAGAAATTGCAAGCCTCCCATCACGGTGATGAATTTTAGGATATAAAGCCTTCCTCCAAGCAATGTGAAATGCTTTTTAAAAGGAGCATTTGGGAGAAAAGAAATGAGCTTCATCTTGTGCTTGAGGAATTAACTTTCATTTTAGTGCTGGAAATTAGAAACACCAATATAGGGAGTGAGTAGGAATCAAGTAGAGAAAAGAGGACCTTGCTCCATAATTCCAGGTGTTTAAGCATTTCAGTTTCTGTGGAGAGGGGAAGTTAGAGGTTCATCCTTCTGTTGGATTTTTCTGCAAGGCTTTTTAGCAAAGTCCAGGAAAAAAAAGGTCCCTGCAAGTTTTGGGCTGCTTGGTTTGGTGTTTCTATTGAATGACCTGCCCAGGGATGTTCAGGGTGTGCAGAACACCTTGCTTTGGGTGGAGCAGAGAGGAATCAGCACCTTGCATTTCCACATGTGTTAAATTGGAGGCTCAGCTCGATTTTTTTAGAGAAAAGCTGGACAGAACTCAGGTTAGATGATCCATCAGCTGTACCTGGGAGACGTTTGCTTAACCTCCCATTAATTCCCATGTTGATGGAGGCTCACAGACAGTTGTTTCTGGTGTTTTTATCTTCCACGACAGAACAGCCTTAGTCCCTTTCTCTGTGCCCTGTCCATAGCATGGAGAACACATTGCCACCTGCCTCTTTGGAGCAATGTCTTCTATTTGATATCGCACCTTCTCCATCATTTTCTTGTTCCCAAGCCAGCATTCTTTTGATGATTTTAACCAGGGATTATTTGGAAGCACCCTGTGCTTTGTTATCCAGTTTCTCCTGCATCACAGAACTGCCCCTGTTCCTTCCTTGCCTGGTTTGTGCTCATGCCAGGGAAGCTGGTTTCATTTTCCTGATTCCTGAGCAGGCTGAGCTGCCCTCCTGCCTTGCCTTGCCCGCACATGAAGCTTCCTGGGCCTCTCTCTGATTTCCACTGCTCTGGAGGTTCTCAAATTGAGCGATATCAGTTTTGAAATGCAATACCCAAAGCCAGCAAGGCCTCAGCTGGAAGATTTTGTCCGACACTCACTAGAGCAGAAGAATTATTTCACATCTTATTGGCCTTCTGTGTGGGTTTGCTCTTCTCAGAACGATATCTGCCTCCTTTGAAACAGAAGGACACTGTTGAGTCATGTTCAAGTTGTGATCCAGCATTATCCCTGCTTTTTTTTTTTTCCTTTGGAAACTGCTGAGTCCTCAGTTGTTCCTGCTGAAGTGCAGTCTTTTACATTAAACATTTATATTGAATCTTAGGGGTTAAGGGGTTTTGTGCTTGTTGGGGTTTCTGCTGGGTTGGTTTTTTTTCAGTTTGTGAAGTTCCCTTGGAATTGTAATCCCCTCATCTGTCACTGTTGCTGCCCGTGCCAGGCTCCTGCTCTCTGCAGATAAAATAACTTTATCTGTCACAAGGTTACTGGGGACAGGGGAGTGGGGCAGACCCAGGCCAGACGCGAAGAACCTCTCCCTGCACATCAAAGCGTTTGATAAACACCTGCTGATAACTTCTCACTGGGTGCTGCTTCGTGGTCCAGAGCAGGTTTCCTTACCTTCCTGCAGGGTGTGCTGAGCAAGACTTCACTGAGGCCTCCCTCAATTCAAATTGTGGCGTTTCCTGGTTTTTCCTCGGTCCTTCAAGCTCCTCAGCATCTCAAGGAAGGAAATCAGTAGCTTTAACAAGTTGTTTTTGTGACAATTTAGAGCTACCCGTGGGGTTTCCTCTAGGGGCTTATGAGCAGGTGGTGATTCATGTTAGTTTTCCCTCATTTCTGAGGAAGTGTCCAACCCTCCCTGTCCTCTGCTCCTTTTTCTGCCACTTTAAAAATGTGCTCTGTATTGAGCCTTTTTAGGTCTTTCTAAAGGTAACATCAAATGTCTTGAATGATTTGCCCGTTTTTCAGCACACACAGTGACAAAGTTTATGAAGCCAAGCCAGTCTGAAAATACCCAAACCCTTTAACTGACGTCTTTGTAATCTGTTCCAGATAAAGTTTGAAACCCTTCCCCCTTCTCTCCTCATGTTATCCATCTACTGACGGGCCTTGTAGTAAAAGCTGATGTAAAAGACATCCCTTGTGCTCTTGATGTCCCTTTCCCACTGTATGATCTGCCAGGAGTCCCTTTGCTTGTCATTCCACTGTTCCTTTATTTATAAAACGTGTTTCTTGCTGCATGTTGGATTTCTTGCCGGTTTTCTCCCATTCTGTGTTGGAACACTCCTGATTTCATTTCCAAATGTTTACGCTGTGTGTTTATACTTGCCTTTGGCAGTCTCACCCAAGTGTTTCATCCCTTTCGTTTGAGGTCAGGGAAGAGCTTTGCTTTAGCCATTGGGCCCTTTTCACACTCCTTCTCCTTGGGGTTTGGACCTGTGTTTTTAATTGCTGCTATTTAAGTTTCTGACAAGCTCTTGCTTAACTTCTCTCCCCCTTTAGGTTTGTGTCCTCTCTCACTCAATCTACCAGTTTTGTGAATTTGTTACTCTGTCGTTTTGAGTTGTGTGTGTGTCTCACAAAAACCTCTCCCCATTCTCCCTCATTTGGAGTTCAGAATAAATTCCCACTATAAAAGCTCCCATGTTTTTTTGGCTATGACAAGAGGCTTGTGTTTCCTACAGGTATCTAAATTTTGGAGTAACATTTTTAAATCCTTGATGTTTGAAACAACCCTTCCCCTTTTTTGGCCCCTTTCCCCCTGCATCCATCTCATTGTGCCTTTTGCACAGGGCATCCCCAGGGTGAGCAGGATCCCAGGGCTCTGCCCAGCTCTGTGCTCAATACCTGCCAGCAAACCTGAAAGCAGCAGTAACAAGGTGTGACAGAACTTGATTGCCCTGATTTTTACTCCTTAAAAATGTGCAGAGTCAAGTCTGCGGCGGTGCTACTGACACTGTGATTGGATTTACAGAATTCACTGATGTAAATCCGTCCTGACTGTGTGTATTGCAGCCCTGGCTGGACTGGGGATGTGTATGCATTTATTCAGGAGCTCGTTGATCATAATTGATGAAGACAAGGGGTGGGAGGGCAGAATTGATAACTTTCTGGGGAATGCTAGCAGTAGGTGCTGTAAGGAAATGAAGTATCTTATTAAACTGGGATAAGCAGACATGCTGACAATTCCTGAAGTATCGTTTGCTGCCCAGTGCTTACAGTAGATGAGCTGTTAGGAGGCACCTGCATAAGAAATTTGATAATCAGGTATCACAAAGCTTGGAGGAGGTACCTGAAGGAAAAGCCCAGCTCTGGTAAGTGTCAGTTCTCCATGGGAGAGTATTCCCCCTGGGATAGCAGTTCCTCAGATTATAATATTCTGTTTTAACCCTGTGGCTGGTGCTTAACTCTGACTCATGAGCCTGAGCATTACTTGCCCTCAGTAGCCCAATTTCCGACTGTTTGGGGATGTAGAATAGCAGTCTCTTCTGCAATTGGTGCTGCCCACTTGTGTTGGGATCGAGGTTGGTAGAACAACAACAACAACAAAAAAAAAGGCTGTAAGAGTCTGAGCATCATCCCCGAACCAGGATATTGCTGGTAATGCCTCCTCACCAGCACTCAGTCCTGCTGTGGTCAGCTGGGGAGCCATCCAAAACAGGAGGCAGGTGTTTGGAAGGCAGCTTTCCTCGTGTAAGGAAGTTTTTAGTGTGCCCAGGCACAGTGGACTGGGACAGACTGCAGGGCCAGGAGTGGAACCGGGTGGTGCAAACTGAGCAGGAGGAGGAGGAGGAGGAAGAGGAGGAGGAGGTGGTGGTGGCCATTTGCCAGGACACAGAATAAGGATGAGGTTAAATGATTTAGGGCTGGTGGAAATGACTGAAGACAATAGAAGATGTGCTGAAGTTGGGATGGGAGGTGAGTTCGGGCATTTATCAGGAGACATGAAAACTCTGTATAAACTTCATTGTGCTCCATTTCTGACTTCACACTCCCGGTTCCATCTTCATAAATAAACCTTACAAGAAGCAGGAAGATGTTTTCATCTAAACCACGATGACAACTGTATTTTAATCATGCTGGGTTTTTTTTTTTTTCTTAATGTTGGCATGATGGGTTTTATTGTGTGTGGAGCTGGGAGGAATTGTAGGGAGATGCGGCATTAAGTAGACGAGGGGACCAATAGAGTCCGTGGATTCACTGCTAACACTTGCAATAATTGTCCATTACTACTTCTTAAAAACAGCTCTCCTGCTCTTAGAATTGCCAGCATGGGGTCCTTAAGAACCCCATTTTGGGTGGAAGGAAACACAGTTGTAATCAAAACAATGATTACCATTGCCTTCATTTAAATGCAGAAGGAGAAACTAATGTGTGCTCTAAAGGGATGTAAAAAATTTACAAGTAATTCCTGGTTTTGAGGTTAGGTTTCTGATGTCCATGGGGAAAAAGTTAATTTCTTACCTTTCACTTTCAAGTGAATATTTTTGTATTCATTTCTCACTCTGCATTTAAATGAAGGTGATAGTAATCATTGTTTTGATTACAGTTGTGCTTCCTTTCCCCTGTAATGGTGTTCTTGAGTACCCCATGCTGGTCGTGCTAAGAGCAGGGGAGCTATTCTTAAGGAGGAATAATGGACAATTATCTGAGCATTAATAGTGAGTCTGTGGACTTGTCAGGACTCCTCAGCTCTCAGAGAGTTCTCCTTTTCCTCGAAGGTGCGGGGAAACTCCCCAATAGTCTTATCTAATAACACAAAGTTAAATTTTGCAGCTCTCTATCAAGCTCGCAGCAAACGCAGCTCTGTCTCCATTTCTCACACAACAGAATTACAAACAGATTCTTCACTCCCTGTCCAGGGCTGTTGGACTCCAGGATTTTTGTGTGTAACTCTTAAATACCAAACTGCAGAAATACTCTATAACTGTCAACATAAATACAGACTTTTGTGCCATTAGTAATGGGTGATGACAGGCTGTATGAAGAACACATTCCCTGTCTCTGCCATTCTTCCTTTCTCCCACTCTCCATCCACCCACTCCTTTTCACGTTACTTACTATTGTTATTATTTTTCCTAGCAGGCGTCGGATCTGGGAGCAGGGGATTAAATGAATAATTCCATTTGGCAACAGGCAGGCAGCAGCATCAGTGCTGGAATCCTTTCTGTTCTTTAGCAATGTTAATGTTGTAGAATGTCATCAGGAGGGAGGTGGTTGACTGGAAACTTGCAGATAAATACAGGGGGGGTTATTTGGTCAGTATTGTTTGTTGAAGCATTTAACTACACAGGAGCAGCACCACTGCAAAAATACTCTATGCATATGTTTTGAAATGCTTTTTAATACTGACTTTTGCTTTAAAACTAGAAATATAATGCATTTTATTTAGAATTATGGTGCTAGTTGGGGTGGCTGTCAGTACAAAGGCTAATGCTATTTATTAAGGTCCTGGTTTTATTTAATAGCCAGATGAATGGAACAGTTAATAAAAGAAATATTGCTTTATTCCCTGACATTTATGTCCTTGGTTTCCAATAAAGAATTGAAATTATGAATAGTTGATGGTTTAAATTGATGTTTTATGTTGAACGCTAGCTATAATTTCCCCTCTGAGGATTGTAATACCGAGAAACAGATGGTTTTTCACAGTAACAAATTGCTGTGTGTGTACTGGATATAGAGCTGCCTTTCAGCTCCCTCCACCTTCCCCGCCTCAGCCTGAGCAGAGGCAGCACTGCTGCTCTTCCCAGGACAAAGCCAGAGCTGCAGGAAACTCTCAACCTATTTTTCCAGGTGGGCTGGAGATGGGAAAGGGCTGCAGAAACTCGGTGTGAATGACTTGACTAAGCAGGATAAACACAGAAGTTCTTGGCTGTTCCTCCTGTCCCAGTGTGCTCTGGCAGGCTGGGCTTCCTTCCCTGGTGCTGCTGGAGGTGGAAGTCCTGGAAAGCTGGGAAAAATGGGGAAAGCAACTAAGATTTGAAGTTAAAACAGGCAGCTCCAGTCCAGCCCCAGCCGTTTCTTTGCTTTGCATTTCTGATTTTTGGATTTCTGCAGCCGGTCCAGCAGTGTCTTGAGGTTTTATTGGCGTTTGGTCTGAAGTAAATGAGTGCTAAACGCTCTTGTTTATGCGTTTTTAAACTGTTTTTCAATAATTGTTACTGTGGGGAAGTGGTGTGAGATGATTAGTGGAGAGTTTGGCAGTCCACATTAAAAATACACCTTTTTATAAGCTAATTATCGAGGGAAATGGTTCGTAATTACCACTTCTAAATGTTTCTCTGCTAAGGTTTACATGTAATATTTGGATCAAGAGTCACTTTAAGCTCAATTTAAAAGCAGAAAGAGGCAGAAAACAGGAGGTTAAAGGGGCATGAGTGAAGGGAGGGATCACAGCCAGGTCTGTCCTCCACAGCTTGTGGGGGTGAGGCCATTGCTGGACTTCAAAATGCTGCTGCTACTGGCAGAATGAATATTTGGCTTTTCACAGATCCTTCTATGATAAATCGTGTTACTGCCACACAGTTAAAATACATGGGCTTCAAGCTGAAAACAGCAGCTATTTCATGAGAGACATTAATTGTTCAAAACCGAATTGCATAGATCAGAGGATTAAATTTTTAGTACTAATTTCCAAAAGAACTCTTACTCTATAAAATGATGTAATGCTTTCAAAATCTTTTTTTTTTCCCTTGGAAGCATGAGAGATTTCTACTTACTCAGTCTTAGTGTCCTGAGACTTCTCTCTAGCATCCAGGATTTGGACCTGAGCATGGTTATTGCCTACCTTGACTGTGGACCACTATAGTGAACTATATTTTTTATAAAGCAGTGAGGTTGCTGGAATGAAATACCACGTCAAAAATCTGAGTTGGTTAATTTAATATTACCCTAATTTTTCTGGTTTAATGGCTTGTATTCAAAACAGTGAAGAAATGCATCAGAAATCCTGCCCTTTTACTTTTCCCCTTTTGGCTTAATGTCAGGAAATGGCACATTGCAGCCATTTGTGTGGCCCTGCACCACTGCTAAGAGAGATAAAGCACTGAGAACACCCAGAGACTAGGGCTGGAACTCAGTGTGGCCACTGACAAGGACAAGAAAGGTCAGAAAAGGTTAAGATAGTTGGGAAAGCCATTTCACATGTATCAGCTGTGGTGTTTAATAAGTTACCTGGAACCAGTCTCTAGCAGTTTGTACTGTGGAGCTTAAGCAGGAAAATTCAGCAGAAAACCTGTCTCCAGTAAGTGTGCTGTGGGTTATAATTTAAAAGAGCTTGCTGGGACCAGCTTTACACAGCTTGTGTAATGAGAAAGTTGCCATCAGAGTAATTTAGAATTGGCCTTTTGTCAGTAATTTCTAAGTATCACTTGATTGAAAAATTCAAGGTGTGATTGCCATTAATTTTCCGGTACAAAAGAGTGGTCAGGTGGACATTTCTGCATAAGCAGCTGGAGAAGTGAGATCAGCCCACGGGCGAGTGAGAGCCCACAGTGGTTTGAAGTCAGCGCTCAGGGATGTTAATCAACTTTATTTACTGGCTCTTGCCCCGAGAAATATTGTGCTAATGCAGCCAGGGTTCACTTCCAGCTGAGGGGATAGCGGGAGAGAAAGCAGAGGGAGGATCAGGAGATCTGCGCACACAGACTGAACAGAAGGAACTTGCACTTGCGCGTGTGTTGTCTTTAACTACAGCTCCGGTTCCTCAAAGTTCACAGAGATGACATGAAGAAATAAACAGATATTTTCAGTGCTAAAATAAGCCTGGTGTTCTCCCTCTTAGAAGGAAAAAGAATATATCTTCTCCTCTTTCTTTCTTTCTTTCTTTTCTTTCTTTCTTTCTTTCTTTCTTTCTTTCTTTCTTTCTTTCTTTCTTTCTTTCTCTCTCTCTCTCTCTCTCTTTCTCTCTTTCTCTCTTTCTCTCTTTCTCTCTCTTGTTCTTTCTCTCTCTTTCTTTCTTTCTTTTTCTTTCTCATTTTCTTTCTCTCTCTCTCTTTCTTTCTTTCATTCCTTCTCTCGCTCCTTCTTTCTCTCTCTCTCTGTCTTCCCCCTGTTGGCCTGGAAATGTTGTCCAGGCAGAATTGGAGGAGGTTGGCTCCCAGCCCAGGATTTCTGTCTGGTGCCCTGGTCTGAACAGGAAATCCCAGGCAGAGCCGGGGGCGCATGTGCGGCTCGGTCCCGAGCGTTCCGTGCCGTGTCCCCAAGGGAAGTGTCCCCTGGATGCTGCAGTGCCTTTGGGGTGCTCAGGAGCCTGGGCTGGCTCTGAAAGAGGCTGAGAGATTTCTTAATCCTCTGTCTTTTGGTTCAAAACCCCTCCATACCTCTTAAAAATTAAACTTGGTCACTTTGATGAGCGTGTTTTGGACAGCGGTAACCAGTGATTTTTATGTCAGAAATGCAAGGGTCTGTGCCAAATCAATCCACACTCCCTTTTTCCCCTAATAGTTGCATCTGCTGATGATTTATTTACTTAGGAAAAATAACAACTGATACCGAGCGAGCACGTCTGTGATCTGAGGTTATCCTTCCCCCAGAAATCAGAGGTGTGGGGGCCTCTGGCTCTTGCTGGAGGAGCTGCTGTTGGCAGAGCTCTCATGCAAAACATGCCAAGCCATGTCTGTACGTAAGAAAGGGGAGGCATTAGGCAGCCATACGCTGTAAGGAAGAAGCACCCTGAATTTCCATCTCCTAATCCACTTGTCTTTTTTTAGCACATGTATGCACAAAACATTATTATAGCACTTTTTAATAAATGGAATAATAGTAGACTTAGTGTTACATACAGGAGATTATCATCTTCAGTGATTGTGTGTGCACAGCTTGTGTTATCAGAAGATTAAATGAATCTTAAGGAGACGCTGCTTCACAGTGAGATTTGATTTTCCCCTGCACGAACGCTTCTTAAATTATTGAGGCGCCGTGGCGCAGACAACACTTGGCAGTGGGAAAGGCAAGGGGAGGAAAGTTGTGAGCAAGGCTTTACCTGCCTTGTCAAATGGCTCACCTTGGCTGAGGGGAGAGGGTCCTATCGCTGGGAACACATGGGGTGAATTATGGGCAGATTAAGAGCTTCCTCCTTGGCTTAAGGCAGCGCAGCTCGCCCAAGGACTGCTGCTCCCACCTCCTCCCTGCTTATTCATCTCCTCCACAGACCTTGGCACGGGGGACCATGAAAACTATCACCTTAAGTAAATCCTCATAAGCTATTCATGTTCCTCGACAACTTTGCTCATGCTGTTTGACTCACAATCCTCTGCCTCTTCGGTTCTCTCACATATTAACGAGTTTGATCACTGCTCCATATAAATGAGGCATAATCTGAAGCTGTCAGACCTAAACTGTCTTGAACATACACTAAGTGAATATATTCAAATTTCTCTTTAAAGCTGGGAATATTTATAATAAAACTTGTCAGAGCTTCAGTTAACAGTTTACACTGGAAGTATTTTGGGTTGTGAAATACAAAAACAAGTCCAAAAATGACTTTTTGAGCTGATATTTGCCTTGCATATGGAAAACTCGTGTTGTGATTTCAACAACAAATGAGAAAATTGTCAAACTTCTATGAAAATTAAGTAAGCTCAAACTTCTATGAAAATTAATTAAGCTGAAACTCCTATGAAAATTAATTAAGCTCAAAAGAAAAAGTGTTAAAACACTTCACAAATTTATACGAATGCGACTTTTAACAATCGCAATAAAAGAGCAACGGGCGCTGTTAGCAGTGCTTTTAATTTGGGTTGTGCTGCCTCTTCTGTCACAGCCTGAAACTGGATATCTATCGAAGTGCAAACACAGGACTCATTTATTTTTTTATCCCGTGATGTTCCCAGTGAAGAATGCTGTGTAAAAATGTCTCCTGGCTCTCGGGAGAGGCGGCCTCTCCTCTTTTCCCTTTGAATGCTCTCTGGTTGTACCTCTCCCTCAGACTGCATCTGTCTGGGCTCTTATATCCTGTCTGATACAAGGCTGCATCCTCGCCTGGCAGAGGCCAGCACAGAGACAGCCCGAGTGTCCTCTGGATTTTTTCTTTGTGCAACTCTAGCACAAGTTCAAAAAATTAAGGACTTTTCACCTTTGTGTGAAAGAAGCACAGAAATAAACAGTGTATTATTGTTACAGGACTTAAAATATGGAGTTCCTGACATCAAAGATGCAAGACAGGCTGGCTTTTTAAGGAACTGGCAAAAGGAGCAGTAGTAGGAGCAAATGATGTCTTTTTTTAGCTACTAGATAATACTTTGGAACTGAATGAAGGCTGCAGCCTGTGAATCTCATTTCCCTCCTCAGCCACTTCGAACACAGAGGATGAGGAGATCACACCAGTCAGTGTGTGTTGCTGAGTTAAAACTGAAACCCAGACAAGGTGGTGTGGAACTCCTTTGAGGAGTTTTGGTGGTGCCCCAGCCCTCGGGTGACAGGGGACAGAGTTCTGGCTGCCTTGAGCATCCCTGAATTCTGGCTCAAGTCTGATGGCAAAAGTGACACCGTTTATCCCTTAAATTCAAAACATTATCCTACCCAGTCAGAAAACATTCTCTGTGCCTAGTGCCGCGTCCAAGGCAAAGCAGACGCTTGAATTTAAGTCGAATCAAATGTGGGGAAGGTTTCCTCAGCAGCCTTGATGTGAACAGGAAATTGATCCTCCAGCACAAGGCCGGAGTGCCAGGAGCTCATTCTTCACTGAGATAATCAGGCACAAAACGCTGCGAGTTAATCAGTTCGCTTTCAGTTTAGTATTTACATTCGCTGCAGCTTTAAACAAGCATTTAATTAGTTCTGAAAGTGTATTTGAAAGCCTTCGTGTTGGACCTCGTAGATAATGAATGGTGCCTGTGAGTTTTGTTTTGTTACTGGAAAGTGAAACCAGATGCGCCTTCGCCATCCAAGTTCAGCCTCTGGCTGGCCGGGTGCCGTGGGAGATCGGAGTTTGTATCATTTGGGGAGGATTTTGTGTGCTGCACTAAAGCTGCTCATTGTGTTAGGGAAGCATGTTGACTCCACACAATGTTTAAGTTGCTGGAACAACGTTCAAACGCATAAAGCAGCGGAATTGGATTCCCCTGTTCAAAAACAGCAGAGAAAAAAAAAAAGGGGGGGGGGGGGGATTAGTCTGTGGTTAATTTAATAACTCCCAAAGTTGCCATTACAATACACCTATATCCATCTCTTTATTAATTACGTGGTTGTGCTATTTAAGCTTCCTTTCTGTCCTTTGGGACCAAATTCTTGTCCTGGGTGAGAACCGCAGCTCCCTTTTGTGTTGGGAATCATCATGTGATGCTCGGCAGGGATTATGCCCGGCCATTCCGGAGTCACTAATGGGATTCGCCGGGGAATTGTCTCCCCTCCGCCGCTTCCCTGCGGGGCCCCTGGACCTGACCTGCTCCTGCTGCTGCTGAAACTTGGGTTTTGCACTTGCTCAAGGTTTGTGTGCTGTGGAAAAACTCCTGGAAGCCGTTTCTTCCGTGGTGGCTCTCTACAGAATACCCATTTTAAGATTTACTTAAAGCAGCCCTGTGTCCTCTCTTACTGCTTTTGCCCCTTGGGACGGCCTGTTAAGGATCCTCCCCGAGGGGATGCAGAGGGAAAATCCTACTGTGTTTGTGCTGCTTTTAATCCCCAGCCTGTCTATAGACTGAAATAAATAGAGCATTCACCTTTCTGCTCGTGGATTCCTTTCAAATACAATTTCAGCGTCACCTGTGGCATCTCGATTCATCAAGATCTGTTCTAAGCACTTCTGAATCTTATTGACCACTTGTTTTACAGGATGATAAATCCCCGTTCTCCCAGAGCAAATAGATTTAATAGAGCAGGGTTTTTTTTTTCCTTGATTTATGTTTGCCATGACCAGAAAGCAGGATTTCAGCATCCAGCAGACACTGCTCCACAATTACAGAGTCACGAGCAGGCAGTGTCTGTTTTGCTGCTGAATGACAAATATTGTGAGAGGGTTTGGTGACAGTTTATGTGTTCATACGGAACCAAAGCACGTGGTGCAATTGTTGCTTCAAGATTAAACTTTCTTGAAACCTATTTTTGATTTTAGGGGATGCCTCTGAGACAGGGACTCAGTAACTTACTGGGGAGGGAATGAAAATTGGCAAAAAGAGTGTATTAGAAGCAAAAATAGTGTATTAGACTTGAAAACAAAGATGAAATGTTTTTAATGTGTGTATTCTTCAAAAAGTGGAAGCAGTGTGTATTGTACAAGGTTTGGAAGATGACTGTGGACATTTGAAAATTACTTTTATCTCTCCTTTTGTAACGTCATAAGGGCATAAAAACAACCCTAATTGCGTTTTAACGAGCCACGGTGTTAGTGCCTAACATCTGAAGAAATGCAAGACTGACTGAGCTAAATTGTGCCTGTGTTGGACAATTCGGTGGGCTGGAAAAAGCAAAATCAGGGCTTGGCTGAGGGGATGGGTCCGTGGTGATGGCCCTGTGCTTGTCCATTGTCACAACAAATGAGAGTCTGGGCTGCAGGAATTAATGATAGTGATGCCCCCACGCTTTATGGATCAGGAGATTAAATACACACTGGTTCCTGCAGCTGCTTGCTCTTGTCACCGTGGGTTTGTGTGACGTGGAAGGGGCGTCTTGCGCTGGGGTATTTATGGGGTGTTTGGGCCTGTCACTTCTCAAACCCTGGCGAGTCAGAGCCAGGGAGATAGTCCAGAGCAGTTGCATTTATTATCATCCTTACATTAGAGCAAGACTTGTCTTAATAATGAAATCCTACAAGAGCAATATCTCCCTTGAAAACCATATGTCAATAGAGCTTTAAAATTGCTCAAATATGAAGAGGACGTTACACAAAATAGATGGATTCTGCCAGCCTAAGGAATGGGAATTGACATTTTTCAGAACAGACGTCATTGATAATTTATAGATGGCTTTAAAAATTAAACTTTATATAGAAGCTGGCTTAAAAATGAAGTGTTGTCAATGTTCTGAGTGCACGGGGTACATTAAGCAGAAACGTTCGTGTCACTCAGTGGTATTTAAATACTGCAGAAGTCAGGAGCGGCGTGTCCTCTGAAAGTCTGCTCCTGCTCAATATTAAAGGCTCATGTGAGTCTGCTTGTTTCCAGATGATGTAGCTGCACTCCCAGGAAGTGTTTTGAAACTAGTAGTCATTGATTTTGTCCCTTACACTTCTGATTGAAACCTGGACGTGAAGCGCATGACTTCTGGAGAAAAAGACAATTTTACGTCCAAAAATACCGGCTTGGCTTTGTGGTTCATAAGCTGTAAAAGCTTCATATTGATGCCCTCCTAGTTTTAAAAACAGAGTGGCAGTCCTCTCTGGAAGCAGAGGCATCTACTCTATGTGCAGTAACGCAGAGCTGGGGAAATTATTGAAAAGATTTCTGGTGCTTTTGTAGAATCAAAATTTCCTTTTTTTTCTTTTTTTCCCCTTAAATACTCTTTTTATTAAACTGCTCCATCTAAAACGAAGTAGGGGTTAATACACGTTTTGCTAAGTAAGAAAAACAACGAAAAAAAAAAAAAAAAAGCCGCAGCCCGACACTGGAGGCTCAGCCCAGGAAGATGGGAATTCTGAGATAATATTCAATGTGCCCAAAGGGACAATGCTGTCTCTTGTTGTCACTGCCTATATTTAGCCACCGTGTTCACATGCAACTTAAAATACCTAGAATAGCAAGAAGAAAAAAAATTTTCCCCTTCATTTGAAGTGGTTCAGTGTAGGGTTGTTAATTTTGGCTTATCACAGCTGACACTTGAGCGAGGGGGGGAGAAAATAGCAGTTTGAAGCTTTAACTCTCTCCACATGTGCCCCTCTGAGGAGCCCTCCTGACTCCCGCAAAACTTTCTCGGCTGCCTTAAATTATGTGCCCCCCATTTAGGAGAAGTTCACAGGTCATTTAGTTGATTTAAAATCCATTGTTGTTTGTGCAGCTGATAAGGGGTGAAAAAGCGATTAGTTAACAGACCCGGGTTCAGCAAAAAAACATGTTAATAATTCCAGCTTCCTACCCGCATCAACTGAAATTCTTCTGATCACTTAATGTAAACAGTGTGATTTATACTTTAATCCTCCAGCTTACATGAAAATAAGCCATAATTTTCACACTTTCGGGAGTGTTTCGTGCTGTTGCAAACTAAGTTTTTTGCATTTCACCCAGTTACTGAAAAGATAATGAAGTATTTCTGTATGACAATCTGGCAAATATTTATGGTTCGGGGACATATTACACACTTCAGTGTGCTGCTGGTTTTCAATGGGAAATGCTCCCAAGCATCAGTTTAAAAAATGGGGCAGGAAAATGAGAGAGAGAGAGAGCAAAGTCCTTGAGGAAACAGTGGACAAGCTGTTTATGGGGGGAATAACCTCGGCTGGTTTGGATCCCACTAATGGCCAATTTATCCCAAAAGTGAACTCCTGGTCAGGAGGAGGGAGGGGAACAGGGAGCAGGAGGGTTGTGCTGAGTGAGCAGCAATGAGGAATCCCTGCTCCAGCCGGGAATCTGGGGGGAGCACAGCCCTGGGAGCTCATCCAGCAGGTCAGCAGCAAGAACCACCCTAAAAATTCAGATCCTAGGTCTGATGAGGCTGGAAAATAAATCAGATGGCAGTGCAGGGAGCTGCTCTGTGGAGTCACCCTGGCAGCTGGAACTTGACCCAGCAGGAGTTTTTGTTGTGCAGTGCCCTCCCTACATCTGCCCTAAGGAAAAACCGCTCCTGGAATGCAGCTGAATGATACCTGCTCTCTCCCCAGAGGTGCTAACAGTTGTTTATGCTCCTGCTATCTGATGATGGCACCGAAATGTTTCCTTGTTCTTACACAAACTTCGGGAGCAGCGTCAAAAATAATCTTGTCTGTTCTGATGGATCACTGGCATGTGTAAGTCCATGGCACGGGTGAACATCTCTGTCCTCAGGCCTGATGGACCATCAAATGCTGCACAGGCCACTCCAAAATCAATTAAAAACATTAATAATTACTTTTTTTAATAAGCAGATGATCAGGATCCAATAAATTGAAGTTATAAAGTCAGATAAGTTGCTTGATTAATCAATACCAGTTCAGGGATTTCATGATGTCAGTTGCCCAGTTTTACCTTTTTTCCCCCCCATGGTGGTCCTCAGTGCCCGTCCTGACCTGGCTGAGAGGGAGCTCTGCGGTTCAGAAGTGTCAGCATCTCGGAGGCTGTAGTCAGGTGGGAAAACCCGATATGCTCTGGGTCTCGGGAGTGCTTATTCCAACACTGCATTTCCAGACACGGCGTGCCTTCAGGAATTTAAAATAACTTGTTTTAACTGCACGGTGTTAATAAGCGGCTGGGTAAGATACAATCTCCTCTGAACAGGAGCTTTTTTCTTTCACTATTTTATCTGCATTTCCTAAGAGTGTTTCACCGGATGGGGCATGACCGTGCTTACATTTTGTGTTGGCAGCTCTCAGCCCTCTGTGACTCTGCCCCACTGTTCAGAGTGACCTTCCTCATCTGCTCGGGTCTCACCAGGGCCATTATTTGTAGAAATACAAATCCACTTGCTCGGGAAGAGGCTGGCTCTGGGCATTTGCTTTAAATGTCATTTAAAAGTGAGGCCTGTAGTGGTTTTTTGCATTCAAAACTCAGTGTTGGCTTCCAGTCTTTCAAGTTTGCTCACTCTGTTTCACTCCTGGCTTTCAGGAGCTCCTGCCTTGAGCCCTCCGTGGCCCTGGATGTCCATTTTGAGGCATGTTAGGCATATTTAGCTTATAGAAGGTGCTTGAACTTGGTGTACCCTTTGCTTTGGATGCACGGAGAAGGTTTTGGAGGCAGCTAAAAGCTTTCAGTATTGTCTCACATGCTGCTGGCTTTGATGTACACACTTCAGCATCTTGTAAAAATGATCAGATGCATAAAAGAGGGTGATAGGAAGAAGTTTATTGAGCATTTCTCTGGATAAAGGGTGTTGCAGGCATTGCTGGAATTCCTTTGTAAGTCCCTCTGTACATCAGTCTGGCAGTTTCGACCTTTTTTTTTTTTTAAAAGTGTGGATTTTGCCTCTATTGCCTGTTTGTGCTTGACTTGTCATGGCACTTGGTGTTACTTGGTATTTCAGGTAATAAGAGATGGAAAAAATCTGCTGTTTGGTGAGCTGCACCTTCAGTGACGGCAGAATTGTGTGAATGAGAACGTGAGCTCCACAGCATCACAGTCTGGGTCCCTCCTCACGGAAATGCTGCTGAGAGGCAGGAGGCACTGACAAAAGTTAATTTTTACCTAAGCGTACCTCAATTCAAGTTTTCTTTACTGCCTTGCAATGAGTGGGAAAATGCTCTTGAGAAAAGCAGTTGTCAGTTTATGTCCAATTTAGCAGAGGTGCAGCTGAGGGAAGTTTGCCACAAAGCCAGCAATAAGGTAAAAAGTTTGAAGCTTAGGTTAAAACGATGGCAGATAACTTGAGCTGTAGTTGCCATATATAGTCACGCAAGAAAAAGTCTGTAGGAATCCTCCAGACGTTTATGGACTTCTCTGATTCATCTGTCGGAGCCAAACAGCTCCAGCCAAGAGATAGGGAATTTGTTAAACTGCATTAAGTTCCTAAATTGCTGTAGCCCAAAGGAGCAATTCTTCCTTTTATAGGGGGAAGAGTAGGAGGGAGTAGGCAGGGAGGATGGTACATTATTAAGTCTCTTCTTTTGGTAAGAGTTTCAAGAGATGAGTAACATTCTAGATCTCTTAAAAAAAAACAACAAAAAAACACAAGACCAACAAAAAACAAAACACAAACCACAGACAAAAAACTTGAATTAATTTCCGTTGCTCTCATCAAAAGCTGGCTGTCTAAATTTAGCCATTTCCTATAGACACTCAGCTTATGCTGGCAACAGTCAAACTGTTTGTCCTCAAGTGCAATTTGTCACCTCCCCCTTCTAAGTTGGTAGAAGATAAGCCTGTATTAATTCTGCTGATTTATTATTATACAAGTGCGCCTCATTTTAATCTGCCATCGAGCTGATTGTGCTTCAGCTCCAGCTCCCCGTGTCTCCCTTCCTCATCTTCCATCCCCGGGGTTCCTTTTCCTGCTCTTTTTATCTCCTTTCTCTTCCCACCCCTTCCAAACACTGGAACAGTTCACAGTTCAACACATGAATTTGGGAATTAATCCCAGCTGAGAGTATGTATTGCATTTGTGAGGGGATGCTGCTGCTCACAAAGTGCCTTATGTGGGTTTTTTTATTTCTGAAGTTCAGCTAACAAACAGTAAATGTATTGAATAAGTCTGTAGTGAGCTCTTGCTTTCTTTCATCTGGATGATTCATTTCTATCTACTGTGTGCTCCCAAAGCCGTGTGCATTATGGGCCTGAGCCTGTTTCCACAGGAATTTTGTCAGGAAGTGTAAAGGCAGCAAAAGTTTGTTGTCTCCGAATTGCTTCACTCACTGAAGCAACATGAAAAGCTCTGTGCTGTGTTGTTGTTTTTTTTTTTTTTATTTAGGTCAGCAGGATGACAGTTAGATTAATTTCGAAGTGTTTTCACCAGGTATGCTAAATTAGATGTAGTAAAACCTTTGGGTCTGTATCCTGATGTTTTTGAGGTTGTCAATTTTTTTTTTTTCCCTTTGAATTTCTCATCTTTCTTGGAATCTGAAGTTATCATGTCAGCTGCATCCAAAGGGCGAGGCCTGAACCCACAGCCAGTGATTCCTTGCGTGGAAGAAGTCACAAAGAACATGAAGACAGCAGAGATGATGATCATGAGAGTTTTAGCAAATATAGGACATGTATTTGCAGGACAGCAGGCTTTTTACTCAAGTCCTCATATGAAACAACTTGTTTCTTGTAGGAGCAACTGGCTTTTGAATAAAACTGGATGGTCAGGATCAAGATTAAGAAGAAAATCTTATAAAAAGATTAGTAGAGGATTGCGTAGCATTGGATTTTCTTGCATTGAAATCAAAGCAAAGGGCTGACTGTAATGATAGAAATCAGTAAATACACCTGTGTTCTTACATGCAGGTATGTCAGAGTGTGATTTATGCACGGGCTGCTCACAGCTACATTTGTAATCTGTGTGCAGAAGATAAGTAAGGAAAAGAATTTTGCAATACCCGATGTCCCAGCAGTGCCTCCTCCCCAGTTCACAGATGGCCTGTAAGGATCCATGAGGATGAAGCCTGGCTCCTCATTATTTTATTTAACACAGAATTATTCTTCTTGGAAACTTAACTTGACTTCAAAGCAAGATCCTTGCATTCTGGAAATCAATTACAGGTTTTGAAACATGAATGTTTTTCAGTAATCTCCCTTTTCCTAAATGAAGCAGTACACTGGGATTTGTGATTTCTGAGTGGTTCTACCCAGCTTTTCCTTGAGACAGAGGAGAAATCCCAGTCCCAGGAGCCCAGTGCTGCCAGGCAGCTCCAGCTCCTGAGGCATCATCCCAGAAGGCTGAAGTAGGGTGCACTCTGATTCCAGCCCTGCTTGTGGGGAGGGAATATAGAAAATTACAGCTGCAATTATGGTTTCACATTAAATATTCTTCTTTCTAAATCCACCGTGTGAAGCATTAGGCTGTGTTTGAACTGGTGTTGTTAATTGGACCACAGCACTTAGGTGCCTCTTCTGCAGAGTCATGGCCCCTGTCATTAGCCTCTCATTAGACACGTTAATTTTTTAGGGCTCATAATAATTACCTTTTTTCAGAAGTTTCCCCGTTTTACACTGAAGAGAAACCTCTGATCTGCAGGCTGTAAATCTGGATAACCAGGGGAGCGTTAGGAATACTTTCTCTGCAGACTTTCAGAGTGGGAAATACAGTGGATGGAGGATGGAATCCTGCAGGATGTGATTTGGGAGGAGTGTTCAGGATCTTTTTCACTGGAAAACTCAAATCACAGGGGCAGAGAACTTGTGGAACAACATGGAGTTTATGGAGGGGCAGAGCAGTTCTGGTTAAAATTTGACAAATGTAGGTGAGGCTGGTTTTTAGGGGATGTAAAACTATATTGGGATGCACAGCTAAGCAGTCAGTTTGTTTCCCTTTTGTTTTGGACAGGTGGGCTCATCTGATAACATCTGCAGGTACTTAACAAAGCTCTAATTATCTTTGCTCTGTGTAGGGATCCTGGCCTAAGCTAGGAATGGCACAACCTGGATTTCACTGTTGTGTGGTTGTCCTGCTGGCAAGAACAGTGCACCTCAGAGGTTCTGAAATATTTATTTCGTGTATCAGATGGGTTTTCATTCCATAAATGAGGAGTTCTGCTGACCTGGGACGATGCAGACGTGGTTTTTCCCATGACAAGGGTCTGTCATGGCATGTTTGGTGTCACCTCAAGCCTTCAGCACTGGGTTTAAGAGAGCAGGAGTGACAATCTCCATGGAACCATTATCCACTGGGAAGCTTTGGAATTAATGTTTGTCAAAAGTGATGCTTGATTTTCTGTGTGTGTTGGTGAACTGTTACACAAGTCATCCTTTCTTTTTTTCCCCTACTGGAATTTTAGTGACCAGCCTTTCATTTCATTAGACTTACCTCCTTCCAAAAGCTCCACCTGAATCATTTTTGTTTGAACTATTTTTTTTTTTTGTTTCCTAGCAATTCTGCTTTCTAAGTTCTGCATGGTTCCTGTTCAATGTCTGTCCTAGCCACTCTTAACTCACTGGTTTATAAATGACACCAGCCTTGTCACATGATGCTAAAAAGCTGAGTTCACCACATTAATTTATAAAGTTAGGTAAAAAAATCCTTTTTCTATTCTGCATAGTGCATGTGTGTATATATACACACACTTCCATACATATATATGGGTGGAACAGTTCCTCTCTGGCAGGGTGGCTTTTTAAACACTTGGGAAGGTCCCCAGGCTGTTTGGACGTGGCTGCACAGGCCCAGAGTAAACCTGTGAGCTTTTTGTTTATTTGAGCTTGGAAGAAACCATAAGAGGATTCCATTAAGACTTGGGCAAATTCCACTGAAAGCAAAGTCCCCGCACGGCTCCTTCCCAGATGCTCCGTTTTCCCCAGCTTGGGAAGAGCACAGTTTGCACCTTTGCCACTGCAAGGGGCCACAGCACCAGCCCCAAAATTCTCCCTTTTCACCCCTTTCCCCGTGGCTGAGTGGGACCCACACAGTCTTTGGAGTTTGGTAGAAAGCAGGGAATTTCCACAAAGAAACTCTTGAAAGTTTTTCTCCGTGGAGTCCTGTATCCCTTCCTTTGGGATTGTCATGTGGCTGCAGTCTGGCCAAACTGTCTGAAGTGGTCAAACAGCAAAAATTCCCTCTCTTTTAAAAGAGAAAACACTCTATCTCAGTGGTTATTCTGCAGGCCCTGCTTTGTAACCTCTCTCCCCCTGAATTACAATGCCCAGGGTTTTGCTCAATGTTCCACTCAAAGCTGAAGTCTGTGCTCACTAAATCAGCCCTTCACAAATGGAATATTTTCTCACTTCTTGCTGGGTGGGTCCACACACTGAAAAATAGGTCAAGAACAGTAATCTAAATCTACTGCTAATAAATAATTAAAGCTAATGGAATTTGCACAAGATCTGTGAGCTTGAAATCTTTCCGAAAGTACTGTGGTGTACGTTTTGCTACTGTAAATCAAGATTTTTTATTTATCATTGTGCTACATTGAAATATATCTATAAATGTAACTTAAAAAGGGTTGGGTTTTTTTTTTTTTGTACAGAGAAAACACTGGCATGTTAGCGTATTGAAATAACTAAAAATATCACAGAAGATTGATAAGATCGTGATTCATTCTTTAATGATCGGATTTCAAGTAAATACTTCAGCAGCCTTAAGCAATGAGAGATTTTATATCTCATTAAATCAAAGTGTAAATTGAGCAATAAATTGTTTACTCATATGATTTACTTTGCCTTATATTTTAGGAATTAAGTAAGTCATCTAAGCTACTGTATAATACCTGTTTGAACAACTATCTGGGATTTCAGTTTCATCTCTTCTAGATTAAAGCAAAGTGGAACTTGCTGGAACTAATTAAATATAAAGACTTAAATGTTTCCTTTAGTACACCCCCAATCACGTGTTCCCGGGATTTCTGGTGGAAAAAAAAGTTGGAATATCCTGGATTTTTCATAATACAAAGAAATAATATTTAAAACTTGTGCACTGGTAGGTGAGTGTCTGAGTGATCCCAACCTCTTCACCTATTTTCCCAAAGCAGGGCAAAGCATCTGTGCTCGCTGCCTCTAATTAACCAGCAGAACTGCTTACTCCTAATTATAGTTAACTTGCTGATTTGTGTGTTTCATGGTGACAAGTTGTGTCCTTGAAGTACACAATAATCAAACACACCTCAGAAGTTGATGCCAGCGTTCTTCCCAAATCCTTCATGCTTGGCTGCCTCTCACCTCTCCCCCTTTCGGCTGGATTTATGGGAAGCTCAGCAACATTCTGGAGATAATAGCGGGGTGGATGGAGTGTGTGCAGCCCTGGCTGTGAGGGCACGTGGATAAACATCCTCCCGATCCCCTGGAACAGGCATCCACCCTCCCGGCACTCCCTGCCTCTGGGGAAAGGGGCAGAAACCCGGCACAGAGTTTTTGTCAGGAGAGCTCCCCTTCAGCTGTGCTGTTTCTTCTCATGGAATCGTGGAATGGTTTGGCTTGGAAGGGACCTTAAATCTCATCTCGTTCCACCCCCTGCCATGGGCGGGGACACCTGCCACTAGCCCAGGTTGCTCCAAGCCCCATCCAACCTGGCCTTGGACAGGGATGGGAAGTGTTCGGTGTTGATGGAATTACAAACCCCCTCCTGCACAGCCAGCACGCCCCAGGAGCTGTCTGGAGCTTATTCTGTGGGGTTTTTTTTTTCTTTTTCTCCCTTTTTTAAGTTCTTACAAGAAAGAACCTGGGGTCAGGCCGCCCAGCCCCTGCCCATTTGGAGCACAAGGCACTTGTCAGTGCCTTGTTCCATGCGGGCAAACAGAGAAGGGAACACGAGAGGGGGAAGCCTCAGCCTCTCTGGGGTGGTGGGGCTGCTCCAGAATGGGTTGTGACAGCTGAACTGCTGATGTCACCCACGCTGATAGCAGTGGGCTGCTTCTCCTTGGGATTCCTGTGCCGGACACTGTGACATTCCCCAGCCCCTGCGTGGCTCCAGCAGACGGAATACAGGACAGTTGGTGGGAAATGAGGCCCAGGCTGGAATTCTCAGCCAGGTTTTGGGGTTGGTTTGTTCCACGGGAGCACAGTGCTTGTGTAGATGATAAAGGTGTGTAGGACAAGCTCAGCTTGGCTGGGCCACTTCATCAAACTGGGGTCGGAGGGCTCTTGTTGTGACATTTCCAGATAAGCATTTAGGAGGTAAATGAGATGGAGCAGCCTGTGAGGAGATCAGAAGGTGCTTGTGTAGCTTCAGACCTCAGGTAAATTACAAATACAGCCTTGGTAGCCTGGCCATTGCTGTGTCCTTTGCACTGTACACAGGGTATTAAGATCCAGATAAATAATGTCGTTTAGTTGTCAGGAAGACGCATTTGGTTGCCCAGGATTTTAACACAGATTTATTCTTGGTTTATTTTCCGTGGAGTTATTTTTAATGAGAGTGGAAAGGGAGTTAAAAATTATGTGGATTCAGATTTCATTGTTTAGCTACTTGATCAAAATATAAACTCATTGTTTTCACTCTTGTTGAGAGGAAATGCTGTATTAGCTTTCAGCCATCGCATTTGATTCAGATAATGATACAGCATCCTAATTCTTGGGCTCTTCATCAGATACTGAGTTTGTCTGGGAGCCCTTTTCAGAAAACTGCTCTGCCCCTGATAAATCATCCAGAGAGAAAGAATGCATGTATTTAGATAGCACGGAAAAATAGGCTAATAATGGGATTGTATTCCTATACTCAAATATTTCAGTGTGTCTACGTTGATAAATTATAATTTGTTTTAATGTTCAGTTCCATGGACCCTTTTCAGCTGCTCTACTTGGCCGCAGTGTTTTGGTAGCTTTGTGAGGGCTGGAGCCTGGATGCTTTTCCTGTTTTGATCACAGCCCAGGCAGTAAAGGCCACCACACTTTAAACAGATAATAAATCACCCGGTGTCCTTGCTAACCAACCCTGCAGATTCCCCCGGGTCTGAACTGAACGTCCTTCTTCCTGTTCAATTTAGTGTAAAGAAGGTAAAATTCTGTTTGAAGTTCAGTGTAATATTTTGAGACAAAGTCTGATGAGAAATTTTTCCAAACTGCCAAAAATAAATCTCCCCAGCAGAGCTGTGACTCGAGGCATATGTATTCCTGACTTCTGTCTGTTTATTTTTATTTCCCTTTGGTTGTGAGCTGTCTCAAGTTTTGATGTTGTTTTGCTGAGGAAGGAATTACAAAAGTACCCTATAAACTCTTTCCTATAAACTCTTTCCAAGGGTAAGCCAGCAGAAGAGGGGAGAAGACAAACCGGTGTGAAGAAGGCGTTTATGCCTTTTGCTGTGGTGTGTGCCATTTATCCACTCACCTGCACAGTGTTTGGCTGGGTTTAAAGCACTGGATCTCATTCCTGCAGTTCCCTTTCCCGGCCTGTTTGCTCTGGCAAGGGAATGGCAGTGGGATGCTCTGTCTCAATTGTTCAGCTGCAACAGATTTCAAGTTATTGTGACGATTTCAAGATGTCAAAGCATTTTACCCCGTTCAAGTGTGTGCTCTGATGTGTCCTGGGATTGCCCTGGATGGATTGCAGGGGATTAACCCATTGCTCGCCGATGCAGCCGAAGCACTTTGAGCTGCCTTCTCCTCTATCAGGAAATATTTCCAAAGCAGTTTTACCCCCACCACGAGCTGCTGTCTGAATCAAGCACATGTTTTTTTCCCACGACGGCATGAATTTTGCTTGGTAACGTTCTGATTGCTGTGATTAGTGTTTAGCATCCTGAATTTGCTAAATGAATGCACTTGAAAGGTTTTCTCCCTTTTTGTTTCTGTTTTCACGTCTTTGGGATGCTCCTTCCATTCCTCTCCACCCCTGCTTCTCTCCCTCTCTGCTGTTACAAACAACGTCCCTCATTATTCAAGATGAATATGAGGGTGAAGTCCTGACATAGTTTATATCATGAAATAAAAAGTGCTGCAAATCCTGTCTTTCAGAAGTCAGGCTGTGCCAGAGGCGGCAGTTAAATAGCAGGATCTTGGCTAGAGCTTGCCATGGACACAGGAGCAAGGATGACATTCCCCTGCCTCTGGATCTGGGATTACATCTCCTGTATTTCTGCCTTCACTTCTGACATCACTTTTCTGGCTGGTGCCAAACAAGTCAGTAAATTCCAAGGCAATATCAGGGACAAAAGCCCTAAACCCAGTGATTTTCAACCAGCTGAGATTTTTATTTCAAGAAAAGTTGCCTTGCTTGGATGATATAATTTTTCCTGATTTTATAAAGGGTGCCAGCATCCGGGGCTGTAAATCGAATTCTGTTTGTAATTTCACTGGGCACTAGAACCGCCTCTGCCAGATTTGGGCCTTGAATCTGGGCATTTATTTTGCCATCAGTGGTTATTGTTACTTTCTTCAACATCACCGTCATCAGGTTACAAAGAAAACAGTTTTTAAAAAGTGCACAGCCCTCAGGCCTCCCTGAGGAGCCAGGGGGTGGGGGAAAGCTGCTCCACCTGCCAGTTTGCTTTGCTAGAAGTGTAATTTATAGATGCTTGTGATCCAAAAGGACAGTGTCCAACCTTTTTGTGTCCCAAAACAGGCAGCAGGATATATCAGGAGCCACTTGGGTGACTTGGCTTGGCCTAAGAACAGAAGCACACTTCGGTTCAGTCCGAAGAGGGAGCTCAGAAAGCTGCAATATTATCCTTGACTTGATGGGGATTAAGCGGTATTTTAGTGCAATAACCATGTCAGAAGTGAAATTTGAGTGATCATTTGTCTTTGATAGCTTCATTTGCCTTGGGCCCCCTAAGCCATTTCTCAGGGAGTGGGAGAACTCCTGATACTCCAACTCTCTGCATGACTTGTCATTTAAATGACAAAAATCACTTCTCTCAAAAGCCTACTTTTCCTTCAGGAAAATCAGATTAAACCCAGGGCTGAGAGTGTTTTGGTGAGTGGTTTAACATCCAATATGTTGCATGACTGTAGATGTAAAAGTAAATGTGTTGGAAAAGAGAATTTCCCAACTTTTTAAGGTCACCTCCTTCTCTGAAAAGCTTGAGGCCTCAACAGACCCTTTTCTATATAGAGAAAATGCTTCCAATGTGCCTTTGTGACCCCCTGCAGGAGGTTCAGGTGGCTCAGGGACTGTGGCCTGTGTGCCGGCAGGAAGATTTCATGGTTACTGAAGCAGCTGGTGACTGTTCCAGCTGTGGGCAGTATTCCAAAGGACTCAGCATCGGAGGGGCTGTCCAGAGTCTGACCACATCTCACCTGGCCTTAAAAATGGGTCTTTAGCACTCACTTAGCACTAGTTCTGCTCAGCTGAGCCTTGGAAATCTCCAAGGATGGGGAAGCCACCCTTTCCCTGCAGCAGCATCAGTGCTGCCCTCCCAAGAGATGCAGCATCAGGTTATTGGTTTCATCCTCTTCCAGATTTATTCCCAGGTGTAAGTGCACTCTGAAGTGGCTGCTTGTGCCTCGTCGGAGGCAAAAGCAGGAATGCAGCAACTTGGCTGTGCGTGACTAGCAGTGTCCTCTGCAAAGTTACTGGATTTTATTCTTCAGGCACACACATAATAAGAATTAGACCCAAACCAGCTTAAAAGTGAAGCCATAGAAAAATTTATGTATGATAAATATACCTTTTTTGTCCTGAATTATCTCAGTTGCTAAGTAAAAATATGCTGTAAACCTTTAGAGTGATTCCGTGGGCAGTATTTGAATGAATTTTGTAGCACTGTGCGCGTTGTAATTTGGAAGAAGGAATTTTGAGTTCTGCAGAAACCAACAAATAATACTTGTCATCTTCAATGAGCTCCAGTTCTCTGATGACTAAAGCCAGAGCACTTGGGAAAATAATAAATAAAACAGAGATTTTACAAAATGGCAACACTTCGAGCTGAAATGATGGTCCAGAATCATCTTCCTTTAAGCCTGGCTTCCATTTGTGGGAATTTCCTTGGCATAAGTTCAGAGGTGTAGCTGCTGTGGAGGTAGATAGAGGCATTTACTGCTAATCTCATTAATGTTTCAGCTGAATTAGGAGACTGAAGGCATTCAGTGCTTACCCAGCACCACCACAGTTTGGATAATTAATACCATTTGCAGCACACACAGGTGTATGTCAAACTGGAAATTCAGACCTGCTCAAAGTGAACTCCAGGTATAATTCTATTTTAATCGAAGCTGCCACAAAATGCGATCAGAATTTAAGCGCCACTTGAGAACTGAAAATAACATCAGGAAAAACACGATGATGACTTGTCCTTTGCGGTTTGTCTGATGGGATATCCTGCTTCTGTCTTCCAGGACCTGCGCAAACAGGTAGCTCCATTGCTGAAGAGTTTCCAGGGAGAGGTAAGAGCTTCTTCTGGTTCTGATGATGTTTTCAGTGCTGCTTCACATGAGCCTGGTGTGCTGGCAGGGGGGCACAGAGCCCTCAAGGCTCAGCCCTTTGCATTCTGTGTGTGCAGGGAGTGTCAGGAGCCTGAAGATGGAGAGGGAGCTTTTCCAAGAGCACAGCATGACAGGACAAGGGGGATTGGCTTCAAACTGACAGAGAATAGGTTTAGATTGGATATTGGGAAAAAATTCTTTCCTGTGAGGGTGGTGGGGCTGTGGCACAGGTTGTCCAGACAAGCTGTGGCTGCCTCATCCCTGGAAGGGTTTAAAACCAGGTTGGATGGGGCATGGAGGAACCTGAGATAGAGGAAAGTGTCCCTGCCCATGGCAGTGGGGTGGAACAAGATGATCCTAAAGGTCCCTTCCAACCCAGGTCATTCTGTGATTCTGTGATACGCTGGGTTTGTGCTGGTCAATCTAAACTGGTCACATCTCCTTGCTCTGAGCCTCCCTGAGCCTCTCTGAGCATCCTGAGCGTGCTGTCACTCTGGCAGGGACCCAGGTGGCACATCCAGCTCGTTGGGCCTCACTGACCCTACAGGCTGAGCTCCTAATGAACGCAGTGTAGTGCACTGCAGTGGTTTCACATTTGCCAATTTCTGTTTCTCAAAATTAGTGTAGTAGTCTGAGTGTCTCCTAGATAGGATTTTGATTCGCATTCTTTTCCTTTAGTGTTTGTTAAAGAAACCTGTCTTTTAAGTTTGAGCCTGCTTGGCTTTTCTCCTAATCCTATCTCACAGCAGGAAAAAGAGTAAATAATTCTAGGAGACACTCAGACCACCACACTAATTTTGAGAAACAGAAATTGGCGAATGTGAAACTACTACATGCACTCATAAAACATGAGGATACTGCAAGTTGTTCTCCCTGCAAAGCTTTTCAGCTGTAAAACCTTGTATTCCAGAGGGCTGATGGAAAGCCCTGGGTTGGCAGGTGTTTGTTGGAAGGCTACAGCCCTGCTGCTGGCTCCGACTTGGGTTTCTCTTCACAGCACTCACCGAGAACACACCAGCAGAGTGCTCACGAGTTTAAAAGCCAACTGTTGTTATTCTGAAGAGTTTCTATAGGCAGAGGCAGCTGGGCCAATTAGAGAGTTTTCCATTTTTGCTGTGGCCAGATGGGAGCCATGGTTCTGCTCCGAAAGCGTCAGGGAGGGAAGGTGGAAATTACATTTGTCCTTGTAAAGCTCCGTGCCTGCGTGGGGTGCTGGATGGAGGCTTGAGCTCACACTGGGACACATTACAGAGCTCTGCCCCTCCAGAGCTGTGCTCCAGCACCTCCTCAATCCCTGAGTTGTTCCCTGACTTTAGATTGTGGCAGTTCCATCAGCACAGGGCAGTTCAGGAGTGTGTTTGCAGGACAGGGATTTAAGTGCACCACTCCCCTGAGTGAGCCTTGCATTCCTGATCGCTTCTACATCCTGCTAAATCTTATTGCCAACTAGGCAATAATCCCTCATTTAAAAGCAGCATGGTACTTTTTGTTTTACAACCTGATTTCCCGAGTATTGCTAGAAATAAATAAATAACCAGGATAACTTTGTCCTTGATATATCCAACAGACATTTGTGAGAACAAAGAATGACTTGCGTGAGTCCGTTTGCCAATGGAAATTTACACTTTAAAATTGCTCCGAGTGCATTGCAGTGCTCTTGGAACCTTTTCACTTCAGTTTCAAGCTTGCAATGCACTGAGTGAAAAGTGCATGTGTGCTTTCAGCACTGTTCTTTAATGAAGGGAATGTCTGAGGATCAAGTAAGAAACATCAATTTTGAATTTGGCTACAGTGAAGGAGATTCTCCCATCAGATCTTCCCTGGTGGAGACAGCTCCCTGGTACCTTGGTATGGCTCACACACACTCCTCTCCTGTAGTTCTGCTTCACTGATATAAAAGTGAAGTTTATTTTGGTATAAATTCAACCTCACCAGAGTAAAATTTGTTGTTGTAATCCCGTTACGTAAATGAAGCGCAAATACATTAAAAGATTGTGCTGCTGAATCTCTGAGCTGGTGATTCCAGTCTCCCTCATCGAGACAAGGTTTCAGAAACCTAAAAAACCTGAACTAATCATGATTGACTACATAAATGCACCACATTAAACTGTGAATTATGGTATTTGATTATAGATGTAATTACTGTATCTTGTTTTGGAGACAAATCAAAATACCGAGGATATGAGCCTGTTCTGTTGAGTTATATTTGATTGTTCAGGATATAGATCTGGTTTCTGGTTGTTGTTAAGGCTGACTTTCTAAAACATCAGGAGATGACTGCTCTGGGTATCTCAGAAACAAGTTTTGTTAAGCAAATAGGCTTCTCTCCATTTCAAATCCACAGGAGATGCCTCGATTCCTGTCCCCTGAGAGGCTCAGGGGACAACACTGCTGGGAGCAGACACTCACCTCAGCAAACCCCTGGGATTGATTGTCTTGCAATAGTTTATTACCTGCCAGGTGATATTTAATGTCCTGGGAGGAGCTGACAGAGGGACCTTTTGGTCCCACAGTACCTGTGGGGTGGGATGTGAGCAGGGAGGAGGAATAGGGCAAAGAGGTTCCCTGATTTTACCACACGGACATCAGTCTTCAGCCCCAGATTTGTCCCTGGAAGTGTTCCAGGCCAGGCTGGATGGGGCTCTGAGTAACCTGCTCTAGTGGAAGGTGCACATGGCAAGGGAGCTGGAGCAGGATGGGCTTTACACCCATCCAACACAAACCTTTCAGTGATTCCATGACTTGGGGGTTTTAAGAAAGATCAACAGCAGTGAGTAACTAAAACAGAGGTAAATGGGGAAGTGATGGGAGTAAATGCTTTTGAGGGCCCTTTCTGCTGGAGTGTCCTGGAGCAGGAGTAGGGAATGCTGTAGGAGCAGCCTCCATAGGCATTGTGGCTGGGAATATGGAACTTTGGGGCACCAGCTGCTCACTCACAAGTGAGGAAAAAGGTTCTTGCCTGATGCACCTTCGCCATTTCCCTGTGGGAGAGTCTCCACCGTATTTTTGCCTCCAGCTCCTGTCTCCACCCCTCACTGCTGCTGCTGCTGCTGCCCCATCCTTTGCTCAAACCCTTAAACAGAATTAGGTGCTTTTGGCATGGAATAATAAATTCGATTCCACATCAGAAGGGAAGTGGGCTTTTACCATTCCCATGTGGGCTGAGCTGTCCACAGGACTCTGAGCTCTAGGGAGTGCCAGCACATCAGAGGATGGAGGCAGCTCCCTCATAAGCGCAGGTATTTAAGCAGCTTTACATGGATATTGGCGTGTTCCTGCCCCCCACCCCTTCCTTAGCACTCTCTCTGGTGTGATCCCACGGTCAGCACAAAACTGGGGGTTTTTTCCCCTCTTTTTGCTGGCTTGGTTTCCCACCAGGGTGGGTTCAGAGCAGCAGCTCAGTGCAAGGGAGAGGCCAGGAGAGCAAAGCCAGGGGCAGGAGCAGCACAAATGTGTCAGCTCAGGTTGACTTAAACTGTCCTTGAACTGTGCCTGGGTGAGCCTGGTGTGACTTGGAGAGAGGGGAAGTTAAGCTCAGGTATTTCTGTCCCCTCCCAAGCACGATTTATGGGAGCTGCTGGTAGACCTGGGGCCAGTTGGCTTTTTTAAACAAACCCACAGGTCGCTTTAGCCAATTTTTCTCTTCAGTTTAAGCATGGAATGTTGATACTTCCCCCCAGTATTTTCCCTTTATATCATATGAATTTATAAATACCGGACAAAGCAGAACATTCTGTATTCCTTAGTTATTTATCTCATTCATTGAGATAAAAACGGTTCCAGTTATCAAATATTCAGTTTCCATTAGTACTTGGAAGTAACTTTTTTTTTGTATGGATCTCAGTGTGTTAAGTAACTGGATTTTTTATGGTAAGAGTTAAAGTAAAAGCACTATGAAATGGAATTTAGCATACTACAAATTTTCAAATGCATTCCTAGTTCAGCATAAGCCCCTATTAATTCATCACTGGAGAATAGTTTTATTATAGTACTTTTTCCTTATATAGGATCTTAATGGAAATTTGAAGGCAGTTTTCTAATTTAACAGAATATTGTGTCTGCCTCAGAGCTGATGGTATTGTTCTTTTGAAATCTGTGGGTAACTTTTCTGCCTTCCCTGGAAGATTTAAGGTCTGGGTGGTGTAAATAGGCTATTGTGAGCAAGACAGTTAAAAGTCATTAATTTCAGAAGTGTAAAATTCCTGTCATTTTAATCTTAAATCTCTGTCTTGCTTTTCCTTTTCATTGCCATTAACTTGAGGATGCAACTTATTAATGGCTTGCTCTCCCTATGCAGGGCTAAATACAGGACAGAACCAGGAAAGGTTAAAGAGCTTTACCATGCAATGATGAAATTATTATTATATATAATTAGCAAGGCACTCCTGCCAGCAGCCATCTGAATAAGCTGTGTTTTGGATAGGTCACTGTGTTTACCATCCATCAGTGGATGGATATTTGTACATGAAATCTGAAAAATGAAAAAAAAAAAAAGAGAATCAAAAAGAAGGGATGTTCTTGGGCTACGTTAATTTACAGAACTGAAGCTGTGGTATGGAAGTCTAATGTTGGAATCTGTATTTGTGAAGTCATCAGACAGATATTTTAAGGCTGGGAAAGGATTTCCTGAGGTCATTAGCATTCTTTTCATGTGGCATAAGAGCACTGTCCAACAGTAATGCAGTAATCCCTCATTTGGAGAACCCTCTAAGGCACAGACTCCAAAACAACATGCTGGACTTGATGTCTGTGAAAGCCATTTCTCATATTCTTCTCCCAGAGCAAGTACTTTTAAGGGTATTGCCATTCTGAGGAGACCACTCTGGCTCCCCACTCAGCTGAATTGCTCTTTAAACTATTAATTTGGTCAGTTGAGTAATTTAATAATTTTCCATATGCAGACAACAGAAGCTGAAAATCAGTTTGATGTGCTGGAACTACTAATCATGCCTTTGAAGGAGTACTCTAATAATGTGTGTGCCTAAACCACTTCAGACCTACGTTCCTTCTGCATTTTGAAGGACTATTCCTGAGCTGATACTCATCTTTTTCTATTTTACCCCCTTTAATTTCCTTATGTTAAATTTCCAAACCTAATTAATACAATTTCTTTCCTGTACGTTCACTCCATGATGGCTCAATTAGAGCAGCAGTAGAACTGTGGTTCAATATTCAGGCCAACTTCATAATTGAAAACACATTTTCTTCTCAAAAGCTGCAGCTGGTTTGGTTCTGCTCATGCAGAAAAGGATATAACCTTGCATAACATAGGAAATGAACGGTTGAGAGAGAAGCCAAATTCAATTTCAGTCAGATATTTTGAGGATAAGTCCATGATCTATGGAAGCAAGGGAATGAAAAGTGTGTGTATGTGGAAAGCAGCGTGTTCAGCACTCTATTAATCACGGCCAGCCTGGGTGCTGTTGTGTGCCTTGCGTTAGCACTGATGCTCGTAGGGAGGCTGGAGAGCAGCCAAGCACTCCAGAAGTTAACCTCTTAAAGACCCTGAGCTGCTTTCTGTTGAATAAATGTAATTTTGTGGTCAGAAATAAATGCTTGTGATGTAGCAGGAGCTTTGAAAACAACAGCGTGGCAAAGCTATTACAAATTGCTCTGTGTTGGGGAAGTCAACAGCATACATCAAAATCCAGGGCTCGTGTTTGGGCCCAGAGACTCTCTGCTTTTCAATGGAAGTCCCACCAAAACTCTCTATTTACCAAAAGTTAATTTTTTGGGGCAGTTAATCCTCTTTTAAAGTCCACTCTGCATCTCCGTTCTGTTCACCAAAGCAGGGAGAGGTCGTGACCCGCTCTTGGGGTAACTGCAGCTCCACAGTGCTTTCATTTCTTTGTTTACAGAAGTGTGTAAATGATTATTTATTTATTTTTGGCTGACTTGATTGCAGTTTAAACAACATCTTTCCTGAGGAAGGTGATTTAAATATACTCCAGAATCCCACGGGCAGATGAGCTCTCCCTGCTGAGCACGTGGGGTGGCTGCTGCAGGGCCAAAAGCATCCCTGAGAGGAGACCCTGAGCTGCAGGGGAGGGACAGAACTGCAGAGACTCTCAAATACAGCCAGAACCTCTCCTATTTCATCCCTTTTTCCTTCCTGGGACAACTCTCAGCTGTGGGGATAAACAGGCAAAGTCCCAAACCTTACACATCCCACCAGAAGCGGCGACAGGCACCCGAAGCTCTTGCAGGTTCCTCTCCTCCTCTCCAACTTGCAGGCAAGTTGTACCAAGACAGCAGAGACTACCAGGGTAACTTTGGGGGGGATCAGCCCAAATCCTCTTGTTTTTACATAACTGACAAAGTGCTGAAATCCCTGTTGGCAGCTGGTGGGCTGTCTGTACGCTGTGCTGCTGCCATGCGCTCGGGGGCAACGGGAACAGTGGTGGGAAATTCGGTTTATTCAGGATTCCGACAGGCAGCACTGGTGCAGCTCACAGGGTCAGGAGTGTCTTCTCATGCTCAGGAGAGAAAAAAAAGAGAGCTTGAAGTGTGCTGGAAGGAATGGGGATGGGAGGGCTGGGCTGGGTGAGGTTTTCTGCCGAGTCCCTGTTTCTCCAAACACAGAATAATCTCTGTATTTATTACAGAATTATCTCTGTATTTATTACAGAATCACCTCTATTTATTACAGATTTACTCTGAGGCTCTGTACAATCTGGCATCTGGTCTTGCTTTGTCAGAAAAAAAGAAGCAAGAGGGTGAGCTCAGTACAAAACCCCAGGAAAAGGGTGCACCTTGGTATTTAGGTGCGGGTGGATTTTGCACAAAGGTGGTTAATGAGCTCCTTCTTGCACGGATTCCTGTGACCTATTTTTTTTTTAAAGACCTAAACAGAAGTTTGGATCATCCATGGCGGAGAGGAGTGACTGTGGGTTCCAGGTCACTGCTCAGAGACTGGAGGAGAGGGGCAGATGAGAGCACCCACTCACCTTGCACGTGGCTCCTGCTGTTGGGAAGCTGGGGGTGATGTGGGGTAGCCCAGGCTGCTGTGTCCTGGCTTCCTCCCCTCCCTCCCTGCCCCACTTCCCACACCAAACATGGCGTGGTCAGAGTTGTTCTCCATCCTTGTGCTCTCACAGAACCTCGAGGATCAGAACTGGCAAGCTCTGACATCTCCCTCTTTGGTGACAGACAAATGGTTCGCTGATCTATTCACCAGAACGATGTTCCTTCGGTTCTGGGGGAAGGATGTGTCCCCTGTTTGGAGGTCAGCTCTTTGTTTTGCCTTTTTGGCATTAAGAAAATTCACGACTGGCCTGTGCTGACTTGAGGAAAGAGGCTGGGATGCAAAGTGTAGAATTACAGAGGTAAAGAATTATTCATTGTGCAGCCAAACTGGGGCACCCCATGTCTGGCTTCACACAAGGTTTTTATACCCCTTAAAATTCAGGTACAACACAATTTGACTAGCACCCACTAATTGCAGTAAAACTTTGCAAATCAACCCTGTTTTCACAGCAGTCTATGGATCCAGGCATCCCTGGGGTCAGTCTTGCTGGAGTTACTGGTTTGTGACACCAGAAAACACTGTGAGGCTTTGAATAAAGTGTCAGAGGGGCTGGGATGTTGGCATTAGCTTGGCGTTCAGTATCCTTTATCCTTCCACGAGCAAAGTCCTTATTTCCAGGACCAGGCTGTCCTTTGATTTGTTTTAGTTGAGCACAAAAAGCACCAAAGCCTCCAGGAAAACTGCAATGTGTCCTTACATCAAAGTGTAGAATATAGACACGAACAAAGTTAATCCACTTTCATACTGTAAAGATTGATCAACAAAAGAGAATTCTGGTAACATTTGGCCCTCTGAGCCTCCTCGTGCCCTCCATTCCTTGGCACTGGTTTTGTGCTGTAGCCAACCTGTGCGGGTGTGGGACTGATGCCGTGGGGTGTCCTTGCCCCAGCTCTGGGTCCCCACCTCGTCCCTGGTGCTGAGCCCAGCAAATGCACAGGATGAGTCAGTTCAGTTTGCCAGCACAATGGAAAATACATTCTTCCTCTCCTTCCTCAGTTTTTCACCGAGCCACTGAGCTGAATCACACCCCGGGAGAGGCAGGAGGAGGGAGCAGGGCTGGGATGGATGGGTTGGGAGCTGGGTGAGAGCAGGAAGGAGCTGGGAAACCTGCTCTGAAATCTCTGAAATGCAGAGAGAGGTGAGGAGGGAGGCAGGTGGGTTATCCAAGGCTCCAGGAGAGGTCCAGCAGGGACAGCACAGCCGCTGATCCAAAGGCAGGGTGGCAAACAGGATTTAATCAGAGCTGTGCCTCTGCTGTCAATATCTGCAGGCACATGTTGGGCTGGGCTGTTTTACTGGGAAGGAAGATCAAAGATTGGAAAAGCAGCAAGAAGCTGTCCTGTGAGAACATTCCTCAGGGGATGGCAGCGTTGTTTGTCTGGGAAAATCAGGATTTATCTGGGCATGAAAGGAAGAGGAGGTTTTAAGGGTTCAAGGTTGCAGCTGTTTCACAGTGGAGGGAACAGAATTGTAAAGTTGAGGCGTTTGAGTCCTTCCTAAAGCTCTCTGCTTAATTTGAGGTTAAACCAACAAGTTGGTGAGGCAGGCGTGCCCTTCCCAGGCTCTTTCCTGGTACCTGTGTCCTGACCCAAGCAGCTTTGTTAAACAGACTGGTATTGGGTCCACCGCGAAGTCCTTAATTCTGTTAAAGAATTTATAGCCCAGCTAAAATCCACGCCATATGCCTTAAGCAACTGCAAAGAAATAATTTCGTTATAATTTAGCTTCAAAACTGTTTTAATTGCAACAAAGCTAAAAATAAGATTTTTTTACATTTTCTTTTTGCAGTGGCAAAATAAATTAACTGGGATGGTGAATAATTTGTAAATTACAATGCTACTTTTATTAATTTATTTATTCATGTAGATATCTCTTGGTATTGAGGAAGGGAAATCACGCCAACGGTATTGTAAAGGCTTCAAAGCAAGACTGATGCATTAACAATCCTGCTATAGCCACCATTTGATTCCAAGGCAGTTATTCAAGAATACAGCATGGCTTAAAAGAGTGGTGCTTTAATGAGTTGTTCTCGTGCTTTTCCCTTTGTTTCATATGGTTCTTCCAGTTCTTAATGGTGTTTTGGTAACTTGTAGTAATTGAAGACAAATGGAAAAACTTCGTGATGCAAAACAATATGACAGAAGATGTGTAAGGGAGAAGGGATGGGTATCTCCTTAAGGCATCCATTTATTAAGAATCAGAACAGAAAAATAACTTCTCTTCTAAATAATTTAGTTTTTCTTGATAGATTAGTTCCAGACTTTGTGCAGAACAGTAAAAGACGTGTTAAGGTGGTTAACAGGAGTGAGAACTAAATTGGAGAGCTATGAGGATAAGTGGAAGAGCTGGGACTGCAAAGTTCATATTTAGCAGAGTTGTGTGAACACTTGTGTTTGTGGTACTGAAAGTAAATCACCAGTGCTTTGGGAATGCCAGACAGACACAGCACTGGGAACCCCTCACAAAGGAGCTGTCTTTGGGATCCTGAGTGCAGCACCCCAATCTTCCAGCTCTGCCCAATGATCCAAGTGGATCCAAGACGAGCAGCACACGTGCCAGTCTCGTGCTCAGAGATGTGTTAATGTGCTGATGTCCCTCAGTTCAGAGATTTCAGGTGTCAGTGCAGGGTGTGCTGGCATCTGGCAGTCCAGCTTCCTTGCGGAGAGCTTCAGCACCCTGTTCCAGCTTTAAATTCAGGGGCAGACGTGTGCATCCTTCAGCCTGACTGCAGTCCATGAGGCAATCCGCATTCATACAGCCCAGAGCATCCCAGCCCTGCAGACCCCTGCTCATGACATATTGGGGCACTAAACATCAGACTTGAATTAATGCTGAAATCTCCTACTGCATAAAAACTGACAGATTCCAAACCAAAGCCACAGGCTTTGCTTTTATCCATCTGAACTTGGCTGGACATCGCTGAAAGAGGCAACATTAAACCTGTGTTCAGCACCTTCCCTGGCCTAGGTGCCAGATTTACAGTGCTTACAGAAATGTGGAGAGAAATCCACGGGTTTCATTGATGATACTTTGATTTCAGCCAGGTGCCGTGGGTGTTAGACTGGGACCACGTGTTCCTGAGCTAGGCTGTCCATGGGAGCAAGCCAGCAGTGTCAGACAACAAGGGAGAGAGGGATCAGACCACGGGGATCTTCATGGGCGGGCTGGAAGGAGACGATTCTGGAGGGGAAGGGTGACCTTAGTACCCTGAGCATCAACTCAGGAGAGCACCTGACCTGGAAAAACAAGGCGGATAAAGGGAGGACTGGTCTCAGCCCGTGTCTGGCTCCTCCACGTAGCCGCGGCGATGTTTTGGGGATGAAGAGGGAGATGAAGGCTGTGCTGAGCAGGGAGGATTCCTGGTGTCTCTGTTCTGTTATCTCACTGCAGCGCCAGTGGTATTATCAAGACAAATAGGATGCCAAAACTTAAAAGTGAACATATGTTTATGGGGGTGGTGGGGAATACAGAGGTCACCGTTGTTTCTTGCTGCTCAGAGAAGACATAATGGGGCCTGGTTTAGATAAATTAAGATTTGGAGCTAAGCTCGTGTCAAGACAACGCGAGTGTAATTATAAGTTGACTTCTTGCAGGGTCCCTGAAGTTTTTAGAGTCAAATAAAAATGTTCAGCAAGAGTTTTATAATGTAGTTCAATGGTTTAATGTGAGCTGATTGCAGCTCAGCCTTCTTGGCTCCTGAACCGATTTTACTTTGATTTGAAAAATTTCCAGTGAACTTCCAAATGTTTCCATGTCATCTCAGTGCTCTGTTTCCTACTCTCTCTGGACTTAATTTATATTTTGCTATTTTTGATGTCTTTTTCCTCCCACATTTCCTTATTTCCTTATGCACCTGGGTGCTGGCATGCTTAATTATTTTTTTTTATTCCAGTTAAAGCTGTAATGGTGCTTTTTCTAAATTTTATTTTAAAATATAAAATAGTTGCAGTGCTCATTTTTAGTAAAACTTTAAACCAGACAGGTTGATTTATTTATTTTAACAACTAAAACATGAAACCATATTTCTGCCTAGTGGGATTGTTTGGAATTCTGGTTCTGAATTTGAGGGTGAAAAAAGGTGTAAAATACCTGTGATTTACAAACTGCTTCCTTTGGAAAGTCTCTGATCTCCTTGCAAGATGTTGTTTCAAATCTGGTTTATATTTCCATCACTCTATAACTGGTAAGGAGCAAATAAACCATATCTTCTATAATACTTAGAGAGAATAAAAGTACAAATGCTCTTTATTAAAATGTGGGAAAACTGTAATAGGGAAACAAATCCATCGTGTTATTTCCCAGAAATGGAAGCATTTTCAGTGCTTTGCTTTTCATAAAAGGGGCAAATGAATTTTTCAAAATACAGTACAGAATCAGTGCTGTAATGCTAATTGTATTTAATAATAGTAATTTAAATTTGGCTGCTCTCTGCCGAGCAGCAGCGAGAGAAAATTGAATGTGGGAACGATGGAGTCCAGAAGTGTAACATATGGTGTGGTTTGGCCTTCAGAGAGTCTCTGTGCACCCATGAAACAGCTCAACTGCACCAGTGGCCCTGGTGGTGCCCCTTCCTTCTCACCCCATCCCCGAGCAGTGCCTGACACTCCCCAGCATGGATTTACACATCCCGGGGCCTCCCTGCCTTTGGCACTTCGTTCCACAGGCTCATTCCGAGCGCTCCTCGTGTGAAAATGTTCTCTCCGAATTGCTTCTGTTCTCCTTCCCTGACGAGCATCAGTCCATCTGTGATTGCTTAAATTCAGATTATTAAGTGGGTTATTCACAATCATCAATCAATCCCTTGCCCCGTGGCACATCTCCACTGCCTTTCCTGGTCTTTCTTGGTAAACCCTGAAAGACCAGCCTGGCCAGCTCCTCTTGAGAGTTTATATCTGCTCTCCACATCCTCCGTCATTTCGACACCTGATGCTCACTTACCACTTCTCCAATACCCTTTGATAGGTTGCAGATAGGTCAGGTGTCTGTTACACCACGCCTCCACCCGTCTCCATAAATCAGTCGAGATCCTGGGGGGATGTAAGCGAAATAGGAACTTAGTTTATTTCTTTAAATACAGCTTCATATGGTGTTGCCAGAACTTGTCTCTTCCCAGCCTCTCTCCGTATCTCCCAAGATTTCCTTGCTGCTGCTGCTGCCAAATGCTGTGTGCACTCTGCCCGTGTCCTTATTTCCCTCCTTGACCCCTCCTCCCCTCCTCCAGGCCTTTTCTTGGCTTATACCTTGTGCATTGTGCTCCTGTGTGATTTCTGCTGCTGTCCTTGTCCTTCGGTTTTCTGGCCTTAATCCTGCCCCTAAGGATCCTGACCAGTCACCAGCCACGAGGCTGATCCACACCAGCCCCGACGCCGTCTCCTGACATTATTTAATCATCCACATTGTAGGATTGCCCCCCTCTCCCTTCCCAAATCTTCCCCTTCTCTTCACAGAGGCCAAAGTAAACACGAGTGGCACCAGGGCTGACCCCACAGCACCCTCCTGCTTTATCTCCCCTCCTCTTCCTCTCCCGGGCACCCGGCGCTGGCGAAGCCCTGGCTTGGTCACACACTTCCCAGCGCTGCAAATCCCCCTCCTGCAGGATAAAATATCAGATACTTTCCTGAAATACAGATACAGTAAACTCGGGCCATTGTTTCTGCCTTATCTACCGAATCAATAATGTAGAGAAAGAATTCAAGGACGTTTTTCAGACAGGGCCTTCCTTTTTTTAGGCCGCGGTGACGTCCGCACCTTTAAATGGTTCCATAATATTCCCTGCCTTTCAAATACACAGAAGAATTGATATCAGGCCTTTGTATCCGCAGTTCTTCAGATCCTTCCTTGCCTTTTATTAAAATATGGGAACGATAATCTCCATGCCTTTGGTTTCCTGATTTGGGTAAGCTGCCACAGAGCTGTGTCAGGCTTTCCTGTTTCCCTTTCTGTCCCTCTGCTTTGGAGCATTAATTCACTGGATCTGATCCTGAGTCAGTTGGGTTGTTTATTGTCAATATGAAGCAAGAGTAAATCCTCCGGTTTCTAGTACAATAGGAAAATACATATTTACCAGGAAAAAGTTGTTGTGGAATAAGTACTTTATTCTCAGAGCCGTTAAGCTGCCTTTCCTTGTAAAATGGAGTTTTAGATGAAAATACAGACGTAGGGGAAAAATAATAAAATGGTAAAAATAAATTCTTAGTTGAGTATTGCGTGTGTTACAGAACACAAGGAGAAGCTGGTCAGGGGAGCTCAGGAGTGCAGACTGTGCCTGAGCTGTATCAGAAAACTTCTCTGCATGTAGAAGATTCACAGTTATTTAGTGTTAAGTATCACAGGGTGCTCATCAAGTTCATCTTTTCATCTTCTCACAGGCTTATTGGAAAAAATAGAAAAAATTATTTGCCACAATAAAGGCAGAGTGGGACATCAGAAGTGGCCACGGTTCCGTTTGCTGTGTTAGATCTCAATAAGTGGTAAAGGAAAACAGTTGTTGAGGAGAGAATCTGCCTGGCAAATACCAGACTTTTTATAAAGATTTAAAGTAAAGAATCTCAACAGGCAGGAGAGTTCATGAAATTGTTGCTGCTTGTTATTGGGCTGAAAAATGGACCTTTAAATTATATTTAGTACAAATGTAGGAGGAACAGTCTTTTAAGACTTCTTCTATAGGAGCTGTACGCAGGAGACCTGGGTTCACTTTTTAGGTACTTACTAGTTTTACATGGAATTATTAATTTATATTTATAGCTCTGAGTGTGAGAGTGGCATTGGAACAAGACTTCAAGCTTCTTTTCTCATCTCCCCTTTTAGATTGATGCATTGGGTAAACGAAGCAAAGAAGCAGAGGCAGCCTTCTTGAATGTTTATAAGAGATTAATTGATGTTCCAGGTAAGCAAATTATTCCCTTATTCTGAGAAATTAATGGTTCATGTTTGTGTGAATGCTACTGGGCATTTTTCCTACCTTTAATAAGGTAAATACGAGCAATGGTTTTTTTCTGGAACTGACAGACTCCTGTATTGTTTCTAATGGAGAGAACTGTAACTGTGGCACATTTCAGGACTTCTCATTGCATTTACATGTTAATGTTCATATGAATCAATTTATATTATTATGATACTGTGTGATCCTCAGTATTTTGTTAGAGGGTTCAGACAATTTTAACAAAAAAAAGGCATCTCGAAGCTTCACCAAGAAACAGCAATATTTGTACTTTTAAAGGGTAGAGAAAACTTTTCATGCCTTCCAAAAAAAACAAAAGAAAAAGCCTTACTGAAAAGTAAATCACTACCAAATTTCAGTTCTGTGCAGTGTAAGTGTGATCATAAATTTTATTCAAAGGCCTTTATTGTATGTGTTTTCAACTTCCCTTTTGCTTGGCATCCAAACTTTCTTTGTTCGGCATTTGGTTTCAGTTCATTTCTTTTTACATTTTGGGAGTTGATTTTTTTTGTTTTCCCCAGTGGTAAATAAATAACTGCCTGAGCAGATTTTCTTTTTGCAGCTGTACCCACAGCAGAGAGGGAGTGAGGAGCCCAAGTCTCCACTGCCACATCTTGGCCTGACTGAGCTGTTGACACATGGACTCTGTGTGTCATTTTATAGTTCGATAGAACATTAACATATATATATATATATATAGTATTCAAAATACCTCCAGATGGGTTTTGAGGTGTAATTAATACTTTTAAATACTTTAAAGGTTTCCTAGTACCCTGACCTTTACTGGTTTTACCATTTAAGGAGTGCATTTCATGCATGCTTCAAATAAAAATTTAATTTTTAATGTTTTAATTTAATGATTAACTGGTTGAAAGGTCAGTGTTTTCAGATGCTCCGTCTGAGCTAAAAAATGTATTTTTTCATACTTTCCCATTCCTAGTTGAGCAGCACCCAGTGGCCAGTCCTTCTGTAGGGATGCAGGGACTCACCACGCTCTTCCTGAGCCACAACTGCCTTGGAAATGTTGTTTTTAGGTTAGTCAGCTGTGGTCTGTGAGTTTTCCTTCACTTATTTCCTGCTCAGAGTCTCAGTAATGTTCAACTGAACACAGAACTGCTCCCTTTGGCCACCTGCTCGTGCCATGGGAGGGGTGGGTAACTCAGAGAGGGTCCTGACCATCATGGGCAGTTTGACTGGCACGAGCGGAGTGGGGCTGGGGTGGGCACCCACAGCTCTGGCTTGGAAAGAAACCCCTCCATGGAAACATTGCCAGCAAATCTGCAGCCTGGGAGTCCAGCAGTGAGCGCTGGGGAGAGGCACTGCAGCCCCTCCATCTCCGCACTCACACTCGCTGCAGTTTCCTGCCGTAATTTGGGAGCTGAGTAGGTTTGAGTTGGAACAGTCTGGCTTTTTTCACGACTGAGAAGTGGTGTCAAACAAGAGCTGTGTGGGATCCTTCGTGTGCTCTTGTGCAGAGGCTTCTTTCTGAAGTCTGGCAAGATCACAGGTGCTGGGATCTGAGCAGCAGATCAGACCAAGCCTTGAGGAGAAGGTAGGATTTGTATCTCACTCTGTTGAAATGGTGAGGGACTTTGTCAGGACTTCTTTGGAGGAGAAAGAATTTTCTCTTTTCCTTCACTTGCAGGAGCAAAATTTACAGCCCTGCTCCCACACCCCACAGCCTCTCTCTTGCCCCTCCATCCCCTGCACGTGCCTTATGTCACCTGTCAGAGAAATATTTCTTTGATATTCTTAATACACATAAAAACTTCAGCCTGGCTGAGTTGGGAGCGCAGTGGAGACTGTGGGATGAGAAATACCTCCAGGTTTTAGGCCCATGATCTTACCTGGAGGTCTGAGGTAAAAGCAAATTCCAGGTTCTCCAGGAGAAGTCCAGCCAGTCTCCTGTAGCTGTGTGCAGGCATAACAAATACTCACAGTTTACAACACACACTGCAAGGAGAAGGAAAGCAGCCATCAGGAATGTATGGCACTGGTCTTTGTCACTCTGCTTCGTTGTGTTGCTCTTTTTTTCCCCCCCCCCTCTCATCCTGTGTAGTCTGCTCCCTTGGGTATCCGTGGAGGGCTGGGCAGTGTCCCTGGAGGGTTGGGTGGGTATCCGTGGAGAGCTCTCCTTTATAAACAGCCATCAGTATTCATTTATCACACGTGTTGCTTTGCCTCCTTGTGGCTTTACATATCTTTTGACCTGTTCATTTGGTATTTCAAATATTTAGGTACACTTTTAGCTCCCCAATGCTGCTGTGTTTTCTTTTCGGTGTGAGAAGGGAGGGATGATGTTTGGGGGAAGCTATGCCTGGAATGCTGCAGAGTGGTTATTTAGCATTAAGCATCGCTGTTACATGACAAGGGTGCAATTTTATCAGACTTTCAATATCCTTTATAGGACCATATAATAATTGCAGCTGAAGTCTAATTCCCAGCAGCCAATTTTATGGTTCTTGAGGAAAGCGTGTATTTCTCTCCTCAGTAATAATGTGCACACTTTATATAATTAAAAAGGGCTTCTATTTTAATTTTACTATAAAATGATCTGTATTGAAACTCCAGCTACAGCGCTTTATGGATTCAGCAAAGTTTAATGATTTTCTTTCCTGACCTGACCAGGGTTTTCACTCAGGCTCGCCAGTAAGGAATTTGTGGGAAGGATGGTATTTTACTTGTAAATTTTCCTATGTACATCAGGGGGTTTTTCTTTAAAAGATAAACCAGACCTTTTATATATCTCTCTCCAGCTTTATGATGGTGGTAAAATAGCATTATCATTACTTTGTGCTGCAAAATTTATCCTTCCTAAAGGAAAGTACATGTCAAGGAAAACATTTTGGTTTATGTACATTTATACAGCTCATATCGTTCTGTCTTGCTTGAGACTGAACATTTTTAATTAATGGAATTAATTTTCTCATTTAATTGCCTTATTTTCAGTATGCAGTACAGAGCAAGGGAAAAGCGAATGCTGCCACATGAATTGCACTAATCAACAAGGTTGTCACAACTTACCTTTAAAAATAATGTGAATACATTTATTTTGAAGTAAACGGAGGTTGGGTCTGTGTTTTGAGGAAGCTTTCTTCCATCTGTTCAAGATTCCTTTGTCTCCAGTTTTATAAAATAAGTGTATTATGTTAACACCCTTGGCTTTTAGGGTCTTAATCCTGCAAGCACTTAAAGTGAAATTGGAGCCTCGTTGTGTGTTTGGAGGAGCGGTGTTGCCTTGCAGAAACAGTATATTCGAAATTCCTTTTCTTTTTCCTAAGTCTTCAAAGGAAAAATACTGAGCATTAAAAACGCTAAATATTTTTATTTCCAAAAAGGAACGACTTTATTTTTTTTAAAACAAAACTTCAGTGTAATTTTCAAGTAAAAGTTACAAGGTGGAGACCAAGTGAATGCCAGGTGTCAGTGTCTGGATGAAGTGGTTAAATAGAGTCTTCTTTCTGCAATGGATCACTGAAGTTACAGCCCAGTGCCACGGTGAATTTGCTCAGTATTTTGTCTCAGTATTGCTCCTGTGTAGGCAAAGAAGAAACAATTCTGCCTTTAAACACAAACTGTGCTCTCTGGATGTGGCACAATTAAGCCCAGTTGGGTTCAGTCCATAGAATAGGAAAAAACACAGAGTATTTCAGCATGTGCACATTTGAGAGCGAGGGAAGGTTAATGCAAACTGTTTGCTCTGGGTTTGGAGGGGCTGTGCCGCCTTCCAGGGCTGGGCCAGAAATGGGTTTCGTTTCTCCTTAATGGGAATTTTCCCATCAGGAAACGAAACAACTCTCGGGGTGTAAGAGGGGATGTGTGTGTGTGTGGTTTTATTGGAGACCCTTCCCGGGTCTGTGCTGTGATCAGGTTTGGTGCTATGTAATGTGTGTGATGTGGGTTTTAGCTCAGAGGATCTGCTGTTGAAGGGAAGTATAACAAAAAACAGAGAAGGTAAAAATAAGATTTTTTTTTTTTTAATGTGCCCTGTCAAAACAATCAAAAGCAATAACAGTGAAAGATGGCTGAAGTGGAAATTTTATCTTTCCCTTGCTCTTTGCCATCATAAATTGCACACCCAGCCGTGGGGCCTGTGTCTCACAAAGGGGTTTGCAGGGGGAGCAGGCTCTTTCCAGAGGAGTTTTCCACACACCTACATGTAGTATTTTAGTCTACACACAATCCCAGTTCAGCCTTGCAAATTCCAACTGCCCTGCATAGGGCGTTCTTTTTCCAAAGAATGCTTTAGCTGAGAAAACACAAAGTTCTTTTCCAATAAATGAGCAGTAAAGCACTAAGTAAGTGTGAGGGAATTACTTCTAAAGGCAGAAATGAAAATTATTTGCAGTGCTTGCAAATAATCAGCCATTTATCAGCCTTTGCCTTTTGATTATTTACAACTCACGGCCCTCTCCAGACTTGCAGTGCTGTTTGGGCTATGAGAAAATTCCATTTAAAGTGTATCTGATCAATGTCCTGAGGTTAAAGGTGATACAAGAGAAAAACAGGTTTGATGTTGGATTTGATTGGGGTTTTTTCCCCCAGAAAACTTATCCGCTGCTCATGTGGGAGGTGATAAATGTGTATGAAGTTGTTGTGTTTATGTACATCCTGTGACTTGTTTGGATTTTTGGGAAAGTGTAGTGTTAAGCAGAAAGGTTAATGCCAGCCCTGGTAAGAAAGTCTGTATAATAAAGACTTTTACAGACCCAGATGATTCATGGTGTGCTAAAATTTCAACCTAAGTACCCCCAGCCTTTTCTGCCTGTAGGGAGAGCTGGGTGAATGTAAATTCAGGGGACAATAAAAAGAGGTGAGGGAAACAAGGTTTAGTCTGAGGGACTGTGTTTAAGCACATCCCAAAGGAGAATACTATAAAGGGTTTGAAAAAGCTGATACCTGGAGTGCTCTTGGCTGAGATAATGGTTAATTGGTTGGCAAAACTGTCTAAAGAGCAAGATCAGATCATAGTAAACCCTGAGTTTGTGGTACATCGAGGCTGAACAGCACAGACCATTTTTCAGAAATGTTTGGTATCATTGCAGTGCGAAAAATTTTAGGCAGTTCCTCCTCATTTGATAACAATACATGTCAAAACTGTCACCCCTTTCCCAATAAAATATGTTGGAATAAAACAAAGGACAGACCCATAAAATGAACAAGTTTACGGTTTTGCTGCTCCAGACTGTACAAGGGAAATGAATATTCATACAAGGCACATTCATGTGCCTTTTCTCAACCTTAGAGGGAAAGGAAAACAATATTACAGCGAGTACTCTCAGGGGGAAAGGAAGCAAAATGAACTTGCTAACAGACACAGAAGTGGCACAGACACCCCTCAAACGCAGCAGTTGGGTTTCTTTCTAAACACACTTGAAAATCTGATAAAATTAAGCAGAAAATTGAGCATAGTTAATACTTGAAAGAGTGAAAAGCCATAAACCCCTGTGGCTGCAGGCAGTGATTTAGCTGGTGAGTGGATCCCATCTGAAGCCAAAATCCTTGATGCGTCACCTGCATGATTAGAGCAGGCAAAAAGAAGGTGTTGCACAAACAGGAAAATCTGGAAGCAAAGTCTGTACTGTAAAAAAAATTATGGATTGTAGAAATTTAGTGATTCTCCCCACACTTTTCTGCAAATCTAAAAAGAGTGGGAGTGAGAGGGACAGTTTAAAGTCCCGACTGCAGAGGGGAGATTTGAGCGGAGTTCTCAGAGGGGCAGAGCTGCCGCCTTTCGTTTTCCAGAGTATCCTGAATGGCCCAGGATGCTGCTCCAGCCTTGGCAGTCCAGTGCTGAGGAATGTACAAGCAGCTCATAGTCATTTCAGCCTCGTTCCCCGTGGGGCTGGAATTCCGAGCCACAGCACGACGTGAAGTTTGGGATGTGTGGATGTGTGCTGGGTCAGTGCATGCCGGTAGGGCAGCACTGTCAGTGTTACACACCTACTTTCACACGGAGCACAAAGTCCTGGCCAGTTCTCATCTTTGGAACTCATTCACTTTATCCTTCTGTTTTGAAACCCATGTCAAAATAACTGAAAACAGTTCTGTTACCTGAATACGTGGCTTGAAGTTGGGCTTGTCTGATCACATACTTTTTTTCTCTAGTTTTTCCCGTTGAATTAATAATTGGATAAATTCCTTTGTAAAAGCCGGAATAAATATTCAGAGGAAGAAATATCCCTAAAGCATTCACTTTAAAAAATTTATTGTGTGGTTGTCAAGCCCTATTTTACTTGGTAGGCTGGAGGCACGGAAGGAAGAGGTGAGGTGCAGATAAGGGGAAGGATGCAGGGAACAGGAGCAGGAAGAATGTGCTGTAGAAGGAGATATCCCAGCAGATATCCCTGCGGGAAGGGGCTGTGTTCACCTGCAGGGTGGCACCGCAGCCCCTCGGAAGATGTTGCTGCAGGGAGAGGTTTAGAGCAGCCCCAAGGCCTGAGATTGGAGCAAAAGGCAGAGCGTGCTGGGGAGGGAGAATATTGGACTTTCCCTTTCTCGGTTGCAGGAATGTGAACTGGAATTAGAATAAACCCTGGCTTTCGGAGGGTTTAGTGCTAAGTCTGTTCAGAAGCTTTTAGGAGAAAGAAGGGATGAATATAGCACAAATGCTTTCAAACATAGTAGAAGGCTCTTTTTTCTTCTATAATCTCCAAGTAGGAGAAATGAAACTTGAAGTAGAAGAGTTTTTTCTGCAACTGTCCTTTGCACTGAGCTCGCTGTGTGAGCAGAAATTCCAGTGTCCTGGGCCATTACTAGAACATTAACAATCAAACTGGAGCCTTTTCAGTTGCAGTGGCTTCTCTTGTAACTCATTAGGTTCTTTTTCAGCTGACATGGCGCCATCAAATACTGCCCTACCTATTATGCAAACCCCACGTTTAATATTAAAAACTTTTCTGAGGATTTACCCGTTTGAAAATAGAGGGAACTGCAGTGCAGTTCGTGAGGGGGTCGATCATTTACTCTCCCTTACGTGATTTTTTTTTTGATTCTAGGATAGTGATGCATCTCAATGCGGGGCATCTTTCTGCCAGTAACCATTCCCGAGCCGGGAGATAAATAAAGAATGTTTTTAAATAATAGCCCACGAGCTGTAAGGACCGCAGTCCGGGAGGGATCTGTACGATTGCGGTCACATTGCCTGTACACCGTCCCGTGCTGTTTCATTTAACCCCGCAAGCTTTGGAGAACTTGCGCCGTGATTAATGGGGAGGAAAGGCGCCGGTCTGCTGCCGCTCCCCCGGCCCCACGCAGGGGGGTCCCATCAGTCTGGCTTTGCTGCTTCCAGAGGTCGGCAAAATTTGGGTTTCGGCTTCTTTTTTTTTTTTTTCCCCCCTTCTTTTTTCTGACGAGGAAAATAAGAGTCCCTCACCCTCTTGTGGGCACTTTGAATTCCCCGGTACAGGCTGCACAGAACGCTCTGACAGCCGGAGGGTGAGCAGAATGCTGTTAAAAAGTGGGAAAAAAAAATAAATAAAAGGAAGACATAGATCCCAGTCCTGTGGGATGGGGGAGTAAGAAAATATGTATAATTGTTGATTGAAGGAAGAACCTTTTCATGGTTTTTATGAAGTGAGGGGTTGGAGAGATGATGAGCTTTGTTTCAAATGGAATTACGGCTATAACTCTTCTGTCCCTGGGCTACCAGAGTCATAGGGGAACGGGAGCAAAGCTATCATTTATTCCATGAAATCTTTGTCTCAGTCTCTCTAGGCTATTTCAATTTACCCCTGAAATTTCTGGGGAATAATTAATGAATTAATTAAGTATGCTGTGAGGTGTTTGAATATTCAAAAGCTACAATGTAATTATTATTTTTTCTAAAACACGTTTTCAGGTTATTTTCAGACATGCAGTCTCCCACGAAAGCAGTTAGTGCATCAGAGGCTCGTGGAGCTTCTCCGTGTCTGTAATCCAGGGATCATTCTCCGGCAGGAACACTCCCTGCAAAGAGCAGTGTTGCGCTCAGGAAGGGCAAAAAAAAAAAAACTTCCTTTACTTCGCGACCGAAACATTGTGACAGCGGGGCTGAACTCCTGCCTCTGAAAAAGTTAAAGCGCGTTAATAAAGCTGTGTTTTAGGAGGATTTTTTTTTTTTCTCCCTCCCTTATCGTTTCGTGTGGGTGTTTCTGGTGAGCGATCACCGAGAGCTTCGCTTACAGCCGGGTTCGGGCCGCAGAAATTCAGTCGCGTTGAAAGAGACGCGTTGCCTTCCTTGAATTATTTTTAGATCCCAACCTTAGGAAACACATTTCCAGTGATATAAATTATTAATTGCCCCTGTAGTTCTGGCACTGTTTCATAACTTGCTTTCTTATCGTTTCCAGTGTTACAGGCCTGTAAATGAAGGGCAGGGGGGCGGGGGGGTATTAAAAGGCAAGTCCTTTGTTTTGGAAGAGGCTCTTTGGGAGCTCCATGTTATGATACCAAAGGAATAGGTTCAAAGGAAAAGAGGTTTAATTTAGATATTGGGAAGGAATTGTTCCCTGGGAGGGTGGGCAGGCCCTGGCACAGGGTGCCCAGAGAAGCTGTGGCTGCCCCTGGATCCCTGGCAGTGTCCAAGGCCAGGTTGGATAGGGATTGGAACAGCATGGGACAGCGGAAGGTGTCCCTGCCCGTGGCAGGGAGTGGAACGAGATGAGCTTTAAGGTCCCTTCTAACCCAAATCATTCCATGACTCTGTGATTTCTATGAGCGTATTTTGTGAATAAGCCGAGAGCAAACCTCGGGCAGGGCAGAGCGGAGCGCTGGGCTTTCGTGCAGCCCCTGGCCCATCCGCGGGGGTCTCACCGCACGGACAGACCCCGTTTGTGGTGATTTTACAGCGTGTCAGGAGCCCCCCGGCACCGCGCCGGCACTCGCGGCCGCCGCCCGATCCGCCCACGCTGCGATCCAGGCCGGGCTTTGCCGCTCTCCCCGCCGGGGTTGGCCGGGGGTCCCGGGGGCTCCTGCGGGGTCCGGATGGTCACTGCGGGGTCCGGACAGCCTCCTTGGGGGTCCGGACAGCCGCTCTGGGAATCCGGGCAGCCTCTTTGGGGGTCCGGACAGCACCTCCGGGGGTCCTGCAGTCACTCCGGGGATCGGGGCAGCCCCTTTGGGGGTCCCTGCAGTCACTCCGGGGATCGGGGCAGCCCCTTTGGGGGTCCCTGCAGTCACTCCGGGGATCGGGGCAGCCCCTTTGGGGGTCCCTGCAGTCACTCCGGGGTTCCTCCGGGGGTCCCGGTGCTCCCTCCCGGCGGGGCTGTAGGAGCCCGTTCCTCGGGACTGCTCCCGCCGAGCAGCGCTCCGCAGCCCTGGGGTTAAAGATATGTATTTATATAAATATATATGGGGAGAGAGGGTGATCTGGCCCCGCGCGCTGTAAATTGTACATTTAAACAATGACACGGTTTTTCCACTCGGTTTGGCAAACCCCGCCATCAGCCCCTCTCGGTGTTGTCGGGGGTCCTCAGCCCTCGCAGCAGCAACAGCCACGGCCGAAGGGTTAAAGATAAACTTTAAGCATTCCCTGTCCCGCAGGAGCTCCTTTTCCATGAGCCGAGGTGGGCTTTTCCCCCCTCTCCTTAAATAACGAGGGTGGTCCCAGCATACTCTATATCGAGACAGCTTTTCATCAGTTGCTCATCAGCATGCTAATTGCTGTATGACTAATTATGCCCTGAATTCCAGTTGATTTTCTTAATGAGACAGCTGGGTTAATTATGTAATCGTATGATTACATTAGCCCAGAGTGCCCTGGCGAAAAGGAAGGCGGGCGGGAGTGGGATGTCACCGGGCGAGGGGCGCGGGGGCAGCCGTGGTCATTGTGGCCGTAGTGATGGGGAGGGCAAGCCCGCGGTGTCAACACCGGCATGGGATTGTTGACACTGAGAGCTGTGCCAGCTTCCAGCTCGCAGGACGGGGGAGGAATGGGGGTTCAGCACCAAAACTCACTTGGGAATTCAGTCATCGGTGGCCCTGTTGTGACTCGGGGATTGAGGGTGGGTTTGGGCTGAGCGATGAGGGGCGGGGGTTGGATTGTAGAGTCGTAGAATATCCTGAGCTGGAAGGGGTCCACAAGGATCATCAGTCCAACACAGCCCAAATAATCCCACCCAAATTCTCCTGGAGCTTTGGCAGCCCCGAGGCTGTGCCCATTCCCTGGGGAGCCTGGGCAAAGCCCTCACCCTCTGGGAGAAGAACCTTCTCTTGATACCCGGCCTGCACCTGCCCTGACACGGCTCCAGCCGTTCCCTCTTGCTGTCCCTGGTCACAGAGGGCAGAGCTGCAGCTACAGTGAGCCTCCCTTCAGTCTCCTCCAGCTGAACAAACCAAGTGCCCTCAGCTGCTCCTTGCACGGCCCCTCCCGACCCTTCACCGTCTTGCTGTCCCTCCTTTGGACACTCTCTAACAGCTTTAAATCTTTCTCACATTGTGACGCCCAAATCTGCACCCCGGGTGGTGAGGGGCTGCCTCATGTAATGTGTAGTTCGGGCAAAATCGATATTCGTGTTTCTTTTATAATTGTTTGTGCAGTCAGTACTTTACATACCTAAACAGCACCAAAATAAAAAAAAAGGTTCCTTTGCCCTGCTGTTGAAAAAATATTAAAAATATTCATTGTCAGGGCATGTGCGTGGTGTGAGAACAGCCTGAGAGCTGCGGCTGCGTGGCACCAGCTCGTTTGATGTGAAGTATTAACTGCTATAAAAATCACTTCGCATTTGTAACATTAATTGTTTTCTCATCTGCGTCCACTGAGACGTGTCCATCCTCCTCCTCGGTGGGGACGGACGCTCCTCTGCGAGGGGACAGTGAGGTGTGTCCCAGCAGGGGATGTGCCCAGGGCTCTGCAGTCCCCGGGGAGGCAGAGGCAGGAGCGGGCTCTGCGGGGTTGGAAATCGGGCGGTTTCTGTTTCTGCTGTGGGAGCGTGGAGGAAACGTCCCCAGGGATGGGATCCAGATGTGCTGGGCTGCCTGCGAGCGCAGGATGCTGGGGGCTTCTCTGCGGGTATGGCGTGCAACAAGTGGGTTAGGAAAAACGAGCAGAATAGGAACCAAGAGGGGAAAAAAAATGCACTAAATTTAGTGTAAAAATAGACATCTCAATCTACTCTTGGGCAGTAATGATCTTGCAAAACGCTCCTTCAAATTGTGGATGATCGGATCCCTTTGACTAATTTTCTAATTTTTTTTATTTATCCTGTGCCTAGCAGGGATTCTGGAATTTCACAAAAGACAACTCAAAGCAATGTGTGATGAGGTTTCCATATTTCAGTGTTCAGCGAAGTGATTTTTCTCTCTTACAGACCACAGAAAGGGCATTTCCTTTGCTGCCTCTCTCCATAAGGCAGGGCCAGTTGATTTTTTTTTTTTTGAGCCCTGTATGCCTGTTGTTTGTGTAATGAATCGAAAGTTTTGGTCCATTGCTTGTTTAAAAATTCAGTGACCTCCTGTTAAATGACATGAAACATACTTTGCAAACCTGGTTAATATAAAAAGGTATGCTTTTCCATGCATGCATGTGTTGGGAAAGGAGAGTATTTTTATTTATTTTTAATCTGCTCCACTCAGGTAGGAAAACAGGCATTGTGACTGAAAGGTTTATACTTGTTTCAGGTTAATTGGTGTTTATAAATACTCCAGAAATAACAGGTTTTTAGGTTTTTCAAGCGAAAAGACCATGTTGCAGCTTGCCATGAGAAATTTTTTTTCTCTGTGCCCAAAATGTCCTGGTTGGTCATTTTATTGTCATACAACGATTAGTTTTCTTTAATGCAGTTTATAAAAATTAGGTCCAAGAGGTGCTTCACCCATGGGGTTTTTTAACATGTCCTCCAGCAGTATTTGGTGGCTGCAGGCCATTAGTCCTTCAAATAGGCTCTAGTGAAGTTTGAAGTTTAATGCACAGAGACTTTTTTTTTTTTACATTTTGTTTGTTCTGCCACTGTTTTGCTACTTGAACATTAACCTTTAATAGAGCTAAATTAAATATACATGTCCTGATGAATAATTATGAGATTGCAAGCATTTTCATTTTGTACATGAAGCTTCTCAGGGATTGCAAATTTGACTAAAGGTTTCGTCATTATTCACTTTATAATGCCCACGTTATTTTTGTCTTTTAATTCTTTCCTGATTTCAATATAAAAAGCCCTGTGTATTAGGAGCAAAATACCTCTTGTGCATGTCCCAGCTTTTCACAACGGGCGTGTTAAAATGAGGGTGGGGAGAAGTGAACCCACAATTTTGTCAAGTTCGGTTTCTTTCATCGTGGCACTTTATTTCAGAGAAATACCCACAGCTGAAGCTTAAGATCTCGGGCTCGATGGGATTCGTGGTTCCTGTAACAATTTCAGACGTGGTCAGAGAGAGACAATCCAGCTTTTCTTTGTGCTCAGCAGATGAATGTCCCAGGCTGGCTCTTTGGGGGATGCTGAGCTGCAGGAGTGTGACAAAACTCTGCTCCTTGCACAGGAAGGTCAGGGACCTCCATGGGAGCAGGGGAATGTTGTGACAGCCCACACCGTAATAGGACCATCCATAAATACTGCAGAGCCTTCAGCTCGTGCTACTGCTGCCACTTCAGCTCTCTAATTCCTTACCTGTACCCCCCTGTCTCTGCCACAATAACATTTTAAGTTTGATTTATTATAAATATTTTAATGCAGATAATAATAACGAAAAGTATTTGGCCTAAAAAGCATAAATGAAAAAGCTATGTAGTCATAAACTATGTATGTACAGAGAACAGATGACAAGCAACCTAGATTTTGTATTATGAACAGGGTAATGCCATAAGCTGTTGAAGAACCCGAGTAACAAAATGCAGCAGGCTGCTACTTAGAATGTCTCTGAGCTCAACATAACCCAGTGCTATTCTTTTATAAACTATGCAACAACGCTGGCATATTGAAAAACACACAGGCTCATGCTTAATGTGTTAACAGAGGTACAATAGACTTATTATGTGTTTCCAGAGACTGGAACTGAGGGTGGTCTGAAAAATTAATGACTGTGGTGGTTGAAAATTAAGTGAACTCCCTAATATATACTGTTGTTGATCCACTGAGTTTGGTGTTTAGCATTCCTCAACAGGAGACTAAATCTTTGCAGCCATTTCACAAGAGATGCTGGCGCCCACAGCAGAAATATATTCAATAATCTTTTATAAGTCCATCACACTCCGGAGTTTTCCTATCCTGACTGGGAAGAAGTCCCAGAATAAATCACACATGCACATGTCAGGTGTGTGCTGAGAACCCACTTTACTAGGAGGGGATGAACGTCAGAGAATTAATATTGTGAAGACATTTGATTAATAGTGCAAGAAAAAGAGAGATCCAAACCCAAGGTTCATGGAATTGATTACATCCACACAACGTTTCTGATTATTATTGATCTATCAATAGAAAAAGTACCACTCAGATCACCACGGTCACAGAACCTGTTTGAGCTCTGCTGTGCAGGAAGGCAGAGTTTGCTTCAGAAATTCACTCCTGCACAAGTAGAAGCCTGGGAGGGACAGTAGCTGTCAGTGAGCTGTGCATTTTGATTGCTTTTCACACAATAATTCTCATTTTGCGGTAAAAAATGTGAAGATTAAAACTCTCGCATGCCTTTGTATCACGACTGTCTGCATCCAGGAACGCTCCTGGGGATTAGTGCCAAGGTGGAGAAGCCGTGTCCAAATTTCATGGAGACACAGAATGGTTTGGGTTGGAAGGGACCTTAAAGCTCATCCCACTGCACCCCTTGCCATGGGCAGGGACACCTTCCACTAGCCCAGGGTGCTCCAAGCCCTGTCCAACCTGGCCTTGGACACTTCCAGGGATCCAGGGGCAGCTACAAGCAGGGCAAGCTGTGCTGGAACCTCACCATCCTCCCAGCCAAGAGTTTTTTCCCAATATCCCATCTCTCCCTGCCCTCTGGCAGTGGGAAGCCATTCCCTCTTGTCCTCTCACTCCAGGTCCTTGTCCCAGGTTCCTCTCCTGCTCTCTTGGAGCCCCTTTAGGCACTGGAAGGAGCTCTAAGGTCTCCCCAGAGCTTTTTCTTCTCCTGGCTGAACACCCCCAGCCCTCTCAGCCTGGCTCTGTATTAAAGGGACATATATAGAATGAAATATTTCTGGTTTTTTGAAGCTTGCAGGATATACAATGTGAGGGATGTCCAGGTCTAACAACTCGAAGAGGGGTCCTGGTGGCTCCAAAATGGAGAAAAAAGGACACTTGTGCTCTGAACTGCTGGGGTCACAGAAGTGTTCCTGTTTCATTTATTTTTACTGTTTCTTTTTCAGATCCGGTTCCAGCCTTGGATTTAGGACAGCAGCTTCAGCTGAAGGTTCAACGCATGCACGACATCGAAACAGAAAACCAGAAACTTAGGGAAACTCTGGAGGAATACAATAAGGAATTCGCCGAGGTGAAAAATCAGGGTAGGTTGCAACTGTATTATCTACCAGCTTTTAATGCACACTGAGATTTGAAGACAGGGATTGAATTCAGTTTTCGTTCTTAAAGACTGAGGTGACGGCAGCATTGAAATTCAGTAGAGAAAGTGCAATAGTCTGTTAGAGCCACTTCTGTATTTGTGTGTGGAGATGGGCTTTGGGCAGACTCTTTGGATTTCTTAAAAGTTTCATTTACTGTAGCACCAAGTCAGGGGATGGAGTTGTTATTCTGCATAGTTGGTTGTAGCCTTCAGCACAGAAAATTGCACCTGACTGACGTTATTTGTGACATTTTATGAGAGGCAGTGCTGGTACTGACATCAAGCTGAACGTGGGTGTTGGTACTTGCAGGATGTGCAGCTTGCACAGACAAACAAAAATTCAGGATTTTGTACCCACATATGACTCCGTACAAAATGGAACTTTTTCTGTACTGTCTTTCCTTATCTAAAATGTACTGCTGGAATACATTCAGCATTTGCACTTTATTTTTTACTCTAGAGACCATCCATAGAGCAATGTAAATACAAGCTATTACTGTTAAATTATTTAAGTTTTAATGAGACTAAAGTGCATGAAAATACACGAAAATCTCAATGAGATTTAAAGCCTGTTGGCTTTAAGACTGCTTAAGTTTTCTTGTGATTCTGTTTCCTGCACCAGGAAAAAAAAATTTTCTCAGCCATACACTTAGTTGCCCATCCATGGGACTTTTCATTTCCATGTTTAATGCCCAGTTCTGGATGATGGAAAGGTAAATTGCCTCGGCATTTGGAAAAATGGAGATTTTATTTTATTTTTTATATTATGGAACTGTTGCACCCAAGTAACGTTTGAAAGCTGAGTTAGCAACTAAATTGATTTTGCTAAATCTCATTTTTTTGCTGAGGGAAGATCTACGTAGTTGTTTATTTTGAAATACAGTTTGTTTTAGCCTAGAGGGTGTGACCCCTGGAGAGGACAGGTATCAGCATGCCAGGGTTTGGGCTGGACTGCAGGAGATGTCATGTTGGAACTGTAATGCTCCAAGCAAGACTGTATTTTTTGCTGGAAATGTACAATCATTGCAGTTCACTGTGCAGAGTTTTCCTGAGGCTGTGCATCCAGTACATCCAAGCATGACATGGGGGTTCATCCCACAAAGTGGAAAAGCTCTTGACTTGTAGAGGGTTTTTTTTGCTACAACCACTCGGAACTGACATTTTTGATTTTCCCTGGTGTGCTGGAATTTCCTTTCCATTTCCCCACTGTAGCCTTTGTGTTGTTTTTCACTCCAGTGCAGTGGTTTCACTCTCAGTTTCAAACAGGGATTAATAAGCTATCCAGGGAAAAGGCTGTTGTTAGCTGAGGGTGCTTTGATCAGTTAATCTCTTTGTTTGGAGGGCTGGTATGAGCTCTACGGTGCCTGTAAGAACTTCTTCCAAAACTGGTATAAATGGCAGTGCCTGACAAGCTGTAGCTGACCTGAGCACTGAGGAAGGCACTCAGTGCTTCAAGCAATGTAGAGGATTCAGCCGTACTTGTCCAGCACATCCATTGTTAGGTGCTTAAAGGTAAAATCGGATTTTATTACGATTTTATTACATTTCCCCCCCATATTTGTGCACTTCTTGCGTTCGTTTTCGTAGTTCTGTTTTCTTTTAAAATTAGACATTGAAACATAGTCAAGGTGCATTTCCATGAGATTGTTTTGCTCTCTGCTTCTCCCTATACCGGAATATTTTTTGCAGATTAATATCTAGAAACACCTGGAGCAGAGGTGTCCCCAGAAGGAAGTGCAGCCCCCTTTGCCCACAGGAGCAGCATCCTGTGTGAAGGGAGCATCCTTTGCCTATTCAGGAAGAGATCAGGATTTGTATGACTTCCCAGATCTCAGGGAAGAATTTCCCTTTGCTTAAGAAAAAAAAAAAAAGAAGTGACGTGTTCTTTTCACGGCCTGTTACTCAGTAATGAGCCTCAGCTGATTTCTGCACAGCCAGCAAAATCCTGCTCCTTCAGGCAGAGGCAGCTGCTTTGCTGGCAGGCTTTTTTACCACTCTTCCCCTCTTTTTTGTGGTCACAGTGGCCCAAGCTGCCTTTGGTAGTGCCCAGACAGCAGATCATGTCACCAGCTACCTCCTGTCTGCTTCACAGCTCCCTGCTCTACTCTCAACATCGCGATTTTGAAAGGATTATGTTGACCCATTATATTATCAGTTTGTGTGATATTAGTGAGGGTTTTTTTCCCAAGCCCATAGGGTTTATTTTTCTTATTAGGGTTTGTCTTCCTGGGATGTTTCTGCAGAATATGAAACTTTCCACGTCCGGAAGTTTTTTATTTTTCCCTCAAGCTTTATTAATGGTGTCTGTTAGTAAGTTGATGTCTTGCATCCCGGTGTGAGCACTCTGAACTGTGTTGCTGCTGGGAGTCTTCTGGCAGCCCAAGGCTTTTTCCAAATTCCATTATTGTTACAGAGCATACTCTGGTGGATGTCCTCCTGCTTTTCCTCTCCTGAGCCCTGTAAGGATTCAGTCCTTTCCTTTGGGTGGGATCACGGGGCTTTCATGTAAGAGCAGATCAGGGCACGTAAGGAGATGTTGAGCTGTGGCTCTGCAGGTTTCTGCATCTGTTCTCATCCACTGCTGGGCATGGGGAAATGCAGGAGAGCTCCTTGATCTTTCTGCAAATTCCCTGGAAGGCTGCAAGTGCCTCACAAAGTGAAAACAGTCAATGTTTGTGTGTAAACCCTGAGGTGGATGATGAGGCAGACAGCAACTGGGAGATGCAGAGCTGCAGTGCCTGCTGTTAATGCAGCAGTTGGATGTTGGGTTTCTCGTCAGCTGGGAAGCAGAGCAGAGCTGTATCCCAGATATGTGTGCAATTAGTGTGAGATTGCATCTGTGCATGAACCATGGTGGAACTGCCTCTTAGTGCGTGAGCACAGTCAGGTGAATTGAGTGTCCTGTGTGTAAATGCATACTTAAACCTACACTGGGACTTTATTAATCTTCCCTCAGCACTGAGCTAATTTTAGGCTAGTCAATAAGGAGATATTATATTTTACAATTGATTTTTTTTCCCTTCTTTTTTTTAAAAAAAATTCGTGTTAGAGGAACCTTCTTCACTCTGCTTTCCAGCAAACTCCATTGATTCTTCTCAACCTAAACACTTAAAGTTCAATTTAACATTTAGGGAGTAAAAGGTCTCCAAAGGGACTCATATCCATTGATTTTGTGTCAGAGTTGAAGAGCTAAAGTTTAAAACACACTGAGCCTACAGGGTAAAGCAAGCCTTGTGTTGTGGAACCACGTGGAGCTGTGTAAACTCATTCCTCCCCTATTGTTTTCCTGCAGAGGTTACAATAAAAGCACTTAAGGAGAAAATCCGAGAATATGAACAGACCCTGAAGAACCAAGCGGAGAACATAGCCCTCGAAAAGGAACAAAAGTTACAAAATGATTTTGCAGAGAAGGAGAGGTGAGTGTGTGTGTGTGTGTCCGGGTACTGGGGAGGAGGAGAGAGGGAATTTTCTGTTTTATCTTCCCAGCCAGGGCTGGTGGCTGGAGACAGCTCATCCATTGAGTGATTCCGGCGATTTACGCGTTTGACGCGGGATCATTTGATACTCAACTTTGCCCAGGAAAACAATCGGGAGAGTGTGGAAGTGAAACAAGGACAGCTTGTCTCTTCTCCCTGGTGTGGTGGGGAGGGGTGTCGTGTTCTGGAGGGTGCAAACCTGCTTTTATTCCTCCCTGGCTGCGCTGTCCTCTGTGACACCAATGTGTCTCCGTTAGCCAGGGCAATTCCTGGTGTGTCCCAGGCTCTGCAGCCCTGGGCTGGGGCAGATCAACCACTGCACCCACAGCCTGGGCCAGGGATGCTGGGAATGGCTGAGACACACAGGATGTCTTCCTGAGTTATCCTGGCAAGGTTTGCATCTTCCTACATGCCAGAATTACAGAGGGTTTTCATTATTTACTATGGGGGTTTTTTTAAAAAAAAATTTTTTTAATGAATTTCTGATCTTTTGCTACTGAGTACGGAGCGTTTGAATCTTTAGGTTGGTGGGCAAATAAATCAGGCAGGAGAAAACCAAGGGGCTAAAGAGGGAGTTCTGTCAGGCTGCATTCCCTGTCTTGAGAATTTATTTCTCCCGTGGAGCAATAACACTGAAGCCATAATATGCTCAACACAGCGTGGAAAACCTTCAGTTCACGTGAGCTTTTTAGTTGGAGGGTTGGTTGTTTAAATTCAGGGCCGAGTGGGGGAGAATCTACCAGTGAATGCAAAGCTTTTTTTTTTTTTTTTTTGACTCCTCAATACCTGTGGGTTGCTTTTTTGATAAGCAGCTTGTAAGCAGCGCTTTTAACAACTGCAATTTCAAGGTGCTTAAAAATAAAACAAAATGGCAGGTCGTGGAATGCAAATAAAAGTGTGTGTAAGAGAGGTTTTGAGGTCTCAGAGTATATGGTTCAGTATGAAGGGAACTGATGCAGGATTCTCGCTATAAATAGTTATTAACCTGGTCAGCAGTGTTGGGGAAGGAATTTGTGCACCCTATGGAGTGCAGGCAGGATGCTGGTAGTTTCATAAGCCATTTCACAATTCTGAGATCTGCAGAATATCCTAAAAGCAGTGCTGGAAAAAGCACGGCTCCTGGGAGATGTTTGGAGCAGCTCCTTTCAGAGATGAGTTTTATAACTCCTGCAGCCTGGCCCTTAGCAAGGAGTGCAGTGGCTGCGTGGCCAGATGATGTAAAAACGAGTTTAACTGACACAAACAAGAAAATGTTGCCTGTGGACGTAAGAAATGTGAGCATATTAAAGTATTGCTCGTGTTCTATAGAAAATACCACTGTGAGATTTGTTTTGAAATATGTGTGTTTTCTTAAAGAGTAGCTAATAATATTGCTGCATTTGGCACCCATTACAGCTCTCATGAAACAGCTGCTGCATCTATTCACTCTATCAGTTATGGCAACAAATTCCTTCATTATGACACTAAAATGGAAATGTATCATTCTTCTTGTACTAACTTTGTACAACAGAGGGTGCTTGGTGACAATTTTCTCAATATGTGTGACATTTCCAAAACAAATTATGCTCAAGAAAACCTTCCACTGAAGTTGTCATTTATATAGCAGTCAACTCTTTATAATGTTCACAGCTTATGTTATGAGGTGGCTACACTGTTAAAATTTTAATCAGTGGGACCACAAAGCAGGAGCAGCATCTCCCGACGTGACAGCGTTCGTGGGTCCCACAGAAGCACCTCGGAGCCTGTGTGGTGTTGGCAGTTGTCTCGTTCCAGTTGAGACATTTATCCCCTCCATCCCCCAAATCTTGAAGGCACAGATGAGTTGTTTGACGTGATCACGAGCTCTGCTCTCACCTCTCCTCTCCCCTTCACAGAAAATTGCAGGAGACCCAGATGTCGACAGCCTCGAAGCTGGAGGAAGCCGAACACAAAGTTCAAGCTTTGCAAACAGGTTTGGCTTGGCTTTTGTGACCTTTCCCAGGTGGTCAGGGATGGTTGGGTGTGTCAGGACTGGGTGTGAAGCAGCTCTTGGCGTGCAGGGAGGTCCAGCAGAGCTCAGATGTGCTTTGTGAATCAGAGCAAACGCTGCTCTTGCAGCTGTCCTTGGCAAATGAAGGCACCATGGAGCACACACAGAATCAGAGCATCCCTGGAATTACAGCGGGCCGTGGAGCTTACCCTCTATGTGTGTTCTGCTTCCACACATTTCCAAACTGTGATAAATATCTGTGTGAACACTGCTTCTTGCCTGTTGCTATGGCTTGCCATTAATTTTCATCTCTGCACACTTCGAAATTCCAGGTCTGGACACATTTGGCTTTTGTTTACTCTGGGAACAGAAGAAATTTTTATTCCCTGAACTATTGCACTAAGTATTTCAAAGCAATAAGCAGTTTAGCCAGCTTAATAAGAAACTAATAATGTCTAGCTTGGTTAAGCAAAAAGTGGAAATTTTTGCCATGTAACTAAAATACTGTAAGAAATGGTGAAAAAAGTCCAAACCCTGTGGTTTTTTTCTGAGCTATAATGGTTGGCCTAGGTAGAAGGGTAAAGGTAAGGAGGTGTACAGCTTTATTATTTTTCTTTCATCAGGGCATGTACAGCCTTATTTATGACTGAATATTGCTGTTTCAGTACTGTTCATGTAATGCTTTGTGTTTATGCCTTTTAGCCTTGGAAAAAACCAGGACAGAACTATTTGATCTGAAAACAAAATACGATGAAGAAACTACTGCAAAGTAAGATTTCCCTGTTTTCTTTCTATGTCTTCCTTCGGGGTATCACTGATGGTTTTTTTTTGTTTTGCATCTGTCTGTTGGAGAGAGATGAGATGAGGGAGGCTCAGGCATCCAAGTTTTTGGAAAACATGGTCATAATTTGGCCTCCTATGGAGAGATTATTAGTTTTTATATTTTCTTCCCCCCAACAAGACACGTCTCCTGGCACACACGCTGCTGCATTCATGGTTTCATTCTCAGGTGCTTCATCTGTGTGTCTCTTAGCCTGCATACCTCTTGTATTTTGTCTAGAAATAGGGGAGTTTCAGAAATAAGGTATTCATTGTGATCTTCCCATCTTGGTGAAAACAAAGCTTCACTTAGTGAAGGATTTCTGCTTGACTCTTAGGCACCCTGGTTCTTTCTGCTTTTGGGGTAGTAGTCCTTGCTCTGCCAGGTTCACCCCTAATTACAGAGAGCAGCATTTTGGGCAGATTTTCCTTGTTTTCAAGTGGAACATGAAGGTAGTCTTAAAAATATATATTCTTGTCTGGTTAATAGCTACTGTTTCCAATTATCCTCTGGTTTTATTAACCATCAGGGCAGGGAACAACAAAAGAGACAGACTGCTGCTGGTTTCCTTTGAACCCTACATATTTAAGGAAAGTTAATAATGAGAAGGAATTCTCATGATCAGCAGGATTAAGCACAAAGAGTCATTTCAGTGTCTGGAAATGGGATGGGAACGAAGCAGCCATTTCAGATGGCTGAGACACTCAAGGGAAGGGCTGGCACTCAATGTCACCTCCCTGTGCCCACTGCCCAGGGTTGAAAACCAGTCAAACTGGCACCAATTTTAAATTTCTTACCCCGTGGTTCTGTGCCTGCTGAGGATTTGTTTCCCCACTGAGGATGTGGGGAACCCAGCTGGAGCTCCCAAAATTCAGCCCATGGTAGTTTGAACAATCAGCACTTGGAGTTTAAACACCTTTTATGTCCTTCAGGATAATCTTTCAGGTGAATTTTGGCCTGCCTCTGGAAGTCCAGTTTCCTTTGAGCTCCATGTAGGATGAGTTTAATGCAAGGGGATCAAAAGTATTTTTGTTCCCTCATTGATTCATCCATCTCTAAGGGATGTAAACAAAGGGTTCAGATGGAGCCTAAAATTCCTGCAGATTGACTTTGTTTTTTCCTGCACATAACTGATATTGTTGCTGTTATTTAATCTTGCAGTCACTTCTGAGAGAACAGGCAGAGATCAGTGGTTGTAGGCACTGAACCTAATAACCCCTCACCCTTTTTAATGTGTTTATTTGCAGAGTGCTTCATTTTTTAATACTGGTTCCCTAAGTGCTGTAATTTATCTTACACTGAGCAAAATCTGTTCTCTTGAATATTTGTTTGCATTTCGAATCTCACTCTTTTGGAGAGATTCACACAGAAATATTTCTCTTTTATATGATCTTGAGAATGACTCTTACCTAATTTATACAGAATTCCATAAAATTAGTAGCATCTGCAGTAACAAGAAGTTTATTGTGTTCTGTAGCAGAATGATTATGGAGACTGGGTCTGGAATATAGTGGCCATGGAGCTGAATCCTGAAGCAGACATTAAGCTTGTACTTTTATCTCCCAGACTAATGTACTGTGAAAACAAACTTGTAGGTCCTAATAACAGCAGAAATATTTTATCATTGTTTTGGATATTTATGGCAGGAATGGTTCTTGCATAACAGCACTCGTCTGTAGCGTTTGCAGCCCAAATTTTGCAATATGGAAATCTAGAAGAACATGAAAAGGGAACTGAATGTAGACAGTGAAATTGAGTCATCTATTTTAATTGTAAAAGCTGGGAGAAAGGCTGAAAAAACACCAATAAAAAGGGTGAAAGACAGTTTGATTCTTTTCTTAAAAGAAGCCCTCTTTTGATCTAAGTCTGAAAAGCTACTTATATTGCCAATTTTAATTTTATGTTTTAAAAACATGTGATTTTTATCTGAGGCCAGTATTGTTGGTTTTACAGACGCTTATTTGATGCAGATGAATTGGAGTGCCTTCGAGAAAAAAAACAGATAATTGTCAATTTTTTAAAGCTAACAGTGCTTTTAAGATTTTCAGTCTCAGAATAAAGCTGTCTTTCAACTACTTGAAACTTTGAAAATCTTTCAAACAAGGCAAAAAAAACCCCCAAAAAACCAAGAAGCAAAAGAAATACAGAGTGAGAAGTCTTCATTATCAGCATGAAGGAGTCTGGATTTTATCCTGGAGCCCAGTTGTGGTGATCTGAAAAGTTGAGAGTCATTATGTCAACTTGTTTGCTTTATCTTTGCACAATGTCCCGTTCAAAGTACTCTACGTGCAAAGGGAGGGACAGAGGCACAGCCAGGCACCTTCAGATGAGATCAGCGGCTGGAATTAAATTTTCCAGTCCAATTCTGTCATCCCCCACGTCCAAAATTCCCAGCAGGTGGGTGTGTGCTGCCCCTGCCCCTTCCCTGAGCCCCAGCACAGCCCCGGGCCGGGCACTGAAGGTGTTAATGACAAAAAGAAGTTTATTATGTGCAGTCATTGCAGTCTGTCAGCTGGAATATCAGAAGCTGCCTTTGACAAGATGGCAGGAGCAAAGTTTTCCATGTGTAGGCTTGAAGTAAAATGTAATTAGCCTTTATGTGCAGAACAAGGATCCATTGATGAATACAGCTGGTCTTTGTTTTCTTCTGTCATTGAGTGTGGGAGGTAAAAGTGTTCTTCTTCATGTTTATTAATACAAGATTCCTTAGACAAATGGCAAGCACAGTTTAATATTTGTTGGAACACAGAGGGGCTTGCCAAAACAGTTGTTGTGTAAGAGGATTTCAAGGTTTTCAGATTATAATCATCTCTGGGTTAAATAAATGAATGATTACTCTGCCTTTTTCAATTAAAGAGGCACATCCTCTCTCGAGGCCTGACACTGATTTTGTTTGCTGTCCCACACGTTCCTATCAGCAAACCTGGATTTAACCAACACTAATGAGTTTGATGTGGAGATTCTGTCAGACCTGGAACTGAAAAGCAAACTCAGACCTGAGTTTCAGCAAAATTAAAAGAATATTGGCATTGTTTGGACTTTTTTTCTAGTGCAACAGGCTTTTCTTTTTCTTTCTTTCTTTGTAGAAAAAAAGAAACATTCTGTATACATTTCCTCAGTTTTCCAGGGACAAACTGTTCTCTCTAACAGTGCTCTTTCACTTCGGGTTTGCTGCAGAATCCAGACAAGTGCTTGGGATGTATTCCCAGCTGAGTTCCCAGCCGGAGTGCTTGGATTCCAGTTTTAGATCAATTCCAGAGCCACCTCTTTGCTCCGACCCCTGCTCTCCCCCAACCTAAATGAATTCTAATTGGAAAAGGACCTTGGGTTGCAGCACATACAGTAGGCTTGTTACATTACTGTTAACATGTGGGTTGAGGCTCCCTGCCTTTGATGAAAGAAAATATTGAATTTCACTGAAATGCTCCATTTTCACCAGCCAGCTCTAAGTAGTCTTGTGAGGATTTCGGGTACTGCCCACTCCCCCCCCCCCCTCCAATTCTGCAATAAAAAACCTTCATAAACAACACAAACCAGAAAATGTTTAGGCTGAGGCTGTCAGTCCGAGCAGCTCTGCCACCAGCAGTTTTGTTACCAGTGGATTTTCTGCAAGATTCAGACTTTTTGTCCTTCTAAAAGTAGCCCAGGAATGCAAGGGAGAAGGAGCTTTTCATATTTACCGGAGCAGTCGTCCAAACACAGCTACTTTCAATAACTTGGAGAGAAACATTTGGCCTCCAGTGTATGGGCAGAGAATTGTTCTCCTTCCATAGATCAGGCTGATTATTGGCTTTTTTGGCAGCACAGCTAAGGATGACACAGGAGCACAACGGGAACACGTCTGTGGGTTTTGGCTCTTTGGGGTAAACGATGCTCTTCGTCCACACCATCAAACTGACCTATCCTTCAGGCATCAGTGTAGAATAAAGTTGTACAGATGTGCTTTTCTGCACGGAAGGAGTGTAGGATTAGGCTTGGAGACAGGGAACCAGAAGTTTTGGAGAATTCCTGAAGAGTTATTTCTGCCTGGAGTTTCATGGTGGAATTGAAGTATTCATGTGAAAAATTCTGTTATATTGGGGAAAATCTCAGCTAACTTGGACTTCAGGGGAATAATTCCCAATGTGTAGTGAGAAATCAATTATTTACTTTAATGTTTTTTTAAACAAAACTTTCTTGGTTTAGTGCTGGCTGGTGCCAATATATCACTTCTCAAATGTTTGTTGTCTTCCATTTTGGTGGTGCTCAGGGTCAAACTGAATAAAAAATAAAGTTGTGCTCCCTCCAGCATCACATAATTACTGTGATAAATGGTCTCCAATGCTGCTTCCCCCCATTGAGCCTGAAGTACTGTAGTTAGGGTGGTGGTGTTGGACATGACATGAAATAGCTTCTATTTGCTGTGCCTCTGAGGTCTTAAAGTTTCCTATTTCCTGTTCCTTTGATGAGTCATTAACTTCTAATGGTCAGCTTTGGAATTATTGCTGTATTTAAAGTGATTTCCCTAAAAACGGGAGATGGGGAACTTCATAGGCCATGTCTCTCTTCAGAGTTTTTCCCTCAGTTTCCCAGTCCTACTGCCACCAGTGAAACCCCAGGATTGGTGGCAATGAGAGGATGAAAAACCAGGGAAGATGTTACAGAGAACTAATTTTTTTTTCTTTAAGAAAAAGAAAAATCTTTTTTTCTTTTAAGAAAAAGAAAAGTGAAGAAAAATTGAATGTTTTGAATCTTACAGAAAGCTCTGTCTGCATTTAACATTTAAGGTTCAAAGTTTTAACTGTGCCTTATGCAAAACTCACCAGGCTGAAAGTCACTATTATAACATTAATATTTTGTTTAAAAACCTACAAGTGAAGATGAATGGAAATACTTTGGAGATCTTCTTATTTTGACCTAAAGCTTTGGTGTGAAAGGGGGTTTGAGAGCCCATGTGCAAACCAGCTCCTTTTTGTCACATTTTTGGTTCAGTCTGCAGTCACACCAGAAAAGCTGCAAACTTGTATGGGAAGAGAATTCAGTGTTCCTGTGAAACACTTGGCTCTGTGAAATCCTGAGTGCTTGCTTGAAGCACTGCCTTTACTTTTGGAGAGGGAAACTGAGGCACGAGGAGTGTGGCTAATGCTCAAAGGCAACAGTCTAGCCTTGGCTGGAGCCTGGAAATATGCAGACATGGGAATGAGAGACCACAAACTGACAAAAAGGTTATTTATTTTCATTTTTCATTTCTAAGGGTGCTTTTCTGAGAACTCCATATAAATGGAGCCATTGGAGTCAGTAGGAGTTCGTGCTGTAGCTGGGCTCTGTTGCCTCTTTTGTTAGACTTGTAATGCTTGCAAATTAGTTAATGTAACTTTCTGACAGCACCAAAGTGCCCTAGGTCCTCTCAGGGCTTTTATTTTGTTTGTGTTTTAACCTCCAGCGAGACTGTTCAGTTCCTTTTTCTAGTATAGCCTAAAAGCTGGTGTTATTTAACAACCCAAAGTAGAAAAACATAGCCTTAGGGTATTCCAGCATATTCTAGTCATCACCCTGTTATCTGTAACCTTGGGTTGACATGAGATCCTTAGATGGAAATCTTTAAATTAATGCAAAGCACTTTGGCTCCTGTGCCAGCCAGGCTGGGGGTCATCCCGGCCATGGGTGCAGCCAGGGCTTCTCCATGGGAATGGAGCTGCATGGAGAGGCCTTGGATGTGTGTGAAGTGACAAGGGGCAGGAGTGTCCCCATGTCCCTGTCCTGTCTGTCCCCACTCGCTCTTCTGGAGCCAGACCTCTCCAGGCTGGTGCAGGGGTCAGGGACAGATGGACCACGCATGTGTTCTGCAGTCCCAGCCTCCAGCAGGGATTGGCTTTCCCTGAGAGGCCAAAGGACATTCCAGTTTTTTGAGCCATCTCACCACAGCAGGTCCTGTTACCTGGAGCAGCTGGATTTTGGAGGTGCCTGGGAGGGCCGTGTGAGGAAGAAGAGGAGCAAGTGAAGAGGGAAGGAAAGCTCCTGGCAGAGGCACATCTGCCCCCAGCAGGGACAAGGTCCTTGGGCTTGCATCTACCAGTCAGCTGAGCCTGGGTTCCACACAGCTCTTCCATGTGTGTCTGCAAATTACAACAGTCTTTTTTTTTTTCCTTCTTCTTTTTTTTTTCAATGCAAAGTAGCAAATCAACAGAGTTATTTTGGTGCAGAAGCGCTTCCTGGCGAGGCCCCGTCTGTGACAGCAGGAGGGCACGTGGCTGTGCCCTGCTCCAGCTCCTGCAGGGCTGGGGTGGAGGGGAAGGAGAGAGGGAAAACCCTGGGATCATCAGAAACAAATGGTTCAGCTGTTTGCAGCCCTGTGGGGTTACCCATTGCCAGCCCCAAAGAGTTCTCCAGGAGGTGCTGGCTTCAACTGACAGGTGCTGCAGTGCTTGTCTCTACCTGGCCACGTGTTTAATGGGTGATTTCCTGCACTGGTGTGGACTGGAAGCTCTCCTTGTGCTCCAGGGATGGATTCCAGCTGCTTTTCCCACTCCCACGCAGGCAGAGAAATGAGTCAGGAAAGTTCTCTGTGCTCCCTCATTTATTGAAAGAGACGAGAACGTCCTGAACAAGGATGGAAGTTCAGGAAACTTGGTGAGATCCCAGGCACTAAAACTCTGTATCCTGGAAAACAGCCTCTTTCTTCTGCCTTGATCTTCTTTCCCTTTGGAAATCCAGGTGTTTGCTGTGAGGGCTGGCAGCCCTGCTCCCCCAGCTCCCACGTCGTTTCATACAGACAACCTTGACATTCCCCCAGTGCTTTCATTTGGGGTTTTTGTTTGCCTTTTCCAGGAACAGGAGGGTGTGAGCCATCGCTGTCAGGGGCTGCATCCGGCACAACTTGCCTTACGCTGTTTCCTCATTAGCAAGGCTTTTCACCATCTCATGAAACCTACACCTAAATGTAGGTGGGTCTGAACCCATCCCTGCCTTAAAAAGTTGCTGTGATGCCCCAGCTATCAGCCCCACCTGCCTGCACGAGTAGGGATGTTATCCTTTCCACAGCTGCTTTAAAAATAAAAAGTATTTCTGATTTGTGCCGTCAGTTCATACTATTGATTTTGGGAACTCAGGGGTCTTCCCATTTCTCAGGGTAAAGGCTACAGAATGAAGTCCTGTGCCTGCATTGCTGTACAGGTCACCCCTGCTTTAAAACTTCCAATTATTTCTCCTGCCCACTCCCATATAATTCTTTGAGTTCCCTTTTCCTCATGCCTGTGGCTGAAGCAGGGCTGGGAGGGAGGTGTCTGCACTGGCACATGCAGGAGTCACCCCAGCACCTGCACCCCTGCATTTTCCCTGTGCTCTGGTTGCAGGAGAAAAGGGGGTTTGGTCTTTGCAGAGCTGGAGCAGTTTTGGCAGCAATGAGGCCATAAAACAGTGCCATTTCTAGTAAATCCAAGGCTTTCCTGAGGAGCAGTTGGAGCGTGGGGCAGGTCAGTGTGAGGGTGTGGATGTGACAGGAGCCTGTCCTGCCTGGTTCAGCCCCCTCTGATCCTCCTGGAGACATCACTTAATGGGACCTAAGAAATATTGTCTCATTTACATATCCTCTGATCTAATTAAAAGACAATAAGGCCATGTGGGATTGCGGTTTCGTGTCACAGAAAATATCTGGTGTGGGGAAATGGAACTGCTTTATCTCGATGAGATTTTTTTTAAAAGGTAATGTTTCAACAAAGAAGTTTAAAAAAATACTGTCTTTGATCAGGAAACTGAGAATCCAGGCTAGAACACTGATTCAGGGATTTGGAAGAGCTGGGTGTTGGCCAGCTCGTGGAGCAGAAGGGATAAGGCAGGATGGTGCAGACACTAAACCCAAGAAAAACAATAGACAACATGCAGGCCTGTTAATAACTTCATTAGCATTCATGTAAAGCATTAAATAAACAAATGCATAATACACAAATCCTGTGAGCCTGAGATTGTTAACCCTTAACGCCTCTCTGGTGTTTCTGCAGGAGCAGAACAGGGCAGAGGCTGGGATTTTGTGCTTTGCCTCCCAGAGTTTGAACACATTGAGAAACTGAGGCACAGGGAGATTGCTCAGGGCTGGAATACTGGAAGGCAACCAGCACTACAGCAGGAATCCCACCTGAAAAGTCAAGGCAGTGCACAGAGGAAAGGACCTCTGCTTCCCTTGTTTTGCTTGGAAGCAGCTGCTTGAAACCCAGAATAAACCCCAGCTGATCAAGTCTTGCTTGCAAGCTCTAAGTGCCTGTTTGTAAGAAATTTTCAGCAAAAATTAAATTTGACTGAAGCACTGCCTTGGGGTTAGTAACCTTTTGTAGCAGATTTTCAGTGCCTTTTAATAGCTGATCTTTGGTTCCTTGTGATCACCAGCTCTCCAGCCTGTCTTCATTCTTTCCGTGGAACTAATGAACTTTCAGTGAAGGGTGGGGGTTTATTCCCTCCCCCATACAGGTTTTTATTAGTGAGGGGCTTTAGGCGAGTCTGGTGTTGATTTGTTTTGTGCTGGGCATAAATCTCCTGGGTTCCCTGGGGACTGCACCCTCAGGATGAATTCCTGCCCTCCTGCCCCTCCTCATGGGGCTGAGCCCCTCAAAACCCAGATTACTGGGCTGAAGTCACTTGGGTTTTCCACCATACTAACAACCAGATATATTCATATATATAAAATAATACAGATGAAGTGCCATGGCAACTTTGTCCAGTGGTTTCTGTTTTCTTCCTTTCCCTTCCTTTGAGCCAAAATTCAGCTCTGGGAAAAGAGTATCTTTCTGTTCTGTTGGTGCTAAGCAGAGTTGCAGGGGAGGATTATGAGCAGGTAACTTTTTTTTTTTTTTTTTTTGCATGATTTCCTCAAGAAATTGTATTTACTGATGTTTCATTTCCTATGTATTTCCTCATTTATGGGATGGGGATTATTAACCTGCCTGAATACAGTGGTCACATCAGACAGATAACCTGAGGGACACATATGGCTTTCATAAAAATATACCACCCATTTCCATCATTGTGAACTGTGTCATCCACCAGTTGGGCTGCCATAAATCGCTGTGAAATGCACACAGCCTTAACCAGTAGTGAGGAGCACATAACTTAACCATGGAGTAACTAACCATCTTAATAAATCTACATTTACTCTTTGCTGGAGACACTTCAGGGAAAGTGGGAACAATTTCTACAGCCTCTTATCCCACGTGGTCATGGTAATGTAAAGGGTAAGCAGAGTTCTTGTTCTGCAGAGAGATCCCTATACTCTGCTCTCGGTTTCACCCTCTGTGTTTGGGAATCTGTGTAAAACAAACAAAAAGCCCTGCCAAGCAGCCAGCTCTGCAGCCAGAGTGCCCAAGCACCCGTGTGCAGGGCCGTCATTAAAAGATTTCATGAAACAGCCTTAAAAATGAAAAGTTTCCTTTCCGAGAGAGAGAGAGATAATTGAACTCATTGATTTGTTTCACGGTTTGTTTGCCCTTTCATTCCCTTCCTGAGGTGCTGTTTGTTGAGGAATGTCTCCAATTGCCAGAAAGACAGTGGGGTGTCTAATATTTCCCCGCCAGCTCTCCTTTCAGCCAGAGCAGAGTACTGTGGCAAGCCTACGATATGAATTTTTAATGCAGAACTTTATAACATAGCCCTTGCAGCACGGCTGCACTACTCTCTTGAGCTTTCAGATTTAATGCTCTGATGAACAGAGCACAGACTTGGGGCATTCGACAGCAGTCAGAATTAACCCCTGCCTTACCCAGGGTGTTGCACTTCATTTCCCTGTAGATTACCACACATGGGGTGGAGATTCCAGATGCACCCGCACAGCCAGGATTTGGACTCCCAAAATGATCTAGGATATGTTTTCCCTCTTTTAATAATGGGAATTTTTGAGGCTGTTCCCTTTTCCCGGGCTCAACAACGCTGCAGTCATTCTGTAGTGGATAAAAGGACACTGTCTTGCCCACTGTCTGGGCTCTGATAACAACCCAGGCTCGATGGCCAGAGAGGGAAAAAAAGATTAAATCAGGTCTGTAATGCATCATGGAGATGAATTTGCCATAGGTTCCTGCTCTTGCAGATTGGATCATTTAGCTGTTCATGCAGTGATAGTCCATCTGAGGGGATTTTGCTCTCTTTGGAATGTGATCTTAACTAGATGTGCATGTTCCTATTAGTCCATCTCCTTATTTACCTAGCGAGACGTGTAGAGCCCAGCAGTGGAGAAAAGTAGCCCAAATACTCTCTAGGGCATTAGCACATGTTTGTTAGTGTTGGATTTCATCTGCTGTAAAGCTGCCTCTTCACCTGGCTTGGTTTAATGGCTGGACTTTTTACTCTTCTGTAGTTTTGGCAATCATAATTCTGCTTTTCCGCAGTTAGTGCTGCAGTGCTGATCATCAACTTTTCTGTATCAGTCCTTCACTTTTTAAACAACCCCACTCTTAATGCGTTATCTGGAGGAATATTGCTCTCACAATTCCCCCCCCCCGTCTCTCTGTGTAGCCTTTGGGTTTTTCCTGGCTGGTTCTTTTGGGCAGCAGTGTCACAGCCAGGATCGGCCTCACAGGGGACCTCGGCAGGATTTTGTCAAGAGAAAAATTGTATTTGTAGGTTTAACTTTGGTAATGAAGAAGGAGCCTGATGTATTTCAATTGTCATAGAACAGGTGAAAGCCAGAGAGAATTAGCTGGGGCACAGGACAGGCAGAGATGTTAATGGCATTTGGAGAAAGTCTTAGTGAGGAGCTTGTGCTCGTGTGCTGTTAAACCACTTGCCTTAAACCTTTGTGAATGAGAAACACAAGTTGTTCTTAACTGATACCAAAATAAGTACATTTACACTGTCTAATCTTAAATCAGCATCTCAGCCTTGCTGAGACGTTTACACTTTTGTTTCAGAGGAGGTCTTTTAAACAGCTTGTCTTATTATTACAGACCCAAGATTGGCTTGGCTTCCTTCACTGTTATTACTGACTCACAAGATTAAGGTTTTCAAGGCTTGTTGCTAAATGCAGAGAGATCCTGTTGGTTCATTCAGTAGTTCTAGGTGTCTATTAACTTCTTTTCTATTAAAAAAAAAAACCCCACTGTATTTTGATAGGAATTCAGTTTGAGACTGGCTTATGAAAAGGACACTCCAGTTTTTATTGCTGTAGTGGTAATTACCTCTACATCTTATTTTTGTTGTGTCAAGCACACTACCTAAACCAAGGGGGATGACTCAGTTGTGCCATATGTGAAAAGAGCACACAGGGTAAGGCCAGACTTCATTAATGTGGGCAGTCTTTCAGCCCTTGGATAGGAATGTAGAAGTGCCGTTCTGGTGCTTTGCATTGTAGCTGTAAAAATAAAGGTACATAAATAGAAGCACATAAAATGCGTGTGCTGATCATTCATTTGGACATCCATTAGGTCATTCTGTGGTGAGTGGAAATATTCTTCTCTCCTGGAGACCACACCAAAGGAAAAAAGGTGCATGTGGCATCTGCCATAATATTAATGCTGTGTTACCACAGGGCACTGGTATGGGCAGTTTTAATCATTCAACCCTTTTTCATTGTTTCACCTGTGTGGTGCTTTATTGTGGGAGCCTTCTGCTTTTACTGAGCCAAAGTGGAAATATTTATTTAATGAGTTGTAGCAGATTTTTATAGCAAAGGGATAAAGTGGAGGAACATGACTCATAGGAAGTAAAAAGATTGACAAATTCAATTTAACCATTTCTGTTCCTCACCACAGTCCTTCCCATTTAGGGGAAGGGAAGGAAGATTGCAGAGGAGAAGGGGCAGAGTGTCCTACCATGGATTCCAGAGATATCTCTGCCTGATGCTCCCTGTGTTAACCCAAATCCAAGTGATAAGCAGAGTCCTTTGGAATGCCTCCACTTGGATTCTTGGATGATCACTGTCCATGGCTTTGAAGGTTGTCTGCATGGCCAGAATGATCTTTTCTTGTTAGTGACCCAAGATAAAACATTGATTTTTTAAAATTGTTATTTTCATTTTTTATTTGCATGTAATCAGAATAAAGTAGCTGCTGTAGTAGGTTATGCTTTTTAATTGCAGATTGTGATGCTGTGATCTGCAGGATCTAAATCAGGAGGCTGTATCTGGACTTGCTTAAACTTGGGGCTCAAAGCCAGAACTAATACACGTTCTACTTTTTAAAATGCAAGTGAATGCCTGGAATGGCTCATATTTCTAGGGCAGAAGTTTGAAATAATTAAATTGCAGCAGAGTACACGATGTGGGTGTCTTTGAAGAAGGTACTCCTTGGCAATATGCAGCAGCACTTTTAATAACTTCCCTGTCCTGGGCTGGTTTAGATCCATGGAGCCAGTTGGGAAATGTGCATTAGCATTGGAAGTTGCCATCTGAGTGACAACAAACAACTCCTGCTACTGGAATGTTAACAATGACAAGTCATTTGGTACAGCCATTTGCCAGTTTAATGGCTTAAGCAGCTTAGTTTTAATTAAACAGCAGCTTCTGTGTATGATATCAGGGAAAATAATGTTCTGCTTACAAGTGGAGTTGTTTAGTGTTGTCTCTAACTTGCTGGAGACACCAACAGCCTCTTTGTTCCAGCGTTCAGCCAGTGCATTGTCTGCCAGTTCATATCAGAATTTGTCTGCAGCAGAGCAAACAAACCCTTTTGGGGTATGGATGAGCCCTAATCCCTTGGTTAAGTGCAAACTCGGCCTTGCCTTAGTGGCAGGAGCTGTTCCCTGGGTGGGAAGAGCTCCAGCCGTGGGCTACAATTCCAGGTGTGGTTCCCACAGAATGTGGAGGCTGTGGGATCCTTCACCTTTCTGCCAAACTCTAGGAGACATCTAGGGACTGACTCATAGAGGGGTGAAATTCCTGCCTCCTGGCAGAAGGTGCAGCTGGCATGAACAAAAAGTGACTGAAGTGTTCAAGGCTGGGTTGGACAGGGCCCAGAGCACGTGGAAAGTGTCCCTGCCCATGGCAGGGGGTTGGAATGAGATGATCCTTCAGGTCCCTTCCAAGCCAAGCCATTCCATGATTCTGTGATAATCTGCTGTAGAAATGCACGTTTGGTGCTCCATCTGAACTTGATTTCACAGAGAGGAAATGACAGTCAGGAAAAGCCTCCATGTCCTTCATTCCCTAGAGCGTGGAAGCTGGAAATCCAGTTTTGTGGGATAGTTGTGCTGGAAGTGACAACCTTGTCACCCTCCGGAGTCATTTTGCAGGTGGCAGATACAAGTTTGGTGGGGACTAACAGAACAAGGTGGCATTGCCACTTGCAGACACAGTTCCTGTTCTGAATCATGCTGCTTTTCATCTAATACCTTTCCAAAAAGCCTCTTTTAATTTGCAAGGAATAAATATGTGGCATGGGCTCACTGTATTCTTTGGCTAATGCTCCTTGCTCAAAGATATTGGCGTGACCTGAATTTTGCGTGGCAGGTGAAGGTCTGACACTTGGCACTGTTTAAGATCAGACTTGTAACATCACTTGTAGACAACTGATTATCAACAGCGTTGGTTTCAGAGCCTTCCCTCTGATTTCTGCTACCTGCAAATGTCAGCCCCCAGCACTCACTCCATGTTACCTGACCCCTCTGTGTGCCAGGAGCTGGGAGCTCCAAGGAAGTAGAGAAGGAATTTTCCCACCTTCTTTATTTCTCCTTTTCTTTCCCATCCCTTCCTCTTCAGCCCTCACTACCTTGGAATCAGTGTGGGCAATTTATGCCACATCTGATGTTACACCCATGTTAACAATACTAAGGAGGCAACTAGAGTGTTTTTGAGGTTGAGGAGGTAATAATGCACAAGGTTTAGCTCAGTTGTGCTTATTGGGGCAAGTATTGCACATCTTGAATTAGAACCTCTTGAGACTCAATACAGCCTAACACTGTCTGATTTATTTAATCACATTTACATGAAATCAGATATATTCATCAACAGAGAACATTGTGAGCAAATCAAATGAAAGCATTACTCAACACAATTTCTGGTAGGAGAATGCATCCTGGAAGTTTTAGGTAGTAAATAATCAGCAGGTTTGTTGCTTATTCCAGTTTGTGGTCACTTAAATTCATCAGCAGTCATTCCTTGGCTTTTCATATGGATGAAGTCTGGAAGTATGTTGTGACTTCTTGTGCAAATAGAAAAAAAATCACCCATTGTGTATCATTCTCCTAAGAACAGTAAAGATACAACATTGCTGTTAGAATCACACAGGTATTATAATAATGCCAAATTAGGCTTTACTGGGTTTTCATCATCTTGGTAAATCGAGGACATGTTCTTGTTGCCAGTCACAAAAGGAAGATAATACAGAGCCCTTCTCCACGTCATGTGCTCAGAGCTGATGTTATAAAGCAGTTTATCCTTCCTTTCCCAGAGCGATCTACTTTTAAGGGCTTTGTTTTGCACGCTGCTGCAAATACATTTGCTGCCTGCATTAGTCATTTACAGTACTTAGATCCTGTAACTATTAAATTGTTAACATTGGGAGCCAGCTATAATTATCTTTTATTATTATTATTATTAATGGGCATAGTGCTTTCTTTCCTGAACATTCGAGGGGTCTTTAATGTATCTTACACTAAAGCAGCATCTTTGGTCCCTGTTTAGACTGTTTGTTTGTTTTCTTATCTCTCTAAAATGCTCACCAAGAATTTTTTGTCTTCATGATGTTTTTGCTTGCTTTGGTTGTGCAAAATGGATATCCCAGGGAAAAATGTCTGGCAGAGGTTTGGTCCTGCAGAATCACCACCTTCCAGGACTGCTTTTGACAAGAGCTGCTGTGGCTGCACACCCACGTGAAGCAGCTCTATAAACCTCATGCAAATCCCAATTTCTGTAATTCCTTGCTGGGTTTGAACCCTAAAATAATAGAAGAAAGGCTGGTTACCAAGTTTATTCACTGACTGTTCTACTAAATGTTCTTTTTTTCCCATGTTCCAGTTCAGAACAGGGTGTTTTCTTCCACTTCTATGTAAATGGGTGGAAGTCCTTTGTTTAACTCTTAGTTTTTCTGGTGCCTTACTTGAATTTTTCCATGTCTGAAACCATAGAAACTAGAGGTGCTTGACTTCAGCATTAATGGCACTCCTTTCCCCAGTGTTTATTGTTGGGTGGGGAAGCTGGAGGGAAGATGATCCAGTTGATGGTGATGTTGTACACATCTGGAGGAGTATCCATGGACAGACTTTCCTTTGAGCTCCTAATGAAGACCCTGTGGATCTCAGGGGGGGAGGAAGGCTCTCAGCTGTGCCATGGCCAGGCAGACTGCAGTGCTATCAAGTGAGCTCTGTGCTGATGGGCCTGATCAGTGATTTTCTGTGTGTTCTGCAAATTCCTGCAATTCCACTGGTTATTGCTAAGAAATCACAGCAATAACTGTGAAAGGCGACCAGTCATAAACTGCAGATGCGCTGTGCTAACGTTCCATCCTTTGATGGAAAACTCCAGGTAGCCTGGAAGTTAGAAATGACTGCTGGAGATCCCCTGGTGTATAAGTTCTGGCTGGGACTTGATCCTTTTAACTGTGAGGATTTCTGTCCATAGGACAGCAGTGACTCCCTTGACTTTCCCGTTTGTGGCCTTGGTATTTTGTCGTAATTGTTGTAGTTTTAAATATACAATATTATTGTGTTGAGCATGTCTGACCAGCTTAACTCATCAGAAAACCATTTCAGCAGAGGGCTGGTAGCTGATAATGGGTGTACTTTTGCCCTCCTCTCTAGAAGACAGTGGCCACTAAATATAGCAGCACGAGCTATTTCTGATTATGTAACATCTCTATCTGTCTGTACTCTGATTAAATAATCTATTTTCTTGGCAAAGCAGTGCGAGTTCATTTTCTGTTATTGATCAACACCGTATTTTAGCTGTGATACAGATGACTTATTTGTCTTGCTGCCTGTTGGATTGATTTCTGTCACCATTTTGCCATCAAGGGAGCTGGCAGTGGTGGGACCTGCCAGGCACGTGGCTGTGCTCACCCAGGGCAGTGTTTAACAATCCTTCTGTGCAGTGTGTGGTGGATAAACTTAACACTTTCTGTTACTCTTTTTCAGTCAACATATTGTCTGGTTTTTGTATGAACTAAACTTTTATTATTTACCATTTACCCTCACATTGGCTCTAGTTAATTCCTGATCCCTTTTACCTCCACAGCAGTGGGACTAAGTTTAGCTGTATTCAATACCTTAAAATAACTACATGGCCAGGGCCTGTGGGAGACTTAATTATTGACCATTTCTTGGAACAAATTTAATAAAAAACGTCCCTGGATTAAATTCTTGAGCTTTACAATGTATTTATGCATCTTGCCCATATAGACCTCTCCTCCCATACCTTTTATTTCTGTCATAACATCAATTTAAGGTTCAACCCACGGCTTGGGAAGATTTCCTGCAACCACCAGGAAAGGTGATGAGGAAGGAGAGAGAGAACTCCATCCTTGCTGTTTGTAGAACACTGGAGGAGCAAAGTGATGTTCCCTGGAATAATGATTCACTACACAGTGCCATAAAAGGAGCTGAGCCTAGGGAGAACAGCAGAAGGCTAAACCAGCTCTTTTTGGGAAGTTCCAAGGTTTTACACATGCAGAGTGCAGGAGCTGCTGGCACAAAGTGTGTTCTTTGGGAAGAGAAGGGGGAATTGCCCCAGGCTGAGACCGGGGGGAGCACTGAGCTGGGCAGAGGCTGCCACACCTCAGTTTGGGTGCTGGAGCAGAGGAGGTTCAGGTGGGACACCAGGCAGGGTGACAGGGTCACCTTCACACCTCCTCAGGTCCAGGAACGGCAGGGACAGTGTTTGGCACTGAGGGTCTAAGCAGGGTGGAATTACTCATTAAGCAAATGCTGGGTTTGTGGCTCTGAGAGCTGTTGGTTACAGAATTAGCCCTGCAGCGAAAACCAGGCAAATCCAAAGGGTTGGTTGTGGCATTTCCTTACCTCCCTTCTCTCCTACAGCTGTTTGTTCATGTAGGAAGGATGTTTTCCATCCACTCGAGGATTCTGCTCCAGTAGAAATGTCGAGGAATTGTCATTAGCAACACAAAACTAATATTTCCAGTTCAAACTCCCCTTCTGTAGGAATAACTAAACCTGTTCTATTAACTGTCAAAACAGAATAATCAAATAGTTCCTTACCACGGAGCACAGCATTAGTCAAGCCTGAAGCTGTTTTATTTCAGCAGCGTTTTAAAGTCTCAACAACTGTTGAAAGGGAAATAAAGAATTTGAAAAGTGTTTCTGCAAATAACATTTTAAAAGGTTAAATTAGAAAATCCTGCTTTGTTGTCCTCCAAGGGCTTGCAGTAGTACCTGGTGTTGTTGGGGTTTGCCGTGGAGGACTGTTTAAAGTAATTTTGCTGTCTAGTTTGGATTCTGTGTAGACAGGCAATCTGTCAGTCATATTAGTGAGCATCCCTCATAATCCAATACAAGTGGATGCTAAAGTTGGAAGAAATTGAGCAGAGTTTTATATTCAGCAGAGATGTAAAAATAAAACCTGCTGGATACTCGGCTGGCACAGGAGGCTGGAGGGAAGCTCCAGCACAGCAAGTGCTCAGCGCCAAATTGTCATCCAGCTCCTTGACCAGCTCCTGGGGGGCTCTGGGGGCTGAGCCTGCTTTTTGGGTGTCCCACACAGTGAAGGGAGAGGAGAGAGGGGGAGGCAGCTCCTTTGTCTGAAGCCCAGGAGGTTGCTCTGTGTCTCAGGGGCCTGCTCACATGAAGTGATAATGAACCGGTGCTTTTGCAGGTTTGGACAGCACCTGCCTGTTCTCCTTGCCCTGGTTTGTTTTCCCTCTTCTGTGGTCTCACATTCCCTCCTTTGTTTCTTTCTGCCTGGTTTTTTTGGAAGGTTTTTTGGTTTTTTTTCTGCTTTGTCACCTGGGTCAGCAAGATTGATGCTGTTGATAGCTCTAAAGTGAAGCTGCAAAGTGCTGACGTGATTGCCATTTGACAAGGAGTGGTGTCTCCATTCAGAGCAAAGCTGGAACAAATTGGGCAGAGAGAAAACCATATTGGTAATTGAATACATTATTATAAAGACAGCAATCATCCTGGTTGTTAATCTTCAGCATAGCTCCTGGGAAAAGTAAAACCTACTCAAAATATGGAATAAACACATCTCCATTGTGCTTTCTGCAATTTTCATTCCCTTTATTGAATAGAAGGACATCAGTTGCCTTTATCAAAGACCATGTAATGCTATTTTCAATAGCCAGAAGGAAATAACTTGCTTGAGAAGCTAACAGAGAATGGGCACATCACCTGTGTTCATTTCTAAGCCAAGAGCATCTAAAGCATTCTCCAAATACATCTCCCACCTGAATGCTGTGATACTGCAGTGTTCAGCTTTTCTTCTGCACAACATGTATGTCCTTTACACTGAGAAAGGCAGAAGAAGGTTGCATTTTAATGCATATTCCGTCACTAAATAATGCCTTTGTGTGTTGCCCATAAACCACTGTCCAGCTGCTACAGGTGGATTGACAATGAAAGCAGGATATTGTTGTATTGGAGTGCCTGTTGGTTAATGTGCTTGGTAAGAAACAGTAAAGTGGAGATTATTGGCCTGGTGGACACATTCATTGTGTTTCCTGGCAATAAATCCTTCAAAAGGCCATGCAGGGTGTTGTCTCGCCCTCCACAGCAACAGTTGCCAGGTCAGACTGGGTAAAGGCACAGATAATTAATGAACTCGGGCATTTGGGCTGTGATTGGAACAGGTCTGGCTTCCCCTTCTTTAGGGTGGGTATTTCCCCTGCTCCCTGTTCAGTCCCTGGGGGATTGCTGTTCTCACAGGGCAGGAGCTGAGGGTCTGTCACTGCTCTGCTGGGAACGAGTAATTTCCCTTTGCTCTGTGCCTGTGCAGTGACACCTGTACACACAATTCTGGCTGTGCTCTCGCACTTTCAAACTGACTTCAAGCTGTTGCGCTGAAGATAAACGGGGGGGAGTTAGAGAAAAGCTTTTATAGGTCCTTACAGTGATGGACTAAGACACAGAATAAATAAGGGGGATAAGGGCAGAAATCATTCGATACATAATTTTTCCAAATTACTGATCTCCTCAGCTCTCTCTGTGGTTAAGGAGGAGAGGAGATGCTGAGTGTCTCTGGAAAGAAGCTCCTAAAGATTAATCTGGAATATGGATGTTGATACAGCGAAAATTCTGAACAGTCTCCAATTTTTCGAGGTTGTTTTTGCTCTAAAGAAAACAAACACAGGGAAATCTGTGATTTTGGCAGTGGTCTAGGATGAGGGAAGATTGTTCATTTTGGGGTTGTAACTGCTCAAAACCTAAATGGATTTTTCCAATGTGACATGGTGATTCTAATAAAAACAAACAAACAAAAAAAACCTCAAAAAGACAGCAATCCCTCCCATATCCTTGGCAAGATATTTGTCCTTATTTTACACATTGTAACTGCAGTGATATTATTAAGTAAATTTAAATATTTGTGTGTATTTTTAGAGGAACTTTAATCAAAGCACAGACAATTCCTCCTGCTGATTCTTCAATCTAAAATATTGCCATTCCAATAGAAGAGAATGACACTTAAGATGCCTGCAATTAAGGTTTCTAATTTTGGCTAAATCATCTATTTTAACTCCATAAGTAAAAATAGGTGAATCATTGCAAGGTTTTTATTTTCCAAATATCAAACTACTACTACTTCTAGTAGTAGCAGAATAGAATACTACTATAATAGTAGAATAGTAGTAGAGTACTAGTATAGTATGTTAGTAGTAGAGTAGAATACTACTACTGTTATTATTTTAAATTATAATTATTAAATATATAAAATATATAATTTTGTTTCATTTATCTATTTAATAATAATTTAAATTTATTATATAAAATTAAAATGAAATTATTATTAAATATATATAAATAAACTCTATTTAGTTAGCTGAAGAAACAATTGTAAAAGAGCTTACATAAGTTGTAGAAGCAGAATTAATAAGATCTGCTCTTTTAGGAAGCTTTTATTTTATACTTTGTTATACATTTTTTTCAAGTAAAATTTAAAAAAAAAAAGCTGGGGGGGGGCAAGTTCTGAAAACGTGGCAGGTTCTGCTGCTGGGAGCAGAGCGAGGCTGTTTGTGCATCCACAGCCCTGCAGGACCACAGCCTTTATCCCAGTTTCCAAAGGAAATGGAGCTTCCCCGAGCTCTGTTTCACTGCTTGCAGCTCCTCAGTTCCCCTCCTGAATTAACTTGGAAGCTGCTGATTGACTTGGGCAGTAATTAACAGCATTAGAAATCCCCGGCACGGGGAGCTCTGGTGGAGCCTGTAGGAGCTGGGAATGGGAGGAAGGGCAGGCAGAAAACCCATTTCAGGGCTGCAGGTTCATCAGCCGTGTCTCCATGGCTGGAGGGGGCCTTGAATCTGTATTTTCCTACAGTTTGTGGGTGGGAGGTGAAGAGGGGACATTGAGGGAGGGACCTGGAGATGTCGCAGGAGGACGCAGCAATGGGGGGCAGCTAAAAAGGCCCAGATGGCACAGCGGGTGTTGTTACGGCGGGTGCTGTCTGAACAACTTCGTGGGGACAATCAGTGGGAAGCAGAGCTTTGTTTGGGCCCTGGGGAGGATGTTTTTTATCCCTGCCTCACCTCCATCAGCAGCACCTCGGGAAGCAGCTCTGGCTGGCAGGTGAAGCTGCTCCCAGCAGAGCAGGCTCTGCCATGCACCTGCTCTGTGCAGGGAGGATTTCCTCACGGCAGGAATCCCACAATCACAAAAATGGGGCAGAAACCACCTGATCCCACCACTTCAGAGGCCGCTCCTTGGGTTTCTTTCTTTCTTTTCCAGTTAAAACCCAGCCTTGGACTGGATTTCTTACAGCATGCGGTTCAACGCTGCTTTTTGGAGCAAATCGCTCTCACCCAAGTCTGTTAAAGTCTATTAAATCTCCCTCAGATGATGTTTAATTGGAGAACAAATTAACTGCCAGCTGAAGTTGTGTGAGCAGACTGCTCAAATGCTCGACTCCTGGCAAGGGGAATAAACACCCAGAGAGCAGGGAATGGACCCAGAGCCTCCCAAGTCCCCACCTGCCCTGCAGGAATGTGTTCTGGAAATCAGGGAAGTGTCAGGATTTACAGATTTGGGAGTAAAGTGAACTAAGTTACCATTAATAAAACAATCGCGTCCCAAAATGACTTGTAAAGGGTGAACTAGAGTCTCTGCCAGCGTGGACCACAAACCCACCAGTGGAATAAGGGAGTGGAAAAGGATCCAGTGTCTGGTGTGAGATGCACATTCGTCCTGCTTGTGTCGGGATCAGAAAAACGGAGGGGATGGAGAAGCTGGGAACCAGTGAGGAACTTGCTTTGTGTATGAGGAGAGCAGTTTTCCTAATAGAAAAACCTCTAAAGCTCGATCCAAATGTTTGGGTTCTCAGGAAACAATGGTTTCATCAGCGAATCTAACTACAGAGAGAACCCAAAAGACCCCAAATGAGGACAGTTCAGGGAACATGAGGTTTAGCAGTGCTGCTGCCTAGATGTGATTAATAAGGCTGCTGATATCCCACATCTTATCAGCTGACTATAACGCTGTTTTGTATATTTTGTTATCTCCATTCTGCATTGTGGTGTGGGTGGATAAATAGAAATACCATGGAGGCGACAGGAAACAAAACAAAAATAATCAAACATGTTTATCACTAGAGCATTAAAATGGCTGCTGTGGCAGACACCAGATGAATTATGCAATACATAACTTAATTCTCTGGGCCACAGATGTTTCATTTTTCCTGCAAGAAGCTGATTGAACCTTGAATGACAGTTTCAGGCAGTCTTTGATTGCTCTGTGGGTCACATGCTTGATATGACCTGCATTTGAGTTGCTTTCTACATGCTGTTGCTTTATAAAACATGTAAAATTGACATCGTGTTGGCTGCTCAAGGCCAAGTCAGGAGTAATTCCATGGGTTTGATGTGCTTTGAGTGCAAGGAGGGGAGAGGGAAGGGTGCCTGTGTTCAAATTCTGGTGTGTTATTGAGTCAGCTGAAGTCAGGAGAGGGGAATTGCAGGAAGCTCTTTCAATTTGTACCAGGAGGCACGAGGAAATTGGGAGTTTGCTGCATCCGTGTCATCTCGCGTTGTTAGGAAATTCTGTCACATCAGGAATGGCTCCTGCTTCCCAGGGCAGTGCTGGGAGTGTTTGTCTAAAGCTGAGCACAAACATTCAGGCACAAACTGGAGGTTTTGTTCCCTACCCTGAGGACTCCATCCTGCAAATCTGCTGGGCCTTGTGCTGCTGCAGCACCTCAATCTCAGGGCCTCAGTGTGGGTGGGATTCTGACATAAATACGTGAAAAATTAAAGATCAGGATGTTCTTCCTTGCTCTTCTCCATAAAGGCAGGTCGAAGGATCGCAGCAGGATGGAATTGCAGGGTCTCTGCTTGCGTCCCAGTGTAGAACCTGCAGTCTGGAACCCACAGCTCCAGAGGTTCCAAGTTTCCCACCAATTTTCCATGCAAATTTCCCTCAGGAGTTGGTGAAAAATGGATTTTTTAGACAAGATTATTTGTTTCTGCAAATTTCAGGTGCAAAAAATTGTCTTGAGTTTCAGCACCTTCTTTGAACTCCACTGTGGCCCAAAGGATTGGGATCAGTGCTCTGAGATGGGAGGAAACCCAGAATGATCCAAATCTGGACACTCCTAATTTCTGAACTTAATGCAACTCACAGGGCTTTGCAGGGTGAAGCAAAAACACACTGAAAGAAAAATATCTGATCAGGAGAAAAAGGATCTATTGCATTTCTTTTCCTTTTTTGTGACAGGCAGCATGATTGCTGGTCATGGAGTTCAGAGAACTGTTCCTAGGGAGAGAAAAACACAAAGAGAGCTGAGTAAGAGGTTTTTTAAATGAAGGGTTAAACAATCTGGGGAGCCAAAATTCATACTGGCCGTGGTGCAACATGTGCAAGTATGTGCCACATAAGAAAATAGGATTGCCATCAAATAAAAATGATGGATCATCTGTTTAAATATTGGGGTTGGTTTTTTTTTAATCCAGCCAGTACATCTTTTCTTTCCTCCAGCTGCTTACATTAAGTGTTCTCTGGTTTGCCAAGTGTGCCAAGGTTGTGTGTGTGTGACTCTGTGGGAATTGCAGCTCTGGGGTGCTGTGAGTTGATGTTATCTGTAACATATAATTCTCATTTTCCTCTTTGCCTTTTATTGAGCATATCAATTAGTGTCAGTCATACCAATCTCTCTCCAGAAATGATTAAGAAAACACTGATGATCTTTAGAAACTGTTCCCTCATGTATCACTGGAATAAAGCCGATTTCTGTTGTCTTTAAAACTTTATAATTGCAAACATGATTGTTTTATCCCTGAAATCCTGACTTAAAACATGAAGAGAAAACAAAGTGCTGTGCAGGTTTTCTTGGAAAGCACTTCTCTGATGGACTGAAAGATGTTTTATTCTATAGGGTCTTTTCTCTCTAATGATTGAGATGATTCCTGTTTTGTCAGGATGCTGCTCAGTACCCTGGGCTTTATAAGCAGTTTCTTTAACCTTTTTCAATATTTGATGATCACTTGACACCTTTCAAGCGCCCAGACCCTGGTTTATTTGAAGATCATACCTGCAGCTGGTGTGGCTGCTCAATCCTGGTGTGCTTAATGAGGAATCCTTCCCTGAGATTTATTTCCCTGGATCCGTGTGCGGGGGCAGCGAGAGGAAACCGGGATGGATTCGAATAAAACAACAACAAAAAGATGGGAAAAACCTTGGGTCTCTCTGCTTTTTGCTGAGGGAGGAACTTGATTTAGTGCAGGGTGTCTGCACAGAGGGGTCTGGGCAGTGTCCAGTGGACATTTCCCCACTCCCAGATTAGTGCAGATGACGTTGGGTGTAATCACTGAGCACCTGAACCCAGCCTGCCTTTGATCTCTCGATTTAAACCTCCAGTCTTCCACTGCTTAGCAGAGAGGGGATTTTTTTTTTTCTTCAATTGAGTTCCTAGGAAAGGAAACACCCAGTTCATTACTAAACTTGGTGGATTTATGAATCCCTGAACAGAGAAATTCTTTTACAAGAGGCTTGGATTTATATGACACTGGAAAAAGGATTATCTGATCTGAAGATCCGTAGAGGGTTGCTCTGAAAGAAAATATTAACCTATAGCTCTTGCAATTTGAAAAGTAGATTTGAGAACTTAGCAGTGAAAAGTGTGTGAGATCTTCCCCTTTGACATGTTATGCTGGAATCAGTTTTATATTGTTATTTGTACAACCCTTCTGCCCAATATTCCATCTTGTACTGGCAGTAAAGGTGAATTAATCCTCTGTGGATGTTTGTTGGATTGGAATAATTATGAATTCTAAAAAACACGTAAATGTGTGTACAGCGATACTCATTAAGTGCCAAAAAGTGAAATTAATGGCTTTTTTATATTATCTTCCTTTGGAAACTTTCTAAGAAAGTGTTTGTTGGTTTCTTTTTTTCCTAGAAATTAGGCAAAAAATCCTGGGCACCTTGGCAGGTCGCTGAGGAGCAGGGATTAGCTGAGGGCATCCACAGCTGAGCTTAGGAAGTGCTTTGAATTTGGGTAGGGAGTTTTTCATCCCTCTGCTTTGCTTAAAGAAAAAAATAAAATTGCATATTCAAATGCTGGAATGCTCTTGTGCCCTGAGTGAATGCCGTGATCATTGGGCTGCAGGCAATTCTGCCATTGTTTAGTGATCCGAAATTGCTTCCTAGACCCAGGAACCTTCCCTGATAAAAATTTCATTGAAACTTGAAAAAAAAATTCACTGCACTGCCTTTTGCTCTTTTTTTTTTTCTTCTTTAAATGTTTTGGCCCCTGTTCTTCTTTTCTTCCCTTCCCAAATCTCCCAAATAACCTCACATTTTTTGCCCTGTGCTGGCCAAGTGCTGGGTTGCACTGCCTGTAACTTTAAGAGGCTGAGCTGTTTACCTAATTTGGCCAAAATCTGCTCTGTGCCGATCACGGATATATGTTACAAGGAGGATTTTTATCTTTTTTTTTTTCCTTAATTAAACATAAATGCACATTAGTTGATAATGTCTGCTTTTAGTTTGAAATTGCCTGTGTAAATGTTTGGGTAATTAGAACATTTTAACAAGCCCCACTGGCTCCATATACCGTTTGCTCTGACTAGTAAACTTTTACATGTTTATAAAGAAAACAAATGTAGGGGGGGGTAAAAAAAAAATGTTGTTTGGCTTTGCCAAACCAAAGTATTAATCTGCCCTGGTAGGGAAGTTTCTTGGCCACGCCACTGACTGCAGTTTCCAAAGTGTCATCTGTATTTTTCAGTCCTTCCATGTATAAAGAATCCAACAGCAGTTTCCTTCAAGGTTGAGTAAGTTTGAATGTTTAGGGGGCTGTAGCCACAAGATTTGGCAAACCATTCACTTGTCATGTTAATAAAAAAGGAATTGTTTCTGCCTCTTTAAGCTAGTAGCTAAATGAAGGGCTTGGATCAAGTGGATTTTAATCATAAAGTCCAGATTCTTCTTGCTTGCATCTAAATAACTTCGTGGTGTTCAGAGTTTTCGTCTGATTTAATTTTATTTAGAAAAAGAACTGAGCTTCTTCCAGTTACCAACCCTTGAATTTGCTGACTTGTTGTGCTGTTCAAACCTAATCGGTTTTCTCGATCTTAAAATGAAAATCGAGCCTTTCTGCACTTTTTATTTTCCCTAAGCAATTGAATTGAAAAGTGGGGTGGTTTGGGGTTCTTTTTTTCAACTCCTTAAGTTGTTTTTTATAGATGGCATGTTAGCTTTGAGGGCTGTTTCATGACTGGTAAAAGCTTATACCTTGTAAAATCCATAGCTTTTAATGCATTTTGTTTCTCACTTCAAACACAGCACCGAGACAAGAAATAATAGAATATTTCATGGTCACACTGTTCCAACAGTTCAGATTCTTTTTACGTGGCGATGCTGATTTTGTAGCTCCAAGTGCTTGGGCTTAAAATTTGATTTCCTAAATTCCTTAGTCTAAAAACGTTGAAACTTAGAACAAGCTGTAATACACCCTGAAGAACTGTCTTGCTTACATGATTACTTTTCCTCTGCCACGGAGATTACAAGAAACTAGATCAGATAAATGATTATATTATCTGTGGAATGCAAAAAACACTGGGTAGATAACATTTATTCCTGAAAACAGCTTTTCCCCACTCTTCTTCTCATGATCTGTGTTAATGTTTAGAAGGTATCACCCTCGACCAAACCTGATAAATGTTGGGTCACAATGTGGAAATCTGGTGTAACCCACCATAAATATCAGTGTATTTGAGCAAAATATCTTCTTGTTGTTAATTACCCTCATTCTCTGGATCTGAAGAAAGAACTTTTCTCCTTGCCTTCAGCGCTTGGGGCGATGGGGAAATTGAGATATTCATGAGGGGCCAAGGTGTGTGCTCCTTCAGGAATAAAGAAAGTAAAAAGGGAAATACTCAGATCTCTGGCTCCGAAAAGTCAGTTTAGTTCACGTGGGGTGACTTCGGTCACAGGTGGATTCTGGGTAGCCAAAATTTTGTTACTTGGGTGAAGAAATTCTTCCCAGGGAGGGTGGGCAGGCCCTGGCACAGGGTGCCCAGGGAAGCTGTGGCTCTCCCTGGATCCCTGGGAGTGTCCAAGGCCAGGCTGGAGCAGCCTGGGACAGTGGCAAGTGTCCCTGCCCTTGGCAGGGGTGGAACAAGGTGATTTTCCAAGGTCCCTTCCAAATTCCCTTCAAGATTCCCATCAGATTTTCAGTGCAAACCTGCAAGACAAGCCTGGAGCTGGATGGTGCTTTGCCTGCCAAGTTGTTCCATTGAAATAAAGAGAAATATTGAAATAGGAAGGGCTGAAAATGAGCAAATGTAGTGGAGGGTGAATACATCAAAAATGACCTGTGTGGGACTCATTCAGTGAGCCAAGCAGAGCTGCCTCGTGCCTGACAGGTCTGAATTTGACACAGTCCTTTGTAAACAATAAATCAATGCAGGTTGTTTCTGTGAGTGCATAAAAGGTGTGAGAACTGTAATTTATTTTATAATAAATACTTGTGCTGAGCAAACAGTGAATGCAGCTATTAGAGACTTTCTCAAATAAGTGATTTTAGGCTGCTGAGTGCCAGCTACTGATGTGGTAGTCGAGCTTTTAAAATGAAAAGCCTGAATTCCTTTTGAAGATTCTCCTGAATGCTGTTGACACTTGTGCTAGGAAAGAATACAGAGTAATTTAATTCATTACTTTACTTAAAGATAACGTTTATGGTTGCAGCATTACCCTCCATCGGTGTGCAGGCTCCTAGGCTGGAGGTGTTTACTTGAATTTTTTTGGAGATGTTGCATCCTTTTATTAGGTGTGCTGAAAATATTGGGAGAAAAAAAACGTAGGAGGGGAAGGGGAGTTCAGGATCAGTCAGCTGGTGTGTCTGGATACAAGGACAAAGGGACAATTTTGCCTTTGGCTACAGTTTGACACTTTACTGGATTCAGTCAGAATTATCTGCGCACGCTGAAGGGCACAAATGTCATTTTTATGGCATTCTATATCCTCAGTTGCTTTTTTTTTTGTAATTGGCTGTGTATCCCAGTGCTGTAATAGAGCTCTTAAATCCTGACCCCGGCCAAAATTGGACACAAATACCAGTATTAATATTTCTCTCCATTTTAAATGCAGGGTTGAGTCTTTCTACCTTGTTTTTCCATCACCATCTTGTGTTTCCCTGGCAGGCACCCACTTTTCCTGTGGCTCGGGGTGCTCCTCTGCTTTACTGCTCTTGGTCCCCTCTCCCCTTAGTCTATTGGCCTCAGATTCCTTCCCTTGCTCCTCTGTCTTCTCCAGTTTCCTGACCTCTGGCTCTCCTTACCTTGCCCCTTTCAAGGTGGCTGATGGTCCTTGGATGGGTCCAGACTCCCTCACACTTCCACCCCGTCCCACTCCTCTTTTCTCCATCAGACTCATCTTCCTTTCTGCCAGAAAAAAAGAGAGTTTCCCTGGCTGAGCTGAAAGCCCACCTTCTGCTCCCAAAGCCAGGCACCCTTCCTCTCCCAGTCACAGGGGATTTTGCTTTTGAGTCTTTCACTCCTCTCAGGTGCTGTGTTGTTCCAGACCTTTGGCTGATAGCTGGCACCCCCTGTTTGGGTGGGAATGCAGGGATTTTATTTTCCAGGGAAGGAGAGGAAGCTGGATTGGCTTCAGCTGGAGCTGGCATGCTGGGATGGGACATTCCCAGCTCTGCTCTGGGTGCCGTGTGACATAACCCAGACTTCATTTACTGGCTCCATGTAACCTGAGGCATTCACACATAAATTGAGCCCAAATGCAGAAGCTTTTACAAAGAGGATCCTTAAACTATCCTGGCTAAAATATTTGTGAAATGCTGGGAAGCATCTTTTTAGTGTGTTGGGATGCTCTCTTCCCTCTTATCTCTCTTACTGATATACAGTGGGGTCACTTGCATGGGCTTTGGGACATCTTTTTACATTAAATATTGTCATTTCCATAAGTGAGTTAGTAAGTTTTTCAGGCCTGGAGTCTGAAGCAAAAGATGTTTCACAACTGCAGAGGCTAAAGAGATGGAAAGTGTTATTGCAGGCTGATGTTAATGTGCCCGGGTCAGTCTCGTGGCTACTCCCTTGAATCCTTTTTTGCCCAGGCAGTGGTTGTTCAGTTCAGTAAGTAATGACCATTATTTATTAATTCCAAACATGGTGTGCAGGATTTCTGCCCAGTATAAGAGCACATTAGCTTCTCCTGCACAAGAAAACACATGCTAATCTCTTTTCCATTATTGTCCAAAAGACATTTTCAGAAGGCAGTTCACGTTGCCTCAACAACATTAAAGGCCGTAATTAAAAATAATTTTCCATTAATTTATATACGTGCACATTTACTTATTATGATCTTTTGCTGCATTTTCCCTAAGTGTACACCCAAAAACCTAAAATGCTGTTGAGGAATAAGTCAATATTCACGGTAATGATCCAGTGTGGAGTGTGCCAGAGCCCTGATGTACTTCAATTAACCAACCTTCCTAACAAACACCTGCACAGGGAAATGGATCTTCTGTGGGAACCAGCAGGAAAACAAATCCTGACTTTTCTGCATGGGCAGAGGAAGGGGATTCCAGTATTTCACAGCTTTTACTCATAATGATCTGCTACAGATTAAAAACAAAAACCAGACATTATGGTGTTGGCAGATTGCAAAAGGACTTGCTGGTAAAGCTGCTGTTCAGAGGAGATGAGGACAGTGTTTATTGCTTCCATATGCTCCAGGCGTACAAGACAGGCAAAATGTCTGGGGAGAATAATATGTCTTCTTATATTGATACGGAACATTCTTTAGGGCTGTCAGCCCATTCTCCTGGTACCTTTCCCAGGTGAGAGCCTGAGTGGGAAATATTTGCCCATGACTGAGCATGAAGATAAGAAAAGATTGCTTAAAGATTGGGGAAGGATTGGCTCCATTTATGAAGTATTAGAAATGCTGATTTTTGAGGGGGTCAGGTCTGGGAGCTGCTCCCTAACATGGAGACCTGAAGGATCTCTTTTTTTCCTTGACTATTTGTATAGTTTTCAACCCTTTGACTTTCCAGTTCAGTTTTGCAAAGTGCATTAGGAGTCTAAATTTAGAGTTTGATAAATTCGTGTCAAAAAAACCCTCTCTTCCACGTAATGTAGAATTGAATTTCTTGGTCTCTTTGACCTCTTGATATATATATATATATATTTTTTTTTAGCAAAATTAAAATCAAACTTCTGGGCACACTGAAACAAAAGAGTAGCTGGTTGCTTTTGTGTATTTGGGGAGTTGATTGAAGAGCTGCAATCTTTGATTTCTCCATAATTATCACTTGGGAAGCACCTTTACGTGTTTGAAAAATGACACTGCCTGGAATTTGGGGGAGTAAGACCTTCAAAGATCCAATGAACATGCTCAGATATCAATTTGCCCATTGCATGGCAAAACGGGGAGCAGGCAAAGGAATTGGAGATTTGCAGGCTGGTCCAGAAAACTCCAGAGGATCTCACCAGTCAGGAGATGAGCTGCTCAGTCCTGCTGTGTCCTTTTACAGATAAATATTGACAACTGGTGGTGTTTGTGTGCCTGGGCTCGTGCAGCAGCCGTTCTCTGTGTGATAACAAAACTTCTGCTCTCTTGTTCTCCCAGGGCTGATGAAATCGAGATGATCATGACAGACCTTGAAAGAGCGAATCAGGTAGGATTTCAAATGAGTCCCCCATAAAATTCTAAGTGTGACTTTGATTATTCTTTTCTTTAATTCTCTTTTGGATTTCATGACAGTTCTTTTATATGCACTTCGCAGCCATAACTGCGTGGAGTAAGAAAATATGCAAATTTGGAGCAAAATACAGCTCTTCAGGGATGCTCAGTAAGGATTGTGTGCACAGTAGAGCAGTGCTTGCCATATATTTACCTTCTAATAATTTAAACTTACATTTCCCACTGTAGTTATTCTTGGCTTTATGTTTCTAAATCCATCGTGTTGGCCCCTGCTCAGGTGCAGGTGAATGGTTTGCCCAAGTTAAAGGGCCTCTGGCTGTGGCTGTGGCAGGGCTGCAGGTTTTGGGGACTTCTCCAGACTTTTCCCCCCCCCTTCCTTTTCTGCTATGTTTTATTGGCGTATTAATTTTTAGCAAGGGTTGGATCAGACTGTTCTTTCTGTGCAGGACCACAAAGAAATTGCCATTTGTTCCTGCAGATGTTAATTTGGGCTGTGAGATGTCTCTCTGGCCATCCCTCACAGTGCACACGCTCCTGACACCAGTGGCAGAAATACTGAGTTTTAACAAACCCAGACCCAAGAGCCATGCAGAGAACCCTTCTGAGTGAGTGAGGTGGTGGAGGAGATGGTTGTGGCCAGGCAGGATTCCATGACAGTGGAAATTCCACAAGCCACTGGGTGATGGTTTCACAGAGGGAAACCTCAGCCAGGCATTTGCTAATCAGTGAGCTTCATTAACCCCTCTGCCCATACAGGCAGAGACTGCAATCTCAGATCTCCCAGGCTGTGGATTTGCAATCCAGCTGCAGTTTACCTGAGAGCAGCTCCACTCCAGGAGGAATAGTGGCAGCTCCTTCCCCTCCCTGGGTCCTGCTGTCAGCAGTGGTTGTGTGAGCCAGACCAGGTCACTGATCCCTGTTGAAAATGTACCCCCTGCTCCAGCTGCTGTTTTGTTTTGTCTTTTCCCTTTTGCCAGATCAGCTTTCAGCCCCCACACTCCCCTCCTGCAGCTGTCAAGTCTACAGCAAGTGCTATTGGCCTTTACATTAGTTCTTGGAAATGGGAAAAAGTACAAACCACAGGATCATTTCCACTGGAAAAGCCCTCCAAGATCATCCAGTCCAACCATCACCCAGCCCCGCCAGGGCCACCACTAACCCATGTCCCCAAGGGCCGCATCCACAGGGCTTTGAAATCCCTGGAGGGTGGGGACTCCATCCCAGCTGTGGCAGGGCTGGACAACCCTTTCCATGAAGAGATCTTCCCTGATACCCAACCTAAACCTCCCTTGGAGCAACCTGAGGCTGTTTCCTCATGTCCTATCACTCACTACTTGGGAGCAGAGCCCAACCCTCACCTAAAGCCCCCTTCCAGTTGTAGGGAGAGAGAAAATCCCCCCTGAGCCTTTTTTTCCCCAGGCTGAGCCCCCCCAGCTCCCTCAGCCACTCCTGGTGCTCCAGACCCTTCCCCAGCTCCATTCCCTTCTCCGGACACACTCCAGCATCTCACTGTCTTAATGAAGCCAAAGTCATATTTGTAAGTTGTTGAGTTGATTATTTAGTCAGTAAAAAGCAAATCGGTGCTTGTACAGTGGGTTTTTAGTTCTGTCAAAGAACTTTTGTAGACAGCATTAAATATTTATGAAAGTGCTAGTAATTATTTGAAAATATGTAGACTTTTTAGAAATTATGTAGGTGTTAAAAATGTTTTGGTAGAATTATTTTGTGATTTTTGCAAAGACAGTACATTTTGCAATGATTTACCCAGTAGCTGGTTTTTTCCCTCAGTCTAAAGGGGGCTGTAGTTAAAGAACAGGTATTTCTGAATTGCTTCTTGCCTCCTAAAATGGATTATACCTATTTATCCAGAAATGCTATTTTTCTATCTAGCTGGTACAAAGCTGCAATGTGGGTTGTTTTTCGGGTTTGTTTTTTTTACTTCATTGTGGTGCTTTTCCTGTAATTAGGTAAAATTTATAACTGCTAACGTGCAAAACCCTTAGTTTGGTTGTAATTCTGCAAAATCTGACTGTACATTAAACTAGCATGCTGTTCATCTGAGCTGTTGGAAGGCCAGAGGAGGGGATTCAGTTTCCCCTTTCCCCATCTTCCTCTCTTCTTCCTCCTGCTGTGGTCCCATTCCCTCCCAAACAGCATCTCTGGCACCTGGGGGACCCTTCACTGAGCCCCCTGAGCTCAGGAAGTGCAGGAAAGCCTGGATTTGGGATGGAGGGTCCACATTTGTTCTCTGTGGCTTTGGCAGCTTGAGGCAGCTCAACAAAACATGGGAGAAGCCACTGAAAATCACAGAATCATGGGATGGTTTGGGTTGGAAAGGACCTTAAAGATCCTACAGTGCCACCCCCTGCCATGGTCAGGGACCTTCCACTGTCCCAGGCTGCTCCAAGCCCTGTCCAACCTGCCCTTGGACACTGCCAGGGATCCAGGGGCAGCCACAGCTCCTCTGGGCACCCTGTGCCAGGGCCTGCCCACCCTCACAGGGAAGAATTTCTTCCCAATATCCCATCTCTCACTGCCCTCTGGCAGTGGAAACCATTCCCTGTGTCCTGTCCCTCCATCCCTTGTCCCCAGCCCCTCTCCAGCTCTCCTGGAGCCCCTTTAGGCCCTGGAAGGGGCTCTGAGCTCTCCCTGGAGCTTCTCTCCAGGTGAGCATCCCCAGCTCTCCCAGCCTGGCTCCAGTTCCTTGGTGTCCTCTGGAATTGCTCCGGCAGTTCTGTGTCTTTCTTGTACTGGGGCCCCTTCTCCAGCTCCTCCAAGGCCACAGAGTCCCTTGGTGTCCCCATGAGAGACACTCTGTGGCCTTGGAGGAGCTGGAGAAGGGAAGGGCAGGTTCACCTGGGGAGCAGCAGGAGCTGCTGCGGTGGCTCAGCCCATTTGCTGAAACGTGCCCATAGAGTCTTTGCCTTGTGTGATGCATTACCTTTATAAAACACTTTGATGAATTATATCTAATCTTTGCAGCAGCAATTCCTGTGTTTTACCTCTTCATAGTTGAAAAAAAAAAAAAGAAAAAAAAAGAAATTAAATCCATTGCACAGGCCAGAAAGTGAGTCTGCATCAGGCTGAAGTGTTACAATTGCAGAAACAAGTACTTAACCTAATTATGTATTTAATAGTTAAATTAACATTTCCTTTTACCATTTCAGTAAGTGCTCATTCCCCATTATTAAGGCTACCTTTAAAGAGTAGTGCTCAGCACGACTCCTGCTTTGTTCAGGGACTGCCTTGCTGGTGTGGATGTGATGTTTTCTGCTCTGGAATTAGCACTGACCCAAACTACTGGGATTCAGAGCACAGGTCTACATCTTTCCACGAAAAATATGGGAAAAGGAAATAGTACATTTTTGTGAATCTGACATTTCTTGAAAATGCCTTTCCCCATTACTGCCCTTTTTAAATCCAGAGCTGGCACTTCACAACTTCCTTTGCTGTTGTGAGGACTGCTCTGTGGCTCCTCAGAGGTGGGGAGTGCCTTTCCCCCTCCAGTCCTGCAGGAACAGGGGGTGGACGTGCTCCCTTGGTCCAGGTGTCCATAAAAAGATCAAACCCATGAGCACAGAGCCCATGTTGTGGCTCCTGCCCCCGTGTCCTGTGGGGTGAAGCAGGGACCATTCTTACCTTCAGCTGCATCACCTCTCTTCTCCCAGCGGGTTTTTCTCACTTGGATCCTCAAGTTTTTTCATGCAGGAGTTTTCTGGGCTACTTTACATGATACCAACCCCAGAACAAATTACTGGCTCATCAGAATAATTGCCTTTAAATGCCAGTGAGCTTTGCAATTTTCTGCTCAGAGAGAGGGAGGGGTAGTGACCACAAAGCTCCATCCCTCTCCATTGTGTCATTAACACAGGGTGTAAACTGAATTTTCCCACAAAATGTAATAGTGGGAGAAATTAATCCCTGGCTGGGACAGAGGTGGCTGCTGGAGGTGGGGGCTGGTGACAGCCTCTTCTTCTTCAGCTGCTCACCCAGGAGCCATTAATCCACAATCTTCAGTGGGGTTTTATGGCAGGGCGGGCAGAGATCAGGGTACACCAGGTTACACCCACTGTGAGGGTGACGTGGGTGTAACCCTTCCCTTTGAAAGTCCTGAGAGGTTTTTCTTTGCATATAAAAAAAGGCAAAACCAGTGCATTAAAACGTCTGGTCCAGCTGCAGCTGCCTCGAGAGGAGCTGTTAGCTGCTGCCATGGAGCTTTAGGAGGGATGTAAGGTCTGAAGCCAAAAGCCCCGTTGTTTTCATGGTAAAAGATGCAATTCCATCATCTCCCAGGCAGCAGGAGAGCCGTGGCTGCAGAACCCCTGTCCATCCCCTCCTCATCCTGTGGCTCAGGCCTGTGCAGGAGCTGAGGGAATAATAGAGCCAAGTACAATAGGAAGGGCTCCTCTTCACTTTATTAACCCAGCAGCTCAATGACAAAACTTGATAACATAACCCACGAGTTCCCCCTGCATTTCCATGAAGATTTAATAATGCTGTAGTTTGGTGAAGGGACTCGTTTTATTAAGATTTCATTTTGCACAATAAATCACTGCATATTTTCTGATATGCTACGAAGTATAAGAATAAATAATTAAAACTAAACTACCCATACTTGTCAAAATAAATGATTTATCATAGTTTGGGATACAGCATCTTTGAATTTTTTATTGTTTGATTCCCAGAATATTCTAATTTCCAATCAGGGAAGTTAATGAAGCTCCAGTATACATTTCTGCATTCGCAGCAGTTACAGTTGTGTGACTGTTTATTTTAGACAAATATTTATGGTTAGCACTTTCCTGTACCTTTTCAAGTTTACACCTTCCCAGTAAGTGTTTATGGCAGCAAAGTTCTGCCGCCAAAATGAATCTTTTGGGACGACAAATTTATTCAAATGAATTATTGTTCTGTCTCTGTGCTTCATCCAGGAACCTGGAATCAGCCCGTTGTGCCTGAGAAAGGCAGAGGTTTTTGTTGGAAAGAATAACTCCTAGGTTGTGAAGACAGAAATATTTAAATGTATTTTAATATTTAAATATGTTAAATATATTTAACTTTTTTTTAATTACAGCAGGACTCTTTTTAAGATTTTAATACTGAGTCTAAATTTGTGGCTTCGCGTCATTGATGTGTCCAGATCTCTCTTCTGCCTTTATACACTGATCATCTGGTTAAAAGAAAATAAAATCTAATAGGCTTTGTAATTCGAGCTTTCTGTAAAGAAAAAACTGCCCTTTCACTTTTAAAACAAAAAGAGGAGAACTTTGGTTTCAGTTGTTTGATCCTGAGTTATTGTATTTTCATCTGAAAGGGGAGGATATAGATTTGAAAAGCAGACTCAAGGATAGGTATCCTTAGATTTTGGCGGTGGTAAGAGAAAGAAAATGTGAGACCTTTTGTGTGGACTATGTTGTGTAAGCTATAGAAGAAGAATTAATATATTTTTTCTTCTGTTATCCCTTTGGAAGAGCCAGACGATTCCATTGGTTTTCTTTCCATCTTCACAGTGCTGATAGTGCTTCCAGATTTCTACTTCTTATTTTTCCTGGGGAAAGAAAGTCAAATATAGAAACTTCTAATACCAATAAATCAAGAAAACTGTACTTTCTAAAATATAGCAGCTTTTATTAAAGAATCTAGACTGGATCAATATCATTTATTCCACAGAAATGTGGTGTTGGGTTTTAAAGTGTGTAGAGGAAGAGTTAGTGAATTTGAGCATTTTTTTGGAGCCAAACTGCCACTAAAATGCATAAAACAGTGTCTGCTGTAAAAGTAGAAAGAAAACCTCGCCAGGGTGTTTTAGCAGAAATGCTGCTCTCAAGATTATTTTTTATTTCCTTGGGTATGGCACCTTCCTGTCTCCAACAAATCACATTTGGAAAATGGTTCGAAAAGATATTCCTGCTAAGTGAGATTGCCATAAAATATGTATGTTTTTGAGCAGCAGATGGAATAAATTCCCCTTTTCACTCAGCAGCACGAGTGCAGCACAATGCAGGTGGTGCTGGTGCTCTGGGGGGTTTGCTGTGGCCCACACCCCTGATAAGGCATCCTTGGGCTTGCACTTCCATGTGGAAGGGAATTCATCCTGCCTTGACTCCTGCATTGCACCAAGGCTGACACAGACACTGCCAGAAGATTTGCTTTTATTTCTGACTCCCTTGGCAGTGAACTGGATGCTTTCATTGTGTGCCATCACTCTGGGGAATTGCCCCGTCCCTGGAAGTGCTCCAGGCCAGGTTGTGATGCCTTGGGAAGGCTGGAACAGAGACTGAACAGACCTAAGAGAATAAAGTAGATATTTATTGAAAGGCCTTTAGGGTACGTCTTGGGCAGGACAAGAGCCTGGCCAGGGCTGCACCCAAGGTGGACCCAAAATGGGCACAAAATGGACCCAAACTGGTCACAAAGTGGATGACCAGTCACGAGGTCTCACTCTCTTCTAAGTTTTGGTTCATTTCCATCTTGGGGTTTAATTGTCCAGTTACAGCTCCAGGCTGTGAGGTCCCATCCTTCTTGTTCCTCCCTTCAGCCCACCCTTGTTTGTGCTTTTGGGGCTGAAAGTTGTCCTTGGTGTGCAGCAGGAAAAGGATTTGTTTTGTGTCCCTGCTCTGTGCAGAGCTGAGTGACACTGACTGTGAGCTCAGAGCTGCACCCCTGGGCAGCGCAGAACCTGAGAAACATGAAAGCTCAAACTTAAGGCATCAGTTGGATGGAGCTTGGGGCACCCTGGGATAGGGAAAGATGTCCCTGCCCTGGCAGGGGGTGGAATGAGATAAGATTTAAGGTCCCTCCCATCCCAAACCATTCCATGGATCCAGTTAAGTTACTCTGCTTCATGGCAGATGAGGTCGTTCACTCAATCCTGGGATTTCACTGTCTGTAAAATGGGAATAATAATGTTTACTTTACAAAGGTCATTTGAGATCCTTGCACAGAGAAGTTCTGTATAAAGGCAAAATATGGTTAATATTATTTTCATGCAAACATGAGTTTCCTGCAAATGCCTGCCTATCAGTTGGGAATACATTTATCTGGCAGCCTTTCAGCACACTGAGGAAAGTGCAATAGCCTGAAGACAAGAATGAAGACAACCCAACCTCTTCTGGTTGGTAGACTTTTTCTTTTTTTTTTTTTTTTTTCCATATAATTCTCCATTGTTGGAAAAAAATAGGTGCCAAAGCCCTGAAAAATCTTTCATGTCCCTGATGTTCTGCTAACCTTGCTGCTGTTCTATGGAAGTTAGGGCCATCTAAAGGTTTTATAGCAAATTTTTACATCTGAAAAGTTAGGAAATTGAAGCCACGTTGAACCAGTGTGTTTTAATTGATGTTGTACTCCGAGAAACACAGCTTTTCCAGCAGCTTGCAAGTCTGAATGTCAGCTCCAAGCGTGGTGATTGCTGCCATAACCAGGCTCATTAACTGCAGCAGAATTACTTGTGATAATACCCACTCCTCGCCCATAGGAAGATTTTCCCACATACAGCACTGAATTTAGCATGGAATAAGGAAATAGAGTTCGGCTGGTGGAACTTTAAGGGAAAGGTTATACATTTTTTTTCACATAAGTATCTCATTTTGCTGTTCACACCACTGGTCTTTGATCAAATTAACATTTTACTGTAAGTAGAAGAGCACTCGGTTCATGCTATTCATTATCTTGTCAGGAAACAAGGAGAATAATTTAAACTGGATATATTGTGTAAGGCTCTTTTTTTTTTTTTTCTATTTTTAATTGGAAAGCACACGGCAGCGTTACGATCGTGACCTCCTGGCTCCACTGTGAGCAGTACAATATTTACCTGCTGTATGAAGGGAAATGGAACTATTTTGAAATATTTTGTTACCAGGGAGGTAGCTCCTTACGAGAAAACAGTGGTGTAGGAATTAGGAGGAATTGTATGACTCGACTGTGCTGAAAAATAGGATTTGGGGCAACACTGGATTTGCATGAGCTTCATCAAAGCCATTAGTGTGACTGTCACTGGTCATTGGGGGGTTTTTTTTTAGGCTGTGCATAGGATTTGCGAGTAAGAAAACAAGAGTTTTAGCACTGACTGGTGAAAAGCAACTGTGCTGGGGCATTTCCAGTACCTAAAGGGGCTCCAGGAGAGCTGGAGAGGGACTGGGGACAAGGGATGGAGGGACAGGACGCAGGGAATGGTTTCCACTGCCAGAGGGCAGGGAGAGATGGGATATTGGGAAGGAATTGTTCCCTGGGAGGGTGGGCAGGCCCTGGCACAGGGTGCCCAGAGGAGCTGTGGCTGCCCCTGGATCCCTGGCAGTGTCCAAGGGCAGGTTGGACAGGGCTTGGAGCAGCCTGGGACAGTGGAAGGTCCCTGACCATGGCAGGGGGTGGTTTTAAGGTCCCTTCCAAACCAGGCCTTTCTGTGATTCCATGAATCTCTCTGTATTTCTCAGCTGAAGTGAGACAGTTCCATAGAAACAGAAGGTTTTTTGAACTTCCCAGTGGCTCTAAGTTGTGTAAGATTCCTTGGGTTCAGCTATTTTCCATCCTGGGCTCCTGTCTCTGGCTGCACTCTTTTTTCTTACTTCAGGAAAAATTGTTCAACCATTTTTAAGAACAAGATTAGGGGGAAAAAAAATCCATTTTCCCCCAGATGTTACAATGTTTTCTTGCTCTTTTGGTGAGGAGCCTGCTGTGCCCAGATTTAATGGAAGGATTTTGACGATGGACAGTTTGCTTTTTTCTCAGGGTTGTATCTTCTGTTGCTTCAAGTAGAAAAATAATTTAAAAAAAAAAATAATTTAAAAACAGCCTCAAGTTTGGCCAGCCTATGAGAGTCTGGAAAAAGGAGTTCACAGAAACTCAGCAGAATCTGGTTTGAATTTGTTTAGGCTTTGCTGCCGGTGCCTGTCCCAGGCACGCTGCAGTCTGTCACTGCTCTGGCTGGGTGAACATTAACCAGGCAGGTTTTGCTTTTTCTGGGTGTGATGTGAGGTTTTGTGGGGGCACAGGGAGGGGAGAAGCTCCCCAGGCTGCCCCTGCCACGACTGGAGACACCAGCATGGGAGCAGGACGGGGAGAGGGGTTCGTGGTGGGGAGGGAACGGGGACAGGCAACAGGACAGGGACACTTGGAGGACCTTTTGTGAGAACATTTGGAGAAGAAGCAACGAGGAGAAGAGAAAGGAGGAGAAGAGAAAGGAGGAAAGGAGGAAATCGTGGGGGTAAGGCTCATTCTGGAAGTTTGTGGATGTTCATTGGGTCATGCGAGGTACGAGCTGGGGTTTGCCTGCCTGGAGCTAAAGGCACCGTGGAGCACAGAGAAGGCAGAAATGGTGCTTCCAGCAGCCAAAATGAATTAGGAAGGGGACAGAGTGACAAGCAGAGAGGGGTGGCAGTGAAGGAGGCAGACCCAGAGGGTCTGGCTGGGGAGCAGCACCGCAGCCACTGTGCGAGGTCTCGGCTCAGGAACGGGCAGGGGCAGCTCCTGCCAGGCTGGGAGCCTCCAGCCAGGGCTGCCGTGCAGGGAGATGTGCCAGGGGCTGCAGGAACCCAAACAGCTGCAAACAGGGCTGGTGCCAGTGCAGTCATTAATGTCCTGAAGCAGGGCTGGTGGTGCAGCACAGCTCCCGTGGGGAGGAGATTAATGCCAGCGGCGGAGGAGAGCGGGATTAGCTCGGAGCAAGTGAAGTGCAGGGGTCACACACGGGACAGGAGGGCAAAGCAGGAGATCCGCTCGCCAAGCCACGTTCCTCTCAGCTGGATGGAGCAGGGGATCTCCTTGGGAAGATCTCACTGGAAAAGCCACAGCAGGTCCTGCGTGCTGCCATCCCCCTCCTGAAGCCTCACACGGGGTGGCTGAGCACCAGCCTCGGGCTTGGCTTTTCCAAACTTGTAAGTGCTCGGGTTTGAAACTCCCATTCTTCTAACAGGGTTTTGTGTGTCATTTATAATTTATATTCCAATAGCACCCAAAAGTGCTTTCCAGACACTGAGCACATCTGTAATTCTGGCTCTAAAAAGCTTCCATTCTGTGAGAGGGGAATAAAAAAGAGGGAAAATGACCAGTACTTCCCAAATAGAATTGCCCAGAGTTTGTGCTGATGTATTTTTAACAATGCCTGGTATGAAATCCTGTCTGGTATTATTCCGAGGATCACAACAGGTGTTGGGAATTGGCTGGGGAGGCTGTGCAGAAAGGGCAGCTGACAGCTCACTGTATATGCAGATGTACCACCTATTAGCAATATCCTCTGTGGTTTGCTCGCATGCGAGCTGAATAGATTCTCCAAACAATGCTGCACTGAATGGAAGCCATCAGCAGAATTGCTCAAGGCTGCAAAACCCATTACTTATACAGCAGTAGATGGAAGAGCAAGTGCCACAGTGTAGTAACTTGTCCTGCTTTGCTGGAGTTGTTCTGCAGTTATTAGATCAATATATGTAGCTGCACATCTAATAAAGTACCAGAAAATAATTTATCTCAATGTGTATTGTTAGCTCAGTTTTATCCTAATATTATCCAGCCACATAAACAACATAAATCCCTCTTTTTGTGCCTTTTTTTTTTTTTTGCTGCTGTTTCCACGTTTTCCAAGCACACAGTAGGTTGTGTCCCCTGCTCTGATTATTGGAGCCACGTCACCGTACTTTTTACAATCACGTTTTAATTACAGCTGTGGAACCTATGCAAAATCATTTAATACAATGTTGTGAGCAAATAGCGCAGATGATGCGTTTAGTATTTGATTGCTGTTAGTTTACTCATTGATTAAACATGCAGAGCCTGCTTTGACTGGTGAGGAAGTCAGAGACCACACACACACAGATTTTATATTTGCTATAGATTTTATATTCATTATAGGTTTTATATTACTATAAGTTGTATATTTGCTATGGTTTCTATATTCACTTTAATTTTATATTCGCTACAGGCTTTCTATTTACTCTATGTTCTATATTCACTATTTTGGATGACCTAGGTTTTCCAAGGAGTCTGTGGCAGTTTGGGTGGCTCAAAAATGGCAGTGGGAATTTATCATTCCATAAAGGAAGGGATCCATCAGCTGGTCAAGAAAAGTTTTGACCTTCACTGGTGGCAGCTGATGGCTTTGGTAGAATTGGTGATAGGTCTTGGAAGTGGAGATAGAAAATTATTTTGGCTATTTTCTGAAAGCACAGCATGGTTTGGATGGAGTAGCCCAGGCTAAAAGCAGTGATCACTCAAGGAGGAAAGCAGTGTGGTTTTATAACAATAAAATACATTTTTTAAAAAAGACAGAAGACATTCTTGCCAGGAGGAGTGTGTATTGTAAAAGAACCAGGTTTTGTTCCATTTCTAACAGAAGCTTACAGACAGTTATGAAAAGGAGTTTGCTGCTATTTATTGCCTGAAGTTACTGATCCATCTGTCTCTACCCAAACTCTCGTACAGACAATTTTCCCTCATCATTCTGACTTTCTCCTTTCTATTATTATTCAATATTTAGATGGGAATTTTGACCGGTGGCCAAGTCAGAGGCTTATCAGCTATTGCGTAAATCCTCAGCAGCTGGTAACTGAGCTGTGCAAAATTGTCACTTTAGGGTTAAATATTGTTGAATAAATAGACCTGCTGAAAGAACAGAATCTAACAATTCATGTTTTAGGGAATAATTACTGCAGAAAGACAGCCCACAACATTGTATGTGTGTTTGAGAGAGTGGTCAGAATATCTTTTAATTCAGCATTTACCCGTGAGAATTATTCCCATGAGGAGCCTTGCAATAAAATCTGCTTGGTCTCTGAGAATAGAAAGAAATTGAATAAAAAGACTCCATTTCCACTTGTATTTATTCAGTCTGGGAAATTCAGTGGGCCGCAGCATTAGTATCAGCAGGGGATTCCTTGCTCCTAGCGTTAAATTACTGTCATAATCGCTCAATTATTTCTTCCTTGTACTGTTTAAAATAAAAATCCATCACATTCTATGTTTTTTTCTAACATTTATTAGGTTGAGTGTTTAGGAAAATCAATTATATTCAGTCAGGCATGAATTGATGAATGTTCTTGTAATAATTGTCAGTTGTTAAACTGAATGTACTTTCTCTTTTCACCCCTTTTCATTTCCTTCAGAGGGCAGAGGTGGCTCAGAGAGAGGCAGAGACCTTAAGGGAGCAGCTCTCATCAGCTAACAAATCTCTCCAACTTGCTACACAGATCCAGAAGGCACCTGATGTGGTGAGAGAAAATATTTACTGACTCTTACAGGTTTCTGACATTCCTGCAGTACAGCTCCTTCGATTTATGCCCACAGCTATAAAAACAGCTGTTTGAAGTCGTATTTTAACTGCAAGGGAACGTTGTTCCTTGGGGATTGTGGTGGGGTTCAGCTTCCAAGGGGGTTGGTGGCTGGAGGAGACCACAGGAAGGACAGAGGTCACCTGGCTCTGTGGTGATCCATCACTCCCTGCTCCAGGTGGACAACACAAATTCCCAGGAATCATTTCACATGGCTGAGGGCATCAGCAGAGGAGAAAGGGAGGCAGCAAGAGATGCAGCACGTGCCTGCCTGTCGGGGCTCCATCCCCAGGGCACCCCGAGCTCCCTGCCCTCTCTGCCTCTCCTTACGCCGTGTCTGGGCTGTCAGAGAAACTGGAAATAAATTTGGTACCACTCCAGTTTTCACTGGCTGTATCTAAACTGAGAATTACACCTATAAATCCTTGGGAAATCGAGAAGATATCACTCCTGCTTGTTGCCTCCTCTGTGTGGTTCTGAATAAAGCCAAGGCTGCTGATGGGACCTGCAGGCACAGGGGGCTGTTCCAGGGCTCCAGCTGGCCCTGGGTGAGCAGGTATCACAGATTGAGCAGCCAGATTATTTTGATTTTTGTTTGCCAAAGGAGAAATAGGAGTATTTAAATGTAAATATGCAATTAAGTGAAATTTAGTCTACTTCTAAGCGGCAGATTTAAGAAACAAAAGAAATCATTGCTTTTTTTTTCCCTTGCAAGCCCTTATACGTGCTTGACACTGATAGCAGAGGAACACATGGCTGCCTTTAAAAATCATTTGCAGAGAACAAGTAACAAACCATAAGTCCTCCAGATCTGTTTAGTTGTCTATTAATACAACCCAGTATTTTCTCAGAGAAGTCAAAAGATAGACAAGTAGGCTGCAAAACAAAAAATAAAAAGCCTGAATATCACTTGTAACTCTGAATTACCTGCCTCTTCCTATCTCGTGTCCTAGTCTTATCATTATTTTAACATTAGGTCTTTCTTGTATTTAATAGTACTTCTGCACTTCATTTATATTTAATATGACAACTACTGCAGGATGAAAATGATCATTATCTATCTTATTTCAGACTCTACGTTCTAGTCTCAATAGGCACAAGCAGCAGATGATTATACAACTTGTGATGTTTCATGCAAGCAAATTAGAGGTTTTTTCAAGTTAAAAGTGTAATTCAGTGTAATAGGAGAGCGTTGTTAACTGCTGTTCCTACATGCAGCTTTCTGGGAGTGCAGCGGGGTGTAGTCACTGAGAGTCAAGCTGAATGTTTAGAAGATGTGGAAAAGGGGATTTTGTTGTTCCTCTATTCCCAGAAAAGAGGGTATGGAGTGTATTTCAATCTGATGCAGTGTCATCTTCAGTTGTCGGGGTGTCGCTGGGGTGAATTCTCAGCTCTTTCACTGCAGGTCCTTGGTTTAGTGCTCACCATGTTCATCTCCCTCCTGCTGAATGGATTCTCTCCTCCTTCTGGTGCTTCTGAGGAACAGCCATGAACCTTTAACCATTAACCTTTATTCTGGGCTCTTTGAAGGAATGTGTGCCCCTCCTTGGGCTGCCCAGTGTCCCCAACATGGGCACAAGGCTTTCCTCACATTCACCATGGAGGAGGCTCAGAGCTCCCCATGCATCACAGCTGGAACCTCCTAGCACAAAAGGATACAGAGATAGGACAGTTAGTCTCTGATATCTTTTCTGATTTGATCTGCCTTCTTCTGGACCTCTCTGTCCTCTCTGATTCCTTGTCCTCCCAGGAAGTCAGTCCAGAGAGGAAGTTCCAGACTTGAGGACAGATTTTACAGCTGTGGGAAACTGGAAGAAGGAAGATTTAGGAAAGGGAATTTCTCAAAGTGGTGACCAAAGGGAGAATGGCCTTGTCTTAGAGCTGTCACGTCTCTCTTCTTCCCTGTGGAGGGATGCTTGCAGTAATTGTTAACATGAACAATTTTCACGCAAGGAGCAAGTTCACTGGAAGTAGCAGTTTGGGGCAATTTTTGACAATTTTGCCTGAAACGTGCAGTGTGCATGCAGAGAGCCACAGGCACATGGCTCTGCCGTTCCTGATTAAGGAATTCTGCTCCATTACTTCAGAATATTTTATCTGATTAGTATTTTGTAAGCAGAGATTTTCATAGTTGTCAAAGCATTTGGGCTATTAATAATAAATAGATCTAAATAGAATCCTTTGACTTTCACGGCTGCATCTTTCCAGTGCACTAATGAAATAGGGAAATTTATTCCCTCTGTTCTCCCTGTTGTCCCAGAGAGCTGTCCTGGGGTGCAGGAACTTCCATCTTCCAGATTCCCAATGTCAGGAATCCCAGATTTAGGAATTGTCTGCCTCTTGTGCCACCCAATGCCGTGTTTGCTCCTTGCCAGACTACCCTGAATTTGGGTTTGTTGCCTTTCCTTCCTTTCTGTGGTCTAATCCTCCTTTCCCTGCAGGAGCAGGCCATCGAGGTGCTGACACGCTCCAGCCTGGAAGTGGAGCTGGCTGCCAAGGAGCGCGAGATCGCCCAGCTCGTGGAGGATGTCCAGAGACTCCAGGGCAGCCTCACCAAGCTGAGGGAGAATTCCAGCAGCCAAATCTCCCAGCTGGAGCAGCAGCTGACGGCCAAGAACAGCACACTCAAAGTAAGGCTCAGTTCTGCCCGAAGGATGTCTCAGAGATGATGGTATTGGGGTTTGCTGTGTGAGTTTCCTGCGGTCCGGAGCCATTGGCTGGATGCTGGTTTCTGTGGCATTCATGGAATCACAGAACGATTTGAGTTAGAGGGGACCTTCAAACCCATCCCATTCCACCCCCCTGATGTATTGTCTTCTAAGGGTTCACAGTTTTTTTGAAATTCTGAATGGCCCAATCCTTACTGGTTTGAAATGTTAAAGGCTACCTTTAGGATTAAAATCACCACCAAACCCCAACCTACATTGGCCATGGATATGTAAGGAAACAGTTGAACTGAAAAGGCACAGAAAATCCCTCTTAGGTTGTCAAACTTTTTTTCCAACTTCTCATTCTAGTTATACATATTGAAGATTTGCAAGGAATTGGTTTATCTTTCAATTTCCCTGCTACCCCCTCCAGTTCTCTCCACTGGAAATGGGAAGTGTATCATTTAGGGCATAGAAACAAGCAAAATCAGGACATGGAGAAGGCTTTTAGCTTCGATAACCATTTCATTATTTTTTACTGTGTATTTGCCGCACAATGATTCCCATTTATAATCAGCAATCCAGCCCTATACTCACTTGTATAGGAGCAGCACTGCATCAGAACCAGAAGGAAGAGCTAAGAATTCTCTGAATGACCCTTTTACCTCTCTCTTGGGCAGTTTCACTTTCCCTGTGCTGAGCCCACACAGTTCTGATCTCTGAGTGAGCATGAGAAATGTTTCCTGACGTGGGGTATGAATCAGTTTCCTGTAACTCTGGTCTCCTTCATTGTTCATCTATGAGCTCCAAAGTGTAAACAAGATAAATTTATCTATTCCATTAAAGACTTGGTACTTCTGCAGGTTTGATAGTCTGAGAGTTTTCTGAGAGCAGGAGGCTGATAGTTCCCACTCAGCTCTGACTGTGGCGTGGGCAGCTTTGCTCTATCAGGATGATTTAATGTTCAATTGAAACTCTTACAAATTGCTCTAATTCTGACATTTTTTAGCAGTTACTGGTTTTGCTGTGGTGGAGCATAATTCACATGGAGAGGGACCTGTTAGGAGTGAGGGCTGAAGTGTTGCAGTCAGTGTTTTCTTCATGTTTTAAGCCAGCTTTGCAGAATTTTTATGAAAATTCAGTGGAGCAAAGGACACCTATTATGTAACTCCATTGACAGTCTCAGTCTCTGCCCACCTGTCACCATGTGGGCACCACTTTTATTGAGGGAGAAACGAGCTGCCCTGGTTTTGAGGGACACATTCTGCTGGCTACACCCATGTTCGGGGGATTTTTTTTTTATTTTACTTTTTTTCATAAAGCCTGATAGAAAATATCTTGAGTCCTTGCACTTGACAGATTTTCTTGGAATAAAGCATGTTCCTGGTGAGGTCAGTATTAGTTTAGCCATTAACTTCAAAGGGAGTAGGATCACAGAAATGACAGAGCAAGTCTTTGATTTCCATTTCAGTAATCTCCTTCCATTTTCTCATAGCCTTGCCTGGCTAATGCTCTGTATTTAGCTTTCTGTTGATAGTGTCTGATGTAGTGCCTCTATTGATAAAGTTTTAGTCATTTCAACCCTCTTTAACCTTATTTATTGTGACTATAAAGATATTTCCAAATACTTGCTTTCACCCCAAAGTGCTGGGAAAGGCTGTGCCAGGCACACGGCGTACAAAGCACCAAATCTCAGTGATGATGTGCTGATCTCCTGTTTGATTATGGAGGAATTGCTTCTGAAATAACAGAGGTTTTAATGGTTGCCTCCACGAAAAAACAACTCACAGTTTCACAAATTAAAGCAATGTTCTCAACCTGTATCTTGGGGGAATTGTTTAATACTCTATGACTTAATGAAACAATACAGAAATACTTTCAAAATTATTGCTTCTTTATCTTCATCTGATCTAATAATCAAAACATGTCCTCTAGTAACAAGACTTTTCTCACTCTAATTGTATTAACCCTTTGTGGCTGGGTGCTAGAACATCCCTGCCCCCCGGTTAAAATTCAGTAATGTGAGTTGATCACTTTAAACTGAACTACAATGTTGATCTAATGGTGATTTAAATGTTTTAAGCCCCTCAATACAGCCCCTGCTGCTTACCTCTGCCCCTTCAGTTAATAATACAGTAGTGCTTGTATTTGCTAAATAACATGAGGAGGGGCCCGATCTCTGCATGCTCTGACATGGGTTCATTCACACCACAGATGCAAGAGGATTCTTTAACGTGGCATATTTGCAAATCTAATGTGCAGAAAAGCCACCAGTCCATTCCTCCTGCCCTCTGGCTCCTGCGTTTTTGTGCGTTGGAGGTCGTTGGAATAGATTTTGTCTGAATTAACCAGGTTTATATTTAGTGCAAGATATTAGTTCCTCCAGATTGTCTCACAGCTTGAACCTTTGTTATCCCGTGTTCTGTGCGTTTTACAGGGTTCTTGGAGACAATTACCATACTAATACATTTTAAAACAGTCATTGACTGGGAAGATGCCAAGTGCCTAAATGCTCTGTTTCTACACAGGCACTGCATCCTCAGTTGTTAGTTTATATTGTTTAGTAAAGTAGATGTTTAGGTGCACATTTTCCATGGCAACAATCTCTATATTAGGTGCTTGGGAATGATGGATGTGTGTGTTTTTTGTACAATCCAAAGTAAAATATTGCTGGTTGTCAGACTGCTGTAGCAGCGCACAACTACCTGAGAGTCCAAAACAGCTGCATTTTGTCAGTATCTCTCTTTTTTTCTTTATTTTTCTACCTGTGTTTTGTACCTAAATTTTCCAGAAATACTCTGCACTTCCCTGCACAGAATTACATTTAATACAGATTGCATTAAAATGGGAGTCATTAGCTTTTCTTTGGTTTATATCTGTTTCTACAAAAGACTGTTTTCTTAACATACTCTTGCATAAGTAACTAACTTATTAATTCAGGGTATTGTTTGTTTTAAATTTCTTCTGGTCCTTTTTATACTGAGAACTGATATAAATTGCCAGTTATTCCTGCTGTAAAAGCTCCCCTGCTCTAGGCACAAAATGTTCCCAGTCACTGAGTTAAGGAAAGGGTGAATTGCAGTGGATTTGTAGAGCACCAAACAGAGACAGAAGGACAAAGTGACAAGACCAAGGAGGAGCAGAAGGATATCTTGGGGTTTGGCAGGTCCTCCCACTGCCTGTGACCACTTGGAAAACTCTCAGCTGTGATGCTGAGTCTCCTCCCAACACCAAGGGCTCTCTGGCTCACTGGTTTCATTTAAAGATCCCTCTCCAGCCTGACCTGATGCACTAAAAATTCCACCTGTGTGCCTTGTTGAAGCACTGTTTTGCTCAGTGGTGAGCTGCAGCTTGAAAAGCTGCTTGAACTCATGGCCTGTTGTAGCTGACCCTCCTCAAAAAGTGAGACCTCAGGCCCTGGGACTACATCGTACATTCCCATCATGAGATTTCAAAATGTGTTGTAAATCACCAAAACCTCCAACATCTTTCATATTTGTAGGATTTTCCTGGTCACATCAACCAGGATTTTCCTAATTGCATCAAAACACCTGAAGCACTGTGTCTGCTATCTAAAGCAAAGTCAGTGCTTCCTATAGTTCCAGAAAATAACTGGAATTTGGCAAGGCAGGGCATGCCAGAAAAAAAAATACTAAAATTTGCCCTGTATTTATTCCAGGTGAAAAAAAAACCCCAAACAATTGTTGTAGCTAAAACTGACAATTCATTTTTCTTTTTAACACAACCGGAATGACTGCACAAGCCACTGATGACAGTGCTGGGGCACGAGACCTTTTTAAGAGGCCACTCGTTTCATCAGTGTCCCGGAGAGTGCAAATTCCACACTGAGCAGCTGTTCCTGTGATCCATTAAGAGCTGCTCCTTGAGCAGGGCCTGGCTGCTCCTGCAGGGAGATTCCTCTTGTCAGCAGTGCTGAGGATGCCGGGCTGTGGTGTCAAACAGTAGGAGCAGCACCTGGAGAGGGCTGTGGAATTGATAACGTGGGTGTCCACTTTGTCACTGCTCCTTAACATCCGTGCTAATGGCAAGGCAGGAATGTCAGCAGTGTGAGAGCTGCTAAGGGCTGGGTAGGAGATCCTTTCAAACATGGCAGGATAGCTGGAGGTCCCACAAAGCCCCACCATGCTGCTGCTGGCATCTGAAGGAGCCTCATTTAAATTACTGAGATGGCTCAAACCGTGGATTCACTGTCCTCTGGGTGCTGTGCTGCATCCTTTTGGGGTTTGTACAGCTCTGAGATGGGTGATACCCACACGCTGACTTACTGGGGAAGGCAGCACAGGGAACAGGTTCCCAATTCTGTTTGTTGGCCTGCCCCAGCCCTGCCTCCATGCCCCCATAGCTGGGCTGCTGCACAGTTGTGTGGGGCTGCATTTGAAACAGCTTTGCTAAAATTGTCCAAGTTCCCAGCAGCCCTCCCCTGCCCTCCTCCTGCACCCAACGAGCAGCCCAGAGTGGGTGTAGGATCTTGAATTCCCTTGAATTCCCTTCTTGAATTCCCTGCTTGAATTCCCTTCTCCCCTGAAGACAGCCTCTCCTGGACATAAAGTCCTATTTTTCTTTTTTCATGTCGTCTATTCCTTCCCTTTTCAAAGTCGATTCTCTGTCTTTGAGGTGATACGTCCTTGCGTTATTTCTGTTCCCCGTGACCTTTGGGATTCTGTGCCAGTTTTAACACCAAAAATGAGCTGAAGCAGAGCTAGCCTGAATTTATCCATGGGAGTTGCAAGCCAGTAAGTTCTGTTCTTTGCTTAGATCAGGTGTGCCTGCACTAAGCAAAGAAATGATTGAAATGGATGTGGCTTGTGCGAGCAACGTAACGGCATCAATTATGTGTCACTATGTTTTAGGCAGGCCTGCTGAAGCATTTACCCCGTAGTGATGAGCACTTTGGTGGGAGCTGGGTAAGGTCCAAGTGTGTGGCATTGCGTTCTGGATTGTGGCAGCGGGTTTGGTTCAGCCTTTGGGGCATGCTCACAGCCAGGACAAGCCGCTGAGGCCGCCCTGGGTGACGCAGAGCTGCTGTGGGGTGCTCCCTGCCTGGCGTGTAACCCCAGCAGTTCCCGCAGTCAGGGATGCCTGTGAAACCTCCTGGTACAGCTGTTTTGTTTGGGCACGAGGTGCTGTAGGAGCCTTCCAAGCCTAAGGCGTTGCAGTCAACAGCAGCTCCTTCAGTCTGTTCTTTTTATCATGTAGATAAGGTTATCAAGAACTGTCCTATTAAGAATACAGTATGTGCCAAAGCATCCTGCTTGTTTACTCCATCTCCCTGAAAATTTCAGCTGCCCCATTTTTTTTTTTTCTCTAATACCTTCATCCCCAATTCTCTTCCCTGAACACATGACAGTGACATTGCAAACAGCCAAATTGGGACCCACTGAATTCTGTCATGCTTGGCACTCTGTAAACAAAGGATGAGCGAGGTATAATTGTGTTTACGTTTAATTGGTTATAGTTTGTTTTCTAATATATGTAAATTAGGTATGAGTCATTAACCCTCACTTGTGCGCTGCTGTATATATGGAATAATTTGAAGATGATTTTCAAAGCCTGCAGGAAAAAAAAAAACAACAATGTAAATAATTAAATCCATGTTCTCTCTTTTAAAGCAACTGGAAGAAAAACTGAAAGGACAGGCTGATTATGAAGAGGTTAAGAAAGAATTAAAGTAAGTGTTAAATGCTTACATAATTTTTTTCACAAACTCTGGTTGAACAGTGCTTGTTCAATGAAGCCACAAATCTGTGTTCTTGGAACAATAAAGAACTCAGTCAAAACCACAAAGAGGAGGAAATTGGGAATATTGGCAGAAATTGCATCCAGAACCAGTGGAACTGCTGTATCTGAGAGTGCTCCCTTTTCTTGCAGCAGAGGATCACAATAGCAAATAAAACACGTGTCCATGAAGAAAAGCCACTAAAACTATTGTCCACAAAGGGTAAAAAGCTTCAGAATCTGTGGTGTTTTAGGTGGACTACTCTTTAAAAATCTCCAGCCAACAGCTGAGGGTAATGTGGACCAGAGATGTCTTGCAGAGCCTTGGGCCATGGTACCTTTTTTCTGCTCCTGCCTGCCAGTGTTCAGCACATACCTGTTTAATGTTGCGCTTGTTTCACTGTATATTTTTGCTAATATATTGTGGTTTTAAACTAAAGCCACAAACAGCCCCTTCCTATTTCAAGGGATTTTCTTAAGAGACTTAAAAGAGGCTCATTTTAAACTATAACAAGATAAGCTGTCAGGTTCAGAAGAGAACTTTTCTGACTGGAAATATGTTTAGTGTCAAGGTTTAAATAACTGCGAGAAACTCCCATCTCTTCTTTCATCATTCTGGCATTTCTGTGTGTGTGTTTTAAAAAGGCTGAAATAACCCATTCCCTGGTTTAATGAGGTATTTCAGATGAGGCTGGTAGTCATGTGCTTTTGTTTACATGTCCCTGGAGGATATGGAAAGCAGATTTGGATTTGCAAGCCCCACGACTGCCCAGCCCCTGGTGCTGATTTATTCAAGCCACGCTGGCTGAGGTTCTGGTTCACCACCAGCTGCAGCATACCCTGATGTAGGGGTATAATTTTCACTTAAATTAAATGAATTGACCATTTCTTTGGTCATTTTACCTGATTATTACCTGGGCTCAAAATAGCATCATCATTTAGTGATTGGGGGTAAATACATCCATGTCCTCTCCTGAGTTAGGGAAACAGCTTCAGGTTTTAGCCAGTTTATGTCCTCATATGTAAAGCAGTGAATGAGAATAAGCTTCTTGCATTAGATATTAAATGTAAATGTGCTGAAACAAGAAATGAGTTTTGGATCCTACCTGGTTTAATGCAAAGGTTTCATACAACAGGACCAGGACTTTAAAGCCAGACTTAAAGTGCCAAGAACCCAATATACTCATTGAATATACTCATTTAAGCTTACTTTGCATTTGTACTTTAAATGCAAACCCTGTATTCCTGAGGATTATACCAATATTTTAATTTTTTTTTTTTTTAACAACACTGACTTACGTGAGGGCAGGGAGGGAAAGGCAGATGAGAGAAGCTGTGACACAGGAGGCTTCATATGGTGCTTCTGCTCAGGATGAGCCTGCAGTGAAATTAATGGAAGGCTCTCCTGGAAGTGGCCCTGGTTGGGTGCCAGTAAATTAACCTTGTTTTCCCAGCTGTTCCAGCTTTTATATCCCTAATTTGTGGATTGATAGCTGGCTTGTAAGGGCCCTGGGGTGCATCCCCATCCTGTGGGATGGTCTGAGGGTTGAGACCCTCCAAGAGAGCACTGAGGATGTTTGCAATGCTGCATCCTCCAAGCAGCTCCTTCACTCCATTCCCTTGCTCCAGCTAATCCAAAAGGTGTGCTGAAGGCTAAATGTGCATCCCCTGGCAGTGACCGTGGGGTCTGAAGTGAGACTTGCCGTAAATGAGGCTGGGAGAAGTCTATTGCTGTAAATCTGGAGCCCTCACATTGAATCCTTGTGCCCTGAAACACTGTCAGAAACGAACTGCTCACAACATTTGCACCAAGAGAAAAGAGATCTCGTCAGTAAGGCAGGAAGAGAATTTTTTTAGGTGTTTTGGCACTGATATATTTTCCTTAATCCTTCCTGGGATGTTTGAGGCTGAGGTGTCTCAATATCAGCCAACTTCTAACTCTGGAGGAACTTAGGTGGGCCCGCGTCAGGATCTGGCATGGGAGGGTTCTTCACTTTCTGCCTTGGCTTTTGTGCCCAATGGCTTCTAAAGCTATTTTTGAGATTTTTTGAGATCTGAGAGGTCTGTGTGTGCTCTCAGTTCCCTCTCGAGTAGCACGACAGCGCTGACCCTGCTGCCTTTGCAGTCGGGATCAGACGAACAGAAAGTCGAGCTGTCCCAATGCACTCTTTGCTTTACAGTCAGACCTTTCAAGTCTTCTTAGATGTGCAGATTTAAGTCACAAGATCATTCCTTTAAAAAGCAGGTAGCTGATCTTGAGCCACAGATTGAGTCAAGATCTCATGGGCAAAGATATTCCTGGAATCCAAAGAAGAGACGTTGTGCTTCCTCATATTCCTGAGGAGAATGTGTCTTTTGTGACACATTTGGAGAGTCGTTTTTGACATGTTTAACTTTTACATTCTTTAAAAAATGAACCTGCTGGAGTGAATATTCCTCTTAGGGCAATTAGAGGTGCCATCAGCTTCATTTTTAGTATATTTTGTGTTTCAACTATATAGGAAATTACCTGTGAAATTGTCAGTAAGTTAATTCAGTTAGCAAAGAATCCCCTTCAGGTAGGCAGAGGTCAGTAGGTTTCCAGCCAAGGTTTGAATACGCATTGCCTGCACCAATCTCGCTGGAAACACAGCTGCTCCAAGGCTCAGGATCCTTCCTGAAGGTCCCAGCTGGCAGCAGGTGCTCAGAACCAAACTGCATCAACTTGTGCAAGCAGAGGGATGACAGGATTGAGGCTTTAGAGGCAGACTTTTGGTGTGGAGAACCAAATATAACCATAAACAAGTTTATCCTTCCAACCATTGTCAGCCTGGTTCTGGGGGCAGCACGGTGTGGTCAGGGCACCACTCACATCTGCTCCTTTTGGGAGAGAGCAGCTTTTTCTGGTTTAGCCTCATCCAGGAGGAAGGAAGGTGTTTGGAATGCAGCTGGATTGCTCCACATGGCAAAGCCACGTGTGGTAAGTGGGGGTCACCGCTGGTCTGAACTGAAATGGGATTTCCCGGGGGATGTTTGCCACGTGATAATTTGCTGTTCAAATTTTGGGCTTGAAATTCAGATGGGTCTCCTCATGTGGGCATCATGAGGATGTGCAGTAGGACTGGCTGTCCCTGCAGAGGCCATTCCCTGCAGAATTCATGGAAACAGTGACCTGCCAGTGGCTGGGGTTTTCCCTTCCCTGGATGAGTCTCTGTGCATTTATCTCCCCCAGCTCCTCGGAGTCCTGGGATGCAGAGCTGTGCCTCCAAAGGGGTGTCCCTAGAAACACTGGCTTTTGGGGATTTGCCACCTGAGTCACACACCTGTGATGTCAAAGTGATGTCCCTGAGAACTCGAGCCTTTAGTCCACATCCTCTCCCCTTGGCTGGCACGAGTCCACTGATAGCACAAAAGAGTTGGTTTTGCACGTGGCTGAGCTGTTGTGCCCGCACAGAGTCTTCCCAACATCACTTAATGTGCTGTGTGTGGGGTGATGGCTCTCCCCTGGAGCCAGGCAAGAGGTGACACTGAGTGATGCCATGTAATGAAAGTGATTGCCGGAAATTTGTGGTTTCATTAACTATATATTTTAGGGAGGCCTGTCAGAATTAACCCTGTGTGCAGTGAGTATGCACAGACACAAGATACATGAGGTCGCTTTCTCAGATTGAGGTTTTTTCCCCTTGGGTTTGGTGTAACTTTGAGTGATCTTGAATGGCCCAGAGTGTCACTTAATGCACATCTAACTCTGGATTAATCCAGGGACGGGTTCAGGCAGGTAATGGGTGCCTGGCTAACTCCTCATGGCATCCAGAACTAGTTCCTGTGTCTTAATACTGGACTTCTGCCTTTTTTTTTCTCTCAGTTTCTACATTTCATGGAATCACTGAACGTTTTGGGATGGAAGGGACCTTAAAGCTCATCCTGCCATGGGCAGGGACACCTTCACTATCCCAAGTTACTCCAAACCCCATCCAGCCTGGCCTTGGACACTTCCAAGGATCCAGGAGCAATTCTGAAACCTTTAATACATGATCCACAGCTTTTAATAGAGTTTAATACATGATTAAATAGATTGTTCCTGCTCACAGAGTTCCTGGTGCTTTATACATGACAAATGGTGTATAAACACCATCTAGATGTGTTTATATGTTTTTCTTCACCAAATGGATGTTGTCTTTGTACAGTAAGAAGCTGAAATCATTTATTGCTTCAGTCTGAGGAAGTTCATGTCCTGCCTGCAGCAGGCTGATTTAAAAAAAAAAAATTATCCAGCAAAGCACAGTAATAAGTCTGGATTCCTGCAAGATTCTGGTTTGCCAGACGACACAGCTCTAACTGAAAGCCTCTGAAGGGAGACATCCTCTGACCACTCACTATTTGTATAAAATACTGACAATGAGACTATCAGATTCTTCTCCTAATGTACTTATAAATATTTGGATCTTTCATATTTCTTAAGAAATATTGGGCCATTTTGTCTTCCCTTTGCCATAGAACGAGGGGGTTATTAAAATGAAAAACTGCCTTTTAGCCTGTAGTGCCTCGGTTGGGAAGATTATTTGTGCACATTTTCCTTGCTGGTGAGCTGGTGTATATCCCATAAAGTGCTGTAGTGTGGTGGTGATTCCCCTGTTTTGTTGCTTTGCTACAACTTCGTCATTCCCTTCCAGCTTCACAGATAAATTTATATCGTTTCTGACAGCTTAAAATGTTAGATCCTTATTAACCTTTAAATTTACACTGTAAACTGGCCTGGTGGGATTGCATATGGAATGATTTAAATGAAGCTTGAGAAAATTTTCTTATCCAATAACTGGTTTGAGGAGTTATTCTGTATTCATTAGGAGGTTGTGTTACTGCAAGGAAAGTTGTCATCACTTGTGGTGTTGCTGGAGAACGGGACATGATAATGCTCATTAGCAGAGTTGTTATGAAAAGAAGAAATAGAAAATAATTTCTTTTTTCTGCCTTCCACAGTATATTGAAATCCATGGAGTTTGCACCATCTGAAAGCTCTGGTGCGCAGGTACTGAACTTACTTTTGCTTTCTTACTTATTCAGCAACTCAGTTGATTAACAAGAATTTTGTCTTGCAATTCCTTGGTGTTGACATCCACAGTTTCCTGTTGATGTTGAGGCTTCTGGGTCCATCCTTGTTTTCCCTGATGTTTTCTTATGTAAAAAGCTGAACTGGACCCTTTTTTTTTTTTTTCTTTTTTTTTTTTTTCTTTTTTTTTTTTGCCTGTTAATTTCGTTTAAGTGGTCAAGGACAGAGTGACGTTTCAGCTGTGCTGGAGTAGATAAACCAGAATGTTGTGAAGTTGAGTCATTTAAAGATACTGGAGGTGGTATACGGGCAGCACACTGTGCAAGGACTTCAGCATTTTTAAGTATTTGTTAGCCTTGAAAATTTCTTTTCACAAAAGAAAACAAACCTTGGAGTACTGAGAAACCTCTGCTGTGCCAGCAAATTAATCTTACTTCAGTTTAAAGGTTATGAATTAAATTCCTGTTTCTGAAACCTGAACTGAATATCGATGTCCTGGGATTAATTTTCAATGGGTTTTTTAATGATCAAGGGTTAGGTATTTAGGGGAGAGTAAATAGCAGATTTCTCTGACTGATGTTATTTTGAACAAACTGTTTCTGCTGAAATGCAGCATGTCAAGGAAATGCTTAGCTTGGGTCACTTGACCTAAAAGGAATAATATAATCTTAACTTCTGTTTTAATCAGATTAAAAGAAGTCTTCAGCTTTTAAACTGAAAGCGTGCCAGGACCATTTAAAAATAAGTAGGATTAAGAAAACGTTCCGTTACACATCTCAAAATAATGCAGAACTGATGAATGATTTACAGTGAAAATTAAACAGTGAATCTCTTCCATGGCTCACACCAGAGCCCGGAGTGATTCCTGCCGATCTGTGCCCAGCAAATTCCCTCGCCGCCTTCAGAGACCAGTCAAGCACTTGGGGTGGTCTTTTAATTTTTTTTTTTCCCCTCTGAAATCCTTTTTTAGTGCCTGAGTGAGATGCTCAATGCTTTGAGAACCAAACCTCCCCCTTTTGGTTTCCTTTAGGATGCATCCAAGCCACTGGAGGTGCTGCTGCTGGAGAAGAACCGCTCGCTGCAGTCGGAGAACGCCACGCTGCGCATCACCAACAGCGACCTGAGCGGTAGGTCCACCCAAATTTTGGCTCCTCTGGTGCCTCTGCTGTCCTGTGATGGGAGGGAGGGCTGAGTGAGAGCTGAGTGTCTGAGCTAATGCATGGCAGAAGGATTGAGAAGCAACAGGAGCACTGAGTAACGCTGGATTTCTGTAGTTCTATAGGCTGGATGATGAAGTAGAAGTTAGAGAGTCTGTAAAGGTTAAGGAAGAGGCATTACAGGCTGTACCAGTGTTTGAGGCTGTCTTCTGTTTTGGGGACAAATCCATCTCTTTCCCACACACACAGTGTTATGCAAAATGTTTGCATGTAGAATACAGTCTTCCTGTCTGATACACTTGGGTACACCACCAGCAGGTCAGCTTGGGAAAGCAAAATCCTTTCTTTCCAGCGAAGTGTGTTTGCTGTTTGGCTTTCCTAATGTGGGCTTTTACATCTTGTGTGCACATTTTTTTTAAATGGCAAGTCATGGAATTTCCAGATTCTCGAACGATGGTTTTTGCAGCTGGAAGAAAGTTAAAAGTTGCCACTGGCCCTGGGATTACTGAATTCTGAAGCGTTTTCTGACTTATAACTGAGCGATCTTGGTGCATCCACCTAATGGTTATTCCTTTATTCAAATTGGTTTGTTCCAAAATGTAAATGTTTGCTGCATTTGGGTTCAGTCAGGTCCAATGAGTCATATCTTGAATGAGAGACAACAGAGAGACTTGCTGTCTGTAACTGCATTTATTTAACTGTATCACTGCACTTCATGTAACTGTTCTAGTGTTAATGTCTGTAAGGGGGATTCTCCAGGCTGCAACATACAAGAAAGGTGCAAACATGAAATGCATGTTGTTTGTTTTGGGGGCCTTGTTTGGCTTAAAAATTTTCAATCATGGAAAAAAAAAAAAATCTAAAATTAAAAATTAAAAAAAAAATAACCCAACAAACGAAAACAAACCAAAAACAAACAAAAACCAAAACTCCCACCGCCACTCCATTGGCCCGTGTCAATCTGCACTTTTTTTTTCCCTTTGCGGGGCAAACTTTGCATTTTTTTATCTTGGTTTTTCCCTCTTTGACCCCCCATAATGCATTATGTTTGACCTTCCTTGTAGGGTCAGCCAGGAGAAAAGGGAAAGACCAGCCTGAGAGTCAGCGTCCTGCAACCTTGCCGGCCTCCCCTCCTTCCCAGTTGCTCCGCAACGCGGGGGAGCAGGCTTCCAATACTAATGGTACACACCAGTTCTCACCAACGGGTTTAAGTCAAGACTTTTTCAGCTCATCCCTGGCGAGCCCCAGCTTACCCCTGGCCTCCACAGGAAAATTTGCACTAAACTCTCTCCTCCAGCGACAGCTAATGCAGTCCTTCTACTCCAAGGCAATGCAGGAAGCAGGAAGCACAAGCATGATTTTTCCAACAGGTCCATACAGCACAAACTCCATATCTTCCCAAAGTCCATTACAACAAAGCCCGGATGTAAATGGCATGGCCCCATCTCCCAGCCAGTCAGAAAGTGCTGGGAGCATCTCTGAAGGCGAGGAGATAGACACGGCCGAAATTGCACGTCAGGTGAAAGAGCAGTTGATCAAGCACAATATTGGCCAGCGGATATTTGGACATTATGTGTTGGGACTGTCGCAAGGGTCTGTGAGTGAGATCCTGGCCCGGCCTAAGCCATGGAATAAACTGACTGTGAGAGGCAAGGAGCCATTTCATAAGATGAAGCAGTTCCTGTCGGACGAGCAGAACATCCTGGCTCTTCGCAGCATCCAGGGCAGACAAAGAGGTAAGAGCTCCCCAGCCCCCTGCTCCTCTCAGCTCCAAACATCCCAAACCAGGACCTTCTCCATCCGGGGCTGTTTGTGCGCTGCTGCTGCTGCTGCTGCTGCTCCCACCCAGGTGGGTGCCAGGTGCAGCAGGTTCAGCTCTCCAGCCCTGCTTTGCAGCACTCAGGCAGGTTCGTGTCTCTGCTTGTGCTTTTTTTAGCCACTGGCTGGTGCCTGTCAGCAGGAGCGAGCAGCAGGGACACTCACAGCCCTCATTTCCCAACCCCTCCATGCCACAGCTGAACACGGAGCAAAAAGGGTCAGCAGCTACTCGGGGTATCAGCCCTCAGAAATACTTGGGGGTTTTTATTTGAGGTTATTTACTGAGACCAGGCTTTTGTTGTGTCTTGTGTGATTATGTTTTTTCCCCAAAGTGTTCTGACAAAATAGGGTAGGTGATGCATGAGATGAGTAATTAAAACACAATCCCAGTTTAAAGCAGCTTTGCATATTTAAGGCAGCGATTTTAAGAAGTAACATGCATTTCATTGTGATTCATCTTAAGGCTGAGATTTACATTTAGGGAAACTGAAAAGTAAGTTGTTTACAGTCAAGAAATATTGGAAAGGACAGGCAGGGTTTTCCTAGATTTTGTTTAATTGGAAGCACACACTGTTAGATTTATAATCTGTTCTTCCTTTTGATGATTGTACTTGAGGGGATTATCTGCCCATCTTTAACCTCTTCATTTTTGGTGTCTCTAGACATTTATTTATATCTGTCTAATCTCCTTTCCGAACATAGCTGTAATCTTTATTAACAAATCAGCCAGCCTTGCTTCTTCCCAAGTAGCCAGTTCCTCCTGCTCAGGGGCCCGAGGGGCCAGGAGAGCTCAGGGCCAGGCTGCCAGCTCCTCATGTCACACAGCCCGTGATGTCAGAGCAACCATCCCCTGATTGTTTTGTTCTTACCAAACTTGTTTTTCAACAGAGAATCCAGGCCAGAACCTGAACAGACTATTTCAGGAAGTACCGAAACGAAGAAATGGGTCTGAAGGTACGTCACAGGCAGGTGTTTTTCTTTGCAGTCAATCCCTAGGAAGTGGAGTGTGCTTTAGCTGTGTGTTTCCTTAAAACTGTGCAGTTTGATTCTGGCCTGGAATCTGATAGAAAAACAGACAGTAAGTATAAAACAAACCATGGGTTAGATGAACACTTTGCTTTTTCTAATTCTGCTGCTGCTGTACTAACGTAACCCTGTTTGGATAGTTCTTCCCCTCCCATCCTCCCTGCGTACGCAGATAAAGAGAGAGAAGTGATAGAAGTGGCTTTATAAAGTCATCAGATCTATTGAAATGCTCTCTTTGCTGTTTTTTATGGTTTTGGAGGGATAAAGTTGCACAGTTATAACATCAATTGCATACTGCTTCTGCTCTAGATTTACCTCTTTCTTCTCATGGGGCTTATGCTGACAAATTCCACTTCAATACACTGCTAAATTAGGGTGATGCTTAGTTCAGTATTATATATGAAAAAGACAACAAGATAAGTGAACATCAGATCCATACGTTTTCACTGAAGAGGAAGTCTGCACATTTTTGTTATAGATTACTTGCAGAATTTTTCTTTTAGTAAGACCAGAAAGAAGGAAAAAAAAAAGCAGGTACACCAAAGGTCTGTAGTTATTTTGACTCCAGTCACAAATTACCTCACTTGCTTACAAACAATAATCTCATAATGGAAAATGCAGTTAAGTGCAGTAGCACTCACAGTTTTCCCTCCTTTTCTTCCCCTTAGAGGTTAAAAAACAAAACAAAACAAAACCAAAAAAAAAAAAAAAACCAGAAGCAAAACCAAACAACCAAGTAATAGCTCTTAGCTGGAGAGTACTTCCAATGTTATCTGCGTTTAAATGACTCTTTCTCTTAATGTATTAACCTCTAGAAAGTTAAAAATTGTTTTTATTGAGTTACTTTTTAATTCTGTTTTGGGCTGAATGCATACTCATCCTACTTTGCCTAGCAGCTGATGCCATTTTTAAGTTGATTCCTGGGCTTATGTTTTTAGCTTTCTTCTTTTCCCATCCAGTTCTTTCCCTTTCTGTTTCCTCTCCCCCTCCCAAAACAAACAAATAAAAAAAAAAGCTAAAAAAGAAAAGGAAAAAGAATAAATCTATATATATTACCATAGAAAAGGAATATATGACCACCTAGTTCTTCCTCTGATGTTCTCACCATTCCAGGGCAGCTAGAGACAGGCACAACGAGGATATTTTGCTTTTATTATGTTAAGCACTTTCTTTGTGTAAATGTTGGTAAAGGTCCTGCGCAAGTTGTCCTCAGGTTGTGCTGGACGTGTATCATACACAGTGTGTCTTTGTGTTATAAAAACAGCCAGATAAGAGTTTCCTTGGTGTCATCAGTTGTGTTTTCCTCCCCAGGTAACATAACCACACGAATCCGAACCACAGAGTCTGGCTCTGATGAAGCCATCAAATCCATTCTCGAACAAGCCAAAAGGGAGCTGCAAGTACAGAAAACAGGTAAGGGCTCATTTCGTCTCTGCCTGCTTTTACTGCAGAATTTAATTAAAACAATTGCCATGAGCTTTCTGGTCAGTTAATTATATTCTTAAAACCTTCAGTGTAGGTTTGAAGAGTTTTCTGGAGATTTTTATTGTTATTCAGTGGAGTTGTTTCTGTCTCTGAGACATCCTGAGTGTAGGTCGCACGTGTCCCGGCGTGTTGGGGTCTCTGCTCTGCCCTGCTCCCTGTGGGATTTCTGAGCACCTTTATCCCTGTGCAGAGCTCTGAGCTCCTGGCTGCCCTCCAGACCTGCGGGAGTCACTGAGGGGAACCTGCAGAATCCTTTCTTCTCCCAGTTTGCTCCTTGGAAAGGGAACAGCTCCTGCTTTCTCTTCTCTTCTCTTCTGTCTCGCTCAGGCCCCAGGGACACAACTGCATGGGAGAGGGGCTGGATGGATTTGTTGGGGTGAAGGTCACACTTCAGGCAGCAATTACCAGTTCCAGCACCATGGTACATCCTGTACTCAGTCCTGACTCTTAGATGACTTTATTTTTGGTTACAGAATGTATTCAGTGAATGAACTGGCAAATCCAAAACACATTCCCTTTCCCAAAAAATCCCTCTTAGCCTGAGATAAGCCTAATTTGTCATTGTATGCTGTCATGTAATTAACATTTCTGTCTAGTCCATAGCCCTCTCAGTTTTATGAGTTCCCAGTGCTGCTATTGGGCTGAAGTAGAAATTGCTGTGCAATACTTCTGTTTCATTTTTTAAAGTAAATACTGATCTACAGTTTTGGATAGTTGTCTTTCAAATGAAAACTAAGTTAATCTCATGGCAGAGTATAAAACACTAGTTAATATATGATCTAAATAATACGACTTTATACAGGAAATTATTACACAGAGAAAAAATATGGGCTTTGTGCAGGAAACTGCAAGAATGTTATTCAGTAGCATGTTTCATCTGAGAGTCTCAGACTTCCTTTCAAATATTAATTCGGCCTCAAAACTCCCTGTGAAACCAGCAGATAAAACAGCAGAGAGAATCTCACTGTCTTTTTTTCCTATTTCTTAGCTTTTCATGTATTTTGCAGTCTGTGACAGGAAGGAATGTAGGGAGGCAAATTCAGAAATGCATTCAGATGAGCCTTAGTATCGCTGGAGCGGTACACAGGGTGTTGCAAATCTTATTTCACTTGGAGGCCACTCCTTGCGGCGTGGGGCTCCCTGCTCCCACCTGGTGCTTCCCCACTTTCCCTGTTCTGTGCAGAGCAGCTTTCAGAGGAACTGGTTTCCAAGCACTGGGGACCTCAGTGGAGACTGAAATAGAAGCAGATGCCATTGCAAAACCTCCTGGCTCTGCAGAGATAATTCCCCACCCACGTTCCAGTCTCTGCTCATCCCTGACTGCTGCAGCACAGCCACCCAAATTCTGGTTCCCCACTGGAATGCTGCATTTGGGGGTTATCTCTGCTGAGAGCGCCCGTGACTGCACCCTAGAGCTTTGGATAAGGGAGAAGGTGATGGCCAGGTATCAGCCTGGCTCTGGTAGAGATATTTATTTCAGTGGTTGGGAGCATGGAACAAGAAAACAGGAAGCAGGAGCATATTTAGTTTGTCAAGTGAAATAATGATGATCATCTCTTCCTAAAGTTCTGCCTTTGTTGTAATTTGTGTGTTGTGTTTTTGAAGTTAAAAGGTCTCACCTTATTTATACTGTAATAGTCTGTCCAGGTGAATGCAGCTGTGTTCAGTTCTGAGTGCGTGTTAAAGTCATTTGTGGAGAAAAGAGTGAAGTGAAAGGTTAAATAACTTTGTAAATGCAGCTATAAAATGTTATTGACCACGTGGGGGTGGGGGAGGAAGAGGTGAAGGCTTGATTTTCAAAGGCATTTATTTGAAATTTTTTACAATGGTGGAAGGGCAAGTGATCCCAGACTTGTGCAGCTGAGCCTGTGCGTGCAAACATCCAGCACTTTGGCAACTCTCAAAATTTTCCAGTGAAGAACTTTGGAAATCTTACCTTACTTTGAAAAGTGCAAATCTTCGCTTAGTGAAAACTCCTCCCTCCCATCCAGAAATGTATTTCTGCCCCCCCCCCCTTTTTTTTTCTTTTTTTTTTCCCCCTGTCAGGGCAATGTTTACAGTAGCACGTGTTGAATATAAAGCATTTTCCTCTGTTGCATTTAGTCTTTTGGTTGTTTTTCATAGCTGAGCCGGCTCAGCCGCCTTCTGCCTCTAGCAGTGGCAATTCTGATGATGCAATTCGATCCATTCTGCAACAAGCCCGACGGGAAATGGAGGCACAGCAGGCTGCCCTTGAACCTGCCTTAAAAACACCACCTCTATCTCAAGCTGACATTTCTATCCTGTCCCCCAAACTAGTGTCTACACCTGCAATGTCTTCGGTTTCCAGCTATTCTCCTTTGGCCATATCCCTGAAGAAACATTCATCTGTCACTGATTCCAGTATCTCTGCATTGCAGAACCTCTCTGGGCTCAAAAAGGAGCCTCAGGAGGCACCTGTTTTAGAGCTTCATGGAATAAGTGATTCTGCCCAGGGTATGTTGAGGCATGTTAAAAATGAGTTGGGACGTGGTGGTGTTTGGAAGGACCATTGGTGGAATACTGTGCAGCATGAGAGAAGAAATGCAGCTCTTCCCGAAGATATAAAAGTTGAGGAAGCCAGTGGTGGAAAAGAAAAGGTCAGCAATCAGACTAGGCCAGATCGTAGCCAGCTCCAAGGACCGTCTTCTTCCGAGTATTGGAAAGAGTGGCCAAACGCGGAATCTCCGTACTCGCAGAGTTCTGAATTGAGCATGACCGGGGCCAGTCGCAGTGAGACACCACAAAATAGCCCCCTCCCTTCATCCCCTATCGTGTCCTTGTCCAAGCCATCCAAACCTTCGGTTCCTCCACTGACACCCGAGCAGTATGAGATTTATATGTACCAGGAGGTGGATACGATAGAGCTAACGCGGCAGGTCAAGGAAAAGCTAGCAAAGAATGGCATCTGCCAAAGGATCTTTGGGGAAAAGGTAAAGAAAAGTGGTTCTCTCTTGTTTCACCAGTGTTGTGATTGTGCCCTCTGCTCCTCCCACGGGTGCGGAGCCAGAGGGGGACGTGCCGTGGGTGTCCTGTGGAAAAATGTTTTTGCTCTGTGTGTGAAGTATTTCGAAACTAAGCTCACTAAAGTATTCGTTTCCCTGTGTGGTAGGAATTGCAAGGGCTTTTATGCAGGGATTGGCTTCAGCCACTTGGAATTAGGGATGGGGCCCCGAGTTTAGAAAACTTGAAAGCTGAAGCAAACGTTGCTGAGACTCAATATCTCATGCCTAATGAATTCGTGGAATATTTGAGTAATACCATTGTCATGACTGGAGAGTCTTAACTTTATTATAAGCGAAGATTATGGACACAAGAGCATTTTTCCTTTTTCATTATTATTTGGAAATGTGCACAAGGGCATTAAAACAAACACACGGAAAATCCCCTCACTCTCCTTAGTCTGAAGTCAAGAATTCCAAGTCATTTCTAATACCTGGTGCTCAGCACCTCAGTGTGCTCTGAGTTGTTTTAGGGCTATGTTTGATTACAGATAAGGCTCCCTGAAGTTCTCACGTTGTGAGCCCTAAGCACTGAGCACGTGGGATTTTGAGGGTCCCTAACCACCAGAAAACCCCTCCCAGGCTGTAAAAAGTGTTGGACATTTGTTGTTTCTTCTTCCTATAAAGAATTGAATCAATATAAAAGTGTAATAGGAGCTGGCATCGCACTATTACCTTCTCACTAAGATACAAAATGAAAAGCCTGACCTCTCGGGGTCTTTAAAGATCCCATGGCAGCTTTCATTAAGTATGATTTTTAACTCTTGTACCTGTGCTGAATTCTAGGCAAGTAATTGCATTCTGCCTGTCTGAAATTCTGCACCCCCACTCCCCGCTCACTGTAGTCAGCTGTATTCTTAAATATTTACTTATGTGGAGCAGCTGCTGCTACAGGTGAAAACACACATCGCTGTAATTCATCCCCCAAAAATCAACCAAATATAGGCCTAGTCTCAAAAGTCCCAATTATTTTTGTTTGAGAACAAAATACATGCCAGTCATTGCCTGTTTCATCTGCCTGTGTGTGCCTGGACTGGGTGTTTTTCCTGTTAAAACTGATGAAACTGTTTGACACAAAATATGAAAAGCATGCAAATCCCTCACCAGGCTGCTGCCACCCAGATCCTGCAGGAAAAAAAAAACCCACCTTCCTTCAGAAGGCAACACGGCAGGAAGAAAAGCATTTCCATCTGAGTATCCACAGAAAACAGTTTTTATAATTGTCCAATTTTTACAGTTTTTTATAATTGTCCATACACAAACAATTTGAGCGCTACAGTAAAGGAAACCAAAAATGACTTAAATTCCCCCCGTTTCCAGTGCCAGTGTGTTAACGTGCCATTCTTGGTTGCTTCACTTCAGGTATTGGGGCTGTCCCAAGGAAGTGTCAGTGACATGCTCTCCAGGCCAAAGCCATGGAGCAAATTGACCCAAAAAGGCCGAGAACCATTTATTCGTATGCAGCTCTGGTTGAATGGTGAGCTGGGACAGTGTGTCCTGCCCGCACAAGGGCAGCAACAAGGACAAGGTAATTAAAATTCCACTATGTTGTTTGAGTTGAGGAGGAGGAGGAGATTTTTTTTTTTTCTATTTTCTGTATTTTTGGGGTTTTTTTAAAATTTGCAGTAAGCCAGCCTTGCACCAGTGCTGGTCCAGGCGTTGTGGAAGTGGCACCAATCCACCCTGGCAGCCCAGCCGGTCCCTAAGGGGACGTGCTGGGAATGTTTACAAACGTTTATGTGTAATTGATAAGCAGCAGTTATCAAGTTCCTCATTAGGGTGATATTATCTAGGCATGAATGCGACACGCAATCCCAAAAATTTTGGCCAAAGAGCTGGAAAATGTTGCGCGCTGTTTCCTAGGGTTGCACAGGGGATTTTGTGGATTGTTCCAGGGAGAATATCGATTGCTGTCTCAGGAGGTGAGCTGGAAAACTAAGCTTTAAAGGGGGAATGCTGGGTTGCAATGACACTTTTATTGTGGCTGTCTCTTCCCCTAATACCGATTGACACAGAGAAGGCAGGCTGGAGCCTGGCCTGGGTTGTACCTTTCTGTGCCATGAGTTAACTGAGCAGCGAGCCCTTGCCGAGATCAGCACTTTGCTATTTGTTGAGCCTGCTTACTGTTTAGTTTATGGTTTGGCATCTCCTTTTATTGTTCCCTGATTTTCCTCTCCTCTCTTATCTAGTCCTTCACTCTGTGACATCATTACAGGATTCCCTACAGCAGGGATGTGCAAGCTCAGGTAATCAGCTGGTTTCAATGATTTGCTCTGAAATAATTCTCTGTGCTTTTGTTGCGTTTGCTTTGATGCTGAGAGGTTTCTCACGTTTTGTTGTATCATACAGGAGTCCCTTCAGTTTTTTTTTTATTAATGCAGTTAATTCCTCCTCCTCTCCTTGTTGCTATGGCAGATGTAGGGAGCAGCATATTTAGCTGCATATATTAGGTAAAGAGACTCTGTCTGATCTTAGAGATCATTGGCTCTGTAAGGGGTTTTTTTGCCATAGTTCAGCTTATCAATGTGACATGTGACAATGGCTGTAAAACAAGCCCTTGGTTTGTAATGTGATCCACATACTCCAGCTGCCTCACTCTCTGGTAGGTTTTTTTCCACTCTCCTTTGCACAAAATCTGCTTTGTTAATCCGAAGGTGGGGAACAGACCACGTTACGCCTTTTTCAAGCTTCGTTAAATATTCCCAGCTGACTTTTTTTTCTTTTTCTCCTTTCCATTTGCAAAAAAATAAAAATAAATTAAAAAAGCAGATGCAGCAAAGCTGAGTGTCAGGGAAGTGAGTGGCTGAAGGCTTTAGAGATGGTCACAGGATAGGAAGGAGGCTGGGACAGGAGAGAACAGCTGTGTTCCTGCTGTTAGATACCAAACTCTACCCACACAGCCTCTTTACCAATGAAATGCTTCACTGACGTAAAACACTCCAGAAAATTACCCATGCCCTGCTCTTTGCTTACAGCCAGTGCCCTGTGTTGGAGAATTGCTGCATTTCAGGGCACAGACATGGATGGGTTGTGCTCTTCTTCCACCTTTTTGCTATTCTGAAATACTCCTTTTATTCTGCAGCTCGCTGGCTTTACTCTAAATGTCCCAACCAAAGTGCTTTTTTTCTCTCTACTGGGGAAACTATTTTGCATTCTAAAAGATTTTACTAGAAGAAAATTCGTGATGATATTCTGTCCACGTTTTTCTTAAGGAGAACAGTTGAAAATAAATACATAAAAGCAAAAAGAAAAAAAAAAATGCCCCCAGTTAAAACAAGCCATGAAAACAAAACCAAAATGGGAGAAAATTATTTGCAATCATAGGGCTATTGTTACTTATAGCCAAGCATTTAGGGAACATGGAAATTTCCTGTGATGGTTCATTAAAAACATGCCACTGAGTACTTTTTTATTTGTGGCATCAATGCCGTGCAAGAGTGTCACAGTTACAAACGCCCGAGACGGCGTGGAAAATATGAGTAATTAATTGTAGCCATTTTAGGGGGAATTCGAAATCAGAGGAGCTGGGAAATGCTGCATTGTTATTGCTAATCTTCATATTTATGACTAACTCTAATTGTAAAAGATGGAAAGACAAGCCCATAGTATTAAAACCCGACCACCTTCTGGATTCCCGGGGGGATCGCTGGGAGCTGAAAGTGATTTCCTTCAGGAAGTTCAGTTTTGCTGCCGGGATATTTCGTTCCCTCCCACACTCCCAGTGTCGTTTGTCAGTTCCTGCCCTTGAGCTAATATTTTGTGAGGTGACACGTTCCTATCAGCTAATAAAATCATGTTATTGATGATTGTCCTCCTTCATTCCTTAAAGCCGACTTACAAATGAGAAAATGGGCTCGTGCCCTTTTCTACCTCCTCTCGGAGGATTAAAAATAGAATTGTTGTACAAAATGTTCTTTTCTTGGTGCCTTTCTCTGTGTGAAGGAATAAGGAAGGTTGTGACACCAGGCAGAACAAAAGAGCAAAAACCAAGTTATTTGAATGAGGAAGGGCAGTTTGGTAATTTCCTTTTATTAGCAGCTGTTCTGTAATTAAAAATGCAGCAAACAGTTTGGAAAAGGTAATAATAATTATGCATTTGTGAAAGATCCATCACTCCAGGGCAGGGGGGAAAAAAAAAAAAAAGAGAGAGAGAGAGAGACAGCTCCAATTTTCTGGTCTTCTGAGACATTTCCCAGGAAAATCAAGGCAGAGAAGGTTGCATACTTGTAATTTTAAAACAGAAATTAATCAGAACAGTTTTGAAATGAGGAAAGGTCTGGAGCCTTTTCCATGTAATATAATTGGCTTGGAACTTGTTGAATGCATGAAGGGAAAGAAGTGAAATTAAACTAATACACTCAGTGGCTCCTGAGTGCTTTGCCAAGAAGGTCTTCAGTGTACAGAGTGTCAACATGCATAGTAACAACTCAAACTTTTATTAGCTGGGAGTATTTTCATTACTGTTTGGCTCTATTCTATCAAACTAGCAAGGTTTTCTGGATTTCTGAGCCAGTTAGTTACACTTCTAGATCATAAGGTTTTGATTAACACCTCATTCATGAAAATCTCACCTTTTGTCCAGTAATTTTCCATTTTCACGCGTGGACAGATGGGCCCATCAGTGTTTCATATAATGAATGGATAAACATATATGTATTTATATATATATGTTGAGATAGCAAAGAGAAGCCAGGCTTGGTTTTCTTCTTTGGAAGCTGTATTCATGAATTTTATAAAAAACAGCCTATACCAAAGTGACAGACAGGTATAGACCTGTATTTTCTGCCTGTGAGCTTTCCTCAAGGCTCGGTGATTTTGTGCAAGTTTCAGGGAACATGTTTTACACAAAAATGGTGTCTGTACCCTAGGTGGTCAAAAATAGTATTGCTGTGCCTTTTCTAACATTTTTTCTGTGTATTTCTTTCCACCTAAATGCTCTAATGCCCTTGGGTAAATCTGCCTTTTTAATGATTTATGTGTCAAAAGCATGGACCAAATCACATGGAAAAAAAAGTTGAATTAGTGTCACCCAACTGCATCAGCATTTTTTCGTGATGAATTTGGCCCTTATTTAGTTGCATTACTGCTGATGGGAGCCGGGCTGGGTTTGAACAGTTGCCATGTGCCAGGAGAAGGCTCGGATATTTTTCTAAACACTTGTACTGTGCACAGCTTTTATCAGTTGGTTTTATTTTGGGGGTTTGTGCTGCGTATCTATAGGAGATTGAGACAGAGTTTCCTTTCTGGTGCTGTTGATTCCGTGGCTGCTCGCAGGAAAGCTGAATTTTTGCACTCACTTTTTTTTCCTTTATCCTCTGTGAAGGACATCCACTCTCTATATAGTACATTAAAGGCTTGCAAATACTCAGTGGGAGGAAGACGTGCCTTTTTGGTGTGTGTTTCTGTAAGGGTCGTCTTATGACCTAATGTGGAAATCTTCATTTGCCGATACAGCTGCGGGTGATCTCAGGGGATTTTGAATTTCCCTTTTGTTTGTCTTCCTTTCTGGGTATCATCCATCATTCCTAACCTCATGCTGCTTAGCAATAGTAACACTCATGGGAGTTGAAGAAAGGATTATAGCAGCATAAAATGGGGAGCTAATTAGAGCTTGTTTCAAAATCAGAATCTAGCTCGAGATAATTGCGTATTATCTGGTGATTTAAAAACCCGAGATCTACTGTATTTAGATCAACTAAAATATGCATAAAAGCTTTCTTTTCAAAATAAGGCATTTGTAACAACGGGGAGATTACTTCTTATCATCCCTTGGGAACGCAAATCGGAAAAACCTCAGGACGGTTTAGTGTTGTTGTGATATTAACAGAGAGATCGGGGTGTGATGGCAAAGCCACTTATTTATGTAGTACAGATGCCTGTAACGTTTGCCAGTGCAGAAGCTGCTGAGTGGGCAGGTAGTTAGCTGTGTGCTGGGTGGATATTCCCATTTTCCTGATCCCAGGAGAATTCTGTCACATTGGCTACTCTGGGAGAAACAGAAGTAGGGAGAGAGTGTTTCAGGCTGGCAGCCCAAATTTAGGAATACCATCCTGATGCGCTTCTGGGAAGAGCTTGGTAGCCTTGTGGTGGCAAAGGAGAAGTTCTTACTCCCGTCTCCCTGTGTTTTATCATCTTTTCTTGCATTGTTCTGGTTTGTTTGGGTGGGCAGAGCTGTCCAATGGTTCTCCAGAGCACAGCTGGGATTAGCACAGGGAGAGCTGAATCCTTACACTGTGACATCACCAAAACGATCAGTGCAGTGATGCTGACAGACCTTCCCAAATTGGAGCTGGTTTTTGTTGTTGAATCAAAAAAAAAAAAAAAAAAAGAAAAGCTGAGAGAGATGGTTTTGCAGTCATTTGCTGGCATTCCAGGTTAATAAAAATGTACGACATGAAATGTTTGTGGTTAATGTAGTCTGTGAAATGGAAGAGAAGGGAGATCACATGGCTCAGACAGCCGACTGCAGGAATTCCTTGCAGAGATGTTTTGTGTTTGATAACCAGTTATTGGGTCTTGGACATGGGAAAGTTGTGGCCTTTCCTGCTAGGTGCAAAATGTGGTTTTGAAGTTCAGAGCTGAATAACTACGTCAGCCAAAGAGCTACCTTCATGCTTATCCCTGGAGCACCCTGGCACATCCTGGTGAAGTTTCCACATTCTTTCTGTGTGGTTTGGGATTGGGCTCAGGAGCAGTTGTCCGTGGCTGTCTTGATTTCAAACCATAGGGTATCAGTTGGCTCCTCATAAGGGCAGCTGTTGTAGTCTGTCTGTAACGTGTGTGATCATCTTCTGTGCCATTTCCCTGACATTTGGACCATGAAAACCTCCCTGGCAGCCTTTCTGGTATCAATAAAACCAGGAGAATCGCTGTCAAGGCACCTCACAGGGACCTGGGAGTGTAGCATGAAGTCAGTGGCTCATGTTGATTCTGAACATAACCCTGGCTCTGATTCCTGGCCATCAGCTGGGCATTCCTGTTTCCTGCTGGGGTCTGTCCTGCCCAGGCTGCCCCCACAGCCCTGCTCCTTTGCAAATAGTCAGTATTTGTGGAGAAATTCCTCTCCTGGTTGTATCCTTCTCTGTCCATGGAACCACCCAGTGATTAAATTTGCAGAAAATGACTCTGTCCTTACTGTGGTCACGGCTTTGCTGTTACAGAAGGGCTGAAGTAAAATACGAAATCAGGGAGTGAGCACTGTTATCTAGGCAGATACTCCTTGTGACTCAATTACAATGTTAATACAGCAAAGAGGAGACCTGTGCTGGATTCTGGAGGCAAATTTAATTCACTCCAAAGTGTGGTTATGGACTCCTAGCATTTGTTTTGGAGAAGTTACCCAGTCAAGTTGCAGCTGTGTTTTATTTCTGTGGTTAATTTGGGAATGCGGATCCTTGATGCTCACTCTCCCCCTTAGTGTTAGATCCCCAAGCAAGGAGTTCAAGTGTGGCTCTGTATCAGCAGGCACAGCAATGCCTTATCCTTAAAGTCTTTATTTTCAAAGAGCAGAATTAATAAATGATTTTTTTTTTTTAAGCTGTGTGGGAAAAAGAAACTTTCCTGACCATTATTGCCTCAGGCTTCTCAGGTAGTTCACAGAGTAGCAGTTGGCATGAGAGTTGCTAAAAAAAAGAGGGTGTAGTTAGGGAGAGAAACCCATGGCCACTGAGTAGTCGAGCTCTGTAAATTCCACTGTTGTTCATTTCATTACTTATTACTTCATCCCATTAATTACCAGCATTTCCCTTCCCCAGTGCGTCCGTGTTGGGGCCTCCCCTGGGGAGGGGGCCCACACCCCCTCCCCGCTGCCAGCTGCAAACCACGGAGGGGCTGGGTGGAAAACGAGGAGCTGATGGATGGGAAAGGCAAATTCCAGCCCAACTGGAGCAGCACAGACACAGGAGCAAGGCTGGGCTCTGGAGCCCCAGCGCGGGGAGGCCGAGCAGCCCCAGGCAGGGTCAGGAGCCGGGGCTGGGTTCTGTCCCCCGTGGGCTGGCAGCTGCACAAGAGCTTGGAAAGGCACTTCTCCAAAGGGAGCAGATGATCTTCTGTTGGGGATAGAAGGCTCTGGCAGCTGGCAGAAGCTCACGTTGGTGTTTTGGCTGCTGGTGGGGAGAGGAGGGGGGCTGCAGGTCCAGCCCCGTGGCCGCTGGTGGGATGGAGATGGCCACGGTACCCTCGGCCCTCCCTGGGCAACAGCCCAACTGCTGCTCAGCAAATTACCAAATGCTCCTCCACTGGATGAAAATTACCTTGCTTTCAATTCAAAGAACAGATAATGGGCTATTTTCCTCCCGAAATACTGGGGGGAAAAGGTGTGTGAGCACCAAATGTGCGGGTTGTTATTTCCGTCTTATAATTGGGATGGAAATCCTCTTCACCCAGCAGCTCTGAAACAAGGAAATAAACAGCCTGGTCTGATTATAGAGTTACATATTGCTCGATAGCAAATCATTCCCAAGACGAAAGAAACCAGAATATTACCAGAAAATTAATGTCTTTTAAGTTACCTTCCAGCCTGTCCTTTACATTAGGGTATGAGAGAAACTTACGAATTTGTCTCACCTCATTTGATGCCTGTTGGAGGGTTTTTTAACTTGCCAACAACCTTCCAGAGAAGCAGCAAATGAAAGAATCCAGTGATTATTTTAAATCTGATGAGAAATGCAACTTGCATTGAAAACAAAGCAAAGTGGATTTGAGATCAAATTTAAATAGAAGTGAAGAGGGAAAGATAGCCAATTAAAAAGCCAATGAAAGGAGAAGATAAAATTACGACAAGAAATGTAAAATGGGCCCAGTGGTACATGTTCAGTATTTATACTTGTCAAAGATATTGCTGATGGCAACTTGTCACAGAATCAGAGAATGGTCTGGGTTGGGAGGGACCTTGAAACCCATCCAGTCCCACCCCTGCCATGGGCAAGGACACTTTTCCTTATCCCAGGCTGCTCCAAGCTCCATCCAATCTGACCTGGAACATTTCCAGGGATGGGGCAGCCACATCTTCTCCGGGCACCCTGTGCCAGGGCCTCCCCACCCTCACAGGGAACAATTCCTTACCAATATCCCATCCATCCCTGCCCTGTGGCAGTGGGAAGGCATTCCCCCATTGTTCTGTCCCTCCGTGCCCTTGTGAAAGCATCCTTCTCTGTTTTCTGGCATGAGGTGTTCCCTTCTGGCCTCATCTCCAGAGCCATCTCGCCTTTCCTTGCTGCTTTCCGAGAGATCCTGGGATGGGTTCCCACACGAAGGAGGTGTGAGATTGACCACGGTGTAACCACAGCTGTGGTTAGTGTTTATTTCTCTGGTTTACCCCTCTGGAACTTGGGTCCTAAAAATAGTGCAAGTTTGAACTGGCAGATGTTTCATTTGTCCTTTACGAGAGGACCAAAATTAGCCTCTCATTTGGCACCTAAATAAAGCAACTTAACTGCCTTTATGCGAACTTTGCAATTACTGTCTATTGAAGTTGCAACATTTTGTTGTGTTTGATGGGGAAGGGCATTATATAAGCCACACCAGCACCTAAAAAGCCACCAGACCTTGAAAGAGAGAGGACGAACATGAACGAGCCCAACTGGGTTTTCGGGGGAGGGTCTGATTCGGGTGATCGGTTATTTCTTTTTTACTTCTTTTTGATCCAAGACAGGTGTTTTCCCTAATGAAGGTTTCATTTAAAAAAAAAAAAAAAAAAAAAAAAAAAGAAAGAAAAAGGCAAAAGTACCTTGGAAAGGCTCGGAGAGCTGTCTATTGTAAAGGGGGAAACATTAATAAAAGGACAGCAATGGTTTCTCTAATTTTCAGAGAAAAATCTGCACAGAATGCCTGAAGCTGGGTTAGCAGTGGGACTCCCCAGGGGCAACAGAAAGATGTTATAATCAATTACCACATCATAACACTGATGTATGATAATTACTGAGTGTTCCTCCTGAGATAGTGCAGCATTTGGCTGGGATGCGGCTCTTTCATGGTCCACTGCCTGATTAATATGCAAATAATAGGCTGATTGCATGATGAATGCAGAAAATGAGTTCGCTGATAACGTGAGCACCGAAGCGGGAAGATGATAAATTACTTTTACTGACTGTCCTACATTAAGTACCCTTTCTCAACAATTTTATCACAAATTAAGTAAAGCAGTATGGAGAGATTATGAGGATGTGTAAAATAATGTACCTTAATAGCTTTTATAATATTGTTGCGTACAATGTAAATGTCATTTTTGTTTCAGCACTTTCCCCAGCACTCCTCCAAAAAGGAGGATCTTTAGTGCAGCACTGCTCAGGGTCAGTCTGTTTCTCCCTCTGCTGAGGGTGGGTTGGGAAGGAGGGAAGGAGGGAAGGAAGGAGGGAAGGAAGGAGGGAAGGAAGGAGGGAGGGAGGGAGGGAGGGAGGGAGGGAGGGAGGGAGGGAGGGAGGGAGGGAGGGAGGGAGGGAAGGAAGGAAGGAAGGAAGGAAGGAAGGAAGGAAGGAAGGAAGGAAGGAAGGAAGGAAGGAAGGAAGGAAGGAAGGAAGGAAGGAAGGAAGGAAGGAAGGAAGGAAGGAAGGAAGGAAGGAAGGAAGGAAGGAAGGAAGGAAGGAAGGAAGGAAGGAAGGAAGGAAGGAAGGAAGGAAGGAAGGAAGGAAGGAAGGAAGGAAGGAAGGAAGGAAGGAAGGAAGGAAGGAAGGAAGGAAGGAAGGAAGGAAGGCGATCACGATCATTAGCCTGGGATCCATCCCATATGGACACAGCCTGTGGCAAGGGAATGTCCACATTGTTTAGTGGGGGAGATCTCTCTAAATGCAGTGCACAGTGCACATATGCATCCTGCTGCAGCCTCTGCCGTGGAGCAGACACGAGGTTCAAATCTCCAAGGAGGTTGTGGAAATACCTTCACACTCAGGCTCCTGACACAGGAGGACAACAAACAATCATAAAACTGGTGCCACGTTCTAGCAAGTTGGTTTAACACATCAAATCACGAGGTCAGCAAGTCAACAAAGACACCATAAACTGCAGCAGAACCTCCTCGTGGAGGCTCTCACTCTGTTTTTTCCAAAATGCGTTGTGCACGCGTTTGTCTTGATTATACTAAAAATATAACACTGTGGGGTTGTGGCGTCTTGATTGATTGCTTCCATGACATATTTGTTTTAGCATTCAGAAAATCCTTAATAAAGCGTCTGCACACAAGCTGGTTTAATAATAAGGTTATTGAAAATATTTTCCAGCAGTTATTTCTAAATATTGATTTCTAGCTAAGTTACAGAAACACAGAAAAATCTGAATATTAACTAAAGGTTGGCAGAGTAGTGCAATGTCTTTTCAAGCAGCCATGATTCTGCCATTAATCACTGAATTTAAAATATGGTGTATTTTTAGAAGGGGGTTTTTTTATTGGTTAAGGGTGATCTGTAAAACCAAAAATTATAATTCACTTTTCAATGCCGAGATCTCACTTTTGGCTCAGGAAACATAGAATCATAGGATGATTTGGGGCTCTTGGCCTGACCTGGGCATTGCTCTGATGTTTTCAACTGCGTGTCTAAATCTAGCTAAAATATTCTTAACTTTCCCTTCTTTTTTTTCAGTGTTTTATTGTAAAGTAGTGCTTAGGGTTACAGAGGCCTCACATTCCCCCCAGGCTATTGCAAAAATGTCCCTTAATTCTTCTCCTCTGAGGGTTTTCTCCTGGGGTGTGGTTGTGTCAGGGCTTGGTGTGTCTGCCCCAAAGTCAGATCTCAGGACAAATTGCACTTGAACTGATTGACTCCAGTCGTATCTTCCTTTCCTATTGCAGACCATCTTTGGAGTAATCTGTACTCCCCAGTCCTCCTGACTCAGTGGAAGTCTGATGGTTTCACCTTATGTAGCCTTAAAATAGGTCTTGGTGTAGCTTTGGGCACAACAGTGGGATTTCTAAAACTCAGAGGCGTTTGTGGCTGCAGGTTTGTTGAAGGGAAAATTGGTTGCCCAACTTCTCCAAGTACTTTTAAACATCCAGCTGTAAATCTCTCCTCGTGAGTCTATCACCAGCTCCCATCTTTTCTCGACTTCATCTGCTTTCTCCAGCTCCTTCTGCTTTCCAGAGCTGAAAACACTTTTTTTTAATAGAGGTGCAAAGCTAAAACAATTATTGAAAATACAATTTAAGTTGCAGCAATACCATGTAATCCTTCAGCAATACTCAAAAGCAGATTTTTTCAAGTAATTTTAACATCTACCCTGATGATTCAGTTTTATGTGCTCCTGACATTTGACATATACTCATATGCAGAGTGGGAACCTTTATTTTTATATTCCCCCAGTAACTGCAGAGTTAACCAAAGCTGGTTCCTCCCCTTTCCGTGCAGACACACATACATCTGCACGCTTTCCTAAAGGGTTTTTTTCCTTTGATCCCTCCCCCCATCCACATAAAATTTCCCTCTGAGCCAAGACCCAGAATAACATTTTCCCCAAAGTTACAACATTTGTGAAGCAAACAAACAAACAAATTCTCCACAGTCAGAGTGGTGGCAACTCCAGCGAGCGCTCACAACTCTAACTGCACGTACCTACGTATCTGACATCGTTATAGATGCAAACTGCAGGGAGCTTTGTGCACTCCCTACACAGAACTGGGGGAGTTTATAACTGTAGGGAGGATCATATTTTCATGAGCCACATTAATTTGCAAATTGTGACTCGGCAAGGTTCACTCACTCAAGAGTAAATCCACCAAAAGCACTACCTGGGAGAAGGCGCTTTCACGCGTATTTTCTTTAATTAGTCAGAAGAGGGATGTGTTGCAGTGCTCTCCCACAAGTGCTGCACAGCTTTATTACGTAGTTCAGGCTTGTGCTGCACCCACTGTTAGTGAGGAGAGTTGCTATTATGGTGCTTTAGAAGATTAACTTTAGAATGCTAATTTCTTCTCAGCCCTGGAAGTGTCCAAGGCCAGGTTGGACGGGTCTTAGAGCAACCTGGGATAGTGGAAGGTGTCCCTGCCCATGGCAGGGGGTGGAACCAGATGAGATTTAAGGTCCCTCCCAACCCAGATCATTCTGTGATTCTCTGATAAGACCTTGCAAAGGCAGCCATAGCTAAAGGTAAAACCAAATAGAAGATTGGAGGGAAGAAATGTCTTCTTGAAATTTTTGTACCCTGGGAAACTGAATTACCAGGGCTTTCCTGGGGATGTTGATCAGCTGTGTGTGATCAGGCCCTGAGTCTCAGGGCAGCATTCACCAGGTTTTGGTCTACAAATTGGATAGAATGGGCAGCCTCATCATCGGGGAAACAGAAACTAATCCAGTCCCAGTGTGAGACACTTTGATCTCAGGCAACCTGCCAGGCCTGTTGTTGTCCATTAACTCATCTACATGAGGAGGTAAATGCAGCCCTGAAGTAGCAAATGCTCTTTTAAGAGGTTGCTGAGAAATCTCCTGTCCACATTTGTCTGCTTTCATCTTGCCCACCCATGTGCTGATTTGGGAGCGAGCAGATCCCTGGATGCTCCCGGCTCCCACGGGTTGTGCCCGTTCCCCCCAGCTCCTCAGGAAGCAGCTTGGATTAGTTTGGCACAAACCTGCAGCCCGAGCTTTGGACAGTGGGAAAAGTGGTGCATCAAAGCAAGAGCCAGTGAAATCATGTTTGGGTTCTCATCGGAATGTCACAGAGTACCCTGTCATTTTGTTTTAGCAACTTGTCCTTCCAAATGCGCAGTTCGCCTTATGGCATGCCAGCAGTAAAAATGTCACTTACAATAATTACTTTTTGGTGAAAATGCTTGCTGACTTCCTACCTTCAAGCTGTTTTTTACACAGTGGGGAGATAATAAGAAATGACTTTATCCTGACTGCTCAAATGAACACTAAATGGAATTTAGGTTATTATTGCTGCAGATAGAGGGCTGTGTATTGAAATTTAAATAGTGGATCAGATAAACTACAGAGATTTGTCTCTGAAAATTATAGTGGATCCATTTTTTCAATCCACTTCGCTCTGAAACCTAAGGCAGCTGTTGTCTGCCTGCTGTCTTTAGAATATAATATTTTTCATAATCCTTTTAGAGGCCCCTGAATGCCTTCTGTGTTTTGCATGGTCTTCCTCAACTTCACCATGTTCTGTGCCTCGTTCCCCAAGAGTCCTTTTGCAGTTCATTAGCCAAGCCTGTGTTAGCAGCAGGGGTTGGACAGGTCACTCTCCCAGCAGCTCCAGGAGCACTGGGTGTCTCTGAGGTGTGCTGGGAGGAGAGACTGAGAGCAGGCTTGTGGTTTATGCTCTTGTTCAAATCTCTGAACTTTGGATTTGCAAGTGGATGCAAAATCAGTTTGCTGCCAGAAGTGAGGCGGGGTCTGAGCAAAAGCAGCAAACCTGCAGCTCTCAAAATGCACGGGAGAAGCTGCAGTGGAGGAATCTGTCTGCGCTGTGCTGGCAGACATGATGCCTCTGGGACTGGGGAAACCTTCTCTGTGTCTCAATGCTGCTCCATCATCTGAATCCCTCCTTGGAGGGGACACATCCAGCCCTGGTGTCAGCTCCTGCAGATGTCTCAGATCTTCTGGGGAGCTTGGAGCAGGTGGCACCTGCAGGTCTTTGCATCTGAGACGTCCTGAAGTTCAGAAGGAGCCTCCATCTGAAGAGTGTGTGGATCTGAGCACGGAGGGGCCTGTTGGATGTGCCCTGTGGGCTTGGGAAGAGTTCCTGGACATCACAGAAATGGTCCCTTTTGAGCAGTGCCCTGCAGTTCTGAATGTCCCTGAGTTCCTGCGGACTTGGTGATGCTCAGGAGAGCTGCAGGAGAGGAGCCCTGCACAGCCTGGGATTCCTTACACACTGCAGGGACTCTGCCACATGGCAGAACACCAGCAGACCTTGCAGAGGGATGGGTCAGGCTGAGACTGTGTTTGGGAAGTGTTTTCTGGTGATTTGCAGGCTATCAGCGGGATAGTCAAGCAACTGAGCTCCTGGGATCCAGTACTGGGGACCTGACCCCAGCATGGGGTGGGAAGTCTTGGAGAAGAATAAAAAAATCTGGAGTCCAGGAAAACCACCTGTAATCAGTGGACTGAGACTAGAACTCTTGATTTCAGACTTCCTCACATTTTCCAAAACACTGCCACGGCAGATGCTATGGGGAAGATGTAGGGGGTGGTTGGGACCAGAGCAGCTTTTGGATTCATCCATTGTGCCAAGGAATGCAAGACCACAAAGGATTTTCTGTGCAGGGTTAGTTGGTTATGGTTCTCAACCAGGTTTGTAAAATACTCAGACCCCTGACCTATTTGCTGAATTGTTTGCAAAGTTAGTTTAGTTTCTTACCAGATAGCTACTAAGGGGTGGAGAGGGAAAGGGCTGCGTTGATGGTTTAGGGTTTTGTTGCTGTTGGATGGTCATTCAAGCAACGATTTTATATTGAGAAAATAGCATTTTAAAAGAAAAAAGGAGATATTTGTGTAACGTTGACTTTGTTTCCACTGATTAATGCATCTTTATTTTAGACTGTGCATCCCTCTCTAATATTGTAGGAAAAAACAGAAGGGAAGAATTTCCTGACTTAAGTCCTGTGTGCTCTTCCAGAAGTGAGTGTCCCCAAGCAGGGATATCTGGGCTGGCAGACTGAATCAGGTGTATTTGTCTTTCTGGAGACACATTTGCCTCCAAAGCCTGGAAGCTCCCCTCCAGTGCAGGAGCATCACTCTCTCTGAGCTGTGTCAGCAGCTGTGAAATAGCCAGTGTTGCTCTTTGGTTCTCCTCCCGTCTTGGCCATGAATGAGGCCCAATTCCACTTGCCAAACATTTCAGCTTGCTGGTCCATTTCTGCAGACATGACTTCTAGTACTTGATTTGTATTTTTGATTATTATTTTCCATGCTGCATATTTGAATGTGCTCCTTAAAATCCCTTGGAAGGGCTGAGCTTCTCTATACCCCTATATTTTGAATTAATAATGTAAAAAGTGCTGGTAGAACCTTTGCTCTTTCATGACTCAGTTCTACTTACATCTTCAAAAGTTTGGATGATTTAAGTGCATTTATGCTGTCTTTGGGTGTTTAATGGCATTTGGCAACACCAGCCTATAACTGTGCAGAAATTACATGGGAGTTTTTTATCATTTAAAACTGTCATTTTAAGCTGTGTCTTCATCACATGTGGGGTCTAATGGTCACCATCATTCCATAAAGTCATTTTTGGGGACACCCTGTTTCCCCCAGCCTCTGTAAAGCTCAGGGCACTACTGATGTCTTTGGCTACCTGAAAGTTTAAAACTTCCCGGGTTCTGCAATGACCTTGTCGCTGGTGATGCTCTTGATCTCTTCAGCTCTTCCAGCACCTCATTTTTGAAGCTTTGGAGCTTTTACTTCACATCCTAAATTGGATGCAGGCTGTTGGAAGGCAAACCCCCTTTGGTACAGCAAAGTTTACCTGGGATTTATTGAAGTAATTTCATCCAAAAGTGGTGGCCATGGAGTTTGCAGGTTGTTCTGTAATGCAGTTTTATATTTATATTAACAAAATGGTCCTTTCCTCCTTAAACATGAATGTGAAAACATCCAGTGAATATTACTTTTAAGAAATGGGATTGCTCTTAAGTTAGTGTTATTCTTCAGAGCAGTGTGGGGTTAAAAAAGCAGAGCAGGTTTTAAGGAAATAAGCTTTCAATGTATTGTTTTCATTGGAAATGTTCAATTGCTGCTTTTGAAATCTTAATGTATATTTTTCAGATATCCTGAATTTGTGTCTTTGTCTTGTGAGGAACTTGAGAGAAATGAATACAGCCAAATTATTTCATAAAACATGTGAAATGGCTGTGGATTGACAGTTAAATCTGGAATACTGAATACAGTCAATTTTCCCCTTTGTTCTGTCAGCAGTCACTTGTACTCTAAATGTCTATTTAATTTTTAAAGTAGATTAACGGGAAATGTTTGCATTATTTGATTATTGAATTTACTTTCCCAAATAATGGATCTTTTCCTCAAATATTTGTGTGATCTTGAAAATGCTTTTCCAGAAGGGAAAAATGCTAAAAATGAATGGGGAACATATTTTGAGTTATTTGTAGTACGTGTACATAATGCCTCGCCTGAAATCACTGTACACTTGCCTTTTGGTGGGGGAAAAAAAGCAGTTTGTCATCTGTACTGCCTTCCAAAATTAGATTCAGATAATCCCACCTTTTGGAGTAAATGAGCAGCAGATTGGTCTTAAAAATGAAATTCAAGTAAGCTCTTGGTAAGTGATATAAAAAATAAATAAGCTAATATGTGAGCAACAGAGAGCATCTCAGTGATAGATGATAACACAGATTACCTTTGTTGTGCTCATAATTAGGCTGGGCAGGGAAAGGAGAGGGAGAAGGAGGCATTAGGAAAGGCTTTTGTTTAGTCCTGTGTGGTTGGGTTTGGTTTGGTTTTTGGTGGGGTTTTTTTTTACTATTATTATTATTTTGTCTTTTTTTTTTTTTTTTCCCCTGTGCTCTGTGTCTGTGCATGTATGGCTCACCGTGCACGGATGAGGAATCGTATAGGAAATTTGCAGCTGCTCTAGTTATTCAGTAAGATTTGTATAAGCTGGCACAAGGGACAAAATTAGAGGGAAGTTGAACGAGTGCCGTGCAGTTTATTAGCTAGGCAGCCATAATTTTGACCTTGCTGTGGGTTAAAGGACACAGACCTGAGAAGAAATCTGTTTATCATGTAGGGAATTCATGCCATCCCTGACAGTGTACAGTGAACAAGATGGATGATCTGCCAAATTGGTCCCTCGCATGGGTGAATCAGGGCAAATTTACAGTACCATTCCTTTGCTGCTCCTGATACAGAAATAACATTTCCCAGGGATTCTGTTCGGTTCTATGATGACCCAGGGTGAGCAGAGAAAAGAAACAAGATTTGTAGGATCCCCTTTACCTTTACAGATTTACATGCACCTCCCTTTCCTTTCTGTCTGCCTCTTTTGCATCTCACATAAAGCAGTAAAAGTCAGGTTTTTAGGTTTGAGAGAGCAACTTCGAGTGGGTGTGTCAGGGAAGCTCTTGAATGCAGCATGGGAAAGCTCCCAGGACCCCGAACAACAGACACCATTATCCTCTGCACTCTGCTCCGTTTGGGCCTGACTGTTCCTGTGGTAATATTTTCCTTCAGCATTTGGGATGTGTTCCCCTGCTGCACAGGCTTCATGCAATGGAATGATCTGACAATATTGTGGATAACAAACTGAAAAATCAGTGAGGTTTGCTGGCAGCCACTGCCTGATGGGAGCTGAGAATCCTCTGTGGTGGCAGCACAGGGCTCAGAAAACTCTGGGCTCCGTTGGGGGGACTGGGTTTGGATGGGGTCTGGCCTCCTCCTTGTGCAGCTGAGAGCTCTTGCAGCTTCCTCCAGACAGCTGGGGTGTGTGAGGCTGGAATCCATGTCATTAACCCTGGCAAGAAATGGGTGGGAGACAGCAAAAAGGAGGAAGCAGCCCCACAGAAATGGGAAAAACTGGATGGAGAGGTCGCCCGTGCTCCTTATCTCCTGAATTATTCTTGTAAACCACGTTGCCTGTGTGTTGTCGCTTTAAAGAAGGTTCAGCCTGTACCCTCAGATGTCTGGAATCTCTGAATAAGCTCAGTCAGTACGTTCTGTGAGAGAGAAATTTATTGGGGGAAAACAACATTTTGTACAGAACCTATTGTTGTTGGCAAATTAACAGATTGGGAAAGCTTTCTTTGAAACCAAGTGTCACAATAACAGATTTGGGTGTCTCCTGATCCACTCGCTATCTTTATGCTGGATTCTCAAACACTTTAATTAATACGACATAATTACAAACTGTATTTTAATCTTGTTATTTCTGGACAAAGAGAATTGCAAAAATGTGATGTGTGTGATAAGAAACAAAATGAAATCAATAACACTCTCAAGATAGAGCATTGTATCAGTTGTAGAAAATCCCTCATTGACAGAACAAAACAGTGGCTGAGTGAGTTTCTTACAAGTCACAGAAGGAGGTTTAAACCAGTCTAGAATGGTAACTTTAAAACCATCCTTATATAAAAGTGTTGTGGCAAGCAAAACTGAGATTGCCTGACCAAGGAAATTGCGTGCAAACTTACAGACTATTGCACTTCAGTTTTTCCTGATTTTTATTTGTATTTGTACATCTTGTCTGTATAAGAAATCAGAGATGACTCAAGATAAAATTAGAAAATAACTCTTGTTTTTAAAAAGAGGCTTTTTAGTACCCAAGTCATAGCAAGTAGCATTTTGCATACTTAGGCATTTTTTGAAGTAGGTAGAATATAAATGAGGAGGAAAGTTAAATATCCTGCAATCAAAACATTACAATTATGCTAAAGTGGGGACTTTTTTCTCTTTTTTTAATTGCAGAAAGTACTCCAAAGACTTCTGCCAGTTGCAGTCCTGCTCCTGAATCTCCCATGAGTTCCAGTGAATCAGTGAAAAGCCTGACTGAGTTGGTACAGCAACCCTGTCCTGCCATAGAGACGAGTAAAGATGGCAAATCCCAGGAATCCAGCGAGCCACCTGCATCTGAATCCCAATCCACGACCCCTCTGCCGCTCTCAGGCCACTCAGCACTCAGCATCCAGGAGCTGGTGGCCATGTCCCCTGAGCTGGACACCTATGGCATCACCAAGAGGGTCAAGGAAGTGCTCACGGACAACAATCTCGGTAAATCGCTTTATTCTCGTTTCTTGACCAAAATCGTGTGTAAGTGCTCATGCTTTTGTTGTTAGCTACTGCAGATGTGTATGAGAATGCCTGGGTCCGACTCTGGCCTGAGCTTTAATTGGCTAAAAAAGACACCTCATCTTTCTAAACTGGTAGAAAGCTCCTTTCAGATTGTCACACTCCACTTCAAATGTCATCACACCCTTGCTTCTTCCTCAGCTCTGCTCCTGGCACAGCAGCCAGGTCCTGCTCCCACCTCCCAAAACAGAGTCCAGCAGGCTGTCAGGACCCCCAGGACCCCAGAGGCAGTCAGATCTCCCCTTGGGAAAGGCTGTTTCCCTCACACTTGCTAATTCCAGCCCCATTTTGGGGGGAGGAGAGGAGCCCAGATGGTTGGAGAGGCAGGTGCACCACAAGCAGGAGCACAGTGTCCCTGCAGAGCTGGGAGGGAAAATCCAGACTCAGCTGAGGTTTAGATAAGCCTGAGATAAGTGTACAGGGCCACTCAGTTAATTCCTGCTCAGAGATGTGCAAAGCTGAGGCTGCTTTTGCCTACAGATGGGTTTTTGGCTAGTTGAATTCAGTGCCATGACTGTTTGGAATAGTCCCAGGGAATAACCTGATGGGAGTGTGGGAAGTCCACATTAACACTGTCCCTGTGCCTCTAAATCACTGGCTCTTCGTGTCTTTAACCCTTGCTTCCCTCACAAGGCTTTGGGAAATGTTTCTGGGATCCTTTGAGGGCTCTGGCAGGAGGGCAGTAAGGCCATCCCAGTGTTACCTGCTCCTGCTTCTGGGTCTTAGCAAGGGATTCATCCCACCTGCATTAGGTGTTCAGGGGAATGTCTGGTGCTCTCCAGAAGTACCAGTTTCTCTTCCTTCACGACAAACAGGACCAAAAGTTTAGATTTAGACCGATGATGTTACATATGTGAGAAGAATTTTATTCGTATCATCTGAAAATGATGACTGTAAAAGTAAAAACTCCTCTATTTTAGTATGTGAGGAAGCCTTTTTTCATCTAGACACAGAATAACATATCATTGTCTTTAAAAAAAAAAAAATTAAGGGGGAAAAATACTGGGATGGGGGAGGTCCCAAGTTCTCATTCAACATAATTTTGGGGGAAAAAAAGGAAATGGCCCTGCCCACTGACATACCCTGAATGAGATTGTGTTCCACTGAGCCCAGCAGAATTCCTTGCCCGTGCATTTGGCTTGGGCAGGTGGTGGTTGCTTGTTCAGTGGAGATAACATAAGTCCCAAATCCTGGTATGGGTTTGCAGATCCAAGCCCCTGGTTTTTGGGCAAAATGCTATTGAGCTCTCTACCTGCTCTGGTGTTCCAGAGAGGTTTGGGAAAAAAAAAAAAAAAAAAAAAAAAAAAAAAAAAAGTCTTTTTGTTTACATTTGCTTTGATGCCATTTTTACTTAGTCTTTTTTATTTCCCATGATTTTTGTTTTCCTACAGTGTGGCTGACAAGCCTAAAAAGCAGCAGAAGAGCCAGGAAATGTGCCCCAAACTCTGCATTAGGTGTGGAACCAGTTTCAATGTCTCCTTTTGTGCCCTCAGTGTGCTAGTGCACCAGGTTCTCTGGTGCACAGGTTTCTCTGGTTTAGGCCACTGGGCCTTGTGAACCTGTCATAGGCAACTGGTGGTGGCTGAGGTGTCCCAGTGTCACCAGCCAGTAAAGACCACAGTTGTACAAAACAATTCAGACTGAGTCGGGGGAATGGCTTCAAATTGAAACAGAGTAGGTTCAGATGGGATTTTTGGAAGGAATTCTTCCCTCTGAGGGTGGGGAGGTCCCAGCAGAGGGTGCCCAGAGCAGCTGTGGCTGCCCCATCCCTGGAAGGGTCCAAGGCCAGGTTGGACAGGGCTTGGAGCAACCTGGGAGAGTGGAAGGTGTTCCTTTCACCAGGAGTTGGAACTGAGTGACCTTCACGGTCCTTTCCAACTCAAACCATTCTCTGAAGGCTCTGTGCCTTCAGCACACGATGCTGGCAGTGCCCACACTGAGATGCTGCTGATGCTCTGAGCTCCAGAAGTCAGAGTGTCCTCAGTGATTCCCTGCTGGGCTACACAGAGGGAAGCAGCTGCACTCAGCTGTTTGAGGATAGGGAATATTGGGCGTTTTGTAGGAAGGGTCCAGATTATCCATGAAACCAACACAGTTTTGTCCATTAGGATCGACATCAGTGGGAACAGGCATGAAGGATGGGGAGGAGTTTTAGGAAACCTGTGCTTAAAAATATTCCTGTTTTTGTTAGTGCTCTGAGGAAGATGGAGCGTGATACACCTGCTGCCTCCCGAGGATGATTTCTGACACCTTCCCCCTTAGCTTGGGAGCCTTTCAGGTGTTTTCTGCTGTCCTGCCATATCCTGACATAAAATAAACAACACAAACATCTTTAGCTTTGTTCTTAACACCTAGAGAACATGATGTTACCTCCTTCCACATTTGCATTTTTAATTTTTAGGCTGTAGTTTGAGGTTCATTTCCTTCAGCAGCACTGCCAGCACTGCTCATTCCCAACCCTTTTGCAAATCTGTGCCCCTATTCCTGTTCATGTGGCAGCACAATAACAGATTTTTAAAGTAGCTGTGTTATCTTGCTAGTAGCTGGCAGGTTTACAAGGAAATGGATGAGGCCTTGCTGATGTTTTTAAATACAAACAGGGAGCAGGTTACCCCAGCACTACATGTGATAAAAACATGAAGATAAAATTGATAAAACTTCCCCTGAATTTACCTCTTTTGTCTGATTTTCCTGATATTGAGGGTAGTGGAAAATCACTTATTACTCAGGAACTTGAGTGAATTCTGAATGTAGGTTTCTGTTCAGTCTGTAAGAACTGTTTTACAGCTTATTAGCAGAGTGTCATGTTAAGCCCTGTTCTCCTTTCCCCTCTCTGCCTCTCATTATCTCAGCTCCTTCCTCTGAAAGCTTTGCAGACCCACCTGCCCCACACATCTGAGTGGGATGTTCTGCAGCTTCTAACTGGTCCCATATTCCCTCCTCTCCCCATACAGGCAAAAAAAAACCCCACCAGGGCAAAAATCTTGGGATGGTTTTAAAGAGAAGGAGGAGGGGAATCTTGGAGTTAAGCACAGGGGATGGGTTTGTAGAGCAGATATTTGCCATGAGCTGTATCAGGGTCAGGGAAGGCTGTGAAGGCAAGAGCTGGTGGTGCTTTGCAGGCAGAGCTGTGGGGTCAGCAGCCCCCACTCATCCCCATTGACCCTTAGGGATCTGTTGGTTACCACTGGCTGCAAGTGCTGGGACGTGAAGGGAGAATGTTCTTTGTGTGTTAGTGAGGGCACTCCAAAGCTGCAGATCAGACACAGGACCCTGAGGCCCAAATTTGGGGTTTATGGAAAGATCTTTGGGTTACCTTGAGATCCCATGACAGCAGCACTTGTATCTTAAACCCTGGTGACTCAGATGACTCCAGGCTCTCTCCTGTAGCAGAAGTTGGTATCAAGGCAGTGCAGCTGAGGGAGAACACTGAAGTGAAGGGGTTTAGAAAACCAGCTGTGTGGTTGAGTTTGAGCTGTACAGGCATTTTCCCCAGTCCTTGAGAAGTTAGACCTTTCCCATGTGAAATCATTGTCAGCAATGCACATATGAACACTGTACACTGCAAAGCATTTGCAGATTTTACTCGGCCAGATGACAGCATTTTGTAAGAGAACTAAAATTAAGTGTTCTTAACTAGAAATACTGCAGAGATTGTAAAACAGAAATTGTATTGCAAATTCTGATTATCTCCAGTGGGTGAGGCACAGTTAGATCCCCACAGATAGTACAGCACAGAAATTCCATACGTGTTTCTGTGAGGACATTATATGGCCATTGCTGAAGGGGGAGGTTGCATTGCTCTTGGTTCACTGATTGCTGGAAATGTTTGGATTGCCCTGTTGGAACAAAGCTGTGGCACTGCCCTCCTGCACAAGAGCTCAGTAGCCTCACTGCTCTCGCTAGTTGCCTGCTTAGCTAGAAGTTCAGTTTATTTTTCCTCCCCTAATTTTATTTTTTGCACACTGTTTCACTGTAAGGTCCCGCTCCCCAAACATGTCGAACTCCTCCCTTTATCCCAGGCAGATCCTGAGGATTAAACTAAAGCTCAATATTTACCCTTCTAGTGGGGGGCAGAGCATTTATCCTCCTAAATGTCTCTTCTGGGTGTGAAGCAGTCCTGAAGTAAGAATAATTGAGGAATGATCTCGTGTTCTTTCCCGTGTCTCGGCTGAGCGAATTCATGCGCTTCTCCATTTCGCATTAGGTCAGCGTTTGTTCGGGGAGACAATCCTGGGGCTGACACAAGGCTCTGTCTCAGACCTGCTGGCTCGCCCCAAGCCCTGGCACAAGCTGAGCCTGAAGGGGAGGGAACCCTTTGTCCGCATGCAGCTGTGGCTCAACGATCCCAACAACGTGGAGAAGCTGATGGATATGAAGCGCATGGAGAAAAAAGGTAACGGGGAGCAGAGTGCTGACTCACCTCTTCTGCTCTTCCCAACACCAGCCTGGCGTTTATAACCCTCCATAAATAGTGGAGAGGCAGCATTGATCCGTTCTTAGGAGGGTTATGCAAAAGGACTTCACCACAGCTTTTTCGGAGCTTTTATTTGATGCTTGCTCAAGCAGATAGATCCCAAAATAAAAAGAAAACAAACACACAACAAAAGGCCGACCCCAAACCCTAAATATTCACCAGCTGCTGGGGAATCGTTGCTGTTTTCTCCTATAGATTAATTACTGAGGGCCTGGTGTATCACTGATAACTTGCTTTACCAAATGAGAAATGTGAGTTTGGGAGCTGGCTTTGGGTTAATAGTGCTGCAGCTGGTCACAGATGTTGGGCTGGAAGAACTGTGCATTGATTCCTGGGAAAGCTCCTTGCCTGTCCTGCACTGATGGTTGCTGAGAGGAGAGAAAAATGCAGCCTTTATTACAGGGTATCGCAGAATAATGATATTTGTAGCCTTACAGGGAGGGGGAAGGTGATTGTGTTAATACAATAAAATTTGTGTGGTATGCTCACATGAAACAGGGTCATGGGGACGGACCTGTGAGTGGTCTGAGTTGTTACTGGGTATTTTAGTAGGGAGTACATCCTGCAAATTTATCCAGCTCTCTCCGTTTAAAATTCATCTCTAAAACCCAGTGGTTATTCAGAGCCCTGTTTTTTAGTATGTTCATGTGATTTTACAAGAGAGACTCGTGGGCTGCCATTATCAGCAGTTAACTAATTAATGATATATACATCTCTGGAGCTACCCCTTAATGATATTAGCACAGACATCATTAATCGTGTACAGTGAAAGCTCTGCTGTTGACTGATGTTCTGAAAGCATTTACACATTTGATCAAGAACTTGGTGATTATATTTAAAATTGCAGTGAGGGAGCTTCTGGGAAAATTATAGTCTTGCAGGCTTTTAAGAAGAAATTCAAACCCTTGTCACAGTAACTAGTATAATATAAAGCAGTGCAGTATCTTAGCACAAATCGTGTATGATCTTCCATGGGGAGTAAAATCCACTTGGGTTTCCCACTTACGACTGTAAACCAAAGGGAATCGTGAGGGGTTTTGCTGTATTAGAAACATGGCAGGAATAAAATTGTCAGCTAGCTGGATTTTTATAGCCTCACCGAGAATATTGCCCATAATGCAGCAAAGTAAAATAAAAATAATTTAAAAGTAGTACTGACAATATCCTTTCAAAACTATTTTCTAAACTGGATTCTTATCAAACAGTGAGCGATACATATGGTCTGTAGATGGCATCTGAATAGAGATAAGGCCATAAATCATTGAGACTCTGCACTGAGCTCTGAACTGTGCAAGTGCTGTCCTCAGAGCAGAGCAGTCTAAAGTGAATTCAGCCCTGTATTTTCTGCAAAATCCTTTCATGCAGGTAAGGATCCTGTGATTTAACCTTTTAAATTGCTCCAGAGCCACATTAAGAATTTAACTTTCCCTTCAGCTAATGTCAGTTAAAGAACAATGCGACTGGGTCTGCTTCCAGTGAAACATTATTATCAATTATTTCTCTGCCACATTTTATTAAGGGAGTAAATTAATAATTATGATAAAGGTGAGCTGCATATCTCCTTTTTTTTTTTTTTCCTGTTCTGCCAGTCTGAAGTTTGTGCTATAAATGTCCCTTTGAAGAGGTTCTGAAAATTTGCAATGTACATTAACTAACCTCTTTGGAGGGAGCTGGGGGTTCATGCTCCCCAGGCTGAGACATTCCGCACACCTTCCCTGCCTTGGAAGAGTTCATTCCTCTCATAACCTCCAGGGTGTTGGGCTGCTGGAGCATCACACTCCTCACAGAACAGCACTGCTGTCAGAAGAAAATTGAATTCCCTTTATTTCCCCATTATTTCACTTTTTTTAATAATCTTGTTCAATACCACATAAGATAAAAATTATATTAAAAGGGGCTCTGTTTTATCTCGGTGGGCAGCTGTGCAATGGTGTCTGTGGCATCCCTAGCTGGGCACATGCTGGGGACTCTTCCCAGAGGGACACTGTGGGGGGAAAGGTATAACTCAGTCAGCCTCAGACCCACACCCAGACCTTTGCCCAAATTACAGCTGGGTTTCTTTTATTTCCTATGTCATATGACTGGTCACAGACAAAATCAAACTTCTCCAAAAAATGTTTGCAACTCGGATCTCAGTTTGAGCCTTGCTGTCACTGCACGCGTGCTGAATGATCTCCTTGCGTTGTCTACACGCAGCACAGATGTTTAAAAGCAAAAATTAAAATGGCAAAGCTTTTAAAAATGTCGTCTAAGTTCTCAGAGACCAGCAATAAAGCCTGAAGTCTGAGTCCTAATTCTGCCTTTGGCCCAGTGGAAATTTGTCCTGATAATAGATTATCCTCCAGAAGACAATTCCTCTGACACAACAGTGGGTCATCCTCCTCTTTATCTGTGTTTTAATGAAATATGTGCTTTTGTATAATTTGTTCCATTCACATGAGAGCAACCCAGCTCAGGCAGTGCACCTTTTGTGATCCATTTTGTGTAACCAGTGTGAGGTTACAGGAGCAGAGGAAGGAATAACATTTTTCCCAAGCTCTCACAGCTCAGGTTGTCCTTTGCTGTTTAAGACAGGAGCTCTGCCCTGCCAGAAATCCCTTGCTTTGGAGAGCAGACAAAGGGAAATCCTGCCCATCCTGGTCCCTGAGACTCCAATTACAGGTGGTCTGAGCACCTTTCACATCTCCCACGCCAGGTTCTGTTTTGTCCTGTGGCCTCCTTGAAGCTGCTGCCCATTGCTGAGGTGATGGATGTTGTCCTCCAGCCTCTTGGTTCTGCTGTGCAAGGAAGCAAGGGAGCCTTGGCTCTAGTTTGTATGTCAATGCAAGTTGGAAATAACACCCAGGAAGGAGTTTTGAGATCAAACACTTTATAGAAATATGAGATTATCTTGCTGGAATGATTAATTCCATGCTTGAAGGTTGTAACAGTTCCTTGAAGGCTGCAAAAATAAGGCCAATGGGTCACCTTGAAATAGTGCAGATTTTTTTGCAGTTTTACATCTGGCTGGAACAACTTAAATAGGTGGATTTTTAGAGGAGATTTATTAAAATAAAAAAAACACCACACTTTGTTTTTTATGGTTATTTCAAATGTGTGCAGGACTGTATCACGTCAGAGTGATGGATCACGAGCAACTCACGTTGTGTTCCATATCAGTGATCTTACAGAGTAGGCAATCCACAGGTAATCTGTCATATTCAGGAAAAACAAAATGTGGGCCATGCAGACACCCCCAAAGGTTACAGAGAGTGCTCAGAATTCACTTCCGTGATAGTAAAGCCACAGTGCCAAAGGTCCCACTGGAGGCACCATGGAGAGGGCAAGGTGCTGGGACCCACTGGAGCCAGACAACCCAGCCAGTCCTGGAGGGAGCCCTGCCAGGAGACATTGGCTGGGGTTTGAACATTGCCGTTTATTTGATTGCACTGATTTTTTATTCATTGTGCAGCCTCAGCCTGAAGGCAGAGCTGTGGGGAGAGAAAAATTGAATTTTTGAAGAATTTGGTTGCTGACCAGTGTGACTGGCCCCTCAGTGTCCCTGGCTCCAACCAGAGCTCCTGGCTCCTGGAGATTTAATGCCTCCTGGATTGATGTCAGGCTGGTGTAATCTGGAACTTATTAATACTCGAGGTTATCGAATTCTAGCTCTGGAATACATGAACTCTTAAATATCTAGAAGGTATTTAACAGGCCATTAAATATTTTATTGACAAGATTCATCTATATTTGCTGTTTTCAGCCCCCTCATTAGCAATGCTTGTGCATGATACTGCCAGGTGCAGTAAATCCCACCTCTCCATGCCCAGTGTAAATCAATCAAGTCAGTGACAGCCTTTTGCTGGGACTCCTTCCTTGCAGAATTTGCCAGGATAATTCACTCCCAGTCAGGGAGGGAAGTCGGTGGCAGGATCACGGGCTCCTGCCATCAGCCTCATCGAGCCCATCAGTGCAGGGAGAGCTTTCTTTAAAGTGTCTGTGTTTTGGAAGGAGCTTTGTGTAGGGGAGGAGGGTGCTGGGGGCTGGTTTTCTTTCATAACCTGTCACTGCCACAAGCAGAGAGCTGTAGGGAAAGGCAGCAAACGCCTGACGGCTCGTTCAGCCCATCCCTGGCATCTCCGGGCTCCAGGCGCCATCGTGTGTTGGAGATGGCTCGGGAAGGCTGGGAATGCTGCAGCTCCACTTCCACAGTCGTGTTTTCCTTCATGTCAGAGACACCTCCGTGTACACCTGAAGTGTTTTAACCAGCAAACCTCTTTCAGTCAAAATGGAGCACAACTGTCCCAGTCAGGGCCTTACGTGGGAGTTCACTCCTCTTGAAGGAGTGAACCTGAAATGAGTCGTGTGAACTGAACCCTGTCATTCGTGTCCCACGTTCATTGTAAAAGCAGAAAACTTTGGCAGGTTTTCAGCTGATTTGCCCTCTTTTCTGAGGGTAAACTCAGAAAAACTGAACCCTGTCATTCCTGTCCCACGTTCATTGTAAAGGCAGAAGACTCTGGCAGGTTTCCAGCTGATTTACCCTCTTTTCTCCTCTTTCTGCCTCCTGCATCCGCGTGTTTGGTGGTGCCCCATCCTTCCTGTCCCATCCCTGCATCTCCCCCCTGCTGTCCCCGTGTTAATCCCTCAGCTGGTGCATCCATCCACCCTGCACTTGTATCCAGCTGTGGCTGACCCCCCGTGCTTCCTTCCCTTCCAGCCTACATGAAGCGGCGGCACAGCTCCGTCAGCGACAGCCAGTCCTGCGAGTCCTCGTCGGCCGGCATCGACTACAGCCAGGGCGCCAGCCCCCAGCCCCAGCACCAGCTCAAGAAGCCCCGGGTGGTGCTGGCACCAGAGGAGAAGGAAGCTCTCAAACGAGCCTACCAGCAAAAGCCATACCCATCACCAAAAACCATTGAGGAACTGGCCACGCAGCTCAACTTGAAAACCAGCACCGTGATCAACTGGTTCCACAATTACAGGTGCGTGGCCTCCCGGGAGCCCTGCTCCTCAGGGATGTGTTGGCTTGGCTCTGGCGGGTGCTTCTCTCAGCAGACTGTGTGGGGTGGTTGTGCAAAACAAGCGGCTCTGACAGCAGGGAGGTTCTCACTAACACAGTGCTAATGCTCCAGACTAATTTTAAGTCATCCCTGAGGAGCAGCAATACTCACATATTGATGGAAGTAGTGCTTTTAAACAGAAAGTCTGGCTTTCGGGGTGGGCATGGATGTAGAGATGGCCACTGATGAATATTTATAAACCCACTGCAGCAGGCCAGGCTGCTGTGTGTGACTCACATGTGCACACTCACGGACACGTGTTGGGTGTGTGGTGGGCGCTCTCACTGGGTGGGGGGTACTTGGAAATGTCCTTCACTGGATGCCATCAGAATGGCCCTGCTTTCACTGTGTCATTTTCCTGCATAGGAAGAAAAAGAGGATTTTCTTTTAGGCCTTGAGTCACTGAGCTCTGAAAATAAGCACAGTGTTTGTGCTGTGTTTCTGGGAGGTTTCACGGAGTCCTGAAGGACAAGGAACCAATAACCCTGAAGTCAGCTGCGGCCACAGAGAGGGACTTGTTACAAGGGCCTGAAGCATCAAGACAGGGGGGAATGGCTTTAAACAGCCAGAGGGCAGAGATAGATGGGATATTGGGAAGGAATTGTTCCCTGTGAGGGTGGGCAGGCCCTGGCACAGGGTGCCCAGAGAAGCTGTGGCTGCCCCTGGATCCCTGGAAGTGTCCAAGGCCAGGCTGGGCAGGGCTTGGAGCAGCCTGGGCTGGTGGAAGTTGTCCCTGCCCATGGCAAGGGGTGGAACAAGGTGAGCTTTAAGGTCCCTTCCAACCCAAACGATTCAAAAATTCTGTGATTTATTTCATTGTTATGATTAAATCATCGAGTCCCACTGAAATAAAATGTTAGTCTGTTCAGTTGCTTTCCCGTTTAAGGAGGAACCTTCTTCCACATTCGAACCCCTGAAGTAGGTTTTGGCCTGGAGGCAGCGATAAAAAGAGACAAGGCTGGAATAGCACATAAGAATTATAAGGATTTGAATAAACACATTATCAGCTGTGCTTGGGATTGGAAGTCCTAATTAATGCAGCAGACTTTTCTCCAAGAAATTTGTGCTAATGAATATTGAACAGGTACAGTTAAGCTACCAGATTTAATACTATTCTGCTCCTACACTCGGAGCCAGTAATGTTCCTAATTAGTCCAGATTGCTAAACTTGTTTGTTTTTAAAAACTGCTAACATTTAAAGGGTAGGTTTTCACTTCGGCCCCTCTCAGCTTTTACTGAGGAAGTCGCTGAAGCAAAAGCAGCAGAGTTTAATGAGCTATCTCCGAAATACTGCGCACAATAGTTAAATAATGTTTATAGTAAACAATACGAAATTTTAAAAAACCGAGTAATCATATTTACACTGAATTTCACTGCCTTGAATTCAGTACAGATGCAGCCTCTTTTCACCGCTCAGAGTCCTCCAAATGCAGGCCTCTTCCAATTCCCACTTGCAGGCAATTATACACAAGTTGGAGGGATGCCTATGGAAATATGTTCCCTTCGGCCTGACAGCAAAATGTGCTGTTCTCACTTGGGCAGACGAGCGCGGGAGCGCTGGTGGCAGGTGTCACCTCCCGCGTTATCACCAGATCCCTGCCTGGGCGTGTGCTGATCAGCGCCTTCAGCCCCACCTTCCCGGGGAGGAGGTGCTGACAGCTGGACACAAAATCAAACCCTGCAAACGGGGAGCTGTGGGCAGCACTCAAGGCTGAGCTTTGAGTGATCTGGGCCTGCTCCCAGATGTGCTGCTGGGACTCCGGGGCTTTCAAAAGCTGTTTCAAGCCTGTTTGGAGCCCTATGTGCTCTGAGCACTGAAAAATCAAAACACAGACCGATTTTTTGTTCCCCTTGGCAATAACTTTCCTAGCTGCCGTGCATGAATTTCTTTTGAAATCATGTGTAGGGTGTTGCAGAAGAGGGACAGGTTCCATGTTCTGTGAGGGGAGCAGGGTCTGACTGTTCCGCAGCTCATATGTCATAAGAAATGGGTGGTCTGTCTTTCAGTCTTCTCTAGGCCACACTTTATTTATATCTTTTATACTCTCCCTCGGCCATTTCTTTTCCAAACTGAAGGGGTTTTTATACAGGAGCAGTTGCACATCTCAGACCATCTGCTTGTGCTTTAATAGTAATTTTTCTGTAGCTTTAGATAAGGGAGGACAAAGATTTGGACAAGTTTGTCTTGCTGTCTCTTGGGAATCCTGTTGCAGTGATGCTTTTCCTTTCTGATTCTGCCCAAATCTCATTTTCCAAAGGAGGTTGCTACAGCAGGATCCACCTTTATATTCACCAGATGGAAAGTCAGCATTAGCATTTATTTCCTGCAGCAGAAAGAAACGCTGAAAAAAATATCCTCAGCAGGCAAAGAAATAATTCACTTCAGAATATAAATGGGTATAAAGGATTTTGACATGTGTGCAAACTTCTCCAAGTCTATGGCTTTGCATTCATACCAGTCACAGAGCTCTCAGAATATACAATAAATATCCCTTGCTTTGCACTAGTGAAGCACATACAGGACACATCAGAGTTTGAGGCTCTGATGGCTCAAAAAAGCAGGGGGGAGGAATTTCTATGCCACTCCACCTGTGGAAACTGGCACATAAACTCAATAAGGCCACAGAGATGATACTACAGACGCATCAGGAATGAAACCTGGAATTGTAATCCAGCACTCTTGGATTCTGAGTGGATTCTGAGTGTATTTTTCATAGAACTCTGTATTGTGCTGGTTCTGATGTTGTGTAAAGGCTTGTCCAGGGAGCTGCAGCAAGCACCCAGGAGATCTCTGATGGTTTAAGTTCCACTGGTGAAAGCCAGCAGGGTGTGTGGATGTTGAGGCCAACACCTTCCTCAAGAGGAATGCTCTCTGGAATCCTCTAGCTGCTGTCACCAGCTCTTCTTTACCATAAGAATTTAATTACTATGTTAATCAGGAGCCAGACCAGATTCCAGAAGCAAGGTACTGGGTGTGAATTCCCGGGATTTCCACAGACATGGGTTTGATGTTTGTAGGGCTGTGGTCAGATTCTCAGCGAGGTTCAGTACCTGCTGGAGCTGAGGTATTTTAAATGCCATGCAGGCACAGAGCTCTTAGCAGCCTCCTCTCCTGACCTGGGCAATGTTACAGAAGCACCATGTTCTGGATCAATGTCCATGCAGGGAGATTTTAGGCATAAATAGAGCCTGATAATCAATGTTGCAGGATGTGTGCAGTTAATGGTAATAGAAAATTAATGTTAGCACCTGTGGGCCTCCGTTAGGTGAATAATATTCTCCCAGGGAAAATTACAGACCCCCTAAATCCTTCAGAAGTGTGGAGTCAGCGAGTACTGCTGAAATACTCTGTTGCATTTCAAGTAAGTCAGTAAGATCATTAGCTTCAAAAGCAGTATTCAGGTGGTGTTCTCCATTTAGCTGAATGTTTTTCCATTGTCTGCTGTCTTCCATAGCACAGTTAAGGAAAAATAGAAAATCCTTACAGCCATCAGTGCTGGGACAGCGTTTCACTTGTGGTTTGCAGGGCCCTTGTCAGTTCCCCGTGGCTGAAACCAAGAGGTTTTTGTCTTCACTCTGAAAAATATTTTTAGTTCTAGTAAACTCTTCCCCAGGCCTGTGGTCCCATCCCTGAACCCTGGATCACTGAGGCTCCCTCTTGGTTATAAATTAGGACTTTAATGGGGTTCATCACTTCTCCCATGGATGCAGCAGGACAGAGAAGGGGTTAGCCCAGGCCCTAAGGTTTTTCCATAAACTTTTCTCTGCTTGTGGGGATTTGGGGAACTCCTAAGCAGAGAAGGAAGAGGGAAGAAGGCCTGAGTTAAATGGCAGAGGTGGTGTATCCTTGCACACCAGGCAGTTCTACCCACACATGGAGTGCAGTCATTCCTATGAAAGGCACTGCTTGGCTTGTCACTGTTCGAGTTCTGAAATTGATTTTTTAAATAAAAAATGAGGCAAAAGTCAGACTGGCTCATAGACTGGCAGCCTGTCACTGGCTGGGCTTTCTCACAGCGCTTTCAGCACAACAGGCTTGGTTTCATCATCATTCCTCCTCGCTGTCCAGGAAAACACCAAGTGGCTTGTCCAGCTTTTTCCCGATTTATTTTTTGTTTAGGCAGACTGGCTCATTCCTAGTGGAAATACGAATCGTTCTGTGTTTGCAATCCACTTTATTTTGGATCTCCTACAACTGTATTCATATTTTTTGTTAAAAATACTGACTTCTCACCAGGGAAGTGCTGGAGTCACCACTCCTGGAAGCAATCAAACAACGAGTCAGTGCAGCACTCAGCAGTAGGGTTTGGTGGAAACTGGACTCAGTGGTCTTGGAAGTATTTCCCAGCCTTGATGATAACACAAAAGGGCGTTTTTAGTGGAGTCAATGATTTGAGAAGTCTTCTCCAGCCTTAGTGGCATGGAAAGGCCATTTTTAGTGGAGTCGATGATTTCAGAAGTTTTCTCCAGCCTTAATAATTCCACAAAAGGGCCTCTTTAGTGGCATGGAAGGGGCATTACTAGTGGAGGCGGGCATTTCCTTGCCGCCCTAGCAGACTGACATCCCTCTCCCTGTCTCCTAGGTCCCGCATCCGCCGGGAGCTGTTCATCGAGGAGATCCAAGCCGGGAGCCAGAGCCAGGGCGGCTCGAGCGACTCCCCTTCGGCCAGAAGCAGCAGGGCGGCCCACAGCTCCGAGGGGGACAGCTGCGACGGCGTGGACGCCGAGGGCCCTCCCGACGGCAAGGCCAGCGGCCCGGAGGCGGACGAGTTGAGCGGCGCGGCCGCCAAGTCTCAGGGAGGGCCCGCAGAGCCGGCTCTCGAGGCGGGGGAGGAGGCGCTGCGAGGCGCCAGGCCCTCGGAGAGAGCGGAGCCCGAGAGCCTGGAGGACACCGACGACGAGGGCCGGCTCCGAGCGCCGCGCCAGAGCTCCCCGCCGGCACCGCAGCAGCGCCCGGGGGACGCTCTGGAGACACTGCCAAACTCTGCCACGGAAGGGGATGCCTCTACCTCAGCTGCCTCCACCTCAGTCCTTACGGGGGAGAGCTCCTACAAGTCGAAAGAAAGTTCGGAGAGAATCTCCAGTGTGCCAAGTACGAGCTCGACGCCGGCCGCAGGCTCGCAGAAAGCCAACTCCCTGCAGAGCTTGTTCGGCTTCTCGGAGGCGGCGAGCTCCAGGAACACGCGAGACAGCTCCCTGAGGAAAAAGAAAGCGGCCAACTTGAACAACATCATCCACCGCTTGGAGAAGGCCGCCAGTCGGGAAGAGGCCGTCGAGTGGGAGTTTTGAGATTAAACTGGCCCAACTCGGGAGAGCTGGGAAAAGTCAAACTGGACCTCTACTGGTTTTATTGTGTTCGCACTTAACCGCCCTGCGGGCCACAGGGCAAAAACGCCATAGGCCAAGGTGCATATAGAAATCAAACAAGAAAAAAAAAACAAAACAAAAAAAAAAAAAAAAAGGAGCGTTAAGCCCAATTTATGTTTGTGTTTTCGAGGAAGAAAACTGAAATGTGTAGTCAAGCTTTTTTGTACCCTGAAGTGTTTTTATTATTGCCCTAAGTGATTTCCACGAATTTCTGGAATAACTCATACAGCTTTGCCTTGTGCCCTCCTCTTTGGTGTGGGGCTTTAAAAAAATGAAAAACAGGAAAAAAAAAAAAAAAAACTTCAAAAAAAAAATCTTCAAAAAAAAAAAATCAAACCCACATATTAAAAGGGGGCTTTTTATCTGCCATCTAATGGCTACAGAGCGATAATACACTATTATCTTCTTAAACCAGGAAAAAGGGGAGATTTTTCAAGAAAAAGAAAAAAAAAGAAAGTTTTTTGTAGCTGTTCAGTTGCCACTAAGAGATTGCACAGTCAACCGACTCTAAACACACTAGTTTGGATTCCTACATATTTTCAAGAAAAGAAAAGAATCTTGTTGTTTGAAACTTTGAATTAAAAAAAAAAAAACACATTTACTCCACATATTTTTTAACAAAACAAAAAAAAAGTCACATCAGGAAAATATCTTAATTTGTGGTAGCTGACTTAGTGTTTTCTTGTAAGTGAAATAGAATATTGACACGTAGTGCACATTGTTTCATAGCTTTAACTGATTCTGGTCTTTTGCAGCCCAGAATTTGTTTAATACACTCCATTTTAGGCCAAATCAGGACAAAAAAAAAAAAAATCTGAATCTAGGTATTTTATAATCTGCTTTTTAACCTCTAACCACAGAGCACGCTGATCAGACCTCATATCTGGGAGGTTTAGGAGACAACTTAGAAGCAGCATGTACTTGATCATTTCACTTGGTTCGTAGTGTACAGGATTTCCTTTCAGCAAAGAACAGATCGCTCCAAAAACGTTGGCCAGTAACATTTCAGCCTGCTCCTTGGGGGCCTAGCCCGTATCCCGAACATTCAGCTCACCTGGAATCCTTGGGAACGCAGTTCACGTGTCCGATCGCTGTCACACACCACTAAGAGGGACTGGAGCTGCCGCAGACCCAGCCCTTCTCCTGCTGTTGGTGGCCATTTACTGACTCTCTTCCCACCACGAGCACTGATTTTTAAATACGTTTTAGTTGTGGGAAGCTCCTTTTTTTTTTTGGCGTGGATAAAGAGTACATGGCAATGACCAGACGGGCTCTTACCGGGGCGGAAGCAGCCCAAGCTCGAAACCAAAACCTTCGTGCTCTGGAATCCCAGTCCTGCCCTGCAGAAATACAGCCTTTTCCCATTATTTTATGCACAGGTTAGGGCTGATCAAAGTACAAATCCAATTCTAACTTGTCTCTAACTCCTCCTGTTGTCTATATGTATATGCGTGAGCATAGAGGTGCGTGGAAGGATGTGTGTGCGTGGGTGTGTGCGTGCAATTTTATACGTCTGTGTATTTTCTTACGTACTTGTGCACACATAGAGTGCATTACTGCCACCTTTTTTCAATAAGCTGTTTTATCAGTTATGGCTTCTACAAGTTTGCTAATTTAGACTCCTTTATTGCCATATCTTTAAAACTAACAATAGATGATTTCGGAATATATATATATATATAAATATATATATATATAATTTTTTTTTGCTTATTTATAGGTGCTGTATTTTATTATCTGATTGTTAGGAAGGGATGAAAGGGGGCAAATATTCTTTAGAGGGATAGACTGCCGGCAGTATTGGGTATAATTTACAAGATGTAGTTGTCATACTGTATATTATTGATTGAAGACTTTTTTGACCGTATTGTGTATCATTGAACTTTTGTCTTAGGTCAGCATCTTTTTGATGACACTTTAATGGTGCATTCATTACTTCTTAAGTTTAATTAATATTACTTTTCTGATTTTGGGGGAGGGAGGGATGGGGGAGAGGAGTTCCGACTTTAAAGGTATGTTCCCAATATTACACCTCAGTGTGCTTGTATTAATTCATTAGTAGGATTTTTGACTGTAAGATGTGAAACCACATTTCTTGCATGATGTTTTAGAACTTATGTATTTCATTTACAGTCTCTTAACATGCGACAGCAGCACTTAGCGCAAGTTTTCACAAATTTAAGAATCAGTACACTAAAATCCATCCTTCTCATGACTTAAGGAAAGAAGGCTCTAGGAGGCTGAAAGGCAGGGATTTATTTCCAATTTTTACTGCTAGCTGTTTCAGGATTCCTCCTTGGGTGATTGGGGACTCGTGATGTGAAACTAAAGCTGAGGAACGGAGAGAGAGAGAGCAGCTGCCCCTTTCTGTGCTGAGCTGAGGGACAGTTGGCAGGGACAGACACCAGGGTGTGGCAGCACGTGCTGGGAGCTCTCCTGGTGTCCCACCAGGAGCGTGGCCAGTCCGTGGGAATGGGGTGAAGCCAAGGGTGACCTCTCTGTGCCTGTCCAGTGTCCTGGTCTGACTTCCAAAGCACAGCTCCGTGGATAACACACGTCCTGGTAGGAGTTCACATACCTTAGTACAAGTCACAACGAGCTGCGTCTCCAGCCAAGAGCAAAACTTCTGCTCAGGAGATGCAGATATTTTCTTAAGTTCTTTCATTATTTTTATTTTTTTCTTTGTTGTTGTTTGGTTCAGGTTGAGGTTTTTTAATTAATTCTAGGCAATACACTTGCCAGTCTGTTCCTACTGTCCTTGTCTGCTGATTTGAGACCCAGGTGCTGGATGCAGTCAAGTGGTTACTCTCAGCTTTCTCCAGAGTGAGGGGGTTTTTTTTCTGTTTGATGATTTGAATTTTTTTTTTTAAGTTAATATTCCCCAAACTGTTCTTGTGCCTGTGTCTATCTGATTGCATTCCATGATGCTTACAGAGAGCTCTGGCTGCATTGTACGACAGCAGAACTGTATTCACAGGTCGCACGCAAATGCAGCACTTAAGGTCAATCTCTCTTCTTAATAAGCAATACGTAAGTGCCTTGAAACATATCTTCTTTTTCTTTTATTTTTTCCTGTTTATTTTTGGTTTGCTTTTCAGGTTTCCACTGGTTCTTTAGGATTCTTTAGCATCCGCCCAGTTTTTAATGCTGTAATGATTTTTAAAAAGCATATCTGTAGCTTGCCCTAGAGGAAATCTTTCTTTCATAACACTAACTGTTAATTCTAAGCTCCATTATTCCATTTGAGTCATGTAATTCTGCTGGATAAAGACAGCGTTCAGAAGTCAGAAGTCACTCCATCCTGCCAAGCGTTGTCATTGGGATCTATTATAAAATTAATCAAATAAAATGCTGTCAGTATTTCCTATATTTTTGGCACTTTATTAATGGCTTAGCTCCTTTTGCTGTTTCATATTTAATGATCTGTGTTGAATGTGGATTAGCCTGCTGAGATGCTGTTGGGGTGATCTCCTGCCCAGAGTCCCTTTGGGTCCCCTGGTGAGCCCCTGGTTCGAGGGCAGGGGACGAGGAGCACCCTCAGACCTGGAGCTCAGAGATGCTCCCGGGGTTTGTCCCGGCGTTTAGCCAAGGTCACAGCTGCTTTTCTGTTCCAGTGGAAAGTAGGATGGATTAGTTGAACTACTGCTGAGGTTCTCGGGTTGGACATGAGTTACCTGCTGGTGTTTCTGGCCTAGGCCCCCCAGTTTAGAGGCTGAACTTACCCTGCAGGGTGTGAGCGATAGTTGGGATCAATTTGGAACTCACCTTTGGGAGGAAAACGTGATTTGGAATAACTTTTTTTTTTTTTTTTAACTTAATTCAAAGGATAAAAAGTTGAAGGAGAAGAAATGCCAAAGAGCAGCACAGTGGCTGTCATCCCTTGGGTGCTGATTCCAGGGGAAGGGAATGTGTGAAATGTGTGACATGGGGCTCATCTCACAGGGCAGCAGAACCCTTGTTGCTGAGGTTTCTTTTCCTGATGGATAAAAGCACAGGCAGTTTTCAGGAAATCCATCATGCCAGAGTCGTTTTTTCCTGAGGTTCTTTAAAACCATTTTATTTTCTCTCTCTGTTTCCAGTTCCATGCTCTTAACCAACGCTCTGCATGCAGGGCCAGGGCTGTTTTAATAGAAATATGTTTATATTGCAGTTAAATTGTTGATTTTTCTCTCTGGATGATTAGGGAAGGAAAAAAGTGCAGTGCTTTGTTCGCTAAAAGCCAGGAAAGAGTATCCCGTGGCAGAAGGGTCATGCAGTGGGATTGTCAATACACTTCCATTTTTCAGGATACAGATTTCAGACAACAGCATTGCAGATGTTTATTGGCAGAAATGCATTTAATTACAGTTGCTTTTGATGCCATAAAATTTGACCATTTTATTTATTAATCAGTGAAATGCCTATAAATAGAGCCACCCTTTAAAGGAATCCATATCAGTGCACTCTGCCCATATCATGAATAAGTGAGCCCTTTAGTAACAAACTCCTTGCTGTAATAGGAAAGATCTGTATTACAGTTAAAAAGAAAAAAGTATGTGCCTTTCTCATTAGCTAAAAGATCTCTGCGTTATTTTTATGTAACTTGTTGATATGGGATTGATGTAGAGCAGGGGGATCATTGAACACCACAGAATTCTATGCAATATTTTCCAATCCAATTACTTAAAAGTCACTATTTTTCAATCCTTTAACAGGAAAAATAGTAAGTTAGAGAAGTGCATCGTTCTGCTGGTAATTCAAACTGCAAAGCTGATAAATTGACACAAAATTGGATTGAGGGAAATGCGACAAATCAATGTGATGAAATAATGGAAAATGCTAACAGTGGTTGCGGTCCCTACAAGCACAGCTGCCGTCAGAAGTCTGTCATCTCCCATTTTAAAATTAATAATTTCCAGTATTCTTAAAGCTTTTATGAATAAGAATGCTCCTGGCAAAACCAGGGCAGGTTAGAAATAGGAAAAAAAAAAATCACATTTTGACCATATAGAAATTATGAGAATACACGAAATAAAGTAATTGTGTTTGGACACTTAGCACTTGGATCCAAAATGTTTTATTGCAGTTGAAATTCCACAATACTCTGTGCCTTTAGCAGGGCTGTGAGAGATGAGTAGCTTGGCAGTTTGTTGCTGACTGAAAGTGGAGTGGTGACATTTTTAACCTGCACATGGAGGGCACTATTTTGTGTCTCCTCCTGCAGAGGAGTTTCTGAAATTCTCTCTGATTTCCTCTTCACCCAGGGGATGTTCTCTGTCTTCGGCCGCCGAGTGTGGCCCAGCTCCTCTTGGAGACACAGAAGCGAGAGGAGGAGGAAAGTTGGTTCTTAGGTGGGGACTGGATTTAACATTCCCTAAAACCAAGTCAAGGCTTTCCTGTCAGTGTGTGGCAGTTTTGGCCCTGGTGTGACCAGCTGGTTGTGGCCTCTTATCCCTAAATTCACCTCACGTGGATAAAACACTGGCAAAGCAGGACTGGACTGATTCCTGTGTTGTTCTGCCTTCTCCTTTCTGCCCTGTGAACATCACCATTTTCTTCGTGTTGCATATACAATCAACTTTTCTGAGAATTTAAAAATCCTATACAAAGGAAAGACCTTCCCTCCCCCCATCCCCCAGCAGTTTAAAGTCTGGTTTTAAATTGCAAGGAGAATCACTGGCATGGGAAGTACAAGATCTGAATTTCTTTTCTGAAATCACCTTTGTAGTTCAAAAGGGGTGTAGCAGTCCCTGTCTCCTTCACATATATTTGAGCTCTGAAATGTAAAAATATAATTTCACCAATTTCTTCTTTCCTCCCCATCTCTTTTATAGGATATATTGACTATGCCATGTATAAAGTATAGTTAATAATGGACTTTATAGCAAGAAAAGCTCTTTATACCATGCCTAGGGACAGATTTGTCCTACATGACCAGGTCATGGACTATACCCTACCCTATGAATATGCAAGGATAAAATGGTTTTATGCTCTGAACGTGAAATTTATCCTTTTGGAGAAGATTAGCGTTAGGCCTGTGCACTTAAGTTTTCAGAAAGCCTTAAAAACAGGTGTGTAAGTGGTGCCATCTCTGTCCTCAGGGATGATTTCCCCCCAGCCAAGTGGGACTGTGGCATATTTAATAGCAGTTATTAGTTATAAGGTCATTTTCCAGTTGAAAAAAGTCATTCATTGAACTTTATTAGTGAGCTCCTCACCAGCATCCCCTGGTACAATCCAGGACCTGCTTTTCCCAAGGCCTGGGCATCTGTATCCATCCCAAAATCCTTGGCTCTCTGTGAAATCTGTGTTTCTACAACTCTTGTGAGTGGGAAAAAACCCTGATGGAATTCCTGGGCTTGTTTGTCATTGCTGTTCACAAACATCTTCTGGCACTAAAGTGCATTAGAAGGAAATGCCTCCTTTTAAAAAACTAGTAAGATTATTGTATTTTCTCCTTGTCCAGCTCTTCTATAAGGAAGAATTCTGCCAGTTTCAAGCTTGTTTTACTCACGGTGGTTTGGGGAGATTTTAGCCACGGTTCTCTAGATTTCCTATTCTTAAAACTGTTGATTTCATCACATCGGTTCAGATTCTTTGGACTTTGAACCAGCTGAGTGCAGAGAGCAACTGAATCCCTAACCATAACTAAACAGTGCAGGATCAGTGCAGCAAAGTGAATACCCCTGTGATGTCTGTGTTTGGCTTTCTGTTTGAATTCCAGAGATATTTGTAATACATGGTACAATCTTCATCCAAAGTTCTTTGGAAATGGAGAGTCATGCCCGGAATTTCCTGCTGTTGTGGTGCCACACCTGATTTTTGCACAGTTCCTGTGTAATTCCTGGTAGTGTCACAACAGCACAGCCTCTCTCTTGGCAGCAAGAACAAGAGTTGTGTTCTCTTCTGTCCGTGTGGGTAATTAATATGCAGTTTTGGGAGTTGTTAAATGTGTCTCTGTGCATCATTCCAGGATGGAAAAGCCCCTCTGTGTATTTAGCATTTGTGTGCTTGGTCCTAATGGTGCGGCAGAATTGCGGCAGCCAAATTTGTGAAATCATTTGGGATGTAGGTGAGCGAGGGCTTAAAACCAATATGTATTTTAATGGGCAGAGGATGCCATTCCCCACTTGTCAGAGCCATTCCCTGCTGTAAAGAGGGGATTAGCCACTGGAGAGACCAGGCTGCTGGAGATGCATGGGTTTAACTAATGAGGACAGGGAAGATCATGCTCAGAATACATAAAAATGATCCCACGGCTCTGAGATGTGCAAGAGCCAAGGAATTGGAAAGGAGGGGTCAAACCTGGTCTGTAGGTTTGGCTTCCTGCAGGAAGTTCATTTCCCAGGTATTGGCACACATGTAATGCTCTCCCCTTTTACCGATGTACAGTGGACAGTAAAGACATATTTAAAACAATCACAAAACCAGCTGATGAAGTAAATTCAAGCCAAGTATGGAATTAAAGCAAGCGGTTCAGCCTTGCTCTCCCTTAGCTGAAAATTCAAATATTTGTAGGAATCAGGTAGAAATTTTCTGTTAGGCAGCTCCTCTTGGAAGGCGAGTGTCTGTGCTTTCAAGAGAATAAATAAAACTTGGCACTTGACTTGCTCTGAAGTACAATCTTGTCTCCAAGTAACTAGGAAAAATATTTTTGCAATCAGTCTTTCAATCAGACTTCCCTGGCCTTTATTAGCTTCTGTTGGACCCTTTGTGCTGTTTTGATGTGTTTATTTATATGTGGGTAAGTTATTACTAGCTTTAAAAGTGTTTCCAAAGTATCTGGTTACCTCTGGATGCTGGTACAGGTGATGCAGGGAGTGCTTGAGCATCTGCTTTGGATGGAAAGGAGGAGCGTGGAGAATGAGCAAGGTCACATCTGTATTGTACTTTTCCTTTTCCTTGATCAGGGCTTCCATTTCCTTCTCACCTTCTCTAGAGAGATGGAGTTCATGGGTCATTCCTTTTTTCTTGTGGGAGAAGGATTTTAGTCGAGCTTGAAATTATTTTATTTTCGCTCCATAGGCATATCATCAAAATCCTGTATGTTGCCACATTTCCCGTTGAGTCTTTAGGTTTTTGCTTCCTGAAATTTACTCTTTCACTTTCTCTACTTGGAAAGCTATGTGCCTTATTTCCTAATCTCTTCGTGGAGAATAATCTAAAGCACAGTGATCTGGCTTGCAGCTTTTCATTTTGGTTTTTTTAGGTGAGGGGAGCAAACGCTGATGGAGCATCCCAGTGTCCCAACACTGGCACGTGCTTGGCTCCCGAGCACTGTGTGAGGAGTCTTTGTGCAATAGAAACTCTGGGTTCGGCTCTGGGGGCGTTCCTGTCCCACAGGCAGTGAGGGGGAGCTCTGCTTCAGCAGAATTCACATTCCTGGGGGGGAAAGAGAATCCCATGTCCCTGTGGGTTGGTCCAGCAGTTCCTGGGAGAGGGCTCAGCCGTCACCCAGCAGTCGATGCTCGTAGGGCTCAGCCTCGCCCCGTGCGCTCCTCGGTCTGTGAGTGTCCCAGAAAGTTCCGTGTCCCTTTGTGCCATCAGTCACACCTGCTGTCCCCATCCCCGTGCCCAGGGCTGGCCTGGCTCTGGGTGGCCAGGCACTGTCCAGTCATTCCAGTTGGGATTTGGTTTTGTGCAGAACAGGCTCTCCCCACCCTGGCACCCCCAGCCCTTCCCTTCCCGAGCTCGCTCTCTCTGCAGCATCAGAAGGTGAAATACACAGAGGTGGTTTGTGATTAGGACAACAATCTAATATTTCCTATTTATGAGATTAATTTTTAACAGTTTCTTTCTTGTCAAGGTTTATATTTTTTTTTTTTGTTGGATATAAACACAACAGGAGTATTTACATATCATTGGGTTGGGTTGGAAGGGAACTTAAAGCTCATCCTGTTCCAACCCCCTGCCATGGGCAGGGACATCTCCCACTAGACCAGGTTGCTGTCCCCTAAATGGATGTTGGAGAAAGCTTGGGGTATCCTAAAGATGGAGCAGGTGGTGTTGGCTCATAGTATCCATATCGTTGTGCCCCTGTTGTGTTTTCTAGAGCAATCATTTTTTTTAAGAAAAAAAAAAACTATTTTATCTAGATGCCTAATAAATAATATTATTTAAATAGTTTTTAAAATAATTTAGGACTGAGAATAAGAAGCCTCAGTTGTGAGAGAAGAGACTTAAAATATACAGAGAGAGAAAATACCCTGAGCCTCCTAGAGCCTCTACTGAGAATTTGCTAAAGACGCAGAGCCCCTGGTCAGAGCACATTGTAATTAACTCACGAGTGTTCATTTAAAATGAGAGACTGGTTTCCTGTGATGTTCATCTTTGTTGGCATATGTTTGACTTTCTGAATTCAGAGCTGATTCCCTTCTCATTCAAAAGTTGGTCAAGGAAAAAAAAAAAAAAGAGAGAGAAAAAAATAAGGTGAAAAATAATAATTCACCTTTGCGCAGCAGCAACTTTTCCTGGTGTGAGCTCTGGAAATCCACGTTGTGCATTATTTGTGGCACAGAGGGGTGGCGCAGTCTTGCTGCCAGGTGGAGATGTGTTCAGACAGGCTTTTCCCTGGCGAGGTGGCCCTGGGGAGCAGCAGAACAGCCAGACTGCAGCCCCAAATCCCAGCGTGTCCGAGGGAGGGACAGGCCAGGCTCTGGGCTCTGGGCAGCACCAGCCAGGACCAGATCCCCCCTGGCAGGGGCAGAGGGGAAGGTTGCTGGGCACTGCAGGGCACAGCACCACTTCTGGGGCTTGGGAAGCAAATTTGCACTTTGCCTTTCGAGGGTGTCCCACTAAAAAAAAAAAAAAAAAAAAAAAAAAGCAAAATCCCATCCAGTGAATTTCCCACGTCAGGTTCCTTTTCCTTCTGGTGTAGTTCAAAAAGAAGCTGAAAATCAGAGTTCAGAATGCCCTAGTGTAAGTGTTGGATCAGCTCTGCCAAACAAAAGGTTGTTCCTCTGGGAATACTCTATGCATTTCTGTGGTGAAAAGCATTTTCTCCCATTCCTTGCTGGAAATGCTGTGAGAATGTCACACGTACAAATTTGGACGTCGATCCCAAAGCAGATGGAGGCTGGGGAGGGGGGGGTGTTCTTTTTTTCTTTTTTCTTTTTTTATTTTTTAATTGTTCCCCTCATGTCCCTTTTCATTTTTTATTATTTTTTTTAATTAAAAAAATTAACTCTTTGCATTTGTGCAATAACTACTTGCCATGAGAATGGGCAGACCTTGGAAATGCCCCGACTACTAACACAGCACAAGATGAACTCGAACAGAAAGTGGTGTACTTTTTCCTGAGAACTTTTTTTTTTTTTTTTTAAATAATAAGCTCAGTTTTTACCCCAGTGTATTGTGGTGTCTTACATTTTTAGCAGTATTTTATATTTTTTCTGTAACGCACTAAGTCTTAGATGTTTTTAGAGCTTGTTTGTTATATTCACAATCACAGATTTTAAAAAAGGAAAAAAGAAAAAAAAAAGATCCTCACAAAGACCCAATTGACCAAAAAAAACAAAAAAAAGTGTCATTTTTTTTTTTTTGTACAAGTAGCTTTGAGAAGCCCACATTGTGTTGCTGTGACTCATCTTTTGTAACATTTTATTTCTTGGTATTTGTTTAAACATAAAAAGTAAGAGTTTATCTGGCTGGCAGTGCAGGGCAGCGCTCCCTCGTCAGCAGACGGCATTGTTTCTGTCTTTGTTTGGTTTAGCCATAAAAATGTTTGTTCTCAGCACTGTACAACGGTCCCTATATGATATGGAGAAGCAATATCACTGTATGAAACTCACACGATGTATTATTATTATTATTCACTAGCACCCTAGGTGTGATAATTGAAGTAAATATCTTTTATACAAACACAATTCCGCGTGGGCTGTCTTTTATTGAGGTGAGACCTGAGTCCAAGCAGCAAACATTTACATTGTGCTTCTTTTGGTTTGGTGATGCCCAGAGGGGTCACAGGGATGGTTTGGTGGGATTTGTGTTCGGCCAGGGGAGGAAAAATTTACTTTTTGTGTATCAGTTCCTATGGGGAGTGTGTGCGTGTTCCCAATGCCTTAAATATTGAACTGTTACATGTCCAAAATGCTCAGTGAAATCCAAGTGTGGCCATTCCTGCTGCAGTCAGTGTGAGGTGGGCACTCAGCCTCAGAAAATTTGGGGTCTGAGACTGCCAAGGGGGATTGTTTTGAGCACCACAGCAACATATCAACTAATTAAAAAAGGAAAAAAAAAAAAAAAAGTCAGCTACCTGAGGTCGGAAATGCTTTAGGTTCAGAAATGAAAATGTCAAAGAATTTTCCCAGATACTTGGCTGTTTATTTTTACAGATCTTTTATAGGAAAATAAATTCCTCATTTAGTGCCTTATGGGATGTTCCTATAAATACTCTCAGTGTTTACAGAGTGAGGAGTTTGGTAAGGAACAGATGCTGTAATCAGTGGGATTATGTTTATAAAAGCAGTGGAAGAAATCAATTTTTTGGATGCTCTGGGTGTCAGGTAGAGGATGTGTGTGTGTGTGTGTGTGTGTGTGTGTGTCTGTGCTTACCTGGCTGCTCTGTTTTCCCTGGAGTGTTCATGTCTGGGTTGGTTGTTTTTTTTTTTTTTTGTGAATGGAAGGTTATTTTGGGGAACCTGCCTTGGTTTCCACCTTATCCTGCAGTGCATCCCTGACACATTTCTCCTACCAGGCTGTCCTGTGCCTCCTCCCCGGAGTTTTGGAGGGCCAGGATGGATATTTGCTGTGGTTCTGTCCTGGAGAGCAGGGAGTCCCACCCTGGGATCTCCCACCCCAGTGAGGGTGGAACTTAGTCCAGCTCCATGTTGGTGTCCAGTGTGTGTCTTTGCCATCTTTAGTTCTGCAGGCGCGGGGGAATTCTCCTCAAAATGTATTTAAATTGTTACTGAATGCCTTCATTTCATGACAAATGTGCAGTTTCTGGTTTTGAAGCATCTGTGACAGGTTGTTCCACAGGATGGAAAGGTTCATGGTTTAACACCTTTTTTTTTTCCCCTTCTCTTTAATAATTCATCCAACTGTTGATTGCTATAAATGGTATTATTGTGTATAATTTGAGCCTAATTTTTTTAAACTTGATGCTAAACAGCTACGCTTTTAAAATGCTGTGCCTCAGGTAGGTTAATTTGTGTGTTTGTAACCTGCACTTTTCTTCAGGTGGTATCAGCATGAAACTCCTAAAATGCCACACGTGGTCATAAGCAAAGGGTGTGTTGAACTTGAGAAAGCACTGACCTGGAGAAGGCTGACAGTAGCTCAGAATTTTGCACCTTGGGATAAAGTCAGGCTGTTCTCTCAAGCCTAAATCTCAAAAAAGTTAATTTTGGGAGGTTAGGAAGGCAACCCAAACCACAGGAAAGCATCTGAGAGGTCAGGAGCAGATATTTATGGTCTTCCATGGAGACAGTTGGATCTTCCACTGTGACTTTATTGGGGCAGCCCTTCTAAAGGGTGTCAGAATTCCGTCTTTTTGGAAGAAGCGTAAGCTGTGTGTTGCCATAGACCTTCACTGGTTTGAACTGGGACATCACTGTGAGCTCCTGCTGGGACAGAGCTGCTGCTGGGGCTGGATGGGTGAGGTTTGCATAGGAAATGTTACAGGGGTTTGCTGGATTGATGGGAAAAGTCCTTGTTTGTGGCATTCTTGGGTGCAGGGGTAAGCTCACACCTCAGTGGCAAGGTCCCGGCTGTGCTCCTGCTGCACCACCAGTGAGAGCCAGTTTGACTTTCAGGGGGAAAAGGGTGATTTTTTCCACATGGCATCATGTTCCCACCAGGTAGGAAGCTGTGAGGGGCTGACATGGTGCCTTTGAGCCCCACTTCCTTCCATTTGGAAATGCTGTCATTTTCTCCCCAGTCTTTATGTTTCAATGGAAGTGGTGAAGGAATTGTGTACTTGCCAACAGAGGGCTTCAGAAAACATGATTTGATTACAGCAAAGCATTTTATTTTCTTTTTGCTCCAAGCTATGGGAAACTGATAAGAAAATTCAAACTGTTTCCTTGAACTCTTCCAAGTAACCCATGTAATTATCTTAGTACCCTTGGAAATAATCCCTTCTTATATGAAATCTCTCTCTTTACAGGGTGAATTTATTAAGCGGTACTGGGTTTCTTTGCTGGGGGCTGTTTATTTTGGAGTGGCTGGGCCAGGAGGAAGGGGAAGGAGAAATCCTTCCAACCTTCCCTTCCCAGCAGGCCCTAAAAATGTGAAAAGAAAGGGAGAAAAGCAGGGGAGGGAGAAGAGATCTCGTCTGCTCCTTTTCTGGCAGCAACTTGCAGAGAAACCCAGAGAGGTGGGAGGGAGCCCCCAGAGAGTCATGGAATGGTTTGGGTTGGGAGGGACCTTTAAAGGACACCTTCCACTGCCCCAGGCTGCTCCAAGCCCTGTCCAGCCTGCCCTTGGACACTTCCAGGGATCCAGGGGCAGCCACAGCTGCTCTGGGCAGCCAGTGCCAGGGCCTGCCCACCCTCATCATAAAAAAAAAACCTTCTTCCTTAGAACTCACCTGGATCAGCCCTCTCTTAGTTGAAAACCTTCACCCCTTGTCCTGTCAGGCTGCAGTTTGGTGGCTCCTTCTCTCTTCCCCAAGGCCATTTCCCAAGCTGGCCCTGAGGGCACTGAGGAAAGGGCAGCAGGAACTCAGGGAAGGATGCTGATGTTGGAATGATCACGGCAACTGGGGCTTTTCCTTGTGCTTCCTTTGTCACTTGGGCAGATGAGTCTCCAGCGTTGCTCTCAGGGTGTTGAACACGATCTGCTCTCTACTTGTCCCTATGTTCTCTTGTCTCTTTGGCAGCCCATGAAAGTAGAACTGAGCAGGGCTGTTCTTGCTGCCTTTACTGGTGCCATCCCTTGCTGTCTGGAGCTGCTCGTCTTCTTTATCATCCCTGAAGGGCCTCACTGATGTTCTTGATGTCTTCTCTTACTCTTGATGTCTTCTCTTACAACTCTGTACCTGCGGAGGAACTTCATCTCTGCACTCCTGGAGCTTTTCCAGGCCTGATGTCTGTGCCTGGAGACCAGGGAGGTTGTGCTGGAACTTACAGGTGGCTTCTAGAGGTGTCATCATTCCTTTCTTTTCATCCTCTCCTTGCTTTTTCTGCCCTTTCAGAAGCCCCGCAGAAGCTCTGATCGGAGGATGACCTCATGGCAGGGACAGATGGAGCAGGACAGCCCAGAAGCTGCACTGTGGGCTGAGATGATTCCCAGACTAATGATCAGGCATTCTGGCTACTCAGGAGCTCTTGGAGCTGGCTGATCTTTCCTCCCTCCCTGGAGGTTTCTACAAAAGTTGCTTTAAAACGCCCCAAAAGCCCAATTCTTTTGTGTCGCTGTTGTATTGGTGAGATCTCTGGAGCATTTGATCTTCAGTATCTTTATTTACCCTGGGGATGTTTTTGGAACAGTGCAGTCCCTTCTAAATGACACTGATTTTCCATTGCCTCACGGGAGGTGAGATGCACCTCAGCAGATGGCTCAGCTGGGCGTTTGCACCACAACCTGCCATTCCGCCTTTACTTCTGAGCAGATTTGCACCTCAGAGCCCACAGACAGGGCTCTGGTGACTTTCAGAGAGGAACATTCAATCATTCCCTGCCTCCCTGTCCTGTTTCTCCGCCCACTGACAGCTGTGGTGGCCCCAAGGAAAAGGCTTTGCATGAAGTTGAGGTGGATTGAGTGACTCCCACACATTCTGGGCCAGGCAGAAATGTTGTCCCTCACCGTGAAAAGGTCAAGACAGAACTGGAACCATCGAGCTGAACAATGGTGAAAGGCTTTTGCCAACCTTCCTGTTGCAGGAAGGGTTTTGGCTCAGATCTTTCTGCCTTGGCATCTTCACAGACCAAAAAAAGAAGGCAGAGAAAATCATCTTGTGCATCCAGGGTTGGATCTGCAGCTTTTGGACCGTGTGCTCCTCACCCCTCCAGCTACACAGCACAGGGTCAAGGTCGAGTCATCTCCCGTTGATTCTCCCGGAAGGGGAGCAGGACTTTGGGCAATAACAGCCTTTCCCAGACTTCCTTAAAAGCGAAATGCCAAGTGTTTCAAGAGCCTGAAATTGGGCCTGAGTTTATGTGTAAACCTTGGGAGCTCTGGCATCAGGCAGAGCCGGAGGTAAGACTTTGTTGGCTTGGAAATGCTCCTGGAGAGCGATGCCAAGAATTCTTGGCACTTTTTTCTTCATGGGGGAGAACAATGATTTCAACTTGGATGTAACTGTCCAGTCATGAACTGGAGTGGCCCAACATGGGGAAAGGTGAAAGAGCTGGAAAAATCAAAGGGTCCATGGCAGACCCAGTTTCCTGCTTCTTCCTTTGGCTTCTGCTCCTGGCCCTGGCACTCTCAGACACTCCTGTTTGTGTTGAGTGAGTCTCCAGCTTTGAGCCTTGGTGCCAAGGCACTCCAAGGTTTACTTATCTTACCATCATCTTCCTTCCAGTCAATAAAATAGACTTCAAACCTTTGAAGTAGTGGCTTTCAGTGCACTTCAGTTGACTTTTCAAAGAGAGCGTGCCACATCACTTCTCGGCTTGTTTTCTTTTTCTTTAGTTATGTAAATTCAGGGAGGCCAGACAGTAAATGGAGGGAGATTAAAAAAGTTCCACGAGGCTGATCAGGGTGTGAACTTGCAGAGCATCAGCTAATTTGCCATAACTGCCCATGTGTGTGCTCCTACCCCCATCCCTTCAGCTACACCACTCACCTCTCATTTCCTCAGGGCTCTGAGGATCCACATGAGCAGTTACCCCGGTCCCAGGGATGTGTAGCAAGTTACAGCCTATCTCACCCCAAGGTGATTTATTCATCTGTCTGTATCCTCAGTAATCAAGCCACCATCTTATGGAAAGATTGCCTCTCATTCATTTATGTCTGGCCTTATAACTTCAAACTAAGTTGCTAGTATGTCTTAATTTTCTCCATCTGTGAAAACAGATGCTGTTTATTTTGGATGATTTGCCAAGGGAGCCCAGTTGCTGGGGCTTGTTACAGGAGTCAGAGTTGCTGCTGCTCTGTGGCAGCCCTGGGCTCGTGGTCTCGGGGGCACTCCTGATGAGCCCCTGCATCTGCCAGGCTCTGCTCCCCACCAGCCTGGGGGCTGGGGCTCCACGACGGTTTTCTTCAATAATCACTTCAAGGATTCAACCTGCAGCTTTGGAATGGCAAGAGACTGACAGGGCTGTTCTGGTGAGAGACTCGTGTCAATCTTTTATTCTCAATTTGGGTTTTGCTTCTCCTCTGCGTGGGGCACCTTTGTGTCCCACCACATGGCCCGTCCGTACAGATCCTTGCTGTTATTTCCAGAAACGTTCATCCCGTGGCAGTGTCATCCATGGCTGTGCCCCTTGGGCACACAGAATTCCCAGAAGAGACATTTCTTAAGAGTGTTTTCTTTGAGCTGAGGCTCTTTCTGAGTATTCATTCAGTGTTTGGCAAGATATCATAGAATTATTAAATGGTTTGGTTTGGAAGGGAACCTTGAACATCACCAAGTCCAACCCCCTGCCATGGGCAGGGACAACTTCCACTTGCTCAGAGCCCCGTCCAGCCTGGCCTCGAGCACTACCAGGGGTGGGAATCGTCCAGTCTCAGCTTCTGATTTTCTGTGCATCAGACAAGGGGAAACCAGCCCTTGTCTGTGCCAAGGTGGCACCAGAGCTTCTGCCAGTGTGTGGCTGCCCAGTCCCTGCACTTCTGCTCTTTTCCTCATAAGGCCATGGCAATGTCAAGCCTGGCTTTTTAAAAGCCACAGCCGGCAGAGTTTAAGGCTAAGGATCCGCGGTTTAAAACCCACTTTCCCCAGGACTTCACTTTCTTTTTGTCCCCTTACCTTCTGCAGTAGCTCTCCTCCTCCTCTTCCCGAGCCTTTGAGGTGTCTGCACATCTGAGGGGTCAGAGCGAGGGCTCTGCAGCTCAGCAGCGGGGGGAGGACAAAGGCAGATTCCCTTTTCCTGGATCTGAGTGCCTGAGCTGCCCTGCCTGCCTGGCAGAGCCGTGCTCCTGCTGCTGCAGGTGAGGAGTCGGTGGCACGGAGGTGACGGGCTCGCGGGCGGCCGCGGCCCCCGTGAAAAGAGGAAAGTTATGATTAAAAAACAAGAACCGGCAAAAACCCGCTGTGAGGAGTGACACTGACGGGGAGATGAGAGGGACGCTCTGTGTGCTTGGTTGCTTTCAGTGTCAGGCAGGGTTCCAGCCTCTTCTGTTTTCGTGGATGGTTTGTAGGGGACTGGCCAAGGCTGAGTGAAACCTAAGGGAAGCAAGGATGCAGATGCCTTTAAAACTGAGAGCTCTGCTTCTTTGGTGACCCTTTTTTCTCTTAAATTGAAAAACTCGGTCCATGTAACTCAGAAGCCAAAAGGATCATTTAAGAGGGAGATGCCGGGCCTGGGTCTCCTTCTGCAGGCTCCAAAGCTCAGCTCTGCAGAGGATTTTTGGGCAGGGTGGGAGGCTGGAGAGCACATCCTGCCCCAGGTAACCTCCCAGTGTGGTGAACCTTGGACAGGATGCTCAGAAGTGCCCTGTGCAGAATTGGGGCCCCCAGCCCATGTTTGGCCAGCAATAGCTGCCCAATTACAGTTTAATGCAATTTTTAAAGACAGCCAATTGAATAATTAACCGTAGGAAAGATGTTTTCTTCTTTCCGAATCTTGTTGATGCAAATATTTTTGCATCAGGCCACCCATGTTTTGGAGCAGACAGGGATTCCCCATTCCTGGAGAAATACTGACCTCCAGTGGGATGTGCCTTTAGCACAGCTACTCCTGCTCGATCCTGAGTCCTTTATTGGGGCTCTAAAATGTAGAAATGCAGAGGGGGGAAAAATAAATCCATGTGTTGTGTTCAAAGCATGTGCCACCTCTCTTTCCCTGCGGTGAGACTTGGTCCTTCTAAATAACGTGGGAAGGGGAATGGCTTTAAACTGAAAAAAGTTTATCCGATCTAAGTTTAGATTGGAAATTGGGAAAGAATTCTTCCCTGTGAAGGTGGGGAGGTCCTGGCACAGGGTGCCCAGAGCAGCTGTGGCTGCTCCATCCCTGGAAGTGTCCAAGGCCAGGCTGGACGGGGCTTGGAGCAACCTGGACTGGTGGCAAGTGTCCCTGCCCATGGCAGGGGGTGGAATGGGATGGGATTTAAGTTCCTTCCCAACCCAAACCACTCTGTGATCCTTTTACATGAACACAGTAATTGTATTTCTTATTGATTAGGTTGAAAAAAAACCCTTTAAGATCATCATTACCCCTTCACTGCCAAGCCCACCACCAAAACCATGTCCCCAGGTGCCACATCTACCAAAAGAGGGGAATTTGCAGCAGCAAAGACCCTGATTCCTGGGAAAGCAGTGTCACTTTGGGCATCACTGCTGCTCTTAGTCCAACCCTGTGGCCAGGGCATCACTCCCCGTGCAAGGACCTCCCTCCACAGCTGGTTTCAGGGTGTGTGGAGCACTTCCCAGCCTGGCAAGAGTGGGAGAGCTGGAACTGAGCTGTGCAGATGCTGCACCCTTTGTCTGAAGGCTCAGAGAGGGTAGGAGCCCTGAGGACAGCCTGCTCTTGCTGCTCCCCAGGCAGCCCCTGCACTTCTTGCTCCCTGGCTGTTGATAAATGAGGAATTTTTATTTTTTTTTTAACCTTCCAGCTGTCTGGAATGTAGGGGAATAAATACAACAGGAATTATCAGGGAGGAACTGTAACAGCTTTCACCCACCTGGAAATCCAGGCACAGAGGGACGGACCCTGTGTCCCTGTGGTGGAGGTGCTGGCAGTGCAAAACACCAGCTCTGAACCTGGAGCTGGGCAGGTTTTCCAGCCTGGGAGAGGCCCAGCCACTGCTGGCAGTAAGGGAGAAAGGTGAAACAAGTCGATTTCTGCTGCAGGACAGTTTTGGGATGGATTTCCCAATTTGCTTGTGCTGCGGTGCTGGTCCCATGCCTCTCGCTGTAGCTGCAGCTCTCCCCTGCTTCACATCTGGGCTGGGGTTATATGAGGGGAACGAGAGCTTTTTGTTTTGCTCCTGGAGCATTCCAGCAGTGCCTGTTGTGGTTTAGGGTGTGGGTTTTACTCTGGGGGGCAGCTGGAAAGAGGGATCCTTTGTAGAAAATTGGCCAAGCGGGAATTGCCGGGGGCTGCACAGCCTGGCCCCGTGCCTGGGGCAGGAGTGGCCCCACCTGAGCCCCTCCTGGGGGCTGTCCCCCACCCAGCTCCAGGCTCCCACTGCACCCTCTGCCCTGTGAGTGCCTCTGCCAGCCCCCACAGCCAGGGGAGCCTCTTCCATCACCTCCTGTGGAGGCCCAGGGCCTTATCCCCAACACAGGGGAAGGGTATCCCCAATGCCTCAGCCCTGGAGGGACCGAGGCAAATGGGGAGAGATCCCCTTTTAGGTCATGGTGAGGAAAACCTCCCTCCCATGGGGCCTTGCAGACACATGTTCATATTTCCAAGGTTTCGTTGTTCTGTTGGTTTGTTAAGTTTATCTCACCCTGTTACCATATATGCACCCATGCCAGAACGTTCTTCCTTCCCTTGGACCCCGCTGAGTTATTTTTGCCACACCACCCCACCCCTGTGATCCTATTAGTCCCCCTGGTTCCTGGCCACTCCTCTGTACCCATCCCCATCCCTATTGGCCCCTGACCTCAAAACCACCCCATTTGTCAGCCATATAACCCTGGATCCCTGGCCCCATTTTTGGCTCTGGTTCCCGGAACGCTTCCAAGGCTGTACCTACGTACAATGCGTACAGTATGCATACAGTAAACATTGTCTTTATTCATGAGCAGAGTGCACTAGCCCCAGGCTCTCAGGGACACGCTGTAGCACGATGCTACAGCCTTTCTCCTGCAGACCAGACCTGGGGATCAGTTCATGGGCTCAGCTCCCCTTATCCTTCTCCAGATGCTTTGCCCAGCCAGGATGCTGCCAGGTGCCCTTGGGGCACCAAAAATATCTGTCTGATGTCTTTAAAGCAGCTGTGCCCTGGGGCATCCCCAAGGAGGGCTGGAGCCCTGGTGGTGAGCAGGGATTGCTGCTGTGGCCCCTCCTGCTGCCCCCAGACATAAGGAGAGAACAGGGCTGCTGCCCTGGGTTGGCTCTGGTGCTGCAGGTGGGGTTGCTGAGCCCTTTGGCACAGTTTGGGGTGTTGGTGCCAGCCCTGGCTCTGTTTTGCAGTGCGCTGTGCCGAGCTGCAGCTCCAGCTGACGGAGGCCGTGTCCACCCTGGCTGGGCAGAAGGAGCTGGTGGCCAAGCTGGAGCACGACCTCAGCACCATCCAGGCCCTGTCTGCTGTGCATCGCCCAGATGCAGAGGTACCCCTGCACATGGCCCCTCTCAGAGCACTGGGGAGTGTTCACCTCCTCTTTCTTTTCTTCTTTTTTCTTTTCCTATTCTTTCCTTCCTTTTCTTTCTTTCTGATAATTCACCCAGCAGAGATTTGCGTGGTGCCCGTGCAATGGGGAGGGGGTGGTACCAGGGGCACCCAGGAACCATCCAGCCCTCCCCAGGCACAGGATGGGGTTTGAGGTTGAACACCAGCCTTCCCATGCAGGGTCAGTCCTTTATCCTTGCAGGGTCAGTCCTTTATCCTTGCTGGGTCAGTCCTTTATCCTTGCAGGGTCAGTCCTTATCCTTGCAGGGTGCCTGTCCAGCAGGGATGAGGCTGCAGCTGCCAGTGCAGCAGCAGGATCCAGGAGGGGGGGCTTTGCCCAGGAACCTTTTGGGTGGGTGGGAAATGTTTAATCCCCTCTGCTTTGTGCTGCCCAGGGTGCGGCTGCCCCCGGCCTGGAGAAGATCCCTGAGCCCATCAAGGAGGCCACGGCGCTGTTTTATGGTGAGAAGGGGGAGCCAAGCTGGGCTGGGACACCCCAGCTGTGGTCACTTCTCCAGGGATGGCAGCTTGAGGATGCTCCTGAGCCAGCCCCTGCTCAGTGTGTCTCTCACTAGGGCAGTTTTCCATGCTTTGCCCATCTTTTGGCTCCAGCAGGCACGTGCCAGGCCTGGCTCTGTGCTGAGCTGGTGAGCCCAGGCTGAACCAAACACCCTGAGCTCTGTGCTCTGCCTCCTGCTCTTCCCACACCAAAGCCCTCCAGAGCCAGTGAGTGATGCATTTCCTTTACATCAGCCCCTGCACTGAGGTCTGCAGGAGAAAATGAATCAAAAAAAAATAAATATAAACAACTCCTTGCTCCTCTGGGGGAAAAAAAATCCTTTCCTTTTTTTTTCCTTTTTTTTTTGCTTGTTTTTTTTTGTTGTTTGTTTTGAAAGGTTTTGAAAACACAAGATAAACAATATCACAGCAACAGTCCCACCAAGCTAAACAACCTGCAGCCACCCATCCTGCTCTATGAATAACTGCTCTGTGCAGCTGGTTGAGTCATGGCCTTGGGGACACATTTCTCCTTGGCTGTGAAGGCCACTGGCAGGAAGGAAGAGCAGGGAGGGATGGGCACAGCCCCCCAGACACCCACAGAGCTCCATCATGGGGGGCAACCCATGTGGGACACCCAGAAAATGGGCATGGCAAGCTGGTGGTGGATGAGGGGTTGGGGTGGGGGAGAGAGGGTTGTGGCTCTGGGGCTTTATTTTAATGCTGCAGCTGCTGCAGAAGCCAGAGGGGGGGGAGAGTCTGGCAAAGATGGGGAGAATTGCAATCAGGGAAAGGCAGCCATGGGTTGCACCAAATAATGCAATTGGTTTTCCTGTCCACTTTGAGGATGAGTCCTCAAAAATGGGAAAAAAAACAAGCCATAAATAGTAGTCCATGTTGTAATAACTGTGCACAGGGGTTGATTTGGGTGGCCCCAAGGTCCCGCAGCAGTAGGACCTTGAGCACACCCCTGGGGTGGGTGGTGGGCATCTACCAGGTCATCTCTCATGCCAAACCTCGTCCACAGGTCACCCTCCGTCCCCTGGCACCTCATTCCCTGAGGGACAGGTGGACTCACTGCTCTCCATCATCTCCAGCCAGAGGGAACGCTTCCGGGCCAAGAACCAGGAGCTGGAGGGGGTGAGTCTGCTGGGGAGGGGCTGGGGGGGCTGCAGGACCTGAGCTGGCTGCTCTGCTGACCTGCAGGGAATCCTGGACCAACCACTGCAAGCAAAAGGAAAATACATCCTGCTGTCAGCAGGAGCAAAGCCTGCCCCAGCCCCTCTGTGCTGCCCCAGCCCAAGGAGAGGTCCCCAAGCCCCTGTGTCCCTGTGCTCCTGGCATGGCGTGGGGGGCTGCCATGGAAAAATCACCATGTAGAGAATACATTTTGGGGTGACAAACTGAAGCAGAGCTCAAAATAACCTTTTCAACGCTGTCCTGATGCCTTGGGAAGGCTGACCTGAAACAGACACTGGACAGAGCCAGAGAATAAAGCAGATCCTTATTGAAAGGTCTTTAGGGTACACCTTGGGCAGGACAGGGCCTGACCAGGGCTACACCCAAGGTGGGCTTAGAATGGTCACAAAATGGCTGGTCACAAGATCTTATGTTTTTATAAGTTTTGTTCCATTTGCATATTGGGGTTTAACTGTCCAATTCCAGCTTTGGGCTGTGAGGTCCCATCCTTCTTGTTCCTTCCTTCAACCCACTCTTGTTTATGCTGTTGACCTGAAAGTTGTCCTTGGTGTTCAGCAGGAAAAGGATTTGTTTTGTGTCCCTGCTGTGTGCAGAGCTGAGTGACACTGACTGTGAGCTCAGAGCTGCACCCCTGGGCAGCACAGAACCTGAAAAACATGAAAGCTCAAACTTAAGGCATCAGTCTGGTTCTGTCTGCACCCCCTGTGGGAGTCACGTCCCATCCCAAAGCCCCCCTCAGCCACCTGGGCTGTCCCAGCCCTTCTCTGGCCACTGAGGGTTGAGCTCAGGACTGGGAACCTCCTTCTGCCATAGCTGGGACAAGTTTTAATTAGGGAGGAATTTGAACTCAAAGCCAGGGGGGTTTGGTTCCTGAGGAGGGGCTGAACCCTGGCTGGATCCCGTTGTCCCTCCACACCCCGAGCAGGAGAACCGGATGCTGCAGCACACGGTGCACGCCCTGCAGAGCGAGCTGGACAACCTGAGAGCTGACAACATCAAGCTCTACGAGAAGATCAAGTTCCTGCAGAGCTACCCTGGCCGCGTGAGTGTCCTCCTGTCCGTCTGTCTGTCCATCCATCCTCTGGTGACAGTCCCCAGGCATAGAAATTGCACATTTCCAACGTGCAGCTTGCATGGAAGGTGGAGCTAACTGGGGTGGGAGAGGGGGCAGTGCCCTGTCCAGAGGAGCAGAGACCCAACCTCCATGCTAGGAGGGCAGTTTAGATCTGTGCTTCAAAGCCAAAAAGCCCCAATTTCCTCCCTAACAGAGCTGCTACACCCTCCTCCGATGTTCACTGCCTGCTCTAGGCAGGCAAGTGTGGATACTTCTTGCTGACCAGGCTGCCAGAGGTTAAATTGAGACCTCCTGCAATAAACCCCTGCAGTAGAGCCTGGAAAATATTCATCCTGTCCCACTTGTGCTCGTTCCTGAGCTGCTCGTATCCAGCAGAGAGAGAGCTGCTCCCTGAGCAGGCAGAAGACAGAAGAAGCCAGCTCAAAATCATCCCAGAAATGCCAGAAGGCTGGGAACGGGGACCAGGCTTTGCTGCAACCTGCTCTGCTCATGCTGTGTCCCTCGGGAGGTTCATCCCTGGGTTTGCAGGAGGCTCAGGCTGCTGCCTGGGAGTTTTCCCACTGCAGGCACTTCCCTGGTCAGGGCCGGGCTCTCCTGACCTCGGGCTTTCCTTAGAAATGCAAAAGTGCCACTGACAGAGGGGACACCCATCCCCTGCCGCGCTTCCCCACCCCGGCTGCTGCCTTTCCCGGCTGCTGGACCCAGTCTGTTTTGTTGAGGGATATTTTAATAGCATTCGGAGCTGGGAAAACTCCTACAGCTGTGAGGGACCTTATTTGGTTTCTTTCCTTTATGTCTCCCCGATGACGCCAGGTCGTCCCCTCTGACATTTTTCCCGTTTCTCCTGCGGAATATCATCTCCATGTTTATCCTCTTCCACGAGGCAACCCCTGAATGCCATTGCCGTGAGCTAAAGAGCAAAACCCTGCGGGGCAGCAGCGCAGGGGGATTGCATAATTCACCCCCTAAATGGGGCATGTGACACCTTAAAAATACTCCTCGGAGCTCACTGCAGCGGGCCGGGCTCCTCGCCCCTAAATCGGGCTCTGCCCTCAGCGCAGCCACCCGAGGGGTCGGGTTGCAGCGGGTGAGGGCAGTGTTACTAAAGGTTTACACGGAGGTGTAACAACCAGCCACGGGGGCAACCCTCCGCACGTAGGAACAGGTCCAGAAAGCCTCGGGGAGTGTCAGCGTTGCCGGGCAGGGCAGCAAGTGGCACGGTGCGCGGGGAATTAGCGCTGGAGTAAGGAGCCAGAGCTTGCAGCAGGCTGTGCCCAGGGCTGGTGGCAGCTTGTGCTGTTTCCAGGCTGGATTTGGGCAGGAATGATGTGGAATCTGCAGCTCCTGCAGAGGTGGAGGAAGGAGGAGCAGGGAGGCTGCAGGAGCATCCTCGGGGCTCGCTGCAGCTCAGGCTGTGTCAGGGGAATTTCTGCCCCAGGAGAAGGATAAAATCCAGCCTGTCTGAGCCCACCCAGATCTTTCACTGCTTTCACGGGGTTGTGAATGCCCCGTCCCTGGAAGAGTTCAGGGCCGTGCTGGATAAAGCCTTGATCTGTCAGGTCTCTGCCCATGGCAGCAGGGCTTGGGACCAGGTGATAATTAAAGTCCCTTCCAACTCCTCAAGATTCTGACTCCCTGCTTCTGTGACTTGGGCTAGGAAGGATTTTACTGGAACTTGTGGTAAAGCTCTGGTTATGCTGAGGCAAATAAAAGCTTTTGAGATGATTTGAATGAAATTTTACCTGCAAGTGAAAGACTTCTGAACACATAATATGGTTCATTTTCCTTCATTTTCCTTGCCTTCTTCCCAGCTTATAACCGCTCTGTTTGAACAATTATTTCCTTCTCCTAAATCAGTCTCCCTCCTACCTGGAAAGGAGTTCAGGTGGGATTTGCAGTAGCCCAGGTGAGAGCTCTGAGGATGACACAGGTGACAATTATTTCATGGGAAGGGCCAGAAACAGGGAGACACAGGAGAAACAGGGAGTCCCCGTGGCAGAATCCCCTGATGTAACAACCCAAGGTCCTTTCCAACCCAAACCATTCCACGATTTTAAGCAGAAAGGGCTTTGTTCAACATCTCCTGTTGTGCTTCTCCTTTCTGAAGGGGACAGATGTGTCAGCCCACAGCTCTGGGCTCTGCTGCTCCATCCTTTGAGGGTCACTTCTTCCAAATGGGGGAGCTTGGGGTTCTGTCCTTGTGCTGGGTGTCCCTGCTGGCTCTCACCCTGCCTTTGCTCCCCCAGGGCAGCAGCAGGGATGACACGGAGCAGCGCTACTCCTCCCAGTATGAGGAACGCCTGGACCCCTTCTCCTCCTTCAGCAGGAAGGTATGAAAGGCTCCCCCAGCACCCTCCCTCTGCATCAGCCCCTCTGTCTGCCCTGGGATCACTCCCAGATGAAATCCTGGGACCTCTGATAGAGTGAAACGCACTCAAACGTCCTTTGCTTTCAAAAAACAAAAATAAAAATCACTGTGCCCAGCTGATGGCAGGGGGTGGGGGGCAAATAGGAGCATCCTTGGGCACAGCGTTCCTTCCCTGATTTGCAAACCCTAATTTACCCCTCTGAGCCTCAAAACCTTGCCTGGTTTCCTTGCAGGAACGCCAGAGGAAGTACCTGAGCCTCAGTCCCTGGGATAAAGCCACGCTGGGCATGGTGAGTGGCTGCTCTGCCAGCACTGGTGGGAGCTGAGAGGGTTTTAACCCAGTGCCTGCAAGGGAATGGGGCTCTTGGGCAGTGGGAAAGCCCCAGGGCCGCTGTCCTGGGCAGGGGTGCAGAGCACGCTGGGCCATGCTGGGATCTGGGTTAGGAGCAATTCCCTTTCCTCCCTTGCTGCCCAGGGCCGTGGTGGCATCACCATCCCCAGAGGTATTTAAAGGACGTGGAGATGTGGCACTTGGGGACGTGGTTTAGTGGTGGGTTCGGCAGTGCTGGGGGAATGGTTGGACTCAGGGATTTCTGAGATCTTTTCCAACCTACACAATTCTGATTCTGTTGCAGGATTCCAAGCAGCTCTGGTTTGTAACGTGGTGTGGGGCTCAGGGCTGCACCCCCAGCCAGGGGCAAAGCCTCCTGCATTTGAGACTCCCCCAGAGAGCCCCAGCACCCCACACATCTGGGGAGAAGGAGTGTGAGGGGCTGCAGAGGGTCCAGGGGAAGATCTCTGCCCCACACAGCACAGCATCCTCAGGCACACATTGCCTTCTCATTGCATTCTCCATAAAAACCCCTTCCCAAGCCCTGATCCTTCCTGCTCTGACTCTCCCTTCCAAAAAAAACCATCAGGGGATATCCCGGGGAAGCTGTGGTGTCTGCAGCAGCAGAGGGTCCTTGCCTGAGCCACAGAGACCAGGAGGAGACTGCTGCCACTGCAAGCTTGGGCTGCCATCTCTTAGGGTCTAACTTTCTGAGCTAAAGATGTGGTTATTGAGGAAATCTGACTTATACTGGAATTTGTGGCATTAGCAGCAGGCTCAGGATGGGGTTTTGGCTGAGTTAACCCCCGGCTCTCCAGCACAAGGAAGGTGAACGTGGGACTGTGGGGCTGCAGCAGCCCCAGAGCACAGAGATATCCTGCAATAAAGGCAGAGCTGTCATTTGCATAAAAACCAAGCAAATGCCAACATGAATATGGATTGTGTGGCGTGCCAGCACCACGGAGAATTAATGAAAGGCATTCACAAAAAAAAAAAAAAAAAAAAAAAAAAAAAAAAAAAAAAAAAAACCTGACTTAGGGGAGTTATTCCTTGGGAATATTTAAGAACATAATCTTGTTTGTTACAGCAGCCTCCGCCGTGGCTGTGAATAGCAAAGACGATTTGAGCCCGGAATGGGTTTGGTGGGAGATCTGTGGGTTCTAATGCCAGCTTTGGAAAGCCTGCGTGGTGTTTGGGGAATGTGCTTATGTCCATAATGAGTCCCTGGGTTACAGCAGGAAGAAAGAGTGGCTATGAAGGAAGGCAGGTCTTTTGCAAGCCACTCCTCTGCTGATTTTCATGCTTTCGAAGGGATGGACGGGAAGGTTTTCCCACTGGGATCTTGGTGTGATGTGCCAAAAGGACTCAGGCACCATCAGGGCCTGGCTGTGGCTCAGTGACCTCTCCAAAATGAGGAGTGGAGGGTGATTCAGCCCCACCCCACAGGTTTCCAGCCCCCAGTGAGCTTGGACAGCCCTGTGGGGTGGCAGGGGATGGGCAGGGATAGAGAGCAAACCTCTCAGGACAGACCTGATGTGGACACCAAGAACAGCTTCTGGGAACTCCAACACAGCCTTGGCTCCAGTGCCCTGCTCAGGAGGCGACGAGGGGATGCTGCAAATCACGAAGTTGTATTTGAGCTGATGAATTAAAAATGTGCAAAGCTTAATTACTGCCGGGGTTTCTCTGCGGAGCAGGCACCAGGGCAGGGCTGGCATAGCACGAGCAGGGAGAGCTGCTGGAGAGAGCTGGGCTAAAGCAACTCAGAATAAACCCCCAGCAGAGTTTTCAGTGGGGGAAAGCCCCCACTTGGCAGCCCTGAACCCACCTGGGTTTGGGCAAATGTGGGCTGAGACCGTAGGCATTTGTGCAGCATCACTGCCCAGAGGTGGGCACAGGTGGGTGACAAACACCACCTCACTGCAGGTTTGTGTAGGGTCTGGCAGGAACAGGCTCCCAGCCCCGGCCAGGATCTCTCCAAGCCTATTTGAGGAGAGCTGGCTTCCAGTGATCCACGTTAAAATGGGATTTTCCATCCTGCTCTTCTGCAGGGGCGGCTCATCCTGTCCAACAAGACCGCTCGAACCGTGGCCTTCTTCTACACCCTGTTCCTGCACTGCCTCGTCTTCCTGGTGAGTGTGTGGGCCCCAGGGGGTGGGCACCGAGGTAAAACATCCACTCCCATCCCCTCCAGGGGGAATTTGGGCTGGTTTAAGGTGTTGTGCCTAGCAAGAGCAATGCCCTGGCTGTGTCAGTGGCTCTGGAGGCACGGCAGGGTGGGAGGGTGGGACATGGACATGCCAAGGAATACCCCCCTTGGATTCACAGGGTGGGAATCCCACCCTGGGTGGGCACAGGCTTGCTCAAGGGCAGGAGCTGGAAGCTTTCTGTGTGTTCATGTTGTTCCTGGGATCAGCCCAGGGGCCGTGGTGCCGCCGTGCCGGGAGCTCACACAGAGCTCGGTGTGTTCCCAAGCCAGCCCTCTGCTTAGTGGGGAGCAAAATGTTGGTTAATTGTTATGAATCTGATGCCATAAGTGATTTTAGGAATAAAACACATGCCCTTGAGCCCACACTATACCTGGTTCTAGACCATGTGGATCCTCTTGCTGGGTGCATCCTTAACCTCCTGCTCAGTGGAGTTCATTTGTTGCCTCTCCAGGGATGAGCTCTGGCTCTTCCTGTTCTCCTGACATGCCCTGTGGCTCTGCTTTTTCTCTAGTTTTCATGTTTCCCCAACTCTACATGAGGGTTGGAAGTAGAGAAGCAGAGGTTTGGGAGGAATGGAGGCTTCAGCCAGCCAAATCTCCTGGGAGTTTGTCATGGTGTAAACTCCTCCTGTATCCTTGCACAGTTTCTGGGAGTTTGTCATTTCAGAGAGAAAAAAAAAAAAAAAAGCCAAACAAATCATCAATAATTAAACGAGGAAACGAGATGAAAGCCAAATCAGAACAATATTTCTGTCCTGCTCTCAAAGTTATTTTGGTGAGGAAAGGAGCAAAGGAAATAAAAAGTTAAACATCATTAAACTTTAAAGCTCTAACCCCAAAAAAAAAAAAAAAAGGAATATTCATAAATATTACATGGCTGGAATGATCTTACATCAACTAGACACAAAAGAGGCTGAAATCCAGCACCCAGCACTGCCCGGGCTGGGGATGAACTGTGGGAAGCCCCTGCTCCTCCATCCCCACAGTGGGAGTGACACCTCTGCCACTGGGACACTTGAATGAACCTGATTTGGAGCCTGCTGGTGGGTGCTTGTGTGGTTAGGGGGATTCCCTGGTGACGACAGCTTACAAATCCCCAAGGCTTGATGGAATCAGTCAGGGATGGGAGGGCTTCTCCCTCTTCCCAAACCCCAGCACTGCCTCCTGCCTCCTCAGACCTCGGCTATGCAATGAAAAGACAAAGGCATGAAGGTAAAAAGGAGCCAAGCCAAGGACTGGCCTTCCTTAAGCCTGTTCCAAAAATACATCTCCATCCATGCACAGCCCTGAGCCTTATCCCAAACCACCACAGCCACAGCAGCACTGTCCCAGTAAAAATAACCCACTGGGAAAGGTCATCTTGACCATCCTGAGGGCAACCACTGCAGCACACCATGCTGGTGATCACAGAATCCCAGTGTGCGTGGGAGGGGACCTTAAAGATCCTCCAGTTCCACCCCCTGCCATGGGCAGGGACAACTTCCACCAGCCCAGGTTGCTCCAAGCCTTGCCCAGCCTGGCCTTGGACACTGCCAGGGATCCAGGGGCAGCCACAGCTGCTCTGGGCACCCTGTGCCAGGGCCTGCCCAGCCTCACAGGGAAGAATTTCTCCCTGATATCAAGTCTGAACCTACTCTCAATCAGCTCAAAGCCATTCCTTTGTCCTGTCACTCCATGCCCTTGTCACGAGCCCCTCTCCAGGATGGGATGGCAGGGCCAGGCTGGCTCAGCAGCGGCATGGGCTGCAGTGAGGAGGGGCTGGGATGGAGGGGGGAGCAGAGCTGATCCCGTTCCTTCCCTTGCAGGTGCTCTACAAAACCGCCTGGAGCGAGAGCGTGGGACGGGACTGCTCCGCCTTCTGCGCTAAGAAGTGAGTGGGGACAGGCTGGGCCAGTGGCCTCAGGGCTTGTTTGGTGGGCAGGGCTTGGGGCTCGGCAGCAGATTTTTTGGGCGCCCCAGTGCTGGAAACAAGGCCAGTTAATTGGGCTTTAGACCCAATGAGGGAGGGGTGGGAGAAAAAGTTCACAGAACAGGGCAACCTCTTGTGTCTGGTTGGGTTCTCCAAACCCTTTCCTGCGGGCAGCCCTTGCCCAGGAGGAATCCTGATGAAGGCAAAGGTGATCCTGGAGACCTGGGTCAGACCCGTGCCGTGATTCCAGTTCCCTGCTGCCCGTGGCTGGAGCACAGCACGGCGCTTATCCTCGAGGAATGATGCCTTGGAATCTACCGGGCTGCCAGGGCGCCTTGGGGCTTGCTGCAGGTTCACTAACGTGGCTCTGCCCTCTCCCCAGGTATGCTGACCACCTCCACGAGTTCCACAAGAACGGGGACGTGGGTAACATGTGGCAGTGACAGCTGGACACGGCCCCACCAGCTCTCTCCAGCCCCGCAGCAGGAGCTGTCCCCGCCCCTGCCGGCTGTTTTTCTGTAGCTTTGCTTTGTAGGATGAATGATCCCCCCCCCTCCCCAGTCCCACCCCTGAAATTAAAAGCCTCAGCGAAGGGAGAATCACTTTCCAGCCCTGGAAGGGCTGCAGCAGTTCCCGTGCTTTCCTGATGTCTCAGAGAGCTCGGTCTTCACCAAAACACCTGGAAAATACAAGATCAGAGGTACCCCTCCTCCCCGATCACATCTCTCTCCCATCCTGTTTGAAGCCCAGTGCAATACTGGGTGGGACAAATCCAGCCAGAAATGGGGACGAAAAGCATGAACCTCCTGAACTTGCATTTTCAGGTGTTGTGCTATTTGAGAATTCCTATTTTGCTGCAGCTCTGGGGATCTCCTGCCCGTGCTGTTGGGCACTGGCAGATGCCCTTCTTGAACTGGAGCCCTCAGTTTGGGAATAGGGCATTTAAAGGGCATGAAGGGAGGTGCTGCTGGTCAGGCCTGGCCTCACAGGGATGCTCCAGACTCTCCTTGCTGAGATGTTTCTGCCTCTTAGGAAACCACAATCAAATCAAGCAATTGCTGGTGATTGGTTTTGCTGGGTCATGAACACTGGGCTGCTAATTTGGGTTGATTTGGGGAGACAGAGGTAATAGGAGATGCTCCAATTAAAAAGAGCAGGTCCCAGCAACCCCCCTTCCTGCTGTGACCACATGGTGAGGGGAGATATTAGCTTGTTAACGTGGTCCTCAATTAAAATTCCCCTCTGTAGACAGGAGAATAGCATTGCTCCCAATTAATATTTCATTGCAGGCTCACCTCCATTCCCATTCCCGTTGCTGGGAAGCCAGGGCCTCTAACGGAGCGTGCAGACAGGGAAAGGCCTCACATCTGCCACGGGCAGCCAGGGTTTATTTATAGGAGCTGTGGCTGACGGCAAAATGTAAAATACTCATAAATTGAAGGGAAGGATAAACCCCGAGGGACCAACCTGCACCTGTCCCGCTCAGCACAGGGAAAACCAAGCCCAAATGGAAGGGAAGCACCCCGGGATGCAGTGGGGGGGTGATGCTGCTGTGGCTGGGGCCCTCTTCATAAACTAATCAACTTCAGATCTGGGGGAGATGAGCTTTGGCTGCCTGAAATCAGTGGATGGGAAACACGATCCACGGAAGAAGGGTGGGCTGCTTTTTGAGGCTTTGTTGGGAAGGTTAAATTTGCTTTTTTTAGCAGCTGTATGTGGCGTCTTGGAATTGCAAAACTTCTGCAGCTATTCACACTTGTACTCCTCATAAATGACTTAAAATAGACGTCGAGTTCTGTTGGACAAGCGATAAAATAAACTCAGCCATGCATTGACTGGGTGGCTTTTGTGCTCTGCTTCCTTTTTTTTTTGGACTTTTGATATTAAACAACTGAGAAATGTCCTGCTCGAGTCCAAGGGCAGAGTGTGCAGCTAATTTTAGAAACCCATTACAGCAGCTAAAGGCAGTGCTGTCTCGCAGCGCCGGGGAGGGCAGGACCTCTGTCCCCATGTGCTGCAGTCAGCTGCCATCAACACCAGCATCCCACGGGCCTGAGAAAAGCTCTGGGGATGGAAGGACCATGGGAATTGAGCCCAGGCAGCTCCAAATCCTGAGATATTCTGGATATCCCCACGTGTCTGTTGGCAAAGGCATTCCGGCTGGACAGTGTAAATTTGCCTGGATAATCTTGGTGAGCTGCTCACGATCCCCCTCTTCCTCAGCCTCCTTTTTCCTTGCTTTTCCAGCCCTGGGAGAGCCCAGCAGCCCCAGCCTGGCAGAGCTGGGCTGATTTGGGTTTTAGGCACAGCTTCCTTTGGCCAGGTCCAGCAGTGTGAGGGGGTCTGGGGACCCACTCTGTAGGGAATAGGACCAGGAGCTGTTCCCCCCCACCCTGAGGAACCTCTGTGCCAGAGGTTTTCCATCCCCTCAGGATACCTGGGTCTTTCCAGCCCCCTGGAGCTGCTGAATTTCATCCCTCAGGCAGAGCTGTCACCTCCTTCCATCCAAAATAAAAACGACAAGCTCCCTGATTTGTCCCAAAATCCCTCCCGGGGAGGGCAGGCGTCAGATGTGGGCTGTTGTTTTCCCTTCTGATCTCACAGTTTAGCAGCTTCCAGCAGCTCCCACTGCCATGGCAGGGCCCTGCCTGCCCAGCTCACCTCGGCTGGCTCATCCCAGCCCTGGTGACCTTGCAGCAGCCCGGGGATGTCCGGGTGTCCCCGGCAGCCACTCCCAAGAGCCCGGCTCTGCCTGCCAAACCCTGTGTCGGGAGGGAGGGAGGGAAAGCCTGAGCTGGGGAGGGCTCTCAGGTCACTGCCTGCAGCCTCAGCCAAGTTTTCAGAGCTGCTTCCCAGAGCTGTGCTGGAGGTGCTGGGCTCCAGGGGATCCCGGTGATTCCGGGCAGAGCGGGATGTTCCTGCTTAGGACAAAACCAAATCCTGCAGGTTTTGGTGCCTCGGGAGATGCCCCCTGAATGTGAGGGGTGTCCTGGAGGGGCCAGGCACAGGGAGATGGTTCCTCCAGCCCCAACACTTCCTGGCAGCCCCAGACAAGACTGGAAGTGCTGGCAGTGCTGTGTCCTCCAGAAAAATGATGCTGTGCAGGAATTAAAGCGAGCAGGAGCCTCAGCTTTGGGCAAGAGCTCCAAACCAGCTCCCCCTGTGCAGCGTTTGCCTGGAGGGGAGCAGGAGCAGCACTGTCCTTGTTGTCCTGGCACAGCCAATTCCTCATTCCCTGCCTGTTCCAGCACTGGGGTGGTGTCACTGGGGTTTTGGGGACACACTGAATTCTCCTCACAGCCACCTACAGAGCCACAGCCCTGAGCCCCAGCACCCCCTAAACCCCATTTTCAGCCAGGCTCAGAGGGCAGCCCCAAAGCACCCCACAATCTGTCCCTCTCTTGGAGGCAGGGGGAGAAAATGGGAATGGATTTTTAAACTAATTTGATTACTAATTTTTTTACTAATTTGATTTGAAAACCCCTTTTTATCCCTGAGCGATTCAAAAGAAAAGGATTTCAGCGACCCCTTGCTCTCCCTTGCTGTTATAAATTTAATTACGGGAAACAATTTTAATTAGTATCGACAGATATTCAGGAAAATAATTATGGGCAAACCTGGTCTTCTTATATCTGTTTAACCTGCGGATCTCCCAGCCCATCTCAGAGAGCCAGGCTGAATTTTCAGGGGTTTATCTGCTAATAAAAGGCTCCTGGGGAAGCTGGGCTGGCTAACAAGATAACAGGCTGCTCACATCTGGGTCACAAGTTCAGTTTTTGCCGTGGGCAAAGGAAACAAGACAGAAATCACTGCCACGATGTGGCCAATCTGTCGTGATCTGGGGCTGCAAGGGGCTGAGGGGGCTGATCCCACTCCAGCCCCGTGGATTCAGGATGCTGGGTGCCCTGGCAGCTCCAGAAGGAGCCCTGTGTGCAGAGCAAACCGCAGCAGCAGTTATTGCGGCGCTATTAAAAAAAACAACAAAAAAAAATACAATAATGCGATTTCCTAAAGGTTTCCGTCCGGGCGCCTCGTCCCTGCTGGCAGCGGGGCTCCGGAGCCGCTGTCACACAGGCAGGCACCGAGTTTGCGGATGGAAAAGGGAGAGATCGATGGCTCCGAGCGCGGCTGGAGGCGGCGGAGCCAGCGAGGCTCGGGCCGGCAGGAAAAGGAGCTCCAAAACACAGACACGGGCAGAGCCAGCGCCGGCAGGAACGCGCCGCCAGCCCAGGTTCTTCCGAGTTCAGGGTGTGCCCGTGAATGTGGTGGATAAACAGAGCGTGGGGCAGGGGCAGGACGTGGACACACGAGGGAAAAAGGGGGGATGAGATAGAAGAGGTTTGGGTATCTCCATAAAGGCATGGACACAGCCCCTGTGGGGGAAAAGGAGGGAATACATAAAGGATTTGGATAAATGGCAGCAGGAACATGGCCAGGCTGGCTACAGGTATTCATTTTTGGAAATGTGGCTCTAATTATCCACTGCAAACAGGCAGGGAAATGGTGGTGCTGCATCTCCATTCCACTGGATGCCCTTAAATCACAGCTGAACCTCCGTCTTGAAGACATGCTCCAGTTCAGGCAGGAATTCCAGCCAGGCAGCAGGAATGATCATGCAAGGGTGAACAGCACTGCAATCCAAGGACCACCGTCCCTCTCGTTCCTTCCCTAACGCACGGAGCAGACTGAGCTGCTGGGCTTGGATGGGCTGTTTTAAAGAGGACAGCAGCGTTTGGGTGCTGGGAAGTCCCTCGGCCGGGGTGCTCTTCCAGATGCTGGGACACCCTGGGAGAGGGGACAGCAGCCAGCAGAGGGAATCGCAGCGGGGTTATCCCAGTGATGGGCTGGCACCATCCCCTGCTGCAGCAGCAGAGCTGGGCACCTCTGCCACGGGCTCTGGTAACACGTGAGCCCCCTAACCCTGTTCAAAGTGAGACTCCGGGCAAAATCCCTCTCTCCAGCAGGCGAAAGAGGCTCCCCCGTGCTGGTAATAAGTGTTTTATTGCTTCCTGTTGTGTGAGACATCTGACGGCGGGCCGGGGCCGAAAGCTGGTGCAGCAGATGGAGAGCCCCCCTCGCTCCCTCCCCCTGCTCCTTGTTTACAGAGTCTCCCTGGAGATGCGCTGGCTTTTCCAGCTCCCAGGGGAAGGGAAGGATCCTCCCCTCGCTCCCCCCGCCCCAAAAGCCTGTTCCCATGAAGGCAGGGGGGCACACAAGGTGGAAATGCCGTGCTGGCTCTGGGAATGCTGAAGGGGCCGTGGGCAAGGATCCCTCTCCAAGGGATCCCTGTGGGGACAGCAGCCAGGGCTCTGGGCTGGACCCGCATGAATGATCCCACTGATGTTCCCCAAAGCCTTCACTTCTGGGCAACAGGAAATATGCACTGCAGCATCCTCTTAGCTCCCTGCCCAGCCAGGAAAGGGCTCCTTGCCTTAGAAAAACTGACTTTGTTCTGCAAACCCTCCCCCTCTGCAGCCTGATCCCACGGAGCATCTCACCAGCCCAGGGATTGGGTTTGGGATTGGGGTGGGAGCAGGCAAGGTGTTGCCATTCCCCTGCAGAGAAAAAGCCCCTCGGGGCCCCCACTGATGGAGACCTCCCCCAGGAGCAGAGGCTGCAGATCCCGAGTGCCTGGGGGGAGGATGGCACCTGTCCTGTCCCTGCCACCTCCTCTGGGGTGGCACAATCTGCCCTCACTGACCACCTCCCTGTGCCCTGGCACAGAAGTGGGATTTTCCAGGGCTTTTTCCCAGTTCCCCTCCACACACCAGGCCCTGCAGGTTCACAGGGTTGTGGAATTTCCCTGCCTGCTGCTTTGGGCCACGTGGCTTCATTTTGGGAACTTTTTCAGGGGCACTTTGCCCACCAGCCCTGCTCCTCACACACACCTTGCCCAGCTTCCCACAGGCTGCTGCAAAGATGGAAGCTTTCAAAGCCAAGGGAAGGTTGGGATTTTGGAGCTGCTAACATTTTTAAGAGCTGCTCTGAGTCCAGGCAACGATGGTTTTTCCTTTAATATTTAATGCTCTTTTTTTCCTTTTTTTTTTTTTTTTTTTTTTTATTGAACACACGTGCAAGGGAGCATTCAGAGCTGCTGCAGGGGAGCTGGGCACTGCAGGAACACCATGGCCAGCCTGACCCAGCAGCGTGGGGCTGCTTCAAAGCCAAGGTTGCCAGAAGGGCATTTTCCAGCCTGTAGGAAAAGAGAAACCCTGGAAAACTGCAATGAAAAAGCCACTCGGACCAGCATGGCAAGAAATGCTGGGGAGAGGATCCTGCACAGCAAAGATCAGCCCTTTGCCAGCAGGAGCAGCACAGTTTTCCTCAAGGTTTCCAGGTGCAAGGAGCTGCTGTTGCTGGAGTGTTTTGCAAGTGGGAAAGGTGAAAGCCCTTTTTCTGTGTCTGAAATCTCCAGGGGTTCAGCTCCTGCTGGCTGGAGGCTGCAGAGGGACCTCTGGGACAATGGGATCCTGGAGCAGCAGCATGAAGGAATCCACAGCTCTGTGACACCCCAAAAGAGCAAGGGGGAAGGATCTGACCTGGGACAGAGCCAGGGATGTGCTCCTGTGGTCCCCAGCTCCATCAGCCTGGCTGTGGGTCAGGACTGGAGGCAGGAGTCCCAGCCTGTCCCCAGGCAGAGGCACCAAACAGATGCAGCTGCAGGAGGTGGCTGAAGGGTGATGCTGCAGGAAACCCCCAGCCGGGGCAGCAGAGCCACGGAGAGGGTGTGGGGAGGGCTTTGAAGCCTTTTCCTCCATGGTCTCTGTGCAGGCAGAACAAAAGCCTCTGACACCATTTCTGCCAGCAGGGCAGAGCAGCACAAAGAACAGGGATATTTAAGAGACAACCCACAGGCAGCTGATAACCTCTGACCTCTGCCTGCAGAAACAGGAGGTGGTTTGGAAGAGAAGGTGCAGAAGGTGCCTGTCCCCCTGGGAGAGACACAGACCTGGTCACCCCAGCAGGGCCAGCACAGCCACGGGGAGCAGAGCCCTGGGGTGACAGCAGGCAGGAGAGAATACACTGTGGTTTTGGGGGGATTTTTTTTGCTAAAGTTTCAGTTCTGCAGCCCCAGTTGACGTCCCCCCAGCACAAAGACTGATGTGTGAGTACCCGCCCCGACACAGGGCTCTGCCCCTGCTCACAGCAGTCACTGCACGCTCCGCGAACTCCCCACCTGAGCTCTGCCAGCAGGTGCCGAGAGGGGGCTGGAGCACAGGGACAGCATCGCTTTTCATTTGCATCAGCAGCAGGAGGAAGAGCAGCAGCGCCAGACTCCGGTGGCTTCCCCTGCCGTGGCCCAGGGGAGGGAAGGAGGTGTCCTCAGAGGTGTCCTCAGAGGTGTCCTCAGAGGTGTCCTCAGAGGTGGTGTTGTTTGGACAACCCTCTCCCAGGTACAGGGATGGGACTCATGGGGAAGGTCCTGTGCAAGGTTAGGAGTTGGAATCGATGGTCCTTGTGGGTCACCCCCCAACTCAGCTTTTCCTGTGATTTTGTAGCAGGAAAAAAAAACCCCATACTTAAATAATACAGAATTACAGAACAACACGGGGTCAGTGGAGAAAGTAGGGATGCACCCATTTCCCTTCAAGCATGCTCCCAGGAGACAAAGAGAGAGCACAAGCAGATCCTGCTGGTGCAGATCCGTGGCATTCCGAGGGGCCCAGTGAGCTCCATCCCAGCAGCAAGCAGCAGGACAGACTTGTCCTTCTTGGAGGCATCAAGATCAGGCAGAACAAACCACTGTAAGATGGGAAATGTTGAACTGAGTCTGCTGATCCAGAGCTGAACACCCCCTTTTTGCTTCTAATTCTTCTCCCAGCACCATCTGGGACGCAGAAGGACCAAGCCCTGAACCCTTTTTCCACCTGACAGTGGGATTGCACTCCCTCCCCACTCATCAACCCCAAATAATTCTCCCTCCCATCTGAGTCAGACACTGAGAGGCTGCTGAGCACAACCCTGAACAGATGTTTGAAGCACAGAAGAGCTGTCATGTGGTGAGGGACAGGCTATGTGCACACAAAAAGGATGTGAGGTGAAGTGCTGATGCTCAGAGCTGGCTGACCACTCTCCAGCACGGCTCCTGCACTCAGCTGGTGCTCTCCATCTCCATCCAAACTCCATTGGTTATCCCACAGAAAGATGAGGATGGGTTTTGATCCTGTTTTCATATCCCTTTCTGTCTGTACATCCTCCCCCAGGGAATTTCAGCTGGTCTGGCTTTGTTCTGGTCTGTGGTTGGGCTTGTCCATCTCTGAGGTCATCCTGGGAGAGCATCACTCAACCAGGGCTGCACAAACACTCTGGGGAAGAAAAAGCTCAGGTCACAGAGGAAACATTCAACACAGTTTTTGCGTTGAAAGGAAAGGGCTTTGCTCCCTCTGGAAGGTAAATCCTGACTTGCAGGGTGAGGAGGAGAAGGGAATTTGCACATCAAGGTCTTCCCAACAGTGAAGGCTCCTCCAGCCCCATGGCTGTGCTGCCGCTGCCTGTTTGCCTCCTCCAACACACCAAAGGACATCTTAAAACAATTTCTCCTCCACTAATAAATACAAACCCAAACCGCTATTTCTCCAGGTTTCCTCTCTTTTCCCCTTTCATCCCTGCGACATCTTCCTCCAATAAATCCTCCCCTTACATCCCATTAGGGACTGCTTCTGGACAATTTGCAGCTGTGACAGCCCGGGAGATGCCTGGGGCCTGTCTGCCTGGCTGACAGCTCACACACGCACCCGGCTTTGCCCTCCCTGCGCCGCGGAATTGTTTCATGGCTGGGCTGCCCCGGCCACAGCGAGCTCCTAACTTCCTTTCCAGGTTATTCCCGGGACGCTCCACAAACGCCTTCACCTCCCTTCTCCGCCGCGGTTTTGTGGCCTCCCACACGAGGGTTTTGCTAGAGAATCAGCCCCAGCACCGCGGTCCCCGGTCACCGTGGCGGGGATGGAACTGGAGCTGCCCGGCTGTGCCGGGAGGCGCGGGCGGAGGGCGCGCTGCCGGAGCTGGCACCGCTCGGATGCCGGATGCCTCCGGGCACAGGATTTCAAGGGCACGTCACGCTCCAGCCGGGATGCTGCCAGCATGCTGCCTGAGCCACTCGCTTGATTCCTTCCAGCGATTTTTTTTTTTTTTTTTTTTTTTTTTTAGGCAGCTAATCGCTCCGAGGGAGTCCCGGAGTAATGAGAATTGGCAGGAGCGGGCAGATATTAGGTTTATTCAGCACCAGTTTTAAATCATTTAGCATAGCAGAAAGGCCGTGGTTCTACAAGCAACGTGTTCTGCTTTGCTCCTGTCGTGGGTCCTGTGAAAAGGGTTTAGTGGTGAGTGGGAAGAGGGGTGTCCATGGGGGATCTGTATCTGTGGGGTTGGCACAGGGATGAGCAAGGCCAAAAAATGGGGACAGGGATTTCAGCCAAAGTTCATCCCCATCCACAGGAGCTCCCAGCAGCTCCAGACTGGGACTCATGAAGGACTTTTGTCCCGTTGAAGGCAGCCTGTGGCTTTGGTTTAAAAATAAAGCCTTAAAAAGGCAATTTGGGGAGCTGGCCTGGGGATGCTCTTTGCACAGCAGAACGCAGTTCCTTGGGGATTGCTGAGAAAAGTCGAAGGAGATGTTAAACTTTCACCCTGGCAATTATTGTAAATCTCTCTGGTCAAGGCCCAGACCTAAAATTAGCCCACGAGCACTTTTAGAGGTTGGGATTTTTTCACTTGATTTTCCAAGTGACCGACCAGCAGCGGAGCAAACCGTGCCCTTCCACACTCAGAGCCCTGGGGTGTTTTTTACTTGCAGCCCCCGTGTTTGATGGAAGCAAGGCCAGGCATTCCAGCCTGGTTTTACACATCCTGAAACAAGCAGCATCCCATGGAGGGAAGGCAGGAGAGAGCCTGTTATGCACCAAAGCCTCTGCAATCACAAAGCATTTGTCCTGGTTCATGAAAGGAATCCCAGCACCCCAGCCCTTCCCTGGGCTCCTGGTTTTGCTCTTAGTGATGGTTGGTAAAATCCAGGAGTTAGTAAAAGCAGCTGGGATGCTGGGCTTTCAGCTGCCTGCATGGGAGCTGAGCCACATCCTCTGCATGGCCCCATCCCTTTCGGATGGTGTGGGTGGTCCCGTGGCACAGGCAGGGCACGGCAGCAGCTCCGTGCAGCTCCCGGCCCTGCTGCCAATCGATAGCGAGTGCAATGAAAACCTTAATGAAATTCCAGCCTGAGAGACTATTGATTGTGTGTTTTCTTTAAAATGGATATGAATGGGAGAGAGGCTTTTTGGAGGAGAGGCAGGGGAAGGGGGGGGGGGGGGGGGAGGTGGAAACACATTGTCAGCTGCTGTGGGAGGTGGGTGAAGGTGGGTGGCCCAGGGTCACCTGCACTGAGCAGTGGGATCCAGCCTCTCTGTGAGCATCCCTTCATCCCCAGAATGCTCCTGGGAAGGGAATCATGGAACGCCAGAAACATTTAATGGTTTGGGTTGGAAGGAACTTAAAAGCTCCTCTCATTCCACCCTCTGCCATGGGCAGGGACACCTTCTACCAGACCAGGTTGTTCCAAGCCCTGTTCAACCTGGCCTTGAAAATGTGACCAGCCAGAAGGGAGAGAATCCACCCAAAATCATCACAAACCCAGCCACAATGGAGAAAATCAAGAGTCCCTGTCCCAGCTGTGACTCCTCAGTGGTGCTTTTGCACTGTCCACCTTGGCCCATGTTTCGTGCTGCTGCCAAAAACACACCAAAAAAGAGAAATATTTAGGAAGATGCTGCCTTGGGGGAAGAAAAAGCAAATGGTGCATCACTCTGCACCAGCCCTACAACAAATTTCCTTCTTCTCCCTCAAACCAGCCTCTCCCCAAATCTCCCCAGAATCCACCCCTCAGGGTAACAGGATGGTGAGGAAGCATAACAAATAAATAATAATAATAACAATAATGATAAAACCCTCCCTTCTCCACCTCTTACATAACCAGCATTGTCTTAATCCTACAGGTGCTTCACAAAAGTAAAAAGGATTTGTTCCTCCTGCAAATCCTTTTTTTTTCCTTCTTTTTTTTTTTTTTTAATGGTGACTCATCCTTATCCACCCGTGGACACGCCATGGGGAGGCTGGGGGGGGCTGTGCAGGGTCCCAGAGGCAGTGTAACCCCCAACTCTATCCCTTAAAATTCTCCAGGCTTCAGTTCCCCTGTCCTGGGGCTTGGTCCATCCTAACCCACCCTGTCCTGGCGTTCAGTCTGTCCTTTCCTGGCAGGGAAAGTGTTCTGAGATGGGCCCCAAAATGCATCAGCAGGATGGCAAAGGCACTGTGTCCAGACCCCAAAAACTCCCCCTGGAGCCACTCCAGTCCCACCACCCTGCCTTGTGCCCCCTGGGAAAGCGGGTGTGGGGGGAATCACCCCAATCCCCTCCCCTGGGCAGCGCAAGGACAAACGCTGGGTGACAGATGGGGTGAGGAAAGGCTGCAGCCCCTCTTCAGAGCGCGGGGGTGCCCTGCCAGGATTTTGGATGCATCTTGGAGGCCTGAAGATTTGGCACCTCGAAAATTCAGGGTGCTGCCCAAGGACTTGCGGTGCCCACGGGAGGGTTGAGGAGCCCGTCCGAGAATTAAGGGCTCTTCCCGAGGATAGATTTGGGGTGCCCCGTTCTCTGGGGCGCTCCCGCAGACACTCCCCCCCGGCACCCCGCGGTGGGCGGGGATGGATCGGTGTCCCTGGGGGTCCCCGTGGCCATCCCGGAGCGCGGGGCGGGGGCGGCGGGGCCGGGCGGGGCCCTTTAAGGCGGCGGGGGCGGTGCGGGGGGCGGCGCTGCCGGCGGGGCGGGGGGCGGCCGGGCCGGGCACAGCCGAGCCGAGCCGAGCCGAGCCGAGCCGAGCCGAGCCGAGCCGAGCCGAGCCGAGCCGAGCCGAGCCGAGCCAACGGGGCCGGGTGAGCGCATCCTCCGGTACCGGTATCGGCACCGCACCGCCGAGCGGGGAGGGCCCTTTATTCCCGGTTATTCCCGGTTATTCCCCCCCCCCCTTCCCCTCCCCTCCCCGCGCTCCCCCGTTCAGCCGCGGATCCCCCACCCGGGGGAGGGTCCCGCCCCCCGGCGCTGCGGCGCGGTGCATTCGGGAGGGTCCCCGAGCCGCCCTCTCCCCTCTGCCGCCCCTCTGCCGCCGCCTGCCGCTCCCCCCCCGGGCCGGGTCGCCCCCCTCCCTTCCCGGTGAGCATCGCCGCCGCTCCGGGCGGCCCCGGGCCCCGCGGGGGCGGGGGGCGGTGGTGGGGCAGACCCGGGGGAGCGGGGCTGCAGCCGTGGGTTGGGCTCCCCCGGCCCCGGGGGCCGCTCCGGGGATGGGGGGATTGCCCCGGGGAAGGGGGGGGGGGGGGGGTTTCCGCCGGGGATGGGAGGTTGCAGCCATGGGTTGTTTTTCCCCAGCCCCGGAATGGGGGGCACAAGGCAGCACGCAGCCCCCCGCATGGATGCTGCGTTGTTTTCAGTCAGTATTGTCTGGCTGGGTTTGCAGGAGGGGTGCAGGCTGCTCCGGAGGGGTCGCGGGGGTCCCCCCGAAGGCACAGCAGCCGCGGGCAGCCGGTGCCCCCCGTCCCCCGGGGACACCCGTGGGGCAGCGGCGGCCCCCGAGCTTCCTCCCCCAGCCCTGTGCTGCTGAGCCTGGGCAGCACCGCGGGAAGGCCCTTGGGAGGCTCGGGGGGACTTTCTGCCTGCCCCTTCTGCTTATTTCTGGTTTTGGTGAAGTCAGGCTGGAGCCCAGCGGGATTGTGGCTTGGGGGAGGTGAGATGTGCCTGGGGATATTGCTGTGGCTCCAGGGCTTGACAGCCCGAACCTTTGCCTTCCAGGTCCCTCCCTCCAAGTCGGTCTGGTACTTCCTTCCAGTGTGGAAATTGATCGGTTGAAGTTATGCATTTGACCTGCAAGAGCCACGCTGCCGGTGCTTCGGGGATCTTGTGAACTGCAACGGGAAAGGAGGTAAAATCTCTCTGTCCCCCCAGCACCCTGCCCAAAATCCCCCTGGGCCCTGCTCCCGTGTCTTTGAGTGGATGAGGAGCAGCTGAGGGAGCTGGGGGTGCTCAGCCTGGAGGAAAGGAGGCTCAGGGGGACCCTTCTCGCTTTCTGCCACTGCCTGAAAGGAAGTTGTCGCCAGGTACAGTTGACTAGACAGGAGGAAATGGCCTCAAGTTATGCCAGGAGAGGTTTAGTTGGATATTAGGAAAAATCTCTTTGCTGAAAGGGTTGTCAGGCTGCCTAGGGCAGTGGTGGAGTCACCATCCCTGGAGGACTTAACAGACATTTAGATGTGGCACCTGGGGACATGGGTTAGTGGTGGCCTGGGCAGTGCTGGGGGAATAGTTGGAATGGATGATCTTGGATGTCTTTTCCAAATTAAATGATTCTGTGATTACTCAGAACTCCCCTCCATGAGGATTTTTGGTTTGGTTTGTTGGGAAAGCAAAGAAGGACCATGGACATCTGGGGATGCCTTTCTAAATAGGAATCATCCTCCTAAACCACGCAGGCTCTCCCAAAATGCTCAGCCCCCCTTCCCTGAGGGAGGCCACAATTGTACAGAGAGGTGGGTGTGTGCTGCCAGGAGATCTGCTCAGATGGGATGGCAAGTGCCCTTGAACCTTCCCTCTGTGTCCTTCAGTGCTATTTCCCAGTGTCTCACCATCACTGTCATGCAGCAGAAGAGCCCAGGGCTGCCACTGAGTGTTTCCTAAGAAAGCTGCATAATCCTCTCTGCTCCAGCTTGGGGAGGTTTGCCCACCCTGTCTGGTGTCTCAACCAGCTCAGTGACCAGACCCCTGTGCCTTCGAGGAGAGTGAGTCAGCCCTGGTCCTCATCCCTTTCTGGTCAAGGCTTTGGGGTTAAAATCACCTCCTTCCTCCAGTGTGAGTTCCTCAGTTGGTTCAGGGCTGCAGTGGCTGCTTGTCTGCAGGGCTGATCCCCTGGGCCATCAGGTCTGTCCCCTCTTCTCCTGGATTGTGAGCACCCTCATGGCAGCATGCTCTTGTCCAGCCTTCTCTTGTCCTTCCTCCTTGGAGGTAGAACACCCGTCTCTCCAAGATGAGGATGTTGCTGGCTAATGCCTTTCCTCTTCCTCCTCTTCTTCTTCCCAGCAGAAGCAGAGAAACCAGATGATGGTTGCACATCTGGCCCTGCTGACTCAGGCTGGCTGGGGTGCCCCTGGGCTTCCTGCATCATTACCCTCCTGCCTGTGGGTGCCCTCACTTGACCTCAGCTGCTTTCCCTGCCCATGGATAACACTGAGGTGGTGGGACACGGGTTGGAGACTTGTCCCTGGCTTGGTGATCCACTTCCTCGTGCAGGCAGAGGGAACCTGGTGGCCCTGGCCCCAGGTGTGCTCACAGAAATTCAATCCCAGCTGGCTCCATCATGGTGGAGAGGAGGAGAGAACATGCCTAAAGGGAAAAATGCATCCCACAGCTGAGTTTTGCTGAAGGGAAAACCAGAAGGGCTTGGGGGATCTGCTTGCTCTTGTGCAGGGTCTGGGTTTGGGATGAGACTTGACTGGAGCCCCACATCCATCCACACCCACAGGTGAGGGGACAGGAGAGGGACACAGTGTGCATCCACCCCAGGGTCCCACCGGGAAGATGTCTGTGCCCTGCTCCACTGGGTCCTGGCAGCATTTGGACCCTGGGGCAGGGGACGGGCTGCGATGGCATCCCAGAACCCTGGCAAAGAGGGATGGCAAAGTTGGACACAGCCTGTGAATCCCTCTGGCGTGGTCACAGCCATGCTACGAAGCTCTGCCTGCCCAGGAGCATCCCTGCACAGTGAAGAGAAAAAGGATATTTGAGGTTGGATCTCCAGCCAGGGTTGGCAGCTGTAACAGGGTGTTTTGGCATCATCTGGTTGAGGGAAGGGGGGGGTTCAAAGCCCACTGGAATTTTTATTTTGCTTAATACACCACTTAAGCAATTAGCAGTGATTGTAGCAGTCCTGGGTGAGGCGCTGGGTAGAATTGAATTTCCCCAGCTCAGATACCATTAGGCAGCAGTTTAAGGCTGTTTGCAGGCGGGCATGAGACAGTGATGCGTGTGGGGAATTAGATCTGCAACGTAAAAAAAGAAAACATAATAAGAAAATTTCCTACAGAACTGTGTAACTTTATCTCATGTTTATGATGTGCTGTAATTGAAAAACAATCTCTGGGGTTTCTCTGACCTAATGATGGGGGTTGCCCAGTGATAACTGTGCTGGATCCATCAGGATTTGCTTTGTTGAGCATCCACTCAGCCCTCTCCCCAAAAACAGCCAAACAGCTCCTCCATGGCACAGCAATCCCCAGGGCAAGAGTCTTTTAAAGAATTTGCACTTGCTTTGGAAAGTGCAATAGGGTTGATGCTGCAGGGCTTTATCTTTAAATCCCTGGAGTTTTGGGCGCATCCAGGGGAGGGGGCTGAGCAGGTGGATCTCCAGTTGTTTGGCATTTCTGAGCCCAGGAAGGGTCTGCCCACAGGTAGCAGGTCAGTGGTTAATGTGTAACAGGTGTGCAGGACACTCTGCACCCACGGCACACCAGCCTGGAGGGGGATGGATGGATGGATGTGCAAATAGTTTTCTGAGGATGGGAAGCCAAGAGGAGGAGGAGGAGAAGGGTTTTGTTGTGGGCTGAGGGGCGGAAGGAAATCGAGGCTTAGCGAGGGAAATGTGAGATTGCTTGGTTGGGGACAGGGCTTCTGCTGCTCCTCGGGGGAGGCTCTGCTATTGTGGTGGTTAAAAATAGACTTTGCACTGGGTAGTTTTCTGTGGGAAGCTCTCTGGCTGAAGACAGGCACGTGAGGTGGCATCCAAGTGAGCGGGCATGGACAACAGCCTCTGACCTCCTTCACCTGAAGCTTTTTCTTTTTTTTTTTCCAATAACTTTTCCTTTGGGACATTGAGGGGGTGTCTCTGCTTTATTCCCAGACACTGCACACAGCCTCCAAGCCCCAAGCTGCATTCATGATGCCCCGATGCACCAAAGCTTTGCTGATCACTGTCACCGTGCCGTAGGGACCATGTCCCCATGGCTGAGGTGTCCCCCTGGTACCCAGTGGGTTGAGTGCCTTGGGTGATGCTCCAGCCCCGTGCATGGGCTGGCAGAGTGGCTCCCTGCAAGCTGGATGGAATTACTCAGGGAAAAGATTATCTGAGATCCAGTGGATCTTATCTATGAACTTGTCTTTATTTTCCAGCAGCTGTCAGCACAGGAGGTACAGCATCCACTGTGGGGGATTTTGGAGGGGAGGGAGAGTAATGACCCTGTGGTATGGTCAGGGTAGTGGGAAATGATTTTACATCATTAGGTTTTACTGGGGGGCTCTCATGGGCCCATCTGCTCATTTTCAGGAGCATTGGTTCCCGTGGGGCTGGAATCAGGATATCACACAGAGCTGTGGGGACACCCTTCTGTGCAAGAGGAGGAAAAGTTCATTTCTTGCCCATTTTCTCTTTGGAAGATGAGTCCCATCAGCACCTGCACCCCAAAATCTTGTCCTGGATCCTGGCCACCCAGCACTACTGAGTGCTTTGGGGCATTTTTTTGAGAGCTTGGGCTGGCCAGTGGGCAGCCCCTCTCTGAGCAGCAGAAATAGGCACAAGGAGCCTTTTCTCTCCAGAAAAATGTTTTCTAAGCTGCAGGTGGACCCCAAAATGCATCTGGGCAGGGAGTTAAAGCATGCTTCTGCTGAGGGATTGGTTCAGGGCAGGTGGTTTGACTATAAAATTTGAGGCCAAAATGCTGTTCAATTAATATTTCAGTGGGATGGCCAGTAAATGAGAGGAACAAAGAACGTTTCCATTTCTGTCTGGTTCAGACAGGCAGTCTGATTTAAGATCACAATAGTATAAACGTATAAATAGTACATGGAGTGCTTGAGGAGCGTGGAGAGCAATCAGCTTCTCCCACCCCAGGGCTGTGGTCAGAGGTCCAGGGGGGTGTGAAAAGCACAAGGCAGGTGAGCTCTGCTTTTTTTTCCCCATGGTTTTCTCTTCCTCAGCTCAGCCTCTGCCTGCAGTTAAAGCTCTGGTGGGTCTCGAGGGCTGGGAAGGGTCCTCAAGGTGACAAAGGGAGGTCACTTGGTCACCTGCTTCAGGTCTCAGCTGTGGAATAGGAGGGAAATCAGCTCCTGCACATCCCTCATCCCGTTGTGCTCGGACAGTAGGAGCGGGGATGATGCCCCTGCTCCTCTCCTGCCATCGGTCTGAGCCTGCTCGCTCTGCCCCGCTGCCCCTGCAGCCAGTCAGCTACAAACCCTTCCCTGTTTGAGCTGTTCTCCGTCTGCCCGGGGCAGGCGGGCTCCGGGCTCCCTCGGGAGCTGCCTGTGTGTGTCAGGAGCTGCCTGCCAGGAGCATCACCTCGGGGGGGGCCGGGGGGTATCGCCTTGCTCGGCGACCTGCTCGTGACTCGGGGATCTCCTCCGGCACGGCACGCTTAGGTCAGGCGCTTTTCTTGGGGGGGAGCAGGTGCCTGGGTTTCCTCATGTCATCCCTCATGGGATCGGGATGACCAGCTGGGGCTTTGAGTGGCATCGATCTTGCTGGAAACCCGGCAGCCTTGCAGGACTGGGACAGCCGGGGCTGGGATCTCCTTGCCCCGGAGCCAGGGCTTTGCTGCACGCCCTCCTGCGCTGGTTTTTTCCTTTCCCGTTGCTCTCTGGCGTGGTTTTCTCACACAGGTGGAGGTGGAGGGATGCAGGCGGGGATGGAGGGATTCCACTTGCCGTTCACAAACCTCCAGCAGACAGTGCTTTTCCCCGCTGAGTTTCGGATCACTTTGTCCCAGCCTGGCTGCGCTGCGCCGGGCGGAAGGGAAACATCTCTTTATTAGGGTTGTTTCCTTAAATAAAGCCATCAGAGCCAGCGCTGGGCAGGCTGTGCTGGCCATCCCATGACCGGTGTTGCGCATTCGGGTTATTTACACCTCATTAGATGCTGGTTCCTCCCCACGCCTCTGGTTCGGCAAATCCCAGTGGCTTTGTTGTTGCTCCCTGGCTCCTGCTTCACCGGGGAGTTGTTTTTTTATGGTCTCCTGCGCTTCTGCTGACAGTTTAAATTTCATTTCTTCTTGAGGTCAGTAGCTTTGCTTTGACTTTCAGATTATTCTATGTGCTCACCCCTCCCGGAGCAGGGGATGCCTCAACACACCTTGGTGGGAGAGGTGTCCCAAATCACTGCCAGCAGCTGGCTCTCACCTGCCATCCCAGCCTGGGTTTCCACTTGGCAAACCCCAGAAGTTCTTTATTTTTATCTTCTCTTCTTAAATCTTGACTCAGTTTCCCAAATGACAGAGGCAGCAGGCACAGCTCTGCCCTGGGAGGAGTTTGGGGACTCGTGCAGGTGGGTTAGGAGCCTGTCACCTGCCTGATGCCAAGGTTGCCACTCCATGGCTTCTTCATGCCAACAAACTACCCCATTTTATATATTTATTTGTCTGTTCTCTTGTGTCACCCAGGTCAGGGACTCAAGGCTATGGCCCCTGAGCCAGCTGTGGAGTGGGCTGATGGCGCTTCCAAAGGGATCTGGTGCTCAGAAGGGTGCCTGGAGCATGCTGCAGCCCTCATGAAGCTGGGCTGGCAGGGGATGGCCCTTTCCAAAAAGCACTTGCAGATTTGCTGCTTATTTCCATCGTGAGCTTATTTTCGTCTCCGCTTCCACCGCTCTGCCCGGGGATGCTGTCTGTGGCATGATAAGTTATTTCAAGAAGTGGGGCAGAGCTGTTGGTATGGAGGGGAGTGCAGGCATCCAGATTAAAGGTAAAACTACACAGATAATTGGGAGCCTGCTTCCTGCAGAAATCAGGTGAATCAGAGGCGGGGATGGCTCTGCGGTCCCAGGGGCTGCCCTTAAACCACCCCAGTGACTCCCAGGCTGTGCTGTTGGATGCTGGCCGGGGGCTCCTGGCTGTGCTCCGGGCAGGGGCGGTTGGATATGTGGCACAGGGTTAGTAATCCCCACCACCGCCTCCTCAGACCTGCCAGATGTCTCTCCTCTAGGCTTCATTTTTATAAATTGGCCTTTTAAAGTCTGTCATCCCCATGCAGATGAAAGGAAGATGCTGTGATGCCTCTGCGTGCGTGTCTCGGAGCCTGAGCCCGGCTGCCATGCCTGGATCTCCTTGAGGCTTTTTGTTTGGGGCTTTATCTTTTTTGAAGTGCCTTTTTTTCCCTTCTTGTTCTTGTTTTTGTTTTTTTTCCCCTTAACCTCTCGGAGTCTGTTAGCTTGCCATCCCTTGGTTTCAAACAGGCAGGTCCTGAGCGCCAGCCCCTCCTGGAGAGAGGGATGGGGAGCTGTGTTTTCCCCCAAATTCATGGGAGGGAAACCAGGAGGGGCTTTCTCTTCCCCCCACGAGCCCCTTCCTGCTCTTTTCCCTTTGCACCCTTTCCCTCTCCCTTGCTCTTGCTGCGACTGCTTGGATTAGCAGCAGGAGACTCCGTTTCATCTCCCTTTTCTCCTGAGCCCAAATATTCCTGGCCCGTGGCTTGGTGCCAGGGCAGCTCCTGGGCCATGGCAGAGCTGGGGTTGTGAATTTTCAATTCAAAGGGCAGAGTCTTTAAATCCTCTGCTTGGTGATGGATGGATAATTAGGAATTTCATTTGCTGGGCGGGTAACAAACAGCTTTGCATTTTCTGCTGCTTTGCTGATGTCTCTTGGGGAAATTCAGACACTGCTCCTAAACTGCAGGGATGGTTTTTTTCCCAGCTGGCACGGCTCCCTGCTCAGGTCTCTGGGAAAGCCCTGTGATGCTGGGGAGAGCTTTGCCAGGGATTTCTGCAGGGGCTGGAGCTCTGCTGGTGTTGCGGGATGTGAGGAGCCAGTGCAGGTCCATGTGTAGCCTGTCCTCAGTGCCTCCTTGGCACAGCTGGGGCACGGAGCAGCATCCCTGCCTTAAAGGTGGGAGAATGCCACATGTCTGGTGGTTTTGTTGGGATTTTGTTGCCTGTGTGGGTTTCTCCCTGTTTGAGGGGGTTGAGAGCCACTTCCTGGGATGGGGGTGCTCCCAGAGACCTCATCTCCATAGGGATGTGCTGGGGGTATGGCAACCAGCTCCTGGCCACAGCTCTGGATCACAGCCTTCAGGGCTGGGTCCTGCCTGGGCTCTGGGGACTGACCCGGTTGGGGTCTGGAGGATAAGGAGCAGGTTATGCCAGTCCCCAGTGCCCGCCCCGATCCCGTGGCTGGTGCCGTTCATCCGAGCAGTAATTAATTACCGGCCGTGTAAGCTGCTGGCGGGATACGGCGCGTGATTTATTAGCAGGAGTAATCCCTCGCCAGCAAAAGAGCTGCTCTGTGAATGGAGAGCAACAAAATCCAGGGAAAGAGTTGCTCTGTGAATGGAGAGCAGCAAAACCCGGGGGAACTGTCCTGCCCTTCCAGAACTGGATCCCACAGGCACAATCCCTGCCTGGAGCAGGGCAGCCACAGGCAGCCTTGGGCTCGGTGGTTGAGCCAGCTGAGGTGGGTTTGCCAAACTGCTGCTCTTGGAGTGGAGGAAAGAGGGGTGTCTGGACACAGGGACCAGGTGTTTGGGGCCATGGGCTCAGCAGTGCTCCAGCCAAGGCCCACCAGCACCAGCAGCCATGAGCAGTTTTGGCACTGGGAGGTGATTTTTGACATACAGTCACTGCTGGGGTCTCCCAGGGGAGGCTGTTCGTGCTGCCCAGAGCCAGGCAGAGATTTGAGAAGTGCAGCATGAGCACCAAGCTGGACTGGACATATGCCCTGCCAGTCCCACAGCCACTGGGAGAAGGACCAGTGTGGAGGTTGGGCAAAATGGTGCTTCTCCCAAGGGCTCAGGGGTCTGGTTGCAGCTCCCATCAACTTCTGGTGTGCTCCTGGGTCTGGCTTCTGTTCCTTTTCCCTGTACCCCACCTACTCACTGGCCTCTGCTGAGGACGTGTGCTGGGTTACCTGTTAGCTGATGCTCAGCGGGGAGGGTGAAATCCCAAAATTGGTGTAGCAAAGGATGAGGGCAGAAATGGAGACTGGAGAAAGAGAAGGACCAGCTGCTGGGTGCAGAGGGAAGAGTGCAGCCCTGGGTGGATACTTCCAGGACTCCCAGTGCTCCCTCCCCCTTTGGAGAGCTGTGCCATGCCCAGGCAGACACAGTGAGAGGAATCCTGCAGGCAAATCCCCCCAGGCTTCTCCACTCGGGGACTCCTTAGCGGTTTCATGAGAAATCGATAATGCTTTTGCATGGTCATAATCGTAAAATAAGTACAATTTATGGCTGCTGCCAGGGCCAAGATTTTTTTTTTCTTAGTAGATGAGGTAGAGAGAGAGCAACACACAGACACTTTCCCACAGCATTTTCCTTTGCACTGGAACTGCAGATCGGCTCTGGCATCATGGCAAGGGGTCACCCCCATTTTGGGGGTCAGGGTGTATTGTCCATGTCCCCATTTGGGGGAGGACAGAGTGGGTTGTCAGTGTCCCCATGTGGGGGGAAACAGGGTGGGTTGTCCCTGTCCATGCCCACATTTGGGGGTGCAGGGTGGGTTGTCCTTTTCCCTGTTTTTGGGGGACAGGATGGGTTGTCCATGCCCCTGTTTTTGGGGGACAGGATGGGTTGTCCGTGTCCCTGCCACACTCAGGCCGTGTCCTTGTCCCGCAGCCCGCCGGCAGGTGGAATGGGGCAGCCATGAACGGCGATGCCCTGTGCCAGGAGCCCTCCTCCCCGCTCCCCGACTGGAGGGAGTTCTGCAAGCTGCACGCCCAGGCAGCCGCCGTGGACTTCGCCCAGAAGTTCTGCCAGTTCCTGAAGGAGAACCCCCACTACGACACCCCCGGGGCAGAGACCTCCTTCTCCCACCATTTCACCGCCAACTTCCTGGACATCTTCAGCCTGGAGGTCAGCCGGGTGTTCGTGTCTGACTCGCCCACCAAGTACAACATCGTGCCCTTTGTGGGGCTGCAGAACTGCCACGTCCCCTACGGGCGGGAGGTCACCCCGAGGAAGGAGGAGACATCCACGGAGTCTCTGGACAGCATGGACGCCCCACTGGGCGCCAGCCGGTACCTGACCCCAGCCCAGCAGGTGCAGGCTCACAAGGTCTCCTCCTACGGGCAGTCCCGCAGCTCGGAGGACGTCTCCATCCACGCTGCTGCCAAGCCCAAGTTCAAGAAAGGCTTCTCCCTGAGGAACATGAGCCTGTGCGTGGTGGATGGGATGAAGGAGATGTGGCACCGCAAATCCTCTCCGGAGCCGGGCGCCGAGGCTGCTCTGGGCGGCCGCGGCAGAGCCGAGAGGGAGCCGTGGCCGGCGGGGGGCAAGGAGCCGGGGGACCCTCGGGAGAAATGGACACACAAGCTGCGCCTGTCCAAGGTGCCCTCGTCCAAGGTGGAGCTGGTGGACATCCAGAGGGAGGGGACGCTGCGCTACATGGTGGCCGATGACACGAACTGTGTGGGGAGCTCGCAGTGGCAGAAGTGCCGCCTCCTGCTCCGGAAAGCCGTCAAGGTGGAAGGAGAGAGGTTCCTCCTGGAGTTTTATGTCCCTCCGAAGGTAAGTCCTGGCTTTTGTCCACCGTTGTTTTAATGAGAAATTCAAGCGGCAAGCTGGGCTTTGCTTGGGGCTTTTTTTGTTTCCACTGCTGAGCTGGGCTGAAATCCAGCTCTGGTCCAGAGGGAGATCTGGTGGTGTGTGGCTGAGGTGCGAATGGATGGGAAAATGTGCTTGAAACTCATCCAGCCTGCAGGCCAAAATGAACCTTGCACTGTTGGTGTTGGTCTGTGCCTCTCACCTTTTGAGAAAATATAAAACATGAGTTTAAGATCAAATGCATCTGTCTGGAGAGCAGCTCAGCATGGGTACAGATGGCACTGGGGGCTTCCCCAGCCCAGGAATGGGGCCTGGCTGGAAGGAAACAACCCCATGTCCATGGTGCCCACTAGGGAGCCTATGGGAGAGCTGGAGAGGGACATCTAACAAAGGCATGGAGTGACAGGACAGGGGGAATGGCTTTAAACTGGAAGACAGTAGGGATAGGTGGGACATTGGGAAGAAATTCTTCCTGTGAGGGTGCTGAGACCCTAGCACAGACAGAGCAGCTGTGGTTGCCCCATCCCTGGAAGTGTCCAAGGCCAGGTTGGATGGGACTTGGAGCAACCTGGGCTAGTGGAAGGTGTCCCTGCCCATGGCAGGGAGTGGAACAGGATTCCTTCCAACCCAACCCATTCCATGATTCTATGGATGGAGGATCTGATGAAGCCTGGCGTGTCAGCTGCGCCTAAGAGAAAATATATTTGGTTAAAATGGAACAACTGCTGCTCTTAAAACATTTAAGAGAGAGCTTGTAGAGGGATTCCTTTTTTAGTGTATCTTGATTTGCCTCTAAAAATCAATTTTGAGATTATTTTATGGCAACTTTTATGAACATTGTCTGCTCTTCTGTTATAATCACACCCTGCTTTGGTTTACAGCTTTCTCCTCTCATCCCATCTTGCTTTCCATCTGGCAAATGTAAAAGTGGCACCAGTCTGGCACAGCTGGAAGAAAACTGCTTTTTTGCTTCAGCAGCCCACAGCTTTGTTTTCGCACAGACCCTACAAAAACTATGGCCACATCTTTAAACCTTTAAAAGGAAGAACCCTCCCGGAGAGGAGGGGGTTGGAATGAGATGATCTTTAAGGTCCCTTCCAACCCAAAGCATTCTGTGATTCTCAGACCCTTCTCTGGCTCAGAGGTGAATTATCACCTTGTTTCCTTTCCTCTCGAAGCAGCTGCCGCTTCCTTTTCTGACCTTCTCCTGTGCAAACACCAAGATGGAAAAATTCCCCAGGGATGGGCAGAGCCTTGCACGGCTGAGACGTGTCTGCAGGCAGCACTGGGGCTCTGGGGCTGGCAGAAACGAAACATCCTGCAAGGGAAAAAAGCAGTTTCTGTTCTGTCTTGGATTTATTTATTTTTATTTCCCAATAAAAATGGGAAGTGAGCCCATTATTGGTAACTTGCAGCCAGGAGCTCCTGGCTGGCCTCATCCCACCCACTGCACCCAAGGCACCAGGCACAGGTTTTGGTGACTAGATCTCATCTCTGCTTCCTGCAGCTGCAATGCTCCAAATCCCAGAGCCCTGGAGGGGACCAGCCCTGGAGAGCAGCTCCACGAGCTCCTTTGTGGGGATTTGTTATAATTAAAACAAATATCTGGGGAATTTGTTGCTCAGCAAACACTTGGAGTGGGAGGCACCGGGTCTTGCCTCCCCACCGAGGCTCCGGCGGGTGCCAGGGGCCCTGGGGGAAATTCATTTTTCTTTATTTTAATGTAATTAAAATTCCCTGCATGGCTGAGGCTGCTGCGTCGTAGCTGCTTGGTTGAAATGCTGCTCCTGCGCTGGGGAAATGGGAAACATCCCCCATCAGATAGCACAGCTCTCTCCATCAGGAGAGGGTTGAAAATGGAGAGAAATTAAGTGGTGTTGGCAGAGCTGGCACATCAGCCTGCAGTGGAGCAAGAAGGGTGGTTTGGCAGTTAAAAGCACCTCCCTGTCTTCCACTGGGCCTCTTCTTGGTTTAATTCACAGAGCTCAGAGTTATCAGGCACGGGAGGGAAATCAATGCTGTTTATTCTCCCCCCTGTAATAACCACACAGGCTGAGCTGATCTTGCCTCTGAGAGCCCTGCTGCATTGTCCCCAGGGACAGTTTGATTCAATTGAGTGACTTTTTTTTTTTTTTTTTAATTCATTGATTTCTTTTCATTTATTTTCTCTGTTTTTTTTTTTTTCCTTTTCTCAGGCTTCCAAACCCAAGGTGAGCATCCCACTGTCGGCCATCATCGAGGTGCGCACCACCATGCCCCTGGAGATGCCTGACAAAGACAACACCTTTGTCCTAAAGGTGAGAGCAGGGTGTGGATCCCTACAGGAACCCCGTCTGCACCTGCTAACCCTGCAGTGCAGGAGGCTCAGGCCCCAAAGGGGTTGTTGCCTTGGCTTTTAGAGCTGAGATGCCAACAGCACAAATGCTCCCCGCAGGCTCCCTGCCTCCTCCAGCTGACACTGGGGTGTTTGGGATCAAGCAGTTTGGCTTTCACCACGGGGTTTGGCTGCTCTGTGTCACCAGGAGATGGGTTAAATCACTGACCCGAGACAACCTGCAAGGGAAAATGCTGCTTGGTGCAGCTGCCTGTGGTTTTGTGGCTGCTGCTGTCCTAGACTGGTGACGTGTGGTGGCTGTTTCATTGACACAATGTGATGTGGTCTGGCTGATGAGGTGACATCTGGTCAAAGGTTGGACTTGGTCTTGGAGGTCTTTTCCAGCCTTAATGATTCCATGGGAACGGCTCTGTGGGGCCAGTGAGACCCTGGGGACCAACCACACAAGTCTGGGGGCATGAGCAGAGAGTGAAAGTCTCGTCAGAATTTTCCATATCATGCAATTAATTAGCTCAGTGCTGCCTCCTGCTCTGCTGGAAGACAGCAGCCTGTCATGGCAGATCAGGGCTGAATTTTGCAAGGTCTTAGACACCATGATGGTGATGGACCATTGGATTTTGAGCATTTCTGTGTTCTACCTCTTCTAAACAAACACCTCTCTCCCTGATGCTTCTCTCCAAGAGTGTGTGGCAAAGCAGAGTGGAGAGGCTGGGCCTCCCAGCTGAATGAACCTGCTTGAAAACTTAGAAAACTATGAAAGGAGAAGAGGGGGGAAATTGAGCCTGGCTTTGTGAAAGCTCCCAAGCCTTGAAATCCACCTGGCCCCAGCACACACTCCCAGGGGAAATTTCTTTCCATCAAATCCAGCTCCTTGGCAAGGTCACACAACTTCTCCTGGTACCTTCCCTTCCCTGAGGGCTTCTTGCTCTTCAGCCTCAGCAGTGGTCAGTGTCCACCATGGGCACAGAGGCTCATCCAGCTGTTGTTTTCTGTGCCTCAAAGGCCAACCTCAAGTGTCTTCTGTTTTCCAGACTGACCAGCCCAAGGTCCTCCTTGCTTTCCTTGCAGGCTCTGGAGATGGAACACCCCAAAGTGTACGTGGGGCTGTGGCCCAGAGCAGATGGGAAGGATTGCTTCTCCTTTCTTCTTCCTCTCTGTCCAGCCCAAGCTGATGCAGTTGCTTTCCTCACGCCACGACAATGATGATGTTTACTCACGCTCAGCCTGTGTGGGCTGGTGTAACTCTGGGATGATTTTTGCAGAACTGCTCCCAAGTCGTGGTTCCCCAGCCCACACACCCACAGTAATCACTGTGAGCCCAGGGCTCACCCTGTCCTTGAGCTGGAGGCTGGTTTCAGCTTTTTCTTCCACTTCAGCTTTGACAAGTTCATTTGAATTCTTGCCTGCTCCTCCAACACACTTGCAGTGTGATGTCAGCCATTAATTGGTCAGGTATCCTCACATCCTTTCATCCTCATCCCTGAGGAGCATGCACAGAGAGCCTTTGGTGAGAAGGAGCTGCTGAGCACATCCCTCAGCTTTGACGCCTGGCCGTTGATAACCCATCAGCCATCAATCTCTGCTCTTGGAATATGGCTCAGCAACTACTTCTTGTCACGTTTTCTAGATCCCCTTACAAGCCCCTCCTCAAATGTGTCACATCAGTGTCCAAAGCGTGTTCAACACCCAGGATGTGCCACTGCTTCTCCCTATCCCTGGGGCTGTCGTGAGCATGAGCAGATGGGCTTGGTCAGGACAGATCCCTCTGAGGGGTTTCAGCTCTGGGAAGCCTCCTGGGTGCCTGTCAGGGTTGGTTTCTCTGGCTGCTGGAGGAAAATTCTGCACTTGCCCTCTTCCCATCTTCTGAAGCCAGACATGCTCTCTCCCCTCCCACTGCTAACAGCTTGGTGACTGCTCCAGCCATTCCTTTAATACCCTGCTGGAATGCTCCAGACCCTGCCAGCTGGAAAACACCTGCTTTACCAGGTACCTCCTGCTCCTGCCCTGTCCTGGCTCTCACCCTGCCACAGGGGAATTGATCACAATCGATCCTTTGAGTGAGCTGAGGCAGCAAGCACGGCATGGAGCACCAGCCAGGCTTTGCTCTCCCCTCCCAGCTGTTGGCACAGGATGCTGTTCCCTTTTTCTCACATCCACTATTATTTGTGGTTCATTTTCTGCCTGGGTCCTTCTTGCTGGGACATCTTTCTGCTCTCCCATTCCCCCTTCGCTGGCTGGACTTGCAGAGGGGGTGAAGCACCCTCAGTGCTGGGGTACAGGTTATGTGGGCAAGCTGGGTGCTGTGGTTTCCCTTCCTATATAATGTGGAGCTCAATCTCAACCTTCACACACAACACACAGGTTACGATAGCTGGAAAAGCCCCTGCCTTGTTTGGGGAGGCCACACGGAAATAGTTTCTGCCAGACTGCCTAAAAATGAGCAGCCAGCGTGTCCCCAGAGCCCATCAGACACCAAGCACATGCAGTTTTTTCCATTGCACAAGCAGGTGCTTGCAAAATACCCAAGCCCTGCACGTGCTTTGCTTGCTGTCATGCTCTGCATGAGTGAGCAGCCCCGTCTCCCACGTCAGCTTCATTCCTTGCCCTCAAAAAGCCAGAGAAGATCCTCTCTTAAGCTGAACAAACTGGGGAGGGGGATCTTTGCTACTCCCCTGCACCTCTGCTCGGGACAGGGTCCAGGTCACTGCTCAGCCCCAGCCAGGGCTCTGTTCCTTGCCCTCCCTGCTTATTTTCAGGACGGTGATTCAGTTGTTTGTGATTAATTGAATTTGCTTGGAGGTTGTCTCAGCTGGCAATGCGACACCCTGCCGGAGTCAGGGCTGCTCTGCCACCTCGGGAACATGATGTTTAAGGCTCCATGAGGGATGCAGGGAAACCTGCCAGAGGCACATCCCATGGCATCTGAGTCCACTGATGTGGAGCTTCTGTGTTCTGCCCAGCCCCACAAAGGCACAGCTCCTTTGGGCTGGACACTTTGGAGGCTCTTTTGCCTCCTAGTTTTTATTTGTTATTTTTTTTCCTGTGAAAGAGGGTTTCTCTCCCACTCTGCAATCAGAAGTCAGAAGCCTCACAGATCAGCAGGCAGAAAAGATAATAGAGGAGAGGTTTAAACCTCTGGGATCTGGCAGGGTTTTGGGGCAGAGAGCAGCGTGGCTTCTGCTATACCTGTGCAAAGTTAGTTTTGGGGCGACACAGAGGTCCCCCAGGAGTGAGGAATGCTGTCTGTGCTTGGGCATAGTGCCGTGTGCCTGACACTGCCAGCCAGGTGTGTTTTTTCCAGGGAGGCTGTAAAAACCTTGTAAAAAAAACCATGTCATGCATTTGCTGATAACAGTGGGGTGGGGTTTTCCTCTGAGCTCCAGATTTGGTCAGGGGTCATCTGGGATGCATCTCTGTAGGTCAGCCCTTGGAACTCCTGTTCTGGGATGAGGTGGGACACTGATCATCCGGGCCACCCCTTGGCATGTGCTGGGATGGGGTGGAACACTGATCCTCTCCTGCTCAGCCGAGCTGCTGTTCAGGGGTCTGGCTGGGTTGTGGGGTGTGCTTTGCCTCGGGGTGGGGGGCAGCACCCCAGCACAGCTGACTCCATCCCACATGGCCTGCAGGTGGAGAATGGGGCCGAGTACATCCTGGAGACCATCGACTCCCTGCAGAAGCACTCGTGGGTGGCTGATATCCAGGACTGCATCGACCCCGGGTAAGGATTGCAGGGGCTGGGGCTCTGTGGGGCCTGAGCACAGGCTGTTACCCAGATGCCATTTTTGCTGCTTGGGTTGTCACAGGAAGTGCCCAGCTCACACCAGCAGAGGTCTAGAGGCAGAGTTAGCAGCCTATGTCTACCGGGGGTGCAGAGCACTGGCCACCTTTTCACCCTTCTCTGCCTCACGTCCCCTCAGCCTGGCAGAAGCAGGTGACCTGAGAATGCAGCCTTAAAGCAGGAAGCTCCTAACACCCACCTTCTGAAGCTTTTACACCATATTTGAGCTATTTTCCATGGGTTTTTTCCAGCTTAGCAGCCATTATATACTTAAGAATCTGCTGGTTTAATTTATTTATTTGTATTTCTATCACAGTGGCATCACTGTTGTCATTGGAGTCATAACTCAGCCAAAACTTCTCATCTGCTGTTTCATCAGCACATGGAGCAAGTTGTGTTAGGGAGCTTTGTGTGCCTGGTGCTGCTGCCCTTCACCTGGCTCAGACAGGCCCAACCTCCAGGGAAACCCTGGCACTGCCTTTCTTGGCACAGTTTTGGAAAAACCAGGTGCCCATGCCTGTAAGCAGTGAAAACATCAAATAACTGAGGCTGGGAGAGGCTCCTGCTGCCTCCAGGCTGCCCTTACCCCCTCCTGCTAGAGAGGCATTTGGTCACCATGGAGGCTGCATCTCACAGAGAGGATGCACTGGTGCACTCCAAATCTTTGCTCCTTTTGCTGTTTTCTGAAATCTATAATTCATTGGCATGGATTGCCCAAAGAAGCTGTGGCTGCCCCATCCCTGGAAGTGTCCAGCACCAGGATGGACGGGGCTTGGAGCAACCTGGGCTAAGTGGAAGATGTCCCTGCCCATGCTGGGGGGGTGGAACCGGACGAGCTTTAAATTCCCTTCCAGCCCACACCACTCTGTGATTCTGTAACTCAAGAAGCACTGCTGAGGCTGGGCTGCTGATGTGAGGCTGGGAAAAGGCCTTTTTTTTCCTCACTCCACGTTTCAGTGCTGGTTTTCCAGCTGGGTTTGAGCACCACGGCCGTGCTCCCCTCGAGCCCCAGCTCTGGCCCTGGCAGCCTCCCAGCCCTTGCTGTTTGCTTAGCACCCAGCGCCGGCCCGCTCCAGCCTCCAGACGTGACTGTAAAGCAAATAATAATGAACTCCAGAGCAAATAATAATGAGCTGTTTAATACACCGACACACACACGCTCGGTGCCAAGAGCGAATTCTCAATCAGCTCCCGATGCTTTTGCCAAGGGCTGCGTGCTGGAGCCGCCGCGTGAGCGCCCAGCCACGGCTTTTCTGCAGAGTGCTGTTGGTTTTGGTTTCCTTCCTCCCTTCTTGTTTTTAACTGGCTGCAGCTGAATGACTCCCCGTGGCTGATTCACTCACTGGCCACTAAATAACTCAGCAGCTCACGGGGAGCTGTTGCCATCGACGCAGCCGCTTCCCCGCTGCCTGTGCCCACGTGGCCCGTGTGAAGCAAGAGCAGCCGAGTGCTGTAGGCAGCTCTGGGCTCTTGCTGGTGGCTGGGATAAAAATAGGATGTGGAGCAAGTCGGATGATTGTGCAAGAAGGGTGCTGAAGTGCACGGCGAAGGCCGGCAACAGGGATGCTCTGAGTGGCTCCCTGGCTCTATTCCCACTTGCTGTCCTGCTCCAGGCTTCCTGACTTAGTGTTTTATGTCTTTTAGGGATGTAATTCTCGTGCGTGGGTAATTCCCTTTGCAGAGGGTGAAAGTGAAAGCGCCCTCGGGTGGAGGTTGGTGGTGGGAGGATGTGTGGGTGCAAAGCAAAGCACTGAGAGTCAAGGTGAAAGCTTTCCTTCCAAACCCACAAGGCTGCAGCAAAATCCTGCAGCTGGAACCGACGGGCATGACCTGTGCAGTGTGAGCTTTCAAGGGTTTAATCCCTCCCACGCTGGTTTCTCACCCTCAAAAAGTCATGTTTGGTGGCTGCTCTGCCTCTCAAGGCTCTTGGTGCAGCAGCAACCCCTTGGGAGGAATTCAGGAGCAATAGGATGTGCTCTTGGATCACACTGGAATTTTGTTTAGCTGAGTCCCCATTCCATGCCAGTGAGCTGAAGTGCCACGTGTGTGTCTGTCTCTGCTCTCCTCCAGGGACAGTGGGGACGACATTGAGCTGGTGTCCTGTGCACAGGGAGCCTGTCTGCCAGGCAGGACAACCTCGTCCAGCTGCGAGTTCCTGAATGACGGTAAGGAACTACATCTGGGAAAGTCTGGGAGTCCCTCAGGGCCATAACCTAGCCCTCAGGTGTCTCTGAGATCCAGGAGTATCCAACAGAGTTGCCTGCAGAGCAGGACAGCCCCAGCTTTGCCCAGTGGTGGTGTGTGATCCTGAGCCACAAACTCATCCCTCTGCAATTTCCCTTCCAGAGGCACCCAGGCCACCAGACAGATGTGCCCTGCCCAGCGCTCACAACACTGCCATGGCCACCGCTGTCCCCGTGCCCCAGGGCCGGGGCAGGGACTCTCTGGGGGAGCTCCTCACCCATGTCCCACTGGAAAACTTCCTGCAGACGCTGGAATCCTCCCCAGCTGCTGGTGGGCATCTCACAGGTACTGGGATGCAGGAGGCAGCCCTGGCATCTCCCTCTGGAGGGTGCACAGAGGGAGAGGAGGGGGGGGGATGTTCGGGTGCTTCCTAAAAACCTGCTGTCCCTGCGGGCAGGGGAGGACAGTGAGGCCGAGGCTGAGATCAACCTGTCTGACTTCCCCTGGTTCCACGGGACTCTGTCACGGATCAAGGCAGCCCAGCTGGTGCTTTTCGGGGGCGCCCGCAGTCACGGACTGTTCGTCATCCGGCAGAGCGAGACACGGCCCGGGGAGTATGTGCTGACCTTCAACTTCCAGGGCAAAGCCAAGGTGGGTGTCTTCTGCTTCTCTGTAAATGTTAGTGCCAGCCCTGCCCAGCACCTCAGGTTCCTTCTTGCTCTGTGAGTGACCCCCAAAGACAGCAGCTCTGGAGGGAGCTGCACCCTGTCAGGGCATCCCTCAGGACCACCTGCCATTGTTCCCCAAGATCCCTCTGCATCCTGCCCAGCCCCTTCTACACTTTCCCAACTGGATCAGCGCCTGTCACGTGAGCATATGGATAAATACCCCATGGGGGGCTCAGTGTAGCCTGGCACACCTTCCCCTCCCCTTTCCTTGTCTGTTCTGTGTCCTGAAGTACAGATGCACTATGAAAAACCAACCACAAGCAGTTCTTTGCTGGGCCCCTTTTCTAGCAGAGATTACCTGTTCTGGTCACCTTGCAAGAAGCAGTTCAGGTGGGCTAGAGGTTTCCCCAGGCTGCCTGTGACCCCGGGATCAGAGCTTCAGCCACCCCTGGTTGTACCCAGACACCCTTCTCTGTGTGTTTCCTTATGGTGTTCATCCCCAGGAGGGGTCAAACTTCTCCTGGGCCTGCAGCAAGTGGGATTTTACAGGAAACACCCTGCAGCAGGGTAAACACAAGAGACGGGGGAGAGGGGCTCAGAGCAAACCTCCCTTGGCTGACGGAGGAGGCTCCTGCAGATTGCAAGGGTGGGTCCACCCTGACCACCCCCAGCTCACCCCCCTGCCCCTTGCACTTGCAGCACCTGCGCCTGTCGCTGAACGAGAGCGGGCAGTGCCACGTGCAGCACCTCTGGTTCCAGACCATCTTTGACATGCTGCGCCACTTCCACACGCATCCCATCCCGCTGGAGTCGGGCGGCGCGGCCGACATCACCCTCCGCAGCTATGTGGTGGCCCAGAGCCCGCAGCCCGGTGGGTGCCAGGGCTGGGCAGGGGCAGGGCTGCACGTGGAGGGCTGGGGGGGCTGGGATGGACCTAAAAGGGACAAATCCATGGGATTCCCTCCCTAAAGCAGTGCCCTGCTGATGTGGGTGGCTCTGGAGATGTGCCAGGGTGGGGGTCACCCACTGAAGGTGGGCGTTGGGGACCACACAGCAGCAGGGCTGTGTCGGTGTGACCCCCTGTCCCTGGCTGTGGGTGTCAGTCCCCTGGCTCGGGCAGGAGAGGAGCAGAGGGGTCTGCAAGGCTTGGAGCGTCCTGCTGTGCTGGGAGAGAGCGGGAAGGAGGGCTGGAGAAGAACAGGGTCAAGGATGGAGAGGGTGTGTGGGAAGGTACTGGAGAGGGAGGGGGCCGAGCCCACAGGCAGCACAGAAGGGGTCAAGCTCCTGTTTCCCTTGCAGACACTGGCCCCCCACCACCCCTCGTGTCACAGCCACCGGGCTGCCGGGTCGACCTGCCACCTCCACACTACTTCTGCAGCACAGCACCCACGGGCCCACCGGTGCCACCACCAGCTGAGGGGGTGGCCGTGGCCCCCACTGTCCCAGTCCCCGCACCCTACCACCGCCTGGAGGGTGCCCTGGGCCCCCGGAGCCGCAGCGGCAGCACCGAGCGCCGGCCGGAGCCCGCTGCCACCAGTGCCGAGGACTACCACGAGGCTGACAGTGCCCGGAGCCGGACCCGGGCGGTGGAAAACCAGTACTCCTTCTACTGAGCCCCCTGTGATGGGGCCTGCATGGTGGGGGGAGCGGGGCAGCTGTGCCCCTCCCCACTGCACCGGCCTCACCACCTCCTCCTGCCACCACCAGCGAGCCAGCCGGGACGTCCTCCTCGCTCCCTGCTGCTTCTGGGAGCTGTGTCAGCGGTGGGCAACGTCCCAGCTGGACGTGACACCAACCCCAAGGTTGGGGCAGTGCTGGGGGTGTGGGAGGCTGAAAGAGTCAGTGCCATTTTAGAGCTTGCAGCCTCTTCTCCTTCCCTCCGGACCAGGAGCTCTGCCAGGGCTGAGCTGGGCTCCCTGCATCTCCTCCTGGGCATGACCATCGTGGGATGGCACCCAAAGCTGTGACAGGCTCCATCCTCCAGCCAAAGCACCTTGGCATGTCCCCTCTGGGGCAAGAGCCCGGCATGGCCAACATCCTTCTGGCACCATCGCCCTGCAAACCAGCTGCCGAGGGACTCTGGCATTTTGGGATGAGCATGGAAATGTCAGATCTCCATGCAGAGACTCTTCTGGCACACATGGATCACTGAGAGGGGGCTGCTGCAGAGGCCTGAGGGTTTATCTGGGCTGGTTTTTGGGCTCCCTCTGGGGCATGTGTTTCCTACCCTCTGACAGAAGAAGGTTTTTGTCCAAAGTTTAATGAATTGCATTCAAGGAAGGGTTTTCCTGCTGTCCTGCCTTTTCTGTTCCTTCTTTCCCTTTCTCTCCTTGCTTTACCAACAGCAAATCCCTGGGTAACCCTTTCCTCCTCAATTCTTCAAAACCTAAGCTCTCCACAAGGGCATCAGCCTTCTGCTTGCTCTCTGCCACAGCTGGGCAATATTTTCCATTGCTCAAGGCAAACCTTGGAAAATATGACAACACCTCCTCTTTTTATCAGCTTTTGGTCATTCAGGGTCTGTTGGAGGGTCAGGCAGAGGCCAAGGGCTGTGTCCAGAGGTGAGGGACAGCTTTGCCTTGCAGGTAAAAGCAGGTATTCCTTGCAGGTGAAAGCAGGAATAAAAACACTACATCAGTCCTTTTCCAACAGGTCATGGAAGCCCTGAGGATGGTTTTACAGGCCAGGGTTTGTGCCTCATGGGGGCTGGGAGACCCTCCAGAAGGGCAGCTTTGCTTGCAGACAAAATGTTTGCATGTCCCCCTTGGTTAAAAAAAAAAAAAAAAAAAAAAAAAACACAACCCACCACACACACACCACCTTGAATTTGCCTGGAATTGGCTTAGGCCAAATTTTTATTTATTAGGTGCCTTCTTTCCTGAGCTAGCAAAGCATGTCCCCAGCGCTTGATTCACATGTGCCTCCTGCTTCAAGAGGACAGGGGAGGTGTTTCCAAGGCTCCTTGCCTCCTCCTGTGATGTGAAAACTGCCTTTCTGGCACCGTGGATGTGTGAGACGAGGCCTGGTGGATCCCATTCCTGCAGCAAATGCCACCTTCTCCCCAAACACACGGCTCTTCAGAGGGCAGCAGGAGCAATTTGCTCTGTTGGGGGTGTTTCTCCTTCCTCAGCCCAGCTAAAACACAGCTCAGAGGAGCAGGGAGAGGCTGGATGCTCTTGGTTGATGGGTTTAACACACATGGTGGGTGAGGGGAGACCTTCAGATCTGACACAGACATCATTACTCTGGTTCTTCCCTGAAGCCCCAAGAGTGGGATCCAGAAGGCTGGATGGGAGCACTGCCTTACAGACCTTCGGATACTGGCTTTGTTTCTCACTTTCTGTGTCACAGGATAGGAAAAGGAGGGGGAAGCAATGATCTGTAAGCAAAAGATGTTAATTTGTAAATAGGGAAGAGTCTGGAAGAGTTTACTGTTGTGTAGAATAAATTAATTTTATTTAAAAAAAAGAAAGGGGAGGGGGGGGACTTGTTAAACAAATTGAGAACTCGAGTTCCGGTTTTAAAATAAAATCACTTGCAAAAACAACAGCATGTGACGAAGAGCTTGGGGCTTTGCTGGATTTGCTACAAAAAAAAAAAAAAAAAAAAAAAAAAAAAAAAAAAAAAAAAAAAAAAAAAAAGAGAAGGAGGATGCTGTCATGTCTCATGTGTGCAGACCTCGTTGCTATCTCCAGGCAGTTGGGGCCAGGCTGGGTCTGTCTCTGCCCGCTGGAGTGCACTGAGAAGAGAGGAGGAAGGGAGCAGAGAGTTCTCTGCTGAGCAGAGGGAGGAGGAGGGTGGGTTCAGGCTGTACAGGACAGGGTTTCCTCTCCTCCCAGTCTGTTATTTACTTTGTCTGGTTAGTCAGTATTGCAAGTCAGAATGGTCCATCCCCCAAGCAGCAGGATCATTGGGAATGAGCAGCCCTGGGCGGTGAAGGTGCACCTCCCTTGCTAAAGGCCTGTTCTAGCATCTCCCAGCAGCTCCCCCTGGCCTGTTATTCCCCCTCCTCTGCCTTCATCTCTCCTGGGAGACTGTGCCTCATGCTCTGACGTTGTATGTCTTTCTAGTGTGCTCTTTTCTGCTGAGAATCCCCTGGGAAAACTGGAGCATTGTCCCAGACTGTACTGTGACAGCTAAGCAGTGACAGACGCAGCTAACACATGGCTTTTGGGGGGGTGGAGGGAGCTGCTCAGCTCGGTAATCAGGCCATGGTTGTGTCATGATCCATTCACAAAAACATTCCCTCCCCAAAAGTCACCAGAGCCTTTTCACCGCTCCTGGAGAGCTCATCCATCAGGAGCTGGGCAGCTGGGGAGGTGACACTGAGGGCTGTGCCTTAGGGACAGCTGCTCCTCCTGCCTCACGGAAAGCCGTTCACACCTCAGCTTATTAGCAAATTGACTAATTACAGCATCGGCCTTGCTGGAAAACATCCCTTTCCTTTCACAGGGTGCCTGGAAGGGCAGGGCGGGACAAAACAGCATCTAACGCAGAGACTTGATGGTGAAACAAGGGGACAGCAGCCTTAGCGTGTGGGCTGGATTCCATGCCAGCCCTCTGCCCGGGGCTGGAGAAGCACTGGGCTGCGGGAATGCTGGACTGGTCTGCAGGGATGCTGGTGCTGAGCTGTGCCCCGGCACGTTGCACGAACAGGACAAAAATGCGAAGAGATTTCAGCAGCGCAGCTGCCCACGTTTCACGTGGGTGTTGGATCTCCACGGCTGCTCCTGCCTGACGTGCAGGGTCTGTCTCAGCAAAGGACTGCAGTGCTTCCAGAAGGATCCCTTTGGTAGGAGAACTCTTCAGAAACACAAATGAGCTTCTTTGATAAAGATCAGGGAGCCGAGTTTTGTTGTTTGGTTCGAACTGGCCTATGAAAACACTACCCTGTTCTAATGCAAATCTGCTGACCTCAGTAAGCCCAGTCCTGCCCAGATCCCAGCCCTGCACTCTGATTTTGTGGGCTTTGCATTTTGATGAAATACTTTCTATTTTTGTATGACCGAAGTAACTGTCTTTCCCCCCCCCAGATTTTTTAAAAGCAAATCATGCAGAATACATCAAGAGTCTGCACCAACTCCCTCGACATGTAGTTTGAGAGTGAGACGTTCCCAGGTCTCTTTCCCCACGGTTTGCCAGGGCTCTGCTGGATGACAGGCAGCGGCCTGTTTATTTCCTGAGCTGTGTTCTGGGCAAGAGAGTCCAGCTGCTCCCTGCAGCCATCCTGCCTTCCTCCCATGGGGACTGGCACGGGAGGGCCATGTCCTGGCAGCTCATCATTCACACAGCCCTGCTGTGGGAAGCTGTGTGTTTGGAGAGGTGGCTGTGAGGAAGAAACAGGGTGAAACGTTAGGGATTAGTTGTGCTTAGGACTCAGCAGAGGAAAACTCAAATCGGTTTGCAGCAATTCTGCTTTGTAAAAACAGTCTGTGGTGACTGAGAGGAGACAGGGGACCTGCCGTGGCCTCTTGAACAGAGCTGGTGTCTCCCTGGCAGGGCTGAGTCCAGCCTGGCACTGGATGGTTTCTGTCCTGGTGGGCTGAAGACGACCCAAGGCTGGGAGAGCCGCAGGCACAGGAGCCAGGGAGCTGGCAGACAGCGTGGAGGAAGCTGTTTGCATTGCTCCAGCCAGGGCTGAGACTGCAAGGATGCCATCCAGGACCAGCGGCCAGCTGGGAACTCAGCCAGCACTAAATTCACACCATTCTTTTACAAATCAGGTTGGTAAGACAAACACGAGACACAAACTAGTGTGATTTCCATAGCAACCTCAGCGGAGGTTGAAAAGTCTTTTGTAAACATAGGGCTGAACCTGAGGATCAGCTCCGATTTTCTCCACAGAAAGGGGAAGAGAATGGAGGCTTAATAAATTCAGGCCATACAAATGAACTATAAATCTCAAAAGGAGCCATTCCCTACCCCTCTGTTCCCCTTTCTGTCACCCTCTCCACATGCACAGCACGAAGCTGTCTGAAATCCAGAGCCCAACTTCCCGGCTCTGGCTTATCTCCATAAACTGCACAAAGGCTTATGCCCCTCTTCCATTGCAGTTGACCTTTACTGGCTAATTCTGTGACGCACACACAGCCCCAGCACATGCCATGCCATTTCTGTAGGGCCACAGCAACTTGAAACGAAATTTGGCTTGCAATGGAGAGGCCTGTACCGCAGCCAGCTCCGGCTCCTCTTCCCCGCCATGGCTTCCTCCAGCTCCGCCAGGCAAACGTGGATTTGTACCAGCCCTCAGCTCCTCCAAGCGCTGTTCCTGCAAATCCCAAGTGTGAATGTGGATGCAAACAGCACAGCATCCGTCCCCCTGCTACCTGCCCACACCTCCCAGGGCCGGCAGGGCCGTGCCGTGGGGAGCGGGGCTGCCGTCCATCACTGTCCGCGGACAAAGCCCTCGGGCCGCGCTGGTTAATGACCAAAGTGACACGAACAGATGGCGCAGGCAGCCTGCCACGGGGGCACCAGGAAGTGCTGGATCGCTTACACCCTCACGGGGAAGGGATTTGGCAGGGCCAAGGGTGCCGGTGAAAAAAAAACCACACTGAATTTTCATCCCGCTCAGGAGGCACGGCCCAGACGGAGCGCGGCAGATGCCGGAGCTGCCTCGCTAATGCGGCCGGCTGGGGACAGAGTGCAGCCCTGAGAACGTGCCTGAGAGGACAGGGGACATCAGAGCTCAACAGACGCAGCTTGGGCAGGAACGGGATGCACGGCTACGGCTGGGACATGGGAGTGATGCAGGGAACGAGTTGTATCTGAGTTTTTGAGTGTCTCAGGGAGGTGTCGGAGGCTGGAGCCAGGCCCCCATCAGTGGGGCTGAGCCATGGGATGAGAGGCTGGAGCACAGGCAGTTCCACCCAAAAACGAGACAGGAGTAAGCCCAGAGAAGACAAACCACATGACTGGAGGGGTGGAGCGCCTCTCCTACAAGGAAAGGCTGAGAGAATTGGGGATTGCTCAGCCTGGAAAAGAGAAGGCTTTGGGGTGACCTAATTGTGGCTTTTCAGTACCCAAATGGACAGAAAGATGCAGGACTTTGAACAAAAATTTGTAGTGACAAGTGGGGGAACTGCGTCAAACTGAAAGACTGGGTTTAGATGAGGTATTAGGATTAAATTCTTTGCTGTGAAGGTGGTGCCACTCCAGCACAGACAGCCCTGATAATCTTTGACAACTGCATCTTGGAAATGTTCAAGGCCAGGTAGGACAGTGCTCAGAGCAGCCTGGTCTAGTGGGTGGCATCCCTGCCCACGGCAGGGGCTTGGAATAGGAAGATCTTTTAGCTACCTTCCAACCCAAACCATCCCGTGATTCTATGAGGAAGAACTTGTTCACTGTGTGGGTGATCAACCACTGGCACAGGCTGCACAGAGAGGGTGTGGAATGTCCCCCCAAAAGCCCTCTGGACACGGCCCTAAATGCCGCACTCAGGGGACCATGCTGGAGCAGGGGGGTGGACTGGGTGATCCCAATGGTCCTTTCCAACCTGAACCATCGTTCTGTGACTCTGTGCCTTTCAAGAATCCCATTGAGGGTGGCAGAGCACCAGGACAAGCTGCCCAGGAAGACCATGGAGTCTCCTTGTCCACCTGGACACATTCCTACGTCACCTGCTCTGGCTGACCCTGCCTTGCCAGGGGGCTTGGGCTGGGTGATATCTACAAAGGGCCTTTCCAACCATCCATTTTGGTGACTCTGCCTTCAGCCTCCGTCCAGGCGGCAGGGTACAGACATTAGGAGGGGGAATTTCTTCACAGAAGGGTGATTAGATATTGGCACAGGCTGCCTACTGAGGTGGCGGAATCACCGTCCACAGAGGCGTTCGAAAAACGACTTGTAGCACTCTGTGCTCCGGCTGACAGGGTGGTGACACGGCAGAAGCCGGGTTCGACGATCTCAGAAGTGTTTCCTCGGTGTCCCTCTCCCCTCACGGACCCGACTCCACGGCTCTGTTGGCGCTGAGGGCCCCGCACGGGGGTCCCTCACAGAACAGCCGCCTCCAGGCGGCCCTCACCGCACCCGCCATGACGGCGCCGCCCGCGTCGCGCGCCGTGACGTCACGGGGGCGGGGCGCGGCCAGGGCCGGAACATGGCGGCGCCCTCGGCCCCGCGGCCGCCCCGGCCCCGCAAGGAGCCGCAGCCGCTCGTCATCCCCCGGAGCGCGGCCGAGGAGCAGCGCCTCCGCCTCGAGCGCCTCATGAGGAACCCGGTGAGGGCACCCGCCGGGGCACGGCCCGGGGCGGCGGGAGAGGAGAGGGACGCCGAGACCCTCCCCCGGGGTCCGTGAGGGGAGAGGGACACCGAGACCCCCCACCCAAGCCCCTGGGTGTGTGAGGGCAGAGGGACATCGAGCCCCCCACCCTCGGTGTCTGTGAGGGGAGAGGGACACTGAGACCCTCTCGGTGTCTGTGAGGGGAGTAGGACGCCGAGACCCCCATCTCTGGCTCTGTGAGAGAAGAGGGACTGACACCCCCCTTCCTCTCCTGCGGGGTCCGTGAGGGGAGAGGGACCAGCCCGCCCTTTCTCCTCTCCGTGTCCGTAAGGGAAGAGGAGCCGACACCCCCTCGCCGGGGTCTGTGAGGAGAGAGGGACCAGCCCCCCTTGGTCCTTCCCGGTTCCATGACGGGATCGACACACGGCCCTTCCTCCTTGCCGGGTCCTCAGGGGGAGAGGGACCGATCCCCCACACTGTGTTGCTGTGCGGGGAGAAGGACCCGTCTTTTCTGGGATGCTGTGAGGAGAGAGACGCTTCTCTGGGAGCCCAGGGGCCCCTCAGTGCTCTGCACGCTGGTCCTTCCTCTGTTCACTGCTTTTAATGTGCGGGAGCATGACCCTGGTCCTCTTAACTGAGTGTTTTGATCCTTTCCTGAGGAGGGTTTTGCCAGTAGGAGACTCTCACCCCCTTCTCTGTGTGTGCTGGAGCAGGCTGACTCTTCCCTGCACCACGTTCTTCCTCTGACCTTGCACCATGTGTTCTCCCTCCCCTGCTCTTCCCCGTCCTCTAGCTCTGGCATCGAAGGTGCACAAATACCTTCCATCATTTCCCAGACTACTGGTAGTGGAATTATACTCAGTTCCTGTGAGTGCTTGGAGGTGCTGACATGCTTTCTTCTAGTTCGAGTGCTGAAAAGAGGCACAGACACTCCTCATCCTCCTGGGGTTTGTTGACCTGCAGGCATGAATGTGAGGCACAGAGAGGATCTCTTCTGATTCTCTTCTTCTGCCTGCTCTCTGTGCATGAAGAAATTGCTGCAGCTGTGCTCCCTCTGAGATCTGTCAGCTGGTGGAAGAGGCCGTTGTCAGACGTATCCCGCCTTCCAGCAATGTGTTAAAATTGCAGACTTTGCTCGTGGAAGATACTGATGGCTGGTTGGTTTGTTCTTGCAGGAAAAGACTGTACCAATTCCTGAAAAACTGAACGAATGGGCGCCACGACCTCCCCCGGAGTTCGTTAGAGATGTCATGGGTAAAGATTCTATTCTTCACATAACTCTGGAGTCAGCCACGGTTAACTTAGGAAAGTGTTCAGCAGGGATGGACAGAGGTGGTTTTCTGCTGCTCATTTTGCTGCAGAAGAGAGGTGTGAAGTGTGCTTTGAGGGTTGATTTTTTTCAAGTTTTATTTGGTTCTCTGGTTCCACTTTTCTGCTGGCTGTCAGAATGCAGAGAGAACAAAGCCTGTGGCACTGCAGCACGTGGGCTGCCTGCAGTGCAATAAGCTGCTGCTCTGGTGATGACAAGTAAATGATGAGTAAATCTGTCCTCTCCATGGATCTGAGAGTGCTCTGGAAGATTGGCAGTACGAAGTCCTTCTTTTGCCTGCTTTGAGCCTGAATCTCAGGCTGTGAAAAGCAGGCACGTGCAGCAGGTGTGATTGTGTGTGCTCAGGTAGGGAGCTGGCAGCTGTGCCAGGACCCTGACCCAAGCACTCTGTGTACACTTTGCTTCTACCTTCAGGGATTAAATGTAGTGGCTGTGGTATAAACTGGCTGCTTCTAGCAGTTCTGTCTTTCTTTGAGACCTCCATCCTTTCTAGAGGTTGACTTGTTCTTATTTCGGAATAATTGATCTCAGACTCAAGTTTTTGTACGCTTCTGAATAAAATCTGCTTCTTGGAATTCTCTCATGGCTTTTTCAGATAGCTTTGCTGTGTGCTTGGGTTGAATTGTCTTGTTTTTCTGGGAGTACCTGACGTGCTGGGACTCTGATGGTCTCAGGAGCACCCCTGTTGCAGTCCCAGCTGCTGGGTTTTAATTAGGTGTCTTCTTTGAAGCTTGTCTTCCTGTGCTTCCCCTTGAGAAAGGGTTCGGGAGACAGGGAAGAGTGGAGCATAATGCTTAAAGATCCTGCAGGGCTTCAGCATGCAGGCTGATGTCAGGAAGAGAGAGCTGTAGGGATTTACGATCTGTCAGTGGATCTGTCTTGCATGGGAAAGTACAGTATCACCTTTTACCACCTTTCTGTTGACCTTTATTTTGTGTGTGAGAAATGCCGAAAATTAGTTGGAAGCAGCATCAGCAGGGTACTGTAGCTCACCTCTGGCTGTAAGAGACTGGGGAGTGCATTTCATCTCCAGCTCTTTGCCTGCCTTGGTGTGTGCAGCTCAGAGAGGGCTCTCCAGGGGGGTAATTGTAGCCCCTGCAGTGACCCAAAAATGTGTGGATTTGCAGCTCACTCTGGCTGAGTTTAAAATGGTGGCACGCTCCTTGAGCTGTTGGTAGATTTTCACCTGCCAGTGCCCTTTCCTGTGTCCCATCCCTCAGCATCCAGCTGCAGTGATTTGTCAGCCTCTGTTTACCTCCTTTCCCAGCAGACTGAACTCTTCCTCGTTGCAGGTTCCAGTGCAGGAGCTGGGAGCGGGGAGTTCCACGTGTACCGGCATCTCCGTCGACGAGAGTACCAGAGGCAAGATTTCATGGATGCCATGGCTGAGAAGGTCAGCACAACTCCTTATAGCTTCCCCCCCACCCCCAACTGTTTGTTGTTTGTTGCAAATCTGTGTTTTCTTTGAAAGTCATGTACAAATAATTCCGTTCCGAGCCACCCCTTGTCAGAGGAGTCTGTAGGAGTGTGTGATCCATGGTGTCTGTGTCAGTACTGAAACATTTGGTGCTTTGTGTCAGACATGCTCCATCTCCCGTGTTCCCTGGGGTCCTGGAACGCAGTAAGGCCTCATGGGAATGTGTGTGTTCTCAGGCTGACTTGAAAATGCTTGAAAAGCTAGAAATCCCTGATAACGCTGTCTTGCACAGATAGAAACAAAGAGTGTGCCTGTGCACAGAGTCAAGATGTTTCGTTTAAGTCTTGATCGAGTAGAATACCCCCTCTTTTAGAAAACACTATTAATACACTCTCTCTTGGCCGAGACAAATCCATATGTTAATGTTTGTGTCCCCAGTTATTCATTTGTTTTTACTGAAACATTCATTAGGGCAGAAGCCCAACCTCCCTCATCTGCTCTGGTGAGGATTCCTCCCTCAGAAGGTTTCAATGTTTGGCTCAGGTTGCAGGTTAAAAATGCTGTCTGTACAGGAGTCATCCCTGGGAACGTGGCTTTGTATAAAGAAACCAGACAAAATCTGGCAGAGCTCCCTTCTGTATTTTGCTAAAAGACTTCTCCCTAAAAGGACATGACTTTTAAAAGAAGTATTTTAATTTAGATTGTGACCAAAGTATGACATGTGATCAATTACAGCAAAGACTAGATGAGGAATTCCAGAAGAAACTGGAGAGGAATAAGATGATTGCAGAAGAGCAAACAGCAAAACGCAGAAGGAAGCGGTAAGGGCAGATTTTTCCCAGGAGGCTCGACATGGAAACCCTCACTCCCTGTGCCTCATCTGTAGCTGCATGCTCTGGATAAACACTGTCATTCTGTGTCTGCATCTATCAGCTGGGAAGTCTGGCTGTGGAAATTAAATTTGTCAGTGTCAATGTTTGCTTTCCAAAGGTAGCTGTAAACCTGACAGGCTTTGCTGGGGTGGTTTCTTTTCCATGCCGTTGCTTGCAGGATAACTTTGGACTGGTTGAGCTGCTTTTGCTGACACTGTGGTCTTGACTGCAACATGCCTTGCTGCATATTTGTTTTAACAGTGTCAGGAAAGGTTTGTGTCTATATCTGGCTTAAGTTTATGTCTGAATCGTTTGATACCAAGCAGTTTCTGTGCAAAACTGGGTGCTGCTTCATGGGTAGGCTGCTTCTGCCTACCCCATAGAAATGTCTGGCAGGCCAAGTCTAAGAAGTTAGGTGGAAATACTAAAAAAATATTAAATCCATCTTTCTCTTGAATTTTAGACAAAATGAAACCGTTACAAGATTGATGCTCTCGAGAAATAGCCTGAGCATTGTAGTGCAGTGACACAAGAATTTAAATCCCACTCTCTGTGTCCAGGGTAGGTTTCAGAAATAGCAGGGAATCGTGGCTCTGCTCTTTCCCAGGGTCTGACCCTGAGCAGCCTCTCCCTTGCTGCTTTGCATGCTGTGGCTGAGAGTTGCTGTAGAAAGGCCTGTGCAAAGTGACTCACTGCCATGCTAACACCAAAGTGCACAACACAAACACTGTTGCCATCTTAGTTTAATTTAATGTGGTCCAACAGATGGCCAGCAAGTCAGATCTGGCCTGCTGCCTCTTCCCTGGCTGAGATGGAGAACAACTGTTCCAACAGCAGATGCTGCCTAAACACTAACACCTCCGTGTCCCCCTGCTATGCTCTAATGGTGTGGCTTTGCCCTGCAGGAGCCTCTCTAATTTCCCTCACCACCCTTCTCTGTCCTGACCCAGCAGGTACAGTTCCTGGCTCTCTGTTTCAAGAGAATTCAGTTATGCTGTTGGGAGAGGAGCTTGTGAATGCCAGGCTGCTCTGCCTGGATCTGCCATTAACTTACCTGGTTGCCTTTGCTGGGCAAAGAGAGCTGGGCTGTATGAATTGAAATTGCCTCTTACCCCCAGTGCTATTCCTAGGGCCTGACATGCTGAGAAAGTACAGCCAAAGAGGAAGGTCAGAGCATACTGCAATATTTTTATTTTATTCAACTGAAGTATATATTACTGGTGATTTTTCCCCCCCATTTCAGTTTCTGCAGTCTGGGTTTTAAAACCATTTTCTCTTTGTGTTTATTAGCCTAGGTAGCTAAAATGTGGGGGCAGTTTCATTTTTGTTCCATCTGTGTTCTTGGAGATTCTTGTGTATCATAGTTCTGGTTGCAGTGGAGTCAAGAAAGACTTAAAAAAAATCCATTAATCGAAAAACAACATAGAAAAGTTTCTCTTGATCGTGTGCTAAGTTTGCTCTTGCTGAATTTTCAGTTGAGGCCAAATTTAAATTGAACTTCTCTTCTGAAATTAGCTTTTCCAAGATGTCTGTAATAATGTCCTTTATCAGTGTATGAATGTGCAGAAGCTTTACAACACTGGATTTGCCAGAGAGTCTTTTTTCTTTGCTTTATAGCCAGAAGTTAAAAGAGAAGAAACTGCAGGCTAAGAAAAATAAACTTGAACAAAAGAAGCAGGAAAAAGGTCAGTGAAATTTAGTTTACTTTTCTCAGGACTTGGTTCTGTTCCCTTATTGAAGCTTGGAAGGTTTTGTTCCACCCCCCATCCCAAGCATTCTCAATACATGGATTAAAGCCTGAGCTTAAGCTTGTTATTTTAGCTAATGTTTCAAAATCCTCTTTGAAAGCCATCTATGTTGAGATTTAATCTTACAAATAACTTGGCTGATTGTGAATATTTTCCATTTATTAGGGGGAATTTTGGACAGCAAACTCTGGAATCTGAGTTTGTGGATGTTTTGCCCCAGCTATTCTGATGAACTGCAGATTCAGAACCTCAGCTGCTCAGAAAGGCAGGATTGTTCAAGGCTGTGCTTTTTAAAAGTGTATTTTGAATGTGTGTGGGGAAACAGGTGGAAAAAAAATGCACCGCTTGGACAGCAAGAAACTGAATTATAATTTTATGTGTAAGAAATTGAGCCACCTTGGTACCATCTGTTCGACAGGACTATTTTATTTTGTAGAAATAAAGGTGAAAAACCTGACTTGCTCAGTTCTCCTGCAGTCTTGAAAATTAATATTCAGCAATGTCAGTGTAACTGTTTGCTCTAACTCCTGCATACTCATTGCTTCTTTTCAGTGAGTATATGTTGGTTTACTCTTTCAAAGAGTTGTCCCTTGTGAATTAGCACACACACAAATGGTTAATTATAAAGTTACAGCAGTTTCTGGTAATTCTGCTGGAACAGTGACTTGCCTGACAGTTCTACCTTATTTGTGCTTTGCTTTTCAGAACTGGATCTGTTTCAGCTGAACCACTGCCAGCCTCCCGTGTAAACACGGGAGGACAAATTGTCAGGTTAATTTTACTTGTGACAGCAAGTGAATGTAGCAGAGTGAATTTTTGGGTGTTTTGTTTTGGTCTTGTTATAAATTTTTTTTAAAGCTACTCATTTATGAATTGTAACTGGGAGGAGAATTGAAGTATGAGTCAACATGCTCTTGTTCATTTTGAGTGAGCAAACAGAATACCCATCCCTTAGGGAGTGGCTGGGAGAGAGGAGAGCTGGATCAGGGACTGGCACTGTGGTATGGGATTACCCTGTACCAGTTGTGGGGCTGCAGTGGTTTTGTTTGGCACAAGTTCCTGAAAGACAGAATCCAAACTCCCTGGCCTTTGTAACAGTTCTTAACTCTTTACAGTCCGTGGTTCTCTATGTAAAATAGTAATACCAGGGGGGAGAGAAGCCTCTCTGAGCCATTTTTAGTCGACTGAGAACAGCCTTTCCTTTTTTTAGTTTTGCGTGCCTTGTGTTGTGATCTGAGAGTTTTTTTCAAATAAATTAAACGTATTTGCTGTATATGGCAGGCAGACACCTGTCTTCCTTTTTGAATGAATAAATTAAACCTCTGAATTGCCATGTTTCACCTTTGTTGTAGTAAAAACATGAAGAATAAGGGTTGGCGGTGAATGAGATCAGCTGTTGAGGTTGCATTAATGAACAAACTCCCAATAAACGCTCAAAGTTCAGCACTTCACCACGCGGTGGCATCAGACCACTGAGCCTAAATCCTGCATGAACTGGTCAGGACACCGGGAGTGTGACTGGGCCTGAGGAACAGGAGACAGCAGAAAAATGGCTCTTGGATTCAGGTCCCACTTCATACCATACCTCATCTCATTTTTATGATGGGATATTTAATTTTTAGTTGATGTTTCCTGGTTTTTTAGCAGACTTCACAAGTTTTCTGCAAAGGCATATCTTAATGAGTTTCTGTGCTTGCAGTATAGCAAACAGTTTGTAAAAGTTCATGGCACCTCGTGGAGTTTCTGTGAACTTGGATAGGTTGTAGGAATATTCTGAGTCTTGCCTGTGGCTTCCCAGTGCTCTGTGTGATCCTTCAAAGTTCATCCCAGCCTGCAGAGGTGAGATTGGGAATGAGATCATCTATCCACCTCAGTGTTTGACTGTCTCTGTTTGATGAAAATAATGTTCCAGAGGAGGTGGAGTTATTCAGTGATGGACTTGGTAACATTGGAAATAAGAGAATTCCCGAAGGGAGAATTTGATATTCTGAGCTCCTCATCACTTAGTAGAATTAATAGAACCTGATTCGTGTTCCCTGAGTATCTGGGACTGCTTAGTTGTGAGATGCTTAACAAGGAAGACACGGGGGAATTTGTTACCCATCCGTGCTAATTAGCCTGACCTAATCCACATTTGCTGAGCACCTGAGAATGTTTTGTGGAGAAATGCTTGACAAGGAAGCCGGGTGGGAACACCTCATCCATTCATCCTGTTTGTGTTTATAGAACCTGGGCAGTCCCAAGAGCAAGGCAGCAGCGAGGATGATGAAGAGGATAGCAAGGAGGAGGAAGAGAAGGAAGACGATGCTGAAGAGCCAAGTTTTGTCATGGGAAGAGGATGAGGCCTTCCAGGGACAGCTGGAAACACTGTTCATTGCTTTATATTCAGGAGCATGAAAGTCTTTCATCTCAGCCAAGCAGAACCCATTGGCGTACGTTACATCTGCTTAACGGGGCATGGCCTTCACGTCACAGGCCCGAGAGAAAATGATAGAGAAATGCCAAATAAGAGATTTTTTTCTTAATTGCTTGTATAACTGCTGTGCAGTCTGCTCTAAGTTTGCTCTAAAGAGTCAGCCATAAGTCTCTATGACCCTAGAGTTCTTTCTAAAATGGCCCAGAGTGTTTTTCTGTCTGAAAGCTAAAACATAACTATTACCATTTAAGGGAAATATTACTGTGAAGGCTACGTATTCTACTTATCTTGAAGCTGGTAGCAGTGGGATACATGGATCTAGGGGAAGAGTTTAACCTGAAGTAGAAAAGTGGTCTGTAGCCGGACTCTGCTGCACTGTGAGTGTTCTGCATTTGGGGTTTTGTATGGGGTCATCTCTAACCCAAAGAAATCAGTTTATGTTGCTAGACAAGTTCTATAGATTTTTAATCAGGATCCCTTTTTTAATGCTAAAATTTTCCCTATTGCTTTTCTTCCATGTTTTCTAAATTAATAAAAGGGATGTGTTGGATTGTTCTGTCTTCTATTTTTCTTTTTGGGAGAGGATTTCAGTGTAATAAAGAGATGCTGCAGTGCTGCAGGAAGGGACAAAGAGATCAAGTGATGTGGCACATGTGAAAATGTGGAAAAAGGTGTTAGCTGCATGTCACTTACGTTTTGCTTTTGAATTGGAACAATATCTTTTCCCAAAGATTGTGTGTAAAGCCTCTGAATCCTGTGGCAGAAAGGCTTGGAATGGAATCATCTTGCTTGTGCTCAGCTTCCTGTAATGACACCTGCCTTTCTCTCTGCTTGAGCGCTCTGCTTTGCACTTTGGATTCCCCGGTAGGAATCATAATATCTCTCTATATATTTACTTATTGGTGCTTAAAGCATATGCAGTGGTGGTTTTACTTGTAACTCTGGTTTCTGTCTCTTCGGTGTATCTTTAATTAGAAGTGCCTGCTGGCTTTCAGACATGCTCATCCCAGAGCCTTGCATCCAGAATGCGGTGCTACTTCTTCTCAAGCCTTGGTTAATGCCAAATTATTTTAAGCAAAAACAGTAAAAAGGGAGAATCTCTTTTTAGATTTTGCCTTTGTTGAATAGTGCTGCCAGAAATCCTGCATTTTGTCTGAGCTGGCTTTATGTAATGGCTTCTCCATGGTATTACCGTGGTAGGCAGGAAGCAGATGTGACCAAGTGTAAGTGATGTTTGTGTTTAGTTCCCCTGTACATATCCAAGGGCTTCAGAGCTGGATAACTTGTGACCTGCCAGGTCCATATCCTCACTGCCCCCCAGGTTAGAGATCTGCATGGAACTGTTTTCTGCTCAGTGTCCACAGGGGCAGGTGCTGCAAGTTGTGGCAGTGTTTCATTCAGGTGCATTTTCTCTGTGGAGAGATCAGTTATGAGCATTGCTTCACATGAATCCCTCTTTGGGCAAGGCAAACCCTGTGGATACCGTGTTGTAAGATGAGCCACAAAAACATGAGGGTTTTTTTATGGGCAGAGAAGAACTGAGAGTCTCACAAATGAAGATGTTCTGCCTCTGAGCTTGTCAGGCCTTTGAGCTGAGTAAGTGCTGTTCTGCATTAAGCACAGCAGATGCTGCTGAGTGAGGACATGCTTCCCTCAGCCATGAGGAAGGTGAACTCGAGTTTGTCTTGGTGATTGAACAAATTCAGGTTGTGTGGCCTCATCCTGCCTCCCTAAGACGCCCACGCTGAATTATTCATGCTGTGTTTTCTGGGAATGCTGAGTTTGTAGGTGAAATCCATAAACAGCGAAGAGAGCAAGTTGGTGAAGGTGGCATCTGCCTCACGCTCTGTCTCGCCGGGGTGGCTGAGTGTAGCAGTAGGAGCTGCTTTTGGTAGGTGTAGCTGTGAATTCCCATAAACACTCTGCCGTGTTGTGGTTGTTTGTGGCAGTACGAGCTCGTTGAGAATACAAAGCACTTCAAAGGGAGGTTTCAAGGGATGTTTCTTCATTTAGAATAAAATGCAAATACTGTGTGACCTCAAAATGGGGAGAATATCATCCATGGAGTAAAAAAGGGGAAGTGTTCCCGTGCATAGTAAAATCAGGAACAACACTACAACTGCTTCCTATTCCAAATGCGGCACCAACAAAGCAGTAATAACTTACAGGCTTGAAACTGCCAAGGAGTTCGACCTGCTTACACTAAATTCGTGCTCTGGGTTCTTTTCTAGAGGAATCCCTCTCCTTTCTTCGATGGAGATTAACCCTCAAGGGCTAAAGTTTGCTCTGTTCCATTTCTACATGTGTTTGTGCAAATGTGGGACCCCGAGAGGCAGCAGTGTTTGTGCGGAAACCGAGCAGGGGCATTCCTGCTCTCAGAGGTGAAAAGCACACTCAGGATAACATGTATCTGTCTCTTTATTAGTTTTTTAAGAATTGTTTTCCTTTGTTCCCTCCCCCAGGCAGGATGGAATTCAGGAAGATGGGATTACCCTGTGATAAAGCTGACCCATTGTGCTGCCTTTCGGCATTTTCTTTATCTCATTTCCAGGGAAGGAACTCCCTCTCTTTCCCATAAGGCTGTCCCTATCCTTTTGATGGGTTTATACAGGATTTCCTGCTGAGTCAATAGCGGAGGAGTGCAGGGAGATAGCAGTCGAGATTCGCAGGGAGCCAGTGCTCAGCCGGAGGAGGTTCAGCCCGGCGGAGGCAGAGCAGCGCTGCCTTTTGACTTATGTAAGTGGCGACTTTTTGCTGTATAATTAATAATTGTAATAAAAGCACGTTTGCATCCCATTGCACCGATACCTTCTCTGTGGCAAGATTTAGAGATAACGCAATGTCCAGACCCGCTAACATCTTTACCAGTGGGTGGGTTTCAGCCCGACTGCGACTTTAGGGCTCCGCAGACATTTTTTTTCCCCTACAGACGCATGTTCACAGCGGGACCCCCGAGCGCTGCGGGAACGGCTCCGTGCCGAGGGGATGCCCTTTCCCTGTAACCGCTGAGTCCATCCCCGTTTGGTGAGACCCCGGGACCCCGCAAGCGGCTCCCCCGTGGGCGCAAGGGGCGAGCGCGGCCCCGGTTCCCCGGAAGGGGCGGGGGTCGCCGGCTGCTGTAGGGCGGGGGTCGCGTCCCCAGGCCCCGCCCCCGCCGCCGAGGAGGCGTGGTCATCCCGCGCACAGGCCAATGAGCGGGCGGTCACGTGCGGGGGCGTGGCGGCGCGGCCCCCCGTTTCCTGCGGGTCACGTGGCCGGTGCCCGGCGTTGCCGTGGCAGCGGCGGAGGCGGCTCCGGCTCCCGCTCCCTCTCCGGATCCCGATCCCTCTCCTGCTCCGCTCCCGGTCCCTCTCCCGGCGCTCCCGGCACGGCTCCCGGACAGCAGCGCGGTGAGACACGGCCCGCCCCCGCCGCTCCCGGGGCCGCATCCCGCCCGCAGGGGGCTCATCCCCAGCGGGGCCCGCGCTCTGGGGCAGCGGGCGGCATCCCCTCAGGCGTGTTTGGGGGGAGACGGGCTCGTCCTGCAGAGGTGGGAGCATCTCTTGCCCGCGGGGCTCCGGGAGGAGGGGTCTCATCCTGCCTGGGGTGCTGGGGGGAGTTGTTTTTATCCTGCCTGAGCAGGGATTCCCCTGCCCGGGGCGATGTGGGGGGAACGCGCCTCGTCCTGCCCGGCCAGGAGGAATCCCGTGCCGGGATGTTGGTGGTGGGATGCGCGCCTCATCCTGCCTAACTGTGCACAATCCCCTACACCTGGAGGGAGAGGGTGAATGGGAAGGTTCCGCTGTGGGCAGAGAAGGGGGTCCCGTCGTGTCCGGCGGTGCTGTGGAGGTGCCATGTGATGCAGAAGGCTGGGCAGCTCCCGCGGGATATATCCGCACAGGAATGCTCTCGCTGGAGCGCTGTACGGGAGACACTTCCAGCGTACGGTGCAGGGAAAACCCTGGCCCAGGGTGCTTTTGGAACACGGGATCGAGGGGGTGAGGAGTTGTGGAGGATCCTTGGGATGCTGGATCAGGATGCAGTGGTAGGAGGTTTCCTGCCTAGGAAAGGTCCTCTTTTCCAGGTTGCCTTTGGAGGGCAAGGTGCTCGCTGGGAGTGGGTCTCATCCTGGCTTGAGGGGTCGCCTGTGTGAGGCTGCTGTTGGAGGGGAGATCCTCGCTGTGTGAGATCACCTCCTGCCCAGGGTGTGCTGAGGGTGGCTGGAAGGAGGTGCCCTGCGAGGAGGATCCCAGCTGTGGTGGTGGGACCAGGGGATCACATCCTGCCTGGGAGCTGATCCCCTGCTGCCACAAGGGTGGTCACAGCTGTGGGGTGTTCACACCCCGCCTGGGTACTCGGACACCTCAGGAGTGCTGCTGGGAGGAGTCCCAAGCCAGAAGAGAACATAAGAAGGGATTTCCCATGGCAAAGATGGCTTGAGCTCATCGGGGTGGAGTAACAGGGCTTGGGATTTGGCTTAGCCACGGCCTGCAGAGGCTTGAACAATGTTAGACAGGGAAGGAAGGAACTGGCACAAACTCACAGATCAGTCTGGGGGTTTGGGGCAGAAATGTGGGACTGAGGAGGGGGCTGGCATTCCAAAACCAGGCAGAGGAGCTGCCAGTGCTGCAGAGACAGAGCTTTGTGGGCGACTGAGCACGGCAGTGGTAGGAGGGGGATCCACTCAGCTCGGCCCTGGTGGTGCTGGCTTCGTTCCCAGCTGTGGAGAAAACCCCACACGTGCACTGAGATGTGAGGAGGCAAAGGCTTTCCCTTTTCCAAAGGACAGCACTTGGCAGGTTAAGAAAATCAACATAAGGGAGCAATCACAGAGAGCTTTGTGTCCTCCCAGTGCGAGATGAAGTGGGGTCAGAGGCGTCGGTGGTGCAGTGGAAGTGAGTGAAGACACAGCTGGGATGGACTTTGCCAGGGCTGCCTGAGGAAAAGGTCTCCTGGAGAATTCCTCATTCCCCATCCAGAACTCAACAGCCCTGTGCAGTCAAACCCTGTAGGATAGTTATTTCTGTAAGAACAAGTATCTTAAACCTTTAACTTTGCAAGGCAGGAAGGTGAAATCTCCAGAATAAGCCTCCCCTGATGCAGATGACAGGCTGTGAAGTATTTCCAGAGTAAAACTGCCGCAGCTACAGTGCATGTAAAATGCTTCTTTGGTCTTGTGTTTCAGCCCTTGGAGCCCTCCACCCAGTCCCTCCATGTCCATAGCCAGCAAGGTGAGTTTGACTTCCGGGTACTGCTTGCTTGTTTGGGTTACATTTGTGTTTATGGATTTCGTTCTGAAGCTGTTTACTTATTTGAGAACATCTCTTGAGCTGCTCCAGAGAGAAAATTCAGCCTTGTGGTATTTTTAGCTTATTTTTCTAAGAGAAGAAGCAGATGTGATTGGGTTCTCTTGCCCTCTCTCTGTAACCTCTGTATTCATTTGTCTTTTTAATGGAATTTGTCCCAGGGGTCAAAGTTTCTTACATACAAAGTTCCTAAGTATTTTATGGAAATAAACGGCACAGTAGAGGCCATCACTGTCCCAGCTGGGGACAAAGGGAGTGCATTCACTCCACGCTATACATTGCAGGATCCGCACAGGATGTTGTCACAGGAAACAGCTACATCATTTTGCTGCTCACAGATTGTTTCTTCCTCCAGTCCTCCCAGGAGGCTTTTTTAATTCTGTAAAATAGGAGATTCTTGCCTTTTCTGGAAACACGGATCAAGCAGGAAGGTTTGTCCCTGTTATTGTTTCTCTTCTTGTTTTTATTATAGCATGAATGTTCTAGTATGCCTTTCTTTTTTGTTTGTTTGTTTGGGGTGGGTTGTTTTGTTACTTCTAAATATTTTGAAAATTCCTGAGCGGGTCAGGAGCCTTCCTGGAGTGTTCCAGGGGCTGTAATAAGGGCTTTTTCAAAACCTGCCCGGGAATCATCCTGTGCTGCCATCCTTGTTATGTCTGAGGGGACTGGAACCTAAAAACCCCCCGTGTTCAGGAGGACCTGTAGTGCTTTATTTGCTATTCTTTGTTATTGTGCCTGGAACAGCTTCCTTCCCTTTTAGTAACAGCATTCAGAGTCGTGGGCAGTTGGTGTCCTTTTGATCTTTGCCACTTCTCCAAGTCTCCCAGCAGTCATGGCTTTATTAGCTGTCCCCATGTGGCCCCTGTACCTGGGCAGCTGGGTAGGGCTGTAAGGTGCCTGTGACCTTGAGAGGTGGTGCTGGGGCTAATTAGTGCCACACCAGGTGTGATTCTGGGCAGCATCTCCTCCTGGGAGCTGGTGAGTGTTTCATAGCCAGAAGGTGCAGCTCTGGTGTCTCTGCCACCACCACAGCGCTCAGTGGTGGAGTTGTGAGTGAAGGGATTAAACAAGGAATCGTGTTTTCCGTTCTTTCAAAGGCTGGGTTAGTTTCAGATGTCTGTGAGAGTTGAGAAATTTTGCACAAAACATTTTGTGGGTGTTGTTCTGTGTCTGGGGATCACCAGAGCCATTTGGCAGCAGCCTGGGGACATGATCTGTAAGACTTCCACCACCTGAAATAACTCTTGCTGCTGTCATACATCTCTCAGTGTAATCCCTTGAATCTGAAGATGATGGAATTTCCTGGAAGTAGCTTGTTTTCCCCCTTGGAATTGCTTTTTCCTTTCCCTCTGCTCAGAGTCAGGAAGTAATGGAACAGGATTCTTGATCAAATGTGGCTGATGAACAGTGTGTGAGCAGCTCAGTAAATTTAATTTCCCACTGCAAAAGCTTGGGAAGTTGATTTATTAACCCTACACAGCGTTCAGCTCTGTCGTTATTGGGGGAGAACTGTGCTCATCTAAACTGAGCTTTGATGGGCACTGCTTTAACTGAGAAAAACTGGTGTGCTGGTTTGAAAGTAAACCCGGGGGAGAGATTAAACCCCACACAAATACCTTGAGACAGACTTCAGATCGGAGTTACGATTTAATGGAAAGATTACGAAAGATGCAATGATACAGAAAAACTGGCTTAAACCCACAAAGTCAGAACACAACCTGGCCCGTGCTGGTCAGGGTGGTTGCAGTGCTGTTGAAGTGATGGTTGCAGTGGTCCTGTGGATGGTCTGGTCCTCTAACATTCAGTCAGATTCAGGCAGGAAGGTTCAGTACCTCCCCCAGAGCGGGGAATTTCACAGTGGAATGATGTGACCCTATGAGTCACAGGATATTATGGCCTGGGTCGTTACAGCTGCCGTTGAGCCATTATGGCCCATTGGCAGGGATGACCCCCGTGGGCTGGGTGTATTTATCGCGGCTGAGTTAATTTGTGAAGACAAAGAAACACCACCCTGCCATGCAGGCTTTGCCTCCTTCCCTTACCTAACAGCCAGCTTGCAGCCTGGGGGGTCGGGTGTGCACTGGGCAGCTCCTGCAAGGGGCCATTAACAGTTCATCAGGAATAATGTGGATGGGAGTAGAATACACAGTTTGGTTACACCCCACATTGTAACCCAGGAGGAATGGTTACAAAGAAAGGAAGAGCAAAAAGTGACTCCCTGAACTGGTGTTTGGTACTCTAGGGAGATGCATTTGGAGCATGATGCCCTGGGAAATGAACTGTCAACTCAAAACCAAGATAAGATGAGGACCAAGTGTATTTATGTAAAACAAATTTTTATGAGCGAGAAGGAATTAAAGGGCAAAGTTGAGGTGCCTGCTCTGAAATGAAAATCCAGATGCTGTGCAGCTTTTCTGAATTCCTGTTGGAATAGTTCCCGGGTGTACCTTTGTAATCTTTTCTGGTTCTCGTGGTCGTTTTGGCAATTATGGAGTTCTGTCTTCCAAGTTTCATGTTATTTGGTCCATCGTTTTCCACTCACCAAGGGCAAACTTGTTCAATTGCAGCTTTTCCAGTAGTTGATGTTCATCCTGTCCACCACCCCCTCTTGAGCATGACTGTTTTGTTCCCTCAGCATTTCTCTCATCATGAGCTCTGAATTAAACGTTCCCGTGGATCCTTCCACTCCTGCTTGCTGCTCTGAGCCTGGCACAAAGGGCATGGATTATCGGGACTGGGTCCGGCGCAGTTATCTGGAATTGGTCACGTCCAACCACCACTCTGTTCAAGCCCTTTCCTGGAGAAAACTGTACCTGAGCCGAGCTAAACTGAAAGCCTCCAGCAGAACCTCTGCTCTCCTCTCTGGATTTGCAATGGTAATGTGTTTTATAGCTTTTTGAACTGTGAAGGTTTTTGGGTTGGTTCAAGTCAACTATTAATCAGTGTTTTCCTCCTGGGAAGAAGCAGGGAGTTGTCTCCTGAAGAGACAAGAGGCATCTACCTGGGGGCTTCTGTTTGGCAGCTGCTGCAAATTTTGAGGCTGGCTCTCTCACTGCAGCAGGGATACATGAGCTGTCTAACAGCCAACCCACACATTCCCAAGTCAGCCCTTTAAAAATACTAATCCCCTACCTGCGAGTGATCCTGAGTGCTCCAGCAGCATTGCTAAACAATCCAGGACCTCCTTTGGCCCCGAGGCTGTCTGGTGCTGGCTGCCCTCATGCAGGCTGCTCTTGGGTGTGGAGCATTTTCAGGCCCCTGTGGTTGCTGTGGTCCTGAACGTTATTTTAATTTCTCTGCGTGTTTTCTCAGGTCACAGTGTCTAAAATAAGGTGGAGGTTTGGTCACAGTCTGCCAAAGTGAAGTTTGCATAGCGCGATCGGGGAGATCGTGTTCTACCACTGAGGTGTGAGAAGGGCCCTGAGCCTCAGACCTGGTGTCAGAGGGCTCTGCAGCCTGCAGGGAGCCAAACCTGGTATATTTTTGTCAGTGCTGCCTATTGGAAGTGATCCCTGGTGCTTGCTTTCTGCTGTGCAGCACTTGGGTGTTATTTGGAAGTGATTTGCATAGGTCAGAACCGTGTCAGAAGTGAGCAAATAAACAAGACTGAGACAGTCAGCGGTCCAGTGCTCAGGCCTGTCTGAGTGGTGTGTTAAAACACCACCATGCTGTGTCAGTGTGAGCCCCTTTATCTCCCATCGGCTTTTGCTTACTGGGAGTGACAATTGAAACCAGTTTGGGGGAGGTTTCCTGTTCAGGAAGTGGGCAGGTCTGGTTGGTCCCGAGGTCTGTCAGCAGAGGGGCAGAGGGCAGCGCCTGGATGTCATGGGACATGATGTGAAGATGTTTCATCCTGCAGCTTACAAGCTGGGAGGGAAAGACACAACTCAGGAACTTTCCAGATTGCCTTTTTTGTTTTATTTTAGCTTTTTCCGCTGCTTTTTCCTCCCCCAGCCCCCCAGATCATGAATCATCTGTAACATTACAACAGCCTGGGATGATGAAGTTGGTCACCCAAAGTGAAGCTGGAAAGCTGCAGGCGGGAGCTTCAGTGGGAGCGGGCTGGAGTGGAGACAGGGTGCTCATTACTCTCCACTCACTAGCTGTGTGCAAAAGATGCCCTTAAAAGCATTTCTCAACTCTCCACTCACTGGCTGTGTGCAAAGGATGCCCTTAAAAGCTTTTCTCAAAGTCTGTCTTGGTTTGTAACCAAGCTTGTGTGCTGCAGGGGCAGAAGGTCTCTCCTCTTTGAGAAAGCTGGGTGCTCTCCTGTAGACTTCTCTCACACAGGAGTTTTCTTTCTCCAAAAAGCCTCTCACATGTGTGCCTCTGGTTGCTGGAGTTCCATTGTGACTATTGTCCTTCACACGATTATTAAATTAACATTTTGTATTGTTGGGGACTGATCTACAAGCGTGGTCACACAAGGTGTCCCTGCTGGGGTGTGCTGTCACTGGCACCACTGAGACTCAGGGGCCTGCAGCCCACCCACACTGCAGGGCTGAACCACATCTCTGAAAACAAAGCAGGCTTTCTCAGCTCTCACAGCTGAAAGTTGCTGAAAGTCCTTGGCAAACACACAAAATTAACCACTGGTTTTGCATTCTCTTTGAACTGTTTAAAGTGCAGTTGAATATACATAGGTGTAAGTAGTGTTAATTATGCTCACCAGCCTAACGTAAGAAATAGACTTGAAATCAGTAACTGAGAAATAAAATCTCTTGCAATCAGGTTTTGTTGGGGTTTTTTGGGTTTTTTTGTTGGTTTTTTTTTTTTTTTTTGTTTTTTGTTTTTTTTTGGTTTTTTTTTATTAGCAAGCTTTTTCCCCAGCTGATTGGAAAGCTGAGGTGTTTGTTCCTCCTGGGTTATTTCTCCACTGGTAGGCAGGAATTCAGTACACGGATGTTTACTCTCTAGTAAGAGCACCTCTTTGGCTATTGATGAAAGAAGAGAAGTTATTTAGAGATAAATATGTGTAGACGTGGCACTTAGGGCCATGGTTTAGTGGTGGACTTGGCAGTGCTGGTGTAGTGGTTGGATTCTGTGATCCTAAAGGTGTTTTCCAGTCTGAAGGATTCTATTAAAGTTTCCCCAAAGCCTGCGTTTAACTATGTAAACAAATGTCATCCAGGGCTTGGCTATTGCTTTATTTACTTCCCTGTTGGTGTGTTTGATTCAAGCTAGCTCCATATTGGCTGAAATTATTGTGAGCTGTTGGATATTTCACCAACAGCCCATGGCTCTGATCCAGCTCCTTCTGGACAGGCTGCAGAATAATGCAAACCTTCCTCGTTACCATCCCTGGTATTTCTGGCAGAGCACTGAGGCAGGTCAGGAGGATGTGGGTCATTCCAGTGCCAGGTCTCCTTGGAGGTGGACTGTAGGGCAGCTGCATCTGCCCTGAGGAGGCTGCAAATAAAGGAAATTTAGAGGGAGCTTAGGAAACCTCCTTAATAATTTTCCTGATGGAAATAAGAGCTATTACTGCTAATCCATCTTCTCAATACTTATCTAATTGCTACAGGATATGTGTTTGATTAAAAAAAACAAAACCAAAACAAAAACCCTGACAGATCTACTGGAGTTATTGTTTTTACAGTCTGCCAAACCATCTGTGAGAATGTGTCATGGTTTATGTTAAGCCATTTGTCATCCTTTTGCTTGATATTATCTGTCCTGGTCTAAATTTCTCAAGATGAATAATATCTTTGTTGTGGCCAGTCTGAGCTGTACTGGTCTAAACCCCACCATCATTGCATGTAATTTAATTGCAGTTTAATTCTAAAATGTTGTGAGCCCTTGATCCTGCAATTGTGGAGTTCAGCTAGGTTATTCTCAAGCTTAAAACTAATCCTGTGCTGAAATATTCCATGGCTTGGCGGAGAGCTCAGCCTCGCAAAGTTGCTTCTAGGAAGAGGTTAAAATAAAGAGGGGTATTACATGGAAGAGTATAATTGTATCAAACATGACATATTAATAGTTTTACAGGCTAGGCAGCATTTTTAATGATTTTTAAATGGGTTATGTCAGCTTGTCCTCTTTCTCTTATCCCGGTCAGGGAATGACATGACAGCCTGTGCTGGGTAAAGCAATAAGAGCTCACTCACCTTCTCAGTACTTGTTTGGGTTAAAACGAACTGTTTTTCTGCCTTGCTGCCCTATCTGGATTGTTGGTGTTTTTCACTGAAATACCTCTTACTGAGCCATCAGTCAGTGTTAAAAATTCATCACATTGCACAGCTGAAGCTCGCCCTGGGGAATAGGTTAGTCTGGGAGGAAACATCCAATTAGCTGAAAAGTGCTACTCATGTGAAGGATAACAAGCAGAAATTGATATGTTGACATCAGCCAGGCTTTCAGCTTTAATATCAAGCTATAAATTGGACATGCAGGTACAATTCCCATTCAGCTGTGTCTCTGGGTATTAACAGCACCCCATAATGAACAATGTACCTGCAGGTTTTCCTGGCTGATGGGGCGTGACTGGCAACCACAGTGCTGTACAAATTCATGGTACAGTGAAGCAGAGAATAAATCTGATCTCCTCCCTCCCAAATCAATAGAAGGGGAACTGCAAAGGGAGCATACACAAGGCAACGGGAAATCTGTTCTAATTAAATTGACCTTGCAATTGATAGTGATGCCAGTCCTGTGTTAGGATTTTCTCTGCTATACAAGAACTACTGTAAACTACAACCAGGAGCTAATAAAAACAAACAAAGGTAAAACCCCGACATGTTCATGATCAGAGCAGAAGGCTGGGAATGCCCAAGAACCATCACAGGATTTATGGTGTCTCTAATGTCTTAAATAGTTGATGAAGCTATAAAATCCAGACTTGTAGAGATTGACCATTTTCCACACATGTTTTATCTTGTTTGCTGGTAAGTGTGTTGAGACTTGACTGTGATCTAATGGGTTTCAGAGCAAATGTAGGTAGGGCAGCAGTCATGCCAGCTGGTTTCCATTCCCTTTAATCGTTTTCAGGGCTTCCAGCAGGGACAACATGAGCATACCCCTAATCTTCCAGTGCCTAAATAATATTATGAACAAGTAATACCAGAGCAAGTGGTGCAGGTGATTATACAGAGCCTGAAATGGCTGCTCAGGGGAGTCTCATATGAAGTCTTGATAACATAATCATGAGTCAGTTCTGCAAAATCCTTCTGTGTCCCAGAACCGAGTGCAGATTTGAAACTTTGCCTTCTAATGATGTTCTTTAGAGGGGCTTCTTTCCAGTAAGCAGTGCTGTGCTGGACAGGAGGTCAGCTGGAATCACCAGAGGTTTTCCTTACTGCCAAGAGACTTAATTTCTCCGCAAATCATGAAGTGCAGCTACAGATCCAAGCCAGCTGCTAGAGAGGAATGTTTGATAGTCTTATCCACTGCTTTCATGTATTTTCTTAGCAGAAGGTTTGTTCAGTCCTTTCAGGGGTGCCACCACACAGAAGTACTGGTTTGCTTCACAGGTAGCTTAAGTAATTGTAAAGATTCTTATGCTGAACCAGTTAACAGGACTCCAGTTCTGATCTCAAAGGAGCCTCCTGCTCTCTTGCACACGTTCTGCTTCTTAAGCTTTATTTGATTAAAGTAAAAATAGCTTTAGAGACCTGCTGTGTGATAGCTCTTGTTTTGGGAAGGAGACTCCTGAGTTACTGAGCACACCCATAAACCAGTAGCTGTCCACTTCTGCTGGGTGTATCACTAAGTTATTGCCTCTCAAGGGAGAAATTTGAGGATATAAATAACTTAAAAGTTATTTATCTGGGCATATTTGTAATGAGAACAAACGTAAACCGTTCTGAGAATAGAAGGCAGTTATTTTAACTATGGGCTAACTTAAGCTATAAAGTGGCTTGTGTGCTTCCCATGGTGGGTAGTGAAACCTGTCTGGACACTGGCCAGAGGAGCTGCTTGGTTTTGCTTTTCTTTACACGCCTGAAGCTGAAACTTCCTGCGCTGCAGCTGCAAGGAAGGAGTGGCAGTGGAGGGTGTGATGGTGGGTTATAGCAGGCTGTTAGCTGCCTCGCAGCACCACGTGGCATCTAATGAGCTCCTTCTGTTGTGTGCTGGGTTTGGGGCAGTTCCTGTGGCTCGTGGTGGCAAGGAGAGAAGTTTTTTGAGAAAACCACAGTCTCAGAAGGGCCGCAGCACAGGCGGCGCATGCATCCTTGTGGGTGACAGCAGTGATCCGTCAGGGCTGCTATTCCAAAAAGCTCTGGAGTGTGTACTTGGCCTTAGGTGTTCTTCCTGAATCAAGATGCTTTCCTGGCTGAAAGCCTTGAGAAGAGGAAAGCCAGCAGGTGTTGACAAGCTCTTTGTTCCTTCCCCAGGTCGCCATGGTGGAGGTGCAGCTGGAGGTGCAGTACAAGTACCCCCAGATGCTGCTGATTGCCTTCAGCGCCTGCACTACGGTGCTGGTGGCCGTTCACCTCTTTGCCCTCCTCATCAGCACCTGCATCCTGCCCAACGTGGAGGCCGTGAGCAACATCCACAACCTGAACTCCATCAGCGAGTCCCCCCACGAGCGCATGCACCCCTACATCGAGCTGGCCTGGGGCTTCTCCACTGTCCTGGGAATCCTCCTTTTCCTTGCCGAAGTCGTGCTCCTGTGCTGGATAAAATTCCTGCCAGTGGGCTCCATCCTGAAAAACGAGACCACCAACGTGGAGAAGCCCAGCAGCCACGCAGGGTGGCAGTCAGCACTGGTGTCCACCATCATCATGGTCCCTGTGGGTCTGATTTTTGTCGTCTTCACCATCCACTTCTACCGCTCCTTGGTGCGGCACAAAACAGAGCGGCACAACCGGGAGATCGAGGAGCTCCACAAACTGAAAGTGCAGCTAGATGGGCATGACAGAGGCATGCAGGTGGTGTGACAGAGCCTGCACACAGCTCAGAGAGCAAAGAGCAAGATAAAATACCTGGTCTGCTGCTTGGTGAGAAGCACCAGAAATGGATTTTCTTGAGGCTTAAATCTGTAAATGCTACTTGCCTGCCATTTCTAGCTGTGGGTTCTTGTGCTGTTCCACGTGCTGGGGGCTCTGCCCTGGTTCTGGTCCCACACACTTGGTACTTAAGTTGACACTGCCGTGGTGTTCAAGGTCAAAACTTTATCTACCTTAACATTGGTAGCCAAAAATCTGTATTTTTTACAATTGCAATATTCCATTACCAAAAGTGAAACTGCATCGGCTGTCCCAAAAAACCTCTGTGTATGTGTGTGTGTAGGACCTGTCTTACATGTCAGAACTCCCTGGCTGTCAGCGCAGCCACAACTAACTGACAGCTCATTCCTAGAGCAGAGCTGATTATTGTGGGTACCTGCAGCTGACTCAAGGACATCCAGGAAAGCACAACAGAAACTGAGAATGTTGATCACCATTGTTCCAAAGCAAGTATTCCATAAATACATAAACAGAAAGAAAACAGCCTTAGCTTTTATGTTCTTTTCTTGCTATTATTTACTCTATTTTTACAGCTTGGGATGTAGAATTTTGAATTGCAGGAGGCTGGGAGGTTTTCTCGTACTTTCTTCAGCAGCATCTGTCACCTTAGTTTGAGTAAGTGCCAAGATCATGTGTTTTTTCCCAATAAGAGGCAAGAGTGCCCAGGGAAGGCTTACAGGTGTTTTAGTTTTAACAAGGACGTTCTTAAAACGGAACAGTGACAGGGAATTTAATGAGACAAGACTTTGAAGGACTAACAAAGCAAGTTTCAAGGAGGTAAAGTAGTGACAGCAAGTATTGTAGAAATCTGCCACTGTGTCTTCTTCATTTGTGCATTGCTGTGATGCCTTTTGCCTGGTTTGCTGGAGAGAGCAAGCCCAGTCCTGTGTTATTTCATCATTTGCGGTTTTGGGGTTTTTTTTCTTTTTCTTTATTTAATTGACTGTAGCATTTTTCTGTCAGAAATGAATGCTTCCCTTCTCCCTCTCTACCAAAGCAGACAACTCCTCTGGTGGAACCTGGAGCTGTCCTGGCGAGCCTGATGGAGCTGGATCTGGCAGGAATGCTGTGTGCCATTAAACAGCTATCCCTTTCCTTTGAGCTCATTTCTTTTTTCAGCAGCTGAGACAATGACACTTGCATGTCTGTGTTGCTTAGCAAGGGAAGCTTGTAAATTCCACAGCATCCTCGTGGGTGAAAACTTCTGTAAAAAAACCACCCGATTTTATGATTTTTGATAACTTTGTGGAGAGAAGAGTGTTTTGCAACCATCAGCTCTTTTAAGGGAAAGTCAGGCTTTCTGACACACAGGGCTGCAAGAAGCATAAGCACATTTTCTTGGCCCTGATCCTGTGCTGGTTTCCTCCTCTGCACTCTAAAACTGCAGTTTCAGAGTCTCCGAGGCCTTATAGGTTTCTGTAATCGTTGAGGATGTTTATAACGTTCTATTTAACCCTGGGCCCTTATCCCACTGGGATTTGAGGGCTCCAGTGGCAGTGTATTACATGTCAGCTTCCCAGAAGGGAGAGTACACACAAACCCCAGGGCAGCAGGGTGAGACTATCCCAATATTCCTCTCTGGCGAGGGCGTTGGGAAACCAGCTCTCATCTCCCTTGTTTACATGTGAATGTGAGCATTGCTGAACAAGTTGCTTAGCACTGTGTCTGTGGCTTTCATCTGCTGTTCTTGCTGCAGTTGGCATGTACCATATTGGCTGATGTGCAGCAAAGAAAATCGTCTTTGTGTGCTAAATGGCTAATCTGTACTCATGTGCATATGCAAAAAACAAGGAGTGTCCTCCAGGAAGTGGGGTGGTCCTGAAATTCACATGAACTCCCCAGGACTCTGCCCTCTCTCCCTCCTCTTTTTACCATAATAAAAATCAAAAGGTTTATACAACAGAATCAGAGTGGAGTTTTGTGCCAAGTGCTACATGTGTTGGCTCCTCTACCAACAGAATTTCTGTTGAGAGGCCAGAGCCAGAGCAGATGGGCTGAATCTCTCATCTGTACTTTGCACTCTCCTTTAACATCAGTAATAGTAGGACCTTGTGTGCTGAGAGGCTCAGAAGGCTGTCAAGGAAAGTATTGCACCGTTTTTGCAATATCTTTTTTAAAACCCTCTCCCCGTGCAAAAGCAATGCAGCTTGCATCATTCATTTAATTTTTTGCGGATATAATAAACTTCAGCAAATTGAGAAAGGCAGCAGAAACTGTGCTTTGATTTTGTAGAATAATTCATTTAGTCTTGGGTGGGATTGCATTCAAGATCAATCTCAAGGCAGCATATCTGTGACTGGAGTGGGACCACCTTACTCCAGGGTCGAGTCTGAGGTACAGTTTGGGATGGTGTCCCAAGGGCAAATGCTCCTAGAACAGAATAATAACGTGCTTTCTGTCTTTGCTTGCAGCTTTGTTTCTTGTGTCTCTCCGGGCACTAAGTTCTCCCTTCCATGAGAAGCTCATTGGGGGTATTTTTGATTCCCAAGGTTACCCATCCACCTTCATGCTGTAACTCCTCTGCCTTCCCAACAACATCACTTGCTTTTCTTGCTCCTGCCTCTCTTCCTGCAATTTATTTACATTTTCACCACAGTTGAGTCCAGACTTGTGTTGCAGAAATGTTACCTGTGGTACCAGCCACGGGAGTTCATCCATAAGGGAAGGAGCAGGAATGTTGTCGTTGTCCAGCTGGGTGTTTCTGTGCTACGGCACCAGGAAATCCTCCTTGCTCCTGCTGCTGCCCCCGTGGCTGTCAGCAGGATTCCCATCAGTCAAGCCAGCCTTTCCACACTGTCCCAGCAGGGCTGGCAGCTCTCTGTGTCACGTCTGGGTTTGTCTGCCCGTGCCTGGCCACATCTGTCCTGTGCTGTCACCTCTCTGTCATTCCTGTGGTGTCTATCGTTCTTGGAGTGTCCCAGGTTTTGTGTGGCTGCAATCCTGCAATGCCTGCATGGAGATGCTTCTTCCAGGGGTTCCCCCCTCAGCTGGGGATATGTCTTGAGGATCTCCCTTGGCTTTCTGTGCCAGCTTTGGGCTCTGGCCTGCTGCAGTCTGGGGTGGCTGCTGCCCTAATTCTCAGCCCCCTTGGGCTGTGCCTCTCTGGACCAGCTATTGCCTTGTTTGAGCTATTTCTCCAGTCTTTGCATTGGAGCTTAGCACAGGGACAGCCATGATCTTGCTTCAGAGTCCTGAGTCTTCCCCTGGATTTTTTTTTTTTTTTTGGCCAGTTTTTGCCCAGCAGGAAAGTGCCGCTGCCCCTGCCTGCTCACCTTAAAGCAGGGAAGGAACTCTTAAGGACAGGGGAACAACAACTTTTTGTATCAGTCCCGCGCACCAGCCTTGGTTAGGAGGCAATTCCTCTCTCCTTAGCAGGAGTAAAGACGGGGCACGACCGCGAGCTGGAGGGAGCAGGATCGGGTTCTCCCTTTGCCGTATTCAGTGGCAGCTCTCACTCCGTGATCTCTCTATTTTTAACATCGCCCCCGGGCAGGGCTGGCTCCCTGTTTCAGTGGAGAGGAGGCTCTCGGGGAGACTTTGTGACCGTGAGAGATGGAGCAATGTTGGGTTGGAGCATGTGACGGATGAAAGCGATACGGTGCGAGAGCCCTCCCGGGCAGAGGGAGGGCGGCCGTAAGCGCTCAGATACCTGGAAGTGTTTCTGGAGAGCACCGGGGTGGGTGCAGCTGCAGAGAAAACATCCTTCCACATCCTTCCCTGTCCTTCCACATCCTTCCGTTTCCTGGCTCTGGGATTTGGGGATGGGCAATCCCGGGTCGTTGCCTCGCGGTTACCTGTGCTGGGCAGGGGGTTGGAGGTGCTCCTCCCGCCTTCCACAATGTGCTTTCTTTTCTTATCCTGCCTTCTAGCAAACAAACAAAAGGCCTTGGAGTTTCCCCGCTGCTGTAGATTCCTTATCTTTTAAATCTCATTGCATCAACTTCTAAGACAGCTTCCTCAACACTCCCTCAAGCTGCAATCAAGTTCGGCTGGGCCAGGGGGGATATTTTTCTGATTAGCTGACAGGTTCTCTACAGCCATCTCAAAGCAGGTTCAGTAATTAAAATTGACTGGCTGGATTTGGGGAGTATTTCCCTGAATCCCTGTGTGTCCAGCTGGGAACTTGCTTTCTGCCCAGAAGTGTGACAGCCATGAGTTCTGAGGGGGGGAAAAAAAAAAAATCTGTATTTTAACTTCGCCTATTCTTGTTTTACTTCTGCATGAACAATATTTAATGTAGAACGACGAATGTATCTCAGTTATTGTCCAGCTGTGTGAGAGAAACTGGATAAACTTGCTCAGTTTTATGCTTCCTGGTGATTTCAGACTGATTTCTTGAAAGGCAGCTCAAGTCCTCCAGCATCCTCTATGGGTTAACTTGGGTTCTGCCTTTTTGAAAAAAAACTTGCTCAGATATTATCGTTCTCCTTTTGCAATGCACAAGGAGATAACAATTAGATGCACTTCCTTTTAATGAGGGTCTGGGTCTTGGCACGTGTTTTACAAGAAGGTTAAGGAGACAAGGAACTCCTATAACAGGAAGACAATTAAAGTTTGTCTTCTGTTAATACTAGCTAAGTGGACAAAATTACTTTTAAGAGATCATTAAGATTAAGACATCTTCATACTTTTCTCAGATTTCTGTGGTACTTGACAGTAAATTATTAATGATTTGTAACACTGCAAAACAGGATTTTCTGGCTTTTTTCCTGGTTTTCTGGCTTTTTAGGAGAGAATGTAGATAAAGTTTTAAGGAGTAATACTGAACAGATGGGTGTGCAATTGCATTTTGGTCTAAGGATGATGCCCAGAGGCTGTTTAACAGGTGAAAGACGTCAAAAGACTGGCACAGCAATGCCTGTGTAGTGACTAGATTAAGTTTTGGACTTCAAAAACAGCAAAAAAAATCCCTCACTTTTTGGCTCAGTATGTAATTATTTGCATTTTTTCACATTTAAGATATCAGCTAGGAAGAGCTGGAATCTTCTGGCAAGAACAGCAGCTTCCTGTATAGTTCAATCAAGGCAGAAAAATTCAGCCAGCAAATGCAGAGCAGAAGATGAACTAACACTGTGTAAGTTATTGTGGCAGTCTGATTCATCAGAATCCATCATCTGCTTTCACTGTGGGGAGAATGGAGCAGCAGGGTCGCACACAGAAAGTGGTTTAGCAGCCTGAGAGCACAATATAAATGTAAAGGGGGGCATTGGAAATTAGGGCCAGGCATTAATGGCAACATTGACTGCTGCAGTGTGGTGAGCAGAGAGCAGATCCATGGAGAGGCTTGGAACTGAAGGGTGAGGAGGATCCAGGTGCAGTGTTTGCTCTCTCTGTGACAGCCTGTGCTGCGTTTCCTCCCTGTGTGTCTGTGCCAGGCTGGCAGGCTCCTCCTTCTGCTTGGACAAAGCCCCTCTGCTCCAGCAGCAGCTCCAGGTGCTGTCCTGGGGATATCCCACTCCCTACTGAGCCCTGTGGACACCACGCTGTAGAAAAGGTGAGGAACTGCTGCTCTCAGAGCACTGCCTGCTTTTGGGAGTGGGCAGTCACAGAACGGGTTGGGTTGGAAGGGACTTTAATGATCATCCAGTTCTTGCCCCCTGCCATGGGCAGGGACACCTTCCACTAGACCAGTTTGCTCCAACCTGGCCTTGGACACTCCCAGGGATCCAGGGACAGCCACAGCTTCTCTGGGCACCCTGTGCCAGGGCCTCCCCACTCTCACAGGGAAGACTTCCAAATATCTAACCTAGATATACCCTCTTGCAGTTGCAGCCTATGAGGAATTTCCTGGGACAGAGCTCGCTGTGAGCAGGTGTGGCCTGCCTGTTGTGTGTCTGTGTTTGCAGTGAAGAGGTTCCATCAGAGGAGATGTGCTGTGGCTGCTGGAACTGCTGCTGGAGCTCCTTGAGGACACTCACCAGCCCACCTGGATGGAGGTTTGGAGTTTGGGACTGCCCATGGGAGCCCTGCTGAAATTGGCACTAAACTGAACCTGGCTCGTTGCAGCCCACAAAGGGTTCCGGTTGTATCTGTTGGTTTAAACTGATGAAAAAAATATCCTGATGGACCCATCTGATTCCTGGTAACCGTCCTAGGTGAAGAGCTCCCTCCCCTGCAGAAAAGCAGAGGGCAGTGCCTGTGGCAGGAGCAGCAAATCCTGTGCAGTGCCGAGGGAGCACTTGTGGGGCAGAACACAGCAGTGCAGGGACGCTGAGATCTGTCCCCTTTCCTCACCGGCCAAAGCCAGGCAGCACTGCCTGCTGGTGGCAAGGTGGTGTTCTCCTGCTGCAGGTGAGCCTGTGCTGAAGGGCTGTCATGGCACCACCGTGCTTGTTAAAGGATCACGCTTCTTCCACAGCACAACTTCGTTTTCAAGAGCACAGAAGTTTGTTCGGCGCAGACAGATGGCCTCAGATCAGCTTCTGCTCCAAATGACTACTTGAATGTTAGGTACGAGGCATGATTCAAACCTGACTGCTGGAGGTGCCAGGAAAATAAATGATAGCTGCCAGGGTTGCAGTCTGTTGCCCAGCTAATTCCCAAAATCAGACTCTCGCTACTGAGAGCTGACAGCAGGGTTCAGAGATGACAAATGATCAAAAAATAACACAGTCTGTGCAGGCCTTTGGTCTGATCTCTGTCCAAGCCCAAAGAGTCAGCACTGGCCCTCTCTAAATGCTGCTCCTTGGTCCCAGAAGATGCAGGTCACACATGGAATTTATGATTAATCTTCATTGTTACAGCATGAATCTTCAGAAAAGGATAATTACTTTAATTAGTTCTCAGTGTTTTGTACTGTCTCTGGAGAGATACCTGCTTACCTTCCTCCCCTGAGGCCTGGTCTCTACAGGACCTATCTGAGGTGGGTGAGGGGATAGTTGTATCCCCAGGGCTCAGTGCAACATCCAAACCAGTGTGACAGTTTCCTGTATGAGCCAGGAAAGCTTAAAATTGTGTCAGGGCTTAGGCTGAAACTGTGTAGCTGTTTGATACTGTTTAATGTTTCTAACTTCCTTGGGTTCATTTAAGTGTTTAGGTACTGGTTGGTTGCTTGGTTGTTTTTTGTGTTTGGGGTTTTTTTGGGTGGGGTTTGTTTTGTTTTGTTGTTTTGTTTGTTTGTTTTTGTTTTGTTTTGTTTTGTTTTTGTTGCAACACAAGTAACAGATGCAATCTCTCATTTCCGACTTTGGCCTAAAAGCTCCCGTTGCCCAGGAGGTTTCGAAGCTCACCCCTTTTACTTGTTTGTTAAATTTTCATTTTATTCAGCTTATCTCTGCACACACCTGGTTCCTTACACTCATCTCAGAAATAAACCGAGTCACACAAATTCCACACCTCACGTTACACCTCTCCCAACAAAATGCAACCTCTCGGTCACACGGGTCTCCCTTGAAAGGAAAGAGCGATTTGCAGCAGTTCTTTGCCCAGCTCCTCGTGCCTCCCCCCGGCGCTGAACTCCGCAGAGAGCTCCCTGAAGGTGATGCAGACGCGGCGGTGCTCGATGTGCCTGCGGTGGATGCCGTGCTTCCACTTGTACCGGGCATCCCCGTGCAGCACCACCAGCGACCTCTGGGGCAAGAGGATGGCCACACTCACTTCCTTCCCCGGAACCAGCCTCGGGGACAAAAAGCAATTGGTTCCCTCTTCTCCTGAACTTCTGCACGCTGATGTCTGCGTGAAAGGTGCAGGGGGACTTAATTCCCCCTTGCTGGAAATGGGAAATAATTGGATGGGGTCCTCTGAATCGCAGGACATGGAGAGCACAGTTTTTGAGAGCAGGTTCAGGCTGACCAGGCGCTCCCCCCAGAGCCACCAGTCATCAAAGTGGGGGTCGATGGCAGAGCCTCTCTCTGGTCTGTAGTCCAGGTTACACTGTTCCACAGGTAGGAAACCACTGAGCACAGCACAGGCCTTCATCTGTGCCACAATCTTCCTGCTGAAACTGGGCAAGCCAGTAAAGCTGCCAGCTTTCAGCCTTTGTTTCTTGAAGTTCACTTTGGGTCCATAGTCCTGTTGGAAAAGAAGAGGGAGGAAAAAAGCTAGTGTAAAGGGAAAATCTAGGACAAGTCTTTCTGGAGAGGCTGTTCCTGCAGAGTTCTGTTCTCATCTCTTCCAGTGACCTGGTTGCCAGGTTGCAAAAGGACTCAGTGAATCTACATTAATCTCTCTGGATTTATAAAGTAAAATCAAATCTGAACACCCACTTTCCCTTGGAGATTGTGTGAACTTCAATGCTGGAACACACACCATCAAATACTGTTTGTTGTAACTATCATGTATTTTTGCAAGAAGCTGATTTTAATTACAGGTAATTCTTGCCATTGATTTCAGGAAAAGCTTTCAAAGGAAACACTTAATGGAATGTCTCAATATATTGGGTTTTAACTGAAAACAGCTTTCCTTTTCCAAAGGGATCTAAGATCAGATGTGTTTCTAAAGTCCAACCTGTTTCTTTCGGCCAGACTGTGATGGTTTCCAGTCATCTCGATCCATCAGTTCCACTACCTCACACTCTTCATCTTCACTAATGAACTCCTCCACCAGGAACACCCCTGGAAAGGGAAATGCCCAGCCAGCAAATTCCGAGTGCTCATTTCCTTTAGCTAGGCCTGTTGCTGGACAGTAAGTGAAATTATCTTCTCCCTGTGGAAATATCAATGGAAAGGAAAAAAAAGCAATAATAACATATTTCCTTTATTTACCCCTGCAACCTTGGTATTGCAGCATGAAAACTGTACAGTATTCTTGCAGACATGAGAAATGTTACAGCTGCTTTTGGGGAACAACTATTCCCTGCTCTTTTATTTTCCAGCTGCAGCACCACTGTGCTGCCTGCTTGAAGCCACTTGTCTTTCCTATAGATGTCTTTATCCTGGAAAGGCAGGGAAGAACCGATGATCCCCAGGGCCACGGGTATAAAGAGATTAACGGCGGGTATTGCTGCAGAGATATGGTTTGTCACAGCAATAAACGTTGAAGGAGGAAAGCTGATGAAAATCGCGCAGGCCACAAGGCTAAGCTGTAACAAATGAATGTGACTGTAACACGTGAGGCTCAGGTGAGCTGCGACTCGGCTTCCGAGCGTTATTGAGGCGAACAATTCACAATTCGCGGCGGGGGTGGCGGCCGGGGGGGCTCCGCCTTGTCCCCGCTGTGTGACCCCCGCGGCCCCGGGCTCCCGGCCCCGCTCCGGCCGCGGGGCTCCGGCAGCCGCCCCGCCCCGAGGGGCCCCGGCCGGCGCCCCCCGCCGCCCCCCGGCTCCTCCCGCCGCCCCGCCCCGCCGCCCGCCCCCTCCCCGGTACCTGCGGGGGCGGAGCGGCCGGCGCGGGCCCCTCGCAGAGCAGGCAGGAGCGGATCCCCTTGCAGCCGCAGCCCGGCCCTCCGCCGCCGCCCGCCGCCTGCATCCCGCCGGCTGCGCCGAGGATACAGCCCCCCCCCTCCCCGCTCCCGCTCCTCCTCCCGCCCTTCCTTCCTCCCCGGCTCCTCTTCCTCCTCCCCGGCCGCTTCCAGGTGAGGGCAGCGGGGCTGGGCGCAGGCCGCACGGCCGGGCAGCGGGGGTGGAGGGGGAGGTGCGGGCGGACTCGCGCTCCCAGCAGCCCCCGCGGCGCGCCCGGGCCCCGCGCCGCTGTTTGGCGCCGCGGGGGACGCTGGGAGTTGTAGGCGCGGCGCGCGCCCCGCGGGGGCGCCTCAGGCCGTGGCCGGCGCCGGTCCCCCGCGGTGCTCGGTGTCCGGAGGCGGCGGTGACGGGCGAGGCCTCGGGCCGGGGCCGCACCTGCCCCGCCCGGCCCGGTCCGGCCCTGCCCACGGGCGGAGCCGCGGCCTGCGCCCTCAGCCGGTGGTACCCCGCGGGCCGGAGGCCTCCGCGGCGTGTGCGGACCGCCCGCCGTCCGTGGCCTTGTCACCGCCGGGACATCGCGCGTATCGCGTCCCGGGGCAGCGCCAGCCGTGCCAGGCGCGCTGGGCCGGGCGGTGCAGGGCAGCTCCAAGCAGACACCTTCAGGTCAGGAGGATGCCCGGCTGTGGGGCTCCATCCCCAGAGCTGCGGTGGGGCAGGAAGGGTCGGTTCCCAGTGAAAGATCCCCGGGGCTCAGCAGCCCCCGGGAGAACCGAATGTTCCCTCTGCAGCATCACCCGCGATGCTGTGGGGATGGGACATGCCATGTGTGGCCTTCCCTGCAGCTCCCGCAGTGCCACAGCCGTGTCTGGGGTGTCAGTGTGCCAGAGAGAGGCCAGTGGCAGCATCCACAGTCACTGGTGTCACGTTTTTATTATAGGCACCGGATCCGGGGGTGTTTGGTTGGAGCGGCCTGGCCCTGTGGTTTGGCTCGCAGCGAGAGCTCTGTCGATTGAAGGATCAAATCCCAAACAGCTGCTTTTCAGACTGGTTTTCAGTTCAGCTCTTTGTGCTTGGGTACAATATTTCAGTGTATACAATATTGCTGTGCCCCGTTGCTCATCACACAATGCTGCAGGTGCTGTAGGTTTGTGGGGCTGCTGAAAGCAAAGCCAAGGACAGCTCAGTGCCCCGTGTGCTCCTCACGATGTGCTGGAGTGGCATTTAGGCAGAGTTGATCTAACACGGAAAGACAGGAGCGAGCCTGGCCTTGGAGCTCTGTTCTCTTTTATTTCCCTCTCTTGGAATCTGTGTCAGGAAGAGTGGGAAGCCCTGAACCAGTCAATTCACGGAGCTCTTTTGGCCCTGTCAGCATTGTTATTCCAAATATCAGCCTCTGTGTGTGTGTGTACTGAAACATCAGTTAATCACCAACAAGACAAAGAATGCTGTTGATTTTTTTTTTCTTTCATGAGGAAACAATGTCCTTGATTGGTGTGTGTTTAAATTTCTGCTGATTAATTCAGTTTTCCAAGATTTTTGGGAATTTAGAAGTCGTCAGCCAAGAGTCTGTCCAGCTGGTCAGGCCAGTGAGCACAGTGTCACTCTCTTGGGAGAAAAATATTCACAGCAGGTGTATTGACTCTTACTGCTGCTTTTTGTTTGAAAGAGGGTTGGAATTCCTGGAGCAGAGCCCAGGAGAGGCACGAACAGGTACCGGTCTGTGATGCTGTCTTGGTCCTGAGTGCCATCAGTCACGGACAGCTTTCACCTGCAGCAAGTCTGTCACTCCAACAGCCACAGGATGTATCCCTGTTGTTTTGGAGATGGATTGGATCAGTGTGCTGGGAGCCTGTGCCCAATCTAATAATAATCTCTACCATGTTCATTTCAACCAAGTAAAAAAAGTGACTTCCTTCACAGCAGCAAAATCAGTAGATACCCTCATAAATTTTTTTCCCTCCCTTGGAGCTGTTGAAAGCGTTTCCTCTTATTCCCATTTGTTTTATCAGGAAGGTAACCAGAAGACATCCTACAGCTGACTGTTTAGTGATTCCAGCAGAGAGGTGGAGATTAAAAATGTCAAAAATTACTACAGAACTTCTTTTGGAGAGAGCAGTTCCAAGATCCACGAGGCTCCGAAAGATCGAGACGCTGAAGTAAGTGCAGATACGGAAAATTCCAGATGAATTCAACCTGGCAATGTCTTTTTGTCTGTGTGTCTTTCTTCCCCTAAACATTCTCTGCTTAAAAAAAGAGAGTTTCAAAGCACAGAGCTCAGGGGTCATTCCAGTGCAGGATCAGTGAGCAGTGGTGGCACTGCATTCACTAAAGAGGTTATTGGCAGATGTCACCTTTTTTTGCCATTTCTGTTGTATATTTGCTGCCATTCTTTCTGTGAAACTGCTCAAGGCTGGATCCTGATTTCCTAACCCCAAGGTGTCATCCCTACCCCCAAAGCTCTTGCATCTTTGCTAGCAACTGCTTAATCTGAATAAGAGAATCTTCCACCATGGGTTTCAGAGGGTTTTTTAAGTATTTTTGGCATTATTTCCCTTTCATTTTCCTCTCCCTCCATCGTGTTCCATCTCTTCTAAATCCAGTTATCCTACTACATCGAACATTGCAGAGGGAGACAATAAACTCTGAATCACTTAAAAACCACTAAAAACAGTTTTGTCACTCAGCTCCTTAACAGAGGACATTGCAAATATGTGTCTTTCCAAATGTTTAACACAGTGGACTTCTGCTGTTCCAGAGCTGGCCAATCCAAATGGCTCAGCTGGCCAATTTCTGGCTGACGCTTTTGTTGTTTTTGTTGCTGATGTCAGGGGGTTTGGGTTTCACATGTACTCTTTAAAGTTATTTCTTTCAGTTTGCCTTGTGCTAAAGCAATTATTTTTAGTGAGAAACTCACATGTTTCTCTGAGGAGTATCAGCAGCAGTAATCTGGGTAACAGGGTGGTGGGGAGATGTTTGAAGCTGTGGATTTTTGGAGCGTGGCTTTCTCCATGCTGCTTCATACTGTGATGTTGATGGGTTGTATTTCAGAAAGTCTGTTTGGGGAACACCATTGAGTTTTTTTCCCAAAAGGACACCACAGTCACAGCTCTGCAGCCAGCTGGATTGTCCTCAACATTTCTCACCAGCTCTGACTGGCTGGTTACACTTCTGAGATGGCAAGTGAAGGAGAAAGGATCTTGCTTTCTGGATTTATTTGTCTCATTTATTCACACTTCATTAATATCCAGAAGCCTATTGTTTTTAAGTAGTCATTAGAGACAGAGATTCTGTTTGTTAAAGGAGCTCAAGCTTGTGCCCTCAAGAGGTGTTGGCAGTCAGGACTGGAATCTCCCTTTGGAGCTCAGCTAAATGATCTAACCAAATATAAATGACCCTGCTTATAATACGCAGTTTTCATTTTCTTACAAAGAAGGGATATTTCTTTTCCCCTCATCAATATTGTACCACTTCCTCTTCCAGGACAGAGATCTTCTGTTTTGGTGACAGTTGTGGGATTTTGTTAGGTGAATTTCTACAGTTACCTTTGGAAGTTTTTGCAGCAAATCTCGCTGTAAAAGGAATGGAAAAATCACTTTTTTTGTCAAGTTAGTTCTTTGAAAACAGCCAAATTATTTAGGGACACACTCTGGACTTGGCCTGAACTGTGAAGTAATGAATGTAGTACATTCTATGGACAGGATACACTGCAGGTGTAGTGTCTTGAATTGCCACAGCTTGTCTTGTTGAATCAACATTGCACAGGAATAAAATACCAAGCCTTTTAGAGGCGTAGTAATTTTTTCTATAAAATAAGAACTTTTCTGGTGCTTTACTGCTCCCAGCCAGCTCAGTTACCCCTAGGAGAATATCTGAATTGCAGGTTAATTGTACCTTGGCAGACCTGAGTCTCTTGATGGTGGCTGTCAGCTCAGACACATCAGCTATCCTGCAGTGTACTCACAATCCAGAATGCTGCCACCAGAAAAAGGCAGGTTTGGTCAGTTGTACCCTCAGAGTTGTCCTGGACTGAGGTCCCACCAGATGGGACTGTCTATGGTATGAAATCAGCGTCTGTTCTTCCAGTGAGCTGCAGATAGTTCATGGGGTTTGGCTTTTTGTTGTTGCTGTTTTCAGCCTGTCCAAGCTGCAGTTGAAGACTGGAGATTTAGACCCGCGCTTGTTTTCCCGCCTGAGGCACCTGCAGAAACTTGATCTCTCCGATAATTTACTGGACAAATTTCCCAACAGCCTAACCCTCCCCGATCTGCGTGTCCTGAACTGCAACAATAACAAGCTGGAAGATGTAACTGCTCTGAAACAGTTCCCTCTGCTCGAGGAGCTGACCTATGAGAACAATGTGTACTTGACAGTGAGTTACCCCCCTCCTTCCATTAAACAGAGAGGCAAACAAGCAGCACTTGTGCAAACTTCTTATATATTGTTCTTGGGCAGCAAGTGCTAGGGCATTTGAGAAAGCATCCAGCCTTTGTGTGATATTTAACCACTTTGTGCCACTATTTCTCAATCTGCAGAAGTGACTTGCCCTAAACCACTCAGATATTGAAATCTGTGTCTTGAACTCCTGATTCTCTAGGCCAAAGCCCTGTCTTAGGTGGCTTATCAGGTACAGTACCTTATGCTCATGCTAGTGTAAAATACAGTAATGACTGTGTAGAGGTGTCCTTATGGAAACATAGAATCACAGAATGGTTTGGATTGGAAGGGACCTTAATGCTCATCTTGTTCCACCCCCTACCATGGGCAAGGACACCTTCCATTAGACCAGGTTGCTCAGAATCCCATCCAATCTGGTCTTAAACACTCCCAGAGATGGGACAGCTACAGCTTCTCTGGGAAACCTGTGCCAGTGCATCACCACCCTCACAGTAAAGAGTTTTTTTCCTAATACCTAATGCTAGTTTTATTTCCTAATATCTGTGTTAGTTTTAGTGCCCTCTAGAAAAGCAGACCAGGTCCTCAGATGAGGGTTTAAACTTGGTGATTAGTCTGGTTTAGGTTTTCACTTCTCCAGGAGGATCTGTTGACTGTACAAGTCAAACATCCAAAACTGATTTTACTTGTGCTGTAAACTGGCATCAGCCACTCACCATCCCCACGTGCTTATTTGCTGTTGCACACTGGCAGTGTGTGTGTGGCTCTAGGGTGAACTGTCTGAATTAAAATGCATCTGACCCAAGGAATTCCTGCTGGAATTCCTTGGCTGGAGACAGGACAGGCCTTCCCCTGTGTGAGAGTTCAGGGATATGAACAGAGCTCCCAGCCTTGCACTCAGGCCCAGCAGATGAGCACTTACACAGCCCCCGCCTTGTGCTGGATGTTGGCACTGCCTGAGGGCTGGGCAGCTCTGTCTGGAGTTTAAGATCCCAACTCATAGAGAACATTAATTCACACCTAAAATGTGAGATTCAAGTTGAAAATCCTGAGATTTTATGAAATGGCTTTTCCTTACCAAATACATCATTCTCATATAGGCCATATTTTAATCTAGGACTGAATGTAAAGCAAGTACCACATGTACAAGTTTTATAGCCTCAGTGTTTTCTCTTTCCAGCTCAATGATGACTATAAAGTAATGTTTCTTTTGCAAAACCTTCGTCTGCTCAATGGCAAGGACATAACCAAACTGGCCAACCACGTGAGGCGTGTCAACAGCCGTAAGCTCACCAGCAAGGTAAGGTGTGGGATATTTCCTTAACCTCTAAACGCCTCAGAAATAACTAAATCCTGTGCTCAGACAGAGCTGCAAACAAGCGATATCTGTGGTATGATCTGAGCCCAGCCTGCAGAATGGGCCACCCAGGAAATGTGTTACTGCTGCTTTCTCTGGTCACTGCTGGCATCTGCTCTACCTGTTCTGTGCAGCCAATTTGCCTTTGGTTTAAGTAGCAGGAGCAGGGCCAACCAGGTCTGTGTCTGATCCTGTAGTTTTTCAGGTCACTCTGATCATTCAGGAAGGGGAGAAGCCTGGTGCTGCCAGAACAGCTGTAAACACCTCCCCATCTAATTTAAGTTACTGTCCAGGCCCCAGGAATGGAGAGCACAAAACCAAGCTCAGGATAATCTTGCTTTTTCCAGCACACACTGTGAACAAGGATTTGTTCTTTCTTCTTCAGCTGTGAATATTTAGAACTCTATTTTCACTCATTTTTTCTACACAATTTAGCTCCAGACAGATTGGCCCCACAAGGCATCGTTGTGATCTTGAGCAAAATTACTGTTCAATTATGAAAAAGGTTTGGTTGGCTGGTTGTTTTTGTATATTACTGCTCTTACCATTTGTATTCTAGTTAATTGATCTTCTTAATTCCATCTGTGTAACAGTGGGGAGAAAATCAAATACTGAAAACTGGGATCAGTTGTGCTGAGTGTTGTCTGTGTAAAACCTGTGAACCTCAAAGGGTCTCTGTGAGGGCTGCCCAGTCTCCTGTCCCGGACTACTGATCATGGTTAGCTGTTTAATGAGACACCAAACTCTCCCCTGTGCTGTTCTTTTGGTGGTGTCTGTGCCCTGAAGCCTTTCCCTGATGTTATTTGCACCTGCCTGCCCAGTTCTTAGTCCTGTGTCTTAATGTAAAAATGTCTGTTGGGACCAAATGCTGATGGATGTGTTACTGCCCACCAGAAACTCCGATGGGAAACTGTTGGCAGGTGAGCATCCTGTAGGTGAGCAGCCTTTTGGAGTCCAGGTATCTCTCTAAATGGGTCCATGCTGACAGTGTCTGCTTAAGCACACTCACTCCAGCTTGGTACAGAGGAACTGACTTTCTCATTAGCTGAAGTGGTCCTTTGAACATGAATAAATGAATTAAAGTGGTGCCATGACGTAGGGTGCAGTATTCGGGGCTGGCCACTTCTTAAATGCTTTCACAGGTTCTCTTGTGCTTTTCTGTTGAATAAACTCAGTCTTTCTGCCTAGGTTACTGCTCACTGGGAAAAATTCTTCCGTGACCAGCTCCCTGAGAAATACACACCTGAGCAGGTGAAGTCCATCAAGAAAAAGTTCCTGAAGTCAGTACAGACCAATGTGGTGCATGGGCCCAGCTCACTCAGCGAGTTCACCCGCTGGCGGGTAGGTCACATCCCACTCACCCTCCTGTTCTCCAGGCAAGGACCCTGCTCCTGCTTCTGCATGGACTGGTTTAAAACACTGCAGGGATTTGGGTGCTCTTGCTGACAAGTGGTATCACTTTTTCTCTTTCTTCACTGCTTTGTTAAGCAGTTAGAGAAGCACCAGGACTAAACATGCACCAAGTTGAAATGACTGTCATTAAACATTGTTTTTTAATTCATAAGCAATAATGGTACTTGTACTAGTTAATCAGACTGCAGTATCCTTAATACTTAATTATTTGCAAATTAGTTTAATGGCAACCTTTACTCTTGATGAAAGAGAAAAGATAATGACAGATAAAGATAGTTGCTCCTAGCGGGGAAAGACACCATCTAGTTTGTAATGTTTGTTTTATTTCTGTGTTCATACACACAATTGAGACTTCCATCTCTCCTTTGTCTTGTTTTATTGCTGTGCTGTTGTTTCCACAGCTGTGTACTCTGAATGCCCATGACAAAGTGAAGTTATTGGGTCATGTAATGTCAGCTGGGGACTTCTCCACCACTTGTGAAATTCACACAGAATAGTGGGAGTAGACATTAAAAACTCAGCAAAGCAGCTCTTTGTGCCATGACACATCAGAGCTTGTCATGATGTCGCTTTTTTGTCTTCTTTTTTCTTTTTTAACATATCCACATGTTTGCTTCTCAGGTGAAAATGATTGCAGAAGAGTTTCTGGCATACTCACTAGGTCTGGAGTTAAACTCTGATTCTGAACCAGAGGAAAAGACGGATGAAAATGAGGAAGAAAGCACAGAAAGCCCCAGGGAAGCTGCAGAAGACATGGCTCAGGTAGGTGATTTTTCCAGTTACATTAGCAATGTTCTTTCTGTTTCCTGGGAATTCAGCAGCTCTTGTCAGTTCACATTTATGACCCTTTGGTAACCACAGGGGCAGTCTCAGGCTCCAGCCTGTATCCAACAGCTCAAGCTTCTTCTTTACAGCCTGACTGAAGTTTTCCCAGAAATGTGAAGGTCGAGTTCCTCCCTCAGAGAGTTTCCATTCTCATAGGGGACAAAAAACATTTCATGAGTGCAGTCCTATTCAGTCCACCTCTCCTCTAGGCAGGGGTATTTTAATTGGAGACCTGGGCTGATGCCTGGCCAGACTCTGCTGGTGTTTGCCTGCTTGGAAATGGCTGCAGACTGCACCCCTGTGGTCCATAGGCCAGATTTCTTTTTCCACATCGTATGTAAATTGCAAATAACTGAGACGGGAAGGGAGCTGAAAAGGAGGCTGGCTGCATGGTTTTCATTAGCTTCTGCCTCTAGGAACCCTGCAGTTCTGGGCTGTCTGATTGCTGGAACCAGTCTGTAACTGTGGGAGGGTACTTGCATTTGAATAATTAATATCTTTGACTTACAAATTATCTGCACATCTCGGGGAAGCTAAAAACCTTCTGCAGAACCTGACAACATGACAACATACCTTATAGGTCACAGTAACACCCAGCAAGAGGAAAAGAAATCATTCAAAATCAAGCCCTGGAAACAAGAGGTCCAAGACCCAGGCAAACACCAAGGAGGAGGCTGCAGTTAATCCCAAAAAATCCAGTCATGTGGAGGATGACCCAGCTCCTGATAAACCAAGAACATCAAACCAACCAGCCAAGGAGGCAACAACCCCTGAGCAGGGAGCTGGAGGGACACAGAAGAATGGAGAGCAGTTTCCCAAGGGGCAAAGCAACAGAAGATCCAGCCAGATGACAGGGGAACAGAAAAGCCAGGAGCAGGACAACGGCGTGGTTGCCTTGACCCCCGTGAAGAATTCCAAGTGCAAGGTATGTCCATCAGCCCCCCTGGGACTGGCTTTGGGCCTCTTGGTTTATAATGGGAGGAGCTGCCTTCAGGTTTCTTCAGAGCTCTGCTCAGCTTGGAGCTCATAGTTGGCCAAATATATTGTGAGTTTTGGTTTGGTTTTTGTTTTGTCATTGTTTTAAATCTCTCAGAGGCATCAAGGGAGAGAAGGGACCCCCCAGGAGACCCCAGTGGATCCCCTCTGGGGGATGGATGGACCAGCACTCCGAGGTGGTACACTGGAAGCCTGTGCTTAAAAATGGGACTGGCAAGCCTTGCTCTCAGCTCAAACCAGTGGCTGCATGGGGAAAGGTGTTTCCCCCTCAGCTCAGGCCAGTGGGGATCTAAAGGTTTTTTCACGTTTCTCTGCTGTAGGAAATGGGGTTCACTGCTTGGGTCTTCTGGGCACATCTTTGCTAAACAGTTCCCTGCTGCTTTAGGAGTCTTGAGCATTGTGGCACCTCAGTCTCTCCTGTTCTCTGTAGCACAGAAGGGCTGAAAAATACTTGAGTTTAACTCAGATTGCTGTGTTCAGTAGAGGGTTCTGTCAAGGCAATCACAGGCAGACCGTGTCAGGGGAATGAATTTTCTAAATGTGGATGGTTTATTGTAGGAGGATGTCAGTGCAGAGCCATTGCATTTTCTTCAGTGTCACAGTAAAGGCAACAGCCGCGAGGATTTTAAAACGCAGCTCTGGTCCTGTGTCTTCGAGCCAGTGCTAGACTCTGGAGCCAGGAAAGGTGAGCTCTTAAAGAGGTTTGCAGGATTCCCAGAACCACCTGGCTCTGGAATCCCAGCGGACTCCATGCCTTAGACCCCTGCTCCTTCAAGCTGTAGTCTCCATTGTCAGGAAGAGACTTGCTTACTTATTTCTCCTTTGACTTTGAAAACAGGAGACTGGGAGAGCACCAGGCAGTGATAAGCTGCAGTCTTCGTGTGTTAAACCTGAACCTGGGAACTTCTCACTCATTATTTTCCTCTTTCAGATCCCATTGTGAGCTCCTCCAGAACCGTGGCAACCTGTGGAGGGGAATCTGTCTGTCTGATTGATTGTGAGACAGGGACGGTGCTGAAAAAGTATAAAGTGGCTACAGAGGTGGGTGGCAAGTGGGAAGGGGAAGCATTGAATGGGAATACCACAACCTGCAATAATTACACACATGCATAATGCATATTACAATGAGGTCTGAAAGTGTTAGTGTGGACAGATGTTAAGGTGATGATAGATAATGAACATTTCTTGCTTATCGTTTTAGCCTGGTTTGGGTTTATTTTTTTATTAGTGTAGGAGATTAGCCTGTCTGTCCTCAAACAAGTGTGTCTGGCTGCTGAGCCTGCTTGACAGCACAGGAGAGTAAACATCCTCTTTCTGTAGTTTATGCTCTTCTGAGAGCTGTTTTGAGTTCTGATGCTCCGTCTTAAATAGTCGTGTCATTTCACCTGAGTAGCACTTGTGACTGTTGTCTTTTCTCTGAGCTAACAGCCACCGCCCTGCTGGCTGCTCTCTGTCACCTCACTCCTGTTTCCTTTCCGTCCCAGGAGTTCTTCAGCGTTGCATGGACAACCCTCACGATGGTGATCAGCGACAGCCGCAAGAAAGCTCACAACATCCTGGCAGCTGCAGGGAGGAGAGGGATTGTCAAACTGATCCACGTGGCAGCCGACTTCTGCTACGGAGAGATAAAGGCTCACAAAAAGCCCATTGCTACTGTCTGCTTCAGCCCAACCCAAGAGACCCACCTCTTCAGTAAGTCTGCTTCAGAATCCCTGCTTTTAATTCTGCTGTGGAAAAGTCAGGGCTTCCTTAACAAGGGGGATTGTCACCAGGGCAGGTAGGGACACAGGAACAAAAGGCACGGACAGGAGAGAACATTGTTACTCTCCTGTGGCAGCAATCTCCAGCAGGAACAGCTTGTTTCAGCCAGAGCCTGACTCTTCAGCTGAGGTGCAGCAGCTCCTGTTTCTCCCTTGGTGGCTCTCAGGGTGGTTGTCACACACACATTAGCCACAAACAAGCCCAGTCGTGGATCTGTTCCACAGGGATGAGTAAGAAGAATGGCAGAGCAGGCAGCTGGGAGCCAGGCAGTGGCAGGGCTCTCCTCCAGCACAGCAGCCTATTATGGGCTGTTGGGTTTCATTTTATCCAACAATGTGCTTAATTGATTTTGATTTTTTTTAATGTGAGTTCTCTGCCTCATCAGAGATTTCTGTTCGGGTCCTGATGTCAAGCAGAGTTTTGCCACACACAGTAGGGCCCACAGAGGCTGTGGCTCATGGACTGGTAATGAACCGTCATGTTACAAATTGTAACTGCATTGTCAGGCTGTACAGTGAGCTGGTTACAGAGCCATTCAGGCCACACCTGCACCCCACAGCACATTGTTTCTCTTGCCTAAAATTACCCACATCCTGGAGTGGTTAGAGCGCTACATGGACCATTAAAAGTGCAATTTTTTTAAGAGTAGGAGGTATTTTTCAAGAAGCAGCTTAGGAGTGCCAAAAGCAGGGGCAGAGGAAAGGAGAAGGAGGGTGGTGGAAGGAATATGGAGGTTGATAGCACAGCCACATAATGGTGTGGACAGCAGGACTTGTTATATTTCATAGAAAAATTCAGAGTAATTAGGGGAGATTCTTTGCATCCTTTTTGGGGAGGGGACACCAACAAATTCTGAGTTTGTGAGGGCTGCCATCTGATGAGGGTCCAGGTTACTCAGAGTAATCTATTAGAACTGTTTCTGCTTCCAGTGTATCAGCTTGGTGACATGTTTCTCACCCTTTGTCAGTGCCTAACTTTCCCAATGGGAGCTGTTGTGGATGTGAACACAGTAAGCCATGGATATGTGGAATGAAGTGGTGTCTGCCTGACAGTAGAGGCTGGAGCTCATCTTTTAGATTCCACTAGAAGCCCTGACCAGAAACGAGCTCAGAGGGCCACTAAATACCTTGTGAAGCCACAACTCAGTCATGGATAGCAGGAAACAAGCTTTGTTGTATCTGCCCCTGTTAGAGCACAGGATAAGAACACAAAAGTACTGAGTGCATGTGTGACAAAGTCTGGGAAGTGCCGGGCCAGGAGCCTTGGGGGCTGCTGCTGTGCCATAATGAGCTCTCTGGAGCCTTAGAGGGTGACTGTGACTCAGGCAGAATTTCCAGCTAGCACAAGAAGAGCCAGATGAGCAGCAGTGTCACTCCCTGCTTCTCTTCTGTGTCCCACAGCTGCATCCTATGACAAGCGAATTGCACTCTGGGATATTGGGATTCCAGACTGTGACTACAATTTCAAAGCAAGGTAAAGGTTCAAAAACCAGATGTGGCCAGTCCAAGAGCCTGTAACTATCACAGCACCACTTAACTGCTTGTTCTCTGCTCTTTTTTAGCCAGCTGCTGGTGCTGGAAACAGCCTCCATTCCCCTACGGATTGCCCTGGTCCCCACCTGCCCGGAGCAGTACCTGCTGGCAGGCTGTGAAAATGGCTGTTTTGCCTGGAACATAAAACTGGATAAGGGACAAAAAAGCAGGTGAGAATCACAAGCTGGGGGTATCCATTTGCTTTCCATAACAAGAAAGGATAGTCCTAGCAAAGGCCTGATTTCTGAGGAGGTCTTGAGAAAAAGCAGCACGTCCTACCAAACTTAAATCATCCTCCCCTTCCCAGAGTGGCTAAAAAAAAATAGGAACATGATGTTCAAGGACTGTTCAGAGCTTGTGTTAAAGCTGCAGTCTGCAGGTGTTGCAGGCTGCTTTGCAGCAAGGCTGGCAGGAGTGTAATCCAATACCCCAAAACTCAAGGGTGTGTCATCTCCAGGTAGTGTAACGGAGTGTAAATTTTTGGATCAATTTCCAGTCCCACAGTGAGGCCTCCACTGCTCCTGGTACGTGAGATAACCCAGGAAACTGGCACCCTGTGGGAGCTCAGGACAAAATTACGAGGAGGAAGCAAGTAAAGTCATGCCCTGCTGACAAGTATCCTGATGCCTGCAAAAGAGATGGAGTGAAACAGCAATCTCTTGAGCAAACAGGCTTCTGCTGTATTAATAAACCCAGGTGACCTAAAGTGTAAATTCAAGTGGGAATTCACCTGAGCTTGGCAAAGAGACTCACTAACATACAAATTTCCTTCTGGGCTCTGCAGCTAGGTGCCCTTTAACTGCTGGCTGTTCAGGACTTGGCTCATTTCACCCTTCCCTCTGCTCTAGGCCTTTTGAAGCAATATTCCAGTTTCCTGATGAGGAAAGCGTGACAACATCTCACAGGGTTGATGGTTTGGCTTTTCTCAATGATGATGTGGTTGGTGAGTATAAACACAACAGCACAATCCCAAAAAAACAGTGGGGCACTTCAGCATGTGCAGGGTGCAGCCAGCATGACAAGCAGAGGGGCTGAAAGGGATGTGACAGCCTCTTGAGCTTTGGGGGGGCTGCACAGGATGGAGTTGCCTCCCAGAGTCACTTGTCTTTCCCAGAAATGTGGCCTAGAGTGCAAAAAAAAGGACTGGAAATCAGCTGGACACATCCCTGAGGGCACACTTGGCCAAGCAGTGCCAATATGAGAGGAGGGTTCCTTTCTGCTCAAGGGCTGGTGGCAACAGTCTCTTTATTCAGGGGAACTGGGAGTTTCACATCAAAGGTCGACCCTTTCTGTATAGCTTATGCTTGTTCTGCAGCTCAGCAACATAAGCATAGCATTGAAAATCTCTCTGCAACCTCCAACTATCCTGAAGTAAGGTAAACCAGGTGGAAACAGTTGCTGCTGGATCAGATCCCATGGCTTGAAATCCATATTCTGGATGGACCACCTCTGTCTCCATGCACTTTTCTTCCCAGCAGCTGCCACAGCCTCTCCCTTCCTTTCTTCCCTAGTTTCCAAGAGCTCCAAACCAGGATGCATTTACTTGTGGAGCTGGAGCAGGTCTTTTGATGCCAAGGGAAAAGGATGCCAGCGGACAATGTCTGCAGTGATTCTGGCTGAGCTGGAGTGGTCCACAACAGACATGTCCTACCTGACACTCAGCACCTGCCCAGGTAGGAGCACTCATTTCCTGGGTAATGCTTTGCCTTTGATCCATGGGAGCAGGCTGGAGCTGGAGGCAGGTCTGGATTTATTTCAGAGCCCAGCAGAGAGCTCTGCTCTCCCCTCTGCAGCTCTGCAGTGCAGCTCCAGCACTGCGCAGCCTCAGCCCAGTACCAGCTGGCTGGAAATAACACCAGGGATAAATAATTACAGCTGCACCATCTGCCTGACAAGGGGGGACAGTCGAGGCTGGGGGGTCTTTCTTGCACAGGTTTTCAAAGCATAGAGCTCAGGGCTGGGCCCTGTGGAGCCACTGAGTGCATCTGTGGGCAGGGATGTCACACACTGGCCGCTGGGTTTGGAGACTGACAAGGAACAAACAAACCTGATCTGGTCAGCACTTCCCAAAACCAGTCTAAAAGAATTCAGGAGAAATCCCAAAGCATTTAGCACTAGCTTTTCTACACTAAAGACAGCTGGTTTATCTTCAGATGAATTCTTTCAGAGCAAGGTAGATTGGTATTTTTGTGCCAGGAAGGGAATTTTGCTGAAATACAGCACCCTGCATTGGGATCCTGCAGCTCTCCTGGAGCTCTGCTTTACAGCACAACAGACTCCCAGCCCCACAGTCTTTGCCCAGCTTTTTCTTCTGCTCTCACAGCAAGAGAGTACGTGTTCTGTGGGGATGAGAAGGGCAGTGTGTGGATGTACAACCTCTCCAGCCACAGCCCAGCCTGGGGCTCTGCCAAGGGGAAGCGCTCGGAGCGGAGGATCTCTCCCACACAGGTATGACTGAGGTGCTCTCTGCGCCTCCCTTCCACCCCGGGGCAGCTGATCCCAGTCTCCTGAGCAGCCTTAGCCCAGAACATGCCTCGTGTTTCCACACCCTTCCCTCACTAACAAGTAAAAGCAGCTCCAGAGTGTGGCCAAGGCCATTCACTGGGGACAGGAACGAGAAGCCGCAGAGCAAATTTGTCACCCCCTGCAGCTCTTCCTAAAAGAGCCCTAAAAAATGGTGGTTAAACTGAGGAGCACAAAAGCACAGGTGTGCAGGCACCACATGCCCCCGGGAGGGAAGCCAGAGTGAACATTCCCTGGCAGGAAAGGGCTCACTCACCCTTTTTCTGCCCAATATTTCCCTCTAGAGACAGTTTGGGCAGTTCCCTTGCCTGTCCCTCTGAAAGGACAATCACAAACAGTCCAAGGCTCTCACCCACTGCTCTGGAACTACATTAGACAGAGGTATGAAGTGACCCAGGGTTCTGTTATTTCCTGAATGGGAAGTAATTCAGGTTCCATTACAACGTGAAAGGGTTCTTCAGGTATTGGAAGAGGCTGCCATCCCTGGGGGTGACGCTCTGCTCTGCTCTGGGTGACAAGGTGCTGCTCAGTCACAGGTTGGACTCGATGCTCTGGGAGGTCTTTTCCAACCTCCACAATTCTGTGATCCCTCAGGTTTTTTGGAAGTGCATTGCCAAGCCACCAATCAGTTCCACTGGGACTGAGATAAAAGTTTGTTCTCACAAGCCCCTGTGCACTAAACCCCGGCCCTTCAGGAGTATCACACAGCTCACCAGCCCCTCAGGAGAAGGAAGAGCCTCTCCCTCAGGCTTCCCATGTCCCCTTCTGCTCTCCCCGCAGATCCTCAAGTGGCCAGAGCTGCGGGTGAACGGGGAGCAGCCCCCTGAAATCCTGGTGAACAACGTGGTGGCAGACCCTGCCTTCACCTACCTGGTTGTGCTGACCAGTGTGAACATCACAGCAATCTGGAAGAAGTCATAGTCCCCTGTGCCACAGCTCCACCCCCCTGCTTTCACCTCGTGCAGTATTAGTGACTGTTACCATGTGCCCATGAACGTTTTCTAGACCAGCTTTATGTGCAAGATGAAGAAAAAAAAAAACAAAACAAAACAACAAGGTAAAAGTTTGTTAAACTCATCAGTTCATTGTAAACATCTGGTTTCTTTTAACTGTAAGTTTTCACAATTTGTGCATTTGTTTTATAGAAATGACACTTAATAAAAACAAAATACCAGTTCAGTTGGCAGTGCCTGGAGTTTTTGGCAGGAGAAGCAGAGAATTCATCTGCAGCTGTCACTGAGCAGCTTCTCATGCTCGAATTGTACCCACAACACCCTCCCCAACAGCCCGGGACAAATATTTGCCTTTAGGCTCCAATTAGAAAACTAAAAATCACTTTAATGACTTCTCCACCAAATCCAACACGACATTTATCCTCTTGGCAAAGTGCCTGCTATGAAAAAACAACCAAAACACCAAACTCAAGATAATGCTGCTGCTGCTGCTGCTGTTAAAAATTAAACAGAAGTGGTACAAGGGGGAAAATATTTGCCATGAATGGAGGTTTAAATATTTCATCCACTAACAGACACATCATTCTGCCTCAGAAGGAACAGCCTGCTCCAAAGGGGGTTGTTTTACTCAATTCCTTCTTGTTTGTCCTTAATGGCAACCTGCAAAGCAAAAACAAAAATACACATGCTAAGACAAGAGTTGTTACTGAGCTGAAGACGGCTGTTCAATCATTCCTGACTCTCCTGTGAACCACAACCCACAGTGCAAATCTCTACAGCAACCAGAAGAATAATACTGAAATTAAAACCAACACTTATTTACACATTTGGTGCCCTGGTGCCTTTCCCCAGCACATCAGAGGACACAGGCTCCCTGATTTTGTCTGAGTAATATTTTGGGCAGGTTAAATCTCAAAATTCAGGGGGCTAAATCAATAAATAAACTGGGCAGAAGTGACAAGAAATGAAAATACCAGAATTTTGTCAGAAGTAAAAAACTAAACTAAAATAAAATAAAAATGCACTTAAGAGCAGCCAGGGTCTGCCATGCTTTGTCAGCAGCTGAACAACACAAGGAGGGTGGCTTGAATTAATTCATAAGCTTAAAACTCAGCAGTTTTAAGACACATGACCCCATCCCTTTGATTATTTACAACAAGCCCAAATACTTTAAAGGAAAAAAAAAAAAACCAAAACCACTTTACCCTGAACCTCTCCTCCAGGAGGGAGAGTTCACTGATGAGGTCCGTGATGGCGTTGGTGAAAGCTTCCTGGGGGCTGTAATCCGGCGTGGTTTGCACACGGATGATAATTTTATGTTCCAGGGGATGCGGGACTTTATACCCGGCGAACAACACCTGCGGGTCTTTGAGCAACTGCCTGCAGCGGGAATAAAAAAAACACCCCAAAAAGAGTGAAATGAAGGGCGGAAAAGCCCCGAACCTCCCCCGAAATCTCCTCCCCGCTTGAACTTACGACTTGATGATGTTCCCCAGCGTGTGGTCCTCCTTGTTGATGGTGAACAAGCAGGCGTTGGGCACCTTGGTGTCCTTGTTGATGGTGATCCTGGCGGGATTGTGGGAGACAGGGATGTTACCGACCCGTGCGGGCCGGGGAACAGCGGGGAACGGGGGGGAAAGGCCCGGGTTCCCTCCCCCCGGCTCCCCGCGGTCTGGTTAGGGTTTAATTCGCCGCCCCCCGGGTCTCCCCTCACTTTTTCTCGCCCTCGAAGAGCAGGAAGGACTCGAAGGCCGGAGGCGCGTTCATCCCGCCGTTGCTATGGCGGCCGCCGCTTCACTTCCCCTTCGTCACTTCCGGTCGCTCGGTGCGTCCCGCGGCCCCGCAGCGCCCCCTGGCGGGCGGGAGGACTCGGTTCAGGCAAGGCCCCGGCGGGAGCGGCGACACTCACAGAGCCACCCGTGCGGCCACCGGCGGTGCCAGGGGGAGAGCACACACCAGCGACACAGCGGTGTCCCCACTGGAGACACCACGGCGGTGACCAGCTGGCACCAGCAGGGGCATTGGTGACACCAGCAGTGCCACCATCAGGGCCACAAGCAGAGACTCCAGGGATGTCACCACTGCCAACAACAGGCCACCAGCAGAACCACCAGTGATGGCACCGACAGAACCACCACCAGCAGCAGCTGGGCCATCAGGAATGGCACCAGCAGGGACATCACGCAGTGGCACCTGGGCCACCATCAGAACACCAAGAGAACCCCCACCAGTGCTTTCATCAGGCCACCAGCAGAGCCACAGCGATGCCACCAGCAGGACCCTAAGAGATGTCACCAGTGTAACTGTCACCAGCACCACCAGTGCCCGTCCCCATCCCCAAGAGACAGACGGGACAAGGCTGCGGGGTACAAAGTGCCTTTATTGCCGCGGCAGGGCCCCGCGGGGACAGCGGCTCCCTCACGTCTGCAGCTGCAGCAGGGCCGGGGCCGGCGGCTGCGGGGGCTGCGCCCGGCGGTGACAACGCTCCAGCTCCCCCAGCGCCGCCAGGAGCCGGCTCAGCCCCTCGGGCAGCGGAGCGTCTGCGGGAGAGGAGAGGGACAGTGAGACCCCACAGCGCCCCTGGGGTCACCCCCAAACCACCACAGCCCCTGTGACCCCTGGGGACATCCCCCAACCAGAACATTCCCCACAGCACCCCAAAACCCCCCACCCCAAACCTACCTTCACCCCGGGGGCCGTTCTGGGCGTCCTCCGGCTCCAGCAGCTCCCAGTACTTTTCCCTGGGGAGAGGGGGAGGAGAGGGACGGGCCGGTGGCAGGAGGAGAAGGCGCTGCAGGGGAGGTGCAGGGGGTGTCCCGGAGGCAGGGACTCACCTGAGGGTCCCCCGGAGGCCCTGGAGGTGCTGGAAGAGGCGCTGAGCCTCCACCGTGGGGTCCAGGGGGTCACTCCAGTCCTGCAGGGTGACGCCGTGCCGGGTCCGGTCACATCCCAACCCTGCGGGACAGCAGTGTCACCGCACGGAGGGACCCCCCAGCACCCCCGCGGGGCTCCGGGGCCACCTCCCTGTACCTGTCCTGTCCCGCTGGTGGCAGCAGCTCCACTTGTCCCCGCGGAAGACGCCGGGGTGGTAGGAGCGGAGCACGCGGGGGTTGTTGCCGCACACCTTGCGCAGGGCCGACAGCCACTGGTTGAGCTCGTTGACACACTGCGGGGTTGGGGACAGTCAGAGGGACCTCGGGGCTGTGACACTGCCCGGGCTGTGACCCCGCAGTCCCCGCCGCACCTTGCACTGCAGGTAGGCTGTCTCCTGCTGCCCGCCCGCGGCCATGTAGACCACCTGCATGACGTGGGAGCTGCCGAAGCTCTTCTCCTCCACCTTCTCGGCCGCCAGGATGTCGCCCAGGGCGATGGCACCGATGCGCTGACGGAGGGGACACACACACAGAGGGGGTCAGTGCCACCCCGCTGCCACCCCCGTGCCCCTCCAGCACCCTCATACCTCTGCACTGGGGCTCTTGCCGAAGCTGAGGCACTCCCCGGTGAGGCAGAAATGGAGTTTCTTGCCGGCGGCAGCAGCGAGCAGCGGCCCCTTGCCCCGTGTCTTGTGCACAAGGAGCAGCCCCTCCTTCACCACGGCCGGGGGGGGGCCCAGCGGCCGCCCCTCACCCTCCTCCTCGCCCTTGTCCTCCTCCGTGCCCACCAGGCGGGTGATGAAGTCCCTCATGCGGGCGGTGCCCTGCTGCAGGGCGGGCAGCAGCGGGGACAGCCACGTCTCCTTGGCGCGCCCGGCCGCCGGCTCCATGTTCCCCACCAGCTGGATGGCCTGGGGACCGCGGGGGCGGCAGCGTCACCCCCAGGACACCCGGCTGTCCCCAGGTGGCCCAAAGCCCCGGCCCGGTGTCCCCTGTCGCACCTTGGCCAGCAGCAGCAGCGTGCGGCTGGTCCGCGCGTCAGCGTGCGCGTCCCGCAGCTGGAACAGCTTGGGCGTCATCACGGCCGGGGAGAAGAAGCGCAGGCACAGGAAGCTGGTGACAGCCACAAATTTGGCGTGCTGTGACCACCGAGGGGGTGGGGAACACACGTGAGGGTCTCTCCCATCGTGGGACTACCCCACGAACAGCGACGCACCGCTGTCCAGGGCTGCTGTCTGGGCGCACCGCGGCCCCGCTCGCTGCCCCCCTGCCCAAGAGGGGACCCCAGTGACCACAGCCAGAGAGCCCCGTCCCCCTGGGGGTGTCCCTGTTTGAGCCCACACCATCCCCCGCCACGGCCCGACCTGGTGCTGCGGGAAGCGCTCCCCGACGCGCTGGAAGAGCTGGCGGAAGGCGGCGCGGATCAGGGGGGGACACGCCGGGGCCGACCTGACGATGGCGTCCAGGAGCTCGCCCAAGTAGGACTGCAGGTGCTGTCGGCCCTGCTCGATCACCTCGCCCTCCGTCTGCACCCGGTGCAGCCCCGAGCACCTGCGGGCACTGTCACTGTCACCCCCCCGCGCTGGGGCCACCCCTGCCCTGCCACCCCACGAGCCCTTACCCGACGTCTTTGATCTCCACCTTGCCGGGGTCCAGCTCCACGTATTTCTTCTCCTCGAACACGCGGGTGATGGTGGGTCCCAGGACAAAGTGCAGGTATGGCATCCCTGTCACCTGCCAAGGGGCCACACAGGGGACAGTGATGGGCCACAGATTTGGCACCTGACACCCCCAGGGTCACCCAAGGGATTTCCTCCAGCCTCCCAACCCCAGGGGAAGGCATGAACACACCAGCCCTCCCAGTTCTTCTCCTGGGAACAGCCCAGGGCCAGGATGACCTGGGAAGAGCAGGGTTTGGGTGGTGTGGCACCTTGAGGAAGGACTCCATCGACTTTGAGGCCAGAGAGTTGCTCCGGAACAGAGTGTTGGGCTCACCTGAAAAACAGGAGAGAGGCCATGGCCTGGGGGATGGCCCTGGGCAATGCAATCATGGGGGTCATTCCCAGAGGCTGTGCCCTTCTGCCCTGGCCACTTCCATGGGGGTTGTGGGGATTTCCTAACCAGCCCATGAATTGCTGAGATGAACCCAACAGATTCCACAGAGTGATGGCTGAGCCTCAACCATCACTCCCAAAAAAATCCCCACAAAAGGCCCTGGAGGTTTTGCAGCCTCAGGAGATGATGAGAAAGCCTCCAGCTCTACTGCCCACTCCAGCCTTACAGGGCTTGGCCAGCTCCAGCTCGAAGAGCAGGTCCAGGAACTCCTTGACCAGCCCCTGGCCCAGGAAGAGTTTGACCAAGTTGATGGCGACCTCCTGCCGGCACTCAGCCGTGGTGGTTTCGTCCAGGAGGGTGACCAGGTGCACTTGGCCATCCTGGAGGGAAGAGGCACCATAACGTGACAGCCCGAGGCAGGCAGAGCCCACAGAGTTGGGAAAGGTGGGTGCTCCAGCAGGGCTGGGCATAGACCCCTCACCTGGCGCCCCGACTTCACCTCCTGGCACAGGAGCTGCACCAGGGGCTGGTAGCAGTGGGAGGGAAGCACCGTCTCATCCCGAAGCTTCACCTGCAGCTGCAGCGAGCCCAGGCTGCCCCGGCGCCTGCAGGAGCACGGGGTGGGTGGGTGGGTGGGTGGGCGGAAGGAAGGAAGGAAGGAAGGAAGGAAGGAAGGAAGGAAGGAAGGAAGGAAGGAAGGAAGGAAGGAAGGAAGGAAACTTCACCAAGCAAGAGGTGGCCAAACACCCCAGGCTACCTCTCTGAAGTGATGATGCTTCCCAGTAAAACCCCCCTCCCTAATGCCACTGAGGGCACTCTGACCCCACCACAGCACACCCCAGCACCCTGTGCCAAAACTCACTCGTCCTGTGTTGGTTTGGACTTGTCCGGCCACAGCCTGAACCACCCCTCCTCCTGCCCGGCCACTTCCAGCCCCTGGATGCTGAACACCACCTGCGAGGGGAAGGCAGGAGAGAGCTGGGAGTGCAGCTGGGCAGGACCCGGCAGCACTGACAGGGTTTGGGGCTCACCTTGCCCAGGAAGTCATTCCTGCCGACCAGGTCCCAGTCCCAAACCTCCACGCAGAGCTTCTCCCCGGCGGGCTCGGCCAGCTCAAACTCAAAGGTCTCGTTCCAGCGCGGGTAACAGGATTTCTTGACCACCTGCAAAGGCAACAGCTTTGTCCCCTCTTGTGGGTGGGTGTATCCCTCAGGGACAGCAAGCTGGGGATGCTGGGGGACAGGGATAGCTCCAGGTTCCCCATGGATTGACTCCACCTGCAGCCTCAGCAGGTTGGGGATGGCTGGAGCTGCACTCACGGTGCTCTCCTGTGTCTTCCCGTTGTAGCGCAGGCGGACAAAGGGGTCAGAGGCACCATTCCGGTCCTTCCTGGCCAAATCCCTGGCCAGAAGAGGGGGAATTTACCAACAACCTCCAAAACCACCTACAGGCACCCGTGGCACCCACTCCCCTCTCAGGAAATCTCAAGCTACATGTCCCAAAGAACACAGATGAGGCAGACCCTGCCCCAGCACTCGCTGGGTGATAAGGAGGATGCTCTGCACCCAAAGGAATGTGAGGAATGGCTGAGGGAGCTGGGATTGTTTAGCCTGGAGAAAAGGAGACTCAGAGGTGACCACATCACTGTCTACAACTCCCTGAAAGGTGGCTGTGCTCAGGTGGGGTTGGTCTCTCTCTCCCGGCAGCAACTGACAGAATGAGAGGACACAGCCTCAAGCTGTGCCAAGGGATATACAGGTTAGATATTAGGAGAAAGTTTTTTACAGAAAGAGTGATGAAGCACTGGAATGGTCTGCCCGGGGAGGTGGTGGCATCACCATCCCTGGATGTGTTTAAAAAAAGACTGGTTGTGGCACTTGGTGCCAGGGTTTAGTTGGGGTGTTTGGGCTGGGTTGGACTCGATCTTGAAGGTCTCTTCCAACCTGGTCATTCTGTGATTCTGTAAACTGAGCCGTGGAGCAGCTCAGACTCACCACCCATGTCCCAGCTGCACACACAGCCCCTGTCACCCTGGTGTCCCCTCTCACCTGGCCTCCAGCACGGAGCAGCGCAGCCGCCGGCTGCCCTGGCTGCCCAGGACCTCCACCCGCAGGTGGATCTCCCCCTGCACCTCCTCGTCAGGGTCCACCTCGCTGAGGCTCATCCAGCCACTGTATCCTGTGGGAAAAGGGGGGATCCCCACCAAAGGGTCATTGGGGAACCCCTCAGGACCAGCTTGTCCAAAGGGTGGGAGATGGGTCCCTCCTGGGACCCCCCAGCCACTCATTCCCCTACCCTTGGGGTGCTCTGCCAGCATGTCCCGGGTGATGCAGACCTTCCCAATAATGTCATCACGGCTGGAAAACAAAAGTGGGAAGCAGGACACGGCATGGGATTGGTGCCCAGGTAGGACAGTCCCCACTTTGGGGAATCCTGGACTGGGGCCACCACAGTAGAGCACAACAGTCACCCTCTGCTGGCCAATATCCTTGGGAGATAACTTCACCCCTCTGTGTCCCAAAGCCCAGGGCAGCGTGGCCAGGTTTGGTGGATTCTCCGGTGTCCCCAGCAGGGCTGAGCATGCAGGGAGCCAAAGGCACCGAGGGAGTCCCCAGCACACCTGAGTGCGTCCTCGTCCATGACGTAGATGGAGATGCTGTGGAACCCGGGCTGGAGCTGCACCTCGTATTCCTCCCCCCAGAACGGGGACAGCGTCTTCCACACCGTGGCAGTCCTGTGGGGCAGGTGGCACTGGTGACAGGGGGGACAGGGCTCCCTCTCTGGGGTACTCCCCAGCCCTGGGACCTTCCCAGCTGGGGGCAGCACCCAGAGTTTGGGAGCCTCAGCTGGGGCAGGGATGAGTGTCTGTCCTTGTCCTGTCTTGTGGCTCTGGGCTGGCAAGACACAGGGGTGGGGCATAGGGCAAGGGAACCATGAGCTGTTCGGACTCTTCTGTGTCTGCAGGCGCATCCCAGCCCAAAGCAGGGAATAATAATGAATTAGAAATAATGCTCTTAACAATAATGTGCCTGCAGCAGATGGAGACACCTGCCAGGAGCAAGGTTTGGGGCTCCAACAGTTTCAGGGACCAGCTAGGCACGTGGGCCACTCACCTGATGATGGCCTCATCGTCGATCTTCACGATGCAGTACGGGTCACTGCTGCCTGTGCTAGAAGGACAAGGGACAGCTCTGTCAGTGCCACCAGCCACAGCCTGGCCACCACCCAACCCACAGGACTCTCATGGCCACGGGTCACCAAAGCCTTCAGCCCTGACAACCCCACAGAACAGAGACCTTTGTAGAGACTAAGCCCTGAGGGGGAGGCTGGGGTTTGACTGAGGCTGCCAAAGGCTTCCACGGGGGGACTTGGCCACAGCTGCCAGCACAGGGTGACCCCAGCTTGGCTTCCAGACCGGGGACACCCCTCCCTGACCGTGTCCGGCCGCTGTGTCCTGCTGGCTGCCAGAAGTGGCTTTTCCTCTTCCACACAGGAAGGCAAGGAGCAAACAAACCCCACCCTTTCCCCAAAACAGCTTCGGGCACCTGCAGGAATGAGGCCACAGCAGCCTCCTCCTCCAGCCCCAGAGTGACCCCAGACCCCCAACACTCCCACAGGGATGGGGACACCCCTAGGGACACCCCCAGGGATGCAGAGGGTGTGAAGGGCAGCCACCACCGTGCTTTGCCCATGCTTCCTCCCTGGGGACAACCTGAGTCACCATTGCCAAGAAGTAATCACGGTTTTACAGCTTCATCAGAAACAGGGTCAGGGGTGGGGACTCTGGCCAGGGACAGAGGAGCCAGGACCTGGGGACTGGCCAAGGTCATGGAAAGGTTGTGGCTCCCATCCCACTGGCACGGGACAGCTCGGAGCACGGATAACTCATTAACACCAACCCCAGTGGCACTGTCAGCCAGCCACGAGTGTCCTGGAGGAAGGGAGGGTGCACAGGTGGGGGCCTGGGGACCACAGGCACTGAGTGATTTTCACATCCCAAATCCAGGGAGGCTAAGAAGCAGCTGCTGGGGGCATTGGAAGGGTTTTGGGGACAACTGAAAGAGTTTGGGGGAATCCAAAGAGTTTTTTTAGGAGGGGCTGAAGGAGTTGGAGGGGACTGGAAGAGTTTTGGGGGATTCAAAAGGGGTTGGAGGGGATTGAAATGGTCTTGAGGAGGACTGAAAGGGGTTTTGGGGGAATCAAACAGGTTTGGAGGGGACTTGAAAAGGTTTTGAGGGGGACTGAAAAGAGTTTTGGGGAAATCAAGCAGGGTTGGAGGGGACTGAAAGGGTTTGGGGGCTCCCTGCCCTGCTGAACACGGCCGCAGGGATTTCTCTGGGCTGTGCATCCCGGGTACCACAACAACATCCCTGTTCCCAGGCACTCGCATCCTCCTGGCCCCGAGGGGCCGGGAATGCAGCAGGTTGCCAAGAGCCGCTCTCTGCCTCCTGCTCCCATTCCATCCCAGGCGCCCTCCGGAGAGGATTTTTGAGGAGAGCCGCGGGTGAAGTGCCATTAAGCGGAGCGCATTGCTGACATTTCCTGCCTTGTGCAAACCATCGGGGATGCCGGGAGCGGGCAGGCGGAAAGGGAACAGCTGCCCGCTCCAGCTGCGCCCGGCAACGCAAACCCTTGTCCCCAGCGTGGGGACATCCAGCACCGCCGCGTCTCCTGGACGCAGGGTGCCGGGAAACCACGCGGGCATCGCATTTTCCAGGGATTCAAACACAGCATGGGCACAATCCACAGATGTGCCCGAGCTGCCGCGCCAGACGCAGCCTTTGGATGAGGAGAAATCCCTGCAGAGCATCCTTGTCCCGGGATGTCGCCAAGGGATTTGTGGCGCTGTTGGCTCGGTGGGTGCGGGGCTGGCTTAGGCACCCACCCCAGCACGGCTGGGTGCAGAAAAGGAGCTGGAAAGGGGAAGGCCGGGCTTTGGAAAGAGGAAATGAGCCCAGGCAGGGCTGGGGGAAGGGGGGGGGGGGGGAAAGGAACCCGCAGCCGCCACTCCGGCAGCAAAGGAGCCGCGGAGGGATGGAATTAAAAATTAACTGGTGTAGGCAGCAGTGCTGCTCTGGCCCTGGGGGGTGGTGAGGAAATGAATAAAAATTTAAATAAAAAATAGAACGAAATAGGAAAGGAACAATGGGATGATAAATTGAAGAAAAATCGAATAAAATAATAAAAGGAAAATAGAATTTCAAAACGTAAGAAAAAGAAAAGAAAAATTGAATAAAAAAATTAAAATAGAATTAAAGATAAAAGAATACAATAAAACACGAGTATTAAGAAATACAAAGAAGAAAAAGGGCAAAAATGAAAGAAAAAAATAAATAAAAATAAATAATGGAATAAAAAGTTAAAACGGGGAAAATACTGAAATAAAAATAGAATAGATTAGAATAAATTAAAGATTAAAGATTATTGGCATTATTTATTATCCTAACATCAAAATAATCCAATAGAATAAATAAATAATAAAACAGAAGCGCAAATAAAAGAAATTAAATGTCACATTTAAAAAATCAATACTAAATAAAGTAAATTTTAAAATTAAAGACCATTCAAAAAAAAAAAATCAGGTAGACCCTTTCCCTTGCTATCCTGGGATAACGATGAGGGGAAGATTTGGCAGCCTCAGCTCCCATCACTCCCTATGCCAAATCCTGAGGGATCCGGGGGTTCCCCATGGGGATCTGGGGGTGCTCCATCACTCCTGGCTGTTGCCAGCAGGGTCTGAGCTGCCCGTGCAGCGGGGACACCCCGCAGAGGGAATTCCCCGGAGGAAACCAGCGATCCCAAAAGCCGTGCCAGGGCAGGGAACCGGATCCCCTGAGGCGCTGCGCTGCGGGGAGGGGGCCGGGGCCAGACACGGCCAAGGTCGCGCTCGGGTTTCCCTCCCCGCTGTCCCAGCCCAGCGCCACGTCCCAAAGCCACCGGCCCGGAAAGCTCCGCTCCAGGCGCTGTGGCACGGCGGCTTTGCGGCTCTCCCAAAATCCAGAGCCTCCCAAAATCCAGAGCCTCCCAAAAGCCAGCGCCTGCCCACGCTGGGTCAAGCTCTGGCGGGGAGCTGTGCCAAGGGATTTAAAAATCAGGCCCTCCTGACACACGGGATTTAAAAAAAGAAAAAAAAGAAAAAAAAGAAAAAAAAAAGTAGAAGAAGAAGAAAAAAAAAAAAAAAAAAAAAAAAAAAAAAAAAAAAAAAAAAAGGAAAGTCATGTTTCTTTCCTTGTTTATCCTCTTTTTCCATGACGGCTGCAGGGATTTTTTCTGGTTTTCCGGCTGCCGAGCGCTCCTCAGCAGCTTCCCGCTGCCTTGGTGGCGGCTGGAGGCAACCCGGTGCTGTCCCCACATCCCGACCCACAAGGATCAGAGCGATGAGGAGAACACCGAGATTTTCTGGGAGGGAAATCCCGATCCAAGGGCTGCCCCCCGGACCTCAGCCAGGTGGGATGGAGCCGGGGCTGGGAACGGGGCAGCCCCTGCTCCTTTGGGAACGGATGTAGCGGGTCCTGCTGCGCATCCGGGGGTCCCTGCGAGGGTCCCTCTGTGGTGGGGACAGCTCTGCCCCATGGCAGCACAGGGGGAGCCCCTAGAGAGGGAGCACAGCTTGGGGTACCCAAAAAACTGCTGGGGGCATCCCACAGCACGGGGAGAAACCTCAACCCCATCCCGGGGGGTGTCCCCAAATCGAGGAGGAATCACAGGATTTCCGAGGGAGCCCCCAAAGCGCTAAGAACTGCTGGGGGCACATAAAAATGTCCTGAAGGGAACCCCCCGAGCAAGGGGGATCCCAAAGCCACGCTGGGAGAACCCACAGAGCAAGGGGCATTCCAAAGCCACCCTATGGCGAACCCCCAAAGTAGATGCACTGCTGGGGGGGTACCCCAAATCTACCCTGAAGGGAACCCCCAAAGTAAACACACTGCTGGGGGGCGGAGGGATCCTAAAGCTGCCCTGGGGGGAATCCTCAATGCAGGGCGACTCCAAAGCCGCCCTGGAGGGAACACCCCAAGGGGTGATACCCCAAAAGGGGATCCTAAAGCCACCTGGGGGTGAGCCCATAAATCACATACACTGCTGGGGGGGAGGCCCAAACCATTCTGGGCAAGCTCCCAAAGCAGGGAGGACTCTCTAAGGCCACCCTGAGGGTGGTGTCCCCATCAGGGACCTGTTGGGGGGACACCCCGCAGCACTCCTGGGAAAGCGGCGAGTCCCTCCGGGATGCCCCCGCCCCGAACACCTCCCGGCCGCCGCGGGGGCACTCACATGTCCTTGGCGGGCAGGTTCTTGCCCTCCACGATGCGGATGGAGAGGGCGCTGCGCCGGGCCATGGCGGGCGGGCGGGCAGCCGTGCCGAGCGGAGCCGAGCCGAGGCAAACGGCGCCGAGCGCGGCCTCGAACCCGCGGTCCCGAGCACAGCGCCCATGTGCGGGCCGGCGCCGGCGGCCGCCAATCAGCGCGGGGGGGCGGGGAAAGGAGGCGTGGCCTGGACCACATCCGCGACGCCCATTGGGTGATGCTATGGGCTGTGGGCCAGGGGGTGCGGCCTGTGCGAGGTGGGCGGGGCCGGGCTCCCCGCGTTGCCGGGGTCCCGCCGGGGTCCCCACGCTGTGTCCCCTCGGTCCCCTCGGTCCCCTCGGTGCCCCTCAGCCCCTGGCACCGCCCGCCCGGCCCGGTGCCCGCCTGGATTGAACCAAACCCACACCAGACCCCTCCGCGGCCCCCCGAACCTTGGGGGCTGCAGCGTCGGCCGCGCTGCTCTGCATCCCAAACCTCCACCGTTCTATTAATTTTTATGCGATTTTTTTTGTTGTTGTTTTTAAAGTACTGCGCCTCCCGGCTGCAGCACACCCGGGGACAGGTGGCATTTCTGGGTGCTTGGTCCCCTAAATACCAGCGGAGGGACGGGGAACTCCCCCCGCCGTGGCGAGACCCGCCTGGGCTCGAGGACTCGGCACCCAAAGCTGGGGCTCAGGGCTGTGCCGGCCGGGATGGTCCTTGGCATTTTCTCCGCGGGGACACTATGGGGACACTGCAGGGACACGCTGGGAACACGCTGCTCTGTTCCTACAGCGCTGCCCCTCTGCCTCCCCCGCACAGGGGGACAGCAAGGGGACAAGGGGTACTCCCCGGCACCATCCCACGAGCCCCCCGTGCGCCAGCTCCAGCCCCACAGGCGGTCGGGGCCACACGTCCCACCTCCAGCAACGCACGCAGGTGGCAGGTGACAAACCCCCCACAGCCCTCGGAGCGCTTTGCAGGCGAAGCAGCTGTTTTATTTCGGGGCACGGGGTGTAGGGCGGAGAGGACCCGCGTTTGCCGGATGGAACCATCCCTGCGCTGCTCCCACGCTGATCTCGGCAGGAGTTAATCGCTGGATTTGCTCGATTTCCCTTGGCCGGGCTCCACGGAGGCGGCTCCGGCAGCGGGGGGGCAGGTTGCTAGCACCCCTCCCGGGCGGCACAAGGACACCCCGTCAGGGCGCTGTGACCGCCCTGGGGCGTCAGGGTGATGCTGCCCTTGGCGTGGCGCCTGCGGGGGAAAAACGGGGCTTTTAGTGTTTGTGTGTGATGTGTACAGGTACACACACACCTGCCCTGACCCCACCCACAACGGGATTGTCTCCAGCGCCAGCGGGGTCTCGTCACCCATAGCCCTGAGATAAGAGATCCACGCCTTGCTGTAGGATCAGGAATGATGGATTCTGATTCTTCCAGCTGCTGGAATCAGCTTCCCCTCCCCCCCAGCCCACTCCTCACCAGTGCAGGATCAGCCCCCACATCCCCCAGATGGGGATCAAGGACACCCCCCGGGGCAGGATCGGCCACATCCCCCAGATCGGGATCAAGGACACCCTCCGGGGCAGGATCAGCCCCACATCCCCCAGAACAGGCTCAGGGACACCCCCGGGGCCGGATCCGACACCCTGGGACGCTAGTCTCCTCTTGGGATCTCATGGCTCTCAAGAGAAACCCGAGCTGCCCCCTGGATGGATTGAGTCATCTCGGGGTGTGGGAGCCCCTCCTCTGGGCTTGCTCAGGGAGAAAGCATTGTAGGACAAAAGAGATTGGGGAAACACCCCCCCACACTCACCACCCCCACCCCACGGGGCATTTCGCTGCCCCTCACCCCAGCATCAGGGCTGGGGGGGTCAGGCTCCCCTCGCTGCCCTACACCCAGGGGACTTTTCCCCATCTGAAGTGGGCACAGGTGACAAAGATCACCAAGCTGGGTGTGACAATGTGTCCCACCCCAGAGCACCCCCGGCCACACCCTGCCCCGTGCAGCCGCTGCCTCCCACCCAGCGCCGGGGCTCAGAGGGGGGGTTCAGGGACCGTGGGGCTTTCCAGGAGGCCCCTGGAGTCACAAACAGGCGGCACAGGTCGGGCACAAAGCTTGCGGAAAAGCCTTTAATGTCCTGCTCCCATCCCGGGTGGCGGCTCCCGGGCCCGTGCCACCCGCAGGGATGGAAGGCGGCGGGTCACATTTAGCCCCTCATTTACCGGGGGGCGCGGGGGGTGCCGGGGGGCAGCGGGGGCTCAGAGCCGGGCGGCCGGCTGGTCATAGACGTGGTGGGTGTTGTACCGCCGCACCGTCATCGACTCCGGCTTGCTGAAGGTGCTGCTGCTACCGCAGGAGTCCGAGCTGGGGAGGGAAGGCGGGGGCGACGATGAGGGTGGTGACCAAGGGATGGCGGCGTCACCCTCTGACGCCGGTCCTGCGCGCCCAGCACCCTGGGTGGGACTCGTTGGTGGCACTCACCCCCAGAAGAAGAGCATGGCCACCAGTCCGGCCAGAAGGATGGCGAAGAGGATGGAGAGGATGGTGGTGATGGCGATCATGTCGGCGCTGTGCCCACTGCCCGCCGTGGAGATGCTGCTGAATGGCTTGGCTGCGGAGAGAGCAGGAGGAGAGGGAGCAGGAGGCAGGGATCCACACCCCGGAGTGGCTCAGGGGGTCCGGATGGGGGACAGTGTGTTGGTGTGTGCCAACACAACGTGCCATCACACCGTGCCACCATATAGGAGTGAGACCCACGGCAGAGCCCTGCTTCAGTTTCCCCAGCTGCTCACAGGAGCCCAAACCACTGTTGCTCAGCATTCAGCCCCCTGGGACCACCCCACACGCCCAGGACCACCCTGTATCCCCCCTCGATGGCTGTGGGCTGGGTGGGGCACAGGACGAGCCAGGTACCTGTTCTCAGTGTGATTGGCACCGACCAGGCTGTCTCAGCCACGGGCACAGAGCCCTCCAGGGCGAGGAACTTCACCCTAAGATGGGAAGGGAGGTTGGCCACGGTCCCGTGAGCCAGCGGGCTGCCGGCAGCCCTTGAGGCAGGCAGGTCCCCACGAGCAGGCTCACCGGTAGGGCCCGGGGACGGGCAGGGGGCCATTGCAGGTGGGTCTTTTCTCATCCTGGGTGCAGCTCGTCTCGCTGCCGACCCGCAGCACCGCGATCTCCCCTTCGGGTTTGGGGCAGGGGTAGGCGCCCAGGGTGGCATTGAGGGTCATGTAGGCACGGACGGGGTCAGGGAAGCCCTGGAATGCAGTCTCGGAAGTCCCCGGCCTCTCGGTGTTGTTGAAGGAGGATGCGGCTGCAGGGGTGGGGATGGGGGTGAGGAGGGGTTGGCGGGGGGTACAGGGACACCCCCTGCACGCCCCCTGCCCGGGGCTGCTCCCACCTACCCTGCTCCAGGGCCACCACCAGCCAGATGACAGCGTTGCCGTAGTCTTCGAAGACGCAGCGGGGCTGGTCCACCACGAAGGTGGAGGCGGTCCTCACCCCTTCCAGCACGGGCTCCGTGGTCAGGGCTGGCCTGTAGCCCAGCTGGGCTGCGGTGAGAAGCCAAGGGGGTGTGATGGGGGGTGTGGATCCCCCCCGGCCGCAGTGCCGGGGCTCCGGGTGGGGACAGGGACAGGAGGAAGCTGAACCCTGGGGTCTCAGCAGTGGGGCCTCTGCTTCCCTCCCACCCCCAGTCTGGGCTCAAAAATAGGTTTCATTAAAAGGTACAAAGACACTCCATGCTCTCAGCTGGGGGAGGAACACCCGTGCAGGACTCCCAGAGGACATGGGTAGGTGACAGCAGGGACACTTGGGGTGGCACCCAGAATGGTGGGGGCAGCAGCTGCCCTACTCCTTCAGGTACAGGGGGTCCTGAACCAGAGAAACCCACAGCGTGCCAGTCAACCAATATCAGAGACACCGGAGAGCAGAGGTGACACCCAGAATAGGATCCAGAGTAGGGGGGGCATCAGCAGCCCTACACCTCAGCAGGGTCCTGGTGCCGTGCACAGGGGATCCCCGCAGTGCCAAGGGGAATCCCGATCCCATCCCGATGGCGTGGCTGGACTCACCAATGCCGTGGGCCGCGGGCAGGAGCAGGAGGAGCAGCGGGATCATGGTGCGGACGCCTGCGTGCCGAGGGCGGGAGTGCGGGCGCTGAGGCTCCGCGTCCCGGTGGGACCCGCCTGTGGTCACCAACCGCCCACATTCCTGCAGCGGCCCCGTGGCAAACAGGTTGGGCTCGTTTCCCCGGGAGCATTTGTTTTGTTTGAGCGCCCGCCGGCGAGGCGTGCTGAGAACCGCTGCGTTTGGGGCGTGGGTTGGGTGACAGCTCCCCCCTGGCCGTGGGCAGGAGGGGATATCCCGTGGTCATGTGCCCCACACACCCCACCAGTGGCAGCAAGTGCCCCCCACACCGACACCAAGTGCCACCAAGCCAGGGCCCCACGTGGTTTTTGAGGTCTCTCATCTTCACAGTCCCACCCTGCGTGGCCAAAGACCAGGAGGAGACAGTCGCAGATGTAAAATCAGATTTTACTTGGCAGGACAGCTCACGTCTAGTGGAAGGTGTCCCTGCCCGTGGCAGGGGGGCTGAAACGAAGTGGTCTTTATGGTCCCTTCCAGCCCAAACTGTTCCATGATTCTCTGACACAGAGCAGGGGGTTGGGGGACAGAGTGGCACCGCCCTGGGGGGCTGCACCCACAGCCGGGGGGCACGGGCTGGGGCAGGGCCGGGGGGATGTGGTGGGTCCGGTAGGATCTGCGGATGAAGGCGTCGGTCCCCAAATCCCGGCGGCACAGGGAGCCCCACACCTTGGCACTGCAGGGAGACAAGCAGAGGCATCAAGTGGGGTCTGTGGGGCTCTGCACCAGCCACCCCCGAGGGGCCCTTTCTCCTGCAAACCACCGAAAACCCCCAATTTAAGAATAAAAGGCTTTCTCAAAGTTAAAAAGATCTCCATTTCTTTGCTGATGGGGTTGCCAGGTTGCAGTGTTCTCCTGAGACCCCTGCAGACTCTGCCCCCCCAGCAACCCCCCGTACCCCAGGGCTCCGAGCACGGCGGTGGCCAGCACGGCCCCCAGGCTGGCCAGGATGGAGGCGATCACCACCACGGCACTGCCACGGCCAGCGGGCGCAGGGTCGATGGTGCTCGGGCTGGCGGCTGGAAGGAGGCGGGATGAGGGATGGGCGGGAACACGGAGGCCTCGGGGGCGCCGTGATGGATGGGGGGAGCGGGGATCACTTCTCCCCGCAGGTTTTGGGGTGATGGCACAGGGCTGGTGATGTGCCAGCACCCCAAGCAGGCAGGTGCAGGGGACCCGCGAGGGGGTGGCAGTGCCACAGGTACCTCTGCGCAGGAGGATGGGCTCGGACCACCGCGTCTCCGCTTTGGGGCCGCCGCAGCCCATCAGCAGGAACTTCACCCTGCGGTGGGCACGGGGGTGATACCGGGGGGGTGAACCTGGGTGGAGAGTCACCCCAGCGGGGATTTGGGGCTTCTGGCCTCACCTGTAGGGTCCGGGGGAGGGCAGGGGCCCGTTGCAGGGGTCCTGTCTGCCCTGGTCCCGGCACGCCGTGTCACTCCCGACCCGCAGGACGAGCGGACCCGGTGCCGAGCAGGAATACGCGGCCGCCGCCGTCTCCAGAGTCATGTAGGAGCGGGCGGTGGGCAGCTGTTTGTACGGGGGCACGTCAGCCCGGGACGGGGGGTTTCTGAAGGCGGCTGATGCTGCACGGCACAGATGGGGATGAGAGATCGCAGTGAGGGTCCCCCATGTCCCCAGCCACAGCGGGGACGTGCCGGAGCAGCGACTGCTCACCGTTGGCAAAAGCCACCGCCAGCCAGACGGCGTCGGAGGCATCGGCGTGGCCGTCGAAGACACAGCAGGGCCTCTCCAGAGCGAAGGTGGTGGCGGTGACCTTGCCCAGCAACGCCATGGGGGACACCTGGGGCACGTAGGGCAGCTGGGCTGGGGGAGTGGGCAATGAGCGAGGGGACCCCGCTGTTCTGCCCCGCTCAGGAGGTGCCTGACCCAGCCCGCACCCACACCAGTGTTGGCACAGGGGGTTGGCACAAGGTGCCAGCATGAGGGGGACAGCACTGCTGTGGGGACCCCCCAGCCATGCCCAGCCCCATAAACCCTTCCCCGGCACAGACCTCTCGCAGCCCCTCCAGGCCCCGGTCCCCCGCTGCCCTGTCCCCCCGGGAGTCACCCAGGTCCGCGGCTGTGCTCATCCCAGCCAGCGCCAGCAGCAGCCACAGCAGCTCCATGGCGTCGTCCCGGTGGTGCTGGATGTGCTGTCCTGCTCAGCTCACCCCGTCCCACTGCCGAGGGGACGGGCTGCCCCCAGCGCCCCCGCAGCAGGGACCGCCTGTCCTGGGGCCGGGCCCTCCCAGCCCCGCATTCCTGCACCGGCTCTGCCGGCCCGGCCGGACCCCGCGGGCACGGGGGACAGCCGAGTATCCCGAGTCACCCGCTGGTCCCAAACCCGCTGGGAACCGTCCTGCAGGACCCCCGAGGCATCTGCGAGGAGTCAGGGCACAAGACAGTCATATGAAAGGGGAAACTGAGGCAGAGGAGGCACTGGGGGCGATGTTCCAGGGTGGGTTGGCAGGACTCACAGTCCTTGTTGGCGCTATGGGGCCAGCCAGACAAGTCGTCCTGGACCCCCACTCGCCCCACCAAGACCCACATCCCTGCGGATAACTTGTGCCCACCAGGCCCCCGGAGCCAGGGGTGAGCCCGTGCCCGACTGGTTCGGGTGCAGCCAGCCCTGCCCCGCGGGCAGGGAAGCGCTGCGGAGCATCACACCCGAACGAACCCAAATCCCAGCGTTCAGGTGAAAGGTCCCACCCAGCACTAAGAGCGCGGAAGCATTTCCAGCTCTGGGGCCACCCCACGCTGCCATTTCCCCATCTCTCGTACCCCTTCCAGGCCCTTGGGATGGGGTCAAGGACATGGCCGTGGAGCGGGAGCGCCCCGGGGTTCAGGAGCCCCTCACCGCCGCTCCCCCCGCAGAGGTTGGAGCACTGCTTCTCCCGTGTTTGCCGAGGGGAGCGGCTGCCCACTCCTGCGTGGGAGGAGATTTCCCCCTCCCCTTCCCAAGGGGCCGGGACCGCGCCTTCAGATTAAATGGAAATGGGGCATTCGAAGATTACACCGTCCAGCTGCAGAGGGGAAAAACAGGCGCAGCTGCAGCCTCCGTCCCTCCTCCTTCTTTACCCCCACCTTATCTCCCACTCCTATCCAGCAACACCTGCCTCGGGGACCCCCCCAGGTTTCCCCAGACCCCTCCCTGGTGCTCCCTGGCCAGCAAGGTGCCAGCAGCAAGGTGAGGGGCAGGGTGGGTGACGCAGAGGGGTGACGCAGGGGGACAGTGAGTCACGGTTTCAGCTGCCGGTACCCAGCATAGCTGCGGGGTCAAGGCTGGGCTAATAATAACCACCCTGTGGCAGATGAGCCATCACCGCAGGGGCTGGGAGAGACACCCCCCTCTCCTCTCCCTGGGGCTCCAGCTGGGGATGGGGGACACACAAGGCTTTTGGTCAAATGTGCCTGGGAACATCATAAGCATTTATTTGGGGCTCTGTCCCCTCCTGGCTCCATGGGTAGGCTTTCACCTCACCTTTCAAAGCATCGCCCTGTGCCTGAGCACCTGGCTCTGCTCCTTTTCAGCCCTTGGATCCCCCTGCCATGGGGGCTAGGCCACCTAGGGCCCAGCACAGAGGACAAGGATTTTAGGAGATGCCTCGTGTCCAAAAACTGAGCTGCTGAGCTTGGCTGGTTCACCACAGCCCACTGCCCCTGCCCTGGACCAGCCCAGATGCAGGGAGGCTCCAGCTGATTCACACCCAGCAGCAGCTGCAGGAGGTGCCTTGGGCCAGGCTCAGCAGGAAATTCTTGCTCTGTACAGGGCTGAGTGAACCCTGCTTCAATTTTTGCTTCAATTCACTGCTTTGATTGCTGGGATGACATGATTCAAGGCTACAAAGCTAAGGTTTCAACTCAAGACCTCTCCCTTTTGCAAGCAGGGTGGGAGGGGAGCAGACAGAGCCCGTTTGTGGAGAGTTTAGTAACACAGACACGTCACTGCAGCTCCCAAGGAGCTGCCATTCCTGCAGCATGCCCAGATATCACTGGCTGTTTGAGGGTTTCCCCTTAGAGGCTGCAGGCACAAGATGGACACTGGGGAAAGCTCCACCCCTCAACAGCTCAGAAAAACCTTTAATTTTTATATTGGCATGACAGGAAGCAAAGTGCCCCTCAGCTGGTCCAGGATGTGCTGCTCCCAGGAGGAGGCCAAGGTAGTGCTGCCACAAAGCCCAGACACGGCCAAGATTGCCCAGGAAGGAGGTGAAATGGCGGATGGCACCAGTGCCAAAGGGAGGGATTGGATGGATTTAATGTGCAGCTGGGTCTGGTGGCTACAGGGAGGGGAAGAACCAGAAACAGCTCTTCATAAGATATCCGTTCCCAGGTGACAAGAAACAGCTCTTCAAAAGACATCAGCTCCCCTGTGACAAGGAGCCTGGGGACAATGTACAGTAGGGCCACCGGGACTGGGGCAATGTCCTGTTTACAAGGTGACGGCATCCAAAGCAGGAACAGGCTCCCAGCCAGAGCATCACTGCTGGCAGCTGGGCTGGCCACCACTGCAGCTGGGAGGAAGGTGACTGTCACCAGCTGGTGGCACCAGCATCCCTGCAGCAGCAACAGCACAAAGCACAGCAGCTCCTCTCTGCACAGGCTTCACTGAATTGCTGCCATTTCACCCAAGAGAAGGGGAGAGTGGGACAGGTCCTGCCTCTCATCTTTGGGATGAGAGGAGTGGGGCTGGCAGCTCACAGCCAGGAGTAGGGGCTGCAACTTCCCACAGGTTGGACACTGATAAATCACCTCTGCAGGCATTGAGGCTACAGGCCATCAAACTCCAGTGGCCAAAGAACTGACACTGTGACCAGTGTCCTGCCTCCACTGAGCTGAGCTCTCCCCCCTCCTCCTGGCTGGATTGATGGTCTGTGTCTCCATGGAGCAGGCTGGCTCCCCAGAGAGACCCACCCCAAGCCCTGAGGCAGCGGGAAGGCAGAGCAGGGTCTTGCTGTGAGAATGAAGAGTTTATTGGGACTGAGCAGAGATACACGGCAGGAGGGAGGCAAGAGGTGCCTCAGACAGGGAGCTGATGTGTCCCAAAAGGAGGACCTTGTTTGACTTCCAGGCGGTCTACTGGAAGCAAGGCACTCTCCTCTGTCCTCTCCATCCTGTCCTCAGGCATCACCAAAGGAAGGTCCCGCCTTCCCCAGAGGATCTGCCACCTCAGTCCCATCCCAGCTGCTCCTGGCTGCAGCCACCAATCCCACCCAGACACACAAACACAGCCTCTACAAAAATATCCTTCCCTCCCCCCACCCTTCCCCCCCCAAAAAAAAGTGAAGAGCGGGCAGGGCTCCCACAGAACTGTTATTGCTCAGTGTGACGGGCAGTCAGACATGGGAACTTAAGGCATCAGGAATAAGTGCACTAGGTGGCCCCTGAGGCTCACTGGCCCAGGCAGTCCTCGGTGACACCCTGGGCAGCCAGCTCTGCCAGCACATTGTCCAGGTAGTTGGGGTCAGGGTAGCCATGGCCACTCAGGTTTGAGTCCATCTCAGTCTTGTGGTGGATCTCGTTCCACACCACCGTGTTGCTCTCGCCGGTGGTGTTGGAGGTGCCCACTGTGAAGATCAGGCGTCTCCTCCAGGCCACCTTCAGGAGCTCCAGGACCTAGAGGGGGAAAGGAAAAACAAAGCTAGGAGCAGCAGCTAGGAGACTTGTGCCATGAATGCAGCTTGCCAGGAGCTTGACAACTTCAGAAGGGTGATGTTATCAGGGTGTGACACCTCACCTTTCTGCCCTTCTCATTGTCTGGCAGGTAACAATAGCGAGGAAAGCCTCTGGCTGTGTATGGCATCCCAGGGTTGGGGTGCTCGGGGCCCTGCAAGAGATGAGACAGATTTGTCATGGACACATCCATCTTCATATGAATTGAACAATCCATCAGCAGCAGGATCTGACATAGGCCCATCCCAAACCAGCTCTTCCATGCAGAGGCAGCAAGGTATTGTTGGCGAGTACAAGGTGTCCATCATGTTCCTAAGGGACATGTGAGTATTACAGATCCCCCAAAACCAGTCTCATGCTGAGATACAAAGCCAGATCTAAAATCTACCTAAATTCTGGTGAGAGACAGCCCCAAACCACAGCTTTTAACATGTGGTCTGCTACCCCTGTAGAAAGGCCACACAGCTCAAACCTTTAAAAGTCCACTCCCTCCACTGAAACCAACATGGGCTGTGAAATCAGACCATGGGAGGTTTCCCACCTTGTGATCAGGGGCAGTCTCCTCCCTGCTTCAGGTAGACATCAGACTGTACTGCGGGTGAACAGCTGGGGCTGCTCAGGAAAAGATCTCTCATGGAGGAGACCCTCACATGTTGATGAACAGCCAGATCAGCTGCTGGCTCCAGGCACCACAGGCTGCTCAGCAATAGGCTGCCAGCAGCACTGGATCCCAGGACTCTTCTGGGAGGCTCTCCCAGCTTGTGCTGTCTGCCAGCATGCTGGGCACTCACCTGGATGCCCCTGCTGATGTGATAGACAATCCTGATCGTCCCACAGTCCTTGTGTCCTGGGAGGGACTGGGGGAAAGTGGAGATCTCCATCTTCCCTTTGGGCTGGGTACCGGTTTTCTCTCCGTAGATGGTTTTACAGGAGGGACACTGCAAACTGCCATCCTGCCAGGGGAGAGAGGCCACATCAGAGCTGCCCAGCTGCACACAGGGGCCTGCTGAGGATGGGCCAGCTCAGTACCTTGTTCCCATTGGAGTACATGGCCAGCATGCAGAGCATGTGGAAGGAGTGCTGGCAGTTCCTCAGGCGGCCGACGGCCTCCGGCCTGATGGCGCTGGACTGGCACGAGTCGCTGTAGCCCGAGGGGGAGGACAGCTTCTCCATGCAGATCATGCAGTCCTAGAGGAGAAACCACCATGAGGTGTGAGCACAGGCTGGTCCCTGAGGACTGACACACCAAGGAGAAAATCTTCAGGAAGATTTGCCTTCAGCTTTGAGATTTAAGGGCACAGAGACAGGTTTCCTTATCTGGCTGGTATCACCCCACTTCACTTCCTGCGTTGTCCAGGAGGTGGAGAGCTGTCATCAGTCAGAGACAAGAGTATGGTTACATCCTGCTTCTCTGCAAAGGAGCTCCAGTGCAGGGTTTGATCTCTAGTTTTGATCTCTCAGCACTGAGACCAAAACCAAACTCCTTCCTCCAAAGGAAACGGGGAGGCACTGGGAGGATGAGCTATTTAACCCACATTGTGCCTTCATCACAGTCTTCTGATGAGGACAAGTCATCTCTTGTCAAATGTGAATTTCAGGCAGTGCTGAGGACTCCCCACCTCACATCAACAGTGCCACCGCAAGCAGCACCATACACCCAAGGAAGGATAGTCCTTGGGGACTGCTGTGGTTTCCTTGGCACCCCAGTGAACTGGCCAAGCTGGAGTTGCTTCACTGTCCTCTTACCTCATCAGCAGGAGCAGATTTCAGCTCTTCCAGGTACTTCTTCACCACTGATTCTGGCTCTGTTGGTGTGGCTGCACAAGGAGAGATGAGACAGAGAAGTCAGACACTGTGTGGTATGGTGGGCACATGTGGGACAAGCTAGAGAGAAGGGAGACAAGCAGGTCACTGGCCAGGATGCCAAGGAGAAAGGTCAGGGTTAGAGGGGAGAAGAGAACACTCCAACAGATCCCTACAAGCCCAGCAAAGGCTTTGCTTTCAGCCATGGCTCCCATGAGGACTGTGAGTGCCACAGGTCTGCCTGTAGCTGGTGTGCTCCAGTTCTCCCCAGGTGACACCAGGCACATCCCAGCCACACTTTCTGTGCACACCAGAAGCCAGCTGGGATCAAACTCAACAGCCTTGATGGGATAGAGGATCACAGTGTGTTGTCAAAAGAGGAAAAAAAGGCATTCCCACACCATCACAACTGGTGCCCAGCAAGGAAACCCAGCAACACTCTGAGCTTCAGGCCCTGTTTTGAATACAGCACAATGAGCTTCACATCCTTAACATCAAACAGTGGCCTTTGTCCTGAGCTTCCACACACTCATACCTGGCGACGCACAGTGCAAGTCACCAAGTGTATAGAATAAACCAGCTTTTAACATGAACCCTGTCTGCAATGTGACACAGTATCTTTGCATCTTCCCAAATGTAAACCCTGGTCCCATCCAGCCAGGCACAGACACCTGAGCAGCCCACCAGCCTGGTCCCTGGAGGCATTATAGGATGAAGCAACAAACATTACGCAACACCGAGAGCAAATTACCACTGAGTACAGCCACTGTCACCTCAACTCCCAGCCCATCCTCCTGGAGCTGCCTAGCAAGGCTTGGCTTAAGCCAGGAAGCATTCCATGCCTCTGCAAGGCACCTGGGCCTGAGTGAGAGGAGAGGAGCACCTTTCCAGTCATCAGTCCTGTCACAGCAGCTGCCAGGCTTTTCCACCAGCCTGGGAAACGAAACATTTGCACAAGTGATGTTACAACTCTACCTGGCAGGCAGCAAAAGAAAGATCAGACACTTGTCTTGGGAAAACCTCCTCCTTTTTTTCTGAATCCACTTCTGGGGGACATTAGGACAAAGCAGAGCTGTGACAAACAGGCTGGCCAAGCTCTTCCAATCTCTATCCTGTCCTGGTGGATGCCTTAGCATGGAGAGTACTGCTGCTCCCAGCTCCACACTCCCAGGAGGACACAGAGCATCATCACCTGGATGAGCCAGGGATCAGAACTGAAGCTGTACGTGCACAACCCATCTTCAGCTCTCCCCATCCACTCTGGGGCTTTCAGGGAAGACAGAGGGTTCACAAGCATTGGCTCTGTGGTTCAAAAAGCTGCACATCAGACAGCTACTGGAGCTGTTATTCCAATCCAAAGAGCCATGTCTTTCACAAGCAGGAAGGAAAGGGTGCTATTTCCTGAATAACCACTTCTCATGGAGAGACAAACATGAAGCAGAAGGGAAGGACTGCTCACATGCCACAAGTGGTGTTGAACAGGCAAAGGCCTGGATGGCACAGATCCTATACGAGGTAGAAGTCCCTCATTCCCCAGAACACCATGGAAGAGAGCAAGGCAGAGCACCAACATCTTTTAGCTAAGGAATATCCTTTAGCTAAGAAGACTGAGGAACTGAGGGCTGGACTCTGCCAAATGAAAACACAGTCATTAAGATGAGTTATTTTTAGAAGGGGATTCCTGGCCATCCTGGAACCCGTGAATTCTGGCAGCAGCAGCAAGAGGAAGGGATGGCTGAGCACACAGAGCAAGGAGGGACGTTCACTCCAAGTGCCAGTGCTGGGCAGGAGGGATGCCTGACATCTCAGGCAGAGCAGGGCTGTGAGGATCAACCTCTGGAGATCCCAAGCCAGATAGGTGACAACAAGATTAGCATTAAGCCAAAGAACAACACAGAAGCAGGTGTTTTTCTCTTCAGGGGCCAAAATCCCCTGGGAAAGCATTTCCAAGAACTGCCCCAAGAGCAGGAAACAGGGAGGAGCCTCAGGCTTCCACCTCCGTGGCCAAGGGCTCAACAGTGCCAGAAGCTGCTTCAGGGCCTCACCACCAGATCTCACAGGGAATGTGGCTCCTTGTCCTGTCTTTTCCAAAAGAGAAACAGGTCCAGGAATTCTCTGCTGGGACTTGGCTTGCATGCAGAGGATCAAGAGCTAGGAATGAGTTTTGAGGGGATGTGATCAGTCTGAGGTGTCCCAGCTGAAACCCTCTGGCCGAGTGTTCTGTGATGTCAGTACTCCAGGCTGGCAAACACAGGAATGTGTGGAAGTTGGAATCAGCCTCTGGAGACCCTCAAGGCCCTACAGGAAATGGAGGCCTCAGCTTCTTCTGCTTCACAGGTTTTAGGCAGAATGCTGTGAGCAGGCCTAGCTGCTATCCCCCCTAAAGCCATCTGCTTCCATGATGATCACTGTGTCCTCATCCCTGTGCTGCCTGACAGACAGACCACCAGGTCCTTCTCCACACAACCTGCACCTTCCAGGTGGCTCTTTCTGAAGTGACCTTCTTGTCTCCTCTGGCTTTGGGCTGGAGGAAGCAAAGCCAAAAAGATGCACAGCCAAGGTGAAGACAGCGAGGGAAGGGAGCAGGGAGGGTGTGTTACACCAGCAGCAGCACCTGACCAGCACTTGGCAGAAAGCCCCAGCTCACCTGCTCCCACCTGCACAGCAGATCTGAGCAGCTTTAGAGCAGTTCAGCTCATTCAGGCTGGTGGGGGATGCTCCTTCCACAGAATCCCTTATGACTTTTCTCTGGAGCTGCTACAAGGAACAGAGATAACTCACCCAAGAACTGGTCTGGATCATTCAAATGAAATCAGTGAAAGGAGACAAAAATCCTGGTGCAGAGCTAGGTAACAGCAAGACAGGAAAGTCCTTGGGATTTTGGGCATTACACCACTTCACCAGTGGCATTAGGATGGAGCTGGGGGAACCAAAGAGGCAGAAGGTGATGCAGCCCTCAGCTGCCCTGAGGAAACCCATGCCTGATGGATTTGCACAGTGGCATCTGCAATCTGTCCCTGTCACTTTGCTGTGACAATGCTCTAATGCACTTAGAGCCACCAAAGCTGCCTGGAGAGAAAAAGGGCCAGGCAGCCCTGACACTTAAGAAAAATCCATCTCCAGCTGCAAGGATTCCAAAGTCCAGTCCCAAAGAGGAGCCTTTGGATGCTGAGAGCTCTTTTTCAGCAAGGGTAACAAACCCACATGGCCTTCTTTGGGCAGACCGGCACGTCTGGCTGGCCACATCCCAGCAGCACAGGGCGAGCCAGGAGGCAGCTGGGACCATGGCACGAGCCACGTATGCTCCAGCACGTGAATCACTTCCTTACAGGGCTGTTTACTCCATCAAAGTGTTTGCCTCCAAATCTTTGTTCTAGCCATCCCCTGGGATCATCAAAGCCTGGTCAGTCCCCAGAGTTTTCTGGATTCAATAGTGGATTGAAAATGGACAGGAAGAATCGACCGGTGCCGTTTATCACCAGCTGGCCCAGCGCTGTGCTATGGATTTATCCAGGATGCCAAAGAATGTTTACCATTCTTTCATTTACAAAGAGAAGAATATCAAACTGTTTCTAATGCTTCCCCTTGCTCCCTGTAGATAATAAGCTGCTAGCTGCAGCAAGGGCTTTCCATGGGCAACATTTAACAGATGTGTTTTGAATCCTTGCACGGCAACCAAATGCTTGCACCAGAAATGTCTCCTTCTGTAGCCCAAAACAAGCCATATGGTTTCCGGCAGACTTTTTTTGGTACCCTCTGCAGGCCAGACACTGGCTGTTTCTAGTTATTGTCATGGACAGTCACACAGCTCCCATCTCTTCTGCTCCCTGGACTTGCAAAGGCTGTATCTATAGATTTCTTTATATTCGGCATTTCAGCAGGATAATCCTGGTCACAGCATCCCTGTTTCTGCAGTCTGTCTCCTTCAGCAGATGTTTCCCCATGGGAACAGCAAGATCTCTCAACTCTGAGGGGCTCCCCAGTCCCACCCATCCCACAGACACTGGCACAGTCTGTACATCCAGCTGCAGGTGGATGCCAAGGAAGGACGAGTGTGCTCCTCTCCTTCCTCACTGCTGCACCTGCAGGGAAACTTCCTCACCAGGTGGAAGGGGGTAACAATTGACACAGCAGACTCAAGCAGTTCCTGGAGGTATTTGGAAAGGCTAAGGAGCCCTGTGGTGGCCAGCTCCATGCACAAGCAGCACTTGGAGAGAGCAGGACAAGCTTTCCTGCCTCCAGGAGAGCAGTCAGGTCCCAGCCAGCGATGCTGGCATGGGGCAGTGGTTGCAGCATCCCAAGGCAGCACTGATCCATGGGGATAGCAGAGGCTGCCAGGCCCTGTGCCAGCATGGAGAGCACAGAGCCTGCCCAGAGACTACAGCCTCCCCAAGCCCTGCAGCACCCAGCCGTGCCAGAGACATCCCTGCCACAGCAGCAACAACGCTAACGAGTCCTGACTAATTAGTGCCTCTGTTTAACACCCCAGCTATTCACCGAGCCAGCTGCAATCCCACCAGCACTGCCTCACCCTGTGTGGGACCAGGGTTGGCAGCAGCAGGAAGGAGGGAGAAGGGGCTCAGGAGGGGCACACTGCACCCACCACCAGCTGGTTGTGGTCAGTGCAATGCTGGGTCTAGTCCTGGATGCAGAGCTCTTCATGATGGAAAATCCTGAAGGGATTCCCAAAGAACACGATGCAGAAATTCAGGGCACAAAACGAGCCCATGTCTGTCTGCTGGCAGCATCTGGGTCTGTGAAGGGAAAGAGAACAGTCTGGCCAAAAGTCAGGCTCAGTACCTGCACTGCAGAATAATGTTCCTAAGCCCTGAGGGGTGTTGTACAAACACAGCTTGTTTTTAGAAGGGACTGAACACATTCGGCATCCCAGGAGTGAGGCACTCCACAGGACTGGCATCCCAGCCCCCACCAACAGGAATCCTGCTTTTTAAAATAAGAGGGAGGATTTTAACAACCTAAACCACTGAGAGGTGGCTCTTCTCATGGGTCAGTGTGAGAAAGGGCTGATCTGCAAGTCTCCTCTGCAGCACATCCTGGGCAGGATGAGGACAGCTGGGATAAATCCTGCCATGTTGGATGGGAGAAGGAGATGCTTGATGCCCCTTTCCCATTCCATCCCTCCTGCTGGTGCTGCCTCTCTGCTCCTCCGGAGGTGTCCCAGCCCCAGCAGGTGGCATTGCAGAGCTGGCAGGGAGGTGACAGCCCGCCCTGTGGCCGAGCCAGCAGGGAGAAGTGATGCTGATGGGGTGCACAGCTACAGCCACTGGACACCCAACGTGGTGTGTGCTGCTCTCACCTCCCAGCCCATGTCCCATCCTTCCCACTCCCCTTCCCATGCCCTGCATTGCTGCTCTCCCCACCCAGCTCACAAGTCACAAGACACGTTCTTCTGTTAACATCCCACCCATGCAGCATCCTGGCTGTCTGCACGGTGCCAGGGAGGCTCTGCTGGGAGCAGGGCAGCACCTGGACCAACAGACCCCACAGAGGAGAAGGCAGCAGACAGCCAGGTTGTGTCTGTGGCCACTTTGTGACCTAAATACAGCTGTTTCATGTCACTAAGCAGCAGCAGTGACCAACATCAGTGCAGGCCTGGCCCTCGTTATTTTGGGCAACCAGGGCAAGGCAGTGCCCCTGTGGGAAGGTGTGGCCTCACCACAGCCCCCTTTTGGCACAGTTTCCAGGGCATCCCCAGCACCCAGCCCCCATTCCTGCCCTTACCAGGAGTGAAGCACCAGCAGCCACACAACCCCACCACACTGCCAGCTGCTTCCACGGAGCAGGACCCTCATCCAGCCCCCCTGCCACCCACCTCTGCTCAGCTCTTCTCCTTCACCTCCCTTTTTCCTTTGCCCCTCCTGTTCTTTGCTGCTTCTCCTGCCGCCCCTGCTTTCTCCTCCCCCTCGATCACACATCCTACTCCACATTTGCTATCTCACTCCTTCTCACAGCTCTCTCCATATAATGCATTTTTCCATAAAATACCTCCCTCCTCATTTCATTTCTATTTCCCTTCCTGCTTCCTTCAGACAGCTTTGGACCTCATGGACTCCAAAGAAAGAGAAAAAAGTATAAAAAACCTCCCTAAACAGGCAGGTGCTTCTTCACCTCTGGGCTCTTTCCTTTCTTAAAAGCAGAGATCTCTGTTTTGAACATTTCCAGTCCCCACTTGGCTTATTCAAAGGGGACATGCTGTAGGTTTGGTGGTGGTTGACACCCCTGTGCCAGGGTTAGCAAACAACCCCTACAGCTACACCAGGCTGGATTCACACCTACCCCTGCAGAGTCCCAGGGCTGCTGTAGCATGGATGGGATCCAGGCTCTCAGCTGGGAGCCACAGGCTCTGCAAAGGCCAGGGGTCCCAGCGCGATACGGAAAGGAGAAATGAAAGCCCTACCCTGGAGGGGGTCCACTCAGCAAGAGAGCTGAGGTAATCCATCCCTTCCTGCCAGTGCACACCCACCTGAGAGCACTCCACTCCACTCCCTTCCACCCCAGACTGAGGAGGAGAGAACCAATCCTCTGCAATTTGACCTAGAAAGCCCTACATGACTCAGGAGCCTGCTTGTCTGGGAGATCCTTGTTATCCCATGACTCAATCATGACAAGCATGGCTCACAAGCAAATCTCTGTAGAGCACATATGGATTTAATGTTCTTCTTAATGGTCCCTCAGCTCTCAGACTCGTCCCACCAACAACTCAGAAGGTCCTGGTATGTGGACACTCCCCAAGAGGGTGTAGCAGATCACAGGGGAGGCTGCTGGAGTCTGACATGCAGAGAACAGATCTGCTCCAGCTTTAATTCTGTGTGGAAACAAGCTGACAGGACCACACCTACTACACCATGTTATTTTAGAGCCTGTCAGAGACGCTGCAGGTCAGGGGAGACGTGTCCTGCTTCTCCCCTCGCTGGGATGAACATCAGTCAAACCAGAAGAGCCATGAGGGTGTTGGGGGGGGAGAGAGACAAGAGGAAAAGAAGGGGGCAGAGAGATAAAGAGAAGGAGATGGAAGCAAATATCAGAGTTTGAGCAGGAACTACCTTTCTTGGGCACTTTCCTCCCCTCCTTAACTGAGCTGTGTTTTTTAGTGGCCTTATGGGTGCTGGCAGCTTGCGGCACACGGGTGAGGTGCACGGGCAGTCCGGCGGCTGACATCAGAATAGCTGTCATGCCTACAGTGGGTACGAGGTCAACATGCAGGAAGGAAACAATGGGGAAACACATTCATTAAAAAAAAAAAACTTTAACCTTTTAAAGAAAATAAAAATGAAGCAAAATAAAACCCCAAGTCCTTAGTTCTGAGGGTATAAAACGTCCGAGAGGTAACAGGGTTGGAGCCAGCACAACAAGAGGATCTGGAGGTTGTCAGAGGGAGGAGCCCAGGCAGCAAATTAAGGGAGGGAAATGTGGGCACGTGTCTTGTCTGTGACCCTCCGTGCTGGTGTGTGAAGAGGACCTTCCTCTTTGGGCCTTAGGGCTCCTCAGGCACCTAGTCTGCTGTGGTGCAGAGTTTTCCTGCTGACCAGAGCCCTGGAAGCAGCCCTGAAAGATGAAGGGCATTACCCCTAAAGGTCCTGCTCAGCTGCTCCCCTCTCTAAAGCCACTCATTTCACCAGTGTCACACTGAATCAATCCCCAGAGTGCAGCAGAGCTGCCTTCAAACACCAGGGCAGAACTGCCCCACTCACCCCACACCCTCTCCTCCCTGGCACTCCAGTTTTGCCCTCACACTCCCAGCAGCAATGCAATCCTCATCCTCCCCCATCCCAGCCAGCTGTATCCCTGGGATGCAGTTTGATAAAACTAATGAATCATTAAAAAGGACAGCCATTCCCTGAAGGTAAAACTGGCACACAGAAAGCTACAGGACTGATCCGAGTTGATGTTTGCCTGTGAAATCCAGGCTGGTTACAAATCATAACATTTCCTAGGTACCATACTGTTCTCACACTTACATCCAAGAGAACACCTGCTTTTGCTTTCCCAAGAGCAACTTCCCACCTGCAACAGTCAGCACCAGAAACAAGAAAAAAAAAAGCTTATAGCTGCAAACCAACTGCAGAAAACCTAAAAGCCAGCATTTCCCCAGAAATCCCCTCTGAGGGCAGACCACACAAACCACATCCTAATGCTACAGACATTCCTGCTCAATAATGTATGGCCAAAGCTGAGATTCCCAAGCATTTTATTTTTGCAAGCCTCTATTCAGTCATATGGGGAAAGGAAGATTCTAGAGCACATTTGTTCAGGACAAAAATGAGGCACCTTGCCCACACATGACTGAAAATCGAGTTATGATGGGAAGCATCAGCTTTGCGTGCAAGTGGGAAGACTATTTTCTGCCTCAAATATGCAACCAGTCAAGAACATGTGTCCTGTGACTACAAATCCCCTGTGCAAAGCCTGTGTCAGCACCCCACAAGCAGAATTACTCCTACACAATGCTGACCACAATCTGTACCTCCTTTTCCTAAGGTCTGAGCACAAAATATCCCAGAAGCTGTTCGACACCTTTCTTGACAGCCAAAGGTGAATGTTTCCACTAAAACTTTCCCATCTAAGGGCCAAAAGACAAACAGAAGGGGTTTCACCAGGGAGGGAGCAGGACAGAGACAGAGGAAGTAGTTTCCTCGGGGTTACCCAAGAACTTTTGGAAGAGCTGGGCTGACCACGAGACCAGGCTGCCAAATGGATGGTGAAATGCACTTCCAAATGGAAACAGGTAACCAGGCAGCAATGGATCACCCTCAAAGGGGATCTAGATCTGAGAGCTAGAGTTCTCCCAGTTCCCAGGAGCTGCAGAGCCAGAGGAGCACACAAAGACTGGGTTAGTACCCCTTGCCCTACTGGCAGCACTAGGCTCAGCCAAAGGAGAGCTCACCAGATCCAGAAATTTCACTACCCAAGTAACTCCCTTTAGGTGATAACTGAAGCCTATTGCAAAGCTCTCAGCCCATCAAAGCCAGCAGTCCACTACTTCCAGAGAGCCTTAAGGAAGAGCTTAAATGTCCCCAGAACAAAAGCTACTTGTTTTTTTCATTAATACAGCTGAGAGCCAAAGCCCAGCAGCAGCACCAAAACTGCCCCCTGCACTTTTTGGGTCCTTGCTCCTTCCAGCAGAGAACAGTCAGAGGTATTCCAAGAAGAGCAGCAGCAACACTGACTAGAGAGGCTGGAGGAACAATATTCTTGAGAGACAGGAAAGATCTCCCCCCACAGCTGGGGAAATCATCTCAGTCTGACCCCACCGAGACTGCACAACACTGTTCCTGAACTGGTGCAGAAAAGGAACAGGAAAGTTGTCTCTAAAAAAGCTGTTTCTAAGCAGTGCAATAGCACTGATGGCACAGACTGACATTTGAAAAGCAAGTCCAAAGACTAACAGGGATTATCACCACCCACGCACAGCTGTCTGATAGGCAAATGCAAAATTAATGTGTTCTTCTGAAGAGATCAATACTGTCTTGCTAACATAAGCAGGCAGTGCCCAGAAAAAAAAAGAGAAAACAGAAGCACAGGCTGAACAACTGGCTTCAGACTCACAAAGGCAGAGGGCAACAAAATTTAGACCTAGCAAAAAGCAGAAGCCACAGAACCTCAGGTGAGTTCAGCCCCTATAACATAGCCCCCCTTGTACCTGGAATAACATGTCCAAAACTGCATGGCAGCATCAGGAATCATCACCGGAAAAAAAAAAAAAAATCCCAAAACAATCAAAACCCCACCATTTGCTCCACAAATTTTGTTTTTTTGAGCTGCATACCCATCTATAACTCCATACAGACATGCAAGCACAGGGGAAGCATGGGACCAGGAGAATTACCCCAACTCAACGTTCTCCCATCTTAAATTGGTCAAGAAAGAAATATGTGGGAAATTACCTTTTCTTGGCCAATTTTTTACCTTCTGCTGCCTTAGGAGCTACATGCAATGAATCATCCTCTGCAGATTCAAGTCAAGAGAGCATTCAAAAATGTTCTGGTGTTACATTGCTCTGCTGGCTCACATCAACCCCCAGTAGCAATGCTGCCTTTAAAGTTCAAGCACAATACTGGAAAACTCAGCATTAACAATCCTCCCACAAGTCTGGTGACTGGAGTCCCCAGGAAGGGACATCCTTGACCCAGGCCTTTGGTGGGACTGTGTTTTCCTACAAGGTGCCAAAACATTACAGACACACATCACATCTGCAGACTGAGTCTCCAATTCTCACAGTTGGTGCAGACACAACAATTTCAAGTCAGAACCTGTTCCAGGCATCTGTGGAGTTACGCCAGGAGCAAGTGCAGCCCTGGACCTGGATAAATTCTCACCTGAATACAAGTTGCAACATGACAAACTTGCCCGGACCAAGTCTGTTTTGGACATGTTCCTGTGAGAGTTCCTGCTGCTCACTAAGCTAGTCCAGGAGTTTGAAAAATATTTTATATGTTCACACTTTCCATTGGGCTCTGGGTTTCTTCCCTGCAAGGACTGCAGGAGGGAAGAGACAGAAAGCCTTGCAAAGAATCTTTTGGGATCTGATCTGATTCCATGTGTGCGATAACCACATGCAGAACTGCCTTTTTTCTCCTGCTCAAAGCTTTTTATTTGGCCAGAAATACATTAGTGGCTCCTTGGGGTAAATTTATTTTCACTGGAGCTATGACAACATCCACCAACTTTTTTCAGCCGGCTGTGTAAATAAGGGACTTTTTGTAATATCCTGTGCAGGAGCTGAGCACAGGAAAAACACCCTGACATAATGTAATGAGTGTTGGCCACACAGTCACTCACACCCAGCCCAACACATCCCTCTGGCCACTGACCAGGATTTGCACAGGCCCCAGGCTGGTTACAAGGCAGAGCTTACCTCCAGATAATGTGAGATCTCAGAAAAGCATCGCTAATTTGTACAATTATATCCTCCAGCAAAATCAGTAGGGTTAGTACATCCCCAAATGCCCCAGCTCCAGGAATCATGCAAACAAGAAATGTTTGTATTTAAATAAAACCCAGTTTTATTTAATAAAAAGCTCCTTTTCAGACTTCATCTTAAACATAGTATTAGAAGAGCCTTTATATGAGCACCTTGCCACCCCTCAGCCCCAAGGCACACCAGGTAAACTCCATTATTCCCAGGAAATGTTAGTCCAGCTGATCCTTAAACACCAACATCATGGTTGAACAGTCTGCTTAGACCTGTTTGGCATTTCACTGCACTGATCAAATACTTGAGGGAAAAGAAGAAGCCTAAAAGGCAAGTTTCCACATGCACTTTGAAGTATTAAAATAGCAGAAAGCAAGGGAAAAAATTATACTTTTTTTGTACAAAACATGGTTTTAAAGTCAGCTTCATGATTTCTGGGATCCCAAGAGGTGCTTTCAGAAGACGTGGGGTTGACAGTGCTACAAGTCCCTCGTTCAAATCCCCAAGCACCCATCAAACAAACAAAACCCAGCTTCTAATTCAGACTCATAGGATTCCTCATCTCCTGTTCAGCCACCAAAAGTTCTCTCTGCATCCAAGAGATGCACCTGCAGCACTTCTCAACATCACCCATGAGATTCAGGGGTTGTATCTGTCCAGCTTCAACCCAGAGCCAAAGCTGCTGAGATGTGAGGGGATGGAGACCAAGACACATTTCCCAAGATAAAGCCTCCTTCATTTACATCTGAGACTTCTCTCCCCCCCACAACACTGTCCCCTCAGCCTTCCACTGATGCTGTAGGAAGCAGTCATGCAGTGGGGACTGGAGGAACAAAAGGAGCCCAGCCTGTGTTAGAGAACAACCTGAGCAATGAGTAATTTGCACACCATCAGCAGGATTTTAATTATGAGCAAAATACCACTTCCCAGAAGAGGTTCTGAAAACAGAGAGCAGAGCATAGAGGGGAAGAAGGTGTCCCTAAAGACCCAGCCAATTAATATTTCATAAAAACTTTTCCTTTTTACCAGAATTCCATTGCTTGCTTTTCACCAGAAACATCCCCAGAGATTTATTTTCCTTCCGCTCCCTAATTAACTTGTATTAATCCTTCCTCTGCTTCTATGTGACTTTGACAACTCAAATTCAAATTTCCCTCCTCTGGTGTGGAACAGCTGGCAGAAAGCAGCCCAGCACCCAAAATTATGTTGTGTGAAGACCTGGATCTGAAGGAGACCCTGGCCCCAGGGAGCTGCTTCTCCACTTCCCTGCATCCCTGTGTGCCTCATTCTGGCAGCCTCAGGGAGAGGTAAAGAATATTAAAATGAGTAATTATCCCTTCTTTTACACCCCCGGACTACAACAACAGAGATACCAATTACAAATTTAACCATTTTATTGTATTAAATGGTGGCAAATGGTTTATTCTATTGGGATTTCCTGCAGCCTTTTCTATCCAAAAGTGGCACCACAAGGCATAAACAGACTGCACGTATTTACCTCCTGTACGTGGAGAATGAGATCACAGGTAACTATACTAACACAGCCTGGATTCATCAGGGCTCTCCAGCTCTGTGCTTTATTTACCTTTATGTGATTAAGTACCTAATTACACAGTCAGTGCTAACAGCCAGGGCATGAAAGGCAGAGCTGTTATAAGCAAGGGGAGTTCTGCTCAGGTCACTCACCTAGACAAGGTCTGAGCTTGACTTTACATCTCGTTTCCACAGTGATTTGCTAAGGAGGAGACAGATGGGCTGCATGCTGGCAGAGGACAACTGTGTTAGTCTTCATGCAGTGCCAGTTTGGCTACAGACCCGTGCAAGGCAATTTTCATGATGGTGCCAATGTTAGATGAAGGGAAGTATCAATCCTGGGGACCCTTTTCAGCCAGGCTAAAACTGGCACTCAAGAAGAGACCAAACACCTTTTCTGGAATAAGGTGGGAACCGTTTTCTTGAAAAACAAGAATGTAACTGTTTCTGCTTGCTCAGGAGCAAAGTTTGGTGTCCCAAGAGCTAATAACCTCAAGGGACCATGCACGGACAAGAGACAGAGGAAGGAGAGAGTTAACAGACATTCTGTAGTGTCTGAAACAGAGAAAACTCCAGAAAATACCAGATATCAGATGTTTAGCACTCCTCTGCAGGTAATGATACAGTTTTGAGGACACAGTTGGTACCAGTACAGGGACCTCGGCTCTGAGCAGAGCACCCAAAACCCCCAGTACCACCACACCAGGGTCACTTTGGCACTGGCTGAGCCAAAACACAGCAAAGGTGCCATTGGCTTTTGGCACAGCAACACTTCCACAGGAAGCCGACAGCACAAATTGTCATTTTCAAGGCAGTGCCATTTCAACTTTAACAGGCAAATCTATTCTGAAAAGGAACACTGAAAATTAGTACTTTCATCCCTCTCAGACATACTCCTCAGCATATTTAGTTTGGATAACAAGCAAACCTGTATTCTGCTGCACCAGGAGACAACGTCTGATTCAACTTCTGTCTCCCCTTCCCCAAGACAAGGCATCACAGTCCTATTTAAGCTAAAGACCACCTGAGCGTTTCTAATAAAACCACATTGTAAAAAATCATACTAAAAACCACACAAAGTCTCACACCAGTCCTCTCCTTTGACTTTTTTTTTTAAAAAAGCAGAAAATAGCAGCTAGCACGAAGCGTGATTCACATGCCCTTTCCTTTGCTACTTGCTCATCCACATGCACAGAAGATGAATAGCCATGCTGCAAATAAACCCACTTATTTTGAAAGACTCAGGATGAGAAAAAAAGTTAATAAGGTTGGTCTATCCTATTCTCTTCTAAATCTGCCCTCTTTGCTTTTCTAGAAAGTCTTTGGGTCTAAAACCTTAAACACCAGCAACATTTCTGACTCTTTCCTAAAGTCAAAAATAGAAAGTAACTGCTTACAAAAAGACAAACCTCTCATTCACCTAATCCTAAGGATTAAGCAAATAAAGCACAGGGGAGCTCTTACCTGCCAGGGCCTGGTTCAACCTGCTAGGTTTGGGCATCTTGACAGGCAGCGTCTGGGCACTAGAAAGAAATAAAGAGATGACTTGAACAGCAAGGATCAGAGATTTAAAAAAAAAAAAAAACAAAAAAAAAAACAAACAAACAAAAACAAAAACAAAAAACAACAGACAATTCAGCAATACACTGCTGCCTCCTGAGTGCCAGGGCCCTGGATATATTAACAGGGATTAATTACTCAGATGAGCCCCAGCTGGGACCCTCACCCACGCACCTCCTCCCACTGGTCCAGCAGCTGTATTTAAGGAGCTGTGCCCTCGCCAGAGCTCTCTCCTAGATTTACTTACCTGCAAGGGGAGCCTCAGAGCTGTGCTGTATGTAGCTGCTTCCAGCCCCATCTTCTCCTAACTCATTCATTCCTCCTGCTGGACCCTGCTCTGATCCTGTGACAGGTCCCTGGTCTTGCCACTCCCCCATAGAGCTTCCTATCCTCAGTCAACCTGCACTACACATCCAAGGGGGGTGAGGGAGGAGAGGCTGAAGGAGACCTAGAAGAGCTTGGCCTGTTTTCATTTGGAAATCAAGATAATATGGACACCAAACATCCCTTTCAGGTTTCCTCACCTACTTGTGTTGGCAGTTGTACTTCAGCTGGCACAGAGAAGCCACCCATGGACTTTGTCTCAGGTGGCCCATGTGCCTGGGATGGATGAGGCTCATGCACCTCAGCAGCAGTTAATACATGATGCATTCACACAACAATCTCCAAGGACTCCCCAAAATGAAACAGACCTGGCCAGCTGCTTAGGAATTCAGAGACTAAGATGGTCAAGAGCCCAAGTCTCACCGACTGTTTAGGGGAAACCTTCTCCTGTCCAGCTGGGATGCAAGAGCTGCCCTGCCCAAAATGGTAGCACAGAAGTCCCTCCTTTCAGTCTCGCTAAAATCTCTGTTCACATTTCCATGACAATGATGAGGCCTGAAAAGATTTTTGAGTGTCACATGGCTGTTTTACACCCCACCTTTCCCCTCTCCTACCTGTCACTGTTTGGAATAGGTGTGTGCTGGCCTCCCTGAAGAACCCTGGGCAGGACAGAGGGCTTGGTGCAGCTCTGGCAGCCTGGCCAAGTGAGATCAGCACCCCCAGACCCTTATAAAGCTCTCCAGACCACAGAGATTTCCCTCCTGACTCTTTCAAAGGCTGTGCTTTCCCTTCTGCTGCCCCAAATTTTGCAATGCCTTCAAATGATGCAATGTAGTGTTCTCACTATAATTCAAAGCCACCAAAGAAAGGGGAAATCTTCCCGTGATTTCAAAGGACTCTAAATGAGATGTCTTTATGACTCTCTTTCTGTCCTGATTCACCCTCTTCATCACACCTCTTTCTCAGTTATTTCCCTACTTCTTTATCTCATCCCTTTGCTTCATCTCTGCCCTTATGATCCTCTTCAGAAGATGGCAAGGAGGGGAACTCCTTGTTCTCCAGCTGCAGACACGAAGGATATCTGAGGACCAGGAACTTGAGAGAACTGCTCCCAAGAAATCAGAGACATTGGATCTTCCCTCATTTCCTCTGAGAAGCCAAGAAGACACCACCGAGCCTGGGCACGCCCTCCACCCCAGCCTGTGACTGATACAGAAGAGTTTGTGTTTTGTTGCCAGGCCCTGAGATAAAGCAGCACCTTGGGTGCTTTCACTTCCCCATGGAAGGTAAAAATAAAAGCACAAAGCTGAACCTTTTGCTGTGCCAGGAAAACAGGTGGGGGCAGGGAATCCTTCCAACGGGCTGGAGCACAGGGTCGTTACACCTGAGGCTGGAGAAAGCAAACCCAGAGCTGCCCTGGGAAGGGGATCACTGGTAACCACGCTTTGAAAAGATGGCAAAAAAATCCTTCACTCTTCTTTCCTAATTGCGAGACTCAAATCCAAGTCATCCATGAGTTAGAGCTTGTATGAAGTTGTCCTGGTTTCAGCTGGGATGGAGTTAATTTCCTCCCTAGTAGCTGGTACAGTGCTGTGTTTTTGATTTAGGATGAGAATAATGCTGATAGCACAGGGATGTTTGAGTTGTTGCTGAGCAGTGTTTACACAAAGTGAGGCCTTTTGTGCTCCTCAGCAGACAGGAGACTGGGGGGGCACAAGAAGCTGGGAGGGGACTCAGCTTGGGACAGCTGACCCCAAGTGACCCAAGGAATATTCCAGACCACAGGATGCCACGATCAGTAGCAAAACCAGGTGGAAAACTGACTGGGGGCTGCTGCTTGGGAATGGCTGGGCATTGGGCAGTGGATGTGAGCAATTGCTTAATGCATCACTCATTCCGTATGTTTTAATGATCATCAGCATTATTTTTTTCCTTCCCTTCTCTGTCCTGTTAAACTGTCTTTATTTTAACTCCCAATTTTTACTTTTTTTCTTCCAATTTTCTCCCCCATTCTCCTGGGGGAAGATGGAGTGAGTTGAGGGGCTGCGTGGTGATTAATTGTCTGCTGGGCTAAACCACAACAGAAGTGAGAAGAGCCCTTGAGATCTGCAGAGAGAAACAGAGAAGCACTCGATGCATTTGCAAGCCATCAAGTTTGGGAAGCTGTGAGTGCACTGCAGATAAATTACCATTCCATGAGCCAGGAAACAGTCACCGATCAGCTGCACTCCTGGTGTAAAGGCAAAGTGTGTCAGCTTTGGTTGCTGGAGGCTTTGAGCCAACTGATGTGATGATGGAGAAACCAAATACTTCTCATTTCACTAAAAACACACACAATCATTAGCAGTATCTCAGCTAACAGTGCTGTGGGATGTGCTGACCCATCCACTCTGCACCGTGGGAGCAGGGCTGCCACGCTCCCTGAGTTCTGTTACCACTGCAGAAAGCCCAAAGGCTGATGAAATCAAGGGAAATCCACACTGCTCTGAGGTAGCACAACACTGCCCGGGCAGGTCTGCAGCCACAGTGCGTGGGAGGAAGTACTGCTGCGCCAAAAAAGGTGATGAAATGCTACTCAGAGCCTACCCTGGGTCTGAAGTGGGGGTTTGGGGGGGGAAGGGGATGAGCTAACAAGGAAGGATATTGCTATTATAGTGTAATGTGGACTGTGCATCCAATAACGGAACAGCACAAGCTCAAGATATTCCAGCATTGCCATACCAGTGCTGGCTTCTGGGGAGAGATCCTGCTCATTTATTGAAAACAGCTCAGTTAGGAGAAAAAATGATGTTTTAGGTAAGGGAGATGTGGGTAGCATCAGTGCAAGAGCAAGCACTGCAGTGTGGAGAGACAAGAAGGAGATGCTGAGACACCTGCTCCTGCTGCCCATGGAGATTTCTTACCAGGCAGTGCCTTTGACTCCTGGCCAAGTGTTCTTGCAGGTGCTTGCAACACCTGAAAGTCAACACCTGAATTCTCTGAATGTATCCCGGTATCAATTCCTCCTTCCTGGTCCAATTTTGTCCTGGCATTCACCGCAGCTCCTGCTCTCCCACTGCTCTGTGTGCTGGATGTTCCTGAGTGTAACAGGGATCACCAGGTTGTGAATAACAGGATGCAAAATAAGACAACGTCCTCAGAGATTCAGCAAGAAGATCCTGGTAAGATTTCCCACCACTGGTTCCCAGGCAGTCTGCTATGGGAGGCAGACAGGGCAGACTGAGATTTCAGCATGACAAACCCACTTGCTTCTCCAGAATTTCCAGAATCTGCAACACCAGTGAGACAGCAAAGCACAAGTCCAGCAAGGAGCTGTGTCAACAGCTTGGAATCCAGGGCTGCTGCCACTTCAGACACTGGGTGGCCAGCTTGGAGCCATCACCTGAGCCACAAATGCACAACACCCGAATGGAGCAGAACTGGGGAAGCCTGTAGGAACTCACCCTCTCCACCTGATATGGCCCTTTCTTCCATGCTCTCCCCTGCACACAACCAGCAGGCCACAGATCTCTGTATCATGGCATCTTTGTAGGCCTCTGGGCAACAGCCAACACTTCTCCTCACAGATCAGGGCAGCATCCAGCCCTGCTTCACACCAAGTGCTGCCACAACACCTTAAGGTCCAAAGCCCTTCCCAGGGCTCACTGAGTGTCAGGTGACATTAATGACCCCACCTGGTGGTAAGCACCATGCTGGCTATAAAAGGGCTGCAGGACAACTCACAGTGGGCACAGTGGAACCAGCACCAGGAGAGCTACTCACCACCCAAGGAGCTCATGGGAATGCCTATGGACAAAGCTGAAGGATACAAAGGCGGAGAGAAAAAAGGAAAGGCCCTGGTTAGGGTCCTCCCTGATCCTACAAGGCGCTGACTGTGCGTTGTTCCCCATGGGAGATTTGGGGTGCAGCACTAGACCTTTAGAACACCCCAATTCTGTCAGCATCCTTTTCCAGCTCCCAAGACGCCCGTTCCCCCTGATTTTATACAAAATCCTGCCCCCCATGAGCTGCCTGCCTTATTTGTAGGCACAATCCAGACCAGCAGCCAAAGCCACATAAGCTCTGAGAAGCCTGCAGAGCTACTGTAGGGATTTGCCTGACTGGGACACTAATTAATATCCCTCAGAAGATTGCTTCCTTCAGCTTTACTTGCTCATATTACAAGCAGGGCACTCCTTACTGTGCTTCAAGAGTGCCTTACTCTGTAATTAGACAGCACAGTGAGGGAACAGGGGAGCTCTTGCCCTAGGGAACTGATGCTTTCCCACGTGGGGTGGGATTTGCCAGGAGGTGGCTGGGATCCTGGTTAACAGTGCTGAGATAAGGACACAACCCTTGCCATGGCACGCTCCACGTGCAGATTCCAGCGCTGTCCATGAGAGAGGCCAGATTCATTAACCCTGTTTAATCCACCAAAAAGCAAAATAACCTGCCCACATGTATGTAACTCATTAGCAGCACAGCCAAGGATATTAGCATCTAGTTAAGCCTTGGCACTCCTCTCTAGGTTTTCCAGTGGCTTTGACCCTCTTGAGAGCAGGAGGAAATTAAAGTGTATTTGGCAGTGCCGGAGCTCTGCCTGCTCTCACACCAACATCTGCCCTCCAGCAAGCAGGAAACACATTTAATCACCCTCAGTGGCACAGCAGCCCAGGCATGCCCGTTCTGGGGGCTACCCCTGCCTGCCTGCCTGCCTGCTAGCCAGAAATAACTGTCACAGCCACACAGGGAGTCAGGCAGCTTTCCAGGATGAACTGCAGCTCTTTCTCAGACCTGCAGGAGACAGGTGCTGCCATTTTTAGCTGTGTTTCCTAAAGAAACTGTGTGTAAACAACTGCACTGCTTTTCAGTTTCTTCCAATGAGTTTTTGAGCCCTTCTGCCAGCTGCAGCTCAGCCCCCTCTGTACATTTTGTATAAGAAAGTAATCTGTCAGGGCTGCTTTGGAGTCAAAGATTGTGGGGTGAAAACAACACAACCCTTAGCAGACACCAGAGGATCCACCGAGGCCCAGTGCTGCCTTCCCTTGGGTCTCTGAGCACAGGAGTTGCACATCACAGCGAAGAGATCACAGCCAGAAAGGCTGGATATTTAATGCAGGATATTTAAGGCAGGATAATTAATGCAGGATAATTACCCCAAATGGTTAGACTGTTGGGTGATGTGGGGCATTGACTGCAAGGGAAGGGGAACTAACCACCATATTATGTCCGAGGGTGGAAGACAGGGAACCTAGATAACACAGCCTAGGAATGCTCTGGGCTTAGGAATTAAATGAAATACATTGTTAGAGTTTTCTACTCAGGTTTCCCCTAATTCACAGAAATTAAAGGATTTTCTGCTGGAACATGGCTTTTATGAGCCCGAGACTGTAACTCCAGCCAGGAGCAATTACATTCACCCAGTGGCATTTCCGACTCAACCCCAGCACAGGGCTGATGGGGAAAAGCCATCCCTGTCAGCTGGGGATGAAAAAGTTTTTCACATATGGCACGCTGCTGGAAGACAGAGATTGCCCTCCTGTGTGCACTTGTTGTTCTGGCAGGGATAAAGGAGAGTGACCCCAGCACAAGTAATCCCAAAGGACTGGAGACAGCCAGAGCCCAGGACAGTGGGGCTCACTGGGAGTGTGGGGTGGGTTTTACACAAGTGTGACAGCACTCACACACTCCCAGGTATCCAAAGAGCTGCCACCCGCCCTGTGTGGCATGTCCTGCTGTCCCCAGCATAGATTTAACTGTACAATCCCCTTGTATGCCCCAGAAAGTCTGGCTTGGCTAGGGATGATTGCCAGGACTCCAGCCACCTCACCCCCTCCACAACACAAACAGTTGAGCTGCAAAACAGGTTCAAACAGGCCGACCTCAACCAGCCACGGGAACCAGCCATGGGCACCTCGTGGCCATCCCTCTCCTCCCAGTCAGCACTGCCTGGGCCATGGGCTCAGTTCATGGTCACAAGCCCATGGCAACCCTCTCCAAGCATCTCTCTCCCATCCTCCCACCTTTCAGGACAGTCTGTTCCCCCACCAGTAGCACATAACGTACCCAGACCCAGAGTGGCTCCAGACAGGCTTGTGGGGCAACTGCTGCAGCATTTGTCTCTTCTTTTTCAAACTCCCCACCCTGAGTCACTTTGCAAATCCTTTGGGGAAGAATGGGGGCTCCTGGCAGCCCAGTGGCCCCATGCACCTACCAGCAGCTCCTGCAAGAGGGGGAATGTGGCAGCTTCCTTAGGAGACAGCAAGAGCCTTACTGGGGGCTCCTGCAGGCAGGGCTGAGGTCTGATTTTCAGCCCTACCCGAAGGTGACTGGAACAGAGAAGCACGGTGGATGCTCAAGGCAACACAAAAATCACCAGGTGGAAAAAAAGCACCAAAAAAAAAACACTGTGAGAAAGAAGAACAGGATGTGAGAAGTCATTTCGCTCGGATGACCTTGAAGAGGGAAAGTCCAGATACGACACTAAGAAAAACATCTCAAGATTCACCGTCTTGTTTAAAACACAAGCGAGATTCAAAACAAACCTCAAACCCCTGTGCCTCGTGCAATTAGCAGAATGTGCTTCCAACACTCTGCTAGATCTCTTATCTCTGTACTCACTTGGACAGGTAAGTCAGCCCTGGCAAGTTCCCCTGCAGTTTCTCAGGGGTTCAACAGCTGGATTACTCCCAGTGAAGTGAATGTAAGGCTCTGCCACTTCCAGCTATTCACAAACAGAGGGAGCAGTCAGCCAGCCCTTGCTGGGTCACACTTGGTGCCAGCACTGCCAGACAGGCCACACACACCTCTGCTAGCAAGGGCTTGAGCACAGGAGGAGCTAAGATCCTGAAAGTGGAATAACCAACTGTGGCTTGCCCCAGCAGCCCATGCCACGGAGAGGAGCCGGGCTGTCGGACCACAAGCCTCTGCTTTTCATTGAGCTGGCAGCAACCAAAAGGCCTGAAGAAAAGTGAAGCTCTTCCTCCCCCACCAGGAAGGTGCAACCACAGCCCTCTTTTGGCTCTAGATAATGGGAGCTGAAATCCTGGGCTGAGAGATGCCCACTGGTTCCAGCCCTGTCAGAGAAGAGCCACAGTGAAAATGGATTCAGTGGCACCTCTGCTCTTCATCATCACTATCGAAAAATAGCCTGGACACCTGATTTTGACAGAGAGTTCATGAGGTCTCAGCCACATACAATTAGTCCTGTGGTCTCTCCTTGAAGGGGAAAGGGCTAAGAATGCAGTGCAGTGTTCCACTCTACTGCCTAATCTGAAGTCCCCTTTTACAAGTCCCCTTTTCCTTCACTGAGTCCCCCTCGAAGTTGTTTTTTAACCTAACCCAAAATACCACTGCTCACTATTAACTTTCTCAAACCTTCAGAATCTCAACCTGAGTGAATTGTTCTGTGGTTCAGGGAGACTGGTAGACAGATACTATATTTCAAATGGGAAGAAGAGAGGTAGAAAGCAGAAGGGAAGTCTTTTCATCCACTGTACTGGATATACAGGCACAAACCTCTCTCTCCTACAGAGAAGACCCTTCTGGGTCTCTCCGGTAAAGTCCTCTGGGACAGAAAGCCTCCTGGATAAGGCAGACCTGAGCACAGCAGATCTCTTGGACAGACTGATGGTATTTAAAGGTGAATTAGGATCTGTACCTGACTCCATTAGATGCTGCCAGTGCTGCACTGAGGCTCCCAGTTTGAGCCAAAACCAAGGTGTTCTGTGCACTGAGTCTCGGTGTTGACCTCGCTCCAGTCAAAGTGGGTTTGTTGTAGGGCACGAAGCCGACGTTGGAAGAACTTACTGACGCTGTCCTCCCGGGAGCCTGATGGGTAGTGGAAGAGTTGGGAAAGTTTGTCATGGAGTGACGGTAGCGTGTGGTGATGGGACCAGTCCCGCTGTTTGGCCAGCACTGCTGGCAAGAACATCCCACCCCTGTGTGAAGGGGCGTGGTGGAGGCTGTCACCGGGTACGGGGCGTCCAAACGTCTCTGAACGCTGCGGCGGAACCTCGTGGTCTTGTTGGTCTGCACCAGAGCCACCAAGTCAATTTCGTAGTTGTAGCCCAAGGGCCCGAGATCCACTCGCTGGTGGTTCGTGGCGTGGGCCTGCTCCAGGAACACGCAGACGTTCATCTCGTACGGGGACCACCCGCCCTCGTCGTTCTGCCACTCCCAGACGATGCCCCGTCCAGCTGCAGAGTCCCCCGGGAAAACGTGCCTGCGGACAGCCCGCATCGTCCCTGTGTGGGAGAGGAGGGGAGAATAAATACAACAGTTCAGTGAGCAGAGAACTGAGAGCGACGTTGTCCCAGGGATTTGTGTCTGCACAGATCCGTGCTGCCTACATGGGGGTGGTCGTTCTCACTCTCCCTCAAGAGGGGCACCAAAAGACCTTCTCTTCCCAACAGGGCTGGGTTTGCTCATGAAGCTTAGAAAAATGCAACATCCCCGGATCCCTGTTCCTCTGCCAAATCTGATTGTGGGCTGGCAGCAGGTTCAAAAGCTGCTGGGAGGAAGGGTGGGAAAGGAGGGAAGGAGAGAGGATGCAGACGCAGACACACCCGAGCACAAAGGCACAGTGCTCACATATGCCTCCCTGACGTTAAAAGGAAAAAAAAGTAAAAAGATAAAAAAAAAATCAGGCTGAGGCACAGATCTGGTTAAAAAAAAAAACAACTCCCACAGCCTTGACAACAGAGTAACTATAGAGACAAGACACCATCGGGAAGTGCTTTGTAGGAGCACTTAAGGGGCTGAACGCCCACTTTGTTACACAAGGGTTGGGGCAATTTTGGTCTTGGGAGAGTGGGTGAAGTCCCACAAGGGGCAAGGGCAAGGACTTTGGAGAATGGCAAACTTCTACAGGCTCCTGACTGCTGGGAGAGAGAGCAAGACCAGAGAGGGGAAGACAATGACGTAACTTGAAGACTGGAGAAAGCAGCTGTTCAGACAAAGAGAGAGAAATGGAAGGAGACACACTACTCTTGCAAGGCCGCTCAACAGCGACAGCTGGAGCTCCAACCCCCTGGAAGCCTGGCTTTCCAGGATGACTTCACTCCTGGGTACTTTATCCCTTACTTCAAAAAAGCAGCAGCCTAATGAGAAGGAAGGAAGCCACCCAACAGGACAGAAGGTCTGAAACCGTTGAAAAATGGGTTGTTGTAGCAGGGTCAAAACTGCCGCTGCGGGAAAAACCCTCAGCAGCATTCCTCAGCACAGAGAAAGAGGAGCAGGAAAAGCTGTGGGGAAAGCAAGTCTGGGGATCTAGGAAGGTGAGGGTGAACAGGGGTGCAGCAAGTTGTTACAGCACAGGAGGAGTTCAAAGAAGAGCACCAAGAGAAAAAAACATTAAATAAAGCCTCTAAAGAGGTCATGAGCTCCAGGACTCCAGGTGAAAACTGGCCCGTTTACAAGTCCCCAACACCAAAAGCCTGAGGGGAACTGCCCCAGGATATCACTGGAGACTCTGTGGGGCTCAGGCAATGCAGGCAAGCTTCACAGCCAACACGCACATCCCAAGGAAGAGGGAGGACGTGGGACTCCACACTGCCAAAATCCAACTGCTGCTCAGGCTCTGCCTGCTGCATGCTGGCACGAGGATCATGCTGCTGTTATTGTACCCAATAGTTGTGAAAACTGTCTTTCCTTATCTCGGCACTGCTGAAGCTCCAGAGTTGACACAAAGGCTAAGACACTTAAAACACCACTAGCACCCAGTCAAACACAGCAACCTCCCCAAGAGCTCAACCACGGAGCTCAGGATTCCTGTGGGACCAGACCTTCCTCTGGCAGAAAGTATCAGCAGAACCAAGATGATCTTCCCAGCCTGGAATTGATGTCCTAGTGGAAAAGCAGACTAAACAGCCAAAAGCAAACTCTAGCAAGGACTGCTCCTATCCAGAAAGTCCTGCCAAGCTTCAGAAACATAAACCCACAGCCTCAAAAGGTGAATAACTTCAGGAATGAATCCCTGAGCAGGAGGACTAGGGATGGGACTGGACTGGGAACGAGATGGTGAAACATGCCTTACATTTAGAAATGAGTGCAGGGAACCTGCTCCCAGAGAAAGGGGACTACCACAGGTTAGGCAAAGTGTCCAGTGAGACATGTCAGGAGATTAGCAAGGCTTCCCCTACTCCACTGGCAGCTCAGAAGCTAAAAGCAGCACAAAGAGGACTGCAAGACTTGCAAGCAACTTGTGTTTTTAATATCCTCAAAGAGAAGCAGAAAGAAGATTTTTTTTTTAGGAGTCAACAACAAGACCAAAGCCATGCGCTAGGAAAAGATCCCCCTTCCCCCAGGCTGGTAGGGAAACTGGCATTCCTCTCCAGGGTGGGCAAACAGCTGTGGAGAGAGGACAACTCCTGCTGCTCCCCTGCACTCACTCCCAGCTAATCTGCCTTGAGCAGCAGCTGAAGCCCACAGCTAATCCTGCCCACAAGATCCCCCCGCACAGCTGTCATTCCCTGCTGCTGGGGACGCTGCTCCCGTTAACACTGGCTTCCTGTTATTCTCCCTGGCTTCCTTTGAAGAGCCTATTTATCTGTCTAAAAGCTAATGAGCAGAATACAACAGCCTATTTTTTGCACTGTTTAAAGATTTTTCATGGGGATGTTTCCTGCAGGGATTCTTTTCTCCAGCACATGACAAAGTTCAGCTGGCGGCTCGCTCAGAGAGGTTCACGTTTAAGGCAGAACCTTGCAGAGACAAAAAGCTCTGCTTAGAACTGGGCCATGGAAAGGGGATGTGAGAGCTTTTCCAACAGTCACGTTGCAGAGCACACAGGTATTTGTGGAGGGAGGTTCACAGCACTGGCCACTCTGATCCCTTTGGATCAATGGGAAACACTGCAGGAGAGTTGTGGAGCAGCATCAGCCTTTTTGCTATTAGCAACTCAAATTCAGATCTAGACCAAGGAAAGATGAGATCATACCAGCCAACATCATTTCCAGAATTGAACTGGACTGTTCCCTGGAGATGAACAGCTCCAAACCACCCTGCAATGGACAATATTCACTGGGTGTTCTGAGATCTTTCACAACAGTCTAAAGAGATACAAACCCTCTAAAGACAGACAGCTGCACTTGTGGAAAAGAATGTCCCATTCACACTGCGACACGTTTCACCCTCCCACAGGCTCTCTGCTCACCTCCACCAGACAGCTCAGGACTGCTGTCCCCAGGCTGGAACACTGGCTGAAAGAGCCAGAGGCTGGAAGGTTCCTTCCTAAGTTTGGCATGAAAAAAACAGGAAAGAAGCAGCAGCTGGTGCCAGCTCTGGTGGTCCATGCTGTACCACTCAAAGCCACAGCCTCAGCTGGCATTCCAGATGTTTGAACAGGCCAAGCTGAGCACACCTGCCAAGGCTTGCATCTTAGAAAGCTCCTCACCTCACCCAGGACACCACTAGATAAACTCAGCCTAAGGTCACCAAATCAGAATGAAAACACGGATGCAGCTGTGATGACCACTCACATTTGCTCCAACCACTTCCCTTTCCTGCCGGAATTGGCTGATCATGCAGTTGATTCAAAATACTGCTCTTTTACTGTTTCAACTGGCAAGAAACCAGCACATGCCCCTCTTTAAAGCTTGGGATGATGCTCAACTGCATCCTGGAGAGACACTGGCAAAGGGGAAACTGATGGATGGAAAATTTTCCAAAGCAGACATTCATTTGGGGTGTGTAATTTGGGATCTCCCTGGATTTTCCAGGGATGAAGTGCATGCATTCCATCCTTGCCCCTTTTTCTAATCTCCAGCTGCTCAGCACATCTGGAGCAAAAGAAGGCAGGAGTCATCTCTGCAGATTCTGAGCTGCTACTCCCAGTGACCCCAGGAGAGAGAAGAATGAAAAACAGGTCTCAGTTGTGCTATTGAGCCCATCCTGCCCTTTCTCCCTGGGAGGAAGCAAGCCAGGCTCACACAGCACAAGTGGAGGGAATATTCTGCTGCAGCGTTTTGGTGCCGTGCGGGGGCCACAGGCACTCACAAGCAGCTTGAGCAGGGCTGCATGCCAAGGTAAAGCAGCTGGCACTCCAGTTCCAGAGGGAGCAAGGGATTCAAGCAGGAGGGTTGGAATCGTAAAAAGGCCTTTTTTACGCAAGTGATCTTGAATGGATTGAGGGGGGGCAGGGGAAGGGGGAAGTTTCCAGCTCTGAGAGCTCTGGCTCACAGGCTGGGAGCTCCAGGGGTTCCATGATGATGCTCCTGAAGAGATCACAGCTGTCTGCCTGCACCCAGCCCCACAGATTTTTCCACACCAGGCAGCAGACAGCAGATGTGCTCACAGAGCTGCCCAGTACGGCAGCAAACAGCAGAGCTTTGCAGGGCTCTTACACACAGAACAAGGCCCTGCTTTATCCCCAGGCACACCAGCAGAAGGGGTGGGGAAGCTCCCTTACCTGTATCCTGCCGGAATTGCGTCAAGCTTGGAATGTCGATGACATAGGGAGCCAGGGCGGGATCCGCGTGCCCTAAAGGGATGCTGCTGGCCAGCCCCGACCCCGAGCGCCGGCCCTTCTGCTGTGAGGCCTGGATAACCTGCTCGATGTAGCTGCACACGTTGCCTCGGTAGGGCCTCCACCTGCCGAATTCATCCTGCCATTCCCACACGGCCACTGCCGCGGAGCTGCTGCTGTGCCCCGGGGCAGGACCGGGTGGGCCGGATGGCCCAGCTGAGCCGCTTCCCGCTGCTCCCTGAGCTGCTGCCATGGTCCTCCCTGAGCTCTGGGCACGCTGTGGTTGGAAGTGGCAGCTCGGCTGGCCTTACACCATTTTCTCTTGGAGACCTGCAGCAAGAAACAGAGTACAAGGAGCTGAGAATGATGTCCCGAATCCTCCCACCCCTCATAAGCCATCTGAGAGGGAAACAAGCTCTGACTTTCACAGAGGACGTTCACTGTGGATTTAAGAGACTCCAGAGAAGCAGACTGGCCTCAAAACCCTCTGGCTGAGGGTGAGTGAGGTACCAGCACTCATTCCCTGCCAGTGCTGGCAACTTCTCGTACTAATTGAGGGCAAACACTGTTCAGGGAGACTCTGCTTCCCATAGTCTGTGGCATCAAACACCACCTGAGTCACCAGAGATCTGTACCAAACCATCCCACAGCCACTGCTCATCTGTGTCAGGCAGACCTGCAAGCCTTGGCATGAGTTCAGACGCTCACTAGCCAGCAGTGTGCCAAGGCAAGCTGCCATTCTGCCCCTTCGCCATGCCCAGCACTGCTCCTGGCAACATTACACTGACCACCCCAATCTGAGCTGCCAAATGCTGGCCAAACACTCATTCACAGAAATGACTGAATTACACAAGTGGTTCCCAAACTCTTCACACTGATCTGAGCTCCAGGGCTACACCATCAGCTCCATTCAGGCTTCTGACCACTCAGCTTTGGCCAAGGATCAGTCCTGTGACTCCTGTGCAGCATCACACATGCAAACAAAGCCAGAAGACAACTCTTAATGCACAGGTTGCAAATCATGGTAGGCACACTTCTTTACTTGAGTATGATCCCAGCAAAAAAACAGATGGGAAGGAATACAAGAGAACCAGAAGGAACACAGGGCATAATCAACTGCCTGTGCTGAGGGCACTGATTTAGTAGGTCCTCAAGATCAAAGCACATTTATTTGCAGCTTCTCAGGTTGGAAAACAAGGAACATCTTGAAACAAGAGACAATCAGCATCAGAGACTCAAGCCCTTAGGAGATGATTTGGGGAAGAATAGAGAAAGGGTGGGAGCCCAAGGACACCACACAAAGACACAAAGGACAGTGAATAAATTCCAACAAGAAGAGATCACCACTCTCAGCTCCCAAGGGATGTAAAAAGAGCAGATCCAAAGGCCTCACATGATCACCGAGAGACACCAGAGGTCTGATATTTGACATTCCTTGTCTGTTGTGTCATTCTGAGGAATCCTGCCCAAACCATCTGCACACACATCTGTGCAAATGCTGGACAACCGCGTGGAGATCCCCACGTTGGTGCTCGTGTGTAGGTGGGTTTGGCTGTGAATGAGTGAAACTCATTTTGTTTTAAAATAAATTCGCCTTCTCCCTTCTGAGGTCTCGCGTCACTGATTGCTCGCTTAACTCCCAGCAGCCAGCAGGGAGCCGTGAGCTTCCTTCCCAACCAATGGAAAAGTTCAGGTCTCCCAAGAGGCAGAGCAGCAGTGGGTGGCTTCCACTGGAGGATGCCATCTGCACAGAGAATGACATCCCTGCCGGATGGGGGAAGATCCCACGCTCCGTGGAGCGTCCCATCCACCATGCCCGTGTGGCTTGATAGCTTAAAAAAGACAGAGAGGGAGAGCGAGCACAGAACAGACACACCCACACGTCTGCATTTATAAGAGGAAGGCAACAGTTTCCCCAGGAATTCAGTGTAAATTAGTTTGTGAGCTGCTCTGAGATTTTTACACGACACCCCCAGCTCAACTGGTCTTGGTGACAAACTGCTCCAGATCGCCACGATCCTACCCTGGTCTCTGCTATTAATCTTTTCCTTGTAACCCATTCTCACCTAACACACCAAGGACAGTCATTTTACTGCTCAAACAGCAAATTAAGACTTAAGGTATCAAATCCAACACCTGCCTCTGCCGCTTCTTTTTATGGCAGGTTTCACACCAACCCTTTTCCACCTCAAGGACCACCCGCACTGTCCATGCTCAACTCAGAGCAAAAGCCAGGCTGTGGCATTTTCTGTCCCACCCCCCTGCACTAGGTGCTCTGAATCCCAAATACAGAACCAACACCTTTTTTCGCCCTCAAAGTCGTTACCAAATATTCATCTGCAGCCACACGCAGAGCAGAGAAGAGGGAGGCTGTGAGGAGGGAGTCAGCGATTCGTTTTCCTTCCTTTCCGAAACAGCAGCAGGAAATGCACACAAGCAGACACCGCAGCAGAAAAGCCACCTCCTTCCCGTGCCACCTCACACTCGCTGGGGTGACAGCTGGGTGACAACAGCCTGTCCCTCACCCCGGGGTGGCAGCGACGCTGTGAATCCTGGACCACACGTGGAGGTACCCGGGGCTGGCTGCACGAGAGTGTCGCGTGCTCCAACATCCACTTCCCCATCACAGTGGAAAAATATTTCCTGTGCTGGGACTGCTGCTCCAAAGGAGGAGCGAGGGGCGTATTTCAGCCTCCTGCCAGCTCTTGCTGAAAGCTGCCGGAGCCAGCAGCTGTTTGCACGGATTGGGAAGTGAGGAATGCGGGAGAGCATCAGGAAACCAGAATTACACAAGTCCTGGAGTTGTGGCAAAGGAGAAAGAAAAGGCCTGAAGTTGCAGCTCCTGACTTCTCTTTGAGAATTCAGCAGCACACAAATGTTAAAAGCTGTGAAATCCAACACGGGAGCTGTTTGCACTGTATTCAGCATTACAGCACAGCAGAAAGGGTTTGGGGAGGACTGGGACGTGGTTTGGGATGTGTTACACATCCCAGCTCACATCTTTACTCAAATCTCATGGACTAGAACACTTCACCTCAAGCTTTAAAAATACCTTGAGAAGATGAAATTCACATCTTCCCTAAAAGCTTTTATTCACCCAACAGTCGTGGCTCCAGTCAGAACTTCCCTGGGCCACCCTTCCTCCAGTGAAAACAAAACCCTGGCTAATTCAAGTGCAGACCTTAATATTCCAGCCAGATGCCCTTCACTTTGAAGGTATTTGGTAACACGGGCTCAGAGCTTGACTTTGGATTTGTTTGGTTGGAACTTTACGCCCAGAACAACCTCTGAAACATTTGTCCGCACGGCTTTAATTGGGGACTTGGACAGGAAAAAAAACTGAGTGCCTTTCAGATGTGTTTTCCAGCAGTTTCACTCCCTGCTCCTCAAACTCCAGCAAATGGTGGTGAGAAAGCTGGAGAACGGGAACTAAAGCCTTTGAAAGCTGTGTTTAATTCTCTGTTCTACTTCCAGAAAGCAGAGTTTCTTTCGCTTTAAATGCAGGATGTTAAAATTCATGGGTCTGAGACGATTTCTAAAAATGCCAACTCCTTTTTTAAGTCCCTGAACTTGAATTGCCAGCGCTGATAAAAGTTTTCACGAAATTCAAGCTTGTACCTGGAAAAGAAAAAGAGCCTTGGGAGCTCTTGAGCTGGGCTGAATTAAAAATAAAAGTCACCAGATTGGTAAAATAGAGACTTTTCAGCAGGTTGTTCAGAAAAGAGTGCCCAGGAGGGATTGTTAAGCATCATGACACCACTCTGAGAGACAGTATGAGAGGGCAACAAAGATCCCATGGGAAGAGATTACACAGGGATTAGGGGAGCACATAAAGCACAGGGAGGCCACAGGGCTGCACTAAGACGTGACCCTGCGCAGGGGGCACGACTGGAGCAGCATTACAGGTGCTCTGAGCCCTCCCCCGACCCCAAACCACCCAGCTAGGGCCCCCACACCAGCTGAGCTGCACTTCTGGGCACAGCAAAACCGACAGGGTTGGAAGCTGTTGCCAGGTAATTCACACCCAAACACACCTTTCCTTACACAAGCACCCGGCACGGATTAGCACCAACCAAAGAGAAAGTGCAGAGCTCGGCAGCAGAGAAGGGTCACAGTAATAACTTCAAGCAGGCAGATCCATCCCAGTCCTGTCCCGTCCCAGCCTCTGCTGATCCTCAGGGCACAAGGTGGCAGGGTTGACAGCCAAAACAACAGAAGAAATAAACCCGGTAGCTCCAAACCTGGACTGCTTCCATTCAAAACAAGCTTTTAAGCGAGTTCCCCTCGGAGGGGGGAAAATAGAGACGGCAACTGTGGCGGAACAAAGCGTTTGCCTGTCAGTTAAGCCGAGGGCTGGTTTCGGGCATAGAATAGAAAAACTGAGGCAGCGAGAGGAGGGCAGGTAGACCCAGACACAGGATCCCACCTGGACCCGCGATCTCATCACACTTTGTGTCCAACCCGACTACTCCTGGGCCCTTCCGGGCACCCAGGCGGGTTATTTACCTGCGGGGAGATCACTAACTTGTCAGTGAGAACCTGGCACGGTCTGGAGAGCCCCTCCAGCTCCCCAACGGCTTCAACTAGCGGCAGGAACTCCTGGAGCTCCGGAACAGCCAAGCCGGGTCCCACCTCGACCAGCCGGTGGCTGGGGGCCGGCCCGGAGGGGACCACCCGCCCCTCAGGGAGCTCCCCCCGGCCCTGGGCTGCCCCCGCCGCCCACCGCAGCCGCCTGTTGGTTCCTACGGGCGCAGGGGGGTGTCCGGGCGGCACCGACCGCCCCGGGGAACAGTGCAGGAGCCGGGGCCTGCTGCGAGGGGAAAGGCGCCCGTGTTCCCGGGCCGACGGGACGCCAGGCAGGCCGGGCCCGGAGCGGCCGCGGCGGCCCGGGTGGTCGCTGTCGAACGGCCCGGGCTGCGCGGCACGGGGAACCGGAGGCGCCCGCCCGGGGGTGCCCAACCCACGAAGCACAGCCCAGCACAGCCTAGCCTAGCACGGCCTAGTCCAGCACAGCACAGCCCCCCGTCCCGGCGGCGCTGTCCCCCGGCCCCGTCACCCCCCGCCCGGCCCCCGGCCCCTCACCCCTGGCAGGGCCCGGCGCCGCCGCTCCCGGCCCGCGGTCACGGAACGTCCGCGCCTGCGCACGCGCGGCCGCCAGGGGGCGAGTTGAGGGGGCGGGGCCAAGGGGGCGGGGCCAAGGGGGCGGGGCCAATGAGAGGCGGGGATGTGATTGGTGGAGGCGTGAGGGAGAATAAAGGTGAGCGTGAGGCGGTGTGGGAGCGAGTGTGGTAATGTGTCAATGAGTGTGTCATAATGGGTGTGTGATAGTGAGAATTGAGTGAGTCTGCAGGACCGAGTGTGATAAGTGTGTGGGAACGAGTTTGCTTCTGAGTGTGGTAATGATAATGAGTGCGAGTGTGTAGGACCGAGTGCGATAATGAGGGTGTGATGGTGATAATGAGTGTGTGTGTGTGATAGTGTGCCACAGTGAGTGTGCATGTGGGCGTGATAGTGTATGATAATGACTGTGTGATAGTATGTCAGGGTGAGTGTGAATAGATGTGGAAAAGTGATGGTGTGATAGTGACAGTGAGAGAGAGAACTGGTGGTATGTGTGTGTGGGATAGTGGGGGTAGGAGTGTGACAGTGTGTGTGATGGTGTGGGGGTGTCTGTGACAATGTGCATGAGTGTGATACCGTCCATGTGAGTGTGATACCGTCCCTGTGAGTGTGAGCATGTGTAGTACTGGGGGGTGAGATGTTCTGTGTGTGCAGGAGAGTCTGAGCGTGAGTGTGCCCACGTGTGTGATGGGTGTGTGTGTGATGGGGTGTGTGGCACACCACCAGCGCAGCCTCTCCTGCAGTTTAACACCTCTGGGTGCTGTGGGTGTGACCCCTGGACCCAGATCCAGCCTGGATCAATCAGCTGCTCACCACCTTGAGGGTTTTGTCTACACCCATGTACATCCAAAGCAAAGCCCTGGAGGTGCCTGTTCCTTGTTTGGGGTGAGGATGGTGGAACACAACCCCCTGTGTCACAGATCTCTGCAACGACACAGCGCTGCTCCCTCCCAGCTGCTGCACCTCCATCACCCCCCTTGCAAGATGTGTGTGTTTATTTAGGGATTCCTGTGATCCTGCAGCATCTTGGGGGGTGCTGGATCACTTCTTCATGCTCTCCTAGACGTAGGTCAGACCCCACCTGGGTTTTTCCCTTTCCTGGGACCCCACCAAGACCTTGGCAGCAGCAATTAAAGAACCACAGAACCAGAGAGTCATTTAGGTTGAAAAAGATCCTTGAAGATCACCATAATTTCTTCTGAACCAGGAAGTGTTCACCAGTCCTTATTGAATTACTCGAAACCTCCCTGGACTTTACACCCATGCCATGATACACCTGCCCTGAAAGGGTTATAAAATAAAAGAACATTATGTTTGGAGTCAGTTGTTACAGAAAAAAATAATATATCGAACCACTTTCTACTGTAGGAATGGAGGTGTATTATAAAACTCTTCTTCCAGCGTAAAACACATGAGACTAATTTTTACAGAGCCTGAATAAAGTCGGTTTTCACCCCAAAATGTACAGTGTCAAGCACAGAACCACAACAGCTCCAGTGAAAACCCTCTGGAGCTGCCTCCCCACACAGTTCAGCCTCGTATGCAAATGCCCATGGATTTCTCTGCTCCAGGATGGATGAGACTGTCACGTATTTGAGTTCAAAATACTCACACAGTACTAATGAATGCCAGAAGTGATTGATAGCCTGCCTGTAATGTGTCTGCTTAAGCAATAAGTTTCACATTTACAACTCAGGTGCTTGGGATTCCTGTCTCCTGTGGCTGTAATTAGAAACTGGAGAGCAATGCAAAGGACTTTTTTTTTCCTGAAAAATAGATAGGAATGCTTCATAAAGCCATGCTGGGAGCAGACTGTGTGATCCATGTGGCTGCATGGGTGGACAGGTATTAAATATCCAGTGATCCTAAGTAGGGAAAGGTTTCAGGGAGATTTGAGGATGGTGAGGAAGGGTTTCTATCGAATCTTGCAGACCTTCAAGGCAAGGCTGGGAGAGAAAGGGATGCTCCTGGTGAGGAGTCCTGGCTGGTGAGAGAGGATGGGCGAGGGCTCAGGGTTTTCTCTGGATCTGAAAGGTGCTGCTGATAAGGGCTGCAGGGTGGGGGAGAGCAGAGGTGAATTGGGTGCAGCTCCTGGGTGGAGGGCAGGGCTGTACGGTGGAGATAAACCACTCAGGTGGTGGCTGAGCTGTGGGAAGTCTTAAATTGCATTGGATTTATTTAATTTTTTATTTTTGAGCACGGAGTCATGCTCTGATCTTACATCAGGGTCCCTGGAAGATTTTGCCAGGCACAGTGAGTGGCTGAGGTCCCTCATCTAGCACTACAAGTGCATGGTTGGTCCTCAGCCTCCCTTTTCTCATACCTCTCTGTCGTTTGTCCTGTATTCCACAAAGGTCAAACAACCTGAGAGGAGTTAACAGAGCCATGGACAACATGAATCCGGGGTCTGCTGACCAGCTGAGCCTGTCAGACTCCACTGCACAATTTCCTCCAACTGTGCTGTGTCAGGGTGGCTGTCAAGATCCTCAATGTTCCCTGAACCTGAAAGGTGAACCTCAGTGTCCTGCTGTCCCTAAGGACCCTGTTTTCCCAGGGATGCAGACCTCACAATCCCTACTGCCTGCAAAATATTTTATATTTTACATGATTTTTACCTTAATGATCCCCAGATTTTAACATAGTCCCTTATGGGCTTTTTGTTGGTTGGTTTTTTTTTTTTTTCATCTGGATCCCTTTTTCCCCATGCTGCTCTTTCCCACACCTTTTTCTGCATGCTCCTCAAATCAGTATGCAAAGCACTGAGTCCTTCAACGTGGCATCACCTCCTGTCTGATCCATCCACGCACTGGGGTAACCAGCCAAATATTTGCCTTCCCCCTGCTCCTTTTCTTGCAGTGGTGCTGGAAGGCTGTTGAATTAATTTCTCCATGGCTGCTCCCTCTCACACGATTTTGGCTCGAGGTCCTACATTAATGTCTACAAAACCTGATGCTTGAGGCTCTGTTAAATTGCCAGGCTTAGCTTGGTGCTCCAGGGAATAGTCTGGCCACTTAGGAAACAGCCTGTCCAAGCTCTGCTGGGATCGCTGCAGCACTTTGAATTCACAGCCCACTCGATTTCAGATTAATTTCCCTGAGCAGACAAACCCAAAGTGACAGGAATTAGGAAGAAATTCCTCTGCAGGCAAAGAATAATAGGTGAAATTTCATTTCATTTTCCTCTGCAGCAGCTGCTGCTGGTTCCTGCCAGGGACCAGCTAGACAAAGCAGGGATGGATCTGGTGTGGGCACCCCCCTCCTGCTGGGTGACCCTGCTGTCCGATCCTTGGGAATTACCTGCTGAGAGGGACATGTTCCTCATCCCTGCTGATAGTGAGAAACGCCTCCTGAGCTCAGCTCAGCTTTCTGTGTTCCACTGCCTGCCTTCTCTGGGGAAATCATGGAATCTTGAACAGTTGGCATTGGAAGGGACCAGCCCAGGTTGTTCCAAGCCTCTGCTATGGGCAGGGACACCTTCCACCATCCCAGGTTGCTCCAAGCCTCACCCAACCTGACCTTGAACGCTTCCAGCGTCTGTATCTTCTCTGGGCAACCTGTGTCAGGGCCACATCATGCTCATAATAAAACATTCTTTCCTCATGTCAATCCTAAATTTACCATTCTCAGTTGAAACCCTTGCCCCTTCTCCTGTCATCCTGACCCCGATCAAAAAGGCTTTCTCCATCCTTTGCTAAATCCAGCCGGGAAGCTCCGGAGCCGAGTCGTCTGGGCTGTGTTCCTATCTCACCTCGCCATTAGTGCTAATTAGGGGCAGAACTCATCCCTCTCTGCCTTCTGCCTGCTTTTCCCCGTGGAGCTTTCCTCTCTCGTCCCTAAACCAAGCCTCTCCCCGCTGTCTCTAGAGCTTCTCCCTGCAGCTGCGTGCCACCTAGTGCACACTCAGCCGCCTGGCAGCCGATCTATCCCTTCGGAGCTTTCCCGGAGCTAAATGAGCCTTTCAAGGTCCCTTCCAACTCACGCTGTTCCATGCAGCCTCAGGCTCGGGCACGGTTTCTCCATCCTCACGCAGGTTCCTGCACTGCCAGGCAGCGATGTCCACCCCGTCTGTCTTGTCATCACTTCCCAGTCACCCACTTTGGCGCAGTTTTGGACTCTCTGGAGTGAATCTAAAAGCACCGAGGCTGCAGCAGTCCCATCTCACAGCAGCGATGCTGCGGCAGGAGTGGGATGAATTAATTCCCCAGGGCTGGCAGAGAAGCCAGCAAGTGCTGGTCCCAATGGACAAGTCATAAAAATAAACACACCTATATAAATACCTGCATATATATAACATATAGATATTTTTATATATAACATATATATGGCTGTTGTCCCATAAATCCTATTGCCAGGTGAGGTTTCACCCCCAGAAGTAATGGCAGGCAGGAAAAGGAGTTATGGACACACCCTAAAGCTCATGGTCCACAGCGAGTGCCTTTGGTGACGGAGGGGACCCAGCTCCCTGTTTTCCATCCCCTCTCCCCCGCTGTGATCCGTTCCTGCTCCTCCCCAGCCCTGGATGGCGGCCGGAGCCCATGGCATGGGTCTGCTGCCCTCCAGAGAGCCTCCTGTCAGCACCGTGTCCTTGGGCTGCTCCTTCCCACCTGCCTGAGGTGGTTTCTGCAGCACGTCGGGCAGGAAGCAGATTAGGGAGGAACAAAGGTGATTTTGTCTGGGGAGGGGATGGGTACCTCTCCCCGAGCGTCGGCTTGCTGCAGCCCAGGGCAACGCTCAGCCTCTCTGGGGGCTTCCACTGCTCTTTCCTCAGCCCTGCCGTTCCTTCAGTACTTATAACCTGTCAGAAAACACCTTAAAATTAGCTCGTGGTTCCCAAATAGCACAGGGGTGTGCTAGGAGCACAGCTCCAGCTGCACCGAGGTGGGGCTTGATGTCAGGACAGGGAACCAAAATGGCCTTGTACTGGATTTACATCTTTCCCTTCTTCAAAGGCTGGTTTGGGGCTGAGGGCTCCCCAGACCCCACATTGCAGGATCTCATCACTGGCCGTGCCCTGGAGCAGCAGGAGGAGCGGAGGAAGGAGGGGAGGCTCCATCTTGCTGTAGATGCAGCATTTTTCGTGCCGGTGCTCCCCAAAGTGAAAGCAGCAGCAGGAGCCCCCTAAATACCCGGTGATTTAGTACAGCAATCAGCAGGGGAATCCTGTCATTCTTTATACACCGGCCAAAGGCTCGAAACAGCAATTGGTGGTCTTTGCCCTGTGTTTCCCTCCTGGCAGCAAGAAGATGCCTTTTGTTTCAGCTTACGGCTCTTTCATAGAGCACCAGGCTCTTCTTTACATCCCCAGTGCATTTCCTGGCCATGGTATAGCCCGGACAAATGAGTTTATCTCTCCTCTCTACATTTTCCCAACTAACTGAAAAGGGTAATCAGTTTGGATTTTTGGTTTTGGTTATGGTTTCAGTTTTGGTTTTCAGTTGTTTCTTTTTCTGGAGGCCTTGCATTTTCTGCAGATTTGTGAGCCAGTTGTTTTCCCCAGTTTCCACCACAGCCAAACTGCTGCCAGAAAAGAGGTCTGCTGGAGATGCCATAGGAGGCTGTTGCAGATGCTGCTCGTGGCACGTGGCAGCTGCTGAGTGAATGTGGGGATGGCCCTGAGAAGCTTCTCCTCCATGAGCACCTCTAGAGTGTCCCAGAGTGTCCCGGAGTGTCCCTGCCTAGGCAGCAGGACCATCAAGAAGCATAAAAAGAGCTTCTTTTTTTTTTTTTTCCTCTGGCACACAAGAGAACAGCCTTGCTGTCCTGTGGAATTTTATAATTAGCCTTTCTTATGTTGTGGCTGCTCCCTGAATAAGGCTGACTGTGTTTTCTTTTCCCCAGAGCAGCGTAATCCCCTAGCCTGATACTGCCAAGCCACTCAAAGCACATGTAGGAACGATGTGGACATGGAAAAAGGCTGCCCCAAACGCCCAGAGAAATCCTGGACAGAGTGGAGAGCACCTGATCCCTGCATGTCCACATTTTGCTCCTGGTCTGCAAAACCTGGATGTGGACTGATGCTGGAGCTGATGATTCCCAGTCCATGGCCCCTGGCAGACAGCCAGGACAGTGGGGAGTCTGTCAAAGTTTAGGCAAAACAGACTTAAAAGGCACCTTTGAAACTTGTGCTCACGATCTGGTTAATTAGAACTTTGCTGCTACTGGGAAATAAAAGTGCCTAATTGCTAATTACTAAATCCCTGCAAGAAAGGAACAGCAGAAGCAGTTGGCGACAGTTGTAGGCAGAGCTGTCTTTGTGCAGAGTTAAAATACAAAACACAGGCTTTTTAGGGCATTTAGAAGTCTGGGCTTTGCATAGGAGCAAATGAAAAATACAGGAGCAAGACCCACAAGGCAAATTCTGCCTCCCATGAGAATGAGAGCAGGGATCCTGTGGCTCATAAAATCATCTTGTTCAAAGCCAGAAGCACACCAGGCACCTAAAATTGCTGGGGAACTTAAGATTTCATAAGGCTGGGAAACTCAGTATGTTTGGAGGTTCCTTTTCTGTGGTCTTCAAGGCTGCTGAGACCCAAGAGTCTCACATTTTCTGGCTTTTACTTGCAATGGTGGTTAAAATGGTTAAAAGGCTGTAATAGTTAAAAATTATTAAATATACACTATTCTTTTCAAAATAAAGAGATGCCTTGGTCAGGAGCAGAAGGAGACAACATGGATGTGTAGTGCAGGAGGTGGTGGAGGTGGATGGGGAAGGTTTCCAGCCACAGGACATCCTTCACCACAGGCTGAGAGCACAAGGATAGGTCAGATCCCTCCAATGTCCTCAGCAGAGATGCCTTGCATGGTCAGACAGGAAAAATCCTGTAAAAAAGGGACCTCTAAAGCTAATTTCTTGCCTGGGAACAGGCAGGGAAGACCATGGTTTGCCCAAGGAACAGGTCTCCAAGTCCCCCAGGCAGGGAAGGAGGTCAGAACCATCCCCTCCTCCTGCATCCCAGTGCTGGCTCAGGCACCGACAGAAGTATTTCCAGCCAGATGGTTATTGCTGACTTCCTCTCCAGGTGGGCACTCAGACAGCCGAGGAGGGAGGTGGGAAGGAGCTGAAAAGCCCAAATCCTCTGAAAAAGCTTCTCCCGTCCCCTCGAGGCGTAACCCAGGCTCTGCCAGCACCCAATTTAAGGATGTGTCCCTGCCTGCCTCCCTGAAACCCGAGCCATTCCCTCCGCGCCATGTCTCCTTAGCGGTCTTCCCTCTCTTTTCCTCTTTCTGCTTCTTCTTCCTCTTCTTCTCCCTTCTCCTGCTCCCTCTCTTTGTCCTTTGCTTTGGGGATGGTCTGTCCCAGGATGGGTTGCAGTGCTGCCATCCTGCTGTAACCCAGCAGCAGCAGCCCCAAAAGTGCGAAGAGATGACAGGCTGGAGCTGTTCCGTTGATGGATGAGATCCATTTTCTTCCCTTTTTCAAATTTTCTTTTAAATTTACTAAGCAAGATCTCACCTAAAGAAAAAATTCCTGCCTTATTCCCATCACATCTTACCAGGAATATTAATTTCAAACGTTATTTTTTTAATATTTTATAACTAACTAGACAGCTCCTTCGTTTATTTCAAAAGAGGACTGATATTTCTGGGATTCGATACACCCATCTTTATACTGGAGAGAGAATACCAAACAGGTATGTGGATTTATGATGCTTTTTTTAGGTCAGGGTGGTAATTACAAATAATGATCTAGTGGGGTGGTGGCAGCTGAAAAACTGTGATTTCTCCTGAAGTTGTTTGAATTGTTAAAAAGCGGAAGAAGTGTGAGAGAGCTGGGGTTCACTCCAGCTGTGGCCAAGGGGTACAAAGGGGATCAAAAGGGATGAAAGGACTTGTAGGGTCCTGTGTCCAGGTGGGAGGAGGGAGTTTCCACCAAGGGCAAAGAGCTGGCTGGGCACAGTGTGTCTGCTGCGGTGTGTTATTTGGGGTGAAAGCAGAGACTTTCTGTGCCCCACTTTAAAGCCCTGATCCCCCCCTGTGAGTTTTGTATCATCCTTGGTGGTCAGTGCTTGTGCAGGATGCTGGGGATGATGGAGGATTTGCTGCTTCTTCCATCGGGTCCCTGGTGGGGGGTTGGCTTCATGGGACACCTGACAGCTTGAAAACCTTGGTGTGAAGGGGCTTCCATAAACCCACATTCAGCAATGCTTTAAAAACCATAGAATCATCACAAAATCATAGAACGCTTTGAGTTGGAAGGGACCTTAAAGCACATCCCATCCCACCCCCCTGCCATAGGCAGGGACACCTTCCACTATCCCAGGTTGCTCCAAGCCCTGTCCAACCTGGCCTTGGACACTTCCAGGACTGAAGCAGCCACAGATTCTCTGAGTGATGTTAAAAGGGATGCTGTGTTTTGCTACAGTGCCATAATGACTAATTATGGCTTAAAAGCAGATTTTAATCTATGGGGATTCTGAAAGAACCCCAACACCCCTGGGTTTAAGGAAGGGAGTTCAGTTTTCAGCTGAATCCTGAGCGATGGGATGAGGATGGAGAAGCAGTTGGAAAAGGACAGGCAGAGAAGGAAAGTTGGGTTTTCCCTCTTTGGGGTCAGCCGTGGCACAGCACCGCAGTGGTTAAAACCCACTGCCACCCTGCCAGGGAGCAGGAACGCGCTGGCTCCGGCACAAAAGTGGCCGGCGATGACAACGTCCCTGCGAGCAGGACGCGATGCCGGGGTTTGGCCGGGGCAGGGCGGCGGAGGGGCCGTCTGTCAGCCCTGCCCCGCTGCAGAGAGGGGAGGGCCCGTGGGACAAAAGGCGACATTATTCGGTGCTTTAGGAGGGATGAATGGAGTATTGAAAGCCACCACCTCAGCCAGTAGATTGGTTTTCAGCCCCCATCACTGAGCTGTCTGTCCGCTGGTGAGTCTCCTCCAGAGGCTTGGTCAGCAGGAGCCGAGCAGAGATCAGGGAGATGTAACGGGGCTGTGTCCCATCCACGTGGGCTCCTTCCTGCACCTCCATCACCTCTTGCTGCTGCACAGAAAACCCTTCGGTCCACCGTCATCTCTCCTTAGTGCAGGCAACGAAGTCCAAGCCTTGGTCTGGAGGCTTTGGAGCTCCCCCAGCCCATGGTCTGGAGAGGCCTTGGCTGGGTGGACACCAGCACACGGAGCTCTTCTCATCCCATGCCTCCACATGGGAAAACCAGGAGCAGCAGAAGGCTGGATGAGAGGTTTCCATGGGAAGGAGGGTTTAGCCTCCCATGTGGTGGATGACGTTTCCCAAGTTTCTGACCACCAGTAGATGCCTGAAGCAGCAGCAGTCGTTGTGCATCCCTACAGGGGTTGATGTGCCCCGTGCGGGCTGGAGGGCCTAATTTTAGGGCTTCGCTGAGCTGAGCCTGACAGCTCGGGAGCATCCTCACGATGGCACTGCTCCCCCAGCGCACGCCGCCGCCAGACCGGCTGCTGGGACCGCGGCATGTGGGTCTGGGCTCCCGGAGGTGTCCCGGCCAGCAGGACCAGCACTCACCCCCTCCCTGACAGCCTGATAGTGAGACAGAGCTGGAAATCCACCCCTGCGGCAGTGAGCAGTAAATGAGGGGGAAATGGAATCTGAAGATATTTAATCTCTTCCTCATTTTCTGCTGACATTCCCTGTTGCTGAGTTTTATCTCGCAGGTGGGATATGGCCCTTCAGCTTCATCTTGCCACTAAAAAAAAAAAAATTGCTAACAAGCAATTTATCAATGAATCCAGCTGGAATTATTTTTCATGTGTCACTGCTCCAGGAAATACAGAGGAGGGACATGTTCACAGGTCCTGCATGGCCCTTGGTGACCACAGGCTCTCCTGGCCACCACCACTAACACTGCTGTCCGCATGTTTCAGGGAAGTGTCCTCTAGAAATTCACCTGCAGGAGGACTGACAAGCAGCAATGACACTCGGTCCCTGTCCGGACACCCTGCACGGCACAAGGAAGCAGAGCATCGAGGTGCTGCCTCTCTCCCTGATGCCAGCCACACTCTTCATCCTCCTCATCCTCCTCATCCCCACCGGTGAGCTCCTCCTTGGGGCAGTGGGAGGGGTTTTAGGCACCCGTGATCCCTCTCCAGCTCTCAGGTTTGTGGGCAGATTTTCTCCAGGCACAGGATTATTGCGGTGTCCTCACACAGAGCTGAGTGTGCACAGGGATGGAGGGAGCACGTTCAGCTCTTATGTCCCACCGTGACCTGGCTGTGGCAGCAAGCCCAGCACTCAGGACAGGCAGGGGAATGGGGCAGGCAGCTGCCAGCACTGGCGACAGAGCAGTTCTGGGCTCCAGAGCAGGCAGCATCCATGGGAAGATGCTGTTGGTCAAGGGATGCTCCTGGAGTCGCTCCTCAGGACCTGTTGGACCAGTCCTGCCAAGGGAATGGGGAGAATGAGCACCCATCCCCTGAGAACAACGGTCCCTACTCACTCCTGGCAGGCACTGCCCAGTCAGGATGGAAAGCATTTAAACAGACCTGGGACAAGCCGTTCCTGCCCTGGAATGCAAGTCCACATGTGTGCTGTGGCAGCGTAGTTATCCCAGTGTGACTCTATCCATGTAATTACAGCCAGGCGGTGGGGAACGCATTCTTGCCTCAACAAACCCGCCCCAAGGCACAGCCAGCCAGAAAACTGGGAATTCAGGTGTGGTCAGACATCCTAATTGAGTTAAATCGGGTTTTACCTTCCCACCGCCTCAGCTGGTGCTTCCCTTTCCCCTCGGGATGCTGCGGCAGCATCCGCGCCCACACTCCGGGTGTGGGGACCCCGGGGGGACCCTTGTGGCTCTGTCGCTGTCCCCTGCATCGCCTGGCTCTCCTGGTTCTCTTCAATAATGGGCACAGATTAGTCGCTTACGAAGCGCGATTTGTCCTCCCTTTTGGTGGTTTTGTTTAGCAGCGGTGTTTACTCGAGCAGTTTCCCTTTTTCTTTTGGCTTTGTGAAGCTGGATCAGAGAAACATGGAGGGCTCTATCTCTTCTCAAAAAAGACAGTTTCCCCCTCGTTCCTCATTATTGTAGACAAACCAGGCATATTCTTTTCAGATCTCTCCTGACTTTGCTGGAGGATGCTCTTAAATTAATATTTCAGAGCTTTGATTTTGACTTAAAGGGAGATGAATATTTATCAATGTCCTTTTTATCCACTGCTTTTTTGGCACTAGGGAGGACTAGGTGTTAAAAATCAATACAAACCAGGATCAGACACTCTTCCTAGAAACCCTCACGTCTCCCCATTTTTGCTGCAGGGGTGATCTGAATTACCTCTACCCTGTTATCCAGCCCACGGGGCTGCTGTATCCTTCCCTGTCCTTTCCTGCTGAGCCTCTGTGCTCCCGTGGTCTCACCTGTTTAATCCCCAATTCTTGCTGGAATCACAGCATCCCTTTCCATGCCTGGTCCAGCTGGGTAGGGCAGGGGCTCTGACCTCTCTGGAGCTCCCCAGCTGCTGCTGTTCATCCCAGCATCCCTGCTAAGTCATGGACACAGCCAGACAGTCGCCTTATTCTCCTTCCTCTTGGGGCTTCTAGGTCTTTCTTTGACAGCCCTGATTTCTGGCTGACTTAATGGTCTCCCAGGCAACGTCCTAGCAAGGAAAAGGGAGGTGGGTTCATCTGCTCTGCTGTCCCCCCAGGTTCACACTGCTCCTCACGGCGGTGACATCCGCCCCCGGAGCGCCTGGGGTTGACCTTCATGTCACTGCTCGTGGGCTGAGCGGGAAGCAGGACAGGGCTGGTCCGAGGCAGTGGGAGGAAAAGAGGCCACGGAGGCACCACGGGTGTTGATCAGTCCTTAGGTGCTGTAATTAGCACGGAGGCATCACAGAATCACGGAATGGTTTGGGTTGGAAGTGACCTTAAACGTTATCTCGTTCCAAACCCCCTGCCGTGGGCAGCAACACCCTCCACAAGGTTTGGAAGGATTTTGGAAGGTGTCACCCATGGGAGAGGGCTGTGCAGCCAGAGCCTCAAACCCAGGACACCTCAGATGCCCAAGGAGGTCTGTGCTGGGCTCCAGCATCAGACAAGTGCTTGTGGACTGGGATGTCTACAAGGTCAAGTCACCCAGCCCCAGGGCATCAGGATCATGTTGCTGTGACCTCCTGGACAAGCTGGAGCCCTCAGTGACCCATGCTGGCAGCATTCCAGGGAGGAATCACACATCACTCAGCATTGCAGCTGAGAGGGATTTTGTGCCCAAATAACGCCCAGCTGTGGGGGGGTGGGGGTGGGGGGTGTCCAGGGATGAGGACACATCCTGCATCCTTCAAGTGCTGACCTCCCTCTGGATGAGATTTGTTCACCCCCTAAGGTGGCTGCACCCCATCAGCAGGTGTGTTGGTACTTGCATGTAATAATGGAGCTTCCAAAAAGTGGGTTTATTGGGGAAATAAAAGAAAAAACAATTAAAATGCACATAGGGTGCAGCATCTTCCATCAGGAGATCTCCACTGGGTTTCTCAAGCTGGGCAGGATTGATTTTCTTTTTTTCCCATCTCACCACCCAAGTTTTCCATGGAGGTGATGGGGCAGGAGGATGCAGGAGCTGCCTAGGGCCCACAGCAATGCAGCAATGGAGCCAGGGATGGACAAAAAGGTCCCCAAGACCTGGCCCAAGACAGGACCTACCTGGAGTGGCTTCTGCTGGCCACTGGACTCATCAGGATCACACATGTGTCACCTTGTGCTTCAAGCACAGTCCCACCAGAGCCACAGCCACTCATATGCTGCCTCAGTTTCCCCACCTGTGAAGTGATGGCCCAGGGAAGGGTGTTCATTTTTTCCCCTGCAAACACCAGGACTTTGCAGGAAAGGGAAGGGTCCAAGGGCTGCTGGGTCCTGCCAGTCCCCACCACACCCATCCCATCCCATCCCTGCTGCCATCACTCTCCAAGCTGCACCTTCTTCTCTCTGGGGAGAGCTGATCCTTTCTCTTCTCCCTTGCAGGCACCACCTCTGAGCCCGAGTTGTTGCCATTCCCAGGTGAGATTCTTCTCTTAAAGTCACTTTTCTCTGGGAAGTTTTGTAGTTGAAAAATGCATTTTTAGGTAAAAGAAGAGATTTGGGGAATTTTAAAAAGGAAAGATACTGGTTTGGAACAAAAAGCGGCAGGAAGAAGTTCAACTTCTTTTACAGAAAGGAAATAAAGATTTTTTTATTATCCCTATTCTGCTAATTATCCTGAGAGGAGAATTTTCCTACCTCCTGCTGAGTCCCTGTCCTTGTGCCATGCATCACACACAAATAAATAATTCCCTTGATGTGGTAGACCCCAGGCACTTCCACACTTGCTCCCTGTGGCCAGCAGCTTGAGAGATCATCTCCATCCCACCATCTCCCATGTGGGACCAGCTCTGGATGCATTCATTGAGGCTAATAAGAATTTGCTAATTGCATCTTGTCACTAGTCACCTATTGTAAGTCAACATGTGGTGCCACGTGTCTGCTTTTCCCTTCTCCCATTGGGTTTTTGCCCATTAGCAGGGGAGATGATGGGAGCATCGCAGAGCCACAGAAGGGTTTAAGTTGGAAGGGATTTTAAAAACCATCTCATTCCACTCCCTGCCATGGGCAGGGACACCTTCCACTAGACCAGAGTGTCCAAAGCCCCATCCAGCCTGACCTTGGTGATGGTGCACCCCATTCCTGAATTGAGACGCGCTGCGTCTCCACAGCCACTGCTGGCAGCAGATGAAGGGGAGCCCATGTCCCACCAGCAGGTGGGCATCACCAACAACTGTGCTGTGCTACAGAGAAGGGGCAGGATGTTATCTTAGGAGCAGGAGTTTGATGTAGATTTGCTCCCCATTACCTCTCTGTCCCCACCCTCCCAGAGATCCGTCTCTCCAACGGGCCCAGCCGGTGCCAGGGGCGGGTGGAGATCCTCTACAACGGCTCATGGGGGACAGTCTGTGACGATGACTGGGACATCGTGGATGCCAACGTGGTGTGTCGCCAGCTGGGCTGTGGCCATGCTATCACCCTCCCAGCTGCCATGACCTTTGGCCAAGGGAGTGGGCCCATCTTCCTGGACAACGTGGACTGCAAGGGCTGGGAGGCAGCCCTGAGTGAGTGCTGGAGCCACGGCTGGGGCATCCACAACTGCTACCACTACGAGGATGTGGCTGTTGTGTGCAATGGTAACGAGGTTGGGTTCCTTGGGGGGCAAAGGAGAGCAGGGGGTTCTTGTGGAGTGTAAGGCTTGGGGGCTGCAGGGGCCTTAGTGGAGCCCAAGAGTCTTATCTCAGAGCCTGTTCCTCTGACCTGGGTCAGCCAAACATCCTCTGCATCCTCCTGTCACCCCTCTCCTCAATCCAGGTCACCCCCAGCTCCGCAGGCTGGTGCTCCATAAGGTGACCAGCCTGTTTTGTGTTCCTTGTCAATCCCAGCTCGGGGACTTTGCGCCCTCTCCAGTATGATCCCTGGGGAAGGAGCACATGCCCACCCACGCTCCTGCCTCGGAGTCAGTTGCTGCCCAACTGCTCTTTCCCCTTTTGACTTGTGCTTCTTTAAATCGCTGAGCTTTTCAGCAAGAGATGTTCCTAAAGGTGAGAAAAGCAGTGGAAAGTGTTTGAACTTGGCAAGTGAAAGTGGAACGGCTCTGTGACGACCCTTGTGTACCCCACACACGTTCCTCCCTCGCTGTGCAAGGTTTGCTCATCAGCCAGGCATCAGTGAGCTGTGAAAGTGAGGCTATGCAGACCTGGAGCAGCTGCTCCGTGAATCCCCTGCAGAAGCAGGGCTTGGAAAAGGAGGGATGGAAAGGCAGGGATGCTGGGTTGGGTGGTAGGTCGTAGCAACAGCAAGCAGAGAACACAAGTTGTGGATTGAGCAGGAAAATGAATCATAGCATTGTTGGAGAGGAGAGGTGGAAGGAGTGAAAAAGGAGGTGGGGAGCTGGGTCTGAGGGCAGAAGAGAGGCTGTTGGTGTTGGCAGAGAGCTCTGGGCAGGGTGGTGCAGCTGCAAACCCCTCTATTTTCAGCTGGGGCTGGTTTGGTGCAGACCCTCCTGGAGCAGTGGGGCGGGAAGGATCCCCCCAGCTCCAAGGTGGAGCAGCAACAGCAGGTGCCACCTCTCTGCTTCCCTTTGCAGAGTTCTCACCCACGCAAGTCAGCGAAGGACCAACCACCAGGACCCTCACAGCCTCGGTACAGGATGGGGAAAGTAAGCTGCTCAGCAGTCACTGCAGGGGGGACTTCCTGCCTGAGGGCAGTGTCCCCTACTGTCACCTGCTGCCCCTCTTGAAGCCTCCCAACCCTCCAGCCCTGACGTGCAGACCCCCAGAGCCCATCATTGTGCTGGCGTTGGCCACACTCTATCCCAGAGCTTCCCAAGGTTCCCAAGCCCCGTTGCTTCTCCCCTTCCCTGCTCTTCCTCACTCATTTCCTTTGCCATCATGGGCACAGCAGGGTCTGGGCACGGTGGCATCACTGTGCCACCTGCAGGGACACCACATCCCCCTCACCTCATGCTGCCACCCTCCAGGTGACGGCAGCATCCGCCTGGTGAGCGGCCCCGACACCTGCCAGGGCCGGGTGGAGATCTTCTACCGCGGCAACTGGGGCACCGTCTGCGACGATGACTGGGGCCTGAGCGATGCCAGCGTGGTCTGCAAGCAGCTGGGCTGTGGGCAAGCCTTGGATTACAAGAGCAATGCCTATTTTGGCTATGGAACAGGACGTATCCTCCTGGACAATGTCAACTGCGACGGCAGCGAGCCCTTCCTGTCTGCCTGCTACAGCCTGGGCTGGGGCATCCATAACTGCGGCCACCACGAGGATGCTGGGGTCATCTGCACAGGTACCGGGCAGGGCATCGCCCTCAGGGTGGGGAAAAACCCAGGGACATCCTGTTCTCCCAGCAGAAATGGCCTCAGAGAGATGCTGAGATGCCCAAGGGACTGGGCACTGCACTGTGGGAACATCCTTGCTCCTTATCCGCATTCATCCTGGTGCTCCAGAGTAGCCACCCCACACCAAGGGACCAGAGCACAGCCAGGGTGGTGATTTGCAGGGGAAATGCATCTGCCATCCTGCCATTTCCCTCTGCCATTTCCCTGCTCTGCTGGCTGGAAAACAAGCTGCCCGTGTCCGGAAGGAGGGAGCGGCTGCCAGGGGCTGGGCACGGTGCCAGGCCCAGCCTGCCTCCCCTTCCCCTCCTGAAATGATGTATTCCTGCCATTCTCCACTGATTACTGTTTATAATGTTAATAATCCCCCTGAATTCCCTCATTATCATGGCTAATGACAGGAGCAGTAAGTGCCAGTGCTTTCCCTTTCCCATTCTTAATGGACAAAGGGGATGATGTAGGACAGAAGGGACAATTTTTTCAGGCTGGTCCTTTCCTTCCTAAACATCCCCATCCCCTCTGGCACCTCCTCTGGGCACTGAGTCGATGGCACCACCACGCCCAGACCTTCCTCAGAGGAGCAGGGGATAATGAAGCATAAAAGGTAATGAATCCTGATGATAAATCTCCCAGGTGTCACCTCTATCCCTCTGTGTCACCACAGGACTGGACACATCCACCATCACATCATTCACCACCTCGGTGGCCATGGACTCTGAGGAGACGCTCACAGCCACGGCCACAGGTAGGAGGTTGGCGCTCAGTCACCTGGGGGGCGAAGCTGTGCCCTCTGTGTCCTCCTGTGACCCAGCCTGGCCACCCTGGGGTCCTGCCAAGCATGGGTGATGTTCGGGGAGTGACATTGCCCATGGCAGGGTCTTGTCTGGGGGCAGCCATGGTGCTGGTGAGCACTGGCACCCACTGGAGCAGGAGAAGGGGGTGCTGGATCTGGACCCCCCAATGCCCACATGTCCCCACACTTGTCCCAGCAGTGACAGACAGCAGGGACCAGCCCTCTCAGGCCACCGAGGTGGTCACCACCACGCTCCTGACCATCGAGCAGGAAAGTAAGTGTGCAGCTCCTGCTAGTCCTGGACGGGGCTCCATGTCCCTGCAGGAGTCACTCCACATCCCCAGGGCTCACCTCATGCCCCCAGGGCTCCTTCCATGTCCCCAAAGGTCACCCCATGTTCCAAGTGCTCAATCCATGCCCCAGGAATTATCTCACATCCCCAGGGCTCGCACCCCACCCCCAGGGTTTACTCCATGCTCACAGGGTGTTCACTCCATGACGCCCAGAGGTTCATCCCACATCTCCAGGGATTGCTCCATGCCCACAGTCCTGCTTGGGAATCACCTCATGTACCCAATGTCACCCCACATCACCAAGCTTCCACCCTGTGTCCCCAGGGGCTCACTGACATCCCCACAGTCACCCCACACTCCCCAGGGGTTATCCCACAACCCAGAGGCTCACCCCATGCCCACAGGCGTTTGCCCCACATCCTCCGGGGGTTACACCCACGTCCCCAGGGGCTACCCCAGAACCCGGGGGCTCATCCCACCCCCATGGAGGGTCAGCAGGGGCCACCGGACCCCCTGTGGAGCCCTGGTCCCCCCGGCGTCGTGGCACGCAGGTGGCGGCTTGCGGCTGGCGAACGGGAACGGGAGCTGCCGCGGGCGGGTGGAGGTGCGGCACCGCGGCACCTGGGGCACCGTCTGCGACGACGACTGGGACTTCCCCGACGCCCAGGTGGTTTGCCGGCAGCTGGGCTGCGGCACCGCCCTCGCCGCCACCGTGCTGGGCTCCTTCGGCTACGGCAGCGGGCCCGTGCTGCTGGATAACGTGGGCTGCGGCGGCGGCGAGGCGCGCCTGGCCGACTGCTTCCACCTGGGCTGGGGACAGCACAACTGCGGCCACCACGAGGACGCCGGGGTCATCTGTCGAGGTGAGAGTGTCTGCAGGTCTCCGGTGAAGCCCAGCTCAGTGGGCGTAGGGAGGATTTTGACCACGGTCAGGCTGGCTGTGGGAAATGGGGTTCCCCCAAATGGGGTTGTGGGTGACGAATGAGCCCCCACACCCCGAGGTTTGTCCTGCACATGGGGACAGCAGTGGCAGTCAGTGTGGGTGATGGCTGGAGCGTGGCACTCCCTCCGGCCCCCATTAGTGCACAGTGGCTGCACATCCCACCCCCACACCCCTGCAGCCATCCCCAGCCATCCCACACCACTGCTGGGGGGCTTTGAGCTGACCCTGTCCCTCGAGTCGCTTTTCCCACCTCTCTTCCACTGTACCAGGTGCTGATGACACTGAAGACCATTTCCAAGAAGCCACTGCTACAACCACCACGTTGGCCCCGACTCGTCCCAAGGAGGGTAGGTACTGGGGTGTCACCTGGGGACACAGTGCCACACCTGGGGACACATTGACACACCCTGGGGATGCTCCATGCTGGCACAGGGTGGAAAAACAAGTGGCTCAGGCAGAGGCACAAGATTTGGCAGTGCTTGGAGCAGACCAAGGGAGGGGAAAAAAGTGATGACACTCTTAAATCATGGCCTCTCCTGGGGCCTCCAAGGCTGGTTCAGACAGAGGTGGGGAAAAGTGGTGATGGACCAAAGGGGCAGAGCTGGGAATAGACAGAGGTGATCGTCTGTTTCTCCACCTTAATATCCACCACGATGCTCTGAGGGTCACCCCCAGCTCTGGCAGGTCACCCCCCTCCTCCTGGCCGTGCAAAGGCAGTGAGGGAGCTCCGGGCTGAGCCCAGGGCAGGCAGGCATGGTGGGACACAGCGCTGGGGTGGGCAAGGGCAGGGGCTGCCTCACCCCACGCCCTCCACAGGCTCCCTGCGCCTGGTGAACGGCAGCCACCGGTGCGAGGGGCGGGTGGAGATGTTCTACCTGTCCCAGTGGGGCACGGTGTGTGACGACGCCTGGGACCTGCGGGACGCCAAGGTGGTGTGCAGGCAGCTGGGCTGTGGCCACGCCCTGGCAGCCTGGGGGGAGGCACGCTACGGCCAAGGCGCCGGCTACATCTTCCTCGACAACCTCAAGTGCAAAGGACACGAGCCCTCGCTGCTGCGCTGCTCCCACATCCGCTGGGACGTCCACAACTGCGACCACTCCGAGGATGCCGGTGCTGTGTGTGACAGCCTATGACCCTCCCGCAGGTAAGGAGGGACAGGGACGCTGGGGGGAGCTGGTGGCAATGCCACAGAGAAGGGCTGAACCCTTGGTGCTGGTCTGGACACGCTCCCCGCGTTGGCCCTGTGGATGTTTGGGCTCGGAGGATGGGAGGAGCTGGGTGAGGACTGGGTTCTCCTCAGCTCCTGAAATAGTGGCTGAAGCTTCCCCCCTCCACCCCCAGACAGCCCCTTGGAAAAACAAAACTGCTTCTGGTGTGAAATCTGGCTGGTTTCAGCCATTTCTTTTAAGAGATGAGGAGAGAAAAATGGATTTTCCGCTGTGAAAATGACGTTAGATTATACTCAGAAAATGTAAAAAGGGGGCTGAAATCACACCAGGATGCTCCAGTGGCTCTGCAGTGAGTTACTGTAGTTCTGCAATTTGCTTTGCAAGCCCTCCAGCAATCCCATTACTGGCTTTTTCTTCCCGTTTTGGCATCAGAAATACCAATTCCTCCCCCATTTCCATGCAGCAGAAATGCAGGCGTTGGATCTCACGCCATCTGCAATCCTTGCGCCCATTTCACCTGTTCCTTCTGCAAACACTGTGGGGTATAGGAGAGCTCAGATGAGATTTCCCTTCCTGGGGGGGGGGGGGGGGGGGGGGGCTTCAGCACAGCCAGTCCATGCCCAAAAAATCTCCTGGGGAGTGGGGAAGGATGGGGCTCCCTGCAGTCCTCCCAACCTTCTCCATCCTGCGCCATACAGACGTGCTGGCTTTGGCTGCTCTGTCCCAAAAGCTCCATGGGCAGGCAGGGAGCTGGCAGACAGGACACAAACAGATGGAAAACCATAGGGAAGACCCCAAATCCCTTCCCAGAGTAAGGAAAGGGACCCAGGAGCCTGCTCCTTCCCCAGGGCTGTGCCTTTGGGGTATAAAGGCTCTTTTCCTCCCAGTTCAGGTGGAAAGACCCAGCCTGCAGCACCAGTCACCTTCACCACGAAGTGTTTGATTCCGACTGGGACATTGGGAAGATGATCTCCGTGTTCTCATGGATGGGGTTCAAGGGTGGGGAAGGGCTCGTGCAGTGGCACAGAGCTCATTTCTCCATCTGTGCAATTCTTTTGTTGATAAGAACATATTCCTAGGTTGGAGTTTTTTTTTGTTTTCCCTTTTTTTTCTTATAAGTGTTTGAGTTTGTTTTTGTGAATACATAAAAGCCCTTTGAAAGTGCTCTGAGAGCTGACTTGTTTTCCTGTCATCCCCTCAAAGCCCTGGGTAAAAGCAAACACCTGGAGAAGAGGGGATGCCCCAAACCTGGAGGAGAGAGCTCAGTTCTTGCTGCCAAAAACTCCCCCAAATCCCTGGCTGACCCTCAAGCAGCCTTTAATTCCCACCCAGCTGAGAGCTCAGCTTGGGCCTTTCCCAACCCCAGCTCTGGGGGTACAACCCTGATGCCCATTGGGCTCAGGGGATGAGGTTGGATCCAGCTTTGGGTTTGTTCCCAGTGGGATTTGGCAGTCTCATGAGCTGTGGTGTGGCCCTGGCCCCATGCTCATGCTCCTGTTGGCTGCTTCTCTTCCACTCCCCATGGACAGAGCTTTCCCAGCACTTTGATCCCAGTCCAGCTTTCCATCAGTGGGGAAACTGAGACATGGAAGCATCTTCCAGGCAGGCTGTGGCAGCACAGCTGGACAAGGGCTTGCTGAGGCCCTGGGAGAGGGCAGGGAGGTGATGTGTGAACAAAATCCTCCTTTCCCTGTGCTCCCAGCTCCTGCATGCTCCACTGCCCCCTCACTTCCCATCTCGCCTCCTGCCTCCAGGACAGCTGGGCAATGTCTGGGTCCTGCTGGGAGCAGGAGGGGGACAGAGCTGTCCCCAGCAGCTCCCAGGCCATTCCGGCAGCCCACACCAGCTGGGGTTGGGTCAGAGGGTGCTGTGGGCTCCTCCAGCTTTGCAGTCCCCACCCCGTGGCTATGGGAGATGGGAGAGGGGCTGGTGGCCAGGAGCTGCTCTGGACACTGCAGCCTCTTGGGGTGTCACAGGGAGGAAGATAAGAAAGGCTGGATGGGTTTTCCCTGTTTTTCTTGGGGATTATGCCTTGACCTGGCAAAGCTGGGCTGTTTTTTTGTGTTACCCCACATCCTGCTCCTCTTGGCTTTGAGCTGGGAAGAGCAGGTCCTGGTATCCCAGAGTTTCTCCCTTTCACAGCCTACAATCCAGCAATCAAAGGGTTTCCAGCCAGGAAAGGCAGCAGCTGCCTCCCTCATCTTCCAGCCTTTTCTCCTGCAGCCAGCCTGGGATGGGCTGGGATCCACTGGGATCCCCCCAGACACTCCACAGCCAAGCTGGGCATCATCTCCTGTTCCTCTGGGAGCAGGGAGTGGTGGGCAGGGTGGGAGCAGGGTACCAGTGAGGGGATGCCCTGGGGCAGGGAACAGGGGGATGGAGGATGCCCCGGCTCTGCAGCAGGGCAGCAGTACAGGGAATGCTCTGCAGCTCAGTAGAAGCATAGGGAATGCTCCGGGGCTCGGCAGCAGCACAGAGGATGCTCTGGAGCTCGATAGCAGCACAGGGGATGCTCGGGATCTCAGTAGGAGCACAGGGAATGCTCTGGAGCTCAGTAGCAGCACAGGGGATGCTCTGGAGCAGGGTAGCAGCGCGGAGGGGGGTGAGGGGGGGGCAAGGGTGTGAGTGCATCCCACCACGGGAGCACAGCCAGGCTGCAACGGCTGCGTGGGAGCCGGGAGAAGCCGAGTTCCTGCCCAGCTCCCATCCTCTTGCCGACGTCAGCTGTTTCCCGGCGCCCAGAGCAGCTGCAGCTCCACACCGGTCGATGTCATCGATTAGTTCCTCTCCCCATCCCTGGAGAGGGGATGGTGTGGGGGGTAGCAGGGAGGAGAGAATAAATATTTCAGCAGGTCCAGGCAAAAGCTGGGGTTATTTTGAGGCTGGGATTTATGGGCTATTAGGAATAAGGAATGAGTCTGTGCTGGGGAGAAGGGACCCATTAATCCAGGCTGAAGGAGCACAAATGAGCAAGGGGAAATGGAGGAGGCTTTAATTATTTTACCACGTTCTAGAATAATAAGCTGGCCTCTGGCTGGGCGCTGGTGTAGGGCTCAGGAGCTCTGCTGCCCGGGAACTGGGGCAGGTGAGGGGCCACTCATGATTAAATCCCCCCCCAGCTGCGCTGCGAGGGATGTGCAATCCATTCTCGGACAATACAAGCAGCGCTTCTGGCTGGGGCGTGGTGGAGGATGCCCTGCTCGTGCGGGGAGCCTGCAGACTGCAGGGACGGCAGGAGGGGCCCGTGGGTCAGTGCCCGGTCCCAGGGGTGCCCTTCCCGGGCTGGGCCGGCCCTGCCACGCCGTGCCCCGTTAAGGCGATCCCGTGTGTGCCTGTAACCGGAGGAGCTGGGCGCTATCCGGCGCAGGGTGAGTCAGTGCCGGAGGCAGCCCTGGGCCGGGAGCATCCCTGGCTCTGCACACCCAGCACCACCTGGGTCACCTTGGGCTCTGCTCTGTTCTCCAGCTCACTGTGTCCCCACGGCTCACTGTGCCCTCCCCTGCCCCCCTTGCGGCCTCTGGATCCCCCCACGTGCCTCAGTTTCCCTGGGGGACACGGGGAGGGTGGTCCTGGTTCACCCCTTGACACCCTCGGGGAGCTGCAGGGACCCGGCTGGCCTGGCTGGAGGGGCATTCCTTCTTCCCCCGTGGGGACACCGAGATTTGCCCCAGCCCCTACAGTCAGAGGTCCTGGCAATGTGGACACCCACGTGTGGCAGGGATGCAGGGCAGGGACAGCCTTGGACCACCTCCTCCTCCTCCTCCGATGGGATGAACGAGGACCTGACCTCCCTGCGGCATCCCTGCGGCACCGCAAGCCTCGTTCCCTTTGCGAGCGTGGCCCCGGGTGCCAAGGTCACCCAGCGGGGCCGGGGTGGGCGCGGGAGCCGCTCACCACACCCCGCCCCGCCGGCAGCGCCCTCCTTCCCCGCTCCTGCCGGGCCTGCCGCCGCGGCTCCCGCTGACGTCACCCGCCGGAGCCAGCAGCTATTTTGGGAACTGCAAAGTCACTGGCGCAATTAGTCGGCTGGCAAAGGCAGCGGGGCGGCGGGGGGACCGCGGGGACGGCTGCTCCCCACGCTGTGTCGTGCCGTGCCGTGCCGGGCGCTGCGCGGCGGCCACGGCCCGCGGGCACCGCCAGCTCCCCTGCGCCTGCAGGTTCCCTCCGCCAGGACAAACGGCCACGGCTGTGAATCCTCCCATCCATCATTTCCTTCTCTCTGCCTTTTTTTTTTTTTTTTTTTTAATATTTAATTTGATGTCGCTCCCCTGGCAGGAGCCTCCCCACGTGGGCTGCCGAGCGCTGGCGAAAGCCAACTCGCTGCCGCCTCGCTGCCACCGCTCGCGTTTGGAGGAGAGAGGCAGGAGAGGGATGATTGTCTGCCAGCATCGCGATGCCGAGGCCCCGCGGGGTGGGAGCGGGGGGTCCGGCTATTCCCGGGTGCTCTGCTGCCAGCTGGGCGCTTGGTTTAATCCTGTCTGCATCCTCCTGGACGCAGCCACCGCGGTGTCCCAGCTGTGCACGGCCGCAAATGCCCCGCTGGCCCCATGGCAGCGATGGGGGTGTGGGTGGGCTGCTGTGACACTGGAGGGACACCTGTCCCCGGGGCACGGTGACGTTGTGTCCTGCAGTGTCCTTGAGGATGTGGGGACAGTCGGAGGGGACACCTGGGGTTCTCAGTGCCCCTGCCCAGCGCTGTTTGGTTTCTCTGCCCACCCCTCCTCACCTCCTGGTAACCTCCAGGTCATGGCCAGAGGGGATGTGCACAGAAATGCTGGGACAAGCTGATCCTGGCAAGCTTCAAACACCCCAGAAGTGAGGCTCAAACAATCCTTTAAAAAATCTCCAGACATTTCTATGTGACCTGACATCTCTTTCAGTCCCATCCCCCAGGAAAAAAACACCCCAAATCCTTTTTCCCAATGCCTGGAGAGGTGCCATAGGAGGAGTTGGTTCTCAGCTCCCCTGATCCCATATGGGGCTTTGGGTGGGATCCAGATGGAACCATGGGCACAGCAGAGGTGATGGGTGTTTGCAGACTGACCCCCACCCTGCTCCCTATCGCTTGGACCCCCGATTTGCCCCTGGAGGAGGGGTCCCTGCCTGTGGTGGGGCTGGGGGAGCTGCTGGTGGTGCTGGGGTGGGGACAGACAGCGATGAGTGGGAGCACGGGGTGGCTCTGCAGTGACAGGGGCTGTGGGAGGGCAGGGGGAAGGTGGGGAGCGTGTTCTCCCCCCGGGCTGGGGGAAGAGGCCGCGGCGGTGGGGCTGGGAGCCGTGAGGCTGTGCTGAGTCACGCTGCAGAGCCTGCGAGCAGGACTGCAGCAAGCGGCTCGGTGTGACAGCCCTGTCCCTCCGCCTCCGGCTCCTCGCCTCCTCCTGGGGGCCAGGATGCTGATGAGGGTTGATCCCCCAGGTTAGGGGTTCCCACCGCTCCCCTGGTCATGGCTGTGCCGAAGTTCCCAACCCCCAGCCCTTCCCCAGCCCCCTGCCCTTCAATAGGGATGGGGCTGCACTACGATGGGTATCCCGGAGTTCCTGGGCAGGGAGGACTGAGCTGCCCTCGGGGGATGAGTGTCCCCGACCCCTGTGCAGGAGGGGTGACCCTGGGTAGCTGTGACATGGGGGACAGCAGGGCCGGGGGGTCACTCTCTGCCAGCACAAACACAGAAAGGCATTTACTAGCCACGGGAACACGGGGCAGCTTTCCCCTGGTGTGGGTGGAGTGGGGTAGATGGGTGGGCAGAGATCTCCCCAACTCCTACCCGATGCCACCAACCCAGGACACAGCTGAGCATCGGCCCCTGCCACTGCACAGGAGAAAGGCTGAGGCAGGTCCCTGCCGCAGAGGGAAACTGAGGCACGGGTTGTGCCCTGAGTATTGGCCTCAGATGCTGCCACCTCTCAGGCTCAGAGTCCGGGGCAGCCCTGTCCCCACAGGATGCTGGTGACCACCTTGCCTGGTGCTGCCTACCAGCCCCGCAGAGCTCAGAGCTGCTTCTGGAGGGACGGAGACAGGCAGGGCTTTTTTTAGGTGCTCCGTAAGTGCCGTCTGGGCGGTATTTATATCAGCTCCTTAAATAAGAGCTGCCATCTGAGCCTGACGAGCCTGCTTAATTATTAATGCCCCGCAGGGAAGCAGCATGCCTGCCTGGTCCCGGCCCACCTTCCCGCTGGGATCCCACATCCCAGGTCCCCCCGGCTCCCCACCAGCACCCAGAGAGAGTTGTGACAACCTTGACATCCCAGAGCACCCTGGCTTCCCATGGGAACGTGTCTTATGTGGGAGCATCTCCCCGAGGGCAGGGAAGAAGGCTGAGAGGGGATTTTCCAAGAGGAGGGTGCCATGGGCATGGGCATTGCTGCAGTTCTTAGTGGGTATTGGGAATAAGGGGAGAGTGGGAGGCACGGGGTGATGCTCTCCCATCCCATCTCCGTAGCTTGAGGTGGTTCCAAGGAAAATCATTCCTGGAAGCCCTGAGGGGTAGGGGGCAGCCCTGCTTTGAGACAGAGCTTATGCTAAACAGCACGGGAGGGCAGCTGCTGCAGCAGAATTAATTTAGGCTTGGAAAGTGCTTTGAAAGGCTGAGATGAAAGGCCAGGGCTGGGTACAAAGCGCTGCAGCTCCACAGACAGGGGGAAGGAAACTCCCAGCAAAGTACCCTTGGTCTGTCATCAGCCCCACCAGCCATGGCCCCTCCATCGCCTCCTGCCCCAGGTGAGGCAGCCTCTGGCTCTGGGACATTTTGGGGAGGGTTGGTGAACCCCTGAGCTCACCCAGATGTTGGTTGTGGGGTCCTGCCTTGGTTGGGTGTGACCCCCCCAGGTGTTGTTTGTGTCAGGGTGGAGGGGCCAAGGCTGCACCATGGGGGCCTGGGGAGGTGCAGGGGAAGAGGGGACAGTCTTGGCCTGCTCCTGGGATGTGTCCCTCGCTGTGTCACACAGCCAGGCTCAGGGCAGCACAGTGGGAAAGGGGCCAGGGTGCCACAGCATGGGGGCGTTGGGGACAGGCAGTCTGCCCCAGGAAGGGGTCAGGCAAGGAGGACATGAGGGCACCACTGTCCTGCAGCCTCAGGGAAGGGGACACTGAATCCAGAGGTTTCCTCAGCTTGTTTTTTCACCAATATAATTGCAAGAGTCACACAAGTGCTCCCCTGGGCAGGCAGCCCCTTCCTCAGGGCAATCCAAGCAGCAGCTGGCTGGCAGTGGGACTTGGGGTGAGCACCCAGCCAGGGAGCCTGGGCAGCATCCCAGGGATGGGACCCACCCCAGCCCACACCCCAGCCCTGGGAAATGCCACCCTGTGTCCTCTGGTCTCCACCCACCAGCTGAAGACACCAAGCAGTCAGGTCACTGTTGGTGTGAGGGGTGGCAGGTGTGCTGGTGTACCTGTAGTGACAACCCCGGGTGTGGGGACAGGCTGGGACACCTGCACCACGCATCCCCCATGCTGGGCATCCCCTTCCCTGGGCACTTCCCTGGCTCCAAGCAAGCAGACATGGAGGGAAAAGACACAAGGTAGGGGCACATGACTGTCGCTCTCCTGCAGGAAGCGAGGGGTGAGGATTTCTGGATCCATTTTCAGAGCAGTCAGCAGCTCACCCAAGCAAACCTCCAAGTCACAGAGAATTTCCTGCCTTCCCTCACGGTGTCACAAGGCATTGACAAGACGTAGCAGGGAAGGCAAGGAAATGCAAAGAGAAAGACTCTTCTTCCAGGCCACAGGAATTAGCAAAGTGGCACATTTGAACGCAGAGAAGTATTTTTAATCCCGCAGGCGGAATCGAGGTTATTAGGTTTTTCTGGGACATCTGCAGAACAGACCCACATCCTTTGGGTCATTGTGATTTCCCAACACAGCAGCTGCCCCAGCCTCTCACTGAGGGCTGTCTGCAGGCACCAGAGGTGGGAAAGGTGGATTTAGTGACATCCAGCCGGGTAACACCTCCAGCTGCCCGTGCTGCCCACCAGAACCTTCTAACTTGGACCATTCACCACCAAACCTGCTGCTCAGGCTGTGCACAGAGGAATTAGGTGTTGTGAGGGGTGTTGATTTATGCATCAGAGCTCAAAAAGGGGGCTGGATTCACTGCAGATAAATATTACAGCCGGATTGCTACTCTGAAGAATTTACAGCATCATGAATATCCTGTTCTGACCTGTGATGGGGAAGGAAATCATCTGCGTTGAGAAATGTATTTATGGCTCTGGTGCTCTGACAGAAATAAATCAGTATTTGCTCGTTTTGGGACAAAAACAGGGTCACTGTAAATCGTCAGAGCTGGGCTGGCTGAGAATGTGCCAGGTTTATGGAAAATACTAGATAAAGAGTCCAAAGGTTTGTATGGAGAGGCAACAGTTTTTATTAGGACTGTTGATATATTTGGAGGAATCAGAGGCTCTTCCAGGTGCAAAAGTATTTCCTCAGGTCTGGGCTTGTGTTCAATATTGTCCATGAGAACCCAGGAATTGTACCCAAGGGATCATATTATTTATTTTCCAAGTTAGAGGATGCATATATCCAGCCCAAATGCAGTAGGATCACTCAAGAGGGGATGAGCAGGGAGCCTGCTCTCATTCATTCACAGATGTGTGTGTGCTTGGCCCAGATGGGATGATGCCCCACAGACACCTCCAGATTACTGATAAGAAATGGCAGCAATAACTGCAAAAAAATAATTTGGGAACCAAACTCCTTTAATACTGTCTTGCATTCTGCACTTTTTTACTCAAACCCTCTCCCAAAACGGGCGCTAGGGAGAAAACAACCCAGAGCCCCGCTGCAGAGCTCTCCAGAGATGACAGCGAGCCCCCTCGGGGGGATGAATGAGCCTTTATGAGGGGAGAGGAATAAACTGCCCTTGTCTGTGGGATCTCTCCTCGGGGCAGTAAACAAAGGCTGGGCACAAAGGCTGTTCTCACTCGGGAGCCACGTGCGCTGCGGGGTGTGAGGCCGGGGGTGCGGGCGAGGAGACAGCCTCTGATTTTTGTAGAGGAAATGGAGAGGGTCCGGGCGTGTTTCTGCGCCTGTTTATCAGTGCGGGGGGGATTTCTCCAGCTCTCGGAAGCTGTAAACAAAGGAGGATTTTGTGCTACACAAATCCGGGCGATGCCATTCCCTGTTATTTGCAGAGCGGTGCTAAACCCACAATAAAGACGGAGATCTTGCCCCAGAAGGGTGTTGCTCACCACCAGCAGCATTCCCAAACAAGTTTATCCCCACCCATGTGGGTGAGACTGTGGCCATGGGCTCTGGAAAGCCACAGAAGTGCCCTGAGGACACTGACATGTCCCAGTGCCACCCAGGGTTCCTGTGAGGTTTCAGGAGGAAACCACAGGGCACAGGGACTGGCAAGTGGGATGGCTGAGTCCTCTAGAGCCATCCCCACACATCCCAAACCACCTGTGTGAGGACAGTGGCTTTGGGAAGGGCCAGGGACAAGTGGCACGTGAAGGACAGTGTTCATCTGTGCATCAGCACTGCCTGGCTCTCTCCAACCAGGATAAAGTGCTTGCATTGGGATCACTCTGTTTATTAGACCCCTTTCCTTTCTCCCAGTGCCACAGCATCCCCTCAGCACCGCTTTAGGCAGAGGCTTTTTAGGAAAACGAGATCCATTAAACCCTTTCATTTCTCCCAGTGCTGTAGCCTCCTCTCAACGTCACTTTTATCCGTAGATTCTCTAGGAAAGTGGGATGTCTTAGGACTCCCAGTGGCTCTCCCCATGTAGCAGAGCCCCACACGGCTGGAGCAGATGTGTTTTCATCCCAGGGGTCAGCCATGAGTGAGTGCACTGTGTGCCCAAGGTGATCTCCAGAGGGAATGCTCTCCTCTGTGGATCAGGACCTCGGCCATGGTGGGAAAAAGGGGCCAGGGCAAAGCAGGGGCCAGGGGTTCACCCCAAGACGTGTCACCACAGCCTGGCCCAGCACTGCCACAGTGCCAGAGAGCCCAGGCACAGCAACACTGGCAGGGTCTCCACGGGGGAATGGTGCACGGGCTGTGAGCGGGACCGGGATGGGAACGGGTCTGGGTTTTGAGTGGATTAGGGTTTTCAGTGGGATCTGGTCATGAGTGGGCCTGGGCTGTGAGTGGGTTGGGGCTGTGGGTGGGTTCAGGCCGTGTGACCAGGACATGAGTGGGTCAGGGCCATGAGTAGGGCTGGTAATGAGCGGGACCATGCTTTGTGCGTGTCCAGGCTCTGAGACCAGCCTGTGGCGGGTCCAAGCTGCGAGTGACGGTGGGCTAGGAGTGGGCCTGGGCTGTGAGTGGGCACGGTGAGGCCGGGCTGCGTGCGGTGTGCGTGGGCTCTGAGCGGGCCTGGGCTATGACTGAGTCCACTCCGTGCGCGAGTGCTGCGGGTGTGCCGGGGCTGTGGGAGCGTCCACGCCCTGAGCGTGCCCATGCTGCCAACGGCTCCTGGGCCATCAGCCGGACCAGGCTGTGCGTGTGCGTGTGCGTGTGCGTGGCCTGCGGGTGCGTCCCTGCCCTGCGTGGGCCCGTGCCCGGCGCTGTCCCGCAGCTCCATCCCGAGGGCCGCCCGTCCCGCGGCGCCTCCCGGGGCTGCCCCCGCTCCCCCCGGCGCGGGCCGCGCCCTCCGCGGCCCACCCGGGCCGGGCTCCGGTGAATCAGCACAGGCGGGGCCCAGAGGGGCGAGGGGGCGGGGCCTTGGCGCGGTGCACGCCGGGAGATGTAGTCCTAGAGGGAGGCGTCGGGCTGCACGAACCCAGGACGGCTTCCGCACCCGAGGACTTCATCTCCCGTCGTGCCCCGCGGGCGGGGGGTGGGCGGGGCGGCGGGGGAGGGGCGGGGCGGGGCGGGGCGCGCGCAGGGGGGTTGTGGTGGCCCGCGGCGCGCGCACAGCACCGGGCGCAGCCGCCGCCGCCGCCTCAGCCGCAGCAGCGCCGAGACCGCCGCGCCCTCCTCGTCCTCCTCTTCCTCCTCCTTCCTCCTCCTTCCTCCTCCCGGAGCCCGCAGCCTCCTCGCCCCTCTCCCCCCCGGACCCCGCGAAGATGGTGGACCGCGAGCAGCTGGTGCAGAAGGCCCGGCTGGCCGAGCAAGCCGAGCGATACGACGACATGGCGGCCGCCATGAAGAACGTGAGTCCCGTCCCGCGGCCGTCGCGCTCCCCGCATACACACACCCACTCCTCCTCCTCCTCCTCCTCCTGCCCCGCCGGGGCCGCCCTCCCTTCGCCCTTCCCGCGTGTTCCCCGCCGTGGGTGGTGGGCTCGGCCGGGGGGGCCACGGGGTGTGAGGGCCCTGGTCTCTCGCTCTCCGACACCCCCGGCTGAGTCCCGTTCCCGCCGCTTTTCCTGATCCAGGGGTACTTTGCTTTTTCCGGACCCCCATCACCTGCCCTAGAGCCCCCCACGCATCCCTTCCCCTGCTATAGGGCCCCCACCCTGCCCCACGCATCCTGCTGGTCTGTGCTAGAGCCCCCTCCCCACATCTTTCGCCTGCTCTGGGGCTTGCATCCAGCCCCACACATCGCTCTCTCCTGCCCTAAACCCCTCACCGCATCTTCTCCCTTATTCCGGGGCCCCCACCCAGTCCCACACATCCTCCTTCCCTGCCCTAGAGCCGCCTCCCCATCCTCCCCCTGCTGTAAGCCCCCGCGCTGTGCCCCCCCCGCCCTGCTGCCCCCACCCAGCCCCACGCGTCCCCCTCCCCTGCCCTAGAGCACCCCCACATCCTCTCCCCTGCCTTAAAACACCTTGCCTCCGCAGCCCTGCAGCCCCCCCACGTCACCTTCCAGCCGCATTTCTTCTCTCCCCCCACCCCAGGGCCCCCTGCCTGCCCCACTCATCCCCTCCCGTGCCCCCCTCGCCAGAGGGGAGGGCAGAGGGGCCAGCCCGGGGGTGCGGCGCTGCCCGGGGGGATCACACCGGCTCGGGGCCCCGTGGGGCGAGGCACGGGGTGGGGGATCCGGCTTGGGGGGGTTTCGTGCACACCTCTCCCCGCTGCCGAAATATCTCGCCGTGCATCCCTTCCCACGCGTGGTCGCCGGGGCTGGTGTGTGTGTGTGTGTGTGTGTGCCCCTGACCCCAAAGATCGGCAGCCCTTTCACTGTCAAAGCTCTTATTTTTACTGCTCTTGGTTGGAGATTTATGAATTGAGTCATGTTGTATTCATTTCACGCTCTTAAAATAAAGACTCTGCATATAGCAGGCTGATCTGATTTGTGACACTGAACGCTCCCCTTCAATACTGACATTTTGACAATATAAGAAGGGAAAAAAAAACATATCTCTGATCTGATCTTGCAAACAAAGCAATCGTGGGAGGCAGGATCAAGTCATTCCAGAAGATTCTGCATTTGTCATATTGCAGAGAGGCTAGACTGGGTGGAGGGAGGGAGGGGGTGCTTTAAAGGGGAAAACTGTTCTTTATGTTTGTCTTCTTAGTCAGGTCTGAACCTTTGCTGGGAGCTGGGGTGTCCTCCCCGGCTGATGAAAAGTGAATGCCGATCTGGGAATGTCGCAGTCTGCCGTGGGTGCAGCTCTGTTTGCCCATATTGCACCATTTTGTCAATAACCTTGCATTTATCAAACAGACAAAACTGCCACAGCCCGAGCCCGGGGAGGGAGGAGATGTCTTATCAAGGAATGAAATACGGATAATCGGAACGAGATATTATCACATTAAACCAGCCGGGCTGTCCCTCTGCTGCCCTGTGGCTTTTATACCATTTTCTGATAGCGGCATCTATTCATTTTAAAGCAAAGCCTGCTGTGTGAGCAGATCCTACAGCTCATTTCCTACGGATAATACAGCCGCCGTGACAAAGCCAGCAGGGATATGCCGGGGACTCAGAGCCGTGTTGCGCTGTGATTTTCTCTTAGCCTGCTTCGCCGGGCTGGGTGCTTGAACCCCAGGTGTTGTTAAGGGCTCATATATGTGATTTTTTTCCTTGCAGCCCTTACGGGCCCTAGTGAAACAGTAACCGGGCTAACGCCTCTTATCAGCTGCCGAGTAGTTTGGCCGTAAGGAAACGATCCCCAGCGGGAGCGCTGACGCCTCCCTTCAGCAGCAGACAAAAGGCAGAGCTTTGTTCTTCCTTTTCTGCACCGCTCTGCCCCAACTCCGGCGCGGGCATGTCACAGCCGTGTCACAGCCGTGTCACAGCCGGTTCTCCCCGTCCCCGCGCGGTGCCCAGCCCCCAGCCCCGGTTGTGCGGGAGGCTGATGACCTCGCACTCATTTCCGTAGCAACGCCTAGTGATGTCATATGCCATGGTCCAAGCTGCAATGCACCCAGGCGGTAGCAGAGAGCATGCGGGCTGCGCCTAGCGAAGGTGATGCAGAGCCATCCTGCCCTCCAAACCTAGCCCTCCCCAGCACCCTGCTGAGAAATGCTGGGTGGCTCTCCTTTCAAACCTGTCGTGGCACTGATGGCTATAAAAGAGGCTCGTTTTCCTGCAGCTTCATCTCAGCCCTGTGCTTTTTGGTGGCTGCCTCACATGGGGCAGCTGGGTGGGATGTTCAGCCTCAGCCCTGTCTGCTTGGGAACCTGTGCTGAATGGCTGTGTTAAATGGTTTAAAATGGAAATGGTGTGCTGGAGTTCTTGCTGTCTGCTGATTCATCCAGTGGTGTCTGGGATGGCAATAGTTTCTGAAAAATAATATTTATATATAATAACTTCTAGCTCCTTCCTTCTTGCAAGTGCTAGCTGCCAGTGCCCCTAATTGCTACCTGCAATTACGTTGCTGCTGCAGGTGCAGCATTGCTCCTTCAGCCCCTAAAAGGGGCAGGTTTACTGGGGGGGTCTCTGAAAACACAGCAGGTGGTTCCCTCACCTACCAGAGGGAGCGGAAGGTGATGCCACACCCAGGAAGGATGCAGGGCTGGGCCCATCGATCTAGGGTGTGTCTTCGTGACCTTGGTCATGTCCCTTGTCACCTCAGCACTGTCTGGGGCTACCATCAGCCCTGTCAGGTGTTGGGGGACAGGAAAGCTCTCTTCTGCTGCCCAGGGTGGTCAGTGGTCAGACATTGGCCTTGGGCTTGCTTGCTGGAGTTTCGCTTGCCACAGTGCTGGTGTCTGGAGTGAGGTGCATTTCTGTCTGGTTCGGCTTCAGGAAGAGCTTTGCTGTCCGAGCCCACGGCAGGGCTGGGGATCGATATCCATTAGCTGGGGAGAGCGGTGCTGCTGGAGGCTTTCCGGGGGTGGGAGCCCTGCCAAGCCCCAGGCCAGCGCTGCCCAGGGAGCACAGCACGTGCCTCCACACAGACCTTTGTGTTGAGGGAATTTGCAGGTGAATGGACAAGATGATTGCAGTAACTTATTCAGGAAACAAGTCGTCTTTTAAAAGTGTGTGGGGAGAATTACTGCACTGCATCTGTGTATGGTGTTGGTGAGGGGAACACCTGACTGCTTGGCTTTGGGGGGCCCAACCTCTGCAGCAGGGCTGTGCGTTATGCAGGGACCACCAAGTGTGGGTGTGGAGGGGGGAATGTTGGAGATGCTGGAAAGCAGATGGCTGCTCCAAGCTTTAGACACCACAACTTGGTGCAGTAAATGGCCATTGTGGGTGGAGGAGGAGCGTGAGGATGGGGAATTGCAGGCCTTCCCTGGCACTGGGTGTGTGGGCTTCTCCCGTGATGGTCACCAGCTGGGCAGGTTATCATCCCCCACATCCAGTATATCAGTGCTGATAGCGAGGCTTCACACAGACAGCAGGCTCACCCTTGGAAAAAGGGGTAGTAACACAAATCCATCCTGTCTGGAGAGTCCGCAGGAGGCAGAGCAGGGATGATTAGCTGCTTTCTGCTCACAGTGTACACAGACAAAAGGGTGGTGTGGAAAGGCTTCTCCAGGAGGAGTGCTGGGCAGGCCATCTGTGATGGTGGGAGGGGAGCAAGGAGTGTGAGCTGCTGTAGTAGCACTTCCCAGGGGGGCTGGGGAAGGCTTTGGAGGAACCATTCCCAGTGCCGAGGTGGATGGTGCAGTCATTAGCTGTTGGCATCTAATGGCAGCATTGATGCTCTTGTGCAGGCGGCTTGAATGCTGCCCAGCCTTCAGACCACTGGTGGGCTGCAGTGGTGGTGGGGATTGGAGACAGCCTGACTGGTGAGCAGGGCTTCCTTCCTGGAGGTCCGTGGGGTCAGGACAGGATGGTGGCTGTCAGGAGCTCCTGTCCTTCTGACCTTGTTCACGGTGTGGGGTTGTCTCTGTGTGCCTCAGCCTTGGGACCTCGTAGCAGTAGCCCGAGTCACATCTGCACCTAAGCCACAGATAGGTAGCAATGTCCCCTGTATGCAACTGCAGTGAACACTGCTCACAGTAACAGGCAAGTCTTCAGCAGATCAAGCTCTTAAAATTTCCTCTTTGAGCTCCATGAGTTCTTTTTTAGTCCATTTAGGAAGAGTCACTGGCTTACAGGACCATGCTGGGTTTCTTAGTTGGCCAAATGAGGCAGCCAGGGTGGATTTGACCCAAAATAGCTCTTCTCGAACTAAACAAAAATGATGTTGAGACTGTGATGGAGGATTTAGCAGTTGAATTATACCTGGGGACATAGGAACAGTAAAACTTGGGCAAAGGTTCGCCATGAACTCCTGGATTATTTTGGCTTATCCAGTAAATCTCTTGGATGATGTCTAACCATGAAAGTGCAAAAAGATTGGTCTTGATTTATTAATTTTTTCCAACCACCTTTATTTGCTGCTTCTTGTGTAAAGATGTGACTGGCTCACAGGAGATTCAATTGTTTTAGTACACCAAATGAGCTTCATAATGGCAGTGGATAAGCCCTGTCTGCCCCAGCTGTTGTTCACAACTTGATCCCAAAGTTGCTGTCTGGAATAAACTCTTTGGACACTGATGATGTGTACTTGGGCTTGCTGGAATACTCAAGAACAGCAGTTTAGGGACAACCGCAGACCTTCAGCTCCAGAAATGATTTGTGGGCTGAAAACTCCAGCATCTAGGGGCATATACACTGTTCTTGGCAAGTGGATGATGTCTTTGTTATCCTCTTAGTGGTTCTCATAGATGTTCTGGATGGTGCTATCAAGAGGGTTATCCACATAACTGTGGTATATCCCTCTGCCTCCTGCAGCTGGGATTTGAGTTCTGATCAGGGAGATGAAAAATGTGGTTCTTCCTCAGCTTCTACAGCTGGTAGAATTAAGATTTTCCTTAATTTGAGGATCCCCACCATACTTTTTCCTCTTCTTCATGAGTATTACTGAGCCACTTTTCTTGTGCCTGGCCCAGTAGTATTAGTGCTGCTCAGGGCATGCTCAGCTTGGCTTTCCAAGTTGGAATAAGCAGCCTCAGCTTTGCTAAACTTAAGATCAGGGAGGTGGAGTAAAAGTGACCTCATGGTCCCCATTAGCCTAAGGGGCACCCTGGGTTTTCTTCCCAGGCTGGTGAGTGACCCCAAGGTCACAATTGTAAGGACAAGGATTTTTCAGAGCCTGATATTTCTACTACCTCTGCAGGCTTGTAGCTGGGAATTGGGTCTACTAGCTGTTGCTCCTGAGGACAGAAGGAGGAATGTGGCTCAGGGTGCAGCTGATGGAGCAGGGGCTGGGGAGGAGAGTGGCAGCCATGGCCTGACATCTGGAGAAACCTCCATGGATGGTGACACAGCTGGCAGGGCCTAATGCACCAGCTCTATGACTGAACTCTTGAGCTTCTGTTTGGAGCAGCTTCATGCCAAGTAAACCATGCACAGAAGTTGTGTGCAAGGGTTACCTCTTTAGGAAAAATAAAGAATCCAAGCTTTTGTGTGTCCCCAACTGCTGGAGCTTGAGTAATCAGCTGCTTTTTGGGAGGTGGCTTTGTCTGAGCTCAGACGTGTCCTTGGATGTGGAGCACTGCTGAACTTGTTGGTGCTGCTTTTTCCTTGGCAGAGGTGAGTGGTGTGCTGGGAGCTCAATTCCAGTCTGGCAGGGAAGAGCCACGAGGACTGTCAGACTAGTTCAGACCAGAGCTGGCTGCTCAGTGTCCCAGCCAAACACCAGGCTGTTCAGAGGCAGGTTCAGGGAAAGAGGCATTGGAAAATGCCTCCAGTCTAACCTGAGGGAGCCTTTCCTCAGGTGGGTCAATGCCTGAGGCATTTAGGACTCTGCCTTGTGCTTTTCTGCTCTGCTCAGCCTCCTGAGCTGTCAGTGAATGCACATTAGAATAACTGCAGTACAAAGCACAGTGGGACAGGATTTGCCTGGCTTCCCAAGCGTTTCTTCATTGACAGTCTTGATGGAATCCAGGCATCATCTTCCACCTCACCGTGGCAAAGCTGTGATGCAGGGCTGAGGTTATCTCTGCGTAGCTGCTGCACCCTTGATACTTCCAGGGGTTCTTCTATGCTTCGGTGCTCTGCAGCTCGTGACAGATCCTTCCAAAGCTGACACTGTGAGGAGTATTTTTGTGCTAACTGGTTTGGAGCCAGCTTAGACCTTCTTTTCTTTGCTGGTCAGGTCTTTGTCTTTTCCTTCTGGAAAGCTGGAAGCCTTCAACAACTTCTGCTCTTTACTGGAAAGATAACTAACCTAACTGGTCCTTAGGTGAAGTCTTGCTCCCCAGTGTTAGGTCACGTGACTGCAGAGAAATGGCGACTGCCATTTCTGGAAAATGGCAACTGCCTTGCCTGGGAAGCAAGAACTGAGTGAAAACATAAGTAATGACTTGATTTGACTAGTGATGGTCACTGCTGGGCAGCAATAGCCTGGAAACCAGCTGAAACAAGGGGAAGTAGCTGTGGATTGGTCACTGTGCTGCATTTTGGGTGGTTTTGTCTTTCGGCCTCTGAAACTTTCGGCTTGACTTGAAGAAGCTGTCTAGATAAATGGTGGTGGCCAGTTTTATGCTGGTGGCATTGACATAAAATGTTCTGCCATGGCTGCTGGCTGCCAGGCTCTGCCTGTGTTCTTGTCAGTGCAGCTTTCAGTCATTGAAGGTGGGGGAACTCTCCTTGCCCCATAGAAATGAAATGGCTTTGTGGGAATATTTTCCCCTGGCTGCTTGATCTAATGAGCAAAGTTCTTCCTCCCAGCCTAAAGTGAAGAAAAATGGGGACAAATTTACTTTCATTCTGTTGTTTAAATTTATCTCTTTTTTTAAGTAAGAGGCCTGACTTTTCTCCAGAATCCAGATGTCAAGATGTGGGATTCCCACCCCTGACTCTGGGTGGGGAGCGTGCCTGTGGGAGGAGCTCAGCAGTGGGATGGCGTTGTCCATCTTTTCTGAGTGCACAGTGACAGTGAGGCTGAGCTGCTGCATCTTTCTGGTCCTGGGGGCTGGAGCCCTGGGAGCTGCTGGGGCTGGTAAATCGTAAGGGTTGATCTTCACCCAGGAGTCTCATGCTGGTTGCACTGCTGGTTATCTTGGTATAGTCTGGAAGAGCTCAGACATGGTAAAATCTGGAAAATGGAGCTGAAATGATGAGGCAGCAGTTCTTGGGCTGCAGGAAACACTGGCAAGACGGTCTCTCAAAAGCAAAGCCTTCGTGTAGCAGGCAAAACAAAAGCCTTTGTCTGCCTATTTAAGGGCAAACTTCCCCCGGTTTCAGGTTTTTCTGTGCTAACCCAGATTTAGTCACATCTCAGACGTGACCTAGTACATGCTCAATTAGATATCAAATAAACCTGATTTTTGGCCCCAAGCTAGTGATCTAGTGACCAGGGGCAGTGCATTAGTTAATTGCAGTAGGAGAGTAGAGTACATGTCACTGATGATGGCGTGAGATTCCCTTAAAGTGATCCCCAGATTAGGGATTAGAGTACTTAATGTTTTTCTTCTATAAAGGAGATGCTGGAATTGAGTCCGTCTATGGGAGTTTGAGGCAGCTGCGCTTGGACGAGCGCAACTCTGCAGGGATTCCAAGTGCAAACCATTCCTTAATTGTTTGCAAATTCCCTCTGATCTCTGCTGGATGGGTTGGCTTGCTTGGGATGTGTCTTTGCTTACGTACCAAGCAAAGCTACTTGGCATGTCAGTGTGCTGCTGACTCCTCTCTAAGATGGTTTCAGCAAGGCTCTAGGAAAACAGCAGCGAGAAGTCTCAGCTCCAGTGCTAACGAGGCTGCTGATGGACATGTTGTTTGGACAGTTGTGGTGCTCAGCAGCACAAAGTTTATTAATAGTAGGTGGAGAAGCTGTTGCTGTGCCATGTGCTAACAGACACGCTCAGCAATTGCTGTGGGAGATCTCAACTTGTAAAAGGCTAATGCTTAGTGTTCAGCAGTGAATGAGAGCTTGGGGGAGATTAACAGCCTTTGATTTACACCCAGCTGGGGCAGGCGTTGAGCTTTGCCTGTTTATGCTGTTGGCCTTTGTTACATGGGATGAATATTTCATTACCTCCAAGTTGGGAGCTTGGCTTCTTGCATTTGGTGGTGTCAAGATGATGTCAGAACCTGAGGGGTTCTGTCACCTGTGATGAACTGAGATCAAATCTGTGGTGGGAGTCCCTTGGACTTGAGAAAAGGCTGGGAGGAGATGGCTGGAGCCAGGCAAGGGGAGTTAAACAGTTGGATCTAGGATAGTAAAAGTGACCCTCCTTGTAATTTAAATTTGGTTGCAGTGCTCCAGGAAGCTGCCAGAGCAAAAACTTGACTTTCTTCTGTTCTGCAAGTTCATTTAAGAAGTTAAATAAAATTGCTTTGCTAGAGGTGTGTAAGATTAAACCTGAAATCCCCAAACCAGTGGGAGGGTAAAGCACATCTTGAGGGATAATCACCTTACCTACTGATGCAGAAATTGAACCTATCGTGGAGCTAGCATGCAGGAATCCATCTGGGTGTTCTGGAAGTCTCTTGCTTAATCTGGTAAAACATGTTTGAGACACCAAGGAACTGCTGGATCTGCAGACCAGGAGACCTAGGGCAAAAATCTCATGAGGTGCTTTTTTTTTCATATTTCCACAATCATACCTTGATGTGCAACAACCAGGTGTTTCCAAAGTGTTTGGGGGAGTGACGTGGAGCAGCTAAAAACATGCATGCTCACTGCAGGGAGTTTTGTATGGCTGCAGCTTCTCCCATTTCACCCTTTGGAGCAGCAGCTTGCAGCTGCCATGGCAGCAGTGGCTCTGCTGTGCCGAAGGAAGCCGTGCCAGCAGGAAGGAATGGCCCAGTTCATCCTGCTCCAGCAGACCTGGGAACAGGCTCTCCCAGCAACCAGATCTTCTCTGAGCCTTGGGGTGGCCTGCCCATGGCACATCGTGTCTTCTCTCTCCACTTGGCTCAGCTAGGTAGAGGTCATGGGCACAGGCGTTTTTTTGAGCCCCTGATTAAGGACAAGCTCTGGCACTTGATGCTCTGGGGAGGATTTGATGATCTGGTGGCAGGATTCTTACTGCCCGGTAGTGGGGCTGGAGGTGAGCAGGAAAGCACGGAGATCTGAGCCAGATTAGTACCCTTGGAAGCTGTGAGGTAAATCTTTAAGCAGCTAATGCTCCCAGCAGCACTAAACACCCTCCCCACATGAAACTTGGTGCATTTATCTAGAGAGTTCCCTGAAATCTGCCTAGCTTGAGTTTGTTTTACCGTGAATTGGAAAGAAAAAAAAATAGTCTTCCGCTGCGTAGATCAAGTCTTAAGACTGTAAAAGTGTCCAGTGGCCATCCTGTGGATGGCTGCTTCAAAAGCCTATGAGTAGATGGAATCTTCTGAGGAATTAGGCTTAAACAGAAATTTAAAAACCTCCAAATCTTTAAACTTGGACAGAAATGGTTCTGAGGAAAGAGCTGCAGTTACTCTTGAAGAGCTCTTCAGCTCTCACCTGGAAAAGCTTAATGCAGCCCAGAAGAGCCTATAGCAACCACGAATTGTCATTCTCCTTCCGAAAGGATCAGCAGATCAACTCTGAGCTGAAACTTGCTGTGAGCTCCAGGGGTACATCTGAGCTCTCACAGCAGTGGCACGCTCTGGCACTGCTCTTCCACGTGCTTAGCAGGGAGCTTGGAGAGCAGGCCTGTCAGCAGGGAACAGAGCGGATAATCCGAGGCAGGAGAGCTCCCCAAGCTGTTGGGTGATGGAGAAGGGTGGTGGTGATCCTGGGCTGCTGCTGAGGCACTCACAGAACACAGCAGTGGGCAGATGATGCTGCCAGCCTGCCATATCCTGGGGAAGGAATAGCTTGGCATCCCTTCTGTTGCTTTGTCGTTAGCAGGCAAAGGTGCTGGTATCCCATCTGCCAGGGACGGTGTGATGAGCCCTGAGTGACAGTCCCCTGAAATGCTGGGACTGATGTGGTTGGACTTGCTGCTCTCTCCATCTGCTGGCTGGAAGGCACTAAGCCAACAGAGGTTGATCATTTTCCCCAAGAGTTTTTAATAAATAAGAGGCAGGTAGTGGCAGCAGGGTGCTGAAACAAGTTGTCCTACAGCCAGTTTTCATCTTGGTTAATAGCCTGTCAGTAAGGCTAATGGGAATCAGGGTGTTAATAAGGAAAACAAGAAAACTTGAACATAATTCCTTCCTGGCTTCAAAAGCACATCCTGGTTAGAGGAGCAGCTCCCTGTGACAGGACTGTGCAATGCTAACTCAGAAATGATTTTAGCTCCTTGAACATTTGTTTGTAGAGCACTTGAACATACACAAAACTGGGAGGCCAGGGTTTTTCCTTTCATTTGGTTATTGGGATATGTCTAGGCTGCTCTCTGTCCACAATAGCCATGGCAGGCAGATGCTCCCTCGTGTTTGCCTTATCTCAAGCTGCAGAAGTCAGGGACACAAATCAATGGCACCCAGGTGTTCTGTAGTGGAAAAAAACCCCAGAGTCGTTAGACCAAGTGCTGGGACTGCAGTGCTGCAGATAAGGGCTGGTACACAAAATGCTGCTGCCAGACACTGAATGGAGCAGCTCAGGGCTCTGCTGCTCTTACTGGTTTCCTCACCTTGGCTCCCTTCAACCTTTCATGTGCAAGAATGACCCAAGTAGCTGAAATTTTCTTTTTCTCTAACTGACACCCATGATGGCCACACTGAAACTGGAGAAGAAGGTCTGCAGGCTCCAAGGACTGATCAAACCTGAATGCACTGCGATCACATGTAGTTATTAAGCTACAAAGGCCAATGAAATAAATGAGCTCTTGGTTTCCACATCTCCCAGTTTTGAAGACTTTGTCTTGGGTGGTTCAAAGTTGCCTTAAGTAATAAAGGCTGCAGAGTGGGATGAAAGCTGCTGTTAAGTGTAGGAACATGCAGAAATCCTAATTGGTGTCTGGAGTGCCTTAGCAGCCTCTGAGATGCAGTTGGGCTACAAGCAATAAACAGTTCTCTGCAGACACTGGTCCTTGAGGCACTGGGAGCAACTTGAAATGTAATGGCATAATCATCCCACGTGCCCTCAGCTGCTGTCCTGTGATGTGAACTGGCCCTGCCAGCTTAGAGAATGGGAACTAGCAGGTGATTATTCATACTGAAACAGGCAAAGGAGAAGGCAGTGGGGAACTTGTGTCTGCCCACAGCCTGCACGTGCTTTTTTTTTGGTCTTGTCTGGGATGAGAGGAAGGGCTTGACCTACAGCCCAAAACCCCCCTGGCCACGCTGAGTTAAAACATGAGCAGAGGACGGCGGAAGGGGTCAGCAAGCAGAGAAGCAGTTATGGTGTGACTTCTACTTTGGAAGTGTGACATGGGGGCGAAGGCAAGGCAACAGGGAAAAGAACCCAAACCAATCTGGTAACATTTTAGATTTAGGTCTGGTTTAACACACGCCTACTTCGCCAAAGTAGGACAGTGCTTAAGAAAAGCATTTTTCCGATGCTGCGATGGAGTTGTAGGACAGCTCGCTCTGGTGCTTGGGGAGAAGCTGTTCTGGGTGAGGTTGTGTTGCATCGAGTCGTGACTCTCACCAGGCTGCTGGGTCATGGTGACAATTTCATGTGCTTGAGGGCAGCCATTTCTTCAAGTTAGGGCGAGCTGGGGACAGAAAAAACACAGCAGTCTGTCAGTCATGACCTTCCAAAATGACAGCACTTGGACTGCTGAAGGTGGACTTGTCACAGAATCATTAAGGTTGGAAAAGACCTTTAAGGTTACAGAGCCTAACCTTTAAGCAGTCACCGCCTTGTCAGCCAGACCAGAGCACTTAGTGCCATGTCCAGTCCTGTCTTGGATACTTCCAGGGGTGGGGACTCCACCAACTCCCTGGGCAGCCCCTTCTGATGCATGGCAACCCTTTCTGTGAAGAAATTCTTCCTGATGTCCAGCCTGAACCTCCCCTGGCACAGACTAAAGCTGTGTCCTTTCGTCCCTGCACATGGGTGGTGGAGTCCCAGCATGAGACAGCAGCTGGGGATGGGGAGGAAGGTGACATGTCTGCAGGTACTGTGACCTTTTTCAGTTGCTTGAGCCTGGCAGGGTTGTGTGCTGGTTGCTCCCCTTGCCAGTGGCTACAGACCAAGAAGGAATTTCAGTGGTTGGACTTGGTCAGAACATTGTTTCAAAAGCACATTTGCCTTTCAAAAAATCAAACAGAGAAGTGGACCTTCAGGCCAGAGCTCAGACTAAGGAGCTACATGTGAAGGAAAACAAGGTTCTTGCTAGGGTTTGTGTGGAGAGATAACAAACTTAATTACATGGTGCAGGAGCTTTAGATAGAACAGGAAGCACAAGTGCTGAAGGGGAGATGGATGTTGTGTATCCTGGTGGGAGAGGAGCTCTGGGGATCTTTAAAAGCTGTTCTCAGTGAACAGTTTGAAGTTCTCATGGCTGTGTCTGTCTCTCCAGGAAAGCTTTGCTCATTTGTAGCTGTCTGATGTCTTGAAGGACTCAGATTCTCTTTTAGGCAATGAGAAGAGCAAGTGTTGATGTTTATAACATGGGTTAAACTGTCAGATGTTGATGGTATTCCCCAGGGAAGGATCGATCTCTGGGTCGTCTCAGCTTGCCAGTGCTGTCTGCTTTAAGATAAGACATCAAAGCCAGGCAGAGGCTGTAAATGGGTGGGCACTTAATTATCAAACTAAGTGAAAAGTGTGCAAGGTAAAACAGGTAGAACTAAGTCCTGTGATGGATCTTCACTGCTGTCACTGAACAGACCTCAAAACCAGTCATTTCCTGATGTATCCTCAGACCTACTCATGCGAGGTGAGACATGGAGGATGGAATAAGCCCCTAACCAACCTAACTTCTTGTTCCCTGCGAGCAAACCTTCCCAGTGGGTCTCACCAAAGCCTGTTAATCAGGATACATCCAGAAAGAATGTGCTGTAGAACCAACCCTTGGGCTTTTGGAGTTTACATACCTTGACATGAGGGGCAGGTAAAATTTTACTTGCTCCCTGGCTTTTCCTCATGAGGCTGAACCTTGCCTGGCTGCAATGTGATCCTCGGGCATGCCAGGAGCCTGCCAGGTTTTGGGCATGGTGCTGAGTCAGAGCTCCAGCTGTAGCGGAGAAATCAGAAAAACCGTCTCAGAGATGGTGCCACCTCTGCAGTGCTTCCCTGCAAATCAGAGGGCTTGGATTTGTACAAACCGCTGGTCTCCCAAGCAGTATAAACCCTAAACTTCCAGTAATTTCTGTCCAGTGGGAACTCACAGAGTTTCCCCATGGCTTCAGGGCACTTGAGTCTTAGTGGTGCAGACACTGTGCCACCAGAGAACTGGTGAGACTGGAACTGGCAGTGGCCTCCAGCTTGGTGGTGGAACGTGCCTCCCAGCCAGAGCCTGGCAGCACGGACTGCTCCATGCCAAGCTCCCTGCCTGGGTGTCCTTGTGCAGTCTGCTCCTGGCAGGTGTGTTCTCTCTCTCCTTTTTTTTTTTTTTTTCTTTTTTTTTTTTTTTTTTTGTCCCCAGAATAACTAAAAGACTTTATCAAGTTTCCACCATGTGGATCAGCTCCTTGTCCTTGGCTGTTTATGCCACATCCAGGACTTGACACCATTTCACCATTTCATGCATCTCCTGCCCCTTTCCCCAGTCTCCATGGGCACAAGAATGAGATGAGGCTGGACAGTTACTGAGATGTGCAGAGCAAATTCTGCTCTTCTCTGCTGGCAGCCAGGGAGGTAAAACTCCAAACTGACTGAGCTTCCCAAAAAGCAGGTAGACTCCAGCCAGGGCCTGATGGCTTTGTGCTCCTGCCAAGCCCTCCTAATGCCAAATAAAGATTTTCTTTTGGTTATTTGTAGTCTCTCACTCTATGTTACAGTGCTGGAAATGGCATCAGGGGACCTGATCTGGGCACAGCTCTTCTTTGGGGAGGTGAGACCCCTTCAGGGTCTGAGTTAGGAAGAGGGAAGGTTCTGCCCTTCCATAATATGACTGCTGCAGTGTGATCCAGGCCTGATGCAGGATATTGCCTTATTTGATATTATATCAGAGGCATTCAGTGCAGTGCTACAAACTCAGTATACCAGAACCTGCTATTCAGCCTGTGATTGAACTCACTTTGTTTCGGTATCCTGCAGTGCAAGAAAAAAAAAAATCAACATTTGTTTGGCCAGCACAGGCTACAGAGAAGACACAGTCCCACATGCATGTGACAGGCTGGTGCAGAGGTGTTGGAGTGGTTTCTGCTGGAGATGGGCATTGCTGTGGAAAGAGCGGAGTGACGGTGACTGCACAGTCTGCAGTGTGGAGGGGGCTGTGGCAGGAAATGCCAGCACAGGCAAGTTGGGCAGCAGGCAGCTCTGGGCAGACTGAGGGCAGGGGTGTCCTCAAAGGCAGCTGAGCCTGGGATACATCTTTTCCACCTTTTTCTGACTCTGATGAAGCAGCTCAGTGTACCCTGCTGTCTGATACCTTGCATTTTCTTCCTGCTGGGAATGCAAGAGCCAGATGGTTTTCTGTTCTTCCTCCCTCAGCTCAATTGTGAACCGAAATGTGTGGGACTACATCCTCTTCCCTCTCCTGGTGCTGAGGGCTGTGGTCCTTGTCCCCACCCATATCACATCTTAGCCATGCCTCTGCAGTGCTCCTTCCTGGGAGTCTGGGTCCTGCTAGAAAGCAGTGACATGGTTAACAAGGCTCCCTTCCTGCTTTTATAAGTTCCCTGTGAGCTCCCTGGGGGAATCTGCTGTCTCCACAGGTGTACCTTCCATCTGTCAGCCAGTTTGTTGAAAGGATTTTGACAGGCAACTTTCCTCCGTAATCCTTAATAGCTTTGAATTTAAAATGTTTATGGCAAAGCTAATCCCACGAAACTCCCTGTAGTTTTAATAAATCTGTCCTCCAGCAAGACTCTTCTGGTGAGAGGAGGTAAATCTACTTTCTGCAGTGATAAGTATCTGCAGACGTGGCTGTGGGGCACCTGCTTGTTCCTCACTTCAAAACTGGTGTCTCTTCTTAGGGAGCACCTTGCTAAAAGCAAAATTTCATGTGGTGATCAATCTCCACACCCCCTGTCAGGACAGAAAACTCTTGGAATCAGTGAGTCTCTTGTATGGCTGTTGGTGTTGGACACTCCATTTACAGCTGGAAGATAATAGGCTGGGATTTTTGGATGTTTCTAGTTTCAAATCCCTCACTCAAAACAGGGCAGCTTAGGTGGGACAAGTCCTCAGGTAACCTGATGGAGTCCTTAGTATCGCTGAGGACGGACAACCCATAAGCTCTGGGGCAGGGAGACACCTTGGTTGTGCTCCCAAAGACATCTTCAACTCACAGAATCATTACTGTGTGTTTGTGCAGGTGTCACTGAGAGGGAAGAATGAAGGGAGACATTGTGTAAAACTGCAGAGTAGAGACCTCAGTGCCCCGGGCAGGCTGGAGGCAGCGTACGAGTGTCTCGTCACGGGTATTTGGGCACGTTGTGGTTGGGCCTTGCTGCAGGAAGCAGGATATCACAGGGATCCAGGGCCCTGTGGTTAAACAGTCACCGTTGTCCTGGCTAGGAGAGTGGTGTGAGGGTTGGCCTGGCACTGGGAGCTGCTGGATGGCCCGGGCAGCTCTGCCCTGCTTACCTTGGGCGGGAGCACTGGGAGCTGCCCTGGCATCCTGCTCTGTGCTCTTTGTCCTGTGCCGCTGGCGGCTGCTGATAGTCCCAGGAGATCCTGCCCTCATTAATGTGACACCCATTTATTTCCCTGCTCCCTTGGCTGGCTCTTACCCTGGAGCAGAAGCAGTTGTGCTGGTTTGCACAGGAAGACCCTCTTCTGTGTGGAAAAAGGTGTCTGCTGTTCTCTGCCAGGCTCTAGAGCATCCTGTGCAGCAGCACATCCACACAGCAGCGGGGTGGGAGTGGAGGGTCTGCTTGCTGCCTCTGCCTTGAGGGATAGGACTAGAGAGGGTCTGATCAGAGACTCTGCTTGCTGTGGGGGAAACAGGTTTAGCTGTAGCCTGGTTTTGGGAGGAGACATTAGCCAGAGCATGGCTGAAGAGCTGCGGGAGGAGTGGATGTGCTGGAATGTACAGGTCAATATGGTGTGAGCAGCTGTGAGTCATTCCAGGCCATTCAAATGAGGTCCTGGGCTGGGCCTTTGGCCTCCTGATCCCCACCATAAATATGGTTATCTGGGCCCAGAGCAAACCTTGTCCTTACAGATCCTTGTGAAAGTGACTCAGTGTTTGCAGAAGCCTTTCATATCCAAACCATTACCTAATCCTTTACAACCGTGAGGTGGCTCACAGGTTCCTGCTCTGCTGGCCTGATTCCTGGGTGACTGTGCCCAGGGTGTGGATGTGGGGTGGGGGCGTGTCCTGGGGAAAAGGGGACAGTGGCCATGCCAGGCTTGAAGTGCCACTTGGCAGCTGTAACTGCCCCAGGGGAGCGGCCGTGTGCAGCTGCCTCGTGGTGTCCTGACTGCTCCAAGGGCTTCTCCTGCCCCTGGAGGTGGGAAACTGGTGCAGTCTTGGCCAGAGGTGCTTCTGGGGCGGCTCCACCCAGCAGTGGTGTTGTGGGAGCTGGAATGGGATTATTGGGATACCAAGTGATGTTTCCCAAATTAGGGAAGCTCTGTGCTTGTCAACTCCGTAATCCCTGTGTGTTTTTTGTGGTGCATGAGGCAGGTGACACTGTTAACCTCAGTGAGGAAAGTCCAGTGTGGGGGATTTCCCCTGCACCATGTGAGCTTCTCGGTCCTCATCTGTGCAGGTGCCTGAAGCAGTTATAATTGTACCATCTCAGAGATTCTTTGTGTGTCTCTGAAGTGCCCCGTGCTCGTGGGAAGCCGAAAAGATGAACACCCTGTAGCTCTGGTGGTGTTAATCCATGCAGGTAGCTCATAACCCTGGACCACCTCCTCCCTCTTGCTTTGACTGTCTCTCTCTCCTGCATCCCCAAGCCCAACTCTCACCCTACAGGTGAAAGGCATCTCTTTCCTAGAAGATTTTTCTCGTTCTGGAAGAGCTGATCTCTAAAATAAAACCCAACCCCTGCTCCTTTTGTTGTGGGTCTGGACCACAGCATGATTTCCCAGCTGGCTCCTGCTGGGATGGGAGCAGAGACAGAGCTGGATGACAGAGCAGGAGCCGACTTCCTCCTCCTGCCTCTCTCCAGAGATGCCCAGGAACACCCAAAGGTGTGGTGAGAATATCAAACGGCTGGGGCTTAACCCAGATGTCTCTTTTCTCTCCCCCCTGTCTCCACGCAGGTGACGGAGCTGAACGAGCCCCTGTCCAACGAAGAGAGGAACCTGCTTTCCGTGGCCTACAAGAACGTGGTGGGGGCGCGGCGCTCGTCCTGGCGGGTCATCAGCAGCATCGAGCAGAAGACCTCTGCCGACGGCAACGAGAAGAAGATCGAGATGGTCCGTGCCTACCGCGAGAAGATCGAGAAGGAGTTGGAAGCGGTGTGCCAGGATGTGCTGAGCCTGCTGGACAACTACCTGATCAAGAACTGCAGCGAGACGCAGTACGAGAGCAAAGTCTTCTACCTGAAGATGAAAGGGGACTATTACCGCTACCTGGCCGAGGTGGCCACCGGGGAGAAGAGGGCGACCGTGGTGGAGTCTTCGGAGAAGGCCTATAGCGAAGCCCATGAGATCAGCAAGGAGCACATGCAGCCCACCCACCCCATCCGGCTGGGGCTGGCGCTTAACTACTCGGTTTTCTACTACGAGATCCAGAACGCGCCGGAGCAGGCCTGCCACCTGGCCAAGACGGCCTTCGACGACGCCATTGCCGAGCTGGACACCCTCAACGAGGACTCCTACAAGGACTCAACGCTCATCATGCAGCTCCTCCGCGACAACCTAACGCTCTGGACGAGCGATCAGCAAGACGACGACGGCGGAGAAGGCAACAACTAGACCCCCCCGATGGACTGGCAGCCGCACGCTGATGCTAACTACTGCAGTCTTTATTTTTTTCCCACGAGTGGGGGGGGGTCCGGGGTGGGGGAGGGAAAGGGAGGGGACACCTTCCCCAGGGAGGCCCCCCACAACCTGTCTTTGATTGCCTCGTTGACATTTTTGCCAAAACACCACTAGTGGAAGTCAGGCTGGCTGTGCTGGTATGGAATAGCAGCCTCACTGGCATATGGACTGTTCTGTAGATTATTAATACAAGTGGAGCTGTCTTTAATTTAACTTTATTGCTAGAAATAAAAAAAAAGGGTTTTAAGACGAATTTGCGTGGATGGAATGGCCCTCGTTTTTAAGGAAAGCAACGCAAAAACATTCAAAAAAAAAAAGAAAAAAAAAAAAAGAAGGGAGTTCTGTGGTTCCAGTAAGGCTTCGAGCGTTTGTTTCCGCAGCCCAGGTGCCGTGTGCCCGCACCACGTCGCGGGGCCTCTCTCTGCAGCTCTCTGCCTGCCAGGGCGCAGCTGCAAATCCCCAAATTGAGAAGGAATTAAAAAATAAAACCAACAAAACTAAAGAATTTGGGGCTCTCAAAGCCCTGGGATTTAGGCCATCCAATCTTTTTTTTTCTTTTTTTTTTTTTTCCTGGTTTGTTTTTTTTTTTTTTCTTGGTTGAGATATTTATTAGGGTAGCTTACAGTATTAACAGTAAATTGCAGTTTACAGTATTTCTACATTACAGCCATATGACATCAAGCCTTTGATTGTCTGTTTTTCTTTCTTTTGCTAGTTCTTTTGGCTTGCCTTCCTGAGCAGTCCTCGCCTGTGGACTGGCTTTAGCTATTCTGTGTCGCCCAAGGCAAGAAGACCGCCCGCCCGAGGAACATCAAAGCTGCTCTAGTTTTTTGGTCAACAGCTTAACAGGTGCTTGGCTAGCGGCTGTTTCAACTATTTTAAGTCCACAGCAAAAGGTTTAAGAACTTAATTAGACAAAGGGGGAAGTGTTTAAACTTAAAAATGCCACTTAAATAAAAAACAATAAAAAAAAATTAAAAAAAAAGAGCATTCAGGTCTGTATGTCATGTACTGTGTTTGGTATTTCAAAAGACCATCCTGATTTAAGGTGCCACAGCTGCTTCCTCAGGGATTGCACTGCCATTTCACTCTGCCTGACTTTCTCCCACTGTACCATGAGGTTTGTCAGCAGATCTCCGGCACCCAGGGCTCCCTTGTTTGTCACCAGGGAAGCCGGGTGTATTTTCCTTTCTCCTGGGGAAGCTTGTGGTGTAATGAGTGAACTTCAGGAGCTTAGACACTAATTTGGTAGAGAAATTCCTCAAGGGAAGAGCTACAATCATAGACATTTCTATCCACCATCGGGAGCCCAGGAACTTAGTTCTCTTCTTAGCAAAATCTTTTCTGAGTCTGTCTGATCTAGCCGGGGGTGGGAGTCGGGGCATCTGAGTTGCTTAGCAGGTAGTACTTACCCCATTTTGAGTAAATTTAGCTTTAATTTTGATTTTTTTTTTTCCCATGGTTGTTGGAGGTTCACTGCTGTTCTCTGGCTCGCGGAGTGCTGCGCCCTGCAGCGCTTCCCCCCCAGCGCTGCGCACTGACGAGAAACCGCGCTCGTGCTTTAATTCCTTATTGCGATGCTGCCGCTGATTTTGGAACCAGGCTTCCCCCGTCCCTTGCCAGAGCCGGCCCGACACGGGGCGTGGTGAGGCACACACGGCACCGCCGCTCCCGCGGGGGGACGGACACGGCTCCGGCCCCTCCCCGCTGCCCGGGAGCGCCTCAGCCCCGGCCCTGCCCCGCCTGGGCTTGCTTTGGCCCGGGGTTCCTTCCCCGTGCTCCGAGTCTCCCGCAGGGAATTCGGGGCTCAGCATCCCGCGGCGAGGGCTGTGCGGTGCCGCTGCGTGCCGGGACCGGGAGATGCTTTAGGCTTCTGACCTCCCCCTCTCTCATTGAGCCCCGTGTCCCGTGAGTAGTGTTGTCCCAGCTGTATAATTTGGAAGTGATTTACTGGAATTACAAAACTCATCTTCTCTTTCTTTTTTTTTCTTTTCTTTTTTTTTTTTTTCTCCAAATAATTACTACTCTTTTTGGCTTTTTGCTCTGGCTGCTTTAGGAAACTTACGCAGGAGAGATGGCACAAGAGGGCTAAAAACGGAGTGGGGGTCAGAGACTTGATTTTTAAGCAGCTTGAATGGTTTCTTTCATTTTTTAAGAGATGCACTTGCCTATGATACTGTCTCTCCAGTGAAATGATTACTGCTCCATTACTCTATTGATACAATATTGTGCATGCTAGTGTCGTATTTCTATACAGTAGCTTGAAATTTATTAACTTATACTGTAGATGTTATGTATTCCTATGACAAAATAGTCTTCAAAATTTTTTTAAAGTTTTTTAATTTATTTTTCTTTCCTTTTTTTTTTCGGGGGTAAAGTTTGCTCTACCAAATAGTGATCGTAACAAACTGATCTGTTATGGATGTTGCTATAGTGACATGCAATTATATATGATTTTGTTTTTAAAAAGGAAAAAAAAAAAAGCAAAAGAAAACACCAGTGTTAGCTTAATCTTAATGTCTGGTGTTCGTCATGGTGAAATTATAACTATTACAGTGTAGGAGAACAATGACTGTGTTCTTTGAATGAGCCTTTGTTTGTGCTTTTTGTCATGTTATGCAGTGAACTATTTTTAAGGTCTAATCAGTGATTATTTTTCCAACTCCGTGTTTCTGTAAGGAATTATTTCACACACGGACCATTCTTAGCAGTTTTTCCTCAGTGATGGAATATCATGAATGTGAGTCATTATGTAGCCGTCGTACATTGAGCAAATAAACTTACAGATCTGACGTCAGCGCTGCTTAGTTGTTATCGCCTGTCTCGACTTTCTGGGGGGCTCCGTGGGACGGGGGGGGGCTCGGGATCTGCTCCTGGGGCCACCTCCCCTCCGCTGCTGCTGAGGATCCGCGTCCCTGCGGGCTGAGGCTTCACCGGGCTCCTCCCCGGGGCAGAGGCGAGCGCCCTGCGGGGCGGTGGGAGCCGTGGGGAGGCTCCCGTGGGTTCAGGAGTGGCTGGGTGGGTGCTTCCCCACCTCCGTCCTTCCCCACCTCCCTCCCTTTTCCGCTCGCAGCCACACGCGCGGTGACTCACGCTGTAAAAATACTCCCCTCCCCGGGAAACTATAAACAGAAAATGCGCCTTGACTCACGCGCCCTGCCGGGGATCGGGGGCTGCAGCACCCACACCCCCGGGGAGGGGCTGGGGGCTCACCGAGAGGGACGCCCCATCCCACGCCACAGCCTCCACCCCCGGCTCCGGGGCTTTTGGGGAAGCGAAAGTCACCGCGGCGTGGGCACAGGAGAGGGGAGGGGGCCGGGCATGCTCCTCGGGGGCTTCTTTCCCCTGGAGTCACGCTTGGGCTGGAAAAGCCTCACACAAACACACACGGGAACCCCCCAGGCACAGGCGTGACCCCCGGCGGCGGGAATTGTTCGCCGGGATCAGGAATTGATCCCCAGTGTCTGCCTGAGACCTGCCAAACTCATCCCACCCCAGACTGCTGGGCAGAGGGGGTGGGGGACAGGAGCTCAGGGGGCACGTGGAGCCCCCCGAGCTCGGAGAGGGGCCTCGCAGCTGCAGGATTCCTCCCAGGTCACCGTCTGCCAGCGGGATGACTCAGGGGGGATTAGTGGGATTTGACGGAGCAGGGAACATCGGGGGACATCGAAGCCGTGGGCCTGACCTCGGCCATGTAGGGCCAGTCCTGCCCTGAGACCCGAGGCCATGGAGGGCACAGGGGACACGGGGCCAGCCACGGCCAAATGGCACCGGGACCACAACCCAGCCCCTCCTCTGCCCCCCAGGGAGGCTGCAGCCCCTGAGCTGAACCCCCAGTCCAGCCCCTCAGACAATGGGTGGGAGGGAGGGGAGCACTGGGGGACAGGGCTGGGGCTGAAGGGGCTGCACTGCTGGGGCGGGTTCTTGCCCATGAAGCCCCTGTTCGCCCTCTGACCCAAAGGGGGTGTTTGTGTACTTGTTTCTCAGGGATGCAGTGTCCCAGGATGGTGTCACTGGGGTGTGGAAAACACAGATATTCTGATAGGGCGTGTGGAGATTCTTAGTGTGGGAGAGCAGGGATGAGGAGACTCACTGTACTGAGATCTGGGATTGGAGACACCTGGGATGTAGGAGACCCAGATTGTGGAAAACTGGGATGCTGAGCCAGGGATGTTGGAGGCCTGGCATGTGAACACCAGAGATGTTGGAGATCTGGGATGTAAAGCCCCCAGAATGCTGGAGGTGGATATGGAGAGCTGAGATGTAGGACACCCAGGTGTGGGATATCCAGGACAGGGAGACTCAGGGTGTGAAGTCCGGGTCATTGACCCCAGCTAGCTGAGCCCAGGTTGTGAAGACTTGGGATGAGAACACCTGGGACGTGGAGCCCTGGGTTACAGACCCCAAGTGCTGGGCAGGGCTCGGGGCCCCTCCTGCTGACCCCTCTGGCCCCAGGCAGCCCTGTCCCGGTGCTCTGGTCCCTCTGCAGTTCCCGGCAGGAACGGCACAGCCGTGGTGCCGGGGGCAGACATGGCACAAGGACAGGTTTCTTTCACCAGCTTTTATTCCGGCTGATTCTTCACATTTATTCAAGGCACTCAGTGGCAGGGCGAGTACAAAATCAACAGTAAAAAGGGGGTGGGTGTGAGGGGGCAGCTGGGAGCGGGGTGGGGGGCAGTGGCGGCTTCTCCTCCTCCTCCGTCTCCTCCTCGGTACCGCCTACTTCTTGGCCGGCTCCTTGGCTTGGCTCTCCACGGTGACGGGGATGGTGATTTCGGCGGACTGGATGGCGGGTTTGGGCAGGGGAGCCTCCACCGTCAGCATTCCATCGGGAGACAGCGAGGACCGCACGGCCGTGGCTTCGACGCCAGGGGGAAGGCTGGGAGGGGAGGGGAGGTAAAGGCTGCAGCACCAACCCAGGGGATGCAAAGCTCAGCCTCAAATTGCTGCCTCTCCCACTACCAGCTGGGCTGAGCAGCATTCGCGGTTTGGCCAGTAGGATTTGGAGGGCGTGGGTGGGTGGGAAAACGTCCCCCAAAGACATCAGGGTGTCTCCCCTCCTCCCTGGTACTTACGTGTATTTTCGGGTGAAGCACCTGGAGATGAAGCCGTGTTCATCCTGCTTCTCCTCGTGTTTGCCTGGAAAAAGACAAAACCACGCGATGGTTGGAAGGGACCGGCTGGGTGGGAACCGTCCTGCCCCACCCCAACACTTGTGAGGGGCTGAGTTTGCCTGTCCTGGGGGTTTCGCCATCAAATCAGCCTGGAGCAACTGGAGGGGACCAGGGTCTGCAGGGCCACTCGGGGTGCATCCCCCACATTTAAGCCGAGGGAAGTGCACTGCCAGGAGCTGGGGGTGGCCAAAGGGGCCCAACAGTGGCCATCTGGCCCCACATCTTGGCAGGGCTAAAGACTGAGCACCCCCATCTCCCTGGGGCTGCACCCCGAATTCATCTGGCTGGGGAACTGCCCCCATTCCTTGCAGACCCCCCCTCAGACGGCAGGAAGCACATCCTGGCCTCGTGCCACAGATCTGGGCTTTGTCACGGCATCCAGGGCGCTGTGGGGGAGCAAAGGGGCTGCGGGGCTTGTGACACCCCTCGTCACCCCCGGGTCCCTCTGGGGCTCCCGCCAGGGGGTCCCTCCCTGTGTCCTTCTGGAACAGCAGCAAGGGGTCAATGTGTGGGGCCGGGGGGGTCTGTGCACCTGCGTGCACCCTGAGACTGAGCTGGGCCTTTCTCTCTGCCTCGATTTTCTCTTTCCCTTTTTTCTCTTTCCTCTCCTTTCCTCCATCTCCTTCTGCTCTTCCTTCCCTCGCTTCCCAATCCCTTATTCCACCCTTTTTCCCCCAGCAAGCTCCAGCGGTGCGGGGGAGGGCAGCTGCCCCATCCCGGGAGAGCCCGCAGAGCCCCAGCCCAGCACCCACCGGTTATCTCCACGATATTATCCTTGGTCTTGACCACCAGCTCCTCAGGTGCGAAGTGGTTGACGTCCAAGGTGACCTTCCAGCTGTCGGCGGTCTGGCGGATCTCGGAGATGCCGCTGCTGAGCTGCCGGGTCAGCGCCTGCCCGAAGGGCGAGCCCGGCGCCGGCATCAGGGCGCTCTCCCGGGGCAGCAGGCGGAAATATCCCGGCCAGGCGCTGCCGCTGGGCCACTTGTACCAATCCTCGGGGATGTGCGGCATCCCAAAGGACTGGTCGAAGAGGCGGCTGCCATGGTACCAGTCGCGGAAGGGGTCCCAGCTGGGGCTGCGCAGGAAGGTGAAGGGGACGCGGCGCTCGGCCATGGCGTGTGGGGCTGCCGGGAGGGGAGGCCGCCGGGGCCTTTTGAAGAGGGCCCGGGGTTATTTTTAGCCGGGCCGCTCAGCTGGCTATTAATGGAAATTGCGGCAGCCCCGGGGAAGGGACGAGAAACTCGCCCGGGGGTTGGGGCGGCCACACGCAGCCGCAGTGGGTGGGTGGGTGGGCGTGCGGGGAGGGGGCTGGCAGCCTCCAGGGCCTCCCCTGCCAAGGAAATATCCATCCTCCTTTCATCGTGAGAGGCTTGGCCTGGTTGGGAGTGATGGATGGCCCTTGGAGCGGCTCCCGGCCTCTCCCGCCTGCCTTGCCCGGAAAACAATCCCCAGGATGCGGCCCCGTGGCAGCCGGAGAAGGGGCTGGGGCCGGGCCAGCGCCTCGGGAACGGCGGGGGTGAGTCAGTGCAGGAGGGCGTGAGTGGCCCTGCACTGCGTCAGCGCCAGCCAGAAGGTTCCAGAGCCCCCCAGCTCCGGGTCACTCATCATCCAGAAGGTTCCAGAGCCCCCCAGCTCCTGGTCACTCATCATCCAGAAGGTTCCAGAGCCCCCCAGCTCCGGGTCACTCATCATCCAGAAGGTTCCAGAGCCCCCCAGCTCCGGGTCACTCATCGTCCAGAAGGTTCCAGAGCCCCCCAGCTCCGGGTCACTCATCATCCAGAAGGTTCCAGAGCCCCCCAGCTCCTGGTCACTCATCATCCAGAAGGTTCCAGAGCCCCCCAGCTCTGGTCACCCACTAGCCAGAAGGTTCCAGAGCCCCCCAGCTCCGGGTCACTCATCATCCAGAAGGTTCCAGAGCCCCCCAGCTCTGGTCACTCATCATCCAGAAGGTTCCAGAGCCCCCCAGCCCTCTGTGGCTCCAGTGCTCAGCACCGTGGGTAGGAGACACCAGCACCAATTTGGGCTGCTCCAGTCCCCATGAGTGGGGGTCCCTGAAGCCCTTGGGGTTGCTGAGGGTCTTGGGGGCCAATGGGACTTGTAGCTTGGAGCTTACAGGACGTGGTGGGGGCCGGGGGGGACTGGGGGGCTGATTGTGATAATGGGGTCAGGGGGCATCTAGGGGGGCAGAGGGACTGGAGGGGACTGGGGGGCTGAAAGGGGAGCATCCTCTCATCCGGCAAGTGTCTCTGCACACCTGGCACCCAGGAAGGGATTCCCATCTGAGGCCTGACACCAAGCTCCCATCCTGGGGAAGGGTTGTATTCCAGCCCAGCAAGCCAAGCAGCTCTGGGACCCCATCACCTCTGCCCAGTTCCCCTCTGTCCCCAGAGTTGCCTTGGAGAAGACCGGGGGTGGGTGGCAGCTGAGCCCTGACACACTCAGTGCATGAATTAGAGACCTCCAGCAGTGTGGGGGGGATGCTGCAGCGGGAAATTTGGGGGCGTCCCTTGCCTGGGGCAGAGCCCAGTACTGGCCCTGGAATGGCCGTGAGGGGGAAGGGGCTGTGGGGAGCTGAGCCGTGTGGGGCTGCGGCAGGCTGGGGCGGGGGGATCCAGGGGAAGAAGGGGCACCGCAGAGGGGAGGGAGTGGGAGGGATGCGGGGAAACGAGAGGGATGTGGGAGGGAGGGGCAGATGCAGGCGGGGATGCAAGGAGGGATGCAGGGGGGGATGCAAGGAGGGATGCAGGGAAATGGAGGAGATGCGCGGAAGGATGCAGGGAGGGATGCTGGGAGGGAGGGGAGGGATCAGAGGAGGGATGCAGGCAGGAATGGAAGGGTTGCAGGCGGGAATGCAGGAAGGGATGCAGGGAAATGGGAGGGATACAGGCGGGAAGACGGGGAGGAGCAGGGAAGGATGAGAGGGATCGGGAGAGGGATGCGGGAGGTATGGAATGGATGGGAGAGGTGCAGGCAAATGGGAGGGGTGCAGGGAGGGATGCCGGGATGTGGGAGAGAGGGGAGGGATGCAGGAATGCAGGGATGCAGGCAGAGATGCAGATAAGGACGCAGGGAGGGATGCAGACAGGATGGATGGGAGCTGGCAGGCAAGCGGGAGTGACGCAGGGAGCCAGGAGGACGGCAAGGAGCCACGGAGGGTTCCTCACACACACAGCAGGATCCTCGGTGGGATCAGACACAAAACTCCCGGTGCTGCTCCACATGGAGCCAGAGGGAAGAGCAGGGTGGATCCGCAGGGAGCCGGACGGAGGGAGCAGGGTAACCCCGCAGGAAGAAACCTCTCAGTGCCCAGCAGAGTCATTTACAATATATACTGTATATTTATTATAATTGCACCAGCTCACGGCATCTACAGCTGTACTCACAACCCAGAGAGAGAGCGCACGCGCGACAGGAAAATACTGAAGTATTTCTACAGAGTATTTGTTCCAGTTGGCTCCCTCCGCGGCAGGAGACAGAGACTGTAAAAGAGGAAGACTGGAATTTTTCCCTGATGTGCTGGCTGGTCCGCGGCGCCGCTGCAGTCGGGTCTCGGGTTTCTGGGAGCCGCGGCCCCACGGGGGCTGCAGGGCTGGGGCTGGGGAATCCCCCGCTGCTGGCTTGGGTTGGGATGTTCTCAGGGGATTCCCCCCTATCCCAGCAGGATTGGGGGGTCCAGCGGCCAGTCTGAGCTTCCCGTGGGGCGATATGGGGGGACGGGGCTGTGGGGCAGCAGCTGGAATTGCTGGGATGGTTTTTGGAGCGCGTGGCTCAGGGTTTGTAGGGATGCTGGGGGAACTCACGTCCTCCATCTCCCCAGGCTCCAGGAGAGCAGGACCCTTTGTCTCCTCCTCCTGCCACAGTCGCATCCAGAGCTGCCACCCTGCCCGGAGCTGGCACGTGGGGACAAGCTCCACCATGGAGTGCCACGAGTGTGTCCCCTCCTTACCTGTTCACCCCATTTCTAACACCTCTGCTTGTTCAGGTGGTTGGGACACCCAGGGGCTGGCACCCATCACTGCCCAGCTCCTGGGATTTCTCTCCAAGGGCTGGTGAATCCTCAGCCTCTGGCTGAGCCTGGCCACGCCAGGTTTGGGAGGCTGACCCTGAAGTGCCCCTTTGCTCCCACCTCTGCCATCCCCGATGCTCTGGTTCATTAGGCCACGGCTCACGAGGCTGTCCGGACTCCAAAGGATCCTCCCCATCCCGGCTGGCTGGAAACCAGCGCCAAGCGGGATGGCCAAAGCCTGGCTTTACATCCGGGGGCAGCGGGTTAATCCGGGCAGCTGCTCTCCCACCCAGGGAGGCTCATCCCCATTGTCCTGCTCCAGCCATCCGGAAAACGCGGGGCCACCGGGATTAAACACCAACCGCCCCGGGGGCCCACCACTGTCCTCAGCGCCTGGGGGGCTTTTTTTTTTTTTTGGGAAATCAGCAAAATCCTGCAAAAGCCGGGCTGCGGGCCAAGCCCGGGACCCTCCTGCCTCTCTCTTCCCATAATTCAGTTTAAAAAGCAGCCACTTTTCCCCCAGAGCAGGAGGGGACTGGGGGCTGCGAGCCCAGGGGTGGGACAGGCCATGCCGACACCAGAGGATGGCTGGATGCACCCCCAGGAGTGGAAAACGCCCTGCCCGGCCCTGGGCCCTGCAGCTCCCTCCTCCCGAGGGTGACAGCTCGGTGCCCCCCAAACTGGGTGGGGTGGGTGGGTGCCAGGGCCGGCTCCTGAGCTGGGACGAGCAGCGTTTTTCCCTGGATCTCCTCACTTGGGAAGAGACTTGCAGGTGCTGCCGCCTTTGTTCATCCATGGCTCGGCATGTGCTCAGGTCTGGGGGGACCCCAAACTGTTTTGCAGTGTCCCTGTCCCCCATGACACCCTGGGGACACTTCACTGGGCGAAACAGGGTCTTGCTCACCTCTGGTTGGCATCACACCCTCCAGCTGAGCCTGCCTCTCCCCCCCGCCCACCTCCCCGGGATGCTTCTGTGCTAAAAAACAGTCAAACCAAACCAAAAAAGCACAGAGGGGCCCCAGAGGTGTCCCCAGCCACCCCCGCCCACTGGCCCCAAGGTCTCTGCAGAGCATTTGTTCCCTCGCTCTGTGCTCGCCCACCCCACCCCGCCCCACCCCGGCACTCGCAGAAGTAAGAAGATATCCTCCCTTTCCCCATCCCGACCCCAAAACACCCCGGAGCAGGGGGAACCACCCCCTCCCAGGGCGTTGCAAGGACCCATTTGAGTTCCCGTCCGCGCTTTCCCCCGCTGCCAGGTCCGTCCTTAGCATCCCCCGGCTCCTTTCCACCTCCCCGGTGGTCCCGTCCCTTCTGGGGGTGCAGGTGGCATGGAGGGGGCAGAGCTGGGCTGTCGGGGGGCTGCGGCCGGGTGCCGGGGGGGCTCAGAAGCCGGCGCTCTCCGAGCTGCTGCGGCTGTTGTAGCTGGGGCTGCGGCTGGGGCTGCGGGAGCGGCTGGGGGGGCTGCGAGTCCGGCTGCGGCTGCGGCTGGAGCTGTAGCTGTCGTAGCTGCGGCTGCGGCTCCGGCTGTACGAGTAGGTGCTCAGCGAGCTGGAGGACGAGGGGCTGGGCCGGTAGTAGGGGATGGGACGTTTGCGGGCGCTGCAGATGGAAAAGGGAAGCTGAGTCAGGCCCCCGGCGGGTGCTCGGGGAAGGGGATCCGGCGCCGGACCCCCGGCATGGCCAAGCATCCACCCAGGGCAGCCAAGCGTCCCAGCGGCCGGCCTCAGACCGGCTGCGGGGTGCCAGGATGCGGCCACCCGGCATCACCTCCCCTTCCATCCAGCCCTCTCCTCCTCCCCAGCCCCCTCCCCCGGGGTGTTAGTCCTGGATTAGGCAGCGTCGAGGGCAGAAAGTGAGCAGGTTAATGTGGCTTTTGTGTTTCCCAGACACCAAAGATTGAAAGCTGCTGAAAAAGAGACGTTTGGGATTAGCGGGAGGCGAGCTGCAGCCCGCTGGCGCCTGAGGATGAGGAGGGACACGGGGACAGTGGGGTGGGGGGACACAGGGGGCACCGACATCAGGAGTCGGCCCCTTGTCCCTTCTCCCAGCCTGGTGTTAGTGGGACCAGAGAGTGACTGGGTGCTGAGGCCATCCTAAGGTGTGAGGAGACACAGAGGGGTCCAGGAGGAAGAGGAAGAGGAGGAGGAAGGGGGAAGGTTACCCTGGGAGCCAGGCTGGCGGCGATGCTCTCCGGGAGGGACCTTGGGATGAAATGGAAAAGGAGAAGTTGGCATCACTGAGGTAGGACCACACGGTGGAGGGGCGTGATGGGAACTGGGGACAGGGCAGGAGGGCAAAGAAAAGCCCTGAGGCGTCTGGCTGGGCTATGGGACAGGCAAGGGGGGCTGGGGGTGTTTCCCTGGCTGCCCCCTCCCCACAGCATCCTCTACGCCTCACAGAAATGGCTCTGCTCCTCCTGAACCCCGAGCAGAGCAGGGTCTGCCGTCCCCATCCACCCCAAGGATGGGGATGTGGTGAACAGACCCCACAGGGACCATGGACTGTGCTCCCCAGCCGAGCCCTGCCACCTCTCTGGGGACATCCTGGTAAAACCAGGATGGAGCAGGAGGGGTGGAAAACCAGACAGTGGAACCTGGGCTGGGAGCAGTTTCCCAGCCCATTCTTTCCAGGGCATCCATCAGGGAGAACAGTGGGGAGCTCTAACCCGTGGGCTCTGCAGTGTTCCTCCTGTCTTTCTCCTGTCCTCCCTCCTGACAACTCCAGTTCTGCCCAGGCAAAACAAAATCCCTCCCACAGGGAGGCAGGGCTGATTTCTGAAAATCCAGCCCCCCCTGATCTCCCGGCTGATAGTGGGAAAGACAAATAGGTCAGGAAGGAGGTAATCTCGGCTCGGCACGGCCCCGCCACCAGCGCTGCATCTTAACGAGGTGCTACATATGCACACAGTGTTTCGTCTGGCACAAAATATTGCCTGTCTTACAGCTCAGGATCCTGAGGCAATAGGATCCCAAGGAGGAGAAACCAGCTTTTGGAGGGCAGGAGAGACGTGATTGCGGACGTGCGTATTGCTGGAGTATGCACAGGCGGATTAAAATTAATTCCTGTTTTCATGCCTCGAAATAGGAAGAGATCAGAAGGTCACAGTATTGGAGGCAGCCTGGTTACCCATCTGTCTGGGCCAGCTGATTCACCCAGTCATCCTCAGGGCTATCTGTGCATCCACAGAGCTGCTGATGTCTGTCTGTGTGTCCGTCCACCCATCCATCTGTCCATCCATCCATCTGTATGTCCATCCATCCACCCATCCATCATCCATCCATCCATCCATCCATCCATCCATCCATCCACCTGTATGTCCATGTGTCCATCCATCTGTCCACCCACCCACAGACCCTTTGGGGTCAGCTGGCAGCAGAGCTCAGCCCGGGCCGTGGCCGAGCCTTTGCCCCATGCCAGGACGCACCTGGTGATCCTCCTGGGCTCCATGAAGCTGGGGGAGTCACGCCTCCTCTTCCTGATGGGGGAGTAGCTCCTGGAGCGGCGCCGAGGGCGGGCGGGATCGGGATCACCGTGACGTGTTCGGGGCTCGTTGTCCTTCTCTCTACACCCCGGCGAGGAGGAGGATGGTCAGGGAATGGGCTGGGGTCCCGTGTGGGACGCAGGGACACCTTGTGACAGCAGTTCCCTGCACGGGTGACACTCCCACCTGGAGCTGGCTTTTCCAGTGTGACCAACAATGACTTGTGACCCCTCCCCGAGCCCCCGGGCAGCCGGGACCCTCTGAGCCCACTGCTGGCACCCGCGGTGTCCCCCGTGCCGCTGCCCCCCCCGGGCCTGACCTGCTGGCTGGCTTTTTCGGCGAGGGCGAGCGGGAGCGGCTGCGTCCTGCTCTCTTCTCCCGGGAGCGGGAGCGGGACTTGGAGAGGGAGCCGCTGGAGCTCCAGGAGCTGCTGCGCTGGCCCGGGCTGCGGGACGGGCTCTTCCTCCGCTCCGAGGCGTGCCGGGAGTGCTTGGCTGACGACTCCGAGCTGCTGTTCGGCCGGCCGCGGTGGTGCCGCTCCTTCACCCTGTGAAGGCAGATCCCAGCACCGCCTCGCACCTCGTCCTGGCTGGCAGAGACCCCAGGTTCCCATAAGGAACACCTACATGACACCAGTTTTCGACTGGGCTACATCCCTGACTGTAAAGCACAGGGCTTTCATTTGCTTGGGGTCCTGCATCCTGCGGGCTGCTGTAATCCCATGCTACCCTCCAGGCACTGCCCTTCGCAGTGGGATAATCCCTTGCAGGGATGACCCTTTCCAAAGTGCGCTAGCATTGACCCACCGTGGCTCTTCCCTGTCCCCAAGCCCATCCCTTCCCTATCACCATCCCAGGGTCTGTCCCCATCCCCATTCCCATTCCGTCCTCATTGCCATCCCCATTCCTGTCCCTTTCCCACCCCTATTCCCACGCCCATCCCTCGAGCATCCCAACCCAGCCCCGTTCCCCAGCTTAGCCCCCAGGGCTTTGCCTGGATGGATTTAAGGTGCCCGCAGGGAGCTGCACCCCAAACACCCCAGCCCAGCTCCCATGTCCTGGCAGGGATGACAGGATCCCATCCCGGGGACTCCCTTACTTCTTGCCGTGCGCGCCGTGGTTCCTGTCGGGCCCGGCCGGCGGGTGGTAGGGGTGGGAGCCGGCCGAGCCCTCCGAGTCGCTGCTGTAGCCGGCGGGGCTGAGCGGCGGCGGCGGCGGCTCCCGGGGGCCCGGGGGCCTCCCCTTGCTCTGGCCGCGGTGTCGGGACGGCGGCGAGGCACTGCGGGAGCGATGCCGGTGGCCGTGCTTGGCCCGCTCCGGCGTGGGCGACCGGGAGCTGCGGGCGCCGTGTCGGCCCCCCCGGGTGCGGGGGGACGGCGGCTCCGTCCTGCCGTGAGCCCGCGGAGAGGGGGACGCCGAGGCCGGCCTCTGGCAAAGGGGGAGAGAGAGAGAGAGAAGGAGGGAGAGGAGGAAGGGGAGGAAGAAGACAAGAAAGAAGGAGAAAGGGGATTTTAACGGGGGGCGCCGGGCCGGGGGCGCAGATCACAACGTCAATGCACATCGCATAAGGCAGGCTACACAGACGCTACTCTGCACCTTCCTCTCGCCCTCAACAACGTGGGTCATGCAAACCTCCGCATGCAAAACGCCAAAAAAATATAACTCAACTTAAATCATAATAAAAACCCAAAGGAAGGGGTGGGATGGGAGGAAACTAAATAAATCCAAGGAAACCCCAAGTCGTCGGGGAGGGAGAGCTCGAAGGGAAAGAAACGACCCCCTCCCCCAAAAACACCTGGAGAGGGGATAAAGCAAACCCTGGTACCCGCCCACCCCGACCAAGAAAGGGGAAGGGAAAAGTGGGATAAAACCCAAACGAAGGAAGGAAAATGGGGGAAATAAAAGAAATTAAAAAAAAAAAAAAGAAGAAAAAAAAAGAAAAGATGAGAGGAGGGAAGGTGGGGCAGTGGGGCAGAGTAAATCAGACTGAGCCGAGGGGAAAGGGTCGAACCAAAGAGGGCTGAAGGTGATGGGGTCTGCTCACACAGAGGCATGCACATATATAGAGATATATGTTCTGATACGTGTAGTTTTTATCAATAGTACAGCTTTCGGCTTAAAACAAATCCAGAAACGAGGAAAAAACGGCACAGAGCGACAATGGAGGGCAAGGCAGGGGAGGGGGCCGGGGGGCGAGAAGGCATAAAAGAAACCAACAAAAAAAGAAAGTAGAAAATCATCCAAATCAAATTTTAAAAATAATAAAATAAATAAATAAAAGACAAAGCAAAACTTCACAAATGTCCTCGTTACTGAGATAAACGAATGTCTCTGAGCTCTTCCTGGGACACGCATTGAGCTGTTAGCTGTGACTCTGCAGGGAACTGCTAAGTCCTCATCAGCACTCAACACAGACTTTGCTTTCTGCTTCCTTTTTAAATTTTTTTTTTCCATTATATGCTTTTTTTTTTTTTTTTAAGTCCCTCTTGGTTAACATCCACTTACCAAAAAAGTGGCATTTCCTCCTTTAGTAGGTAAGGTATGAAGAGAAGGGAAAAGCGGGGCAATATAAGTGCATCATTAGATTCACAAAAATGCAAGAGAGAAAGAAAGAGCGAGAGAAGGAGGAGAGACAGAGACAGAGCCAGAGAGAGGAGAAATAAAACAAACCAACTCACTTCTCCTACGGGGAGGGGAAACCTTGGGCCACCACCGTGGCCAAGCCCTGAGCCAGGCTCTCACTGAGACCTCAAGGGATTCTGCCCAGCCCTGAGGCTCCCAAATATCTGAGCTCCTCTGAGCCACAAACGCTGCCTGGGTGTTCCCCCCATCTTTGCAAACACCAGGAGACCAAAAAGACGTGTGGAAACGGCTCCTGCAACACCAGTCCTGACCGAGCTGGCAAACGTCAGCCTGGGGGGCTTTGGAGTCTCTTTCCCCCTGGCCACAGCCCAGTGCCAGGTCCCTGAGAATCCCTGGAAGGGTGAATCCTGCACAGGGCATGGCTGAGTCCAGCTGAGGGGATCAAAGGGGCTTCAGGGGTATCGAGGTGGTGCCAGGATTGGGCCACCACGCCCAGGGCTGGTGACCCCTGTTCCTCACCATCCCCTTGCCCAAATACACCAATGAATGGTCAGTGAATCCTTGAGGCTGAGGTTCTCTCCACCCATCCCACTGTGTTCTCAATGCCACTTTTCTCTCCCCAAAAAGGAAGGGGGCAGGGTGAAGGGCTGGGATTCTGGAGACCACCACGAAGATGCTGCAAAAGAGATCCCAGACTGCTCCACACCCCATCACCCCCTTGTCCCCACGGAAAGGCCAATCTGTCCAGCCACAGAGCAGCAAGCTACAGCCAAAATGAGGGGATTTGGGGTTTTCATTAAAAACCAGCTGCTGTTGCAATGGCTGCACCGAGGGGGAGGCTGGCAGTGATGATCAGCTCTGTCCAGCTGCCCTGCAAGCACTGGGAGGCATGGATCTGCTCCAGAGGGATGCAGCAGCCCCGGAATAGGGGAACAGGGGAGCCCATGCCCAGCCCCACATCCCTGGAGAGGAACATTAAAGCAGAGAAGATGATGAAGAAGAAGAGGATGATGAAGAGAGAAAGAGAGGAGGTTCCTCTTTCCCAGAGTGGCATTTTGGCACTGGCTGGCCATGCCGTGGGCCCGGGCTGTGGGATGCAGGGTTCCCACCCAAACCCTGGAGTCTCCTGCCCTGGCGTGCAGGAAGGCAACAAAGGTAAAAGCATCCCAAATAAAGCCAAATTGCCAAAGACTCGGCCTAAGAGGGAAAACACACACTGGGCACTTGTGGGGCTGGGACACCAGTGCAGGGTGCCCCTCGCAGACTGGGATGGTGCCCCTCGCAGACTGGGATGTCCTGGACCTGCCTTCACTCTCCACGCGGGAAGATTTAAACCTTTCCCTACTGCAGCCTCCCTTAGTCTTTTCCCTGAGCTGAGTTTTTACCCCCTGAAGAGGGGCTAAACCCACACATCTCCCCAGATTTCTCATTTCTTGCCCCATCCATCCACCCCAAAACCCTCTGTGCCCATTTCTACCTGTGACCACTGCCCCTATTTCTCCTTGATTATATTCACCTTCATTACCCGGCCACTAATGGGGGACTGAAAGGGAACAGCCGTGCTCGGCCCCTGAATGGAAACGAACACAAATTCGGAGGGCTGAAAGACACAGAAATGCATTCTACCGACAGCACGAGGAGACGGGGAAGAGAAAAGGGGGGGAAGAAAGAAAAAAATATTACGTGGACAGGGCAAAAAAAAGTATAAAAATAAAGAACGTAAGAGAAGAGCATGGCTTTGCAGCTAACTGGGGAAAACCATACAAATAAAAAAAAATTATATATAGCCACCAAAAAGAGACAAAATGAGAGACAGAGAAGGAGAGTGAGAAAGAAGGAGAAAGAAAGTCAGAAAGAGAAAATAACATTAAATCAAGCTACGGTGCTTTTCAACAGGCTCATCTGCAGAAGTGAACGTGCAGAGGTGGACAAAATACCTACCTTCGAAATTGGCAGTGACAGGAATGCAATAATAAAAAAAGAAAACAATAATCTCCACATTTGGAGGGCAGAATGGGAAAAAGACAAGGACTCTTTAGTACGGCGATCCAGACCCCTCGGCTAATCCCGTTTGCTTTGCTTAGAATTTTTAAAATTAGTTTTTAAATTGGTCTCTTCAGCTTCTGATTTTTTATTATCTTTTTGTTTGTTTGTTTTTCAATGGAAAGGCTGCGGCCGGCCGCCGAACGGTGGGGCCGCTGGGGGGGGGGGGGGCGGGGGGGTGGCTGGCTGGTGTCTGTAACCCGATCAGGCTGCGGTTCAGTCTTTAAAAAGTCACTCTACAACATGGCAAAGTCCCGGATAACATGCAGGGAAGGCGATGGATGAAGGTGGGACACGGCGAGGGATGTCGGGTTATGTCGACCCAAAGAAAACCGGAGAGAGAGAGAGAGGGGCTGGAGGGTGCGTGTGGGCGAGGAGGAGGAGGAGGAGAGACCCAAGAGGAAGGCTGGGAAGGCAGCAGGGATGGATGGAGACAGGACTGGGGATTTAAAAGGGAAGGTAACCCCGGGGCACCCCTGGCTCCCGGCGGCTCTGGGGGTGCTGGGGTGGGCACGGCTCTCCCGGCTGACGGGCTGAGCCCGGAGATTTTGGGGGATCGACAGGAGGTGGGGAGGGGGCTGGGTACCGAGGGTGCTCAGCACTCATCCTGTCGGGACTCAGGATGTGGGATGACCGCAGAGTGCTTGGATAACCCCGCACCCAGCGGCCTCATCCTGCAGTCGGGGAGGAAAACCTCGCCACGGCAGCAGGATCCAGCTGAGGACAGCGGGCAGTCGCCAATTTGAGGAGGGAAAGGGCAATTCGCTCCTCTGCAGTGCAGAGCTGCTGGGTTCTCTTCCCTTTTAAATTCCTTGTTCAAAATATAGAAAATGGAAGTACAATGTTCAGCGGTCGTAAATATTTAGAAAACACATCAGGTTTTTGTTTTTGTTTTGGTTTTGTTTTTTTTTTTTTTTCTTCTCCACATTAACACACACAAAAGCAAAAAATTCTAGAACAACACGACGACGACGGGGTGGGGGAAAATAAAAATAAGAGAAATATATATCGTTTGCATTTCTGTACATCACAAGGGAAAAGAAAAGAAATCATGAGAAAGGAAACTAAAACAAGGGGGTGGGGGAAAAAGCACGTTTCATTGCCCTTCCCTCCCCCTCGTCCCTGCTTCTGCTGAGCAAGAAATGGAAGTGTATATTACCGTTTGGGTTTTTTTCAAATGGGAGGCTAAAGAAAAACACAGATGGGATTAAAAAGAAAAAAAAATAAAAAATAGAAACCAGAGAGAGAAAGAAAAGAGAGAGAGAGAGAGAGAGAGAGAAAGAGAGAAAGTTGTTGGAGAAAAGTCCCGCTGGTGCCGGGGAGCCAAGGGAGCTCGGCGGCCTGGGCGATGCTGGGGTGGGACAGGGGGAGAGCGGGGCCAGCCGGGCGCCCGGGGGCGGCGCCTCGGCACCCCAACCCCCCCACGCCCCAGCCGAAACCACAGGAAAGAAGAAAGCAGAGAGGTGCCCCGAGAGGTGGGCAGGGTGCTGGGTGCTGCTGGGGGGTGCTGGGCTGGGGAGGGTGAGGGGGATGTGGATGACCCCGGTTTTTTTGACACCCTCGTTATGGGGTGTCAGCGTTGGGTGCTGCCAGCCCAGGAGTATCCCTGCAGGACCTCACCTGTGGGAATAAAGTTCCCTGGGACAAGTGGGGACCTGTGTGGGCCCCGTTAGTGGAGTCCTGCAGTGCTCTGCCTTCTCTCAGCCCTGCCTCCAGCTTCCCCTCAGCCAAGGCAGGCTCCTCACCGTCCCAGTACTGGTTAAACTGGGGCTGGCCCTCCAGGTCCACTGGGTTAGGGTTTTGCCTCACTCAGCAAGGGACCAGCCCCCAAGGTTTCACCAAAACCCTTAGGATGCTGAGGCAGAGCTGGGGATGCTCAGCTCCAACGTCACCTGCCACGGGGACCTTAAGGTCCTAAAATCTGAGCATCCATCATCAAATCTCCTCCAAACCCTAACTTGGCCAGTCTGGGTGTTGGGGTCTTGAGCACTGGTGCTGGCCCCTTGGCATTAGGGAGGGTTGGTGTTAGTGAGAAAACAAGAATGTTCCTGCTTTGCCCGTTTCTTGGCTGCCTGGGATCAGTCTCAGGAAGGTGCTGAGCCCGGTGGTGACCCAGGCAGGTGATGCTGTCCTCCCAGGGGTGTCACCTGTCCCGGGGAGGTGACATCCGCAGGACGGCGTGTGGCTTTGGGGGAGGGATGACCTGTTGGCTGCCCCGATCCCTGCCTCAGGGTGATGGGCTGGCTCCCCCAGGGAGATCGAGCACCCAGCGCGGGATTGGTGAGTGCTGGGACGGTGCAACCTGCACCCCGCATCTCCCCCGTGTGCTCCGGCTGGGCAGGGCGGGGAGCCGAGCGAGCGGGGAAGGAGGGGAGAGGAGAGCAGGGGGGCAGTCCTGTGGAGGGAGGAGGGGAGGGAAGCGAAGAGTGATCCAAGAAAAGCCTACGTACATCCGAGGGCTCCGGGAGCGGGGCGCCGTGGCTGTGGCGGCCGTTCTGGGCGCTGCCCTTGTGCCCGTTCTGGTGCGGCGAGGCCGAGCGCTGGGGCGAGGGGGAGGACGGGCTGCGGCTGGAGCGGGCGCTGCTGCCCTTGGGGCCATCCTGCCGGCGCTTGGGGCTCAGCCTGAGGGGAACCGCACCGTCAGCTGCCGGCACCCCGGCCCCGAGCCCGGCCGCGCCCTTGGCCCGGCTCCAGTAGAGCCGCCGGCTGCAGCCCAGGCTTCGCCGAAGCCAAAAATCGGGTGAGAATTGGCACTTTGTGCTTTCTTTAGCCAAAAATTGAACCCTCGTCTGGGGACCATGTTTCCACACCTTCCAGAGATGCTGCAGCACCATCCCACCGCTACAACTGTCTCAGGGACACCTCTGCCACCTGCCTCTGCCCTCCATTCCCGGGGTCCCCACCCCTGGGACACCTCTGCCACCTACCTCTGTCCTCCATCCTCCAAGGTACCCATGTCTGGGACACCTCTGCCTCCCACCTCCCTGCCCTCCACCACGTAAGGGTGTCCATCACAAGGACATCTCTGTCCCTGCCCCACAGGGTCCCACCGCGGAGGCTGGGGGCTGTTGGTGTGCTGGTGGAGACACAGGTCCCGGACTGTCCCTACCTGCCGGGGGATTTAGAGCCGCTGTCGTCGGAGGAGAGCGAGGCGCTGTGGGAGCTGCAGGAGCTGCGGCGGTGCGAGCGCCAGGCCGGGGACTCGCTGCGGGACCTGCGGAGAGGGCGGCCGGGGGCCGAGGGACAGGCTGAGCCACCGCGGGGGACACGCAGGGACACAGAGAGCTCCGCTCCCCCGCCAGCCCGGCCCCTCACCTCTTGCGCTCTTTGTTTTTCTCTTTCCGTTTGTTCTTGGGGCTTCGGGACCTGCGGGAAGAGCCGAAAGCTGCAGACGTGGGAGAGGGGGCACCACCTGGGGGTGGCTTTCCCAGCCCCCCCAGAGGCACCGAGGCTGCGGGAAGAGTGAGGGGAAGGACCTGCCTGGTCTGGAGCTGGGCTCCATTGAGGTTCAAAGCGTGGTGGGGATCCCAGACAGATTTGGGGGGACTGTGGGGTCAGGTTGAGTGAGATCAGGCAGGAGAGAAGGGAGGGGTCTAGCTCTGCTTTGAATCCTTAGGGCTCAGGCCCATTGTCACCCCCCACACTTGTTTTGCCCTGCACCCTCTCTGGCACCTTTTGTCTTTTCTTCACTCTTTCCACCCTAAAATAGCAGTGTTGGCAGAGGGTATCTGCAGAGCAGGGCAACAGTCAAGCTTTGCCCTGGCCATGGCTGCCTGGGATCCCCCCTTCTCCCCTGGGGGGCATTCGGGGCCATGTGGGACCCCACAGTGAGCCAGAGTGACCCTGTGCCATGTCCAAGGACAGAGGACACATAGCAGTGTCCAGCTATGGGGTGAGGGGGTCCATCATGATGGGCAGAGGGGAGGGGACAGCAGGAGGGCAGGACACAGGGGGCTCCTGGCAGGGGAAGCTGGCAGCTGGTGGCAGTGGGGTGGCTCCTGGTAGCCATCACTCTTACCTGTGTCTTCTCTTTTTTCGTGACCCCGATTCAGACCTAAGGGATGAAGAGGAGGCAGAGATGAAGGAGATACACTGATCTGGCCAGCAGGGAGCAAGGGCTGGGCAGTTTTCAGGGATGAGGACGGGATGATGGCCCTGAGGTGGGCCACTGGGGCAGGTGACAGTGGCTGTGAGGAGGTGATGGCCCCATGAAGTCATCAGCATCCATCCTTATCCACGTCAAAATCCCACCCCAGCCCAAGGGCCTGAGCAGCCCCAACCAGCCCCACTGTTCCCAGCCACCCCTGCTGTCCCAGGCTGCTGTTGTGTCCGTCCTACCTGTCACGTCTGTGTTTCTTTCCAGTCTTCTTTTTCTTTTCCTTGCGGATGGGTGAAGAGCTGTCACAGCTAGAGGGGAAGTGGGTGCCCTTGAGCAGGGAGCAAGGGACTCCCCAGCCTCCTCCCCCTGGCCCAGGGGAGTCTGGTCCCACCACCCCCAGTCACATTGCTTCCCCTGGACCACCCCATGGGATGCATGAACATTGCATGGCAGTTATTTCCTGGGGGATTTGGGCTGGGGAACAGAAAGGGATTTTTGGCAGAAGGGCTCCGGCTGCCTTCAGCTCTGGAGTGCCCAAATCTGGCTGTGTCTCACTGCCACCTCATGGGCTCCACAGCCTCTGGCAGGAGACAAGGTAGCAAATTCCCAGTGGGATTTCACAGGGGGACAATGGGTGGTAGAGGCCAGCCCATACCCAGTGGCCTGCAAGCCCAGAGGGGACCCCACAGCCCACCCAGCCCAGTGGTCACTCACCTGCGCTCTGAGCCGGGTTTCCTCTTTTTGCTGCCACAGGAAAGGCAGAGAAGAAAGGGACGTTAGGGACAGCATCCTGCCCAGGCAGCCAGTGCTAAGTGGGGAGGTTTTGGGTAGATGGACCCTTCCTAGAGCCATGTCCTGCCTGGTGCTGTGCCCTGTGGCAGTGAGCTCCTTCCGTACATGGACCAGGCAAGGTCCCACCAGTGCATGCAGTGGGTGCGTGCACACACGTGTGTGTTGCAGTATCAGTACATGCAGATGCGTTGCACTTCTTAAGGGTGCACATTCAGGGATGTACTGCCCGCCCAAAGTGGGGTGACTTGCCCCTCCAGAGCCTGGGAAAAGGCTGAGCTGGGAGGTGAGCTGCTCTCCAGAGAGAGGGGACAGTGCAGGGACAGCCGGGGACTCACCGGCTCCGGCGGTGACCTGATTTCTTCTTCTTTTTCTTCTTGGGTGGAGGAGAGGTGGAGCTGCTCGAGCGTCTTTTCAGCCTGTGGAAGACAACGGGCAGGGTTGAGGCAAGAAGAAAGGACAGGCCCCTGGCCTCTGCGTCCCTGGATGGGGACTCTGTGCACAATGGATCCCCAAAATCCACACAAACCTGTACTCGCGGTGGCCGCTGTCCTCGCGGTAGCACTCGGCCGAGCAGTCACACTGCAGCAGGCAGCCCTCTCCATAGTCAGGATACTCCACTGTATACTCCTCCCCATCTGCCCCGTGGTGGTTTTCTATCACACTGCCAAAGGAGGAAGAGCAGGATTCATCTGGGGTCCCCATTCCCTGTCTCCCACCACAGCAGCTGGGGCAGCCCCAATGCAGCCACAGGGGCTGAGGGTCATTTCCTCTGCCACAGCATCCCCAGGGGACCTTGGTCATGTCCCTTGATGTCCACACACAGCAAAGTCCCAGGGTGGAGGGCTGCTCAGGGTCTTCCTGCAGCTCCAATCCCTGCAGAGATCCCCACCAGGCTGGCACAGGGACACTGAGAGACTCAGGCCACCATCTCCCCACAGGGCCCAGCCTCAGCCTCATTTGAGCCCCTTTTGGCTTTGCTCAAGTGCTGAGGCTGAGCAGGAGGCCGGGTCAGCTCAGGTGGGTTGCAGGGCTGGACAAGGGTGAGAAGAGCTGGCAGACGACCAGCTGTGGAAATTTAGGTGGGAACTGCCCAGGATGATCTGGGCTTTGAGGCCAGCACCCCAGAGAGCCACCAGATCAACACTGGAGCTTCAGGCAGGTAGTGGTCAATGTCCCTCCTAGGGCCAGGTGAGGAAGGAGTGGGGGGACATCATGCCTAGAGCCATCAGGGTCTCTCTCTCTCTCCTGAGTGTCTTCGTCAGCATTAATTTTCCCCACTGCCATGGAAACCGGCATGAGGTTGCCATTGACTACCGGGGCTGTGTGCAGGGCTTGGCAGAGGCCTGGCCGCTGGACTAGGACAGTGTCAGGAGTCCCTGGCCAACCTCTCCCTGATGGCCTCACCTCCCTGGTCCAGCTCTGCCATCAGCCCCAGGAGCAAACCCCACACGGAGCCTCTCATTTGCTCTTGGGGGATGTAGGGCATCTCACCCATGGAGGGACAATGACATCCAGGTGCTCTGGAGGGAAACTTAAGAGTTGGGGCAGGCTTGGAGGGGGCTCAGCACCACACCAGCCCAGATGTTTGCCTCCCAAGGGAGATTTGCCCTCAGAAACCTGATGTGGGCTCCTCTGCCGTTCCCAGCATGGAGGTGAGCAGTCAGCGATGCTGGTGGAGCAGTGCAGCCGCACAGCATCAGGCCCTTGGCAGCCTGGCCATTGCCTGAGAAAAGGGAAGCTCCCAGTCCCAGACTGCAGATCTGACAGTGGCACGTGTTGGCATCTTTGGCCACAGCAGGCCATGGGCTGTTTAACCTAATTAGAAATGTCTTGGACCGAAACTACCCACGAGGCACCCTCCCCCTAACCACGGACGATCGCTCAAGCAGGACTCAGGCTCCCCTCTGTGCCACAGCCATGGCTTGCTGGGTCCTCTCCAAGTGACTCCTGCTTTGGCCAAGTCCCAAAGGTAGGAACAGCCTTTCACCCACCCACCCAACCGTGGGAAGGGGGAGAAAAGAGGCAAAGAGAGTAGGGAGCGGGCTAAATGCTCTGCGTGTGTCTCTGCTCTGTGAGCAGGCAGTGCTCCATGCTGGAGCCTGCTGCCAGCATCTCACCCATTAGCTGTGCTCAGCAGCTCAAGACCAGCCTTGTGCTGTTCCAATTATCCCTCCCTGCCCAGCACACGCTCGCCTTTGTCTGCAATCCCACCAGCCTGTCCATCAAGCCCTTCTCCTTGGGGATCGGGCTGTACTGAGCTGTGCACTTGGAGATGGGAGCTGGGAGAGCACAAAGAGGAAAGCCAGGGACTCAGGTGGTCACAGCTCTGCTCGATGCCTCAGTTTTCCCTAGGGAGTTATGCAGATGATGCTGAGCTCTCGCACTGGCTTTGAAACAGGACCAGCTGGTTCAGACTCACAGTCCCGGCAGCCAAGGACCGAGCGGTAAAAGCCCAGAGCGGTGCTGGAACAGGACCAGCCCACGAGATGTTCTGCTGAGCACTCTCCCAGCCACCACAAGGGCTGAGACTCTTTATTTAAAGCTTATTTAACCCCCTTGTCCAGCCTCTTCATGCAGCACAGACCTTTGGCACGCAGGATTTCCTCCAGCAGCTCAGATCGCTGCTGCTTGAAGAGCCACCTCCTTTGGACCCAGTTCCTACCAGCCTCCTCAGGCGCCTCTGGCTTTGCTCCCCTCTGAGCAATCCTTTGCTGTGAGACTGCTCCTTCCAGCTCAGCACTATTATTTATAGCCCTGGGGCTAATCTTTAATGATTACCCTTCGTTTTGCAAAACCAAGCCGGTAAAGGTGACAGTCAGGGTAACCTTAAGGCACCTTTGGCTTCCCCATGTGCTCATTACAGTGCTGGCCCTAACGAGCCGGCCAGGAAGATGCCCTAGAGATGACTCCTGCCCCCACCCGCAAAGGCCACTTGTTAACACCTCAGGTGTGATGCTCAGTGACCTGGGCAGGTAGGTTTTCTCCATGCCTTGTTTTTTGCCTGCCTGGAGGAGGATCCTGAATGTTTCACGCTGTCCCAAGCCCATGAGCCACATCCAGACAGGGCACAGCCCTGTCCCTGTGTCCCACCCTGCCTGGCGTGCCAGCAGAGTGGTGTGAGAGAGGCTCTCCCTGCTGCCATGGCTTCCCTGCCTCCCCCCTCGCCCTGATTTCCTGACCCTAATGAAGCATTAATATTCAGTGAACCTGCAGCATCTATTCCTGTCCCAAGTGACCTGGTTTCCAGGCTGATGGATGGTGCACACCAGGCCAGCCATGCTGCCTGGGCCATTAGGCATTGCACTGATAAATCATCATCGAGCTGGGGTGGACCCTGGTGAGGCTGGGGACAGTCCTGTGCAGGGCAGGAGCAGTGACTGGCATGCCCCCAGGAGGAGCTGGGCTGCTTTGGACACCAGACTTGAGCCCTAAGCCCCCTCCCAGGGCAGATGTAGCCCCCCAGGACCAGGCACTGTGAGGAGTGATTAGAAGCAGAGGAACAGTACAGGATATCCTTGGAGAAGTTTCTTCCATGGGGTCCCTGCCTCTGGCTGGTGGGATGAGCCAAGCATTGAGACTTTCTGCACTTGGGTTTCATCATCTGGGTTAGCAGCATTGCAATGCTGGCCTCTGCACAGCACCCTGAGGTCTCCAAACAACCAGTGCAAGATAACCTTTAACCTCTCCAGAGGTAGGATACTGCCACAGAGGGGCAAACGCTGCCTCCAGCTGGCTGAACAGCCAACCAGCCAACCATCAAATGAACCAACAAACCATCAAATCAACCAATCAACCATCAAATCAAACAAACATTGACTCAAAGCCAACAACCATCCATCTATCCATCCATCCATCCATCCATCCGTCCGTCCGTCCGTCCATCTCTATATACCCTCTCCATGTCCATCCATCTACCCAGTCATGCCTAGATATACCCTCATCCACCCTCCCACCAGCCCATGGACACTCAGAGGCAATCAAGGATGTGCCTCTCTGGGATGAGAGGCACAGATGAACCAGCTGGAAGCTGCCTGACTTACATTTGGCGCCCGTGCTGGTCCTCCCTGGTGAGCACACCCTCCTTCTCCATCAGCATTTGCCGAAAGGTCCCCACTTTCTGCCGGATCTCCTCTTCAGAGTACCTGGATGGGCACAGATGTGGTCAGGGCTGCTGTGGTTGGAGCACGGGCTCCCCACAGACCTGCTGAGGAACTCTCTACCTTTGGAAGTGACACATGGCCCAAGGGGCCAATCCAAAGGGGAAGTGGCATGGTGACAGTCATCAGGGCCTGGAGGACAGCAGGACTTCTGCTCAGTCCCCTGCCACCCCTATCTATGTCCTCTCTCTTGCCTGCTTCTCCCAGCAGCGCTTGGCAGAGGAAGGGACATCAGGAAGGGCAAAAAGAAAAGGATGACTGTGAAGTCGTCATTCCCTGTGACCGGCCCAGGCTCTGGGGCAAGTGCCCACCAAACCCCCTTGGCAGTGGCACCATTGCAGCCAGTGACTGTGGGGCTCACTCCCAGCCTCTCTGTCCCAATCACGAGCTCCCCCTGCTCGTCCCTGTGACGCTCCAGGGCCCTGACAGCCGCGCCAGCTCTGCGCTACCGCCGAGCGCTGACTCAGGCCGCCGCAGGGTGATTAACGAGGGACACTAATCACAGTGTCCTGGCATCTGAGAACAGCCACTGCAAACCACGGCACCCCCGCTGTCCCCAGGGTGTCCCTGGGAAGGGACAGGTGACAGCCCCAGGCGGAAGGTCCTGTGCCACATCGCGAGGCTGCACAAGGGCACCTGAGCACCCTCCTCAAGTAAAAACATCCCAACAGAGGGATGTAGTGGAGAGACCCAAGATGCTCTTGGCATCATCCCAGGGGAGAGAGTGAAGGGAGACGGACCTCATGTCACCACCACACTGCCACCCTGGGAGGGAGGGAGTCAGGCTCTGTGTGTGTCCCTGTCCTCAGCCACAGCCTCTGTAGGGGCTGCGCATGGCCCATCCTTTCCATCACATCCCATCAGCCTCACTGCCACGAGCCCAGAAAACTGGATGCCAGAGCCAGGCCTAACCCTGCAGTCCCCAAGGCTGGCACTTCACACAGGCCATGCTGGGGACAGTGATGCCCCTCACAGTGCTCTGGGTGAAGAAGGGCACATGGGAACACCCACCCTTCCTGTAGTGTCCACGAAGGGGAACAGCAAGGAGAGGGGAATTAATATTAACAAACTGATTTGCGCTGAAAGGCTCTCATTAATTCCCCAGCCAGACTCCACACAGAAGGAAGGCTGATAACAGGGTATGGAGGCAGCCTGGCTTCTTCCTCTCACCTTGCACCTGGGCATGAGGAGCCCCAAAACCAGGGTAGCACCCCCAAATGCTGCTCTGCCCCATTCCCTCAATGGCAGTGCACCCAGCTGGGCAGAGTGGCTGCCCCACAAGGACAGAGCTGCTGGCCTTGGCCATCCCATGGACATCAGCCAGCCCACAGCAGCAGGAAGATGTCTGCCCGAGATGAGCATTTGCTGCAGCATATTAAGAACACGGCCGGTGCTCTTGGAGAGGGGACATGAGGCCAAACAGAAGGTGACAGATGGGCCACTGCGGCTGGGCCATTAGCAAATCTGTGGGGGGAGGCCAAGGCGAGGAACTCCTCACCACCTCCAGGGATGGAGGCAGGAGCACCACCAGCCTTTTCCCTCCCACATTCCCCTGGTGTTGCTTATAACCCCGTTGAAGGGGGGTTGCTTTTGCATTTGACATATAGAATGGATTTGGGAAAGAAAGAAAATCTGCTGACACTTCTTTTCTGGACAAGGAATCCAGCCTGCAGGCAGGGAATAACAGTGCAGGCAGCCTGGAGCGAGCTACAGCACAGGCAGGAGGAGCCATCCACCTTTAAGGAAACAAGGGAGTGCTTAAATCCCTGCGGAACCCCCTCTGCTGACACACACATCCATCCAGGGGCTCTGCCCTCATCAACAACTCCCCCAATGCCATGGCCAGGAGGCTGCCCCTGGTCCAGGCAGAAACCTCAAGGGTACAAATCCCTTCTCATGGAACCCCCCTGGAAAGCCCCTGTGAGGAGGGGAAGAGCAGGCGGAGGATTAAGCAGGTTGACCAAGATTATTACTGTAATTATATTATCATTTCGGCGTATCGCCATCATCAGTGTTATTAATAGCCTTAATAACAGCAAAGCAATTATAGCAATGACAACAATTCTGGTTGCAGTGTTGCTATTACCCATTGCAGTAATGATACTACCAGTAGTAAGATCCCTACTAGGGCTCGGGAACCCGACAGGAGGCTCTGGGCTCCCCAAAGCGCCAGGTCAGCCTTATTTATTTCCATAATGACAAATTAGGAACAATCATTATTCCAGTCTGTGTGAGACAATTTAATTCTAGGTCACGCTTGCACTCTTAATGAAAGCCTTGGCGAAGCCTTCCCTCAATCCATTTTCCTTCTCCCCAGCTGATACCGGTCCCCATCTACCCAAGTGTGCCGAAGAATTTGCTCCATCCATCAGGTTTTAGAGAGCTGTCAGAGGGATCAGGATGTTTGGCTGCTGCCAGAGACAGCACAGCCATGCCTGGCAGGGAGGGGGGTCTCCTTTCTGGCCCCTCAGTCCCTTCTGCCCACCCAGGAAGGGATGTTCCTCAGCCCCTTTGGGTTTTCCCCTATCCCTTTGTTTCCCAAGGGGAGAGCAAAGGCTGGGGAGCAGCTTGAAGTGCCTGGCCATGGTATTGGCAGGATGGGGACAGGGGGTCCTATCACCCCAAAATGGGAAGGAGAAGGAAAATAGGGCAAACTGAAGCCCCAAACCAGCCTCTCCCGTGACTAAACCCCAGCTTCCCCCTTGGATCTCACATCCCAGGTGTGTGGGGGACAGGATAGGTGGCACTGATGACTTGTACAACCACGAGCAACTTCTCTCCTCCTTCCTGCTTCGGCTTTCCCTGCAGGACAAGCTGGGAGCCCAAACTTCAAACTGGGTGAACTCCTAAGCATTTCCCACCAAAGCTGGTTCACCCGAAAGCGGATTTACTTCCAAACGGGAACATCTGCCACATCAAGGTATTTTTTAAAGGGGGAGAACGAGGTGCAAAGAGGTCAAAAGCATCCCATCCCCTATTCCCCGCCACTCACCCCTGCTCCTCCATCATCTCCTGCAGCTCCATGCACTTGAGCTCCACCCTCCTCTTGCGCTCGTGGTCCAGGATTTCCCGGTGAGCCTTCTTCACCATGCTGGGCTCCACCAGCCTCACCTCCTCCTCGCCCTTGTGCCACGTTCCTGAGGCTCCAGGCTGGGGGAAGCCGTTGGAGGCTTCCTGGGGCGAAGGCACGTCGGCTCCATTGTTGTAGAGAGCCATGGCTGCCTGGGAGGGAGACAAAGAGTCAGGGTCAGTCCCTGCCCTGCTTCCCCTCTCACCCCATGGCAGTGAGGGGGCCCTGCTAGGAGCTGAGGGTAAAATCAGTCTTGAAAGCAGGTTGATGGGGACAGTGACTAGGAGATGTCCCTGCACCTTGCTTCAGTTTCTTCGTCCTCAAATCAAGGCTGGGGCTACTCCTGTCACTATGACAAGAAGGCTGGCTCCTGGGAAAGAGAGGAGGATGCTCTGCTCCAGCCTTGTACTGGAAAAACCTGTCTGAGCGTGGGTCTGCAGGGCCCAAGACTATACAGCAGCAGCAGGACAGGTGGGCAGGGGTCCCTCCCAGCCCTTGGACCCATTGTCAGCCAGTGTGGGTTTGGAGCAGATACAATCATCCATCCTCACAGTTCTCTAGGGACCCAAAGACTTCAGATATCCCCTTGCAGTTCCCAGCTGCACTGGCTGCTTTGGTTGCAGTGGTGGGACATCCTGATGTCTGGCTCAGGCAGCAAACACTTGCTGATGCTCTTGGGCCATGGCCTGGCACTCTTTGGCTATGGGCTGGCACCCTTTGCTATGGCCCAGTGTGGGCTGCAAGGGGAGCTGAGGATCCCCACCAGCTTCTGCCCCCCTGCCTTCTCCCTGCTCCTTCACCTTCACGTGTCTCTGCCTCCTCTTTCCACCACACAGTCAATGTGTCCTCACATGGCTCCAAAAATAACCCCTGGAAGAGGACAAGTGTTCCCGAGCAGCACCGCTGTGCTGAGGCTCAGGCTGATGCTCCCCGAGCCTGAGGGAGGAGATGCTCCCAAATCTCCTGGATCAACCAGACAGACACAGCCCTGTCTCAGTGCCCTCAGGCCTTTGGTGCACGGCTGAGCACCCATTCCTCACTGTCCCTGTTGTCCTGACCTGCCCCAGCTGCCCTGCCCAGCACCCCAGCCCTCTCCTGAGCATGGGATGCTCCCACTGGAGATCTGCTGCCTTAACCAGCAGCTCCACCAGGCTGCAGAGGCATCACCTGGGGCCCTGAACAAAGAGAAACAATCAGGAGCAAAGGCAGAGCCTCCTGCCTCACTCTTCAAGCTGGATTGGGGCTTGGAGAAGCAGCTTTTGCCAGAAAGCCACTTCTCTGAGGTGTTTCTATCCCAGGCATCCTGCTGGAGAGGATGGGTGTTGCCTGCACGTCATCTCCTACGCAGGAAGCAGCCAATCCTTGGGTGGCTGACACATGGTGTCCATGGAGGATGGGGCAAACAGTGGCCCAGGAAAGGAGGCATCCCTAAGCCCAGTAGAAGGAGAAAAAGCAGATGGACCATGGGCTGATCCACGCTGTTCCAAGCCCAGAAAAGTCTTGCCATTCCACCAGGATACCAGGCAGTTCAGAGCTTTCCATGGCTATGCCAGGTGGGACAGAGCTAGGGTGGGAATGCAGATCACCCACGAGGGGCTTTGACAAGGTTTCTTTGCTGTTTGAGGAGAGAAAATACCTCGGAGCCCTCCCTGGGGTGGCAGGGATCCCAACCTGGCCGGAAGGCATCTCCCACCCCACAGCATCCCCACAGGACCATTCCTGACCTTCCTGCTGCCACTGGCTGCCCCACACAGTCATTTATCTCCTGACAAGCCTGCCCGGGGAGGACAGCAGCTGAGTGCTTAATTACCAGGCCTTTTTTTGCTTTTTTTTTCTTCCCCCCATTACTACCATGCAGAGAGGAGCCAGCAGCCTTTATTTCCGCAGAGGCACGAGAGAGATCCTGCTGGTGCAGCAGGAGCCAGCCAGGGCTCTGCACTCCTGGATGCTCATCCCTGCACCTGGAGGGTTCCCCGGTCCTCCCTTGCCTGCAGCACCCACAATTCAAACCCCATGACACCCCACAGCCCTGCTCAGCCCTCCCTGCCCACCCTGAACCAGCCCCCTCCGTATCCCAGAGTGGAAAACAGAGATGCTGCAGAAAATCCTGCCTTGGGGGCTCCTCTCCCTCTTTTTCCCATCAGGACATGAAGCCAAAAACCTGAAAGGAGGTTAGGGAAAGGGGGAAGCTCCCCACTTAGAAACCTTCCCCCACAGAGGGGCTCAGGGAAGGAGAGGGGAAAGGAGAGAATGCTTTCTGCAGCAGCCTCTGCTTGCTTGTTCCCCGTGGGAATTCATTGTATCCTGAGCCCAGCAGTGGATAAATTCATTGCTGAGAAACCTTGAGAGTGTGAGGGATACAGAGCTGGGCAGGTAGCTGGAGACAAACTGGCAGCTGGATGGGTACCTGTGGGAGAAGGCTGCATGGTGGGGGGAGGCATGCTGATCCGCCAGGAAATGCTCCCTGTTTCCATGAAAAGGATGGAGCTGGAGAAATCCCCTTGCATCTGGGGCCAGGAAGGTGGAGCTGGACTGGGGATGGACATGGTACTGCATCCCAATGTCCCCTCAGCCTGGAGCAATACCCAGCTGCCAGCAGCCCCCTGCCTCAGCCACAGCACGGGCAGGAAAACAAAAGAATGGGGGAAAACCCACTCACAGTCCTCCTCCCAGCTCTCCAAAGGGGCTCCAGGTAAATCCCTGGGTGCCAGACAGAGCCAGCCCTACACTGGGACAATAGGGACAAGGCACCAGGGCAGAGGGAGCCCATGTCCCCCAGCTGGCTCTGTGCTCTCCCTGCCCTGCAAGGAGAACCACAGCCATGCCCTGCACTCACAAGGGACAGCTCAGGGACACAGTGTGGCTGCCACCACCACGACCTCAATGCACTGGCCAGCACACAGGGACCACCCGGCTCCGCCAGCACCAAAATGGCACCAAAGCCATCAGCACAGCCCTGTCCAAACAGCAGTGGTTCCCTGCCTGGCTCGGCGCTACCCCCATAATAAAGATGATGGTTAAATATTTCATTATCTGCAGTAATTACCCACAAAACATCAATCACTGGCAGCTGCTGCCCGGCTGCCTCGCCCAGAGGGAGAGGAGGCGTCCTGGGGTGAGCTCTGTGTCTCCACACACTCCCAAAGGCTGCAGAATGTAGCTGGGGACAGTTGCTGGCATCCATTCCCACCTCTCAAATTCCCTTACTGCCACCCCAAATTCCCTTACTGCCACCCTAAATTCCCTTACTGCCACCCAGGAGGGTCCAAACCTCCTGGCACCATGGGCTGGAGCTGCTAGGGAGGCTCCTGAGCAAATTCCTCTTTTCCCATATTAACCAGGCATTCACCCACATCTTCTGGGATCCTGATCCTCCTCCTACGTGCCACCTTGGGCCTTGGGGAGGTCAATCCAGCTTTTCAGCTTGCAGGTGCTTTCTGATACCTGGATTAGAGCTTTCGGAAGTGTTCAGAGATGCCCCATCCTCCATCCTCATCCTCCATCCCTATCTTCACTCTTATCCCCAAATTCCAGCCTCATCCTCATCCCCTTCTTCACCATCATCCCCATCCATCATCCTCAACCCCATCCTCCATCCCCATCCCTATTCTCCATTCTCCTCCTCATCCCCATCTTCATCCCTCTTTTCCATTCTCCTCCTCCTCACCCTCCACCACCATCCTCCATCCCATGCCCAGGTCCCTCCCACCCCAGGCGTGCTGAATCACACCCAGGGTGTGGAGGACCTGGGCACCCGCAGTGCCAGCTCCGTGACTGCCAGGACAGACAGAAGGACAGACACACTGCACTGTGCCCCTGTCACACAGCCAGCACCGGGTGCAAGGCCCATCCTCTCCATCCTGCCAGGGTTTGGGGCTGCTGGTTTCCAGACAAGCTGTGGGCTGGCCCCAGGGTGTGACAGTCCCCATGTCCCAGCCCTGGTCTTTGTCCAGCTCACGGCTTCAGAACTCCAGCCCAAAAGGAAAGCAAAATGAGGGTGAAAAGAGTGTTATTTCACCAAACTGCTCTGTCCCTTTTATTTCCCAGCCCAGAACAAGCCCCTCTCCAGCCGGCTCTGCTGAAATCCCCCCTTGGGCCCCGCTCAGCCCCCGGGCCGTGCCCGCAGCCCCCGGCGCTGAGCAGCCGCAGGGCCTTGCCGCCGTACTGCGGATGGAGCCGCTTCCCGGGGGAAGCGGGGATGGCAGCGAGGGGGGGCGGCGGTGCCTGGATGCTCTCCCGGGTGCCTGGATGCTCTCCCGGCATCTCTCCCTCGCTGGGGGAATGGCGGTCCCCGGGCATCCTGCCCCCTCCGCGTGCCTCGGTGCTAATTAAAGCCGCCTCCGGCCGGTGCTCCATTAATTCTCGCCACATCCAGCTGCACCAGCCGGGGCGGCCGTGAGCACCCGAGCGCCGGGATGCGGGCACGGGATGTGGGCAGCCAGCCCAGCGCGGCGGCTCCCTGGACCACTCGTGTGCTGAGCATGCCAGAGCTGGGCCCCAACGCGCCAGGGACAGCCCAGATGAGGTGAGGATGCTCCAGTCACTCCAGAGAGGCTGAGAGCGGTGGTCCCCATGGTTCTCCTTCCTGTTTGGATCTCACCAGGACACACCACCACCGACTGAAATCATAACCCTGTCCCCAAGCACGCACAGCAGCCCCATCCCAGGCTGCTCCCTGTCTGTGCTGTGGCGACAGCTGGGAGCAGATCTCTTTTTTCAGGACACAAAATACGCCAGAACACCATGGCCAGGCTGTCTGAACAGGCCAGGCCTCCTCTGAACACCCAGCTGGAGTTACAAGGAGGAAAAGTCCGGGGTTGCTGCCATTAATTGGGCTGACCTTCTCCGGAGCTGCCTTCCAGTGCCAAAAACCATGAGTCAGACCTTCAAGAAGGAGGAAAAAAGGCAAATCTAGCTTTAAAAGTGCAGCCATTCTGGTTAGCTCGTTAGCACTGCCCTCCAGCCCCAAGCCACAGGGATGATGCCTGTGGGAAGGGGCAGTGGGAATGGATTGGTGACAGCTGTCCCAGTGCTTCCATCCCTATTTCCCCAAGCCCAGGGCATTTTTTCCTATAGCTGCTTGAGCAAAATTTGACACCTCACAGACTTTAAAGCAATTAGTAGAGAATATATGGAAGCTGGCTGGGGGGTCAGGAGCTGCAGCTGCATGTTCATACCTACGTCTGTGCATATATATATATATATATGTATATATATATAAAATATATATATATTTTAAAATAGATGAGGAGGCTGGTGGAGAAGCTAAACAGTTGCTAAGCAACTGGGCTCCTTCCTGGCTTGGGGATATAGGGATGGGGGAGCCAGGGTTGGGGACTGGTCCCCCACTGGACAAGCATCACACAGGGGTGTGGGCACAGAGATTCCCTGGAGACAATCCAGGGAAAAGGGCACAATGGAGGGTGAGGAGCCAGGATTTACTCCTGTCCCCAAAACGCCGTGGCTGGAGCCCCGCAGCCTGAACCCCTTGGGCTGTTGGTGATTGAGAAGCTCCATCCTCAGCTCTGGCTGGAGAAGAGCTGGTGGGGAAGGGGTCACACCATGACAGGGAGCAGCCCCAGGAGCCACGCAGTGACCCCATTCCTGACTCAGGGATGAGGGAAGGGAGCAGCACATCCACGTGGCAACAGCAATCCCCCCATGCTGAGTGGAGAGGCAGCAGATCCAGGTGCTGGGTTTTCCTATGGGATCCCCAGCCCCGTGCCCCTTTGGCCACACTTTTCTCATTCCCTGCCAGACCTTCCCCAAACAGGAGGTGCTGAAATAAGGAATGGGGGTGGAGAGAGGGAACAGCCACCCGTAGGTTTTGCACCTTTGGGGTCATTTGCTTTGCTGGGCAAGGAGTCAGGGGGAGGCACAGTCAGCCTGAGGCCCATCACCCCTCGGAGGAAGGGGAGTAATAAAACTACTACAAATAAAAGCAATTATTGAGCACATGGAGGAGCAGGGGGATGACTGTCACAATGAGGTCACCTTCCCCAATGGGGACACAATCCTGGCAAACAGCCCCTGGGGCTGAGCGCTGCAGGTAGAGGGGGGTCACAGCCAGTGCAGGGGGAGCATCCAGCTGGGAATCCCCCCCACCATCCCCCCCCCGTGACTGGTTGGGTGGTTGTGTAACGGGAGGAGCTATTCCGGGGTTTGAGCACATTATATAAGCCACGGGCCACCTGGCTGGGGAAAACGGGAGCTGGGAGACAGGAAGGAGGAGGAGGAGAAAGGGCTCTGGGGATTGGGGACCCCCCACATCCGGCAGGCCCTCAGCACAAGCATTAACCCCATAGGGTGACCTGCACCCCGCAGGCATCCCCGGCCCAGAGATACGGGGTGAGCACCCTCTGCTCCCTCTTCCAGCAGCCTCCAGGACCCACTGCCACACATCCACCCAACACTGGATCTGTCCCCTGGGGCACAAGACCCTTTGTCCAGGGGAAAAGCCTCATGTTCTTGGCACCAGGGACAAAGACAACCAAGACTGCTGCACCCCTCTGCCTGGCAAAAGCCTTGCTTGCAGTTCCCAACAGTGATCAAGGACCAAACGTTCCCATAGAATCTGCCCAATTTCTGGCTCTGAAAGCCCCAGACATTCCCTGCACGTGTTGTCAGGATGAGTCCTGGGGCAGGGGAGGCAGGTGGGATGCCAGGGGGATTTAGGGGAAAGCAGGTGAGACACAGAGGGTGGCACTGTGTGAGGCCATGCCGGCAGAGTGGGACAGAGCGATGACGAAGTGTGTTTGGACACAAACACTGTCCCCAAAATCCCACCCAGCAGGAGTGTACCCCTGTGCTCCTACCAGAGAAAAATCCACATGCCACAGAGCAAGAAGACCAGTGAGCATCTGCACCCTCAGAGAAGGTCCTTGACATTTGCCATCAACCTGAGACATCCCCAAATGCTGCCAGCCTCCAAGCGACCACCCTACAGCAGTGGGAGCACAGGCAAACCAAGACACATCCAGTCTGAAATCTTGCTCTGCAGGGAATGAATGAACCTGTGTCCTCTGAAAGCCACCTGCTCCCCCCGAGCCACGTCCTGACCCCTCACCACCAGCCCCCTGCATGGCACAGCCCGGACATCCCTGGGGACAAACCTCCTGATTGGGGAAGGAGAAGCACAAAACACTCCCGAAAGACAAGCGGTGGAGTTGCTGCTGTGGCTCCCCTCTGCCAAGCCTTGCCCCCTCTCCTTCCCTCGTGCAACACCCGCAGGGTTTGAAATCTCATCAGCCAAACCTTCCCCAGCACAGCCTGGGGGTCCCCACGCAGCAGAGAGAGGGGCTTTGGGGATCTTGTCTCAGCCTCGTCTCCCACCTGCACCACACAAGGCACCAGCTGAGGGATCATCACTGCCCCGTCCTTCCCAGCCAAAAACCTACTGCTGGGGGTCACGCACTGTCCCAGTCCCAGCCTGTCCCTGCCCAGCATGGAAAAGAGGGATGTGGGTGCCCCCCCAGCCACTCCCCCAGCACCGGAGAGCCCCCGGCACACCCGCGTCCCTGGAGGGACCCCCTGTGCCCCAAAAAGCACCTCATCTCCAGACTCCTCACCCCATCCCACACCCCCAGGAGCATGAAACCTCACGGGGGGACACCCCTGGTACACCCCTCCCGGTGGGGTCCCCAGCTGTCCCAGCACCCACAATCCGATGCACGCCTTACCCATCCCTTCCATCCAGGTCCCTTTGCAGACCCAAATTCCCGACCCCCTGAGGAGCAGCACCGCACCCCCAAATCCCCATCACTGGGGGTCGTCACCCCCCTGCTCCCAGCATCACCGGATGGGTGGGGGGGGCTCCGTCCTCCCCCACCCGCTGCACGTCCCAGCGTCCCCCCCACGGCCCGGTGCGGTCCCACGGCGCCCCGCATCCCCTCCTCTCCCTTCCCGGCCCCTCCACGCCCCGTGCCGGCCCCACAGCCCCGGGCCCGGCCGCGCCTCACCTCGCCCCGCCGTCCCGCTGGGCCCGGCCCCGCTGGGTCGCTGTGGGCCGCGGGGGGTGCCGGTGGGTGCCGGTGGGTGCCGGTGGGTGCCGGTGGGTGCCGGGGGTCCCGCCGGCCGCGGCCCCTCCCGCGCGGCCCCGGCGCGGCCCCTGCTGAAGTGCTGGACAGCTCCGGCACACGGAGCCGCCCGACACAGAGCGCCGCCGCCGCGGGGGGAGCGCGCCCCGCCGCCCGCAGCGCCGCCTGCCGCCCGGAGGGCGACCCTGCACCGCGCCGGCCGCGCTGCCCCGGGAGCCCGACCTCACACGGAGCCCCCCGTCCTGACATGGAGCCCTCGGCCTTACACGGAGCCCCCCGTCCTTCCACTGACCCCCCTTCATTCTTACACGGAGCCCCCGTCCTTCCATGGACCCCCCTTCGTCCTTCCACGGAGCCCCCGTCCTCACATGGAGCCCCCGATTCTTACACAGAGCCCCCCAACCTCACAGAGCCCAGCACGGCTCAGAGCACCCCGTCTTTCACAGCCCCCCCATCCTTACACGGAGCCCCTAGTCCTAACAGAGAGCAGCCCGTCCATCTACAGCCCCCTTTTATTCCTTCACAACTCTTCCACACTGCACAGAGCCCGCATCCTTCCACAGAGTTCCCTCTCCTTCCACAGCCCCCCTCCACCCTTTACAGAGCCCCCCCCTCAATTCCTGCCACAGAGCCCACCATCCTTCACATTGGTCCCCTCCATCTTTCCACAACCCACCCTACATCATTCCATGGTTTACTCCATCCTTTACCCCACAGCCCTCAACACACCCCGATTATTGTACAACCCTCTGCCCCAATCCCCCAACACCTCATGGCTCTCCCCAGTGCCCCTCCACCTCCCCTTCAAGGCTGCCCTGGGCTGTTCATGCCTGGGGGATGCAATTGCCAGAAACACCCCTACCCTGTACCCCAACCTGTACCCATCCCACTGTGTTCCATCTCACCCCACAACTTACCCTGAATCCCAACTCATCCCACACTCCATCCCATATCCCAACCCATTTCATATCTTATCCTAAATCACATCCTATACCCTACCCTGTATCCCAACCCATATCCTATAAGAAGTCCCAGCCCATCCTATACCCCACCCTGTAACCCATCCCATATCCCATATCCCATCCTAAACCCTGTCTTATACCCCACCCTGCATTCCATGCCACATTCCGCACTGTATCCCATCTCATATCCTACTCTGAATCACATCCCATCCCAAATTCCACCCTGAGTTTCACCCCACCCTTTACCCCCTCACCATGATGCTCCCCAGAGGTCTCCCAGTACCAGCCCAGTGCCTCCCAGCCCTGCCCAGTTCCCAGCTGATTCTCCAGCACTGCCTGGGAGCACCTGGACCACCCCCACCCTGGCAGGTGTGGGGGCTTTGGGATGGCTGGGGGGGATGTGGTGATGCAGGAGGTGTTGGGTCCCCAGCAGGGACATTCCCCAGTGCTGCAGCTCAGGTAATGAGTCGATGTTAATGAGCCCATAATTAATTTTCATTTCCTACGGTGATGCTGAGCACTCACCCTCCTCGGCGGACACGAAATGGTGAAACCAGAGAAGGGGGAAAGCTCCCAAACCTCCCCTAAACTACCTCAAAGCTGTCCAGGGTGGTCATGGCCAGAGTTTGTCCTCCCAAAACACTCTGTACTCACCTCAGCTGCTCTGCACCTGGCTGGGGACACCTGGTCCCACCCCTGGCTCAGTTTCCCCTGCGGTGCCTGGGCTCTGCATCCCCTGTGACCACAGCTCCCTCCTGAATCTGGCTGCAGGGTCCCAAGCAGAGCCCAACAAAAGCACCTGGCCACCACTCCATGAGGGATTTGGTCTCAGAGCAGGATTTGGGGAGGGCATTGCTGAAGGCACAGGGATGGGAAGCCAGAGGTGGGGTCTGAGCAGAGCTTTCCTGGGGACAGCCAAGGCTGGAGGGGCCTGTCCTGGTGGGGATGTCTCCACAATTGGTGGAGCTGGGTGATGCTGTTTCCCCAGGGAGGACAGACCCAGGAACCAAAATGCTGCCAGCAATACCAGCCTGAAACCACTTCATCCCTCACCTTCCTCCTCATCCCTGTGCACAGGGTTGAGGTGGCAGCAAGCCCTGGGGACAGACCCAGCTGGAGGTTGGCAGTGCCCAGGTGCAAACAGGGTTGGAGGGCATAAGCATCCTCTTTCCACAAGGATTAAACAACAGTTTGGGATTGTTTGTTACATCTGCTGAGCAAAACCTGCATCCTGCATCTATTATCCACGTAAGGACTACATAAACAAGTGGCCATGTGTTGGACCTGCATCTCTATTAAACTCCAGCCAAGCAATGGGGCTGGATTTGGGAGGTGCAGCCCCTGGAGCACTGCCAGGGCCACTGCTGCCTCCCCCTGCTCCCACCTTTGTCCCCACCATGTCCCCCCAGGGCTAACAGCAGATGTCACCTCCTAGGAGGAACCTCCTGCCCGGTCAGGACTATTCCTGGTTTAATGCCGGAGGGGGAAATCAGCCCATGACAGGAAAATCCAGCCTCTCCAGGGTGAGTCCATGCCCTTTGCAGCACCATTATCTTCCCAACACCCCGCAGCGTCCGCAGCGCTGAATAATGCATCAGGTCCTGCCAAACAAAGAAAACGAGGGAGGAAAAAGCAGCACAGGGAAGACCCTGGCATGGCCAGGACAGGAGCCCCGTGGGGCTTCCTGGTTTTGGCCAGCAGCCAGGGCTTTGTAGCAGGACCTCACCGGGGTCTGACCAGCAGCCTGGGAAGACAGCAGTGGGAGATGGAGCATAGCCCAGCCCAGGGTGCAGGATCTCAGCCAGAGAGCTGGCACGGGCAGTAAACACAGTCAGAACCACACCTGGAACGGGATGGAGAAAGGCAATATCCAATCAGGCGGGAAAAATTCAAGAAAAGCAGGAAGAAAAAGCTGCCAGGCAGGCGGGCAGGGTGAGAGCAGGGAGAAGCGGCGACCTGGTGGAGAACAAAAGGGGAGAGATGGAAGGAGCAGAAGGGTCGGTAATTGCAGGCAAACAGGCAGAGCCAGCCACGGCTGGGGGGAGAGGAGGAAAATCATCACTTGAAAGAATCCGAGGATTTAGGAAAGAGGAGAGAGAAAAGGCGATAAATAATTAAAGGAGATCAAACGAGGCAGACGGCAGAACAGGCCTAATTGCAAGGATTTGCGCTGAGGTTCGACATCTCCAGCAGCCTCCTCCTGACGCAGAAGAAAGGGCGGCCGGGAGTGGCGGGAACGTGCTGCTGGCACGGCACAGGCAGGAGCCCCTGATCAAAGCCTGGCGCTGGCTTTCATGGTGCTCAACAACCTCGACGAGGCAGGGGAGGGAAGAAAATACCAGAAAATGGGGGGGGACAAAGCAAAGGTATGAAGGGGAAGGGGCTGGGGGCACTGTGAGCCCAGGACATGATAGGGACAGGGCATTGGAACAGCCCCACACGTGCCCAGGGTGACCTTGGGCCATTCGATCGTGGCCCAGCAGCTGGAGGCTCCCATTGATTTGGGCTTGACCATGTGGCCCAGCTCAGTGCTGGGGTGGGGTTGCTGGGTTTCCTGCTTCCTCAGGGTTCCCTAACCCTCCTGGCCCTTGGCAGGGGTTTTTCTTTCCTGTGGATTTATTGGGTCACTCGCTGAAGCCCTGGGAATCGTTCTGTACCTGCGCTGTGCTGCAGTAAGGAGATGCCCACCTCCCTGCCTCATCCAGGAGCTCCTGCCTGCTGCTTTCCTTGGCACTTCCTTACCCAGGGGTAACAAGTCTAAGAGGAAAGAACGATCCAACGTTGCCCTTCGAGCCTGGAAGTACCTCTGAGCAGTCATTCATCACCAGAGCCATCCTTTGCTTCTACAAACCCAAAGGGCAAACCCTCCCAGAGCATCACCCAGCATGGGAGAAGCAGAGACCTGCCACTGTCTCAGAGCCCCCAGCTGCATCCTCCCCCATATCCAGTGTCCACAGTCTCATCTGTGACCCCATCCAATCTGTCCCAGTGTCCCCACAGAGTCCCTGCAGGCAGCAGGTGCCAGGGACGGGCAGTGTGGTGGCAGAGCTCAGCTTGAGTGTGCTAACCTCTCCTAACAGGCAATCAAATCCCTGCCCCTGCAGGACTCCCTGCATATTAATTGCACTGTGTTATCCAGCCATCTGTTCCCACAGCCAGGAAAAGAGCAGTCCCTTTGGTCTCCTTTATTAACAGGTCTCCCTGTAAATGCAAACAAACCCTCCTGCCTCCGTGCCGCTCTCCAGCTCTGCTTTGAGGCACCCAGGAGGGAAGTGGGAGCTCTCAGGCATTTCAGTAAATCAAGAGCAGGGAATGCAAAGGTGGTGATTTCACAGCGCCCGTGGCCAGGCGGGAGAGCCAGGGGAGGGGGAGAGGCCTGTGCAAAGCCAAATCCGCAGCTCAGATGGTTTGTGATGCTCCTGCTCACATTAAAACCCTTTGCCCTTGCCCTGCAAGGAAAGGGGGGAGCTGAGCTGGCTGTGAGGGAGATCTGCCTGCCCCCCCAGCTACACCCAGCCAACCTCAGGGTGTATTTTCACATCTCCTTTCCCCATTCCCGGGCAGAGGATGTGCTGCCTGCTCTGAACTGCCAGCCCCAGTAACACGAGGCTGAGCACAGGGTACCCCAGGGCTGGTGGTGCACATGCTGGGCTGCCCAGGGGAGGGAAAGGGCAGCAAAGTCTCTGTGCTGGCACATTTTGTGAGGAGAAATCAGTGGATATTGTGAATTTGGGAGGTGAGCCCCTGAGAAAAGGCAATAGTTATCCAGCACCTTTCTGAAGTACCTTCAGCCCCTCCAGTTTTGCTCTTTTGCTGGAGTTGGGAAGGTAGCCAGCTTTGGCAAGGCAGAGGCTGCACTAAAACTGTTGTTTCTTCTGCTTCTCCTAAATGTCACCAAAATGCCATGGATTGTCCTCAGGCTCAGCCAGGCCTGCTGCAGCTGCAACCAGCCTTACCCCAAGGACAGTGGCTGCTGTCACCTCTCAGCACCCAGAGCCCCCCAGGGTGAGCTGGGGTTCGGGGTGAGAGGTCTGTACCCCTCACACCAAAGCACCAGCCCTTGCACAGAGCCAGGAAGGGAAAACAGAATTCCCAGGAGTAATGGACACAAGTCTGTCAGCCTGCTGCTGTGGTCATCCCACCTGAAGCCCCCCAGGACAGCAATGACCAGGATAAGCCCTGAGTTACACCATCCAGCATTTGCTTTTCTCCTTGTTCTATCCTTTCCTGCATTTAACACACTGCAGCAGCAGCACAAGAGCAGCAGGTGGGCTCGAGTGACCTGACATATGGCCATCTGGAGAATCTTTATTTATTACTCTCCACACACATCTCCTCTGTATCTTGACATCTGTGGCCCGGTGCGGGGCTGGGCTGCCCGAGGAGGCAGCAGCTCCATGTGCAGAAATGATGCTGCAAGGGAAAAGGTGCTTAGGGACCATCGGGGCAGAAGTCTGCTCAGTAAAAAGGATGAAATCCAAGAGATGTGCACAGGGCAGGTTTTTCACCTCCCCCAGACCTGGTCACTCCCCTCCACACGAGGCTAGCACAAAGGCTGCCAGCACTGGAGCGAGTGCTGTGACTCAGCAGGGCAGCCCTCACAGGAGAAAGGATGAAGGTCTTGTGTCCCAGAGCCACAGCACCAGGAAACAATTCCAGCACAGAGTGCTGGCTTATCTGGGTACACCCAGCTGAGTCCTGCTCCTCCCAAGGAGGGATATGCCCCAGATCTCTTCCTCCTCCAGGGAATCTGCTCAGAGAGAAGGGGTGGGATGTCCCACACCTTCACAAACCATCTCCAATCTTCAGAGGAATTGTTAACTCACCACAGCACTGCTCAGGCACAGGGACAGCATGGTGACTGAGCAGGGAACACTGACACAAGTCCCTTTCTCACCTTTAGCCAGTGTTCTGGCCTCTGACTTCATTGTAGCCTCAAGAAGGGTGTCTCATCTCCTTTCCCAAAAGGGAGATTTCCTGCACAGGAAAAAGCTGCAACTCCAAAAGTGCAGTGCAGCATGGGACTGGGGAAAAAAAAGAAACAGCCCCTAAATCCAAACAGTGTAGGGACTTGGTTAACATTCAGATTTGAAGGAGACCCTGGAGAACCAGGGTCAGCAGGTGCTGTGACATAATCCTCTTCCACCTCAGCTCCACTTGCCCATGCTGCCCCTGAGTCCCTACCAGTACAAGCAAAGCTTTCTGCTTGTCCATGCAATTCCCCCAGACTTCGCTGACACAAGGAAAGATTGAATAACCTAAGCCACATGGTGAACATCAAGTTCTAAAAAGTCTCCAATGCTCAGAAATCTGCTCTATCTGCTGTACTAAAAATAGCAGGAATGGAACTAATGTGTGTTCCAGTCAAGGCTTTCCCTGCAGTCTTGTGGAGCAGTGCTCCTGGACCTCCAGATTGAACACACACCTCTGCAGGTGCACACACACCATTTTTAACACCCTGTGCTGCCTATTTCAGGTTTGAAATTGTTGACAGCCCTGCAAGACCCCTACACCCAGTTAGTGCAGTCTGCCACATGCTTCCCCATTTCTTGTTTGGAACAGTCTCTGCCACATTTACCGGGTCTGGCCTGTCACTCCTCCTCAGTGTCCTCCAGTTCCGACATCCTCCCCTACCCCCCTCCAACACGATCTTTAATTCTATTAATACCACCTAATAATTACTTTGTTCCAAGCCTGCTGAGTAATGACTGCCAACGCTTCTATTTCATTACTATTCTGTAAAGAAACCAAGCTTTTAACAAGCTGAATTGCTGCGGAGTGACAAGGACTGTGCTTCCTGTCCTCCTTGCCCACATCTTCCACAGGGCAGGAAAAGAACCAGGGATTTTATTCACCATGCATCTACAACAGTCACAACTGTGTGATCTGGTTCAGAATGATGAACTAATTAAAATCAAAGAAATAAAAACCCAGTAAAGAGAGCTCAGAAAAAAAATACACGTGGGAGGAGGATAAAAGGCAGCGACCAAAGAGCATCTATGACTTTCAGGTATCTTTCTTGTAAGCAACTACCCCATGTTCTCTGGCTCAAACCAACCTTCACCTCAGTTCCTCCAGAGGTGCTGGGCTTTGGCTTTTCCTTCACTCATCAAAATAAAGTCTGTTCAACTTAGAATTCAACCTACACGGATGAGAGCAATTCAAAGCAACAGCGTAAGCAGCGCAGAGCACGGAGGAAGAGGGAATTAATAGCTTCCTTCATTAAAGCTTACCTTCAAAGAAGTCAGCAACAGAACTCGTCATCACCATCTTCTCGCAGACATTTATTTTTATATTCACAAGAGGATGAATGTAAGAGAAATTTATGGAGATGCTAAATCAAGGCTTTTGTTCCTAACTAGAAAGAAGTCGCTCTCAGCAGTTTAATTATTGTCTTAGCGCAGGACTGACGTTTCAAATGCTGTGCTCTTTCACTAACTCCTTTAAAATCAAATTACATAAGAGATTAAGGCAACACAAGGTAACAGAGGTAGTGCCACCTCCTGAAAAAAACCCCACCTTTTGGATCATTTCACCCAGTTATCCCTTGTGCAGCCCCTACACCCATCTTGATCTGGTCACACCTGGTTCCCAGTGGCTGTGCTGAACAAGGAGCTAAACCCAGGCAGCAGCAGAGCTGGGAGCAATCGGCTCACCCCCTTCCCAAGGCTATTTCACCCCCACTGAAACCTATCCCCTCTCAGAGACCTACAGCCTCTACCTCCCAAAGGACAAGCACACCAGGACAAACCCCACATGGTACACTGAAAAAATGAGGCCGTTTTATTGATGATTAGACTCTGCACTGGCAATAAGCATCAAACTAATACAGACAGACTTCAATCAAAGCATGAGCTTTGATTCAGAAGTCGTAAAGTGACATGATGCCTTAATAAATTAAGGAAGTTAATTCCTCCCCGTCATCAAGTCTTCACTTGAAGTTCTTTGCAAATTCCTCTCCTTTCTTAATAGAAGCCTTCAGCTCAGACATGGCTGCAGCAACCATCTTCTCTTCAAAGGGGGAGAGCTTGCCAAGGCCTAGGTTCTTCTCAACTCCTTTTTTCTGAGGGAAAGAGGATTTAAGGATTAACCATTCATTGAATGACCTAAAGAATAGCTTAACAGCTCTGACTAAGTATTATCCAGCTGAGACAGAGACCAGCCTGGCACCTGTGTCATCCCTAGTCTGCCAACCCTGTGCTTCCTGGAAAGCCTCAGAAGCCTCTTTACTATCTGTGACAACTTCTACAGCCCTCACAAACTTCTCATTCACCGTTCACACGTGTGGAACCAGAAGCCAAACCAGCAGCTCCTTCAAGAGGAGACTGACACCAACTGATTCTTCCTAACTCCACACCCACCATCTGGCAAGAGGATCTCTGGTCTATGTCCTTTGCTTGCCATCTCAAACTGCCTCAGAGTGGCACTCCCAGGTTTTAAAGATGTCTGCAATCCCTCTTAATATCCCTCTACTTCCTCTGCATCCCAGCAGCCACAACAGGGCTGCAGCACAGTGTTTTCCACCACTCCTCCAGGGTATGGGTGACAAAAGGAATACTTTCAGAGTTCAGCGGAGGTCCTGAAAGCAAGCTATTAATCCTAATCCATGCTGTAGCCCCCCATGTGCCTCAGTTTCTGAGGATTTGCTTGTAGCAGATCAAGCTACAAGGAGACAGGATTGCTGACTCTGATTAATCACATGAAAGCCCAGAGTAAACAGGCCTGACTTGAGGCAGGCATGACCTCTTAAGCCAAGTCTGAACCTTTGGTTACTCAGTGACCTGCAGTCTAAGAGCAGATAAAAGCAGCAGCATCCTTGTCAAGCTGAGCTATGTGCCAAAGTATTATATCCAAATATTACAGACTCTTAAAGGCATACTCAGCTGTTTACTCCAGCAATAGCAGGCATCCAGCTGAACTGAAACCACTGAGTAAAACCCACATGACACAGCCAGTAGCTGCTGTTTGTAAGGCTTGTGATGTAAAGCACATACCCCGAGCTGCAGAGGTGTGGAGAAGTATGGGACCTCTGTCACGTCCGACCGAACAAAGGCACATTCAACAACCCCCTGTTTCCCACTCATGGCATCCAGCAGGGAGAACACAAATCGAGCACCAGCATAGGCCATAGACAAGGTAGCAGATCCTGGAAGAGTTAAACCACTCTCAGAACAGATTCACGTTGAAATCTGACACCTACTATAGCATCAAAGGTTTCCATACCAGTGTGTTTACAAAACAAGAATAATGCAGTGTCATTGACTTCAAGCTCACAGCCAGTTAGATAAAGCAGCAGCTTTTGGCCAGCTACATGTATCTAATTGACCAGACTTATAAAAGAAACAGCTTAATTTGACAGAGAAGATTCTTTTAAAGCCAAGGGTGGTGTGGGATCAGTTAATATTTAGTCTTACATACTGAGCTGTTTCTAGTAGCATAGCCCAGGCAGCAGCTGACATAGCAGAGCAGTGAGATTGACAACCAGCAGTTCCTAACCTGTAAATGAGATTAAACTGCAGAGGACTGCAGCCCTACAAACAATCAACAAGAATTACTTTTAGGCTTTACTCAAGAACCCACCTGCTCCTGCTTTAGCTTGGACAACTTCAGTCCCAGCTTCTTGAATTCTTGCTGTAAGCTTCTCCAGCTGCTCCTGAGGAAACTCCACTTTTGGTGTGCACTGGATGGGAAAAAAGAAGTTACTACCAATACCAGAACCCCTCCAGATTCAGCATAAAGCACACAATACTTTTTGTACCACTGCAGTTGTTACCAACAGTTCTCAACCGGACAAAATGGGTTTTCCCAGCTCACAGCTTGTGTGACACTGACCAGCTGCAAAAGTCATCAGAGCTGAGGTTACTGCATGGCCTGGAACAGGAACTCAGCCATGCCTAGCTCCCTCAGAACAAAACACAGCTCCACAGCCAAACCAGGGCTTGCCATGGTTCCTCATTACTGTGTAGTCCTGTGCACTACAGACATCCTCCAGGCATAAGGAATTTCAGAAAGTCATCTTGCAAATATTTGGGTCACCGTGGCATTATGGAAGTTGAGCCTTATGAAAGATCCAGTATCCCAGCAGTATTTAGGAAATCACTGAACCTTCAGATACAGCTACACCAGCTTAAGCATAGCTTAAGTACAGTTGTGTCTGTCCCATTGGACTGTTTATCCAAAGCACCTCTCAAGCATTCAGCTGCTCCAAAGCCCTTTCTCTCATTCCCAAGAAAATCCTTCTGTAAAGGATACTTTATTCCCCACTTAGAGCACAGCTTTTCCCCCTTGGTTATAGATTGCTCCTTGGCCACATCCCAGCATCTCCCCACGAGACTGCACCTGCTTTAGAACAGCATTTCAGCCTGGCTGAAGGGCCAGATTACCAGTCATGGCAGGGACAGGCCTCCCTGCACAGCCTGAGCTGTGCCTTTCAGTGCTGGAGGTTTGTGTGGAGTTTCCAGTCCATCAGAGCCAAATCAATTCAATTTTTCTCCTGAAGCCAGGTATTCCTGTCATGAGATACCTGTCACAAACAGTGCCAGGACACCTGAACACTCACACTACCCCTCAGTTCTCATCCTAAAGTCCTTTAGAGGAAAGCTGGAACTGTTGACACTACCCAGAGGGGTTCAGATTTAGAGTGCTGCCTTCCACCTCATCCCGCACCCCATCCCAGAAGGAAAGCAGCCATGAGAGAAGGGAAGACTCTCTGTGCTCTATCCTAGCATGCTACCTGCCATCACAAAGGCACTTTATATCAACCCTAACATGCTGACGAGTGTGCTGCCACACACAGCTGTCACCCTGACTCACCTGAGAGATCAGAGGGATGATGGTCTTCCCAGCGTGGCCACCAATAACCGGAACAGTTACTCGAGCTGGATCCAAGCCCTAAAGGAAACATGAAACTTTCCAGCTTCTGAAGAACACGGGCAAGAAGAACAAGAGAAAGCGCCACACTTCACTCTGCCCTGGATATCAGGACACACAGGGCAGGAGTTCCAGAGGACAAAGCCACATCTACAGAGCAGAACTCTGGGTTACTCCGATCACTCCATACAGTTACAGGATATTACTACTACAGGACTGGATAAAGAGCAGCACAACATAAACACCACCAGAGCTACTAAGAGCAGTAAGGTGTTACAGCTCCTGATACTTTGTAGAGTATCCTGTGACACACAGCAGAGTTTGACTTGCAAACACACACAAGTCAACCCTCTCCTCTGGTTGCATGGCAGGGTTGGGAATGCCAAGGGAATTAAGGCCAACATGTAGCTCACTTGCAGGGCACAGCTATGAAAAGGAAAGGTCAAAGTCTCTTGAACCACATTTTGCAAGAAACCTTATCTTCAGGCTCCTCTAAAAAAAGGAGACAGGGAATCATTGCCTTTGCCTCAAGCGGCACAGAAATCCGAGCTCCTTTGGCTCTCTGCAGTGATTTTGGAAGCACTTTATAGAGCTGAAGACCAGAGCAGGCAGTATCCCTCCCCCTGCACGTTAACCATGACCTGCCTTTAGTTCAGCCACAAAAGTATTCGCTCTGACGATGTCCAGTGTCGTAACACCAAAGATTTTGTTGGGATTATACACACCGTACTTCTTGAAGACTTCTGAAGTTATTGGGATGGTTGAATTTACCTACAAGCAAGAATAGGCAAGCACTGATTAAAAGCAGTTTAATAACAAAGCCAATGCATGAACTTAATAGGCCAATTAACAACCCGAACCATACTTCCAATTTGGAATCAACTGCAGCCAATTACTTTAATGCCTAAATTGAAGGGCAATTTACAGTCAGGCTGGAATAAAAATCATTAATTTTAAATAACCATTAAGACAATAAATTTGCTCATTCCCATTTCAAAGGCTCCTCCCTTAGTGAGTTAAGGCTTTTATCCCAGCAAATACACCAGCTTGCATTATAACCAGTCACACAGACTCGGAGATATTAAGCACTTTTACATCCACATTTTCTCTGAATTAAATATAGCCAAGAAAAATGGGTTAGTAGAACCAGGCTTTTCTGCAAAAACATTGCAGACTTTAAAGATACTGATCAAAATCAGTAGGAATTTGGACTACTCTAGTATTTGGTATACTCTAGTATCTGGACATTGGTGAGGTTTTTCCTCTACATTTCAAGGTCTCCAGGAAATACTTACTGGGTTAGAAATAATACAGATCATGGCTTCTGGACAGTTCTTTGCACAGGCAGATGTCAAAGTGGCAACAATGCTGGCATTGGTGTTGAACAGGTCATCACGGGTCATACCTAAAACACAGCCAGGGTAGGATGTTAAGTTGCCCACAGTTACCATCATGGGCAGGAAATCCAATCAAAATCCAATATTCTGCTCCGGACAGACACACATCAGCTTCTGGTTTCACAGATCAAGAACAAATTCTCCAGCTGCAGTAATGAACTGGCTCCACAGGCAACTTTTCTCACTACTAAAGACATCAGCCCAACTGCCCATTGTCAGAACCCACCTCACTGAGGCTGCCTGAAGTACACTGTGACCACACAACCCACACCAAGTGGTGCCCAGAGCAGCACAACTGCTCCCAAGATAAATTCTCCTCCCTCTTTTAAGTCACTTCCACAACTACAGTTTAAATGCCAACTGCTGCGTGCAAAATATTGCTGGTTGTGTGCATGCCACCCCTCATTTCTCTTGCAGCCACTACTTTAACCATGAAAAATGAAGGCTTAGGAAGAGCTAGGCATTAAAGTCTAGAATTCTGTCATGTTCCTAATGGGATACTGGAAAACAGAGTGGGAATGGAGCAGGTCAGAAGGATTCTAGGAAGGCTTGAGAGCATTTATTCAGAGATGCCTCAAGAAGTTCCCGAACAACTGATGCAAAACAAAATGCATTATTTCTCTTCTGCTGAGAAATGAAACAAAGAACCATGTTTTTATTCCTTGAGCTTTGCTCTGGGACAAGAAACACTAAAGGAGATTCAGGATCACTTGCCTGAAAAGTCTTTGCAGACAGAGCACTTACACCCCAACAGATACAGCTCTGTTTGAGCAGCACAACTGCAGAGATCCACTCCAAAGCAGCCCTGGGGATTTCCAACAGAGAGAACCTACCTGGTTTTCTCGGGACTCCTGCTGGAATAACAACAACATCACAGCCCTTCAGACATTCTGGCAACTGCTCAGGTCCCATGAAGCCTGAAATGGAAGATATTCAGGCATTATTTTTTTGACAGTTATTAAATAGATGACACTTTGAAGTATAAAATCATGTCCAGAGGCATCCAAGTCCTTTTTTTAAATCTAACCTTCAATTTAGACTTAATGCTGAAAAGCAAAGAAACACAATTATGGATGGATCCCATTTGATGTTTTAGCCTCGTTTCAAAACTTACAGAATGAGAGTGGTGAGAATCTCATATTCACCTGTTTTCCAAACTCCCAGTTCCTCCTGCTATGTGTATCTTACCCTACAAAAACCCTGGCACCAGAGTCAGGGCCCCCAAAGAACTGCAGACTGGCACATTCATGTAGCATGTCACCTTTTGGTGATCTCCAGATAAAAGACAGACTAGCAGATTAAGTTTTGATTTAGTCAGAATCTTTGAGAAAAGAAGCACATGGAATTCATGTGGACACTCAGGGAGTGTTAAACCTATTTCTAGTCAAACTTTTAAAACTCAACACTCTGAGACAATTTCACTGAACGTCTCCTGCCAGATGTCACAAATTCCCCTTCAACAGTGCAACCACAGCCCATTTTCATCTCCATACACATCAACCTAATCAGCTAAACCTTAATTAATCATTCGCTGCTTGAGGAAAAAAAAGCTCCTTAAACTGATACTGGGCTTCAGGATCAGTGGGTGAAGATTTCCCCTCACAAGCAATTTAGGGCATGCAGGGTCAGAGCCACCCCTCTGGGAGATCCCTCTGGAAGTCAGAGCATTCCCAGGGTACCTTTGACACTGGCTTTGGTCTCGATGTGGCTGAGGTCGGCTGCCACGCCCGGGGTGTGAGCGATGTCGTAGAGGCTCAGCTTGCTCACCAGGGGGCTGTTCTTCAGCAGCAGCGACAGGGGCTGCCCGATGCCCCCCGAGGCTCCCAGCACTGCCACCTTGGCATTGTTCTGTGCAAAACAGACAATAAACGCGTTGTGGAGCTGTTCTGGAAGCTACCCACCCCCCACCCGCCCCCCAGCAGTGACCTTGGGGGGATTTCACCACTCTTTCTTTGCTTTTAGTTGTGTTTCTCAATTTTTTACCAAGCACTATGCAAACTTGGTAGTGTAAGCCTACAGGAAATGACCCTCACGGCGGCCTCCCAGAGATCCTGCAGGTTTATTGGCAGGACGAGTTGGAGGAAATTGTTACCTGTGATCTGAAGCTCAAAAAGGGAAGCAAGGCTAAGGCAAAGGAACCCAAAGGATCACCCTTCTCTCTGTGGAAATGCCTAATACCTGCCACCCTGTGGGCCCAGGCCTGATTTAGGGCAAACCTGGTTTGCAGTTTTTCTAGTTTATGTTGCCACTATTAAAAAAATATGTCTTCCATTTGGCAAATCAATACATTGAATGGACTACAAGAAATGTAATAACCACTGCATATATGTGAAGAATATGTTTACACCTGATATAAATCCAACACAGCATCTGCAGATGCCTCAAGATTGAGGACTGAGAACACTGACTACAATTTCCACCTTTGATCACGTGGTTGAGAATCAAGTAAAATCAACTCTGCTAGGTTGCCCTGTGAACCAACTTTATCCTAACTCAGGTACTGGCTGGCATGGTGTGATTTCTCTCAAAAATCCCTGTTTGCAAAGTGTTGCTCCACAGGAGGAAAGCTCCTTCCAGGGGCCAGAGAAACCTCAAAGTGCAACACTGCCAAAGTGATGGAAAACTCCTGTGGAGATGTAACAAGCAATTACTGCTGAGAAAGCCATTCTTTATCACAATCTTACCAGATAAAAGCCATTAATAGCTCCACGTACTCATGAACAGGTTAATTACTGTGCTGTGACGGGAACTAATCTACCCAAGAACTGTATCAGGCTAACCTCAGCCCGGTTTTCTTGCTATTTTAACAAATATCACTTTGCATAAAACTCTATAAGGGGAAGCAAAGTCTGGCATGAGTCACTGCTGAGCCCCGTTTGTGACTGAGCTGACACCGCGGGGTCAAAACCTCGCTGTTAATAAATACAGTTCCCATGAAAAGACTCAGACAAGGCTCTCCTGTGCAGCACATCTTTACAGCTGCAATAATCACTCTTTTACATCCCACCGGGACTATTAACACTGGATAGAGGTTGGTCTCAGCAGTGGTTTGCAGCCGGCACAGTGGATTTCGGCACATGGAGGATTACTGCTAAACCCCAGCCACCAGCTTTAGTCCTTAACACCTCCGGAACGCAGGGGCATTTTTGCACTGGAGGGAGGAAGCAGCAAACCCACCGCCCTCCGCACACCATCGGAGAGAGGGAGTTCATAGAGAGATTATCACACTGGCATCCCGGCTGGAGCTGCTGGGCTGAGAGCCGCAGGGCCACGGTGCAGTCACCGGGCACAGCCCGGCACACCGAGAGCCCCCGAGCCCTCTCCCCTGCCCGAGGCACCGCCACACGCTCCCAAACCCTCTCCGAGCAGTTCTAGGCTACACCCGAGCCCTGCAGCCCCACACTGAGGCCCCGGGCTCCTTCCCGGCCCCGCAGCCCCTCAGCGAGGGTATGGGGCCCTCCCCGGACTCACCGGAGCCCCGCAGTCCCCCACCGAGGAGACTCAGGGCTCCACAGCCGGGGAGGACCGGGGCTGCCCCTCATCGAGGGCCTGCGTTCCACCCGAGCCCCGCAGGAGGAACTATGTCCAACCGCGGCCCTGCAGGCCCAGAATGGAGAACAGCCAGCCCTGCATCCCCGCCCTGCATCCCCGCCCGGCACCCTTTCACCGGGCACCGCCTGTGCTCCACACCGAGCAGCACCCGGGGCTGCTCCCCGCCTTCCCCTCCCGAGCTCCGCGGCAGCCCCCAGAGGCGAGGAGGCCGCGCGGGGGCCGGTGGCGGCGTGCGGGTGGCGTACCTGTGCGGAGGTGGCGATGCCGCGGCGCAGGGCGGCGGCGGCGCTGAGGCGGGACAGCATGGCGGGCACGGCGAGCACGGCGGGGCGCGGGCGGCGGCGGCACCGGTGACTCCAACGACCTCCAGGGCCTGCGCTGCGCCTGCGCGGCCCCGCCCGCCGCTCTCGCGAGACTGCCGCCCGCGGCGGGAAGGGCAGGGGGAAAGTCTCGCGAGATCCCGCCTGAGGTAACCTTGGAGACCGGCGGGCGTCGCTGCCGACGGCCGGGCGGGGAGGGGCGTGCGCGGTGTCGCGATAGTCGGCGACAGCCGGACGGATGGGGAATGGCGGGGGTGATGTTCTGTGAGCCCCGACAGCTCTACAACATCATCAACCAGTACCGGTGGAGATCGCGGCTGACGGAGCCCAACTACTTGTGCCTGCTGGGTGAGGCCGCGGCACAGGCCTGTCCCTGCCTGCCCCTGTCCCTGCTTTGCCTTGTCCCTGCCTGTCCCTGTCCCTGTCCCTGCCCCTGCCTGCTTCTCCTGCCCCTGCCTGTCCCTGCCTGCCCCTGTCCCTGCCTTGCCTTGTCCCTGCCTGTCCCTGTCCCTGTCCCTGCCTGCTTCTCCTGCCCCTGCCTGCCCCAGTTCCTGCTCTTGCCCCTGTCCCTGCCTGCAGCCAGGCACTGTGCTCAGCCCGGGCAGATATCCTGAGCCAGCGGGGCTCGTGAGGAAAAGCACACACATCACTTCTTGTCATTTCTGGGCCCGGGCACTCGGGACCTTCCTCCCATTTCAGGTGCCATGACCTGGTGCTGCTTTGGTTTTCCTCATGCTCAGCTCTCCCTGCTCTCATCAGTCCCATGGATACACACTCTCCCCTGCTGCTCCCAGAGGTTTTAGAACTGAACTAGATTTCTCTAACATTACACAAAGATTCCTGATAACCACTTCCATTTTGCATAGTGCCAATACCCTCAGAAGTGTGCCTGATACTGCAATTAAATATTTTGGTGAGGGAGTTAGCCACTTTGGGAGTGGGGCTGGGGTCTTTCCAGTGCCCCTCTCCCCAGCTCTGGAGCAGCAGAGGCAGAGGCAGCCCCTCAGGGCAGAGCACAGGATTGATGCTGGGAATGCTACAGGAGCACACTTGGGTCAGGGCTAGCACTGCTGGTTATCACTTGGTGTTACACACAGACTCACATCAACCCTGGAGTTTGCTATACCCACACCAGAAGGCCTCTGTTTCTAAAAAAAACCCAACAAATCACAGAATCATCAGGGTTGGAAAAGACCTTCAAATTCATCCAGTCCAAGAGCTGACCCTGCAACATTATAACCCCGCTAAACCACATCCCCAACTGCCACATCTCCAAATCTCTTTCTCTGAGTGATGCCAGTGCCTGAATTCCCACTGACAAATTACAAAGAGGATTCCACCTTTAAAAGCCAATTGCTCTGTCTTGGTTGTTTTGTTTGTTTGTTTTTTTTTTCTTTCAGATGCCCGTTCTCAGCTTGAATTCAACGAGAGCCACATTATAACAGCCCAAAGGATTGAACTGGTGAGGGGATTGCTGTTTGTGCGAACCGTCCCTGGATTTAGCAATTAGCAGGAAGCCAAAACCGGTTTGAAAGCCACGGGGAAATGTCCCGGCCCCTTGCCCTGCCTCGGCCGTGCCCCGCGGCTGCCACTGGGGGGATGTATTCTGTCACCAAGCAGAGGTGGCTCCAGCAGCCCGGAGGATTGGCACACAGGAGCCGAGTATCAGGAAAAACATTGCACAAGAACTCACGCAGTGCAGCCTTGCCTCACAAGGACAGCGCTGGCATCTGCGCCGCTGCTGCTGGTGGAGCAATCGGCGTGATTTGCATCACTCCTGACTCCTAACCGGGGCTGTCAGTGTCGTGTCCACCCACACGTACAAACACAACGCGTAGCTAGAGAGTTGTAACTCACGAGGTGTCAGGAGCGTTGGTGCCCCCAGAGGAGTGTGGAGCCGTGCTCCTGGTGGAATTGCTCTGTGATTTTGGCAGAGTCCTGAGGGGGAGTACCTGATCCCGAACACCGAGGCCCTGGGCTATGTCAGGTTCTGTGTGGTGTATGACCTCGACACTGGCTTTTTGGGCTGCACTGACTGTCAGGAGGAGGAGGAGGAGACAGAAACAGGTACGTGTGACACATGTCAGTCCAGGCCTCACCGCTGGACAGAGATTCTTCCCATTCCTCATTTAATTTTGTGAGCTTATTGGAAGAAAAGTAAATGTTCCCAGTTTTATGTGAAAAACTGTGCCCTGCCTCTGTTTTTTCACTGTGTTGTGTATGTTCTTGGGCTTCAAAAATCCAGGTTTTATTTCAAAGCCTCCTGGCAGCCCTGGTTTCCCACCTGTGGATGATCCTCTGAAGCTCCTTGTTGCATGTGAGGAATGGGTTCTTTTATTTGCCCCATCTCACTGAGGTTTGGCTTGTCCAATGATTGCCTTTCAGGGAGCAGTTCTTCTGAAGAGACTGAAAGCAGCAGCTTAGGTTCCACACATTCCCATAGCGAGTACTTCCTTCTTTGAGGGTCACAAAAGGCTTTCACTTGATGATATTTAAAAATATTTACCTTTAATGGGGGCGGTGATTTGATGGAGTTCACCAAGAAATGTGAATGGCATTTTCCATGGCATTGTTCAGTCTTCCCTTGAACCATGGAAGTGTTTGGCTTTCACACATCCTTTGGCAAGGAGTTCTGCTGTGAGCAGAACCACTTCTGTTCGTTTGAGCTTTACAAAGGCTACAGGAGTTCTAGCAAAGATTTGCATCACTTTTTAAAGAAAAAAACAAGTGGGGGTGTAAGGGGAATGAATAAAGCAAGCAGGTTCCTAAATGCTCAGTGGTGAGGCAGTAAAGGGAAGGTGTAAAGAATCAGAACTGGGTTTCTATTGTGCTGATCTATTTCTAAAGCCGACATAGCTGGAGGGAAGCAGGATGGATTTCTTGGGAGGAGGAGCAGCCATCTCACATAATCTACTTCATTGAGGGAATGTTTAAAACATTTGTGAAAAATTTATTTAAGACACTTCCTTTTTTTTTCTCTGTTTGCCTAAAGCAAACTAAAGAAAAGGGCCTCCATAAAACCAAGATTATTAAATTTAAATTAATAATATTTCCCCATTATGGGAACTTATTACAAGCATTTCCCAAAGAAAAACGAGGAGAGGAGAAGAAATCTAGAACTAGAAAAGAAACTGGGAGAGGAATAAAAGATCAGGATGAGAGGGGAAAAGCAGCACCCCCTGTAACTGACCTGCAGCAACAAGTAAAGAATAAGTCGAGCTTTTAACAAAGTTTTCTCCAGAGCATCAGATGGAATGGAAAGGGATTTGCTTAGGATGTCAGGGAGGCAGATGGAGACACTGAACCTGCCCAGGCAAACAGCTCTTTGGTCTCTTTAGGTGCTGGGGAAGGAGATGCCCTCCTCCACACCAGAAACTTGGAGCAGTTCACCCGCCACCCTGTGCTCCTCCTGAAAGGGAGGGTACAGGCGTTTTTCAGCTTGTTACCATTTCCTGAAGAGCCAGAAGACACTGTGGATGCCTCAGGTGAGATGAGACTGATTTCCAAGCAGAAAACATTCATATTCAACTGATGATGGCTGGTGAATTCAGGTTAGATGGTGTTGCAAATGTGGTATCACAGTAATTTCAGACAGAGGAATTAAATGTAGTCTGAGTTACTGTGCTTGCTCTGAGTCTCACCACTGATTCTTTTACAGCCACACTTTTCCCTCTTCTATTGCGTGAAAGGAAGTTCATGGAAACAAGCTGGGAATGTTCCCCTGATAACCCCGAAACTGGCCTCTGGAGAGTACAGATAACTGAACAAACAGTAGCAAATGATGACAAGAAGCAGGCTGCTCTCTCACACGTGGCTATCTGGCATAGTACACAGCAAATGTTTTCAAACAGACGTACAGTTCCTACCAAGCACTGTGATCCACGTCTTCTCATTGGGAAAGGTCACAAAGCAAGTGCTAGTGCCTTGTTTCCATAGGCCCAGGAAGAAAACAGCCATCCACTCAAACACTGGTGTCCTGATTGCTTGGTTTCACCTATAAACATCAATCTATTAAGTTTATGAGAAACAATTATCCTTTATTGCACATTTAGGACAGGCAGGACAGGTTAAGAAGGTGCTGGACAACAGAGCATTTAATTCCAAGGTGTATTTTGTTGCCATTGTTCCCTTCTGGTTCCCAGGAAATAGCCCATGACACGGTGCTAACCTGTGGATGCTACAGCACAGGAGAGAAAATCGATTCACTTTGTGCTGCTCTGTGAAGGGCAATTCACTGCTGAGCTTCCCCCTCAGACTCAGCTGGACACAGACACCTCCTTGCCTCTCAATTTAAGCTTTAAATTGTTAGACTGCTCCTTTGTGCTCCTGGAGCAGGATCCAGGTATCCACGTACCCTTCAGGGATGCCGAGGCACTGTTGGCTGCTGGTGTGTTTTCCTCCTCAGCCTCCACACTGCCGACACCGGATGCAGCTGCAGATTTGTGCTGTGCCGCTCCAGGGCACCTGCATCTCTGCAGGTGGCAGATGATTTCATTTAGCCCTGCAAACAGTAACCAGGGAGAACATCAAACGAGTCTGTCATCCTGCAGCCCCTCCAGACAATGGAAAGAATATATTCCACCTCCTGTTTAGTTGGGATTTGCTTCAAGTTAAAGCCACAGCAACAGTGAGGCTGTTAATTATTCTCAGTAAAACTAGCAAAGACTTCAATATACAACAAATCCAGGTGATTGAATGAATCATTACACTAAAATACGTCATGGGCTGCTGACTAAGTGCCTGTTCAACTCTTCACATTAATTCTGTTTTAAGAACTTAGTGAGCTAATTGGGAGCAAAGACACTCTCTTACCTGAGCCTGTGGTTTCTTTCTGGCAGGAGCTAGACACCTTCCAACCATACCCCATAGAAATACTGCCTGCAAAGCTATATATGGGCAATTTCAAGCAGGCCAGTGACAAACAAATTCAGAAAGATCTGAAGATCAAAGCACTGGTCAACGTCTCTGAACGGCCTGTAACACTGTAAGTTAAACTGTTCAAGGCTTACCCTCGCCAGTGTCTGTGATGTGGAAAAATTAGGTGACACAGAGTTTATTGGCAGAGGAGTCCGTGCTTGTGGCCTTCCAAGGAAACCTCTGTGCAGATTCCAATGCCATTTCATGCTCAGTTTTCTAATTTCTGCTCTAGAGATAGCACAACAGCAACACAGTCCTGCAGCCCTTGACCATGCCACAGGTGAATTGGGTAAGAGGAGGACTGGGAAACCCTTGGTGTGTCAAGTCTATCACATACCACTACTCTTCAGGAAAAACCTGTATCTCTAAATAGCTTTCAGAGCAAAATCTTACCAACACATCAGTGTAAAAGCTAAATCACCAATATGTCACATTTTTGATCTTCCTTCCTTACCTACTCTGTCCATGACCAGTCTGCTCAGTCTGCAGGCCTTGCTGGAAATGCAGTTTCACACAGGAAAAACCCAGTGGCATTTCTCAAGGTGGTGACCCAAACAAAGTAACAAATCTAGTTACCCACTCCAGGACATGTGCACCAGCAGACATTTCTCATGCCTTTGGCTCCAGAAGAATGTCTCTGCACTCTGGGTAATATTCCCGTGCCCTCTGCATGATGTGCTTCCACATTTTGGAAATTCCTCACCAATTTTTTGCCCCCTGAGTTCTCTGAATCTGTGGAAGGAGGAGATGTTTCCATAGAAAACCACATGAAGTGAACTGGGGGGCTCCACAAAACAGCCAACACACACTCTGTGAAAGCACACCTGCTTTCAGCTCATCTGTTTTCATTTATCTCTCTGTAGGTTATCTGTCTGTAGGTTAAGGCATCATTGCTGATACCACTGAAATGGAAAATCAGTGATTAAACTGGTTCTGTGTTACAAACATCTCTGTGCCTCACCATAACAAATCCCTTATCATGTTAATGATGACGATGATGAAAACCTCACATGTGCAACAGCAAACAAAATGATCACCTTGCCTCCAACAAACACATCTTGTCAAGGCTGCTTCTCTGCTCCATGTCCTCTGTGTGCTCTTTTTCCAGGTTTTCAGGAAAAGGTAAATCCCTCCATATATCTGTTCCAGATTCACTCGAAGCAGATTTTTTTTCTTCCTTCCCCACCATTTCTCATTTCATAGGTGAGTGGATCCTGATCTGGAATTCCTCAGCCCTTGCTCACTGTAGGACATTAGATGGGAGTGACAGGAAGCCCAGACAGGAGGGTAAGCAAGCCCACACCCTGATGGATACCAGAGCTGCCTCACTAACCAGCCTGATGGACAGAGAAGAGATTTTACAGGACATCTGACTCGAATGTCCCTGCTCACTTTAAAGGATACCTCACTCTGATAACAGGGAGCTTTCCACCCAATCTGAAAAGGCTCTGCAGCAGGGTATCTACCAGGGCTTCATAGGATTCCCTCTTACTCCTTTGCAACAACACTTTGTCTCTCACCAGCCCAAACCTTCAGCCACCAGAGCTTTATTTGAGTCAGTGTGACAGACATTAGAGAACTCAGCACGAGGCATTGATAATCTGTGATTTGCAGTGCAGACCCACTGTAGGGCCCAGGAAAACTTTCAGGTTGGACAGCATGAACCTGCCTTTAGCTGATTACATCAGATGGGGCAAGAAAAAACACACTCTGCAGCTCAGTTCCTGCAGCTCCATCCTGATGCTGTCCAACCATGTTGATATCTTTTATTGTGCTTATCAAATAACAGCTGCCACAGAGCAAGCCCCCGCTGAGCTGTGCTGGACAGAGCCAGCAACAAAAGACCACCCTGTCCCCACAGACCTTAATCCAAGTACATTATCATACATGACAACTTCACACAAAGAAACAACATTTGAAGATGTAATTTTGTATCCTGAACTGAATTTCATTATTTGGTGCACCTGAATGCTGACATTCACTTACTTGCCTTTCATTGTGCCTCATGCACATCCCAGTAGTATTTCAGAAGTTTCCTTCTGACATCATACATGGTTTGTGGCTGTTTCCAAACCAGACTACAAGAGTCTATTAGCTGCACTTGTGGAAGTGTTCCACTGTTTATCTGATAGTGGAACTGTTTACTTGGCAGTGGAGAGCAGATTACTCAAACCAGAACACGAGACTAAAGCTCTCCACATACTCCAAGAGGACTGTGCATGTCCTCATGCCAGGTGTATGTTGGAGTGAGGCCAGTTCTACCCAGATCTTAGGACAGAACTAGTATCTCACAATAGAAATGAGTTTTAAAATGCTGGCTTAATGCTTACGGGGGAAAAAAGAACAAACAAAACATCTTGACAGCACTAAAAGAAAAGGCTTTGCTCTGTGAATTCTGAAGTTCAGTTGTTAATATTTTAAAAACATTATTCCATCTAGAGAGGGAGAGAAAGAATTAAAAGGTTATTAATTAAATATGCAACCTTCCAGGCAAAATAAAATTTCAATACCTTTAGAGCTGTTTGGGGAGAGTTTGTGATGCTGACCACAGCTGGTAGGTCATGAAAGACCATTTCTCCTCAGATCCCTGATGTGAAGGTGACACTGATGTGTAATGAAGCATTGGCTGGTTGTTGTCATTGGTGCTGCACTTCAAGGCCATGTTTTAACAGTGGATTTTTAAGAAAGGAAAATGCTAACAGAAATGGGAGCTGGCAGTGCCCATCTGCTGCTGTCAGGGCTCCTGAGGGCTCCTGTCTCTCAGGCTGCAGCCCCCCTGTGTCAGCTGTCACCGAGTTAGTGCTTGACTCTGCCATGGGAAGCTCCATTTCCCAGCTCACTAATTTGTGATTGGCATTTCTTGCCTCAGATGCTCAGCTGGACGTGGGAGCAGTGCTGGTGTTCTCCAGCCTGGGGGTCAGCCGGAGCAGCACAGCCACCGTGGCCTATCTGATGCACTCCTGCCGCTTTTCCCTGCAGGTATGTCACTGTCACAGTCCCCACAGAAACCTCCTCTGCTCTCCATTGCTCTTTCTGAAGCCCCATCACTGTAGTAATAAGGCATTCTCTGTGATTTCATGAACAATTTCCACCTGATAATGAAACTGATTGTATGATTTGAGATTGCATCTTCTTTAGGCCATTAAGGAGGTGGCTTAGGTGTGATTTTGGATCTGTGAGTCCTTACTCTAGAACGTGGGATATTTTTGTTTCCCCTGCTTAACTAAAGGGCTAGGAAAGCAAAGCTGTGGATACAGAACATGACATTTCTCTCCTGGATTTGAGGAAAAGAGTGGAAGCTGCTGCAGTTAATCCTATCTCTTAATTTCATGGCCTTAGAGAAGTTCAGAACCCAGTGTTTGCAGGGCTCTCATTTACCACTGACTTCAGCACTGACTTCTTCCAAAATCCTTTTTTTTTTATTCCTCCAGAAGCAATCCCCTCCCACAGACACTCCTGTATAGAAATCTGGAATGGGATAATACTTGCCCAGGAGGAATGTACAGGTCAGATGGCCAGTACAGGCTGTTCCATAGCTCTGAATAATGAAAGAAATTAATAAAGGATGGCAGGGAATGGCCTGGCTGTGCAAGAACCTGGTGGACTCTCCCCTGGTGCCAGGCCTTTCTCCCTTTGCATACAACACACAGGCATCATCTCCCGGTGCCTCCTAACATGGAGCAGGAGAGTTCCCATGGCAACTGACCAGCCTCTCCTTAAAAACCTCTCCCTTGTTTGGAAAGTTCAGGAGCTTGAAGGGATTGATCCAAACTTCACTAAAGCTGGGTCTGTGTCTGATAAGGTGATTGATTTTGTGCAAACATGTCCAACGTAAGAGGAAAGCTCTTTCCATGGCTGTGTGCCAGTGGGTAATTAGAGGCTGAGGGTGCCAGCAGGGCTCAGGGTTCAGTCCCTGCACTAACAGGGCTGTGATTGCTCCTGCAGGCTGATAACAGCCACTCACTCACCGAATCACAGAATGTGTTTCCAATGGCAATGCAAAAGTCAAAGGCTGAGCCATGCCATTCCTCTCAGTTGGCATCAACAGGTTGGTCTCAGCATTTTACTAAATGCCAAAAAAAAAAAAAAAGAAAAGAGAAAATATTGACAGAGCGGTGCTTGCCCACTGTTGGCTGGGCAAAGCTTTCCTGAGGGATTACCCTGGCAGACAAGTTTGTTTCTTGCAGACAAAAGCAGTGCAACAGATTTCTGTGTGATCCTCCAGGCAAAGATCTTTGGAAGCTTCCAAAAGGCAAAAGCAAGGCAGAACTGGGATGTGCAGCCCCTGATTCTATTAGTGAGCAATATGGGAGTAGATTTATTGAGTCCAGGGGAACCAGAGACACCCACACTGTGGACCCAGAGGAGTAAATATTGGAATATCAGAGCCTGCAGAATCAGCAAGATTAGAAAAACAAACCAATGGAACACTATCTGCTGACCTTTGGTCTCATTTCACTTAAGCAACCCTCCAAGTGCAAGGGGCAAGCTCCTTTATGAGCAGGAAGATGAGCACTGACAGGAAAACCCAGGGATGGAGCTGGAGTAATGCTGGTGGATCTGCCCTCTGTGTGTCAGAGTTTCTAGGTGATTACTTGGAGTTAACAATTAATTAAGACAGCTGTAATTAATACAGTGGGATAACTGCGAGGTCGTAACTGCTCTGCCACATCAGGTCACACCAATCCAAAAATGTGATAACCTTCATTGCTTTATAACCTTTGTAGCTGATACTTCACTGCTTTGCTTATCATCTGTGGAAGGAACAGCACTTTAGGATTGCATTGCTCCATCAGAGTAGAATAACACTAAACAGTGAAAGCAGCCTGAGCTGTCCTCGTGTCCAGGACAGCAGAGCATGAAGGGAACAGGTTTCTCACATCAGGATCCAGCCTGTCCCCACTTTGGTACCAAACTCTTCTCCACAGGTCTTTGCTGTCCAGCACGGGGAGCAAATACAAAGCTCTGTTAACTGAAGTGTAGCTGCTTTGTGAAAATGCCCAAGAGTCACTTTCTGTTCAATTCCTAACACTTCTTTACTTTCCTTTTGTTTACGGAGAGCTTGGAAATACCTTCTGAATTGCAAAATGAACATGAGACCAAACCGGGGCTTTGTGGAACAGCTCTCAGCCTGGGAGACCCAAATCTATGGGTGGCCAATCACAGACATCTCTGAATCAAAATACTGACACAGAACATCCCACGGGGAAGGCCACTTCCCTTCCCCCTTCTGGGGAGAAAGTTACTTGAATACTGTGTGAAAAAAAGACTGGGATGTAATGGAAAAGCTTTCCTCTTTAGCTTCATGTCATTTTGGGTCGATTTGGAGCCTCCTGGAGAACTCACCCGTGCTGGAGGAGGTGGCAGTTTGGGGAATGCAAGTCCTGCAGGATGTGACCCATTAGACACAGCTCGACTCTTTTGTAAACAAAGGGGATTATAACCACAGCCGTGGGGCAGTCAGGAGGGTTATCTCTGTAAACGTCCATGGTATCCATGGTATGGAATAGTGAATTCAGAGTCTGACAGTGCCCACTTCCAGCCCGCAGAAGTGACAACAGAATTTCCCCGTTTCAGAAGTTCCTGTGCCCTGTGAGTGCCCTCTCAGCTACCACGGCCTCTCACAGACTCGCTGGCTGGATTGTTGACAAGTCCACCCTTCCCATTTGCTGCCTTCTAATCCTACAACCAAACCTCTTGAGCATAGCTGGTAATTTTAAAGCCTCGGTGCTGTCACATGAAACCTAAACTCAGCACCCTCCTCTCTCTTACGCCACTCCGAATTCTCTTCCTTGACATCACAAAATAAAACATGACAGAAAACACTCCCTGGCTTTGCAGCACTCCGTGTTTGGCATTCAGCGCCGGGTTTGGGTTTCTCATTCTGACACCACAGGGCCGGGAACGCGCCCCGAGCTGAGAGCGAGCCCGGCGCGCCTCACACAGCCCGGCCACCTCACACTGCAGCGGACGGCCGCGATTTCAGGGAATTTCTGGTTTTCCAGGCTCCGGTTTAGAGCGAACGCAGAATAAATGAGGCCCCGCCCCGCGGCCCCGCCCAGGGGCGTGTCCGGAAGGGGGCGTGGCCCCAGCGCCGCCCGTCGCCGCGGGCCGGGCCGGGCCGGTCGCCGCCGCCGCCATCGCCGCCATGGCCTGGGGCGCCTCGCTCGCCGAGTGCCTGCGCGAGTGGGAGGAGCTGCAGGACGGCTACCAGCGCATCCAGGTACCCCCGGCCCCGGGACACCCCCGGCCACGGGCCCAGGGAGCGCTCCGGCCGAGCGGGGCGCGCCGGTGTTACCGGCACCGGGGGTGGGAGATGCCCCGCGGGTGCCCCGCAGCATCCCCAGCGGGTACCGCGGGCAGCCGGGCTCTGGCCTCGGGAGTGCGGGTGCTTTCCCCCCGTGTCCCAGCCCTGGGATCCCAGCCTTGTGCTTTGGGGCAGAGCGTTTCGGAGCCGGGCAGGGGTGCCAGGCTGTGCCGGGGCACGGCGCTCGGGAAGAGCGGGGTACCCCGGTCTGATGCCACAGCCCGCCGTGGACGTGGCGTGGAGACCTCAGATCTCCCGGTTTTCCTGCTGGGAGCGGGGAGCGGCAGTGCCTGGCGTGGCACGGCCGGACGAGGTGCGCAGATGCCGTTTCACTCCTTATGGCTCCTCTGAGCCCGGCTCGGGGCAGCCCGGAGCCAGCCAGCCCCGCAGAAAACCGGCAGCAGAGCCGGGCTCTCCCGGAATCCCGGCACGCTTCAGCCAGGCACCTTGTCCCGACTGCCGGACCCTGTCACCGCCGGGACCGGCCGGGGGCTCGGTGCCAGGAAGGTGACTTGGTGTCAGAGGTGCTTCCACCTGCTTTGTGTAATCCCCAGGGCGCTGCCTGCCGGGGAAGGAGTGGGCAGGGTTCAGCTCACACAGGGTCACCCAAGGGAAAGGTTGGCCAACCATCTCCTGCTGCCGCTCGGGTCACTCGGCTGCAGCTGCTCCCGTTCCCTTTCCCCCTCCTTCCCGCCCGGGAGCGGGGTGAAGCGGATGTTGTTGCGGACACGTCGCCGCTGTGCCCAGATCTGGGGCAAGGGAGGCTTTGAGAAACCTCCTCTTGCTCCATAAGGGTTGCGTGGATGTCGCGGGTCGCCCACTTCGAACCCTGAGTGCAGCCACTCAGCGCCGGCCCTTCCCTTCGGGCACCTCCTCCCGCGGTGACTCCTCAGCCAGGCTGTCTCCGAGCGCGGGGCTCGGATGCTGGCACGGCTAAAGGACTTGTCACAAAAGCCACTTGCTCACGGTTAACTCCGGAGCCAGCAGGAGGTGACTCTAGATGGCAGCAGGAAAGTTGGATGGTCAAGCAGGGAATGTCCTCGGATAAATCAGGGTCATAAATCACTGCTGTGGAGCCGGGACTATGTGGGATCCGTTCCCTCCTCGTTTGTCACCAGAGGGAGAAGCTTTCCCTCCTCTGCTCTCGGTTTCACCTTTCTCCTTTGGGAACAACTTTTAAGATCTGGTGATCAAGTGGTTGATAAGAGCTACAGAGGTTAAAACTTTTTCGTGCCAAGGTCTAGTCCAAGGGTTGTTGTGAGCAGCATGTAATTCCCTATTGGAGGTGGTGTTCAGGCTGCTGTGGCCGAGGTGAGGCTGTTTTCCGGCTGAGCTGGACAAGCAGCAGCATTGATCCAGCAGCTCTCCCCTTTCCCTACTAAATATAGTGGAGAAATGCATCCAGCCTTATCCAGGTGTGGCTGGGTTACTGAGCACTCGGCTGCAGCCCTGCTGGGAGTCCATCCTCTTTGTCCAGCTCCCTGACAGGCTCCTTCCAGCTTCCCAGGTGGAGCCCCAAGGCCATGAGTTGGAGCTGGGAGACCTAGAGGCACCAAGAGCTGCTCCTCCTGTCCCAGCTCTCAAAGCCACTGCTCTGAGTGGCCCACACAGCATTTATTCCCAAGCCTTTCCTATCTGCTATGTGCAGTCATTGGTGTCCTGAACACGGGAACATCCTGTGGATGGCCTGCTTGGGGGTGGGAATGGGCATCCCCATGGAAGCAGGGCTGGCTGCAGGCTGTCCCCAAACACATCTGGCCTTCTGCAGCCACCCCTCCCCTCACCCAGCAGCTGCACAGGTGAATTAAGGAGATTTTTTAACAAAGACATCATAACAAAAGCATCGTTTTAACAAGAACATCACCCCCCAAGGACGGGTGGGCAGGCAGCTCTAATGCATGCTGGTCTCTCTCTTTCACAGGACAACCACAAGCTGTACAAGCAGAAACTCGAGGAGCTGACCAAGCTGCAGGATGGGATCTCCAGCTCCATCACCCGGCAGAAGAAGCGGCTGAAGGAGCTGTCACTGTCCCTCAAAAAGTGAGTCAGTGCTCTGTGACAGCACAGGAGGGGAGAGCAGCAAGGACAGGGCTGCTGAGCTCACCTCGTGTCTCAAATGCAAACCTCTCTGCAGCCAGGTGCTGTGGGGAGGCTGATCTTCCCCAGCCCCCCTTTCCTCTGCCCTGATTTGTGCCCCATTTGCAGTTCAGAGCTTGTAGGTACCATGAGCTGCTCCCCTCCTGCACAAAGCTCTCCCCATCCTTCCTGAGGGTGAGAGACCCATCTGGCCTCACCCTGCTCCCTTCTCTTGAGCAACGTCACAGCCTGACAAAGGAGCTCACCCTGCAGATAGAGTTGTGGACTTGCCTCCCTGTCCTTGGGGTGTCCTTGCCCGAATCAGTCACCTGTGGAGTGCCAGCACATGCTGATCATGTTACAGAGGCTCTCCTGATGCCACTGCTTGTGTTTGCTCCCTAGATGCAAAGCCCAGGCAACTCCCGAGCAGGAAGCGTCCATCCAAGAGACCCAGAGCCTGATTAAAGAGAGGCAGAACGTTTTCTTTGAGATGGAGGCCTATCTGCCGAAGAAGAACGGGTGAGAAGGCACCTCAGCTCAGGGTGGGGCACCGGGGCCACCCTCCACATCCCTGTGGCTGTAACGCTGCAGGCACAGACCCAGAGCTGTCACCCTGCACCCAGCGGTGTCACAGCTGTGCTGCTGCACTTGGGCTCCTCTGGGCATGAGCTGCCCCTCACTCCTCTGCCTGCTCATGGCCGTCACCCACCCTTGGACAGTGGTGAACACCCCAGTGCTCCCCCACCCGTCCCCTGCCTGTGGGAGGGGATTCCAGAGGGTTTGTGCCTGGAAGCTCTGAGTGGAAGCACCTGGGGGCTCATCCCTGGCCCCACTGGTAGCACAAGAGGGGACAGCTCCACAGGCAGGTCCTTGTCCTAATGCTCTGCTCTGTCCCCAGGTTGTACCTGAGTCTGGTGCTCGGCAATGTGAACGTGACGCTGCTCAGCAAACAGGCCAAGTACGGCCCCTCCTCGCTGCACCTCTGATCTGCCTGACCTGGGATCCCCTTGGCACCAGGAGCAGCAGCCTCTCCCAGGCAGACACGGGGCTGGCTTGGCTCACCTGCTCTAGATTCCCTTCCTGAGCTGTTCTCTGCATCATTTCCCAAGAGTCAGCCAAATCCTTGGCTCCCCCTCACATTCCTGCCACTGGGCTGGGATGGACCATTAGCTCTGACAAGTTTGTGGGATCCTCCACCGAAGCCAGACAGTGGATAGTCCCCTCCTCTTCTCTTGGGAAAACACCAAAAGTTGGTTTTGGCTCCTGAGAGCCTTTCCCTTGCCAGAGATGCCCAGCCAGGAGCCTCTCCCCTCTCCCTTTGTTGCCCAATCCTCCCCTTGGAGACGTGCAGATCCCAGGCTGCCTGTCTTCCCCACCAGGGCCATGCACCATGTTGGGGTGATTCGGGGTTCTCAAACATGTCCCAGCTATGTGGAAGCAGCCTGATGTGCTCTGCTCTCAGAAATACCCCCAAGGCAAGGTTCTTCCCAAGTGTGTCCCAACAGAACATCACTTTTACCCAGCCAGATGGGATGGGAGGACACAAATTTCCAGCAGCCCTCTTGCTCCAAGCCTGTCCTTGTGCTTCCCTGCAGGTTTGCATATAAAGATGAGTACGAGAAGTTCAAGCTCTACCTCACCATCATCCTCCTCATTGTCTCCTTCTCCTGTCGGTTCCTCCTCAACTCCAGGTGGGTCTGGCTTGGTGCTGGGCAGAGATCTCCTCCCAGAGCCCCCTTGCCCTTCTCTCCCATCCTGGAATAGCCAGAACTGGACAGGAGATCCTGCTAAAGCATCTAGACACTACCCTGGGGGTGGCTTTGTGGCTGCTGTGGCCGTGGTGGATGGTGGGGAGCAGGTCCCTTCCCCTGGGGGTGGGTGTCCCACGGGCTGTCAGGGTGCCTGTGTCCCCAAGCCGTGCCCTCACACCCTGCTCTCTGTGACCCAGGGTGACAGACGCCGTGTTTAACTTCCTCCTGGTGTGGTACTACTGCACCCTCACCATCCGCGAGAGCATCTTGATCAACAACGGCTCCAAGTGAGTGCCCCGGGCCCGGGGAGGGGGCTGGGCCTCCTCTGCAGGGGCCTGTCACAGGGGAGCAGCTCCCTCCTACTCAGGGTGTGTGCCAAACCCGGCTGGGAGCTGCAGGAGCGGGGCAGGAGGAACCTCCCATACGGAGGTGGGGAGGAAAGGTGGGGCTGGAAGGGCCCTGGTGCTGCCCAGCCCCGAGGCCCTGGGTCCTGCCCTGAGGAGCATTTCCCACCCAGCCCTGGTGGCTGGGCCTGGGCTGCTCCGCTCTCCGGGCTGCCTTTGGCTCTGGTTCATGCTCCAGACGTGACACTGCTTCTCTGTGTCTGCCCTCCAGGATCAAAGGCTGGTGGGTTTTCCATCACTACATCTCCACCTTCCTCTCAGGTGTCATGCTGACGTGGTAAGTCTGTGTCCCCTGTCCCGTGGCGGAGCTGCCTGGGCTGTGGGCAGCTCTGGCCAAGGGCCCACAGGGGCTGTGGGACAGGCAGGGCTGGCTGTCCCCTCCCAGCCCCACGTCCCCCAGCCAGCACCGTGTCTCCACAGGCCAGATGGGCTCATGTACCAGATGTTCAGGAACCAGTTTCTCTCCTTCTCCATGTACCAGAGTAAGTGCTGCCACGTGTGCTGGGACAGGGGCTGACCCCCAGGTGCTGAGAGTGCCTGCAGAGCTCTGCAGCACGTGGAGACCTGGCTGTAGCTGCTCACAGCTCTCAGCTCACCTGGCAGTTTCCCTTGGCCTCAGGTGGCCTATGTGGGATGATGCTGAGGCTGGAAGGTGATCCCTGGGCACCTCCTGGCAGCAGCCATGCTCTCCTTGCAGGCTTTGTGCAGTTCCTGCAGTATTACTACCAGAGCGGGTGCTTGTACCGGCTGCGAGCGCTGGGGGAGAGGCACAACATGGATCTGACTGTGGGTGAGTGGGGTGTCCCCTTCTGGTGGTCTCAGCCTGGTGCTCAGCTCACTGGGAGCTGTGGATTCTACTGAAGGAAATGGTGACACTTTAATTTGAGGTCACTTTTTTCAGTGGCAGGAACAATAAAAGCTACAAGTCAAACCAAAGCTCTCAGGGCAGCATCACCCCAAAGGCTGATTGTCCCCCTTCTCCTGCTCTGCTGGGACCACCAGCCCACAGCTGGCTCCCTCAGGATGTGAGGTGGCAGTGGATGTGGCTCTGGGCATCCCAGGTTTCCCCGGAAAGCTCCTTCAGACATAAAACATCCCTCCAACACCCCAGGCACTGCGGGTTGTCACCTCCCCTGACACTGAGGTCAGGAGCTGGGGGCCAGCTCCCCTGGAGCCCAGAGCCCTGGGATTGTTGGACTAGGAGTCCCTGGACTGTCCCCCCTGCAAGTGCCCACAGTGAGGTGGGGTGGCAGCACCTCCTCAGCCAGGCACGGTGTGGGCACTGAGCCTCCCTGTCCTCCACGTCTGGAGGAGCTGGGCTCCATCCTCTCTCCACCAGCCCCTTCCTGGGCCTCACAGAAACTTCATCCTTTGCAGAGGGCTTCCAGTCCTGGATGTGGAGAGGCCTCACGTTCCTGCTTCCCTTCCTCTTCTTCGGGCAGGTGAGGCTGCCCCAGTCCTTCCTTGTAAGATGCCAGAGCCTCGGGTGGGAGTGGGATGTGCCACATTCCCAGCTGTGCCCAGTGGCCTGGACATGGCACAGACCCCACAGGCTGCCACAGCCATGTGATATGGGATCCCTGGGGCAGGGAAACGCTTCCAACAAATGCTGAGCCTTTCCCTCCAAAGAACCACCACCTCTGCAACTGGGGAAAGGAGCTGGGGAGGAGCTGGGTTGGTTCTGCTGAGTGCTCAAGTGCAGAGGGGCTGCAGTGAGAGCCCTTCCAAAGCCTTTGCAAAGCCCTTCTGAGCTCCAGCTTTGAGCTGCTGCTGCTGCAAAGGATCGAGTCCATCCTCAATCAGATGGTTGAGGCTGATGGCCAAAGGCTGGCCTCAGGCTTCCTCTTGGCCCTTGGGCTCCAGCTGCCCTGAAACAGGGGGAATGTCCCAGCTGGGGTCCTCTGGGAATGAGCCCTCTTGGCCCTGAGCCTGGCTGGGGTTTCAGTGCCCCTACATGAGGTTCCTGTGGGGTTTATACCCAGAGGTAGCAGCTGGATGGGCTCCAGCCTGGCACTGAGCCTCTGAAAGCAGCAGCTCCCTGACTCTCCTCTCTCCTGCAGTTCTGGCAGCTCTACAATGCCATAACCCTGTTCCGCATGATCCAGCACCCCGAGTGCAAGGAGTGGCAGGTAGGGAGGCTCCTGGGAATGCCCTGGGAGGGGGAAGCCCTAGGCAGGTCCCTCCTGCTGACTCCAGCCTCTCCTCCCACAGGTCCTCATGTGCGGCCTCCCCTTCTTCATCCTCTTCCTGGGCAACTTCTTCACCACCCTCCGTGTGGTCCACCAGAAGATTCAGAACAAGAACCAGGACACGAAGGAGAATTGAAGTGGGGCAGTGTGGGGGCCTGGACTGTTTCTTCCCACTGGCTCCATCCCCTCTCCCCATCTCCTCAATTCCGTCCGGACTCTGGTGTCTCATCCCATTCCGTGGAGGCCCCGGGTGTGGGACAGAGCTTAGAGCCTGCTCCTGGACTGTCCGTGTGCTCACCACGGGGCTGGATCCGTGCTGGAGTCACTCACCTGGAGTCAGGAGCACCCTGCACCTCCTGTCCTGGCTGCCTTGCACATCCAACAGCAGGATGCTTGGGACAGCCACTCCCCTCCCTTTTACTGGGATGTTCTCTGGATGCTGCTTCTCCCCACCCCACTGGGACAGGGCAGTGTCTAGGGCCTCACATGGCTCCTGGGGTGCTTGAGGTCCCCCCTTTTTCCCCCCAGGCCGGCCCCTGTGTGGTGAGGGCTGAGGCCCTGGGGCAGCCTCGTCCAGGGGTGGATTCCAGAGGTGCCCCAGCTCCTCCTCACCTTCAATCCACAGGGAAGGGGCAGCTGGGGCACGGGAGGGGTGGGAGCAGCAGGAGCTGGAGCTGTGCAAGCAGCACCCTGGGCTGGCATCTCCTGAGGCTGCACGTGTGAAAATAAAGGGAAGGAGCTGTCCCGGTTCACTGGGCCAGTCTGGGAACAGCTTCCGCACTCTGCTCTGCAGCTTTGGTTCATCAGGAAGTGGGTCCTGACAAAACCTCCCTGAAAGGAGGGTGGAGGTGGGGGTCAATAGGAGAATTGTCACAATAGGACAAGAGGAAACAGCCTCAGCTTTCACCAGGGGAGGTTTAGGTCAGATACTAAGGAAAAGGTCTTCACAAAAATGGGTTGTCCAGCCCTGACAGAGGCTGCCCAGAGCAGTCGTGCAGTCACCATCCCTGCAGGGATTTAAAAGCCATGGAGATGTGGCGGTTGGGGACATGGTTGTGTGGTAGGTTTGGCAGTGCTGGGTTAAGGGTTGGACTCAATGATTTGGAGGGGTTTGGGTTTTCCAGCCTAAATGAGCCCATGATTCTATGAAAGTCCCTGTGCCCTTCCACAAGCCTGGGCAGCGGTGGGGGCTCCTTCCCATGGCACCCAGTCTGCACAGGCTGTGGCCACCCAAGGAGCCCAGCAGCACCTCCGTGTCCCTGGAGGTGGTACCCTGTACCAGCTGTACCAGCACTGGGAGCTCTGGAAGAGCCAAAGAGCAGGTTGGGCACAGCTGCACCCCAGTCCAGAGCCTCCCACTGCCATCCTCCCTCCCCTCCCACAGCCCGGCACTCAGGGTAGGGGCTGCCCCCAGCTCAGCCTAAACCCAGAGCTGCCACCACATCCCCAAATTTCCTCCCAGTTATCATCCATTGCTCCTCCTGCCTCCTTCTTCCCTCTGGCTGAGCAGAGAGAATGCAGGAAGCAAACTCCAGACACAGTATTTTTATTCCAAGGGCAAATGTATTTAAATAATTTACAATCATTGGACAGCCTGAAAGTCTGAGGGTTTTGTCTTTTTTTTTTTTTTCCATGCTTAAATCACAAAGATGTTCAAAATAAAAACCGTATTTAAAAAAATGACCGTACACGGCGTGAGGGAGGGGCTGGGCTCAGGGGAGCTGCCGGGCCCGGGAGCAGGCAGGGCCCCTTTGGGCTGAGACCCGCCTCCCAACCCGGGTGTATTCCAGAGGGAGAGGAGCTTCCCGCCGGGGCTGGAGCGAGGGCAGGCAGCGGGAATGGAGCGGGATATGCTGGTGGGGCCGTGGGACAGCTCTGTGCCCAGAGCCAGCTGCCAGCCCCACATCCCAGAGCTGGGCAAACAGGGCTGGCAGGAGGGAGGCAAAGTCTCAATCCCAGCCCGAGCACAGCCCCTCCACTGCTCCGCTGTCCCTGCAGGCCAGGCCGGGCTCCAGCCCCGGCTCCAGCCCCGGGGATAAGGCAACACCTCGTGTTCAGGGAACGACTCCCTGGCAGTGTCAGTCCCTCCTGCCCCACAGCAGCTGTGTGTCCCTGATGTCCCTGGCCTCAAGGCAAACGCTAGTGCCACGGGGTGCACCCTGAGGTGCCAGTGGCACTGCAGCTCCTGGACAGCAGCCTGAGCTACCCCCCTGCCCCTCTCAACCCTTTCCACCCCTTGGGTGCACAGCCTGCCCCGAGGGGCCGCTGAGGCCCCAGGAAGGGTTGGGAGTGACACCGGGGTAGCTGTGGGATGGGGACAACACCGTCACCCACAGCAGCAGTGGGTGAGCAGGCACTTGCCAGCTCCCCTGGGGACCTGTTCTCTCCCCGGCCCCGCCAGCCCTGCTCTTAGCTCCACACATCCAGGGAGTAGCGGCCCTTTGTCATCAGTTTCTTTACATAGTCCACGGCCTGGGGCTGGCTCATGTTCCCAAACTCGGACACGATCTCGTAGAAGGTGTTCTGCACATCCCGGGCCATGTTCCGGGCGTCGCTGCAAACGGGGAGTGGGAGTGAGACACCACAGCACAGCCACAGAGCCCCGTCACCTCCCACTCTGGACCAGAGGTTTGCTCACCCCAGTCCCCTGCCCTCCTCTGAACCAGGACAGTATAACCCTCCCAGGGCTTCTAATGCACAGCTGGGGAAGCTGAGTCACACTCCTTTTCCTGAGAATGGGAACACTGCCCCCAAATCCCCACCCTGTCCCCAGACCTACCCACACACATAGATGTGGGCCATCCCCTCATTAACCAGCTTCCAGACATTTTCCTTGTTCTTCTTCAGTAAATGCTGGACATAAACCTGGCAGGAAGCAAGGTGGGTGTGAGGAGAGAGGAGCAGAGCCCCCACACCACAGACCTTTGAGAGGGAGGGAAGCCAAGGCTGTGCTCATGGCTTTGGGAGACAGGGGAAGTGCTGGGTGCTCCTGCCTGCCATGCAAGTGATGGTGGGCAGCAGGAGCAGGGGGAACAGGGTGGTACCTTCTCAGCCTGGTCCCTGGAGAAGGCCACGTTGAGCTGGGTGAGGACTCCCTCCTTCTGGAAGCGGGCTAGCTCCTCCCGGTACAGGTAGTCCTCGTGCTCACGGCGGCAGCCATAGTAAAGCACTGTCTCGCCCACCTCTTTGCCTGCAGGGTCACACAGCCCCCATCAGCTGGGCCCTGCCAGCCCCCAGCCCTGTCCCCTCCCAACCTCCCCTTGTCCTGACGGCCCCAGCAGCCCCCAGACCTGTGCTCACCCCCACCCTGGGCTTGCAGAGCTGCACAATAGCTTCCGGTTATAAGGGGAAGCACAGAACTGATTCCCAGAAGTGGCCACAAGCTTTAGAATCGAGTCTGAGTGATCTGACTGGTTATTTGGAGGTGTGGTGGCGGCAGAGAATTGCCCCAGGTCTGTCCACCCCCAAACGTCCTCTGTGGCCAAGAGAAGGACCAGGCATCCTCCTGTGGACAAAACCACTCAGCTCTGTTCATCCTGCCCTACCACTCTGCTTTGGGCTGGGCCCACCAGCAACAGGAGCAGCAAAGCTGCACCCTGGAGGCACCGACTGGCCCCACAGGGTCCTGCAGCAGCTCCAGCCCCTGGGGGAGCCCCTGGGCACCCACCTTGCTGCTTCAGCCAGGCCCGCTCCTGGATGAAGCCGATGAAGGGGGCGATGCCCGTGCCCGGCCCGATCATGATGACGGGCGTGCTGGGCTTGAAGGGAAGCCGGAACTGCGACTTCCGGACGTACATGGGCACCAGGGAGCTGCTCCCGTTCTGGTCAGGAACCTTGCTCTTCAGCCAGTTGGTGGCCACCCCTTTGTTCAGCCGGCCCGTCTTGGTCTCGTACTCCACCGTCACAGCACAGATGTGGATGGAGTTGGGATGAACCTGCAGGGAATTGATGCTGGGACCAGGCAGAGAAGGAGCCCCAGCAACCCCCCACTGCTTCCTTGAGCAACTTGGAAGCACTGCTTCCATCCCAGAGCATGGGGAGAAGTTTAACCTCATGTTAACACTGAGACAGATATTCCTCCCTGTGTGCTCCTCACAGGGCTTCTGTCTTGTCCTCAATTCATCACAGGAACACTGAGCTTCCCTGGAGGCTGCCAAGAGTGACTTTTGACCAGCCCCTAAAATGCCACCTTGCCAGGCAAACAGGAGCAGGACTCCAGAGAGTGTGGGGGTATCAGGGCACACCTGGCTGCAGTGTGGGACTCTCCACAGACACTGTGGGAAGCTGGGATAACTCCACGCATAGAGGTCACTAAATCTGCCCCTCTCATAGCAAATGTCACCAGGAGAAGCTCCCCATGTCCAGCTCCACAGCCACATTCCCTGCTGGAAGCACACCCACCTTGGAGGAGGAGGCAATGGAGTAGTAGCGGGCCTGCAGGCGGGGCAGGAGCTCGCACAGGTGGTCGATGGGGGGGCGCAGGGAGGGCATGTCCTGCAGGATGGCCAGGATGTTCCTGCGGGCCTCCACCACCCAGCTGAGGTACAGCACCTGCGGGCAAGGAGAGCACGGGCATCACAACCTCCACACACAAACAAACACCCCCTCGGCTCTCTGGGTGCCCTTTGGGGATCCCCCAGCCCCCAGGTGGGGAGGGCAGTGCTCCCACCTTGCCCTCAGCAGCAGAGGAGGCCATTTTGCGGAGGCGCTCCTGCTCGCCGCTGTCGGTGGCGTACTGCGCCAGCTCGTAGAGGACGTTGGTGCGGGGAGGGTTGGTGATGTCCAGGTAGTAGGTCAGGGCTGTCCTGTATGATGTGGGGCAGGGGAAGGGATGCTTCTTGTTGGATTCCTCTGGAGAAGTGGGAGAGAAAGAAAAATGAAAATCCATCCATGTCATGCTGTTGTGTTAAGAGGTTTTGTGCCGGCCGCTACACACAGTGAGGGCTGGAGACAGAGCAGAGTGGGCTTCAGGGAGGAGAGAGCAGCCTGTGGGTCACAGCCCCAGCCCCACACTGAATCGCCTCCCTCCCCAGGCAGCTCCATCTCCCAGCAGCCCATTTTGTGTTTCACAGATGCTGCCTGGCAGTTTAGCAGCAAAAAATACACCCTCTGTCCCCCAAGGGGCTCCATGCCCCGAATGTGCATGCACAGCCCAGCAAATCTCCAGGCTAAGCAGGGGACTGCCTTCCACGGATAATTTGGCCTCAGGCTCCATCAGATCTGGCCTCAAAAGTGTCCTTAGGCTCTGTCAGCCACATACAGCTGTGCCAGCAGTCAAGGCTGGAGCCATTCTGTTCAACCTTGAGAGGTCCATAAGGGGCAGGAATGACAGCGTGAGGCTGGACAGCACAGGACACTGTACGGGGTCCACAGGCATTAAGTCCACTTCCTCACTAGAAACCAGGAGCTCTCTCAGGCTTCTAGGCCAGCACATCTGCTGCCTCAGGTGTGGCTGTGCTGCTCCAGCAGTGTGATGGGCAGCAGCTGCCATCCCCCTCCTGCCAGAGGCTGGCTCTGCTGGGAATGCTACTCGGGAAGAGGTCTTTGGATCAGCACAAGTGCTCCGTGCTGGCAGTTCAGTCCCCAAGCCTGTGCCTCCTCCCAGGACTGAATAAGAACATCTCACATGCTCAGGGCTCTAAGGAGCTCTGGGGCTGCTGATGGATGCTCTGGTGGGCTGCTGCTCCATAATTAGGAGTGTGCTGTTACATAATTTGTTGTTGAATGGGCTCACTAAGCACATTTCACAACTGACCCACTTCAGCTGATCTCAGCAAGCAAGCTCTGAGCCCCTGCTAAAACAGCACAACACAGAGAGGCTGTGGGACACCGGGAGGTGCCCCATGGGATCTGAGGGTGAAGGACAGAGGCCACATCTGGAGAACTGGAAACCCTCAGGGGTCATCCCTACTCACCATCCAAGTTGTTTAGGGACATGACAGTGTCCAGGTCCGTGCCCAGGATCTCACCAATCTGGTTCACCAGGGAGGAGTCGTTGGCTGGGTACACAGCCACGTGGTCCCCAGACTCATACCTGGCACAGAGCAGGAGGAGAGCACATGGAACACCTGTACCACTGCTTCACCACCCCCAGCAGCTCAGACAGAACACAAGGGGGCTGTGCACGAGGCAGCAGGACAACACTGATGCACAGTACCTGCACCATCAGGATCCACAGAGCCAGCAGGGACAGTGACATTGTGGGATAATGGTTTCCCAGGGTTTTTACAAGGGATCTCCCAGGTAACAGCAGTTTTGCCAGAGCTCCAGCAAGGACAGGTCAATTTCCCAACAGAACAGAGCAAGGCTCCTCAAAACCTCTGCAGCTGTTATGTTAAGCCACCTGGATTCATGACTTCCCAACAATTTAAGGAATTTAAGCTAGTGAGAGGGTTCTAAGAACTGGATGTTATTTCCCCTATGCTTGTACACCTAAACCAGGCAAACACAGGCAAGAGCAATCCCCAGCTCTCCCTTCTCTCACAGCCCAGCTGCCCTCTCAGTTATTGAGTGCCTCCTGGACAATTCCTGCCACTGGGACTGCTCAGGTAGGACAGGGATGTGGGATGGGATGGACCCAAAGCACTGCAAGAGCTGGGAGCAAGTCCTGGCAGGGGGTACCTGGCACAGAAGCCCAAAGGGGCAGTGTTAAGGAGCAAGGTCCCCTTCTGAAGTGCTGGATGAGGCTGGTGCCACACCCTTGTTCTTTGCTCCTGACAAAACAAAGGAGCAATCTCTAGTTCTCCCAGGAAGTACCTGATTTTGGAATTGGAGATATCCAGCTCCAGGTGCATCAAGTGCCGCTCTCCACCCTCGTTCAGCTTGCGGTTCTCTGTCACCTGGGCCAGGAAGGGGTTCTTGGCATCAAATGGGCTGGAAGGAAAGACAAGAGTGTTCTGGGATACTCTCCTGCAGGCTCATGGAGCTCTTTGTATCCAGGCATGTTCCCTCTGACCCCAGAGCAGGCTCCCACGCTTTGGTTCCTGTTCCAAAGAGCACTGCACCACAACATAAACCAAATCACGATATGCTGCTCCCCACACTGGCACAGAAAACAGATCAGGATCCTGCTGCTCCCCACACTGGCACAGAAAACAGACCCTTTTCCTTCTCAGCACAGCCCAGCAGTCAACAGCTTCTGTCCCATTAAGGACACACGACACAGAAGTGGATTGGAGGGATTATCACATCTCAAAGAAATGTTTCAGGCTGTAATTAATGTTTAAAGCTCATCTCCCCACAGCAATACTGCCAGCAGCCATCACGCATTGGCCACTGCAGGCAAGGAAAGCCCCAGTACAGATGCTGTGGATGTACCAGCCAAACAGCACACGTGACCACAGCCATCTCCTCACCATGAATGATTCATTAACTGGGGAATCTCAGAGTCCCAGTAGAGACCTGAGCCCATTTCTCTTGGGCAGAGACCTGCTGCGCTGCAGGAATGGCGCTGCCTGCACAGCAGGTGCTGTTAGAAACATCAAGGAGCCACCAGCCAAGACCTGCCCCACATCCACCCTGCCCAGGGGGTTTGGCACTCACGGCTTCTGGTTCTCGTAGCTCTTGAGTCGGCCCATCTCCCCCGTGTAGACTTTGTTCATGTTCACATCTGTGTGCACCACCAGCTCGTACTGCCGGATGCTGGAGGGGGAAAGGGGAGAGGAAAGAGAAAAAAGTCAAACTGGAGCCCACAAGGAACAGCTGGAACCACCATCTCCTTTGCTGGATTTGCTGCAGCTCAAAAAAAAATTGCAAATTCCACCCCTTTGCCCCCCTTGAGACATGAGGGACCAGACAGAGTCTGCAGAAAGCCCAAAGCAAGCGGAACCCTCAGCCTCCCTGGAGCCTCACAACCAGCACAGCCAGTCCCAAAGGAACCAAACCACCATCTCCTCACCCAGGACAGGAATCCAGAGCTGGGCTCAGACTCACACCAGGACAGGCTTGAGTCTGGAAGAGGAGGCAGTGCAGAGGAAAGGGAACAGCAGCCCAGGGTTAAAGGCACAGCCACCAGTCAGAGGCGACCAGTCTCTGCCACCCAAGAGGAGTTGCTCCCAAACACACCTGGACTCTTCTCCTGTCGCCTCCACCCCGAAGTGTTCACACACTGCTGGCCAGAACTGCTCTCTCCAGGTGATGAAGTCTTCTTCCAGGCTAGCCAGGGCAGAAGAGAGAGTCAATAACCCAGCCCCATTCCCAGAGTAGCCACCTGAGATCCCTATAGTCCTCCTCCCATCACTGTGGGAAAAGGCATTTGCCTTAGACCCAGGCACCTCTGGTACCTCCACACGCCCACAGATCACCAGGGAAGTGCCTGCAGAGCACTGAGTGGGAACTGTTGCTACACCAGACACCCCTCCCTTCCCCAGGTCTGCCAAGGAAGGCTTTGTTATTTAGCCTCAGTCTTTAAAAAACTCAGCTCCCCGTTGTCCACCCTTGGCATGAGGTGACCTTCCTAAAAGGTCATGATTCCACTTATTTTTCCTGGCTCAGAGCCTTCCACACAGGGCATATCCCTCCCATAAGGCCCTGCAGACCTTAGAGGTAGAGCCACAGATTGATGCAATGTCCCAAGGTGCTCAGGTGAACACAGAGAGGTAAAAGTAAAAAATAAAGAAGAAAACATCATTATCCAAGTTGGAAAATTGCTGTCTCCCACCACAAAACACCTCCCAAGGAGATTAAGCTGCCTCCTCCACTGGGATGGATGAGTTTATCCACAGAGGCTGCAGCAGGGCAAAGGCAGAGGAGTACCCATGTGCATTTAAAGCTGATGTGGGATTTCCCAGACACAGGATCCCTTAGGATACCCCCTGTGCACAGGGAGCTGATTGTGGGAGACACAGCAGACACACACACTCAAAAACATGTCAACCCCAACAACGAGCCCTGTGGAGTTTATTTCTGCCTTGGTAGTGGAGCCAATTCCCTGCCAAGGTCCATTTTAAGATGCTTTCAGCCAGCTCTGACAAGCCCCTCAGCCCAAGGCACTCACTTGCCATCGTCATCTCCCAGCCCCAGCTCAAAGATACGCTGGGCTCCAAGTTCCTCCAGTCTCTTGTCCACGTACTTCCCCATGGCATTGAAGTGCTCATAAGTCTTGTTCCCCAGCCCAAAGACCTGGAAGGGAACACTCATGAGCACAGAGAAGCAGGAGGTGGACTTTCCCCATCCATTTGATATCCTCTGGGCAGGTATCACCCCACAAAGGATGCAGAAGACAGTGAGGCCTCTCCCAGCTCCTCCATCAGCTCTCCAGTAAGAATCTACTGCTGGAGAGTGTGGTCAGCAGGCACCAGCACCTCCCTGAGCCTGGATGCACTTCCAAAAGCTCCTGCACATCTCCCAGTGGGACCAGTAAGAACCTGGACTGCCTGGAGACCTATTGCTGGCCTTTGCTTCCCACAAACCACACAGTGTAAGTTTGCTCACTGCTTCATACAGAGCAGCCTCACATCACCACCACTGGATTTTACTCTCATTTGCAATATTATGCTGCCTAAGGAATCTGGCCAGGGTTTAGGTGAGGTGGTTGTTTCTCAGAGAGTTATTCAGCTCAGTACAGGAAGGGAGCCACACACTCCTCCAAGTCATTTAATTTGTGGGAGAAGATCTGGCCCCAGGCTGCTCAATTAGCTTCTGAAGAGCAGCAGCAGCAGCCTGTAGCTCATTTACAGACTTGTATTCAGTGCCTGCAGGGCTGTTTGGGGCTGTTTATACCAGGAAACCCTCATGACTTAGGGAGTGGAGAGAGAACTCTGACATTTGCATTTAATGCCTCCAGATGTACATTTGCAAGTGTCCACAAAGCCTGGGCAGGAAGACAGCAGGGACCTCATCCTAGACAAGGTGTACAAGGTACAGACATTGTGTTGGGCCTTTCCCCAAGCCACTCTGGAGGGCTCTTGGCCTTTCTGCCCAAATACAACACAAAAACTGGAATGAGGCCACTTACTGCAAACCGGAGACCCGAGAGGTCGGCATCAGCCTCCTGCAGCCAGTCATAGAAATCCTGGGCATTATCTGTGGGATCCCCCTCTCCATAAGTGGCCATGCAGAACACAGCCAAGGACTTGTCAATCTCAGAGAGGCGACTCAGGTCCGACTGCAACCAGAGGAAAGAAGGAATCAAGGATCCCACACTGTGGCTGTTGAGCAATTCCTATTCCCACAGTGCGGGTGTGTGAACAGCACCACGTGTTTACAGAAGGGGTTGGAAAAGCCCAAACCCACCCAAAATGGCAGGGAAAACAAAGGCAACCACCCTCACTGGACTGCAAGTCAGTATTTCTACTCCACCTGAAAAGCAATGGGATTTTCCATGCAAGGCTTTAAGGGACCAGGAAAATGCAGAACGGCAAGGACCAAACCCGGATCTGCATCTCTCAGGCTGATCTTTTCTCCCCTAAATGACACAACTGTCCCTTGGCCAGGGTCATTGGATTGTTTTAGGGCGAACTAAAGGGTTGTTACTATCCCAAGGCTGTTCAGGGCTAAATTACCAGGTCATACTCCTCTGGATCTGCTGCCATGCCCCGGAGGCCATAGCGATGGGCATCTTTGGAGAGGCGATTGGCAAACTCCTCTGCTGTGCCCGTCTGGGAACCATAGAAAACCACTATATTTCGGCCCTGGGGAAAAAGAAAAATCCCTTTTAAATGGTGATTACCCATTTGGCAAATGCATGGATGAAGCACAGACAAAGGAAATGCCTGGACTGCAAACCTAAAGGCAACCAGGAGTCTGCGCTTGTGCAGGACTCCAAGGGTTTGGCAGAAAACTCAGGGCTGAGCTGTTAATGAGAACATGACTCTTGCCACTCTCAGAGGGGAGACTCAGGTCAGACTAAAACCCAAAGCAAAGAATAAACTTTCCAGATTTATTCTTAACTCCGAGGCTGCAGCATGACTCCTGGAAACATGGAACACCCTGGATGAGAATGCAGAACTTGCCAAAGTCTCTGGGCAGGTGCCTAAGGACCAGAGCTCCTGCTCTGCTGCAGGCCAGCTACTTTGAAGCAAAATAGAAAATACATCCAGCTTTTTTTTTCTTCCTCTGCTTCCTCCTGTGTCCAGACCAGCAGAGTCAAAAGCTGACAGTTCCGTGTACAACAATTCCCATTCCACAGCCAGCCAGTTTGGGAAACAACCACACAGATAAACAACTGCCAGCCAATGACTTTCAAGTCTCTGCCATTTACCTCCTGACTTTGATCTCATATTACATTATTTTTTTCTGCCGAATTTTCACTTTAATTTCTTCTCCAAGAACAACTCTCAGGCACAGACTAAAAGAGCTATTTCTGGCTGCTCACACAGCCTTCCTCTGGATGCTCTCTGCAGCAGGCATATGTCTGCATCCAAACCAGCTCCTCCTGCTGACAGTTTCCAGAGGAAACTGGGATGGCCAGGAGCTCCCCCACCTCCCCAGCACCCCTTGGAGGCAGAACGAGCAGCTTACCGTCTTCTTCATCTTCTCAATGAAGCTGCTGTCCCTCACTGGAGCTACTCTGAAAGACAGGAGGAACCTCTTCTCAGATGAGCACATTCATTTTTGAGGTCAGGAATAAGCAAGTGGGGGGAAAGTGGCCTCCAGATCTCAGGAAAACTGCCCAAAAGAGTGTGAATCCCCACTGACCACTGTTACCTACCCTGTCCCAGGGATGGCCATTGCACAGCCACAGGGCTTCTGCACACAACCATGGAGCAGGGAGTTGGAGCAGAGCGGAAAAGCTGAGCCCCTGCCTGACCCCCATCAGTGAATCCTCCCACAGGAAAAGCCCAGGCACTCAGCCCTGATCACCAGGAAACCTTTATCAACTGCTTTGAGAGGTTTCACAGCTGAGCAGCTTAAGGACCTCAGAGGTGCAGGTCTCCAGGTAAGTCTCAGGGGCCGAGCCATAGTTTGAAAGAAGGGAATGGAGAACTCCCCGCTTCACACACCACCGTAGGCAGGCAGGATCAGTCCTGAGCCATGCTCCCCAGGGCACATCCCCCAAACCTGAAGTCAAACAGGGCTAAAAATCAGCTGTTTCAGCCTCAAAACAGCACACCAGACATGAGTCCCCAGAGCTGGAGAGCCCTGTGGAGCAGGCACACACAGCTGATCAGACCCACAGAGCTCCCAGCAAGGCAATCACTGTCCGCCAAGGTCCTGTGGAGTTCGCTCCATGCTGGGTTCCCACTCCCAGGATGGATCTCCTGCACAGAACATTTACATTATTGTATGGACATGACCTTCCCTAGCTTGGAAGGGGGACAAACCCCAGCAGAGCCAGAAACATGGAGGTGTGGATTTGCACTGCTGTGGCTGCCCTGTTAGGGAGGGACCCAGGAGAGCTTTGCTATCCTTAGCACATCTTTGGATTTGCAGTGTCATGGAATGAAAACAGCCCAGCCCTGGGGACCCTGGGAACCTCACAAGCAGAGGGGACCATAGCTACAGTCAGATTAGGTGCTGGGAGCTTTTCAGAGCAGGCAAGGACAGGAGCTCCCTTGCTGTCCTCCCCACCAAAACTTCAGTAGCGGGGAAGATGAACGTGGGACCCGTTCCCATTCCACACTGGAAGAATTCAAGGCCGGGTCTCCTGTGGGAAGAGAAGTCTCCAGGCAAAAAACAAATGGTTTTGGCTCCAGCCCACGTGAGAATGTGAAGAGCTTGCTAACAGTTTCCTCAACTCTGTAGCCCAGAGGGAGGGATCCTCTGGGCGGATGTGCCGAGGCATTTGTGGAGAGCACACACACGCAGAGCAGCAGGGTGGGGGACGTTCATAAAACATCCCTCCGAGCACCCCTTGATACCCAAAGGGATCAAGGAGCTCCCTAACTGGGCCTGACAGCTCTGAGCACCACCAGTCTCACACAAAAGACAAAGCACACACAAAGGACAAGCAAAGCCGACCCTAAAAAGCTCCCCAAGGCAGCCGTGCTCCCAGGAGAGCTGCTTCACACCCCTGCTTGGCTCTCTCAGCAGTTAACAGTCCCCCCATGTTGTCATTTGTCCCCTGTTGGGAACTGGGATAGCACAAACATCTCAAGGGAGCAGCCCCAGCCCTGCCCACGCTGCAGCCAGGACAGGGGCTCGGGAGAGCTCTCAAGGCACAGCTCCCACTTAGTTTTTGGCTCCTTGGTGAACTTCTTTAATTCCTGCCCTCTGCAAACGAGATCCAATTAAAACAACTGTTGGGTTAACTACTAAACAAAATACTTTTAAAGGAGGAGAAGAAGAAAAGTTTTTAGATCTTTTCAGCAAGCTCCCTTTGGAAGAGAAAAGGGAGCAGCACATGGAGCTCCTCAGTTTTCAAAGGAGGCAACCCTGCACTGAAGTGAGTGCTGGAGAACAGGCTGTGGCTCACATACAGAAGAAATAATGAGCCTGTCTTTGGAAAAAAAAGGCTACACAACTCCCTGAAATTGCTTCATCAGGGTGGCCTGAAAATCTGAGCAGCGAAAACACACAGGCACCAAAGGCAGAAACTACACTCATTTACACTGCTCTGCCAGGAAAACTTGGAAGAGAAAGTTTGTCCTTAGCAAGGACTGCTCTTACAGCTTACACAGCTCAGGGCAGCAGCTACCAGCACTAGAAGAAGCGTTGGGTGGAGGGAAGGGGATTAACCCCATTGTCAGAGCGAGTCTGTAACTTGTACAGCTCTCCTACCCTTGGTGAGAGCCCACAGCGCAAACAACTCCCAGGGCTCTCTGTCACTTTGGTTCCAGGAGAAAGAAAGAACAGGGGAGGAAACTCCCAACAGCTCAGCAACAATACCAAAGTCTGTCTCAGCTGAACACCTCTCCTTCAGAAAGCTCCTGTTCCCGTGGCTTTGCTGCTGAAAGCTCAGATACAACCAGAAGTGAAGATGCAGCCTGGATGCTGCACAGAAAACCGAGCACCGACAGCAGGGTCTCCTCTGGAGCAGCCAGCTTCCAAGCAGAGCCTCTCCCCTTCCTTCTCCTTCTCTTGCAGAGGGAGGAGGCACCCACTCCACCCAGCTTTGGAGCTGGAAGGATCCCACCAGCCCATGGGGCAGAGTAACTCACCTGGCCACAGCCGGCTCTTCCTGCGGGGCCGAGTACACACAGCCCATGGCAGGCCAGGGAGGAGGCAGACAAAGAGTCCAGGGCGGCCGTGTGCCTGCAAAGGGAGCTGTGGGGGGACGGATCTAACTTAGCTCTGGAGCCACAGGCACACAGGCCTTTCCATTCTGCTCCTCCTGGGCGTTAAAACCGAGCGTCAGCCTTTTGTTGAGGAGAAGAGAGCCGGCACAAAAGGTCCCGGCACGGGTCATAGCAGGAGTGGTCCCGTCCACTCCAATCCTCCTGGTGGGGCTTTGGAAGTTACTGAGTGGATCTGCGCAGTCCTGAGAAACTGCAACATCTGGCAGCAGTGGCAGAAAGGAATTAGGAGTGGAGAATGAAACCTCCCAGGATCCTCCGCAGCACACGTCCCTCTCCCATCCGCACAGAGCAGGGGACGGGACACAAAACCCTCCCCCAGCCTCGTTCCCTTGGAAACTGTTTATATCACAGCTGCTTTTATATATATTCTTTTATTAAAAAAAAAAAAAAGAAAAAAAGCTTGATGCTGTAGCTGAATGAAACGATTCCAGACACTGCGTGAGCAACGCTTCGGGTAACTATGGCAGTGCCATTACGGAGGCAGCTCAAAGGAGTTTGTTTTCCTCAGGATCCTATTAAATTAAATTAGAGATGGTCTCTCTCACACACAAACAGGCAGCAGAGAGCTAATCAGGCTAAGGACTTGGAGCAATTCCTGCCACAGGAAGCCCTACAAGTATCAGGGAATGGATTTCTGCATAGCTGCAGAACAGAGATAAGCCAGTTTCTGTCCCAAACAATGTTTAAGAGGGGGGAGAAGGGAGAGGGCGATACTCAGCATACCAATGGCTGTCCTACCTGCATCTCCCCAGGATGATTGTCTGCAGAGTGGGGACAGTAGAAGGGAAAGAAATCTGTGATTGAGAAACTTGCAGAGGAGGAGCAGCCAAAGAACAAAAATAAATCCCTGCGTTCCCCAGCAATGGCCCTGAGAGGAAGCGCGGTGGCCGTGGCTGCGTGGCGATCCAGAGCTGCTCTCCCTAATGACATCTGCAGAGCAGGCTGCAGGGAGGGCTGCTCTGGTGGTTTTAATTAAGTCTGAAAATGGTCAAAACACAAGCAATGCTCAGGCAGTGGGATCCCAGCCTGGCCCACACACACGTGTTACACGTCACAGGTACGGGACACCTCATTTGCGGGAAACCACAGCATGTGCTGAGTTCTGTCCCTTCCGTGGGCACTTTGGGCAGGAAAACAGCTCCACTTGGCTTAAGGGTGAAAATCAGCAGCCTGATCCCTCTCTGAGCTGTGGCTGAACCTGGAGATGCATTGCTGGTGCAATATCATGATGATTCCCAGGCCGCGCAGATTCCCAGCCCAGCTGCCATCCAGAACAGCTCTTCCACAATCAAGGGCAGTACCAACAGTGGCATTTCCTTTGCAGACCCTGCTGAGCTGACATGGCTTTATGAAGGTGTGCTGCTCTCAAAAACCCCAGAAGGGCCCTAAGGTGCCGGATGCTGTGTTTAGGTCAGAGACTCTGCTCGCACTCTTCAGCATTGCAAACAAATCGTTAAAGCAGCAGCCACTGTGATGTGTCTGAATTGTTATTCAGCACCTTCATCCTCCAGTATTCTGAGGCTGAAGTTGGGGGGGGGCAAAGTGACACAACAGAAACCATCACCCAGTGCCATCAGATAAAGTAGTTCAGGGCACTTTGGCAGAGCTGCAGAGAATGAGTTGAGGAAATGTAACCCCTCTAAAGGTCAAGGCTCTCCACTCCAGCCAGAGACAGCCCCAATGAAGCCTCTCTGCCTTCATGGGTCTGGGACAGCTTCCCTGCCTGCCCAGGGGCCCACCTGCCACATCCAGCCAGCCACAGGCACAGGCTGACAGTGTGATCCTGATTTGCTTGTTCATCAGAAAGGAAACTCCACCCCAGATTATAGGAGGGAAGGAAACCCAAGGCTGACCAAGCTTGTTTTCCCACTCATTTTCCTCCCAGTTCCAGGCGTCCCACAAAATCCTGCTGCAAAAGCTGCAGGAAGTCACTGTCTCTGTCCTGAAGGATGGATGTGCCACCAGCCACAGCCTTGGCTTTTAGGAACACACTGCCCTCAGACCAGCTCGATACAATGACCACAGCAGGGCTGCAGCAGGGTACAGAGAAAACCCACTTCCCAGCCCCCTCTCACTCTGCACCTGCCTGGCTGACACTTTTCTGAAGTGCAGTTGTGTCAGACAACTTGCAGAACAACCTCACCTCTCTGGTTATCAGCAACAGGAGGTGCTGCTGTTCCACATCTCCCACCAGGAGCAGCTGCTCCCTTCCAGCCACTGCCCGGAGAGACAGGGAAGGCAGCACAGACCCCACAGAGAAAACAAAGTGTCTGTGAGGCAGCTCAGAGCCAGGACCTGCAGCCAGCCTGGGATGGAAGCCCACGTGCTGAGGCCCTGCAGCAGAACAAGGTGGCAACACACAACCAGAAGTCAAAGCTCCTCAGCAAGGTCACCACAGCCTCTGGAAGAGCTGCACATGATGGGCTGTAGGTGGTATCAGTCACAAGGACGGGGAGCACAGGAGCCCAGGCTGTGCCAGGCCAGGATCCAATCTCAGATGGGTAGTGCCCTGTTGCCAGCCAGCTCAACTCTCACTGCAGCACAGCCATTCTTACAAAGGTGACCACGTGCACTGACACACACAGCCCTGGCTGGCAGGCACAGGAAGGAAAGCATCCCAGCAATGCAACAGAACACATTCCCAAGGTAAAGCTGGGCAGGCACAGGCAGCTGGGCTGCTGCCAGCCATGTGTGCACCCATCTGCACGAGGTACCACAGCCCTTTAAAACTGCTGCCCTTTAAAACCCTCCCAGCCAGAAAAAATGTCCTTTCCAACCTCCTGCCACGCCAGAAACAAAGAATGAGCTACAAAGTCCAGCAGAAAACTGATATTAAGTTTGGAATGCGACTGATACAAGGAACAAAATGCACCCAGATCTCCATCTGCATGGCTCATTCCTGGTCCCAAGCCCTTTGCAGAAGACAGGGTGGAACAAAGCTCTCCAAATCCAGTCTCCCACTGCTGTAGTAGCCTGGCATCAAAAGCCAATCAAGTTTTACAGGAGCTGCCAAGCAGCTCATCCCAGGAACTACCTCCCAGCTCCCCAAGACTATTCCTTTTCTTCATAGCTAAGGGTAGATAAAATCTCCAATAGGAAATCTGTTTAGGAGCACATCCACCTTTCTCCAGATTTACCAAAGTGTGACTTTTATCAGAAAACACCGAGAATTAAATCCTTAAGAGTTCTGAAGTACAACCAAAGGCTTTCCTGCCTTGCTCGGGGAAGGCCAATTCCCAATTTGGGCCACACGGTGGGGTAAGGCAGAACTGCAGCCTGGCTCTTCCACCGGGATTTCTGCACTGTGAGCAGAGCACGCAGCAGCTGAGGGCAGAGAAACGCCCCCTCTGCGACCTCCCACAGTCCAGCTGAGCCTCCCAGAGCCCACCAGAAGCAAGAGAGAAAAGCTCCACCGGTGCCACGAAGCCTGAGAGTTGTTACTTACACTGACTGCATTTTGGGGAGGTCAGGCACTTCCTCCTTTTTCTTGCGGAAGAAGAACCAGTAGGTGAAAAGTCCAGTGATGAGGGAGATGAGGAACACGTCCATCATGCTGAAGAGGGAGTCCTGCTGGGCAGTGCTGTCGGCAGCAGAGACGGTCGGGTCCATGCTGGAGTCCCCCATGGCAGTCAGAGGCACTGTGAGCAAGGAAAAGCAATGAGCACCAGCAGCCACATGGGACAGCATAAAAGGACATCCAGACAACGCTTTTTGCTTTACACTTAGTCTCAGGAGCACAAGGCTGCCCAGCATCTCTTTGGAGAGAGACCTTGCACCACAACTCTGCAAGGTTCTTCTGTGCCCTAAGGTGTCCCAGCAAGCTTTTCCCTTCCTGTTGGATCCATGCTGATCCATCTGAAGTATTTGTGTTACTGGGGGATGACCCCACTCTTCCAGTCACCCCACATATCTGGAGCTTTCTCCCTCCGTCCCACAAGGTGACAGGATGCTCTGGCCCCAACTGCTGTACTGATAAATCAGAGCAGGACTGTGGCACCCACTCCCATCACCATCCCCACAACAGGTGGCTACAACACAAATTAGGAATACTTCTGATTTACTCCATTGCAGATTGGATTTACTACCCATCTCTTCCTGGGCCTTTGGCTTCCTAGTCCCCTCCATGATCTCCCCCAGTTTAACTTCCACCTCCCTGAATTACTCCTTTCCACTTACCAAGGCAGAGTTTAGGCGATTTGGGCCTTGCCCACAACCATATCCAGAGTTTGTGATAGCACCAGGGTGAACTCCCAGCCCTCAAATACCCAAGCAGCCCTATGGCCTCTGTCCTTCCCCTGGGGAGCCACCCCTCCCTCCCTCCCTCCCTCCCTCCCTCCGCTGTGCCAAAGCTCGGAACTTCTCTGACCCTAATCCAGATGGCAAGATTATCTTCCCTACATGCAAGGACACACTCCGTCCAAGTAAACAGACAATTAACTCAAAACTTCCAATCAAAACTTGATTTGGAAGGGCAAAGTGACACTCTCCTTGTACTTGGGAATCCTGCCAACCCAGGAGACCATGGACATTTGAACTTGTACCCAGAAAAGTGTCTCAGAGCCGTGGTGGTGCTGCAGGAGGGAAAGGATAAGTGCCATGGCTGAGAAATAAAAGTGACTGAAGTTGAAGGTTATGCCAATACATTCAGGAGCTGGGAAGAAAAGGGAAGGTGATGGTTAGGGAACACTAATGGGGGAGACCAGGTACAACCTTCAGCAAAGATCAACCCCTTGTTGTTACCCCTACAAGGGAAGTCCAGCTCCAGACAACCCTGTGCCACAGGGCACCAGCTATAAAAAGCACCCCGTGGAGCACAGGGAGAAGTCCAGAGCCACATGGGAGTGACCCTGGGTGGGTACTCTGGCAACCCAATCGGCGCTCAACCCCACAAGAAGTTTCGTTTGGTGGAGAACTTGACAAGTAACTGCATTACAAAAGGCACTAAAACACCACTGCAAAGCTTCCTGTTAGGATTCCACAGAAGACACCAAGGAAGAAAAACAAGAGTGATGTGACTGCAGACAAGCAAACTGCACATTCCTCTCCATCAGACAGGTCACCCTGTCCTCCCTCCTTGTAAACTTTCCATCGCTGGATCTTGGAGCCAAGCAAGAGCTGGATGTTACTTCTGTACAAGTGTAGACTAAACTGTTAGTTAAAGCCTCCACAACTGGGGCTTAGTTGCCAAAAAGGCACAGCTCCCAGGAGGATCCCTCTCCTCCTCCTGATCTGGCTCCAGTAAATCACCAAGCAGCTGGTCTGGCAACCAGCACCAGGGGAATATGCTGGTGGGGGAAAGATGTTCCTGGTTTATTGCTTTTATTCCCAAAGAAAGCTCAGAAATTTTAATTACAAGCTCTTCTCCTCTGCCACCCAACCTATAAGAATTTCAGCCAATCTCAGCCAAAACCTGCCAGGCAACCCTTTACTTCATGGAGTTTTGGGGGTTTGGGTCTTGCCATCTCACTCAACACTTGAATTGCTCATTACATCTCAGGGCAAAGAAGCCCTGAGGGCCAGTGGTCCATGATTCCCAGGGAACCTCAACTGCTGCCTGTGCACAGCACAGCCCAGCTCTGCAAAGAGATGGAGGAACCAGTGCCCAGACACAGGCAGGAGTAAATATCTCCAACTCTGCAAGGTGGGTTGGCTTTTTCAGTAGCAGTTTCATTGCCCAAATTATACAAGAGTGGACAATTCCCCTCATTCAGGGCAGTGATGGCCATGTCAGTGTACTTATCCTCAGAACAGCCTGTCTTTCACTCACTTTCCCTGCAAATCACAAGGCCCAAAAGGCAATGAGAAACCTTTGCTCAGAGGAAGCCATGGATAAAACCAAGCCTGATGGAGACCACCCTCAGCTGGTCTGGGGAAGGAGCTGCAGCTCTTTTCTTTCTGAGCACCAAACCCAGCAGCAGCTGAGCCCTGGGAAAGGCTCTTTGCACAGCGGACAGCAGCCTCCCTTGTCACCAACTGCAGGTGGAGAAGAGTTCCAAACCAGACACACCCGAGGTGAGCAGCACCCAGCCCACAGCAATTCCCAGCTCCAGAGCTCAGACATGGATATTCATGAGCTGCCCTGTGTGAGCAAAGAATGAGGGCAAGAGTGAGCCTGTGCTCTCCTCAGCCAGGTGAGGGCTTTGTCTCCAGCCAAAATCCATCACTGTGCTCAAAGCAGCAAATCTTCAGCTCCCACAGCAGAGGGGTTTGGCTTTCTCAAGCCCCCAGAGGTGGTCTGCTCTCCCAAGCAGTGCTGCCTTGGAGAGAGGCATCCTCAGGGAGGCAGCTCCCAGGAATGCTGCCTGGGTGGATGTGGGGGTGGAAGTTGTGCTATCTCCTTGCCTTGACCACGCTGCAGCTCTCCAGGGCTTCAAAGGGAGCCCTGCAGCTGCAGCCAGGCCACCCACTCACTGCTCACAGCCAGGGAAGGCAACATTCCAGGAGGTTCATGGAGCAGAGCCTGGTTTGCTCTCCTCTCTTCATTCACAATCTCCACAGCACAAACTTTCCACACTGACCTCTAACCCTGGGAGGAAACGTGGTCATGGCCTAGTGATAGAACAAGGCACAAGAGCTGCTTTAATTTGGATGCTGGGCACCCTCTGGTCCTGGACATTTGGTTATTCAAGCCTTTTATCCCAGCTACAGATTCTTCTTTCTGCTTTCCCTTTACTACCCCTACCCTCAGGAAAAGGTTAGCAAGAGAAAGGTAAAGGATGTGAAATTAGGCCCCATTTCTCTTTTTTAAAGGACTGTCATTACTCAGGAACTATTGAACTCACTTCACTCAGCACAGGAAGATTATTCCTCAATTTATCTCAGTCTCACCTAGCTGGCTGTAACAATTCTTTTCCAGAAATTCACAGCAACTCATTTTCAAATACATGTCCTTTAGTAACTTCCAATGAAAAGAAACACGACTCTTACTTGAAATTTAGCTATCCTGGGAATCCTGCAGTCTCTGGAAGGGCCTTGGTAGAATCAAACTAGATTTTTTAAAAGGAAAAGGAAATTTATGATGCAGAAGTAAAACTTTCCCTGACAACAGTTTCAAGGGTGGTCATTTTATCCACAGTGTTTATTCTATCTTCAATCAAGGTAAGACAAGATGTCCATATCCCTGGGGATATGGATATGACCATTTTTTTAATGGTGGCTCCAGTTTCTGGATCCCTGTTTGTGCACACAGCAAAGCTATCAGTCTCAGCAAGATGTGAGCATTTACATCACACAGAAAAGTCACAACACTTTGAAAGACTGCAATCAAGTAATGCTGTGTTTTAGCACAGCTTTCCAGCCCCTGAATGTGAGAATTTGCTTGATACATGGCAGCTCACAATAATTCAGATCATCAGGGACCTTCTCTGCACATCTCCGTGCTGGCAAACAGATGTACCTCATCCTCATATTCAATGAAATTTATTCCTCATTCTCATGCACACCTTGGGAAAAAAAAAAAAAAGGACTGGAAGCACTCTCAGTGCCTGGCACTCAAATTCCCCATGATTTCCATCCAGACTAAAGGTGCTTTAAGGCCACAGGGTTAAAAATATATATAGAAACAGCATTACAACAAACAAGGCAGGAGTGATGAAGGCCAAGTGGTCAGCAACCTGAAGAGATTTATTCTCCTTCCTTGCATCAGGAGATGGTGCATCAGATGCCCCTAAAAGCACCCTGGGACACAACACCACAATCACAGAACGTGGCTGGGAGATTTCCCCTTCTGGAAGTCACACTGTGGCATCTCCTAGTGACCAAAAGCCTTGGCTCTGAAGCTAAATTGGTGATGTGGGATGGAAGTTGTCTCTCTTGAGATTGAAGTAGCCTTTTTTTTTTTTTTTTTAATATAATATCTGTGATGAGTTTCAAGTACCTCAGCTGGACTTCCCAGTCCCAGACCAGGACTGCAGCCTGTGACTCTTGCCCCAAAAATGAGTGACCAAGCTCTGTGCTTGACTCTGCCCTGTGCCACCATCAGCACACCCCGACCTGCAGCGTCAGCCTCGCCAAGAGGGGAAGGAGAAGGAAAACTGCTGAGCAAGCACAGCCCAGGGCTGTTCACTGCTCCCATCTCTGATAATCACTCCCAAGCACCAGTTGTAGCTCCAAGGAGCCCCTGATTCCAGCCCAAAACTCCAGAGAGGGATCTCCACAATCCCCACACACCCTGCAGACACAGTCTGCCCTGGCACAGCCGGCACAGGGGCTGCATCCCCTGAGCTATCAAAACACCCAGAGATTTCCCAAGCATCAGCACCCTTTGGACACCTGCAGATAAGCACAGGAGCTGCAGGTGGAACCTCTGTTCTGCAGCGTGGGCAGAAAAAGAATCAGCGGTGATGGAGTCGGAGAGGAATGGCGTGACAAACGTGCAGGGCCACCAGTCACCCTCTGCCCGACACTGGCACCAGTGCCAGGCTCCATTCAAAGGGAGCTCAGCAGGGTGCAGGCAGAGAAGCCTTCCCAGCCCACAGCAAGGTCCAGTCTGTGTCAGCTGAACACCAGCAGGGACAGCAGGGAGTGGTTTGGAGCCAAAGTGCCCTTGCAGCAAAGAGGTCCCCTAATTTCTCTCAGCATGGTGCCAACTCGAGCTCTGGAGCACCCATTCCGTCTCCACTGGCCCACCCAATCCATCCAGCAACACTTACCAAAGGACTGCTTCCCAGATTCTCATAAACAGGAGTCCATGCAAGTCTAACAGCAAATATAACAGCAACACACACTCAAAAAGCTCCTTCAGACCGACCTTCTCCAGCTCAGACCCCCAGGGAAAGCCCTGCACAGGCACACAGGGCAGGGGACAAGGGGAGCACCGCTGGTAGGGAGAGCACTCGTGCTCCCTGCAGCCACGTGACAATGACCCTCATGTCCCTGACTCAGCGCAGGAGCAGAGAGGAAGTGCAGCTGTCACGATTTCCAGTGTTGGGAGCTCTGCGTGGCTGGGGATGTCACCATTGCCACCAGATCTGCCAGACCCCTCTTTCTAACCAGGAAGAAAAAAAAATTTTAAAACTCCCAAAAATTAAAAAAATTCACCATCAAAAAATTTCCCAAGGCAGAGGCAGGTGTGACCAAACTTCCCACCTCACCTGCCCCAGGGATTGCCCTTTCTGTCATGCTGACCACGGCACAACACAGAGTAGGGGCATGATCAGCCTTGAGAAGAAGCCTTTAAAAGCCCAGTTTTAAATCAAAGATCAATTTTTTTCCAGCAGCATCATGGCACAGCCCCAAAATCCAACCTCAGAACAGACACGTAAACGATACGCAACCAAAGCAAGTGAAAACTCCAATTCTTTGTACAGCACTGACCTGCAGCCTGAGCTTTAGATACAACGGCAAAACAGGAAGACTGGAAATAGAAATTAAACAACTGAAACATCTGGGAGGAAAAAAGAAAACCACTGGACAGTCCTCTCACAGGTCTGGGAAGTTCGTGGAGAGCTCACAGAGATGGCAGCACCAAAAGGAAGCTGCACTGAGACCCCAACACTCCTCACAGCAGCAGCAGTGCAGGAGAAGGAAGAGACCTGCCCACAAACAGGAATGCAGTCTTGTGACAAGCCAAGGGCTTCCTTCTCTCACCCACTAATGCCATGGGGCAGGTCACTGATGGCTGTCAGGAAGAGGAGCCCTACAGACACAAGCCCAGGAGGAAGGAGGGGAGGCAGCAGCAGCAGAGAGAGCAGGACTGTGGTGGAGGTGACAGGCCTGCCCAGGCTGCTGTGCCTGGTCTCCTCTGAACCCCACCACAGCCACGACTTCCTGCATGTTAGTGTGTGATACTGGGCAGCAGACCCTCGGGGCAAAACCAGATCTTCTCCTATTCCTCTTAGAAATGCAACCAATTAGACTAAGAAATTCTGTTTACATCAGCCTGTGCCAGGCTCAAATAAGCTCTTTTTACTTCCCTTTTTAGTCAAAGGAGACCTGGCAGGAAAAGTTGGCCTTTCCAAAACAAAAGCAGTTCACGGAAGCAGGTGCTCAGATCCAGGTTATTTAACAATTGCCTTGGATCAGCCTTTTCTCCACAGTTCTGCCACAGGGAGATTGCATTTCCCATCAACAAGAGGATGCCGATCTGGCCAAGACAAGTGGTCCTGTCTGGCCTGGTCTGCACAGGCTCCCTGCTTTGGGTGGGAATCATCACACAGGTGATTCCCTGGGTTGGTGGGGCAGGAAGGCACAGTGAGAAACCTCACAGCTCTCCTTGCCCCTTCAGCCTCGGCTGGACCACACCTGCTGGTGTGAAGGATTGCTACTTTTGGAGCTTCCCTATCACACTCTTCCCACATTTTTCCCCTCAGCTTCGCAGTAACCAGCTCAATGAAGAAGGATAGAAAGTAGCAAAGCCTCACACAAAGCCAGGGAAGTGCTTCTACACACTTCCACCTGCTCAGAAAGCCCAATCCAAACTGAGGAGCTGGCTGCAGCAGCACTTCAGGCAGGGAAAGGAACACAAAAGCTGTTGGGTTTTTTCTGTGAAATGAAAGTTACTCTCATTGTGAAAGGTTGCTTCTACCCAGACCCTGACACACCGGCTCAGACATCAGCAAAACTTCTATTTTAGGCACAGGACAGACACAGAGTGTGCATCAGTCAGTCTGGATCTTGAAATACTGCATATTTGAGCTTCCACCGTGTCACACTTGCACGTTTTCTGGCCCCTGGGTCTTATTCAAGGACAGCAGAGCAGCTGCAAAAGCAAGGCAGGGAACAAGAACTGTTTTACTGAGGCAGAAAGGAAATCTATGCTCTGGGTAGGCTCAGGTGGGGCTCTGCAGTCAGCCCAGTGCACTGAACCAAAGGATTTAAGGCGTTATCCAACACAAAAATGAATTCAAACTTGCCAAGCCGCCCCAAAGCAAGCTAGAATTACTGAACTTGCACACTCCCTTTCACCAGATAAAAGCCTGTCTCTGAGCCTTTAAACATGGGGGATCTGCCCAGCTTAGGCACTCGGACACCTTCCTTTACAGACTAATGTGAGCGAGCACAGAAAAACAGGAGTTCAGGGTTACAGGATAAACAAAACCTGAGAATGGCAGGTAACTGGCCCCCTGTGAACCAACCCTGTTCTCCAGCCTCCCCTCCCAGGGAGGGACAAATCCAGAGCACCACACTTCAGGAATTGCCTGGAAGAGGAACAGGGGTCTCACCAGCACCAACATTCAGGAGCAGGGACAAGTCTGCAGGAGTTTTAAACCACCCTATTGCAAACTCCATGGGCACCTCTCAGGCAAACAATTGCTCAGACAGCTGCAAAACCTCAGGAGTAACCCATCCAGGCATGGACTTTGCATGGTTCAGGTCCTGCCGAAGATGTTTTTCTTAGATCAACATGGAAAATGACGTGTTTCCAGCAGCCTCTTCTGAGATCGCTGCACCCTGTGCTGCCACGGCTGGAAGTTCCTCTCCTCCCCACAGGCTGTTTGTGCACCCTGTGCCTGAGTTTGTGGAGGTTTGATGTGACAGGCTGTGGCTTTGCCTTCAGCCAACACTGGGAAAGGGGCCCTATGGATGGGGTCAGCAGCCAGAGACTTTGACCTCTTCCACCAGGAAAAGTTTGAACAGCAAAACCCTCCAATGCTGGTCTCTTTTGAGAGGTTTCCTTTGAAATCAACAGCTGAAAGAGCACCAGAGGGACAGGGTTAAACAGATCTTGCAAAGTTTTCAGAATTCTCAAGGCTTTTGATGGGAACAGTGTGTTTTGGGGATTTGTTTATTTATTTCAAGAGAACCCAGCACTGTTCGTAAGGAGCCAGGACATTTTATATTTATAAGGCCAGTTTCCTCTGAGAATGCAAGAGCTTTTCAGACATTACAAGCCCATCTCCTACGTTGCTGTAGGGGATGGAGGTGTCACTGCATGATCCTTGCATCTCTTGGAAACTCAGCAGCAGAGCCGTCCTGTTCTGGCTGCGCTATCAGGAGGGTGTGCAATCATCCTACAAAACATCCCTGCCTGCCATGGGTCAGCAATCTGACCTGGACTTCACCTTTTTGAAATGATTTGGGAAATACAGATGACTTCCCAGCCCCTTGCAATCACACATGGCCACAGCAGACCTCAGAACATCGATTCCATACCCAAAACATGACACGGGCCACAAGACACCAGCCAGCTCAGGGGTCACAGGCTGAAAGGCTGGTCCCAACCTGCAAAAACCACAGCTCTCCAACTCCCCAGCACAATCAACACAAAGAGAAGACACTTGACACAGGTTTGGGTTTTTTTTGTTCCTTTGTGACAGGAGCTGCTCCTCTTACCTCCAGCAGTTATGCATTGAGTCCTGTTACACAACCAGGACTTGCACAATCCTTGCAGGCACTTTATCAACTTGCTCCTCCAAAGCTTGGAGTTAGAGAGGAGATGCAGCAATGACCCGTGAAAGAGAGTCAACTGATGTGTTTCACAAACAACCACACATTGAGATCCAGTCTGCTTGCCAGCACTACCAACTCCCCAGGCTGGTTGCTACACCTTCCCAGCAGACTTCCCCTGCATTGCCAGAGCCAGATTTTACCCATGAGAAAAATCCAACCCCATCTCTAACTCCAAACCTCGTCATCTCCTACTCCACACAGCAAGAAAGGAAGGTAAATAATTCAGTACCTCCATTCTTTGCAAAGGAGTGACTGGAGGCATGGATGTGGTTGATTACTAAGCAAAACTACAACAACCTGCCACCCTGGGTCAAACTCAGCCACTCTTTGGACTTGTGGAACTCCAGCAGCCACCAGAGACAGCTTCTGGTCTCCCTGGATTCCATGGGTGATAGCAGCACACAATTAATTCTGAATATTCACTCAGAGATAAACAGCAAGAGATAACAAGCAGCCTGTAATTATTTGTTCTGACCTATGAAATTTCAAAGCCTATAAAAAAGTAATCCTGGCAGAGGTGCACCTGTCACTGCAGGGCCGGTGACTCACTCTCCACAGCAGCATGTACAAAGTAATCTCATCACTGGGATCAAACGATCACATTGGGAAAGCAAATTATGCAAGTTCTACGAATTGTGTTTTTAGAGGCAGGAGAGTCGACGTCATGAAACAGAACAAAGTTCAGTGGCCACAGAGGTAACTGCAGGTGGTTTTCTTTTATACCAGAGGAGGAGATGGCAAAAGCACAGATTTGAGCAGGGAAGCCTTCTACCCAGTCCTTCAGAACTGAGCAAACACAAACTCTGCTGTATCACACCAGGCAAAGAAGACAACAAAGACCAAGTAAGATTTCAGTCAGGCAGTTCCACACTTTGCTTTTGCTGCAGGTAAAGAAACCACCACCCCCAACACCCACTGCCAGCCACCCTCCCCAAACCCAACTGCACCCAGAGATACTCCACAACCTGTGACACTCAAAAGAAAGGGGTTACCTTGCACCTATGGGTCTGCAAACAAGAGCTGGGGGGGCCTGTGAGCTCCAGCACGGAGGGTGGTGAGCAGCAGGGAAAGTCTCCCTTGAGACAGTTCAAAGGGTTTTGGTTGTATGGTTCTGTCTGAGCTCCTCCAGCTGCTCTGCAAGAAACAAAATAGAAGTTGCAGAAGGCACAAACCCAGAAATTCCTGACTGAACAGGAGACAACTGTGAAGTGATGACAAGCAAGAGGTTCTTCCTTGTCACAATTAGAGCAGGACTAATTAAAAGGGGGTTAACTCAGATTTGTGACACTACACCCTCCTTCCTGCCCACTCTGCACCTCACCTTCCAAGGCTTTTACACTCCAAGATTAAAAGAAAACATTCAACTGGAGTTTCTCCCTGTGGCTCTGCATCCTCCCTGCTCCATGTTTTCTAAATACACCTCTCATGCACCCTCATATCCACGTGCAAAACTGAGACACACTTCGTGCCATGCACACCCTGCTTCAGTGCTGTCAACCAGCCGAAGAAAAACCTGTACTGAGACAATGCTGGGTTTGCCAGGAAGGGTCTGGCTCAGCAGCCCTCCCAGACAAAACACTGATTTCCTCATTTGCAGCAGATTAATCAGCGAGCTGCTTTGCGTGTGTGCAACAGCTCCTCGGGATTCCTCAGAGAATTCAGAAATATTGGAAGAAAGCCCATTCCCTTCTATCTAGCAAAAGGGATGTGTGCATCACTGCACCCCACTAAGCAAAAAATAATTATGAAACCCCACAGCTCCTCACAACAGCCCACACAAAGTGTAGAGTTCTGTTGTGGAGGGGATGTCCCCACCAACGCTATCACTGATTCACTTTCACAACTCAGAAACAGAGACCTGACTCTTTCTTCCTTGCACTTTTCCAGTCTCTCAGCCGGATATATGTTTCTACTTTTTAAAGAGCTATAAAAGCACAAATCCGTTTCACTTTTCCAGACCCACATCAGAGAGCCTCAGTGATCCCTCTTCTCTGTACACATTCCACTAAGCATTCCCATTTCCTTTCACACTCCAAAAGCTAACCCAAGGTCTAAGTACAGGCAGAACAAAGCACACTCATGCTGCACCAGCAGTGCTTAGTCCTGCAATTAAGACAACTCCCCAAGAACCAATTCCACGCTGATGACTAATTCCCAACAGTATCATCCAGGTACCTTCACCCCCTCCAGCCTCAATATTCCCAAAACGAGGGGATTCCCATTATTTCCTTTGACAAGCACACCCCCAGAGTGAGTGATTTCACTCTTCCAAGAAACTCCATCAGAGAAAAGTCAGGAGCAAACAGCCCTCCCACACCCCGCAATTTGTAAAATGAAATAGACGGAGCAACAGCGAAACAGCCCAGCCTGCAGCAAAGGTGTCGACTAAACGCTGGGAATAACGTTCTGCAGGGAAGCGCCGGAAAATTAAGCTCGTTAAAGGCTTTTACACAGCAACAGCCTGGGATGGGCTAAGTCTGAGCAACCCTTGAGTGCGGTGGAAGCAAGGCCGGGCAGGCATCACCCCGCTCCCAGGCTGCCCACCCTGCCGGGGTGCTGCTCAGCCCTCCACTGGCCCCGGGGGGACAGGTGTGATGGCGGCACCCCCCAAACAACAGGGGGGGCACTCATGCCATGCACTGGTCACCAGTCTCCCCAGTAACAGGGTGCCCAGCAACACCAGACATTCCCAAAAAGGACAGGCTCTGGTCATGGAATTCCTACCAGGTAACAGGGGACCAGTCACATCAGACTCCCCAGGTGACAGGGAGCTCTGGTCATCCCGGTCCCCCGCAGTTAACAGGGGACAATCACAGCACACTCCCCAGATAACAAGGGTCATCCCAGTCCTCCCCGACCCCTCTAAGAAGAAGAATCTCTAAACATCTCAATAACCCGCAGTAACGGGATGCCCACTCACACCAGACCTCCCGGTGAACAGGGGGCTCTGCTCATCCCAGTCCCTCCCCAAAAAGAGGTCCATTCACATCGACCTTCCCGCCAATAACAGCGGGGCCACTCACGGCAGCACCCCCACACAGGGGACCCCAGTCATCCCAGGAACAGGCAGCCAGTCACACCAGTCCCCCCAATATAATAAGAGCCCCCATCCCATGCCAATCCCACCAGGGGATGCCGGACCGCCCCTCCCCAGCACAGAGGATCCCGGCAGCGGAGCTCAGCCCCCCCCCCCCCTCAGCCCCAGAGGCTCCCCGGACCCGCTCCTCCTCAGCCACATGTCCCCGGTGCCCCGAGTCCCCGCACCCACCGCCGGCCCGGCCCGTCTGGCGCTGGCGGCTCCCGCGGCCCCGGCGCGGCCGGCACGTACAGCGGGCCGCACCACCCGGGCACACACGCGGGGGAACACGCTCCGCCCTCGCCGCCCGCCAATAGGCGACGGGCGCTACTGCCCGTGGAGATCCCCCCTCTGCGGCGGCGCATGGTAGAGCCCCAGGAGGGGGGTCTTAAAGGCACAGGAGCGCCCGGGAGGGGCCGGGGTGAAGTGCGGGGTCAGGGGGCGGTCAGAACTGGGGCGTGGGGTGGTCAAGGGTTGGGGTCAGGGTGAAGACGAACAGGGTCCAGAGGGCACAGTGGGCGCAAGCAGGGGGGCAGCGTGGGCGGCGGGCTTGGATCAAGACGGGGGGCAGGGTTGGGGTCAGCATAGTAGTTCGGGAGTGAGTATGGGGGTGAGTGGTGGGGTCAGAGTTGGGGTGATAGTGGGAGCAGGGCTCGGGTCACTGTGGAGTCACGTTTGGGGTCATGAGCTGGGGTCGTGGGCTGGGGTCAGGGTGCTGAGGTCAGTTTTGGACACCAACTCTGGGCTGAGCCAGGACCTGCAGAACCAGGTGCCCTGTCTGCGGCCACTCCTGGGTGCACATGGTGCTGCTGTGGGACTGCCAGTTCCCCCCAGGGTCATTGCCCAGACCAGGGCCCCGTGGGGGGCCAAGGGGACCCCACGATGGGGGGTGGCACCCAGTCACTGCCACGCTCCCTGGGAGCCAGGGTGTTGCTCCACCCGGGGCAAGCACATGCTTCTGATTTAACCACAGCCCAGATGATTTGGATGTTTTGGGGTGGTCTATCTCTCGCTGCCACACCGGAAAGTTGCACAAGCAGCTCTGGAAGCATCCCTCACAGTCCCAGTGGAAGATTTCGCAACCCAGACTTCCAGACCCCGGGTCCCACAGGGGCCGCTATTCTCCTCTCTGTTGGTTTTTTTTGGGGGGGTGAAGCTGGGTTACAACTCTGCTGTTTCCAACCTGGCCAAAGCCAGAGCACAGCTTGCCCTGACCCCACTGAGCAGCCCCACGCCTCTGTGGGGTCACCCCGGGCTGGGTCCCCTCCCTCTGCCTGCTGGGCAGTGGCACATCCAAAGTCACCACCCTGACACTATCGCTGTGTTGACACTCGCTCCAGAGTCAATAAAAGACTCGGGGAAGGTCCAGAGTCTGAGCTGGGCCTGGCAGGGGCCAGAGGAGCCAGAAGAGGTGTGAGGAAGGGGCACAGACCCGAAGAACACCCTGTTTCCTGACAGCATTTGAGCAGAGGGTTGAGGGGTGTGAAGTAACCTGAGTACTGGTGCCACTCACATCAGTTTTGGGATTGACTCCATGGAAGCTCCCTGAGGTGACTGGTCTGTGACTGTGCCCCATGGGGTGAATGGACACGGGTTAAAGACCCCAGTGGTCCTGAGGACAGAGCAGGTCTATGGCTGGGGTCCTCGACAGGGATTATGGCACAGCCTGTCCCCACAGGAAAGGGGCTGGGGTCTCATCACACCCAGCCCAAACCCCCCGGGGCAAGCAGCAGAGTCCTGCAGCCCAGAGACCAGTTTGTCTCTCTACCTATTTCTCCCACCTCTCCAGCTCTCCTCTGTTCCCAGCACAGTTTGAGGCTGAACTTTTGGCCACAGAACCCTCACAGTGCCAGCAAACAACACGGGACAGCCATGGAGGTGGCATTTGGCACTGTCCTGGCCCTGGCACAGGGAACTCGGCCCCCAGTCAGGATGTCTGCATGGGTGTGCTTGGCCAAAAGTTAATGACAGGAAAGCAAAGAAACACAGACCCGCTTTCAATCCAGCACCAATGTCTCCTGCCAGGCCTCCCCTCTTTGTGGGTCCCCTCTCACTCCTGGATGGGGCAGCAATGCAGGTCCAAGTCAGTTCTGCTTTCCTTGTGCATCCCTGGCTCCTTTTCCCTTGCACCATGGTGGGAGCTGGAGAGCTGAATGGACTTGGACTTCCAGAGCATCCTTCCCATGGCAGGACCATTACTCCAAGGACAGGCAAGAGCTGGCTCTGCTCCCAGCACTTGTCCCTGGACTGTCACTCTGCAGTGACCCTCTGAGGACATGGGGGCAACCCAAGGAGCTTTCTGGACTCTGTGCAACCTGTGCACAGACGCAATCCTGGCATGGAATGAAGTGGCAGTTTTACTAGGAATGAGGCAGAGGCACAGAATAACAAACCTCCAGGGACAGCACGTTCCCAGGGGCAGCCACCCCAGGGGCAGCCATCCCAGGCTGAACTGAGAGGTTATTGATTTTTTTTTTCTTTTCTTCTTCTTTTTTTTTTTTTTTTCTTTTTTCCTTGCTTTAGGAACTTCAATTCTCTGTCTCCCCACCAAGGCAATGAGCGGGTATTGCAATGTGTGGTGAGTAACGCTACTGTGAGTTTAGTTAGGCAGATGCCAAAGCCCAGTGAGCTGATGACTTTTACCTCCCTCTCCTTCAAATCTAAATCCTCTTCTCAGCCTTAGACAGATATGCAAATATTTCATCCCAACCTGTTTCCTCTCTCTCAGCAATTTCACTTCCTTGGGTGATGAGTCCTGAATTCACCCCCAGCCCTGAGGAACTGGGACTTGGACTCCACTGCCCCAGAGCATTTCACTGTGGAATGGATGCCCTCAAAACTGCAGGGAACAGAAAATAAATCTCCACAAACATCCATCTGAAGGGCCCTGAACACAGGTCCAACACATTGCACACAACCAGTAAGTGCAGCTGGACTCAGAACACTCCTGGGGACGTGGTGGAAGCTGTAGAAATCAGAGAGACCAAGTGATCTGCCACAGTCACCGAGAAGCTCCCAAGAGATGTGGGAGCAGAAAGAAAAAAAATTCAAACTGTGGTTTTGTGCTCATCCGGCATGTCCTGTCCTCAGGGCCCACCTGGAAGGCTGTGGAAGTTGTCTTGTCCCAGCACAGAAAGGTTGGTGGCTGGTACCTGCTCCTTCCCTCCTGGAGGGAGGTTTGCACCAGCCGGGGCTGGGGCTGTTGCCGCTGCCGGCAGTGACACTGCGGTGACAATTACAGGGCTTCCTCTCCCGCTGCAAAGCCAGGAAACTACTGGAAACACGCCATCCCTTTGACAGCTCTGCGGGGAGAGCGGATCGCTCACCAGATCGACTGATAAAGAGCAGGACAGGAAAAACAACCGGTTTCCAGCGTTTTCCAGCGTGCAGTACCGCTTGTCCCCAGTGCTCGTCCTCAGTGCGCGTCCGAGGCCACCAGCCTGACACGCAGCTGCGCCCAGCCCGCCCCAGGGATCCCATCCCACTGATCCCGGCCCAGGGATCCCATCCCACTGATCCCGGCCAAGGGATCCCGTCCCACTGATCCCGGCCCAGGGATCCCATCACAGGGATCCCATCCCACTGATCCCGCCCCAGGGATCCCATCCCACTGATCCCGCCCCAGGGATCCCATCCCACCCATCCCTCGGAGGCATGCTGGCACGCTCCAGCTCCCCACTTACAAACAAACCCAGAGACAAACCAGTCCGTCTTTCAGATTCTATTTCAAGTTCACAGTTTGGAGATACACAACATTAGTGATTGCTATCGATCCTCATCATCCTTCTGAGAAAAAATCAGTGATTAAACTCCTAAAGCTTCCAGGCAAGGATTTCACAAGGTGGAAAATCAAGGCACTACCGGGAGTGGAGTATCAACATTTCAATGTTATCTCTAGGATTTCTTCCCTGGTATTACAAACAATGCTTTTAAATTCCAAACAAGCTCCTTGTCCTGCTCTTGGTCCACACTAAAAATATAACAATGCAATTGCTGCCAGCAGGAAAAACATGAAATCAATCCATTAGTGATCCCACAGAGGAGTGAAATAATCAGGTATGAGACAGAGCTGTCCCCCAACTCCAAACTGGTTCCCAAGTTGCTGAAAGCCCTGCCTGGGGTGCTCACCTTTGCAAGAAAAGCTTCTTACTCATGCCTTATTTATCTGAGATGCAAGTTCTCAGCACTGACTTTGGTCTCCTCCAAAAGGAAGCCCCTGCATCCCACATGGGACCGTGGCAGTCATTCCAGAGGAGCTGCTGGAGAAGTAAAGCAGCTGGATAACAACACAGGGCTTCTTCAGACCCTGATGATGGTAAAATCAAAGAGGCAGGGACGTGCTTTGTGAAGTGCAGCTGCCAGAGCTGCCGTTGGCCAGGCCAGAGCAGGGAGGAGCCCCAAGGCTGTTGAGTTTCTGGGGATGGGTGAGGCACTGCAAGAACATCTCCAAGAGCAAGAATGGCACTTTGTGCTTCATGGAGCACTTTTTTATGGCACACAGCAAAAGTCCAAGTAGAGGCAAGGGCAGTTGTTGAGATCCTGGCTGATTTACAGACACAGAGACAGCAGATTCCTCCTGCGCACTGTACGGTGGGCTACACAGCTGGGAATAGAGCTCAAATCCCAGCAACTGGACCAAACTCCTTCATTACATCCTCAGGCACCAAACAGTGCATCCTATTGCAAATCCCTGGCTGAAAACTCCCCTCTCCCACACACCTGCCCACCAGCTCTGAAAAAAACAGAGAGAGATTGTGCTAATACTGGTGGGTGAGATTTCTAAAGCTGAGCAGTATGAACAGCCCCAACAGCACTGCTACATTCCACTTAAATCTTCTAACCCATTGTTAAGGTCCCTCCCAGTTCCTTGGATTTATAAATATTTGCTCCACAAAGGGCCAAAATTCCTTACTGAAAAGTCTCTCACTACTTCACAGGCATTCGTGGTTGCCTTAACAAGTGGTGGACACACAGGCTGAGCTGGTGCAATGCTGTCAGAAAATGAAGGCAATCCATTGTTGCAGACACAGGACCTTCAGCATTTTAGAGCTGTTTTGGGTAGAAGGTATTCTGTATTCTATTCTCTTGCCCCAGGTTGGTGCAACAAGCCCCCTTCAAGGCACTCTCTTAGTGGGCAAGTCACCAGTAGAACAGACAACGGCTCTCCTCCATTTAATTTTAAAGTTACAAACTAAACTAAACTTAACTAAACTAAACTAAAATCAACTCCTATGATTCCCACTCCTTTTGGGTTCTAGCCACATCACACCTGTAAAAAAGACAGGAATGTAAATGGGAAGTGCTTATTGCTGCAGCTTAGTTAAACCCCAGATTTGCTCAGTGTTTTGCCAGTGAGGTTCCTGCCTACCATGGCCTGGGAGCTGGTGCACTGGAACTCCAGTGGACTTGTGGAAAAAGGCAGCTGCTAAATGCAGCAAAGAAGAAAGACTTAAAAAGGATGAGAAATTCACAGAGGTGATACAGTTCCCATCCTCCAGCCATATCAAAAAGTAAAAAAAAAATTATAAAGGAAATATAATTCAAGTAGACTATGCCAGGGAGCAGGGGAATGGCCTTCACTAGAGCTGCCAACCCATTCCAACACACACGCCAGACACAGTAGAGATGCCAGCAATGCACTGCTGTGGGAGCCTCTTACAGTGCTCCTGCCCCTGTGTGAGTCCTGCAGCTCCCTGGAGGATCAGTACACCTGGACTCTGGTAAATTCAGGTGAAACAGGGGCCACTGGGGCTGCTGGATACCCTGGTGCTTGCTGAACACCAGGCAGAATGCCCGTGGCTGCAGGGGGCTGTGGGACAGAGAACTTGCCCAGCTGGCAGCACTGTCCCGGCAAAGCTCCAGCCTGGGCCTGCCCAGGACACTCTCCAAAGGCCCCTCTGGCCTGGCAGTGGGAAGAACTGAGGCTGTGTCCTGCTGCGTGGCCCTGCTGAGCTCCCTGGTGTCCCAGAGCGTGGCTGTGATGAAAGCTCTGAGCACTGGGCTGAGCAGGAAGGGCCAGAGGCGAAGGGCAGTGGTAGCTCTGCGTGGGGTAAGTGCCAGGCACAGGCTTAATCCTGGGCAGGAAGAAAACAGAAGGTTACACTGTGCTCAGAACTGACATTGCCTAATTACTGCTGGAAGCGCCCTGGGGGCAGATTTCCTCCGGACCAACGCTCAGAGAAGTCACTGCAATCCATCAGAGGGATTCACCACAACAGAAGCTCTTATTATAAGCAGCACTTGAGTAAAAACTGGATTTAGTGGCCTCCCAGGACAGCTGTTCCCACTCCCAGCCCACTTTGACTCCACACCCACTGAAGGAGGTGGCTCTTGGCCCCAGACTCTTTGTGCAAGGAATACACAAAGACAAACTGCAACGTGCTTTGAGATCCCTGTGCACACCCCCTCCCTTGCCCTGTGAGTGACACATCTGCCAAGTCATTAATCAGGAGAAGTTACAGCTGCCAAGTGTTATTTACCAAGAAAACACAAAGGTCATTGGTGCGAGTAGGAGCCCAGAGTAGAGAGGAAAAAAAAAAAAAAAAAAAAAAAAAAAAAGAGGAAAGAGTTAGAAATAAAAGAGAGAGATAGAGATAAAATTAATCATTCAGAAGCAAGGGCTAGGAAGTGCTTGCCAGCAGAAGGCATGACTCATCCTGCCAAAACCTATCAGGAGAGAGGCAAGCAGCCTGGAAGCCTGAGCCTCTGGGACTTCAGGAGTGCTGCTCAGCCCACGCACAACATGAGGATGAGAGCTGAGAATCCAGGCAATATTCATGAAGCCATGAGTGCCAAGTTCCCAGCAAGAAGAGGCTGGCTCACGCTGGGGTTTTCAGGCTTGGTGATTTCTTTTTAATTGTTTGAGGCGTGGGTTTGAGTTTGGATTTTTTTATATTTGTGGACACAAACATGATGCCAAAGCCTGGACTTCAAAGAAATATCCTCCTGTCTTGCAGCAATTTAATGCCTGAATCTTATGAAAATTTGAAATGAATACAAATCCCAAACTATTAAGAGCTCTTGCTTGGAAATAAGAATCAAAATAATAAAAATTAAACTCCAGAAGCACTTACAGAAGTTGTATCTAAGACACAGACATGCAAATTTAGCTGCAGCAGTGGAAGCATCCTAGAAACACCTTCCCACGCCTTGCTTGACAGTCAAACGTTCATGTAAATACCTTTGTGTGACAGCAGCCTGTGTCACCTCACCAACGGAGGCAGGTTCAGACACTGAGGTGCTGTGCACAGCAGGATGGGACTGGTGCTGACACAGGCTCAGCACGGAGCCAGGCTCCCTCTCCTCCCAAAAGCTGCTTTTGCACAGGAGGGAGAGAGGGAAAACACCAATTCTGGGTCTGTCTGGCCTCCCCTGCAAGCACTCACACGTTTTGTGTTTCCTGATGGACCTGGGGAACACTCCTGCTGCAGGCAAGGGTTGCTTTTATGGTTTCCCATGGGTGAGGGCAGTGCAAACACCTGGGAGTGCTTCCACCTCAAATAAAACTTTACAGCGAGCTGATGGCTTAAACAACACATAGAATTTAACCCTGAATAGAAAACTGTTTTTCCTCTGTGAAACTGAAAGGACACCTTAGAATAAGTAAATATTTGACCTACATTTACAAGTTTTTTAGAGTACAAGTGAATTCTCATTGTTTGTGTTATACTAAAAACCTTTCCTGAATGTCAGCTGTGGGCCCCAAGGTTTCTTTTCTGTAAAGCAACACTGCCTTGACACTGAAAACCTGCTGAAAGCTTAAAAGGGACCAAAAGGTCTGCACTGAACTGTGTATGTGCCGTCCTTAATTTATAATGCTCTGGTCCTAAGTAGGTTTGGACAAAACTCACTTCACAGCATTCCTGGCAGGAGAGGTGGGGCAAATAAAGATAAGGATCATGCCCCAGGGAGCCATAAAGTCAGGAACAACTGCCTAATGCTGGGCCAGAGTTACACAACTTAGCTTTCCTGTCAGCCAGAGCTGCAATATTCCCATGTGTACAGCTGCCCTTGCAGCAGAGGAGAGGTCTTTAACCTCCATTTAGCTTTCACTATAGAGCTGGCTGAGTTAATGTGTGGCAATTCATTAGTCACACTAATGTCACCAGTGTAACATCAATGGGTGACTCTGCTCCCCACAACACCCACGATGGGAACAGGAGAGGCACAGTGCAGCTTTTGGAGACAACTGAAGGCCTCTACTCACACCTCAGAATACCCCTACAAGGTGTTTCACAGGAACTCCTGTACTTACGTGCTGTTTTCAGAGGCTCTTCTCTCTGCTGAGGACCCCGGGATGTATTTCAGCCCTGGTATCCTCCTCAGCAGAGTGAAAGGGAACACCCGGTCCAGCCTAGAGCCCACTGACTCTGGGAAATCCAAGCAGAAGCAGTAGCCAAGGCCATCTGAAGTCAGGAACTTGTTAAGGAGAGCTGAGGACAAAACACTCTCATTTCTGACACAGCCACACAGAGCTCCCCTCTGCCCACAAACCACTTTCCCTGGAGAATTCTCCCAGTTCTACCCAGCACCACCTCCAGAGACCACCACCCTCCTCATGTTCTCTGCATGCACTGAGAAGGGGCAGCCTGACGGGAAACACAAATGCAGAACGGGACTGAGCACGAGCAAAACCAGTGAGGGTTTAGTGCAGAGCAAGAGCTCAGGAAAAGCCAGTGCACCTCAGCCAGGAGAACCACAGCATCCCCTCTCCCCACCACCATCCCTCTCCGCCTCAGGGCTTCCCACTGGGAAAGGATACAGGCTTCCCCCACCAGGAGCCCACAGAGGTTCCCCAGGAGGGAGGATTGGGGCACAAACCACGCCATGCAGAGCCCAAGCCACGGCACCAGCACCACAGGAACTCCCAAACCAAAAAGCACAGTCCTCCTCATGCGTGAGCGGGTGGTGGAAACCCCCAGCATGGCAAAAGCCACTGGCATGAAGCCTCTGGCATCTCCCACCTCCAGCAGCCTGGAGACAAGGGGCTGCAGGAGGAGGAACAGCAGGGCAGAGAGCACGGAGAAAGTGGCAGTGAGGATGCAGTGCTTCGCCGTGCCCACGTTCTTCTCAAAGCTGCCAGCAAAGTACCAGGTGACCACAGCACCACAGGACAAGGAGATCAGGTCCTGGTAGATGAAGATGTAGGTGATCAACCTGTGAACTGAGCACAGCAGCACCTCAGACAGGCACACACAGCTCTGGGGCTGCCACAATACAATCCCAGGCTTGAGTAGAGAGAGAGCGAGCCCATGGGATTAATTAATTAATAGCTTTCATTTCTATCCTGGTGTGGAAGAGAAGGAACCTGAGGCCTTTAAAACCAGGCATAAATAACCAGATAGCACTTGTTTTCACTCTGTCTTGGGTGTCACAAACATATGGGCTGGCTCTTGCTGCTTCCTGGGAAGCTGCCTGGAAAAAAGCAACAGCATCTGTAGTAAATTTCAGCCTCATTAAAACAGAAGGCAAGAGACATAAAAATAACTGTTGCAGTACTGAGGTTTTGGGCAAAAAAGATAAACACTTCTTAAATTGCTGGAAGGCTGATTTTCACCACCCAAAAATGTCTGGAGGTTATCACACCTCAGAAGGGCTTCTAGGCCCTCTGTTTCGGTGTTCTCCTTGCACACAGCAAGGATTGAGACAGACTTCTGCACCCCCCTCCCATCAACCTCAGCTCCACCGCCAGAAAAATACCAGTGAGACACAAAACACTCCAGTGCAAGCCCTGGAGACACATGAGGAGATGGTGGAATCCACCCCTCAGCTCAGAGCCCTGGGCTGACAAAGGAAATCACTGCACGGGGGTAAGCTGGAACACGGGAATTAAACGTGTGATAAAAATCACTTTGGGAATACCACAGGGACTGAGAAACGCACTCAGAAAAGCTCCTGGTAGCGTTACCCCCTGGGCTGACTGTCAAAGGACAGAGATGAGGGTGTGGGGGAGCAGCCTGATGGCGAGGGACTGAAATGGGCGCCCGGCAGGCTCGGGGCAGGTGAGGGGAAGCGCATGGAAAGCGGGAAGGGGCACGGGGGGAGCAGCGGACGGGCTTGAGGAAATGCACAGAAACGGGGGCTGGGGGGGGACCACGGGGTCCAGGGCAGGACAAAGAGAAGGCCGGAGAGAGGGGACACAAAGGCTCCGCTGGGATTTGGGGAAAGCGCGGAACGGGGTGGGCAGAGGGACCAAGGAGGCAGCGGCTGCGCCCGCCGGCGGCCCTGCTCACCTTCCCCGTGGTGCAGGGCTGCGGGGCTCAGCGCGGCGGCGGAGCGGGCGGCGGGGACACCCCGCAGCAGCCCGGGCGCGGAGGCACCGACCGACAGCAGCACCGTGAGGGCGGCGGCGGCCGGCGGGGCAGAGGGCGCCGCCATCGCTGCCCCGCGCGCCCGCCGCTTCCGGCCGCCGGCGGAAGGCCTGGCCGTTACCGTGGCAACAGGAGGCGCTGTGGGGTCGTTACCGTGGAGACGGGGGTCGCGCTCTCGCTCTCTCTCCCTCCTCCCCCTTTTGGATTTTTATTTGATTATTGTTATCTTTTCCCTGTTCAGAAGGGGAAATTATCGTAGCCAGAGGTGTGAGGTCTCGCTGGGAGCCCGCCCAGGGCTGGGTTATAGCGGGGTGTTCCCTCATGGGGCTGCCCCAGGGTGTGGGAGGCCCATCTAGACCCGTGCGGCCGCTACTGCCTCGAGCCACGGGGTCTGGCTGCTGGGAATCAGAGAATCAATCAGGCTGGAAAAGATCTCTGGGATCACCGAGTCCAACCCGTGGCCAATGAACACCACCATCTCAATTAGACCAGAGCACTGTGTGCCACATTCAGTGCTTCCATAAACACCTCCAGAGATGGGGACTCCACCACTACCCTGGGCAGCCCCTTCCGATGTCTTATCACCCTTTCTGTGAAGGAATTCCTCCTCATGTTCAGCCTGCAGTGATGCAGTTTAAGACTGTGTCCTCTCACCCTGTCCCTTGGAGCACACCTGGCTACAACCTCCGGAAAGATAATTGTGAGCACAACAAGGTCCCCTCTGAGCCTCCTGTTCTCCAGGCTGAGCCCTCCAGGCTCCCTCAGCCTCTCCTGGGGTTCCAGACTTTCCCCCAGCTCTGTTCCCTTCTCTGGACACGCTCCAGCCCCTCAATGTCCTTCCTGAATTGAGGGTCCCAGAACTGGACGTGGGACTCGAGGGCTGAGTGTTTCCCTGCAGGTGTGATGGGTGAAGGTGGACAGGACAGTCCACACCACAGCTGCTCCTGCCCTGTTCGTACCAAAAACCTGTGTGAGGTTTGTATTATGTGGCCTGTCTGCCTTCGATGCCCCAGAATGTTGGCTTCATCGTTTGGCCAGCTCTAGGCAGGTCTAGGAGAGGAACTGGCAGCTCAAAATTGAAGATACCAAACTTCTTGCAGGTCTCGTGGACGTAAGGAGATGATGAAGTAGGGAGAAGTGTAAATCTGCCCTGTGGTCATGACCATTGGCTAGCTTTATACAATTAGCACTAACCACATTGAACTTGTAGCTGGGGATGGAGCTGTGGATATTATAGTACAAAAAGAGAATATTTGCACAAAAAGAGAAAATTGTACATCCCACCTGGACGTGTTCCTGTGTCACCTGCTCTAGGTGACGCTGCCTTGGCAGGGGGGTTGGTCTGGGTGATCTGCAGAGGGCACTTCTAACCCTAAGGGATCCTGTGAGCTCTGCTGTGTGCCCACACAGTCTGGCTGCTGGTTCACAGAATCCCAGAAGGGTTTGGATTGCCTTCAAAGGGACCTTAGAGGCCACCACCGTGTGAGGTCTCATTTATACAAGAAGGATCAGAAAAAACCCACCTTTCCACACCACCTCTGATTTTCCAATGTGGAGAAGGATTTGAAGCAGCTGAGATCATTTCTAGCCCAGGGGAAAGAGCAGAGGGTTGAAGGGTTGATGTTTTTCCACATCTCAGCTTCGAAGTTTTTGGTTGGGACCATAGCACAGATCTATCAGCAGGCAAACAGACATGTAAGCCTGAAACTTTCTAAATTAATTCTATTTTCCACTTCTGAGAAGCCTTCAGTCCTTGAGGAATGCACAAACACCTAGAGGCTCTACTTAGAGCAAAAGAGCCCCCACATCCCCTGGCTAGGGAGCTTTGTTTGGGATCTGCCCTAATCCCAAAATTGCACAGGCAGCCTTTGTGAGGTCCCAGGTTGTTGCAAAAAGGCTCATGGGGCAGTGGAAGACATCGTGGCTGGAGGAGATGAAGTTTCTCCAGGAGAAACCTTAAGACAGGCTGGGAGCTCAACCGTTCTCTTTTTCTTTTTTCTTTTTCTCTCTCTCTCTCTCTTTTTTTTTTTTCTCTTTAATTAATCATTCCAGTCACCGCTTGTTTTGCAGAAACTTATTTTCGGCTGTGGCAGTGGGATTTGCCTCCTGCTGCTACGCCCAGGGGGGAAGAAGCAGCCCAACTTCTCTGCAAATCTGCTCAAACCATTCAGCTGAAATCAGAGAAGGCTCCTTGCTGCCTTTAAAATTAAAAACACAGGGTAAAACCTCACTGTTCTCTGGGTGCCTGTGCAGACTGTCCCTAGAGAGAGAGGCAACTGCTAACTTCCCAACTCTCACAAGAAGGTAGTTTGATGTGAAACAAGAAATAAGACTTCTAAAAATAATCAGATTAAATAATCAGCGTTGCTTTTGCTGGTTTCTCAGTTCAACACTCTTCTCCTCTCTGAACCAAACTCTCACGTTTCACAGAAGTGGCTCCCAAGATCATGACCCTCTCCCTTTCTTTGGAAAACCACTCTCCAAGTTGATATTGGCTTTTTAGGCTACTCAGAGACGTTAACAAACCTCTCTGGTTTTTCTTTAGGACCCAGATTTTGGATGTTTTCTCTTAACTCCATTTAGCATCTGCTACAAATGGTGATGCACAAATGGGGTACTGAGAGGAATAGGGGGGCTGCCAGTGCGGAAAGCCGGGCGTGCAACCCCCCCATTTCCCTCTGCGCAGCCTGATCATGCCGTGTACATTTACTAATTAAATTAATCTAATCCTTTGACGCGATCCCCGCTGTGCCCGCACAGCCTCGCACCCCCTCTCCTTGGTACAACCCCCCCCCCCCCGCCCGCCGTACCTTGGCACGGCCCTGCTCCCCCCCATTCCCCCCCCCGCTTCCCCAGCCGGTGGTAGGCGCCGCGCGCGCTGATTGGCCGCCCTGCCCCGCAGTCCGCGCGAGCTGCGGGTGCCTCAGTGTGCGCGCGGCCGGCGCGGCGGGCGGGTCGGTCCCTGCGCTCCTTCCATTCCCTCCGCCCCTCGGCGCCGCCGCCATGGCTTCGGGTAGGTGCCGCCAGCCCCGCCGAGCTCAGCGGGCGGCGGCGGCTCCGCTTCCCGCCGCCGAGCAGCGGGCGCGGTGGGGCGCGGGAGGGCGGGCGGCGCGAGCGCCATGTGGCGCATGTGGGGAAAGGCCGCGGCCATGTTGCGGGGGACGCGCCCGCTTTTTCCCTCACGCCCCCCCCCCCCCCCCAAATCCCCCTGCGCTCGGTGAGGGGGAGGGGAGCCACGCCCCCGCCGGTGGCCCCCGTGGGCACGCCCATTCGGCCGAGGCCACGCCCCCTCCCCGGGGAGCCCCGCTGCGCGAGCCGCTCGGGTCACGCCCCTTTGGGCGCGGGGGCGTGGCCTGGCGGGCGCGCCCCCCACCCGTGTCGCAGTGGGGGGGCCGTGGGGTCCCTTTGGGGTCTTGTGCTCGGTTTGTGTATGGGGTGTAGCCCCCCCATTTTGGGGTCTAGGCCCCCATGTGGGAGCCCCCCGTTTGGGCTCTGCCACAGCCCCTCCAGTGTGACGTCTGGACCTCATTTTGGTTCATACTTCCCAGTGTAGGCCCTCCCGCCTCGGGTTGCGTACCCTCTCGTGTGTGAGATCTGGGCCCGATTTTGGTTCATGCCCCTCACTGTAGGCTCCCCCCACTTTTGGGTTGTGTACCCTTCCCCCCGGTGTGAGATGGAAGCCCTTTTGGGTCACAGCCCTTTCCTTGCGTGGACCCCGACTCTGGGTTGTGGTTTCCCCCCACACCCCATCCCGCTGTGAGATATGGATCACCTTTGGGTTGTGCCCCTCTGCATAACATGGTTTTTGTGCTTCCCCTTTGGATCAGCAGCCCCCCGTGGAATGCAGGCACCCCCTCCCTTGGGTCTTGCTCCTCTTTAGCACGGGAAATGCCCTCCCCACCCCGCAGCAGGGGAGCCACCTTTGTGTCCCACTGTGTGCTGCCTCTGCTCTGCCCTCTGTGCTCTTCACACAGGCTGAAGTGGGGGGCTTTACACCCCCTGCTGTGGGCTTAAACCCCTCCTGGCTGGGATTGTTTTCCAGCGGGGGCTTTAGTTGAGCACAGAAGCAGGATCCCCTCTCCCGGGTGACCTGACACAGCCCAGCTTCTCCTGGGGCCTCCCCAAGCACAGTGTGCTGTTTCTCCATCCCCTTTGAGGTGCGGATTGTTGGGTCCCCGGGCAGTGCTGCCCCTGTGAAGCCTTGGCTAGGTGTGGATACTCGTGTATCCCGGAGTGGGAGGAGGAATTCCAAGGCTGGCCGTGCTTTGTGGAGCGAGCCATGTTTTGTTGTGGTCGAGCCATTTTGGCGTTGTCTCGTGCTGCCTGTGTGAGTGATAGACAATACAAACAAAGCCAGGGCTGGGAAAGGAATCCTTTCATTCAAGAGCAGTTATGAACCAGGAAATGTGTCCTAAGGTACTAAAATTAATCCAAATCACGAATTTTTCTGCTAAATGAATAAAGCTTGGTGGTAAACTACATCCACTTCCCCCCATCTGTCAGCTGCTGACCAGTCAAACCACCTGAGTGTCTCCCCTGTTTTTAGTGATGTTCAAACATGAGGTTCTTTTTCTTTGGAGGATACTTAGAGGCAATGCTGCTTCTTTATATGGATTGCTTCATCAGACAACCTCAGTTTTCAAATGTACACAGCAGATTGTTGAGAGGAATAAACCCCCTGAGTAGTGCAAGGTGATTAGGCTGCTGTGTCCCACTTCATCAACAGGAAATCTTTCCAAGGACTTTTTAAACATTAAAAAAAAAAAAAAAAAAGTAGGAATTTCCAGAATAAACTGTTATTTCCAAAATTCCTTACAGACTCTTGTCCCCGTTGACCCCACGAAAATAAATCGATCAGAAGGTTGTAAGAGGTCCAGCAGAGGATGTATAAATAAAGGAAGTTCCTCTGATTGCATGTTTTCATATTTTACAGGCTTCTTATTTGGTTGCTTTCATTTTTTTTTTCCAAAATGTTGTGGTTTGGTGGAAGTTTGTTCAGAAGAAACCTAGGAGGTTAAGTGCAGTTCTTAAATTTATAGCTAGTTACATCCTTACGCAAGATTTTTCTGATACAACTGTTAATATTCTTTAATTAGCAGCATTAATGGCATATAAATGTTAGAGTTAAACCACAACCGTGTTTAACGGTGTGGTTTCCTATTTAACAGTAATCTTCATGATAATTTAAATGGAACCTGTGTAAAAATTTTACCTTACCCCTTAAAAACAAACTAGAATTGCACCTCTGTATTGTGTTTTAATTGCTTTTCAATATGAAAAAGCAATGAAATATTTTTGCAGCAATGTGAAAGGAGGAAAAATTCGCATCTAAGTGAAGCTGCTTCATAGGACATGTGAAATTTAACCTCCTTTCATCTCGTGTTAGGGTTTGGTAAATGTTTCTGTTACAGAATATGACACTTGATACTTTGTGTTTGCTTTGAGGAGATACTTTACAATTAAAAATGCAGCTTTGTGTCTGAATATCTCAGATATTCAGATACCCCCCTATCTCACATCCATCACCTCAGGTGATGCCCTCATCAAAGCTCTGGTTAAGTGTCTGTGTAACCACTGGCAGGGTTGGATTTATAGCCTGCTGAGGGAGGTGTAATGAGCAGATTCGGCAATCTGATGAGTGTTCTGATTGGAAAATGGTTGCAGTCATTTATGACATTTACCCTGCCTTGTAATTAATTCTCATTGTCAGCATTTTAGGCACTTCTGGGGATAAAGGCTGGAGAGAGAATGTGGGGGAAAGGGTGACATTGGGGATGAGAAGTTCCTAATAGATTTTATTAGACCATGGCACAAGAGTATTTTTTACGAATTCTCGGAGCGATTGTAGAGAAAAATTGCAGGGCTCACCCAGAATGTTTGCGGGATTTCAAGCAGTTTGAGGCTCCTGCCCATGAAGTGAGATGGATGGACCCTGGGCAGTGCAGGGGCTGGAAGGGCACGGAGCAGAGTGGGATGTGAGGACCCTCTGCAGGGCTGGGATAGGGATGGATGTGAGGCTGATGAAGCAGAGTGTGTGTGTTCTGTGTGCTGCAGCTGTCACGTGCTGCTGAGCTCTCAGCTGGCTTTTTCCTCTTGCAGTATGAGCAGAGGGAAGTGTCGTGGCTCCTCCATCCCTGATTTTTCATCTCCCATTCTGCCTGCATTTGTGCCCTTTAGCTCAGCAGAGCATCCCAAAAAGGGGTTCAGCTGCACTGGCCTACTTAGTTTTGCTTGATTAATTAAGCTGCTGCATTTTGCTCATTGATGATGGCACTATACTCTATAGCCATTAGAGGGGTTGTACAGTGCTGGGTGTTGGAAAAGACTCCTTGAAAACAGAATTCAGATCCTTCAAAAGGGACATTTCCAAGTGTGTGATGTCCCCCACACCCTGTGCTGCTGTCATTCCAGTCTTGATGTTTTCTCCTTTGTTAATAAAAAGGAGGCTTCATTCTGCAGGGATAATAGTTGTAATATCCAGTGTACTTGAACTTTTCTCCCCCTCCCCAAATTTTCCCCTCTGGTAAGTAGAGACTAAAATGTTCGTTGGAAATTCTCAATATGACTTATTTCTTCTTCTAGATTCTGGAAGTTACAGTCAGTCTGGGGGCCAGCAGAGGTATGTGAGGATTTTTGTTTTGCTGTTAGCAATTACATCTGCAAACTAAAAGACCATTTTGTATTCCCAGCATGATGACTGATTGTTCAGGGTAGAGTGTTGATAGGTTTTTGGAATTAAGGATGCAGAAAGCTTGCACCTGGGCCTCTCTCAAGATGTCTTACAAAACATGAGAAATCAGTCTGTGTTCCTGAAAAGAAGAAAATAATCTTGTAATGTAAATGAACGTAAATTGGAATGACATCTTGTAATAGTAAGAACTTTTGAAATGACATGAATATAGAGAAATACTTTTCCTGTGACTGCCTTAAGCTGTTCACTAAGATTTTAGCTAAAGGTTATATTTGTTATATGGCCCAAGGCTGCCAGGCATGTTTTCATCAGTGAGACAAGTGTTTTTATGGAAGTATAAAAATCATGGTTGATGCTGCCTGTGCTAATGAAGATCATGAGGTTTTGTGCATGTAGCACTGCCTGAGTTTGGGTTTGTATCTAAGTATGATGAATTTCAGCACCTGCTTCTTCTGTCAGTTCATGAAGGCTTAAAGAGGCAGAATAATGAGTAAGTATAATATAAAATTACAGCAAATCCAGGTTTCATGTACTTAAAATTCATATTTGAAACACAGCAGAAATTAAAGTAAGCTCTTCTGACTTCTGACAGTCAACCATTAATTCATTGTTGCCGTTTTTATATGCCTGGAACTGCAGTACTTTGATTAAACACCTATTTTGGAATAAGGAGAAGCTTAGAGATACCAAAAATACCTTTACTTTCCAACCTGTGTGGAGGACACTCGAAGCATTTCCTAAATGCATTTTTCTCTTCCAGCTACTCATCCTATGGCAATCAGAGCAGTCAGAATTATGGACAAGGACAGGTATGTTGAAAAAAACATTGTGGCTTTCAAAGCAGATGTTCCTTGAGTGAAAATAATTGTTCCTGGGCCAGGAAGAATTCCAGTCTCAGCTGTGCTTGATGTTTGCCCTTGTGTCTAGCCAAGGAAAACTGTAATTTACTGCTGTGGAAGTTACACTTATTTGAGTACATTCTTGAAATTACAGGGATATTCTGGTTATGGGCAGAGTGGAGACAATTCCTCCTATGGACAGAACTATGGAAGCTATCATGGGAACTATGGACAAAATCAATCAGGTTTGGCTAGCTTGTTACATTCATTGGCAGGATTTATAAGGTGAATATTGACTAAAAATTCTCTTCCTCCATTTCCAGGTTATGGACAAGATTCCCAGGGCTATGATGATGAATCCAGTTATGAAAATCAGAATCAGAGCTCATACAACCAGCAGTCCTATGGCAGCCAGGGGCAGCAGAAAGGCTCATCCAGAGGGTAAGGAAGCTGACTTTACCACTATCTATTTAAAGTATTGTCTACTTGTTGTGTATTCTTAACTAGAGCTACAATGTATTTCTTGCTAACATTGCTGAGAAAAAGACAAATATTTGAGGATCTGCATCCTTGAAACATTTTTATAACCTGCTGAGGGAGGTTATGAAATTAATTTGCAGCATTAATTTCTGAATGTCTGAAATAATGTCTGAAAGGACAGGAGGTACAGAAAGAATATTTCTTTTTATAAGAAGGATGGGTGAAGTTGTTTTGAAGTCAAGCTGTATGGTGACATACACTTTTTGAAAGACTTTGGATCGTGGCTACAATGGAGAATGGACTTGGCAGAGTGTTTTGATTAGGAGAAAGACCTATCAAATCCCTCTCCAATCACATTCTTTTGTATAAACTTACAGTGCTCTTTTATTAACTTCGAATAAGCTCTTAGCAAGGGAACTCTTAGCTGCTCTCAGATTGCAGGCTGCTTATCTGGCTCAGAATGCCTTTTCTTGAAAGGGAAAGGATTCAGAAATGTCCTTTAAGAATTATGTTTTGGTTTTCCAACTAAGTGGAGTTCTCAGAACATCGTGGGTTTATATCTTCATCAGGAAATTAAATGGGCACATGCATGCTGCACTCTGCTATTGCAAATGTATTTTACTTGTGATGTTGTATTGGATTCAGTTTCAGGAGGATTAATGATACAACTTTGAGAGTTTGTTGGAAAATACAACCTAACTTCTCAGAATGGCTTAAAAGGCCACTTAATGCTAGAATACCTTCAGTGTCTGCTTTACAAGCTTTGTGCCTCCACCCCGAGGTTACTGCTAGTGTTAGAGCTTTACTGAGGATCATGTGACCTCTTTTAGATACTCTGTTGAGTAGTAAACCTCATTCTTGTGTCCAAGGTCCAAATGGTTTTGTATTTTTTGCAAGGTGATAAAACAATCTAGGCTTGAGCAAACCTCTACTTGGTTTCTGGTTTTGTAGTTCATACAAAACATTTTCATATTAAAAAAAAAATCTTAATCTGCCAGCAATAGATGCCTTCACTCAGATTTTATTTTTGCTTCCATAACAAAGGCAGGTCCACAATTAAGCTTTGTTTTGCTTTGTTTTCTGAGTATTTGTGAGAACTGTGCAGAGTTAATAATGTAGTTTTTAACTCTGTAGATGTTCAGTAGAATAAAAACACAGCACGTAAGTCCTCCAACCAGTTGAGATCTAGAAAATGAAGAGAAGACCTTGACGGGAAGCCTCTCAGTGTAGAGAGGCTGTAATAAATAAGGAGAAGGTAGCAGCTTTGAAGAAGGTGGCCACAAAACTGCAGCTGTCACATCCTAGCGGAGCCAAGGGAAGGCAGCAAATAGTGGATGCTTTCAAAAATGCTTCCTTTGTTGGTAAAGGTGCGATGGCTAAGGCAGAGCTGACTTTTTTGAAGTGAAGATAATAACAAAAATCTTCACAAGCTGTTTACCACTGGGATTAGCAAGGTTAAAGCTGAGATCTAGGCTAGAAGTGGGGGAGAGCAGATTAAATGGTATTTACACAGATGGGATATTTTGGGATTGCTTTAACCCAGTGCACTGGATCTGAAAGTGCTTTGAAAAGCTGGTGGAAACTTTCTGGAGGCTCTTGTATTTTTTTTTTTTCCTTTTTCTGATATACTTTCACTAGCAAGTAAGATTCCCAAAGACTAGAAGGTGGCGGATCTAGTGCCTCATCAAAAAAGGGTAGAAGCAGGGAGGGGGAAGAGAAGAAAGGGTGGAAGAAGTCAGAGATTCTTTTCAGTTACTGAAAAAATAAGACAGCTAAGGCACTACTAAGTACCTGGGGGGAAACAAAGGAATGAGTAACAACCAGTGTTCCCTGGATGCAATTTATTCCTCATAAATCTATATTATGCCTTGCTGTGAAAGGCTAAGAGAACTATTCTCTCATCTATCTAGATTTTCAAAATGCTTCAGTTTCTGCTTCATATGCTGAAGTAGTTTAGGCAAGTGTGGTGTAGGTGAGATTCCCTTGTGGTTGCTCTGAAGTTATTAATCTTAATCTTAGAGAAGATTTATGACTCCCTCTTGGAATGTAGAGCTGTTTTTGCATTGTGTTGGAGTATTGTGGATGTGACAGTGGTCAGTGTTTCTGATGAGAGTTGCTGGGATAGTGTAGATGGCACTGAAGTGAGAAGAAGCACAGATATGTTACCAGAACAGTTAGAAAAATTCTTGATAAATTGTAGGGTGCCCAGAAGAAGAGAGGTTGCAATTCAGTAAAAGCCAAATGTTGGAATTTTTTAGGCAGCAAGTCTCAGCTGCACTGTACAGCATGAGCACTGAGGCTTTGGCCTGCAGGTGCAGAGGGAAGGATTTGGTCTTTAGCAGGTCACAGACTTTCCATCAGCTGTGGATGGTACTGGGAGAAGGGGAAAAGCAAATGTTGGACTGGGCCATGTGAGGGGAGTGATGCTCCTAAGTTATGTAATGAGGTAACTGCAATTAGGACATTTTAGCAACATCACCAATTTTCAGCTGTTAATTTGTTCTCTGCTCTGCGAACATTTAGCTATTAATTCAAATTCTGTTTGTTTTAAGTGGAAGAGGCTCTTATGAACAAAAGTCAAACTATGGTCAGCACCAAAGCTCTTATGACCAGCAGTCAAGCTATGGACAAAACCAAGACTCTTACGACCAGCAGTCGAGCTCCTATGACCAGCAGTCGGGCTATGGCCACCAAGGCTCCTATGACCAGCAGTCAGGCTATGGCCACCAGAGCTCTTATGACCAAAAGTCAGGCTATAACCAGCACCAAAGCTCATACGGCCACTCCCAGCAATCCTACCAGTCTCAGAAGGGAAGCTATAGCCACAACAACCAAGGTAAAATTCACAGCTTGAATTGGGTATTGGTTAATAAAATTGAGCAGAAGCTCTGTGAAATGGTTGGATTTCCTTCTGCAGGCAGTTGATTTGATAAATGGTTAAATTGTTTTCCATGTTGATATTCATGGGGGCTGTTTTATTTGTTAAGACTTTCAAAAGTTATATTATAGGGAGATTGAAATCTCTTGGGGTCCCAAAACGGTTGTATTTAAGTATGTTAGATCAACCTTGCAGAGTCTCTGTCCATGAGTTCTGCAAATTCTAGATGGAATTTTTTTCCCAAGCTATTTTGAACTCTCTTCCTGCACGAAGGTGACATGTCTTGTTCAGCCATGAGGAGCTTTTGCACTTCACATTCCAGCTTTATGCTGTGTAGGTGAATTGTGAGATAGAAGGAGAAGTTTAAGATGGAGCCTTTTTTTCTGCATTAGCTTCACACCAGCAGCACAACCCACTCTATTTATCCTTGTTCTGTCTTCGGTGATGTCTTTTGCAAGCTGGGAGGGCTGTATGGAAGTCCAATGGGAAAAGTGTATTTTAGACAAGATGTGTTTAATGTTTGGAAAAGGGAGTGTAATTACAGAGTGTTTTCTACATTCTGATATTCTCTGTGACCCTGGGAGCCAAGGGAGATAATGGAGCAAAGTTTGGTTTGTTTTTTTTCTCCTTTTTGGCACAGAGCATGCATGTCAGAGAGATTTAGGAGTTGATAGATCTCAGATGTAAATGGCAGAGTTAATGAAGAGGAGGTGGGAATTGCAGGGTGTGAATTTTCCCTGTGCTGCAGTTTGCACGACAATTGATTTTTTGTTTTTGGTTTGCCTCATTCTCTCAGATGATCGCCGTGAAAAGAGCAGGTATGGAGAAGATAATAGAGGATATGGCGGGTCACAGGGAGGAGGTAGAGGGGGATATGACATGGATGGAAGAGGTCATATGTCTGGATATAGGTAAGTGATCTCATTCCAGTGCCTGCAGCTCCTTACCCTTGTTTCCTATTATTTAGCTGGTTTTCGTTTTTGTTTATTATTACGTCTGTTCCTAAGGTGGTTCAGGTTTAGATTTCCAAAACTGAAAGGTTTCTAAAATTAAACCTCTCTGCACTGCACAGAAATGGGTTTTGCCTAGGGGAGCAGCTTTTAGATTCACATAGATTGAGACCAAGCATTTGGTTGTTTTGACACACAGCTGCATTTTATTTGCATGAGTTGTAATACAAAAACTGCCTCAGCCCATCTCTTGTTGTCAGTGACGAGAAAACCAACAGCCAGTGATTGAGAAAAATGTATAAAATTCTTACCTAAGGTAGCTCACATTTTATCAGTGAAGTGTTTTGGCCTTGAATAATTTAGTAGTAACATCACTTGTTCTTTGTTGCTTTTTCTCAGTTTTAAACTTCTATTAAAATACACATCTTTTGTTATTGATTTGTCAGTCTAAACACGTTTATTTTGGGTAGATCTGAAATACTAACAATGCTGCCACCCCTTTCCCCATTGCCTTAGGCCCTGTACTGTCAAGAAAATTTATGCACATATTTAATTCTGTGCTTGCAGATGATTTCATGCAGAGGTCTGTGATTAGGACCTTGGCTTTAAAGCCTACTGAATTAAACATATGACATATTATTTATTAATAACTCACACAACTGGCTCCCCTTTGTGTCCCTCTGAGTGGTTGGAGGTGCAGAGGGCTCACTGATGCAGGGCAGGAATGTTGAAGCTTCCAGAGAGCTTTGAGGTGTTGCTTGTCAGCACCACTTATCCTTCAAAAGGCTGCACAGCTCTGGGTTATTCCTAAACTCCTGATGAACAACTCTATAATTATACAGTATTTGCTGTTGGAACTGATCTGATTTAAATAAAATAATCCACTAGTTGGTTATTTTTAAAGGTATTTATTTAAATGGTATTTAAACTCTGTCTGCTTCTGAGATGCTCCTAAATTGTACTTAATGGCTTGTTTATAACGATGTAGGAGGATCTTCCCTCTTCTAATTAGGTATGGTAGCACAATTAGAAAATCACATGAGTGTTATTTTATGTTTGCTGGGGTTTTATATAACATAAACCTAATGCATATTTTTCTGTAATATTTTTATAATAAAGACAAATTTATATACTAAAAATAAACATAAATATACATAGCAAAGAATTCTATAATATATAGGACCTCGCATAAAACAAAAATAACAAGCAAAATAATTTCTAAGTTAATTTTAATTTTCAGTTAAAACTAAACTTTTTTTTAAAATTAGATTTTCTTTGTGGATGAGGATTTTCCATATTCCTGTGTTAAAAAACTGTTTTTTTAAAAAAAAAATCTTTATAGCCAAGCCCTTTCCAATAATAGCAATGAATGTGAGCTTCAAAAAACACCCTGCTGATAGATTTTGTCACTTTGAAACAAACTTGGGTCTTTGCAAGATGAAGTCAAATGTATCAGTGTCTGTGAAAATAAAGCCTCTTGCCATATTTTTCCAAAATGTAAGGAAACTTTTGCTCACACATCCATGTAGATCATGGAGCTTCACTGAACTGGGAAACCAAAAGAAGGGAAAGAGGGGAAGTGGAGGAAAATTCAGGGAAGTGGCAGCATTTATTAGGAATTCTGTGTGCTTCTGTTAAGTGTTGTGGGCTTCATTGGTATTTTTGTGGAAATTTTCTGGAACTACAGTGTCACGTATCTTTATTCAGTCTTTTTGCATAACTGTGGCAGAGGATTCTCCTTCTGACATGTATTTTACCGGCCGTGCTTATTAGAAAAGTCTAAAAGATTAAATTAAATAACAAACTCTATAATGAAGGGGAAAATAACTTGTAATAAGGTAAGAAATCATGTTCAGTCCTGTGAAAATGTGGGGTTTAAGGGTAGGGGTTCTTTGGAGGGCTTATATTCTTGGGTTTCTCATATTTATTTATCTTATTTAGATCTCCTATTTATTTTTTTTTTAGAAAATACATGTAGAAATATCAGGTTGATCTGCAGTAGCCACCATTTTCAGTTGTTTTGGTCCCTTTTTAATGCCAAACTGTGAAAATTCCATAGCCATCAGGAGATAATTTAAAATCTTGTCTGCACAGATACTTTAACGATGCTGTAATCACAGAATTCCAGAATGGTTTTGGGTTGGAAGTGACCTCAAAAATCACCTTGTTCCACCCTCTGCCATGGACAGGGACACCTTCCACTATCCCAGAGTGCTCAGAGCTCCATCCAGCCTGGTCCTGAACACTTCTGGGGATGGAATATTATTAATGGAGGCTTTGACTTTTATAGTGCTTAGAAAATGACATGTAAAAATTGCTGCTTGACTTCACAAATTAATATCAAATATGAGACCACAATGAATAAATCTCTTATTCTTAGCTAATTATAATTCTTCCTTGAGTGACATTTAGACACAGGGAGAACTTGATGCAGCTTTAGAGGTGTAGTTTTAATATGAAAACCAGAAGGACTTGGCCGTGTCCTGTACTGAATGCTTTCAGCACTCATTTTTCTTTTGTGCCTGTGGAAAGTCACCCAGTACTGAGAAGAAAATATCTTTTGAGAAATTCCTGTTCAGTTTTCTTAGCTGGTATTAGTCCAGTAAAGAACTCACATTTTGTCGTGTGTTATAAGTTCACATTTTAGTTTTAATAGCTTAGGTTTCAGAATTATCCTTGAGATTTTTTTTTAAATGGTTTTGAATTGTATCTTTTGGGGTTTTAGTAGAATTTCCCCATGCTATTGTTTTGAAGCTTGAAAAATTGATGATCTCACTAATTTTTATTCTGACTAAGAAGTCAAATATTTCCCTTTTCTTCATAGTAGAAGAGTGTCATCTTTTGGTTAGAAAGCAGGAACAGCAGGTCTTGAGAATGCATAGTTTTACTTTAAGATATTCACCCAAGCTTTTTGGAGTCCTCGTCTGAAAAACAAGAATTAATGGTTACTGTGGCTGAGGGACTCAATTGTTTTGGTTAAAGCTGTAAGTGGGAAACACAGGAGCAGACAAAGCAGGTGAGAGAAGCTTTGCTCAGCTCACAGACTGTGCTGGAGGAACCACAGGCATGCAGTTCAGAAAGGATTTACCATTGTGTTAGGATTTGTCATAGAAATCCTGATTTTGCTCAGCATAGAGCATTTTTTATCTCTTGTGCAGATTTATGGTGACCTACTATAAACAAAAGCTACCTATGCAGCCTAATTGTTGTATCAGCTATTAGGAGTGGGAATTAGTGTGATATAAATGAACTACAGCATAGTGCAGATGTGTTTTACAACTGTGGTTTGTGTTCAGAATTAATATTTTGATTTGTAACGGATATGCTTGAGTTTAGCCTTTTGGAGACTTAGGAAAAATGTGAACAGAGGCAATAAATACAAGCAAGGGAAAAAACCCCATCTGTCAGTAACTGTTGGTGCACTAAATATTCTTCTCTTGTTTGTAAAATACACTCTTAGGTGTTAGGGACACACTTGGTGAGACAGCTACACGTTGGAGACTGAAATTTGGTCCCTGAATTCTTGGTGCTGCTTCTGCCAGTATCTGATATTTATAAAACTGCATTTCTTGTGTGTTGAGCTCCCCATATTACCTGTACTTCAATTTAAAGAGCTCTTCCCAGCTGGATTAAGCAATATCCAGATGAAGTCCAGTTACAGACTCGAAGGGGATGATAAATCTGTGATTGAATATGGGGTGAAAAGAACAGCTGAGCACTTCTCTTTCATAGCAACGAGTTCACACACCGTGTGGTGCCTTGTCACATTCTGGCTGCCTGCAGTTCAGCCTCTTATTTATTGCCTTAGCCAGTGGCACTGCTGAATTTTAACTGCCTGTTCATGTTTCTAACATAGGATATTAAGACTCCAGAGTCCATCTGGTCACACATCTCTGAGGTTTGTGTGCAGACCTGGTAAAGCAGTGGGCTGTGTAATGCTGCAGTTGTATTTTCCACATGTTTTATGACAATAATGTGGGAACTAATTCAGTTCTGAGGTTGAATTTTGGGTCTCAGTGAGGGGTAAATCTGAGACTGTGGCATCAGCTGCTTGCAGTTTCTGTGTTTGACTTGCTGCAGGATATCTGCCTGATCCCAGGGAATCTTGGCTAGCTTTGCCCAGCAATTGCAGGAAGGTAACAAACTGCAGCTTCATAAATCACATATCAAATGCCACATAAAAATGTAGGAAAGCATTCATCCATCATCAAAGGTTGTTCCAGATTTTTGTTGGGTTGGTCATGTGAGACTAAGCAGAAGACAACATGCTGAGGCATACTTGGGCAAAAACGTATTTCTGTAGACACTAATTTAAAAACTAATTAAAATTACTGATTGCACTCATTAGTGCAGGGTGCAGAACTGCTGCATTACAGAATTAAGGCATTGGACTGTGACTTCCTTTACATTTCCCATATTCAACTCCAACTTCTCAGGATTATGGTGCACACATTTTCACCCCAGCATCCTACAAAACCCTCACTTCCAGCAAAATCCTGGTTGTGTTGACACAAACTTACTTTGTGTAAGACTTTAGATTGTTGGGATTTTCTAACTGCCACAGTCTTCCACATCAGAAAATGTATTTGTTCTGGATATTGCTGTCCTGATGAGCTGGGACCATAATCTGGGGTTGGAAAATTTTAATAACATTTACATGGTTGGTATTACTCACTGTTGTTGTTTATGAGTTAAAATCCCAGAAAAACAGGCATCCTTCTAAAAATTGTTGTGTCATAATGAAGTTTTTTTTTTAGCTGAAGTGAATTGGAGGTGGCAGAAAGGTATTTACAGTAAATTTTATCATCACCATTGTGTTTTTAATCATCAGTCCTTCAAAACAGACAGCCTTGAATAAAGGCCAGCACTGATGCTGCATGTAAAATCTTTAATGAGCAGAATGAATTAATGAATAAATGACACTGCATTTTAGCATTCAGATTTCTTCTGTGGTACAGCAATAAAATTTACAGCAAAATTTTATTTTAAGAAAAGTTCCAGTAAAAGTGATATCTGTTGTGCCAAACTGTCCCAGAATGTCAGTCACCCTCCAAAGGGTGTCTCTTAATCCCGGTTTGATAATAACCTGTTGAAACCTTATTTGGTCCTCACTTTGGGCACATTTTCTCTCATAAATGTTAAGTATCAGCAGCTTCCATTTCTGACTTTCTGTTTGCTGTGACAGATGGACAGAGTGCCAAAGAAATGACTCCCTAATTTTACTTCATTGCCTTTTGGTGGGTGCTTGTGTGCCCTGTTTGGACTCTGATGTGTGAGCAGACAGATAGAATTAACACCTGCAGTGGTTTCTAGTCACAGAGTGCTTTGGTGAGGAGGCACAATAGCTCCAGAGGCTGGAGATATTTCGCTGCAGCAGGTTTGAGCTCACACTGCCTTTATCCTGGTGAGAAAGCTCTTGGGATTAGGTGATCCTGCCTGCTTTTGAGGCAGCTGTGTCCCTCAGGACGAGGAGGACAAGCAGGCAGTTGTACATTGGAAGCATGAGATTGGCCTTCTGACATTTGGTTATTGACTTTCTAAAAAAAATCCAGTGGTTGTATTTTTCCTGAAGGCTCTGAGTATTGATTATCTTGTGTTCATAACATGGATGCAATTAAAAATGCTGTTGTGAAAAATCCTTCCAGTACAAACCTTTCCAGTGGAAAAAAAAAAACCAACAAACAGTGAGGGTTTATTTTCATGCACATAATTGGAGGCATAACAACCTGTTTTAAATCCTCTTCTAACCTTTGAAAATTGATGTGTGTATTCTCTTAACTTGGTCTACATTTTGTGCCACAGGTTTCAGAATGAATGAAATAAAACTTCACGGCCTCTGCTTTTGAAGCTCACATACACACACACCTTCTCTGTAATGCCAAGTGCTGTAGTACAGTAGGTCCCCACAGAGCCTTGCTCAGAGAATGGCTCATTCTGCTAAATTATCCCCTCTATTATGAATGCATAACAATAGAGATTAATTTTAGCTCTTTTGACTTCCAGGAAAGTACTAAAGTACTAATTATTCCACAGTAGCAATTACATCTACAATTAAAGCCCACATTAATCTTCATGAAAATAACATTTTTTGCTTAAAACCCCAGTTATGAATAGCTGTTATTTTGGCTGATGGGACGGGAGAAAATATTGAACCAACCACATGTGTATGGGTTAGTTTAAAATACTCCTTAGGGCTTCTCTCCTCCAGTGCAGCACCCTGAGAGATTTTTTTTTCTTTGTAATTTAATCTCTGAACATGAATGGGTAGTGAGGAGAACGTAGACATGGTGCTTTAGCTGCCAGACAGTAATTCTCAACTTGTCATCAGTTAACTGTAGATTGAGCCTTGGGCTCAGCACATAGAGACTTAAGGAAGAAATCATTTCTTCAATTTTTCCTCTGCAGTGGTGGTGACCGTGGTGGCTTCAAAAATTACGGTGGTAAGTGCCGAGTATCCAAAAATGTTTCAGTGGAAATTCTTTATAAATCTAAAAGCCACCAATATCTTGTTACTATCTAGTAGAAGCATTATAGAGTTTTGGTGAGGCTGGTGTGTTCACGAGTTTTAATAGCCAAACTTGTAGCAATAAACTGGATTTTCTACTTTGTCAAATTGCATGAAAGAATTTGTGGAGACAGTGACGTTCACCGGATTATTTTTTTTCTTTTCTTTTTTTAATTTTTGTTACAATGCTTCTTAGAAAGGTACTAGAGGTAGAAAGAAAAAAAAAAGTGGGAAACTGCTTGGTGATGTGACAACCAGCATTTGCAAGCAAACACCAGCACAGCATCAGTGTGGCAACTGCCACATGCTGCAAGTTAAAGAACACGTTAACGTCCTACAGACACCTTCTGTTGAACGTTTAAATCTAAATATTCTCTAAATCTCTGGTTAATGTCTTAGATCTTAGATGCATTGCATACATTCTTTGTATATTTTCTTGTTGCTAAAAAAGTCACTTGAATGTGTCGTGCTAAAAATAGTCTTTTTTCTTTCTTTTTTTTTTTTTTTTTTTTTTTGTCAAACCCATATCATAGGTCAAAGGGATTATGGACCGAGATCAGATGCTGGTAAGGAAACAAGCCATGAGTGGGAGTGGATTGTAGCTCTTAGGTCACTGCTTTTAAAATGTTTGTCTAGAAAGATGGATGTGGCTGCAATTCCCATGGCTCAAAAGAAACCCAGCTAAAGCATGCCTTCCCTGAAAGAAATGTATTTCATTAAAGTGCATGTGAATTTTTGGATGTTAATGCAACAAGTAAGAATTTCCTGATGAATTCTGAATGTGCTTGAGCCAAGCAGCTGCTTTCACTGCCATCACACTTCTGCTAAGTTTGTGTTATTTAAAACACACACTGCTCTGGTGGGCTGGGATGCCCAGCTGCATGAATGTTGGGCGTGAGGCTGGTCAGCTGCCCAGTGTACTCAGTTGATGGTGTTAGCCTCAGAATTAAGCTCCTGCTCCTCTTTTATTTCACACAAAGTGTCTCTGGGATTTAAGGGTCTGCCACTGGGCAGCACAGAGCTGTGCTCAAAATATTGCTGCAGGTGCCTGTACAAAAGCACATGGTAAATGCAGCTTAATTTTCCGCAGATTCAGAGTCTGACAACTCTGATAACAACACCATCTTCGTGCAAGGACTGGGAGAGGACGTTTCAACAGATCAAGTGGCAGACTATTTCAAACAGATTGGGATCATAAAGGTATGTGAAATTGTGGGTCGGGAGGAAGGGAACTGGTGGAGCTGATGTACTGGAAACGTACTGGTATCATTCAAGGCAGAGTTCTCTCTGGCTCCCAGCAGTTGTAGATAATATTTTATCTGGGTTCCCAGCTGACAGCTCATTTGTAAGCTGGCAGCACTAGCACCTTTCTCCTAGTGACATTTAGATTGCTTTGTGTCTCTTCTTTAGTCTTTATAGCCCTGACACTCTATCCATTGTGCCACCCTCGTACTGCAGCATGTGTGCCTCTGTTCTGTGGCTGCTGCTTCTGGTTCTGCAATTCTAAATTAGGATTCTGTGCACTTGACCTCATTTTTTTGTTAAAACTGGGCCCATCATTACTTCATGGAGAACAGCCAGTCAGTATCCTTCAGTCAAATCCCTCTGTTTCTGCAGGCCAGCTCCAGGAGAATATTCTCACTAAAGATACTTAGTGTTACAGTTTATGCTCTGAACTGATTTCAGCAGTGTCTCTGCTATGCCAAGTGTACAACCTTTCTTTTCAGACCAACAAAAAGACTGGCAAACCCATGATAAATCTGTACACAGACAAGGATACTGGCAAGCCAAAGGGAGAAGCCACGGTGTCTTTTGATGACCCTCCTTCTGCTAAAGCAGCAATCGACTGGTTTGATGGTGGGTGAGAGTTACCTGTTCCTTTGGCTATTTATGAATCTAACAGGCAGTGGAAGAAGCAAATCAATTACCTTTTTGGAGGCCCAGTGCTTCTATTCATGTAGCTTTTTGGTTGGGTTTTTTGGTTTTGTTTTCAGAGTTTTTGGGTAGGTTATAGTTGGGGTTTTTTCTTAAACAAACACCTATATTTCATGATTTCTTGTGTGTATTGGATTTCTTCTCTTGTTTCATTAAACAGCAGATAGTGATTTAGACCCAAAATGCGCAGTGAAACTAAGGGTTTGCTGCTGTACCTCAGTCACCCATGCACAAGGTACTAGAGGTGGTGTTTCTGTGAATTCTTGTTTAGACCAACAGAGCTGTAATCTGTGTTAGCAGCTGGAGGGATTCCCTGCAGTGTTGCTTTGATATTTTTAGTGTTGTGAGAGCATTGTTAGAGTTTGGGAATGGTTATTGCAATTTTGTGCTGAGTGCTCTCTATATACACAGTGAGGAACAAGGTTTTAAAATTAGAGATTTGTCCCAGAAATAATACTGATGTAAAACTCCTCAGACTGCAGGAATTACAATGTCACTCCTGTAGTAATAAACTCGAGGGGGTGAGGGAAAAGTGCCTTCTCTTGTCACCTTGGGTGTTCACAGAATTTTAGTTATACTGGGTAGAAACAAAAGGTCATACTCTTCATCTAAGTGGGAAATGATACTGCTTAAAAAAAATGGCATGGCATGCTAGTCTGATATTTGTATTTGCTAATAAAATGCAAATTGACTTTCATTTAAGAGGGTAAGGCAAATACAACTATATTAGGCACATGTGCAGTGCTGTTTGTCTGTGATAAACATTGCATCTATGAAGAACCCACTCCCTGAAAACCATGAACTTCATTTAAATAGACTTGGGAGTTAAGTTTTGGGCTGGCTATTGAGTGCTACAAAAGCCTTGTTGGCTTGGTGGAATTACAGACAGTTCAGACATCCAAACTACTTCCCATGAGCATGGCTGAAAATCTTTTAGACATTCTGATGTCTTTAAATTGCAACTTACAGGTCTCATTTAAGCTAAAATATCTGTAGGTTTGTGGAGAGTTTAGCAAGCACATCAGTGTTTCCATCTCACCTTTGGACCAGTGCTTTCAAAACCAAGAGATTTACTGCAGCTTCCCTGTGTCTCAAGAGTTTTGTGTTCAGTCTGGGTGTGCAAATCACTTCTGCTCTGCTGGACTTGCTGCTGTGTTGTTGGGAGCTGTATTGATCCCTTCTCTCCTCCCACAGGAAAAGAATTCAATGGCAATGTTATCAAAGTTTCTTTTGCAACCAGAAGACCTGAATTCATGAGAGGAGGTGGAGGTGGCGGGCGTCGAGGTGGGACTAAAGTCTGTAGAATCCTTCTTTTTGCACAGTTAAATGCTTTTTCACTGTGATTGATTCATGAAAGAGTAGTTGACTTTGAAACAGTGATTCATCAAATATATGGGCCTTTGGGATTCTGCCAGGAAAGGGAGTAATGAGGATTGAACCCAGTTAAGTAAACTAAAGTCTGTAATCTCTTCTGGGCAGCACAGAATTTATGCTTTCCTTTAGAACTGGAAATTCTCCAGATCTTGTCTCAGCGTTGCTTTTAAAGAGAAAGTGTAGCAGAGATGTTGAACTGTACCAGCCCCACACATATAGGGGGCAATTTCCAGTGAGTATTTGCTTGTTACAGTGAAGCCTGAGATACTGTTTCCAGCTGGGATTAAGCAGGGTACATAATTCAGCTGCTGCTGGCTTGGAGCAGCAGTTAGATTTCTGATTCCTTTAATCAAGGCCATATCAATCTCCCTGATTCTCTGCATGTACGGTTTTGTCAGTAATCCATGGGGTATTCATTACCATTTCCCAGGAATCATGCTTTGGGCAGTGACCGTCAACAAATTCTAGTTCTGAAGTCAGGCAGTTCTGTAGGCTGATGAAAAGGATTCTTCAATAACTACATTTGGTATAAAAGTTCTAAATTTTGTGATGCAGAAAGCAAGAATGTTATCCCTGTGCCTGTGTTAGAGGCATCCTGGGATTGATCCAGACTTCTTTTATTGTTAAATTTTTGTTCTGTGGCTATGTCTGGCCATAAGTAACTGATCTCATACCTTGTTAAATCTTTCTGAAATTTTATTAATGCATGTAGTGGGTTTGTATTTACCCAGTGGCAATTCAAGCAGATCAGGTTTTTCCTTTACTGCTGAAAAAGAATTTATAATAAATAGTGGGAATATATTTGCATTAAACACTCCATTCACATGAAAGGTCTGTCACTTGGAGTCTGAAGGTAGTGACAATCTCTGACACCTGTTCATCATGTGCAGTTCATAGAACTTTATTCTGATTATAATTTTGTCTACAGGTTCACGAGGTGGCTATGGAAGAGGTGGGGGCTTCCAGGGTAGAAGTGGGGAACCCAAAAATGGTGATTGGGTTTGTCCTAACCCGTAAGTGTCATTTGAATTGGGATGGGCTGTTTCATGTGTGCTTCATCCTCACAGCTCGCTCTGGGGCATCCTTGTCTGTTCCAGGTCCTGTGGCAACATGAACTTCGCTCGCAGGAATTCCTGCAACCAGTGTGGTGAGCCCAGACCAGAAGATTCACGTCCAGCAGGAGGTATGCAAAACCAGCTACACCTCTTAAATGTTTCAAGTGTCCATATCATCTGCATCTTTGTGAAAAAGCTGCTGTATTTCCATGTTTTTCCCCAGATTTCCGTGGCAGAGGTGGCTACGGAGGAGAGCGGGGCTATCGAGGGCGCGGTGGCCGAGGCGGGGACCGGGGCGGTGGCTACGGGGGCAAAATGGGAGGAAGGTAAGAGGAGCCTTTGCCCTTGCTTGGCTGTGGGATTGATAGGGACTATGGGAAAAAGGGTTGTTTATATGTGTGAGTACAACTGCCGTGAAAACATGAATTACAGATAGGAGCTTGCAGAGAGAATCGCTCCGTCCGGCTGTTGAGTTTTGTGAATGTTTCTGGATAGGCTCTCTATAAACACAGAGCAGCACACAGACGTCATTGGAGAAATGTTTGACTGAAGGGACTGTTTGTTACTTGCTTCATTTGTTACTTGCTTAGAACCTTTTCTTTCCCTTCCAGAAATGATTTCAGAAATGATCAACGCAACAGACCATACTGAAGACCACTGTGAATGTTTTGTTTGTCTTCTTGATGCGTTTGATAGTGAATTTGCCTGCAGCTTCACCCATGGCCTCTTTCGATAGTGGAATTGAGTGAAACTAGATTTTTATTTTGGTGGGAGGGATTGGGGTGGTTTGGGAGGATTTTTTTTTAAGCAAGACATTGAAATTTAATCCTAATTTCCACATTCTCTTTTCTTCCCCCCGCCCCATACCTTTTCAACAGGCCCTAAGAAGGAAAAGGATAAACTGTAAAATATTGCCAAAATATGAAGTGTTTTGTAATACAACAATAAATGCTGATTGTTTTATTTGTGAAATCCTGCTGTTTCACAATTACTTGAGTTGCATGCACTTCCTTACATATTCCAGTGTTCCTGTGGTATGGCTTAAGCAGTAAATAAGCACTTGTTTGGAGTTGCACTGCAGCTCTTAGCTGAGCTCTGTGTGTTCACAGAATCTGCAGTCAGGTCAGTGATGAGCCTCCTTGCTGTCCATATCCTCTATCCTGGATGTGCAGACTTGTCCTGTGCTCCTTTCCTTTTTCCCTCCAGTGGTGCTTGCAAACCTGCTTTGGTTGCCCTGCACCCTGAGGAGAGCAGGCAGACAGCAGTGTGTGTTCTACTACTGCCAGGGGGCAGAACAGCTCAAAATCCAAGGTGGGATGACTTTAAAAAAAGTGATTTGCTACATCTTGCTGCTTTTGGAAAGTGGGTGATGGAAACAGTGTGTGCAGCTGCTTCATCCTGGAGGTGAGGTTCAGTTGGTGCATTGTGAACATTTGGGATTCAGCTCTGCACCCAAGGGAGAGAAAAGAAGGGAGGTGAATTATCCCTCCTGCTCACATAGGTCACTGCAGAGGTGAGCAGTCTGAGAAGGTGCCCCTGCCCCAGCCAGGTCATGGCAGTGCTGCCTCTGCATCACAGGCCTTTGAGAGAGAACCTCTGGCTCTCCAATACTCCAGTGGACAGCCCTATAAATACAAGTTCTTGGGGTCTGTGGTTACAACTGGGCGTAGAGCTGGGCCATATCTCACTGAGAAATTAACAGAAATGGCTTTTGTTAAGGTTTATGCGCCACCTCCCCAGCTTGGTGTGTACTGATGGTCATGGTGGCAGAGTTCAAATCGGCATCACCCAGGGCTGTAAATGTGGTGACTGCTGGGCCTTCTTCGGGTTTGTCCTGGAAAGCTTCTGCTCTGTTAGAAAAGACATTTGACACAGATTATGGACAGCTTGTTCCTCTTAAAACAGTGGAATTTGAGGTATAGATGTACTAGTGACAGTATAAAATCTAATGTATGCCATGTGAGGGTTCAGATGGTGAATTCAGTATCTGTTGTTTTGCTGGCCTAGAAAAGTTGGATGCTGATGGTTTTGAAGCTGGAGTTACTGTTTGGAGGGAAGAGGCTAGAGGGTGCTCTTGTCCACTGCTGTGCTGGCAGATGCAGGAATGGTGCCAGCTGGATGGGATGGAAGGAAAGCAGGAATCAGCTGCTAAGAACAGCCTCAGTATCCCTGCTGGGATTTGTTCCCCAGCAGAGCTGACACCGTGCACTGCACAAACAGCTCCTGAGGATGCAGCTGGAGCCCTCACAGGTGAGCACAGGATTGGGAATGGCTGAGCTGAGCAAAAGCCAGGGCTGCTGCAGCATCACCCCACTGCTCCCTGCAGTTCCCTGGTGGGGCTCTGGCTTTTTCCCTCCTGGAGAAGGATTTGTTGGTTCAAACAGCTGGTGCATCCAGTGTTGGGAGCAACTTGTAGCTGCCTTTATTGCCAAATCATCTTCCAACCCTGCTTTTTCCCCCTAGGCTAAGAGCACTTTGCACTTCAGTCACTGTCCAGGATTACCAAGTAGATGAGTCTTCAAGTGAGCCATAAAACGAGCTGTCACCAGCTTCTCAGCTTTTCCAGCCTGGGAATGATGCTGAGCACTTGTTTATGTTCTGTTCTGCACTGGGGCAAGACAACCTGAGTTCTTGCATGGTTTTTAAGACATCTTCAGCAGCTGCTTGGTCTTTCAGAAAATCAGCAGGACAGAGAAACTGTACTGGCTTGTTGGGTTGTTTTACTTGCCTTTGGTGCAGTGAGTTAAATTAGCTCGGAGAGGCCTGGGAAGATGTTCTGTAAAGAATATAAACCCAGATAATGGTTTAACTATGTCATTGCCCTCCAACTGCTTCTGCCAAGTCCTTTGGTCCTGCAGGTTTTCTCCACAGCTGCCTAAAGTGTGCCAGGACAAGCTTTAATTGAGGTTAAAAGGAAAGCAAAAAAACTTTAAAAAATATAGTATATTTAGGATTGAATTAATTGTAATTCTTCCCAGTGCTATGTGAGGATTTGGTAGGACTTCGTATAATAAAATTCTTAAGGAGGGGTAGGACAGTAGATCTGTCCTGTCAGGAGGTGGAAAACCAGGAGAGTCTGTCTCAGCAGAAAGGAGCAGTTTGGGTTGTTCTCGGCATAGCTGGGAGCAGCTCTGCTCTGCTGCCTTCGTCTCTATTTATGCTCCATCTTCCAGTAATGCATTTTCTTAGTGGCGAGGGTTTCATTCTGGAAATCAGCCCTGTGTGGAATGCTGGTGGTTTATTTATAAAAACAGGTCTAGCACTTGCCAAGCTCAACAAGGACTTGGTGGAGAAAAGAGGGATGCCAATGCAGGAGTGGCATGTGATCCTTTCAGAGCTGAAAGGCCACTCCTATATAAAATAATAGCTAAACATTTTCAGAGACCAACAAATAGTTTCCATGCTGGGCCTCTGCAGCCAAACCCACCTCACCCTGAGAAGAAATGCAACTTTTAAGTTGCTCAAATACCACAGACCTAAAGAGATATGGGGGCAGTGACTGAAGCCAACCTATCAAGTCTCCAGGGGTTTGAGGCCAGGATCCAGCCACTGCTGCTTTGCCTAATCTAGAACTGATAATTCCCATTTCCAGGGTAACAGAACCCGTGTGATGATGTCCCGGTAGATGACGTTGCTAATGCTGCTGTAGCAGTTGCTTGTAAAGCTGTTGTAATAAAACACAGCTGTCAGAATGCGCTCAAAACTGCTTAAAACTCCACTTTTCATACCAAGGTGGTGATGTTTGCTGTAATCCAGGTGCTACCCTGATCCTAGAAAGAGATGCAAGGCTGTTAGCTGAGCAAATACCAGTGAGATTCAAACTGCTCCAGCAAATTGGTGTGTTCATGGGAGGGCTCATCAGCTGGATGCAGCTTCTTGACCTCATCGACTTCCAGGAGCTCCATGCACAAAAGGTAAAGCCAAGGGAAGTCTGTGCAGACTTTGCATTTTCTCTTTAACACCCTTGTGGTAAGTGTCTGTTCCTGGCTCTGTTTGAGACAGGATACTGGGCAAGACAGACTTTCTAACACATTTTAAGGACACAGGAAAGTCCTTTGACCTGTGAGAACTTACTGTGCACGAATGTAGTTCCCAGAAAACAGCATTTGAGCAGAAAAGCTTCACTCTTGTGACGGCCCAAGGAGCGTTAAGCTACGTGTGTGCCTTGGTAAAGAATTTGACTCTTGGAGGCTGGGGTTGGGAGGGAAAGCTGTGACTGAGCCTGTGTGACCTGATCCAAAGTCCCAGCTATGGCCACCTGCCAGCAGCAGGATGAGGATTTTGGGCATTGCCTGGCACAGCACCCACCGAGCCATCCTGCTGCTGTACAGCAGCAAACAGCTGAAGCAGGGCTGTTCTTGAGGAGATGAAAGGGAACAACTTGAGCCTGTTCTCAGTGCAGAGCTTTAAAGGCTTTTGATGGTAGGTTCTTGGGCATCACATCCATCTTGGGTAGGAACTGCCACAGAGGAGTAATGGGTTTGCTATTTGCTTATCAGTTATGATAAACACTCAGAGCTGCTCTGAGAAAGCTCACGTCACAAGAGCTGTTTCATAATGTTGGTTTATGAACTCTTGGATCTCACCTCAGACAGGGATCCACTGGTGCTTCAGCTCTTCTCTCTGCAGTGCTCAGCTGCTCTTGATGTCCCCCTATGGACAAACCAGCCTCCCCCATGCCAGACTCCACGCCTGTGGTGATGGCGTTTAGTTCTCCCTGATGTTTACAGGTCATTGTGCTAATGGTATTAAATTAGGAACACTCCAGATCTCTGATCTGGGAGGTGTCTTTAGGAAAAGGTTTGGAAATTGGGCTCAGTGAGTGCGCTGAGATCTTTTGAGTTAAACTCAAGGGAGGAGGGGTTTTCTCTAGAAAGCCAAGAAATCAGGAATGATTAGGCAACTGGAGCTTGTAGGGATCTATTTATTATGCTCTTTGTGAATGTTTTACTAGAAGACTGTTGGTTCTCTGCCACAGGCTTGACTTGTCAGGTTTCAGTTTTGGGATAGAAGTCACAAGGATTGAAACTTTTTAAATTTTTTCCCCATTTCTGAGCTTTCACCGAACACTAAAAAAGCCGGAAATCTGTTCACCTTTCCATGAGATAGTATTTCTGTTCCTGATACCGCGCTGGTTACAGCAGCTGGATAAACATCTTTATACTCCCAGCCAAAACTCTGCGGAGAACTATGATTTGGCATCCCCAAGGCTGGGTTGAATTCTTCTCCATCTGAATGCCAAAACCCCTGAGGACCAAGGCAGCAGCCCCGGGAAATGCCCTGTCGGAAAGCTGGGGCTGCAGGTGCCCTCCCAGACGCTTCCCCACATTACAATGAGCAGAGGAGGGAGTTTCCTGCTCCTGCTGGAGCCCAGCCAGTCACTTTCTCATCATCCATATTCTTAAGTGGAAGAGCAGATGGATCAGTTGCTTCCTAGATACGACCCAAACACGGATGCATTTGCAGACAGAGCTGCTCTTGTTTTGAAAGGAAGCGTGAGGCTGACCTGCGTGAGGAGCGCCCATCCCTTGGCTCTCCCTCCTGCCAGGGCCGAGTTTTCCCCTCACACCATCCCTCAGGCTGTGCCAACTGCCCGCTGTGCACTCCAGCAGCACCCCAGCCAGTTCTTACTGGCCCAGGCACAAAACCTTCATTTCTCCCATATTTTTTATCTTGTAGCTCAGTGGCTTCCCTATTTTTCCATGTTATGTGGATCACATTTTCTCTGTTTCAAATCCCACTTCCCTTCTCTACATCCCTGTCCAGCTAAAGCAAAGTGTCACAAGCTCTCTGTAACTCTCTTCAAGCTGCACTCAACAGATGCTTCTGTGACTTCAGATTTTGGCATGATTAAAATGTGGAGGAAGGAGCCTGGGAGCTTTAAAATAGGTGTGGGGTTGAAGCTGGCATGAAAACAAAAGCAGATACAAGTCATATCCTATTTTTCCCCTTGAACCAAAGCAGAATCAAAACATTCTTTGGCTTTAGTCAAATTAAAACAAAATAGTCAAACAAAATACTGCTGTGAATAAACAGAGCTGTTGACTTGTCACTGCAGCCCTCAAGACCATCAGCCGTGTGTGAGCTGCAGGAGAGCTGTGCCAGTGGCATGGGTGCAGCAAACCGCCCCTCCTTGCCCATGGGAGGGAAATTTAAGCAGAAAGAGTGTCAACCGCAACCCTGAGAGTGTAAACCACAATGCTGAGCGTGTGGTTATCATATAAAGCTTGAGGGAGCGCTGCTCCAATGTGTAGATTTTGCCAGACCCCTGAGGAGGGGGCAGCATTGCTGGCCCAGCCTTCGGTGTTGCTGAGCTCATGGGACCCCCGGCCTCCAAACCCTGCATCCTGCCGGGCCATAGATGAGCACAGGTTTGGGAAAAGCCGGAATTGCTTTCTCCTCTTTTTCAAACCGGGCAGAGCCACTGTCCCAGCTGGCGGAAGGAGAGACGCGCCGGCAGCGCGACGCTCCCGGGGGACAGGGGACAGGGCACGCACGGGGTCATTCCCCCGGTGGCAGCCCCGGGCTGGGTGACACGGGGGGGCCCCCCGAGCAGGGACAGCCCCTCCGCTCGGTGCTGCTGGCGGAGCCCGGCCCTCGGCCGGGGCTGGGGCTGGGGCTGGGGCTGGGGCCGCCCCCGGGGCCGGGGCGGGGAGAGGCGGCTGGGGCGGCGGCGCCCGGCGCCGAGCGGAGCGGCGGGAGCGGAGCCGGCATGGCAGGACCGCTGCGGGCCGCCCTGGCGCTGGGGCTGCTGGCGGCAGCACAGCCCGCACCGGCCGCGGGGCAGCGGCGGCAGGCAGAGGTAGGACCGGCCCCGGCCCCGGCGGGGAAGGGAGGGACGGGAGCGTGTCCTGGGTGTGCGTCCCCTGCGTGTGCGCTTGTCCCCGTGTGGCCGTGGCTGTGCGTGTCCCCGGGGTGCCCATGTCCCCGTGCCCCGGCGGTGTGTGTCCCCAGTGTCCACGCCATAGGTGTGCCCGTGTCCCTGCGCTTGTGCCATAGGTGTGCCCCCGCTCTAGATGTGACTGTCCCTGGTGTGTCCATGCCATAGGTGTGCCCGTGTCCCGCCAGGTGTGTGCATATCCCTGTGTGCCCATGCCGTGGGTGTGTCCATGCCCCAGGTGTCACCATGTCCCTGGTGTTCCTGTGTCCCCGGTGTGCCTGTGCCATAGGGATGAACATGTCCCCAGTGTACAGCCCCACCACAGGTGAGTGCCCATGAGCTCCTGGGCACCTGTGCAGCCACGTGTGCTCTGGGTACACGCAGTGTGTGTGGCACAGGTGTGTGGCAGTGCCATTGGGTTGTGTTGGAATGCTGGGATGCGTGGCCACATGTGCCGTGTGGAGCTGGGGCGGACTGCTTTGGGTTAGAATGGACCTAAAACTCATCCCATTTCACCCCCTGCCATGGGCAGGGACACTTCCGCTACCCCAGGATGCTCCAAGCCCCGTTCAACCTGGCCTGGAATATTTCCAGGGATGGGACATCCACAGCTGCTCTGGGCACCCTGTGCCAGGGCCTCCCCACCCTCACAGGGAAGGATTCCTCCCCAATATCTAATCTAAGTCTGCCCTACTTCAGTTTAAAGCCATTCCTTCTTGTCCTATCTCTCCTTGCCCATGTCCAAAGTCCCTCTGGAGCTCTCTTGGAGCCCCTTTAGGGACTGCATGGGGCTCTGTGTGTCCCTGGAACCTTCTTTGCTCTGCTCTCCAACTCTCCAACAGCTCCAGCTCTCTCAGCCCGTGTCCAGGTGTCCCCACAGGTGATGTGTACTTGCAAACCCATCCTGCCACACAGCTCCAGCAACAGAACTCATCCACGGGGAAACCTTCCCATGTCCCAGCGTATCAGGAGGGGACAAAAGCCATTCCTTCCCCTGCCTGCCTCTGCCCGGGACTGTCCCCATCACCTGTGTTTGGATTTCTCCTGTTTGTCCTGCTGTCATTGTCACCCTGTACCACTGTCCATTCCTGTTTGTTTTGGGAGGACGAGGCATGAGATTTGGCTGATGAACAAAGGTTCATATTGGGGATTTTTTTTCTTGTTTAGGCCTTGATCCAGTGTACATTTGCATAAATGCTTAATTTTCAACCCCAGCCAGCAAGTCCTGGTGAATTAATTGGGATTTTTGAACACGTGCTCTGAGAGGAGAAGAGCACAGGAATGCTCAGAGGGTTGTTTTGATGTGCAGACTCCTTCTGCTGGGAGATGCTGCTTCAGAGAGGTCATTAATAGTTGTGTTTTTTCCACTGTGCACAAACCTCAGCCAAGCCCCTCATGCCACCTGGAGAAAATAAATCTGCAAAGATTTTAATGCTCAGGAAACCAATAATTTAAAATTCACTTTAAAAGAAAACCAGCTGATTGGGAACAACTGGTTTAACAATCCAAACTGCCTTTCCACCCCTCATTGGTGACTTCTGAGTTCTTGTCCATTGAAGCTTCAGAACAGATCCCGGGATTGTGGCAGATGCCTCGTGAGGGGGTGCAAGTGACTTTCCTGTCTCCCTGCCTCAGTTTCCCCAAGGGGGTGTGCTGTGCTGGCCAGGGACTTTGGGACAACACACACAATGGAAATACAGAGACTGGGGTGTGGAACTTGTCTGAATAAACTGAGCAGTTCATTTTCTTTTAGGAGGAAGCTGAAATTCTCACATAACATCAAGTAGTTCTGGTGACTTGTGGCTTTCAGAGCACTTCCAGGCTTTGCTTCTATAACTTTTGTTTTAATTGTTATTTTTTAAAAGCCACAGTTAGCAACAATAAGTTGAGTGAAATTAGATGCATTAGACTGTGAAAATGTCCAGTTGTGCGCTTTTCCTGGCTGGTGCCCATGTATTCACTGCATCTGTATCAACTGCAGTTAAAAGAAAAAAAAAAAAAACACACATTAAATAAAAATAAGGGAAACTCAAAAAATTAATTTGAAACATTTGTATGTGAAATCATCATCTGCAGATAGGAGAGGGCCCAATGTAAGAGAGCACATTGTTTGGCAGAGCTGCTCTCTGGCTGGGCTGTGCTCACACAGCAGCTGGGGGGGGTGGTAATGCCCAAGATTCCCTGATCCCGGGGGAATTGTGTAGAATACACGGGGCATGTGAGATCTCAGCCCGTGGTGGGAGTGAGGAACACCGTGAGATGCTGGTGCAGCCAAGGACAAAGGACAATGAAGTCCTTGCAGAGATTTGTGTGAGAAGCTCCAGGTCTGTTTAGGTGGAAATAAAAACTGGGGAGAAATTTGAGAAAAAGAGGGAATGGGAACAGAGAGCCGGACTAACAGACTGAATAATTCTCATTTTGGATTTTTTTTCTAATTTTTCCCCCCCCTCATGCTCTTCTCCTTCCCATCTTGCAGTATCTGATGCACACTGACTTCTCCCCCTTATCAAAGCAAGGTCTCACATTTCGGGCTGTGGTTGTGCTGGGAAATGCTCCGGTGTCCGGCTGAGCTGCTTTAGGGAGCAGGAGGCCGGTTGGGATGCAGGATGCTGAGCACGGCTGGATGGAGGGAGGGTCCTGGGTACCACACACGCACGGTGGGCTCGGGGTCAGCTGGGGCACAGAGCATCCCACATTTTCCTTCGGAAATAAGGTGGAGAAATCCACCTTCCTGTAAAAAATTCCTGATGGAAGGAGAGGTGATGAGGAGGAGGAATTACCCCTTTGAGGCATCGCTGGGCTCTGCAGCACCCATGAGACCGTCTCTGAGCCGCTGCCGCCGGCGCGGATGTGGCGAGCGGCTCCGAGCCCCACTGCGATCCCCCGGTGTGATTTACACCCCTTGAGTCAGCGCAGCACAAACAGCCCGGCTTTCTTCCTGCTTCTCCCCCAAAACAATCCTCACTTGTTAGGGCAAATATCGCCCGCCGGGCAAGGGGCCGCGGCCGCCGGCAGCGGGAGCGGCGCCTTCCCCCGGCTCCCACCCCGGTGGAGGGCAAGACTGGGTTCTTTTCTCTCCTTAGACACGAAAACACGACCAGTTCTGCGTGACCCAACTGGTTTGTCAGCCGCTCTGGTATTCGCAGGGGAAGGTTTGGCCAAGCTCAGTGCTCTTCCCTGTTTTCCCCAAGTGCTTTGGGTGGCTTTCAGGAGTTTTGGTGCTGCAGGCGGTGCAGCCCGTCGGGGTGTGGGGTGCTGGGAGTGCCGGGGAAAAGCTGCCAGATGCTTTCCAACGAGTTATCGCAGAACCATGGGTTGATTTGGGTTGGAAGGGACAGGGAACCTTAAAGTTCATCTCATTCCACCCCCTGCCGTGGGCAGAGACGCCTTCCTCTAGACCAAGCTGCTCCAAGCTGCATCCAAACTCTAAGTGAAACCAGGAGGGGTTTTAGTCAGACCTGGCTTACTGCTTCTCAGCATTAGAAGTTCGACTGTGACAATAAAAGCAGTTTAGAAGACCCCCAGCTCCACCTTTTTAGTGGCAAGTGGATCATTTGCTGCTAAAGTAGATTTTTCAGGAGTGGTAGGCAGGACAGGAGATTCCTTCAGGACTGGGTGAGGCACAACAGGGGAACATCCCAGCAGCCTGACCGTGCTTGGGGCTTGAACCACGCTCCATCACCAGTGCAGAGAATCAGCGGAGGTTTCGCTGCCTTTTCAGCGGGAGGACAACCCGGCTCTGTGCTGGCTAATGCCCCTTCTCGTGTGTCTCCCTGCGTCTATAGATATAATATTTATGGAGATATTTATACACACACTTAAACAAAAGCGGCGCGGCGACTCTGCCTTGAGGCTTTGCAGGGATGAGCGGAAGCAAATGAGCGTTTTTAATTGATGTGACATCTTCTGGAGGCAGCTCGCAGGCAGCAGGGACCCGATGGGCTGGAGGAGCTCCTTCTGTGACCACGCCAAAACACACCCTTGGCCAGCTCTCCTTGTGTGTGTGCTGCGGGAAACTGGGGATGGAAAGCAGGAGCCACTGTGCCCATTTTGGTGGTGAGATGATGCGGGATGAGCCTGGGGATGCCGGAACCAGGGTTTAGGATCCACCTGGGCTGTCTCGTGATTTAAAACAAGAGGTTTTAGAAGTGCAGCATGGCCTGTAATCACGACACGGAACGCCTGCCCACCCCTCGGCAGGATGGGATCGCTTCCCTGCGCTGCCGGGGGACGGAGGGGACAGATGGGGTTCGTCCCCGGCAGAGCAGAGGGACCGCGGGCAGCAGGAGCTCGGTGTGAGGCTTCTCCGGTACTTAGCTGGTGGAAAGGAGCCAGAAGCGGCGTGTCTGGAGGGGAGAGCAGGCAGGAGCCTGCTCAGTGCCCGCTGTCTCGGCACTCTCGTTATCCCAGTTTGCAGGCGGGGAGGGCTAATTGTATTTGCCGCTGGCTGTCTTCCACCCGGGATGCCTGTGGTCGAGGGCAAGGTGTTTCCTTGGCTTTAGCCAAGGCAGAGATGATTTCCAGGGTTGCAACAGGCTCCACATCAGAGCCCTGAGATGGGAAGGGCCCCTCTGTCTCCCCCAGACTCCTCCCGCTGTCCCTGCTGCAGCCCCGGAGGTTTCTCTGCTCCCAGGCAGCCAGACCCGTCCTCCTCTCCCTCCCTCGTGCAGAGGGGGAGCTGGGCATATTTCATATTAATGTTTCTCTTGGTTTCCTGCTGTTTTTCTTTTCCCATTGTATGGAAAAGAGCATTTCCCCGTCTGGGGCAGGAGGGAGGGGGTTTTCCCAGCACGGCCAGACTTTGCATTGCAGCCTCTGGAGAGGTTTAATGGGCTGCTGCCAGATTCCAGGCAGCCCTGACAGAGCCTGGCTGGGCTCGGGGGGGGGGGTTATGCAGTGCTGGGGGAGCCTTGAGCACTGGTTTGGGCACAGGACACTGTAGCATGGGGCTCTCGGGTTCCCCCAGACCCCAAAAACGCCCTGGATTTGTTTGTTCTGTGCTCGGATAACTACCTGATGGAGTGGGGGTCAGCACATCCCTCCCCTGCAACTCTGTGTTTCCAGGGCCACCATCACCCTTAGCTGACAGTAGATGCGTCTAGAAAATGTAATAGAATTTGTCCTGAATGATTTTGCAGCCAGAGAGTTGGTGCCTGTGTGTGAGAACCTCCGTGTGGCACAGGCCAGAAACCACAGAGAAAATGCTGCTTTGCTTGGACTTGCAAAGCTCAAGGAGCTCTGGGAAGCAATGATAAAGCCAGTGGCCCCTGTGCTTTCTGATGCTGCTCAAGAGCAGCTGGTGGGACAGGGGTTGCTTTTTTCACTGTGCACCCTACGTGTCCAGATGGGGTTTCAAGCCTTCATGAGATCATGGTGAGGAAAAACCATTTTCACGCTTTGTGCATGGGACTTTGTTGGGTTACAGGCGAGGGAAGAGCTTCAGGTTGTGCTGAGTGAATGCAAAATTGTGTTAGAGAAGGTTCAGACTGAGAGCCAGGACTTTCCATCTCCATCCGGGTGTTCTCAGCTCACATTTATCTGCACTGATGTCACCACTGGGATCTTCACCCTGCACCCTTATATGTAACTGCTGATTTTGTGCTTCTGGAGGAGAACTTTATAACAACACAAACACAGAGGAAAAGAGCCAGATTCCTTCTCCTCTCCAGATACTCTCAGATGGCTCCAAGCCACCCCATCCCTAGGATGCTCCTCCAGCCCCAAATCCTCCATCCCTGCATTCTCATTCTGAGTTGTGCCTGGATTTTACCTCCTGGTACCCCCATAAAGGTGAGGTTATCCCTGTGTTCCTGGGGAATGGCAAATCCAGGCTGGATGGTCCATCCCTGGGCAGAGGTGTTGTGGCTTCTCCCGATGAAAAAGCCAATGCTCTCCCTGCCAATGTGGCACTTCCCTGATTTATCCTGGACCAGTGTGAGGTGTTTGGGTCACTGTGGCCACACTCAGGCTCTTGCTGCTACAGCCTGGCACTGCTGGGATGAGCTGCTGGTGCCTCCAGCTGGGACAGGCGGCTTCGGTGGGAAAAACAGCCAAATTCTTTGTGTGGGACTGGGTAAAGAGCGTGTCCAGGCAGGAATCTGAGCCGGTCCTCAGCCGGAGGGGGATGCTCCAGGTAGAAGGGGTGTAAAAGAGGAGACAAAACTCGAGGAGATTTGGGCTGCAGAGCACACCTGGATGTGCCGGCCCCGCCCGCGGGGAGGTGGCGACGCGGGGGTGACGTGTTTGGGGATGACATAAGGATGACTGTTCGTGACAAGCCGAAGGTTTGGGCAGGAGGAGGAGAGGGAGAGGCCCTGGCACACCTCGGGACTGCCACATCCATAAGCCACTCCCGCCCGGTGACAAGGCCTAGGAGGGGCCGCTGCCTCCTCTGCGGGGACAGAAAGGAGAACTGGGTCACCCACAGTGAGGAACAGCACTGAGAGGAGGTCATCACTCCAACCCCCTCCTTTTCCCGGCACCGAGATGAGCCGGGAGGGAAACAGCTTTAAAAACACCCGTTTTCCCAGAGGGAAGCACCAGCCGTGCTATGTGGGTCAGCCCGTGGCATTCCTGGTGCTCAGCACACCTCTCCTTTGGGATGCGAGGAAAGGAAGCTGCCACTTTCGCTTTTTATTCTGATTATTATTATTCATTGCTGTAACTGCGGCTCTGCTGCACTAACAGGATGCCGGGCAGCTTGTTTGTCTCCCGCAGACATCCCTGGCGGCGGGGCAGGCGGGCGTGGAGCATTCCTGCGACCCCAGCTATTAACTCCTCCAAAAGCCGGGGAGCAACCCGAGCCGTTTATTTTCTTTAACATACAATTTAAGCGCTGGAGCAAGTTCAGAGAGGCAACCTCCGTCCGTGTCAAGGGCCGATAAGGAGAAGAATGGTTTGGCAAAGCGAATTGCCCCCGGAGCGTCCCCAGTTTGCAGCAGCACATCCTGCGTGGGAATGGGGGGAGGCTGCAGCCTGGCCCCATCTCACCCCGCCCTGCTCATGGCCACAGCACTTCGGCCTTTGTTTGAGTCACTGCGTTGAGCCAGGGCGATTAGAGCTGTGGTTTTGGTGGGTTTGGTCGCCTCTGGCTGCGGATGACATGGCAGCGGAGGGTTCTGATCTCTCTCGTTTCCTCCTACGCCTCCATCGTGTGGTGGCCAAAAATCCCCGAGAGCCATCCAAAACGATGGGGAGGAGACACACACCCACCTGTACGGGCGCAGGAGGAGCGGCTGCTTGAGGTGCAGAGCTCTCCGGGGCAACACAAGTGGGCATTTTGGGTTTGCAGCACTCTTTGCCATCTCATCTCCTTTCCCCCCCCTTCCCAAGCCAACACGTGCCCTGAGCCGCACCTTTCCCATTTTTTTCTTGCAGCTCTTCCTGGAGAAATACGGCTACTTCAGCGAGCCGGGGGCCGGCACACACAGCCCGGCCGAGTTCGCCGAGGCGCTGAGGTAGGAGCCTTCGATTCAACGCCGCAGTCAAAACTCAGCGGCTCCAGCTGCAGGGGTGCTGCCAGCTCTCTGAGGGTCTTTTTTACAGCCAGAGGGGTCTTTTTGCAGCTGGAGGCTCTCTGTCTCACGGTCTGATGCTAAAGCACAGCCAGCCCTTTTTGGAAAGGCGTGTCCGTGCCCGGTTCTCGCAGCTGGCACCCGCCTCGGGCTGGTTTATTTGCCTTTTATGGCCCGGTGCTCGCCTCGCAATAAAATCTGCGGGGAGGCCGAGCTTGGGGACGGCTGGGAGATGTCAGGAGGGGTGAGCCGCCAGTTCCTGCCTGGCCTTCTCCTGAGGTCATCACCTCGGCCCTGGGAGCATCCCAGGCTTCACCTCGTGCAAAGCCAAACGCAAAATTAAACGCGAAGTCAAATAGCTGGGCTTAAAAACTGGAAAAGGCATTTTTGGGTGCCCCTGTTTGCTTTTGCCCTGCTAGGAGGTGACTTACAGGGTCAGCCGTGGTTGCAGAGCCAAATCCTCCTAGTTTTACCAGCTGGATGAAGTTCTGATGCTGGGGTGTGAAGCTTATGGGGTGAAAATCTTGGCTCAGGTCAAACCCCCCTGCATGATCATAACCAAACCCTACCACGGGGAGTGTTCGGATGTAGGTGCTGATATCTCCCGTCCTTTTGCAGGGACTTCCAGCGGGTGACCCACCTCCCGCTCAGCGGGGTGCTGGATGCCCCCACCCTCCATCAGATGGCTCTGCCGAGGTGCGGCACCGATGACGGCGACAGCCGAGCTGCCGGGACACGCCGGGGATCGCCCGCCCGGCGCCGCAGGCGCACGGCACAGCACGGTGAGCACCGGCACCGAGCGTCCCGCTGGGCTTTGGGGTCTGGGGTGCTCGGCTCTCCCGTCCTGGACTCGTGGGGAAGCTGCTGTGGGTGAGGGGTGCAGCCCCACCGGCACGGCATCCAGCCCAGGACACGCTTGGAGGTTATTTTTAAAGTTCTTTGTTTTCAGTTGGTCTCTGTGGCTTGAAGTCAGCAGTGATTAGACATGCGAGTCCTGCTTGTGGGAGAATTCAGCTCTCTGGGGTCGTTTTACTGCTGCTGTGGGAGCCAGGATATCTCCCAGAGAGCACTCAGGTCACCATGGCCCCACACTCAGCTGTGCTGGCAGGGGCTGGCACACAGTGAAGTTATCTCCGGGTTTTGCTGACCTTTGGGACTTCTAATGCACATTAGGGCCACAACAGTAACCAAAAACCTGCCAGCACTTGGCTGCCTGACCCCAGAGTCATTTCACCCGTGTTAAGGGGTTTAACTCTGCTCCAAGCATCCTTCTGTGCTCCTGTGTGTCCAGAAGTGGGCCTCTTGTCCCTTGTGAGCTCTCTTTGGGCTCACAGATGAGTAACTGGATTCCTAGAGAGCAAGGGGGCCGGGGCCAGCTGTGCTTAGGACATGGGAAAAACCAAGGCGAGATTAAGAAAAGGCTCTGTGCCGTGTCAGGCTGTCTGTGCATCTGGCAAGGCTGGTGATGGACGGCCCCAGGAGAGCCCTGTCACCCTCCTCCAGACTCTGGATTTCCTTCCAAAGCCCCAAAATGCAGTGTGTCCCTTGCAGGAGCCATCCTGTGCCCAGGACATGTGGGCAGTGGGCAGAGCAGGCAGGACAAACAGCAGGAGATGGGCAAAGAGAAGCAGCCAGTGCCCTGTGGCTCATGGGGCTCCTTTTCAGAGACCACAGATGTGGGTGGGTGGCAAGAGATGCCTAGTGGCTCAGGAAAAGGGCAGGAAAGGGCTCAGTGTGGCACTGTTCATTGCTCTGATGACCTGATACCACAGGCAGAGGGAACTAGAGCAGCACCACATCAGCCCCCATGGGCTGGATGGGAGAAAGGGGGTGCCTGCCGGGCTGGAGGCTTTGTGCTGTTTATCCTGCTTGGAGCAGGAAACCGTGGCAGCTGAGCCAGCAAAGTGCTTTGTTATCCACCCTTCTCCCAGAGGGATCACCCCTGGGCAGCCTCTGTGTCCCTCATCCCGCTGGCTTGGGGCACTCAGAGCCCAGCACGGGGGCAAAAGCCAAGCCCTCCTCTTCCCCAGAGCCAGCCTTGCTAACCCAGCCGTGCCCATCCTCCTCTGCCCCTGTGGAGGGAAGGATGGGCTGCCAGGGCTCTGTTTCAGGGCTGCAGCCATCCAGGCAGCTTTTAGCTTTTGCTGTGCAGAGTGGAAGCTCATCTGTGTCTCTTTGGAGCTGGAGCCCATCACTGCACTGACAAGCAGTGGGAACTGATTCTGTCCCCAGGAGTGTGCCCAGAGTCTCCCCAGCCATGGGCTGCTCAGAAAAGGGCCAGAAGGAGGCAGAGCTGCGGTGGGATGTCTGCCAGGTTTGCTGGGAGCCTCAGCTCAGAGTCAGAGCAGTGAGGCCCGGCGTGCTGCCAGCTCTGTTCCCCCTGTTTTCCTGCACATCTGGAGCAGAGGCAGATGCTGGAGGTCTGTCACCACTCCCACGCCTCAGCACTGGCTCTGCCACCCAAATCCCCCTAGGGCCCCAAGGCTATTTTTCCTGATCCCAGATGCCCCAGATAAATGTGATCCCAAGGCTCTGGGGTCCAACAGCTGCCGAGGGGTGCTGAAGGAGGAGGAGGAAGAGGAGGATTAGGAGACTGTGATGCTGCTCAGCAACTATGTGAACTCTCCTCTTTGCCCTCCTGTGTGGTAGGGGGGTTGGGGGAGCTTCAGGGGAGTGACAAGGCTTGTCCCCTTCATCCTTGTCCCCAGTTGTCCTGGTGGTTTCAGGGCTCTGTCTCCTCTGAAAGCTTTGAAGGAAGCCTTGGGCACTAAGCTGTGTCCCCCGCCAAGGTGCTGCAGAGAGCCCTTCCCACTCCTTTGCCTTTGTCCCACCTTTTCAGAGGTGGCTTTGATTCCTCTCCCTGAAATCCAGCCCTCAGGCTGCATCTTCCGGGCCTGGGGCTGGCATCAGGCAGCAGACCTCCTAGCAGGGGCCCGTGCTGGATTTGGCTCTGGAGAGGATGGTGAGCCAAAGGCTGGGTTCAAATGTGCTCCCACAGATTCTCATCTCCTCAGAGAGGTTTCAGGGTTTGGTTGCAGCTCCACCCTTGGGTGGTCTCTAGTGGTGGCACCTTCAGAAGGATTTAATGGTGGTGCTGTGACTGCTGGTGGCTGCACCTGCCTCAGCTCCCAGCTTTGCTGCTGGAAAAAGCCACGACATTTCCACGCAGTTTCCTTCCACTCAGGCAGCCCTTGTGTGGAAGGACAAGCCCAGGCTGCCAGGCTGTGTCGCAATAGGACACGAAATAAAGATGCTTGACTCCAGTCAGAAGGCAGTAGAAATCAGAAGCTTCATTCACAAACTCATTCAGCCCTTTTATAACACACTGTCCTGAAAGTCACATTATTGGTCCAGAGGGCTGACACCTCTCCCATTGGCTCAGTAACAGAAATAGCAAACAACACCTGTTGTTACGGGAAAGGAACATTGTTTACACAAGGCTGTTTTGGGTAAAACTGTTGAAAAGTTTCCCCTGGGGAGAGCTCAGCAATTCTCAGGCTCAGAAAACGTCAGCTCCACAAGGCTGAGCTTGTCCCGTTGCAGGCGGGCGCTGGCCCAAGCGGCACCTGACGTACCGGGTGGTGAACTGGCCGCCCTACCTGCCCCAGCATGAGGTGCGCCTGGCCGTCAGAGCCGCCTTCGAGCTCTGGAGCAACGTGTCCTCCCTGCTCTTCTGGGAGGCTCGGGATGGCCCCGCCGACATCCGCCTCACCTTCTTCCACGGGGACCACAACGATGGGCTCAACAACGCCTTCGATGGGCCAGGTGCTGGTCGCTCCCCCCTCGTAAGCTTCTCTTTTACAACGTGGGCTCTTCCCTGGCACAGAGGAGGGCTGGGTTTGTGCTGGGCTGGGGGTGATGGAGGCTCTGCAGTCTCTCTCTAGCCTAGTTTGCACCGGTTTGCTGTTTGATTTGGGGTCCCCTCTCCCAGCTCTGTGACAGAGCTCTGCCATCAAGGCGTCTCAGATGTTCCTTACAGGCCCTCAGGGAGCCCTCCCCATCTGAAAACTCCCTCCAAACACAGACTTTTCCAAAAAAGCCTAAAACTGACGCACACTTAGACAAACCAGAGCTGCGTGTGCCTGCTGCTCTGTGGTCCCTGTAGCAGGATTGTAAAGTGCTGCTCCCTTCTCGAAGTGTCTCCTTCAGAAGCTGCTCAGAGCAGGCCATAAGAACAGCCATTTCGAGTCCATGCACACACACACACCTCAGCAGAGGAAAGACAGGAAGGGCCTCCTGGATGATATTTTCCAGCAGCGTTTATTTCAGCATGAAGGGATCAGGGACAGAAGACCCAGACCGTGTGCTGCTCAGGGGTTAAGTATGGGGTCAGTGTCCAGTGATCTGAGGGCACTGGGGTGGTACAAAAGGCAAGACAACCTATAGAGGGGTATGAGGGATGAACAACTGGGGAGGGCAGGGTTAAGTGACCAGTGAAGGAAGCAATCCAAGATAGATTGGCAGTAGTTTTGCAAGGCAGCATGAAGGAAGTCTTCTCTTCCAGCCTAGGCAGGGAACTCCATGATAAATCTCCCCAGGGCAAAGCCTGGGAGTTTCCCTGAGGGGGGGTTTTAGGGTTCCCGCAGCCCCTGATGGCTCTGGTGTCCCCAGGAGGTGCCCTGGCTCACGCCTTCTTCCCCCGGCGAGGAGAAGCCCACTTTGACAGCGCCGAGCGCTGGTCCCTGCACAGCGGCAAAGGACGGAACCTCTTCATCGTGGTGGCCCACGAGGTGGGGCACACCCTGGGGCTGCAGCACTCCCCCGTCAAGAGCGCCCTGATGTCTCCCTACTACAAGAAGCTCAGCAAGGATTTTGTCCTCAGCTGGGATGATATCCTGGCCATCCAGAACTTGTACGGTGAGCCTGGATTCCCTGAGCGTCCTTCAGTTTCTCCGGGGCTGTTCTCTGGGATGGAGAGGGAGCAGTAGGGATGGGAGCAGGTCCCTGTAAAGGGCAGAGGGCTACAGTCATGTGGGCCCCATCCCTGCGTGTGGCTGGGGAGGAAAATGCCAGGGAGGTGGGACAGGTACCAGGGCCTCCAGGGCAGGGAAGGTTGGATTTTTTGCCCACTTGTCTGCCAGTGCATGTTTTTTGGGGTACCAAGGGATTTTTGCCACGACCATATAGAGTGGGACAAGGAGTCTCTGGAGTCTTGGGAGTCCCAGCCCTGTGCTTTGGGAAAAGTTGTTTCTCAGCCCCTTCTCTGGACTCATCACCCCTTGTTCCATCCCAGGAAAGCCTTCCAAGGGCTCGGCCATCCAGCTCCCAGGAAAGGTCTTCACTCACTTCCAGGACTGGAACACGGACCTTTATGGCAGGGACCGACAGCAGAGGAGCCTCAGCACCTATTACTGCCACTCCTTCTTTGACGCCATCACCGCCGGTGGGTGTTGGCCAGTGTGACCCTCTCCCAAAACGTGCACCCCTACCCCTTGTCCCAGTGCTGCTGCAGCTCCCAGTGGTGGCAAAGGTGGGTTTGACTGGTCCACAGCTCCAGGCACTGGTGGCATCACTGATGCACAGTGAAGCGGTGCACAGCGATGTGTCAGGAGCAGGGAAAACATCCTAAAACTTGGTCCATGGCAAGGATTAATCACTGCAGGAGCTCAGCCGTGCAAGATAAGCCTTGAACTGCGATCAGCATTTATCCTCTCACGGCTGCAGGGGAGGCAATGAATTATGGAAGCTGAAGGGGTGGCTGGAAAGGCAGGAGGGAGCCTCCGAACCCTGAGGATCCCCAAAGCGCCACGGGGCTGCATGGGGAGGAGCACGGAGCTGGGCAGCAGTGGCGGGTGGTTCAGTGAAATTTCTCACCTGGGGCACCCTCCCTCTGCCTCACAGACGGGGATCACAACCTCTACATCTTCAAGGGCAGCCACTACTGGGTGGTGTCAGCGAGTGGCAACGCCAGTGACCCCCGGCCACTGCAGCCACGCTGGCCCGGCCTCCCCGCCGGCATCGACGCCTGCGCCTGGTCCCAGCTCACCGGGAAGTTCTACTTCTTCAAAGGTGGGTGAGGCCCGGGCAGGGAGCTCCCCTCGGGGCTGCCACTGCTCCTCCCTGTGGTGTCTGGCTGGAGCCACCCAGCTCCTGTTTGTGTCCCCTCCCGCTGGTCCCCTCCCAGTGCAGAGCTGGGCCATTGCTGTGTCCTGGGTGTGCAAACGCCTGGGCTCAGTGCCCTGTCATGGGTGAACCACACGGCCCTGAGCCACAGCACCTCCTCGTGCCTCAGTGTCCCCACCAGCAGAGCAGCACTCACTGGGGTGTCAAAGCAAATCCAGGTGCACTGGTGGGTCATGGCAGGGGGGAAATGCTCCCCAAAACACGAGGTGCAGTGGGATATGTGGGGGTTTCATGGTGCACGTGGATCCCTGTGTTGTGCCTGGAGGTCAAGCTGCCCTGGGAGCTGGGATGCCATCCTTAAACTGCCCCAGGAGCTGGGATATCATCCAGGAACTGCCCCAGGAGCTGAGATACCATCCAGGAACTGCACCAGGAGCTGGAATGCCACCCAGAAATTGTCCCAGGAGTTGGGATACCATCCATGAGCTGCCCGGCAGCCAGATGGGGACAGGAAGGTCAAACCGGGCAGCCTGGCTGCCAGGGTCAGCCCCAGCTTTTAATGGAAACCAGTCCCTGGTTGTTCAGAAAAGGGGCTTTGTGCTGCAGCTGGGTGAGAGCCAAAGCCCCTCTGCCTCCCCAGCCCTCGCCGCTCCCTCTGTTCTCCCCAGGGCTGCGTCAGGCTGTGCCTTGTGAGCAGAAAGGGGCTTTTGTCTGCCCTGTAGCGGGGACAGGGTGCTGTGGGGACAGCCAAGCCACCGGTCCCCATCACAGTTCCTGCTGCAGTGCTGGTCTTGGTTGTCCCAGCCTCGGTTGGATCTGTTTCTGTCTGTCCCATTCGCGGTGCAGAACCAGAGGGAGGTCTGCCAGAAGCAGCATGGTGTCTGTCCACACCTCCTGGAGCTCATCCCGCCCCGGACCCCCTTGGGGTGTGCTCTAACCCCTCCCTGTTCCCGCAGGTGGCCGATGCTGGCGCTACGCGGGCTCCAAGCTGGAGGCGGGATTTCCCCGCAAATGCAGCGCCCTGGGGCTCCCCCGGCACCCGGACACGGCGCTCTACTTCCAGCAGCTCCGGCGGCTCGTCCTCTTCAAAGGCGCCAAGTACTTCGTGGTGGGCGAGGAGCCCCTGGGCGTGGAGCCCTACTACCCCCGCAGCCTGCGGGACTGGGCAGGGCTGCCCCCGGGCACGGCCGGGGCTCTCACCCACCGCGACGCCTCCGTCTACTTCTTCCGCGACGATCAGTACTGGAAATTCGACCAGGCTAAGCTGCAAGTGGTGGCCACCGGCAAATGGGCCCCGCAGCTGGCCTGGATGGGCTGCTGGGATGCCAACAGCGAGCAGGTGCTTTTCTGAGCACGGCCTGAGGGGGTGAAACGGGGCTCTGGACATCTCACTGCTGCCTGGATCCCTCGTGGTGTGACTCCGTCTGAGGATGGCTGGGCAGGGACTGGCTGCCTCCGGGATGGTGGAGCAGCGACCCAGCAGAGCTCGGCTGCAGCTGGGACGGGTGTGCCGCGGCCAGGTGGCCTGGAGGCTTCGGGACACAGTATTTTTTTTTTTAAATACCACCAAAGAATGTATCGGCCGTGGAGACTGCAAACACGCCCATTTCTGTTAACTTTCAGGATATTGTTACACATGTTTTTCAAGCCGGGACTGGGGTTTGGTGATACTTTTTGATATCTTTGTTGATACTTGTTGGTATCTGTCATTTTCCAAGGATCAGGCAGAGAAGTGTCTCGGCGCTGCTTACTTTGGGGTTTGGATGGTTTTAAACAACAGACTGAGAACATCTCCTGCTTAAAACTGAAAGAAAAGAGACATTTGGACAAACATTTGGGTCCATGTGGAGCTTTGCCCTGCTGTTTGTTCAGACCCCAGGGTATGGAGGTTTGGGGATGCTTTGCTGGGCTGTGCTCACATCCCAGTGCCCTGCTGAGGCACCACCTGGAGACATCACCCCAGTGGGATTTTGGGGCCGAAAGCACAGGGGTTTGGTGCAGGAGCCTCTTTGGGGTGGAGGGAAAGGGGAGGCTCAGCTGAGCTGCTGGCCATGTCACTGTGCAGCTCACAGGCAGCACGAGCATTGGCTTTCGGATGGGTTTGGCGTGCCTGGGTGGGTTCTCCGGTGTCTAACAAGGGTTGTGCTCACCTGGCAGCTCTCACTGTGTGCAGGACAGTGCCTGTGCTCTGCAAGGGATGGGATCAGTGAATTTCTGAGTCCCTGGGCCCCACCTGGAAGAACAGGGGGGACAAAAAACTGGGGCAGGAGGGGAAGAGGAGAGGGTGAGCAGGACAGAGAGGCATGTCTGTGCATGCAGGCTCACAGGGACAGCGTGGCTGCACATTCCTCATTCCTTTCCCGAGGCAGACTCCCCACCTGGAAACGCCCCTGGCTCCTGGGCACGGTCACCGGGTCGTGTCTGCAAAGAGGCCATGGTGTCCCAGGGCTGGGGGATGCACCTCAGCTTCCCAGGGCTGGGATTCTGAGGCATTGGTGCTGAGCAAGACAGGGCTCAGCTTTATTAAAGGATTTACTGAAACCATTGATCCAGTGGTTCTCCCAGGACTCAGACCCCAGCACGGCTTTGGTGCTGCTGTGCCGTGTCAGGGTGCTAGGCTGCCACGTCAGGGTGCCCTCCTGATGCCAGCAGCCTCAGGGATTCCTCTTTTACCCATCTTGGCCCATTCTAGACCTCCCCTGCAGAGCAGGGCTTGCCCCAAGCAGGGTCCCAGGGGCTCTCGGTGCTGCCAGATGCCAGCTGAGCTGTGAGTGTGGCAGGGAGGGGAGCCAGCACTCTCCCCATCCTCCATCACATTCTTCCCATTCTCCATCGAACTTGTGAGTGAGCCCTTCGTGTGCAGACACGGACACAGGGTCTTCATCTGCCTAAAACCTCGGGGGACTTTCCACGTCGCCGAAGAAACGCGCCCGCAGCGTTTTCCTTGGAATTGAATGATAATAAGACGTGTCCTGATGTTTCCTGCAGGGAGTCCCAAGGGCTTGGAGACCTGACAGCAAATAAAACCAACCTCTGGATGTGTGGCCTTGGGATTTGTGCTTGTTTTCATGTCACACTTTGGGTTTGGGTTTTGTTTTTTAAAGCAAATCTCCGGTTTCCTGACAGGGCTGTGTTTAAGATGCCTGTGGGTGTTTGGGGTTGGAGTGGGGATTGCTGAATTTGGCCTCAGCTTTCATGCTCGAAGGATCAAAGAGGGGAGATGGATCCCACTGAAAACCCACTGATGATGATGAAAACATGGAAATTCTGTTTCCTGCTTCATCCCCAAATTACTGAGGACCTTCCCACGCTTTGGGATGTGCTAATAGGTTTTTTCTCCAAGCTGAATTAATTCATTATCCCTTTTCCTGTCCCCTTAGGAGAAAGCCAGGCATCCCATCTGCTGTGTGACTGGAGGCTGAGGATGGGACTACCTCAAATCCTCTGCCCTTTTTGGGTTTTCCATCTCTTCCCTGGCTTGCTGCCACGTGTTTCCTGGGGCTGTGTCCTGTGGGATGCCTCGGAGCATTGCCTGAGCCCAGCATTGCTGGCAGAGGCAGCAGGGGTCACTCCACTGTGTCACCTGTGCCACCCCATCAGTTTGGGGGGGTCTGGGGGAGGTGAACTCACACCCTGAGCCTTTCAATCCACCCCACTGGGTGCCCTGGGTGGAAATCCAGCTTCTCAAGGGTTCTTTTCTCCTGCTGGGCTCCCTGGTTGGGCACATCAGGCGCAGACTCCTCCGGCCTGCCACACATTCCCCAGACAGAATAGCTGGGATTCTTGCATTCCCTCCCCCAAAATGCCCCCAGCTGGACAGTGATCTGCAGTGACATCAGCAGCTGGCTCCAGGGAGAGGATGGGTCCCCCAACACAGCAAGGAGCCCCAGAAAGCCCAGGAGAGGCTCTGTTTTCGTCCTGATGCCTGAACACTTCCCTGGGAAATCTGTTTTTTGCAGAAGTACCTGGGTGCCGTGGCAGCTCTGCAAGGCTGGGTTAGGGAGGGAGTATCCCACATTCCCAGAGGTGCCCACTCATGTGCAGTTATTTCCTTAAAGCCCCAACTCCTGGAGTCACTCCAACCCCACAGGAGCCTGGCTTTTGGCAAAGACTTCGCTGTTGTGGGCAATTAGGGAAGGGCTTTGCAAGGCAGAGAAAGCCCAAAGGTGGGTGTGAAAATAAAACCTTCTCACCTTGAGGTTGCCCTGAAGATGCATCTCGTGGCCCTCAGGTCATCTCACCTGTGGCAGAGGTGGATGTAAGGGTTTTGGGAAGGGGGAAAATCGCCCTCGTGTGGCTGGGAGCAACTTGGATGCCGATGAGCTGCTCTCTAACTCCTTCCTGCCCCGGAGCCAGGGCCCTTGGGGGGGGAAAATCCACCCCTGGCATGGCTGGGAGGAGCAGGGCTGTGACAGAGGAGCAGGTGCTGAAGGGTTAACAGGGAGTGTTTGCAGCCAGTCCCTTGTCACCAAGGAGAAGGGATCAGCCCTTGGGAAGGAAACAAAACACCCACAACCCAGGAGGGTGATTTCCTCTCCCCGAGCAGCGAGCAGCATTACATCCCTGGGACCCCAGAAGTGACACCAGGACAGTGTCACCACCCCGTGTGGCACGGAGCAAGTGGCACCAGGTGAGTGTGGCTGCTGGGGAGGTGGGCTGGGGACAGGACTGGGGCAGCTCCTCATGCCCCCATCACCCTTTTCCCTCAACCTCCTCCCAGTCTTATGGCACAATGTGGGGGACACCGGGCACGGGGGCACGGAGCATCCGTCCCTACCAGTCCAGCCAGCAGTACCTGTACGCCATGAAGGAGGACCTGGCAGAGTGGCTGAAGGAGCTCTATGACCTTGACATCGAGGTGGGCACCTTCTTGGAGGTGCTGGAGACAGGGGCTGTGCTTTGCTCCCACGCCAACCACGTCACCCAGGTGGCCGGGGAGTTCTCCCGTGCCTGCCCCGACGTGGCCCGGCACCTTCACCTGCCCACCTCCGGTGTCACCTGCAACCTCACAGCACAGCCAGGCACCTTCCAGGCCAGGGACAACATCTCCAACTTCATCCAGTGGTGCAGGAAGGAAATGGATATCAAAGGTAGGATGCCAGGCTCCAGCTGTCCCATGTCTCCATGTTCAAGTCCCCTCCATGTTTTCCCATGTGTCCCCCAAGCCCAGCGCCACCCCGGCATGGGACAGCACCATGTGCCTGCATCCCTGGGCTGGCATCCCTTGTACAAGGTCCTTCAGGCTTGGCAGCAGCTTTGCACAGTGCTGGCACGTGACTGGAGTGTTTGCTTGGGTGCAAATATGCACAGGAGGAATGGAAAAGGAAAGGGTGGCTGCCACAATGTGTCCCTGCCAGGGACAGCATGATCCCAGCCCTAAGGACAGCAGGAGAAATCCTGGCTTTGAGCAAAGCATCTGTCACCCTGTGCTACCACCAGGGCTGCCCAGGAAGGGGAATGGCACAGAGCAAGACGTCCTCAGGCTCAGACACTGAGTTTTGTGGCCTTGGGATGCCATGAAACAGCTGTAGATGCCCAAAAGGAAAGGCTCTTCCTCCTTTATCATTTATCCCAACTCTTGTTGAGCCCAACCACATTCCTGGTGGGATGGCTCCGGTGAACAGCACCCTTTTGGGTGGGGTTTGACTCGGTCTGTGCCCCCCCATCCCCTCTGCCCCCATCCCCACGTGCTGGCCCTGGCTCAGCCCAACCCTGCCCTGCCCAGATGTCCTGATGTTCGAGACAGAGGACCTGGTGCTGAGGAAGAACGAGAAGAACTTCGTGCTGTGCCTGCTGGAGCTGGCACGCCATGCTTCCCGCTTCGGAATGCGCGCCCCAACCCTGGTGCAGATGGAGGAGGAGATCGAGGAGGAGCTCCGGCAGGAGATGGACCTGCCTCCCATGGACCCTGCCCTGCCCCGGGCCCCCAGGAAACCACGGGACCTCAACAACCTTGACCTGATGGTACAGAGGGGCGTGGGGTGGGATGGGGATGGGCATGGAGATGGATGGGCATGGAGATGAATGGGCATGGGCATGGAGATGGATGGGCATGGGCATGGAGATAGATGGGCATGGGCATGGATGGGGATGGACATGGAGATGGATGGGCATGGAGACAGATGAGGATGGGCATGGCCTTGCCAGGACCTTTCCCAGCAGCCCTGGTGAGGACCCATCCCTGCTGCCTGCAGGTCCAGCACCTGGTGAGCCGCTGTACCTGCCCTGTCCAGTTCCCCATGATCAAGATCTCGGAAGGGAAATACCGTGTGGGGGACTCTGACACCCTCATCTTTGTCCGGGTGAGTCTGCCCCACCCTGTGCTTTTGGGGCAATAGCATCAGGAATTCTGCTCTGCTGCCGTGACCCCTTTTCCGTAATCCCCCAAAAGGAGCCCGAGTGGGAGTTTTGACCATTATTTCCAAAGCAGGGCAGCAGGGAACCTCAGCCCTGAGATAGATGTTGGTATGGATCTAACAGCCCACGTGTGTGTGGGACCAAACCTGACATCCCACAGAGCCAAAGCCTGGTCTCACCCAGCAATGGGAACACTGGGATGCTCTGAATCCACCCCTAAGCCCGGCCAAAGAACTCAGCACATAAGGACAAGGATTTTCCAAAAGGATTCCTATCCCTCTTGTGGTGACCAAACCAACCTGTCGGGACGGCCGCAGGAGCCGAGCCAGGGACGCAGCCGTCCTTTGGGACACCTGGTGGCACTTGCGGCGAGCCCAGAGCTCTCGAAGCCCGGCCGAGCGTGCCACCCCCAGGCTGCTGGTGTCCCACGGCATGGACATTCCCGTGCAGATCCTGCGGGAGCACGTCATGGTGCGGGTCGGGGGCGGCTGGGACACGCTGGAGCACTACCTGGACAAGCACGACCCGTGTCGCTGCACCTCTCTCTGTGAGTCCCCGCGTCCCCAAACCCCGCGGCTGGGTGAGGCGGGGCGGGGGAGGGATCTGCGTTGGTTTTGATGCTTCTCGGGGACGTTTTCAAGAGCGTGTCTCGTTGTCTTGCCGGGGAATGTCGGGTTTTGGGGACTTTCTTTGGCTTTGGTGGCCACTAGAGGTCATGGAAGACTTTTGGATGGAGCCGGACCCCAAACGCCACTTCGCAGGGAGCGCAGCTTTCGGCCGGCACCCTCGGGGGGCTGGACGCTGAGCGATGGCTGGGTGGGCTGCACCCGGGGGTGGGTGCAGGGGACAGGGCTGCTGAGCCCCCCGCGCTGTCCGCACAGCTCACAAACAAGCCTGGAAAGCGCGGAGCCCGCAGCGGCAAGTGCAGCACGAGGTCCGGCTGTGCCCGGCCCCGAGGGCGGCCGCCCGCAGCCCCCAGCCCGCGCTGCTGGTCAGCCGCTCCCAGAGCCCCCTGCCCCCCGTCCCCTGGGGGGGCCGTGTCACCCCCGGCCCTCGGTCCCCGGAGGGCTCGGGTCGCCAGCCAGGTGCCAGCCCTCAGCGGGAGCCCCGGAGGGTCCCTTCGGGCAGGTAAGTGCTGCGGAGATCCTTCGTGTCCCGAACTGCCTGGCTTCAGAGCGGCTTTTCTCACATCCTGGGATTTTTTCCCCCCCTTCCCTTCTGGAGATGCCCAGCCCCAGGCGGGATGGGAGGGGTGCAGCAGCTCCCTGGCCCCTCTCCGCTGTGTCTCCCTGCAGGCTGCGGGAGCCGCCCGCTGTCCCTCTGGGGAGGCAGCCGCCACCATCCCGGTCCCCTGCTCGATCCAGCTCCCCCGGGCACGGGGCGAGGGGCCGGGCACTCACCCCTTCCCGGCTGAGCCTCCCGAACGGCCCGGGAGTCCCCAGGGCACCGCAAGGGACCAGCGCAGGGAAACCCCCCCCTGCGGCACCGGCACCGGGCAGGGCCGCAGCGCCCAGCCCACGGACGGTACCGGCGCCTCCAAGAAGCGGCCAGCAAGGAAGAAAGTCATCCGTGGTGGCTGCCAGGCCACAGGAAAGGAGACCACCCGCCACAGCGACACCCCGAGCCCCCAGTCCCCTAAAGATCCGTGTCTCCAGTCCCCTAAAGGTCTGCACCCCCTCCTCGCACCGGGATGCCCCGGGAGACCCACGGAGCCTGCAAAGCCCACGGGAAGGGAGGCAGCGAGCTCCTGGCCGGGGCCCGCAGCCCTCACCCCGAAATTCCTCCGGCCAACCCCCGAAACTGGACAGAGGGGTTAAAGCCCCCATCCAAGCCAGCCCGGCCCCCTCCCGGCCGCCCGCCCCTCTGGGCCGTTCTGCAGAGGGCTGCGAGGGCTGCGCCGCCGGGGACGGTCCCCAGGGGACACGGCAGTGCCACCCAGCCCCGAACACAAGGGCTGGCGGTGCTGAAGGACCTCGGGTGCCAGAGGGTGAAGGCGGGGGAGCCCGCGGCCCCGGCAGTGGGGCTGAGGGGCTCCGGGGGTGCAGCGGGAACACGCAGCCCCCCGGCTATGACAGGGTGGTGGAGGAGCTCTCCCGCGGGCCGCAGCCGCTGCGCCCCGTGGGGATGGGGAGCCAGGTCCCCAAAACACCGGCACGAGCCGCCCCGCGGCTCCCAGCCCCGGGGGAGGCAGAGAGGCCGGGGCTGGGGGCCCAGACCCCGCGGGGACCCAGGGCCAACAACGTGGGCAAGCCCCGGCGGTGCCTGAAGAAGCCCGAGCGTGTGCCCTCCATCTACAAGCTGAAGCTTCGGCCCAAGGTGCGGCCCCGGCGGGACCACAGGCCGGGCAAGCGCCCCTCGCGCATCCCCACCCCGCTGGGGCATCGCCCCCCGGCCCCCCGCGGCCAGCACCGGCCCTCAGGGCCCCCCCGAGCCCCCCCGAGCGGCAGCACACGCCCCACGGCCAAGCCCTCCCCGGGGGACAGCGGCACCTGGCTGACTGATGATGATGAGGAGTCGTGGGTCTGAGCCCAGCCCGGGCGTCCGTGGGGACGGACAGACGGACGGGCCCCTCCCTCCAAAGGTGGGGGCGATGTTGAAGCTGAAACTGAAGCTGAAACTGGAGCTGCGGTGCCTGAGGATTCCAAGGGTGACAAAATGGGACAAACCGAGGGGCCCCACCTCACCTTTCAGAGCTGCACCCGCTCCTTCCCGGTGAATTTTTTTTCTGTACTGGTAATCCTGCTAAGCAGGCACTTTTGTACTGGTTTGAGTGGGAAAATCCCATCCCAAATTGAGAGAATGGGATGTTTTCTGCAGGAGGAAGGGTTTAGGCTCCCCAGAAGTGGGGACACCCCACCCTTGACATCCATAAAAACCATCTCATACCTCAGTGTTCCCCCTCTGCACCACGGGACCTGTGAGCCTCGTGTCTGGCAGCTCCAAGAGCCTTCAGGAGTGCTCGGGTCACTCAGGTCAGGGGGGTCACAGAAGGAGACCCTTGTTGACCCCCGTGGTGGTCAGGGTCCCTTCTGGGGTGAAGGATGTCACCGAGGGTCACAGCAGGCACTGCTGCACGCCGAGCCCGCAGCCAGGGACCCAGCACTGCTGTTTGTGCAATAGAGATGTACCAAAACTCTTCTATTTCCACATCTTTTCTGCGTGGGTGGGGAGGGAGAGAGGAGATAATCCTGATGTGGGCACAGCAAACGTCCCTCTGAGAGCCCCACAAGGCCCAGGAGAGCCCCATTTCCCACGAGAGGATGAAGTCAGCCCCACTTCCCTGCAGAGGAGCAGCAAATGTGAGCGCTGGGATTTTGGGAATGCAAAACCTGCTGGCAAAAACACTCCTGAGGCTGGTACGGAACAACGGGGACAGACCTGATTTTTAATTCAATTTCAAAGAAGGAGGTGCAGGGCATCACAGGCGGTGTAGACACCTCGAGAATCTCCAACAAGGAGTCCGGGGGGGAAAGGGAAGCCAAGTCCAGGCAACTGGGATGCTCATGGCGCAGGAGGAGGAGGAGAGGGAGAGGGAAGCATCCTCGGTGGGGCCGAACCAAACGCAGGCATCACCTCCACGAGCACGGGGGCAGAGACCTGGCACTGCCCTGGGCACAGCAGTGAGAAAACCCAGCCTGGGCCAGGCCCAGGCTGCTCTCAGCAGGACCAGGGTGGCGTTGGGTGAGTGGTAAATCTGTAGTAAGGTGTGAGTAGGGCCGCGGGGCGCTGCTGCCGTGCTCCCGTGTGCTCCGATCCCTGTGCCCAGCTGGACACCTGGGATCTTCCTGCCTGGGATTCCCTGCCTGCCCCCAGGGTGCCACCACCACCACCACCTGCCCCTTCCTGGGCTCTTGGGGGAAGTAGCTCTTTGTAGCCCTCGTTTTTTCCCGGGAGCTGGGAAATGCTGTCGAAGCAGTGAGAGTTGTTATTATTACTAATATAACTTCCTCTGTCTATAAAGTACAATAGAATATAACAATTATATTTATAACCTTTTTTTTTCTTTTTTTTTTCTTCAAAATACTAAATAGATGCTATAAAAACCTGTAACTAATTGTGCTATAAACTGCAGGCTACAGGGTTATAACAAACAATGTATTGGCTTAGTCGTTGATATGTGTACGTCGGAGCACTTTATAAATGCTTTATTATTAGCATTTACCAAGGAATTTCCTTCTCAGACAATTTGGAGGGATAAAGCTCGAGCCAGGGATTGATAAGTGGACTTACACGTGTTGATAAATCCTGACAAGATGAGCTTGGATGGGGGAGCCGGGTTTGCCATGAAGGCCAGGGATGGTGACAAGTGCCACTGCCCTTCCCGGCTGAGATGGACCCGTGTCCCCCCTTTGCCTTTCCTCATTTTTTTCCTTTTGAATTTTGGATCAAGGGGTTTGATTCCCTAAGCAGGGAGAGAGGAGCAGGATGTACCCCAGCCGTGGGGCAGGGATGGGGAGGTGAGAGGCACTGGAGCTCAGCTGGAGCTGCCTTTGATGGGAAGCATTTCCAAGAGCACAGTGGGGCTGCTGGGCCATGGACACCTGGCTGTGGTGGGAGAGAGGGGTGGCTGTCCTGTTCTGCTGCCCAGAGCAGCCCTGAACCCCTCCAGCTCCTTGTTACAGCACGAATCACGGAGATGGTTTTGCTGGAGGATGGATCAGACACAGATCCTGCCTCAGCAGGTGAGGATGGTGTTTCCCTGCGTCTCACAGGGACCAGCCACGGAGAAACCACGGCCCTCTTGGCCTCTTGCTCTCCCTTCACCGCCCCAACATCATTTCCTAACAGGGGCTGCCCTTTGCCAACCCACCCTGCAGGGCAAGATGCAGATGAGCTGCAACTCTGCTGCAAAAATAAACCAGAAGACTAAAAAAATTAAAAAAAAAAAATAAATAAAAAATGGAGGGCTCACTTTCCTACTAGGGATATGCAGAGAGGGAAAAAAAAAAAAAAAAAACAACCAAAACCCAAAAATCAAACCAAGAATGCGACTGGAAGTGCTGCTCCAGCTCCTTGCTGCTGCCGAGGCTGCCCTGCCACGGCTGCATGTCCCCGGGATGGAGGCGACATCCCTGTGGGAAAACCCGGCGGGGCGGGACCTGGTGGCGCTGCCGGTGGCTGCGGTGGCACAGGGACACCCCGGGGGCTGGGGTCCGGGACGAGAGGTAGCAGAGGGGTGGTGACCTGCCCGGCAAGGAGCGTTCCCAGATTATTTGGTGTTCACAGGCTGCGGGGAGGAGAAGCCTTCCGGGGCTGTGCTGGGGCAGAGGGGAGCTCCGAGCCCCGGGAAGGCAGAACTCAGCTCCTGGGGATATCAGGAGCAGGACTGGGATTTTTTTTTTCCCCCCCTTTCTCGCTTTCCTCCAGAAATTCCACCTGGAAATCCGACCCTCCGAGCCAAAAGACAGCCCATGTAACCTGGCTGCTCTGCCCTCCATGGGGAGAAATCCCAGCTCCACAAGGGGAAAAGCAGGACTCCTGTTTCCCCACAGGGATAGAAACACCCCCAGGACACCGGGAATCAGGTGCTGGATAATTCCCTTCCAGGAGCAGGTGATGGCAGCAGGCAGCAGCATTGCCGCTGTGCTGCCAGGGCAGGAACTGGCGAGGATGAACCGAGAGCCAAGAATCTGGGCACCCTCTGAGGCACCTCCAGGGCCGTGTACAACCCCCCGGCACGGCTCTGGCCCCAGGCCCTGGGGGCTTGGAGAGAGCTCGGGGGGTTCACCAAAGCCCCTCCCTCAGCCCTCGCCATCCCCAGGCCGCCTGGCCACCCCCCTGCCCCGACCTGGCCACTGCAGCACCCTGCGCGAGGGTCCCCAAATGTCACGGCAGGGGACGCCACCCCCAAGGTGTCTCCAGCACAGCTCCCAGGGAGCGGAACCGGCGCTCCCCGAGGACGGGCGGCCCCAGAGGCGGGGCCGGGGTCCCTCGGGGCAGGGCGGGGGGCTCACATGATGGTGCAGCGGTTCCTGCGCAGGGCGCCCTGGAAGCGGATGGTGGTGTGGACGTGCTTGCAGCGGGCGCAGCCCACGCTCTTGAGGAGCTCGCTGAAGAGCAGCAGGATGTGCCAGTTGTACTTGGCCGAGCACTCGATGTAGCCGCACTTCCACGTCTTCTTCACCAGGTTGGAGACGTTCCAGCGCGGGATCACCCGGCCCCGCTGCAGGTCCCGCTTGTTGCCCACGATGATGATGGGCGTCTCCGAGGTGCCGATGACCCTGGGGAGGGCGGGCGGTGAGGGAGGACGGAAGGGGACGGAGCGCAGAGTGACAGCCCGGCCGGCCCACAGAGCTGAACCCATCCCAAACGGGCTCTGGGCTGTGGCTGGCCAAGAGGAGCAAGCCTTGTCCCCGTGTCCCTCTCCATGGCCAGCCACCCCTCGTGCCGTCTCCAGCTGCTCCCCCACAGGGGACACCTGCCTGGGTTCCTGCTCTTCTCTTGGTTTTTGGGCTCCCGTCCCTGCAAAGGGGCTTTGTGCCAGTCTAATATCTCTGCTGCCAAGGTGTACCCCCTCGATGCTGTACTCCCTCGCCAGGAGCCACGGGGCTGTGGGGACGCAGCATCCCAAAGCCATCCCTACCTTGTTTCCAGGATCTGCTGGCGGATGGTTTTGATGTACTCGAAGCTGTCAAAGCAACAGATGTCATAGACCAGGATGTAGGCATGGACACTCCGGAGCCCCCTGCAACACACGTCCGCCCACTCCTGCAAGGTGCAGAGAGGGATCAATCCTGGCTCAGCCCCTCTGCTGTGCCTGGGGGATGCCCTGCCCTGCCCTGTTTTGGGGATGGGCACCCCAAGGAGGCTGCTGTGGCAGCAGGAAGCAGAGGGGCTGCCCATTTCCCCAGCCCTGACACCCAGCACCCACCTCTGCTGTGCCCTGACCCATCTGTGTCTGCCCCCAGAGCTCTGCAGCCACCCCCCACCTCCAGACATCCCTTATCCCCCTCGGTAATCCAGGGGTGAGGAAACAGGATTTGTCAGCCCCAGTTCCACTCCTGAGTGAGGATTGCAGCCTAATTACAGCACAGCGCTGAGCTGGGAGTGGGGCTGAATGCAGGCCCCTGGCCTGGGTGTAAAAGCTTCATCCTCCAGAGCTGCTAATTGGCTGTGTTAATTAGTGGTGCACCCTGGTTTTTGGGGCAGGGCAGGTGAGGAGAATGCTGAGCCCCATCTGAGGTCTGAGGGTGATTGCACCAGCAGCTCTGTGGGTCAGAGGGGGAAGGTGACAGCAGATCTGTCTGGAGGGGACATGGGGACAGAAAAGGAGCAGAGGCTGCTCAGGAACTGAGTCTGCAAGAGCAAGATGTGAATCCAGGGCAGAGGCAGGCAGGAGTGGCCTCTCTACAGCCAAAATCTGGAGCTGTAAGAAATTCGTGCTGTTAGGAGACCCTTGGGTTTCTGGGAACAACGGGATTTTTTTTTTCCCAAGTAAGAGTGAAAACCTGCCTCACTTGAGGCACTTTCCCACCCCAGCAGTGGGCCCCGGAACGGCAGCCCCTGCAGGCAGCACTGCAAAACCCTCCTGAGTGCCTCTGGAAAGGAGGGAGATTCTCCGGGGAGGAAAGACATCACTTCTCCCTGAGCAAACCCCTTCGGAGCCATGAATCAGCCCTTCCTGAGCTTATAATCAGAACGAGCTGGGGACAGGGAGTTTTTGGGATGTGTGTTGATCTCTGTCACAGAGGGCAGCACGGGAGGGAGCAGAGTGACACCTCCCCACCGAGGGGACATGCTGGGGGCATCCTCAGGCTCAGAGGCACAGGAGGATGGAGCAGCAGCCTCTGGGTTACTCCGAGTCCTGATAAATCTGGGGCACAACAAACTGCAGCTATTTCACCGTGCTGGGGGCAGCTTGCTGGACGCTGCGAGGTCAGGATGGTTTTCCTCATGCAGTGCAGGTTTCCTGGGATTCCTGAGCTGGAGAAATGTTGCACTGCGGGAGCAGGATGTCAGAGAACTGCTGGCTCCTGCTCCTCTTCTAGGACAGCACTGCAGGGATGTTTCTCCTGGCACGGAGCTGAGTCCAGCGATGTTTCCCAGCAGACAGAGCCCTATCCCTCACCATGGCCCTCTCCTTTCCCCTCGGAGCCATCCCTCTGATCACCCTCTCTTCCCTGGAAACCTCCATCTGTTCCCATCGGCCGCCTCCTCTGGAGTGCAGCAAGGCAGGGAGTTAATGGAGTGTGTAAACATCAGCTCCCGTGTCAATAAATTAACCTTTGCTATTTCAGGCTGTTTCTCACGCTGACCTTTCGTTCCCTGCACTCACCCATTAATTTTCAAACCTTCTCCTCACCCCTGGAGTGCTCACTTCACCTCCTGCCCAATGGCACAGGGACTCTTGGAGCACTGCATGGCCCCCGTGACCCTGTCCCTGCCGGGGACAGGGACACTGTAACCAACTGAGGTGGCCCCACTGGTGGCACTGCCCTCCAGCAGCCACAGCTGGGAACCTCCAGCTCCTTTCCCCACAGTGGTGACACAGCTCGTGCCCCTGGGCATGGCATGAGCTTAAAATTCCCTTTTCCCCCATTAACTCCATCCGGAAGTTGTTGGCACCGGTGACAACGCTTTCCAACCCCAGGCTGCCTTTTGGGGGTGCTTTGGAAGCACCTGAGGGGGTAGAGGAGGAGCTGGTGGGTTCACAGCTCCAGGAACAAGCCCAGGCGATGCTGGAGGGGGCGATGGCCACTACCAGGAGGGGACAAGCTCTGGCTTGGGCCGTGCATTGGGGCTCTGGCTCTCCAGGAACCCCTGGTTTTCAGCCAGGGGTGAAAACCCCTCTGCTGTTGGCTCTGACAGCCACGGAACTGGATCCCAGTGCTCCAGGATCCCAGCTGGATGTGGCTGTGGGCAATGCCAGAGGCACACTCCTTGGAGAGGGATGCCATCTCTCTTGTGTTTGTTGTCCCCAAACTTTAAAATCATGAGGATCCATGAGGACACGTTCCCTCATTTAGCGACCAAACCTTGTCACGGGGAGAGAAGCATCCCCCCAAAAAGGCAGAACTGGACCCCCACAGAGTTTAACAGCAAAACCCCACGGGGATCACTGGAGACCCCCAGAGCTGGAGGCCCCCTCAGGTGCCCCCCTACCTGCAGGGTGTTGACAGGGAAGGCGGTGATGGGGGGAAAGTCCATGATCTGCAGGTCGTGGACGTGGCCGTTCATGACCACGGCGGGCAGGTAGACGCGGCGGGCCGTGGTGGGCACGCAGACCTCGCTGAACTCGTTGTACAGGAACTGCCGGACTATGGCGCTCTTGCCCACGCCCTGGGCTCCCAGCACGGCGATCTTGAAGGTTGCCACCATCCCGCCGCGCGCCGGCCGCTGCCCTGGTGCTGCCCCCGCGGTGCCGAGGCTGCATATTCCCGAGCAGGGGGCCTCAGCCCCATTCAGGATGCATTTCCCCTCCGGGACTCCCCGTCACTGCAAGGCCAAGGAGAGGCTGGTCAGGTCTGAGGGACACCCTGGAGTTACACTGGTGATGTTTTTTTCCAGCAGGAGCTGTCCCTGAGGAGCAGGAGGGGACAATGTACCCAGGGGTCTCGGCATGGCAGGACCTCAGGGTGCCCCTTGGAGCCTCCCACCCCGGCAGCCAAGGAGAGCCAGGATTTGAGTGAACTTTATTCCAGGAAGGTTTTCACAGGCACGTTCCGCCCTTTCAGTACCAGGACAAGGAAAGGGTCTGTCTGCAGCCCAGGGGTTGCTCAGCCCGGCAGCAGCAGGGTCCCAGGCTGTGCCGGGGACTCAACCCACGGCCACTGTCACCAGCTGCTCCCTCCCGGTGCTGCCCCAAGCCGGGGAATCCATCTTCCCTCCGCTTGGACAGCCGGAATTGCCTTTTCCCAGGCGGGGGGAGATCGCTCAGCGCCTGCGAGCGACAGCTTGAACATTTCGTTTCAGGCTTTCAGCGGCTGGGCAATTAACTTGATGGGGACTCATTTGCAAGCCAGCTGACAGGGTGAGCCCAGAGCCACCACACGTGCTGGGGCCGGAGGGGCCCCGGGGCAGGGCCCACGTGTGGGGGGACACGGGGGGATAACCCACACACAGGGGCTGGGGAGCTGAGTCCGAGGAGCCCAAACACCCGCTGGCCCCGGGCTCCCGACCAGGAGCTGTGATGGGGACGACAAGGGCGAGGGGATGGGTCCCACTTTCACTCTCATCTACAGGAAGCAGCTTGTGCTTTATCCCGAAGTGTGGATGCTTGGACCAATTTCTGATGCTCTGGTCCTAAATTTTCCCTTAAAACCACCCCCGAAGTGCAGGACAGCAGCTGGAAATGTCAGGTTCAGACACCCCTGTTCTGCCTGTCTGATGGAGATTATTTACCCCAGGGGGAGCCTGGGCACAGAGGTTCCCACCGCTGCGTGCTGGAGTGGCCAAGCTCCCCGGGATCCCTTCAGCTGGGCCACGGTCCACACCATCCTCACGCCCCTCACGCCAGGACTGCGGACTCTGTCCCCCCGGGCTGCTGGCACTGTCCCCCGGACTGCTGGCTGTCCCCAGCCCCGGCAGTGGGAATGTTTCTGTGTCAGATGCAGCGAAATGGGGGGCGCAGGAGCCCCCAGGCCCGACCCTGCCAGGGCCTTTCTCCGCCAGCAGACAGCACTGTCACTGCAGGTCCCGGGGGGCCACTCTGCTGCAGGGACAGCCCCGTCCCCACAAAGCCTTCCTCCTCACAGCAGCGTCCCCAGCTCCTCTGCGGGGCCGGAGGGTGAGGGAAGGACACAACTGGAAAGCCAGTGCCCGCAGGGCTCCCTGGAACTGGGGCACAGGCTGAGCCCCGCTGTGCCTCGGCCAGAACCTCATCGCCCTCTGCGCTGGCACGCGGGGACCGTGCACCCCAAAAACATCACAGGCCGACCCGGTGGTCCCCGGCCCTACAAGCAGCTCTGTGGAAAACTGAGGCAGAGCGGGGGGACCCTTCGGGGTGGGATGGTGGGGCAGGGACCAGCCGCGGGTGCTCGGGAGCTCAGCGCCAGGCCGAGCTCCGCGGGCTGCAGGGCCGGGCGGGGGCTCGCAGGGGGCTCCCGGGAAAGGTGGCTCCGGCCCCCGCCGCGACCTTGGCCATCCTGCCGCGCCTGGGGCACTGGAAGGAGCAGCCCCTGAGCCCCGTAGGGCGGGGGCGGCGGCGGCATCCCTCACCCCACACCCCTCACCCCACATCCCTCACCGCGCACCCCCCGCACACCCCACACCCCCCGCACCCAGAGCCTCCCGGGGGTGCTCCGGCCGCGGTGGGCAGCGCAGCACCCCCGGCCCGCGGGGTCTCTGGGGCTGGAGGTGATCGGGGGATGCCGGGGGGAGACGACACCCGCACCCACCGTGCCGGCGGGCGAAGAGGAGCGGAGAGCACCCGCGCTCAACTTTCGCTGGGAACCCCCTTGTCCCCTCATCCCGGCCACCCCCGGCCCTGCCCAGCGGTAACTTTGCCCCCCTCCCGTCCTGCCCTTCCCGGCGGACCCCCCGTACCTGGCAGCGGCGGCCCGGGCCGGCGGCGCCCCGGCGGGCGGCGGAGCCATGCGGCGAGCCCGGCGCGGGGCGGGCGGCCCCGCTGCAGAGCCCCGGCCCGGCCCGGCCCCCGCCCGGCGCGGCGACACCGGGGGGCGGCGGCGGGGAGCGGGGAGCCCGGCCGGGGCACGGCGGGGGGGGCGGCGGTGTCCGGGCAGGGATGGAGGCAGCGCCCGGTGGGATGGCGGGGATGCCCAGGCGGGAGGCGGGCAGAGCCCGGGGAGGGATGGAGGGAGGGAGGCAGGCAGAGCTCAGGCAGGGATGCAGGCAGCGCCCGGGGAGGGAAGGAGGCTCTGCCCAGGCAGGGATGCGGAGGATGCCCGGCGAAGGATTCGGGCAGTGCCCGGGAAGGAAGGAGGCAGCACCCGGGAAAGGAGGCAGGGAATGCCCAGAGCGAGCCGCAGGAATCCAGCAGAGACACCGGCTTCTCCCGGGGCTCTGGGGAGGGCCGACGGGAAAAGACCCTCCCATGTCCCCCCTGCAGTGTACTGGGTGCAGCGCCGTCACCCCTTCCCTCCCCGGCGCCTCCGGCATCCGTGCTCTCATGCCCAACCCGGACGAGTCCCACGGGCCAGATTCCTTCGGGGGAGGTGGGCAGGAGCCCTCCCAGGGAGTCTTTCCCTCCTCCGACACTGCTGCTCGCTGTGGTCTCGGGCACATCGCTTCACCTCCGCCTGTGCCGGCCCCTGGCCCGCGGGCGGGGCTGGGGGTTTCTCTGTGCCCGGGGGGGACACCCTGAGCCCAGGCGGGCTGCAGGCCCCACCAAAGGAGGGACATTTCTGTTGCAGCGTCTGCATTTTTGGGTCACCTCGCACGGAGCATTTTACCTGCGCGCTGGACAGAGGGAAGATGCTGGCTGCACCGCCAGGAACATGGTCCAGGCCCCCGGGACGCGCTGCTGATGGACTCCCTGCAGCCCTCCGCTCCTGGAAACAGAGCCCAAAGCCCGCTCCGGCTCCCTGTGACACCAGCGAGCACCGAGGTGTCTGCACAGGTCTGGCGGCGATCACACGGGCTTGGCTGAGCGCGAGCAGCGGCTCAGCCGGGCTCCCCCCAGCCCCGTCAGCACCTTTGGCTGGGAAAAATCATCTCCGGGGGCTCCTCTCCAGGGCGAGGAGGGGGTGCAAGTGGAAACACAACGCCACATCCCTCCTGGGGGACAAGGGGACGGCAGACACGGCCCCACGGCTGGGGGGCACAAGGGCAGCTGGCAAAACGTGCTACAGCCCTTGTGCCACCCTGGCACCAGCACCAGGCAAAGGGGGTGACAGTCCCTTCGCCGTGTCCCACGTTACACCCGGGCTGGCAGAGATCCGGGCGTTATTTCCCTGCAGAGCCGCCCGGTGCTCGCAGCAGAGGAATATTTACGTGTCCCAGGGGTTGTTACCAGCCCGAGATGCTGCTCCCCTTCCCCGCATGGCCGTAAAGCAGCGCCGAGCCCTGGAATGTTTCTGGGAGAGCGCAGGGATCGGGCTGCACGTGAACTCTCCCGCACAATTCAGGCTCCAGCCTCGGGGCTATTTTTAGCAGTTTCCTCCGAGATGCTCTTCAGTTGCAGTTTTATGTGTGAAATTTAATATACGAGATGGGGGAGGGGGGCTGGATCCCAGCACGTCCCTGCTGGCTGGGAGGTTTATCCCAGTCTCAGCGACACGAGTCCAAGGCAAACCTGAAATCCTCCACCCAAGAGCTCCTGTGTGCTGCTGTGCAGGTGGCAGCAGGGGACAGGCAGAGCTGGTCAGCTCCTGCCTCAGCCACATCCAAAATCCTCACCTGAGCCCCTGCCTCTCCCCACACCCCACCATGGGCTCAGGGACCTGCTGTCGCTGGCACGGAGCAGGATGGGTGTGAGGCCAGTGGGAGCAGCAGGGATTTTGGGGAGCCCACCCAGCACAGCGGATTCACCCCTGCTCCAGGCAGAGCAGCAAGGAACAACTCAGGAGTCCCTGTCCCACAGCCTGCGTCTCAGGAATGGGGAAGGTTCTGGGGACCAAACCCCCCTGGCAGTTCCCAGCTCAGGGAGCATCACCTGTGTCCCCCGAGTGCCATGGGTGACACAGCAGATGACAAACCCAGCTCCCAGGGGTTGGTGTGTCCCTGCTGACAGGGCACAGTGTGTCTGCAAATCCACAGCAGCAGCAAAGACCGAATTTTTCTTGAGGAACCTCTGGTAGAACAGGGAGGAAGAAACCTTTCCCTTTGCCACAGGACATGAAGGGACAGCTGCTGACAGGGCAGAGCCCTGAGCATCCCATGGCAGCTTTAATTCCTGGTGGGCCAAATGCTGCTGCAGCCTCATCCCCGGCAGGGAATGATGATCCCATCCCAGGCACACCAGGGATGCATGAAGGGAACACAACAGCAAGATCAGGGACCCCAAGCCAGCCTGCCGTTGTTACTTGACACATGAACCTGCTTCTAACACAAAACCATCCCAGTGCAGGGTAACAGAGGGTGGAAGTTCCCAAAAACCCAGGTGTGGCTAAGCTCAAGGCTGGGCAGGGTGAGGGAAAAGGTTACCCTGCTCCAGAGCAACACCCCCCAAACCTGCTGCTTGTTCTCTCGGATTTCTGAGCACTTCAAGTACTGAGTTTGGGGCTGCCCAAACTTGGCTCTGGCCTGGCAGAGTCAGGTTTTGCAGCCCAACCCACCTTGCTTGACATGGGAACCAGAGGCGGCAAAGCCCTCTGAAAAACAACAGCAGCAGTGCAAAGCAACCCAAACACACCACTGACTCCCAGGATTTTATCATTTCACCACAGGGAAAACAGGTCACACTACACCCCCACCTGGGGCCCCAAAAGGGCTAAAGGAATACATCCATCTTCTGCTCCTCATCTGAATCTGTCCCTGCTGCCCTTTGAGATGAGGAGAAGCAGCTGTTGGAGGAGCAGGGAAACTTGCTGCCTCCTCCCTCTGCAAGCCCCAAATTTGGGGGTCTGTGCTGTAGAGGCAGCTGGTGGAAAAAGAAGCCTGGTGAGTAAAGAGCCTCCTTCCCACCAAATCCAGCCTTCAGCCCTGCTGCCCCCCTGGGCAGAGCCAGCATCAGGGGAATGGCTCCTCTCCCCATTCCCACAGAGCCACACGCAGCCAGAGCCTCGTGGAAATGAGTTTATTGACACGGGGGGCAGGAAAAGCCTGAAGAGCAACACGAACAGAACACTCGAACGAGCAGGGGCGGAGTGAACGCCAGCGACGAGCCCTGGCTCTGCCCCGGGGTGACACACCCACCCCAAAAGCTGGGAAGGAATTTGTCAAGAGAAGGGGGATGCTCAGCAACCCCTCCCCACGTCGAAGCTAAATTCTCCTCCCTGCCCCAACACAGCATCGCACTCAGTGCCACTGATGCTCCCTTAATTGCTCCGTTAATGATTTTTACACCACACCCGCAGGGTTTGGAGCAAATCACCTCCCAGCACACATGGCAGGGCTCAAGGGCTGAGTTGCTCCAGCTCTGCCCCACTTTCTTCCCCCCAGCCAGAGCACAGGGGTTCCCACACAGGGACACGACCTTCCTCAGGGGGTGCAGCTCCTGGGCCCTGCTGGAGCCTCTCCCAGGACACTGTGACCTTTTCCCAGCATTGGTTTCTTGGCTGCAGTCAGTGCCAAAGCCCTGATGAACGATCTCCCACCGTGAAACATTTATTGACTTTGAAAGTGGCATCTAAAAGGACAACAGGGGGTTGCTACACGCAAGAGCTTTGTTAGCTGGGGAGGAGATGTCCAAGCATGCTGGGGAGGGCAAGGCTGCTCTGGATTGGGGCTTGGATTAAGCAGGACAAGCTATGGATGGAGCAGGGACATGCAAGAGGCTTTGCTTTCACTGATGCTGCTGAAGCACTGAGTGGTTGCAATGGAATGAGTCCACAGCTGTGGACTGGAAGGGAAACAATCCTGGCTCTAAGGGACAGGTTGGAAAAGAGGGGCCAGGGCATGGGGCTGCTTGGGACAGGGACTTGGAGCAGGAACCTGGCTGGCTCTGGGCACAGAGTGGAGCTGCCAGCAGGGGAAATACTTCCATGACCTGCTCCACTCAGCCAAGCTAGAAGCTGGATGCCCCAGGCAGGCAGGGAGCAAACATGGCCAAGCCCAAACCATCTCTCACCATGCCTCAGCCTGGGTTTTGGGGGCAGCATGGCAACAGGGAGAGGCACTCTGCTCCCCCGGCATCCTGGGGCACTGCCAGCAGCAGCCCCTCTCTGTAGGGGCCTGACTGACACCTGCAGCTCCACTGGGGAAGCGGCATTACCACGTTTGGATGTGCCACCACGAGCCTGGCAATCGCTGGGAGAGGAGGGCACAGCTCAGGGATGGCTGAGAAGGCAGCTCGGCCTCAGCAGGCACAGAAAGAATGGGAGGAAGAGGGGCTGCACATGGGTGAGGATGCAGAGACCACACCTGGAGCTCTGGCATGAGCCTTTTGCTCTAAGTTCCTTCATTTCAGCCCTGTTACCTATCCAGGCCTGCAGCTCCTCCCCTCACAAAAGCAGCCTCACTCCTCAAATCACCAGCTCATGAGGCAGGGAGATGGCTGGAACGAAAACACCATCGAAGCAGTGTCAGTCTGCCAGCACAAGAGTAATAAAACCCCCCCTTTAGGGCTCCATCCCCCTCCTCAGACCTAGCTGATGGCTCTGCTCCTAATTCCCCGAGACCGTGCTCACCCTGCTAGAGCCCCATGTCCCTGCAGGGCTCCCAAGACTTCCTTGCAATCACCTTCCCTTTAAGCCAATTACAATAGAAAAACTCAAAAAAAAAAAAAAAGTATAAAAATATAAAATAAAGTGCAGTGTTACGTTTTTGACACTTTTGCCTTGTTTTAATGAGCGGATGTGTGGTTTTTGCTCGGTGTTCTTCTGTTTCTCCAATGAGCGGTTATTTTACAAAATCCAAACTACACCTAAAGCCATTTAGAAAACACTGAACATTGGCACAAAATGGGAGAGAAGCCCACGAGAACGGATGGGTGAGGGGCGAGGGGGACACGGGAGTAGTTTGAAGCAGTGGTTACAAACTCCATGGACGCTAAAAATACCAAAGGGGTTTGTTCCCTATCGTCGTTAGCACGTGGATACTAATTGCTACCTTGTTTAATCAGTGCCTTTGACTGAAATCCTACACATGAAGACAGCTGCTTCCAGTTACGAGTGCTCTTCCCCTGCTCTGGCGGCGAAGGAGGCTCTGGGGACCCCTTTTTCCCCCCTCCTTCTGCAGGGTGAGGCACAGGCTCCATCTCCTGTTAGTTTTTCAAGATGGCATCGTAGGCCTGGTAGATGTACTGGGACACTTCTGGAGCTCGGCATTTCAGGGAGAGCTGTGGAGAGGAGAGGAGAGGTTAGTGCTGGGGAAAAGGGGGGCAGGAGCTTCCTGCCACGGCCACAAAGGCAGCTGGGAATGGGCTGGACATGGCTGCTGACAATCACATGGAGTATTTCTCCTGCTTCCCTGATCACCAACCTCAAACTGCCCTTTCAGAGCTTGCTGCAAGCAGGAGGAGGAAACCAAAAGTAAACTCCCACTGTGGGGTTCCCAAATTTCTCAGGAAATGTAGGTGGCCCCACAGGTAGGAGGAAAGGGGACATGGTCCCAAACTGAGACAAGGGACCTGTGCCTGTCCTCAGGCTGCAAATCACAGCACTAAACCCGAGGGCTTCTAAGGATCTGCTGCTCAGCCCTGATGGACAAAAACTTGGCTGTCACTCCTCTCTAAAGCAAAGATCAGGCTGACACCAGGCTTGCAGCATCAAACCTTGTGCAAACACTTTAAATCACCTTCCAACGCTCACATTCACCCCGCGGCTCCCCAGACCACAGATTTCTCTTGAAACTCCTGGCACAGCTTACAACAGGAGAGATAAATCCTCTAATAGCAGAGACACACAGGTCCCTCAGAAGGGCAGTGAAGTCCAAGAGAAGAGTCACAGGGGTGCATGAAGCAGGACAGAGAGCACCTTCCCACCAGCCACAGGCTGGTGCCAGCACAGGGCCACAGACAGCCGGGAACACGGCGGGGCATAAATTTCCCCTTGGCTGTAAGAGGGGGAAGGGCACCCTGGCAATGCTTCCTTGCTAATATCTCCTGGCTTTATCTCTGGGTAACCTTGGCAAGTCCCTGCTCATTGCTGAGCAGGCATTGTCCCAGCTCACTGGTGGCAGAGCAGGGGAATTCTGCTGCTCCTCGCTCTTCCCGCGTTAGGCACTCCTCACCCCCCAGAGCCAAATTAACAGCATCTCCCTCAAAACACAGCGAGCAGGGAGGGAGGGAGAGCAGGGAGGAAGAGCTCAGGGTGTGGGTGAGGCAGCAGGAGCTGTGCCATGCCCTCTGTGGTGAGCCCTCACCGTGTAGTTGGGGTTCCCGGGCTGGATGCGCAGCTCCGCCAGGATCCAGATGCCGTTGGTGAGTTTGAGGGACTGGTAGAGCATGTCCTGCCCCTCCACGTTCCTCTTGGCAATGGTGTAGACATTGTTGTTCTGCAGCTTGCTGGAGACAGTGTCTTGGGAGGGGAGAAAAAGCACATCTGTTAGCTCAGATCCATCATCTGCAGAGACAGGGGAGCCCTGAGGAGCATTCCCAGGATGCAAGGGCACAGGGAAACGCTGTCTCCTTTCCTGGGGACAGGAGCACACGTGACACGAGGAGGAAAAACTGCCAGTTCTCTCCATGGACCCACCTCATTGCCTTCAGGCTGTGATCTCTTGGTATTTGCTCGTTTTACAGGGCTCTCATTGCCCTGGGTCACTCAGGACTTGATCAAGGTGAGACTTTCAAGGCTGCTCAGAGGGGAAGAAGACTCTGCTGTACCCCAACCAGCTAGAGGCAGCCAAAAATTCAGAAGATAAAGGTGGAAAAGAACAAAGATCACAGCCTGAGGTTTGCTCAGGTTCTGAGGTCCTGTCCCAGCCACAAGAGCTCCCTCCTACTTCCCTGACACACAGACACTTCTGGCCAAATCAATGTCCTGCAAGAGAATAAAAATCCTTTCCCTTTTTTAAAAAGCGATTACTCGAAAGGGTACAACCCCTCCCCAGATACTGTCTCTAGATCACAGTTTTAACACACAGCCTGACCTCAGCCCTGGCAAATGAGGTGTGATTTCAGCTGCACACCTGGATGGGTGTCACTGTCACACACATTATTTCTAAGGGACTTTTTGAGGAAACCAGAACAGGCAAATGCACAGAACACCAGGAGCCAAACCAGCAGCTCCTGGATGCCAAAGGGTTTCTCAGTACAAAGCAGAGCAAACATCAGGCTCTGGATGCCTGTAAAGGGGCACAGTCACACTTTGGGTGGAAGCTCCCACACCTGATAAGCATCACTGGGAAATTCCCAATCCTGGTGCCCAACAGGAGAAATTTAACTCCCTGCTGGGGCAGCTGGAACACTTTATGCCTTAAACCAACTTGCACTGAAAGCCCAGAGAGTGGGAATGTGGGATCCATCTGAAGGAGCACAGGGAGCAGGACAGCAGCAAAGAAGCAGCACAAAGTGACCATGCAGCTCTAATCCATCCTTGCACCTACACACACACAGATCCACAGGGTGCCACATTGAGAATGGACACCAGTCTGTGCTGAGGGAGCAGAGAGAGGACAGCAGAGCCTGTTCATGCACCAGGGAATGGTGGGAGGAGGAAGGAAAGGGCTCTACAAATCCACACCCTGATGCAGACACCTGGATCCACTGCCTCTCCCCAGAGCAGCCTGGACCCTTTGCTGCCTCTTTGCTCCCAGGCTCCAGAGCAGCTCCCTGCAGGTCGAGGATGGTTCAGGCATCCAGCTACCCAGACACACTCAGATTTAGGCTTCCTCTCTTCCCCAGTTACTATGGAAACTGGCAGATATATGTAACTAATGAGATCTTTTGCTTAAAACCCCTCATTGCCTGTCTCCTCCTCCCACCCATACTCCTCCTCTCCACAATAAACTCAGCCAGACTTGGGCAGCGCAGAGCGGTCCCCTGCTCACAGGGAGTGTGGCTGGGATTAATCCATGCTGCAAGGACATCACCCACCAGGAATGAAGCACAAATTCCCATATTCTCATGCTCTCAAGCCATCAGCAGGAGCCTCCAGGCCTGTGGGAAGGCACAGTGCCCAACACAAGCCCTGGCTCAGAGAGGACATCCCTGTCTGAGAGGGATGTTGGTATGAAATGGGATTTTGTTTGCCCCATTGTGACAGGCTGTGGTTAAACCTCACCCCTCTGGATGTGTCTCCTGAAGGTGGAACTACAGGCAAGGACTTTCTCCAGCAATCCTGATACCTGCCACAGCAGCCTCCCCTCTGCTGGGAGATGCTGTCGGAGTAAAGGCATTCCCTGGGGAGCAGGGATGCAGGATTGGCTGGTACCCCATCAGGGCAGCTGTGCCTAGGGAGCTCCGCAGGTGAGACACAGCCACAGAGGAGCTGCTCTTACACCAAAATCTTCATGTGATGGCTCCTCCTGCCATGGAAACATCCCCAGCCCCTGCTGAGGGGCAGATTTCTCAGCAGGAACGTGCCTGTAAGGGGATACAGGGAGGGAAGGTGAGGCAGGGCAAACCCTAGGAAGCCTATTTTCTGCTCCTCTGACCTCAGTTATCCTCCAAAGAGCAGAAAAAGCATTACCAAAAGATGCCCTGCCTCAGCCAGAGCAATGGTGAGCAGGTTGGAGCTGATGCTTGGCTTGCCTGACCCTCGTGCCCCTTCTCTGAGCACAGATTTGGGGCCTGGTGAGAGCTGACCCCCTCTTCCCCCCAGGTAGCAGCTCCCATCCCTCCTGTGCTCTGGAGTATCAGCAATTTGGATTTTGGAGATCATCAGAGTTGCTAAGCAACAGTGGCAGGCTGTGGCTGGCTGAAGGCAGGACCGCTAATGCCATGTGACAGCACAGCCTTAAAAAAAAAAAGAAATAAAATAAACCCAGGCAGATCTTGCTGGGAGCAGGGAGCTGAGCCCACAGAGCCCAGGCAGGCAGGAGCAGGGCTGGGTGACTCTGGGGACTCTGCAAACCAGAGCACACAGCTCCTTCAGCAAAGCAGCACAAACCACACCTGCCCTTGCACAGCAACTTTCTTTTGTCTCAAGGGTTATTCTCACAACCCTCCTGAAGCACAAGGGAAGGACAAAGAGAGGTTTGGCCAGCACCAAGGCCAGGGAAGCCTCTGACATCAGCCCAGCCTTCAGGGCTGGTTTGTTTGGTTTGCTTTCCTTGGATTTTCCTTTCTAAACAGAATTCTTTACCTCAGTCCCACAACCAAGCAGTGCACGTGGAAACACAGGAACACAGGGAGGAACACCTGCTCAAGGTTTGCACAAAGACCCAATACTTTTTTAACAGCACTTTTCTCCTGGGTAAAGCAAAGGATGAGCTTAAATCTTCTGCCCACCAGCTGAAGAACTTCACATGTGAACTCAGAGAGCCAAGATGAGCACCTGGCGACCACGGGGTTTGCATGAAGGACAGGCACAGCTGAGAGCCAACGCTGACCATAAACCTTTCCTGAACACTGGGGCAACCTGCACCAAGCACTCTGTGTCAGAAAGCAGAATTCAACTGTTATATTTTATGCTGTGATAACTGAGAACATCCTTGTGCCATTTCTAGCAGCACCTGAACGGTTCTGAGCATCCAGCCAAGAACTGCATTCAAACACCAAGCACAGACTCTGATCTAGTGGGGAGGCACTTGGGGCAATGTTATGACAGTACATTCATTTCCAAGGCATGTAATATGCACCAGCTCTGTAATTTATTAAACTATCAGCTACAAGATTTGCACATACAGAAAAAAAACAACACACCGTGCAAGCTCGTGTATGACTGTCCCCCAGGTTGTTTCATCAACATAAAATCCAATTTCCCTGCTCTGGCATCAAGAAATTACTTGAGGGAGAAAAAGCAAAGTGACCACTGCATACCAATAAAGCCATGTTCAGCTCCACAAATGAAAGCTGCTGTTTCACACCACATTGTGGACCAGTAATAAACCAAAAAGTAAAACCAAAATTCCTGTGCTGAACAGCACAGCAACTGATTGAGTGCCATCAAATGGGAAACAATCTCCATGTGCAAGTCAGCTCATCCTCTTCCACTCTGTGGGTTTGGGGAAGCAGGGTTTAGGAAAAAGAAGAACATTTAGCTCATCTGATTTGCATACCCTAATGTAGTGATCCTTTAGAATTTAGTCAAACTTAGCATGCTGAAAAAAACCCAGTGTAAACAAGGCAAACTGAGCTTCAGTGCATGCTCAGTTACAGGGGAAACCTCAGCTGCACCAACAGCACCCAGAATATTTGAGCTGTAACAGTTAAGGAATCTATTTTCATGCACCAGATTCGCGTATTTTCATTAAAAAAAACCCCAAATCAATTAATTTAGCACTGGATTAATAAGAGATGAGAATGCTGGGCTATAACCACGACCTTGTGTTTTCATTATTTCTGAATGAGATTTTCTCCAGGGAACTTTCCCAACCTCTTCCTAAGAGGCTGATGCACTGAACAGCTCTAATGAATTCAAGATGTGCAGGGCATCCTAACCACACCCTGGGCCCATGATCCAGCTCCAGAGGGACTTGTTCCTCCATGGCCAGAGAGCTGCAGCCCTCAGGAACAGCCTCAGGCCAAGTCCATCTCTCAGCACTGGGAACCTGAGCCCCAAATCCAGAATTAAGCACTCATCTCTCCCTGCGTCACTGGGAACGGTGGGAATACCTTCAAAGGTCCAGGATTTGCTTTTTTTGGAAGCAAAAATGGTGGAGACACAGATCAGCTCAAAGACCAGACCCCACTTCCCATTTACAGGTACCAGCTCCTCATCCCACAGCCTGGCACCTTATCCTTGGCTTCCCCTTGCTGTGCTCTGGGCTACCTGCAGCAGCCAAAACTTTCTGGTCACTCAGTGCTTTGGGATGAACTGCCAGGGACAGGAGCTTTTTTTTGCCATCCCTGTTGCAAGCCACCAAAGCCCGAAGCAATCCTATTTGACTTGCCCTATGGGCACAGGATGGACCTTTTACCTACAAAGGCCTGGGAGCACAGACTCCCACAGAAGCTTCTCTGCTGCCTGCCCGTGTTTATCTCCTTTTTGTTTGAAGGGAGAAAAGCAATAACCTGGAGAAAAGCCTGCAGTTTGCACAGGAGGTGCTGTAAGGTGACTGTTGCACTGTGACAGACAGCTCTGGAAGTACAAGAAAATCACACTCTGCTTTTTTGACAGATAAAATCCCAGCCCCCAACAAATCCCTGTTCCAAGCCTAACTCACTTCAGAGCCAGCTCCACTCAGAGGCTCATAGCAGCATCCTGGCTCTCTCCTGCTCTTGTCCAGCCTTTCCCTCTCCCTATTTTTTAACACTTCCCAGGCACATCCCAACCTCTTGGCTGCACACAGCTACTGTAATGTCTGGCACATTGCACATCAGCTTCTTCATTACCCTTCCTTGCCATTCACTCGTGTAATTCCCCAGCTCCAAACCCCTGTGCAGTCTTCATTTTCACCTTCACTTCCTTTTTCTTCACCTCCTTAATTAGGCCTGTCTCAGTCCAGACACTTTCTAGAAAGCCTCAAGTCCTCAAGTGGGCCACTGCCTATATCTGCCTTGCAGCACCTCCCAAGATTCCTGCCTTTCCCTCAGTAAAACCTAAAGAGGAAATATGTGCTGGGTGTTTAGAAAGAAACTCCCATTTCAGTTTCTCCACTGAGAAAGAGCAGCACCCCCTGCTTGGCTGTTCTGCAGGGCCTCCAGGATGTTTGCACAGAACTTCAGCCCCGCTCCTCACACGGCACAGATGTGAGAACTCGAGAAAGCAAAGGCTCTTTGCAGCTGGGAGAAGGAAAAGCTGGGAGAAGGAAAGCCAGGCTCTGAGGGTGCAGGGATCACACTCCTGACCAGCCTCTCCCAGCACAGCTGCTCCACACGGTTCCAAGTGGCTGCTGGAGCTGTGTTAGGGCACAGCACTGGGAGCAGAGTATTTTTAGCTACAGCTCCACTCGCGTCACTGGGCTGGGATCAGTGAGGCTGAGGCATGAATGGTGTCTGAGCACTCACCACCTGGTGGGTGGGCTCAGGCTGGGAATGAATGACTGATCCCAGCAGGGATAACGACTCACTCCAGTGCTCTGGACCTGTTCCCTGTGCTGGAGGGCTGCACAAATCCAGCCTCTCCTCAGGTTTGGGGAAGAGCTGCTGGAATCTGCAGAGTTTTGTACAGCTCTGACACGGGTGCATTGCAAACCTGCAAAGAACACCACAACCACTGACAGCCCAAATTGAGAGCTTTATTGTGGTTACACATCTCCTACAGGAGAGTCTTTGGAACAGGAACCAGCCCTTCTTTCACAACGACCAAGTTCCTGAAGACTTTATATGCAGACTTGCTCTTCTTGGAAGAGCAGAGGTGTCTTAAGCCTATTTTCACTAGATTTAAACAATCAAGACTGTGAATCTTGAAAAATTATCACACCCTGCTGAGGCACATGGCCAGGCATACACCCTTGCTCTGGTCTAAATTAGAAGATGGATTCAGCTCCTGTCAGATTTCACCCAGCCTATTCTGCCCCTGCCTCTGATGTGTCTCACTTGCCATGCTGTGAGAAGCCTGCACCCCTGAGGATGCTGGAATCCCAGCACTTTCATGGGTTTTGGATTTGGCTGATCCTTGTGCAAGCAAGGCTTGATGCTCTTAGGATGGTCTGAGCTAGAGGAGGTTACTGCCTGTAGGAAATCAAGGTGAGCAGGCTGAGTCAGGGTAGCACTGGCAGAAAGAATACAAGGGACTCAGGCAAGCACACGAGATTTCCCTGGTTCTCCCTCCTGCAAGCTCTTGCCCTGCTCCATGCCCGAGCCCAGGTGGTCAAGGAAGAGTAGCAACAGGCAGGAGATGTCGGCAGTGCAAACACAGAAGCCTCAGTGGATGGAAGTATTTGGAATCTGTTCATGAGGTGAGACTCACTTTCTGCTATGCACAAGCCAAAGAAGCTGGCAGGTGCTGGCAGGTCCTGGCAGGTCCTGCACTGCCCCAAGCATCCCGAGGGATGGACTGTGCTCTGGAGAGGCTCTGCAACCACGCTGCTCCTTGGAAAAGGCTCCAGATCCCACTGCAGAGGAACTGCCTGGTGCTCCCTGCTCTCCCTGAGAGCTGGGAACTTGTTCTCCTCTGAGCATCCCAGGCCTGGGCGAGCACTCTGGCCCTGAGCTGGCAAACCCTTTTGGAATGGGGAGCATTCTGTCACTCCATGTTTCATAACATTTTCTCCCAGAGGGAGGAGGGGGAGGCCAGGCTGCAGGACTGCCAATCTTCCCAACCACATTCCCTGCTGGGCAGCACCTCCACACCAAAATGAGCAGCTTCCAGTGTTTCTGATTGGAGATAGAGCCCTGGATGCAGGCAGGGCATGGCCAGGGCAGAAGGCACCAGCAGCAGCAGCTCTGCAGTGCAGGGGGAGAAACGATGCCAAGCTCGGTCAGGAGCAGAGGGAGGAACTGGGGGAGGCACAGAGGTTGTTCTCATTTGAAACCCCACAGTGAAATCAAGTCATAAGGTCCAACAGCTGCTATTTTCCCCCTCCTCTTGCATGCTCCATCTTTTCTATTCCAAAATAGTAATAATTATGAGTACAAAGAGACCCATGGTTTCTGTCTGCTATTGAAGCACGAGGGTGTTCATTGTGTAATAGCAGGCATGAGAGAATAAAAAGGTTACAGGGCTGGTAATCAATAGGGACACTTCTCTCATCTGTGAAACAGAGCAGCTTTTGGTAGAATCACTTGGCTCCTGTCCAGAACCTCCTGAACAGGAGCAGAGCTGGCCCCATTCCACGCTTTTACACTCCCTTATCCTTCAGCAGTAGTAAGGTCACACGTACGAGATGCTCGCAGAGGCAACTCTATGGCCAAACAAACTGAACAGCACCAAATGTGATCAAAATGCACCAATATCTCAGCTAACAACAGCAGACCCTTCCCATATGACCTGTCCTCCACAAACACCCAACACCCTGGAGTGTCTGTAAGGTTAATCTTCCAGAACAGAAAGAAGCTGCCAAAAGGTGAAGTGAGTGACCCAGGGTGATGCAGTAGGGCTGGAACACTTTGTTCAAAACTCACAGCAGCAGGACAGGGTTGCTGAACAGCCCCAACACCATATTCAGCTCCATTTAAAGAGCAGCTTTGCAGGGAAGCAAAGTATAAAAGGGAAAACAAGAATACAAAGGTCCAGAATGAAAAGAAGAAACAGATCGGTCAAATCAAAGACCTTGGGATTTGAGATGTGCTTTTATGGGGACCCAGCAAAAGTTTTTGACTGAAACAAGCCCTAGGATCCCAGGCTGTTTTATTAAAACATGCAATACTCACCTCTTCATTGGCCATCAGCTTATTTTACTGAAGTGATATTAGTAAGGCGATGTTTAATGGCAACACATCAAAAGTGCTCTCAGCATGGCACAATGAAACTACTCACCAGCATTCAGGTGACATTCTTTAATCTGGAACTGAAGCTCATTTTCATTTGGAATATCCTTCCATGTTGCAAGGAAGACCTGGCGCTCTAGAAATAAAAAAAACCCCAACCCATCAGCACTGTGGGATCCTCACAGGACCCCAGCATTAATTAACACACCACAGGATGTTTCAAGGTAGACACACAAAAGGGCTCTTGGTAACTTTTTGCCCTGCTGGGGACAGATCCAGGATTTACTCCTGTAACAACCTCAGTCTCTTTGTAAAAGCAGCAAAGCCTTGATGGATTTTGGCCTCCCCCAAAAGAGAGATAGTCTTTGCCATATGAGCTGTTTACAAGCCAAGAACATGCAGGATTTGACAAGAAGAAAGGAGACCCACACATTTAGGATTATGTTAGTGAAAGCTGCTTTTCTAGCAACTTCCAACCAATTCAAACAAAGATTTTAATAAAGGTGACTAGGAATACAGAAATTCCAGTGAAAATTGTGTGGGGGCGAATCCCAGACCCATTCAAGTGAATCAAACCATCAAAAAACCCCCAAAACTACAACAACCCCAACCCAAGCAAATACCAAAAAAATCAGAAGAAATCTGTTTTCTTCAAAGAAAACAGATCCACTCCTTGTCTGGCAGAGAGAATGAGAGGAGAGGAACTTGGGTTCTGACAAGTATTGGAGCTTGAGGACAACAGGGACAGGCCACCAGACCAAACCTGCTGGGATGCAAAGGTTTGAAGGTCAAGGCACAGGTGAAACTCAGCCAGGAGACACCTGCAGGCAGCTGGGCACTGGGAGCACAGCCTGGCCTCATCACACACCTCAAAGCACTCACCCATTTTGCCATCCTCTACGAAAAGCACGTTGAGAGGGATTAGGCAGCTGAAGTAAAATACATCGATGTTGTTTTTCACAGCCACCTATTACAGAAAAAAACAGTAGAGAGGAGGTCAGAGATCTCTCTCAGCTGGAAATGCAGAGAGATCACAAGATTCCCCATGGTCTCATCACCCTGGAGTGCTCTCTCTGAGCAGAGGCCAGCTCTGAATGGAATGGTACTGAGCTCCTGGGCAGTTTCAGACAAGGACCAGTCTCCTGCTCCATTTTCACTGAAAGCTGCCCAATTTTCTCCTTTGAACCTTTCATTGTGCTGCTTCAAAGTCAATTCCACTCAGGGGCTCACAGCAGCATCCTGGCTCTCTCCTGCTCTTGTCCAGCCTTTCCCTCTCCCCATTTCTGACAGGCACATCCCAACCTCTTGGCTGCACACTGCTACTGTAATGTCTGGCACATTGCACATCAGCTTCTTCATCACCCCTCCTTGCCATTCACTCGTGTAATTCCTCAGCTCCAACCCCTTCTGCAGTCTTAATTTTCACCTTCATTTCCTTATTTTTCACCTCCTTGATTAGTCCTGTCTCAGTCCAGACACTTTCTAGAAAGCCTCAAGTGGGTTCATTGCCTGCATCTCCCCTGCAGCACCTCCCAAGATTCCTGCCTTTCCCTCAGTAAAATCTAAAGAGGGAATATGTGCAGGGTGTTGATTCCTGGAAGAAGAAAGCCCTGCCACAGAGAAATCAGGTAACAAAAGATCACTTGACAAAAGACTTAATTCTCAGTGTCATTAAACTCCAGCAGCCAGGGAGTTTGCCTTTATCTGGTTTGCCTTTATCATACACACTTGCCATGTTCCCCACTAATCTCTGCTAACAGTTTTCCCCAGGCTGAGAGCTGCTGGGACAAGCAGGAGCAAACGGGAGGTCTGAGAGGTGCACTGTCACAACACAGCACAGGAAAAGGCAGCTCTGGGCTTTATTTCCATGCCTCTCATGCTCTCCCCATGTCAGCCCACACAGCAAGAGCCTGTCATGGGAGCACAGCTCAGCAGACACCTGCCATTGCTGCAACGAAGGAATCTTAAGTCTTGTAGGAAAAACCCAGAATTGAGGTTGTGTGGGGAATTTTGGGAGCCATTTGAGCTTCTACATTCTTTGAAAAACCCCAGAGGGAGTTCTCCAATTTGTCACCCTGAAACACAAACCAGACCCAGGCTAAATGCTGAACCAAAGGAATAAATTTGCTGCTACAAAGATTTATGGCAAGACAAACTTCATTGACATTAATTACATATATTGATGTCCTGCTGGGAAAATCTTTTGTCCCATAGGGGCAAGTTTAGAAGGACACCCACAAATGTTGGTAAAAACCAGCTGTGGATAGACAAGGAAGGGGAATAAAGCAGTCAGTTGATCAGATCTGCACACAAGCCAGAGACACGTGGAAGGAGATCAAACTCCCAAACAAACTCTTCCGGCAGTTGGGAGGTCCCAGAAGTGCAAAGAACTGCAGAGAGGTAAATGTGACCATCTGTGGTGTTCCTACTTTTCAGCCATCACTAAAAGTTGCAGCTTATACTTAATTCCCACAGTGCAAACCAGCTTAAGAAGGGATTAGTCTAAAGCCCACTAAAACCACATAAATGATGGTGCAACTGAGGAAAAGGTTGGGATTGGTTCTCGGTAACAGGGAGTTGTTACACGCTCTGACTGCTGGCGTCACGCTCACGAGTTGGAGTGTTCAGTGTTTGAACCAGAGGCACCAGAGGGGTAAAAGCAGATTGGTGGGTGGACTTAAGTGATTCACCACTGCAAAACATGATAGAACACATCGGGTGAGGAGCCAAAAATGCACCTCGGAGTCTGGGAGGGGAGAGCTGGGGGAGGGACAGCAGTGTAGCCATTCCAGATGCTGTGCTTGGATATAAGTCATGGAGATTTGCCAGAAAAGGGAAAATTTAGGCTAAATGTCTGGGAAAACCGACAGTGAGAATTATTAAGCAGCACTAAATTCCTCTGAGGAAGAGAGAAGCTCCAGTGCTTGGACTATTTAAAATCAGCCTTGACAATGCTCTTGATAAGAGGAACTGTAGGAAAACAACAAAGCATAGCAGGGACTACACTGCACGACCCAAGATCTTTTCCAAGTCTGATTTAATGATTAATTGCCTTGCCTTAGAACAACAGAGATTACTTAGCTTTTGTAGCTAATTGTTGTTGCCATACAACAGCAGTTTCTTACAAGAGGGGCTGGAAAGCAGCTCCTTCCCTCCAGTCACGGTTCTAGAGGCACACTCCAAATTAATATGCCAGCCCAGTCCCTGCAGTTATAAGGATGCTATAAAAAGGTATCTGCTGACCTGCTTCTCAACTCTGCAGAAACACACTGAGTAAGCTGCTTTGGCTATCTCTGGAGAGCTACCCAATTAAGATGCTCTGAAGTGCAATTTCTTCCCAGTAAAGAAAAATCGAGCCACAGGCCAGCCTTCCTCCCCAACTGCATCACTGGGTTCAGGAATGACATCACACGTCACCTTGCAAGCAGCTGTAATCATGCAGGAATCGGCTGTCACAAGTAACTTTTGCACACAGGATGGAAATAGCTCTCCTTAACCTACAGCACTGGGACACGACTGGGGAGCTCCTCAAAATGAGCTTCCATCGTTCACCACCACACTTCCCCCAAACTGTGCTCCCCACAAGATCTGGTCCATAAAAAAGCACCTGAAGACACCTGGATGGGGAAACTCACACCAAGAAGAGGCCCCCTGAGCTGGTAACAGCTTCCCAAGGTCATGCTCCACACCAGGAGCAGCCAATGCCATCTGACAGGCCATGAAAGCAGCCACAGGCAGAGAGCACATCCACAGCAGCATCTGCAAGAAGCTGAGCAGGTAATAACAGTGACTTTCCAAAAAAAATCCAGTGCTCCTCAGGTGGGAACATTGTCCTGAGACAGGCAATGACATCTGACGTGATAGCAGAAGCTGAGAAGTCTCTCCAGGTTTGACATGCTTGAAAGGAACCTCTGCTTGCATTCAATAAATCCTCCAGTCCAGACTAACTTTGCTCATGGCTCTGCTTTAACCTGCTGACCTGGACATGAACTACTAAATCTTCAGCTAGACCTTTAGCTTCAGACATTTCAGAGTTGAAACAGAAGCGTTTTTAATAAAAACGGCTTTCCTTCTGCGATCTTTTAGGGAGAGAAAAAATATTAGTACCTTGTGAATTTAGTCAAGCAGCCTACAAGGCTCTGAGGGATAGAAGTCAAAAGGTGTCAGATTTTCGTGTGATGCCTGACTGTTGAAAAGCTGTAAGCCCACTAAAAATTGGCTCTGGCTTTCAAATCACTTATGTCTTGTTCATGATCTGACTAGAGGAAGCAGCACCTCTAGAAATAACCCCTGGAATATATTTGCTCACCTCACAGCACGAGAACCCTTCTGAAGAGCTTTCTTGTAGTCCAGCCCTCTGACAGCCCCAAACATGGCATTTTTGGGACGAAGCACCTCATATGAACAATGTCAAGCTATTTTCTTCAATAGTGTAGCCTTCTGATGCTTTAAATCTCAGATTTGAGCAACAGAACTGACTTTCAAAGTCAAGTCTGAAAGCAACACAGATGCTTTCCATCAGCAGCAAGTACACAACATACCCACTTGGAATCCCATTAGCACCTCCACTAAATTAAGGATTTACTTAAGTTGGGTTTTGCTTTAGAGCCTGGTAACAGCCAAACTGTTAAGGCAAGAACAAGTCTCCTCTGCAGAGCCTTTTTTACCTCACAAGGTCACGGCTTGTTCTCTGACAGTCTGCTGCTCTGCCCCCAGGGAATGCTGCTCCTCCACTTCATTTTGTGTGACAGGTGGGGTTCTCTCATCCTGTGTGACAGGTAGGGAGCGTTCTCAGGATCCCAGGGGTGCTTGGAGACTGTACCAGCCGTGTGCTCTTCCCACGGGGATGAGCCTGGAGCTGGGGCTGTGCAGGCACAGCCAGGCCGGGTAACGTCAATGGTCAGGGAACACAGAGTTACTGGGAGGGTTGTGCTCTCGTGTGCCTTGCTGCACTTCAAGTTCAAAATGTACAATTTATAAATGTGCTGTACCATGTGGCAGACGTGCTCTTAACCCCCAACCCAGCAGCTTTCCACAGCCGAGTGAGGAACTGGCCACAGATGCCAAGCTGTGATCCAAATCTTTAATTCAGAGCGTTCCCAGGAGGGTTCTTTGCTGAAATAAGACTCTCACAAGCAGAGACTGTTAAAGAATAACCCAGGCAACAAACCCAAGCCAGTATCTTTCCCCATCTAGCTACCCACAGGTGTTCTGTGGAGGCTGGTCAGGGATTCTGACACCACTCACACACGGGCAGATATTGTGTCATTTATCAAGCAGGCTCGGGAGGGTGAACATCTGCTGGCTGGAATTGCTGCTCACAACGATTCCCACAGAGAGCTGGATGTGTGAAATCTGTCTCCAAGTTCTGAGTGCTGTGCGTGTGACCTGAGATACATTAACAGCTCTGATGAATGAGAGCTCCAGCGGTTCTGTGCTGCGAGATGCTGGAGTGTGGAGGAGCACAGGTGATGAGTTACAGCAGAGCTGAGACTGGAAGGATAAGCATCATCTACTGCATTACCAACACTGATATTTCCTCAGTGAAGAAGCTGCACCTTCCTCCTCTGTCTCTACAAAAACGAGTTTTGCCAAACTCATTTCAAGAACCAGAAGTGTCCTGCACCTCACGCTGCCCAGCGGCAAGTCTGAGTTTCCACGTGCCCCCCCTCAGGGAGAAATGCAGCTGGCAGATCCCTCCCTTTCCATACTCAGATGATTTTACTGAATTAAATAAAAAAAAAAAAACAGTTTGAAAGATTCAAGCTTTTTTCAGCTGCATGCTGTGTAGCTGCAGCGAGCAGGGCTGGCAGCTGACAGCAGGATGTGACACAACGATGGTGCATTCTGAATGTGGATCCCAAGAGAGTGGCTCCAGGCAGACCTGCTGCTGCTCCAGGAGTGCCTACAGCTCATTTCCAACTGCATTGTCTCCCGCAAAGGGCTCTAATCTCACAGATTATCATATTTATGCCATGACAGGCCTGAGCTCTGAAACTCTGGCTGCAGGTTGGCTCCACTTCGCCCATTCCCAGGATTGGGGGAGCAATTCTTGTGTGCTCCAATGGGTATTTCAATTTCACAGCATTTCATAGCTGTTAAAGTGCCAATTATTAGGAACAGTGGTTCTCTTTAGCACAAAAAGGCTCTCAGCCCAGGCATTTTCTAATTCCAAATTTGACTTGAAGAACTATCTGGAAAGACCTAATATTCCTCACCAGTGCAAATCCCTGCTTCAGAAGGCACCTTCCCCTTTGAGAGCTGAAGGTCTCACACACGTGGTGGCAAAGACACCTCACCCAGCCCATCTCTCCCACTTGGTATGGCCATGGCAGCCCCCATGTCACCAGCAGTGCCACCGCTGCTTTGACTGTGAAAAGGCAACAATGCAGGAGGCAGGGAGACCTGTACAACTCCCAGAGATGTCTCCATGGCTATCAAACATCCAGGAAGATCAACACAGCCTCTCACAGACCTCTGAGCAAGGGCTTGTTGTTGTTTATTGGTGTCATGTTCTGATCATAGCACCAACAAGCACTAGGCAGCCCCCAAAATGCTCACAAGGCACTGCAAGGGTGTCCCCCACCAGAAATTAGAAGCACACAAATAACTAAGTCAGATTTTCTTTAGCAACAGGCACACTCCAAAGGCAGCTTTTTAATCTGACAGCAGCGAAAAAGATGAAGCAGAGAGCAGGGATTGGGGTTTGTTCAGCCCTACAGTGCTGTGCCCAGTCTAGCTTTACCCTTTGGATAAATCTCTGCTTGACTGGGGGTTAAAGCTGAGTCAACAAGTCATGAAAATGATCCTGATTATTTTGGGATGCAAGGAGAAGCCTGTATTCAGTATCACAAGATGCACGGTGACTAGCAAACACAAGACTCTTCAGCTGTATTTTACCTAAGTAAGCCTCTGAAAGTATTTCAGTCCTCCTCATCTTCTTGCAAAAACGTCTTTTTCGTTACTTTGTCAAATATTTTAGTTTCTCTCCATGATTACAAATGTCAAGATTAAGTGAGCTGTATTGGGTGAAAGATTAGAAATGGTAATAAAAATAACCCGAACAAGACATGAATTCATTACTTCTGGAATAGTTGCCTAAGGAATGTACAACTAGTCTTTGAAGTGTATAATTACCATGACAAAAAGTTGAAAGCTATCAGTTTGGTTACTTCAGGACTTATTTTTCTTGTTACTAAAAACAAAAAACTCCCACCAGAATAGGAGATGAACATAAGGTCCTCAGGTTCAAACCAGCCCTGCATCTGCTTCAATGTTCCCTAGCTGAGGAAAAAAACACATTAAGTAAATTCAACCTGGTGAGTGTTTTGGCTCTTCAATGAATGCAGGAACATTTGTATTCTCTACTCCTATATTATGCTATAAATTGTTCCCTAAGTAGGTCACCAAGGCGATTTCTGAACGTTTCAAGACAAATCCTTTCTACATGAACCCACCAAACAAAACCAGAGCCTTGGCTGTCAGGGCATTGATAGATCTCCATCAAACCCACTGCTGTCAAAAAAGTAAGGGGAGTGCTCTTTTTAACTTGGCATCTGCTATCGTGATTCAACTCTTTGCAGAGAAATATACTATTACTCCATATGGCAGCTTCCCCAATTGTAAAAGGGCAGCCAACTTCTATGGCAATGAGAGCGCTAGCAAATTAACAACTGAGTCTGGCACTAATGAATGCTCCACTGTCTCAATAGAAGGTGGCTGGAGGTTTCCTCACATGTTTTCTCTTAGCTTTGTTCTAGCAGGAGATGCTACAAGAAACAAACTGTGTTCCAAGCCCTTCAGAGATTCAATAACCCAAATACTTCACTTCCCTCCTGATCAAAGGAAGCAGCGACTTGAGAGTGCCTTGTTGAGAGTCCCCAGTGCTGTGGAGGCTGACTGGGACCTGTCACTCCCACATTCCCATCACAGCAGGAGCCAGATTTTACCACAGCTCACCCAAATGCCACCTCACCTTCACGACCTGGTTGCAGAGGGAACCCAGCTCTTCCAGAGGCTGGAAGGGCCAACTGTGGAAGGCAGGCCATGGGATTCATTCACTGTCTGTGCTCTGCTCTCCCGTCGCATGACTGCTGAGTGTGGGACTGCTCCTTTGAGTGCCAGAGAAGCTATTTCAAGCTGTTAGCCCAAAGACTCATCAATAAGTCATAAGCCCCAGAATGGAAGTCAAAAGAAGGGGAAAAAAACAGTTGCTCAGGCAGAATAAATAGTAACTTCCATTGCATTCTCTTAAACTAAAAAGAGAATGAGCTGCCCCAAAATATTCCCCTCTATGGGCTGCTATGATGCAGGAACCCAACCCAGTTCCACCTCCTGGAGACCTGAGGTGAGAGAGACAGCTGCAGTGCAAGTTAACTGCATTTTGGGATATGGGGAAAATCATCCTGGAGGACCCAGAGCAGAAGCAGGGTCCTCCAGGACCATGGCAGCAGTGGGGAAGAGCTTCCTTCCAGGGAGAATTGTCTGCCTGATGATTTCCAGACCACTGCAGACAGCCTCTGGTCCAAAACAGGGGGGCAACATCTCCCTGGATCTGTCCTGTCTTTATCAGATTGACAGCCCAATCTGATAAAGAGGCTCCTCCAGGGAGTGCTGTCCCTGCCGTGCACCAACACTCTCATTAATGAAACATTAGCTGCTGCTCACGTCATTTCTCCTCTGCCTTTCCTGGAACACACAGCTTGCCTTGGATTAAACTATCTGGGCCAGGGATGTGCCTTTGTGAAGCACCCTGGAATTTAAGAGCACTAGAGAAATATTAATCACTCAGCAGTTGCCATCTTTCCTGCAATTCCTTTAATTGCATCAATTCTTACTGACAGCTCTCTCTGCCTGCTCCACCACGGATACTTTCTCTGTTCAGATCTACTCCAGAGTTCTTAAATCCAGCCAAACCTCATGCCCAGTTTACAGAATGGTGTTACTGCAACAAAGCCCTTAATCTACACAGATGCGAGCAGTTGGTTTAAGGTGTTTGAAAAGTCACAAAATTCAACAACTTTCCATTTCAGTTTTTCTAGGAGCATGGAAAAGGAAGAGGGCTCAGTTTCGGCCAGACTTGAGGCCCAAATCCATGAGGTCTGACTGTTTACACGTAGTATTGTGTGATTAGAGCCTTACCACCTAGTGCTGGGCCAAACAAACTGGTCTGAGCACCTGCTGAGCTCCTCCCTGCCCAGAAGGAGACAGTCCTTACCTGGAGGTTGTTCAGAGGCTCCATTTTCATGACTGGTCCCAGAGTGTTGAGGGGCAGGGAGACATCAATGCTTTGGTTTGGCATCAGAGGTGTGTGAATGGCCAGGGGGGTGCTTGGGATGACCCCAAAGCTGGGCAGGAGAAAAACAGAGGTGATGAGAGCAGCCCTGCATTGTCCAAAATATGTCCAAAATACAATGTTCCTTTTGTCAAAGCACCACCTGCCTCATCTTCCCACTCCTCCTGAGCTGCCCCTGCTGCTACTCCAGGGGGGGAACACAGTTCAAATGAGCAAAGGAGGACAGGGCATGGGAAACTCACTCAGGGGGATCTTGCTGACAAATTCACACCCCTGCCCCAGGGACCAGAGACTGGGAACTCTCCCATGACCCACACGGCACTGCCCTGTGTGCTGAGCACCGGCCTGCCCAGCAAGGAATGACCTGGACTCAGAGCCAGGTGTTGTCTCCCTATTCCTGAGCTCCAGAGCACTGCAGGTAGGCTGCATGGCTGCTGCACCCCTGGGAGCTGTGGCAGAGGGACCTGGAGGCAGCACAGAACAAACAGCCAGCCAAGGAAGAACATGTGGCTTGGAACAGCGCTGCAGAACAAATGAATCAACACATCCAGCTGCCTGGTCCTGAATGACAGCACCTGGCACAGCTGCCTGCTCGGAGGCTCCTTCACTGGGGATGTGTCCCAGCAGTGTTTACTTGCCTGTTCAGTCCAAGGAACATTTCATTCCACAGGCACCTCTGCTTAGCATGGAGAAGAGGGAAAGCATCTCATGTTTAACACAGCACTCCTGTACTACAGACCAGCTGCTTTCCAAAAGCAGATGGAAGCCCAGATGTTTTGGTGTCCACTCATAAATCCATTTCTCCTTAGCAGAATTCACATTAGCTCAGAGGTCTCGGGGTGTTTGCAGGATGGATAGGTGTGTATTTTTATTTTATTCACTAAAAGCCTGATGCTGTCTCTGCACGGTCAGCCACATTTATCAGGTTTGTCACTCTTTCAGAAACCAATAAATGCCCCATCCTTGGTTCTCCTTAGTTTTCAGCTCTAGGGAGCTGAAATGGGAATATTCCTAGCAAGGGCTTAGCCACATGATTTGCCTTCTGCAGGCATTTCACCTTTGAGGACACAAACCCTTGTGTTTTCCCTAGGACTCAGAGGGGAACCAAACTTGCAGTTTGTTACTAAGGGGCTGTGATATTACAGCACACCAGAGCTTTCTTTTATTTTATTTTAATGCTTTATCCCAAGACTGCAGTGAATACCATTAGCAGCAGCAGGAAAGGAGGGAAAAGCAATAGAAACTTCCCAATCACAAACCTTAATATTTACGCTTAAAGAACCAGCCCTCTGCAGCACTTTCTAATGTACCAGGCACAGTGGAAAGCACTGACAGGAGAACAGCATTTGTAAAAGAGTAAATAGTAGCAGGTTGTGTAGGGAGTTTGTGCTGCAAACTGCTGGTTTACTGTACAGTATTTAAACTTTATACAGCCTCAAAGTACCATGTAGGTGTGGCTAAAACATAGCTTGATGTACAGGGAAAAATAAATCAGAAAAAAAACCCCTTTTCTTCCAGGCTAATTTGCATGAAACATTTGAATACTGCAGCTTAGCAAAACTCTCCAGAAAATATGGCAGTCCAGGGAGTACATTCACTAAGACTTATTTAGCATAATGACTTTTCTAAGTAAATCTTATTTGTCCCAAGAAATCCTGAATATGCAAGGCTAACAGTGAGATTAAAGAGATGGCTTCAGTGGACGTTCAGCACGAGAACCCTTTTCCAATGAAGTGATATTAAGAAATGCAGAGAACACGTCAGTCACAAGATACTCTTTGCAGTCTTAGTAAGAAGTACCCTGGTCCTTGCTGAAGATAACACACAGCAAACCACAGGATAAGCTCTCTGGAAAAGCTTTTTGTGGGAAGACACCGTGGCTGTGCTGCCATGTCATGTCTTTTGGCTGAGATGGGTTTCCAAGAACAATCTGAATTGTATCATCCAAGCTCTAAACTTTCAAGTGGCTGCTGCTTCTGCCAGAATCGCTCTGCTGCCTATTACAGGAACAACATGTGGCACAGGCTCCCAACTTGCAGCTCCTTCAGTGACAAGCAGCTTTTTTAAGGAGTCCTGTGCTTCCAGACAGTCTGAGGGGCAGCAAAGCAATTAAGTCAGGAGGCAGAGGCATCATGGGGTGATACTTGTGCAGCTCAGATCCTGCCTCTTTGTGCTCTTGTTTTGCCCAGGGCACTCACTGGCTATAAATCCACCAACCTGCCTAAGGACTCATGAGGCTGCTGAAAAACTCCACTGAGGTTAAATGGGGCAGATGATGTTTCAGAGCTGGGAGAAGGATGGCACTGTCTGCTGCCTGTTTCCTCTCAGATCTATCAGTCTGTGTTTTCAGCCCTTTCACACCATTTTGCTGTGATGGAGAGGTCAGGCTGTATCATCCAAGCTATTTCCATGACTGCATTATACACCTAAGCACAAGCCCTCCTTTAATTTAGCAGTGTAGGCACAAACTCCTTCCCCAGGAGCATTCAATCTGTTGAACACAGTGCATTGCTAATTATTTCTTACCTGTTCTTATTGAACTGAATGGCAAAGTCAGTCATGTGCTGCAAAGCCTTATTGGTAAAGTTCATCTCCATGTAGATGTGTCCCTGCCTGTGGCTGAATGTGCCTGAGATCTCCAATCCTTTAGCCTTCACTGCAGGCAGCCAAACCTTGAACACAAGAGATGTCATTCAGCGTGTGAGCAGCCTGGCCTGAAGATAACAAACAAGCAGAGTTTTCCAACAAACAGAAGTCCTGAGCTCAGAAATCCATCTACATTGGCACATGGAGCCAAAAAAGGCTAAAGAAACACTACAGGGAAGATGGGACACGGGGTGTTGAAAGGACGGAGCTCACCACTGAGGAATAAGCTTGCTGCTCCTAATCCATATTTGTTCACAGCACTCAGGGAAGAAATCAAATTACTACAGCATTAGTGTGCACAAGAGCAGGGACAGTTTGTGTCCATCACACCAATGTGAGACTCACCCAGTCTGCTGCTGGACTTCTCCAAGGGCTGCTTGGGCTATTAGAGGCAGGACAATACTAAAGTTTGAACCAAATAAAATCACAGGGTGATACAAAATCTGTTGGGTTCTGGATTCTCAAATCACCTCCGTGGGAAAAACCCAGACTCAAATCTGAGTGGTGCAAAATGAGGCAGTACTTAGTTCAAAATTACTGTGGGTTTTTTTATATAAGGTGCAATAAATGCAAGAACCAAAAAGTTTGAGTATGGTCTGCAGTACCTTGAGATCCTCAATTTCAGAGGATGGTTTAAAATCATCCATCCATGGAGTGCTAATTGAGTGCTAATTTCAGACTCTCAGGAGCCCGAGCTCCCTGTGGCTGCTCCACAGCCAGTTTCCAGAACCATGTTGTATGCCTCATGATCCCTCCCAACTCCATGCTTCAGCCAAAGCCTCTGACAGAACATTTCTCTGCATTCCACTGTGGCACCATCATCCCAATCACATGATTTTATCTCCACTGTCACGTTGGATTCCTCCAAATAACAAACCTGCCAGGAAAGTTGCTGCAAATTGTGTCTTGCCCCCAGTTTCCTGGGGAAGCTTGTTAAGAAGCAGGTCTGCAGGAAAGCTGCTCTGACACAACTGAAAGTCTCGGATCTTATCTAAGCCATTCTTTAGAGAAATACTGTCACAGGTAAAATGAGGAGACTGCTAAAGTGCCAGAAGTCTGTAACTAGTAACAAACATGGTCTCCAACTCTTTCTCTACTTGGGAATAGCCCAGGGCACCCCTAATGGGACTGAGTTGAAGTTTTAACACCAGAAACCCACAATAAATGGGACAAGTGAGCAATGTCAGATCTGTAGCTCAAGGCAAGGCAAGAAACCAGGGATGATTGTTTTTCCTTACGTACAGACTTGGGAGCCACGTATCCTCCAGGAGCCATCCCTATGCCGGAAGAGAGCTCAAAGAGATCGTTGAGTCCACTGCTGACCACTGCTGGGGTGGGAGAAGGGGCAAAGGTGGCTGGCACAGAGGAGGGAATGTAAGTCTGTCCCACCTGGAGGAGTCAGAAAGAACAGGGCACTCATTAACATCACGTGTGAGCACTGCTTATTAAATAAACCATGAACTTGGGCAATATCCTAAATATTTTAAAGCCATTTGCAGCTTCCCCACTGATTTATCAATAGTGCTAAATTATGCATTTGAATTCCAAAGCTCTTGGCAGCTAATCCCTACACTCGGCTGTCACCTCAACCAAGCTTCCACATCAATTTTTATAGCTCCAGTTATCTATTCCCACTGTAGAGGAATCTTTCTTCTCCATATCTCCTACTCCTAAGACAATATGCTTTGTGGATCTACCCTACATAAACCCAGGGAAAACAGCAAATGCTTCAAACCTTCCCCCAACTACGTCAGCCTTCAGGAATCTGCAAGATTTTGCATATCCAGAGATAGCAAGGGAGTCATGACCGTGTTGTGTACTCCCACCCAAAGCCAGAGCTCTGCATTCTCAGTACTTGGGCCCAAAAGGTTCACTACACGAAGCAGAGTCTGCCAGAGGACAACCTTCCTGCAAGAAGGGCAATCATTCCCTCCCAGGACTTAAATGAGGGCACCAAAGCTGGAATATTAACCTTTAAGTGCCCAGCTTCAGATGGGACAGTCACACTCAAGTTACACTTCCAAATTCTCTTCCTAGCAGGATGAATGCTGTGCTTGAGAACAGGATTCCCCAGCCAGCAGGCCAGAAACAGGCAGGGTGACCTGGACAGAACCGCCTGGTGGGTTTTTGCTGGCCCAGGAAGGCAGAGACATGGCTTTGTAGGTATGAACACCACAGGGAACCATCTCCCATGTCCTGCGTGTACAGACAGGTGTTCAGTGCCACCAGCTCTCCTCTGCCCTCGTGCTGAAGGAAGGAAGGAATGCCAGATTCGCAGGGAAAGGAGGAGAGAGAGTGACTGCAGCCATAACAAGGGTCTCTGAGAAGTCCTCCCTCCTGAACTGAGTATGCTTTCCTCACTGAATTACTCAATACAGAGTCCTGGGGAAGAGGGACTGAGCTTTCTAGGGGACACCACTTCTGGCTGTGGGTTGGAAGCAAGCTCCCTCCTGCCCACTGCATCTCCAAGCCATGTTTCATTCCCTTTCCATGCTTTTCTGGAAGAAGCTTGAGGCCAGGGCTGCTTTGAAAGCAGGTTAAAACTGCCTCATGTCCTGGCAAGTGCTGTGGGCAGGAGGACACTCCCAAAGCACAGGCACAGAGGAGGTGGCCAGTGGCAGCACTGACCACACATAGTAGGAAAGTTCAGAGCACCTGACCCTGATGTCCAGGCAAAAATCTTATGTGGGGTTTGGGAGGAGAAAGCATTGAGTTCAGGCAAGTCTGTGGTGACACTGGGTTAGGGTTACAGAACAGGCTTTGTGAGAAGGGATAAGCATCCTTGGCCTTTCAGCTGCCAACGCAGGTGCACAAGGATGAGGCACTGCCAGGGTTAATGCTGGTGCTCCAACTAAAAGCTCTGAGGATGAAGAGCTAAGCAGAGAGAGTGAACAGCTCTGGCCTGGCTGCTCTTTAGGAAAGCCCAGATGGCAGCTGGACTCAAATCAACATAGGTGGGGACTTGTGTGTTTCAGTTGCATTTGTCCATTTTCAAACATCTTCAGGGCTTTACAAAGCACCTTCCAGCACGTAACGGGCGAGGTGACACTGCAAAACCCCGAGCTTTGAGCAGCTTTGGAAATTGGGGAAAAAAAAGGAATGGCACTTACTGCCGGGCTTCCTCCAATGCCCCCGCCAAGGTCACTGCCAAGCTGAAAGAGAGAAGGAGAGAGAGGAGAGGAAGACCGAGATCATTTCAGCCAAGTGTCAGACGGCTCAGATCGTTCCCACACACAGGACAGACAGAAATGCAGTGCTGGAAAAGCACAGGGAGCAGAGGGGCTGCTTGCTGCTGTGTGGGCACAGCTACTTGGAGAACTACCCCACGCCTTCACTGTGGACAGGAGCGTTTTGCAGGTTCACAAGAACAAAAATCCATCCCTTCTTGTGCCTGTTGTCTGCACCAAAAGCTCCCTTCTTCACGTCTCATGCATCGGTGCTGTCCCCTCAGCCCTGCTGCTGCCAGCAGGCCTCAAGCAGCTCCCCAAAACCCAGTGGGGTGACTGTGAAATGGCATAAAAATAAAACTGACAGGAAGGCTCACTTCCTGAAAGCTTTAGTTTTCTAGGGAACAGCTACGAGCCACGGGCAGACACAATGCATCTTGGCTGTGCTCCTCCGACACGCGGCTCCTTTCAACAACAAGGGAACGAGAGAATGGGATCCGTGCTGGCTCGGACAACAGCTCAGAGAGGGGGGCTTTGAAGATGCTCCCCTCCCTCAGACAGGGAAGAAAACAGCTTCACCATCTAACGGGCACTCCAACAGCAGAGACTCTCAGTGCACCAGGCTATTTCAGTATCAATTTCTGCCAAGCTACACAGTGACATCTGAAGTGACTGAAACAGCCCTCCATAAACGCTAAATCCTCTCTGGGGCCCTTCTGCAGCCCACCTAGAAGCTCTCCCTGCACAAGTTCCCTTTACAAAGCACTCAGAGCACATTCCCAGTGACAAAGCCCATTTTTCAAACCTCCACATCACTCTACATGCTCAGGACAATTCAGAGATCAGGACATGTTCCAAGGCTTGGCTACAAGCGCTGTTTGCAAGTGCAACATCACTCCTGTGAATATTTAAAATGCACTTAACAGATGACTGATAACCAGGAGGAAACAAACACAGATCTGCAGTGGTTATTCACTGCAGAGACACCTCCAGGCTTATCTGTGTCCCAGGCTTTTCTCCTGAAGACCAGGGTAATATTTTTTTGCCTAGAACAGGGGTTTTTTGGGGTCACATTCAGACAAGGAATATGACCAGACAACATTCAGAGAGGAGGATGCAGGGGTGAGGCAGGAGCCAGTCCCATAAGGAAAAGGCTGGACTGGCAGACCAAAATATCACAGCTCACCTGGCAGATGGTTTTGCTCTTCCATTTGATTAGGGTTTGGGGAGTTAGTTTGTTTTTAAAAGAGCATGTGACAAACTGGGTCAACAAAGGCTCCAGATATGTTGTTCAAATAAGTGCTGGTGTGTCAGAATATTGAACAAATGCACCATATAGCTGAAGCAAAAGCTTCCAGGAGTGCCTATGCTTGGAGCCAAAAAGCCTCTGACCTTTTGCCTCTGCACAAAAAACCTTGGAAATTAACTTTGCTCTGATCCCTTCCAGCCTGTTCCCTGAGAGATCTCACAGCAAATGTGTTTTATGCTGGTCAAGAGATACCATAAAGCTTCATACACCTCTCCATCAGAGCACGGATAAAAAGGATAGATTGCCCTGAGAAGAGCAGCAAAGGTGTAAGACAGTGACTTACCAGATGACAACTAGCCTCCATAAAACCTGTAAAATGTGACAAACCCCTGTGCTTCCCTGGATGTCTCCTCCATTCCCAGGCACCTCTCCCTTCCCTAGTCCTCACAGGAACAACATTACCACCCTAAGTAGGTGTTAGAAAAGAACAAATCGCACACAATTTGCTTTTTGTTAAGAGGCCTTAAGAGCTTTTTTCCTGCGTGGGACTCAGTTTATCCCTACTTGAGGCCATGGCAGAAGCTGAGGAGATTCCTCATCTTTTTCAACAGCCACCTCTCCATACAGCAACCCAGGCTCTGGCTGTCCAGTTTTGCTTAAGAAATAATAAATAAAAGTGAGCGATTCCAAAGTCTAAAGAAGGATCAGACAGAGACCAAAGGAAGCCAGCCAGAGGATGCAAATCCAATTAATATTGAGCTTATAAAATAAGGCTTATTACACTGTCAAGTCTCCCCCACAGAAACAGCCTGACAGAGCAGAGTTTTGTTCTATTGACTGCTCTCTAAGCCAAGCCACGGTTTAGATTAATATATCAGATCATTTACATCTTGTTACTGGCTCACTGAGGAGTAATAAATGCAACTATTACACCTCATCCCTATTCATAGTCTTGCATGCAGATGAACTTCAAGCTTTATATTGACAGGCAGCGAGGTCCGGGGGAAAAGAAAGAATCCAGCTCATTTCCAGATATTATTGTATGCACGGAGGATTTCTGGTACTGTTGTCTGCAGCAGCAGAAAGGCTGGTTTATCAAGCAGCAAGCATTTTACAAAGGGTATTATGGAAATGACTGAATAATTCTGCATAATCAAGCCAGATGTTAACTATTCTACCATTTCCTACTACGCTCATCAGAAGGAGCTGCAGGGTAGGAACCCAACCTCGAAGCAGCTCGTACACTGATGTTGGCTGCAAGGGACAGGGAATGACATATTGGGGTTCCTCGAGCTCTCCACAAGTCTTCCATTTTCCCTAAATGTCAAGCCTTGGGGGGAGAGAAAGAAGAATGTGGATTTATTGCTTTAGTTAAGACTACAGCTCTCATAAAAAGGAGAAAAAAACCCCTGACTGGCTCAGAGAATTTACCAGGAGCCCCTGTGTGTTTTCAGATTGGACCCAACATCTCTTTTCCATGCCAGGAAGCTCAGAGCTGCTGCAGCCCCTCTTTAGTGGCTGAAGGGCTCTGCAGAGCACAGCCTGAGCCACTTCTGGTTCCTGTGCTGGGGCCCAAGCACTGCAGATGTGCTCCAGAGCCGCAGAGCCAGCGCCAAGGAGCTGCAGCTCCTCCAGGTCCCTACAGGCAGAGCTGGCTCTGCCCAGACTGAAAAGAGAAGAGACAGCATTTCTACTGCACCAGAAGTTACAGGGGAGAAGTTAATAAAGATCTGATCAGTTCCACATCAGATCTGGGCTGCATTTCCCATTGCAGCAGCACAAAGTCTCTTTTTCTGGTTTTCCTGCCTGTCACCCTCCCATGGCACCGACGCTTTCCCCATTCAGGAACTGCAGGTCTGTTTTTCCTCCAGTGAGTTGCCCAAATCATAACTTTATTCCAAACTCAGAGTGATGGAAGAGACGGTGGCAGTGATGTGTGTGAGTAAGAGGGAAGGAGGAAGACAGAGGGAACAGGAACCAATTACCCACGGAGTGTCCTCTCCCATCTGGAGTGACAGGCAGAGTGCAGAAGGAAAGAAACAGATATTAGTCAGGCGTGAAGTGCTGCTGAAGCAATTCCCCAGGACTAACAGCTCTGGTAAACCATTTCCTTTTGCCTCATGGACAGACAGGCACTCCTGCCAGAAGGACAACCTGGATCTGCCTTACAGGAGAGTCAGGAAGAGCCTCACAGAGGAGAGGACTGTGTTAATACAGCTGGCAGCCCCACTCGGGCTGAAATGCTCACCGTGAAGGTGGCGTGGACAAGGGCTGGCTCTTGATAGTCCAGGGGAGTTCATGGCACTGCAAACCTCTGATCCTGATCCTAAAGTTGGCAGCTTTGCCTCTTGCTGAAGAGCACAAAGCCTCTGCTTCAGGGGGAAGAGCTGTCAGCTTCAGCAGGTGAGCAGAGGATGGACAGGGAATCTCATCCCCCAAAGGCATGAAAGTTCTTCAAACAGAAATTCTCTTTGTTCCCTCCAAACCTATCCTGCCGTAACAGCACCCAAGCAGCCACGAGGGTTTAAAGAAGAAGCTGGGCTCAACCCTGTACCAATAAAACCAGTGCCAGCACCTTCTCCCAAACTGCATCAGCACTTTTACCTTGCACAAGTTGGCTCGGACAGTGCTGCAGCTGCTCTGCAGTTGGAGAGCCTTTGCCCTGCAATTCCAGCCCTGTGGAAGCAGTTATGCTGACTTATGAAGTGTAGCAGTGCTGGAGTTACTGCATTAGGAGGGTTTATTTGCATCTTAACAGCAGCTTGTAATGACAACAGCATGTAATGACAAACACTCTGCTGAAGTGTTCATGTGATCCTGAGGGGCTACAATCACTTCTGCAAAATGACGTGAGGCTTTTGGAGTACCAAAAAATAACAGGGAGGGTGGAGCCAGGGACAGTAGCTTCAACAACCACTGCTCAGCAACTGCCTTGCCTTGTGCCCACAGCATAATCAGGGCTTCCAGGGCAGCTGTGCCTTTTGTGGACCACAATTCATGGGTTAACAGGGGACAATTGCCTTCTTGCTGCCTCACACCACAAAGCAGGAGTCAAGCACCACAGCTCTGGGTGCTGCCTGCACTCAGCAACACAGCAGCAATGAACACAAGGCATTTACCCCAACAGGAATGGGGTGAGACACTGAGAGCAGGGCTGCTGGCAGCCCCCTTGATGCAGGCTGCTCCTGTGAGAGAGCCCTGAGCTGCAGGACAGACCATGCATGGGGCTGCAGGGATCTCACTGCAGACACCACTGTGGCTCACACAGAGGCATTTCAGCGTCCTGTTTGCTGCCTGTTTTGTGTCTGTCTGCACACCAAGCCAGGATTGCAGAGCACAAGGGCTGCTCTCCAAACCAGGGACAGCTGTGTCAAAGCTGCTGGAGGACAGGTCACACTGCCAACATCACGGTCACCAGTCTCCCTGCACTTGCTGCTGATGCTTCACCCTGCTGAGCGATTTCCATCAGCAAGCAAAACTGAATCCTAACCATTTTCGTCCTCCAAAGTGTGAAAAAACAAGCAGCTCACAAAGCTCTAGCAGTCCTATGACTGCTACAACAGCTTTGAATCAGATATGAATGAGTGACCCACCAAAATAGCTCCTTTTCCACACCAGCCCTACCCCAGCAATGGATTTGTGTCCTTTGTCAGAAATCCTAATAGATTCCTTTGTAGCTCATGAAACCTCCACAGCCCAGATGAAAGGAGCCAGGTCCTTGTCAAAGGCTGAAGGAGCACTCAGGGAAAGCATCACATCACGTGGCTGCAAAAATGGATGTTGGGGCTGACCTGGCACAGCCACTCTCACACTGTAGTTTCAGGAAAAGGTAAATGAAGTGATTTTCCTAAGGTTATACACAGCAAATCACTTGCAGAGCCAGGAGGAGAACATGGCACCCCAGGGTAGACTGAAGATCACTTTGGGGCTTTTTTATAAAATATTGGTGAGTCCTTAATCAACCCCAGCACTCCAGGGTGTTGTCCACTGAGGCCAGACTTTGAATTGTCCACTTGAAAGCAGTCAGACAGGGAGGGAGGGACACCAGCAGCCTCTGTTCACAGCCTTGTGGATGAGGCAGGCATTTCAGACTGCTGGAATTGGGTTTTCCTCCCAGGCTGCTGAGCCTGTGGTGCCTGGAGCCCAGGGTGAGCTGGTGCTCAGCTCCCACCCTCCATCCCACTGCAGTGATGGGACACAGCCCCAAATTGTGTGGAACAGACCCTTGGGGTCAGACCCCCCTAAATCCAGCCAGGTTACACAGAGGGGCACAGCCCCACCTGGAACAGCACAAAGCAGACCAGGCATTACAGAAAACTGTGGATATTCAGTGTTTATCAAACAGCTTTTCAGTTTAGGACATAAATCAACCTGACCAGCTGCCAGTCTCGAATCAATAATATTCTTGTAGATGAGTGGTTAGAGTATTAAATAAAATCCTTACATAACAGACAATCCAAGCCTGCCCATTCCTGCAGATTTACTGCTCTGCCCCCAGGTTTCTAGCCAGCCTTCCTGGCTCCTGGCCATAGTGCCCTGTTCCCATTCAATGCAGGGGCTCCCAGGAAGCACAGTGTGCCCACAGAGCTCTCATATTCCGTGGATTTGCAGAACAAAGGAACACACAAAAAGGTTTAAAGGCAAAAAATGTCACGTCAGCACAGACAGACATCCTGCAAAGCACTGCACCATTGCACAGGAGTTGGGAGAGTGACTGTAACCTTCATGGAATTCAGCCACTTGAGGAGAAAAAAAAAGCATCAAACTCCAGCTCTTGGGATGCACAGCTCTGCACCCAGCAATCTGCTCTCCCACGTTTTATTTTTCCCCCATTAGTGACTGCTATGGCTATTTTACACAGTGGAGCTGGAGATCCCAGTTTTGTAAAGTGGGCTTAGTCACCATTTTATAGAACAAGAAAATTGAGCAGAGAAGAACAAGATCTGCCCATGGTGGCAAACAGGGGCACAACCTGTTCCCTAGAAAACAGCTCTCCAAAAGTCCTACAAGCAAGTCTGCTCTGCTTACCAGCAATGCTCTTGTACCAAAGGTCCTTTTTCTTCTCTTTTTAATTGTTAACACATGCTCAGCATCTGTGCATGCATGTTACATTTAATACCAATTACAGATCTCACTATGGAGATAAAATAAGATTTACTCACTAAAGAAATTAACCTTGCAAGCAGCTGGAGCCTCATTGGTCACAGGCATAAATATCTGGCAATGCTGAGGACAATTCAAATGAACAATATTAATTGGGTGTTTGTGCAGTTTGACACCATTCAGTCTCTATTTAAATGCCTGGAAGAAAAATAAAAACCCCACAGTTCAAGAAATGGGAAATGCAGAATGGCATTTTCCATGGAAGTGAACGCTGCTGCTGGTCTTTCTGGGTTAGTCCCGTTGGGATTTTCACTGCACGAACATCCCTCTGATAAGACACCCCCTCCAAAGACAAGGGGGCAGAAGAGGGGACCAGAAGATGACACTGAGTGGGTGTGACAAACCGGCTGAGATGCTGCCAGCAGCCTCTTGCAGGCCTCCAGCTGCCTTTGAGGCACTCGCAGGACTGAGGCCATGTCACCGTCACGGAGTGTGCAGCATCAGTCTTCCCAACAAAGCAGGGCAAGAAATGCATGAAAAGAACCTTTAGGAGTAACAGAAAGGGAAATTTCAAAGCAGAACAATTCAGGCATTGCTGGCTCCCAGCTGTTTTCGATCCCTGGCCAAGGGTGAGGAGCTCAGCTCTTCTTCAAGGGATACATTTGGATATGTCTCACCTCCTTCCCACACACAGGAATGAGGCCTGTGGGATCTGCAGTTTGAGGCTGATTTTGGCATGACACCAGTGTGGTTTAATTTTAGCCTGAGATCCAAATGCCAATCCTCTTGGCAAGCCCTGCAGCCCAGGACACTTCCCAGCAATTTGGGTAATACCAGGTTAGGGTTAACCCAGCTTGAGACTTGTTAAACACATGCCCACAGCAACAAACAAACACACAGACCACATTTACTCACTAATTAAGCTTATTATCCGAAACTCATTTAGATTGGGAAAGACTTCCACAGCATTCCACCAGCACTGCCAAGGCCGCCACTAAACCATGTCCCCACGTGCTACATCTACATGATTTTTAAGTGACCCCACCACTGCTCTGGTGCCTGTTCCAGTGCTTGAAAATCCTTTTGGTGAAGACAGATTCCCCAACATCCAATTTAAACCTCCCCTGGCACAAATAGAGGCCATTCCCTCTTATCCTGTCACTTGTTACCTGAGAAAAGAGACAAACCAAGGGAAGGAAAAGCTGGAGCTTTGATGCAACAGCCCTCCAGTAGAAAGAATCCACCTTCAAAAACAACACCAGGATTCAGAATTTTTTTTTTTTTTAGTGCTTCCCCATCTATTCAGCTGAGAGAGCACTGGCCATGCAGCCCCAGGCACAGCTACTCCCCATCCAGACAGGATCATTTTGTCAGATCACGCTCCATAACCCCACAGATGTACTTAAGGCTCGAGAAAAATACTAAGTAAAAGCCTGCTACCATTTCAACTAACAGCTCCACTGTCAGAACAGGTCACTAAATTAAGCCCATTAATGCCAGCTGCGAGACAGCTCTTCTCCCAAAACCGAGTTTTAGTTCTACTGTGTCCATTTATTTGTGTGACACTAATGAGGAACAAAGGGTTACTGTGAGAGGCCTGCAAGGCCGCAGAGAGGAATTTAAGTGCAAACCATCCTGTGCTACCATGGGCAGCCTCACCTTCTGCAATGCCTCAATTCCCAGGTTTTTAGAGGCACCACTTGCAGTGCAGGGAAAGGCTGCACAGGTCACTGCTCTAGGCTCTCTGCCTGCTTTCCCAGCAAGGCCAGCTTGAGCATTTTGCTAATTCCCAGTAAGAGCAGTGTCCCTGCTAACCAAACACCTCCGGTTAGAGAGTGCAGAGCCTACAGCACCTCTGCACCAGTGCCACTAAGGGTTAGATTGTTTCCAGCTCATTAGTCCATGAAGCACTGGAGCTGGAAACGTGCTTAGTTTTTGCTTTAGTAAGCTTATGGAGGCTTAAATATATATATTTGACTAATAAGGATTTGTTGAATTGGGGTTCATCCAGCTGCCTCCTACCTCTGTTATTCAGAAATTGACTCAGAACTGAGAGTGCACCTGAACCAGGCAGAGATGACCCAGCCCAGCTCATCACAAGCCAAACCTCAAGCAAGACAAACCCACTCCAAGCCAAAACAACACCCAGCTATGTCCCCTGGGGCAGTCTTACTTGATTTACATGGTGCAAATACACCTAGGAGAGCTTCCTCCCTCTGTGGGGAAGCCAGCAGGGAGCTGGGAATCATGGTGCTGTGCTCCCTGCCTCGGGAACAGTTCCAGGCTGTCCCTTACAGTCAGCACTCCTCACTGCCTGGCTGCCAGCAGCCTAAAACCACAGCATTGACCTCTCCCCTGCTGCTGGCTCCCTGCTAAGTGATTTTCTCCTTGCAGCTCATGCCCAGCTCCCTCCCCAGAGCAGAGGGGAGGTGTGATTGCTCTCACTGGAGCCTGACCCTGGTAGTGCCAGGGCAGGTGCCTTGTGAGCAGCTCTGGCACAGGGAGGACTGCACAGAGAGCTCCCTCTTGACCTCATTGCAATTAAAATGTCACCGATATTAAACCATGGCATGCTCTGGAGAATACACAAATGGGAAGACATAGGGTCACAGCCTGAGAGCTTGAGCACTGAAATTCAGGAGGGCTGGGAATTGGGTGGAATAAATGCCTTCCTGAAAGGGAGCCTGATTCAAATAGAAAGCAGTGAAACACTTTTACATCCTTAAAGCAACTTTTTGGTTTTCTTCTACTGACAGAAAAAGCACAGAACAAATACATCCACTGGCCACGGGGATTCTACAGCATGCAGCAACATTCCCTGTAGAGCAGGAAAAGCCTGCTGGAAGTTGGTACAGTAACTCTGGTTAAATCCTCCTGAAGTTTCAGGACTCAGCACTGGGAGCTTGGCTCACTGAGCATTAAAAGCACAAATGATCAAGGCTTTGCAGAGAGATAAGAACAGCTCCAATTATCTGCCATCAGGTGAAAAGGATGTGCTGCTTACCAAGGTGTCCAGCCCTCCTCCCAGGAGGTCCACAGCACCCATCTGCATGGAGGACACTTGGGGCACATTCATGGGGGGCCCCAGGTCCAGGTTGAGGAGGTCCCCCAGGAGGTCACCCTGGGATGGGATGACCTGTGGCTGCTCCAGGTTTGTGGTGGTCGTGGTGCCCACGGGGCTGTCACCAGCATCGGTGCTGTGGGGAGAGAACAAGAAGCAGAAAAGACAAATATCAGTCACCTCTGGTCTCCAGTTGCAGGTTCCCAGCATGGGGAAACACAGCAAGAGGTGGCTCAGCAGCAGAGGCCAGGCAACAGGTGATCCTAGCAGCTGCTGTGGCCACTGCTCTGCACCAGGCAGGGCTATGGCACGTGGCCCTTCACCACTTTGAGCACAAAGATTTCTCCCTGCATTGTAGGTGGTTTCCAACCCAGCAAAGGGAATCTTGCAAGGGTGGGTTGGGTGGTGAATCCTACCCACCCTGAGAATCAGAGACCCCTTTCAAAACAGAGAGCCATGGGTACCACATGGGCTACAGAACTGAAAGTAAGCTTTTCCTACCTCAGAATAAACCTACAGAGATGATTTGCAGCCCATTGGGCCTGAGAATGACATGAAAACACAGGGAAAAATAAATAATCCAGATTTTCTCAGAGATCTAACACTGATGAAACCCTTGAGCCCTTACTCTAACCAGTGCAAACTCCAGCACTTCCCTCAGATCTAGATTAATCACCTTCTCCTGACCAGCAACAAGGTCCATAAGTCTTTCCTAATTGAAAAAGTCAATCTAAAATTGATTCCTCCCTTCTATCAACAACTTCCTTTCCTCTGAGTTAGCAGGCATGCTAATTACCAGTCTAGAAACCCTCATTATACAGCTTCCAAAATTTATCATCACATGCAGTCTGGCTACCTTTTATATCTTTTATATTCACTTGTCACTGAATTTGATAACAAGGAGAGGGTGAAAAAATAACTGTAGCTCCTGGAGAACTCACTACAATGTATTTATGCTTTAAATCCAGAGATGCCCATATTTTAGATAATTAAAATCCACTTTATATCCTGTTTCCAGCAGTAACTGATAAAATGATTTCCAGCTCCTGTTACTGCAGCCAGCAGGTAGGTGCACACAACTGCTGTGGGAATTAGTGTCCTGACAAGGTGTTTAACCCTGGGGCTGTTCTGCAAGCACTGCAGCTTCTGATTTGGAGTAGCCAAAGTTCTCTTATCCTTATTCAGCTATTGAGGGGAAAGATTCAGTGACAGAGTATAAGCTGCTCCCAATCCCAGCGCCAGGAGGAAAAGATGGAGCATAAGGAGCGCAGAATGAATTAGTTACCAGGCAGCAGCAGGAAGGCTTGAAAGCTTCTTTGCTTTAAAAGCTTCAGAGCCCCAATTGCACTAATATTAGCTGTCCTTTCTGCTGCTGTCTTCAGCAGGGAGAGTGCTGAGTGTGCTGAAGTGCTCACTGAAGCACTCCTCAGGAGAGGTGGTGACTGTGATCCACTCCCACCCCCAGGCTGGGAACAGGAACAGCCTCTCTGAGACGGGCAGACCACAAACCACTCGGTTCCTTCCCAGGATATAATCCCTCTAACACTCCACCCCTTCAACACTTACTCATCCTTCTCCTGATGGAGACACAGAAATCCCTCCGTGTCTTGTGTAACTGCTGCTGCCCCAAAGCCCAACAAGAAATCAAGAAAGGACAAAGCTCAGTTGGGTTTGTTTGAAAAAAGCAAACCCCCACACTTCCATTTGTAAAGAATCTCTCTAAAGAGATTCCTATAAAAAATTTGGCATTTTCTTTGAAAGGAAAGAAATTCCTAAAGAATATGTGGGTTAAAAGGGGCAAAAAGACTTGATACAAGCTTTCCCCCTTACAGTGTTGGGTTTGGCCATGGGAATTGGAGATTCGGCCCTGTGAGTTCAGCCTCCAGCAGTTCCCAGATGCTGGAGTCACAAGGGATGCACAGCCTGAACCAGAATCAAAAATTTCCTGCAGCCACCTGTGAAACAGGGAAATGGAGACCCCTGCCCAAGTCTAACCAGACTTGCTTCTCCCAGGAGGCCTGTTAACATCTTCCCAAATTTCCCAGCTGAATTATGGCTGAACAGGGGTGGTTGGAGCCACCACATGAGGAAACACTGCCAAGCCATCAGATTTCTCCCCCACCCTCAAGATACATCTGCAGCTCTGTGACACTTGGGCTCACTGAAGAGGCAGGAACATTTCACCATCTGTGAGCTGCTCAATGGGTCTTCCCATCAGCTGAGAGCTGCAAGAAACCTGCCCTACAGTGCTCTGAATGGAAAATAAAAAAATCAAAACGCCATGTAGTGTGCTCTGCCAACCAGAACTCCTCCACGGTTTACACTCAGGGAAGCACCACTCAAGGCAGTGCTGTCTTGACCCTTTTGAGCCACATTCACTGGGGACATCTCTCCATTCCCACCTCACAGTGCCATCAGTCACTGGATCAGTCAGAAGAATGGTCCCTGAAGGGCAGGAGCTGTACAGAAAATCACCTCACCTCACTGTTTGGACTTTCACTGGACACCCTTAACTCGCCTTAAACGGATGCAGAAAACCCCAATAATGGGGCCTCTTGAGGTGAGCTCCCATCTGAGAAGCCTGGTGTGCCATTAAACTAACCCCACTCCTTTTTGAAATTTACCACTGCATCAGAACGATCAGTGTGCAGCATGCTCTGCTGAGCATCCCTCACACCTTCCCCCAGCTTGCATTCCTGGCTGAGGCCTGGAGGTTTGTTTTGGGGGTTTTTTGAAGCAATGGTTCTGCCAAAGTCAGAAAATACTTAAGGTCAGCAGGCTGAGCATGAGCAACGAGAGTCAAGAACATAGGCACTACATGCAAGAAGAAAATAAAATACTCCTTCAAAAAGTTCAATTCTCTGAGCTAAATCCCCTAAAACGCTATTTGCTGTAGTGACCTCGAACAGCAGTGTACAGGAAGGCTGGTAACACCAAAAACCAGCTCATTTTGAGACAAAGCTTTGATTAGGAGCGGTAGGAAAGTGGCCACTGCTTTTCCTGTCCAACTGGTACATTTGTGCTTGCTGATTCTGGGTCAGTGCAGCCTGACTTGATTTCATAGGCAGGGAGAAAACAACTCAGCTTCCCAAAGCCAGCCACCACAGAAATAGCTTTAGTTGCTAAGAATAGCAGAGAAGTGGTGTCAGAAAATAGAAAAGCAGCAGCATCGCACACTGATTTATCAGTGCAACAGAAAAAATAGCACTCCAAATGTCACTTTGGGAATATTATTAAGAGGTAAGCCTGGCTACCCTGTCTCTTGCTGCAAAATACACTCATTTTTTGTAATTAATACCATTAGTGCAAATAGCAAACTGTTCACCTGAATGAGGTTCCATGGGAACAGGCCCAACAGCAACATGGCCCCAGCTGGGAGTGAGGCACTGCCTGCTCTTGCAGAGCTAACCTGCTGCCAGAACTGTGATCCCAGGGAGGCACTGAAGCACCAGGCAATGAGCCAAAGATTTCCCTCACCTCACAAAGGTCAGACAGACCATGTCGGTCTACCCATCTTCTTTGGAGCCCCAACAGCGAGGGGCATTAGATGGCTTTTGCACTTCCCTTGCTTTACAGGCACCAAGTGAGAAGGGGAGTTTCACTAATCCTTCTCCATTTCATGTTCCAGCAGTGAAGGATCCCTGTGCTTGCCTGTTCCAGGAAAAGTGATACGGCATTCCACGAGACAGGCTCGTAAAGCTGAGCTGCTGCTGAAGCAAAGCTCCTACAAAATCATCTTCTGAAAGATGCCTTTCCTCACTCTAGTCCTCCGTGCACCAAAGCTCCTGCTTTTCCACTCAAATTCGTGTCAAGAGCACTTATAATCAACGTCTTCTCAAAAGACATCGCAGCTTCTCCCCACACAGGAACTTTGACACTTCCTGTGGCTTCTGACTAAGGAACTTGGACACTCCACACCCAGGATTACATTCTGCATGAAACAGTCCCTTGAATGACCTGCAAACTACCAATAAAGTCCCACCAAGGTGCTCTAAAAGATCTTGGCACCTTTTGGACTGTTTGCCAGAAAGGACAGCTCACCTCCCATGGTGGATTGGCAGGTGCTTGCGGTGGATGCCGTGGCTGCCCTCCACGAAAGCATTGGGTGGTTTGTGGTACACGGAAGCCAGAGACCCAATGTGGCAGATCAGCTCATCCAGCAGGGTTGGCTCAATCAGATCAGTCTCCTCAGAAATCAGGGGCTTTTCTGAGAGCACCACTTCCTTGGCAGTCACTGGATCCGTGGAAAGAAGGCGCCAGTAGATGTAGCCACGATCCCGCAGGTCTGGGTTGTCAGAATCCTGAGACAAAGCAATGCATCACTCACAGGTCTGAAGTGAACTAATGCCTGTAAATCACTTTATTTTCCCAGCAGTGATTCTGCTGCATTAAAAAAACCCCAATCAACCAGCAGCCACAGCCACCAATTTCAAAATGATGTTACAAAGTGCTGGTTGAGATGAACATCCTAAAATTAAAAACAAGAACCTAAGTATTAATGTCTGGCTTCCAGCTCAGCTGGTCAGGGAGGGAAAAGGCCCAGGATTTATACCCCATAACTGCCCCAAACCACAGAGCTGCCAACTGCTTTCCAAACTTTCCTGCCAGTAAGTGTTAGGAGAAATCCAGAGAAAAGAACATGAATGGCAATGACTGTTAGACACTAAGAGCAGACACACTTACCCAAGGGCACTGCTGGACAAAAGAGATGCTGCAGAGCCACATCTTAATAAGCCATATTCTTTATAGCAAAAGAGATCTTATTTATCCTGCCTTTTAGTTATCTAATGAAGTATGGAGAGATGCTAATGATACACACTTAGGGTACTTCAGCAGTTCTCCAGCTGTCAATAATACCCTTGTTTTATTGCACATACTTTTGCCTCTGCATGAAGTGCTAATTATTTCCCTCGTCTTTGAGCAGCTCTGCCCAGAGCAGCAAAGTGAGTGGGGACGGTTTGCTGATAATGTTCTAGGGAGAGGGAGGTGCTGTGGTTTTATGTTGTGGTGAACTGTTCATGGGAACGAGCTCAGATTTTTAATCGTCACATCAGCAGAATAACAGGATAAATGTTTGAGGTTTTTCCCCCCTGATAAAATTCCACCAAAATATTGTACACCTCACCAGCCTTTCTCTTGGCATTTCTTTTTCTTTTCTGTGCTCTCATTGCTGCTACTGCTGCCCTGTTAGAAGCAGCATCTGCCTCCAGACATTCTCAAACCTCTTCTTGGAATGAGACTAAGCTCAGCTCATTTTGCTTGTAAGGACCTAAATTAATCTCTCTGTTGTCTCACACATTATCTCAGCAGACCTGTTTTTGTTTGATGGTAGAACTGTGGACTCTTTACACCCTTAACAATCCCTGCCAGACTCTGCACTCAGGATCAGGCAGGGTTTCTGCAAGGGCACACATGAAAGGCCACACTCTCCTACTTGCAGGCACCTACAGATTCAAGGCTGACTGTTTATTCTCACAGCCAAAAAAAATCACACTGGAAACTGGTAAACCTACTGAAACAAGAGGCTCAAATCTCTCCCAGTTTCTCTCCCAATTCTCCCCTCTCCAGGGTTCACATGCACGCCTGTGGAGCAACACCAGTGAACTCTGGCTAGCTCAGCTCCCCACACGAGCAAACAGCACTGGGGATGCAGAGGATGAGACCTCAATTCCTGTATTTCTTCCAGCCCCAGCTGCTCCATTGCTATTTTTACCAGTGCTGGCAGGATGAAGCTGGCTCCTGCTACAACCACACCTGCAGTCTGCTGAGCAGACAAGCCCTGAGACACTCAAAGAGCAACAATACTTAAGCTGAGGAAAGAAACACACGTGTAATTACTCTCCCACTCAAGTGAAAAAACACCATCTCTACCTAGAAATCAGACCTTGAAGCATAAGGTTTTTCAGTGTTTTAGAGCCAGTTATCCTACATTGACTTATTATTCATATAAAATACAAAAAGCCAGACTGAATCAACATTTGTGACAAATGGAGAAAAAAAAACAACAAACCAGCCGCCTGTTACATTCTGAGGGTGCCATTAAATATTTGTGACTCAGCACAGTGGGTTTTAGCACTTAGTACCTTTCTTCTGTTGGCTCAGGCAAATGATACAGCGTGCCCTTGGCCCACTCCTCTCTGAAGAGCAGCTCAGATCCTGCCTAACAGCAGGTTTTGAAGCAAGAAAAGCAGGTCATGGGTTTACTGCTGCTGACCAACGCAAGTCCCCAAAGGAATGAATAAAAGTTTTAAGTGCGGTAAGTCCTGTGCTTTCTCACAGTTAAGAGGATCAAAACGGCCAGCTGATGACTGACTCCAGGTTTTCTGCTCAGAAACAATCACAGCCCATTCAGCTGGCAGACTATTTTTATCACTTGACACAGCAGGTCTGGAGAGAAGCTGCTCTTTTTGGGTACTTTACCCCAGTCATTGCAGCCAAGGAGTGTAGGAAGGTCAGCTGAGCTCTTACCCACCCCTGCCACAGGACAGGGACATTTCTGTCCTCTAGAGCTACAGCAGTTGTGTCTGCCAGCTCAAGCCCAGCCTTGCCTGCAGTGATCTGAGCTCATAACTCAGCACCTCATGCATAATGAATCCATGATCTTAACCCACTGCTACAGCCTCCAGCAAAGCTGCCACATTGGTTGACAGCATCCAAGTACAAAGGAAAAACCCCAAACTTCAGTTCTTTCTTTTTCACAGCACTGCTTGAATTTTGTTGTTCACAGAACAAAGTCTTTGCCAGGCTTTTTCCCTCTGTTATAGCTCCAGATGTTTAACTGCAAGCCACCTTCTAGGAGAAAGGATTTTGGTTTCTTGATAACTCTACGCTGTCCCTAACTTTCCATTTAGTGAGTGAATGGGGAAGGAATTCAGATAAAGCAAGAGCTAAGAAGGAGCAAACAGATTCCAGATGGTAACAGGCACAAAGCAGATTTTAAATAAAGTCTCTCTGGGAGAGAAGGGAACCTTGAATCTGATCTGCAAAGATGCCTGGCCTGGCAGATGGGAGAAACACACAGCAGGCCAGGCAGGGCCTGGCACATCACACAGTGTCTGCAGGGCTCTGGATCACTGGATGCCTTGGCTTACCTGTGTGGCCAGGCTGAGGACCTGCTGCACCAGCTCCTGTGTCTCAGAAGGCTTTTTCAAGAACAGCTTCACTATCGCGGTCAGAAGGGTGAGCTGCACCTGAGAGAGAGGGGCATGGGAGAGATTAAAAATTCATCCACTCAACCATGTCTCACAAGTCTCCACATCTTTTCCTAAAATAAAACATAAGACTTCAGTTTCCTCACAGCATTACACTGTTCTTTGCCAGTGAAACTCAGTATCATGAGACTCAGACTCTTGCCTGTTGCAAAACACTTTCACAGACAAGTCCCTGAGCAGCAGGCTGAGGTTTGTGTGATGCTGTTATGCACTCCATCACTATCTAAGTTCTGGTTACCAGTACAGCCTTTCCCCCTCTGGAACCCCCTCCAGTTCTGTCTTGTCCCTTCCAAGAAGGGAATTTTTGGAGATACGAACAACAAAGCAAAACTGCAGATTCCCAAGAGTTTTATTTTAGCCCAGTATTGAAGCTTTTATTGACAGGTATTGTCTGACCCCTGCAATAACATTTACTGTCCATCCCATAAACACACTCCACGAACCAGTATGGATAAAATGCACACTGCAACTTTACCTGAGTGCTTTCATCATGGAAACCCTCCAGGAAACTCTCCAGCAGCTCATCTGCATTGTCAATTCTTTCAGCATATTCACCCACTATCCAGATCATGGCAGCTCTGGCATCTGGCTCATCCAGGGAATCCAGGTTCTCACACAGAGTGGCAATGATGCTCTCATACCTGGTTTGTCACAGTACAGGTGGATTACTGGGGTGAACTGGACTTGTTTTACTCCATTTCTGCCCACATAATTCTGTAGAGAATCCTGCACTGAATTAATGTCTTGTATTTCTACACAACAAACAGCATTTTCATGCAACTATTTTTTTTTCTCCCAAAGCTGAGCACTGAGATCTCACAGGGTCTTTGCAGTTTAATCCATCAGCAAGACCACCCAGATGTGGAGCTCAAGATAAGGTTGCCTCCCTTTCTGTTTGCTAATGGGAATATCTGATCCAACAGTTCAAACCGTGAGTCTGAATCAGATCCTGCAGCCTTGCTGGAGGCTTCAGCCTGGTAACTCTAAACTGGGTAATACACTCCCCCCAAGGCTTTACTGTAAGCCAGACAATATCCCACACTAATTTAGTTTCCCCTATTCCCATGTGTGTGTATCCCCACACACAGGGAATTTCTGAGACTGACAGCAGAAATTGCCAGGGAAGCCTGCAGATGTCCCACATTATCTTTCAGGTGATCATGAAGTCTCTGCTGAAAAACACTGCTGCGGTTCTGTGGCTGAGGAGACAAAACCTTACTGCAGAACCAAGAGAAGCTGAGCTCTGCCCAAGCCAGAGGAAGACTCGGTGGGAAAAGCCAGCAGTGCCTTGTTCAGCACAGCCTGACTGGATCTTGGACCACGGGAGCCACGAACTTCCACAGCCCTGTACGAGGAGACTTGTACACTTCAAGGATTTCTAAAGGACATTGGCAAAACCAGAATAGCCTGATGCTATAAACTTGGCCAAATTTTCCTTCTGGCATCCTCTGGAAGACCTTTACTGGCTTTTGATCCAGGCTTCAAAAGGAAACCTTTTGAGTGGCGGGGAAGGGGCATGGGACAGATTAAAAGTGGCGGGGAAGGAAACCTTTCAATTCAAGCTAACAACAAGCCAGGCTGACACCTCATCTAGAGCCAACACCAAACTAGGAGTGGGATCACTGCTTCCACCTTTGCTTCAGAGACCTGATAAGCTGAGTTCTGCTCTATGCTGATGATGGCAGACAAGTGCTTCCAAAAACCCTGAGGCTGCTCCCACGTACTTGTTGGGGTACTTGCGGAAGATGTCCCTGATGACCACGATGGCCTCCTGCACCACGTAGTTGACCTTGGTCTGGATGAGGTCCAGCAGTGTGCTCACACAGCGCTCTGCAGATTGCTAGAGAGAGCACAAAAACACAGTTTAAAAAGCTGAAGAAACACTCCCGCTCCCACAGCACACGCTGAGGAACACGGTATGTGTATGAGAAAAGCCAGAGGGGAAAAACAGAAGGACAAGAGCTACAAACTCTGTCCAGAAATGAACTACAGGGTAACAAAAGGTGGTTTGTGGGGACACCAGATGGCTCCAGCTCCTGTAATGAGTAAGAGAAGCAACTGTGCCAGTAGAAAGTTGGGTCATCACACCAGAGACCTTGAGAATATCGCCTACACTGCTATTTGTACCACCCTGGGGCTGGTACAGGCCACTGAATGAGCTCTCTGGGGCTTCCCATGCCAGGCAATCAGAGATGGCAAAGTTCTGATAGGGCCTGCAGGAAAGTTTCTAGCAAAGCCAGAAGGCAGGAGAAAAGAGCGTTGTCAAAACCAGCAGCAAAAAGCAGCTCCCAGCGGCAACAGGTTCAGTATTTTTGGGGTGAGGTCACTGACAACATGTGAAATATACAGCTAAAAATAGGAATTCAGCTGCTCCTACTGCAGCTCTCACATTAATTAGTTCAATCCACAGGCACTGCAAGATAACAAGGACTGGACACTGTCATGCTCCAGGAATCAGGAGCCGAGTTAGAGGCAGAGAATTCAGGAAGGTCTATTCCCAAACAGCACGGCGAAGCAGGACATCACAGGAGCAACCAACTTCAGCAGCAGAGACTCTCAAACGAGGGCAGTGATTTGGTTATTAGCAGAGCACACATGAAGCCTCATTACACAGCTGGTGATTAATGTGAGAAGCAGACTGCTCCCGACGCTGCCGAGGCAGTCGCCTTCGGAACACTCATAAAGGATTCGGGCTGGAGACAAACACTGTGGGGCACAAACAACAGCAATGTAGGTGGATTTTTCAATTCCAGTGAGTTAACAGTTCCCTCGACTTACAGAGCACTTAAAGGCTGGGCAGGAGGAGGAGGAGTGAAATGGCATTTTAGTCACAGGAATCGGTTCTCTGAGAATGGGCAAAAATCTCAAGGACAAACCTCATGAATTTGGGTCAGAGACTAAAACCTTCTGGCAATTTCCTGCCCTCATGGATATCTCACACAGGGCCTGTCAGCACAAACAGACATGAGGATCAGCCAAGGGAGGAGACACCACAAACCAGCACTTGCTCTGTCTTTGCAACCTGGCAGTAACTGATAAGACTCTCCCCTGAAATTCACACCAAACAGAAAAAAACAATACAATTGGTGTCAGAGTGAAGAGAGGCATCACACAAAAATGGGTGACTGGTATAGTATTTTTTTATGATTCCTCTCCCTCCTTAGCTCAGCATTATGGGTACTATGGCACTACAGGGGCAGTGAATGGCAACCTGACTATGTCCTGCTCTGATCCCTTCTGCTCCAGAAGGAATTTGAGGCTGTGACCTGGAAGACACTTCCACTACATGGGGACTGACCATGGACGTGGCTCCACACGCTGACTTGGCTCACAGTGGGAGCCCTGCTCAAAGTCCTTGCAAGAGAGATGCTTCAGACCTTCCAATTTCGCCTCTTCATCTCAAAAACTTTCATCTGATATTTTAGCAAGTCACTTGATGGGGGTAAATCTGTCCCACACCCATTCCACAGAATCTACAGCACCAGTCACTGCTGGCAACCAGCAGTGCAGCCCTGTCAGAGCCTACAACTAACAGAGCCTTAAGAGCTGTACAATTCAAGGAAAAGCAAATTAAAGCCTAGTTTTCTTTTCTTTAGACACTTTGAAGCGTGATTTTTTCCAGGAAAAGCGCCACATTCACTTTGAAATACACAGCAATGATTTTTAGTTAAGGGTCCCTTGGAAAGTGAGCAGTGGTGGGCGCATGCCCAGAAGAGCAGTCCCTCTAACAAAACCAATCTCAGCTCACCCCATCCCTTGTAAACACACTGCTTTTTGAAGGTGGACATCCTTGGGGACAGAAGAGCTCTGCAAACTGAAGAAAGAGTGCCCCAACTCGAACAGCTTTCAAGTTGGAGTGAGGAAGGACAAGCAACCAAAGTCAAAATTGCTTTGTTTTTCTGCAGAAACCAAATGAAAGCCCACAAGATTACTGAAGTAGCACATATCACACTCAGCCATAAGCCCCAATGATTTCTAAGAACCAGCCTGCTGGCAGAGTCTCTTGGAAACGAGACAAATATCCCTGCAAGATGGCTCCTTCCGCTTCTGCTTTGCTCCAAAGGAATCCCTGTCTTTACTGCATCCACTTCATTTCCTTTTCCCACAGGAGTAGTGCTTGTTTTCCTTAAAACAAGAGCACAGCACGATGGTTTCTTGTGATGCTGTCACTGGAGCAAACCAAATCACAAGGCAGACAAGTGTAGCTACACCAGAGTTTGCTGTAGATAAAGCCAAGCTAACTCTGAGCTCAGCTATCAATAACCCAGCCCTATCCATGCAAAATGATGATGTTCTGACATCCCCCAAAACAATGTGGCTGCTCAAGCCCAGGCAAAATCTTGTTACTCAGTGTGGGTGTTGGTTCCATATCCCAAACGAGCACTAGGAACAAAGGGAACACCGCATTTGCTTTGTGGTGCATCTCTCAGCAGACAAATTTATTTCTGTCTCACTCTCCTAGGAGTGACAATTAGACAAATGGCAGGATCCCTGAAGGCAGAACTGAGGTGCTCTGTGAATCTTCATTCACCAACAGCTCCCACTGGCTGTGTCCTGTGTCAAAAAGCAGATTTTTGAGCTTTGGGAACTTGCACACTGATGGCTGTGAGGATGCCCTCCCATTACTCATAACTCACAGTGTAAACAGCCTTCAGTAAACACAGACGCAGTGGGGACAGGGATTAACCTAGGGATGAGGACACTGTCATGAATTGTTCTATATTTGCCCTCTTTAAATCTGGTTCTTGTCAGAGCAGGAAACAGACCTCACCCTTAGCAGCAGCATCTTCAATGGAGCAGTGCTAAAAATCAAGGTTAAAATTACTAATGAGAGACACAATTACAATTAGAGGATCACTGAGGCATTATTACTAGTCCTTTGCTTATCAAATATGACTCCTGTGGTATCAGGGATGGGGAAAAATGTAAGGGATGAGGGCAGGAAAGGGTAAAAACTTCTAAAAACACCTTGATGGTGCAGAGTACACCATCCTCCATGTGCAACTAGGACAGACACAGGGCCAAGTCCTAGTGAGAAAGTCCCTGCCGAGAAATAAAACAAATTCCCACCTCCCCCCAACACAGCACTGCTGCAAAAAGGGCTGTCACCAGCTCCTATTAAACTTCTCTGTAGCCTTTTTAAATGCTCAGGGGGATTTTCTGAGGCTTACTGTCACTGCTGTGGCTCCATCCAGACAAGCTCCTGCCTGGATGCAGCATGGAAGGAGTGCTCTGATATTTTGAACTGCAGACATGAAACAGAAGCAGCAGCCCCTGCTCCATGGGGCCACCCTCCAAAGAAAGCCCCTGGCAGTGACAAACCTTTGAGAGCTGAAGGAAGGGAGAGCTGCACAAAAGGGCAGCTGATTCTCTCCAGAGGACAGAAGCTGGTGTCCTCTGTGCATAGGCTTGCAGAAGTTTAGCTGAAACAAGAGAATCCTGTGCACTGACACCACACTAAGCCAGGCATGATTAGGTTATTATTTAAATCTGCTGTCAGGCAATGCTCATGGGAACACACTTGAGCAAAAGCTAAATGAGCTCAGCTGAAATTAGAGCACTTTACGTGACATTTTGCACTCAGTCATCAGTTTGCTGAAAAGTACCAACACCACAGCATAAATCTTCCCTCTCTTCACAGCATTTCTGAGCTCCTGACAGGCGCTTCAGATTCACTCACAGGGAAATTAACAGAGACATCACTAAAAAAACAACAATATTCTATTATGAGCATTTAGGTGGATGCTCCACTGGCAGAGGACGTCTCAGACTTGTTTTGGATAACTGCAGAGGTTCCTGGGAACTTGCTTGCATAAGCACTGAGGCAAAGGAGAGCACACTCCAAATGAAGCCACAAGTTATTTGGATTTACGTAAGGAGAGTCACTCTTTGTATAAATTGCATTTAAGTGCCCCAAATCTCTGCAATTCTCTGCCTCTGTGTTCTGTTCTGCTGAAATGGAGGGGAGGGATGACACAGAACACTTCATAATACTGAGTTTCTCTGTACAATCTCTTCTTCTTCTTCCCCCTCCAAAAGGTCAGGCCACAGCTATTAAAGGAGTTGGATGGGTAATAGTCATTGTTCCAAAAGCAAATGCAGTAAAATATTCCATCAAGGATGAATGACCTGCCTTGCTCTGCCTTCAGGATGAGAGGAGCACTCCATCCTACTGTGGTGTCCTACAGCTCACACCCTGTTCAGTGGTGCTCTGCCCAGAACCAGGACGTAGCCAGGCCACTTGAGAGCCACCACTGAAACCCCAGCAACATGGAAATGAGGTGGCAAACCCCATCTTTGTTTCTGAAGACAGGGAACCACAGAGAAGCTCCAGGACGAGATACTTGCCTCCACCTTGATGGCACAGCGGCCGATGGCTCGCACGGCCTTGCGCACGAAGTCCACGTCCACCTCGGTGGCGTATTCCTTGAGCTCTGCCAGGACCTGTGGGGACACCACACCAACGTCAGCCCCTGGGGACACTCAGAGAACAGCCCACCCTCACAGGTGATGCTGCTTGGACCCCAGAAGATGAGCAGGATATTCTTTCACAGCTACCACACACATCCAGCCGAACTCCGCCATCAGCCTCACCCTCCAAAGCCCACTGGTTTAGTTCCACTGGGGTGTAATCCAACCTGGTATGGGTGACACTTGGTGTAGGCTGGATAAAGTCAAAAAGTGGCCTGGTCGTGATTATTTTCAATTCCCCTGAACAAGAGCTGGGGAAAAAATCAGCCCTGCCAAACTTAAAAGGTTTCTATTCCTTCCCACACTGAAAAGATATTTGCTGCATGCAAAGCTCTTGGCAACAACTGTTTTTGATATCTCCTTTTCTGTGCTGAGATGAACCTTTGGATCCCTGGCAAATCCAAACAGAAGATGCAGAGGAGATCTGAGGACACTCTGGAACATCTATACACAGATTAATAACAGCACGAAGATACTTCCCCTTGAAAAAACAAAGATTTATTAATTTGTTTCAGTGCTTTTGCTAATGGAAACCGATGAAGGGCTAAATTCAGGATCTACTGGGATCTTACAGACCTTTAACTAAAAAGCTTTGTCTTAAATCACTTAGCTTACAAAAAATTATTTCAAGAAAAGACCATATGTAATTTATATTCCCTCAAAAGCTCAATTTATTTCAGTTTCTCATGCCAAACATGACATCAGGGATTTAATCGTGATGTCACAAATAGATGGTGAGGGAGAGGGGAGCAGCACAAAGCCAGACAATCCTTTGAAAAATCTCTCATCCAAGCAAATTGCTCAGAAGAATGACAAGATAAAGAGGCCATGAAGGGCCAGACTGCAGACAGATAAATCTGCAAGGAGGAGACAGGACATCTGTGTTTTGAAGTTTTATTATTTCCTTGGATGATCTACGTTGCACAGCACTTGGAGCACCCGCCTTTAGCAACTGATGCTTCCAAACACTGCCCGAGGCCCGGGCTGGAACCATCCCTGTGCCTTGGCCCAGGATGGGCACAGGGATGGAGAATCTCCACCAGCAGCACAGGAGGACGTGGCTGGAAGGTGCCCTCAGGTCTCATTCCAGGACATATTCCTGCTAAAGCTTGTGTTGTTTTATGAATGCCTCCTTAGAAGCAGGAGAGATTCATTCATTAGTCTGCAGATCTCAGACTGCCCTCCAGACACCACTGCCTTTCATGCAAACAGCCCATATTACTGGAACATTATAAATTCAAATTGGTGTGGAGCCTACCAAAAGTACAGAGAAAATTCTGAATATCTTCTCATAGAAACTGATTTTTTAAAATATTTTCCATGCCCCCAGCACAAAAAGGGCATGAATTACCTTGCTCAGTTCCAAAAACCATCAGAAGAGAGCTGAAGGAGCTGTTTCAAAATGTCACATTAAATGAAACTGCTCTGTGACAATTAGGATAGGACAATAATAGCACTAACCAGAGGCATTAATCATTCTGCATTAGTGTTAGGCCTCATGGCCAGGGATGCATGCAAGAACACCTCCTCCAAGGAAGGGATCTGCATTAAACCAACATCAAATACAAGAAGAATCTACACTGTAAAGCAAATCTCAATTCAGTTCAGCTTCAGCTCCGTGCTAGTTCCACTCTGGAAGCAAAAGCAGGATTTTTTTAGCTCTGAAGAGTGCCTGTGCAAGCGTTTTAACAATTTTACCAACTTGAAATTCACACTTCAATAATGTTTGGCCTTTCTGAATGCCTCCCTTACAGGCACACCCCTCTCACTTGAAACAAGCCACTCATTTCAACCTCAGCACTGGCAGTGACTCATTTGACAGGAGCCATGAGTTCTCCTCCTGGAATTGTCATCTGTGAAACAAGATCCACCTCACGGTCACGCTATTAACATTTAAATGATGGGGAAAACTCCACCACCTCCCCTTAAAGAGCTGCACAGAGCACTCTAGCAGGCACAGTGATGCGTAAAAGCCAGGATAACTCCAGGAGTAGCTGCAAACACCCTCAACACAAGGAGCAAGGGAGGGTTTTCCCTTCCCAGAGCACAGCAGGAGTGGCCCGGCTGACCTGGGCAATGTTTGCTTGGGAGGCCAGGCGGATCATGATGTCCAGTTTCTCCAGTTTGACATAGATGGGGTCGTTGTACTTCACAAAGAACACTTTGATCTCCTGCTTCAGGATTTCAGGCCTGCAGGGAACATAAAGTTGCGTCACTCAAGAGTGGTAAAACCCCCAAACTATCATAACAAAAGGCACGTTTTCTTTAGAAATACACCCAAATATCCACTGAGAAACAGAATGGTGTCATTTTCTGGTTGACCAGAGAAGTCATGGACCCCCATCCCTGGAAGTGTTCAAGACCAGGCTGGACAGCGGTCCCAGTAATTTGGAAGGTGGAATCTGCAGAAGAGGTTGGAACTGGATTATCTTTAAGGTCCCTTTCAACCCAAACCATTCTCTGACTCTGATTTTATGCCTAGGATGTGCAAACACCAATTTGAAGCTAGAAGTATGATAAAAAGATTGTTTAGATACAAAAATTCAAGTCTTTCTATGGCCACGTCTCTGCTTCCTGTATTTGAGCTGCTGAACCAACCACGACAGGCAGTGAACACCAATATTTTCAGTAAAAGAATAAAATCCTTATCTCAACACAAAACCTACAAATTCATTTCCACTTTCACTTGCAAGATGCCAATTCATAGTTACTCTGCCCTAATATAATCACAAAGTGCTATCCAAGCTATTTCACCTTTCCAGCAAGGATCAGCAGCAATAAAACACAAATGTTGGAGCAAACTGGTGGGAGAAACCCCAACCCACTGTACACCAGGATGTCACCAGCCTGGTGGCTCTGTGCTGAACAGAGGAACACAGGCACAGTGAGATCCTGCGGGTCACTATGAACTGGTCCTGTTTGCCATTCTGATTTATAGAAGGCAATTTTGATTACTCATAAAGAGAAGGTGAAGAGAGGCAGGTAAAGAAACACTGCATGAGGCTGGTATCACAAGCATGCTGTAAAAGAAATCAGTTCAGGCTACCAGAGTCATGAGACTGTTTAACCTGGCTCTCAAGAGATCTGAGCCTGGATTCAAAGGAATTCTGTGCACGTGGCAATATCTGGAGGTCTGAGAAAACCACATGGCCTTTGAAAACACAGGAATAACACCCCCTGAGCCTTTACCTCTTCTGCACAATCAAGTTGATGTTCCTCAGGGCAACATACTGAACTTCAGGCTCTCCAGACAGCAGGGTGACCAGAGGAGGGGCAAGTTTCTTCAGCAGCATGTTGTAATAGTCAGAGTCCTTGGGAAGGAGCTCCAGGAACTTCATCAGGACCTTCACTGCTGACAGCACCACGGCCGAGTTGGCGTGAGACAGCCGGGGGGTCACTCGCTCACAGATGCTGGGGACACAAGAAAGGGTTCAAGTGGATTTCAGGATGCCAAATGTTTCAAAATTAAATTTAGGAGATGGCATATAGCTGAAGAGAGCTTCTCATACACTGCTTGGATTTGGTTTTGTTCACAGTGAATGAGCAAAGTCCTGTTTTCCTGAACGCAGCAGGAAGCAAACAGGGACTTCTCTCACAGCTTTAAGTCTCTCTCCTGCCACAGTCAGCTCAGGAACAATTCCACACTTCCTGCTTTTTCCTGGTGGTATTCTCTATTTCTGTGATCTTGTCTGTCACTTACAAACATAACTAACAAAAACAGCTACTGGAAAAACACTTTAGCCTCCATATAACCATTCAGAGGTGATATACGCTTCTGGCTTGCTTGGGGGGTTGCTGTCATCTCAACAAAAAAAGACTTCTGATCCTCTGAACACACAAGGAAAGAGTGATCTAAATATCCTCCCAAATCTCAGCTTCACCACTTGCCATAATGGATCCTGTAATCAAACAGCATCCTAAACAGCCCATCCCAAAAAGAAAGGAAGTTTGGGTTCATATGGTCCTTCTTACAGCATCTGTCAAGTTTCTTCCCACTCCCTCCTGCATATTGCTAACCCAGAACAATCTTATTCCCATCTGTGCCTCCTGAAGTTTCTTTCCCTGCAAGACTTGCCTTCAGCCATGCTGGAAGGCGAGCAGCACAGCTCAGTGAAGGGCAGAGAAAACCACGTCAGGGCTGGGGCAACCCCAGCTGCCTCTGCCCAAGGTCACCTGCAATGTCCCAGCTGCTTCCTCTAGCTGTGCCTCAGTTTCCCCATGCACAGGGGAGTGACACCAGCCTTTCCCAGTGCTGTCTGAAGTAAGGCAGGCTCCAGGAGATAAACCCCACACAAAGGAGGAAAAGGAGTTCCTGCCCATGCAGTTGGATAAAACACTCTTCAGAGGAATTGCAGCTGAGGAACTGGGACATGTTCACAGGTGTTCAGACCAGTGGTCACTGACAGAGCTGGGATAACACCAACCTTACACCCTGGAGATCTCTGCAGGCTTCTAGCACTCATTAAGAGCTGTTTCTGGCACAGAAACAGAACACAAGGGGAAAAGAAAAAGCAACCCAGCAAGACTACTGGCAGGCTTCTTAGAAACAGTGCATTTTGTGCCTCAAAAAAAGAGTCAATGAAGAAACCCTTCAAATTCCAAATGGCCTGGCCAGGATTTTGCATGTGGGCTTGTGATCCTTCCTCCCCCTCCATCCCCACATCAGCTGCATTAAATACATCATTTCAGAGTCTCCCTGTTCCAAATTACTTTTCTGGCTAAATCCTTGTTTTCTTGGGAACACAATCTGGCTTTTTGTGATTCTGGAGACAGATGAGGTAGAGGCTTGAAGTGCGCAAACTAACAGCCCACTACCCAAACCCCAAAGTCTTTCTATTTAGGTTTAGTCATTGCATTTAAAAGTAAAAGCGCAAAGGTGAATTTGGAGCAATGAGAAAAATAATTTCTTACCTTTATTTTCACTTCTATGATATCACAGACTAGTTTTCAGTTGGAAAACATTCCAGTCTCAGACCTGTAGTACTTTGGAAACCCACAAACCTACAGAGGCTTCTTGCCTCTCAAAGCAGCAAAACCAAACAGGAAAGTTCTGCTTGAAACCAGAAAATCCTCCAAACAGTGATTCCACTGTTACAGGTTTGGTCTTTGGCTGATCCCTTCTTAGTAGTGCCAGTTCCCACAAGAACCAGCCTTTAAAATAGAAAAAAAAAAAAATCCAAAAAGATAAACAGAGAAAATGGTTCAGCAGAGGGAAAGGGCAGCTTTCCAGCATCAGCCCCAACTACCAAAAGTAGCTTTGCTTTTAAATCTAACTTATCAAGTCTTATTTGTGCTGCCACAGTGCCCTGTTATCAGAAATCCCTTCAGAGCTGTAACACCCCCAGCTGCCCCCAAGTGCCCCCAAAAAGCCACCGCACCTCTGAGCTTCCCGGTCATCCTTGGGGTTGTAGTTGGACAGACAGTCCAGGATGAAGATCTGCCCCCACTCTGTGCACTCATTTAAAGCTGTCAGCAGCTTGTTGATGTTCTGAGGGTTCAGATCCAGCAGGTTGCTGTTGGGGTGGGATTCACTGATCTCCGACAGGGCGGCCACGGCGTTGGCTACCACCTGGAGGGAGAAGAGCTCCCTGTTAGCAGAGCATGACGGGCTTGGCAGGGATTGATCCAAGGCTGGGAACACACAGGGAGCAAACTGGAAGTCCATCAGCTGCCACATCAGTTTTATCTGAGCCTTCTGGGAGGCAGCACAACCTCACAACCAACCCACACAGAGCCCAGAGTTTCACTGGGAGGAACGGGGGCATCACAGGAGACTTTGCTGTGGAAGGAGCTGGAGATGGCATCCACAGGGAACACCACCACCCTGCCTCCCTGCAGGCTCCACATCCTACCCCAGCTCCAGGGCATGCTCAGCTTTACAGTCAAGGAGCCCAAACTTCCAGCTGCCCTATTTATTCAGGAATGTGTGTCTCTTGCCCCATTTCCCCATGGCTTAACAGTGATCCAGAAACGAGCTGGCAGGTGCCTGGCAGCCTCCAGCACTGCAGCAGCACTGGCAGGTCACACACAGTTTGAGAGCAAACAATTTCCCTCAAATGGGCAACTCCTGCTAAATTTTTAATAACCTATATTTCAATTTCAGTCTCCAGAACATCCTTTTGCTTTATGGAGCGATGGTAAAGCAAGCACTCCAGCACAATATCCCTGAAAATACTCTTGTTGCGTTTAGGACTATATAAGGTCTTCTCTTTTCTAAGCACAGATGAAAGGAGGCCCAGGGCCCAGCTTGACACAAACAGAAGTGGGAGTGCAGCATAAAAATCTAATTCTTAGTTCCACACTCAAATTCAACAGTTATTCCAACAGATTCCATAGGAAGATTTTTTCTTTTTTTAATAGAAGAGTTGCAGGATATAGAGACAAAATATTAAATCTGCAGATGAGGCTGAAGTCTTATTGGTTTAACTAACAGGAAAAGGGATTTAAGCTTAGTTTGACATACAAACTGAAATCCCCTATGAAAAGGCATTTTCAGGACATTTTACAATGGACATCATGTCCAGCCCAACTCCCAGTGAATATCTGCTCAAATGAAGATTTATAGTGTTATTTTCTATGAGATTAAGGCAAAGAAACGTCTTATCTAAAATCATCTGATTGTCTGGATGACTAAAGATGCTTTTGATGCAGCACAATGAAAACAAGAACAGCACAACCAGAACTTTCCCTGCCTCGTTCCCATCCCTGCTTGTCATTAAACCAATATATTCCAAAGTCATCGCACAGGCACAGTAATGTTGATTGTTCTGCATTTCACACCTAGAGGTCAGAGATAGGATTTTGATCCAAGATTTTATGAATTTCATTAGTTGAATGAGCCTTCTGTCACCAAAATCATTAGTAATCAGTGCTGCTGTCTTCTTGTACTGTTTTAATGAGCAACTTATTAAGATAGGCTACTTATTCTCCTCATTATTTAATTTGCCTAATTCCTGAATGGTTAATGTGACACAGCATAAAACTGAAGTAAAAGATTTTTAATATCATTGTGTTTTTGAAATTTACCAGTGAAGACAAATCACAAAAGCCACTGGAAAGTTCAAAGTCCTTATGAAAAAGCACTTATAAAATGAAACTACTTTGGGAAAAAATTCTGAATTGACAAAAAAAAATTACAGAGCTACAGCATCAGAGAAAGGGACCTGTCAGTTGTACTCAGGGACAGGAGCTCTGGCAAATGCACTCACACTGCCAGGCACTTTGTTGCAGTATTTGATAAATTAGTAACGAACAGGGAATTTTAGACTAGAACTGAGACTGGAGAAGAATTCCAAAATCACCAAGTCCTACCATTAACCCAGTACTGCCAAGCCCACCACTAAATGATGTCCCCACGTGCCATATTCAGAGAGTTTGGGGCACTCCCAGGATATCCTGAAACCCGGGGCAAGGACAAGCCAAAGCAGCTGTGGTTGTGTTTCCTTCCTTGCAGGGTCCACAGAGTCCATCCCTGTGTTTGCCACAGGCAAAGGATGCACAGAAATGCTGTTCCCATGGGTGGAGACCAGCAGCTCCAACCCAGAGACCAAACTGTGAACGAGCTTTTGCTCTCAGGATCTCAGGAAATGCAAGTGCCCAGCTAAAAACTGAGGATGACACCACATGGCAATCCACTCATAATTCCATTCAAAGCATCCATGAGGAAGTGGCAGAAGGCCAGATGGACTTAGGAACATGGGCTGTGGCCTCCTTGAGTGTTAGAAAAAGGACTGGGAGGGGTTGTCAAACATTTGCTGGCAACTCATCCCTCCGAGGAGCTGGGATCTACAATCTACAGTCCCCAATTAAAGCTGGTTCTCACCTCCCACCTCAGCACCACAGTGACAAGGAGATAAATGAAGCAAAAGGGGATCAGGGAAAGAGTGGGGAATAAATTCAAACTTTAAGCAATATTTATTACAAAAAAGGACTTGCTGGCGATTTGCACTGAACATATTGATGTGTTATGGTGTTGTGCTATGCCAACAAAAACAATCAGCATCTTCAAGGCTTTTCACACAGCCCCAGCACAGCTGAAAGGCAAGCAGCTCTCAGGAAACAGTCCAACACAAACACTGGCTGGAGCACACAGGCTCACCTCTTCCCTGGCACTGCCACTGCCTCAGTCAGGAACAGGAACAGGAGAGCACAAGCCAGCACTGCACAGTTCCAGCACACAACTCCTGCTCCGCCAACTGCTCCCGTCAAGGGAGAGGTCAGGTCAAGGACTGAGGCATACCCCACTAAGAGTTATCACTCAGCTATGGCAAAACGTCCACAAAGACCCATTCAACACCAATTCCTGTGTTACATCACCTGCTAATCCAGTGTGTGCTTTGGCACTCATGGATGTGCCACTGGAAATATTTAGAAAGATGGTTTTTGGCCAAAAAGCCCCCTGCAATATCAAAGCTGAACCTTAAGTCTTCAGCTCTGTTGACACTTCTTCCTTAACACAGCAACACGACACCATGAAGTTCAACTACATTAAACAGCAAGAACAAAGTGATAAGTTAAAAGAAGTTACTTTCTCTTTAAAATAAAAGATGATGGAATTGCTGGGGGACAGAAAAGTAAGCTAAAGCTTTACAAATGTTATAGGACCAAGGAATTGGACAAGTTTCTATTTTCTATATCCAAGTTCTATTAAATTCCAAGGAATTAGACAGGCTGATGGAAAAAAAAAATCCCTTAAGTTCCTTTAGCAAACAAAGTATTCTCTGCTTTTTAAAACATGGCCCACGTTTATTTTGATGAGAAACCAATCAGTTCTATGATTTATCCCATAGATTGGAAGAAGCAGACCTAAAGTACATAAAACTAACAGCTGGTGTAGTCTTGAGTTCTCAAAAATAAAGAAAAAATGGAAGTCAACTCAGCAGCCACAGATCTGTGAGCCTAACCAGCAAATGAACAGGAAAAAGAAAGCTTGAAATTCCATGTTAATTCCACTGCAAAATGCCTCATTCGACTCACAATTAAGAACACCAACTTTAAGCTAAGAGCTACCAAACGATCTGCCTAAAAATCCCCCAGAAAATAAAAATGCAGAGCAGATTGAAGAATTAATAATAATTAATAACAATAACAGGTCCCTGGCTTGCTGATGTGAATCAGTTCACTCTGGGTACATGATGATATTATTCAAATGCAGCCACAGCAACATCCCTTTGGAGCAGGGATGAGCCGAATGACAATAAACCTCCTTTTGCCTGGAATTTCCCAATAAAATTTAGGCTCTTGGAGAAGCTTGGGATGAGGATAACTAAAATCTCCCAGGCTCTTATTAAAATAAAAAACAATAAAAACAAGCCCAAACCTCTACACTTAGAGCTACATCACAGTTTTAACAAGAGCCCAACAGTTTTAAATCCACCTCCAGACAAACTCCCTCTGCAGCCACAGAGACCAGAGCCGACCTCTCGGGAAGCTGCAGAGGTAGGAGCACTGTGATTTCCAAGTGATTCCTTCTGGCAGCTCAAAAGCTTCAGCTCAAGAGCAAATGGTAAAAAACAGCACCAGGGAGGGAAGGGGGTGGCTGAAAACCTGCATGTCTGCCTGGCAGCCCACACGGAAAAGCTTTGCAGGGGCTGGGGGGACAGGAGGGAAGCTCGGCACATCCAGAATGCCAGCCAGTGGAAGGAATCAGATTATTTCCCTAGCATCCCAAGCTAATTGGAAATTAAACCAAGTGTGTAATGGAGTTAATGAAATACAATGTTCTGCTGCTTGAAATAGGAACCTCTGGCTCGCCACGCCATTAAAGTGAAGAGAAAATGAAGAAAATGAGGAAAATGAAGGGGCTTGGAGAAACTTCTGAGGGAAGGCAGCGTTCCCTCCACAGCTGGAGGCTCCTGCCCTCAAGGGAGCCAGGCTCCAGGAGATGTCTCTGAGAATGGAGAGGTGCTGATGTTCAAAGAGCACTCTGGGCTTGCAGGGTGCATCTGTGTCATTCAGCACACACTCCCAGGTGGGAGAATCAGAGCACCCATGGATGGCTGTCACGGGGCCACTCATTTTAATGACCACACTGTGTGCCCTGAAGGTCCCTAACAGGTGCTGCTCTCCAGAGAGCACGACCCCTCATCCTGTTCACATCATAACTTTTATCTCCAAGCCTTCCTTACTTTGCTTCCCTAGAAACAGCTCAGGAACTATTAACATTTCTTACTTTACAACAGTAATTCTTCCCTGTGAGGGTTGTCCAGAGCTGTTCAGAGAAGCTGCGGCTGCCCCATCCCTGGAAATGCTGAATGGGGCTTGGAGCAACCTGGGATAGAGGAAGGTGTCCCTGACCATGGCAAGGGATGGAACAAATTGAGCACTAAGGTTCCTTCCAACCCAAACCCTTCTGCGATTCAACGATTCCATGAAATGCCTCAACCATGCAAGTCAGACAGCCCTCATGAGCTTCTCACACTGTCAATGCTTGTTTGTATGTATAGATATAAACTAAAACTCTGAGAGACTCACACATTCCCAGTTCCTGATCACATCCCAAAAACTGCCTGGGTGGGGAGGACCTCCTGGCTTGCTTTTTGCAAGTGGGCTGAATTTTTCTGGAGGTGGCAATGGAAGTGTTATACTTCCCACGGTGTGCTTGCCCTAACTGGGTTTTGCATTTCCCTGAAGAAAAATGGCACTTTGTGGCAGACTGGAACATCACTCCTGCTCTCATATCCTTGCAAAAATCAGGATGTGTGAGCTGTAAAAAAGCTTCCCCCAACTGTTGAAACTCTTGTGGTAGGTGGGCAAGAAGCTGCTCAGGGAGGGCTCCATCACACAAGGGGCTTCTCCTTGGCACAGCTGAGCCCTCCGTGCAGGAAATTAAACTCCATGGCAAGACACAGAGGGTCTGCAACTGCCTGTTCTCCTTCCAGAAATCACTGTGGTGCGATCCCAGTCTGGATCAGGCACCTACCACACACAGCAGAAAGGTTTTTCTTTATTTTTTTTCAATTTTCCTTGCAGGTGTTCTCGCTGGCACCATCCAGTGGCAAATGGGCTGTGTCTGATCTGAGCAGAGAAAAAAAAGCACCAGCTAAGCACCAAATTCCTCACAGAGCCCTAAAAAGGGGGGTGCAGAGTTACAAAACATCACAACCACAACATTATCTGACAAATGGTACTCGTCAATAGCTACAAGTGTCTGTTCCAATGGAAAATAACATGTAGACACATGTCAACAAAATTCCCAGCACGCTGATTGATGTTAGAGATCCTGGAATGATCTGTTCAGCAAGACTAATGCTTTGGAAATTAGGCACATACTGGTGGCTGTAATTGAAAGGAGACAAGTCTCTGATGGATGAATTTGTCAATTAAGCTTTATAAATGAGGTGTTTGGGAAGACAAACTCTGGAGCCATGGAATTTCACAAATTGTCAAACTCCTTGCCTCTCTGCCAGTACTGAAAGCACACGGAAAAAGCACAGCTTCGAGGGAAGACGCTCAAGACCTGTATCCTTCACACCAAAACCAACCAACCAACAACCCAAGTGTCACGTGAACGCTTGAAATTCCCTCAGACCTCTTTAGGATGACAACCCGTAGAAAATACCTGCTCAGTAAGGGAGAATCCTCTGCAGGAGCTCATTCCAAAGCCAAAGCTGGTTTCCCCAGCAGAACGAGGGGGTCAGAGTGGGAAACCAGAGGCTGTGCCACCAATCACAGGTGGCAGCTCTCCCTTTTTCCCTACTTTGAGTCTTTCCTGCTGCCTGCTGCAACACACACAGCTGCTTTCTGAACTGCCAGGCAATCTCCCACATTTCCTCTCTCTCCCATCCCACCACACATGAACACAGCCACTGTTTAGACAGGCTCCTCCATAGCTTCTCCCCATCTCTTTCCCACACTTTGTTGCTGCTTTTGGCTGCATAGTTTACCAAAAGTGTTGCACTTCCTCCTGGGCAGCCTCCCGTAAACAGCAGAAGAATCCATTAGAGAGCTCCAAAGTGCCACCAGCACTCTTCAACAGCCCCAGGCAACATTCTCTCATTCACTGCAACATATCCATCACTGGGTAAAAGAAATTACGCCCACAAATGCCATCAAGTGTCTCCCAGAAGGAAATATTATCTCTACTTGCGGCAGAAACATTGTTAAAAAACCCCAAACCACACATAGGACCAATTCAGACATGGTTGGAGGACTTCAAGATCCAGCCTGCATCTGCATGTCTTGCCTTGAAAGGAAGAGGGGTATTTTTTTGCCCACAGGACAGAAAGTTTATCCTGGAGCAGCCCCAGGCTGAGGAGATGCTGCAGAGCCCACAGCTCCCAGCAATATTCAGCTCCATACTGGGATGTGGATTTTCAAGTCCTTACAACCTTCATGAGCAGGAATAATGAATTCATCCAGCAGTGACAGCTCACTCCTCCCACCAGGAAAAACACCAGCTGCAGAGGGAAAACACAGGGCTGGGAGAGTCCCCATGAGGAACAAGTGATCTCCTGTGCTCAGGGAGAAGGTGGTGCTCTACTCTGTTGGATAAAACAATTCCCACATCCCCGACTGCCTCCTTCAAAGTCCTTTTGGGACTCAGGGGATCACCACTTTCTCAGCAAGGGATTCTTTTCTCAGCTTTATTACAGAGAGGGACAAAATTCCTCCAGAGGACAGGCCCAGGAGGCAAAAGCTCCTTTTGTTTCTGAACAGGCTCATTCCTCAGGACATCATCTCAGAGACATCCTGCTTGCCAACTAGTAGGAAAAATGAAAAGAAAGATCAGCTTCCTTCATAGGGTGATCCAGGAAGCTCCCACACACTCTCTGAAGTTCTGGCAGAGAAGGAACCCACATCCCTTGCACACACAGCAGGAGAGACAGGAGAATACTCTGATTTCTCTCTACAGGTTTTTAGTCTCATCTGTGAGCTGTGGAAACTCAATACTGCTGGAGGGAATTCGGATTAGATCAAGCTGGACCTCACCACCCCCAGCTGTCAGATCTCAGATTCCTTTCTCAGTGTGGTTAATGCTAAAGGCAAAAAAACTCCCAGGTACAAGAGAGTTTAATTGTATCCCACACACTTGGAGCATTTACTAATCAGTACTGTGATCTCAGGTTACTCTGTGCTGAGTCACAACAGTGCTTCTCCCAGTAAATTGTGATGTAGAGGGTGTAAAACACAGCACAAAAAATCTGTACAGTCCACAAAAACACAGGAGCAGAACAGCCACACCTGAAAAACCTTGGATCCAGCATGAGGAAGGAAAAATGCTACAGGAAGGAATTAAAAATTGAACAGAACCTAGAAAACAACAGGGAGAAGGTGACATGAGTTAACTTAAGCCATGTGGATAACAGAAAGATTGGCAAGGAATCTATTCCATGGGTTAAAAGTTACTTTAGAAGGTCAAGGATTGAAAATACTCGGAAAGAAAGGTTGCTCCGTTCAAATACTGAAAGACCAGTAAGGCTTTGGATGGATTTCCTCCCATGTTTTTCTGCTAATATTTACATTCCTGAAGAAAACCAAGTGCAGGGATAAAAAAACCAGGAGGGAAGCAGTTACAAAATAAAGTGTCTAAAGATAGACAGCTTTCCTTCTGCTTTCAGCTGCTGCCATCTCGTGGTCTGCTCTCCCTCTCCTGGGCTCAGCACCTCCAATGCTCCGAGGAGGAGCAGTCATTGCATGTGATCCACAAAGGCCAGAACAAGACAGCAGCAGGAAAAAAAATAATAAAAGAAGGTTTTTCCACGACTTTGGAGAACCTCTGGCCGCCAGTAGGTGTGAAACATTCCTACCTCTCTCCCCTCACTACTACCTATTGCTGGGTGTGAACAGTGTTCTGCAGTAACACAGCGCACAGAAATCTCATTTTGGAACCATATTTTTGTTAGAACATGAGGATTGTGGGAGAACAGACTTCTGAGCTGCATTATACCCAAGTTACCAGCAAGAGAGGTGCTGAGGACTGAGCAAATGCAGCAGCCCAAGGCAGCCAGGCCCCAGCTTTATATTCCTCCAGTCCTGCTTCTGCTGAGCAGCATGTGCAGAAATGCAGGGTGAAAAATGAAGGATTTGCCTTAAGACAGCTCTGGGAAGAAATGAGGGCTTCCCCTGTGGAAGGATCCTCTTCAGATCCCAACTGACAAGGAGCAGCGACAGGCACTTCAGACCCATCTGTAAAATGAGATTAAAGATTCCTTCACAATCAAACTTCTGCAGGGCAACTGAACAATGCCTTTGGAAGGGGTTTTGGGCCATGGCCTGCACAAGACATCTCAGATAACTCTGCTGTCATGTCAAAATCCACCAGCCCACCTGGTACCTCACCAGACACATCCATATCAATGTATCTGCAATGAGAAATTTGAATTAATTCACCCAGGGGATGCACTTGCACAAAAGATCACTTCATGTGAGCTAAGGCCACGTCCTGACAAACAAAAAACCCAGACAAAGGGGAAAGAACCTTGGCTGTGCACCTACAGCACCTCAACAGGACTTCAATGCCCGAACACCCCCAAGGGCTGCTGGTTTATTAACACAGAATAATGCCATTACTCCAAAAATATAAGAAAAAAAAGAGAACAAACCCAAAATGTTTCTGACAAGGTCACCTCCAACTTAGTCAGACATCCTTATGAGGAAGGTGATCTGAGCCCGGAGAAATCTGCACCCTGATCTCTGCAAAATTATGAGGCAATTAGGGAGCCACAGATGGAGATGTTCCTCCACCAAAACCCAGCTAAAATGCTCAGAGCTTGCTCATGTGCTAGAGGCAACCAATTACAAAGCCATAATAAAACCCTTCTTGAAGACTATTTTTCAGCTGCAGCCTTTTTTAGCTCCTGCTCAAAATCCTCATTTCTCAGAAGAGAGAACAAGTGTGGATTTCCCATCTCAAAAATTCTGCTTCATTAAGTGTCTAATGTTGCCCATTTCCACAAGCCATCAAAAGAGGAGAAACATTTATAATACAAATATGAATGAGTTTGGCTAACAGATTGCAATGATTGAGATGCACGATTTACAGAGGAACAGGCCATCAGAATAGAACCATTCCTTCCAGCAATCCTTTTTTTTGATAGCCAATACTGATACACACATTTTACTTAAAAAGCCCTTCCAGGCAGGAACTGCATTCCAAGGAAAAATAACTCAATAAGCATCAACTTGCACACAAATACAACTTATCTGGCAAACAAAATTCAAGGTCATCAGGAAGTTTCACAAATTGGACAAAGCAGCAATGAAGTGGATGGTTTGACCAGAAGATGAACACGAATTAGGGGTGGATAACTCCTGAATTTTTAAGGGAACCACTGTGCCACAAAGGCACTGTAACCCAATTAAATATTGTATTAAATCAGCAGGTCTAAGAGCCTCAAGCCTTTGATAAAATCTCTCCCTATGCAGCCTCAAAAAGCGACAATATTACACCTCACCTACAGTAAAACCTGGGAAACCAGCACGTAGAACACAGCTACATGAGCCTCTCAAACTCTGCAGATGTGAAAACACACCCCAGGCCTCTCCTTCGTCACCACCACTCCTCCAAATTGCACTTTCCTACTTTCCTACTGTGAATGATCAGTTTTGGAAAGAGCAGGTGAGCACAACATGAGGGAGGTACTGTGACCCTGCACAGCTTCAGAAGAGTCATCCCAGCCCACCTTCATTACCACCAAGGAGCTCAAGAGTTTTCCTGACATTTCATTAGGAAGGCCTGTGCTACTTTAGGAGGTTTATTTAGCAAATGGAGCACTCGCTGCCCTTTGGTATTTTTCCTCTTCTCACCATTCACTGAAGTCTGTATTAAGTTGATGCACTTTTTAAATACATATCTGTGCTCTCCTGTCAGCCAGTGGCTCATTTACCAAACCACTGAGCTCCACAGAGACCAACAAGCACAAAGGGCAAGCAAACCCTTGTTATTTCTCCTCAAGTACCACATCTTTCCAGGCAGAGCTCTTCACCTCGTATCCACGTGGCTGAAATCAGAACAAACTCAGAGCTGGAACCAAGGCTGGGAGAAGAGGGGGTTCTGTCCCTGACCTCCACTGCTGCCTGGGAGCTGCTGGAACACCAGGGCCAGCATTGAAGTGGAACTAAAGAAGCCCAAGCAAGTCCCTTCAGAGGCTGCAAGGCACACCCTCCACATTGAATTGGAACAGCAGGTGCTTCTCTACAGGCTGCCAAGACAAAGAAAACATCTTCAAGTAGTCATCAATATTCACAGAGAAGCCTGGCATAAGAAAAGAAAAATCAGGGAGGCAGATAAAAAGAACAACTTGTAAAAGAGCTGGATATCAGAGAAAAGAGGTGTCTGTATCTCCTGAGAGACACCATCACTCAGACTGCCTGTGACTGTCAGACAGCTCGAGTTTCACTGTCTCTAGAAACTCTAACAAAGAGCACTCAGCAGCCTTCACTCTCCTGCTAAAGGGGGTGGCACCTTATCACCTGCACCTGGTTTATCTCAGGTGCCCAAAGACTAGAGCAGGACAGAAATTCTGTGGTTTGACTCATGCACCACAGGAAGAGCTGTTAAACCTGCCCTAAAAACATGAAACTACTTCTTAAACCAGACTCCATTCTCTAGAAGAGCTAAGAAAAGTAGGAGTCACATTCCTAAACTCTGAGTTAAAGTGAGCTGCAGAAGTTTCCTTCCCTGCTAAAGGTCAGGATGATATTGGTATGCTCCCTGGATTCCAGCAGGAAACAGTATTAAATGAAAGGATGATGCAGTGGGGCACTTCAATTTCTTGGCCATCACCTTTTAGTCACAAAATAATAGCAGGAGACACCTGGCTTGGAAGTGGACCCTTCATCAAGCATAATTAAATGCTGATTTAGTAGGTAATTTACTCCTGTGAAATTCTTGGTCATGATCTCCACCTCTCCTCCGACGACTCATTTAACTTTATTAAAAACATTAGCATTGATTTTCTCCACTCATTACAAGCCAGTGGATTTATCTGCATTAGCAAATGAATTCATCCAAACTCTTATTCCAAGAAGAGCCAAAGCCTGCAGGGAGGCAAGAGCTACAAGCTGTCACCAAGGCACCAGCATCACGTATTTCTCGATCTTCTGGAAGTTACAAGAACAAGGAAGTTACACTTTTACAGCATTCAAGATGGGCAAAAGCCCAAACAGAACAAACAACAGAAGTTTTCTGAGGCAACAAGTGTTCTCTAATCAACAAAACCACCCCAGTGCAGCAGCTGAAGGAATGACACAAACTCAAGCAACGTGCTGGGTACGCCTTACCATGGGGTTGGAGTCTGCAATCAGGTCACGCAGGGAATCCAGGAAGCCTTGGTCCTCCACCATCTGGGCATTGATGTCGTGCAGCTTGGCCACGCAGACAGCAGCAGTTTTCCTCACGTAGGGGTCCTCGTCCTTGAGGCACTTGCGCAGGGGCTCGCACAGGTACTCGGTGATTTTGTCCACGCGGATGCAGCCCATGGTGCGCACGGCCAGGGCGCGGATCAGCGGGTTGGGGTCCTCGCAGTCCTGCACCACACAGCACAAACACACCTGCACCAGCAGCCAGGCTGCTCTCCCTGCAGCAGCATCTCTCTGATTACATGCTAAGAGCCAGGCAGTTATTTCAGGTCAGGGATAAAAAGGCACTTGCTGCTTCACGGAACCATTTTACGCTGTTTACGTCTTATAAAATTTTTGTCTGGGCGTCCCTTCATTCTCGCAGCAAAGCTGCTTTCAACCTGATCCAAGAGCTAAGCTGGAGCTCTCAGCAGCCAAAATCTCACCACAAAGTAATTTACTGATTTCCAACCTTCCTGGTTTAAAGGAGCAAGAAATAAAATGGGAAAAATCAACAACTAAACACAACGCAACAGCCATCAAGGCTTATTTCTTAAAACACAAATACCCCTCTAAGTTACAACACATGAAGCACTAAGCAAAGGCTACTCTAGAGGTGCTTTTCTAAAGAGGAAAAAGAAAAGGCAGAAAGGAATACAGCATTTTCTACTCCAAGTCTACATAATTTTCCATGCATCCAATCCACCTACATCTCTGAGCTCCACCATAATCAGCCTGTAGAAGGATGGCTACAGAATGACCTACAAAAGCATTTATCTTTCACTGTTCAAATTTCCTGCACCTGAAAGACCACTTCCAAAGCCTGTAAGAGAAGTGACACATCCTACCCGTGCACTCCACACCTTGAACTGGGAAGTGCTGAGTTAGTGCAGACCAGTGTCAACACTTGCTCTTCGCTAACAGCTGTCCCTCAACTTGCCAAAAGGGACATCAGGCTTTCCTCTGCAGGGCGTGAGATGGACAATATCATTTTGTTGGTCTATTCTAACAGCACTGCACTTTAAAGACAGACAGTATTCTGTCCAGAGAAGAAGACAGGGACATCCTCTCTAGCCAGAAGAGCAGAGCAGAGCTCTCAGCTCTCACCTCTTCCTGCCTTAAGAAATACAACAGAAACTTGAAACTCAATCCCATTCCCCACTGTCCCAGATTTTATAACACTCTACAAGGAGTCTCAAACTTCTTCTAAGCACTGGGTTTTATCTTGCACAACATGGGGCTGAAATAACATTTCCTAGATAAGGAGAGGCAACCTGACAACAGAACTAAAGCCAACCCAGCAATCATGCTGTTGTTTCTCCAGTGAACTGTCTCTCAGTTTTACCAGAGATAAAGATTTTCCCCATAGAGCACAGCTGGAACATTCAAACACAAAGTTTGATGTCAACATCTCAGACACTACAAAGGTTGGCAGATGAAACAGATAAAATCTGTTTTGCAATACCAGAAGTTGGTAAAATAACAGAAGCAGCTTTCCCTGGAGCAGGTTCTCTCACAGCCACTTACAGGGCTGCTGAAGTCATCTCCTCTGCAGTAACCAGCAGGAGCAAGTGAGAGAAAGGACCCAGACCTAGTGGATTCAGCACCCTCCTCTATGAGCCCAGCCCCAAAGCAGAGATAAAGCTCCCAAAGGCTGATGGACAAAGAGATGTGCTGGCAGCCACTGTGCTGGACCTTTCCTTGATGTGCCAGGGGAGCAGGTTACCTTCACAAAGCTGTTGACAGCCATGATGGCCATGTCTGGCTGGCTTTTGGCATAGTTCATCAGGTACAGGTAGACCAGCTTCTTCAGCTCCAGGTTGTCAGTCTGCATGCAGTTGACAACATCAGGGAACAGAGAGCTGGATACACAACACAAGGACGGAATCAGAGAATTGTTTAGGTTAGAAAATGCCATGTTCCCCAAGTGCCACATCTAAACATCTTCTAAAACTCTTCCAGGGATGGTGACTCCACCACTGCCCTGGGCAGCCTGTTAAAATCCCATCTGAACCTCCCTGGCACAACTGGAGGTAATTCCCTCTCATCCTGTAACTTGTCACCTGGGAGAAGGGACTGACTCCCAACTACACCCTGCTGTCAGGGAGTTCAGAGAGTGAGATGGTCCCCCCTGAGCCTCCTTCTCTCCAGACTCAACCCCTACAGCTGCTCCTCATCAGACCTGTGCTCCAGCCCCTCAATGTTTTTCTTGTCATGAGGGGCCCCAAACCGACCCCAGGATTTGAGGCGTGGCCTCGGCAGTGCCCAGCACAGAGGGACAATCACTGCCCTGCTCCTGCTGGCCACACTGTTTCTGACACAGGCCAGGTGCCTTTGGCTCTCTTGGCCACCTGGGCACACAGCAGCTCATGTTCAGCCACAGCTGACCAGCACCCCAGGTCCTTTTCCATCTTTCCAGCTGCTCTTCCCCATGCCTGGAGTGTTCCATGGGTTGTGACCTGAGTGTAGGACCTCATATCACTGAGCCTCACACCACTGGCCTCAGCCTGTCCAGATCCCTCTGCAGAGCATTCTTGCACTCCAGCACATCCACACTCCCACCCACAAAATAAAAAACAGATGGCATGGCATGCAAAGGGGATAGTAACAATACCAAGGAAGCCAGAAAAACTGGAGTTCCTCTTTAAGCATCCTGCTGTTTAATGAAAGGTCACCTTCCCTTTCAAAGCAGTTTGCAATGGCTTTTATAATAATAATTTAATCTCTTCTACGGCTTTAATACAGGAGGAGGTGAAAACTAAATGCCACTTCCTAAATATGTTTTAACTGGGGAGCTCACCAAACAAGAAAATTGTACCATGACAGGCCTGGAAATGAACCTACAAGAGGAAAAAAGTTGCTTTCAAATGGATATGCAGGACACTTATGAATAACCTGCCAAATTTCAGACTAGCAAAGTCCAGAGTGATTAGAAGCTTAAGCACTGACAAGCCGGGTTCCACTCAAATGTCAAGCAGCCATCTGTAAACAGCACTGCAGAATAATACAGGAAGTTACACAAAGATTCTGCAGCTCCCAGGTTTGCTGTGGGGATCTAAAGGTGAAGGATAAATGGTCCTGGCAGAAAAGATTAGGGTTTTTTTTTTTTTCCCTTTCAGCTTATATGTTCCTTCATTCTATGATGAAGTCATGATGCTGAATTCACAAGCTTATATTGATTTCCGTGGCAACAGACCACGTTGCTGTGAATCCAGAATTACTGACTCTCTGCTAGGCTCCAGGAACAAGGGAAGCTGGAAGGGAGAAAGCATTCACTCCAGCAGGTTTTTCTGCTTCTCTCAGAAAACAGTATTGGGGACAGTAAATGTCAATGTCCTTTAGCTGCAGTAAAACACAGGATCAATTTTAAAATCACCCATTTAAAAATGTAGCTTAAATTTATGCTGTGTCAGATGAGGCTAAGAAAAACTTGGAATTATCTTTGTAACACTAAAACCCAGGACAGCAAGCAGCAAGAAAACACCACCTAAAGTGACATACAAAATGGCTGAATTCTGGGTGTGTTTTAAATAAAAAAGGTTCTTGGCACTGAGCTAAACCCACACTGAAAGCAGCTGTTTCTCTCGCTTTCAGTGACAGCAAGGAGTTTGAGAAACCTGTGACTCAGGCATAGCACAGGCCAGGACACAGCCATTCTCACCAAGGTGCCAAGGAGCTGTTCCATGGCCATGTGTCACCACACCTGAGTACCAGGACAACCTGAGCTGCCACAGTTGCTTTTACCTGACATCCTTCCCCACGGTCATGGCTGCAATAACCTTCTTTACAGCTTCTTTCCTCTTCTCTTTCTTTTCATTGTTGAGTTCAGCCTTCAGCTCAAAAATCTCTCCTGGCAGGAGACAAAAAAAAACCCAAAACCAACAGATTGAACCTCTCAGAAGAAAAGGATAATTAAGGATAATTATAAGGATAGGATGCTTTAAGGATAATTCAAGAGTGAATTTTTGCTTTCTTGGCCTGCTATTCCCATAAAACTGGTCCAGCAGCACTTGGAAGCTGTCAGACCTTGTGTGGCTCACTGAGAAGCAAAGCTGCAACACTCAAGGGACTGCTATGACTACACCTTGCAGAGGAAAATGCCACGAACGAGAACCACGCTGCGTGTGGCAGCTCTCCCACTTCCAGGACACCAAATCACATCCCTGGAGCATCTGTTTCTCTGAGGCAACCATTACATAACCAGCATGAAAAGATACTTGGAGATACCAGATTCGTGCCTGCAAGAAACAAACTAAAGCTAGGAATTTTGCCCAGACTTTGAAAGTTTTGCTCATCGTCGCCTGTTTCCTGAGAGAGCTGGAGTGGAGCCCAAATGCTGTGGTTCCTAAAACAGGGCAGCATGTGTTTAGTCCAGTGCAAAAAAGCTATAAAGACAGAGCTACCACTAATAAAAGCTGCATGCAACACAGCTTGCCTGAATTCCAAGCCTCCCAAAGCAGCCTTTTCCACAGCATTAATTCTTCCAGATATGACTGTGTAGAAAGTCAGTTCAGGCCGGGTCACCAGAGTGGCAACCAAGTTTATAAAATAAAGCAACACGGGCAAAAGGCTGTTTATCTGTCTGTTCCAGACACAGCCAGTGGTATGAGAAGGATAATGCTCCCAACACAGACAGCTTTCCTAAGGAAGGACAGCCAGCAGCATTCCCACTGGGAGCCACAGCCTGAGCACACGTTACAAACACCAAAATATCCCTGACAAAATTCCAACACCAACTTCCCATCCCTACACTTGCTCAGAGCAGAGCATTAATTAAAATCTGACACAGAGAGACTGCCAGGGACTCCAAAAAAGAAGAGAAGCTGCTGCAGTGCAGAGACCACTCGTCATCCCTCCTGCCTGAGGAAGAGCCTGGCATTACTCACCCAGAGCTCGTGCCCTGTGGAGCGGAGCTGAGACGGCTCCAGCTCTCACCCAGCCCAGACTGGCTCCCTGCAGCCAGCCCACAAAAACCTGCCTTCAGCTCTGAACTCTCAGAGCTGCTCCTTCCAGAGATATCAACTGCATGAGCTTCATTTATGAGCCCATTGTGAAGCTTAATGACACATAAATAGATCAACAGTGTGGGTTTTTTCACTGGCAGGCACTCAGAGGGAGCACTCAGCCATTTCGCAAAGGAGAGGTTAATGCAAACCATTTTCCAGATCTGTTGGAGAACGATCAGGCTTAAATTGCACTCAGCAACAGTGCTTTGTTCAAGAACAGGTTAGAAAATCTGCCTGGGACAGTCTCAGCAGAACAAGCCCTGCTCTGAAATAGCTGAATGAGTAAAATAATCACAAAGAGCCTTTCCAGGCTTCCCATTTTTAAGGGGTAGCAGTTTGTCCTGAGGTGAACCACCACACCTGCAGAAAAGGCAGAGGAAAGTCAAACAGAGCACCTTCAGCTTTGGAGAAAAGGGCAGCAGGAAAACCCACTATGTTTGCTTGATGTATATATCCAAAATATTAAAATTCCTCACATCAACTTAATCCTGTGATGCCCAAATTAACAACCATCCTTAGCCTGGCACTTGTTAGTCCATAACTAAAACTTTGTCTCTGGCCAGACCTGCACTCAAACCCCACTGTTTTTCTTTCTGATCCTTGAAAGAGCAGCAATTTGGGCCATTTTGTGCATCATAAAAATGTAGAATACCCCAGTTTTGTCTTTTGTCACCATGTGACCTACTTTGGAAGTTTCTCCCTGGATGATTAAGAAGAGAGAAACAAGGACAGAGCTACCAGAAAAGCACAAGTTCTCCTGCACGCAGTTAAAAAAGCTGTGTAAAAATAGCCACCCACCACCTCCAATCCACTGCACCAGCTCAACACCAACCTTTTTTATTGGTCGTGAAGTATTTGGAGTCCGTCATGGTTCCAGTTCCTTAAAACACCTGAGAATATGAAGAATAAAAAAAGAACAAGTCAGCTCCAAATGCTGTGTGGTGGCAACAGCCAGTGTGTGTGAAGCAGGAGCTCAGAGCAAGGACGGTTGGTGAATGAAGGAGGAAGCAAAAGCCGCACAGGCACGAGTTCCCCAATCTTCATCCTGCACCTGCTGCTGGTTTTACTTGGCAAAGCCAGGGATTTAAAGGGCTTGGTAGAAACACAACAGTGGTGCTCAGCCCAGCTCCCTAAATTCTCAGTCTCAGCAGGCAAGAGGCATTTTTTGAACTCCTTATAACCAGCAGACGCTGGTGTGCTCTGCAGCTGGCTTCCCTGGGTACACAGATCCATTTTCCAAGGAAAAACACATCCAGTGTCTCGCCTGGCAGTGAGAAGTCCACCCTTCAGACAAAGGAAACTGTCATCTCCCCCTAACGATATCTGCCTGTGCTGCATCTTGATGGAAAGGCACAATTAACCCCACTTGCAACACCCACCCCCAGGCCTTTCATTCCTTTCCCTCCTTTTGTTCCCAGCAGATGCAAAACAGTGGTTTCTTTTGAAAAGAAAAGCCATTACTTTTCAGTTCTTTCAAGCTTGAAATTGAAATATTTCTCTGCCAAGATCTGACATCCCACCTCTGAGACACACACACAAAGCTCGTTATTTCAGTGCTGCTCTGCTTTTTTCCTTTTTTTTTTTTTTTCTTGTGGACAGGATGGAAAAATGCTGTTGGAGCAGCAAGTGCTCAGCAGAGCCACGAGAGTGGTCTCACCAGCACTTCTCTTGCTCCACAGACCTAAATTAATGCCTTGGAATACAGGGATTGCCTAAACATATGTGGATATCCATCATTTTATTCTTACAATTGCAAGCTCTGTGACAAACATGTAACAATTTTCAAAATAAGCAGAGGAGTGGGCAGTTTTACTGCTTTTGTTAAAAGTCTGTATCAGTGCTAGGAACTATGACCCCAAAACCACCTCAAAAAGGATTTTATAAGTTCTTTCCTCCTTTTTCTATTTTTTTGTCCCAATTCCCCTTTTCTTACACATCCTTCCACGACCTTAAAGGCTGCCAGCAAAGCAGTAAATCATCTGCTCCCTAAATGCTGCCTGTCTTGCCTCTAAACCCTGCAGGTCTTGCTGGCTCAGCAGCAAAAGGACCAGCACAGCTTTGAACTCCAGGAGTGCCCAGCAGTGCAGTCAGATTGTTGTTCCTTAACCCTTCCCTTCCTCACCCCTTCACCAACCCTAATGCCATCACCATTCCATTCTCCCCCATCCACCTGGATCAGTTTAATACCCCAGCAGTTGAATTCCCAGCAGCTGCTGAGGGGTAATGCCCCAAATTCCACCCCTTTCTTGTGGGGTCATCCTGTGCAATTCCCAAATATCTGGATGAGGATCAACCTGTTGCTTTTCCCAGTTTCTTGGAGCTGCTGCCTGCCCTGTGCCTTGCCCGGTTTCCACCTCATCCAATTAGGCTGAATTACTGGCTCTGGTTTGATTTCTCTCCCTTTCTGCTCCTGCCAAGCCTGGACACAGCTCTGAAAACACATACCTCATGCAGAGGAGGTTTAACCTCCTTCCAAAACAGGGGCTGGGTTGGGAAAGCCACACAAGCCACAGGGAGTGCAATTTTTCCAGCAAAAATCTCACAGCCCCCCCTCCCCGAGAGCAGAGGCTGCTGTGGAGCTTGTTTTGTAATTAAAATCAGAGTCTGTGTTCAGCTGCAATGTTATTGCTGACAGAGTCCTTTGGGCTTGAGCTCCGCTTAAAAGGAAGACTTAAAATGTTTTTCTCTGTGAGAGTATTTGGCACAGTGCCACGTGAAAAGCACTGAACGTGGCCTCGATGTTCTTTGCTTGCATTATGTGGGGATTTGTCATCCAGGGTCACATCTCAACTGAGCTACTTTAATACAGCTTTAACTGGGGCCAGAGCAGCAGATTAGAGAGAAAGTCGAGGGGGGGGGGGAAAACCCAACCCAAACACCATGAACATCAGCCCAGCTGCATTAAGCCACACACAGAGAGGAAGGAACCCTGCTGAATTTCAGAGATGGTCATTAAACCCCAAGTGCAGCACATTCTGTAGCTTCACTCCTTTCAGATACTGTTGTTTTTCTCCTTTCATATACTTGGAAACACAAAGACTCCTAGAAACACTCAGACAGGGCCAAGAACATTCCAACCTCCTCTGACAGATGTGAATGAGAGCTGACTGAGGTCAATAACCAAACTGCCCTGCTCCAAGTGCAGCACAGGATGAAGCTCCTTTTCTCACAAGCACACAGATTGCTGCTCCATGTGTGTCAGAGCTTGCTTTTGCACACTGCTCAGAGACAGCCTGCCAGCAGCACTGGCTATTATCTCATCACTAACAATCTCAGCATGCTTTACAGCAAATGGAACCCAAACAGATATTTAAAACACTGCTGTTTGTGTGACTGCAGAAAATGCCAGCTCCTTGTACACAAATCTAAGCCGAGGAGAGGCGAGGTAAATGAGAACATCATGAACAGCCTTGTATTTTCAGAAGGAAAATCTACTTTAGACTGCTCCTCCTCGCTATTGTTCTGTGCCCAGCACGTGCTGAGGTGGAATCAGGCAAGAGATGCACAAAGCTGACAGCAGAAAGCTCCTCCTGATCCAACCCCAGCAAACAGGAGATGGAAAAGAGGAATGGCTCCAGAAAGCTCCAGCAATGCTTAATGTTACAAACAGTGGCTTGACATTTCAGCGTAGACTGAAGCAAAGCAACAAATGCCTCCTCAGCAAACACCCACACAGAAAACCTGACCCTGTGTCTGACCAACACCTGCTTGACCCCACACACGGCTCCAGGCAGCCTGACCCACTCCCCAGCTCTGATCCCACAGAGGAGGGTGGCAGGTTTAAGGGCCTTGGGATTGAGCCAAGCGCCTGGACATTGAAACCATCAATCCCTAAATCTCTCCAGTGATCCCTGGTTTAACTCCAGTGTAAGTGGTGCCACCCATTTTTCCTGGAAAGCCTCTCAAGGAGCAGCATGACAGCCCAGGTGTGGCCCAAGGCCACTGGAGAATCAGGAAAATAATGGAACATGAATGGCAGAGGGAGGAGCTGTGCCTGCAGCCCTGAACTTGTGCTGGCACAGGGATTTTGTTTCTATCCTGGGGACCAAACACCCCCTTGGTGGTCCCCATTCCACCTGCCCCTCCTATCACCTCCCCATTCCTGGAAGCCCCATCCCAGCTTTGCTGCCAGCCCCTCCCACACCTCCAGCAGGACTCCCAGCCACACTCCAGACTGGCATCCCAGGACCCCCCCTCAAGCCCCCTGCCCACCAGCCCTTCCCCCTCAGCACCATTCCCCAGAGCTCTCCCAGTACCCCCCAGTCAGAGGAGCATTCCCCACAAATCCCAGTTCCCCTCCGCAGCACTCCCAGTCCCTCTCAGCACCCAGCCCTTATCCCTGCCTGCTCCCACCGGTATCCCAGTAGCTCGCTGTGCTCATTCCCATCCCACCAAGCCCCATCCCAGACCATCTCACGGCTCCCCCACCTCACCCCAGAGCAGCGGCTCCTCCCAGGGCCCACTGACCCCACTCCTCATCCTCCCCCTCCAGTTCCTCTGCAACCACCTGCCCAGACCCCCCAGTGACCCCACATCCTCTTCCAGTCCGACACCAGAGCCACTCCCAGTGCCCCACCCCATTCCAGTTCCCCCTCCCAGGACCACTCTCCTCCTCCCAGTACCCCTCAGGTGCCCCTTCCCACCCTGTCCCAGGTGTCCCTCCCAGTACCGCACCAGTGCCCCTCGCCTCTCCCAGTATCCCCTTCCCACCCTGTGGCAGTCCCCCACCCCTCGTCTCCCCCCGGTATCCCCTCCCAGCGCCCTCCCATCGCCCCCAGCCCCTCCCTAACCCCTCCCCGCCCTACCCCCGTACCCACCAGGGCCTCACACCGCCTCCCGCCCCACCCTATGCCGGCGTCCCACCGCTGCCCTCACCTCTCCCCACATCCCCTCAGCCCCTCCTATTCTCCAGCAGCGCCCCACCCGCCCTATCGCAGTCTCCCCACCAGTGGCCCTCACCCCCTCCCCGTGCCCCCTCCCCGTGCCCCCTCCCCACGCCCCCAGCGCCGCTCGCACCTCTCCCGGCGCCCTCAGCCCCGGCCCCACTCACGGACCGGACTCACCGCTGCGGGGGCGGCGGCGGAACCGGAAGCGGAGGGGCGGGGCGGGCTCGCGAGCAGCGAGATCAAACCCTCCCCCGCCCAGAGCGGCCGCGCCCCGCCACCATGGAGCGGCGGCGGCGGGCGGAGCGCCGGCGGCCCCGCGCTTCCGGGTGGGCGGGGCGGGGCCGCGGCGCTCCCTGGCGGCGGGGCGGTGCGGCGGTGTCATGGCGGAGGTGGGCGCGCACCTCACGGCCGCCCCGGCCGGCGGGGACCGGCCCTCCGTGTTCGAGGCGGTGGCCCAGGAGAGCCTGATGGCCGCCGTGAAACCCGCCCTGCAGCACCTGGTCAAGGTGAGGGCCAGGCGGGCCGCGGGTGAAGGGAGAGGAGGGGGGCCGGCCTGTAACTCCGGCCGCACTCGCAGGCAGCGGGACAGTTGTGAGCCACCTGGCTTGTGTTGAGAATTATAGAATAGAGAATTAGAGAATTGTAGCTGCTGTGATTTATAATTACAGCACTTTACTCCGCTTTCTGTTCCTTCCCTGTGAGGGTGGGGAGGCCTTGGCACAGGTTGCCCAGAGAGCTGTGGCTGCCTCATGCCTGAGAGTGTTCAGATCCAGGCTGGACGGGGCTTGGAGCCGCCTGGGATAGTAAAAGGTGTCCCTGCCCATGGTAGGGGCTGGAACCGGATGATCTTTAATGCTCCTTCCAACCCAAACTGCTCTGATTCCTCCCGTTTTATATCTCTTTTTCAACAGGTGCTGGCTGAGTCTAATCCTGCCCGATACGGTTTCCTGTGGCACTGGTTTGATGAGATCTACGTCCTTCTGGATTTGCTGCTCCAGCAGCACTACCTGGCCAGGTGCAGCGCGTCCTTCTCTGAGAACTTCTATAGCTTGAAGAGGATCCCCATGGGAGATGGCAGACAGCAACCTCTGGCCACAGCTGGCCTGCCAAAGAGGCAGCACTGGAAGTCTCTGCTCCTGCTGGTTCTTGTTCCTTACCTGAAAGGAAAGCTGGAGAAACTGGTGTCCAGCCTGAGGGAAGAGGATGAGTACTCCATCCACCCTCCCTCGTCATCCTGGAAGCGCTTCTACAGAGCCTTCCTAGCTGCCTACCCCTATGTAAACATGACCTGGGAGGGCTGGTTTCTTATCCAGCAACTGTGCTACATCCTGGGCAAGGCTGAGCATCATTCCCCCATGCTGAAGCTGGCTGGTGTCCGCCTGGTCAGACTGACTGCAGAGGATATCCAGGCCCTGGAGAAGAAATGGGCTGAAACCACCTCAAGTCAAACACACAGGTATGGCAGAACCTGGCTCAGCTGTTGCTCTCCAGGGGGTTCAGTGGGTGTGTAAATTTTAGAGGTGATGGTGCAAGTAAAAGTGCCTTGCTCTCCAGAAATTCAAGATGAAAGTTTGCTCTGACAAAAAGTGCTCCAAAAGGATCTATTGTGAGTGAAAATAAGGAAACCAGTAGCAGGGATTAGCTTGGAATGATTTTGTGGTAATTAAATTTCAGAGTTTGGGGGTGGTTTTGGGCATGCAAGCCTTTATCCTGTTCAGTCTTCCCCTGCACTTTTCCAGCAAAGGAGAGGCAGCAGTTGCAGCAATGTTGCTGAAAGGATTGAAATGTATTTCTTTGATTTTCCTCAGCAGCAGCTAGTCATGGCCACAATGTGAAATGGTGATCCAGAAGTGAAGCACTCTGTGGTCCAGGATCCTTTAATCCAAATTCTTCTGATTTAGGCTTCTGAAAAAAACAGGATTTGGATCTTCCTTAAAAGAAAATCTGAAATATCTGAATAAGTGCAAACATGGGACATGCTGGCCAACTAACTTAGCATAAAGGAGCTGTGTGAAGAAGTCACTCCCCAAGTGCTTTTCCCCATGGTTTCTAGATGGGTAAATGTGCAGCAGTAACCATCTCTCCCTACTTCTCTCTGCTGCAGCTTTACCTCCCGAGTGCAGTCGGCCCTGAGGAAAGCCCTGGGCGGCATCGCCTTCTCCCTGTCCACTGGCCTGTCCGTCAGCGTCTTCTTCCTCCAGTTCCTGGACTGGTGGTACTCCTCGGAGAACCAGGAGACCATCAAGTCCCTGACAGCCCTCCCCACGCCTCCACCCCCCGTGCACCTGGAGCAGGAGCCCAGCTCGGCTCTCCTGCCCAGCCTGAGGAGCGTGTGCCCTCTGTGCCGCAAGGTGCGTGTGAACGCCACGGCCCTGGCCACGTCCGGCTTCGTCTTCTGCTACCGCTGCGCCTACAGCCACGTGAAGGCTCACCAGCGCTGCCCCGTCACGGGCTATGCCACTGAGCTGCAGCACCTGGTCAAACTCTACTCCCCTGAGAGCTGAAAGGCTCCCAGGAGCCGCCAGCGCCTCTTTCTGCATCCCTCAGTGAGCTCGATGGCGATTGGAACTCGGTGGTTCGTCAGCTTTGCTGCCTTTGCACGTTGTGGCAAGGCTCTGCCCTTTGTTCAAACATCCTGGCAGTTGCAGAGGGATCACACAGCCCCCCCAGCCCGTCAGCCAGCACAGAAATGCCTTAAGAGCAGCTGAAAGGGAGGAGACGTTGATTTGGGTAAGAGGAGTGCAGATGTGAGGATCAAAAGACCAGTGCTGGTGGTGCTGGAGGGCATGAGCCAGCAAATGAAAGAGGTATAGGGAAATTCTCCAGGCAAGTTTTCCTTCCGTGGGCATCTTCCCAGGCCCTTGTGCTGCCCAGGGTGAGCTCTGGCCTTGTCAGAGCTTAAACCTCTGCTCTTCAGTCTCCTGCATTTCCAGGCTTTTCACCTTGGAATTGAGAACATCATCCTCCTAATTCCCATCAATGGTTCTCAATAAAGACTTTAGACTCTTTAAAGGAACAAGATGGACAAGAGGAATGTGACTTTTTCTGCACATGAGAGAAAATGACAATCCAGATTAAAACTGATGAGAGTGGTTTATTGTTAAATAAGTCTTTGCATTCATTATTATATGCTTTTATAAAGCAAATTTTTTTCTTGATTGAGAACCTAATTTAATTATTTTCTGGCTATTGGAAAAAGAGTTTGCTCCTCTGGGGGCTCTATTTACATAAGAGAGACAAGACTAAAGCTGCTTTCATCTTTCCATGTGATGGCAGTGGATGTAAGATGAGCACTTTGTAGGCTGAGGATCTTTAATATCTGAGCATTACATTGCAGGTATTCCAGTCCCAGCCATGTAGCACATTCATATCAGAACAGAACATCACACAGGAGGAAATGGAGGAAAGAAAACCTGTGTGACATGGTTGACACCTGGTTTTTCAGCATAGGTTGTTTTCCTGACTCTAGGGAGCAGCAGTGCTCCAGATATCACTGTGACAGTGCTTAGAGAATACAAGAGCAAAGTTGGCTGCACAAAGAACAGGACCCCACTCTGGTCTTTGCAGATTAAGAGATATCTTCTAATATTTAATCCACTGAACCAGGCTTCTCATTCGCCCTCCACTTTAGCTCTGCTTCAGAAGATAAAAATCTCCAATATCCTCCTTCACCTGTAAGCAAGAGAGTAAGGCTATTGAATAATGTGGGAAAATGCAGTAATTTCAATCTTCCAAAACACCTAATAAATGAGATTTGTTCCTGATGATTTATTCTTATCTCTGTACACCTCCCCAAGCCTTTTACCTGTACCACTATGGAATAATAAAAACTGTCTAATTTCTCGCTTTTCCAGTAGCTATGGGATCCATGAAGATACTTCTCTTCCTTTAGAGAGCCAGTAAGAACACACACATCTTACTGAAAGACAATCACATCGAGGTGTGAGATCTTCTGAGGTTCCAAACCACTTTTTGTTAGTGTCCTGATGACTCCAGTGCAACAGCTCATTTAAATAAGCATTTGATTGATGATCCCTTCTCAGGATAGGTTTATTCTCCTTTTATCCTTCCTGTACTTTCCAAGTTATTTGCTGCTCAGGGAGAAGCTGGGAAGGAATGGGACACTCACCCCCCAGCACTGCAGGGAGCTTCATCCTCTCTCTAATGCAGTTATCTGATCCCGCACTGCTCCAGGGCCTCTCCAGCTCCTTCTCCCAGGAATAATCCCTTCTCCTCTCCCCAAAATGCCCACCAGATGCCTGCCTGGCAGGCCCTGGCTGCTTTCCACTCCTGCACAACACCCTGTCCCTGCCAAACTTGGATTTGGCCAACTCCAGGACCTGCACAGAACCACCCACATCGAAGCCTCCCAGTTCTGAGCAGCTGTAATTACTCTTTCACACAATCAACTGCCCTTTAAAGCTCAGCTGAGTAACAAGCATCAAACCCACCATGGTGACAGGCTCAGCAGCTACCTGGCAGATTTTGAGTGTTCCTGGAGCTGGATGCAGGATGCCAGCTTGGATTTGACTCCTTTGAAACCTCCTGTCCTTAGCAGCCAAATAAAAACTCATTTGTCAGGTTTCTTGCTCTAAAACAAAGCTACAAAATCAATAGGGGTAATAGAAAAATTCCCATTTATCTGCTTTTTAACTGTGCTTAAAAACACAATGAGCAAAAGATTGACAAGAGAAGTTTTTTTCAGGGAGCACCAACTTTATTAAACCAACCTTTGGACTTACATACTAATTAGTGATTCCTATAGAGCCATGTACCACATACACCCTCAGGATGCTTTGGTGTTGCTCGGTACAATTTCACCAACATTAACAGCAGCACTGGAGTTGTTCAGTATCCCACTGCCAGGACTTGACTTTGCAAGTCTTTTAAAAATTCTTTAGTGAACCTAAGGCACATTCACAGCTCATCCAGGCAGTGTTCAAAAATTACAGAGCATGAAGCAACTGAGTGTTACTTCCTTAACAGAAACAAAGTGGCTCCTCCTGTTAAGGGAAAACCACTGTAACATACTCCTAGGTATATATTCCCCAGAGATGCTTCCTTCTCCACAGGAAGAGAGAAATCAATATAAAGATGTCATCAGGACCTGGAAAAGAACAAAACAACTGAATTAGAGAATTGCCCCATCTCTTTTCCTTGCCTGTCCCTCAAGCTGTAAGGGGCTGCACTTCATAGAGTATTCCAAAAATACTCCTGGCTCCCTGCTGGCAAGCACTACATGGGAATACAGCTGAATTAACTGCTAATGAGCTTCTATAGGACAGACAGCTCAGAGTCTGCATTGTACTTACAGAGAAGACACAGTGGCAGAATATCTGGAGTTTCCTGATGCATTGCACACGCAGGAAGAAACCCACATCCCCCCCACCACTGCAAGCTCACACTAAAGCTGCAGCAACAAGTATTTGGGATACTTTTCAAACCAAGGCTTTGTTTTTCTGTCGTTAAAAGAAAATGCTAAAAGTTCTTAGTATTTTTTTTAGGGTGCATCCAAGTTTCAAGAACAGCAAAGCTGTTCCCTGCAGACGAGCTTAGCCTGAAGTAGCTCAGAGAGAAGATTACGTGATCATGCCCTGGTCAGAGCAGAGACACGGAGTCCCGGCAATACCAGTTCAGACTATACTTCGCTCATCATTGCTTCTGGGCAAATCTGTTCGCCTTCAATAGGGAGCTTGCTCCCAAGGCAGGGGCTGGGAGGTTTTCTTCTCCCTAGGAGGATGATGCAGGTGGAGCAGGGGAGCACAGGGACGGAGGTGACATCCCTCCTACAGGCCACAAAGTGGCATTCCAAGGTCAGGAGAGCCAGAACCAGGCAAATCCAAGAGGAAAAAAACCGTGTCATACCTATAAATGCTGCTGTAGTGTCTCTCCAAGGCTCCACAGGCCTGTTTGGATCCCTCCCTTCCCTCATGCCGCACGTTTGCACTCTCTTCTCATCTCCTTGCCTGTATCCTCCCCACCACGTCCCAGCAGCTCTTCAGTCCCTAGTTACTTTGGCCGTGCCCCCGCCCTACCCCAACCTCACATCCCCTGAATTCCCAAATATCCTCCCCGCACCTCAGCAAACCCCACATGCCCCACACCTCGGCCGGCTTCACCCTCCTCAACCAGCCCCCAGAGCCGCTTCCGCGTCCGCTCACCCTCCCTGTCCCCGTCTCCACACACTCCGAGCTCTCAGCCGCCCCACCGCGGTCCCGCATCCCCTGGACCCCGGTGCCCAGCCCCGGTGCCCCGTGTCCCGTCTCCATGCCCCGTCTCCATGTCCCGTACCCCTCACGCCGCTCCGCTCCCGCAGGCCCGGCCGGGGCGGAGCCGCCCGCTTTGCCCCGCCTCCTTCGCTGGTAACAACCAATCACAGCGCGCGGCTCTGCCGGGGAGGCCGGCGGGAGCTAATAGGAAGGCGCGTTAGAGGAGCTGCGGGCGGTGCGAGCTCTTCCCGCCCTGAGGGAGCCTGAGGGAGCGGGTGGTCCCTGTTAGTTTAAACTGAGTGTTCTGCCCGTGTTTAGCTGAAAGAAGCGCCAGTGGATGTCTTTTACAGAAGTTATTTCCCCACTCAACTTCAGCAGCAGTCAGGTAGTAGAACCTAGTTGCTTCAAAGAGAAGCTTTAACGGGAGAAGGGGAACTTTGCCTTTTTTAAAACACCGATGGCATTTTGTCTTGGTGTCAGGGATGCCGGTTAGGTAAACCTGTGTAGAGTTAATGTAAAGGACTTTCGAAAGCCAGATTCAAAATCCCTAAAAACGGATATCCAAAAATTGAAGGCTGGTAGAAAACAAACCGTATTTCCCACCACAGAATGTGGCTCCCTCAGTTTGGAAGAACAGTCTAATATCCCCCTGCTGTGACTATAAAGCACCAGCAATTTAACTGAACGTGATTACATTCATTGAATATAACTGGAATCACCCTTCAAATAAATTTGCCTTTAGGTTATCAGACCTATTAGCTTAAAATTTTCAATCTTTTCCAAATTCAGGACACTTGAATTCCACATGGAACAAAGTAGTGAATTTATTAAGAATTCACCCACCATCCTCACACTTTGGCACACAACTTCCAATAAATAAACAAAAAAAGCACACAGCTAAAATCCTATTTTCTGACTACAGAATGGAAGGCACTTAACCCTCCCTGTTCCACCATTGCTGGGAATTCCAGAAGGACCAGGAGCTGGAGGTGGATGCAGAACCGATTTCAGCTTTGTTGAGTTTCCTTCCAACAGCCTCCTGACACATCTCCAACACAACCCAACTCTTTTACAGCTGGGCCTTGAAGCTTTCATCATTATCAGCTGAATGGGGGCAGAGAAAGGATTTACACCATCTGGAAATTACTCAGATGGACACTTCCCAAATTTCCCAGGCAAATTCCCTCCTTTTCCTCATACAGCTTATGATCCTCCAAAGCTGTTCCCAAACTATTCACTGCCTTGACAGTGGCACTAGATTCTCCTCATGGCTCTCACTTTTTCCATATTTCTCCATTTTTTTTCCCCCACACTCAGCCTTTTTCGGTGCTTTTCATTCCCTCACGCCTGAGAGAGAGGTTTGATCAGCTCATAATCCATGCACTTGGTGAGGCAATCTCGCGCCACACTAATGATGTGCTGCTTCTTGGGGTGATCCTCCTGCTTCCCGATGTACGTCAGGATCTCCAGGAGCTCTGACTCCACCAGCTTCTTCGCCAGCTCTTTGTCAGCGCTGATTAAGTTGAAAGCAATGACCAGTCCTCGGTGCTGGACCTCCATGTTGTCATGCAAGCAGAGCCTCTGCAGGATTTCAAGCCACTGGGTGGTCTGGAAGGGAGAGAGGGATCATTAGTACTCATCTGAAGAGTATGTCAACCAAGAACATGAGTTTTGCTTCCTTCAGCAGAAAGAAGAGCAATACTCATGTCACTTATGGTTATTTCATTTATTTAAACTAAGGAAACCTGACTCCAAACATTTGAACCCAATTTTTCTTATACTTAAGTCAGAATTTTTCACAGCATTGGGACAACATGGAATATGTTTCATATTCAGGCTGCTGCATAAACTCTGTGAAAAGAATCTGACCAGAGTCTTGACACAGCTGAGATGACCAGGACACTCCCCCACCCCAATCTTCTTGAGCTTCTCTTTTGGCTTGATTAATCATCTTTATCTTAACGAGCTCCAGTGTTCAATCATGTGTGCAACAAAATAGGGTTCAGGAGTTCTCAACCACAGCTCTACAGACACTCAGCCATGCAGGATGTGGGTTCTCAGGGAAGGGACATCCTTTGGGATCTCTAAAGCTCAGCAGGTTATTGATCAAGCTCTTCTCATTTCTGGGTGGAACAAGATTTGGATTTCAGGTTATTTATCAAAATGGACTAAAAGCATGCACACCCAGGTCCCAGCTTCTCTGGGTTCCTCAGGATTGAACAAGTAAATAGTATAATTCTTTGGAGAGACTTTTTCATGTCTGAGCTGGGACCCTTTGCAGGGTACATCCACACTGCCCACAGTCAGGGTTATGGTCTTACCACTTGAGTCATCTTTGAGCAGAGTTTCTTTTGTGCTGCCGTAAGCATGGCCAGGGCTCCTGCTGCTGCAACCTGAACCTTCTCATCATCCTCACCACACAGCAACACCACCAGCTTCAGCCGGTCATTGCCATCAGCCACAAACCGCTCTTGAACCTAAAAAAACCCCAGAGATACCCAGAGGTAACACAATTAGGCATGGCTCCTCACAGGGGCAGGTCGGACATGCCCAGGGGGTTAGTTACCTCCTTGTTGACCACCAAGTTGCACATGCACTCTGTGGCTGCCTGTCGAAGTTGGTCGTGGTTCTCAAACATGTAGTTTTCGATATCTGGCAGGGCTTTCTCTTTGACTATCTTCAACCTGTGTCAAAGAGCAGTAAAAACCCCACATTATAGGTCAAGAAATAACCAACTTATCAAATATTAAGTGCAGGGAAGGCCTTGAAACAAATCAGTGTCTGCAGCACTGGAGCTTATGGTGTGGTTCATTCCCCGTCTAATGCAGATGAGGTTTGTGTTTTTACTGTTTCTAGAGGAAAATGTGCCATTCTTCTTTTCCTATTTCATTAATCTTTTAGCTCTGAGACCTTTGTAGCTCTGCCAAAGGTAGCTCAAATTGACCAGTCTTCATAGTCCAACAAGTAACTCACATTCACTCCTGGGGAAGAAGGAAGACTAAAAAGCAGTAAAGCTCACCTAAGTTTATCACTTCTTCCTGAAAAGTTTGTAAGACCTAGCAGAGCCTCGTAGTTCTGGAGGCCATCTCTCTCTGTGTTCAGCAGGCTGACAAGGGGCCTCACCACCTCATACACCTGGAAGAAAAGGCCTGCATTAGCAATTTTCACTTGCTAAAGGAAGTATCAATGCTTCTGGTTCTATTATTATTATTTTCTAAGCTTACCCTCTCCCCTGGGAATGCAATGTCTGGATTGGAGATAGCAGCGATTTTTGCCAGAGCATGAGAAGCCTTTATCTTGCCAACATCCGTGCCTTCCACAGCCAGAGGTATCAGGGCCTGGAGACACACAGGAAAAAGCATCCAGTGTTCTGAGAGGATTTACAGGATTGCCTTAACAGACTAAAACAAATTTTAAAAATCCTATAGCCCTCTGTGATGTCTTGCTTTTGTTCTCAAACAGGCACCATGCCAGAGCTTGTAGCTCACACAGTCACTCCAAGAACATCACTTCTTTGGAGCCTTGCAGAGATGGGACTGCAGCGTCAGTATGGCTCTGAGGGGGACAACCTGTGCTCTTCTGTCACTGTCCCTCACTGGAGACACACCCCAGGCTCCCAGGCAAACATTAATAGCACAGCAGGAACTGTGAAGATAAAAGTCATCACCTTCCCACCACCTTGGGCGACAATGGTCCCGCGGTCCTTGGGGTCTTCACACAAGGCAAGAAACACCCTGCAGGGGCACAGAACACTCAGTGAAACAGCCACGCAGGACAGCAACAGCCCACATGGATCTGAGGCTTCACTCATGAAAACCTCATGGGCTGAGGTTTTGCAGGAGTGCCAGAGCCACCAGGTAAATTCCAGATGCTTAACCCCGTGCACACAGCACTCTATGAGGAAGCAACAAATGGCAGAGTAAGAAGTTTCCAGGTCTGTAAAATGAACTCTATTCCAGCCAGAACCAATACAGAGAACTCAAAAATGCATTCCAACAAGGCACCTTGAAGGCCAGAACATGGATTTTTATGACACTGCTGAACAAAAATTTTGGTTTTAAATCTTTGCTACACACGTTCCCCCACAGGCAGAATGCCCCACCCCAAGTGTTCATCCCCATGGCACAAGGGCTGCCCAGAACCCCCAGCTCCCAGTGAAGGCACCTGGCGATGAGCTCCTTGCTCTGGTCTGTCAAAATGGCACTGTCAGCCTTCACCATGCAGGCCAAGGCAGAGACAACCCCAGCCTTCAGCAACCGCTTCACACGCTTCACCACAAAATCCTTCTTGTCCTGAGGAGGAAACATTGGGAAAGGATTAGCCCTTAGCAGCTGCTGTTCTGCCATCCAGCCACCTAACAGCCCAGCCTGGTCAGAGAGCAAAGCAATTTCAGTCTGGAGACAGGAGACCTGAAGCCTGTGACAATGGATAGACCAAAGAAAGTCTTTCTGAACAGCATCTCCAGCTGAACACAGCCCACCTTTGGATGCTCCTCAGGCACGTGCTGCTTGGAGAACTTTGCCAGCTGCACCAGCTCTGGGACCAGCTCCTTGGTATCATAGCTGTTGGTACAGTTCACCAGTGCAGAAGCCACGGAATACAAGATTGTCTTGTCGCTTGCCTGCACAGGAAAATGAAAACTTGTGTGAGGGTGAGGAGGGCACAGCAGGGAAACAGGTCCCTTTGGACTGCCATGAAGGTGTTTTGTGCTAGTGGAAATGTTCTTAGCTTTATCCACAACTTTATAGCCCATGAAAGTTTTCATGGTCAAACAAGGTGCTGGACACCATCAGGTGCTGTCAACACCTTGTCAACACCTTACTGCCTTTGGTTTTCATGGAATTGCTGCTAGTGAAGGTAGGAGCAACCTCGCTCAGCCTAGGGAGAAGAGCAGGATGGCAGCAGCCCTGAGATGGCTTTGGGGCACCGGCAAAACTGAAGTTCTGCTGAACCAGAGGTGAGGGGTTGGGGTCACAGCTCCTTCTGATTGGGGCATGGGGCAAGGCTGGAGGGCTGGGAGAACTTGATGCTGCCAGAGGAATGAGGGAACAAGGAAAGGAGATAGACCTTGGCTAAATCAAACATAGCTTTCAGGGCTGGCTCATCTTCAACAAAGTCATCCTTCACATCTGCATCGAGGGTGAGGTACGAGAGCCCTTCCACAGCCCATTTCCTTGTGCGGGCATCAATGCTGGTGTTGCACAACCACCTGGAAGAGAGAAAAACACTCACATTTCTATCTTGGGAGCCATAACTAATTAATCTGGAAAAAGAGGGAGGAAAAACAGATATTGAGGCTGATTCAGGCCCAAATATGTCTTCAGGTTCTGCTGCAGCTCCTCAGACTGGGGACGCTTCCCCTTGAGACACGACCTTCCTCCCATGGCCCAACTTGTGGGATCTAAATGCTGCAGGGAATGACAGACCAGGACAGCTACTCAGCTCTGCTTTGCCTTTTCCATCCCACGAAACACGAGACGCCTTGGTTACTCCACCTGGCAAATTCCTCCCCCTTCAAAGGGGGCTTGTGCATATTCAAGGTAAGCATTAATTAGGCTGTGCCACTCTGGCAAAGAGGGAGGCACTGGGTCTGGTGTCTCCCATGGGCAGTGACAGAGCGAGAAGGCTCCTCTGGATATTGAGGCAGGAGGAACACATGGCTGCTTCAGGTACAGAGGAGCTCCATGTCCCAGTGCAATGGCTCTGGGGGCACTGTCAGCTGGCAGGCAGCACAGGAAATGGAGGCAACGTATGGGCAGGATCTCATGGGAGAGGAACATATTGTACTTTGCAGAGCTTGCAATAACTGAAGGAAGAAGTGAAGTCACTCACTTTCGGCACTGCTTGGCTAACTTCTCAGTGGAGCCCTCAGCAAACTGCCGCAGGCCGTAGTCTGTGCCTCCTGCTGAGCCCAGCTTGCAGAGACCCTGAGGAGGACAAAAAGGACATACCAGTGAGAAAGGCTCATTAATCCTCTGGTGTTGCTGCCCCAAAACAGCTTAAGCCCACCTCTCATTCCCAGAACCTCCCTCCTCTCCCAAGTCTGGGATTAAGATGCTGAGTGTGGCAGGCGATAGAGGCAGGGCTGCATCCTTACCACCAGAGCTCGGATTTTGATCTTCTCATTCTTGGTCTTCTTGTAGATCTCCTTCAGGAGCGTCACCCCGTTGGTGATGATGAAGGTGGCTCGGCTCAGCTTGGTGGAAGCGTGGATGAGGGCTTCCACAGCCACCAGCTGGTCAATCTCCCTCTCAGACCCACACAGGGCAACCATCATCTCCATCACTCCCTTCATGCCAAGCAGCTTGTTGCCCAAGTCAAAGGGCCCTTGCAGAACACCAGACACAATCTGGACAGCATGGAGTGTCTTATCCATGTCTTGTGGGTCGATTTTGCTCCTGTATGGGATAGAGGGAGTAGGGTATAGAACGGTAGTGGGGAGGGAATGTCCTCCCTCAGCTGTGCTGCTGAATCACATTGGGTATCTGGGAGTGCAAATTCCTGCAAAGCTGTGATCCAGCAGGATCTCAAGCAAGTCATAATCTCCCAGTTTTGAACACAAGTGGATTTCAAGTGCCTGATCTCACCCCCAAGAACCCCTGCTCCTGCTCTCTGGGGCAGCTCCCCCCGACTAACTTGATGTACTCCTCGCAGATCAGCCGGTAGTTGTCCCGCTCCGGGTCGCAGCGCAGGTCATCGTAGAGCTTATTTAGGAGGACAGAGGCAGTCAGCTGGGTGTTCTCTGTCAGTGGCAGGCAGTCAGGCATCTCAGGAATCTGGCCCACCACTTTCAGTATCTTTTTTAAGCCTAGAAATGATGGAGTGATAAGGCTGTCAGAGGGGAGAGGGTCTGTGCAAATAAACCATTTGTTACTTTCTTGCTGTGGAATAACCAGCTTGGAAGGTTTTCAATTATTTTGCAGCCTAATCACATAAGCCTTAAGCAAAAAAGACACTCAGATATTTACTGGGGAGGAGCTTCTGCTGGTGAGATTACAGGTTTGCAGCATCAGGCTTTTTTCCAGTTCTCAGTGAGATAAGCAGAGCTGCAGTAGGTCCCAGGCTGGATCTGTCATTTTTGTCAGGAGACATTAAACCTACTGACCTCCAAGGCTGGAGGGTCTGACTGAGGAAAACTCTGCCACTTTCAAGTGATTTTGGATGACTTAACTCTCCTTTTGCTGAATTATCATCAAATAACTTCCATCAAAATGGTAACATACACATGCATTGGAATTACTATAAAAACACACAGCACGCTTATTCCTCACCCTTGTCCAGTTTTAGAATTGATCAGTTTATGGGTCCACCAAGCTCAGCAGGCACTCATCTCATCCTGCCTAAACCAGACAATTTATCCAAGCCAAATCCTCCTAACATTAGCAAATACATTGGAGAAACTAACCAGAGATATTAGGCAGTCCTTTAGAAACTCCAAAATTCCTGTTCTTATACAAAGTTAATTTTCTCTTAGCATTGTTTCCTGCTAATAAGTCTAACTTTGTTCCAGGCTTGCATGCACCAAAAAAAGCCAGACAGGATTTATTTTATAGGAAGGACCAGTTCTACAGGCATTCAGGCGAGAACACACAGCTCCACTTCTCCCAAATCAGAAGAGGATGGAGGGCAAGGACTCACCATTGTCGATGACAAAGATGCTCCTGCTGTTGTCATGGTCTTTCAGGTCCTTCCTTGGTATGTTCTTGTTGAGGAGGTTGAGGGCTCGGTCTCGCCCTTGCCCAGACACTTTCTTACTGACCAGCATATCCAGCAAACGCATTGTGATCATCCTCAAATCCTTCTTAGTGTCTACACAGAAGCAAAACAGTAACAGCCAGTTACAAGAAGTTACCTCTGAAAGCAGATGAGCTCAGTCAAAACCATTCAAAGCCATTGTGTAGCTGGAACAGAAGTATTTAAGCTATTCATGAGGATAAGAGCTGTGTGCATGGTGGTCTCCTGTACAGCTGAAGGTCAAAGTCCCCACCTCAGCAAAGAACAAGGAATAAGGTGGAATCCCAGGAGCAGAGCCCTCCCTGCTGGGCCCACTCCTCCTGCAGGCAGAGGGAGAGAAGAGCAGGTGATGTGCTGTTACCTAGCACGAGAGCCTCCTCCTTGCCGTGGTGCTCCTCCTTGCCCTGGCCCAGCAGGCAGTCGGTGATGGTCTGCAGGAGGTTGCAGACAGCCAGGGAGATTTCTTCATTGTCCACCGACATCCACATGCAAATGCTGTCGATGCCCAGGTAATGGAGAATGGCAGTGGCCTGGCCCCAGGAAGGAGAGAGCAGGACAGTGTTAGCAAAGGCCTTTCCTTCCTGTGTCCTCTAGGCTCAGCTGGGACAAAGAAACGATTTTCCTCAGTGAATCCTGAATCAGTACAAGATTTTAATCTTCTCCCACTGCTCACAAACAACACAAACTATTTCAATCTCCCCCTCCCCAGGTGCAAAAGGGCCAAGCACCCTGTCCTTACCCGAGCCTTGTGTCCTGTGCACATTCCTGAAAGTGTCCTCACAGCTGCCAGGATCAGCTCAGGATTTTTGGTTTCTATCAGCTGCAGCAGCAAGTTGACCCCATTATTCTGGAAAATCCTCTCGGCACCTGCTTCCTCCCGCCCCAGGACTATGAGGTTGTTGGCAGCCTGGGTGGGAGGCAGAAGAACCAGGGGTCAGTGGCACAACCCAGCCTCCAGAACATCTCCATGCAGCTCTGGGAGATTCTGGTGGGAGCCATCTCCTGACAGATGCAGCAGATCAGCTCAGACCCCACCAGACAGTTTAACCAGCTGCATTTAGGGATCAGCTCTGCTCTGCCCAAGAAGAGTGGGTCACTGCTTGGAGGAAACATCTGGAGGGAGATGTCAGAGATGGACCTGAGCAGAAGTCCAGGCTGATCCCACCTTTGGTATTTTGGGTGGCTGGGCCACCTTCCCTTGGCACAGGGGTGATTATCCCTCTCTCTGAGTGCAGTTCACCTCCCAGCTCCTTCCCTCATCCTCCATCCAGGGGAGGTGGGCAAGGGAACGCAGGGTTCTGCTCCCTGGTGCAGCCTCTGACATCAAAGAGCCACTTTGCCAAGTCCAGGGCAGCTCTCACCCACCTTCTCTCGCTTTTCTTTGTCGCTGTTCTCATCCAGCAGGATCTCAAACATCTTCTGCACCCTCGAGTCCGTGGAAAACTGAATGCGCAGCTGTGCCGAGAGAGACAGTGCAAAGCATCAGGAGGAGAAAAGCAAGGAGCAACTTTCCTTTTTTGCTTCAAGAATACTCCCTCCCTTCAAACCATAGGTAATTTAAGCTGAATAACAGGAAATATAGTTTCTCAGCATTCAGCATCCATTACCCATCTCATGGCCACAGGCAGAGCCAGCCCCAAACTTTAATTTCTGAGACTTCACAGTATGTAGTTGTGCAAGGATTTCTTCACAGCACCCCTTTAAAGGTAACTGTAACAATGTGGCAACTGCCAGACCCAACCCAAAGCTGGTCCAGTCCCTTGCCAAGACCTTTCCAAGACACTCAGGACCAGGCCAGCCTCAGGAGGGAGCTGCCACACTTTTTAATTTAACCATTCAACAACCCAATCCTCATATTTACACACATCAAGTATGAACTTCCAATCAACGGAGCCTATTTATCCCCCTATATTGCCATGAGTTTCCAGTATGACCAACAATCCATCGATGTAACCCAGAGCAAGGATTTCCCACCCCTGGTCTGTGAATCCAGGACAGTTCCCCTGGCATTTACCTTCTCCTGGATGTTGGCTCCCAGTCTCCTCAGGGTCTCCTGGAAGTTTTTGTTGCGGGGTTCGAGGGTGGCACATTTCTGAGCATCTTTGAATGCTTGGTCCAGCTTCCCCAGTTTTTCCAGGGCTTGGCTGCGCCGGTACAAGGCTTTGATATCTGAAGCATTGATGTCAATAGCTGGGAAAGGAATCCAAAACACCAGGCATCACAAATGCTGCTTGGAAAGGGCCTGTGCAAACTGTGATTTGCTTTGTTGTTAGCATCAATCAGTGCCTGATTAGCACTGATTGCACCAGCACACCAAACTGGGACATCACTTGAACTTCCAGGAATTCCCCTGTGGCCTCAGCACTTGGGTGTTAGTGGACATCAAGGAATAAGGCCACAGTGTCCCAAAAGCAGGTGTGAGAGCAGGTTGAGCAGGTAAATCTAGCTCTCCTCATAACCCCCATCCTTACCTCTAGATGCATCCGAGGCTGCCTTGGCATATTCCTCCTGTTAAACCAGAAAGGAGAGGTTTGTTAGCCATGGAATAGCAGGGCATGTCCCCACTGCTGATGGACATTGGGACCTCTCTGTTCCCATTTCCCAGTGGGACATCCCAGTGAAGCTCCAGCACAAGCCCAGAACATTCCACTCCAGACCAGCTGGAAACACCCTATTCAATAAGTGGACAAACCACCCAGTCCACAGACAGTGAGTGCCCTTGGCTGCCCTCCTGTTCTTCTCCCCTTGAGCACTGCCCAGGTGAGGGGAGCTTTTCTCACCTTTTTGAGGAAACAGGCTGCCCTGTTCCTGTACAGCACTGCCTGCAGCGCCTTGTCCTTGTTGAGCTTTATGGCTTGAGTGTAGCTTTGAAGGGCTTTCTCATAGTCACTGGCCTGAAAATATTTATTGCCCTCCTCTTTCAGCTGGATGGGATCCTCCATCTGGAGAGCTTGAAAGAAAAACATCAATTTGTGTCTCATTTTCAACTGCCTGGGTCGCCTGCCTACTCCCCCCAAGCTGAGTTCCACCATGAGACTCACATATAATTAACACACATTAATAAAAGCAGCTTACCAGGCTGAAGAGTTTTGAAAATGAAGACCTAAATTGCTCTTCAAGGCTGTGGCTTCTCAGCAGCTTTTCCCACCAGTGTAGATCCTTAGGAGACAATTTTAAAAAAGGTAAAACAACAACAACAACAAAAAAAGAATTAAAGAAATCTGCCAGCACTACAGAGAGTCTGTGTGGCTCAGTAAAGAGCTCACTTCCCACTCCAAGTTTGGGCAGGACCTGGCAGCTCCTGCTGCCTGTCAGTGTCACCTGTCACCACAGCCTGTCTCCTCCCTGTCCCCTCATGCTTTATATGCCTGAGGAGGGCTGGGAGCCAGGGCCAGCTCGGGGGGGGGGCACCTGGCTGTAAGCAGGCAGCCCCCTCTGCAGCAAGAGGGAATCCTCTCCCACCTGCCAGGGCAAATCCCAGCTCCCCTCTGCCTGCAGAGCTACAAAGGGTGCAGGGAGCAGGAAGGGGGAGGTTCATGCCAGAAAAGCCCACGGCTGGGATGGCTGACCCCTATCACAGTGCTTAGACCCTTTTCCCTTTCTATTTAGGGAAGCATGAGACAGCTGAGCCTTGGGAACAAGTGGCCCCAGGCCAGCAGCTGCAGCAGTGCCCAGCACCTTCCAGAATTCCCTGGGATGGAAAGCTGACAACCAGCTCTGCCTCCTCCTCCTTGCAGGGCCTTTGGGAGCCCATCCCACTAGAATTCCCACCCCAGTCTGGTGCTGCCACCCGCCCCACATGCGATCATCCAGTGACACCCTGACCTGGGCGAACACACAGGTCTGGAGTGGAACATGCTGGAAGTGCTGTGATGAGTGCCTCAGTTTGAGTGACACCAGGAGACACTGAGCACTGAGCTCCAGGAGAACTGAGCCTTTCAACCCACTCTGCTCCCCAGCAGTCACAATCAAGAATTCTGCTTTTTGATTTATCTCCCCCCAAGCACAGGCCTTGGCTTTCCCAGTGTACTCACCAGCATCCCAGCTATAAAGCACAGCAGGGAACTGGCAGGATGGGGAAATGACTGAGGAGAGCATGGGCTGACCAAGACACTGCCAGGAGCAAAAATATCATTGTCTTTAATTGTGTGAGCTGTGTTGTGGCTTGTGGCTCTTATGCAGCAAGAATTAGCACAGAACTTCCCTGTCCAGGGCTCCTGTTTTATTCACCCAGCACCAGCAGCACTGCCTGGTCCCTGGTATCTGGGCAGGAGGCAATTCCAAATCCATTTGTAAATCCCTTCACAGCAAATCATCAACACCACAGCTGCAGGCAGCTTCATCAAGAGCAGCTCCCACATCTTTACCTGTTTGGGAGTAGGTCCAAGGCACAAGGACAACAGCTGTGGAAAGTGCAAGATGCCATCCCTGCCTCGGACAGACTCAGTACAGCAGCTTTTCCAGCCTTCATTTGGATTAACACACCAGAAACTCCTTCCAACGTGGACTTAGATACTGGGCAAGACTCAGGGGGCTGAAATATCAGTACTCGTGGGATATAGCACTGCCTTTTCACGTCAGCCAGAACAAACCTTCGTTGTCACAAGCGGCAGCACTGGAGGTAAACTGAGTTACAAAATCCAAGGGTGTTGGGTGCTGCTGCTGCTCAAGGCAGAGCTGAGAGATCAGCGCAGGGCAGGCTCAGCAGCGAGTGCCGAGAGCCCTCTTCAGGCCTCGGCTGGAAAGAAAAAGATAATAATAATAAATACCCTCCCAAAAACAGCTTTTCCAGGAGAAATTCAAGCCTCCGAGGCAGCCAGGGAGGGACACATGGGCAGCAAAGCCCTCCCAGCCCTTCGTGCACCTCCATCTCCCACCCGGCAGCCCTGGCTGGTGAGCCTGGACAAACGCAGCCCGGGAAGCGTCACGGATCCCGGGATAGTCTGGGTGGGAAGGAGGGACCTTAGCGCTCGGCGGATCCCGGCGGAGGGCTGGGGAAGGGAAACCCGAGCGAGTCGGGCAGACGGGCTGGAGCAGAGAGGCGGTCCCGGCCCTTCCGCCGGCGGCAGGAAGCAGGAAGGGAGCGGGCAGGGGCCGCGGGCAGCCCGGGGCGGTGGGTCCCCCTCGTGGGGCTCTGATGGAGCTGGCTCGGGATGGGGGGATCCCGGGGAGGGAGTCCCTCCGCCCGCTCTGATGCCCCCGTGTCCCCCCTTACTCCCCCGTGCAGGATTTTGGGCCGTTTTGTCCCAAAGAGGAATTAATTACCCACCGTAACCACCCATCCCAAACACAGCTTGGGTGGCTTCTCTCCCCGGCTTCAGGGGCAGGCGCCATCCATGGCTCAGTGTTGGACCTGGCAGTGCAGTGTTCAGGGTTGGAGTTGATGGTCTTGGATGTCTTTCCCAACCTTAATGATCCCGTAAATTCCACTCTCCCATCTCCTCTGCAGGTCTCTGCGCTTCTCCCTCCCTGTAGAGATGGTGGTCCTGCGGGCTGGGCTCTGCCCTGGTCTCACTGAAGACATGATCCAACTGCTCAGGGCCAATGGCATCAGGACGGGTAAGAGGGTGGCACTGCGGTTTAGGGTTGGGGAACATCATCCCCTGTGCGTTTGGTGGACCTGTATCATCCCACATCCTGGGAGGGTGGTGGAGGAATATCCTTCTGTGTCCTCCTTGCTGGATGTCTTCTGGGTCCTTCTGGGTGGATACAGTGAGTAAGGACTTTTCCAAAGGAGCGGGAGAGTGTAAGGACAAGGTAAAAGATCTCTGCAGAGGCTTATTGAGGATTGATCCAGTGTGGCTTTTTATGGTGTTTCAGGAGGGTTTGTGCAGTTTTCCTGCTGAAAAATGCCCAGCTTCCTGGAATGCTGCACCCTGGGCACCTCCTGCCCTTAGAGGGGAGGGAAAAGGTGCTGGGCAGCTCTTGAACAAAACAGGCAAAATTTTTACTAGTGTCTCTCCCTGCTCTGTTTTTCAAGAGATAATTTGTTCTGTGATGAGTGATGGGGTCATCTCAGAGGACAAACTCCTCCACTCACAGTGTTGACAGAAGGCACAGACACTTTGCTTGTTGGTGCAGATTTTGTCTAAGCTGGTTGTCTTTTGGTGTTTGTGGTCTGCCCATGTTTGGCTTCCAGCCTCTTGTCCCTCATGTTATTTGCAGTGGTGGACTTTGTGTCTTCAGACCTGGAGGATGTTGCCCAAAAGACTTCCCTGTCTTACAAGGTAGAAGGGACTACTCCTAACTCCTGGTACATTAACTGGGGAGCTCAGGGCTGTTTGGCTTATGGACTGGGATGGGCTTGTTCGGGGCGCCCTTCTGCAGCAGTTGTTGGCCATTGATCGGTCCCATTTCCGGACATCTCTCTGCCCCCAGGCGCTGGTGGCAGTCAGGCGTGTGCTCTTGGCCCAGTTCTCTGCCTTCCCTGCCAATGGAGCAGACCTCTACGAAGAGCTCAAGAGCTCCACTGCCATCCTGCCCACTGGCAGCCCAAGGTGGGTACCTCACCCATCCACCCCCCAGCTCTGCCTGGGGCTGGGTTTGCTGCACAAGGCTGTGGTTGCCAGCTTTGAATTTCAGTCTCCAAAGCGTTCCCATGCACTTGTGTGCATTTGGGAAGGGGATTTTAAGGACAAATATCTGGGGACTGATGCCTTCCAGTGCCCCTGCCATTCTGGCTCCAGGGGTGTTGATAATAATCCCACCTTGTGTCCATCCCATAGCCTGGACCAGCTGCTGGACTCGGGGCTGTACACGGGGGAAGTGACAGAGCTCATGGGAGCACCGGGCAGTGGGAAGACACAGGTGAGTGGGGTGGAGGACAGGGGACAGGACAGGTAGGGTGGAGATGGTGCCATCAGGCACGAGGGACATGTAGGGGCAGGCTGACACCCTGTCCCTGTTCCCCCAGGTGTGCCTGGGCATTGCAGCCAGTGTTTCCCTGGGCCTCAAGCAGCATGTCCTGTTCCTTGACTCCACGGGGGGTTTCACTGCATCCCGTCTCTACCAGATGCTACAAGCCCGGACAGAGGATGAGGAAGAGCGGGCAAGTTCCCCTGGAGTTGGTCCCTCTGCTTGCTCTAAAACTTTGCTCTTGCCTGCAGGAAACCCCAGAGGTGGTTTGTCTTTCCAGCTCTTTGTCCTCATGGGCTTTTTTGAGTCCAGACCCTTCCTTCCATGGCCCGGTGGGTGCCATGCTCAAAACAGACACTGCTCTTTGCTGTTTTCCTTGGGAGAAGGGAAGGACTTACTGGACTTGCAGCACTCTGCTCCCTGAGCTCAATCCATGTTGCTTTTCCCATCAGTTCAATAGGGGCAATGGTGTTAATGGGGTGGAGGCAAATGTGGAAGAATAAGGGTCCCTGTGATACCTTGGGAAGGCTGACCTGAAACAGAAACTGGACAGAGCTAGAGAATAAAGTAGATACTTATTGAAAGGCCTTTAGGGTACACCTTGGGCAGGACAGGGCCTGACCAGGGCTACACCCATGGTGGACCCAAAAATGGTCACAAAATGGCTGACCAGTCATGAGGTCTCACACTTTTATAAGTTTTGTTTATTGGGGTTTAATTGTCCAATTCCAGCTCCAGGCTGTGAGGTCTCATCCTTCTTGTTCCTCCCTTCAGCCCACCCTTGCTTGTGCTTTTGAGCCTGAAAGTTGTCCTTGGTCTCCAGCAGGAAAAGGATTTGTCTCCCTACTCTGTGCAGAGAGCTTACTAACACTTAATATGAGGCTCAGAACTGCACCCTTGGGCAGCACGGAATCTGGAAAACATGAAAGATAAAACTAAAAGCATCACCTGTCTCCATGGCATGGTGTGAGTGCAGAGAGCTGGAGCAGGAGGAGTAGGACAAGTCCTGGGGAGACTGAGGCTGTGTTTTGTGCTGCAGCTGGAGGCTCTGCAACGGATCCAGGTGGTCCGTGTGTTCAACATCTATGAGCTGCTGAGGGCCCTGCAGGAGCTGCGGGATCGCCTCTCCCAGCAGGTAGGAATGAGCCTCTGGGCCCCTCTCCCTTCCCCAGAGCTACAGGGAGGGCAGCTGGGCTTGTGTGCCTGAGCAGTGACTCCAGATTGCCTCATCCTGGGGACCCTGGAGCCTCTGTGCAGCTCACAGCCCCCAAACCTGCTGCGTTTGTTACTCCACCTTGCACGTGGTGCCTCCTTGCAGGTGGTGAGCTCCATGGGACCTCTCAAGATGGTGCTGCTGGACTCGGTGTCAGCTGTGATTTACCCTCTGCTGGGTGGCAGGCAGTCAGAGGGTGAGCTGGGTCACTGCCTGTGCCAGGAGGCTGCAGAGCTCTCTGCTCATCAGGGAGAGCCTCTTCCACCCATGTGTGCTGTGCTTGGAGTGGGGGCTGGGGCAGGACTGATTTGGGTGTGACTGCTCCCAGCTTTTCCTTTGGGACTGGGTAAAAGGGAAGTCTGCAGGGTTAGGAGCAAACACTCCCTCTGGCTGTGGCTGTGCACGCCCATAGCAGTGGTCTGAAACCCATCCAGGGGCTTTTTGGACTCTTTGCCCATAAATCAAAACTTCTCTTACAGTGTCAGAAATACACCATAGTTGCTGGCACAGTTTGTAGAGCTCTTTCTGCCAGAAAGGACCATGAATCAGAAATGAGGATACCAAGGAGGCCTCTCAAACATCTCCCAGAGGGTCGTGCACAGCTGGGTGGCAGCCAGTGCTATCACAGGAGGTCCCCTGGCAGCTGTGGGTTGTAGGAAGTGAAGCTGTGAGCTGGAGAGATTAGTCCTGTGCCTGCTAAATCAACCTGGCCAGCTTTGTCTGGAGCTCCTGGTGCTTTTGTAGGGTTTTTTGACCTTGGGCCTCCTAAGATAGGAAAGGATGGGAATGGTCCAGTGAAGGTGTTTGTGAACACGAGTGCTTGCACTGAATGCAGTGCTGATGCAAAGCCAGATGTCAGCTGCTTCCAGGATGCACTTTGGAGGCTGATCCCAGACAGCCAAATGCTTTATCCTGCTCCAGGTTTGGCCCTCATGATGCACCTCTCCAGGGAGCTGAAGACCCTGGCCAGGGAGTTCAGCCTTGCTGTTGTGGTGAGTGTTGCTGTGCTTTGTCCTCTGTGTGCTGGTGTGTGGTGAGGAGCTGTGGGGCGGCTCTGGAGCCTGTGGGAGAGGGGACCCCACTCTCAGCTAAGCAGGAGCCAGAGGCCTGTGCCTCCCAGTGCCCTGCTCCCTGACACCTCTGCAGCCTGCAGATGTCTTGTTCCAAGCATGGGGCAAGACCTGATGTGCTGCCTCCTGCTCTTGCTGTCCTCAGCCACTCACTGGATTGAGCAAGGCAGAGTTAAGTACAGGCAGATTGAAAGGCTGGTTGTGTTTGTTTTTGATATAACACCAATCATTTAAAGGGCTGGCCAGCTCCCTGGGTAACCTCCTGGTCACCTTGCAGGAACTGCAGGGCATTGCATCATCCCACAGGAGCTGGGAAAGGCTCTGCTGTAGCCTTCCCCAGCTCTTGGCCAAGCAATTGCATTTGCCAGTGCCCCAGACAGGTGGGTGGGACCACAATCAGTGTGTCTGAACAGGGAAGGCCACACCAGAGGATGGTGGTCTGCTGAGCCTGGCACTGGAAAGTGTCCTGATAGTCCTGTCCTTCATTCTGATAAAGTGACAAGGACAGCCTGTCTGGAAGGACACTTGGAGGGCCCAAGTTAAACTTTGTGGTTACTTTAGCACCAAGTGATGCAGCTTGCAGGTATCAGTGAACTCCCTGAGTACTGCTCTGGGGCAATTACCTGGGCTGTGTTCAGAGGGGATGGCAGAGGAGCTGAAGGAGGGCTCAGGACGGAGAAGGAAAAATCTCCCCAGAAGCAGCAGCCTGGCCAGAATTTCCTGGTGACCTCCAGTGTTTCACTACTGAGTGGCACTGCTTTTTCCCAGGCACTGATGAGTCTGTTTGTGCTGCAGGTGACCAACCAGGTGACAAGGGACAGCAGCAGTGGCCCACTGAAGCCAGCCCTGGGCCGCTCCTGGAGTTTTGTGCCCAGCACTCGGGTGCTGCTGGAGAGCAAAGAAGCCACCTGGGAGAAAGCCAGCACACAATGTGCTGCCACCCTGGCAAAGTCACCACGGCAGGTGAGGCTCCCTGGAGCCATCCTTTGGGAATGCAGGAGTGGCTGTGGGATTTAGCCCTGGCTCCTGGGGGAGTGGGGCAGCACTCAGCCTCGCTTGGTGAGCCCTGGCAGTGGGAGAGGAGCTCGTGCAGCCTGAGTGATTGCTGCAGAAGAGAAGAGCATCTGTTCCCAACAGCCTGGGCTGGTATTTATAGGCAGGATAAACAAGTGGCACCACTTCCAATATCCAGGTCACTGTGTTCTTGGTGTTGGTCTCACTTTCCTGATGGTGTGTGGGCAGTGAGGGTCCTGTGGAAATGGCTCTGACACCTTCAAAGGTGACTCCAGCTTGAGCCGTGCCTGTGCACAGGCAGCACTGCCTGAGCCTCCTGGCTGTGAGCCTGCTCTGCTGCTTGATCCAAACAAATTTGGGTAGGGTGGTGTGCTAGGCAGAGAAATGCATCCTGGATGTGCTAAATAATGGTGCGTCTGGGGATGTCTCAGAGCAAGATGTTCTTTCTTTGCTAAATTGCATTGTCTATTTGTATCTCTGCATTCAGCAGACCCAGTTAAAACAGGGGCACCAGCAGAAGGAAATCCTCCGGGGGATGTAACTGGGATTTTTGGCTCTGAAACGGGAGATGGAGTGCTGTGGAGTCCAACAGTGTGGGGATAAGCTTTGCTCTGTTCCTCCTTGCAGCCGACAGGGATCCAGGTGGAGCTGGACATTGGAAATGGTGATGTATTGGAACCCAGCCTGGTGACACCCACACAGGGACTCTGATGGGATGGAAAAGCAAATGTCACAAGGCTCAAGAGAGCTGCACAAAAGCAGGCAAGCACTGAAGGTTTTACAAACTGACTGAGAGTCCTGCAACCCTGGGAAGGACCAATGTGAAAAATCTCTTGTTCTTCTGCCCCATGGACAAACTGAGTGTGGGGTTCCCTGGAGACCTGTGTGCCCAGCAGATGCTGCCTGCAGTAGCTGGGCTGCAAGGGCAGCAGGACTGCCAGCTCCTGCCCTCTGCTGCAGGCTTGTCTTCACCCCCCAGAGCCAGCCCTGTCCTCAGGTGTTGTTTGGGATCAGCTTTGTGCCTTGTCCCTGCACAACCCCACAGCTCCCCGTGCTGGTTTTGTTCCCCCCGTGGCTCCCTGGCTCCTGGGGTTCTGATCATCCTTGGGCACACAGTGGGCTTGGTGCAGAAATAAAAGATAAAGAGCTGTTGCACGTTGCTGTTGCACGTAGTTGTTGAGAGCTGGAATTCAATTAATGACAGCTGCTCTGAGCTTAATTAAAATGTTGAGCAGGGCTGGGGTGGGACAGGCTGCTGATGAGCAGGGACATAATGAGAAGCTTGATCTTCCCTTCTCCTCAGAGTAACACCAGGCCCTGTGGGGACCTGCTGGTGTTTTTGGGGCACAGCTGGACTGTGCAGAGGCTTGCTGATAACTGATGGAGGTTCTGATCTGGATCAGCTGAGGCAGATGGGTCCTGGCTGGCACCAGCTGGCCCTGCTTGATGCTCAAGGACCTATTCAGTTGCATGTGGTGATGTTTAAAATTATCTTCGCGTGCTCCAGTGCTTTCCAGCTGCTCTTGGCAACCTCCTGAGGAGAGGGGAGGCTCAGCTGTGGAGTTTCCTCTTGATTCCAGATGTCTCAGATACCCTCAGTTTAAGAGAGCTCCTTGGCAGGTGAGCTGAGCCGTGGCTTGCACTTCAAGGTAGCTGATGGAGAATTTGGAAGCTGGGGCTAATTAGGGCATGATCATTAAACTAAAAACACAGCAGCACAGCTCTGGAGTCCTCTAAGGCTGTGCTTGGTGCATTAAACATATGATTTTTACTGAAGATTTTAAAAGTTGTGTATTTATTTGCATTTCTGGGCTCTCCAAGTTTAGGAGGCAAGGTTTGGCTCCAGGGATTGCAGCCTGGTTGGTTGGGGTGAGGAGGAGAAGGAGGATGGTTTTCCTGTCTGCTGGAGGCCTATGCTGACATGGCTGGAATTAACAAGCAGAAATTTACCTTATCAGCTAATTTCTTGTTAGTTAATTCCTTGCTAGCTCCACTCTTGGAGCTATGGGTAAATGGGTGGTACACACACATTTCAACTACTAATTTATGTCTTTGCCTGAGGTTCTCTAAGGGAATCAAATCTCTTGTGGGGGAGTGTGGGGCAGGAAGGAGCCAAATAGAAACCTCTGGGGTTATATTTGAACCAAGAGGGCTTTCCAGGTGGTTCCTTTCCCTAACCAGCGGGATGAGAAGAGGAACAATGTGCTTTGAACCCTTGTTAGAGTCAGCATGAGACCAACCATGTGTGCGTCTTCCCTGTGATCCCTGAGAAATGACAGAAGAAATTCCACCCTTGCACTCAGTCACCAGGGAGTCACGGGGTGGTGACTCCACAGGGACACTGCCAGTCTGTCAGGAAAGGTGATGGTGTGAAGTCTGGGCTCCTTCAAAGCTTTCCATCCCAGCTTTCATTGGCATAATCGTGACTGGGGGAGGATTTTCTCTCCTTGGCATTCAGCTAATTGCAGCTGTGGGAGTTTTTTCCCTTTTGGGAAACATCTGGGAAGCTTGGGGAGGGTGGTGTGATTTGGGGCCTGGCTGGGTTTCATGTGGCACTTCTTCTGCTCCCAGGTGTGCTTCAGGGTCACAGGAGAGTCCTGAATTTCTGGCTGTGTTGCTGCAGGGAAGTTGTCACTGGGTGGGTGCTGGCTATTGCACAGTGTGGGGACAGCAGGAGCGTTCAGGTCATGGGAATCTCTTACCGCATCTGGAAAAACTTGACTTCCTACTCAAGCTCATTTGCCCTAAATTTGCATAGTAAAATCAGGCTTAAAGGAGTTTGACCTAAATATACTCATTCAGCCTTTCCCCTCTGTGCTCAGACAGGCACTCCTGCAGCTCTGTATTGCAGAGCTTGGGATGTGCTTTTCCCCTGCCTCTTCCCTATGCCCAAAACAGCTGGAAAACCACTGGGGAGGCTTGGAGCAGGGCAGTGAGTCCCATCCCAGGGCAGGCAGGGCACTTCTCACTCCAAGCAGCAGGGATGCTTTTTGGCACTAAGGGCTTATTTGCCCTTGATACTTATAAAGTACACATAGAAATGTGTTTACACGCATTGTGTGCATATATGTGTGTGCATATATAGGGATGTATGTCCATGTCTCTGTCCACCTGGCCGTGTATCTCAGGGTGAGAGGACATGAGTCTCAAGCTGTGTTAGGGGTGTTCAGGTTGGATTTTAGGAGGAAGAAGGGGTGATTAAACATTGGAATGGGCTGCCCAGGGCAGTGATGGGGTCACCATCCGCGGGGTGTTCAAGGAAAGACCGGACGCGGCACTCAGTGCTCCGGTCTGGTCAATGAGATCTTTTCCATCCCGATTGATTCTGTGATCCCTCGGTGTATGTGATCTATCGGTGCAATACCGACAAGCCCCGTGTGCACCCAAGGGGCTCCCCCGGCACCTGGGGAAGCCCGCAGTGTCCCCGTTTCCTCCCAGCTGCCCGGGGCGGGTCTCGAACGCGCGGACCTCAGAGCCTCGGCGGGCGGCGCTGCCCTCCCGGCCCGCTTGGGGGCGCCGCGGAGTCCTCCCGGCCGCCAGGGGGCGGTGCTGCCCCGCCCGGCGCCCCTGGGGCCGCTCCGGCCGCCGGGCCCCGCGGGCAGTTGCCATAGCGCCGCTGCCGCCGAGCGAGCGCCGGCTCCGGGACGGGTCCGCCCGCTCCAGGCCCGCCGGCCTCGCCGCCACCAGGGACGCAGCTCCGCAGGGGGAAGGTGAGGCGCTTGGGGCGCTGCCGGCGTCGGAGGGGCTGCCAGGTGTGAGGGGTGCGTGTGGGGCTGTGAGGCCTCGCGGGGGCTGAGAGGGTTTGGGGAGTGTTGGGGGTGTGTGTGTGATGCTTAGGGGGGGTGACGGGGTTTCGGGGGCTGGAGCACAGCTGGCAGGTTTGGGGAGTGTGGAGCGTTGGGGTACAGAGGGGGCTGGCAGGTTTGGGGACGTGTTTGAGGCTTTTGGAGAAGCTGCCAGGGTTTGGGGGTGTGGGGCACTGGGGGCTGCCTGGGTAGAGATGGGGGGAGAGGGGGCAGGTAACTAGGGGGTCCATGGGGCTGTAGAGTTGCCACTGAGGGTTATCCAGAGGCTGTGGGCTCAGGGAATGGCTCTGGATTGGGGTGTTGGCAAATGTAGGAGGACAGAGGGCAGGAGGGCATGCCAGGATTTGGGGGGCACAGGGCAGGGGGAATGGAGCTGCTGGGCTTGGGACAGGTACAGCCCCTGGGTTTCATTTTGGGGAGATGGGGTCAAGGGGCTCCCTCACAGGGTTTCCCTCATGAGGGGTAGTGGGACTCTATTGCAGTTTCTTTATTCATGTTTAAAAGTGATGATGAGCAACTCTTCCCTTTCTGAGTTCTGCTCCCAAAGGGCCTCTGGGGTTCAGTAGGTTATTCTGCTCAAATTGCTATGAGAGCTGAGGAATTCTGGATAAGCACCAGCCTTCTGTAGAGCTCTCTGCTTAAATTATTGTCTATTTGCATTTTAGCGTGTCCAAAGTGTAATTTGGTGTTAAGGACCCAAATTATTTCCTTCTCTGCTCCATACTGCAAAGCGAAAGCTGAGCAAGCCCTACTTTCGCTGCAGAAAGCAAAAGTTGTTCAGAAAATAAAAGTCCTCGAGTGTCCTTTGGAGCAGTTTGTTCCTGTAAGCAGGTCAAGGTGTTTCCTGTGAGGAAAGTATTGACTCATCCTCTGGTTCCTTAGCAGTATTTTGGTGTCTGCAGGTTAATAAATGTCAGCTCTGCCGTGAGAGCAGGGCCCTCTGAGTCTCCTCAGGTGAACAGGCTGAGGATGGGCAGGCTCAGTGTTTGACCCTGTGATAAAGAACCAGTTGCACTCCGGAAAAAAAACCACTCAGGTGGTTTCCAGCACTGCAAGGACAGCAGGGTGTGCTTAGTCAAGTGTGGCAGTAAAGGCAGATAGGAAGGGTTTAATTTTACACTGCTTGGATTGAGCTGTGCTCAGGGTAATGTTTAATTGGCTGAGGCAGAAGGGGTTTATTTGTGTGCTCCATTTGAGCTCACTTCCTCCTCTCTGACACACACTGTGTCTTCAGGATGTAACTTCAGGTGGTTGGTTTGGCAGAACTGTTCCACAGCAGTGCAGGGACCTGTGGCAGTTTGCTGTTCTGTCTAACCTCACTGTGGAGTTGGTGAAGAATTTAGTGAAGAACAAGGAGCTTTTTTAGCTCTCCATATCATTAGGATGGCAGATGATGGGTGCATTTTAAGTTGGTATTTTATTGTGTTTATGTTGTGGTGGGTTGTGTGTTTCGACACTTTGAAGCTCCGATTTTAAAGTAGATGATCATTAAGGCATGCACATGATTGCATAAACCAAAAGAGTTTTAATCCTTTGTTTTCCCACTGTTAACTTGTTTTTCCAGGGCTGAGAAGTGGAGCAGAAAGCTCTGATGAGCTTTAAACGTTTCTTACAAATTCCATATCCTTGGGTTTACCTACCTCCATCCATCAAACACTCCATCTCAAGACCTTTATGCCCACAGTGATGGGGACGGGATCTTGTAGTCCTTCTCTGCAATCGCTATTGTTTTTGGTGGCACAGTTGGGTTTAATGAACCAAAACAATCACCTTTGGCTGCTGTGTTTCCCACTGGGGGCTGGGAATCCTGGGGCAGAGTTACCCAGCTGCTGCACCCTGTGACTGCACATCCACTCAGCTGGAGCAACTGAACTTTTAATTAAAGGCTGATTGCCTTGACAGTGGTGCTCATGGGTTAATGCTTAATTGCTCAAGTTTTTGCTGAGTTGGAATAGTTTTGAAGTCATCACGTAAGTATTGTGTCTAATTGTAGGGTAGAAAAAGTAGCGTGGCTTTCAGTGGGGCTCAGTCTTTCTCATTGTCAGGTACCATGTGATTTGGCTCCTAAAATGGGAGCTGAATGCACTATTCTGCACTGAGAGTACAAAGGAATCCTATAGATGAGTTTTTGGGAGGTTAGTGGTCACTAGTTGAGTTTATGACTGAAATCTGTCTTCATTTATTCAGTTTTCTCTTTATTGTTGTTGACTTCAGCGTGGGTTTGCGTTGGTTTGTTTGTTTGTTTGTTAAATGGTGTCATTTTCACTTCTTGTGCAACTTTGTACCACGGTTTGTTGTTAATATCAACTGAGATTGTAAACTCTTCAATTAGGCTGGAGCATGAGCTGAGCTGAGCTGCCAGTGCTGTTATTAAACCTGGAGCTTGGACTTTGAACCAGTTTTTGCCTGGAGGTGTGGAAGCAGATTTCCCTGCTCTGCTCTGTGTGCCTGCCTCTCCTCGGGAAGCTCTGAGGGGGCAGTGGGGCTGGGCAGGCTGTGTCTGACCCAGCAGTGCAGTCTGTGTCCTCAGCTCTGCCTGGGTAAAGTGCTCTCCTCACCTAGGGTGTGTTGGTTTCACTGCAGGAAAAATGGTGTTTAATTAGGGTTAGGCTGCTCTCCTGTCCCTTACAGTGGGTTTTCATAGGATGTGGAATCACAGAGTGGATTGGAAGGACCTTAAAGATCACCTAATGAAAGATCCTCTGGCTCCATCTCTTCTCTAAACCTGACCAGTCCTCATCTGAGGATAAGGAATCAAAACACATTGAACCAAGTTCTTGTGCTTAAAGTAACACACTGTTGGCAGCAGGATAATGAGAGCTGCAGAAAAATGTGTGCATGTGGCTCTGTTTTGGACACAGTTGTGTGTAACCTGCTGCTGAGAAGGGAGAGAGGACCTCTGGGTACCTGGGAGTTAAGAGAAATTGGTTCTTTTCTCTAGTCCCAGCTCTGGCTACAGACATAACCCAGCTTCACCTGGATATTGTGGCAGTCTGGATACTGGATTGAGCTCTGGAACAGTGCAGCCAGAGCCCTGGTGAGGTCTCTGCTCTGCTGTTCACTGCCTGTGCCTCATGCTCTGCACTTCCACGTATTAACCTGGTGCAAATGTTCCCCCAGCCCAGTAATTCCAGTCATTATCCCTGACAGTCCCTCTCTGTGGTTACCCACCAGGCCTGTTTTCCCTCCCCTTCCCAGGGACTGTCCTTACAAAAGCCAGGGGCTGGGAGTGTGAATTTCCCTGGCATTCAGGGAGCAGGGAATGCTCTGCAGGGATGAGTAAGTGGAATCTCTGTTTCACAGGTGGGGACAATCCCGTCACTTCTGGGCTGATGTCAGGACCAGGACTCACCTGCATGCAAAGGTTTCCAACCCCCTGCTGGTAGGTGCCTCTAAAGCTGATTCTTTAGTCTTCAAACAACATTGCAAGGTTGAAAAATAACCCTCTTCTTTAAGAAACCAAGATGTCAGATCAAGAATTCAGTTTCTGTATTAGGTTTTTCCTTCTTTCTCAGCTCAGATGGCTTATTCTAACCTCTGAAAGGCCTTTTTGGCTTGTTAAATTTATGCTCCCATAAGGGACTTTCTTTAGAAAGAATTGTTGTTCTGAGCTGCTGTTAATTCTTCTCACTGTCTGTAAAATCTACAACTTCTTCACATTAATTGCTCTTGAGGTTTTCAGTTTACTCAAAAATATTAATCAGGCTTCTTTCTCTAATGCCCTCTGGCTCCTCTGCCAAATAGTCTTGGAATAGGAATTTCCACATTTTATTTCAGTGGAGACTAAAATATTCATTAAACATCAGCTTTTTCTTTAATGCTGCCACCTTTTTATTTATATTCAGAAGGCTGTGGGATATGCTTATAAGAATATACTTAAGGAGCATATGCTTTGAATCTTTCAGTTTAGGCTGATGTGAAGGGAGATTTGAAACTCATGAAATGTAATTTAAATTTAAAATACTCTCTTTTGGGAGTAGCTTGTTGCGTGGTAACCTCTGCTGCACGGAGGATGATTCCTTTGGGCATTATATATTCTACATATACACATGGATGATTTCAAATTGCAGTGTCACTGAATTCACACCACTTGAGCTTTTATTGCTCTGGCTTTTCCCCAAATGAGTGAGGAACTGCATCCCACAGAATTCCAGGCTGACACTGACATGATGCTCCTTTTTGTTGATGTGAAAATACCTTGCTCAGAGCAGAGTGACTGGATGGCTGCCAGGAGTCCTTCACCCACAGACTCTCCTTGCTGGCATCACTCTTGAGCAATTCCTGTGTTTGAGGTCATCCTTCGCGAGATTACATCATGCAGTATCCATAAATTTGCTTCCATGGAAGTGTTGGTGCTTCCCAGGACTTTGCCTGGGCCATGAGGTCTTGGAAAGCTGCCCAGCAGTGCTGTCCCTGGGCATGGAGGGGTGATAAGCAGCAGCTTCGTGCTCTGCTGTAGCTTGGTGTTAAGATAATCGTGGCCAGTCTGGGAACTGGTGCTGCAGCTCTGAGGCACTGAGCAATTCCTTCTCTGTGGGATTGCCTTTGAATTTGTTTTATATGTGTCTTAAAAAGGAGCTTTTATTCATGTGCTGGACTGGATTTCTTTATAGACACTTGAATTTGCCAATCTGAGGACAAACAGGCCTCTAGGTTCCTGAACAGTTTTTAAATGGCAAATTAATGGTTAAAAGAAGGGAATTCTCTGTTTAGATTAACAAAATAACTTTTTTTCTTACTGAATCCATGAACCTCTTCCTATATATATGCCCAGCAGTCTGGGCCAGCAGCAGAGACGGATAGAATGTCGAGCCTGATAGATTGTTGGAGCTGGTTTTTGGTAGTTAAACAATAATGGAGCTGTTGTGTGCTTGCAGGGAAACACTGAGCTCTGTGTGCAGCCTTCAGCCTGGAGAAAGTTCCAATTGTTCCAGAGAAGGGCGAGTTCTAAAATGCAGCTTCTGTGGCTGGTGGCACAGCTGGCCAGATCCCTGCCTGTCCTGAGGCCCTTGCACAAGCATTGCAGGAGAGTTTGGAAACAGTTTATTTTTCAGATTCCAAGTAAAGTGTAGATTTCCAAGTCCCCTTTGACTATATAATCCTGAAAAAGTAGAAATGGAAGCTGTTTTTTATGTAGGGGCTGTTTGATGCTCTTGGAGCTCAGGGCCCAGGCTCCTGCCAGTCAGGCAGAGGCTGATATTCCATAATCCAGGCCTTATGTCTCTCAGATGGAAAGGCTGATCAGTTGTTGCAAGGGATCATGGAGTTCCTTGTCAGCTCAGTCAAACTTCATCTGTCTCCGTGCATCTTCTTGTGCAGAGGGCTCTGGGGTAGGAGGAGCAAGATTTTGTCTCTCCTGCAAAAGAGAAACAAGAGTTGAGGCATAAATTCAATAAAATGAAGCCCAAATCATCAGCCTACTTTTTGGCAAACTGCTTCTTTCTATTCCTGCTGTTCTTTGTTACTGTTGCTTTATTGCTGTTACTTGTTACTTGTTCCCCTGACCCAAATATAAATCACAGGCAGATTTTTGCAATGGAAATACCCAAGTCAGGAATGTCACTTGGAGTGAAGGAATTCCTGGAAAGAATTGAAATATGTTGTTCAGCTCGATGCTGGGCTTCAGGAATGCCTACAAGGTGTGCAGGGAGAGTGCAGCTGGAATTCAGAGCACCTGTAAATGACTGCTTGTGTATGGCAAAATAACACACTTGGGAACAAAGCACTTGTAGCATTTCTTTTTATCTGCCTTCTGAGACACCTTAAATCAGCTAATAACCTTATCTGATCACCCTGATACCATCTCTGAGCTCTGCCATGGGTGAAAACCCATTTCAGGGTTTAAGCTGTGTGTGTTTTAGGGAGAACACACACCACATTTAATACAGTTTTATCATTTTGGTGCCTTGGAACCCTCTAACATTGCATGATTTCAGTTTGTCCAGCTCTTGCTGCGGTAAAGGCCGTTTATATCAGGTTTTCAAACAATGTGTTCAACTGCATATAATGAAGCCTTTTCATCCAACAGAATGTAGGCCAGAGCCCAGCCTGGGTCATGAAAGGCTTTACTTTGTCTGAGGGAAGTAAGATGATCGTTTTTGGAATGAGGCCTGTCTCCCTCAGTGCTGCTCTGCCCAAAGCCAAACTCTCTTGGTAAGACATTGTTCTGGAGGCCTGAGCTTGCTTTTTTACTTCTGGATGTGGCTCTTAATAACATGAGCTAAAGCTTTCATTGCTCTGGCAGGAATAAGAGATGCCGGCTTGACATTAAATCTAATACATAAAAATTCCCCTTATGAAAGAAAATGTGAAGAAAATGGTACTGTCCACTGTGTGCTTGGTTGATCAACCTTAATCCTTGATCATGGAGGAAAGAGTCTAAATGTATTGATCAAACCTTCTAAACTTCTAAGGAAAAGGGTTTCTTTACAACATGTGCAACAGATTTGAAATCTAAAATCCTTGATGTTTTCCTAGCCAGCAGTTTGACAGCATGCTGCCTCCTTCACACCTTTTCTTGTCTCAAGTCCCAAGACTGTGTTTTTTGTTTGTTTTGTAGTGTTTTGGGTTTTTTAAAGGCCACATTTGTCAGTAACGCTTTTATTTTTAAGTTGAAATGCCCCTTTAAGTTTCTTGAGCGATATTTTTTTTCTTCATGTTGACCATAATTTTCATAGTGAACTGGGAAAGAGTTCAAACAAACAAACAAAAAAAGCCACAAAAAATGAACAAGACTTGCATTGTCTTTTGTACTTGTGTCAAACGTGAATTTGGCCTCAAAATCATCTTCTTTTGTCCTGTTTATATTACGTGTTGTAAGGATTGTTAGGTGCTCTGCAGAATTGCAAGGAGGCATTTCTTCCCTTAAGTGCCTCACTTCTGTGAGCTCTGCAGTTCTCTGAAAGTATTTAATTCCATTACGAATGCAGTACTGCTTTAAAGAAATGAAATATTGATTCCATTCCCTGATGGGGCATTATCTGTATTTTGCTTATGGAAAACTCAGGCACAGAGAACTGAAGTGGCCCAGACTGAAAGAGTTGGAAACTGAAACTAAAAATCCTCACCCTGAATTTTCCAACATTATTTATCCCATTACTAATCTGAAAATAATTACCCAATGATAGATTTTGAAATTTGGATTTTAATTTTTTTTAATACGAATATCTGGTATCTGATTTTGTTTGTGTAATCAAAAACTGGTCAGTTTCTGCTGAACTATTGAACTGGGAAAAGTAGAGTTCAAAAGAGAAGAAAGGTCATGCTGATGTTATCAGGTCAGTGGTGGAAAAGATTGTGTCACGGGGAGCTTCTTACTGGCAGCAGTCCTGTCTGGTTTTGCTGAAATGCCAGATAAGTTATTTGTTTGGGATCTGAGGACAGAAGTGAAGATGTTTTGAGGTTTTATTTGAAAAATAAGTATTCTTTATTGTTAGAGAGCTGTGTGAAAGTACAAGACAGCTTAGTATGTTCCCAAACTCCATGATAGTTGGTCTGGTTTTATTCTTCATGCCCTGACACCAGGATTTAGTCTAATATGAAAACCTTGTCTGTCATTTTACAAAGCAAAAAACCCCAGAATGGAAAGAAATGCTCCTGCCAGTTACAGAGAAGCAAAATGAAAATGTGACTGTGTAGTGCAAAGGTTGAGGGAAAAAAAAACCCAACTGAAGGTGAACCAAAAAACCCAACGAAAATGAAGTAGATTTATTGGTTTCTAAACACCAGTGATTTCTGGAGCACTGACTCATGATGTCTGAATGTCTGGACTTGCCAGAAGCCTGCACTGAAATGTGACCCTGCTGCCTTGGGCCATATATGGGAAATCTCCCCTCTGTGACAAAGGTAGGGAATGCAGGAGATGCAGGTCCCAGGCTGAGGCTTTCCTTACCTCCTGTCCTCTCAGCCTTCTGTAAAAATACATTCTCTGGGTTGGATCCCACTGGGATTCCACGTTCAGCACTTTCTGTGTGATCCCGTGGATTTAGGTGAGCTCTGCCATCCCAGGATGCCCATCCTGCCTCTGCTGGTGCTGCACACAGGTGATTAAAAGGCTTGACTAAGAACTTAAATGTTCTGCCATAATTGATGTGTAGAGATGTGGCAATAAAGGAGAATTACTTTTTTTTGGACCGTGGCTTTAGTTCCCAGAGACAAATGTTTTACTGGAATGGTTGGTGAGCCCCTGTGTGGGCTCTTGCAGAATCTCCTCAGGATGTGCCCCCTCAACTCAGCAACCAAAACCACGGGAGCAGATGGCTGTTGGGTTTGTTCATGTTTCTGTTTGAATAAAGCCCGGATTTCAGGCTGCTTTGTTTTGGATTTCTCAGTCCTTAATGTTCTGCAGAGATTGAGGCTGGAGGGAGGGAGGGAAGCACAGCAGTTGAACAAGGATGGAACCAACCCATGTAGAACCTTCCAGCCCTAGAAACAAACACTGCAGATGGTTGAAATTGGACTTTTCCACAACATCTGTCCCTTCGATGCTGCAGAGAGTTCATGCTCATCCTGCTGGCACACACTGCGTGCTAAGGCTCGAACTTTCCCTCAGTTTTCAAGCTCTTCTCCAGGGCTGCACGTAAGCAGTTCTGCATTTCAAATGCTTCCGTGCTCAGGGGAGATTGGCACAAGAATGATATTTATGGAAATGCTTTAAGAGTACAACTTCAAAGTCCCTCTCAAAGTTCCACCTGTATTAACTTCCTTCAGATGAGAGTGGGGTATTTTCCTTTGTCTACAGATAAGGTGACTAAACCATAAATGAACTCACTTTTTTATGGCCCTATCTTTTGTTATCTCAGGAATAAAACCAGTCCTCAGTTTTTTATTCAACATCCTGGACCATTTTTAACTGCTGACTAATTTTGAAGTATTTCTGCGGCCTGGGAGGGCAGATCTTCCCACACCGTGTCGGATGTGACGTCCGTGCTGGTCTCTGTACGTGTGTGCCCAAGGAAAAAATCTGCAGCTGCATTTCCTTCTATTTCAGCACCTAGTTTGGATTTGAATTCCATTTAATTTGGACTAGGCATAGCTATGAAATGAATCTGCAGTGTTTGTACTTGTTATGATGTCTCTCAGTTATATACATCCAGATCTGTTTCAGTCCAGCCTAATAAAAATTATCTTTTTTCAGGCTCCAGTTAAATAGGTTAGAGGTTGCCTGCCAGTCTGCACAGAGCTGTGGTGCCTCCAGTCCTACTGCACGTACACTCTTCCACTTCTACAAATTCCATGGGGTTTAGGTTTGTTTTTTCTGCCAGCAGCTCCTGGAATAAGGTGGGGAGAGAAGAGTAGGTTTGGCATGTGAGGAATTTTGAGACTATCTTTTGATTTTGGAGGGGTGAAATTTAGAAGTTTACTGGTTAAAAATAAACCCATAGCTTGGCATGACAAGTAATTTCCAGGGTTTCCAGCTGGTGTAATTTATCAGCAAACACTCTCAATTCTGGGTGCCTGAGACACAGTGATAGGCCAGAGTCTGCGGAGCTTTAGGGCCAACTGCAATCCCAGTTTCAGGGAAACTTAATGTAATTCTGGCTAGTCTTGTCCAATCCCAAATTTGAGGAGCTGTATCTGGGATAATGCACTTCTGTCTTCTCCTTTCAATTGCCCCCATATGCTTGTGCTTCATTCCCAAGCTGAACTGTTGGTGAATATGTAATTTATCCAATTGTCATAATGAACCAAGATGTGTAATTGTAACCACAGGCCTTTGGGGCCAGGGATTCCAATGGAAATAGCTTGATCTCTTTATGCCTGAAGAAGGGAACTCGAGATGTTATGAAAATACAAATTTAAATCCTTTCTCCTCCCCTTTTTTTCTCCAGCTCCCTGAATTCCTCCTGAATTTAGGAGAAGGGTATCATTAAACCATCTGACAGTGGTTACCTTCTTCCATGGTGAAATCACCTTGCAGCAGAGGGGATTCCACGCTGTTAAACTGTGGATCTGCTGCTGTTTGTTTGCAATACCCAAACACTGAAGTCACTGAGTCCACAGCAGTATTTTGCAGCACAGCAGAAAACTTATTTTCAGCAAGGTTCTATTCTGGGAGCTGTAAAACTTGCTGAGAGAGGGAGGTATTTGAAGTGTGGAGAGGAGGAGGAGGAGGACTCCCTGAACAGCTCCTGCTGTGCCTTTGGAGCCACTTTCTGGTTTCCAGGTGGGCACAGATCCAGGAAACCTCCCCCAGCTGTTGCCACGTGGCTGTCATGGAAGAGTGGTTGAGGTGGGTTTTGAGATGAAATCTGGGTAGGATGGACCCTTCCTGGAGCAGGGCTGGTTAGGGAAGCTGCACAGTTATTTAAATGTTCAGGTTTGTGTTGAGAATTTATTGCTACTTATTGCAATTGCAGTTTTAGCAGTGACCCATGCTGCTGAATCCAAGAAAAACTGTGAGGATAGGAATGAAGGGAGAGAAAAATCCAGCATGGACCTTTTTTTCCATAATGAAAAGGACTGGTTGAGTTGGGAGGGGATAGTCTAGGATTCCTGGACTGCTCCTTGCTGACTTTTTGGTGGAGAGTTTCCACTTTCAGTGATACTTTTGGCTGTGAGACCGAGGATGGAGACACAGCCACCCATGCAGGATGCTGGGAATGGTAACAAACAGTACTCTGGAATCTTGCTTCTCCAGAGTCTCCTTTCTTCTCCTCCTCCTGACTTGGTTCAGGCTATAATTACAACTGACTTAATTCAGCCTTGCTGATGAATATCAAACCAGTGTGAAAGAGCACAGCAGCTTTTTGAATTGTTTTTCAGCATAACAGGAGAGTGGAAGGGAGATAAACCCAAGGTCACAGTATGTCCCTTGGGAACAGGTATGGGACTAAGGAATTGAGATAGACTGGGTAAGAAAAAGAATTTTCTAAACTCACATGATCTCATTAATCACTTTGTTTTGTTTTCTGTTAACTTGCTGGAAGAATGTCACTGACTTGCAAAGGAAAAAGGCAGTTGACTTTCCATCTTGGCAGATATCTCAAAACCTAATTACAGTTAATAGCAAAAAGAACTTTTTATCTAAATATTTTTCAATATAGAAAATGCAACTTTGAGTCAAAACAAACAGTTTATGTTAAAATAATACTCACCTCAGGTATCCAGTTCCTTACAAAACAGGATTTCTAAGCTCCTCATGATAAAATGGGGGAAATTTGGTGTTACTTGTGCTACAGAGAAGAGGGAAAGTGGGCAAGAGTTGAGTTTGCAATTCCAGGTGCAAAGCTGGGAGTCAAGTGAGAAGGTGTCTGCTTTGGAATTAGCTTTCTGGGCAATGCTCTATAAATCTCACAACTTTCTAAAACTGTTTTCTTCATTTCAAATGGGAATTGCAGCTCTCTAGTTTCAAAGAGGTGCTTGAAGCTGAGATCCTTTGTGCTTGTAACAGTGCTGGTGGGATTTTGGGTGGAGATCTTTCTGTAAACCTCCCAGAGAGCATCAAGTGTTGCTGGGAGTACTGATAAACACTGCCACAGCTGCAAAATGCTCTTGGAATACCTGCTGGATTTTTGTCATCTATATAAGAACTCGTAATTTTCCCCTCAGCTAAGCCAATTTTCCAAGGGCTTACCTGGCAAATGGTCTGCTCAACGTAAACCAGGTTATAGCAGCATGAAGGGGCCTTTGTGTGCACGATCATTTCGTGGGAAGTGACTTTTGGTGCTTCTCCGGGCTCAGCAGCAGTTGAAGGCGCTGGCGTTTCAGCAAGAGCTGTGTGTGGCTGTGCTGAATGCCTGTGGCCCCATTCCAGCTTTTTCCTGCTCTGCCTTGCACCCTGCCCCAGCGGGCTGCCCTGTTTACTCTCTGCTCTGTGCTAAATGGATGTCACTTCCTTCATTAAAATGCTGGTGCGTGGCCAGTTCCCCTTCCTTTGGGCTCGCACGCTCGGAGCAGCGGCGCTGCCGAATCCAGCTGTGTGCCACGCTCCGGGATCTGCTCCTGCCCGGGTTGTTGGGATCTGCTGAGCCTGCCCAGGGTCCTGAGCCCACACACAGAGGCTTTTGGAGGCATCTCCGGGCTGGAGAAGCACAGGTGCAGCTGTGTTGAAGAGAGGCTGAAGATGGATTATTGCTGGTGGGTGCAAGCGGCGCTTCCAGCCAGGAGCTGCATGAATCCCACGGGGAAGGTGTAGGCAGCGTGCAGGATGGGGTGCCAGCGCCAGTGCCAGCCTGCTCTGGCCAGCCTCTGGACATGAGGATGTGGGTGCTGTTCAAGGGCATCCCCTGATGTGCCTGGCAGTACAGGCACTCCTGGATACACAGGATCACAACCAAGGGGACACAGAAATCCTGGACGCCCCGTTGTGAGCGCTCGGTGTGGACTGACCTGAGCGCGCTGCCTTTGTAGCTGACCAGGGTCTCACCTGAGGAGTTTTAAACTGACATCAAAGTTGCTGATCAGACTGGTGAGCAATTAAATGTTTGTCTTTGTAAGGATTATTGCTGTTGCATACTTAGATGATTAGAGATGGGAAATATCTCCAGGCTTTTGGAAGGCATGGAACAAAATCGAAAAGTGTTTCCTCCTTCCATAACACAATTTCTTGTGTCTCCTCACCTGAACACTCCCGTTTCTAGCTGTGATCCAGTGCTGGTATTTACTTATTTTTTCAAGGTGTGCATGCTGTCCCCTTGGGCACAGGTGAATTAGTACCTTTACTATGAAGATATTTTTTCCTATCCCTACATAAAAATCTGACAGTCTCGGTCCAGTTATTTTAGACAGTAATCTAGATGTACATTCCTTGTGACAGATTTGTGTCCCATGTCTTCCTTTTCTCCTGCTCTGTGCTGATTGAGACACCACGTCTGCAAATGTCATGCTCAGACTGGCAACCTGCGTCCTTCCCTTGTCCCTTCTGCAAGTGGCTCATTTGCTGACTTTTCCAGCTGTCCCAACATATGGCTGCTCCCATTTATCACAATTCAGGTCTGTGCCTGGGACAAAGGCTGATAAAAATAATACTTTGTGCATAAGTGGCATTTGAGCAGATTATTCTATAGCTCTGTTATCAAGCAAATACTGGTTTTTTTGACCTAACTGTGGATTCAGTTTGTAAGTGGTATAGGTCATTAGTGAAAGTAATTTTAGCAAGGCATTTCTTATCAGTACAGGTTTGTTGAAATAAATAAAAAAAAAGTAGTAAATTGTAACAATGAGCAATTGTGCAGCACTATTAATAGGGCACCAAGGTGCTTAACTCTTTAAATCCCTCAATCATTTCAAACAGCATTCGTCAAAGTGAGATCTGATTCATTTTGCAGGGGCTACAGCATGGATTAATAACAAAACCAGTAATTTTAGAAGTGGGTTATCAATATATGAGTATTTTAAACCCACACTGCCTTCTTCTGGCCTCCTGAACAATTTTTCAAGCTATTAGAAGTGGCAGAACGAATGATTTTGTGATCAGCATTATCCCAGTGTTGTGTGTTGTGCTGAGAGTTGTGTCTTACAGTGTGTTGTTGTAGAGCATCTGTAGCTGCTCACTGCAGGTTCTGAAGGCCCCAAGAGGGTTCTGAAGTGGGAAGGAGGATGGTTCTCAATGGATGAGGGGCAGAGGGGAGCTGGGTGGCTCAGGGAACTGATGGAAAATCAGCTCGTTGTGGTGAACAGAGGAGGTGTGAGGGCAGCTCTTGGGGCTGATGAGCAAACAGCACTGCAGGGAAGCCGGCCCTGGCAAAGCTGCTCTCTTGCATCTCCCTCCCTTTTTGGCACCCAGCTCCATCTGCAGTAGCCTCCAGGGTCATCGACCCTGCTGTTCCAGTGGTTAAAGGCCTCTCAGGAGCAGAAGTACTTGCTGCTGTGGTTTCTCCTCATGTGGGAGTAAAATCAGCTGCTTCTGGGAGCTGAGTTCCCTTTAATCCCTTGATTCAAGTGTCTCCTTGGTGCTGCTGCATTCCAACTGCTGAATTCCTGAGCAGTCACGAAACGGAGCCAGACCCAGTCCTCGAGAGCTTTATTATACAGAGCTGGAAGCTCATTGATTCTGACATGTTCCTTTGCTTGCTCTAGTCCCTTGTTGTTTGTACCCTTAGGAAAATAAAGGCAGGTTTTATATTCAAACATTAACCACAGTTTCCCTCTGCAGCCACAGCCTACCCTTTGATGAAATCCAAACAGCATGTGTAATAAATCCTGTGTGCAGGCTGTGATCCCTGATACTCCAGCTAGCAAGGTTATGGCAGTGATACTGCATGTAGAGTGAGAACCTGAGTTCAAACACTTTTTAAAATGAAGATGGAAAGTATAATAATCCAGGCCTGCATTATGAATCCTGTCTCCAAACTATGTATGGGAGGAAAACTTTGACATCACTGGTACTTCCTTCAGAATTGCATTAACGCAGAACTCGTGTTGTGTAGAACGTGTTAATGAGCTGGTGATGAAATGAATTTCACTCTTCTATTTAAATCCAGTGAAGAGAGTCATGGCATGCATAGTTTCATACTAGAAAAATAAGTAATCAAATCAATAAAAGCAGTCCAGCAGAGCATGGTGGAGTGCTGGCACCACTTTGTCCATGGCAAGCACCTCCCTGCCATTTACGGGATTTCTTCTGGCTTTCCTTAAAGCAGCTGAAGAAAGATGAAACCCCCTCTTCCCAAGGTGCTGATTGCTGCGGGGGTGGATGTGTTTGCAGGTCCGAGACAGACTGTTTGATCTTGTGTCTCCACCCTTGATGAAACTCCCTCTCCCTTTGCCCTGGCAGATGCTCCAAGCACAACGTGCACTTAGGATTCGGGGCAGGTGGTTTTTGGCTTCCAGCAGTTGCTCTTGGGTGCCTGCCATGGAGCTCCCAGTTTGCCAAACCCAGCTCAGCTGCGTGGCTCAAGCAGTCGTTTCTGTGGCTCCATGGGGCAGTTCAGGCACCTTGTCCAAGGATAATGCTGCTATCAGTAGTGCCTCTAATGTCAGCTATGCCAGTAAGTCCACATCTTTTATTCAAGATGTTCCTCGAGAATTCCTGAAATCCGTGCTGTCATTAAGTTTTCCAGCTGGCACACTGTTATTAGTCAAGTTACTGTAAGTATTTTCCCAGCCCTGGAGCACAACACAGCAGTAGCTCATTCCACTGAGTGTTTTTTTTGTCTGGGCATTAATTTGTCACTTTGGTGTAGCTGTGGAGCTCCTTGGGTGCAGAACAGCAGCTCCTTTGCAGAGAGTGGACAGGATTTGTACAGGGCAGGATTTGTACTCTGGTTCTGCCACTCAGACTGCCACATCTGTAACATCCATCCATCCATCCATCCATCCATCCATCCATCCATCCATCCATCCATCCATTCCTTGGAGAAATGAGCAGTTCCTGGGCTATGTGTACCACGTACCTCCAGATGGGTAACAGAATAAATAAGGGAATAATTTTGCTGTAGCAAACATTGTAGAGTTATCAAGGAAATTGTCACCCTGCAATTCCACTGTGGCATTCTGCTTGTAACTTTGAGTCCTCTCTCAGTGGCAGTGCTCATTTCCTTGGCTCTAAAGCCGATCCTCTCCAGAACAATGGAAAATCCCTCTTGAAGCAGCTGCTGAATCTTACCTGTATTTCTTGCTGCTGTAGGCAGTACAGAGGTGTTTTACATGTGTGCTTCTTTCTATTCAGGTACAGAGATGCCTTTGGAAAAACGTTACAGATCAGAAGACGGTCCTGGTTGTTGTTTGTTTATGGGCATTTCCCTTCAATGCTTTTGTAGTTGAGCAGGATTAAGGTTCTTCTAAAGCAACATCTGAGCTTTTTTTCTGCCTTTTAATTCCTGGCAGTCACAGAGCTACAACCCCAGCTGAATGCTGAGCTCTGTCTTACTTTATCCCAGTTTGTGCACTGCCTTGTGTTTTTCTTCCCAGTGTTTGACATGTTGCAATGTTCCAGAGTGAATTAGTAGGCTGTCTTTTTTTAGGAAAACAAAGCTTTTGGGGGCAGGCAGTAGCATTTGTGTATTCTGTTATCGTGGGTGGCCTTCAGCTTGCAGGGGTCCTTGAAACAGGAAGGGAGCTGAACTCTGGGCACAGTTTTCCACTGATCTGGAGGCTGTGAATGCTTATTGGGCTGTGCAGCTTTCATGTTGTTTAGATTTGTGATTCCTTGGAACAAATTAAAGCTCCTAAGAGCGTGATTTCAAGTAGATATTCTGTATTTTTGCAAAAGAAAGGCTCTGTTAAGTTCTAAGTGGGACAGAGAGCTTGGAAATTAACGTGCAGAGAGAAAAAGGGTAATTGTTTCTTTTATGTGTGCCATCTAAAGTGCGTGTTTGATTGCAGGGCAGTGCTAATATAGCTGGGTGATAGGTTGTTCCTGTTCCTGCAGTGCTTTCCTCCATGTATTTATTGGGGTCTCACTGCCAGCCTAAGTGCAACCCACACTATTTATTGAGATCTGTGCCATTTCCACTGCAGCAATGAGCACATCAGCTACACCACGGATCCACGGGCTGAATGTGTAGATTCGCCCTCAAACACTGCAATGTGCTGAGCCTGCAGGGAGGGCTCCTGCCTCAGCTCACACTTTGTGGGCTTTGAAAGGCATCTGTCCAGGACAGCAGGGACTCCAACCAGCCAAATTCAGCCAGGTTTTGAAAGGATTAAAGATGCCACTAAAGCAACAGATACTGGAACAGCACCAGAGTGCAAAAGCTTCAAGTGCATCAGTCCCAAAGATTTAGCACAGTTTAAAAAGAGAATGTATTATACCCAATAACCTTTAGGATTCATACCAGCCCTGTTCCCTTGGGAATCTGGAGTTTCACAGTGGCAATACTTCCTGAGTTAAGAGCCATGAATTGGCTGTGCAGCTGAGAGATGTTTTATTTCCAGAAGTTTATAAAATCAAGCAGTTGCTGAACACTGTCAGTGAGGGAGCAGATTTTTAAGACATAAAAGAAACAGTTCAGGAACTCCCATGTGAGAGCAGAAATGCAGAGGAGGCAATTTGTATTCAGTTTACCCCTAAGTGATGACACATGGTGTGTGCTCCAGAAACTGAATGCCCAGATGAATTCAGATTTCTTTGTAAACTCCCAAAAGCAAGTTTCTAGCAGTGTATTTCTGGAATATTGCAGCAGAAGTGGTCTGAGAAGACTTTGGAACTGAGCATTTTGCACTGGACTGTGTTAGGATTTTTAGTAAGTGTGTGTAGATGTGTGTAGATGTGTAAAATTTGACTTGAAAAAAATAAACAAGTGATTTTGTGTCTCAGCTGCAGTCATTTTCTCAAGCAAGTTACCAAACCCAGTATTTGATTTTCTTCCATTACTGCCATTGACCTGCTGTGTGATGATTCAGCCTTGTAATGCTGTGAATTCAGCTGAGAACTGCAGTGTGTGAAATCAGTGGCTCAGCTGTCCTTGCTTTTATTTTATCTTTTTGGATTTGTAGCTGTAAATCTGGAGAGGGATTTAGGATAAAGCTGAGGAATAGCCATCTATGATCCTGCTGCTGATTTTATTTAACTGTTCTGTGCTATATAATTTGAGCTTTTGTGTTCTTTTCCTGATGCATTATTACGTCCTGCTAAGCATTATAGCTTATGTGAAATAGAAACAGCCTGTTACAGCAAACTCAGAATCTGATATAGCCAACTGGAGCATAAATTTTATCTTATCTTCACTGTAGTCTCTTAACTCTCTGAAGTTTTAGTAATAAAGTTCTCTTGATCTTTATTTGTCCCTTCTCACCAAAGCTCCATCATGCTGGACTGGGCGTGTGGGGTTTGTGTGCTCTTGTCAGGGAAAGGATCAGAGCTGACAGTGTGCTGTTAGAAATGAGCCATGGGTGAGCAGTTGAGCTGCATTTCCTGCCTTGTTGTCACCTCAGCTGCCAGCCCGTGTCCCTGCCACCTCTGACACGTGTTTTCCCTGGCAGGTACTATGTGGGCAAGCTGCTGTAACTGGTTCTGTGTGGATGGCTCCCCTGAGGAAATGCAGCCACCGCCGGCAGCCCGAGCCCAGGCCTATTCCAACCCCGGCTACAGCTCCTTCCCCTCTCCCACCTCTTCTGAGCAGAACTGTAAAGCCTGTGGGATGCACTTTGACAGCTCCTCCAGCAAGGTGAGTCCAGAGCCTGCCCTGCCAGGGGCACCTGCCTTCATTTAATTCCAGACACACTTTTCATACACATCTCAGATCTGAGCACGTCCCATGTGGGAGATGACAGCTCACCTCTTGTGTCTTCAGTCATTCAGGTGTCATTAATGTGACTGCAAATCCTCCAGCAGACTACCTCAATGAGAAAACCAAGCTCATAATCGCTTAAAGGAGCAGTAACTTGAACAAGAGTTATTATAATTCTTATTTGAAAACACCAATGTCCTTTAAAAATAAATATTGCGGGAAGAAGTTTAATAATGTTTGTGCTTTCAGTAAAGGAAGATATGCCTGACTGTTTTCCAAACTCGTGTTGCTCAATCTAAAAGCCAGTGAAGTTTTTTGAGGGTGTGTGTAGAACTGCTGAGCAAAAATAGCCCCAGACCAAACCCAAATCTGTTTTATCTTACTTGTAAACTTGATTTGTGGGTATATAAATGCCAAGATAATTGGTACAACAAGGCTTAATTCGACAGCCAACTGTGCCTGGGGCGTTATTTGGACATGGTGGGTCCTTTAATGCTGCTTGAAAATGTTCCAGTGAGGAAAATTGTTCTGTGTACACACTCTGTGGCTTAAGAAGTGTCTGATCTATAGTTACTGAAGTTAAGTATGTGAGAATTTAAAAATAATGGTGAATTCTGGCCACAGCCCTTTTAGATTGTATGGGAAAGTTCATAAATTGCTTTTCCTTGCACTTCTTTATTTATGCATGAGGACACACATCTGAGGAATGGTGAGTCTTGGCAGAGCTGCTGCTCTCTACTCCCAGGACAACAGGGATCTTGATGCATTTTTGCACTGAGAAGTGTAGTTGCTTCAGGAATCAAACTCTGGTGATACATTTTGGGGGGTGTGAGTATGCTGAGACTTCTCCTGCTGCTGGGTCAGCTGCAATGGGGCTGTCCCTGCTCGTGGCTCTGTAATGTTGTCTTTGACATTGTCCTCATTCAGCCACATGTCCTCACAAATGCTTGTGGAGAGTTACCCTGGACCCAACACTTGCTGTTGGGCATGGTTGCAAACAGTGGATGGAGATAATTCTGAAATGAAATCATTTCAGGCTGTGAGCTCAACAGCCCTGATTTCCCCAGCATCTCCTAAATACCTGTTCTATATGAGCTGCCCTTGGAGCAGTGGCTTCTTCAGAGCCATCAGTGGCTCCAGGTGAGCTCTGACTGTGGACAGGGAAAGCTCTGGTGCACAAATTGTGGAGGATCTGCTAAAGCTGTTGAAAACATTCCTGCCCTCAGAAGCTTCCCCCTTGTCCTGTGGGATCTGGCGTCCGTGCCCGTGTCCAGCTGCTCCTGCTCCAGGCTCTCAGGGAAATTGAGTCTGAGGTTTTTATTCTGTACTCCAAAGGGGGCTCCCAAACCTCCTCCCACCTTGCTGCTGCCCCAGCTCCTGGGCACTGATCTCTGGGAGTGACTGGAGCCTGGTGCTGCAGGTGGGAATGCTGGAACAGCTGCAGGAGGGGCTGCCAGAGCTCACCCATCAGGTCTCTGGTGTGTTTGGGCGCCATGGTGTTGCCTCAGGGCTGGTGCTGTGGAGGGAGAAGTGTTTGAAATCTCACTGTGCTGCAAGGACAGCATGGAAAACTCCATTCTCTCCTGGGAGAGGCAGCACCTTTGAACTCCAGTGTCCAGTTAATGTTTATTCTGAAATAAAGTGGATAAAAATTAATTCCTTCTGCACTGGTGACCATAAGGATAGCCAAGATCCTTTAAAAATCCCAAACCAAACAAACCAGCAAAAACCCCCACAAAAAGCATTTCAGGGCTGCCTGACTGTGCTGTCAGCAGCACTCAGATACGACCTGACCTTTTGGGAAAGTTTCAATGTACAACAACACTTGAAACTAATCCTTCTGAAGAACACAGTGCCTTGAATCACTGCCCTTTCAGTCAGAGTTCAGTGAAGCTGTTAAGATGTGCTTGATGCTGAGATGCAGCCAGAGTGTCCATGGTTAAACACTTGGTGCTCAGATACAGGCTGGGGAGGTGTTTTTTTCCTCTGAAGATAAATCCTAGTGCTGAGCTGCTAAGTCAGAGACGTGCCTGGGTTTATTTTCATTTCCCAAATGTCTCCTTTGATAACTGAGGCAGCATTACTGTAAACTGTGTTTGCTAGAACAGCCCTTGTGCTGTGTTTACTTGGTGATACCTAGAGGTGGGAGTGCCCAAGTTGGGGTTTTGTGGCTGCTGGAAGGTCCTTGGCCATACAGGGGTTCCCTTTGGAGTCAGTTTGGTGACCTGCAGGGCATGGGGAGGCTTCCCCTGCCACAGAAAAGTGGGGCTGCTTCAGGATTTTGGGTTGTTTTGTGCAGTTTTTGTGTTGTTGGGGTGTTTTAATCTCAGTTCTGATTGCTCCCATGGGGGATTCAGAGGGCAAGTGTTACCATCAGGGTTATTTTCCACTTCTCTGCCTTTGTGGATTTCTTTTGTTCCCCTGCTCTAGGCACACACAGCCCTCAGTTCCTGTCTCTGCCCTGAAAATTTCCCGAGGAACAGGATTGCTCCTGCAATCACAGGGTCACAAAAAGTCAATTACATACTAATTTTTTTGTTTGTTTGTTTTATGGTGATGAAGTTAAGGAAAACTCCAAGCCGGATGGTCTGTGGAAATTGCCCTTCCTGCCTTGCTTTGTGATTGGTGAAAGTCACTTTTCCTTGGCAGGCCCCCAGACAGCAGTTTGGAGATGAGGTTTCAAGAGTTTCTCTCTGTGGTAGAAATTTTCATCTCTTAAAATGCTTGAGCAGGAAATTGGGATTCTTTCCAGTAAGTGTCACTGTGAGTGTAGTGAGAGCTCTAAATGAGAGGCCTGGAGGTGTTAACTGGGGAGCAGGGAGGGCTTCAGGCTGAAAAGGGCATCAGAAAGAGCTTTTGTAAGCAACTCGTGTACTTACACCCTGTAAAACACGAGCAACATCTGCTTTCTTTCAGCTGGGAACTTAGAGATGTTCTTCAATCACTAGAGCAGTTCATAAACCAGTTTATTGTCTTTGAGTTTGTATTTATTACTTCTTCAGCTCCACCTGGGTGTTTTTCCTTGCACTGCTCTGAAGGATCAGGATGTCAGGATTTCACAGAGGTGCTTGGCTTCTCTGAGACTGTGAATTAACATTTTTAAGCAGCACTGAAACCACTTCTTTCTTCCCTCAGGACTTTTTAACAGGCACGTAATGTGGCTGTTCTGCTGTTATTCCTGTTGGAAAATGTAGAATTTGCCTTTCCAAAGGGTTGAGCAGTCAAGTTTCTGCAGAAGTCAGCATGGACTGTGAGTGCTTGGAACTTCTGAAAAGCAAGCCCTGAGTGACAAGATTGGAACAGTATCAAATACAAACATTTAACCAGCAGCATTTAATCTGTAAAGTTTTTAATTGTCTAGGGCATCATATTTCCAAAACTTCCAACACTTTCTGTCCAGCACTAACTGGTATTAAGTATGGGTATTGCTTTCAAAATAAGCTATTTTTGTATAAATAAATGTCAGATTCTTTGATGTCTGTGAGACCTTGCTGTTCCCTGTCTCTCTTATGGTGAAACAAAGATTAATTCCATGACTGCAGCAAATTGAAGGGGAAAAAAAAGGGAGTGGAAGGTCATTCATGGCAGGTATTTATGAAAGAGAATGTTTTTAAGTAGTTCCCTTCAATGCTGGAGCTTCCTAATGCGCAGAACAATGTGCACAACTAGCTGGAATCCACTTACAAGTCTGCTGCCTCAATCTCCTGGTTTCCTCTGGCTTAAACTGCATGAGCAGGTGCAGAAAATTCCTGTCATGTGAGGGAATCTTGTCAGGATATCACATTTCCTTCTGGGTAAATGGAGTGGGAACGGGGCTTCTCTAAGAACGGAGAAACCTGCTCATTGCTCAGGCATCGATCCTTTTCCTCCTCTAGGAACATGGGTAATAAGCACTTGGCACTTTTTCATGGATTGGAAGGTTTTGATTGTGCTTTAAGAGCCGCTGTGGCCGGGAGGGAAGCGCTGCCTGCGGCCGCTGCGGGCACAGGGCACGGGCTGGCTCTGATTCCTTCCCTCCCCTCTCTTCCCCAGCACATCTGCTTGGACTGTAAGAAGAACTTTTGCACGTCCTGCTCAAACCAGCCCGAGGGTGGGCCCCTGCTCTGCCACCTGTGCCAGCGCTTCCGAGCCACGGCTTTCCAGCGGGAGGAGCTGATCAAGATGAAGGTGAAGGACCTGCGGGATTACTTGGCGCTCCACGAGATTTCCACAGAGTTCTGCCGTGAAAAGGAGGACCTGGTTTTCCTGATCCTTGGCCAGCAGCCTGCAATTACCCAGGAAGATCAGATAAGAACAAACGCGTTTAATACCAGTGCCCCTGGACAGCAAGACTTTGTGAGTCACCCCCCAACCAACCTGGCCTCTCCTACCTCACATGATGAGTCCTCAGTGTCTGCAGATCCCATCTCAAGTTCAGAAGCTCAGGAACACCAACAGGTACAGTCTCTGGCCAGAACCATCTTCTGCAAACTCATTCATCTCTGCTTTTGGATTAACTACTAGGATGTTGCGTGTGTTTTTGCTATGTGAAGCTGTGACTGCTGTCACTGACTTTGATGTGCCATTCGTTATGGAATTCAGTTTGGTGAGCAGTGCTGAATATCTGGAGTGTTCGCTGTCAGAACATCATCAGTGCTCTGGGATGTGTTTTCTCTGGTCCACACTTCCATTGCCGCAAGATGCTCCTGTGAATGCTTCCTTTGGTACTTGCTGATGGCTTCTGGCACGTGTTTGTAGGTGTAATTAAATAGTTGATGCTGTTCTTTAACTCCTGGGCCAGATAACAAGCACGGTCTAAAGCAGTTTTGGAGCAGGAACTGATCAGAGGTGATGGGGGCTGGGTGAGGTTGTTGGTGCCTCCTGCACTCAGATCAATAGAAAACAAACCCTGAATCTGTTGCCAAGTCTTGGTTCATGATGAACCTGCAGTTCTGGTGAACCTTGGCAGGGGCATTTGAGCTTAATTATTTTTTATTGACCTTGCTTTGTTTGTCTTTCTGCTCTCTGCTAAGGAAAGTTTACTCAGTGTTTGACATCTGCTCCTTGTCCTGTTACAAAGTTAATGGATGTATTCAGTTCCATGTGGGCCAGAGCTGTGAAAATGTGTGCCCCTTCTGCTTCCTCGGCAGATATGTCTAGTTCAAAAGAAGAGTTCTCCTGGGAGAATGTTTTTTTACAAATCATTAGAAGGCATTTTCATTCCCTGGTTTTCCAGTTTTTACCAGCTCTGCTGTCTTCCCTCGCTGCTCCATGATACATTTCAGCTTCTTGTCTCGACTTGCATGACATCCTGCTGCAGTTCAGGCTCTTTGATCCTGATTGTTACTCCTGGGCTCTGTAAATGTTAACAAGTCCCCACTTGGATAAGTGGGATGGTAACATTACAGTCTCTTTGTCAGTAGGAAACCAGAGGGAGCAGTGGCTGCTGGGGTGAGTCAGCTGAAATTACACTGCTCGTTTGATCAAGTGTTCAAAGCAACTGCCCAGCTTTTCTTCTCCAGTTCTGCTGCTGCTCCCTCACTCGGTGTCTCCTGTTTACCCACTGCAGAGCCCACCTGGGGAGGTGTTTGCCTGGTCACTGTGAGGAGCTGAGCTCTGTTAGAGGAGGGTTCTGCTCTGACATCACACCACAGCACGGTGTGACCCTCAGGGGAAGACTGCAGAGATACACATAGAAATTTGGGGTTTAAATTTGGTCTCCTCCTCATCCAGCCTGGAGTTCTGTACTGGGGCTTTCAAGGTTCAGCTTCAGCCAGTGTTACTTTGTGTGAGTGCTGCCCGGGGAAAACCCTCTGTGAGTGTGCCTGGCTTGTGTCTTGTCCTGCTCCTGTCCTTCCAGAGGTCAGGGACTGCAGGGACACTGCCCTGGAGTTGATTTCCCGCCAGAAACCCACAGCTGGTGAAAGCTTTATTTCCTCTTCCAGGCCAATGGTCATGTGCCTCCGAGCCCAGCCTATGGAACAGCAGCTGAGAATGCAGCAGAAGAAGCAGCAGCAGAGGACGAGATAGAGGTTTGTGTGTCCTGGAGTTGGATGGCAGGGAATACCAGGGACAGGGAATACCAGGTTTCCTGGGCTGGATTTGCTACCAGAGGTGAACAGCAACTGAGACTGACCAAACCAAATCAACCCCTTCTGTGGCATCATCTTGTCCTCCACATGCAGAAAGAACTGATGTCACTTGGACACCAGAGCAGAAATTATTTATTTCTATCTCAAGATTCGTGTTTCTGATAGATCAATTCAGAGTAACCGCTTCTCTGTACATCCAGGCCTGAACTCCTGCTAACACACATGCTGAAAGTCGATTGAAATCTTCATTTAAGGTGTTGAGGGCAAGAATGATTCCCTCTTTTTCTCCCTCCCAGTCTAGTGACTCCGAGGATAACCTGGTGCTGGGCAGGAAGGCGTCCCTGTCCGACCTGACCAGCATCGGGGACATCAACGCGCTCTCCGTGCGGCAGCTGAAGGAAATCCTGGCCCGCAACTTCGTCAACTACAAAGGCTGCTGTGAGAAGTGGGAGCTGCTGGAGAGGGTCACTCGCCTCTACAGAGAGAAGGACCTTCAGCATCTAGGTAGGAAGCTTAGCAAACACGTGCCTGTTTTCCAGGTCTAGCCTTTTTATGAGGAAATAGAACTTACCTTACATTTCTGGTGCAGCAAAGTGCGGAGGAAGGAGGGAGTGTTTTGTGTAGAATGAAAGGAGCTGAACTCTGCTCACCACTCCTTGTTGTTCTTTGAGGAGAGAGTTCTGGGAGCCCTGCAGCAGCAGCAGCAGCACAGGGCTGTGCATCCTTCACACCTTGGTCGCTGCCTCGCCCTCACAACAGCTGGTGGGTGGCTGGGCACAACTGCACGTGCTGAGCTCTGTGGCACCTGGCAAAGCCAGCAGGGAAATGCTGCCCAGGCAGGAAACTGCCACCAAAGGGCAGCTGGGAGATTGAGAGCATGTGCTCAGAGCAGTGGCTCCCAGGGCTGCCCAGCTGGGGGTAGCTGGGATTTCACTCTCTTACCACCAGAGTGTTCTGCTGCACGTGTTGGGCCTGTACAGGTGGCTGTGAGGGGACAGAGGTGCATAGAGAATATATCTGGCTTGCTTTTCCAGGTGCCAGTTTTCACATCCAGGGGATTTCTTAAAAAAGACACACATTTGTAAATTACTTCCAAGAGAAACTTATTTTAACACTTTGGTTTCATACATTTGTTTCTCAGTGCTGTCCAACATACTGTTGTTTTCTTAAACATGTCTCTCTAGGCTTTGTCCTCTATGGATGATCCAAGATTTAAGACAGCAGCTTTGGGGTTATATTCTTTCATTATCTTGTGCTTTTGAAGCAATTTATCCTTTTCTTTCACTCACTGTGTGTCTGTCTTCAATCACTTGGTGATTGTGTAACAGTAGAGGAACTGGCACAAGAGGCTGCTGCAGGTGCAGCACTGGGAAGCCAAACTGCACACATTCCAAGGCTGTCTTAAAAATTGAGACATCCCTTTGGATCCCTTATCTCTGGGAAGCTGAACTGTTCTGTAAGTTCAGTGTAGAAGAAAGTTCTTGTCAGTTGTTGAACCTGTCCCGATCAGAGCCCAGCCTGAGCCTCCCATGCTGAGCAGCAAGAAGCAGTTTTGGTTTAGCAACTCCCTCAAGGCTTTCAGCCCCTGCCTGGTAACACTTCTCTCCCAGCCTTTCACATTCTCACCAAATCTCTCTCTTTTTCTGTTGCAGTTTTGGACACAGACGATCAAACTGGTGAGTGAGATCCTTAATCACGGAGTTCTTTATTGGGTAAAACCCTCCAAGATCCTGCCAAGGCCACCCCTAAACCATGTCCCCAAATGCCACATCTACATGGCTTTTAACCTCCCCCCCCGGGTTGTTTATGCCACCACTGCCCTGAGCAGCCTGTTCCAGAGCTTGACAACCCTTTTGAAAATGGGTATCAGGAAAAATTCCTATGTAACCCTCCCTGGCACAACTTGAGGTCATTTCCTCTTGTGCTGTTACTTGGGAAGAGAGACCCGTGTTGCTTCATTTGCCTCATCGCTGTGAATCTCAGTGGTGTTTGTTTCCATCTCACAGAAATCACTGTGCAAAAGCTAAAACTGCTCCTTGCCAGCTGATGCAGCAGCCACGAGGGGAATTCCTTTGCAGACCTTGTCCCTTAGGGAATCCCTTTGGCAGAGCCAACTGGGATTGCACCCGCCCCCTTTGCCTGACCCATCCTTGCTGTGGTGTCCCCTCAGGTGGTGCTGGGCCCCCCAGCACCGAGGACAACCTGTGCAGGATCTGTATGGACGCTGCCATCGACTGCGTGCTGCTGGAGTGCGGGCACATGGTGACGTGCACCAAGTGCGGGAAGCGCATGAGCGAGTGTCCCATCTGCCGCCAGTACGTGATCAGGGCCGTGCACGTCTTCAGGACATAAAGGTGGCTCTGGGGTCAGGGCTGCTGTGCCTTAAAGCCTCAGTGCTCTTAGGGAAAGGGCCAACATCCCTGCCAGTAGTTAACCTTGGAGATTAGCGTGGACCCCCTGCAAGGGAGGGAAGGAGGAAGCCTGGGGAAAGCTGCTCTGCTCAAGCCATGCCCGACTCTGCTCATCCCACCATCGTGCTTTACACCACAGTGCCTGGACTCCCTGGAGCTCATTGCCAGCAATCATTAACCACCTCCATCCTAGGATAATTTGAGGACAGATGGATGCCCAGCTTTCCACCAGGAAGATCAGCTGCAGAGGCTTTGTATTTTCCTCTGAATAATAAAGTGAACTGGGGTCTCAAAAAGTGTCCTTTGTTTTGCTGCTCAGGCTATGCCCAGCAACAACTAGGTTTTTGAAGATTAAAGTGTGCTTGTTAATTTTACTTTTATTTTTAATTTAATGTAAAATTGTTAGCTTGCAAGACAGGCAGACCACCCCTGCTTTCCCGAATTCCACCCTAGTGCAATTGTGGAAAATGTGTAATTTTATATCAAGGTTGTCTTTGTATTATTTGAAAACTGTTGGGGAGGGAGGCTGGGAAGGCTCAGCCTTGCCCTGTGTGCTGGGTTCTTGTTTCTGTGCCAGAGGGAGGTTTCTGGTTTGATTTTGTCGACTTTGACTTTACAGCACATGCCAGAGGTGGGGCTCAAACTGAGCAGCCCTCATTTGCTGAGGGAGTTACAAATCCAAGGCTTGAGTTTTCCTCAGGGTTCAGTGAGGAAATCACAGAGCTGCAGAGCAGTGAGGACTCCACTCCAACACAATCATGTTTAATTTAAGTACAGGTGAGTTTTTCTTTTTTCAGAAGGGAATCATGGAAGAAAGGCTTTGTCTCCCTTGGATCCATGAGCAATCCACACTGCAGATCAGCTTCCCCCCCCCTCCCCAGGGCTCGGTTCTACAGTTGTCACCTTCCACTGCTCATCAAGAGCAATTTTGTCCTTTCTGCTGCTGAGGGTGGGGAGAGGGGCTGTGGCCCGATCCCTGACAGCTCTCCTGGGCCGTGTTCAGCTGGAAGACGCTTGCTGGAGAAGAGTCCTGCTGGAGAAGCCTGGCAGTTCTTGCTGGAGGTGATTGTAACTGGCGTTTTCCTCAGTGGCCTGCAAGCATCCGGGGCACCTGGGCTGCTCCACAGCCAGGCCTCAGCACCCTGCTGCCCTCAGGGGCCATCCCCGTGGGCCTGTGCTCACCCCAGGGCAGCGTGAGCCCTGTGCAGAGCTTTCCTGGCTGCTTTGGGGACAGGGATGGCTCCGTGTTCCAGCCTGGCTGCCAGCAGGGAACAGCACAGACCCAGAGGGGCCCTGCGGAGTCCCCTCACAGCTCCTGAGGCTCTGCAGGGACAGCACCAAAGCTCCTGGGCAGTGGAGTGACGGCAGCGGCACATTTACCTTGTGCGCTCTGAGCAGGGACAGTGCTCAGCTGCAGGGAGTGCAGGGGCTTTGCCCCGGGGGCTGCAGCCAAAACAGCTCCTCAGATGACAAATCCATGGCTCAGGAAGGCCGGAGAGCCATGGATTTCTCACTGAGGTGGTCTCAGAACTCCACAAAACTGCAGCAGCTCACTGAACTCAGCATTCTGAGTTCTCCCTCTGTCCCAGGTCAGGCTGTTCTTTCATCTCTGACTTAAGGTTGAGCACATCCAGCATGAGAACAAACTGAACAAGTCAGTGCATGATGACAGAAAAAAGGGCAGGTAAGAAGTGACTCTCCTTGCTCTGGAGAGGGCACAGGGAATACAAAAAGTGCTGAACAGCCTCATTTGGGAAATTCACTGTGAAAATTCGTGTTGTCATATTTTTCAATAAACTCAGGGCTGGGGGAATTGAGCAGGAAGAAGAAGATTCCCCTATGGATAGGTGTGCTTTTCCTTGTAGAGGGTAGGCTTACTTTCTACAGCAGATAAATCAAGCTGCAGATCAATGCCTGAAATTTTAGGGATGAGAAGATCCACCCACCCTGTGACTCCAAAATGTGCTTTTTGAAGGGAGGACTCTTCTTGTTTCCCTTGTAGAAACAGATTCTCTACTTATGGATACGAGTGAGTTGTTTTTAAAGGAAAATCAAAACCTGGAGGAAACTGATTAATGATCCAAAGGAATATATTGTTCTGAACTAATAAAGTAAATGGAAATATTTATGTGCTTTATGTACACTGTACATTGTTTAAAGATTTTAAAAGTTAATATTCTACTTGAAAGGGCATGTTATTCACTATTAAATCCTCTGGTACTATGACAGTTAAACTTACTAGTTTTGGTACAGAAGTTTGGTTTATAATTTTATAATAAAGTTGAAATGTGATTTAGTTAACTTTGTTTCTGACTGTTACAAGCAGAGATCCTACAGCTACTGCTGAACCTCAGCCAGAAATTGGGATCCCAGGTCCTTAAATGTTGTTAGTGGAGGTGGAGGGGCAAAAAATTTACCTGACAACACAAATGACCTTGGCACCACAGCCAAGAGTCCCATGGAGCTGCTGGTGTGTTTTCCTGAACAGGAAGAGAAGAACCTTTGGAAAGTAAGTCCTGACAGCAAAGGAGAAGCTGCTTCAGTTTTATTTCTTTCTCTATAAAAATACCCAAACTTTAAAAACCCAAGGAGACTAAACCAGCACCTGGATAAGGGTGGTGGTCCACAGTACGGGCAGGACAATGGGATTCAGCAGTTCAGAGAACTTTTGTAATTCATTCCCCGGGGTTTGCTCTGGATCTCTGTAGCTACTCCTGAGGGCACTTCCCTTCTACCCACACCTCCGTGGAGGAACCTCCCCGTTCCTTCCACCTCCCCATTCCCAGCTGTGCTGCGCCAGCAGCGCCCCTGTGCTAGCAGGGGGCCACCAGCCTGCGCTTGCGGATGCACTCCCAGATCCACCTGGGGCTCACCCTCTGTGCCCCGGGGTTGTCCCCGATGTCCCCAATCACGTGGGTGGCCGAGGCCGTGTCGAACTCCTCCACCAGGTCCCCGTCGAAGGCGATGAAGTAACGGCGGATCCGGGCAAAGTCCTTCACCGAGGGCGCCAGGTACAGCCTGACGCCCGTGAAAATGTCCAGCAGGGGCTGCTGAGGGGGAAGGGGAAACAGAGCCTGGGCAAAACGTTCCTTGGCATGGAAGTGAACAGACAACAACTGCTCTGTACAACAACTCCCCTGTACCTTTTTTCCGTTGTCCTCCATCTCGGATGCTTTTCTCTTCTCCCCTCGTTTCTCCTCGGATTTCTGAGGGGATCCAGTGACTCCTTTGCTCTCTAAAAACAAAAGTTTGGTTCGTGCACGTGCTCTGTCCAGATCCTGGTTGTGTATTAAAGAGCAGAAGGGAAAAGTCTCCTCCCCTCTTTCTGGGAAATCCATGAATTGCTGTCACTAGTGAGACACATTTCTCTACTGGCAATGGTGTGGCTGCCGCTGCCACCTGCCCTCCCATGCTGCCACCACCGTGTCCTCTGTGAAACTGCTCAGCAATCTGCTTCACGTTCCAGCTCCGTTCACCTGGAAATCACCTCCAGCCACGTGTCCCTTTATACACAGGAATTCCATCCAAATCAAATTTAACACTGGCTCATGGCCAACAATCTCACACCAAAGGCTGTGACCTGCAGAAATGGGAGCAGGGAACTCCAACATGAACAGCACCATCAGAGCTGTTTCCATCCATCTTTCCCCAGTCCCAGGACATCCCAGAGCTGTGCCTACTCCATTCATCCTGGGCCAAACCAAGGATCTGAACAGCTTTGCCCATTATCCCTGAGATCCACGTGAAAGGTGGGATCAGCAAGAAGGCAAAGACCCAGAGCCAGGCTGCCCCAAGCACAGGGGACACAGCCCAAGGCTCCTTCCTGAAAGCACCATCATCTTACCTTCTGCCTTCTGGGCTTTTGCAGGAGACTTGCTTGGGGGACTCTTAATACTGCTGTGAGGTGTGGAGGACCTGGAATTCCCGTCATTCTCTCCACTGCTGCCAGCCGTGGACTCATCTTCCTCCCCAGCCGTAACATTGAAATCAGCCTTCTCCTTGGAGAGCTGGTACAGCTCCTGCCAGAGGAAACAGAGCACTGATCATGTCTGACACTGACACGAGCTGTGGTGCAGAGTCTGCTCTGCTTTTCTCCCCCCCGAAGTGTTTCCTCAAAAGCTTCCTCTCCCAGGACCTCTCTGCAGTCATTTTCCTGTCAGCTCTGTCCCAGCTCCCAGCATTCCACCCGTCTCCTGGCATTAAGGGAAGCCACATCCAACCGGCTACAGAGCCAGAGCCTGATTCACCAGAGGCTGAAGGATGAGCAGTGCCCAGGGCTCTCTGTGGGAAGGGCCCATCTGCAGAGAGGTTTGTTCCTCTCTCCTCCCCACGGGGATCCTGGCAGGCCCTGGGGGCTGCATCACTCCTTTTTCCATGGACAAGCAGCCCTGGCAGCTGCTGCCAGCCCCGAACTGCAGCAGCTCCCCTGAGCAGAGCTCCCCCAGTGCCAGGGCTGGCACCAGGCTCCTTCCCCCCAGCACAGGAGGGTGAGGAGGGGTGGCCGCAGCCCCGGGGCCCTGGCTGGTGCCACTTGGCCTCTTTGCCCCACGGGCACTTCCCAAATGCCTCTCCCAGTCTCAGCAACTGATGGGAAACTGAGTGAGCATGGAGAGAATAAAGGTCTGCCCAGGGAGGTGGCGGAGTCACCGTCCCTGGAGGTGTTTAACAAAGCCTGGAGGTGGCACTCAGGGCCATGGTTTAGTTGATGAGGAGGTGTTAGGTCACAGGCTGGACTCTCTCAAAGGTCCTTTCCAACCAAGTCCATTCTGTGAATGTGTGGTCACCTCTGAGGGAGGCAATTCCTCACCCTGTCCCAAGAGCTGATGGAACCAAGAGCCAGCAGAGACCTCTCTGCCCGGGCACCACAACACAACAGCTCAGGGGACTGACAGGCCTCCCCAGCAGAGCAATCCAGGCCGAGCCTGGCATGAAGGGAGAATGGCAGGTGCCACCAGAGGCAGCAGGAGCTGTGATCTGTCTCTGTGAGGCCCAGCCTGGCCCCATGCTGCCCACCTTGAGCTGCTGCAGGTTGGTGGCAGTCTGCCAGTCCTTGTCGTCGCGGATGCGGGTGCAGCGCGGGAAGCGGATGGAGATCCCGTCGGCCGTGTGCGCCTCGGCCTTGGAGAACTCGGCCCCCGTGATCTCCCACACCGGGGCTTTCTGCACACACAGGGAGGGACACACGTCACATCCCTGTGCTCTCTCAGCAGCCAGCTCCAAGTGTCTCACCCACACTCGCTCTCCACCCCAGCACACTCCCATTTGCACGGACTGACCTTCCTGCTCACCCTCGTTAGAAAAAGCTACTTTTTCACTGAGCCAGAGATCCTTCACTAACACAAAAGGCCAATTTCCAAGTAACACCTTCTCCTTCAGGCATACAGAGCATACTGACACATTCCCTACAATATCAGCAACTTTGGGGTTGCAGCTGTGTTTCAACCCTTTTAAATCATTTTTCTCATATCTCAAATTTAAAGTAAGCTCACTTCTGGAAGGGATTTAATGCACAAGAATATTTCCCAAAACTGCTGCAGGTGTGATTTCTTCATGAAGCTCTTAGCCTCAAATGCACCTGCAAGATTGAGAGATAAAAACTTGTGCTTAATTTCCCATTCCAAGTATGAAGATTCATTTCGTAACAGAGACAACTTCTAAGTTGTCCTTGTAAAGGATTTATAGAAGATTGCAGAATGAGGGCTGGGAAATGTTAAATGGTTACGAGAGCACTTACCTTTGGATCTGGGACAATGAAATCTGGGTAGTAGATTTTGTTAATTTTTAGCCACCTTGGAATTTTACTAGGATCCTGTTAATTAAAAGCACAATTAAAATCACTGACACTTATCATCATATATAAACCTAATTCTACAATAGAAGCTGCCGAAACACAACCTAGAAGTAGATCAGCATTGAGATATTACATTGCCTTTGCACGGGTGAAACTTGCACTGATCTGCAGCAGTTTCTCCCATCTAGAAAATCACCAATATTGCCTGAAACACAGCCCTCAATCCCTGTCATTCTGTGTGTGAAACAACAACAGTTGTTCCAACTGTGATTCATATAAAACTATGTTTAAGAATCTACAACCTTGCAAATGGCCTTTAGGATGTCAAAGTAATATTAAAATTCAGCTGTTTGTTTGTGCAGCCTTGAAAAGCAAGATTAGTCACTCACAGAAATTTTAACTCCAGCCCCAGCTAATGGAGCCACCAGAGCCTGACCCAGCACTTCCCTCCCACAGCCCCATCTAGTGACTGCCTTTGCCAATCACAACGTGCCCAAACATCCAGATAAAAAATTGGTATCTTCCCTACAAAACTTTGTCCTAGCAGGAAACAGATGGTGCCTGGCTTCCCACTCAGTGTCTGGGAACAGATCCCAGGCAGTGCCTCCTCCAGGAGCTGGCTGCTCTCACTTGTGTCAAGCAGCTGATGTGCTCTAACTCTGGTTCGTTCCAGCAGGAATGAATTCCTGCAGTGCAGCAGGGCCTCGAGGGCAGCTGAGCCCTTTGCTGAGCATGCCCTGGCTCCCCTCTCTCACCTTGCTGATCTTCACCATGTCCAGCTCCGTCTGCAGACGTGCCAGGGTGGCGTCGTCGTGGCCACCAGAGCACTTGGTCACCGTGCACCACTTCTCACTCTTGGGGTCGTAGCAGCCCATGAGGAAGATGGACATCATCCCACCTGCACAGGGACAGCGGCCTTCACCTCTCCCACAGGACAAGCCACAGCTTTTCACAGCCAAAACCCTTTCCCATCTTTGGGAGTCACAGGGGCCTGGGCTTGTGGTGGTTGCAGGGCCACTCACAAGGCCGAACGGAGCCCCAGCAGCCCAACCCAACACCTGCAGCTCTGCTGTGCCAACCAAGCCACAGCAAACCCCCAGCAAGGACAGGATGGGCTGCAGCAGGTAACCACTGCTCCAGCCACTCTCATTCTGGAGGCCTGGAACAGGAAAAGCTTGGGAGCTCCTTGGACAGAGAGATGTGCGACTTCAGCCAACCCCAGACCCACCTTTACTGCCTTGTCCATAGAAAGCCCCCAGCACCACCAGGTCAGCTGTGTCAGCCATCGCCCCCTCGTTGAGATAATCCTTCTTCACCTTCAGCCAGTGGCGTTTCCCTGGCTCATAGTTACCCTGTGCAAAGGAAGGCAGAGCCCCCTCAGAGACAGCCCCTGGTGGGCAGCAGCTCCTCAGACAGCCCCGGCCTCTACCCAGCTCAGCAGCTCCTGAGCAGGAGGAGCACCTTGGACTGGATGTCAGCACCGAGAAGCACCCAGAGATGTTTCCACAATGCTCAGTGTGTGATTGTGTCTCAGAGCTGACTCTCTTGTCATGCCCCAGTTCCCAGCTTACACCAGTGCAGGGTGAATGGAACTTGCCTTTAGATCTTTCAGCACCAGCCCCTCCAGCCCCTCCCGGATGACTCGGGTGATCATGTCTGCCAGGTCTGAAGCTTTCTGCAAAGGAGAGGGATCATCGTTAGTCCAGGACTGTGAGAAGGGCTGAGGTCTTCAGCCTTTTCATTTGGAGCTAAACCCAAAGCACCTGCAGAGGGAGGAATAGGTAATTTTGTAGTACTTTCCCATGGAGAATCCTGAACGCGTTCTCTTTGCTGCACATGCAGTGACAGAGCTGGGAATATGTCCCCAGAAGAGAAGGTTTGTCTGGTTAAAAAATACCCCTCAGAGATGTGGCTGCCCCACTGGCTGTGCCCCAGTATGGCCCATATCAGATCTGCTCAGCCAGCAGTGCCAGCTTCCTTCTCCATCCGACTGCCTGGGGACCTCTGAACCTCCTTCTGCCCAAAATGCCCAGGCATTCTCCACCACAGCCAAGGAGCCACAGAAATCAGTAGCAATGAGGAAAACAATGGGACATCAGGCTTGTGCATATCCAAAGGAAAACCCCAGTATGTTGCTGCCTAAATGCAGGTTTTAGCAGCCAGGATGTCTCAGGGCTGTGTGTTTGGGAAGTGGCCCAGTCTGGCTCCCTTCAACCACACTGCAGTCACAGCACAGACTGAGTGACAACAGATTTAACTCCTCCTAACAGGGTCACAGTGACAATGGCTACAAGATCAGTAACAAGCCAGAAAACCTGAGGTATGCAAGTTAAGATTATACTGAAGGGCTTGTGGCCAGGAAAAGATGGGAACACAACGCTGGCTCAAGCCTTGCACACAGAGCAGGAGAACCATTTTGCCAGGGTGAATTTGCAGAGTTAATCATAAAAAAAGAGTCAAGGGGTGGTGGAGCAGCAGGGTGAGGGCTGTGAGGGCACACTGGACTCACAGTGACGTGTTTCATCTCCGAGAACAGGATCCTGTTGGGGATCTCCACCATGTTGTCGTGCAGGAACTTGCGCCGCTCACACAGGGGCCTGGGGCAGGGCATGGAGAATGAAGGATGAGCAGCAATCCCAACAGGAACATTGAAAAAAGCTCTTTAAAGTCATTAAATTATTGATCTAGAGAGCTCCAGAGAGGACAACTAGTTCTTACTTTCCCCCAGGAAGAGATAAAATGGGAGTTCCAATGTTGGCAGTGTGTTTAGAGGACGTAAGACGAGCGGCTGAGATGCAGCTAATCCCAGAATTTTGGGGAGCAAGAGGAGCTCCACAGGGAAACTCCTTGGCACTTCAAGCTTCCTCCCGTGCTGCCCTGATTTCCCAGAGAGTGGCCAGTGTGACAGCCCAGCTGAACTGGTCTGTGTGCATTCATGGGCTTTTCCAGCCAGTTCATCCTGGGAAACCAGCCCTGTCACACACACCTGTCCATCAGGCTGATGTCATTGAAGTAGATGCAGTCAAACACAAACAGGCAAACGTTGGCATCCTGGAAAGCAGCTTTCTGAAATACAATTAACACAATTCTGCAGTCACAGCAAACAGCTTTAGCAACGTAATAAAAGGATAGGTTTTTTTATCTCTGTATTATTTTAGGTATGATAAGCTCACACCTCTTCTAAAAGAAGCATTCTGAGAATTAAGATTTACACTGAATGAGTCCAAGCACAAGCTAAGAAGATAAAAAATGTTCATTTCCTAGGAATGGGAAATAATGCTAAAAATATTAATGGCTTTGGGCTACGCAACATCTGTCACTACTGCTGAAAAAAACCCCACCACATTTCTACAGACAGCAGATTAATGGCTACTTTTAACTTAAGCACTTATAGTTTAATTTTCATTTTCCTGTCCTCCTCCTCACCCCCATTCAGTCTAGACACAGGCACTACATAACACTTACATGGAATAATCACTGCATCCCCGTGCTCTCCCAGGCTGCCATACATTGCTCAAGCCATGAGAAACAATGACAGAATTGCCAGATTTTCCAAAGATTTTTTTAGTGTTATTGTAATATTAATTTAAAATTAGTATTTTAATATTAATATCTTGGAGATGAAGTTCTATTAATGTCCTGGCAGTGATCAGGTTAATGTCAAATCTACTGTATTAGAGCAGTAGCTTTTCAATATCAGCCTTCTCAATAATCTTATTTTTTTCCCCAGATGCTCTAAGAAGCACCAGAGCTCTGAAATTATGCTGTGACAACAGACTGTGTTTAAGTCAGCAGAGTAACAGCCTCCAAACACAAAAAAGACATTTTTATTTAATCTTTTTTTACCTTGTGCACACCAAGAGTCCCAAAAGGAAGTGGCTTGCCAGTTTTATTGTCAATCAGGAGAACTTCTGAATCCAGGATCATACTTTGCCCACCAGGGAAAGCCTGGGGGATGAAATCCTTAAAATGGGCTACCTTGGGAAAAGGAAAAAAAACCAGAAGAAAAATAACTGGCTGAAGAGAGGGATTCACTCCAATGCAGGTGTTTTCTCCACAACTGTATGAGGCACATGTGGCACATCTGCACTTCTGATACCCAGAGCAGTCTACAAATAGAAAAATGAGGTTTTCATAACAGAACCAAGACACCCAACTGGCAGCAAGGCTCCCAAAAGGCAGTGCATAGAGAGGATTCTACAGCTGAAATTTAATTTCAAGCTCTTAATGTGCACCAGAATTAAATAATTACAGTTTCAAGCGTTGCTTTACCGCATTCTACACGTCTATACAAATTAGGAACAAGAGAAGGAATCCTCCTTGCCTGCAGAAGGAGGCTATTGGGAATGCAGTGGGGGAGCTAGCACAAGGGGGGAGGCAGTGCTTACTTTGTGGGGGAGCACAGGTTTGAGGCTCCTGCTGAAGTAGCTGAAGTGATCCCCGTTCTTGTGCACCTGCACGCGCTCGCCGTCGTACTTGATCTCGGCGTACATCCCGTTGGGACACTTCTTCATGGCATACTCGATGGACTTGCAGGCCTCAGCCTGGGGGACAGAGCATCCAAAACCCAGGGTGTTGGGATTTTAACTGAAATGGGACCTCTGAGAGATGTTTAAAGCATGATTTATCGCCCTCAGTTTCATGAAGGGTGAGAAGGCCTTCACCGCATACGCCAGGGGTTCGTGGTCAGTGGTCGTCAGTGGTCACAAGATCACAGGTTACAAGGTCTCTTAAAGGTTAATTAGCCAATAAACTACTGCCACAAAGAATGCTTTTACATTACTTTTCACTTCATTGGTGTTTTCACACCAATCCCTAACTGATTTGTCTTATAAGTCTCTGCCACAATGCAGACTCTCTTGACCAATCATCTAATGACACACAAACTTACAGTACAACACCTTAAAACTCCTTATTACCTTCATAACTACTTCTGCATCTTAACTTTTAAACCTTAAAACTTTCCACTACCTAGCTTAATATGTCTCTGCTTAAACTACTAACTCACATTCTTACTTATGGTCTCTAAATTTGGAAGCCTTTGCCAAGGTCTGAGGTTGAACCCTGGATTCTGTGCTGTATTTGACCCTGTATGCACAAGGTTCTGAGAATCCTCTGTGCTTTAATTTCCCACACTAGGTGATACATGGAAAATAAAGCTCATGAATGAACTACAGTGAATTCCCTTGTGGAGCTTTTTGTCCAGAGTAGCTGTTAGCAAGTCCAAGTTTTCCTTAATTATTCACTTACTTAGAACCATCTGCACATGGCCAGAAAATTAGAGCTATTCACTGCTTATCCCCTCCAAACCCTTTAAAATGTGCACTGTGCCTTCTGCAGGAGGTGTGCTCAGCCCAGAAGTAAACACTTAACCCTGCTTTGTTCACACAAAAAGCCAGACTTATTTGAATCTCTAATCCACTGGAAAAGCTTACACTATTTCCAGAGAAAGGATCAACTTCTGCAATGACAGCAAGAAAATAGAAAAGTCTGAGAGAAAGACTGAGAGCGAGGCAAGGTTTTAGCCTGGCAGTGGCACTGAGGGTGCAGGGTTCAATACACTGAGTATACTGAACATTTGGCGGTAGGAGATGCTTTTTAAACTGGCATTAAACAACACCGAGGCCTGCACAGGCACTCTGCTCCGTGCCTGGCTGCCAGGAGGGGCCCCAACCTACCAGCATGGGCTGCACCGGGGTCATGAGTGAGGCCTGCACACTCAGGGTCTTCTTCAGCCCCGGCACCTTCTCGGCCTCCTGCTGGTTCTGCAGCACCCGCTCCACCACGTCCTGCAGGTTCCGTGAGGCCTTGAACGCCTCGTAGGCGTTGGGATCCAGAGCGTCCAGCCTGCACGGAGAGAGGGGGACACGGATCAGTCTCAGGGCTGCTGCTGCTGCCTCAGGAAATTATCATTTCTGGGCTCCTGTCACTTACACGTGCTTTGCTCCAGCGTTCATTTTCAAGTCGTGCTTAATGAGCCTGATGATGCACTTCAGGTCGTTGCCCGTACACCTGGGGAAGAGAAGATTCAGCAAAGGTGTGAATGGAACAGCTTTCCAGCTGAGAAGAAGAAACTCATCCAGGTCTCTTTAAAAAATGGTGCTCCCCTTGCAGAAGGTCTAAACAAAACTCAGGACACCTCTTAACAGTGACACCTCAGAGACACAAGGGAATATCCAAAAGGTTTTCCAGAATCTTTATGCCAACATTAAGTCTGCCTCAGTGCTGATGTACCTTCCAAAATTTACTTAATTAATGCATCAGGAGTAACTGGTTGGGAAATCCTCAGCCCCAGATCAACACAAACCCAGCTAGACCAAGAATCTTTGTCTTAATTACTTGAATGCTTTCCCCAACATACTTAAGAACAGCAACTTAATTAACAGTTAAACACCATTAGAGTATTATTGCAAATCAAATTTTGATTGAAGTGTGCTGACAGGCAGGGACAAAGTTCTCTGGCATGAACAAGAGCCATAGATTTTCTCCCTTGCTGTCAAGATATCTCAATCACACCACTAACAGCAGCTCACAGATGTTAATTAAGCTCAGTTTCAGCGGCTCATGATTAATTTTTCACCTTCTCCAGCTTGTAGAGAACCATTCCAGTGTCTGTGCAAACCTTCAGAGGCTGATTCCTTCCCTCACCTGCGACTGATCTGCTGCAGGACACTCTGCTGGTCATCCTCCTTGGTGAGCTTGGACAGCTGGATGAGGAATTCATCGACCTCCTGGATGGTCAGGAGGCTCTTGGCTGCTGGAGGACACGTCTTGCTCTGCTCGAAGAAGATCCGGATGGTCTCGGAAACATCTCCCTGTCTCCAGAAACAAAATCAGGGGGTGGATGAGAGAATGGGGCTGCCACTGGGGATTCTGCGTGGTTCCAGTGAGGATAAAGGATAGCAGTGATGCTGGGATTGCATTAAATCAGAATCAAACACTTAAGGAAGCTGCCACGACACATAAAGCTGCTCAGCTGTTTAATTTGCCAAGAAAGGTAATAAGGAGTACCAGCATCATCTCATGGCTCTATTTTCCACTGCTGCAGCAGCACAGACCCTTTATTTCCTCAGGAAGAATCCACTTGTAAATCCAGGGATGTGGGACAGGCTAGTGATGTCACTAGAAGGCAGCACACAGCAAGGCAATGAGCAGAGATGAAAGAATTACCTTTATCATCTAATTCACCCCTTTTCTGCACCTTGCAGTGAGTCAGAGGGTGCAGAGTCAATCACCCGCTCCTGTGCACAGGGACTGGGTGCACAACTGAGCACTTGCAACTGTAGCAGCTTAATTGTATCAACCAACTGCAGCTGCCAGTGACAGGTCTGTTAATTGAATCCCAGGTTTTGATATGCGATGGTACAAAAAGAGCAATATAAATCAGTTCTGTAGGAATGTGCCAGACAAAGGAGTTCAGACAAACAGCTGCAGCCCAGCTTGCCTAGAAAATTTCAGTCTTGCTTTCTAAAGCTTTGCCAGGTGAATTCTTATCCTGCTTTCTGTTCAAACATGATTGTCTACGGGTTCCAGATGGCAGAAAATGCTATGAAAACTGCTAAAGCCAAGGAAAACCAAAATAAATCACCAGCTCCCATTCTAACAGTCAAGCTAAGGAGTGAAAATCCTAAACCATTACAGAATTTCCACAAGCAAAGGGCTGAACAGAAGAAATTAAGAGAGCTGCTGTCCGCACTCACCTGCTCCAGGTCCCGGACCATTTCTTCCTGGTTGCAGTTAAAAATCCTGCTGAACAGCTTTACAATCTGCTTATCATTCAAGTTGTAAACTATTTTAATGACACCTGGTAACAGCAACTTAATGGTCAGGTATACATCACCATGAAAACCATCTGGAAAAGAAAAAAAAGGCAGCACATTATAACTGTGAGGACTTATTTTCATGTCCAGGCTCCGGTTAGTTGTGTCCATTTATCCCTGGGGATAAAATCCACAGTTGGGGCTTGGAATTCTTAGGGGAAATAGCCACAATTTGCCTCTAAATCTGATCTCAGCACTAAATTTGGCACCTACAACAATGAGCGAGATATTTTTTGTCTGAATTTGCTATTTAAAGAGTTCACTTTTCAACGCAGAATCAGTTCAGAAATCACCACAGCACAAAGCTGGGACCACCCAACGATCAGATTTTAATTTCACTTTTTTTTTTTTTTGAGATCAGACCTTGAAGCTGACTCTGAGAGGGCTGAGAATTGCAAAGCTGGAGCCATACCTCCTGCAGATCCCTTCCTGAGGAAGTCCTGGATGATCTGAGTTTTCACATTGTAGCTTGGTTTTTCAGCCACCATGGCGCAGAGCTTGCGGAATTCCCGCAGCAGGCAGTCCTTGTGCTTGGGGTCACACCTGGCTGCAGACAGGCTGGCCTTGTGGGCAGAGTTTGCAGGGGCATCCTCTGAATTCTTGGGCTTGGCTGCATCAAACACACATCACAAGTTGCCTTTTTTTTTTAACAACACATTGCAAATGTTGAAGTTGCCTCTGCCTGGGAAGCTGGGAACAATCCCAGTGTGCTGGCAAAGCTTTGGAGCTAAAATTTATGACTTTTATAAAAGCCTTGTGACTATTTTCACCCTTCACATTACACCAGAATTTCCTAGATCTTAATTCTTCCCAGAAAAATATGGTGAAAATGAATTTCTCCTTCCAGATACCTGTTTTATTAATTTTTTTCTACTTTACAGGCTTTTACCCTTCCCAGCAAGAAGTTTTCCTTTCCATGAACACAACTTAGAAGCCCTCAGCAGTTTTTTCCAGGTTTTGAGCTCCACATGGGATAGTTTTAGCCTACACCTTAAGTCTGACTGGAATGAGCCAATGGATGCAGGGAGATGGAGTCAGCCTGACAATGTGGGTCATGGCAGAACCTTTGTTTCCTTGGGAAAACTGGAAATCCAAACATCTTTCAAGACGTTCTTTCAAGACTGACAGCCTAAGAAAGCACTGACAGCTTCTGACAAATAACCCTAAATCATCTATACGTAAAAACCTACTGATCTGGGCCAAGCTAAAACACCCCTTGGTGGTGAGATTAAAAGAAATTGATTTCCCAGAACCAATTTCTTAATTCTTACCAGAGAATCCAGAGAATTTCTTTGGCGGATCTTTTGTGGTCAGCTGTCCCGTGGCAGTGAGTTTTGCCTGCACTATCACCTTTTTCTTCGGGGTACCTCCAGTCTTGGAATTGGCTTCTGGAAAGCAGAAAGGTTCAAAGAGGCAGTCAGGAACAATCTCACACATCCCTCACCATATCATGTAGCTTACAAAGCAAAAAGCCTTAAAAGAAATGGGAATTGGAGAAGAAAAAAACTCGGGATTTTTTCAGATAACAAAAGTTAGAAGAATACCTACTTTATTAAAGATCACAAAAAAAAGGTGGAAATGGAAAATAACTGATGCTTCCTCATGGGTTTTATTTGCCCATGAATTAAATCACCTAGGCCTTGTCCCCAATCAGCTGTGACAAATGAATCAAGGAGTGTCAGTATAGAAGTGACCATTTCTTCCCTTTCCTACGGGGCTGAGAAGCACCACACACTTTGTCCCGAAGCCACACAAACAAACCCACGAGGATTTCATGGCAAAGACACAGCTGGGTGACAGCCTCTGGCATGACTTGAAAGTAAGGAGAAAAGTGACCCCGGCTCATGCCTCACCTGCGATGTACTTGTTGATTGTTTCTTTCTCCTCATCCTGCAGCTCTTCCCACCCCTCCAAGTCTGTGATGTCTTCAATTTTCTTGGTGGTGGCCCGGGCCTTGTCCAGCTTCTCAAAGATGCACTTGACATGGTACCACTCCTTCATGTCCCCTCCGGACTCGGTGAAAGGATTGGGAACGATCTTCCCAATGCGCACCATCCCCTTCACGATCTTCTCCTTGCACTTCTTGCAGCCCGCGGTGCCTCTCTTGGCATAGTCCACACAGTACCGCTGCTCTGCCATGTCCCCGGCAGCCGCGCAGGCCGAGCGCAGCCAGCTGCCCAAAAGCGGGGAGAGAGGGAAAGCGCCGGCAGCACGGCGCTGGTCTGGGGACGGCGCGGAGACGGGCCGGGGCAGCAGCTGCCACCAGCAGCCGGGGCTGGCTCCGGCAGAGCAGGAGAGCGGCCTGGGCACGGGGAGCTGCGGGCGAGGGCAGAGCAGCGCTGTGCCCCTGCCGAGAGCGCGGGCGGCGTGTGACAGCGTCCTGCCGCCCGTGGGCATCCAGTCCGCGCTGACGGTGCTGCGGGCGACAGAGGGGACACTGAGCACCCGCAGCGGCCCCGGGCCTCAGCCCCCGGCCCGGCACGGGCTCCGCAGCGGCGTCCATCGCCCCACACCCCGACCCCTCACAGCCCCCTCCTCGCCCCCAGCCCCTCTCCCCTCACGCCCCAGCCTCGCCTCGAGGCCGCTTTCCCGCCATGCCTACCCCGGCCCAACCACCGGCTCCCGCCGCCGCCGCCGCCGCCGCAGACCCCGGGCCGCCCCTCCGCCGCTCACCGAGTTCCTCACGGTGCCGCCATCCCGCCCCCGGCTCCGTCCGGACCCCCGGGACCTCCCCAGCCGCTCCGGCCGGGGTCGCCGCCTCCGCTACCGCCGGGACACGAGCGCACCCGCCCGGCTTCCGTAGAATCGCGCGCGCGCGCGCCACACCGGCCCCGCCTATTCCGGCGGTGAAGGGGCGGGTACGAACAGGCCACGCCCCTCCCGCCCGTTTAGCCACGCCCCCGGCACGCGCCCGTGGGCGTTTTCCCGCCTCGGGCGCGGCTGAGGCGGCAGTGGGACAGCTCCCGGGGCTGGGACTGTCCGTGCGCCGGGACCGGGACCGGGACCGGGACCGGGACCGGGACCAGAGGTGGCACCGTGTCCTCGCCCTGGGACAATGGAGAGTTCCCCCTCCGTGAGGCGCTGGAGGGTTTGTGCCCTGCGGTAGAGGCGCTGGAGGGTTTGTGCCCTGCGGTAGCGCCTGCTCTGTACCCTGAGGCAATGGTGGTGCTGCACCTGAGGCAATAGAGGGTCTCTGCCCTCAGGCGGTGCCAGGTCCCTGCCCTGAGGTGATGCTTGGTCCCCACCACACGGGTGACTCCACTGCAGCTCTGTGTGTCCCTCCCTGAGGGGATGATGCATTCCCGACTGCCCAAAGCTGCTTTTCCAGAGCACTACAGCAAGCTGGGGCAGGTGTGAGGGGATGCCCCGTTCCTGACTGCACCACACTGGCTCACCAAGAGGGCTGTGCTGCGTTAAGATAGCTTTGAGGTGCTGTTGGATCACCTGAAATGGTCTCTCCAAGCGTTCTAACACCGTGTTTGTGCACTGAGTCACTCCCTTATCCCCAGCCTCATGAGGGAGGAACAACCCTTCAAGAGTTCTGTGCCATGTTGGTGCAGGTTTGAGATGCTGCCGTGTCACCTGGGCCCTCAATACCTGCACAGGCCTGAAGTGCTGCCCAAAAATCTCCTGAAACTGTCCCTCACACTGTGTTTGTGTGGGTCTGAGGTGCTGCTGTGTCACCCCAGGCTCCTGAGAACAGCCCTTCATCCCAGCCCAGGTGAACACACACCTGCAGTCCAGCTGCTGGCTCTCTGCTGGTGGCAGCCACCCCTGTTCCTCTGACGGAAGCGCTGTTGTGCTGTGCCAGGAGGCTGCTGAGGAGGCTGGAATGGATGCAGAACACAGCTCCACTGGATTCCTGCCTTCATCCGTGGGAAGGATGCTGTGTGGGTTGACATGGCCAAGTCTCTGACCTGCTTTGCTGTACCTCAAAGGCAGAATATGAGACAGAAGGTACAGAATTTGCTTCCCCAGCCACATATCTGTCTTTTTGCTGGCCTCCAGCTGGTTGCAAAGTAAGCTACAGGCAGTCTTCATCTTCTTCCCAGCACATGAAACAAACCACACTGTTTGGAGCTGGGAGTGTAACAGCTGTGCCTGGTCACAAAATTGGGATGAAGTCTGACAGAGGCATTTCAGATCACTGGATCTGGCTGTGAACAGAGCCTGCATTCACTTGCAATATTTCACATTGCAGTATTTGCTCTCAGACAATGCATTCAATCCATGATCTCGGGATGGAAATGCACCTTCCTGTCCCTCATGGCCCAGAAGTGGAGGAAACCCCAAAACCAAAGAGAGAAACAAGCTCCCCCAATCAAAGCCAACTGGGAACTTTGAGTCACAGAAGAGGAATTGCAGAAGGATTCAGAGAGGTCTTCCTGCTATGGACTTTAGGTGGAAGGCACCCAGACCACCACTACACTCCAGATTTTTGGGTGAGTGCATTCTCTTCCAAGACCATGCATTTGGCAGACTCGGATTAAAGTTTTAATGTGTGAGTATAATGTGATTTGATTTTTAGCAGTTCAGACTGCTTTGAGAAACGATTTACAGAACCAGCAGTGACTGGATGCACCAGTTTGTAAGAATACTGGGATTTTAGAGGGGAAGAAAACAAACCCCAGGTAAAGATGAGGTGTTCAGATGCTGTGATGTGAAGATGTGCTGAGCTCAGAGAGAGCTGGCTGGGAGCACAGAGTTCATGGCACCACGGTGAGATCTCCCACTCACTGTGAGCCTGGTAAAAGAGATGGAAAGGCAAGGGCTGACACTGCAGCACATCATTATCAGCTTTAAATAAGGCAGCTGAGCAACCTGGCAGTGGTGGGATCTGCTTCCCTAACTCTGTCTAAAAGTCAGCTAAATGAGCTAAACTAGGCAGAGCCTTCAGTCAGTAGAGAGACGTTTCCGAGGCCTCAGCGAGGGTGAGATGAATTGCTCCTGGCTCTTTTCAGCCTGGAGGGAGTTTGGGTGGCAGCAGGGACAGGTGAGGGGAGGAGGAGGAGGCTGCCCCTCTGCAGAGTGGTGCAGGGACTGGAGATTGATCACCCGGCAGTGAGAGATGCAGCGAGCACAGGCAGGTGGCAGAAGGCTGCCACGAGAAACTGGGAGTTTTAGATAAATTTCCTCTCTCTGAGAAACACACACTACTGCTGTTTGGTTGTTTTGGAGAGGCCTGGGAGCAACAGCAGCAAAGCTGGTGCACTCTTAATGCCAGCTCTCCTCCTCTTGAGCAGTAGATGAAGACTCTGCAGCCTGGAGCATTAATTTTGCTGATTTTCTACTGTGGCTCCAAAGGAATTGCTGGAAAGTTGAAACTTGCTTCTTCAAAGAATGACAGGATGATCTGGGTTAGAAAGGACCTTAAAGCTCACCTTGTTCCACCCCTGCCATGGGCAGGGACACCTTCCACTGTCCCAGGTTGCTCCAAGCCCCATCCAACCCAGCCGGGAATGCTTCCAGGGATGGGACAGCCACAGCTTCTCTGGGCACCCTGTGCCAGGGCCTCCCCACCCTCCCAGGGAACAATTCCTTCCCAATATCTAATGTAAATCTACCCTCTTTCATTTGATCTTGTCATCTTTTTTTTTGTGGCTAACAGCTCTGACATGGCAGTAAGAAGTGATAAGAAAGTTTCTTGCGGCCCATCAGGCCCTGATTTTTGGTCACTGCTCCTAAATGTTCCCTGCAAGCACTTTCTTCCCCTGAAATTGCAATGTGCATCCACCATTCTTATTGTGAGTGGGAAGGTTTGTGTGCAAGGGGAATAATTAAAATTACTTTGGGTTTGAGAGTCTTATTGGAATAAACTCCTCCAGTTCTCCCTTTGGCTGGATGTACCTTCAAACAGCTGTGAGCAGAACAGTATATCCAGTGAATAAACCCACAAAACCACAGGACACTGAGTTCACTGAGAGAAAACCAGGAGACAAATCCATGCTGCTTTGCAAAGGATCAGGGAGAAATCACTGCTGGAGTCTCCCCTGGTAGCAAATACTGGAATTGCTGAGCAGAGCTTCTTTACATAATGTGCTCTCTATGTAAAAAGGCAGCAGTGACAGAGCAGTAGAGAGGCCCCAGGAAATCAGAACTCTGGTTTAAGTAGTTTATTCCACTAATACCAGGAAGATAATACCCAAAAAGTCAGATTCAAATGTTTAAGTCTGTCCTTGCTTAAGCCAAGTGGGCATCAAGAGTTCTGTCAGGAGTTAAGATATATATGAAAGGAAAATAATGGTCACAAGTTTTGCTTTTAGGAATTTTTTCCTCAGTGTTAAGAAGCAAAAAAATCATTTTAGCTTCATCTTAAACTAGGGTTGAAAATAGTCCATATAAAAAGGTTCACCTTGTCCACATCTTCTAGGGATATCTTAAATTAATGGAGTTTGAACTAAAATTAAAGTTTCCTTGCAAGCCTTCTGTCAGAGTTATATTCCACTGAATCCAATCTTCTTGGTATTGAGAAAATGTCTGGAATCTCACTAAAATCAAATAAAAGGAGGGAGATATTTAGAATTTTAATAACCCCAATGAACAAATATATCTCCCTCTCTGGCTGCTAAAGAAGATACTGAATCTGTACATGTGGTTTATTAAAATACAAGCGATAAGAGAAATGGGAAAGATTATAGGAAACAGACACATATACATGAAATACATTTGGCAAAAGGGAAGGCATGTCAGTTAAATGTCACATAAAATAGATTTGCAAAGCTCAGTATTAGTCACTTATTTGCATTTATGTTTGTTGGTAAGTCTGACTTTAGGGGGGGCTTGGGAAGGAAAAGCTCCATGGTCCAGTCTGAAGGGATTTGCAGTGGTTTTGGCCGGAGAAGTGGCTTGCAAGGCTTTCTCCTGCCTCGTGTGGGGCTGAAAAGTGGAAGCTGGGTATAACAGGAACAAAATCTCTTACAAGCCTCTTTCTGCTCCCTCAGTTTGGTGGGGAAAGGAGAGAATAGAACCTGTTGTCAGTTTAAAAAACAACTTTCTGTTCTTCGGTTCTCGTTTTCTTCTTAGTGTTTCCTGGAACAGTGAGAGGGACTGGATGTGATCGAAGGTGTAACACTGAAAATTTGAGGATATCTCAGAGGAACAGCTGTTCCTGCTGCAGGGCATGGGCCGGGTGTTCCCAAAGAGGTTCACCTTTCCTTCCCTCCTGTTCCCTTCTCCAGGGCACTGCCCGTGATTCAGCGCCTGTGACACAGAGCCACGGAGCTCCTCTGCCTCCCTGCTCCCATTGCAGTGACATCCCTGCCTGGGGCGGTGACAAACAGATGACAATGAGTGTGGGATTATCCTAAAATTGGTCTCTGCAGCCCTCTATGGAGGAGACAGTTTTGGAATGTGAACTTTGTCCTTTCATCCAAATGCAGCAAAAGTCTGTCTCTGCCCTCTCTCTCAGCACATCTCAGCTGTCTTTTTGAGGGGAAATTTTGACATTTGGGACATGGACATTAGGGATATCCGAGTGCAGGGAAAACAAATGGGAAATTTGTCATCTCTAATGCAGATCGCCCAAAGAGTCATTTAACAGCCACCAAAATAAAAATGTGTCAAGAGATTTCCAAAGGCACTGAGGAGATGCTCATGCTCATTTGCTATTATTACTAATGAGAAGTGAGTGTCCAAATCACTTGGACAGGTTTTGGAAAATCTCAGCTAGATACATGTCTTCCTGGGGGAAATTGCATTTGACAGGAGGCTTCTGATGCAGGGAGAAGAAGGGCATTGGAGGCCACGCTCTGAATCCATTCTATTTCGGTTCAGAAATCTGCCAAAAGTGTGTTAGACACAGAGCTGCTACCTCCACCTCTATTCTGCCGGCACCTAATGGAATATCCTTTATTTTTCTGCTTGCTGCATATGCTGTTAAATTAGATAGAGGTATTTGCAAGGTGAATGACAAGTGTAATTGGCTATAAATGCTCCATTTAGAGAGATTGCAAACTATGTTTAAGTTACACCCAAGTGCACCTGTACTTGAGATGCAAAGTCATTCAGCTCCCACAGCACCTTCATTATAACCATACTTCATCCTCCCACACAAATAGATTCTGAGGAAAATAATTTCTCCCCAAATGTACATCTGCTGCGAATTATCCTGGCATCATTACACATGCCAGGGTAGTGAACACAAATCTCATCCTCTGGGGTGGTGTTGATTGAAAGATGACACCTAGTTTTGGAAAACAAAGGAAATCTAAAATAAAAGCTTGGCAGATATTTTTTGGGGGGGAGTTTGTTTCAAAGCATTTCCCAAATTATTTTGTCATTTCCGCGTGCCAGGAGAGGACTTTTTTCCAAAATTTTAATTGAAAATTTTAGCTGTGAATACTTTAGAATGAAATTGAAACCACAGTTGATTTTTTTTTAACTGACCTCGTCAGGCAATGACTGTTGCTAAAACCAGAGATCATTGTGATAACATTCTTTGAGACATCCAAAATAATTCCAGAAAATCATCAATGTTTTCAAGACAGACTATAAAAGTTTTGTTTTGTTTTGTTTTTTGGAAAGTCTTCAATGCTACTGATTCAAAGGCTATTCTTGAATGCAAACAGCATTTTATTAAAACACTTTCGGTCCTGCAAAGGAACACTTGTGACCAGGAAGAAAATGGTGCAATTAGCTGGTGCCTACCTTGCATTGTCCTCTCTGATCTGGGCTTGGTTGTGGGGTGTAAATCACTGTTTATTCCCTTAAACATCCAGGAATCCTGCAGGCTTCAGATTCCCAATTTCTTCTCTCTGTTTGTTCCTTGTTCTAAGTGGCAGCTGGATACGGCTGGAGAACAGACAGGGCCAAGCAGCTTTAACTCCTTTTTGTGTCTCAGAGAAACTCTGTTCCTCAGTGCAAAGCAGTCCCAGGTTGCTGTGCACTTTCCCCAGGTCCTTTCAAGCCACATCTGTCATATCTGCACTCCACAGCTGCTCTGGCCTGGTGTCACACATCCAAAGTGAAATGAAAGGAATTCCTCAACAAATCCAATCTCGGTTGTGCCCTGCCGCCTGCGGTGTGGGGCTGAGCTGTGCCTGATTGCAGATCTAATCTCACCCTGAGACCTGAGGAGCAATAACGACACTGCTCCATTTGGTCCTGCCCAGGGAAGCTGAGGGATCTCTTTAGCTAAATGAAATATTAGCTAAATTAAATATTAGCACTTCCATGTTTTGGAAGGCAAATGGAAATTCAGTCACAAGGTGACTTCTGCAGACCCCAGCTCTGGGCCTGGGCTCTTCAGGACATTTAAGAATTGTCATCTCTGGGTTTTAACAGAGCTCAGGAGGCACAGACAAACTGCTTGGAGGGAAATTCTGATTTGAAATGTCACAGGACCTTTCTTACTTCAGTGTTTAACTGTGTTACTTCTCTTTGAATCTTCCCTGAAGTAGTCCTGTGATGTTCCCCACTGCTGCGCCGAGGGCTGCATGTGTAATTAGTGACTTGTATGACTCCCAAAAGCTGCAGTCTAAACCTTAATCCAACCTTCACGTTGATCACCCTGCCACATCACTTGAAAGCACTTATGATCAAGGAACTGCAATTCTCCGAGCCAATTCCACATTGGAGATGACTTTTATTGGGGAGACGGGATGTTAAAAAAAAATTAAACCGGTCCTCATTAGAAACTGGAGACATAAAAGTCTCCAGAGCCAGACTGTGAGTGCCACTGCAGAGCTGTTTATGCAGCTATTTATGCAGGGAATAGCTCCCCTGGGACGGGCTATTTGCTGTTGCTTCTGCTCAAAGGCCCCGCGCCGCGATGCCAGTGCTGGAACCGGGGGTTTGGGTTCCTGCAGGAGCAGCGGGAGCGAGTCCTAATGATGGCAAAGTGCTGCCTTTCCCTCTCTGGAGGGTGCAGGGGTTGTCACAACGCCTCTGTGTCACTCGTGTCGCCCCGGGGCATGGGAAATGGGATATAAACAAAGCCAAAGCGAATGCAGAACCTCTGACCTATCTGCAAATGTTTCTTCTGGGGCTATTTGTTTCTGTAATTCCTCAGAGCACGTTGGGGGAGGCCGATTTATCGCTGCCTGGGATATCTTATCCCTCTCCTCTCGGTGAAATGGAGCTCCTTTCTCATTCTGGAGGGTTTTGTGGGTGAACCGAGGGGCTGCCACTCGGCTTCTGTGCCAAATAACTCCACATTCACTCTGGTGCTGTCAGGACCACCAGGTCCCTCCCTGCAGGGGGAAAGATCAGGGCCCAGCCTGTTCCTGGGGTGCAGCAGCTCCAAGCAGAGGAGCTTTGTTGAACTCAGGAAGTTCCTGCTGGCCTCTTTCTCCAGAGAATTCAGGCCCCTCAGCAAAGGCCAGGCTTCCCTTGCCTTGCCTTGCCTTGCCTTGCCTTGCCTTGCCTTGCCTTGCCTTGCCTTGCCTTGCCTTGCCTTGCCTTGCCTTGCCTTGCCTTGCCTTGCCTTGCCTTGCCTTGCCTTGCCTTGCCTTGCCTTGCCTTGCCTTGCCTTGCCTTGCCTTGCCTTGCCTTGCCTTGCCTTGCCTTGCCTTGCCTTGCCTTGCCTTGCCTTGCCTTGCCTTGCCTTGCCTTGCCTTGCCTTGCCTTGCCTTGCCTTGCCTTGCCTTGCCTTGCCTTGCCTTGCCTTGCCTTGCCTTGCCTTGCCTTGCCTTGCCTTGCCTTGCCTTGCCTTGCCTTGCCTTGCCTTGCCTTGCCTTGCCTTGCCTTGCCTTGCCTTGCCTTGCCTTGCCTTGCCTTGCCTTGCCTTGCCTTGCCTTGCCTTGCCTTGCCTTGCCTTGCCTTGCCTTGCCTTGCCTTGCCTTGCCTTGCCTTGCCTTGCCTTGCCTTGCCTTGCCTTGCCTTGCCTTGCCTTGCCTTGCCTTGCCTTGCCTTGCCTTGCCTTGCCTTGCCTTGCCTTGCCTTGCCTTGCCTTGCCTTGCCTTGCCTTGCCTTGCCTTGCCTTGCCTTGCCTTGCCTTGCCTTGCCTTGCCTTGCCTTGCCTTGCCTTGCCTTGCCTTGCCTTGCCTTGCCTTGCCTTGCCTTGCCTTGCCTTGCCTTGCCTTGCCTTGCCTTGCCTTGCCTTGCCTTGCCTTGCCTTGCCTTGCCTTGCCTTGCCTTGCCTTGCCTTGCCTTGCCTTGCCTTGCCTTGCCTTGCCTTGCCTTGCCTTGCCTTGCCTTGCCTTGCCTTGCCTTGCCTTGCCTTGCCTTGCCTTGCCTTGCCTTGCCTTGCCTTGCCTTGCCTTGCCTTGCCTTGCCTTGCCTTGCCTTGCCTTGCCTTGCCTTGCCTTGCCTTGCCTTGCCTTGCCTTGCCTTGCCTTGCCTTGCCTTGCCTTGCCTTGCCTTGCCTTGCCTTGCCTTGCCTTGCCTTGCCTTGCCTTGCCTTGCCTTGCCTTGCCTTGCCTTGCCTTGCCTTGCCTTGCCTTCTCCAAATCTGGAATCTCATTGAAATGCACGAGTGAAAACAGCAGCACATAGAAACAAATGCATTTAAAACACCTTTTTAAAGAGCTTTTGTGCCTTGGTTAGCATCTGCTGTCGGTGTTTTGGGGAAAACCACTCCTGTGTGCCACCCCCATCACACACAGGTCACGTTTCCTGTCTGAGCAGGTGCTCAGGAACACCCACCTGCTGCAGGTGAAATGCAATTAACCCAGTTAAGGGCCTCATGTTGTTCTGAACACCGCAAGCAGCTCTGCTGGTTCTTTGCCTGGGCGGGGAGGGTGTGCCTGTGCTCAGGGTCACGACTGGGAGTTCTGTTCCTCATGACGTTTTACCCCTTAGGATGGGAATGCTGAGTAGCGCTGTTGTAGAACCGCGCCTGTCTGATCAGTGAGTTTTCCCTAAGCCGGCTCTAATTGCCTTGTCTAGATCAGGATCTTTCCCTCCTCTCTTCCAGGGGTATTTTTAGACTAGTTGGTAAGTCAGTGCTATGCCCGGACCCCTGAAAAGCTCCTGCCTCGGAGAGTCTAAAGGAAAGGGGGATGGGATCTGCCTTGTGAAGGGCCTGACAGCTGTTCTGAGCTGCTTAGATCTATTCCATACTAATGAGAGAGTTTCTTCTCTGACTGAACTGCAACTTTGCTTAACTGCTGTCCTCTTTTGAAAACCTGCGTTAAATTACCCTGAGACAATACTTCCTAAAAGGCACTCCCCTAACCTTAGTTTCTTCACTAAATTGGATGAATCTAGTGAAATGTCTCTGAGAAACAAATCTTTTTTAAGCCTGCACTCTATTCTTCTTAACCTCCCTGCCCTAAACAATTTCTGAGACAAGATGAATGCCAGCCCGTGATGATCATTGTACATATATTCCACTTAAGCATTCACTTGGCTGATAGCCTGGAATAAGTCACTGTTGGGGGTTAAACAACTTCTGGGACTCTAGATGGGACCTCATTATGCAAAATGAGGAGAGTTATCGCTGGAAGCAGCTCAGGTGGAGCTGCTGTGTTCCCAGAAAGTACAAGAGCTGAGGTTACCTGCTGTTGGAACCTCTCAGCTGAAAGCTGAAACAAGTAGGGTAACCTCTCTCCCACGGGGACCTTCCACACTTTGTCTTGGTTTTGCTAATTTAGGATCCATTTTCTGCTAGGAAATGTAGGAAAGGAAGGTTTCCACTCCCTTTAAGGATTATGTCGTTGCCTTGAGATGCTTTGAATTGCAAATGCTACCTTAAATCTGGTCGGGACTAAGGCACTGCTGAGAACCAGAACAAGGCTTTGACAAACCTTTCAAATCAGAGGCTTTTCCATTTGAATTTCAGATGTGCCCAAGGCTCTGGAGCACCAGAAGGCAGTGCCTAAACACGTGAGGGGAATGATCCTGCCTTTGCACTTCTCTGGGGTAACCAGCATGGCTGTTTTTCTCTAGGAGTGTGTTCCTTCAAGTGATCTCCACCTCTCCATTATCTGGTATCATTGCACCAGGTTGGGACATTCCCAGCTCCTTTAGGAGTGTTCTGAACTGAAGCTTGGTTTGGATTCAGGATCCAGGGTTTTAGCAGACCCTGCTGTGGGCTGTCAACAAAGACTCGGTTGGGAAGTAATAAAACCAAGAAAATCAACCAAAAGCAGCTGTTCTATTAATTCAATAAATAATCTTAGTAGATTTTTTTTTTTTCCTGATAGGAAGTTACTTTCTAAAGGCAGATAAAAAGTGTGTCTAGCCAAGTTTATCCTCACGTGGGACTGGGAGAGAAATCTGGATTGTTGGTTTGGACTTGCACAGTGAGGGGGGAGCTGCTTTGTTGTCTTCAAACAACCACAAAATCACTAAAGGTTCTAAACTTTTGTGCTGCAAACTTTGTCTGTGTCCTAGAAAAATCACCAAACCAAGTAACTTCTTTTTGGACCCATTTGGAATGCTGAGGTCTACAGGCTGGATTTTGAAACCTCAATGAAATGCATAAAGTCAGCTTAGATTAAGAATTTAACTCACCTGTACTGTGAGCCTAGTGTTAGGCTGGAATGAATAATGATGTGATTGGATCGCCCCACACAACAAGTGACACTCTCATGTCTCTGCTTGAAATTCAAAGTAGAATAGGAAATTTTGGAAAAGGAAAAAAAGGAAACTTTTTAAAGCTGAGCTTTGGTCTGCTCTGACTCTCTGCATTTCTCTGTGAGCTGTCTTCCTTCTGAATTAATTTAAATTGCCAGTAGATCTCCAAGCTGGTGGGGTTGCAGCATGCTGAGCTTGCTTTCAGCTATCCACATCCTTATGGGGAGGCCGTGCTGTAGTTACTGTGTTGGGATGCTCCTTCCTCCTCTGCATGCAGAACAAGCCCCAAAAAGCCATTGACCAAATGCTCCCAAACAGTGCCAGATTCTCTCAGGACTGGTGTCAAGCAGAATGTCACAGTGTGCTCAGGGCTCTGCTCATAAACATGCTGAACTGCGGGATGGAAATGGAGGATTGATTCACTGATGGATTGCTCACTCCCTGCATGGAAATAGAGACATGGAGGGTGCTGCCAGGACCCTCCAAAGGGTTGTGTAATGTCAAGGATCTTTCCCTGCAAATGCTCCCCCATGACTCTCCTGCAGATGCAGTGGCTGCCAGGGCTGTTCTGTTTTCCTTCTGCAAGTCCTCCTCAGCCTGTCCTTGCTTCAGGGCAAAAACCTTGGATCAAGGTGTCCTTAACCCTGTCAGGACCCTACAGAGGTTGTTCCCCGCTTCTCACCTGCCCCTGGAGCTGCTGCATAACTTAAATCATCAAGTTGTTCTTGCAGACTGTTCCCCCATTTCACTTTAATACTTCAAAGAATTACTGGACCTCGTAATATTGATCTATTCACTTCCTATCCTTTTACAGCTGCCTGTATAATTTCTGATCCTTAAATCTGACAACTGTGTCCCCAAGATGACTGTTCTTAATGTTGAAGTGATTGCTACCTTCCATCAAAACAATCTAGCATTAAAACTGGAAATACAGTGCAAAGGCAGTAAAATAATGTGTCTGTGGATTAATTTCTGACTACCCTCTCAGTATAAAACCAATGTGCGGAATATAATTTGATTTTAAGGTAAAAGTAGATCAAAGCTCTCTAAGCACGAACAAGAAATCACCTGGAAATAGTGCAGCTACAAGGAGAGGTGCCCAAATTTCGTACATTTCATGTATCTGAAATTGCATTGAAAGAATTATTTCAGAAAGAAGGAGGGGTTTATGCTTTTATGTAGATATCAAAAACACACAGGAGTGTGTTCCAAGAGTGCTAGAAACAGCAATTAATGCACCAGGTCTTTCAGTAATGCCATTTCCTCTCTGTTGAGCAATACGGTGTTAAACATTACTTTTTATTTTGTATTTTTTTAGTGGGTCTGTGTTTTCATGCTAAAGCATTGTGTATAATTTGGGGATACAACTCCTCATAAATGCAAAGAAAATTTCCCAGCTCCTCTCCTGCCTGCTCTGCAGACCACCAAATAAACTACTAATGCAATTTTAATTTATAGCTCTACCTTTTTTCCTCAAGCTCTGGGACAAAGATTCCCTAAAGTGCTTTAGAACAGAGGTCAGGCTGCATTTCTAACAGAGCTGCGAGGAGTCTCTGCTCTGTAATATAAACCCCATGCTCTCCATCTCCACAGCCCAATCCAGCTGGGAAGCTGCTGCTTTGGGAGGAGGGTAAATGTGCACATGGCAGCTGTGCACATCACATCTTCCTAGGAGTGGTGGATGCTTTGGACAGCCAAATTTCCCATTTTCCCCTGTTGCCGTGTCCTTTCCCTGCAGAGCCATCCCTCCCTCATGGGAGGTGCCCTAAACAGCAGCCCGAGCTGCCTGCCACGGTAAGGAGCCCTCAGCCAGGGCCGTGCTCCACGTGAAACTCTTACAGCCTCTCTCCCCGGATCTATTAAGAGCCGCGGCCTCGCCCAGCGCACTTCCCAGAGCTTCTGGCTTTTGGCTTGACATGTTTGTCCACTTCTTTGTTAGCTCACACCGCAGAGACGCCCCCATCCAGCCTTGGCTGTTTGCTCAGGCTTCTCAGAGCAAATGTCAAGTGGCTTGGAACCGGCTGTCTTTTAAGTCATGGTAAAACAGGCGTGAAAATCAAATGCAGCAGCTTTTTGAATCTGGGCAACTTCCCGAGTATGAGCTTCTACATTTCTGTGCTGTGAGGCAGGTGCTTTTTAGCAGAGTTCCTGTTTAGCTGCTAGTCAAACCTCCAGACAGTTACGTGATAAATACCTGCCAGTCCTGCATCCATCATCCCAAATATGCTTGGATTGTTTGCTTGTGCAGATGGAGCGTGTCTGGTGTTTGCATTTGGTTCAGACCACATATGTTACCTGTCTGATGCTTATATTCTGTGAAAAGAAATGAGATTTGAACCTTTTGTATTTCCATGGTACCTTCCCCTAATTCCTTCTTTTCCTCCCTCTCTTCTTTCCACTTCTTTTTCCCCTCTGTTTTCAGCCCATTCCACCAAAGGTGCACCAGCTGTGCAGACAAATGTTTCAAGGACAGAAAAGTGAGGTACTGTAATTCACAATTTTAAATACAATTCAGTGCAATGTCTGGAGAATCACTTACTGAGATGTCTTTCTTCAGAGTAAGATGAACTTTCAGTGAACAATCTGGAATGTCTCTGGCTCACCTAGCGGGGTCAGGTGTTACAGGAACACAGAGATTTTGGAAAGTGAAGTGCTGAGAGTAGTGGGAGTTGTTCACTGCGAATCAATCACAAGAAGTGTAACTTTGTTATCAGGCCTGTTACTTAAAATGTTATAAAACCCCCTTTTCTAAGTGCTTAATGATTTTGGGAGCTTAAGCTCACACCATGCTGAGTTTACAATCTTTTGATTAATCTCTTTCAGGCAAAGCACTGATAGGTAAAGCTGGGAAACATGCAACAGGCAGATCTCAGATTTAGGGCTGATGGTCTAAAATCTGTCAGGGCAGGAAGGTGCCCTGTTTGTGCTGCCCTCTTGCAGCATAAACACAGTGCTCAGCTTTTCCAGAGGAGGGCTCAGTGGAAATTTCTGTAATACAAAGAAGAATGAATTTTACAGGTTCTCCTTGATAACAAAAAGGAGCTCACTGAGATCTAGCAAATGTTAGGTGAGTAATTCAGCTTGGAAAAGCTGGTTCAGAAGGCTGCAGCTTTGAAGCAGTGAGTCAGTGTGCCAAACACAGCTCTGCTGGCAGATTTCGGTGACCCTGCCTGAAACTTCAGCTACTGGTGCCCACTGAAGTTCTGCAGGGAGCAAACTCTGCCTGCACGAGAGCTTTACAGTGGGGTGAGGAAAGGTAGCTTCAGAACAGCTCCTCCACCTGCCACCTACTCTCCTTTTCCACTGCCACAACTTTCCTGGCAGGGTTTCCAGGGTTGTGCACACAGCAGCACTAACAGGGCTCTTTCCCCGCTGCAGGGCTCTTTTTTGCACCCCATTTTAGCATCCTGGTTCACCCTGTGAGGGCAAACACTGAACCTCAGTCACCCACCCGTCTGAACTACTGAGAGCTCCTGCCAAGTCCTCCTTAGGGCAGACTGGCAAAATAAACTCCCCTCTCATCTCTCAGCTGACTTACAGACATCGTGTTGTTGGGGCTGCCCCGGTGTTGTCAGTTTTGTTTGAAGCAAAACATGAAAAATTGTTCTTTGCCTTGCTGCTGAGGGGGCTGCAAGATAGAAAAGGACAATTTCGCAGCTTGTCTCCTGCCTTCCATGTGTAACCTGCCCGTTGGAAAGCTGCTGGAAGTGCCAGAGTGGTGCTAAGCCATTATTCTCAGACATTATTTCTTCCTTGTGCTGGTGGTAGGAGAAGCTTTTGCAAGAAACTGCCACTTGAGCCTTCAATTTGCAAGAACAGAAATACCTTTATATAAGGTATATAAAAACCATTATATGAGGAGGGAAGGGAACCTGCACTGACCTTTTGATGGGAGAAATTTGCCCCTTCAGCAGGCTTGCCTGGGCTCTTATAACAAGATAATTATTTCAGTGCTGTACTTCAGTTGTGGCCACTTGCTGCCTCTTCTGATTTTATCTTCTTCCTTTTCTATTTTTTCCCTATCACATTTTAACATGTTAGAGAAGATTTTAATTTCTTTCTTAGTCTGAGAATGAGGAATGGCACGGGAGGAGGTGGTAGCAGCGAGGAAAGCAGGGCTGTGGTCATGTCTGCCATCAGATGAGTTTCAGGTGCTGAGCAGTAATGTGGTGTCAAAATACCAAGCAGTGAAGCATTAGGATGATGCATCTCAATTTGTTCCAATCCTCTGGAAGCTGAAAGGAAATCCCCTACTACTTCAGATCCCATCATGAAATAATGGCATTCTCCTCTTCTGCCTCCCTCCCTGCTCCCTGGGGGAGAGATCATGCAGGATTTAGATAACCTTTGTTCACATGGCATAATGATATTGTAAAGGAGAAGATTTTTAAAACAAGCAGCAGACAGACCTGGGATCAGGCTCAGCTCACTGTCCTTGTGGTTGATGGGTGGGGAAGGTGGTTCTGTTTTTGGAGAACTGCTCCCCATTTCTGCTGCTTTCCCTACTCAGTTCAGCTCCCTCAAGGCCTGTGATGTCCAGGTTCTCCCATCCCCTTGGTTCCTGGCTTATGAGTGACTGAGATATGGAGGAAGAGAGAGAAGAGCCTGAGGAGCTGTGTGAGAGCCCTGAGCTCTGCTCCTCTGTGTGACCATTCCTTCCTGGGCTCTTCCACTTGCTCCCTGACCTCACTGTTCAGCAATAACCATGCCCTTCTCTCACAGCCTGTTCTCTCTCCTGCTTCCCTGGGATGTGGCCAGAAAGGAAAACCAGGCTCTCCTGGGTTTTTGAGGCTGGCAGATGAGTCTGTAGCCTGCAGTGCTCTGGGCAAGAACAAGTTCCTTTTGATTAAAGCTGGGCTGTGTTGGTAAACCAGCAGTGGATGAGGGACAGCTTGAAACACTCAGATCCTCCAGGACTAGATAAGCATAATTGAGTATTTGGAATTAGCAAAACTGCAAGGATCAAAGCAATCTCCTGGATGGATAACTAGATCAAAGGAGAGACTTTAAAAGGAGAAAACATGGATGTTAAGTTCTCCATCTACACTCTATAAATACAAGATGCCAGCGGTAAAGAGGATATAGGAATAAAGGGAGCTTTTGCACATTTCTCAGCAGGAAATAATTTAGTGTCTGACTAGTTTGATTTTAAATTACGATAAAATAACAGGCACAAAACTCCAGCACAAACAAGGTTCTCCTTTTAAAAGCAAAGTCTGAATCCTTATTAGGATATAGGATAAAATCATAACTTCTTCCATAAATTTACATGAAAGAGCAATATTGTGTTTCTCTGCTTGAAGAACAGATGTTACCTGACTAAACAGCAAACTGCAACATAACCAAAAATCTATCAAGGGCTGTTACTTGGACTCCCTTTAAATCACTCCCTGACATCCAGATAGAATCAGAGAATACAGATTTCTCCCCGAGCACAAGGGGCCCAGCAAAGCTCACGGCAGATTGGAAACGTGACTGCTGCTTGTTTTGCGTGTGCCTGTTCAAAGGATGTGGCATGCTGGATGAAAAAATCAAGATGAGGATCTGCCAGTTTTGCCTTATCTTTCCAAGGGGAAGATGCTGCCTTTTAATATTGCTTGGTCTTATCTCGAGCAGCCTGGTGGATGTGGTTGTCCTGCTGGTGGATTGCCTGTGATGCTTTTAAGCAGGGTGGAACTGGGATGAGAGCTGAGCTGCAGCCTCAGAACAGGAGAGTCTCCAGAGTCCCTGTGCTGTGGAATGAATTCTCCTGTCATATCCTGGGGGATTGAACTCCCACGCTGACATGTGCTTCCTGCTGCAAGGGGTGCTAATGAACAAATACTTCTCCAGTTAAATGAGGTGTTTCAGAGGGTTGTAAAAGCAGCTTTCTGGGAGGAGAAAATGAGCTGAGCAGTGGTTTATGTGAAAAGGAAGTACAAATGGTACATGTCTGCATGCTCAGCCTGTCGCCCTCACCTCACTCCTGTGTGTGGATCTGGGGGTATTTAAAGGATTAGGCAGCTCTGAGGATCCCAGTGTTGGGCTGGACTGGAGGTTCTTCACTGAAATCCTTTTGTCAATCTGACCCCTCAGGCCTATCCCATGTGGATGTGAAAATCCCCTGACGGTGAAATATGGAAGGGCTGGGTGTTAGGAATAAGATTGACTTAACTTTTGTGGGGAGGCATTTAGAAGAGCATTAATGTTCTCTGCCTGAGGCTTTCCTTCATTACACTTTGGATGGGAGACAGGAAAGAACCATCCAAAAGAACAAGCAGCACTGCCGTGCTTGGCTCCTCTTCTTCTCTGAGCAGATAAAGCTGTGAGGAAAGAAATTATTGTGCTCTGCTCTTTCTCCAAACTCTGTGATCAGTTAGCTGCCAAGCACTTTCCAATCCAACCAAATCAATTTGCAAACTTTCACTAATACTATCAGGTGATCTGCAAGCTGTTTTCTCCCTGCCTTATTGGAAGGGCCATTAATACACAGGATAATGGATACCTCAGGGAAGCCAGACATTAAGTTAATAATTAATGTTTACAGAGGCCTTAAGGCAACTGAGCGCATTTACCTCTGCGAGGATATTGAAATTGCATTACTGTAATTTCAGCTGTCTCCCCATAGCTGGCAATCAGAGTTGGGCTGGAGCCTGGCTCAAGATGAGCTGTTCTTACCCTGGATTGCAATAAATAAAGTGTTCCTGGGAATTGCTGGGCTTCTCGTGCTGTCCTGTCAGTTTGTGCTAATGCTGAGGGAGGCATGTGGGACTAATCCCTCCTGACAGGCTCCTCTGGTGCTCTGCTGGAAGTGCTGCGTGTGGGCTCTGGGTGCTGAGTGCAGGGGGATGAGGCTGATGGCACGGGAAGTGTCGATCCTGCTCTGTCTTCTGAGGACACCAGAGAGTTTGCACAACCCCCAGAGAGCTTCTGTGAGGGGAAGGGGTGGATCCTAAGAGGGATATGCAATCCAAACCCCAGCCCTGGTCTTCAGCTAGCCAGGGAGGGGCTATTCACTGAATATACCTCACAGACATGGTGACAGTGAATTCACAACAGAATTCAGACCCCGTCAGGGTCTGGCATATGGACGGGTCAGGCTCCCCCTATAAACCTGACAAGCTGGGGTTTTGGTTGGCAGGTCTTGGGGAGTGGTATGCATGCTCTACCTCTGCAGGTCACAAATCAATTGTGTGTGTTCCTTGAAGGATCTCCACTTTTCATAGGTTTGCCTCTAACTTTTCTTCCCTTCTTTTTGCACCATCTGCAGTTTGATACATTCCTTGCAAAAAGCTGTGGCTCCACTTTGTCCCATACCCAGTGTATATTCCCTGTTCTCTCAGCCCACGTGTCTGCTGCCTCTGAGGTTTCCCTTCTGTGCTGATTTTGTCCCATTTCCCTCAGAGTGTTTTCCTGTAGGTATTTCTCCTGTTCCAGGGCCAAGCATCTGTTTGGGGTCAGAGTGCTGGGCTGGGACTGATCCTACTGCTGCTTCAGGACAACACTGAGCACATGCTTGTGCTGGGACACTTTTGGGACATTTGGGCACAAAGGCTTTAGCACAGGCATCGTCACATGTCAGGGAAAACTGGGTTGGGTATAAATCACATTTGTTGGCCCCAACTCCCATGTTTGGACAAATTTTTGCCAAGTACTGTAATGTTTAAAATAGCATTAGAAAAACCTCCCCTTCAATTTGTGAGCGTTCATCCCCGAAGAGTCTGGTTGGGTGTGTTTAATTCCTAAAGCCATTGTTTTCCACTCAGAACCTCTTCACTCTGGACAGGTGAACAGCTACGCTGAGCTGCTTGTCTTTCATCCAGCCTCCTGAAGATAGGTCTTATCTGGCTGTGAGGTGTAATTTGTTTGAAACTGTCCTCACTCATCAATCCCAATGATGTTAGCTCGGTGCTTAAGCCAGTCTTTTTATTAAGTTCCAGGGGTTTTGTATTCCACAATCCAATTTTGCATTATTGATAAAGTCTTGAGCAGGGGATTACTTGAGCCATGAGCTTTCTGGCACATTAGTCATATCTGAGCTGTATTTTTCAGAGGAAGCTGCTCTCCTCTTTAGTTACTGCCTGGCTCTCCTGATCCTCTGGAGCTCTGGGGTTCCTGACTCCAGGCAGAGCTGCAGGACCACAGCAGGGAGGTGACACTGCCCACAGGACAAGCAGAGGCTGTGGCCTTGCTGGTGAGTGCTGCAGTGCCACAGTGATCCCCAGCAAGAAGAGCAGAGCAGCTCCAGTGACAACAACCAGGGCCCAAAATCACTCTCCAAGTGCACAGAGCCAAGGCAGGTCTGGGGTCAAGCTGGGAAGTGATGGCAGCAGGTCAGGATCAGCAGGGGACATGGCCAGGCATGGACAGATCCATGGTGGCACCACAGCAGCCCCTCAGGGTGGCAGCCAGCTTGTCCCTTCCCAGTCCTGCAGGGTGGGGAGGGGTGTCAGAGGGGTCACTGCTGTGCCAGGAGTGGGGTTTGCCATGGCCTGCAGAGCTTCACAGGGAGCTCATCCCTTTTCCATGGCTGGACTGAGGTGGCTCGGAGAAAGGAGGGCAGGGATGGCCTGCAGGGCCACAAGTCTGTGCCAAGGTGTGGAAATCTGCCTGGAGCTGTGGAGGAATCCTAAAGGTCACTGTGTGAGGAAGACTGCAAGGTCCTTGATGCACTCAAGGCCCTGATGTGTGACTCCTGAATGACACATTTTCCCTGTGGATGGGCAGGCTTTGTAGTCTTGGGATCACTGTGATTTTCACATATCAGTTATTTATAAGTCTAAGAAAATGGTAAAACAGATCTTTTCCCCTCAGATTTCAGCAAAGTGATCATAAAAGGCATTGAAAGTAGTGAGAGCCTTAATCTGTTGGCTGACTGGCAGATGTGTGTGTGTTGGTTAAAACCAGGTTGTGTGCAGCTTTGCACCTTCCCATCAGGGCAGGGCAGGGCACATCCTTCAGGAATCACCTTCACCAGCACAGCTCTGCCATTACAGACTTGCTCACAAAACAGCACCAGCCAGAAAATGGAAACCAAATTAAAGCACTTGTTGTCTTTGTTGCAGAAGAAAAGAGACATTTCTTTCTGCAACAAATTTATGTCTTGGGTTTTCCATGACTACTTGATATATTTTTTAACCACTGTAGAACTGCCAGAAACAAGGTATTTACAACCCCACTGTGCAACTCAAAATAGACTTGAAACTAGTTGGTTCTTTCCTCTGAGAGTTTCTTAGCGTGGTTTGCAAAACTGTGCAGTGAAGTGTGACCTGTGCTGGCTGGTTTTGCTTTCCCTGACTTGTGTATCATCACTTGGGCAGGCCAGTGATGATGGAGGGATGGTACTCAGAGGATGTGCTCCTGCAGGGGATGTTAAAGCACGTTTTACAGTCACACTCCCCTTCCTGTTCATGTTTCTTGTCACACACTCATCGCTGCAGTATTGCCTTCCAGATGCACCACAAAGGCTGGAATAAAAATGTCCCCTCTGTTTTTCCTTCAGGCTCTCTCCTCTCCTGTCGGTGAAGGGGGAAAGACGAAATAAAATCATTTTAAAATTGGGTTCTTCTATGCAGTGCCTCAATGAGCAGGATCGAAGCACAGCTGCTTTTTAGGAACCATGGGGAAGGGTGGGGTTGGTGTGACAGGAGAGCTTCCTACTTCACTTGGGGGGCATCATCTGAGCCGATCCACCAGAGCCGTGCCCTATGGACTGAGAGTGTGTCCTGCACGCAGGAAACTGAAGTGATGAGACAACAGTGGGAGTTGTTGTTGTGTCCCGTGCCTGAGCCCCAGGCAGTGGGATGTCACGGGGCTGGGAGTGCTGCCTGGTCCCACCGCACCCTGCCCTGGCTGCCCAGCCTGGGGGCTGGATCCCCACCTGTTCTCCACGAACCTCTCCTTGAAACTCCTGCAGATCTCCCCCGGAGCTTCTGGAGCCTTTATTAGCTGGAGCTTTCACAGGCTGACATTATTGTCACAATTCACATGCTAAAAGGCCTTTTACTTCCCCCTCCCTGCCCCAGCCTCTCTTATAGAGGGCTGGTTTTATAAGCCTTATTAGAGGCTCATCTTGCAAGGCCTTTGGGGGCAATTTGCCTTGATAAAACACCGTATAAATTGGAGTGGCTGTTGATTTTGGAGCCGTTCTTACAAGACAATTGTGTTTCCAATTAGGGATTTCCTTCTCTAACATGCACAACATGGTTGGTTTTTTTTTTTCCCCTTTGCAAGATGGCTTAAAATGCCTGCCATGTGCTGATAAGCTCTGTGCTAGACCTTTTGTCTTCTGCTGCATGTGTGCAGGCCAGCGTGCACAATGGTGAGGTAGATACAACTCCCCAAATCCACTGCCAGGCACAAAAAAAGCTGATCCAGGACAGTGCTTGCTCTCCCCAGGAGCTGTGGGGATGTTCAGCAAAGTCAGTGATTCAGATGCTTGTTGAATACTGCCAAATGTGGAATTATTTGGTTTACGGGTGGCCTCAGGAGGCTGAGAAGGTAGATTAGCAAGGCAGGAGTGCTGGCAGAGGGCAGTGCCAGCTGGCTGCTGTGGGTGTGGGTCTCCTTGGGAAGAGCCTTGGCCATGGGGAGGATCCCACAGAGCCAGGGGAACAGGAGGACTGAAAGGCTCCCAGGCCAGTGCCACCCTCGTCAGAAATGACTGCAGGGCCACAATGAGATTTCTGCTTACCCTTTTTGCCTCTTCATTTCCATCGTGAATTAGACTTGATCATCACGGTCTTGCAGTTTCCCCCATCCCCTCACCACAAAAGGGTACAAGAAAAATAAAGAAGCCCAGCTTATCAGAGGTTATCGTCTCTTGGGATGAGTTCTGACTTGGGGGTCTGAAGTGATTTGTAGGCTCACTTGTAGTGAGCCTACAAGTGCCTGGGCAGCAGGCCTTGCTGATGCTGGCAGATTTTGAAGGGTGGAGGAGAGGTGGGTAATGTTCTGATCCTTTTTAAAGAAGAGCAGGAGATAAAGTTTACTCTGGAGTGTGTAACATGCTCCAGCACTCTTGTCCTCTGGTAGTGGCCTGTGCTAAAAGCACATCAATAAAATTGCTGATGCTGCTGTTAAGTAACAAGGTAATTACCAAGGATGGGGAGGGGAACAGAACTAAAAATCTGAAATGGTAGTTAATGCCTTTCCCATTAAGTTACCAGCCTTAAATACATGGCTTACTGCATCTCTAACTTTCACTGCTATAAAAGGGTGCAAATTGCAGACTTAAGAGATCATTAGCAAAATACACAACGGATTTATCTTCATGAATAAAAAAGATGCAGCACAGAGCTTTTTCTTTTGTGGGTAGGCAGATGGAAGCCAAGACAAGGGAGACCCTGTTCCCAGGTAATGTTTAGAAACAGCAAATCCAAAGGTTCGTGCTGTCTGTGTGGTTAAAGCTGTCTTAACCTCCTTGATGTAAATAGTTCTTAAGATAAAAGATGAAGCTCTTCCGAGAATATTTTGCCGTTCCCTGGTGACAAATCAAGGAAATGTTTTGTGCTGATTAAGTCACTGTCAGCAGGTCAGCCATCTCGGGGAACTGATTTAGAAGCCTCTTAAATAAATCACCTGTTTTTTCTCACCCCCGCCCATTCCTCACTCAGCTGTGTACCTGCCCAGGAGATGCAGATGGGGCTCTGTGTGCTGTAACCTCTGCTGTGACCCTCCCCTCACCTCGGGGGAAGCTCGAGCAGCAGAATCTGCAGGAGCTGCTGTCTCCCAGCTCCACTGCAGATCAGCTCCTGCTGAATGAAAAAGGAAGGAAATGTGTTCCCACAGCAGAGCTTTGGGTTTTTCTGCCCTTTTGTTACTTGTGGCTATTCAGGTTTCAGATGCAGTGAAACTGTGCAGGTGCTCATTCCAGAATGGTTGGAAAAGAATCCTGATTATTCTTGTTCTCCCTAGCAAGTGTGGAAACCAAGTTCCTCACTCCTGTGCCTTATTTCCTCTCTGCTAATGACAGAATGTGCATGAGCCCCACCTGTGCTCAGCCGGGCTGTCTGCAGGATGCCTCTGTCAGGTTGTAATTTCACAGCCACCCTGGGCCTGGGTGCCCTGCTTGTGTTTGTGCTTGTGACTCCTGGGCTGTGCTTGTCTTCCTGTCATCCCAGGGCAGGCACAGCAAGCATTTGCTGGCAGTAAAACCCCCCTGGCTCCTGACAAAGGAGACTCAGAGCTTCGGTCTGAAGGGGCTGTGCAGTCACCTACAGTGACCTCAGACAGCTTCAGAGAGGGGAGGGTGAGGAGAGGACTGTGTCAGAGACCCGGGGGATTTTATTACAAGACATTAACCAAGCATAAATTCTTTTATCATCATTAACATTTCCAGTCCAAAGCTGAACAGATCCAGGAGCTTTAGACCAGATCAGGGCTCTGTATCATCTGGCCATTACAGCTTTTGATACTGAGCCAACTTCATCCTATCTCTTTGGCTAACAAGAATCTGGGAGGCTTTTGCTCTGTTTTCAGAGCGGATGAGATGTATCACCAGCGCTCCAGCTCTCCTTTTCTCCCATTTCCTAAACCAATAAATATTTTCTCATAGATGGACCTAATAGTCTAAGCATAACCTGGCGGCTCATGAAATATTTCCTTGCTTTAATCAGAATCCTGAAGCAAACAAGGAGGGAAATAAAAAGCCAATAATATGCTTGGTTGTGTGCACAAAACTAGAATGAAATATATGAAGCTGGTAATGGCTCTGCTGTCACATCTTAAAAACATTTGCTTTGACTTGCATAAGTGTCAATTCAGCTTGCACTTGACACATTATACCATGGATAAAGCTGCTGGCTTTTAAAATCAGGTCTTTAAACGAATGCAGAGATACTCTAAGTAGCTACTCTGTATTGTTGGGTAATGATGTATGTAGCAGGGAAAGCTTTTTCTCTAAAAGCACAACTTTTAGACTGCAATTTTTTTCTGCTGTGTCTCTGCATTAGGGAAGGAGCGCAGCAGCTCATCCTCTGTCATGATTAAAGGCAGATCTCTTTAGCCAAGGTCACAACAAGCTGGGCCTCTTGGCCATTTGCTGGGGAGGAGTGCTCAGCCAGGCTTTCTTCCCAGCTCCTGGGCAGCCTGGCTGGGAGGAGAGCAGAGGAGCTGGGGGCTCTGTCCTGGGATTGCAAATCCGCTAAACCTGTTCACTGAACATCCTCGTGCTTAGATCTTCTGAAAAGCAAATCCTACTCCCTGCCCCAAGCCCAAGATCACAGAAATCTGCCACTCTTACCCAGGAATATCTTTTAGTTTCTCCACTGGGATTCAAGTTGACCAGCAGCCTCCTACCACCCAGAGAACTTTTGTAACTCTCTCCCCAAGATCTCTGAGTCAAAGGAAATCCTCCTGTCTTCATCCTCCACCCTGTCTGCCCTCTTTACCTTCCATCTTCTCATACTCCACCTTTGCCTCCTTTTGGTCATGAACATTCTGCATTTCACTTCTGTGATCAAATCTGATGGATGAACAGAACTTTTCTCACACTGAGGTCACACCTGTCCTAGGCTTGTTCATGTTTTTGTGCCAGCCCTTTCTCAGGTCTAAGATCCCTGCCTAAATGCACCACTGGCCCTTCTCTGGCTGTGCTGCTCAGTTCCTTCATAGCTTCACTCTCTTTGCCCTCTGGTAAGTTTTTCCTTCATTCCTTCCTAGAACTTTTTAGGTTTTCTAGTCCTCTTCCTATTTCACTCCTCCTGCACGACAAGAAGTGGTCTCTGTGCTGATGCTCCACTTCCATTTCTGTTTTTGCATTGCTCCTCCACTCACCTGAGTCCCTCCTGGAGGAACAATCCTCCTTCCAGAGGCACAGCCCACAGCTCCAGACCTTCATTCCAGCACTCCTCTCTGAGCCATCTCTGCTTTCCTTCTCTCTGGGCAGGAGAAATCCTATTAAAGGGCACTCGAGTGCTGTGTCCTTTGTGTCCCCACCTGTCAGGGTCGCAGTATCCATGCCCATGGTGTAGCTGGGTGACTTCTCTACTATCCCAGATCTCTCCTGAGCAAAAACTCGAGGCAGGGAGCTGCAAGTTAATGCACCTTGCTCCGGGCAAGGCAGTTTACCTTACAGCTGCTTCTCACGACTTCGCAGCCTCTAATTTTCTTGTCCTACTGCCTTGAACTTTATTTACTCTGGGGACAATTGGAGGAGATGGCTTTGAGTGTTTCTCAAACACTGAACAGCAAGAGCTGGGCTGGAATGTGTGAATTGCTGAGAGCCTTAAGTGACGGCTGCTGTACTTGTGACCCTTGGGTGAGGAAATTAGAGGCTGTGAAACCTCTGGAAAGGCTTTCTGCCACATTATTTACTTTGCCCAAGCTCCCTAAGGCTCACTCAGAAATGTGCTTCTGAGGACTGCTCAGTGCTCACATGTTTACAGTGCAATGGAGTTAAAAGCACTTGGGATTTACTGGAAAAGCAGGGTGGGAAGCCAAGCTGCCTTAAAGGCTTTTTAAACAGGATTAAAGCTTTTCATACTCGGAGAATAGGAATGGGAGGGCTTTTGCCACACTGTTGTTTGATCAGTGGGAAGGGGGTTTCCATCCCCAGGATTAGCTGCTATTCCGCTCCAGGGGCAGCCTCATGACGTGTGGGAGGATAAATCTGGACTTCGCCGGTGATATTCTTCTCTGTAGGCAGCTTTAGGATTTCCAAACTGAGCCCTCTCCCCTCAGAGAGGGCAGCAGTCCCTGGATAAAAAAGAGGGGCCGAGTTCAGAAAGGCTTTAAACAGGAATTTTGTCTTCATAATACCAGTCCTTTCCCCTCTACTGATTTCTGCATCTTCTTGTAGGGCTCCAGCCCTCCAGGTAACTTTTATCACTTGCCCTGTGGATGGAGAGGATATTTCTCTTCCCAGTCAGAAATCCTGGGGAGGATCTTCTTTTCCTCCATGATGAGAAATGTCTTTGCACTCAGCATCATGTTCCAGCCTCCATGTGAAGAAGCTTTCCTCGGGGAACGTGCTGGTAACTAAATTCCAGGGTCAAAGCCCTTTCTGAATATCAAAGTGGTGGTTCAGTCTTTTTCCAAATCAGCTCTGAGGGAGCGAGTTTGGGATATTCCTGGTGCCAGATTTATAAAAAAAAATCTGAGAGATGGAGCCTGATTCCCTGCCCTGCCAGTGGCTCTGTGACCTTGGATAGGTCCTGATCATAAGGGAAGTGGCTGAGATGTGAATTTGAAATGTTTTTGTCAACAAAAAGTGATTACATAGGCATTGGGAAAAAAAATAAATAAGTGATCCAGGAAATTTTGTAATTTTTTTTTTTTAATCTACCAGTACCTGGAAGAAAAAAAAAAATATCATGGAAACTTGGCTGGAGTCCCTATTCACTTAATCCTTTTCTCCTTGACAAATGCTGCAGATTCTGTATGCTGGAGGATATTCTTCAAGAGAAGCCTGGCTGTTAGTACATTAAGAGGCAATTTAATATTGAATGCACGCTGAAGAAGCAGAGCTCCTTGACTAGAAAGCAAACAGGACCAGAAAGGGGATACAAATAAATAGAGCAAGCACCAACCTTTCCCCAAGTCTCACCTTAAATTCCCTTTTAAATAAAGGTAAAGCTGATTCCAGCATTTCCAGCTCGAGGAACTGCTGCTACTTTCTCACTGTAAAGATGCAAACGAAGCTGAGCTCTGAAACAATGCTCAGGTGCTCTGGTGTGTTGCTGACATCGCTGTGCCCACGGGTCCTTCTCCTCTCAGCACAAGCACAGCTGGGTGGGATTTTTGCTGTCCTGAGAAGCCAAATGCCTCGGGTTTTCCCCACGATTTTCTACTGCCTAATTCATACGTGGGATTTGCTGTTTTATTTTACACCTATTTCCTGCGAGGTGGTTTTCAAACAGATTGAGGTGAGGGGAGAGTTTGCAGCACAAATATTGAAGCTCGCTGTGTCAGCTTCAGAGATAAGGGAGCATCTTAGTGTGTTGGCATTGCTGAGCTCTGCCTGGCCCATCCCGTGGTGGCTGCAGGTAAACCCAGCTCACACTCATCAGGCAGGATTAGAGCTGATTTCCTTCTGCTCTCAGCAAGAGGAGCTGAAATCTGAGCTGCTTTCAGGGCTGGAGATGCGCTCAGTTCGACAAGTAATGCAAAGCTGAAAACCTGGGGTAGAAGAACGTGCAAGCTGCCTGGGAAAAATTCTGGATTGCAGTGTTTTTCTTGCCTTAGTCCTGACAGCTGTACTAAAGCTACCCACAAATCTTATCTCTGCAGCGGACGGACACAGCACTGTGATGGAGATACTGCTGATTTTGGTGGATCACAGGGTGGCCCCTGGCTGGGCGTCTGGGTTATTGATTCACACTTCACTCTCCCAGCCAGTGTCTCCCACCCAGCACTTGCCCTTCCAGTCGTTTCCAAACCTCATTTTGCAAGACCTCTCCATGTGCAGAGGTATCCAGTGCTGTCCTGACATCCTTTCTCCCTGTAGGAAGCCTTAAGCAGCTCCCGCACAGGACAGGCAGTGACTGAAGCCTTGGCTTCACCAGAGAGTGTCTGAGCTCCCTAGAGACGTGAAGAGGGCTCTGCTCTGGCCTGTGTTTGGCACTTTTGAGTGAAGTGCACTTTCTGTGAAGTGCAGGAGAGTTGTCTCCTGTCCAAAGATGTGTTTCACCACTGCAGAACCAGCAGTGAATGTCATGGTGTGAGGGCTGGGGACAGGTTCTGGGTTCTCTGGCACTCAGTGTGACTCTGTGGCAGGTGCCTCGAGCTTTTCCATCTGTTCCCTGTCCCCTTCATTGTTAGTCTGTAGCTGAGAAAGGATGGACAAGCTGCTGGAGACTGGAACAACCTCTGCTTGTGATGGGAATAGGTAGAGAAATGGGCCTCCCCTCCAGGCAGAGCAGAATTCCTTTAGTGCCAGAAAACTCCTCTGAGGACGATGCCTTTCCCTCTCTCCTCCTGCCTGGGAGCAGATACAAATCGTCCCACCGTGCTCTGTGGGTTTAACTTCATTACAAAAAGTGTGCCTGCTAAAAGCCAATGTCCTTCACAGGTGCTTGGGGAGAAAAATGCCTCTGGAATAGCCCATCTGGTGCATGGATTTGGATTAGTTCCCTCTCCCTGCCCTCATTACTAAGAAATGCCCAAACGCTGTTAACAGTCCATTCCCATAATAACAGTGCTGCTTCATCGGGGGCAGCCTCCACCACAGGAGAAAGCAAAGCAGCTTTTTTTTTTTTTTTTTTTTCCCCTCTTCCTGTGAAGATGGAGAAGGAGGAAATCGCGTTGGGAAATTGTGTTTGGATGCAGAGGAGGGTTTGGGAAGGGAAGAACAGCCCTGGGGCTGCTGTTCTGTCAGGGTGATGGGCCGGCAGGTTCAGGGCAAAACCACTGAGATAACACCACTGCCTTTGGTGACCCACAAGCCCCAGGCAGCAGTGAGGCAGATCAGTGTCCTCTGCCTGGACAGAGCTCCCCAGCTCTTCGGGGGACGTGACATGATCTCTTCCTCAGAGAAATGTAGTGCTGGCCTTGGAAAAAACCCAGTTATGTTTGGGTCTGGAATAGCAGATATCTGAAAGCCACTTAGATGGGCCAGAGGTGATTTTGAAACCAGCAGAAGTGAATATATGACTAAGAGAGAGCTAAATGAGGAAATTACTTGCCCTGCAAAACACTTCTGATGCAAAATCAGATGTCAGTTAAGTGGCTGCTTTCTTTGCTTGTGTTCCAGAATTTCAGTTTCTTCCTGCTCACTTCTCATGCTCCCAGCAGGACCAGGCCATGCCCTTTTGCTTGGCACTGTGACCTTTTATCCCTGGCCTCTGTCTTGAAACATAAATTGCACTGTCTGGGCATTTGTGCTGCACAATAAATCTGTCTCTTGCTCAAGCAGAACTTCAGTGTAGGGGGAAGGAAACAGTAAATTGTGGGGAGATATTTCTGTTTGTTTTTTTCCTGATTTGCTCATCTTTAAATCTCCCTGCCTGGTTTTTGGTAAGTCATTGAGACAACTTGGCCTCTTTTTCCCTGCATGAATTACCAATAAAATAACAGGGACTTTTCCCTGTGTCCTTATTGTCTCTTGTTCTTATTCCACAGCAGAAGTGAGTGTCTTTCAGGAGCCTTGTTCCCTTTACAGATAAGTTATCAGGGCTTTCAGCACCACTTGCATCTAAGGCACTCAGCAGCATGGAATATGGCCTCATATTGGTAGTTCAAAAAGCAGCTTCTACAGTTGATTTAATGTCTTTATGGAGGAGGCAACAGAGACAGAACTGGTGAGGAGCCATTGGAGTCAAATCGTGCTTGTCAGGAAAACAAGCTGAATTTCTCTCCCACTGTGTCATCACTCTTTGGTTTATGAGAAGCTCTCTGAGTTGGCTCTCCCTTGCCTGGCTGGCAGGAATCTTTATTTCATTTTCTCCCTGGCTCTCCCCTTTGGTGCTCAGCCCTTGCTAATGCTCCACAGCTGCTTTAGGGCTGCATGTCCCTCACACCTGGACTTCAGCACAGACTGGTTTTTTAAGCTCTAGCAGCCAGATGTGCCACACAAAGCTGGACTTAAGTTGCTGCCGTGTCCAGGAGTTACTTCAGAGGGCCCTGCCATTGCTTGTTCTCTTGCAGCAGAGTGATTCTCAGGTCAGCCTGGTGTGGGTGTCACCTCCCCACCTCAGAGCTGTTACACAAGTGCAATAGGACCAGCCTGAGGCTGTGGCTGTTCCCCTCACAAACCCACCAGGAGCTGTTTGGAGGCTTCTGTGCAATCCACCACCAGCAGCACTTCCACCAGTGCAGGTTCCTCTGGAATTTCCAAGCCCATTCTGCACCTGGAGCATTCCCCGGGCAGGATTAGTGTCTGTTAAGCAGTGCTGGAACAGGAGCAGCCTCGGCCACCCACCCCAGGGAATGTCCCTGTGAGGACACAGAGCCCAGCCCAGCAGGGTACAGCTCTGTTTAGGTTTAGCTCTGCCTTCAGCCCGTGCTGGGGATCGTGTGCTCTCAGGACTGCCCTGGAAAGGCAAAGGCAGCTCCAAGGAAAGGTGTTGGTGATGAGGATGAGGAAGGAGAAGGTTTGACTTGATAAAATCCTGGCATGTTCAGCTCTTTCCATAACAGGCAGGATGAAGGTGCAGGGCCAGGAGTACCCCTGGCAGGTCTCTTCATGCATTCAGGGGCCCCATCAAGGGACTTCTTGCATTTCTTGCAGGTGGGAGATGTTTCTGGCATTCTCCTCACAGGCATGGCTGGGCAGAGCCAGCTGCACAGACAGCAAGAGGAAATCTCCTCTTTTGGAGTGGTGTGATGTCATTACACAGTGGGCAGGTCAGAGGGACAATAATGTGTGTGGACAGCAGCCAAGACATGCTGGAAAGGAGAGCAGAGCAAATATTTGAGAGACTTGTTCTCCAACACAGCCTCTCAGGGCCAGGGCTGGCACTTACCTTGAGTACTGCAGGGTTCAAGTTTATTCATTGTCAAGCTAATCCAGCCATGAGGAGAGGAACTGGGGTCTGTGAAAATGGAAAAAATCAACCATTATTTCCTAAAGGAGCCTGTAAACTCGTTACATGCCTAGGTGCACACAAGGGCTCAGATCCTTTCCAGCTAAAAATCAGTTGAGCCACCACTTATCAGGGGAGAAAACTTTATCTTGTTCCTGCCCTGCTTTCCATAGCCGCTGTCCTGTGGCCAGCTGGTGATAAGTTCCAGCTCCTGGTCTGCCAGCTCCCACATCTGGATCCACATCATGTGTCCTGATGCCCCTCAAAGCAGTGCTGTGGGAGAGGTCACTGGGGGAAAGGACAGCGGGAGGAGTGGAGGAAAGGAGCTCATCTGCTTCCTATCAGTTGTAGAAGTGCCAGAAACCACCAGGAAATCCCAATTCCTCTAAGGCAGCTCCACCTGGGCGCACTGCTCAATGCCCTGTTCCCTCCTGCCCTCCCCAAGCTCATCCCAGGGTTTTCCCAGGAGGATGCAGCTCCAAGGGCACCTGGCACATGCTGTCCCTGTTTGATGGCCGTCACTGCAGTGAAACAAATCTCTTTGTTTTGGTTCCCTGACCTTCAGCAGCCAAATCATTGGCTGGCATTTCCTACTCTCCCCTCTTCCCTACGCTGCCAATAACTGTGTGCACATAAAAGCTTAGGGAATGCTGATCAGGATAAATGTAATGGTGTTTCTAGCCCTGTGAGCACATACTTTATGACTATTGTGGGGTTGGGGTTGGTTTGGGGTTTTTTTGTGGTTTTTGTTTTCTAGAAAGAAGAAGTCCCCCAGGGTTTTTGTTCACGTAATTGTGTTAAGCAAATTTGAAATATTTGAAAGCTTTTAAGTGCCTGTTATATATACATCCAAGGTTTGTCTTGGAACATGCTAGGTTGCAATAGACATTTTCCAATTAAGTGAAACAGCAGTGAGGATAATGGGTTTATGGAAATGGAAGAGCCATGCTGGAGGGAGATGGAAAGCCAGGAAGCATTAATCTTAATAGGATCCTTTTTCTTTTTTAGCTTTGTTTTTTTTCTAAAAACTTTTAAAAAATTTCCCTAGGCATGTCCCTGGTTCTGCAGCGGCACGTTATGTATCTAGAGAATCTCTTCCCCTTTTTTCCTCATTTACTCCAAATTACTCTTTTTTTTTTTTTTTTATCCTTTCTCTCCAAGAAATCATCTGCACTACCCTTTCTCCAGTGATGGAGGCTCGTGCACACATCCAGTCATCTGTCCCTTTAACTGAGCAGGCAGTGTGGGAATGGGAATTCACAGCCTTCTGCTCTGGGAGGCAGAGAACCCTCCAAAGAGCCAAACCCTCCCTCCCTCTGCCTCTCAGAAAACCTCTGGGAGAGCTCTGGGCTCTGCTCCAGTCCTGCAGCCCAGTCACCTTGGGCCAGGCTCCTCCCTTCTCTAGGGTGAGGAAATATCTTTTCCAGGAGGCTTCCCAGTGAAATAAGCGGGAGCCAGGGTGGGATCGGTGCCCGGGACTGGCATCTTTCTGTGCTGCTGTGATTTCCATGCCGTGCCTTGCTGGGGCAGTCCCTGCGGACCGGAGCAGCCCAGTGGATGCTGAGCTCTGCTGAGGGGCTTTCCCTCTTTGGGAGGAGTCACTGTGAGAGGAAGGTGGGATGAAAGGGCAATTTGATAACTCACAGCCAGAAATCAGGACTCTGAGTCCCCAGCCAAACCTGCTGGCAGTCACTGGAGCTTGAAGAAAGGAAGCAACTTGTGGGTTGTACATGACACATCATACAGAGGGATAGCTGTGCCATCTCCCAGGAGGGCTGCTGGGCTTAACCCAGCCCTTCCCTGTGCCTGTCACCCCTCCCAACATTTCTGACCTGATCTGTGACACTTTCCCATGCCAGCTCTCCCTCCTGGCTCACCCTCATTGTGTGAACACAAGCAGAGATTCCTGTGAGATGCTGGATTTGGATCATCTCTGTAGGAACAACCACCTCGAGTCTGGCATGGATGTTTTTACTTCCCTTCCTACCCCTGGCTGTAAAAGTGGACCGTGTTTCTTTAAATCCACTCACTCCTTTACAACTGCTGCTTTGCAGGAAACAATGCTTGGATCTTTAATCTGAAAAAAAAAACCCCAAAAAAATAAAAGGGCTTAGGCTGCCCTACTGTATTTTTCTCTGCCCAAATCAGAAGGGTTGGAGTCTTAGACACCTCAAAGAGCTCCCTAAGGGTAGGTGCATTTCAATAGTGGATGAAGGGATATATATATAGATAGATATATAAAACATTCAGGTTAGATAGGCTTCTGCATGGGAAGAACCCCCAAGGAACCACATAATTCCACTCTATTGAGGTTCTAATGCTGCACCTGTCAAGGCAGTGTCAGTGTGATCTCAGAGCAGGGCACTGGGGAGAGCGTATTGATCCCATCTGGATACAGAGCTCAGCATCCTCTGCATCCTTTATGTCCAACACAGCAGTGCTTGCCCAGCTTCCCCCCCTCCTCCAGCAGCAAAATCTTTCATCCACGAGCCAAAGCAAAACGACTTCACCAGCTCTGATGTCCTGGGGAAATGTGTTGGGCCTCTGCCATGAGTACAGAGCCTCCTTCCACACCCAGAAGCTTTCAGGCAGTGAGCAGGATTAAGACACGCAGCCCTAGGCTTTGCTGTGACCTTTGGGTATTTAAACAGTCTTGGCCTGGCTTCATGAATATGTGCAGACTCCTGTCTGCTTTCCAGCCTAGCGCTCTCCCTGCACGGATAGACTTGAAAAAGCAGGTCTTAAATGGCTTTCTTGGAAAAGTAAAAAATACTACTGCAAGTGATAATCAGACTTTATGACTTTATTTCCCCGAGATATTCCGTTTCCCTCTGTTTTCAAGCCCTTTTTTATGGTTACTCTCGATGCAGTTTTTCTTTAAAACCCCTGCATTTGTGTGTGTGTGTGTGATGGTTTGAAAGGCTTTCTCCGGGCTGTTCTCCCACTAGAGGGTACTCCTGCTACACCAACCGTGGGCACTCGGGGCTGGAGCGGGTTCGCAATGCGTCCTGGCCTCCTGGAGCAGGCTGTTCACTGTCAGCGCAGCCTGCCCGTGCTCAGTCCTGCTGCTGCCCTGCTCCAGCAGCCACCCAGCTGCCTTGCTTTTGGGGCCCAGAGATGCTGGAGGGCCGTTTTGGCCTCTCCCGTTTTCACCTCCACGGCTACACAACCCTCTGTACTGTGCAATTTGGGGAATTTGACCCGCTGCGGGGCTGAGGTTGGTGCCAGCTCCAGGGATGTTGTGGAGAACCTCACACACACCACAGCACAACATTTTGATGTGGAAATGCTCCCATGGCTAAGTGGTGCTGAGCTGAGGGGTAGAGTTTGGGTGCTCTTGTTTTTAGGGCTTGCAAGTGGGGTGAGGAAACAGAAATTTTCCTGGCCATCCCCTTTTAGGCAGGAGATCAGACCCTGTGGTCCATTCTTGAACTCTGTGTGTGTGTAGCTGTTGATGGATGGGAGGCTCCCTTCAGAGCAGATTTATTTGGCTTTCATGTTGAGAGGCTGCAAAAGCAGCTTTGGGTACGGCTGGACCCCTCCTTTCCCCTCCATGCCTGACTGCCCCTCTCCATTTGCAGCAGGCAAAACCCGTGGCAGGCAGGATGCAGCACATGCTGTGCTTGATGCGGCTCTGGGGGCTGCAGCCTCTGCAATGGCACAGCCAGCAGGCTGCATTTTCGCTTTTCACCCAAGGAAAAGCCCCAGGTTCCTTGCCTGGTATGAGAACTCTCACTCCCCTGTCCCCTTCACACCTCCCAGCTCTGCAGAGCCGCTGGGATTTCCACCCCTGCCTGCTGCTCTCTCTTTTGAGCATGCTCGTGCTGCTGCCTGTTCTCACTGATTAAATGAGCAGGCAGGAATTACAGTCAACCATCCATCTCCCGAGCCACTGTTCCTTGACCCAGTCAGGATGAAAGAGGTCAACATTTTTCTTTCCCCAGCCGTTTGTAGCAGTGAGAAACCCAGTGAGAGTTTTCTGGCAGGGTAATTCTCCTTCCTAAAAGAACCAGCTACACAAAGTGGCATCTTCAGAGCAATGAGAGTCACAACTCAGCACTTGTGGTTGGTTGAAAGCTCTTCTATTCTCTGGAGAATAAAACATCATCTTCTGCCTTGTGTTGGTATTTGGAGACATAAATCCCTAATGTGGACCATGAAAGGGAATGTCACTGTCCCAGGAAAGGGAATGTTGCTGTCCCATGAAAAGGAAGGCCACTGTCCCATCCAGTCTATCTTAGGCCTCTCCAGAGCAGCTCTTTGTATGTGCTGCCCCACAGGTGTCTCCTTTGCTGCTGTCCAACACAGGCAAGGAGATAACCCAAGACACTGAATGCTCAAAGCATTTGATCCTCTTTGCCTGGATCCATGGGCTGTGGGTCTTGCAAAAGGTGGTGGTTGGGATATAGTTGTTCCTGGAAGCATCAGTAGAGCTGGCTCCTCTTCAGAAGGAAGTTAAGGAAGGACATCCATGAAGCTGGAGAGGAAGTTATACCCTAAACCCCAGCAAAACCTTCTCTCTTCTCCCAGACTGAGGTAGCAGAGGCTCTGATGGGAGGCTGGAACAGCACTCTCTGCTCTCCAGGAGTGGAAAGGAAGTTGGGGTGACAATTAGGAAGGGGAAAAACAGAAAACGGAGCCTACAAAGGGGAGTAACTCACCACTGTGACTAACTCAGAGAAAGTAATCTAGCAGCTCAGAATTACAGTAAATGACAGGCCTGGCTTAGCCTGGCTGCTGAGTGCTCCCAGGCTGCATCGATTTCAGAACCAGGCTATGAATTGCTGCCAGGCAATTGCTGCTGGCTGGTGGCTGAACCCTTACGTCCTCCCCTGGACCTGATCCCTCTCTTTGTCCCAGTTCCCATCAGAGGCTGTGGCTGCCATCAGTCAGTCCAGCTGAGTGCGGAATCAACTCCGTTTTAGCCCTGCCTAAATCCAGAGGAATTTCACTCTAACAGCCCTTCCAAGATTGCCTCAGGAGCTCCTTATTCTCTGCCACTCCTGGTCATTATTCAGAACGTTCCTGAGAGCAGCAGGGCATCTTGGAGCTCTGCTGGAAGGAGGAATCTCTATGTCCTTCAGCCAGCCCCAGGCACGCACGCCCAGGGCAGCCTGCTGAGCACCTCTGCACCACACTCCCCTTGCTTCCTTCCAGCTGGGAGCCGATCAGTCTGGGAGCTGGAGAGGAACATCCCGGCCCACCTCATCCCTGAGGCCTCTCCCCAGAGCTGTTGTGCAAACAAAGGGCTGTTTGTTTGTTTGTGCAGCCCGGAGCAATTAGGAAGTGCTGAACTCTGTGTTTGTCGGGCAGCTCCCGAGGACAGAGCGCTGCTTGAATCCTCCCCAGCCACAGCCGGGGTCAGCTGGGTCTGGCAGCCTCAGCTTTTGGTGCTGAGGAGCTGCTGCTTCTTAAACCCAGAACTCCCTGATGGAGAGGTTTGGAGAGGGAGGATTAGATTTGCTAATCAGGAGGTGTCTGCTGCCCGTGTTGGGGCGGCTCAGTGCTCGTGTGAGTCATTCCTGCTCAGGTTAGCAGCCTTGGGGGCAGGCAGTGCAAACAGACAGGACTCGCTCCTAATAATGCTTCATCCCCCTCATGGAGGCAGCTCCAGTCCAAGAGATGTTCCCAGCCTCCAGCTGCACTTTGTTCAGCTACAAGTCTGCAGGATTGGCTCTGTCCTCCAGCTTCTCTCCTCTGATTCTCCCTTGTTCTCTCCAAATCATGCTGTGCCGTGCAGCCATTTCACCTCCCTGGTTTATGTGCCTTTGCTTAACCTGTGGTGCCTATTTTGGGACTCTTGGTGTGACAGTCTCTGAGCTGGGAGGCTTTTTGCTCCAGGTAGGGAAGTTAATGGTAAAACACACAGAGCAAAACTAGGAGGGAACCACTGAGAAAGAGCAGCGCTCCTGGGCCGTCAGGCAGTGAAGGATTCAGGATGTGTTCTCCAGGGCTCACGGGAGACCAGCAGTGGTGGCTGGGCTTTGCTGCAGGTCTGTATGAGCCAGCTTGGAGGTCTGGAGTGGGGACAAGGCTGGTGGTGTGGCTGGAGAGTGGGCCCAGCAACGACAGATGGAGCAGGGGGAGAGGCAGGGGGAAGCCAAGGTGCTGCTCGATTGAGTTTGGCCAGGGGCACTTTGGAGGGGGACATCAAAGAATAAATTTAGTTACTGGGGGGTAATCATGGGAGAACAGCATTTGGGGGTTTAAATGTAAATCCCAGAGGGTGGACAGATCCCGTAAGGAAATCCTCCTTAGCAAAAAGCATGTGAGGGATGGGGAGATGAAACTACTGGAGATGGATAATGAACCTGCAGGGATGTTTGCTCCTGCTTCCTTTAGGTGCTGAGACATGAGGGAAGAGGGAGCAGCCTCACAGACCCACGGGAACCTTGGGAGCTCTGTCAGGACCTGTGCCTGTCCTTCCCTCCCCATGGGCTGACTGAAATCAAGTGACTTGTGATTGCTCCCCCAATTACCACAAAACAGCTTAAAAATGGAGCTGTGTCAAATCCAGCGTGTGCTGTCGCTGTGTCTGCAGAGCTGTTTGTTTGCCTGATGAAGGGGAAAAATAACGTGAAGCTGGAGATGAAACTAAGCTGAGAGAAGGTTTATTTTTTTTTCTTTTCAGTCTCAGCTTTTCCGGCATCATTCCAGTAGGTGCCAGTCTCACCTTGTGGAGCAGGGGAGGATGGAAACTGCCAGTAATTCTGCACAGAAATATGAAAAAATACAGCATGAGAGGGGGTGGGTGGAGACATGAAAGCCTATAGGAAAGATCTCTGCTCTCTGGGATGCTCACTTCATTTCTTCCTCCCTACTCAGCAAAGTTTATCTTGGGCTCAGCAGCACGGACCAGTCTCCCCCTCCCCTTGTTCTTTAATTAGCGTGCAGTAAAGGAAATGTTGTTGGGGGAAGGAAGGGGAAATGGGATATTGTGTTTGGATGCCCCAATGGGTAGAAAACTGCATGGTTTCCAAATATGATAGTTAATGCTTAATCTGACAGGCTGTCTCTTATCAACAGGCTGGATGTGACTCCCCATTACGTGATAATGGAATTCTGCATGGGGACCACAGGAGACCCAGTTCCATTCAATTAACTCACAAAACAGCAAACCTCTGAAAGCATCTTTGTCTTCTCTTCTCCCCACCTCTTCCTCTCCTTTTATTTTGTTACCCTGAGAAAATGAGAGAGTGAATATTTCCATTTTGTTTTGCAGAGGATTAGTACCAACTAATAGGATTAATATCCCAAGTTGTGTGGCAAATGGAACATTGTTAATAGGGTGATTATTAGAGAATTATATGGAGGGGCAAAAAAAAATATTAAAAACAGTTGAAAGAAAAGCATCCCTGTGTTGGAGAGACTGCCATTTCTGTGCAATAACCAGCTGCTGACCTGCCTGTTCTGGGTCAGACTTCTTTATTTCTCAGGCTTGCTCTGCCTCTGGGATTGACTTCCCCATCAGCACAGGGCAGGAAGCAATTTCAGAGGCTGGAAATTCTGGATGCAAAGAGCATCTCCTCCAGTGACAGCTCCAGGGACCCTGAGAGAAAAAGGAAAGTAACGAATAGTCACCATTGCACCTGGGATGTGAACAGGCTTCTGCTCAGGATGAACAACTCCATCCCTCCCTCATCTCACTCTGTTTCCTTTGGCTTTGCCCACGGGCTCTGCCCACAGCCACAGTCACGACTCTGAGGGGCTGTGTCCTCTGGTGGTGTTTGGTTTGGACACTGGTGGCTCTGTAGGACGTGCTGGAGAACTTTATATGAGATTGCAGAGCCAACTAGAACTGGCAAGAATCCTGTGGAGGCTGCGTGCCAGAGGTGAACTGGTTGTGTGCCATTGCCAGCAGGTGTAGGACAGGCACCTTCTGCTAACCAAGGGTGGAAAGGCCCAGGGCTCTGCTAGGAAAGCACAGAGTCCTCAGGAAATTAAAGCACATTTATTTGTTTCCCAGGCCCTCAAGGAGGGACTCTTGGCAGACAGGTTTCAGCAGCAGCAGCAGCACAGTTGATGCAGAGAGATTTTTTCTGACATCTGTCTGAGAGAGTCTCCTTATGCTCTGCATAAATCCATCTCTCCTGGGCCACCAACCAGGGCCATCCACAGCACTGGATGCTTGCTGGACAGGGGACTGGCACAAAGGACTCTGCCTGAGAGGTATTATCCTGAGCTCTGTGTTTCCAAATCCCTGGAGGTATTTAGGCCTGCTCCTTCGGAGGTGTTTGCTGTAGGAGGCTTTGTCTGAGCCACTGATAGGGATTTGTTCCCCTGAACTGGATCCCCATTACACCATGAGTCACTACTATTTATATCAGCTGTCGATCTCTCTCTCTGGCAGCTATTTCTGGCTACCTGCATTGTATTCAGGGGAGATTTAGCACCTTTTTAAAAACTTTTATTTCTTTTACTGATCTTGCTTTTAATTCTTTTTTCAAACGTTTTTTGTCTTAGTTTGTTTTTCAGCAGCTGTTGAGCTGTCTGCAGCTGAGCTGCCCTCACCTGCTGTTGTTCTGCTGAGAAAAAGGATTTTCAGTGCTACTTTCAGCAGATTCAGCTTTGTCTGAAGGAGTACTTTGCCTCAGAGTGAGAGTGTTGTGCCATCTAGAAATGAAAGGCTACAACGGGAACCAAAGCACTTTGCATCAAACAGGATTCTAAACGCTGTTGAACTGCAATCCAGGGTGGCAAGTCTGCTTTGTTTATAGCCCTTGTTATCCTAGGAACTCTTCAAGCAAACACTGAGTGACCCATTCTTGCAAGTAGATCAAAAAGGACCGACCCCTTTTATTGCAGAGAGAAGGGAAATGGGCCATGACAAGGGCTCAGCCTCAGCTGCACTGAGCAAAGTGGGAGCAGAGCTGAGAGTCCAACCAAAATCTCCTGAGGCCTGCTTGGATGCTCTGCCCACAAGGCTGAGCTTTCTGCTCCGCTCTGGTTTCCCTTCCAAATGTGCACACTCAGAATTTCCAACCCATCACAGTCGGTTAAAAAACTCATCGTCATTCTCCTGTCTTTTATCAGGACCAGGATTTTCCTTTTTTTTCCCCACGTCCCAGTCACCCAAGAGATCTCCTGCCTGCCTTGGGCTCTCTCTGGAGCAGTTCAAAGGCTTAGGCTGGAAGCAGCTGTGGAGGAGCTGTGTGAACTTCCAGGAAGGAGAAGATGCTCTGGGAGCTGCTGGGCAAACAGGGACCTTCTGAGGGGCTCAGATTAGGGCTTGTGTGCCCTGATCCTGGCACAGAGAGGCTGAGGAGCCACGTCTGCTCCTGCACAGAGCCGGCTGCTCTGAGGCAGGACAGGCAGGAGCAGCAGGATGGTGTTTTACGTTCACCTCCGTGGAAGGTAAAAGTCTACGTAATTTAAAGACGAGTTCCCTTATGCCAGGCTATGAAAAAAGTCTTCAGAACACCCCCAAGGTTTCCATTTAATTACCAATTGCAGCTGATTTCACAGAGCAATTTCTAAGCCTCCAGCAAGGCCTTGTGGCAGTTCTTTCATCTCTCAGGCTTATTGGGAAAAGCTGTATTAAACGTCTTTTAATCCTGCCTTGGATGCACTACCTTTGATCACCTACAATTTTATACATCTGTGCTCGGGCTCACGTTCCTACGTACGTGCCTCCCCATCCAAAATGCTTTAAACTGTGTCAGTTGATTAGAAAGTCTCTCCTGACTGATATCAAGCATCTTGCAAGCTTGACTGAAACACCCTGAGAGCTAATGATCATCCAGAGGGTCTGGGTGATCCAAGTGGATGGTTTAGCATTGCTGAGGAAGCTGATGAATGTCAGCTCCTCATTTAGGTTTTACTCCGTCTTCTCCTTCCTTAGAGAACAAGAAAAGGAAGCAGTGAATGTCCTTGCATGGAAAAAAAGAACTTGAGCCAGATCTGGCAGGAAATAATTTCAGTTACTAGTAGAACATCTCGAGTGTGGGATGCAAGAAGGTGGACATTCACAGAGAAGATGCAGAAATCCACACCCTAAACCCTGAGATTTCTGCAGTTCATTGAGGGCAGGGTCAGCTGGAGCTCTGATCTCTCAGCCTGATGTCCCAGGTACAGGACACTGTGTCCCTTTTCCTGTCCGAGGAGAACCTGGTCTCTTTTCTGGGAGGAACACAGTGGTGACAATAAAAGATTTCACTTGGGATTCAACTGGACTCTCAGTGCTCCTGAGCATGGAAATGTGCCACAGGAATTGTGCCACTTCCCTGCAAGAAATCCCCACAAAGCTCTGGTGGGATTGGCTGCCTGGCAAAGGGGAAGGAGCCGTGCCCTAGAACTACCAGTGTCTAAGTGGGGACATCTGCCTGCCCCAACAGCTCTGTGAGGCCACCTGGACTCGGGCTCCAGTCAGGGCTGCTTGAACATATGTTTGTTTTATCTGCAACAAGAAACCCGAGTGTGGGGTGGTGGGGTGGAGGCCTTGGGTTTGCTCACTGGAGCAGGAACAATCTCTTTCCCGGAAAGTCAGTGTGTGATGCTCAGAGAGAGAGAGAGCAGCCGGAGAGCTTTGTGATCTGAACAGCCAGAACAGCTCAGCTCTGCAGGAAAAGAGATGTCAGCTGCCAGATGGGGCAGCTCCAACCTTTTGCTCTGCCATGACCAGCACGTTTTGTACTTTGCAGCTTTTCCACAGGATCTTCAGGCTGTGGCATTCCTGGGCAGAGCCCCTTGAGGTGTGTGCCCACCACCTGCCCAGGGCCTGTCTCTTCAGGAGCCTCCTGCTTACCCAAATACATTCCTACAACAGAACGTGTTTTCTATTGCTCCTTTCTTGAAATCCTGGTGCTGCTGCTCTCCCCTGCCCTGGAAGGAGTGAATGTCTGCCTGTGGCTGGGCTTCTTGGACACTGGGAATGTCAGGAGATCATCCATGAGCTCCTCTTCCTGCACAGCAGCTGGACCTGGGGTTTTGGCTCGGGGGGATTCATTCCCAAGGGATGAATGAGGCTAATTGCTTTTCTCTTGCTCTATCAGAGAAGAGAGTGAATCCTAAAGGAGTCAGATGCAAGAGTTAGATGTGAGGATCCAGCACTGGCATGCTTTCCAGGTCTGATGAAACTGTGATCTGATGTGTCAAATGCATTTTAGGGTCTCAGTTCTGTGACAGCTTGCTAATGACTCTGAGCTTCAGGAAGCTTTGACTGATCCCTCCAGGAGCTGGCAGAAAAAACTGCAGCAAAACTTTTTTTTTTCTTTTTTTTCTTTTTGGAAACATTTTTGTCAAAATCAAAACATTGAATGGAAACATGTCTCCTCCAGCAGCATTTTAAACTGGAATGTGTCAAAACAAATGCTTTCAGTTTGATTTGAGTGAGACATTTATAATTTTTTACTTTATCTTGCAATAAGGAAACAACACATTTCCCATATTTTTATTTAGATCTTTGCTTTTTTGGATAATTATCAGAAATGAGGAAACACATGCTTCCAAAGCTGTGGCATTCTTGGCATTCCTATTCAGAGATTTTCAATTTCTTGTTGATGATGGAAGCAGATGTGGATGCTCAGCCAGAACTACCAACAGGGACAGGGCAGAACACGTCTTCAGGTAGAAGAATCAGGAATTGGAGCTATCCAATGAGGCTGGCACAGGAAGGTTGCTCTGCTGCTTGCTTGCTTGTTTCTTGCAACCTGTTCTCTGCATTCAGTCATTTTAGGCCCCAGAACTTCAAAACTGTGTGAATAAATCATGGTCCTGTCTCGCACTGAACTGAGCTGTCCTTACGGATCAGAGCCTGGCTGAGCTTGGTCAGACAGAGCCAAACCTTGTTCGTGTCCCTGTGCTCAGCCTGGGCTTCAAAGGGGCTGCTCTGGGTTGGAGGCAGCGTTTTCTCTCTGTTTTTCTTGCCTTGGGCTAAAAACGCCTTGTGGGTTTTCTTTCCCCAAGGCTAATGGTGATTCTTGTCTTGTCTTAATTGCTTTTTAAAGCACGCAGAGCTCCAGGTCTATCCCAGACAGGGCTGAGCTCCGTGGCGCATTTGTCATTTTCCCAAATACCTTTTTAATTAAATTGGAGCAGAACACTCCGCTTTGTTGAGCTATCCATCTCAGCAAGTTTCTTACTTCTGCTGGGCAGGCATTCTCCTAATCATCACTGGCAAAATTTGGTGACTCTTCCTCAGGCTTTGTGATCTGCAGGGAGATTTTCCTCTGGTAGGCAGAGAGCTGCTCACACCAAGGTTGCTCAAGCTGCCTGCTGGGGGCTGAGGATGTGCTGCATCCATCCAGGGAGGGCTTTTGCAGGGCTTAGGATGAAAAATGTGGTGTCTGTCATGGAAAGAAATGAGGTTTGACACCACATTAGGCCCTCTCTGCTCCTGAATTCTGCAAATCTGTGCGGGTTGGGTTTTCTGTGGCCAAGATGAGGGCTTGGAATTTGGTTAAAAGGGTAATCCCAACCCTGTGAATTTGGGACCTGCTCCATCACAGGCACCTGCAGCACCAGTGACCTCTTCTGCTCACTGTGGAAAATTTGTTGTCCTGTGAAAATCCACTGCACCTATTGGCTGGACAGCCCTGAGCTGTGCTGTGCCATTTCCCATCCCCATCCCTGCACAGGGGTCAGTGCTCAGGCCCCTCCTGCCCCACACACTGCAGAGCTTTAGAACCCAAACCCTGCTCATGAAGGTCAGCGGGGTGACTGTGTGGAGTGAGCCTTTCTTCCCTGACACCTGAGTTATGTTTGTTCTGTTGGAGGAGAAAAAAGAGAGGTGACTTCCAGTGTTTTCACCATCACTCTGCAGGATCAGCTCAGCTCTGGAGAGCAGTTCCATCTTCTCTGCCTGGAAAAGCAATGGAATGATGAACTTCCCTCTGCAAATCCTGCTCGACCTCCTGTCTGTGCCTTGAGCTCCAGCTGTGCAATCCTTCCACGGAAAAGGGGTTGTGGATATGCCTGACATGAGCAGCATGAGGTCCTGGGAATCTTATTGCAGCTGGTGATGATGACTGAGCCAAAGCCAAAATGATTTGTTCTCCCTGAGTGCGTTCCTGGGCATTTTCTCTTGGCAGAGGGGTTGGAGGAGTCATTTTGACAGGTGAATTGAGCAGATTTGTTGCTGACACTGAGAAAATGGAGGTGGTGCCCCACAAGAGAGCTTTGTAAACAGCTTTTGGAAACTCCAGCAGTGTGTGACACATGGAGTTTTCTGTGATGATCTGACTTTGAGAGAGACGAGGCAGCTGCTGCCTGTTGGCCGGGCACATCTCACGTTCAGCTGAAGAGATCAGGTGGAAACTGAGAGCTGGTGCCTGGTGGGTGCAGACAGGAAAACAGAGATTGAAATGAAAATTGCACCAAAACCCGTGGAAGGAACTCCAACACCAAATCCTGCATGGGTACAGAACCCAGAGGGCAGTGCTCACCCCCAGAGATGGACACTGACAAAGCCTCCGTGTTCCTGTGCTCACATTTTAAGGCTGGAACGTGGAATTTCCTCATTCAGATGGTGAAGATGCTGCAAGAATTGCAGTTTAGGAAGTCTCCGCATGGCTCTGAACATATTTGAAGGTATCTCTGGCCCCTGAGGTTCAGGTTGATTCATTTTTCTTCTGTAGTTACCTAAGAGGAACTTGCATGTTCAACCTGGATGTGTCAGACCGATGTTCTGGGACTCACCCAGGGAGAGGTTTTACATCTTTGAGACATTCTCTTTTTGTCAAAGACAATTGGATCAGAGATGTTCAGTTTTGTTGAGTTTTGGTTTTGACTCTTTTTTTTTTTTTTTTTTTTTTTTTTTTTTTTGTCACAACAGTTTTGTCTGGGAAAATGTCATTTTGATGAAACAGAAATTGCTGAAGAAATCTTACCAATTTTGACAATTCTGCTTGGAAGAGAGCTGAGGAGGAATATCTTGAAAGTGCTGGAGCTCCCAGTTATGACATTTTCTGAATGGAAAGGAGTTTTGATTTATTTCTTTTTCTCTTCTCAAAGTGATGTTTCAAAATGTACTGTTTTGTGGAGAAACAAAATGGTTGAACTAAAGGCCTGAAAGAAAAAAAAAAAGGAAATAAAATATTTTGACTGATCCAAGGCAGTTTCTCAGCATTTTATTTTGCAACTCTGTTGGCTTTTCGGACAACATGGGATGATTTAAAATTGTTGGTTGTTCTGTTCTGATATCCAGACTCACAGATGTGTTTCTCAGTTGAGCCAATGATGTATGAACCATACTTGGGCTTGTGGTGATAAATTACCTGGTTTCATAGCTGAAAAAAACCTGTTTTAATCCATTAACTATAGAGAACAAAATACCCCAAGTCTCTCAATTCACGGAACCATGCAAGGATCTTCCACTGTATGAATTATTCAGGAGCAGTGGTGGAAATGAAGTACCCATTACATTTACAAATATTCCACAAAGAGTTCAAGGCTGAGCAGGAATAGATCAGACAGCATTTATTGTAAAGCCTTGCTGAGTATTACTGGAGATGTAATTTCCCGTAGTAATTAACACAGGATCTGCAATCCAGCTTTGAAAAGACGATTGAACCTTTCCCTGTGAATTTAGGAATCATCTGAGTTATTCCATGCTATAGGTGACTGGGAGCATTGAGCCTTTGTCTGAAATTAGTCCTCAGCGTGGTGGATGATTAAAGAGGGTTCTTTCCTTCAGGCTACTCGGGATTGATGTTTTCTATTAAAAAATGCACTGCTAAGGATTTGTGAAATAGAGAGAGAGCTTCTCTGGGTGTGTGCCACTTACTATGCAGATGTGCTTAAGCCATCAGATAAATGATAAATGATTTCTCCGAGCTGGATGGGGTAGCATGACCCAAAGGGGATGGAAGGGGGGGGTTGTTATTTTTCTTCCTTTCCAAGAATCAGAGAGAGCCATTTGTCAGCTGAACCCAGCGAGGTGCCCAAGGATCAGATGTCAAAGGCTGCTCTGTCTGGAGAGGGAACACTGGGAGTTAATAGTGGTGCCCCTCCTCAGACCTCTTCATTTCTACTCCATTTCTCTGTCCTTCCCCTTGCTTTGAACTCCACTTTCTTCTGCCTTCTGAGGCTGTGAATGGCTCCGAGTGCTGCCTGCTGGAAAAAAAAAAGGGAGTGGAATTTTGGGTTTGGTTTTTTTTTTTTTTTTTTTTGAGAAATAATACGCAGAATTTCTTCTTGGTGGATGGAGTTCAAACATCTCTAGCACCATCCAGTCTTAAATCAGACTTTAAAAAAAACAAGCCTTTTTCTAATTACTCCCAGAACGTTAATTCACTGCTGGAAATTGGGATTCTGTTGAGTTGAAGTCCCTACATAGACTATAAGAGTCACAGGCCTGAAGATTTACCTACTTAAAAAACAGAGTAGGGGAAAAGTTATTAGAGCTGTTCCTGCCTTTGATATGTGTGAAATCTTTTAAAATCGAAAATTTCAGTGGAAGAAAAGGAAACTCTTTTGGAAACACAGTTCTTACCTTTCAGTTAACTCTGAGTCTTCTTATCTCAATCATGAAGAATGGAGATAGTGATTCTCAAGGAATATTGAATTTGACAATGGAGAAAAATGACAGTTCATCAAAAATGACCCTTTACTGTAGGAATCCATTTCACTGGAGGTCTTGCTGGGCTCTTTTGTGTTGGAAAAATAACAATTAAATCACATCCCAACAGTTTTACCCTTTGAAAATTGGTTTTCTTTTGTAAACTTGAAATATCTTACATCAGTTGAGCAAAACAATTTAGCAGTGTTCCCTCAGAAATAATGTACTTTGTAGGACTTCCTGCTGAGCTGTGTGGTGTCTCATCAAAGGGGGATTAGAAAGCCTGAGAGACATCTGTGTCATTGAGGCAAGGGGTGTCTCACCCCACATTTTTATGGCACCAACGGGACTGTGATCAAGGCCAGAGCACTCTGACACCACTGTAAAACTCCTTATTGTGTTTTTAACCTAGTCTGGAATTGCAGCAGAGTCTGGATTTTATTTGCCTTCCCCTGGAACATTTTCTTTTCTTACATGTAATGTAAATAGCCCAGAATCTTCTAAGAAGGGAAGGTGTCGGGATTTGAACAAATTGTGCTGGGTTTGGGTAGCAGGAGATAATCCCCAGCCAGTACAACACCTTTAGCTCGTTGTATGAGTTCTGTAGACAGCAATCACTTCACTCCACCCTGAACTGGCTGTGACAGCATCCCTGGGCTTTGCTACCTCCCCCAGCAAGGAGTGTGGCAGGGGTTTAATGACTGCAATCCTCTGTGGGTGCTGGATCCTGCATCCAAATGGGGAAAACATCCAGAGAGGAGCGAGCAACAGGCACAGAAAAGCTCAGCACAAGTCCTGACACTGCCACCCTGCAGCACCACGGCCTCCAGGAGCTGTTGTCACCTCCCTTCTCAGGGGGCTGCTTCCCTTCCCCTTCTCCAGGACATCATCTGCTTTCCTGGCCATCAGCTGCTTCACAGCCTCACTTGCTAATGCTGAAGGACAAGGGGAGACTCTGCTGCCAGGGTTGATACAAATATGTAATAATTTGGTTTTAATCAGTATTAACAGTGCTGAGATTACCAAGTCAGATCCGTTCATATCACAGGGTTGGGGTAACGAGGAGCGATCTGTGCCATGTTGGTTGAATTCCTCCTTCCTTACAAAGCGTGGAGATGACCTGAGCACAGCTCGTGCATGCAAAATCAAATCCCAGCTCGTGCAGCTTCTTGGGGAAACGACTTCTGCAACATCTTTGTTAACACGTGAGTCTCAGTGTACACACGGGCCTCTGAGGGCTCACAGAGCCCAGCAGTTCAGCTGTTTGCAAAGGGAGCTGCCTCCTGTGTGCTGACAATCTGCTTCCATTAAAAGAATAAAAGCAGGCAATTAAACCAAGCAACACGTTGTTTTCCTAACTCTGGCAGGTGCCTATCTGATTGCACAGGTAGGCTCAGGGCTGCTCTTTGTCCCTTCATGGCTTTGATGAGCTTCCAAATCAAAGCAGGACAGGCAGGAACCCACAGAGATGCCTTTTGCATTTATTCACTGTGCGGATTCCTTGTTGGGATCTGCACCTTGCCTTGAGTTGGGCAGTTTGGAGCCCATCCCCAGGCTGAAACACCCACTGGGCTGCTGTGGTTGTGTGTTTGTGGTGGAGGGATGGGATGGGATGGGATGGGATGGGATGGGATGGGATGGGATGGGATGGGATGGGATGGGATGGGGCTGTGAATGGGTGACCTCACTGCACATCCATCACCAGTGTCTTTTCCCTGCTGAGGGAAAAGCCAAACCCTGGTGCAGCTGCTGGCTCAGGGGAGCTGACTGACCCTTTGCTGCTTCATTGTGACAGTTCAGACCCCCCTGTACAGACCCAAGCAGTGCTGCAGTGACAGGGGACAGGGAACCTGCAGCCCTTTCTCCCACACTCTCCACTCTTTGATCATCTCTACAATCAAAGCCGGCAATTCACTGGTCAGCAAAAAGAAGGATCTGCCCCCAAATCATCAGGGGGGAAGGCCAAGAAAGGCCCTTGGAGATGCCCCCAGCCCTTCACTTCTCCCCTGAGGCAGCTGGGGGTCATTTCTCTGCAGAAGCGTGGGGTGGCCACAGCTCTGCAGGACTGCACAACTTCCCTGGTCACTGTCCACTGCTGGAGCTTTGCCTGCCCTCTTCAAGAAACAGAAAGAAATTAACAGTTTTGTGGGCAGGGAAGGAGCTTGGACTCCAAGCATTTGGCCCTAAAAAACCTTTCCTCAGCACCTGCTCCTTTCTCAGCAAAACAAAAACGAAGCAGCTGAGACCCCTGGCCAGCAGCCCCTGGCTGGAGCAGCGTCCAGGGGGTCAGCACTGCCCAGCCCAGCCAGGTTCCTCTGCAGCTTTAAAGCTGATTCCTGCCTTTACTTCCAGGGATGCAGCAGCATTCTCCACGGAATGAGTCCTACTTTTACCCCCAGATTTGCCCAGCAGCTGGAAGTGGCTGACGCAGGGCTGTAATTTCTCTCCTCTGTGAGCTTTCACCTTCCTTTTTTTTTTTTCCTGTGTAGTGGCCATCTCAGGAGTGTTTCAAATTATCAGGGCTGTGGTCTGCTGAGCACAGAGCAGATCCCTCCCTTCCTTCTCTTTCCCTGCATTGCTCACTGCAGTGAGAAATTGGCCCATCTGCTCCTCTTTGGCCCCAACAGTGGGGTTTTTGCCCTTCAGCGGTTTTTGCTCATATTGGGTGACTGAAAAGGAACAGGCTCTCGTCTTCAGGAGCCTCACAGATTTCTGTAAAAATATCCTTGTTGAAGAATTTCTGTCCTTTCGCATCTGTCTCTGCATTTTTAGGATTTCACAAGCTACGTTTCTTTTTCTTTTTACTGCTCTGTTTTTCTTGGGTTTAGCTAAGTTGTTATTTTATTTAGGTTTTTTGGTAAAGAACAACAGTTTTCTTCCTGAGACTTCTCCTTCTTTCCTCAGTAAATATTTATCATCTTCAGAAATAACTAAAGAAGATTTTTTTTTTCTAAGAGGTGGGCCCACTCTGTCTTCCAAGCTGGCTCCATCTACGTGGAGCTGCTGCTCCTTTGGACCATGTGACAGCTTTCCCATGTCCTGTCCTGGCTCTCCTCACAGCCTGGGCTGCTCCTCTCTCTTTACACAGTGAGTATCAAGATGTCTCAGCAAGGCATCAAAGTCTGTGCTGCGTGTTCAGACTCCAAATCCCTGCCAATAACGCAGAGATAGAAGAGGATTATAAGGCTGCGTAACAAATAACAAGGGTTTAAAGTGTCTTAAGAACACTGTGCTCAGAAAAAGAGGGATTGTTGGCATGGGGAAGCCTGCAGGTATGAAGAGAGGGTTTTTTTTTGTAGCATTTGCAATAAGAAACTCTGCTGTGTGAGATGGGTTATTATAAAGAACTTATCCTGGACTTGGGTGTTGCTCTCACTCTAATGCCTCTGGCCTGTGGTCACTTTCTTCTTCCTTCAAAGGTGTCCAGTTTTAGGAACAAATCCAAGGAGAATGAGCAGATACTGGGGGCTAAAGGCAATTGGAAATCTGCCCTTCCTGCCTTTCTTCCCATCCTTTTCTCCTTGGACCACCTCTCCTGCTTTGCACCCCCTCACAGCTCACGCGGGCTGCTGAGGAGGGCGATCCCAAACCTCCTGCTTGTGCTGAGCTGCCTCCCCACAGGAGCTCAGGTCTCCCAGAAAAGCCCTGGAGCCATGGATACTTCAGTCCCTTCATGCAGGCAAGGCCTGAGCGTTTCAAAGCTCAGTGTAGAACAAGGGCTGTCGTATGGGAAACAGAAGCGAGGGTGTCAGAACACATTAGTGCTGCTCGGAGCTCCTGCCTACCTGACAAATTCCCCCTTCCCTCTGAAATCCCACACAGGCCTTGCTTTGTACAAAGGGAGCTGCCAAATGCAAATGCTTGTTTGTTTTGTGTTCAACAAAGCCGCCTTCTCTTCCCCTCATGTTTTTGAGTAGTTGCCACACGTGGCAAGAGAAAATAGGGAGGAGGAACCTTGTGGGTTTTTTGAAGAAGAAAAACAAAACCCCCCAAAATGAGTAAATCTGAAACATCTAAGAGAGGTGTTTATTGAAGCTGGTTTTCTTTACGTGTTCCCTTTTTTTACAAGCTGAGACATCTGGATTTGTCTCATTTACCAGATGAGAATGGCAGGCAGCAGCCGTGGAGGTGATTACACACAGGTTTAAAGCAAACAAGGAGAACAAACCAGTTGCTATTTAAGTGCTATTTCCAAGCCAAAGGTGGCCCTGCTGTAAACACCGATTACTGTGGTGCAGACACCGTCACCAGCTGTCTCCTGGAGCAAGCCTGGCTTTGCTCTCCTGTGCTGTCTGAGCATCAGCTGTGACACAGTCAGAGTTTTACTCACTGCCTTCCAAAAAAAAGTGACTTTTTTTTGACTCTCCTCCTCCTCAATTCAACTGCAGGTCGATCTTTTCCTATTTTTAAGTGCAGAACACTGAGGTCCAGGTCAGCTCCTCTGTCTTAGCCTTGTGCTGGCTTTGCTGCAGTCCAGTGGTGCCCAGCACTGCAGCTGTGACAGTGACACTCCCCCAGAGGCACCCAATTATGGATGGAAGTGGCCCAGCTGCCTGCACAGATTAGACAGAAGCAAACACGATTTGCCATCCCTGTAGATCCTCTGACACACAACGTTCACAAAGGGCAGGGTGTCAAAATGCTTTTGACTGGAAATAAGAGAAGGGGGGAATAAAAAAAGCCAGAAAATGGGTCATAATGAAAAGCACTGGGTGGAGAGGGAGAATGCTTTAGAGATGCTGCAAAGTTTTGTGCTGCTCTGCTGGTTATTGTGTCGTGGAAAGTGGCAAGTTTCTGCACACTCTTAAAGATTTAAAAAGGCAACTTTCTTGTGTAACTTTACCTCTAGAAGTGTGTCTATTTCCATTGAGTGTGGAATTAATTTCCTGTACAGGAGGACTCAGGAAAGTTCTCAAGTGAGCAGGTGTACAAGAGCCATTATTGGTAGCAGGACTCTTAACTTGCCTTCCTAAATCCAAACCAACTTTCTATCCCAAATCCATAGAAAGTTCCCATCCCAAAGAAGTGCAAAACATATCACATCCTACGTACACAGTGCATGGTCTCCAGACAGTTGAAAAGTTTCTAAATGGGCAGAAGGTGGTGCAATCCATTGTGAAGGTCTTCACCAGAGAAAGAGGCTGAAGAAGCCGCAGCTCTCCCAGGCTGACCCTCCTGGGACTGCACGTGGCCTGGAAAACAGCTCAGGACTTGGGAAATGCTGGGAATGCCTCGTGTGAGCTTCATTAACTCAAACATGTTCAGCACAAGGCATTTCCAGGAGCTCTGCAGACTGTGTGACCACTTGGCCAAAATCTCCAAAGATGGAGACTGTAATCAAGGAGTTTTGAGGCTCATCGAGTCCCCATCTCCTTTCTCTCTCTTCCCCTCGTGGTGTTAGTGCTGACAGGCTCCTTGGGAGCTTCCAAGGATTAATCTGCGAGCAACCTTGTCCAAACAAGCAGATGCAGTGTTGGGTTTGTGTGTGGCTGCTGAATGGCTGTGTGTTTGCCTTCAGCAGGTTTCACAGGGGAGGACAGAGCCCCTCAGCTGGTTCTCCAGCTTTTTTACATCCACCCTTCCTGTTCAGGCTCCCCCTTTTCCCCCTAAAGCTGTCCTTTGTCTTGCAGAAAAGCCGTTCAGCTGGCAGGAGATCTCTCCAGGCATTCTGAGGATTGTCATCGCTCTGTGTTCCAGCCAGGCAGCTTTTGGCCATTGTTAGCTGGATCCACAGTTCAGCTCGTTTTCATCTTCATCCAAAACAGGGAACTAAATCCAGAAGTGCAGCTCCTCTATTAATATCTCTGTGCCGTGGTAGGACCACGCTGCCAGGTGCTCTGCTTTGTGCACAGTGAGGAACTCTATTGCTCCACTGAGCTTGAAGCAAAGGCACAGAGAGAAGCCAGATTACTTGGGAGAGCTGAAAAATCAGCTTTGGTTTCCTAAGCCTCAATCCAATCTTTGATCCACCAGGCTACGCTGCCTGGTAGTTTGAAATTGCTCACTTCCACGAGGACTGAATTTGCCCCCCTGCTCTAAAATGTGAGGCTATTGATGTCTGACTCCAAACTTTCAGTGCCTCAGGCCTCTCCTGAGGGTGCCTCTATTCCAGCAGCCCAGAGCCACTGGTTTGTAATTATTTTGCACACATTTATTACCAGTCAGAGGAATCCACTCTGCTCTCAGCTTCTTGCTTCAAGGGCAAACATCCTAATTACTTTTGGGCTCCGTGGAAGGATAGAGCTTCATGGAAGTGCCTCAATCACAGGTTTATTTGCCAGTTATCATCTTCCTCATCTGAACTGTTTGTATCTTACTGGGTTGGGGTCAGTTTAAATTTGTTGGCATCGTTCTGTTCCATGGAAAGGCAGCTGATGGGTAGCAAGTTCTCACTTGGCATCAACAACACTGGGCCCAGTGGTGAATGCCCACAAATTTCCTTACTAATTCCTGAAGAAAAGAACCTCTTAGAAACCCATGGTGCCCTGAGCAATCTCCCTTCTCATGCACTCCCAGTCTTGTGGAGTTGTAGGCTGGATAATCTCTCCAGTTCCACTCTCTTGCACGGAAGAGCTCGTGTTCCCAGGCAGCACTTTGTGACCTGAAATGCTCAATGGATGCTTCAGACTGAAGGGGCTCCCTCCACCAGCAGGATTTGGATCCGCTGAGCAGCTCCCAAAGGTGCCTGAGAGGGATTAAAGAAGGAAACAGAGGTGTAGTCCTTTCAAGCAGGGCGAGGGGGATGGAGCTCAGCAGCTCCTAATGGCCTCCAATCAGCTGTGCAGTTCTGCTGGCTGAAAATTACCTTTTCCCTTGGTAAGATGAGAAACAAGCCAACAGAAGAACACCCCCAGCATTAACAATCATAATCCTGAATTCACTCAGAGAGCACACTCTGATTTGAGCACGCTGGAATAATACTAGAACTTTTTTAGGTTAATAATTAATTGCGTGTTTTTAATTAGAAATTACTGTTGCATCCGCATGGACTTCTAGCACATTGCATCTTATTAAAGCTGTAATTGGAATGCGTTATTTATTTGTTTCCTTTGTTAATGTTCATATTTCTGGCTCCTGAGGTCACTAGAGCTGCAAAAGCAACTTGTTTAAAATGAAATGCAGCAAACTCCCAACAGTAAACGTTGCTGTGTGATGGTAATTGTTCTTGTTCCTCTCCGTGTTCCAGCATGGTGCTTCGGGATGGGGGGGTGCATATTCTTGTTGTATTCTGATGTTTCTGTGGTGTCTGCTCGTGGCTCAGCCTCAGCTGCTCACCAGGAGTCTGGGGCTTCTCCCCTACAGGGACCTGGGTGTGCTGTGCTGCCCCGGCCCTCAGATTGCAGTGCAGCTGGATGCTGGGTGAGGATGGAAGGATTTAAAGCACTCCCTGAAGCCATGCTGGGAGCAAACCTGGTGCAGCTGGGAGTGCTGCTGGATGGCTCTGAGTTCAGCCGTGTCCCTTCTCACTCATTCCTGTCCACACAGTGGGAAGATTTCCTGTGCTCATCATCCTCGCTGTTCCTTCCGCCTCCCCTCCCCTCACTGAAGTTTCTGGAGATAATCCTGGATGAAAAGCAGAGACTCTGCAGAAAAAGCTCTGCTTTGTGTCCTGTCCAGGCAGCCTGGACAGCTCCTGTGCTGCCTGTGGGGAATGGAACAGCCTGGGAAGGACTTGCATGGCTCAAAGCAGATGCTGAGCTCAGCCTTAAGGATCAGGTGGATGCAGCATGAAAATTAAGATAAGGAACAGAGTTAGAGACCTCCACAGGCTTTGGAAAACTTTAAAGAAGTAAATCAGGATAAGTATGGCTGGGAAACCAGTGAGGAGCAGTCTGGTCTTCCAGGGAATGATGGGCTAGAAGCTCCTTTGGGTCAGTCCAGTGAAGGTCTGGGGAAAAAATAACAAAGCTTATCAGAAAAAACAGCTTCTCTCTCGGTTCCAAACAAAATTGCATTTCCTTCCACTAGTTCCATTTGTTTCATTATCCACTGAGAGAATTGACTCAGAAATCCTGTGTTGTGTAAGAGATAATTCTGAGGACCCTTTGTAGCCTTCTAATCAAAAGTCTGCATGGAAGCTGACACCTAAAATCTGCCCTCATTAAGGCAGTTGAGAGATTACCAGTTGCAGGCCACCCAATTTGCCTGTAAATATTCAAGGAGCTGAGGTAAACTCCACAGATGGGAAAAGCCAGCGTGTCAAAGCAACAGCAAAACCTTTGGCACCCGTTCAGATAATCTTTGGAACACCAGGATTTGGGCTGATTAGAAGAGAAAACCAAAGCAATTTGAAGAAGAGCTGGGGGGAGGAGAAAGGAGTAAATTTAGACAAGAGAAAGCAATTACAGGCTTAAAAGGAATAATAAGCATCAATTAGCAGCAAGTATCTCTGCCTACAATGAAAGCATTTTCTAATACATCCACGGTGGAATAGAGAAAGAGAAAAGACAGCTCCGTCAATGAATTGCAGCAGGGATCCCGAGATAAAGGGGAGCAAATGCTGTGGAGATATTAAACAATTACTTAGCATCAGCCTTTTAGAAATTAAAAAGGTGGAGGCTGCCCTGAGCTGAGGAGCTTTCCAAAGACACCCGATAAGGCTGCAGATGCCAGCTGATAATGGCACGTGGCTGATCCTCTTCAGAGAGCCTCTCGTGCCTGGCCAAGCAGCAGCTTCCAGGGAGAGGCACGGCAGGAGCAGGGAATGATGGCAAAGGGCTGGGCAGGAGACGGGGAATGAAGTGCCAGCTTCATTCTGTGCTGGCACTGCCAGGCTGCCTGTGTGCCACTGCTTCCCGTGGAAAAGGGGCTGGGGGAAAGGTCTGGCTTCTCCATCTGCTTCTTCCTGCTCGTGGTCCCTGGTGGGTGATAGTGCTCCCCGTTCCGCCGGCCAGGATTCCACGCTTGGTTGTGCCTGGTGGGGAGCTGAGTGATGGGCAGCTGTGCTGAGGAGCCCAGACTTGGCATCCACTGTGAAAGGAGGGCAGGGACAGGATTCAGTTGGCTTCACCTCTCCTTAGCTGTGTCCATGTTCCTAGAACAGGCCTCTAATTGGATCACGCCAGTTATTCAGCCGAGTGTAGCTAATCCTTTTCTGTCTCTCTCCTCCTCCCCTGCCTCAAAATAATGGAGGCTGGGGCTTGGCCCAGGATTGTGGGGACTTGTTTTGTGCCTGGGACACTGATTTTTAAGCCTTTGTTTAGGAAGATCTTGTCCAGCCCTATTTTCTGAATGGCAGCAGTTGGCAGAGCTCAACTACATCTCCCACTTTGATCCCTTCTCGTCCCAGCAAAGGTGTGTCAGGAGTGATCGCAGTGTGGAGCAGGGATGTGGGAACTGCTGCCAGGTCAGTTCATTCCCACAGACCACCTGCACCGTGCAGTTCTGGGCTTCCCAGTTCAAAAAGGATCCAGGATAACTGGGAGAATTTCAGAATTTTCTGCCCTCCCCTCTGCAAGGGGTGAGCAGGCGGCCCTGACTGCTCCCTGTGAGAGAGTTCTGATGGCAGGGGTGTGTGAGGAAGGGCTGTGGAGCCAGGAAAAGCCTGTGGAGGGTGGGCAGGCATTGGATGTGCACTTCCAGCACAAGGGAAAGCTTCCTCTTGTAGGTGACAGCATCAAAAGAAATGAAAGAAGGTTGGTGCTGGCACTGATAGCTCAGCTGAGGAACTCCTCGCTGCAGGATGGTTTATACAGTATCAGGGAATGTCACACTGATTAATGGCAGAGAAATCTGCTTAGAGATACTAAATACATGAAAGCACTGCCCAACTCTGAATGAGACACAGAAGCTGGAATCTGAGAGGCTGTTTGGGGGAAAATGGTATGTTTGCTATTAATTCTCGTGCTTTTCCCAGGCATCTCTTTTTGGCTGCTGTCAGAAAGAGCTACCCAGATGTTTGGGCTGCTCCTTATCCTTGTGTGTTTTCCTGGTGCTGTATTCTGCTGGTAACAGTCTCCCTGGGGCAGCAGTGGGATTACAGAGCTCTTTTGGAAAAAACCAGCTGAGTTTTAGCCTGTGTGGCTTTCCCTGCTGCAGCAGCTGGGATGATCCAGGTACGCCTGACAGACAATGAAAGCCAACACTGATCTCCCTCTCCAAAACACTGCAGTCATTTGGGTGACCTCAATGCAGGCATGATCCTGCTAGCATTAAATGGAGCTGAAAAATATCAGTATTACTGCTCAGCAGCAGCTATTTCCAGAGTGGGAACAAGGGAAGGAACACCACTGATGCTTCAGCTGGCACATAAGCCATGTAACCCTTCGTTCCCTCCTTCCCCAAGGCCTGCCGGTTCTCTCCAGCATTCCACAATTAGCAAAGAAAGCAATCAGCTGTCCATATTGCTCGGTGACTACCTGGCAAATTTAAAGTTGTATTGTGAAGCTGCCTTGCTCTAATGTGAGCAGGGAGGCACTCACTCGAGATCAGCAGCGTCACACAGATCGGTGCCAGTTTGATTTGTGGCTCCCAGAGTCTGGGCTCTCTGTTTTCCCGAGGTGTTTGCAGGAGGCTGTGCCACAGCAGGTGTGACACTGGGGCTCCTCAGGATCCTACCAAATGCCAGGTGAGCCATCCTGATTGTCAGGAAAATCAGTCCACAAACGCCAGAGGTTTGTGTCCAAAAAGGAGACAGAGGAGTCCTGTTACTTTATTCAAATAAAGGGAGAGGCCGTGGGGTATTTCCCCTGGGGTATCTCAAGCTGTTAGAGGACACAGTCTTCTTTTTATTCTCATTTCCCAGCCACATTTCCCTCTCTCTTTCCCCACTGGCTGAGGTACTGGAGAGGTACAGACTTCCCAAATCACCTAATACAGACCCCCTTCTAATGTGTACCCTCCTCTTTCTTTTTCCTTGTGTCTCTGTTCTTTTACTCTGAATCCAGGGATTTAGCGCAGTTTGGGTGAATAACAGTCTGTGTCAATTCGTGGAATTCCTCTGGAATTTCTGGTTGCCCCCACTGCTTCTTTCACCTCTCAGTATCTGTGTTTATCTCCCAGCAGGCCCACAGTTTGTAAAGACTTCTCCTTCTCATTCCTTTCCCTGACAGGGAGTTCTTCCCTTTCCTACAAGGCTGTGCCAGGGCAGGGTGAGCAGTGGGAAGGGAGGCTCATTCCTTCCGTTACACTTCTTCCTCCACACAGCAGAGAGGTTGTGATCCTGACTGATCCTATAGAGGGCAAAACGCCTTTAAAAGTGTGGTAGGTGACACCAAAACCACCCAAAATAAAAATTAGGGTTGGGTTAAGGCTGGGTAAGGGTTGGGTTTGGTTAGGTTGGGGTTGGTTTTAGGTTTGGGTTGAGTTGGGTTGGGTTAAGTTTGGGATTAGGGTTAGACTTAGGTTTAGGCTTAGTGGTTTGGTTTTGTTTGGGGTTGTGGTTAGGTTTAGTGTTAGGGTCAGGTAACGGCTGGGTTTGGATTCATTCATGTTAGAATTGTGGTTAATGTTGGGTTGGGGTTGTGTTTAGGGTTGGGTTGTGGTTAGAGTTGGGGCTAGGTCTAGCCTTGGGGTTAGGGTTAGTGTTGTGCTTAGGTTTGGTCTCATTTTATTTAGGGTTAGGCTTTAGGGTTTATTGTATGATGAACGGTAAGGGGTTTTTTTAGGGTTAGAGTTGGGGTTAGGTCTTGAATTAGGGTTAGGCTTGGGTTTAGGATTGTGCTTAGAGTTTGGGGTGGGTTAAGGTTGATATTGGGTTAAGGTTTTTTGGTTTATTGCGTCCTGAAGGGATTTAGTGAGCTGTACAAATCCCCTCAGTCAGATCCAGATCCAAAGCTGGGTTTTTTCAGGATACCAGTGCTGGGAATGTGCTTGGGAATTTGTCAGCACTTGACTTCCAGGGGTGAATCTTCACTTTTCCCAGCTGCAGTTTTTCTCCTGTGATGCCAGTGTGCTGAGATGGCAGAAGGATCCAGCAGGAGTAGAGTGGGAGGAGCTCTCTGGGGGAAGAGGAAGATGGGGAAGGGAATGCTTCAGTGAACTAATTCAAAGCTGGTTTTTAATTAAAAAAAAAAAAAAGGAAAAGAAAATGAGATAAAAGTGAAAGACAAGAAATATCTCCTCAAGGCTGGACAGGCCTATCATGCAAATAAGGATTTTAAGTGGAAAATTAAAAAAAAAATTACCAAGAAAGAGAGGAGAAGCAAGAAAAGTAGCCAGCATAAAAATTAAGTTGCTGAGTCAGTCCTGGAAAGAGTTCAGAAGAGAGGGCTCCTCTTTTTTTTTTCCCAAATAGATTTTTTTCAGTAAATAATAGATGAAATAGGAACCAATAACACAAAACTGCCAGAGTTTGTGAATGCTGAGTGAGCTTCCCCTCATTAAACCAATTTTTGAAGAGACATTTACAGGAAACTTCCTGCCCCAGCAATGGCAATCTGCAGAGCACTTTGCAGCCACCTGTGGCTCGAGGCTTTGCTGAGTTCTCTTTGCCTGTGTGAGTCAGTGGTTCTGAGGGGAGAGGGACAGCACTGGTGGGATGGAGTCCTCGTCCCCTGGGGCTGGCAGGGCCTTTGTGCTGGGTGCACTGAAGCAGCTCCTCAGTGTGAGGTGGAGTGGGATCTGGGATCTGCAGCATCAATCTCAACCACGCCTGGGAAAAGCTGGCCAAAGTCTAATTTCCCATGAGGAGCCCTAAATCTGTATTTGGCAGCCAACAGCTGCCTGTTTGTTGTGTTTGTGGAGCTCCAGGAGGGGTCCAACCCCCATCCATGGCTGGGCCCTGTCCCAGACCCCTTTGAGAGCCCAGACCCCTTTCCCCGAGGGACAGGCAGGACACAAGGCTGCATTTGCTCAAGGTTCACTTGTTCCACACAACACCACTGTCCTGCAGAGCTCCTCTTCTCATCCCAGAGCAGACTGGCTCCAGCCTGAGGGGCTGAGACTTTGGTGTGTGGTGTCCCTGGGAGTGTCCTGAGAGGCACCACAGAGCCTGGGGGTGTTGTCCATCCATCCATCCATCCATCCATCCATCCATCCATCCATCCATCCATCCATCCATCCATCCCTCCACAGCCTCTTGCTTCCCATGGCTGAGAAGTTGCTGCATGAACAGGGAAACAGCTTAGCCTGATTCCACCTCTCTGTTTCCTCCTGGAATCTCCTGCAGCAATCCCCAAAGCTGTCAGGCGTTCACGTTCACTGGTAACAAATCTGTTTCCTAGAAGCTCACAGGAAGCTCTTATTTTCTTTCTCTTTTCCCAGGAGGTGTCCAGCCTGAGGACTCAGTTCAGAGTGTGGTTCCCTGGCAGCAGAGGGGCGTTGGAGGGGGCCCCATCACTGGGTGTGTGTCCTATGCTTGTGCTGCTCCGTTGTTTATTAGCAAACAGAAAACAGCTATTCCCGAGTAGCCCACACTCCTCTGCTGGCTTTTCTTGTGGAGTCACCTTATGGGATCTGTGAGGATCATCAGAGAGAATTCTCAAACATTTTCACCTCTTCCTTTTGGCAGGGTGAGTGAACTGCAGCTCTAATTGTGTGATTATTAGAATGCACTGCAAGTCACACAGCAGCAAGTGTCTGTGTCTTGCTGTACAGCAGCTCCAAACGTCCTCTGCTGCTCAGCAGCCTTTTCCAAAGACATGTGGGATGTGTTAATATGCACATGAAAGCCAAGGGTCACAGTATCACACACACTGACTTTCCTTGGGGTGAAACTTCTTGCAGCTCGTGCCAGAAGTTGGGATTTATGATGAACTCCCCCATGACCAAAAGATTGATGCAAACCTCTCCACCTTGGCTGATGGTGGGAGTGTGTCTTGGATCTCAGCAGTTATACCTACCAAAAAATATCTTTGTCTTAAAATAAATGCATAGATCACCTGGTTTTTTCCCACTAGGAAAAGATGTAGAGGCTTAACAATTTTTGTAGTGCTGCATGAGATGCCACAATGCCTTAGGCAACACCAGCTCTTGATCAGTTCTTGGGATGTACAGCTGCAAAAAGAAACTGGTGCCCTTCCAGGGTTTACCCCCTAATATAAATCACCCTTAAAAAAAAAAAAAAAAAAGAAAGAAAGAAAAAAAGAAAAAAAAGAAAGAAAATGCCCCAGAATATTACCTTTTAGCCATTTTGCTTTGGGGAGATAAATCTGAGTGGAAGACAATCCATCGAGGTGTGACATGAGCTATACTGCAGACACAAACCATCTGGGACTGTTTGTTATCCCAGGGTGTCCTGTTTGTGTCCAAGCACCATGAGTTACTGGTACAGCACTGCCCATGGAGGGGGTGACTCCACTGCTGAAGACACAGCAAAAGCAATTTTCTTCCTCCTCCATCTGGGCAGCGAGGACAACTCGCTTTAATCTCTTCTTTCCAAGCACTAATTAATCTTCTGCTGAAAACAGGGACAATATTTGGCCTGGCACAGTGGGTGGTTACTCATGCAAATGAGCATCTTTGTTCCATCCACAGAGGACAGAACTGAGCCCCCATCTCAGACCTGGGGCCAGTGTCAAGGCAATGACACGAAGGCACTGAGTCCATGCAGAGACACCTGGGCAGGTGTGAGAGCAAAAGCTGAATTCCAGCCGGGCCATTAGTGAGCCTTTTGCTGCAGCACTGAGCCAGCTGTGGATGATCTGCTTTGATAAACCCTTAGCTCAGACACCCTTAAAGCCAAAGAAGCAATAAAAGTGAGAGGTAGGCACTGGTGGTTAATGAAGTGAACTCCAGTAAGGAGGAATGTGTGTCAGGCCAGAGGCCCTGAGGAGGCACTGACACATTTTCCTCTGGAGAAGCAGGAGCTGGAGTCCAAGACCTGAGGATTCAGTAATTGAGTGTGTTTGAGCCTGCCTGGGGAGCTCTTCGCAAATACAGTTGTCCACCTGGGTAGCTGAGGAGGATTAAAAATAGCCCAGCAAGATGTTGGCTTATCCCTGAGAGAACAGAATTAGTTGTCTGGAAAGACAGAGCATATTAGAGGAGGATGAAAGGTGGGTGAATGCTGCTCTTTCTCTTCAGTTAAATTCCTGCCCTATCCCTGCAGGCTTCGGATGGAAGATCAGACCCTTCTTCTCTTCAGCACTTGCCCTCCCTAATGCAAAGTTAAGCACTGCCATCTATCCTCTGTCAGGCCTGTGCTCATGGCCACGACTGGAGAACAGCACCCAGAGCTGGGCAGCCCTGCCCCAGGCCCTGAGCTGCTCTGCTGGGGCTTTGTGCGGATAAACTGAAGCTGATCAGCTGAAGAAGCACTGAGCAGCAGCTTGGGCTTGTAGTTCTGAAGACAAGGCCAACCTGGTCGTCTCATGGGCTGTAAAAGTGTGGTCAGAGGTGTTTGACTGCTGCTGTTTAATGTGGGCTTGCAGCTCTTCCAGCTGGGAATTTTCTGGGCAGGAGAGGCTTCCCTGGTGTTGTGTCCCCCTGGGAGAGCTGGGGGGCTGCTGAGCTGGTCTCTCTTTCACCAGGGTGTTCAGCCCTGCTTTAATGGCTGCAGGGAACAGCAGCAGTGCTTGACAGGTGACATTTCCCACCACTTCTCAGTGAATATACCCAAATTGTACCCACAAGTTCCTGCCCCACTCTGCCCTCTCAGCCTGAGCAACCCAGCAGACCTTGGTTCCCTTGGTCTTCTCTCAGACACAACCATTCCCCTTCCTCCAGGAGTGCTTTTCTAAATATTTCTCTCTGTTCTGCAGCAATCATGAGGCCGGATGAATTTTTTTCCCACTTCTTCTGTGCTCTTCTATTACCCCCATTTTTAACTCTGACTCCTTGCTTTGCTGCCCCATTTCCCAATCCGTGCCAGTGGCCTCTGTCCAGATAATTTAGTCAACACAGGATGTTCCAGCAGGATCAGGCATGTTCACTCTGCACACAAATCTCATTTTCACTGCCCATGAACCTGTTGAATGCTGAGCCTTGGATCCAATATGGCAAAAGCCGTGCTACAGCTCAGTCTGTAACAAGTGGCTCATTCTAAATTGGGATAATTATTTAGTTAATAAATACCCATTAAAGATCAGATTAAACTATGATTCCTTCCTTTGCTGATCTGTCATTGTTTCTTATTTAGTAGCTTCATTCAGGAATATTCACACATGACTGCTTATGATGTTTTAATTGTCTTTGAAATGTTGTTTCACAGCTGAGGTTGGAACCTGGGTAAAGTGTGCATGGGATCCCGGAGATCATTGCATCTAATGGGTGTCTGGCTACTGATGCAGGGTTATCTTGGCTTCTTTTTGACTCTTTAATTGCTGGTAATAGTCAAACTTGGTTTCCTGCTGGCTGTGTCTGAAATCCTTCACCTTGTTAGGAGCAATGAGAAATCACCAGGATAAAGCTGTGCTGTTAATATCCAAGGAATATGGCTAACCAGCTGCTATCAATCTTAATGCAAACCAGACATTCAGCCTTAAATTGTATCATCCTTAATGGAGTGATGCAGTTAAGCAAGCATCAAGTGGCCCCAGGGCAAGGATGTTTCAGTTTCATTGAGCTTTTTTTTTTTGATCTGGCAAGGGCTGAGTCTTGGGTTTTGATAATTTGAGTCCTCCAGAAAGTGATGCTGCAGGGGATGGGGTTACCCATCTGAGAGAGCTCCCCATGGCTCATGTGACCCTGGGCAAAAGGGACAGCTGGCCTTGGCACAAAGCACCCTGGAGGAGCTGGGTCAGGAATTCTGCTCTTCCTGGCCTTCCCCTGGCTCTGCACAGCACCAGGGATGGTTTCCTGTGGTTCCTGGCACACACACGAGGGACTCTGGCCTCGATGCTTTGATGGAGGACCTGGCACTCTCTGCTCTGCTCAGGGCAGCTTGTCAGGTGCTCGCAGTACAAACAGGGCCCTTTCTCCCTGCAGGAGGGTAATAACCAACCAGGGAAACAAGAGATGCCTCTGAGCAGCCTGGCTGCACCAGGGAGAGAAATCAATCTGTGGAAATCCCAGATGAAGCACAGAAAAGAGGATCTAAATGTAGCTGCAGCCTGCCTGGGGCTCCTGAGGTTTGTGGCTGCTGGGGCAGTTGTTCAGAAGTTGAGCCTGCATCCAAAGGCTGCAGGCAATGCAGGAGAGCAAACACACTCTTGTACTTCCAGGTACGTCTCTTGAGTCTTTGGGATCATGGATTCATTTGGTGGTTGTTTTTTAGAAAAAAAAAAAAAAGGCAGTTGTACATACAAGGGAAGAGCAAGAGTTGTAGTCTGCACAGCAACGTCAAACAAGGGCCTGGAGGAACAAAGCTCTTCTTATCCTCCCTTCACAGCTGGGTAACTGAATTCTGTGAGATGAAGTGATTTGCCTGTGGTTGTGTGGGAAGTGGGGAGGCCAGGAACGGAGCTGGGATCTCAGGGGATCCGAGTTCACAACCAGTTTCTTTCTGTAGCTCCAGACAAACCCCGTGATTTCTCAGTGACCTGTTGTTTTGCCCTTGGCATTCCCCAGCAGAAGAATCAGCAGGTTGGCATCTCCAGTGGAAACAAATCAGTACAGCTCCTGCTTGGGACTGAGAATGTTGAGTCTTTTCAAGAAAAAAAAAGTCAAATCCACACTCCCTTTAGACATTGCTTGTTACCTTTTCTCAAGAGACAATTTGTAGATGCTACACTGAGGCCTGGAAGCAAACTAGAAACCTTGCAAAGTCTCCAAACTGCAAATTACAGCAGAACACGTTGCTGGGGCTGATAAAAGCTGCCAAGGACTCACAGTTTGGAAAGCTAGCAGCACTGAAAATTGAATTCCAGGGCAAAAGAATCTGCAGAGCTGTGACCAGAGGAAATTGCTGCTGCTTGCTGAGGATGGAGTGGCTGTTGCTGCAACCTGAATTTGGTGGAATCAACGCCACATCAGCACTAGGACCAAACTGCTGCATGTTTTGCTCAGTGAGTTCAAAGCAATCCTTCCTTCAGTGCTCATGGAGTGGTGGAAAGGACTCCAGATAAGTGAGAGGCACAAAGAAAAAGTACTTGCAGTGATCTACTTGCCTATTAAATGTTCTCTGGAAGGGGTCATTGTTAGTGTTGCTGCTTCCCATCTAAACAGGAACACAGAGCCCTCCTTGACAGGGAGTTTTTAGCAGGAGCTGAAGGGATTAGGGGGTGTTACAATATCTCACTTCTAAAAAGTTAATGTATTAGGGACGTGTGAGTCTAGACACGTACTGCAAGACTGATTTAGGATCTTAAAGAGGATTCTGCCTTTCATTCTGGCTTTTATTAAAAGCTTTGTAGTACATCTTTAAAGAGCCACTAAAGCCACAGTGAAAACATAAAGGAGAAAATAATAGAAGCAGAAAGATTTTTTTTTTAAATGGATTCCTTCCCCCATTTTCTCTCTTGCCCCTACTCAGAGTTGAAAAGCATTTGCATAAAAATATGATGTTCATTTTTTTTCTCTTTAAAAACACAACTCACTTCCTCTTTACTCTCTTCCCCTGAAAGCTGTGGGTCACTGTGCAAGATTAATGCCAGACTGTGGAGAATGCCTCAAATTTGGAAGTTCATCCGAACTTCCTCCAACTGCAGAGTGGTTGAGACAGCAGCAGGCTGGGGGAATCTGGGACAAGGTAACTGGTCCTCAGAAGGAGCTGGAGTAGCTGCCAAAAGATTGGGAAAGATGATGTACAAGGGAGCTGTGCAGATTTATGGAGGATGTGGATTTGCTGTGGTTGGTAAGAAAATGCCTATAGGAACACAGAGCTGCAAAACCTTGGAGAATGCAGTTATTTATTTGTGTGGGCAGATCCAGCTCAGCTCCTGCTGAATTAGAGTTATTTCACCTCTAATTTTGGAAAGAAAAAAAGCCTGGCACCCAACTTTTGGGATACTTGAGCTCTGCTTCTGCAGGGAAAGCCATCTTGAGATGGAAGAACATCTGCTGTTGACTTTTATCTTTTTTTCCTCCCAGTCTCTAACTTCTTAGGTCCTTTCAACTCCCAGGCACCCAATGCACTGAAAGTAGGCCTGCCTGACTTCAGGTGAGGAGGGAACAGCAGGGACAGATGGATTCCTCAGCACCAGAGTCTGGTTTCCATGCCAATAGAGCCCGACGACAGAGAACAAGGAGTCAAACTCTGCTGACAAAGGGTGTGGGAGCTGCTGGCTGAAAATTTCCCGAGGCTCTGGTGATTCCTTACCAGGTGGCAGCCAAATGGAGCAGCTTTCTGTTCAGAAGGGATTTTGTGTTTTAAACACGGCCTAAGTCCCTGAACAAAGCAGAAGAGAAGTCCCTACCAGCCCTGGTGGAATGCAAATGCACGCGTTGAGCTCAGCTCACCTGCCCCGAAAGGGGAGGAGGAAGGCACCACAATTTACATATAAATGAGGTCAGATCGGGTTCTCTGCAGTCATTAAAGCGGGTTTATTACCTTGCTCGTTCTCAGCAGAGCTGCTCAGCCCATCTCCGCCCCACAGCCCCTGCCAGCCCGGTCTGTCGCTGGGTGGAAGCTCCGCGGTGCAGCAGCCTGCCTTGCTTCCTTCAGGAGGGATGGGGAGAGAGGCCCTGGAGCCTCTGCTGCCGCTCTGGAGCTCAGCCACGCCTGGGGGATCCTTGTGATGCTTCACCAGGAGGGTTTGCAGAGAGAGGGAAACTGAGGCACGGAGGGGAGGAGGAGGTGCTGCGCTGGAAGAGCAGAGCAGGGCTGACACCCACTGTGGTGCACAGGAGCTGCTCTTTGCTTTCATCGTGGAGAGCTCCCTTTCCTGAGCTCCAGCTGGAGGCCAGGCAGCCGCTGAGGCTCAATCAAACACCCCCTTTCTTCACTCAGGCCTCAGTAGATCTGTGCCAGTTCTAAATTTTTTGAAATTACTCCGACTTCCCATGGGCAGAACCCAGCCTAGTGCGAGGTGCAGGATAAAATGCTGCTGAGTGGAGGATTTATATCATTTTACCCTCTGGAGGGGGTCCAGGAGTCAGCTGGATCAGCTGGGAACAAGTCTGCTAAAAGGCAGTTAAAAGACTTTGAGTGGTTTTCTGTCTTGCTTTCTCTTTGGAACAATCCCTGGAAATATCCAAATGCTCTATTAAGAGCATTTCAGAGTCTTTAGTGCTCAGAAATTACAGGTGACTCTGCTTTGCTCTGACAAATGCAGTGGGAGTGTGGGTCCTCCCCTCCTGAATTATTCACACCAAAAGGTAGTTTGAAGCCAAACCTCAAAGTTCCCAGATTTGTTTTGAGTTTTTACAAAATGCCTCCAATCAGCAGGCTTCTCTTAAAACATGGAATTTTCCTGAAAATCAAATTGCTTTGTTTAGTAAGGATAGTATTTTCTGTCAGCAAAGGTGTTGCAAGAAATGTAACAGAACTCACAGGCACAGCAGGATTAGAACAAAAATGTATAAAAAGAGAGGAAACACATTGAAATATTTCTGCCCATGGCTATTAAAACTTTTGAACAGAATTTGTGTCCTTCTAACTGGCACCCTTCAAAACCTGTACCTGCAGCAAACCCCTGACCAGGAGAACATCCCTGCATCCTGCCTGTGCCGGGGAGCTGTGTTAGACTGGTGTAGAACTGTGCCTGCAAAGTGGCTGCTCCTCTCAATAAAATATGGGCTTTCACTTCAGCAAGGGATCACAGCACAAAGTGCTAAGTGCTGTAAACACTTTCCAGCAAGGCATTTCAGGAGCTGAAAACTGACTGCTTAGGTAGCTGCAGTTGATAAAAAAGCAGACGTAGAAGCAGCTGAGCTCAGCCAAGGCGAGATTGTGCTTTCTGTGGAGTTTTCGGCTTGGATCCCTCTGGCTGCCCACGGTCACTGCGGGAGCGGTGGCTGCAGCTCAGGAGCTGCTGGGAGTTGTGTCACTGAGTTAAAAACCCTCTTTGAGCTCATTTCTAGGCTTGGGGTCTCTCATCAGTCCGACGAATTCCTTCTGTTCATCGTGGGATGATGTGAGTTCATTCCGCGTTTACCACGTGTGGTTTACGTGGCTGGGATAGAGCAGGGTAACAGATTGTTCAGTCTCCGCATCTTTCATGTCCAAACCCCACAGTGTAACACTTCACTGGATCTCATCATTCCACACCTTTCAATGGAGATGATTTCTCTTCCTCCCTGGACAGCTGGAGCACTGAGCACTGGCTCCTTTTCTCTCTTCGCTCTTATCACAACAATATTTTTCCAGCCCGTTGCCTCTGGGTGCTTTCCAAACATCACCTTCCTCCAGCAGAGAACAAGAGGGGAATGAACTTCCTTGTCCAGTCCCTTGGAGGTGACAGGGGGGAGAATCTGCCCTAAAACACCTCCCTGGGTGACTGCTGTGGGGGCACAGCCAGAGGCAGGGAGTGAAGTGGTTAAACAGCAGAAGGTTCTGCCAGGCAGTGGGGAAAACGTGGCTGATTCTCACCCTAAGTTGAAGTGCTAAAACTACCAGCAAATACTTCAATAAATAGCAAGCTCATAAATAACTTGCAACATTGCACTTCATAATAAAGCAGTGACAAATGTTACATCTCTCTCCAAGTGGATTAATGGTAATGGGGGTGGAAAGAAGGAGTGATGTCTGTGAGGTGGTATTAAAAATCACTTACATTTCACAGGTTCCCATAAAAGGGAGGCTTGTGCAAAACAATTAATCATGCATTATAAATGCAGCTTTTATTAAAGGAAAGCAAAAGCATAAATACAGCCAAGCCCCGAGGCACTTGTTCCTTGCAATAGTTAGTAAGTGTTTGGAAATATGAGCCAACACTTGGGACCCAGTTTAGCTCTGTTGTTATTGCTCTAAGAAAAGCTGGGATGCAGAGGTGGCTTTGCTGCCTTATTTTTGTCTTTTTTACAGTCTGGCATAGACTGCTCTGGATATCAACAGCTTTTCCTATGCCTTGCAGTACTTGAGGTCTAAGAACAGCCCAGCCACATCCTTCCAAGGATCTGGATTTGTCCTGGAGATGAGCCCTGCAGTGCAGAATTATGGAGCCATCTCTGCTGACCCGTATCCCCAGCTACTACAAGACTAAAACCTTTGCCAAAGCCGATTAAAAACAACTGCCAGTGTCCCACCGAGGCAGCAGAGAGCATAAAGAGGAGGAGAAAGTTGTTTTCCCTCAGGTTCACCATGGAGAGCTGTCCCAGTGGTTTCCCCATTGCTTTAGGGAAGGGGAGTTTGTTGTTGAGAGTCATGGTGCAATTCTGCTCTCCCAAATCCAGGGCCTGAGGAATGGAAACTTTGGGGGTCTTGTTTTATTGCCCTTGGAATGAAAGGGAATCCCCCTGGAATTTGCTCTTTCAAGTTGAAGTCTGAGCACTGAAAGAGGGAAGTGGCAGAACTAGAAGGTGATGCAAGAAGAATATTAAGGGGCAGGGGGATTTTATGACAGCACAGTCAGAGAGATGATTTATTTTGTCCTTCGAGCACTTTCTCTTGAAGGCTGCTAAAGCCCATTAAAGCTTCTGTCTGAAGCTACGGTGAGGTTCACTCCTTGGAAAGGACAGAGGTTTTAGCATGGGGAGCCAGGAGTGGGGATGGCTCTGCTTTCATCTGCAGTTATCTGAGCTGAAAGGGTTTCTGCTAAATTAGCAGCGGCCCTTGTTGCAATTAAAGTGCTCCTGTTTGTAACCACTGTCATTGCGGCTTGTTTGATTTTTGGGGGAGAGCCAGAAGACCATATCCAGGATCCCAGCAGTCAAATAACAGGAACCAAAGGGATTTCAGGAATCTGCACAGCCACAAATCCTCCCCAGCTCCACCTGTGCAAGTCCTTTCCTTGGACTTTTCTAATGTTCAGTGTCTAAAGCTCACCACCAGACACAATCAACACGTGGAGCTGGGATTCAGTGGGATTCAGCAAGACCATTGCAGAGTGTGTTTCCTTCCAAGGTGTGTTTCCTTGCTTGTGCAATGCTGCATTTCTCCATGTAGGAGTTGGGAATTACCATCCCAGCTCATCTGTGTGAATTGTTTCTCCTGGTCCAGGATTATATGGAGATGCACACTGTGGAATCAATACTGGGGAAGTTGCAAAAAACCCCCTTTGTCAGTTTGGTGGCAGCCCAGGAAATAACATCCATTCTGTAAAAGCGTAAATCCTGGTTATAATCTTCCCACCCTGCTCAGATCTGTCCTTTTGGCTGGCAGGTGATGGCTCCTCCAGCCACAGAGCCTGGAGAGCAGCCAGGGGTGCTGCCAACCCTCCCACTGCTCCCTCCTGTGCCTGTGACTGCTCCAAGGTACGTGGCACCTTCCAGGAGCATTTTGCCAGAGCAGCTGAGCTGTCCTGAGCTGTCACCCAGGCTATTAAATATTTAATTCATCCATCACTGAGGACTGCCCGTGATCAAACGGACAAAGGAGCTCCTGTTCAGTGCTGCTTGTTAATCAGAGCAGCACTGGTGAGCAGCTCTGACAAGATCTTGAAAGGATAATTTTAATTTCCATAGGGGTGCTCAGATGTGTCACCCTGGAAAGAGGACACCTGTCAAGCTGAGCAGAGCATCCTCCTCTCTCTGGCTGTCCCCAGAGACCAGAGCTCACCTGGCCTGGCAGTAGGGATGCTGCAAAAACTGGGCCTTTTGCTGGCTCCTGGAACTGGAGCAAAGCCTTGGGAACTGGGTCACCCTTGAATGATTCTGGTCAAGAGGAATGGGCAAAGAATTCCTGCATCCCCCAAGGATAAACCTGAGGGTTCCCCCTTCCATTTGGAGACAAACCATGATCCAGGATGAGGACACAACTCGTGCTCTTGGCTATCACTTAATGCTCAAGGAAAATGAACTTCCAGCAGTGAAACTGGATATTGGTTTTCTTGTTCTCACTGTGTGCAGGGCACCACAGAACCACTCTGTTCTCTTTATCTTCTCTATTCCCTTGCATCTGCAGCCAAATCTCAGCTGTCCCATTTCTTTCATCCCCTTCCATCTGAAAAATGACTCCTGTTCATACTGGACTGTCTCCAAACTTCCAAACCTGCCTGAAGAGTCCCCAGGCTCCATCATCAAATCCAGCTCTAATTGCTCTCACAGAATCACAGGGTGAATCTTTCCCCTGCTCTTCATCAGCCTGCACTGACAGAGGTCGGAAATGCCTTCCTGCCCATCTGTTTTCTCCAGCTCCTGGACGAAGTTCTCTTCTTTGTCCCTGCACTATTTGACATTTGTGGGGCCACAGGTGTCTGAATGGAACACAAATCACTGGAGTTACGGCCTCTGGAGCACACCGGGAGAGCAGGAACAGTGCAGAAATCCCTTATTTTGGGTCTCTCTTGGTGGTGAGAGATCTTCCAGTTGTCATTTCTTTTATTTCTGGCCCTAAATGATGCCTAGGCCTCTCCTGCCTGTCAGCCTGCTTTGCCAATGCTGTAAATACTTCCCATTACCCATCCAAACCTCACTGCACCGGCTGCTTCTTGGAGCTCTCCTGCTTATAAATCTCCCCAACTTTAGTCCTTTGTATTTGTTTGGGGCAATTAGTTCTGCAGCTCTGCCCAGAGGTCAGTGTGAGTCAACAGTGCTTTTCATCCTCTTTCCCCTTCTTTTCTCCTGGCATTCCCTCTCCATGCTATTTTGCCCAATTTTCTCTGCCCTATTTTACTGCTGCTAAATTCAGGCTCCTCTTTTTCCTCTGCATTTCTCATGGAAGTGCTGCCTCACCCCCCAGCACACCCCGGATGTTCCCTACCCTGTTTGCTGGTGGGTAACCCCAAACCCAGAGCCTGAGGGATCCCAACAACCCCCTTTCCTTGTTGTTTGTGCCCACACCTCCACTCTGCCTCCTCTCCTGCTTCCTTTGTGAGCTCCTTCCTCATTTCACTTCTGGAAAGCCTCGTGCCCGCCGTGAGCGGAGGGTCCCAGCTGCTCTGTTGTCCTTTATCCCTCTGGAGCTGTTCCAGCAATGCTGTTCCATGGGCTTCTAATTAAAATCTTCAAAGCAGGACGTGGGGGGAGCTGAGAAGAGCTGAGTGAACTCTGGGCACCTCTTCCCTGATGCCTCCTTTGTCCTCAGCTTCCCAGGGCCGAGCTGTTTGCCGGAGAGTCGGTTCTGATCGCGGGGAGAACATTTTACACAACCACTGCTATTAGCCATAATGAGAATAAATGACACAAGAATGGAATCTTATTATACACTTTTTGATGAGGGCCTTTCATCTGAAAGATTCCGAGGTGCTTTGCAGGCTACTGAGCACAGAAATCGTTTTTCTCACTGGGGAAATTCAGGCAGCTCGGGAGCACCGTGTGGGGAACTGTTGGAAAACACACATTGAGCACGTGGGACGGTTCAGGAGGGGGAGCAGACATACTGGATTCAAACAAAATTGCTGCCTAAATTTAGGGGAAGAAGTAGGCTAGAATGCCTTTTATGTGGAGCATTAAACAGCTGCCCCCTGGCTAATACCTGTTGGAGTGAGACAGATATCAGGTTTTATGATCAAGGCTGGTATTTTCTTAAAGGAGCTCAAATGCTTGACTGCCATTTAGTTCTTGTTCCTAACTCCCTTTGATTCCTATGAATCAACTCACCCTGGTTTCACATTCCACAGGGAGCAGGGAAGTTCTGCAGCTGTGATTTCCTGATTAACCCTGCCTGCAATGGGGATTCAGTGCTGGCTCAGACAGAGGACTGTTACTCCCTAAACAGCCAAGTCACAAATATTTCTCTTCCTCCTCTACTGTGGATTTTGTTTCCCTTGAGATCTCCAGTCCAAGCACTGACCAGTGCCTGACCCTGCTTAGTTTATGAGAGGCTGACAAGATGAAAATCCATAGCAGAACATGGAATGTACTTATCTTTTGTAAAGGAGAAAAACATCCACACAAACCCCTGACCTCCAAAGACACTCAGCTGTCTCCTGCTTCTTCACTGCTCCTTGGTTCTGTTTATAGGAGCAGATTGAACAGGGCAGCCCTGTGGAGGAGAGCTGTGTGCATTCCCACTGATCTGTGAGGTCAATAATATTCCCAGCCCAAGCCTTATGGAAAGCAGACCATGGGTTCTGCTGGGTGGCACCCAGGAGAGGGAGGCACAGGTGACAGCACAATCCATCTCTGGGAGCTCCAGAGCTGCCTGGGCTGGCACTGGCCCTGCTGAAGGCTGGGCTCAGCACATGAGCTGATTCCTCGGGCTCTGGGCTTGTCTTGGAAGCTGGATCTGCCACTGGAATCCCATCCTCTTGAGCTCTTTGGGTTGCAAAAATTGGTGTAAAAATGGATGTGCTAATAAAGCATGAACCTCCTGTAATTCCTGTTGCATCCAGGGGCTGGGTGTGAGGCCTCGGGAAGGGAATTCCCTGCCTTTGCTGCTCTGATGGTCTGAAGGGTAAAAGGGTCTCTCCAGACCTCTCTAAAAGCCTTGAAATTCTGGCAAAAGTGGCTATTTGGGGCCCATTCTGTGGTGCCTCCTGGTGCACATGGGGCCGTGAGAGCTCCTAGCCTGGAGGAGATCACAGAGGGAGCAGCGTTTGCAGCTGAATTGAGCACGACCTTTCCTGACACAGCAGAGGATTGAAAAGCCCGTCATGGATTGACTCATTCCCCAGGAGAAACACCATTAGTCCAGGAGGACTGGGGCAGCAGATGACAACGGGAACGACAGGAGGAGGGCACGTAAGGGCAGCGTGGCAGCTTTGTCACCGAGGTGTTTCAGAACAGATCCGACAGCTCTGACAAACGGCTGAGGGGTCAGATTCCTGCCTTGGAGCGAGTGGAATGGACAGGGTGGCCACAAATCCTTCCCTGTGATGGACACTGCTAGAGTGGGCACTTATGCAGCGAGGCCCTTCCTCATCCTGAGCATCCGTCCAGGCCATGAATTATTCAGAGAATTTGTCTGCACTGAGAATGGAGCCCATTTTAATGTCCTGGTGTCGGGCTGAGGGTGATCCCACATCCTCTGAGGGGATGTGAGCTGCTCCACAGGCTCTTCCCCAGGCAGAGGAGAGTGAGGAGCTGTTCCAGGAGCTGTTTGGAAGTGCCTGGTTCAGAGATCCCCTTTTCTCCACAGGGGTGTGATGAGCAGAGCTGGCAGCATGGATAATTAACAGCAGAGTATTTGGGGGAGAAGTATTTGGGTATTTGGGAAGGATCACTCTGAAAAATTCCTGCCTTTAAACAGCCACGGACAAGAGGGAGAAGGAGCCATGAGACACTATCACAAAAATGATGTCCTGACCAAAATCCACCTTGCATTGGTGCTGGGCTGTCTGAGGGAGCAGTTATTTGTCTTAGGAGTCAGGACAGTTACAAACAAGCAAAGATTACTTTAAGAAACTCGAAGCCATCCAATCTGGGCTTTCTGGAAGCTGTTCCAGGAGTGGGGATCATCAGCAGGTTGGAGGACCATAGCACTTCCAAGCCCTTTATGGGTAAATCTCACAAAAATTGGGCAGGAAATTTGAGAGTTCTTAGGAGGAGATGAGTGCTGCAGACCAATAACAGGTCTTTTTTTATTTTGTTCTCCTAGGAAATTTAGGCTGAAAAGAAACTTGAATAAATGCATGTAGCCGATTATTTACTGTAAGCTATTCACCTAGCTCAGCTTTAAACCAACTAGTTGAATGACTTGCTCACGCTTAAAATAAATGTTTATTTTAACCTAAGCTCATTGTAGAAAGCCTCAAACCCCCAGTGCTGCTATCAGCTAAATATATTTTCCCAGAGTATATAGAGGGCTGTAATTAAGGCTGTGTCAGATATTCCATTATATGTCTCTCATCTCCCCCTCTTAATATTTATCACCCATTTTCACATCTTTCCATCTTTACCCTGGGCAATCACTCAGGCCTGGCAAGGTATTTCCTCCTGAAGTGGATTTAATCCACCCATGATGGTTGCAGACCTTTAGAACATCCGTTAAGGTTGTCTCCTGTTGGATTTAAGATGTCCCTTAAGCTGTCACCGCCCTCCACCTGCCCCTACCTCTTGTGGCTCACTGTGTGCTGGGCTCATTCCCAGCTCCAGCCATGCAGGGAGCAGAGGAAATGCTTCCCAGCACACCCTTGTGGGAAATGGATTTGTCATCCAAGGGTGGTGTCAGGATGGAGCCCTGGCTGATGGAGATGTCCTGGCCCAGGTGTCCCAAGTGTCCCACTGCAGCCACAGGTGGGTTTGTGTTGACTGGGGCCAGTTTCCATCACAGTGTTAGCATGAGAACACCCATGGCAGCTGCTGCCTGGGGTTTCCTGGGATAAACCTGGCTTGCCACACTCCTGCTGTGTCCCAGAATGTTGGATGTCCCCATCAGGACTGTGGCTGTCTGTGGCTGGTGTGGAGTTGTGTGAGGGTGGCCTCACTCCATGGCTGCACTTTCGACCCTCTCTGGGCTCCCTCGTGGTGCCAAATTAGGCTCATCCTTGGATTCCTGGATCTTGCAAAGTGAGACATCACTGTCTTGGCTCTGAAAGGCTGCAGAGGGACCCAGAAATGCCATTTCCAGTTCTGCTGCTCACCTGCCAGCAACCTCCCTCAGGGAGACGTGGGGAGTAGCAGCTCTCGTGGCCTTTCTTTTCGTAGCAGGATTTGCAGTTCACACTCACTGCGGTGACAGCGGAGAGAGCCCCTTGTGCTGGGTGGCAGCAAGGACCCCAGGTGGCAGGAACAGAGGCTTTGGAGAGGCAGGAGCAGGATAATCCGTGGGCAGGGGGATGTCAGAGTGCTGGGCGTGCTGTGCCGACTATGCTAATGCGTGTTGGCTGGAGGAGAAGCATTTATTATGTGTCAGGGGGAGGGTGATGGATGGCAACTCCGGTTTTCCCCTGTATTATTTCAGCTCTCTGGTATGCTGGTGATTTATTCAGTAGCATTTATGGTGTTACAAGTCTAAAACCAAAAGTGGAATTTATTCAACCCTTGCCTGCCTTTCTTTTCCCTCTCTGTTTTATTATATTTCTGAGGGTTTTTTTTTTTCCCCCTCTGGTTTAAAGCTTTCCTTGCTTTTGGGGTAGATGGATTACAAAGCACCAGGAAGGTGCTTTTCTGCTGTTCTCCTCTCCCAAAAAAGGGCATTTTCTCCAGGGACTTCAAATGCTTGGGTGCTGGGCTCTTCCAGAACCTCCCATGAGGATCCGGAGGAGCTGCTGTGCTCCAGACTTTTCTGGAAGGCTGGTCCTGAGTGGCTGAGCCTTTAAAAATCAAACCGTATGCTGTTTGAAAATAAAACAAGCACTCTGGCCTTTGTCACAGAAACTCTGATCCATGCAACAGATGGGGCAGTTTGGGGCAATTTTCTTGGCCCTGTGTTTTAGTCTTGGGGGGAAAAACCCACATCTCAGTATGCTAAAATAAAAATGATTGTGTTTAAGCACAGATCTCTTTACAGGGAGGTTGGAAGGGTTTGGGAGATTTGAGGTACCTTTCCCCCTTGCTGTTCAGAGACGTCTGCACATTGCAGGATCTGCCTGTATTTTCAAGCTGTTAAATGCATGCAGCTCATCCAGTTTCACCCCGAATGCAGATCAAACCCTTTACCTTTAGGGCTGCATCCTTCGTGTCCCCCAGGCACTGCAGCCTGAGCTGAATCAAGCCCTGTGGAGCAAGGCAGGACTCGCTCAGGTACCCGTGTCTGTCTATCCATGGAAAACCTGCTTCCCTTCCCGCTCAGCCCACGGGGAGCATCCTTGGTGCCTGCAGGTTATAAATTCTGCTGGGTTTGGCACTCTCCCAGCCCCCCTGGGCATCACGAGGAGCCCCAGGACCAGCAGCGAGGACCGGGCTCTGCTCTGGGACCACTGTGCGGTGGCACTGGGTGCTCACCCCGATCCCTTGGCTTTTGAGCCTTTGGAGGGAGGTTCGCTGCGGTGGCAGGCCGGGTTTAAGTGGCACATAAAGCTGCCAGCCCTTTATGGAGGCTGTCGGGCACTAAGGACACGGGGAATTACGGCAGCGGGAGGCTCGGCACGCCGGTGCTTTGCAGACGATGTCTCGCAGGGGACGCGCTGTTTATTTATCTAAAGTAGCAGGTTTGCAGCGCTTTTCCAGCAGAACGGCTTCCAGGCCGGGGTGTCTCCGTGCCTGCATCCACGGCTTCAGATGAGCTGTGACAGCCTCTAAATCTGGGGCGAAGAGGGCTTGGAGGGGCCGGGGAGTGCCGCGGGATGATGTGCAGAGGAGCCATTTCCTGCTGCAGATTTTGTGAGGGAAGCTGGGCTGCTTTTGCTGAGAGCTGCAGGGTTTGTTGTTTTTTTTTTTTTTTTTTTTTTTTTTGTGTGTGGCTATTGTTATTTACAAACGCAGCCGTTCGTTCGTAGAGGAGCGAAACGTTTAATTGCAATTGGCTTTCGTCAGCCTCGTGCCAGCCAGGGAAGGAGGGGAGAGGATGAGAGGCTGTAAAAAAAAAGAAAAACATTAGTTTCCCTGTGGCTTGAACAGTTGTGAAGGATCTTTACTGCTGCTGCAGCAGGAGATGGTTCCTCTCCTCACGTCTGGCCTGGGATCGGCTGGGGCTCTGCCTAGAGCAGCGGCACTTTTCCCTCTCAGAGCAGATTCCTGCCTGCTGCAGGAATTCCTGGGCTGGATGCGAAGGGTGACAGCGGCCCTGTGAGTGTGCAGGGCCTCTGTGCTGCCCTTGCCGTGCTGGCACACCTGGGCACAGCCCAAAGCCTCACCTGTGGACAGGAACGGCCTTTAACTGGCATTGCCAGAGCCCTCCTTGTGAGGAAAGGTCTCCATCCAAACTGGCAGGGCTGGTTCTTGTTTCCTCCTGGATGGTGTGGATGCTTTCATGGCTTTTGTCCTGGAAAGTCTTCCTTCCTTCCTTCCTTCCTTCCTTCCTTCCTTCCTTCCTTCCTTCCTTCCTTCCTTCCTTCCTTCCTTCCTTCCTTCCTTCCTTCCTTCCTTCCTTCCTTCCTTCCTTCCTTCCTTCCTTCCTTCCTTCCTTCCTTCCTTCCTTCCTTCCTTCCTTCCTTCCTTCCTTCCTTCCTTCCTTCCTTCCTTCCTTCCTTCCTTCCTTCCTTCCTTCCTTCCTTCCTTCCTTCCTTCCTTCCTTCCTTCCTTCCTTCCTTCCTTCCTTCCTTCCTTCCTTCCTTCCTTCCTTCCTTCCTTCCTTCCTTCCTTCCTTCCTTCCTTCCTTCCTTCCTTCCTTCCTTCCTTCCTTCCTTCCTCCCTCCCTCCCTCCCTCCCTCCCTCCCTCCCTCCCTCCCTCCCTCCCTCCCTCCCTCCCTCCCTCCCTCCCTCCCTCCCTCCCTCCCTCCCTCCAAGGAACAGGCTCTTGTTGGAGCCAGAGTAAAGCTTTTTCTTTCAGCTGCAAAACAAAAATTCTTTGAGGCAAAATTGAAAATTAGAAGAACATTTTACTCCATGTGGCTTTCCATAGACTGTTCAGGAAAACTGAAAATAGCAGCCTTGAAATGAGGTGCTGTTTTTTTTCTTAAGAACTGGGGCAATGAAAAGGTTTGGCATTTTTGAAACGAAAAGAAAAGAACTTCCATACATTTGGAGGAGGAAAAGTACCCCCAAAACCATGTTTTTTTTCTAAAATTGTACTCTGTTTTGGCTTTTGCTAGCTGGGATCTGGTTAAAGGCCATTCACATCCCTCAGGGAGAGCTGGTTCTCTCTCAGCACCGGGCAGAGCTTTGTGAAATTTGTTTATCCTCCTGTCCTCAGGTCACTAAAACGCAAAATTCCAGGCTGGAACGAGCTGCTCATGTCCTGTTACAAATCTCCAGGCACCAGGATCTCTCCTCTCCTTCCTGCTGAGCTCATTCCTGTTTCTCCTGCCTGGTGTCTGCCAGCTGTGACCTCCAGGCACGTGTGGGTAGTACTGGCAACAAACTGCTCCCAGGTATCCCACAGGAGGGGAATGCCAAGGAAATGTGGGATATAAATCTAGGGAAGACTCCTTGGAGTCAGAAGGGAAGAAAAAATGGAGGTTTGGCACAGAGAGTTGGGCTGTGGGACAGTCTGGAAGGCTGGAGGAGGGAAATTCTCCTTTCTATCCCACCAAACAGGCGAGATTTTTATAGAATTTTTAAAATTTGCTCTCCATATGGCTGCAAGTATGATATTGTTACAGTTTTTTGTAAAAATGTGAGACAGCCAGCCTGAGGGAGCCTGAGGGAGAGAAGCTGTGGCGTGGAGGAGAGGGAAGGGACTGAAATCCCTCCTTAGCTTCTTTTCTGCCTGTCTGGGAATAGGCAATGTCCTCATTCCAGGATTGCTGACTGCACTGGAGCCTCCTCTTTCCTGCAGAACAAATGGGAGACGCAAATTAAGGTGCGAGGGGTTGACATCCCTGGGAAACAACAACTCAGAGCCGCCCATCCTTTGTGCTGGGCACTGCTGATGGTCTGCCCTGTGCTCCCAGCTGAGGGGGTGTGCATGGAGGGGCTCCTGCCACCCTTTTCCCAAGGGAACACTTCCACGGGAGGCACCTCGAGGCAGCCCCTGGTCTGAGTGGGGAAGGCTCAGCCTGGCAAAGCACACAGAGCCATCTCCTTGTTCCCGATGGATGTGGGGGTTTGGATAAGTCCCTGCCTTTTGCCCAGGCCTCTGGCAGCAGGCAGGAGCTTTACTGAGGTGGCCAGCACCCCAAAACCCACTCTCATTCACAAATTCTTTAATAGTGGCTGATTAGGTCTATTGGAATTCTGGCAACTTGGATTTGGGGATTTTAGTATATAGCAATACATATGAGTTCAGATGGAGGGCTTTGGGCTTTGTCTATGTCCTTCTTCACGTACTTCTTCCTTCTTCTTCATGGGTTTGGGTGGTTTTCTGTAACTGAGTGGAAAAGGTCTGCATTGCGAACCTCGGGTGGTCATTATGGGGTCAGAAATATAAATAATATAGGTGTCACCTAATTATTGGGTAATTAGCGCTTAAATAACCTTGGAAAGAGTTAGAAGCTCTCCATTTTACCTCATCTCTCTAACTTGCCAGTTAGAGCTCATGGCTTGTGAGTCTGTGAATAGATCAGGAATAATAAACATCCAAGTCTGAACACAAAACCTACATTTCCTGTGTATTAATCCCGATCCTGGCAGGGAAAAAGAAGCCCAAACCTTCACATTCTATTATAGAATGAATTATTCATTTAATAGACACAAAACTAACAAACATAAGACTTAAAACAAACTAATATACTCCGCAGGAATAGAGACAAAAAGAGACTACTCGTAGATATATACAGGTGAGGTTGAGGATACCTATTAATTTTAGCTAGGAAAGAAATAATATAACTTAGGATTCAATGTATCTTACTGTGGGAAATAGAAAAAGCAGAAAGCTTGCATAGCAGTGCAGGTGTAAGGCCTAGAGTCAAAAAGATACCAGAATGAGGACACAGAACAATAAGACTCTGTTTTTGTGCTGTGTAGAGTTAGGCTTTAGCGAGCAGAAAAATATGTTGAGCAAGATAATAGAAAATTTTAATAACGAGGCTCTGTGCTTTGTTTATAGAAGAGTATAAAAAGTTCCTGAATAGTGAAAAACCACGAAACAAGCACCTATTGTTAGATATAAGGTGTATGTGTAGTTTTTAGTGATGGGTTTATGCAGATGCCTGTAAGCTCTTAACAATTTGCTATTGTTTACAAAACTTTTAAAAGGCCTTGTAACACAGAGAATTCTGGCTGCTGTGGGCAGGACGTGAGCTGTTGCCATCTCTCTTATCTCACCCTGTACTGAGGCTGATGCTGCAATAGAGCTCGAGGAACATCTCCTGGCAGTCCCATGCTGTTATTTGGAAGTAAAGATCCAACATGTTGCAATGGAATTGTTGGTGGGGCACATGTGGAGATCCTTTCCCTCAATCCCCAGGGAAGGAGTCACAGATTTGTGTCCAAACTCTGGGGAAAAGGTTTGAACACTTTCAGGGTGTGTGTGTGTGTGTGTGTGTGTGTAGAAGGCTCTGTGATAACTGTGTGTCTTTTATAGTTTGTAAACCAGTGTCTCTCAGTCAAGAATATTTCTTTTATCTCTTCCCACATCTGCTCTCCAGATTGAGATGTTGATTCTTAGCTGAAGCCTTTTGGGTGCCAGAGGTGACTCCTTGCTGGCCTTTAACCCTGAGTTATCTCTTCACACCTGCACCAGCTCTCTGTGGTAGAGAGGGGCAGGACAGTGACAGTCCTGCCACCCTCCTCCCAAGCCCTTGGCAGCCAGAGACCTTTAGGCAGTGCTGGAGCTCCTTGCCAGGGGTGAGAGACAATTCCAGGCGGCCCCTCCCTGCCCGGTCCCATCCCGTGTATAATTTAGGATACATCATGTTACATTTTTATTACTACACCAGTTCCCAGGCTCGGGGCTGGCAGGATTCCCAGCAGGCAGCCCAGGGAGGCTTTTGTGTGGAGAACTTCAACAGGAGGAGCGAGTCCTCGGGAGCCTTTGTGGCGATGTGTGGGTTTAACACGCGCCTCCTAAAAATCAGGTTTAATAAAACGGGGGGTTGTGCGTTAATAATTTGCTTTTCAATGGAATTGATACCAGAAAAAAAGGCTCAGAATAAGAAAGAGCGGAAATGAGAGTCACCCCTGCCATCTGCATATAATCCCCTCCAGTACAGATTGCAATTGTGTTTGAATTACAGGGCAATAGTTTGTCAGGCTGGGAAGTGTTACACAAGAACCCAGGAATTTCCTTGGAAGCTCTCTTAGCCCCAAAATCTAGAGAGGTTTCGGTATAGAAAGCTGTGGTGCTGGGCTGTGCTGATGCCATGGATTGATTTCCTACCTGCAGCAGATGTTCCCAGGCAGCTGACAAATTGGTGACACGTAAATATTGAGGCTCCTGGAGCACAGCTCTGGAGTGAGAGCCGTGCAGGTGACAAAAACAGTCCTGCTCAGGAGCAGGAGCTTCCCTGGCAATGGCACGTGGTGTGGCCATGTGCCTGCAGGAACTTCCCCCTGTCTGGGAGCTTGCTCTCAGAGCAGGACTGAGGCATTCCTTCTGGAGCATTCCCTGAGTGTGGTAGGCTTCACACTGGAGTGTCTGAATTAACGAAATCTGGGAAGTTTTGGTGGGAAGATATATTTATTACCTGGCCTCATTCTGACATGAACGATAACACAAGTGCCAAGGCAGGTTAAAAATAGGCAGCAGCCCCAGCAAAGTTCAGGAGACCTGGAGCTTCAGGGAGAAAAATCCAGCACAGAAACAGACACTGAAGACAGGGAGTGAATGTATTTTTTCTCAAAAAGTGATACTTTGCATCTTCTAACTCCTGTGTCTCAAAGAGGGTCATTTAATCAGTCAATAGCAATTGATAGGTTTCTCCTTAAAGGTTTCTCTTCCTGGTAATGCCCAGGCTTGAATCCCGCTTGGGCTGGAGTGTGCAGGTTGGAGTGAATCATTCGGGGCTCTCCATACTCCTTGCACTGCTGGATTTCTGGGGTTTCCTTTGGCCTGTCCCCCTGCCCTGGCTCAGCAGGTTGGATTGGAAGCTCCTTGGAGCAGAGCTTGTTCCTTGGGCAGCTCCTCAGTCACTGCAAGTTCCCTCCAGCCGGGTTATTTCTAAGGCACAAACCATATTTCCCTCTGGGGTTCCTGTTCTTTGCCCGTTGTTTTATTCACCTCAATCCTGCCCTAAGAACCAAGATTTCAAAGAGCTCTGAGTGCTCAGCAGGACCATGGAAGGCTCATTCCCCACAGCCGGAGCAAAGGTTTTGTGAGGCTTCCCATGAACCAACACAAAAACCTAACTCTCCCTCTCTCTCTCTCTCTCTCCCCTGCTGCCCTCGGGAAGAGACCTCCCCAAAGCAAGGCAGAAATCGTGTGTTCTCTGCTCCTAGGCAGTAATCAACCTGGAAAAGGGAGAGGAAGTTCAACATCCAGCCAGGAATCTCAAGGAAAGCCTTCCCCGTGTGTTGGCAGGCTCCCAGATTTGTCTCTGCCTGCTCCAAGACATGGACATGTGGGATCTCTAATAAGAATCTTGTTGCTGGCGCTGCTCCCTGTTTGTTTTCCGCTCCAGGATTCACGAGGTGCTGGGCTCTGCACAACATGAAGAGCTTTAGAGATAAGGGTAGGAGTGAGAGAAATCCTGCAGCAGCCTTGAAACCCCCTCATTGATGCTGAAATATCTCTGCGTTTCTCTTTGCCTTCATCGGTGTTTCTCAGAAGAATGTTTCCAACCTTGACTCCTGGGGAGGGAGATGCAGGCTCTGAGAAAATCCAATTTCATGTGAGACACAGAAATATTGGTAGATAAAGTGCTGTGGTTGTTCCTGGCTTTCCTCTCTGTGCCTGGAATTGGAGCAGCTCCCTCTCTGCTGCGAGCCAGGCTGAGCCTTCACACCGCTGCTGTGTGGATGGATCCTCTGTTCCTTCAGACAGAAGTTCATCTAAGGTACTGCCTTCCCAAAGTTTCCTGGCCTGCAGGCAGAGGGTCTGGGGAATGTGTGCACTACAAATACAGGGCTCTGAGCAGCGGCAGGGCTGTCAGGGACCCAGGAGCTTGGAGCATCCGCATGGATTTGTGGCACCCCCGATTCCCTGGATGGGTTTTCACAGTGTTACAGTGTTCAGCTCATCCTGTAAGTAGATGATCACACACAGGAAGCTGTGTTTAGTTTGACTAAACTGAAGTGTTCTCCTAAATCCATCCCTCCTTGCTGCCCTGGCACTAAGCAGACTTTGCTTTTCCTACCTGGTTCCCAAACCCTCATCCAGTTTGGAGGCAGGTAAGAAGATAACCCTCTTCTCCACAACCTGTTGCTCTTCTTGTTATTCCGTGCCAGATTGTGAATGAAAAAATCCTTCTGCATCTGAGGCTGTGCTTGTAGCTGGTAATTAACACCCAGCACGCTCTGCCAATGCATCTCAGAGCTGCTTTACAGAAACCTAGAGCTGGAACAGAAGCCACCCAGAAAAACAACGTCTGCCAGTCGAGTTAAACCTTAAGTAAAATCCCCAGCCAAATGTCTGCAGGATAAATCTGGGAAGGATGCTGGCTCCTGCACTGAGCTGGGGAGGTGTTTTCCAACGACGGGCCCCCAGAGATAAGAACGTTCAGCGCTAATGGGACTTAGGCAGATCAATCTCCCCCTCTCGTGTGCTGTGTTCCAGCTGGGAGCGGGTGCTTTATGGGGTGTTAACTCCTCCAGAAGTGCGGTGGAAGTGCTGACAGAGCCGAGTTTTCAGCACTGCTAATGGAAATGTCTGCTTTCCAGCCGAACCCGGGAGCTGGGGTTACACACAGCGTGCACCAAGGCAGAGCGAGCCCTGCACTAGCAAATTCAGTTTGCAGAAGTGATGTGTACATGAAATACACCTGCCAGCCCCGTGGCCTGGCTCCAGCACTAAGGATGGTTCTCACTCACGTGCCTTTCCCCCCTCTTTGTCATCCTCTCTGAACAAGGTTTTAACAGAAAGGCTGACACAGTCCAAGAGCCTGCCTAGCAAACAGAGCTGAGTGCAGGCAGCTGTCAGAGCTGAGCAGGTGAGTCTGCACTGCCCTGAGTCCCCCACGCCTCCTGGCACGTCTGGAGCTGGGGAAGAGCTGCTTAATGGAATCGATATGATGGAGAGAAGCCTTGTCCCCAGACTGCCCTGTGCTTCTCTGGTGTGACACCACTCCCACCAAGGATGTGATCTCCAGAAGTGTGGGATTTCCTGGCTGCTCTAAGTTCAGTGCCTGTCTGCAGGGGAAGCGACGAGCTGGTGCATTAACCTCCTCAGCCAGCCACAGTTCTTACAGCTCTTTGTTTCTCCAGGTTCATGGTAACCTCATGAACAGGCTACCAGTTTATTTGCCTCTCCTCATGCTTCTGTGTGACTCTGAGAACGCCTTCCAGGGAGCCAACAACCACCAGGGCCATCCATCAGCTCTGCCCAGCTGCTGAGGCAGGAGCAGGCACAGCCTGGCGTGGCCAGGGTGCAAAGTGGGAAGAGTTAGATCCAGAGTTTTGCAGCTGAGCTGATATTGCACCTGCAATAAAGAACCTGCAAAGTGGGACCTCCTGGGGGACAGCTTTTACTTTGGACCTTGGTTCTTGGTTCCTCGTGCCGTAGCATAAGACAGCGATGTGTGTACGTGCATGCACAGACACTCACAATTATACAGACACTCATAGCAAGAGACAATTTGCTGCTTCAAGGAGTCCAAGGGCCAGAATTGCAGAGGCATTTGGATGCCTGAGGCTGCACTGAAATGGGACAAGACCCAAGTGAGTTGGGCACATAATTGCTCAGAACAATTTTAAATACTTCTGGGTACACACAAGCATCCTCAGGGGTGCAAATTGCCTTAGAAAACCTGGTCCTTAAGCAGTAACAGCAGGACAGGCCACAATGCTCATTTGCCATGTGGGAGCTGTGGCAGAGGGAGTACCTGTGACTTGCCTGAGGTTATGTGAGAAGGCAGGGGCAGAATATCCCCTTTCTTCCAGTTTGTTACTCTTCAGCACCAGCTGTCCCCTCTCCCCTTGGCGGAAGAACAAGGAAACTCCCTCCTGCAGCTCTCAGCTCCCCCTTTCCTGTGCATTTCATCTGGGTCTGCCTGTAGCCACCGAACTCGAGCCTGAAACCAACCCAGCGAAGTTTCTCAGGACCCCACCATCTCCCAGGAGGAGCAGCACAATTGCAGGCTGCGAGTTTGCCCACGTTTGGCCCCCTCCACCCCTCCTTCCATCTCCCCTCGGTGCTTGTCTGCTATTTCCTTTTGATTTGCAGCTTTCCTGAGCACGGTGTCTGCAGCAGGCTGTGATTACCCTGTGTGGAGCCTTTCCCACTGACAGCATGATGAGCAGAGACAGAGCTCGGTGCATCTACAATTGAAGCCAAGCAGGAGGCCAGTCCAACACCTCACTTGCCAATTAGCTGAGTCGATATTGTGCACAGGATAATGTTTGTTGTTTGCCTGTGTTGCTAAAACACTTCCAGCCTTTAGAGAAATACAGCAACATCGTCACCTCCCCGCTGGGGGGGTGAGCTCTCCATCCAACCCAGCGCTCTCGGAGAGGAACAGCCATGCAGGGAAAAGGGAACTGGGGGCCTCCAGGGCTCTGTGTCCATCAGGGGTTTGTGTGAAGGCCTGTTCAGGGTGGGGGAAGCCAAGAGCCTCTTCCACTGATGGCGATGAGTGTGCGGACGCAAAGGACTGAGAAGGAAATGGTGTCTGTGGAGATAAAAAGCTGTTCAAGAAGATGGGAGGCAGTGGAAAGACACTGCAGAGGAGCCACGGGCAAACCTGGTTCTGTGCATCCTAGGCAGCTGGGTTTCCTCACTGAGCCTGGTGTCTGTGCCTCCCCTGACAGCCCAAGGCAAAGGGAATCCAGCAGAGGAGACTCCAAGAGGTGCAGGTTTCTCACATGCCCCAGGAGCAAAGCTGGGCACTGCTGCTCACCTGGGGGACCACGGAGATTTCTGAGGGGGCTGGGAGCAAACAGCAGCTCCTGCCAGAGGTGCTCACTGGCTTTACATTCCCTGAGGGTGAGCTGCCCCTCCTCTGGGGCCAGGTGACCTTTGGAGGCCCCGTCCCAGCTCTCAGGTGCCCCCTCAGTGGGAATCCCTCAGGCTTGCAGTTGTGTTCTTGGCAAGGCTCATCCTCCTGCCGCAGAACTCCGAGACTGCCCCAGGCAAACTGATGTTGGCTCTCTCCAGACAAGTTTCTGCCTCAGGTTTATTTCTTTTCCCGAAGTACACAGACAATGTTTTCCTGCCTCTCTACAGTGACAGGAGGATGTATATCCGTGAGGCACCTCCGTTCCCGAGCTAAGGCAACTGCAGAGCCATCCTGGCACACAGGGCCAGCAGCAGGGAGATTTTGGGATGCTCCAGCCCTCCCTGTGTGGGGACAGTGGGGTGACAGCAGCCCAAGAGAGGAGAAAGGGCCACCCAACCATTTTGCCTCAGATTTGCACCTTTCATCCACTGTTATCACCATCAGGAAACATCAGTGTCCACAGAGGCCCAGCCTGGCTCAGAACGGGCCTCTTATCACGGTGATGCCGTTTTGGGGTTTGCTTTTTAATTCTTTTATTTGTTCTCTGTAGTCTTCACACATATATTTGTAACTCTGTAGCCTATGGTATAAGTGGCTAATTTTTTCCAATAACTTCCCATGGCCTTTCCTTAGGCAAAAAGACACAACAAGATCCAGAGCTCCAAGGCCTGGGGGGTACAAGGCCCCAGTGCTGTCTTGGTTATTCCAGGGAGCCCAGGTTAAGAACAGCTCCTCCAGATACATTTTCACAGACAAAGTACAGCTAGTGCAGAGGGAGGAACTCCAGAAAAAAAGGCTTAACCTGAAGAGAATCACCACTTGTCCTTCTAATTAGTGCTTTTTATCAATTTTGCTGATTTCTTAAAACCAATAAAAATGTACTCACCCCTGGGGCCTGGGCTTCTGTTGGCATCTTTCCATAACTGCCCCAAAAGCTTTCAAATAAAAATCCACTTTTACATTACCTCCTTACTAAAATGATCTCAAATTTCGTTTCCAAGTTGAGAAAAAAGGCAACAATGGTCATGAACAAGAAAAATCCGTTTAAGCTGAAACCTCATCACCCTATTCCCCCACCAGCTCCCAGGCCTGTGTATGCTGGTTGGTGTCTTCCCCATGTGCCATGTGCACTGAAAGCACCTGGTGACCACAGGTGTGGGCTGTCCCCCCTCTCCCTTCTCTCCATCTTCCCTGGGCTTCACCAGGAAGTATTTATTAAGTGTCAAAGTGATAAATGAAAAGTCATATTTTATTGTGAATTATTCCAGCCCTGCAGTGGAGCCCAGATCTATCGCCTCAGAGAGTTATTAACTGCTTACCGCAGAGAGCTATAAAATCCTCATCATTTTCTCCAGGCTCTGCTCTGTCAGGGTGAAGGAAAGAGAACCAGATTATCACACAAAATGCTTGGGAAGCCGCCTCCAAAATTCCCCTTTGACTGGAGGCCGGAATGGCTGGAATGATTTCATCAGAGCAGGACAGGTCTCTCGTGAAACACCTTCGCTGGGTTTGGCTCTTCCCAGCGTGTTCTTCTCGTTTTCAGGTTGCACAACTCAAGTGCCTTGTGAGAGAGCCCCTGGGAACCTCACTCTGGCAGCCGTGGCTCTATTTCTTCCCTCGGTGGTTTCTTCTCAGAAGCACAAAAAGCAAAAGCAACTCCAAGGTGCAGTGTGAGTGCTCTTTTGAATTTCTCTCATTGTGTTTCTCCGAAGACACCGCAAAGATTTCCAAATAGGAAGTGGTATTCTCATCCCCTTGTTGCTGCACTTGAGATTGAATATGTCACCTTTGTCAACTCCTTGCCCAGGCTACAGAGCCAATTTCTGGTGCAGTTTCACTCCTTCAAGTGCCTGAACAGGAGCGGAATTCCTGTTGACACCAATTGAATTGGGAATGTGCTCTTCACTTCCTTGACTTGATGAGAAACGATCCTGACTCCCCGTGTCCTGCAGCCATCTCACAACAAAGACCCTGCTGGCTTTTTCCAAGTCTGCAGAAAGGCCAAGGATTTCCTGCACCCAAAGGCTGCCAAAGCCTGTCATTGCACCCTGGTGACACAGGGCTGGCCACTTGTGTGGTGCAGAGCAGCAGGAACGTCTCCTGACCAGGTCTGTGTGTTGTCTTATTCCTCACAGGTGTTTTTTGTGCTCCTCTGCTTTGGATTTTTATCTGCTCCATGGCAGTACCTTCTTTTCATAGTGCTGATAGTCCAGAAAAGGTTGGCTTAGGAATCTACCAGGACATAAAAGATTTAAGCTGATCAATAGATGAAGAGGTCCCCTGAATCTTCCCCAGAGTTGTTTGCTACTGGAGGGTTATTGAGATGTAGAACAAACCTCTCTCAGGACAGTAAATATGACAAAGACTGGATCATCTTTCGGCCCTTCACATAGATGGGACTTTCCTCTGCAACATGTTCATTTCTGCTTGAATTTGTCCTCTGGGAAGGGAGTAAAAGTGCATGCACTGGGTGTTCTTTGAAGTTGGACAGATTTGCTAAGAAAAGGGAAGGATCATCCTGTGGGAATCATTGAGAGCCAGTGGATCCAACCCATTGATCTGTTGTTGTCTTCCAGGATCTGGTAGGTGCAATGATGGCTAAATTCATGTTTGGGGTTTGACTTCTTAGCTAGAGGTACAATATCTGAAGCAAGCTCATCCTCTAGGTCACCCTCAAGTTCAGCAGGCATTTGATGTGCTCCACACCAGCGGCAGCAGCTGAGGGCAGTGAGGGGGAATCGTAGCTCGCAGCTTGGTGGACTCTGGGGGCACCTGACACGTTGCTGCCTCCATTAAATGAAACTCCACTTCTAATTATAACCCGTAATTACAGCCTTCAACCAACGTGATTTGTGAAGAGAGGGGTCACAGAGCCGAGATTGACTGTGCTGGGGATATCAGTAAACATCCCTGCCTGCCTCCCCGAGCCTGACAGAGACAGAAAGGGCTAATGCAGCCCGGCAGGGCACGCAGCTGGATTGATGGGAGCTGTGCTGTGGCCTCTGGCCCCCAGAGATATTCTGTGACAAGGCAGTGAAAGCTGCAAACACGAGGCCCGGCCATCTATTCAGCCTGACAGCCTTGGACAGGGGTTAAGGAGCTTGTGGACTCCCATCAGCATCGATGAATGGGCTCCAGAGGATCTGCATTAACACGTGGAGTGCCAGGCCCTTGCGTGTGAGTGGCAGCTGTGCCTGGCCAAATGTCCCTGTGTCACAGGCAGAGCCAACACCCTGGGATCGTGGGGAACAAGGTCCTGTGACCCTGGAAAGCTGGGCAATGGCAGCTGTGTCCAGCCAGTTGTCCCTGTGTCACAGGGACAGCCATCACCCTGAGATCAGGGGGAACAAGGTTCTGTGTCCCTGGAGATCGGGCAGCTAGGAGGAATTCACTTCCAGGTGAATTTTTTAAGAGCGTGGAATGATAAATGCTTCTGGTTTGTTCTCTAGAAACCCCTGTGGTCAAACTGGAGGTGTTGCTGTAAATGATGCAGGTTTGGTTTGGAATTCTAGTCTTGGCTGTCGTGCTTTTCTAGTGTGTATTTCTTAAATAACCTCCAAGAGTGGTGCAGGTTCCTGTCCCCAGGGCTGGTGCCAGGTACAGCAGAGACTTTGTGTGAGCCAGAGTCAGTCCTGGGCGTTCTCTGCTCAGAGAGAACCTGTGGGCTGCTCTGCTCTGGCCTCTTGCACTTCTCAAGCTCAGAAAAGCACAGACACTGACCTCTGCACTGAGTCTAACAAGCTGTGGTTCCTCCCATGCTCTCCTGGTTTGGCTCTAAGTGATGGAGAATTAGCCCTGCTCTTCGGTCAGCTCTTGCAGGGAATAGTTCCTCTCCCTGTTAATATTTGTGTTTCAAATGCCATTTAAATATTTCAGTCTCAGTTTTGCAGTCACCGGGCCCTTGGGGTATTGAGACAGCAAAGGTGACAGAGACAGAATGAAAAATCAAAATCAGATTGTCTCTCATTTGATATAATTTCCCTTGGACTTAAACTGTGAAGGAAAAGAGACAGGGCTGCTCAGACATAAACTGATCTGCTGATTGAGATGAGACAGTTGGTTTGGCTTTGCTCCAGCCGGCTTGATTTTGGGCTTGTTTTCCCTGGAAATGGGTTGTGCAGCTGCAGGTGCTTTGACACCCCAACTTCTGCACATCTCAACCAATTCCAGCCCTATTTGGTGGATGAGTAATGGCTGTAAAAAGGATGATATCCAGACAAATCTCACAGAAGCAGCAGCGAGGAAGAGGAAAGGGACCTTCCAAGGCTCAAATGACCCAGTTCCAACTTCTTCAGCTGGAGGAAAAGGTCCAGAACCTCACCAGAGTTGAAAAAGCTTCAAGCAAGAGCTCCCAGGCAGTGAAGAGTGAAATACAAAATAGTTTAGCAATTTGATTTAACCATGCCTACGTTCAAGAATTTCATCTTTATTTACCTTCACAGCAATACAGGATCCAGCTGGCTGGAAGGAGTGCAGACATCTCACGAGGGGCTGTCTGACCCCAGCCTCCCGTGGACTGACTGGGCAAGGTGGCCAACAACCATTTTATGGCTGGACAGCTGAAGCAAAGACAGATTAAATCGTGTTCTGAATCCCAGAGGGTGGCTGCTTGACTGTCAGCCAGCTCTCTCTTGCTTTCTTGTCTCTAATTCGATTCTTTGATCAGAGGCTCTGGCTTTTGTTTCTATAGCTCGTCCAACCTTCTCCTTGTTGTTTCCAGCAGCCTCGTTACAGCTTTCTCGCAGGCTCTGCTGCGCTGGCACGATCATTGTTCCTCTCTGCAGGATGGGATGTACGTCTGAGTAATTCTGTGCATGAGTTGTCTTTCTCTCAGAGACATTTCTGTGATACAGAATAAATTGCAGCACACAGCTTATTAGAGAAACAACAAAAAAAAACCCTCATCAAAACCCTTCACAACTGAGGCAGTTCAAAGAGGCGAGCAGCAGAGTCCGACATAAACAAGCTGTAGGAGCACAGTCAGAAACTTTCCTGCTACTTTCTGGGATGGATTTGCCAAAGCCTCTGCTCCCTGGGTCATCAGATGCACAGCTCTGGGTCAATCATATTTACAATCTTGTTTTTGCCCTCTGAACTGCACAGCCAAGTTGTGCCCTGCAAGGTGGGATAATCCCAGAGCTGCCTACAGAGGAATTCAGGCCAGCTCAGAGGTGTGTTCTGGAAGGATTCCCCTGCTTCAGGTGCTTTTCCCTGCAGCCTCTGAACATCAGGAAAGTTTCATAACCTGTGGGAGATGTTCCAGGCCAGCAGCCTGGAGCAGGAAGCACTTCATGCCCTGCTTTTTTCATTTTCGGATAAAACAGCTTCCACTCCCCTGCACCTCTTAGCAATGCAGCTAAAATCTTTCCCAGCTAAAAAAATCAGATTCACCAAGAATGTCTTTATTGATTTACAGCATTCAGCTTTATGAACATCTCCAGTATTTCTCTTTGGTCAAAATAAAGCAATATTAAACACCGTAGCAATAAATCCAGGGCACCCTCTTCTCTCCAGGGTGCAAGGTTATCCTAATGTATTTATCATTTACCAACAGCACTATTTAAACTACAGTATTTGACAGGAGTGGTCGTGTCAGGTGTGATGGAGTGTGGGTTATAAAAGGACATTAAGAGAGACTTTGCATTTGTCCTTCAAACGTAAAGTCGATTTTTTGCATGATTGGTACTTCAGAGCTCATCTCCAGCACAAGATGAACTGGGAGCAGCACTGGGGGAAGGCAAATGACTGGGACGCCGAGGCTCCCAGTGCTGAGGTCTCCAGGAAAGGCTCTGCACCTCTGCATCAACAGAACAGCGAGCTCACCCGTGCTGCTCTGCAACCTCCAGGTGGGATTTTCCAGAGGAGGTCACACCCCTCCTGGAGGATTTGGAGTCGGAGGCAAAAGGTTTTAACTTCACCAGGCAGTCATGCCTTCATTACAGCCTGCAGCAGCGAGCAGTGTCTGTAAACAAGCCCAAATCTGGCTATTTTGATTTCTCCTTTTAATCCAAGAGTTACCCTGGTGTGCACAGGAGTTTTCCTTTCATCTCAGGAGCCCTTAGGGGCACCAGCCCTGAACAACAGCGTTAATGCCTCATCACACAGTGAGTGGCCGTGGGCAGCTGGGTCAGGAAGTGACCCTTGCACCAAATATGATTGATAAGAACTCCCTGTGGAGCTGGGGAAAAGATGGAGAGAGCTGGAGGGAAAGCACGAGCTCAGTGTGAGGTCCAAGGTAGCAGCCACGCACAGCCTGCGGGGTGTGCAGTGAAGGACATGTGCAAAACATCCCCTGGCCACATCACAGGGAATAAGGAAAATAAAGCCTGGTACTGGGGGGGAGGTGAGAAATGTGACTGCAGGAAGGTTTTGGCTAAAAATGGCCTGTTCCACTGGAGGGAATGAGGAAAACTGTAGCCTGTGGATAAAGTGGTGTTTCTGTGTTTACCCATCTCCATCTGGCTGTCACAACTTGACAGAGCGCCCCGTTCTGCAGCCCTGGTTCTTCTCCTGGGAGGGGCTGTGTGGCCAGGGCAGTGGATCCTGGCCGTGGGGCCGACAGCTGATGTGAGGAGCCCGTGGCTGGTGCTAATTACTGCCAGCTTTGGGCTGCAGGCACCTTCTGACAGTGCTGCACCCCTGCTCTGGGTGCTGCACAAACAGAGAGCAGAGCCCCTGGTGCTGCACAGCCAAGTGCGTTTCTCAAAGGCAGCTGGTGGCAGAGGCAGGAACAGGCAAAGCCTTCTCTAACTCTTTCCAAGGTCTTCTTAAGCATCAACTATCCAATAAGGAGATGACACCTATATTATTTTTACTTTTAACCCAATAACTGACCACCCAAGGCCCGCAATGGGGACCTTTTTCACCCAATTAGAAAAGCCACCCAAACCCATGAAAAAGAAGGTGAAAGAAGAACTTAGCCAGCACCCCAAATCCTCCATCTTGCCCCATATATATTACTATATACCAAAACCTTATATTCTAAGTTTTGCATCCTATGATATCACACACTTCTACTCAAACTCCACACCCACAATCCCAGTATCATCACTCAATTTTGGAAGCCTTTTCCACAGCCTTAGGTCAAAAGTAGTGCTAGCTTGAGGGTCAGTGCCTTTTAGCACAGAAAGCCTGAAATTCTCAACCTCCAGTGTTCCAGCAGTTCCCTCCTGCAGTTCTGCTGCTAAATTGAAGAAGCAGTTCCAGGCTATAGGTGGGGTGGAGAGACAGAAATATTTAAAAAATAGAAATGGGAAAAAAAAAACCCCAACAGAGCACTCAGTTATTTCATTATTCCTCAGGTGACTCTGAGCTGGAGTGTCTGGGTTTAGCAGGTAGGAGGCATTAGTTTTGTAATCCCTTGTTTGCAAAATGTGAGGCTCTCGGCGTGTTCTGGGATCTTAAATGACTCTCATAATCTATTTACCAGTGCTGTGAAGTTCCCCTTTTTATACCAGATTATGGTAATAATGGTATTGTGCAGCAGATGAAATTAGTTTTTCTACACAGTTTTGTTTCATCTCAGTGGCTAAATGTGTGAAATAAAAGGTGAAATGGGTAATATTTTCATGGGTAAGCTAGTTCCCTCCCACATCCACCCTACAAACACAGATGCTTCCTCATATCCTGGGGACAAGCTGACTTGCCAAGCAGTGCATGACAGGACTGTGAGAAGCAAGGGATTTTTAAAATTTAGATTTGCCATTAGGGTAATTTTTGAGATTTATGAAGTTTCAGACAACTGGGGACTGTTTTGAGCATCTTCCGTGGGCTGGCACCTTCCATGGGCTGTGTCAGCCCCAGGGCATACTGGGGTCATGCCTATTTTCTTTTCCCACTGGCACACACCAGAGAAAAGCTCTCCACAGAGATGTGAGGGCTTGGATGTGGCTCAGGATCCTCTTTAACCCACCTGTCCTGTGGGAAGTGTTTACAGGGATAAACTGACCTCTTCTCTCATCCCTTTACGAACCTGGGCTTTGCTGTGAGAAGGTACCAAAACCCAACAGTGAGGATGTCCCTCAGCAATTTTTTTATTATCCCAAAATAATCCCCATCATCCCAAGAATTAACTTTAAAACCCTTTAAGTTTCCATAACCTTGTTTGGGATCAATCAGTGTCCACAGGTTGGTCATATTGGGGGAATTAAGTCCCTGCCATGCAAACTTTGCCTCCTGTGATGCATTTTGGTAACTCCTCTTCGTGCAGGCAAAACTCAGACTGTGGATCCTTATCACACATCCCAGATTTGCCTGGACCAACACCCAGACTAAGAGTCAGCTCAGAAATTTCCCAAGCAGATTTTGTTGTTCCCGTGTTCTGAGCAGATATCAAACTTTATCTCACATTTGGCGTGGGGTGGGCCAATCCCAGCTTCCCACCTAAATCGGGGATTTCTGCAATCATCAGCATCCTCAAAATGAGGCCAGGGTAGAGCAAAGTCTTTCTTTAGCCTCACTAGCACGTTCTTTAAGTTTAATCTGAAAGATTTGTATCAGGGAGTGGAGAGAGATGGGGAAGGAGCTTGTTTGGGAGGGGGGGGAGAAAGTAGGTCAGGCAGAAAAGTGTTTTATTGTTCCCAACCCCTGGCGTGCGCTCCAGGAAAGAAACGAAGCTTTGTTGAAGCACTTTGCTGAGCTCTCCTTGCACTTGTGAACACGGCATGGTAAAAAGCCTTCAGAGCTGCCCAGGAGTGAGCTCAGCCCCAGCCACCTCGAGGGCTGAGCACAAAGGGGCTTTGTGGGCTGAGCCCTGACCCTCAGAGAGCTCCCTACATCCTCAGAGCCACCAGGAGTGACTGAGGGGAAGGATCTCCCACACAAAACCACCCCAGAAACCCCTCCAGCACCCTGGATTCCCCCAGAGGAGATTCCCACAGCTGTGAGGAGCAGCAGGCTGGTTTTTCCCAGCCTGTTATCCCATTAACTTCCTCACTGGGTTAAGGAAGTTAACTCCTCTCACCAGTCCCTGCCTTGCTGGTACACTTAGACCCCTGTCAGGGGTTTAAGCCCAGCTAGAAATTAAGCAGCACTCCCTGTCTCCCTCTGCAATCCAGCGGGATGGGGAGGAGAATCAAAGTGAAACGTGTAAGTTGAGATAAGAACAGTTTAATAACCAAAAATAAAGTAAAAATGCAGTAATAATGGTAATTTATTATAATAAAAATGATAATAATAAGGGAAAAATCAATGCAATTGCTCACCACCCACTGACCAGTGGCAGACTGGCCCTTCTGAACCCAGACTGGCCCTCCTGGGTAACTCTCCCCAGCTTTTATACCGGGCAGCACCTTCTGTGGTGTGGAGTATCCCTCTGGCCACTTTGGGTCACCCGTCCCACCTGTGTCTCCTCCAGGTTTCTTCCTCCAAGTCTTCCTCACTGGCAGATCACGAGACAAGAAAAAAGCTCTTGATTTCAGATAAGCACAACCTAGGAAAAGCCCAAACCCTCTGTGTGTTAACACCACCACTCTCATCCCCAATCCAAAGCATAGCCCTGCAAGAGCTGTTGGGGAGAATTTAACTCTGCCCTGGGTGACAGCTGGACACCCCAGCACTGTGCTGATGCAGCCAGGGCCTTGTTTTTCCTGTTTCTATGGAAAAGCAGCACCTGGAACCACACAGAGCTGCTTCCCCAGGGCCTGGAAGGGAGGAGGAACTGGCCCCATGTGGAGTTGGAAGAACCACCTTTAACTTGAGGGATGTGGAAGATTGTTCCTAAGCGCTGCTGGTGAGGGAGGGGACCAGCTGCAGAGTGACAAGCAGCTCCTGTCACACCTGCAGTGACACCCCAGCAGGTGGGAACAGGGGGCAGAGCACAAATCCAAGCCTTGGCTGCAGAATGGACCCATCTCCACTTGTTTCCAGTGCTGGTGGGGGGTTTCAGCTCAGCCTTGGGGTTTACACGGGATGGGGACAGGGGGTTTTATCCCTCAGCGTGATTTTTGGCAATAATCATGGGTAATTTTCATGCGCTGCCTCGTGTCTCAGCTTCATTCATCACCAGTGTGATGGCCAATTAGTCATCTCTAACTACTGAGCAATGCTAACAGCTACTTTAAATGCAAGCAGAGCCTTAATCTAGTTCTAACTCAGATGGACGGTGATACTTGTAATTAGGCTATCAAACAGAGGAGAAATGTGAGATGTTTATAGCTGAGGGAACCTCTGCATTGAACTGTTTCAGGGATAATTATGTATTATCTTTATTAACACTGCCCGAGTTAGTAAATAATGGGTCATGCTTTTGCATTTGGGGTGTTAAAAATCGTGGATTCAGGCTGAACTGCAGGTTTTGATTTGCTGGGAGATGCTGCCTTGCCAGAGCATCCATCACCAGTCAGGTTTCCTGGGAAAGGGCTCTCAGGGCTTCCCTACACCTCACCCAGTTGTAGCCAATTCCTTTGACAAATCCATCCTGCTCTCATTGGAACCTGGGGCTGATCCAGGACTTGATCCACGGGTAAAACTGAATAAAGTTCTTCTGTAAAAAAAAATCAAAATTAAAAAAAAAGGTTGAAGAAGCCATTGCAATAAACAGACATTGATACACATCATGAATACACCTCCCCAGACATGCCTTGGCCTGGATGGTGTGTGTGACAGAAATCAGATAAACACCTCCCAGCTTTTGATCAGAAAATGTGAACTGAACCTGTCCCTCACTGGAGGAGCTGAGAATCTGCTTGCTCCCTTGTCTGGAGATTAATAAAAAGGAAAGGGGAATTGGAGAGAAGTTGTTTTGAAAGCAGAAGCTTTCTATTCCAAGATGATAAACAGGAAAAGGGAAAAAGATTAGTGTCAAAATTCATTGGGGGAGGGAAAGAAAAATATGGAAATGAGTTAAAAGTGAATGTGTGTCTTTCTCTGGAGATGTTTCTCTGTTTTCCTGCAGCCTTAGAAATCAGCCTGTTCTTGTCTCTGCTGCTACAAGAGGCAAGGGAGAGCAGGAACCTGGGGCACCAGACTGTGAGAGCGAGGCCACAGGACACCCTGCACATATATTTACAGCATTAATATTGCTGGTCTTTGATTCCAGCTTTAATCAACCTCCTTGCCTCCTGATGAGCAGCTCAGTGAGGCTTTTGCCTCTTGCAGGGAAGTGTTGTGTGTTCTCTTTGTCTTCTCTTTGGGGCCTCGCTGAGAGAATCCCCCAATCCCAGCTCGGCTGATGCACCCAGGAAGGTTTTTGCTGAGCACGGGGGATGTGGTAATGCACCCCACACCTCCAGCAGGTGCTTCCAAACAGGGAAAGAGTTTCAGTTTGCCTTTAGACATTTTAGGAAGTTTAACTGGAAAGTTCTGTGGGTTTCCCATTGTAATTGGCTCGGAGCCAACACAGAAGCATGGATTGGGCTCCAAGGATGTAACTCAAAGCCTGTTGTTCATCTCATTGGGTCAAGGGCCAAAAATCTCACCTAAACTGTTAAGTACTAAAGAGAGAGAACAAAGAAGCTCCACACTTTTTGAGGTGTTGTAGCAAGTGAGAGACTTGTCTCTATACTGTGCTCGGCTTTGCCTTTGTTTTTGTATTATTATTTTCCTTCTTTAGTAAAACCTTTTTGATTTTTCAAGACACACTCCATCATGCCATCTCACTACTTGATTTTTGCCACGTTTCTGCCGAGCTGGACCCTCAGAGGTATGGGTAAAGCCCATACCAGGGGTAGGAACTCTTTGGATGGATTCATGCAGCAGCCTCAGTGAGGGGTGTGAAATCTCAGGGCCACGTGGCCTCCTCTCCATGTCCCCAGCAGAGCCACCAGGCTCTGACAGCACCAAATTCCCTGCTGCTCTCTCATCCATCTCCTGCTCTGCATTTGATGTCAGGCTCCACGTTTTCAGGGTCAGCTCCTCTGCCTGCCTCTCCATATGGAACTGCTCCAGCGAGGCAAGGAACAAATCCATAATGACTCCGGTGTGGGGCCGGCGCCGTGGGAAGCGCTAATGAAGCGTCAGGCGGAAGGGCCCCGATGTTCATTAAACCCAGGGAATGCCCTGCAGCTCAGCAGCAATTCCAGCTCTAAAATTAAAGCGGAGACACAAGGAGGGGTATCCAGGCATTGGCAAAGGTACCTCCAGACAGCTTGGCCAGTGTCCAGAAGTGCTGCCAAAACAGAGGATCTGGGAGGAAGGAAGTTTTAGATGGTGGAAAATCCATAGGTGAAATGTTTGCCTTTTCAAATCCTGCTCCAGACTCCTCCCAAGGAAATGATGGAGAGCTTTTCAGGGCCAGACAGCTGTTTTTGAAAGATAAACTGGGCAGACTAAATTAAAGTTGATCCAAGGATTTGCTTAGGCTGCTGTCCTTGGTCCACGTCGGGTCGACTCAGGTTGGAGACAGCTCCATGGTTTCACCCTGGGATAACACAGACTGAGGGCTGTGCAGGGCTGTGTCACCCAACAGCAGCTTTTCTGTGGCATCTGAAACCTTGTCCTACACAGTTCAGTCATTCCCTCAAGTTCTGCAATCAGATCCATGCTGGATCCGTGCTTGTTCTGGGCTGAAATCCATCTGAGCTCCGCTCACATGTGACTCTGAGCTCCAGCAGAGCACAGCACTCTGCACTGTCCCCACACAGGTGTCCCCTCCTGCTGCTGCTGCTGCCCCTCCCCTGTGCTCTGGTACAGACTCAGCTCTGCTCTCCTGGGCTCTTATCACAATTATCTTGCCCTTCTTATGTCTGACACAGCAGAGCTGCGTATTTTGGACTATTTGGGTTCTGCCTTTCATCCCAATCTCATTTCATTTGCTTTTACCTTTTCAGGAACGAATATCCCATTTATCTCCATCTCCTCTTTTACTCATTATTTCTTTTTCTGTGCCTTCTTTTATTCCGTTCCTCACTTTTCTTGCTGTTTACCAGCCCCTCCCCATCTCCTTTTCTATATATCTTACAGGGTTGCTTTACCTCAGCTTTGCAGTTTAGTGGATTAATTTTGTTAGTTTCTTTTGTGTGTGTCTAATTGACGTGCAGTTTCAAACTCTATTTCATTTCAGCAGTGCTGACCTTTATCCCCTTGCAGGCAGAGGGTTTTTTTCTCCAGCTAATACCTTCACAACCTTGCTGAAAACAGAAATGCAGCACAATTTTGCTCAAGGGTGTGGGAAGTTTAGGACAGCAGCAGGAATCACCCGGCGATGGAGAACAGAGCTGGCTTTTCTTTTGCCACCCCCATCTAATCATCAATGGAGGGGCTTAAGGGAGTTCATTTTTCTTCCCACTTTATTTCTGACAAAATCTCTTTCCTCCTCTGGGGGTGTCATTGCCACAGAAGGAACGAAGGTGTATGGGAACACCTGAGCCTGGCCCTGGTGGTATGAGCTGTCTCTGACAACAGCAAGAGCAATTTGTTTCCAAGGAACGTGCAAAACCTTCCCAAATGAGGCTTTGGGGAGATTCCTTCTTCCCTTGCCTGCAGGGCCTGGGTTTGTCCTCTAGCACAAAACTTTCTCCTTTCCAGAAAACCCCAGGAAGCTGCAGTTCCTGTGCCCATCACCATCACTTCAAGCCTCTCTGGGGCTTCAAGGACTGAAATCCAAGTGGAAGTTCCCTGCTTGGCTTTGCTGTCCATCTGGTCAAACGGAAGTGTGACCAACCAGGAACGTGGGACAATGCTCCTCTTTTCTCACAGCCCTTCTGAAAGACCTGAAATGAATCTTTTGGATGAAAAATCCTCTCAGAGCCCTTTGGCTCTCCCTGACACTGACTCAGTTGCAGAGCAGGTCCTGCTTTCCCAAGTGCTGTCCCTGCTTGGAGACAACGCATTTCTCTCTCCTCCTTATTTCCTCACCCAGCAGAGCAGAAATGGCAGTTGACAGCCTTTTTTTCATAAGATGTTTTCATTATAATTTTAATGGGCTAATTTCTTTCCCTGAATTGCCATAATTCAGATTTAATGAAACATGTCTTATAAAATTAAAAAAAAAATACAATAATAAAGTGGAACGCCCCATTAAGCTGAAGAACAAGGAAATAACATATGTAGAGATCTGATCACTCTGACCCTGCCATCCCAGCGATGCCAGCAGCAGGCAGGCACGTGCTCTACATCCCCATGGGTGGCTGTGCTTCCCACCAGGAGAAAATAGATCACAAAATAATAATAAATAAATGGATTTGTGAAGGGACCTGGTGCCTGCTCCTGTCACGCCTCTGCCCGAGTTCACAGCCAGTGCTTTTGGTCGTCATCAGTCATTGCCAGGTAAGGGCATCATCTAAATGGCCTTTTCTTTCTGTCTTCTGTGGATCCTGCTCTGAGTTCACATTCCTGTGCTCCAGGAAAACAGGGATCTGCATCTCCAGCTGTGCCATGAGGGGCTGATCCTGCTGCCTGCAGGGCTCCATCCTGGGGGCTGCTCAGTGGAGCTACACGTCAGCAGCACATCCCTGGGGAATGAGATGAGCCCAAAAGGGGTTTTAGACAGATCTTCCTCTTGTTTCTTCTTGACATCCACAAAGAATCACAAAACCATGGGATTCTTAAGTTTGGAAAAGCCCTCCAAGACCATGGAGTCCATTCTTTGAGCAAACACCCCCACACTGACTAAACCACAGCACTGAGTGCTCGTCCAGTCATTTCCTGAGCACTTGGAGAATCATCGTGGCTTTGGCCTCTTTAAGACCTATGCACACAGAGAGAGGTGATCTTTAATGCCTTTGATGATCTCTTCTGAGTCCCATTTCCCAGATCAGGGTGAGGAATGTTTATGGAATGTCTCCCAGGTGTCTCTGCACCGGCATGGAAAAATCCTGGCCCTCCCAGCTTCGTTGGTGCTCCCTTCCAGTACAATGTCTTCTTTTGGAGAATTCCTGCCTGAAAATGCTGACCTCCAGCCACGAGCAAAAGCAATCCAGGGCTGGAGTTTATTGTGATGCTGAGTCAACGGGAGAGATTAATGCTCCCCATTCATCTCACGACCCTTCATCTCTGTGTTTCAAACCAGGCACCGTGTGAAATATCGCTCTGAGCACGCTACCTGTGGAAAAACTATCAAAGAAAAGAAGCTGTTTGCGAGCACCAGCACTCAGGGAGAGTCACTCAGTCCCCTCTGTCCTCTGCAGCTGTCTGGGTGGTCGGGCCAGGGTGGTCTGGAGTTCCATCCCAGAGCAGGGATGACCCAGCTGACAGAGATCCAGCTCTGCTCGTCACCTCCTCTGCTTCAAAGGGGATCCCTCTGCTGCTGACAAAACTAAAACATGCAATTGGGGAAACCATCATGAAAGGAAGAAGGGATATTTTCAAATTTCAACCAAATCAGGCCCTCAAGGGGAAGAAGTGAACGGAAAGAAACCTCCTGCTTTCTGCGCAGTTCCTGCCTCTGGGAGCTGAGTTCAGCTGCCTGGGGAAGGGAGGCAGTTGTGAGACTCTCCAGAGGGCGTCACAGGCACAGATGTGGGCTGGAACTCCTTTTTTTCAGCCACTGGAAAGCTTCCACTGCCCCATGAGTGCCTGTTATCCATGGAGAGAGAGTTGTGCCTTTATGCACAGCCACTTCCAACCTGTGGGTGCTGGAAAACAACATGGTTTGACCCCACATATTTCTGAGACATTGGAACAAGCGAAATCCAAAGAGATTAACTGGAGATTTCTTCGAAAATAAATCCAAGGAAAGGAGAAGGAATATTTATCCAAGCTTTAACGAGGTATTTATTGCTAAGTAATTACATCTTAGCAACTTACTTACAGGAGAGGGAGGTTGTGGAAGTTCGCTTCGCTTGTCTTGGTTAATTAGGTCCTGTTCCTTGGGATGAGCTAATTGGACATTCAGTGAGATAATGAAATAAATGCCATGTCATATAAAGAGTTAATTAAAAATAAAAGAAATGTTCACCCTTCTGGAGGCCCCGAGCTGGAGTTGATGCAATATTTGGGATGCAGTGCTTTTCTGTGGAGAAACACAGCTTGGTGCAAAGTGTGACTTGGCATAAATGTTTGTGGGAGCACAGCTATTTGGATGGAAATTTTGCCTGGAAGATTTATGAGGTCAGGGAAAGGGAAAGAAGAACAGCAAGGCTGTTACCTGGGCTGCAGGATGCTGCTTTTCAAACGCTGCTGTAGGAGATGGCAGCACTCCCACTGTAAATTAAGACCTTGAATAGCAAAAAATGTTTAAACCCCAGGACCTGCTGGCTCCTCTGTCCTTCGCAGCTGGGGGAAGGGGTGTGATTTAAACATCACTGCTTTGTGCCCAGGAACAGATGGGTTGGCCATGCAAGGTTGCAAGGTCGGCAATATGGTGACTGCTGACTCTCCTGTTTTGCATTATGAATGCCATGGAGAACCTGCAGGAAGCTGCTCAGCCAGCCTGTGTGGAGGAATGTAATTCCTGGACAAATGAAACAGGACAAAAACTTGTAAATGCACTGAGAAATGAGTGCATGACTTGGGTCTGATTGGAAGAGAGAGAAATTGCTGGTGTATAGACCTCAGCATGGGAGTTGTAGGAGAGAAACCCATCATTGGGAAGGTTTTTGTCCTTCTGCTTATTCCTCTTGCGGGCTGATTGGACTCTGGGAGGGGCAGCAGCAGTGCTGGAGCTGGGCACTGCTCCCCTGGGAGACACCCAGTGCTTGTAGTGACAGTGAGCGGCACAACAGGACTGGCACCTTGTGTAGAGGGGGGCAAATCTTGCTGGGCACATCTGCTGGCCAAGGAGTTCCTGGGGAACAGCTTTGGCCTCACTGTGGAGATGGAGCTGGGTTGTTCCTTGGGTGGGGCTGGATCATTCCTTGGGGCTGGGTCATTCCTCGGAGCTGGAACATTCCTTGGAGCGGGATCATTCCTTGGGGCTGGATCATTTCTTGGGGCTGGATCATTCCTTGGGTCTGGATCATTCCTTGGGACTGGGTCGTTCCTTGGGGCTGGATCATTCCTTGGGGCTGGATCATTCCTTGGGGCTGGGCCGTTCCTTGGGGCTGGATCATTCCTTGGGGCTGGATCATTCCTTGGGGCTGGGTCATTCCTTGTAGCTGGAACATTCCTTGGAGCAGGATCATTTCTTGGGGCTGGATCATTCCTTGGGGCTGGATCATTCCTTGGGGCTGGGTCATTCCAAGGCAGTTCTCATTTCCTCCCAGGAGCCCTTGTTCTCTGCTGGAGCTGGGCTCTCCTGAAGGTGTTTGTTTCCTGGTGTTAAGTCCTTGGCTCTGAAGTTATTTTAATGGGCATATTCCTGCATTTCTGGCACCATCTGCTCCTCTCTCTGATTACTGATGCAGGGAGGGATTAAGAGAAAGTCTTTTCCCTCCTCCAGCAGGAAGGGAGTTATTAGTGCTTCAAACACACACCCCGAGTCTGTTCAGCATGCCCAGCAGCAGCTGGCATCTCCTCTCTGCCTTTCCCTCTGCGACCTGGGGCAGGAAATCTAATTGGGGAGTGGAGATCCAGGGCTGGGAACTGTGCTGGGAATTTGGTTCTGTTTTCCCAGGAGTTTGTTGGGTGTCCTGGATCTGAGGCTTTCTGCAGGTTTTGTGGTCAGCAGAGCTGGGCCTGGCTCTGCAGTCCTTGCTGGGAATGTCCTGGGAGCCACGCATGGATGGAACAGAAAGGGGAGGCAGGGAACTCTCCAAGTTCACATCTGCCTTTTGTGGAAAGCAATTCCCATCCCCTGTGTGATTGTTATTCCATCCCATGCGAAGAAGGTTAGGCCCAGCCATGAGAAGGAGGCTGGGACTGAGATCTCAGCCGGGCCCAGGAGTGCCTGGAATCCCAACGAGTGCCAGCAAGGGGGAGATGCCATCAATAAAACATCCTCTGTGACAAATTAAAGGGAACAACAACAGGTGCCACAAAGAGGTCGAACCATCTCCAAAATCTCACCCTCAGCTTTGGTCCTGATTTTTTTTTTCCAGCCAACCTGATCACCCAAAGTGTAGAAAGGTGGTAAACAAGACTGACAAGAGGTTTTAAAAGCTGCATCACAATTCCCTGCCAGCTCAACTGTGAGTGGGTTTGTTTCTTTTGTGCATGCCAAGCCATTCCTTGGCTACATTAAGTCCATATGGATAAAATTCCTGGCACTGGAATATAGCATGGAATGGGTGTGGCATGATACCTGGCATTACAGGCAGGTCTGGGAGAGACCTGCACGTGTCCTGGGATGGTCTGGGACTCTGCAGTGAGGTACATCCCATAATACTCATACTAATGGGGGGAATGTCTCCAGCTGTCCAAGTGTTGGGGAAATGTCTGATGGGCAGTTCCCCTCTGTGGGCTGCTCTGCAGTCCATGTGGGTCCGTGTCAGCCTAATCCTTTGGGGCAGTGGTGGCAAAATCCAAGGAGGATTTTGGGCAAGTCATCCAGGAAAGAGAGCAGAGTCCTTGGCTGTAGCAGGTCATGGACAGCTACACTTGGATGTTGAGTGACACTGGACAGTGTGGATGGGCTTTCCTGGGGGGTTTGTGCTGTTCTGCACTGGTCACCTCTGTGGTGGAGCTGGCGGCAGCTGTGACATCAGTCAGCTCAGAAAGTCACCATGTCCGGGCTGGACAAGCCCCCAAAGCCCAGCATGGAAGAAAAGTACCAGGAATCATTGTAGATGCAGGGCTGGACTCGGGATTCAGCCTGAAGGACTTTGGGGTAATAGGAAATGCAGGGCTGGCTGTGGCTTGTTTAACATTGGCAGCCTGGCTGGTATTTCCTGGCACACGTGTTTGCTGAAAGGTCAGTACACAATCTCACAGCTCCTCCGCACGTTTTTCGGGGGCCTGGAGTGAGCAGTGCTGCTCACTCACCCATGGCAAGCAGAGAAACCATTCATCAGCAGAAGCAGTTAAAACAAATACTCTGAGCTGCTTGGACTAAACACAGACAGCAGAGGTGGGTTCAAAGCCTCTGCTTCTGGTTTGAAGCTGGCTTTTCCTGGAGGGGTCAGCAGGAGATGGAATAAAGATAACAACATCTCAGTGCTGGGAGTGTGTGTCCAGCAAGACTCAGTCAGGGAAAAGAGGAGAAAAGAGAAGAAGAGAGGACTGGGAGAGGAGAGGAGAGGAGAGGAGAGGAGAGGAGAGGAGAGGAGAGGAGAGGAGAGGAGAGGAGAGGAGAGGAGAGGAGAGGAGAGGAGAGGAGAGGAGAGGAGAGGAGAGGAGAGGAGAGGAGAGGAGAGGAGAGGAGAGGAGAGGAGAGGAGAGGAGAGGAGAGGAGAGGAGAGGAGAGGAGAGGAGAGGAGAGGAGAGGAGAGGAGAGGAGAGGAGAGGAGAGGAGAGGAGAGGAGAGGAGAGGAGAGGAGAGGAGAGGAGAGGAGAAAGATCCATCTGCTCACACTCCCTGGATGCTCTGGAGAGAGAAGTGGGCACTTTGATTCATGTGCCCAGCTGCTGGTGGCCACTTTAGAGGAGAGACATCACTCTCCTGTCTCGGCTAGCAGGGCCAGCAGTGCTTTTGAGGCTCCCAAGGTGACTTGAGCAGGGTAAACATGTAGTCTGTGTTTAGCCTGATAACTCCCATCCACCTGGGAGGAGAGATGGATTGGAGCAAAGGGACAAGAAGATGTCACACATGGAAATTCCTTCTATTCCTTTATAGTCTGGGTCCTGCAGCATGAATAGATGATGTGACAGAGCACTGTGAGACTGGGAGAGGGCCGGAGAGCACTCAGCCAGTGGTGAGCAGTGGGAGGGCAGCTGGACTCCGTGTCCCTGTGCTGGATGGCTTGTCCCTGGCAGAGCCAGCTCTGTGTGTGGTGCACACCCAGCCCAACAGCCCAGCCTGGCTGCTCTGCCTGGCCATGCTGCTGGCCTTCCCAACATCCCTGTGAGGCCAGATTCCTTGTTCTGAGGGATTTTTGGCAGGGATGGGGAGGATGGGTCAGTCTGGGTTGAGCTCCTGTCAGTGAGGTGAGGATCAGGCTTGGCCTGAGCAGAGATCAGCAGAAATGTCAGAGCTGGCTTTGCCACAGTGGCATAACTCAGCTGCCTCATGGAAAGAAGATGAGCTAAACCCCAGCACTTGCCGTGTTCTGTACAGCTGTGGGGTGTCTGGAGCTCAGTTTTGACCTTTCAAGTCCCATAAAAATTCACCTGGACCCTGCTGGAATCTTCATCCCAACAGCCCCTTCTGAGCCTGGAGCAGCAGGGTCACCCCTGAGCTCCCCAGCAGTGACCTGAGCATCCCATCCTCACCAGTGTCACCAGTGTCACCAGTGTCGCCAGTGTCACCAGTGCTACCTGGGCTGGAGTCTGCAGCACTCTTAGTCTGTCCTCAGCAGTGTGACCAGTGTGACCAGTGTGACCAGTGTGACCAGTGTGACCAGTGCTACTTGGGCTGGTGGCTGCAGCATCCTCAGCCCATCCTCACTATCCTCAGTGTGACCAGTGTCACCATTGTCACCAGTGCTACCTGGGCTGGAGTCTGCAGCACTCTTAGTCTGTCCTCAGCAGTGTGACCAGTGTGACCAGTGTGACCAGTGCTGCCTGGGCTGGCGGCTGCAGCACCCTCAGCCCGCCCTGTCACCCCCTGGCACTGGGACCGTGCTGTGGCACTGGCTCAGCCCTAGTGACCTGGGCTCCTTCAAGCATGTGCAGGGCAGCAGGGCCGAGCTCAGGACGGGATTATCCGGGAGCGGCAGAGCTCTGCAACCTCCGGGGCTCTGCTGTGAGTCGGGCAAAGCTGAGCTGCGCTGGGAGCGACGCTGCCACAGCAGGACGCGAGTGTGAGAGTTTCTCCTCCCCGGTAATCGTCGGGGTGATTTCCTCCGCCTGCCAAGGGGCTGGGCAGCTCTGGGGAAGGCTGTTCCCGAGACGTCCCCCCGGTTCCTGCGGCTGCAGACAGCGCAGATCCGCCAAAATCGGTGTCGGGAGCTGCTCAGCTGCGTGCTGCCCCTGGGGCCGGGCACTGCTCCGAGGAGCTGAGCCATCCCTAATTCCTCTCTGCCTTAAAAGGGGCATCGCTGCTGGCTCGTCTCAGGCGGCTCAGAGTGAGGTTTTCATTTAAAACTTCCTCCAAGTGAAGGTTACAAACAGCCACATAATGAAGAACACGAGGGAAAAAAAGCACCACAGAGATTTTTTTCCCCCCCTCTGTTTTGACCTCCCAGTTCTGAAATGTTATCAAAACACTGAAATTTGAGGAAAATTACATCAAATGAAGACTTTTTGAGTCCACGCTGATTTCCCCAAATTATTCTTTTCAAACTGGGGTAGAAAATAAACATCATGAAAAAAAAAATCAAAGCCTCTGATATTTGAGAAGTGAACCATTTCCTATCACCAGTTTGGAACAAATTATTTAAAAGCCTGCTAGATTTCCATTAAAGAAAACCCACACTCAGATCTTGAAATACATCACTGAATAATAATTCATTTAATTCTGGGTCAAAGAAACATCTCAGAAAACGCAGAGGCAAAGCGGTTTAATTTTATTAGGGGAAGAATCTGAGTCCAGCTTCACGGGTTTGCCTCTGGAATCACCTTTTTAAACTCAGCTTGGAGCATCCTTGGCTCGTGCCGTGCCGGTGAGGTGACACAGCCCTGGGTGAGCTGAAATGGGCGGTTTGATTTACGGAAATAGCTTCAAATCAATTGTTCTGCTCCTCAGCTCATTCCTGATTGTGGCGTCAGGAAAGCCCGGAACCCGTGACGAATTCCAGAAATCACATTGCAGCTGGGAGTGACAACCACAGTGACACCGGACACCAACTCTCAGCTCCCATTTCATGTCCCCGGAGCCTGGAACGTCTCCTTGGTGGCCAAAATCACATCCCCTGCCCCCGGGCACGCAGAGCTGGATCCGTTTCCGCAGCACTTTGGAAGAAAAGATCAATTTCCAAGGGATGTTGTATCCTGGGAAGCAGCCAAGAGGCTTCTTCTAACTGTGATTGTGCTTGACACTCATAATGAAACAAAATTCAGATCACTGCAATAAATTTTCAAACTGTGAGTCTTCAAAAAAAAACCCCCCAAAAAACCCCCCAAAAAACCAAAAAACAAACAAAAAAAAAAAAAGGAAAAAAAAAAGAAAAGGAAAAAAAAAACAGTTTAGCATTTCCCACAAGGCCCTACAAATTCAATCTGCATAAGCTCCAAAGTAAGTGTATTTTCTACCTTAAACTAATACTTGGCAGCAACTTCCAATTGGCTCATTTAATTAAGTTGCTGTGCAGATCCCATTTTAATGTATTTAGTGCCGCTAAAATGACAGGCATACTGATCAAGGGGATTGTATTTTATTATTTTTATGTTTCCTTTTTAATTTAGGCTCAGATTTCTTCTCCTCCTCGCCGTGTTTGCTCCTCCAAGTGCACGTCTTCAGGATGTGATGCAGCAGAGCACCCAAAACCAGCCCTGAGGAAAGAAGGGAGCAGGGCATGAAATGAGGGAGTGAAATCAATGCAAATTAATTAGGGCACGAGGATGTGCTGGATCAAGGAGGAGTGACATGGGATGACACCTCCTTAATCTCAGAATCAGGGAATCACAGGATGGGTTGGGATGGGAGGGAATTTGAAGGTCATCTTGCTCCATCCCTTTTCCATGGGGGGGGATCCCTCTTCCAGTTGCCAGAAGCTGATGCCTTGGAATAGCTACCTGAAACAGAGGCTAGGCAAGATGAAGAGAATAAAACTATTCTGTTATTTATTATTTATTAAAGGTGTTTATTAAAGGCCTTCAATAGGTCCACCCTGGGCATTTAAAAGCCTCCCAGAGGCTGCACCCAAGACGGACAATGGTCAAGAGTTTTTCATACAGTTATAAGTTTGGTCCATTCACATATCAGGGGTTAATCTTCCCAATTACAGCTTCAAATAATGAAGTCATTTACTCCAAGTTTGCCCCCCCACCAATTCACTGTTTATATTTTTCAGGGCCTGACACAGTGAGGTGTCCTTGCGTTTCAGACCTAGAGAGGAATGGTTTTGTCTGAATGAAATGGGAGGACAGCAGCTGACAGGCCATGGTGTTTTAGAGTTATACACTGAAGCAGTACAGGATCTGAAAAATATAAAAGCTAAATCCTAAGGCATCACAGGGACACTTTCCACTAGCCCAGCTTGTTCCAAACCCCATCCAGCCTGGCCTTGGACACTTCAGGCATGGGGCAGCCACAGCTTCTCCAGGCACCCTGTGCCAGGGCCTCGCCACGAACCTCCTCTTGTTCCCAACAAGAAATACGAGGATTTGGTGGCTTCTTGCATAGTTTTGAGAGTATTGGTGAAAAGTGAGGGTTCCCCAAGGCTGGGGGCAGGCAGGAGGCTTTTCCCAAGGGAAGGGAGGCATTTCAATCCACTTTGCGTGCATGTGGCTCTGCCTGGAGAGCTCCATTTTTAGAACCTGTTTGTTTTCAAGTAAATTTGAAAAAGGGCTGAAGAGCTGAGAGATGTGAAATTCCCACGTGTTTGGTGAAAATGGGCAGCAGAGAAAGGAAGAGGTTGAGGAAAAGGTTTGGAGCGAAGGCCTATTGTTAGACCCTGGGAAATCTGCACAGGGGAGACACACGAACCCAGGCTCACTGCTAATCCTGCCCCTCAAGTGATTTTTCTGTGTCCCTGAGGCTCCTCCAGCCTTCCCAGTTGCCCTGAGTGGTCCCACATGGTGGGCTGGGCAGTGCTGGGTGCTGGCAGAACAAGGAACAGCCGAAAGGCAAAGCTGTCTCTGGGCAGGCAGGGAGGAAAGGGCTGGGCTGGGCAGGTTTACAGCTCGGGCACTGCTGAAATCCTCAGCTTTGGGCTGCTGGGAGAAATCACCTGACTGACCTTGCTGGCTCTGTGTGCTCTGAGGGCAGGGAGCGGGAGAGGGATTGCAGAGTGGTCCTGAGATGGCTGTGATGGTCCTGCTGTAACTCATCCTGCAGAGCTCCCCCCTGGAAGTGGTTAAAAGGGGATTCTTGTGAGTAATTGCAGTTGTCAGTAATTGGGGACAGAATTCCATGGCAGCCTCTGGGATCTGCTAATGGAGCTTCTCCTGGCTCCAGCAACCCGGGTCTGATCTCACAAACACAGAGATATTTTTATAAAAATGGGTCCTATCTGAGAGGAGGAATAGATGTGTTGTGTTACCAGTTCTTTTTCTCATACTTTGTGTTGGAGCATCTTTTGATTTTCCTGTGATTACCTGAACCAATTTTCAGTTATTTTCTCCTACCTGTGGTCCATTTGCTTCAATCCTCTGTCCTTACACAGAGAAGATTTTTTTTCCCTTTCTTTGCTTTAAGCCTTGAAGTTAATTCCTCCTCCTCTCCTTCCCTGCAAGGATTTTCTCCATGAAGCTTTTGTGGACGTGACAATTTCATCTTTTCTCGAGCGCCACTTTGACATCACCTGAACCACAAAACTCTCAACTGCCCTTGCCAGTCCCACTCTCCCTCAAATCCTGCCCAAGGCCGTGAATTACCCATGGCCCAGAAAGCCACAAAGACTTAGGATTGGGCTCAAATCATGTCTCTGCTTGATGGATCCTTCCCTAAACCCCTGAAAACTCACGGTGCTCACGGCTGGCAGAACGGAAGGGATCTCACGGTTTATATTCTGCTTTCATTTGCAAGTGGCTTATAAAAGATTAATAAATGATTAATAGGCATTAAAGACACGAGGAGCATAATTTAGCAGGTGATTATAAGCATGTCAGGAGAAGGTATTACAGAATATTATGAGCAACCTATTGACTGTTTAGGCTTTCCAGTAATCTGTAAGCATTGATTAGTCATTCATTAAAACACCAATTAATAATTTCCAAACATTCTATCATCTATTTTTGTGAACACTTGACAGAAATCCAGGACCATCCAGAAATGGGATGTGTGAAAATAGTGCTTTTTTTCCACAGTCAGCCCTAGGATGTTTTAGAGCCAGAGGTGCCAAAATTCAGCCCTGATCCTGCCAGGAGAGCCCTCCCTGTTCTCCGGGACAGCAGGAATGACACCAGGGCAGATTCAGGATCCCCACAGATCCTGCTGCTGGTTCCACCTGGACAGCAGGAGGTGACTCCCAGTCTGGTTTGCACTTTCCAAAGAATTTTTATATTGAGAATAAACAAGTGAGAAAGAAGATGGTTTTTTTCCTTAAGATTCTAATCTTGTCCAGCTCTTGAACTGTGAGCCGAGTCAGTGTTACCTGTGAACCCTCAGAGACAGAGGAAACATTTTCCAGGAGCAGCTTCCTCATCCCTGTCCCGTGTTAGTGTTAAGCTTGTCCATTGGGGTTATTTGAGAGCAGTCAGGAGCTGCTTTTAATGAATCCCTCCTGCCTCACATGGATTTTTTTTTTTTTTTTTTGAAACAGCACATTTTAAAAACTGGATTTGGTCATTTCAGATGCTTTTTTTCCCCATTCCCTTGGTCTGAGTATGCATTTCTTTTCCAAAAAGAGGGAAAAACAAACTCAGAAATGAGTGGTTTCTTTGCTGTCCCTGAGGGAACAAATGAGAAACCTGCAGGATTTGGGTGACAATCTCTGTGCCGCTGTCACAGCCCTCGTGTGGGGTCTGTTCCCCCCTGGACCCGCTCTCACCCCCATCCCTGTTTTCCATTCTGCATTCTGCTTGAGGCAGTGCCCCTCTCAAACTGCTGAGACCTCGTGTGCTGCCTTCCCTCAGCTCCCCTCAGGGTCTGAACCCCGCACCTGGAGCACGTTTGGAGCACAAAGACTGTTCCCATCCCGAGAGCTCAGTCTGGGCTGACAGGCAAAGGGGACACAGGTGACACAGGGCCCTGCATGGGACACAGCCACCCCTGGGACAAGCCGGCTCCTGCTTTGGCACTGGCAGTGTTTTGCAGGAGCTGCAGCGGCAGGGATTTTTAAGGAGGGATGTGCAGGGGGCTTCACAGATTTGTGCACAGGATTACCCCAGGAGAAACTTTTCTCCCCGCGGTGTCTCCTGGCCCCTGACTGAAGGGAACCTGGCGGCCACGTGCTCCCCTTGCAGCCTGCATTTTGAGTGCTTTTCTCTGCTTGGGCTTGAGCGTGCCAATTACCAGCTCCATCCCCATGGAATGCTGCCCCTTTACAGTTCCTCACTTAATCGATTTGGATGAAATCTCCCTGAAAATCCTGTCTCTTTTCTTGCTCTTTCCCCCCCCCCCCACTAATGCAGCCTGCTCTAATACCTCACCAATCCTCCTTCAGATCCCAGCGTAGCCCATTAGTGTGTTTGTACTGTAAGATTTCCTTCCTTTCCCAGAATGCAGGAGAAATAATTTCACGGTGTTTTTCCATCTCTGAATATTGACAGAGATGCTGCTGAAAGGGGCTCTCTGTTCCCGCTTGTACCTCTTCACACTTGAGCTCACACTCTTGTTATTCAGCACTTAACGGCTCCCCCCCCTTCCCAGGATGAGTGCTAATTGGCCAAAATTAAGCGCAGAGAGATGAAATATCCTTCACACCCCATATTCATGCCCCCCCATCCCAACTTCTCAACCTGCTGGTGTTCCAATTAATCCAGTTCAGCGCTCTAAATGGCTCCACATCACTCCTGACCCCCTCTGCAGGTTTCCAGGCTCTCAGAGAGATGCTTTAGCAGCTCCCTGTCGGTTTTGTTTGTTTAATATTTGCTAAATGCTGTCACTTCTTGCAGGTCTTGGGGTGAAGTGGTTTGATCCTTGCTCCTCTGCTCTGGATGCTCCTGTTCAGGGCAGGGTTAGTCACTCTTTTTGCAGGCCAACACCCATCCTCCTGCAGTTTCCCTGTCAGGAAACCTGGTCTGAAGCACAATCCAAATTTGGAGCCTCTCCTGTCATTTCCTGGCTGTTCTTACCAGGTCCTGCAGGTGCTTCAGAGGCATCCAGAGATGTGGCTGGAAAAGCTCAGGGAAAACATCACAAGAAGAAAAATCTTCCTGGCTCTTGGTTCTCCAAACCTGGTGGGGATTGTGGGGTTCGTTGCCACCCCTTTGGCTCTTACCTGATCTCCTTTTGCAGCCCTTATCCCCCCAGCTTTCCCTGTGAGCCTCTCCAGGATGTTTCTGCAGGTGAACTCTTGCTGGGTGAGCTCTGCATCTCAATTTCTCCCTCTCCCCCAGAAGGGCTGTAAGGAAATAATCTGTGTGCCAAATGTGATCGTGGGGGAAGGCAGCGTTAGCTGCACTGAGGGATCTTTACTGAGGGCAGTAAAGAACCAGAACCAAAGATGATTTCTTGTCCTGACCCAGATTCCTCTGGGAACCATGTGCACGCCCCATGGATTTTCAGTTCCAAACATTAAATTAGGCTAAAGAGCAGTGAGGATGTGTCCACTGCAGAGGATCAGCCATGGATCCTGTGGTTAGAATCAGACTGGAGAGGAACACCACCCAGCACCCCACAGTTCTGTGCTGTCCCCACGCCAGCAGAACCCTTCTGAGAGACGGGAATCATCCTCTGGTGCCCAAATATAACAGGGGAGGGATGGGTGTGGGACTGTGCCCCAACTCTCTGCACAGCCCAGCTCGCTTCAGGCTCAGCTGAAAGCAGCTCTCACCTTTTCCCATCCCTATTCCAAGTGGTTCATCCGGCAGGGAGGCCCATTCCTCACACAGATGATGGCACTGACAGCCGTGCCACCGAGTGCTCCCTCTCTCATATTTCACTCCTTTTGTTCTCCTGGGCTGCACTGGGCAGAGTTGCTCTTTCCCATGCTGCTGGGAAAGCTTTTTTTTTTTCTTTTTTTTTTTTTTTTTGCCTCTGTTGTGCAGTCAATAATCTACTGAAATCAGAACTATCCATTTGCCTTGTTCCCATCAGTCTAACTCGGCGCTGTTATTGAATCTCTCTGTCGAGCTCGCTGCTGGCTTTGATCTTTGTCGCCGTAGCATCTGACCGTCACACAAATGTATATGGAGGACGTGGTCTCCTTGGCTTGGGAGATTTATCTCTCTCTGTTGGGCTGGTCAGTAGAGGAGGGGAAAAAAAAAAGACAGCGGCAAGGAGAGAGACAGATGGTGTGAGATCCAGAGAAACTGAGAAGGCAGCTCGAGGATTGATAGGGGAGGAGAGGAGGAGGAGTGAGGGAGGGAAGCAGCTGCAGGAAAGCCTCTCAGGACTCTCGGGGTTGGAGAGGCACGAGGGCTGATGGAATGCCCTGCTCAGGGCTGGGAAAATGCTCCTTTAGGGGGAAGGAGGAGAAGAGGAATTTCAGACACCATCAGACAAGTCTGAGGGGGCGGCTAATGAGATCACATGGGGTCAGAGAAAGTGCCAGCGGTTTAAGGCAGCGGCTCCTTCCTGGGAAGCTGTTTAATCAAAAATATTGTATCTTGTCAGGAGCCGATGAAGCAAAGTCAAAATAGGCCCGTTATTATGTAAATCCCTCGCCAGCCTGCTGAGACAAGACAGGCCTGAGCTGGGCTGGGCCGTGTCTGCTGCTGTGCTCGCTGACAAACACAGGGACAAGGCGACACGAGGGACACGGGGCCCTGCATGGGACACAGCCACCCCTGGGACAAGCCAGCTCCTGCTTTGGAACCGGCAGTGTTTTCCGGGAGCTGCAGCGGCAGGGATTTTTAAGGAGGGATGTGCAGGGATTTGTGCACAGGATGCGAAACTTTTCTCCCCGCGGTGTCTCCTGGCCCCTGACTGAAGGGAACCTGGCAGCCACGTGCTCCCCTTGCAGCCTGCATTTTGGGTGCTTTTCTCTGCTTGGGCTTGCGGGGGCCACTTACTGGCCATCACCGCATCCCCAGGGCAGCCCCTCACCGCTCCTCATCCTCATCTCTTGGAGTTCTAGAAGCTTACAATTTGGGGGGTTGTAAATACTGTAATACTGTAAATACTGTAGAGAGATAAGAGATAAGAAACATTCTAAGTCCAAACTCGAGCTTGGCGTTTCCTGAGTATTTTCCATCCTGACCTTGGCAAGGGAGAAAAAGAAGCCAAAACCATCACACTCCTCCTCATCCTCCTCCTCATCCTCCTCCTCACAGCACTGATCCCTTACCTGGGCACCTCCAGCCCCTTTTTGTCTGCCCCAAAGCCAGCCCAGCTTGGCCGTGTGGGATCTGTGAGGGAAGGATCCCCTCCCAGCCCTGTTGTTGGTGAGGAGGAGGTTCTGCCAAGGCAGCTCCTGCCATCCGAGGGGGATTTGTCCTGCTGTGCTATCAGCAGCCCTGTTCTGCAGGCAGGGCTTGAATCCAGAGCTTTTTATCCCATAGGAGAAGCTCAGCCTCTGGATTATTGCTACTCCCTCGCCTCTCAGCATCTTTTGCTTCTGACATGCTCTTACACTTCTTTTCTTCTTTGATTTTCGGAAAATACTCAGAAATAGGTTTCTTTTCCCTTTCCAGATCACTGAAGACTTGTTAGGTAATCTGTGGGTCAGGGGGGTTTTTTTAGGTTTAAGGTTTTTTTAGTCTGTCACTTCTCAGGCCCTGCCATCCTATGGAAAATCAGCATGAATGCAATTAGCAGCCACATCTCAGCCTTTGTCACCTGTGCCAAGTCCCCGTGCTTGGCTGAGCTGCTGAGATAAGGTGTTGGCAGCTCAGGTGGTGAGATTCAGCCTCTAAGAAATCTCAGCACAGAGCATCCACAGCAGGGATGAGAGACCCCAGCATGAGAAGGATGGAAATGACAGGGAAACCCAGGCAGCCTGAGCTGCAGTGCTTTTTATCCAATTCCAGCCTCCAAAACTATTCCAACAGCAGAATTTCCAGACCACTCCTGATCCTTTTACAGCCCCTGTAAAAAACACAGCTCCAGTCCTGGTGGCTTTTATCAGACCAGTTTGGGGAGAGGGTACCAAAATTTTCTCAGCAGATGCCAAGAGCCTCCTAATAAAAATTCACATCCAGATCTTATCCAGGTAAAATCCCACTAATCCAAGTGGAGTGTGATGATTCCTGGCCCGAGTCTGCTCCCATGCAGAGCAGAGGGTGCCAGTGAGAAAGAGGTTAACCCAGGCAGCAGGTTCTGAGCAGCTGGGAAGGATCAAGGAAAAGCTCTTTAGTAGAGGGCAGTTAGAGAAGGAAGCTAAGGAGCCTTTTTTTTCCGAAGGATATAGCTCTGGGAAGTCTAGGAAATTAGGCAGGACAGGTTTCCAGCAACAAATTCTCAGCAGGGAGCAAACTGAACTAGGTTCTGAGGCAATGCCAATGCCAGAATGAACAGAGGAGCTAAACTTGCATACAAATTCCGTGTGTGCCTTTCATTCCCTATCCGTGTCTCTCCCCCGCCTGCCAATCGTGCTCCCAGTTAATAACTTGATCTGTGAGATGAGTGGTAGGAGGGAGGGAGCAGGGCACTGAGCTGGCAGAAAAGATCTCCATCATCTTCAGCAGAGCCTTGGAGAACTCACGAGGCAGAAGATGATCAGAAGGGATCCGGGGATTAGAGAGGGGAAAAGTTGAGCGGTGCTGTGGCTGCAGAGCCAGGCTGCGGGCACTGCAGGCACGGGGTCACGCTCCCTTCCTCTGGGACACAGCTGGGACACTGCACTCAGTCCTGCACACTCTGCAGGAGATGGGCACAGACACACTTGGGAAGTCCAAAAACGTTGTGGGAGTGACAGGGAGTTCAAAGGGTCCGATTAACAAGGAGAGATTCCAAACATCTAATTATGTACAGCTTGGCAAAGTAATAACTGCAAGGGACAGGATAAGTGTCTGCATATTGAGAGAGGATAAATACCACAGATGGGTAATATTAATGTGCAGTGACTCAAGGGAAAGTCTTAATAAGAGGAGAAGTCTCTGTGGTTATCAGAAAATATTCTTACATCTGGTGCATTAGGCAGCAGTGTAGTTTACTATGGAGAGGGGTGAAGTCAGCCGGGAATTGTAGATCTGGGGAAGCTGCAGCAGTGCAAAATATAACGAGGGAAAGCATCCCATGGTGGGCTGCAGGAGAACAAGGGCTGTGCATGTTCTCCTCCATTAATGTGTCAGTGTGAATCTTTTGCCACTTAGGTTCAATTTCAGTAACGCATCTGTGTGACAGGAGACTTGGCTTTGTGTCAGATTTCCACTGGATGTCAAACAATTCCATGGATTTATGCCAGTCAAGTATTTGTTCCTGTTCCTTCAGCTTTCCCTCCACTCCCCAAGTGGATCCATCATTAAAATCACTCTGTGCTCTCCCAAGCTGGGAAGTTCAATGGAAGCCCAAACCTTGACGTAGTGACACAGTTTAATGAATCCCAGGGCTGGAAATAGCTCAGGCTGTTCTCCAAAGGTCTGGGCTCCCAAGGGAGGGAAAAACATCCAAAGGGGACTCACATTCCCCTTGTCCCATGGGCCCCTGGCCCGGCCACACGTAATTGCAGCCACTTTGGCCAGAGCACTGTGAGGTGGGGCCACCAGAAGGGCCAGACCCTCTCTGTGCTGAGCCCCGTGATCCTTTAACAGCCTCTGTGATTCCCATAAACATCCCTGGGATATTTCAGCTCCTGCTGCAGCGCATCGTGCCCTTAAAGGTAGGAGCCTCAGCGCTGGCTAAGATGGCACCTGTCACACTTCGAAAGAGAAAGAATAAAATAATAAGAAACTAAAAATTAAAATAAATAAAATAAATAATTATCAATAAAATTAATAATATCATAAAATAAAATAAATATAAATAAAACAATAGTAGAAAATAATAAGACATAATAATTTAATTAAAAAGGAGCAACCCAGTGGTGGCTTCCCAGCTCCCCTAAAGGCAGCTAGGCAGCTGTGTGGCAAACAGCCATGTGAGAGGCACGTGCTCCACGGAGCAGAGCAGGGCTGCGCACCAGAATTAGCACCAGCTGCTACCAAAGGCTCTGAAGGCCAGGCTTTTATCTGCTTTGCACGGGAATTGGCAGCAGTGAATTCGAGTTTCCAGCCCTCGGCTGCAGTTTGAGGAGGCTGTGGCACGTTTTAAATTAATGGAGGGGTTGGGGGGGGGATCAAATTAGGGCTTATCAGCATAAAAGAACTTGAAACACAAAGTTAAACTCAAAGACTAAGGGGCTGATTCTAATTCATCGAATATCCCCACTGCTCACAGTCCCTAATGAAAACATGTGTAACAAGCCTGCAGGGTTAATTTTACAGGGGAAAAAAATTCCAATAAAGCTCCATGAGATTTTCACGTTAAATTAATGTAACGGATGCTTAAAAGCCTTTCTAATTAGGCATTGTTATTAACAGGAATGTCAGGTGAAGGAAATCAACCCCTGAGCTGACATTTCACTCCCGTGAACTTCCAAGTTGGTGTTTAATCCCTTGCACGTGGCAGCTGCATTACAACGGGGTCATGGCTTTTCCAAACGTGTTCCTGAGCCACTCCAGTGTTTCCTGAGTGAGGATTTTGCCAAGCCAACCCTCCCTGCCACGAAGCATTCACTGCTCTGTCAACCTGCTGGGACAAAAATGATGTAAATAAAGGAACTGAGAGAAAAAGAGGGGGGAAAAAAAAAACAAAACCCCAAACCAAACAGGGAGAGAGGTGTGGTGACTTTGGGAGCTGAGGTGATTCTTCTTCTAGAGACGTGTCCTCGAGGGACTGCCACAAGACGTCAGCTGTGCTGCCTTGTGGTGGGTGGAATCTGTCTGCCTTCAGTTGGATGTGCCTTCCAGAGGAAACAGGATCGCAGCTAAACGCGGATCAACACACTTCCACGGGAGCTGGGGCTGCTGCTGGAGCGGCACTCACCCACACGGGTGTCACAGAGGCAAAACTGCCACCCTCCTGTGCCACTGCAGCTGCTGGCATGATGGATCTGGCAGCCACAAACCTTTCAGGCGTGGGAAGTCCTGTGTGCTTCACTGCAGGGTCCAGAGACCTCCTGGCACAGAGCTGAATCAGACTGGAAAGGGTTCGGAGGAAGGGAAGAAGGGCACTTTTAGTTCATTAGGAAGGGAAGCTGTGGCAAACAACTCACCTCGAATCCTCCCTCCTTCCCGGCATTGCTGGTGGAACCAGGAGTCTACTCAGGCTCTGCCAGCCCCTGGCCTCGTGCCTGGTTCACAAGGTGGTTCCACCTCTCAGGGCTCTGCCTGTGCAGTCAGAGAGAACTGGAGGTGTCTTCAGGTCCGTGGGACACCTGCTCCACACATCCCTGCTTGGTCAGCCACGCACAAAGCTCACACAGACCCCCTCACAGCTAATTTTAGCAGCAGATGAGGATTCCTGAACAGGTTTTTGTCCTTTCTCCCCAGCACTGAGCACATAGTGCTGTGAGAGACCCCAGCAGGTTCCCATTCCTGTCTCAGCTGCAGCCACACTGTGCTTGTGCTCTCCCCACACGGGAGCTGGCTACAGGTGATGCTTTACTCAACTCTCTTTGCTCTTGGGAATCTCAGACTGGCCACAGGAATCTTTGGGATTTCACTGCCTTTTCCACCTTCCCATTTTTGCAGCCTGCCCACAGTGGTCAGCTGCTTCTTGCCTCTCTTCGTTACTGTTGCACCACCACCAGAACCATCCCAATGTTTTTGTTCCAGCTTGTTTCTGGCCCTTTACCTTTGGAGATGTGTTTCTACATCTCCCATCTGCATCTCGCACAAGCCTTCCCCCCCCTCTGTTTGGAGCTAAAAATTCTCTGAGGAAAAAACAACAGTTGTTTCTGCTCAGTGTTTGGGCCTTAATTTCTCTCCTCATCAGAATCCTTTTAATTAATGCCTATAGGAATTTAATCTGTCTGCCTTGTTGATATTTCTGGCTGTCAGGTGCTGAAAGAAACGTTCAGAATCTTATCGGTGCACAAACACGCATTTCAGCTGGTCTTTGCTCCTGTGTTTGCCTAATGGCTTCTTTTAACATTTCAGCCCTTATTTCTTATCTCTTTTCCATAGCCAGTTCCTTGGCAGGTTAAGGAATGCTGGGACAGGCCACTTCCATTTCCTTTGGCTTGAGTTACGGATAAATTAAGCTGAGTAAAGAACAAACCCTGCTCCTGGAGCCTCTTCCCTCGTTTTCCCAGGGGATCTGCTCAGCTGTGGTGTCACCAGGGGATTTCTGCTATTTGTCTGCAAATTCCTGCAGGAATATCTGGATCCTCCCAGGCTGCTGGTGCCCATCAGCAGGAGCAGAGTTGGGTTGGGAGAATTCCATGTGGTTTCACGGGGTTTGGGAGAGGAGAATGCACGGATATGAATTACTGGTTTGTTCCTGGACAAACCTGGAGCATGTTGGCAGGGAGAGGAGGGAGGCACAAAAGCCTAATGAATTTTCCAGAGGAAGGAGGCAGATCAATCTGCCCTCACAGAGGTGTCTGACAGGAAAACTCCGGATCTCTTGTTTCTCTCATTGTCTCTCCCTCTCCCATCCCCCTTTTCCTTCCCTGTGCACACCTCGGGGTCCCTTTGCACCTTTCCCCAACCCCTTCCAGCCTGCTGATCCCATTCCACCACTTCTTCTTCCCTCTGCCAATCTCCCTTCAGCTCTTCTCCAGGGAATTGCTGAGCCTGAAAGAGCAGCATGGAAGTGCCAGTGCTGGATGATTCGTACTGGTGAGGATTTTACCACACTGTGTGGATTTTGAACAGCATCCCTGTCCATGGGCACTCCTTCCACAGGGAGCCAGGTGGGATCCAGGGATCTCTGAGCTGGTTTTGCCTTATCCTGGTGCTCCTGGTGGGCTGGCTAACAGGAATGTAAATGAATGTTGCAGCTCTCTCTCCAGGTACACACTGATTTACACCAGCTGACACTGTGGCCTGTGACTCCCACACCTTCACTGAGACATTAGCTCTGGAAAAGGCCTATTAATTTGGATATACTCCCCTGGGGCACAAAGGCAGAAGAATTCCCGGCCTAGTCCTGTCTACTTATTTTTCTCATTTCATTTTTTGATGAGGTCTGCACGGGGAAACTCTCCTCAGAGCCAGCTGCCTGCTTGCTATGCACAAGGTATTGCGTTGCTCACAGTCCGATTGCTTTCCTCACTGAAGGGCTCACACCTAATAAAGTTCATGGCCATTCTTAAACACAGCTTTGGAATAAGATACTGCTCTGTGCTGGGTCGAGAGGAAATTCAAGGCAAACATTTTACAGATCATCAACACTGAAAATCTCCCCTGAGTAAGAAATAGTATTAGTTCCCCAAGTGGCCCTGTGCTCATGACTAACCATGGGTACACTGTTAAATCTCTTTCTGGCAGAGGCTTCCAGCTGCAGAGATGGGAAGATTTCTCCTCCCAGGCTTGCAGGGGTGTCAGGAGAGCAAAAAATCGGGTGCATTCAGATGCATCCAGCAAGGGGCACAGCCTGAGTGCCACTGGTGGTGCTGGCACTGCTGCCAGTGCTGCTGCTCACAACTGCTGCACCTCGTGTGCAGGTGAGAAGCTCAGAGGGAGGGGAAATGGAATCTCCTGAGAGATCAACCAGAGATCCAAACACAACAGGGAAGAGGCTGAGCCCTTCCTGCTCCCTCAGGATCAGTGGAGTCTGTTCCAGCCAGGCTGCTCTGGCCCCTGGCCAAGGGGCACCTGGTGTTTTTGGAGCAGAGGAACCTGCAAGCAAAGGGGGCAGACAATAATTGACCTCAGCTTTCATTCACTTGCAGCCTGATGCTCTTATTCCCGATGCAAAGGTTTGTGTGCTCCAAAGCAGATCCAATAATAACTCACCCTGCTTTGTCTAAGCCTTATGCAGAGAGGCTCTCAGGCCCTGCTGCTACGTGTGCTAAGAGAAAAGGGAGTCCATTAGCACGAGGAGCAGCACACAGGCTGCCAAGTAATTCCTGCAGCAGGTCAGGAGTGCAGCTGAGTCCATTTCCTAAGGCTTTGATCCACTTTTGGAGGTTTTGGGTTTGCTTGGAGCTGGGGAGTGATGCTGCAGTGCCCTGCAAGGAGTCCAGTGTGGACTGAGAGAGCAGCCTGAGCAGGGGTTCTGCAGCCACAGCAGAGCCTTTCTTGGTGTTTTGGACATTATCTGCACATCTGCATGCTTTGAAGAGGCTCAGCTTGTGACGATGTCCCTCACAGGGGCCCCGTTTTTCTTTTAGGCATTGCTGAGCAAGGTGAGAGAGACACAGATCCGAGGCAAACCTCAGCCTGGCGAGGCTCAGGACGAAATTCAGGGCTGCCTCACAGCACTCCGTGTTTTCCAAGGGACCTTTTCAATCTGTCTATTTCTTTCAAAATGGTTTTGACAAATTGGAGAAATGGTTTGGAAGAAATTAGATGCAACTTAATAGAGATAAGTGCAGGAGTTTCCATCTAGGCAGGCATAATGAACTGTTCTCATGCACGATGCAGAAAGGTAATCCTGCAGGAAAGTCTGGGGCTCTTTTGTTGATCAAGGAGTGGATGAAAGATGCCAAGTTGCTGTGAAAAATGACAATCAGGGGAGTGTAGACACAAGTAGCCCGGGCAGGATATATAAAATGGAAATCTTGCTTTGCCCAGTGCTGTGGGGAGCTCAGCTGGGTGCTGGATCCAGTGTTGGGCACAACTCATCCAGAAAGCTGCAAAGCATTGGAAGAGAGTCCAGAGCAAGGACTGACTGAAGATTGGCAGGCATGGGCTGAAAAGGAAAATTGAGTAAACTGGAATGGTTTAGTCCAAAGAAGAGGAATTCGAGCAAGACTGGAATAGTTCTGAAACATGAAAAAGGCTGATGCAAACAGAATGGGAATAATCACTTTTCCATGTCCATGAAGCAGTCAGCTAGCACTGGGCAACTGCAATTCTAATCAAACACTTAGAGGAGCTTTCCCAAAGGAAAAGAAAGTGAAATGCTGGACAGAAAATGTCAGAAGGGGCAGGGTCTGCGTTGGAGCTGCAAGAGTGGCCTAGAGGGACAACAGCAGAAAATGGTCCAGCCGCAGCAGCTCTGCATGGGGACAGCAGGCTGGGCTGGGTGACTTCCTGAGATCCCTACAGTCCTGGGATGCAGGAACCTCAAAGTGTGACCTCACAGCTCAGTGGCATCACTTCAGACTCACTCAGCATCCCAGTTTTGCAACTGAGTCGTGTTGTGAAGACACCACCACCACTTTGGAGCTCTCCTGCTCCTCCTTGACCTCCCTGCCCAGCCTGTGAGCCCAGGAGAGTCTTCCTCATGGCCACAAAATGCCCAGGCCAAGAAAACCTTGCCATAAATAACAGCAGCTGCTCTGGCTCTATTTCCCCATCACTGGTGGTGCCAGCCCCGTTAGGAATTCTTAGTGCCAATCAACAATGGTGAGAGGCTTCCTCCGGCCTCAGGTGGGAGCAATCCCCTGGCCACTCCCTGTGGCCACCAGCTTTTGTTTTGCACTGCGTGAGGATGATTTTCTGAGCTACCTGTGCCACGTTCCTGCCAGGCCTCACAAGAGAAGAGTGAATTTATTCTCTGTATTAGCCCACACTGAATAACCCAGAGCAGCCCTTGAAGGAACAGTGGTGGAGAACGTTGCTCCATCTGCTCCAGGCACAACCTTCCTGCATCTTCCCCTTAAATGCCTGCTTCCCCCTGTTTAACAGAACAAGTAATTAACGATGTTAATTTTAATCTCATTTGCTAATGAAGGCAGCCTAATTGCACAATAATTGGCAGCAGCCTTAGCAGAAAACAGAAAACAAACCCTGCATATGTAATTCACTTTAACTTCTTTCTAATTGCCTCTCCGATGGTTTTCCATCATCAGTGGTGTCTTCGGGGGATTTTGGTAATAGAGAGAAGTGTGGGACACAGGAGATGGTGACACTGAGGGGAAGGAGCTGGAGTGACAGGCCAGTACCTGCTTTTCCCCAGATGGGAATTCTAGATTCTGGTTTCTAGACATGCCAGAGAGCCAAGTTAGGGCTGGATTCAATCACTAGAGTTCCATGGACTGTGGTTTGGCCAAAAAGTCACCTAAAGGATCTCTTGGACTCCTCATCCTTGTCCCAGCTGCCTGTTCTCCCGCACACCTTCCCAAGGCTCCAAACAGCAACTTTCCAAGGAGATTTGCTCTGCTGAAGTGTTCTTCTGTCTGACCCGCTCTTCTGAAGTCCCTTTGGTCTGCACATCTCAAGATGTTTCCAAGTCCTTCACTGATCATCCCTGGATGTGTTCAGGACCTGGATTTTTACAAAAAGGGGAACTCAGGCCCGAAGGGGATCAGCAGTTGCTCCTGCAGCTCCCAGGGCTAGAAAGGCTGGAACAACCAGGAGATGGGTGGCAAGTCCTGCTCTTTCTTCAGGTTTTAGCAATTCTGGGAGGTGCCCCTGACAGTTAAGTGCTTTGTTAATGGTCCCTTTGGACTTGCTCCATGGATTTGCTGCTCCTCTCAGGGTTTCTATTCCCTTCTCTCCCATCCACCACCTCCTTCCCCAGTTCCACCTCAGTTCATCTGCTGCATTGTCTTCCTCTCTAATTAGCTCCTTCCTGAGTTGTTTCTTTCATCTGTGCAATTGAATAACAGCTGAAGCAAACGTCGGAAGAGGGAAGGAGGGAAGGAGGGAGGCTCATTTGACTGGAAACAGCTGTCATTCCATGGCTCACAGGGGCTGCTGGAGAATGGAGGAATGGGGCTTCTGTCCTTCCTCGCCCTTCCTGGCCAAGGTCTCCTTCTGAGGAGAGGGGGGGACAGGAGCCATTTGCTAAAGGACTCACCAGTGGGCAACTTGCAGGAATTACACCGGCTGGAAATCCCAGCAGCTGCCTCCCAAAGGTTCCCTTGGCTCACATCTCTCCTAGCCTGCTGGCCTTTGAATTAAAACAGTCTAATTAGCGCAGCTCATTATAATCAGTTGTCTCAGGCTGCTGAAGATGTGCAGTGAAGGCTGATTCCTGAGCGCCTTCACCAGGTCTGGGCTCGGGTGGCGCCCGTGGGGTTTCTGGAGATCTCTGAGGGCACAGGATGCTTTGTGGTCATTGTGGTGTCACCCCAGCCTGGACAGTCCCCTTGGAAAGGATCCCTCAGAAGGGGTGTCACTGCCTCAGCCTGGACACGGAGCATTCAGAGGGAATCTGTGAGGGGTGGACATCTGCACCTTAAGGAGCAGATGTCCACCCCTCACACCCTCCACCCTGGCTCTCTGGATAGCCACAGGATAAAGCCAGGAGGAGAAGCTAGGTCTGGCTTCTGTTTCTTTAGTGGAAAAATGCTTTGTGGTCATCGTGGTGTCACCTGGGCTGGACAGTCCCCTTGGGAAGGATCCCTCAGGAGGGGTGTCACTGCCTCAGCCTGGACACGGAGGATTCAGAGGAATCCCCTTGGCTTTGAGTCACTTTAGGGATCAGATGTCCCCCCCTCACAGATCTCCACCCCGGCTCTTTGGGTAACCACAGCACAGAGCCAGGAGGAGAAGCAGGGTCTGGCTTCTGTTTCTTTAGAGCCAAGGGACAGTTTGTGCATTCCCTGCTCAGAAGGCACAGGATGTTTTCCCTCCTCCCCAAACCTGCAGGAAATGATGGGTAAATCTCTCCTCTTCTGCTGCCAGTCCCTGCAGGATCTGCCCAGGCAGCTCTGGTGGCACCACTGTCCCCATCAGTGATTCCTGCCAGCCTGCCAAGCACAAGGAAACCCCAGACTCGCTGTGCTGAGCTGATCCAAACCCTGTCCTCAGATCAACACTTCCTGCAGGAGGTCTCGGATTTGGGAAATCCACCACTGAGAGAGCTCCTGTGTTCAGCTTCCCTCCCTCCTTCCCCATCCACGTGTCCCAGGATGGGCACAGCTCCAAAGGGGAGCACAGGGGCTCCAGTTTTAGTGACACTCTGAGCAGAGGTGGCAGCTTCCCAGCAGGCACCAACTCCCACACAATTCAAAAAGCACAGAGGGCTGCAGCAAATCCATGAGAAATACGGAGCCCCCGGGAGCAGCAGGATCTGTTCCCTCACTGACACTCGCTCACAGCTGGGGACTGACATCCCAGGGGGAGGCCAAGCACGGGCAGCTTTGGCAGATGCCAAAAAACCCCCAGGCCTGGTTGGTTTGTTTGTCTTGTTCTCCAGGGTTTCTCCAGCATGCCAGCCTGCAGGCAGGACAGGAGGTCCTACGGAGCCTGGCACTGTTTGTCACTATCAGAAGGGGTCACTGCTGACAGATGTCCTCAGAGCTTTTAGAGCCCACAAAGCTGCTAAACACTAATTTTTTAAATGAAGTTGTCAACTGATCTGTGATTTGATTGTGCAATTGCAGCGTTCAGGATAAATCATGCAGAAAATCATCTAATTAAACTAATAACGAGTCCAAGGCAGGAGATGTTCTCTGGTTGTTGCCTTGGTCACAGGGGGAGGAGGAAAGACCCTTTTTGGACGATTTTTTTTGCTCAAGACAGGGAAGAAAATGAGACTAATGTGTAATTTCACCTGGACCTTCCTGCAGTCTGGGATGCTGTGGTATCACAGATCTGTGCAGCTGGTGCAGAAACTTTGGCTCCCCATCTCTCATCCCCAGGTATTTTCCTGGTGAGGCCAGGCTGGAGTGTGGATAAGGGTAGGGAACATTAATTTGGGGGCTTGCCTGCCCAGCTGCCTGGGGGTGACCGAGGAAATACAATCCTCTGTATTTTTTTATCTTGCTCATTTTCCCACTGTGCTTCCCGTGCCAGGAATGTCCGTGCAGGAAGATGAGGGCTGGTGTGGATATCCTGGAGCAAAATGCATCTGATACATCTCTGAAGAGGGATTTAGGCAGCAGCTAATTATCCCAGCCCAGGATTTGGACTGGATGGCAATTCCGACACTCGGACTCTGTAAAAACCAGGAGCTTCACTGACAGCAGCTGCTCGGGACCTTGGGTTTGTGCTGCACATGGAAACCAGCCACACAGGAGCCCTGAGCCAGTCCTGCCCTCTCTGTCCTAGCCCAGGGCTCCTCAGGAGCTGTAGGAATGCACCCCACACCCGAGCAGCTGTTTCCATACCGGGAAAGGTTTAAGACTCACCCCTTGCTGTTCTAATAAGGTAAAAGGACCCAGAAACGTCTTTGCTCTCCTGGCAGCAATTGGCTCAGTGCCAAGACAAAAACACTGACAGGTCTCTTTACCCGTTCCTCAGAAATGCAGCTATCCTCCATCGGGCTGTTTGCCGAAGAAACCCACCCAAACGGTTCAGTATTTAAGGGAGACCACGAGGCTTCTCCACACATTTTCGGGGTGTTGTAGCAGGTGTGTGGGACCCCTCCCTACACTGTGGACGGGTTTGTACTTTTGTTTTTGTATTATTTTCTTCTTTTATTAAAACCTTTTTGCTTTTTCAAGACACACTCGACCATTCCGTCTCTTAGCCATTTTCTGAGGTGCTGGACACCCTCAGAGGTAGTGAACCCTCGCAGAGCTAAATTCATCTGGCTCTTTGACAAATTCAATAAGGGGAAACCCCATTGCTGTCCCCAGCAGGGAAAAGCCCCTTGCCAGGAGTGGGGGTGAATATTCCCCGTGCTGAGTGTCACCTCCTGAGACACCTGCAGTGACACCAGCTGTGAGTGCTGGGCTTTGTGCCACTGAAGGATGCAAGGGGGATTCCAGGCAGCTTGGATCTGTTTCATTCCCAGCCTGCCCTCTCCAGCTGCTGCGTTTCCATAACTGCTGAAAAATGCTGGGACACATCTGGAGGGGGACCTCCAGATGTGTCCCAAAACATCTGGGAAGGCTGCCCCTCACCAGCCTTCCCAGATGTTTTGTCCCTCTTTAAAGCGCTCATTTGCTGGGTATTAATTAATCACTTTTGGGTTTTATTCTCCAACCTGCTGGGAAGGGCGTTTTCAGAGCCTGGCCCAGTTTGGGTTCAGCTCAGTGAGTGCAATAATTTTGTCTGAGGGGCAGACAGGGAAGGGAAAATGAAGACAAGATAGGGAAAATGAAGACAAGGTAGGGAAAATGAAGACAAGGTAGGGAAAATGAAGCAGAGACTTCTGCCAGCATTGCAGAAACGTGATTTTTCTCTGAGGTAGCACCTTTCCTCCAGTGCTGCTTTTGACAAACATATCATCGAATCCTTTAGGCTGGAGAAGACCTTTAAAATCATTGAGCCCCACCATTCCCCCAGCGTTGAACCACATCCTCAAGTACCACATCCACACATCTGTTCAATCCCTCCAGGGATGGCGACTCCACCACTGCCCTGGGCAGCTGTGCCAGGGCTTGACAACCCTTTTAGCAGGGACACTGCTCCTACCATCCAATCTGAATCTCCCCTGGTACAACTTGAGGCTGTGTCCTCTTGTCCTATCGTTGCTTGATGTAGTCCAGAGAGCAGGAAGAGCTGATTTTCTGCAGCAGGCACAGCACACGCACTGGTATGAGCGTGAAGAACCTGAGAAATGGGATCTGAGCAGGGTGGAAATAAAGGAGTGGGAGTCAGTAACTGTCAAATCATGCCAAACGAAAAAAGATTGTATTTTGGGTTCGCCTTGCATAAGGCATGTAGGATGGCCTGTAGCACATTTCTTTTCTCTCTTTTTCTCATCTCTCTCGACAATTTCTCATTTGGTCACCGGACTGAAAAATTCATCCTTTGCGCTGCTTTAAGTGGAATTCCATGTCAGAGAGTTTCTCGAGGAGCAGCAGTGGCAGGGATGCTGGTGGGGCAGGTGGCAAGAACAGCATTAATCCCAGCTCTATGCTCTGGGCCTGAGAGAGCTGTTAACTCACAATAACACCTCGGGGGATTATTGATTTTCAGAGTGACCGTCTTGTTTTTGACAGCGTAATTTTGTCACTCCCTGGGTCATTTTACTTTCTAATGGGAAGAAAAGTCAGAGGATCAGACTCCTCTTTCATGGAGAAAGAGTTACCCAGCTATTTTGTGGCACTGGGAAAGGAGTGTGCTCCTCAAAGTTGGGAGGTTGGTTGAAAGTCACGCCTGTGCCAAGCAGCATTGGGTAAAGCCAGATCCTTCTGCTCCAAACCAGGATTAAAGGTGTCAGTGCCCTCTGAAACCACATCAAGCCCCCACTGAAACATCCAGGATGGATTTGGCGGCAGTGAGAAGCAGGTAAATTCCTTCCTGGAAGGCGAGGGAAATCTTTGTCCTAGTCACATCCCAGCTTTTCAGCTCTCCGGTGAGGAACCATGGAACACAGAATATTCCTGCAGAACTGCTCCTTAGTTCTCATGCAGGAAGGAGCCTGAGCCGGGAGGGCTCTCCCAGAGAGGACGGGGTCAGTCAGCAGCACTTAGAACATCTCTCCTGTTGGTCAGCAGCTCTGTGCTGCTCCGTGTGCTGGGACTGTGCCGAGCCCACTCCTCCTCCTCCTGTGCTCCAGCACCCGATCCTGGCATGGGGAGGAGCTGGGTAGGGAGGCAGGGATATTCCCTGCTCTCTGGCATCCACTGCTTCTGGGGAATATCACCTCCCCTTCCCTCAGCAGCCCAGCGAGGCTCTGGCTGTGTCTGATCTCCAGATCAGCTTCTCCTGGAACTGATGTCTCCTGCCAAATGTAGAGGATTGTCCCGGGAGCCTCTGGAGGACGAGCAGCTGCTCTGGGTGCTCACAATTCAGATGCTCATTGCCCCAGCTTCAAAATCCGCCTTCCTTCCTGAGAATCCCATCAGAGAATGTTTCTTCCCTTCTGTTTGAGTTAAAGACCCAGGTCTGGGAAGGGGTTTTTTTTAAACTTAGTTTAACATCAGGGTCAGTTTGGCCTCCAGGTTGAGTTTATTTGCTGGTTTAGTTTACCTGGAGGCATTTCCTGCTGGCACACACCTTATTCAGATGTCCAGCTGAAGATCTCCACTGGAAGGACAATTTAACATTGCAGGAGCTTTTCCAGGGTATCCCTGCATCCCTAATTATGGCCCACCAGGATGAAAACCTGTTCCTGGGGACCTTTCCCATCCCACTGCACCATGACTGCTCCTTTTCCTCTGCTGCCTCTCCACCCTTCCACCTGTGACCTCTGAAGATGACCACAGCATTACAGGAACCTCTGCTTTATCCGTGGGACGAGCAGAACGGAATATCCCACCCAAAAAGAGGATCTTATCCAGTCAGAGGGAGGCCACTGGGCTGCTGGGACTGCCAGAGGGTGCTCCTATGGAGAATGGAGCTTCATTTCCACTTGGATACGTGGGCTGGGAGACTGAGCCAGCTGAATGGGCAGAGACAGCTTCCTCAGAGAGCCAGAGCTGTTTAAAGCTGCCGGCCTGAGTTATTGTCACTTTAAGGACTCCAACTGTAACTCTCCAGTTATCAACTTTCCTAGTGTTTACTCCAGGATCTGGGGAGAAAGGGAATAGGTGTGGCTGGGGAGAGACCCTTGGCAGATAAGCTTCCAGCAGCTCATTATCTGCTGGGGAGATTTCAATGCCTGGGAAAATATAAAGCTGCTAATTTGTATTTTAATATTCCTCCTGTGTCCCATCGGCCGTATAAATTACGTAAATTCAATCAAAGGCTATCCCTTATCTAGTGCCTGCCTGGGCCTTGCTGGGGAGCTGGATCAGCTACAGAGAGAGAGAGAGGCTGGGAATAGAAATCTGAGATCCCTCCCGATATATCAAAGTCAGACAAAGGGAGAGCATTGATCGCAGGCAGCCAGACAACAGCCTGGGCAATAAAAAAAAAGAAAAAGAAAAAAGAAAAAATTTTTAAAAAAAAGATGAAGAAGAAGCAGAAGGAACAATCCCTCTTTTCTCTTCCCTATCAGCATCCTGAGCTGTGAATTACAAGTGAATGAGAGCTGACTTATTCCTTTTTTTGAGGGAGAAACGCACGCACAGGAGTCAGGGCAGCAGGAATTATTGGTCCCCTGGCCATCGTAGATTGGCCCCCCTGTGAGCCTGTAGTATTTTGTAGGACTGTTTATGGGGCTAACTTTAATGTCTTAATATATATGTGCAGCGTGCCAGAATTACAGCTGCAGGGGGAACCATAACTTGGAACTTCCTGACTTCCGTGCGTGTAAAACCTCAGCTGCAATGTTAATTTACTTGAGGAGTTTTTTGGGTTGTTGTTGGTGTTGTTGTTGTTGTTGTTGAGTCGTTCCCTGCCCTGATTCTTTATGGATACAAGAAGGACAAGAAAGCAAAAAATGCTGGTTTGGTGCTGGAAATGATGGATTAGCACTGGTAATTCCAGGCAGGATGTTGCTGTGGAAGGGAGGTGGGAGTTTCAAGGCCGTGGCTTGGAAGGAGAAAAGGAGGCCGAGAGCTGTCAGAATTACAAGCACAGGATGGTTTAGGAGGGTTTGGTGTTGCTGGAACAATTCCAGGCTGTGGAAAGCAGCAGCACTGGAAATCACCCTCACAGGACCAGGCAGGCTGAGCTTGTTCTGCTCTTCTGTTAAAGCCAGGAGAGCCTGGGTTCGTTCCCACTGCCAGCACAGCTTTGTGGCTCCACCTTGGTCAGGCAGCAGCAGCCAGCCACAGAATCACCGAATCACTGGAAAAGCACTCCAAGGTCATCAAATCCAACCGTGGCCACCGCTGAGCCACGTCCCCAAGCGCCACATCCACGTGTCTGTTAAATCCCTCCAGGGATGGGCACTCCACCTCTGCTCTGGGCAGCTGTGCCAGAGCCTGACCACCCTTCTGGAGAAGGAATCCTCCTGGAAAAGGTGGGGCAGACCCTGCAGTGAGGGTGGTGAGGACAGTGAGGGCCTCCCCAGCCAACCAGAGCAGGGCTGATTGTCCAGCAGTGCCAGCCTTGGTTCAGTTTGAAGGTTGCACAGCTTTTTAAGTCTTTTCCCTTCCTCTTCCTCATGAGAAAAGCCACCATCAAGGCTGAAGTGAAGAAATTTTTGCCTTGAATGATGTCCCTGGTTTGCTGCGCCTTCATCTCATGCTGCTCCTCTAATGACTTGATCAGGGTGATGGCTCTTCTCCGCTCAGCTGAGTCTCTCCATCTCACTCATTGGCACCTCTGAGCTTTAAGGTCTCTAATTCTGTGTTGAAAGCACTTGAAATCAGCTCAAAAGCTCGGAGGGAGCGAGGGCAGGCAGACTGACGGACAGACAGAGCGCCACACTCAGTTTGATTGCTCCGGTTTTATTTCCAGCAGCAACCTGAATGGAAAAAATCAAGGCAAATATGATTTTTGAAAGGGGGAAAAAAAGATAAAATCGAGTTAAAGGAAAACAGGAGTGAGAAATTTCAGCTCTCCTGAAAACACATTGTTCTTCCAGGGTCCAGAGCCCGTCTCTGTTGGAGACTCCCACAGGAAGAGCAGCAGGGCAGGTCTGACTAGGCTGGCTTGGGGGGTTCCTTGTGGCTGTCTGGTGCACAGAGCTGTTCTTTCCACCCCTGCCAGGCACAGCCTGTGCTGTCCAAGCAGCAGAACACAGCTCTCAAACCAGGGCCCTGGAGTGCTGCTGTGGAGTCATCGTGCTCTAAGAGCCTTACAAGAAATCCTTTTCCTCCTGGAGGCATCACCCCCTGCTCCCATCCCTGCCTGGACTGATTTGTAATCAACAACACCAAAATCCTGCTGCCTTCCTCGTGCTGTTGAAAGCAACAGAGTTACCCCAAGAACCTGTTCTGCCCCCTCCTGCACCCAGAAATGCAGCAGAGAGAAAGAAATCCCAGGCAAACCACGCTGTCTGCCAGAAAAACAACCCCATCTCTGCTCTCCCCAGACTACTCACAGTGCTGAGGGTTTGCTGCCTGCCTCTGACTCCCCCTCTGGATAAAACCATTCAGAAGGAGAGAGCCTCTTGCCTAAAGACAGCTCTTCCTCCTCCCCACACAGGGATCAGGGAGGCTGAGAGGCTCCTGTGCCGCTCCAGAGCCTTTGGCAACGACGGCACAGCCCAGCCAAGGGTTGCAGCTCGTTTTCCCCAAGGCTGGTGTAGCATTAAGCTCTTCTATCCAACAGCAGCCTTTCAAATTGCTGCCTGGTGTGTTACATAAATCCTCCCCAGGATCCTCGGAGACTGCAAGCAATTACACCGAGGTGCTGAGGAAGCAAGTGAGAGCTCAAAGAAAGGTTAAGAGAAGAGGAGGGAAAAAAAAAAACCAAAAAAAAAAAAAAGAGAGAAAAAAAGAAGGAACAACAAAAATCCCAGCCCTGGTAGCAGCTTGGAGTGGGAGGGAGGCCACATAAGACAAGACTGTGTGACTTGTGTGGAAATTGCTGCGTCTTAGCCCATCCCAAGCAGGGCCCAGGGGAATGTCACCCATCTGCCAACAGTGGGATGATGTGGTGACGATCTGGGATGTTCATTTCTGCCCTAAAATTGGAGAAACTGCTGTCAGCAGAGCCCAGAGATGGTTCCTAGAATCCATTCTCTTGGAGGCATTATCTGGGTGCTCCCCAGTCTAGGACATCCCCCGATACAATTCTGCCTGAGGCCAGAGTGTTTTCAGCCCCAGGAAGGTGTGTCAAGCTCTGAGGGTTGACCAGCAACCTCCCAGAAATGGCTGGAGAATAATTAGCCAGATGTCTTGATTGGAGGTGTTTTGAAAAAAGCGAAAAAGGTTTTAATTAAAGAAGAAAATAACAAACTATACAAAACGAAAGAACAAAAGCCGTGCAAGAGGTTCCTTGCACCTGCTAAGACACCCCGAGAAGCCCCGAGAATCTCTGTGCTCTCTCTGAAGTATTTAACGATCTAGGAGGGACTTTTGGCTTGCTGCCCATGAGAAAACAGCTCCATTTCTTGAGGAGCAGCTCAAAGGGTCCAACAGGTGCCTTTTGTCCTGGCACTGGGCCAGTTATGGTGAGAGAAGCACAGAAGTTTCTGGTCCTTCTTCCTTGAAATTCAGGGGTGAAGCTGAAACTCTTTTCCCGATACGGCAACACCTGCTCGGGTGTGGGGGCGCACTGCAACAACCCCGCTCTGTACAGACCCCCCTGTGTCCTCCCCCCGGGTGTGTGGGCATGCAGGAGAGCTCAGGGAAGGGCTCCTCACTCCCTCTCACCTCGTCCTGCAGCAAAAACCAGCAGCAGCCAACATCTGACTCCTCGCAGCCTGTGGGAAGCACCACAGACTTCCCTGGAGAGCCGCTCAAGGCTGAATCTGGCCTGCTCCATCCCTGTCCCGGAGCCCTTCCAAGGTCCACCTGCAGCCTGGGGTGGAGTGAGGAGCCAGGATTGCAGAGATTTGGGGTGAAAGGACTGAGCTGAAGTGCTGGAGTTCCCTGGGGCAGAGCTGATGTCCAGCCACGTCCCCGGTGCTCGGGGCAGCCGCTGCCCTTGGGGTCTGGCTCACTCACAGCCAAGCTGGGACTCTTCCAACACCTTCCAGCCAGCTGCAAATGGGAGCTCTTACCTTCCCTGCCTTCCCATTTCCCCTCAGGGCCATCATCTCCATTAGTGAGCGTCTCCAAAGTGCCTGCAGAGCAGTGTGGAGCTGCTGGCTCCGAGCTTCCCTCACACTTGATGCACAAGTGCTGTTTTCCCAGGGCTGCCCTGTGCCTAATGCAGCGCTGCCTTCTTGCCTCGTGTTCTGCTCTCCTTCAGTCCCATCATGTTGTTATCCCTCACCTCCTGACAGCTCCGGTGCCTGGCCAAAGGTAACTTTGGGGGGAAGGGGGGTTGGGGTTGAAGTGAATCCATCAAACAGATTTCCCAGGGCTGCCTGAGTTCCCGGTGCTCGGAACAGATGCGTTTCCCTAACAGACACGGGCATGGATTTCAGTGCCAGGCAGCTGCATTAAGGAAATGGATGGCAGGTCCTGGAGCTCTGGGTGGAGAAGGTTTAATCCAGTGTCCTGGCCAATGTGTCACTGTCTGGTGGGAGGATGCAATAATAACTATCTCTCTTAGCTGTGCCCTGGAGGCTCGGCTGCTCCTGATAACCTGCCCTTATCAGCGCTGGAAGCAAACACAGGGAAGCTGGAACAGTCAGGCAGGAGCAAGGCAGGAGTTAATCCACAGCTGCTCAGGTCAGGCTGCCACACACCAGCACCTCTGAGGGATCCCTGCCAGGCAGCACAGGCAGCCTAGGCAGCCTGTGGACAACTGAATTAGCAGAACAGCTGGAATCCTTCCAGAGGGGTGCCAGGGAGCTGCAGGACTGGTGGATGATGATCAGAGAGGGTGGCTGATCCCTCTGAACCATCCCAGGGAGCAGCACTGAGTCAGGGGTTTTTCTTTCTTCAAGTCTAAACTGGGTAAAAAACTCCCCCTTTGGACCTCCAGGTCCCAGCACAGCCCCGTGCTCGTGGCTGTGTCCCCAGGACCCTCACTTCCACGACATTTTAGCTGATTCCCACTGGATACCAGGCCCTTTCCTTATTTCTTTCCCAGGTGGGTGTAGCCCTCAGAGCTGCCTGGCTGCTCCTCAGCACAAGGAGCTGAAGAGGATAAGGCAAATTTAAATGAAATAGAAGGAAAAGGAGAACCTGTGGGCCACTGACTTCTTTCCTGCTATCTCCAGCATCTTTGAAAGACTTTCCCTTCCTTTGACAGAGGCAGCCAGCTCTTCATCTGGGAACTGCACGAGTCTCAGGCAGCTTCAAAGCTGGATGGCTGCATTCACATTCCCCAGCTGCGAGGACTTTTAGAGTCTATATTTAGGTTTTTCCATAGGATAAGGGACAGGCAGCATGGGTCCTGCTGAAGGAAATTATGTTTCTCTGACCCGCTTAAATCCTTTGGATGAGTTAAGAGACCAGTGGATAAAAGGGAATGAGAGAGTATATATACACACAACTCCTTTTGAATTTCAAGAGCCCTTTTTTTTTTTTTTTTTGATAAAGACCCTGACAGAGAGCTATCAAGGCATAATGGTGAGCAGGGGGTGCAAGTTAAAATCCCTGTGATAGATTAATGCTGGTGGAGAGAATGGGAAGAAATGGGCGATTCCCAGCAGGGGAAATTGTGATTGTCAGGGCGACGTTCCGTGAGGATATTGCTCAGTCCATTCCCCCTGGCTGTGGCCAGGGCTGGGCAGAGAGGCGAGCAACACGTTTGGTGTTTGTTTGCTTCCCCAGCCTGCTGTCCTGATTTCCACCTCTGCCTGAAGCTGGCCCAGCTCTGCTGCCAAGGAGCGCCTCTGATTTGCACTCCAGGCCCTTTTGTTCTCCGGCAGCGAGGGCAGAGGACTGCAGAGGGCTCCTGCCGGGGCTGGAATGCTCATTCCCAGCTGCCCACACTCTCCAGCACGCCGGGCTGCCTGGGCTGGCACGTTCTGCTGCCATATGTCCCCAGTCGGGGCTGTGCCCGAGTCAGGAGAGGGGGCTCTCATTAGTCTGCAGCCCTGGCAGGGTTTGGGAACTGACAGTGGTCAGAAAATAGATTTTAGGCTCCAGGCAATGGCTTGTAGCCTGTGAGAAAGCTGAGCACCGAACATCCTCATTCTGGCCTGGGAAATCGTGAGGAGGAACCCAAACCTCCTCCTGACACCTGGCGCTTCTCCAACTTGTTTACTGGCAGAGATGTTTACAAAAAGGTGGTGCCCTAAGGACCAACCCTACTCACTGTACCCAAACACTGTATAAAAAGAATCTGTCTTTCAACAAATTTTGCTCTAATGCCCTGTAAAGAAATCAGAGTTCCACGTATTATTACTCAGACGTCCTGAATCGTACCCATAGAAGGATTTTGGGAGGAGGAAGTTAATTAGCAGGATGTGTGGGCCTGATATTTCTGGGTCTGAGAGATTTTCGCCTGCTGGCAGCTGCTAACTTTTTCCCAAGGAAAAATTTCTCAAGAAAGCTTCTTCTCCAAACAATCTTGGCAAGCAACTCTCCTTTCTCCAAACAATCTCTCTCCAGGTGTTGTTTTGCTGTTTCTCTGGTTTAACCCATGGGATCAGAGAGGTGTCGTTCCTATTCACCAACCATGGTAAGTCTGTATTGAAACACCTTATAAAAGGTAGTAAGAATTAGACAATAAAAGCCTTTTTTATGTTCTCTTTGCCTTCTGAAGTATTTGGAGTCTCTCATCTTTCTTTCATGTCCTACAATGACAAGGATGCATTTGGACACCTCTTCAGGGCAGGCAGAGTTGGGCTTCACCTTTAACTGATTTTCTCTGTTTCCTCTGCCCACCATCCCCATGTCTGTGTCCGTTATCGCTGTCCTGCTCTTCCTCTCTTGTTGGTGGATCCTGCGGCTCCTGCCGTGGCAGCACACTTGGGATCAGAGTTTTCCCTGCTCCCCAGGCTCCGAGCTGTGCTGGTGTCTCCCTGTGCTCAGAGCCGAGCTCACAAATCCTGCTAAGACTTCTGTCCCCACAACCTTTCTGCCTCTGCTCCCTTCTCCAGCCCCTCATCCACACTCTCTCCTCTGTCCCCCCACTGGAATTGTGGCTAAATTGGATTAGAGTAATTAACTTTTGGTCACACTTTTCAGTGAGCAGTCAGGAGGGAGAAAAAAAGAAGGGAAGTTAATTGAGATGAAAGGAGACAACGCCAAGCAAGGAGTTCTGCAAGTTAATTCCTGTTGGTGATGCCCAGGGAAGTGTTGCAGTGTTTGCAGTGGGCATGGAAAACCTCTGACATTTTTTTCTTTACCCTGTGCTCTGCTTTTGGGGAAGGGGATTGTTTGGATTGAATTACCTCATTTTTCTCCCCAACTTTCCTTTTCCCCACATTGATAATGACACAGCTTCCCCTACACAGTGTGAACATAAATTGGACAAATTATTTCAGCTTGATGGGCTCCAAATCCCGTCACAAACTCCAACATGTGGGTGCTGTCTGGTGTGAGAAGTCCTTGTGGAGATGTTCCCATTCCCTGTAAACATGGATTTGGCCTCACCTCCCACAGCAGCTCCCGGCCCCTGTGACATTTCGATCTGCTCCAGGATTTATGGGAGGGAAGATCGTACCTCATCTGTTAAATTAAATGCCTCAGATAAGACATTTCCATTTATTAAGGCAGTTATTATATTATAATTAAGCACCAGTTGCTGGCAGAAAACATATTTATGGAGGTTTAACCATGCAGCCTGAGGGAGATAAATCGAGGCTGCGGAAGAGCCTGGGGTTTCTCACTCCCGGGGAGGGGCATGACCTGGAGCTCAGGACACTTTCCTGGCCAACAGCTGGCCAGGAACTGTTGAAAATGGATTATTTTTTCAGCAAGGGGAAGTGGAGCTGCTCTGCTGAGGGAAAGACACTTTCCAAAGCCATGGCAGCCTGGTTTGTGAGGGCTCACACTGAGTCAGGTGTCCCCTTCATCCTCCTGCTCCTGCTGAGAGCTTAGAGGTCCTGGGTGCTGCAGGACAGAAAGCTCCACTCCTTTTCCAAGAGCCATGATGGAAAGCTTCCCCTCCTTTTCCAAGAGTTGTGCTGGAATCCTGCTCAGAAATCCCTGCCCTCCTTCAGGGCTGTGCTGAGGGGAGGGCAGGGATTTCACTGCCCTGCTGCAGCAGCTGAGGGAGGGGGCAAAGGGAGCGAGCAGCAGTCGGGGGGAGTGTGAACAGGAAAGCTCTCTGAAGCTTGGGATTAGGCAGGGATTTGGGAAAGGTTGGGAAGATATAAAAGGGCCTTGAGAGGAGTGTTTTCTCTGGGATTCAGACCACAGAGTCCATCTCAGTGCGGTTTTTAGAGCTGCCTTGAGGCTGTGTAGCACGGCAGCTTCAAAGAGGAGAGAGAGAGGAGCGGGGAATTAATGGGGCTGCTCCCCATGCCCAGCCTGCCCTGCTGCATTCTGACTCCACAAGAACTCAGGATGAGCAATTAATTTGGGAGATGTGAGCCAGTCTGGAGGGTCACAGGCAGCTTGGCTCCTAACTGGGCACACGTGAGCCCATTTCATGCTCAGCCTGTGTCCAGGTGCTCCCTCCTGTCCACATCCGGAGGGTTTAAAACTTCATCCCCCCACCCCAGAGCGTCTTCCCTCCTTCTCCCTCCCTCTCCCAGCTTGTTGTTGCTGCAGCGTTTTTTTTTTTCAGCACGTAGTTAAACCCAATAAAATAATCATTATTGCTGCAATTATTTCCAAACAGATTAAATATCTGCCACGCTCCCGGTCCCGGTATGAAACAGGAGGAGCCATAAACTACCTCAGTGCATAAAAACGGGGAAAGGGAGCAGGGAAGGATGACATTTCATCTGGCTTCCTCATGGGCCCGTGTAGTTACTGGGAACATTTGCATATTTTTAATGCAGTGCCTCTTTAATAAATTCCTCCCTCCAGACACATTAAAAATGGGGAGCTCGCCTGAGCATCAGGATAGGGAGGGTTGGAAACTCCAGGATCAGCCACAGAGCAAACAGGCAGGGGGATGTCTGTGGGATCTGGGAGGTAAGGAGAGCAGGGAAGGAAAGGACAGCACATCCCATCACTTTTTTTTTTGTGTGTGTGTGTGTGTGTGTGTGTGTGTGTGTACACCATCAGCCAACGCCATCTGTTTAATTTTTGACCTTTTTGTTGTGTGACCTCCTTTGAACTTCACCAGAATTCTCCAGGGTAATATGGTTTCTTTGCATTCGGGGGCAGGATTATTTGCTATTAAATTGGAATGCAGGGAAGAAGGAGACTTAAGTTCTTCTCCTGGCCTGTTAATCTGCTGGGGAGTAAAAATATTCCCTGTAATTACAGGGTTTTCTCCTTTTTTTTTTTTTTTGGCTTTTTGGGTTGAGCTCAGGCCAGACCCCAAACTTTCTCTTTAAGCCTCTCATGGAGGCAAATACCTCTTTTCTGGAGAACAGGCTCTTGTGTTCCTCCAGAGCCACCATGTCCTGTCCACTGTCCCCAACCACGCTGCTGCCTGTGGGCCTGGAATATTCGGGGAAGAGGGAAACCAGGCTGGATAAATATCTGGAGCTCAACAGTGACTCCCACACAACCCCAACGAGGCTGGACAAATCCAAATCCTTCAGGGCACTGCTGGAGGCGTCCACACATGAAGCAGAGGTCAGTCAGATCCCTCACCCCGCCACAGGCTCCCACCTGGAGCTCCAAAGGATCTCCTCGGCTTCTGTCTCCCTGATTCCTCTTTTCTTCTACCCTTTTCCTCCCTTTATCACCTTTTCTCACCCTGGTGGGGTGCCCAGAGAGAGGTTTCTGACAGCGTGAGGGTGGGCAGAGGGATGTTCTCCACAGCTGTGACTCCAGCCAGTGTAGATGTTCCTCCTCTGCGGCTCCCAATGGATAAGGATGGCTCCTCTGAAACTTCTGCAGGTTTTTCCCTGGAAAATAATTAATTTCCTGACCACTGCCATCTCTCCACAGAAAAGCTGTGTTCACTTTTCTCCCAGAACTCCTGGAAAGTGGAAGATGTCCAGTCCACAACTGCTGTAACCCAGCCAAGTGGAGCAATTCCTCTCCAGGTGGGCTGACCTGCAATTTGGAACAGCTCATTCTCCCACACGTCCCCTTTGCTCCAGGGGCTCCCCAGTCCAGTCCCCTCTCCAGGACATTGCACCTGCTGTTCCTGGCTCCTGAGGAGGGAGAAACCTGTGGTGTACCCCAGGGGAGGATGTCCACAGTGAGCTCCAGCTCTCCTGGAGCATTCCAGCATCCTCAGGAACCTTCAGCACCTTGAGATTGGCTTGAAATTCCACAATTCTCAAGGAGCTTCTTTCCACTTCCTGGCCAGCTTCGATGCCCCTGTCAGGGAGATGTCATAAATCAAGGGGAGAATATTTTTTGGGTCCTCTAAATCAAGATGAGAATATTTTTGTGGTCATCTCTGCCTTGTTCCCATGTGGGTGCAGCTCTGCCTGGCAAGGCTGAAGGCACAGAGGCTGCATCTGAAATCAAGAATGAAGAGGAGTTTTAGTTAATGCACTCCAGATGTGGCTTCCACGGCACCTCCACCAACTCTTTTATCAGCAGAACAGAGCACGGGAGAAATTGTAGATGAAACAAATACAGAAAATACATTAAGAGAGTAAGTAATGAGATCTGGGTGAAATTGCATCTTATGAAAAAGTAATCTGCAGCTTAGTGTGCAAGGAGGAGGAATTTGATGGAATAGAAGGGGCTCTCAAGGAAGGAATGAAGGAGCACATTACAAACAGACAAAGACAGCCAGGTGTGTTGTGGAACGCAGGGAAGCAGTTAAATTAGGATGTAATGGAAAAGGTTATTTTAATATTCTCTTTTATGGATATCGGTGTCAATATTATCTCAGGGAAGGAGAGAAAGAGGGAGGAGGGAAGTGGGGGGGTGGAGTTGTGAAAAATGGCAAATAAATTGCAGCATGTACAAATTCCAGGCTCCCTTCTTCAGGAGGAACAGGGACACGAGTGGCAGGTCTGGCTGGTGGCACCGTGGAGGGACACAGGGGTCACAGAGGGGTTTGCAGGCACAAACTTTTCCCTGCTCACTCCTAATGGGATGGCAGCTCCTGCAGCCTGAGCTTTCCAAATCCAGGGCTTGTGTCTGGCTGGGATGGGGGGAGGTGATCCCCTGCAGGATGGGATTGTTCAGATGTCTCATGGCGCAGCAAAACCTTCTCCCTCAGTGTGTATTTCAGTTATTGGGCCTTTTCCTGCAGCTGGGTTTGGGGGGGTTTGTCCCCGTGTCACACTGGGGAGAGAGGCACACAGGGACGTGTTCTTAAAAGGGATTTTCCAGCTCTGGAAATGCCTTTACTTTACCCATGCACATCTCAAACCCAAGGCAGCCCCCTGGGCTCTCTTTCCAGGCCCTGGAGAGGCAGAATCACAAAATCTCCAGAGGTTTTGTCAGACCCAAAACTACAGCAAATGCCCACTGCCAGCACCTCAGCTTCAGCTGCAGAGAATGGGTCAAGGATCATTGATTTGGGGTGGAAAAATGATTTTGGCCTTAAATGACAGACACAGGGTTTGTCTGGGCAGCTGCTGAGGCAGAGACAGCCCAAACTCAGCCTTGTGTCTCCCCCCTCTCCTTTCTCCTGCATCCCCCATCCCCTGGCACAGCCTCTCCCATCCTGTGGCCCAGGCCCTCCCCTGGCAGGTGACACTTCACACACCTGGCACTCATTAGCCTCTCCTGAGCCAGCCCTAATTAAGTATTTGCCTCATTAGACAGAGAGCTGAGGCCCTGTTGACTTGCTCAGGTCAGCGAGGTGCACCTGTGAGCTGAGCCTTCTGTTTATTCCCCTCCTCCTGCAGGAAGTGCTGAAGCCAAGGAGCTGTTTAGGACACGAGGCAGTTGGAAAATGCCGTTTGTGTCCCTGGATGGTGAGGAATTGGGCAGAGATCTGGGCATTTGTGCCACGCTGAAAGGATTTGCCATTCCTGTGTGTTGGATTCTGTCCCCTCCTCCAAAAAAATCTTGGAGTGGGAGTATCCCCTGCCACTGGGGATTTCTGGAGCAACAAGAAATCTCAATTTTCAAGTGTTCCAGGCAGCAGCCAACCTCCCTGCGCACAGCTCCCCCTGCTCTTGGCTGGCTACAGAAGGCGGCCAGGCTGGATTCATTCAGCCCAGAGTGGAATTTTTTGCTAACTGAAGTTTGATGAGCTCATTTCCTACCTGCTTTGCAATCTGACTCCAGCACCTGCCGTTCCCAAACAAGCTGGGAAATGAATTCATTTCAGCCCAAGCCAGAGTGGGCGATTTTCTTTTGTAAGTTTTGAATTTTTAGTGGATGGAGAAATCAGCAATGATTTCATTTGGGACTGGAGGAAGTGCTTTGTTCGACATCAAATGAGGAGTGGGAGGGTTTTTACCCTTTTGAGTATGGTCAGGTGTAATGGGAGCCAGTGTGAGACGGGAATGAGCCCTGTGAGCTGAGAAATTGGAGTGGCTCCTGTGGAAAATGTCACACTGAAGTGTTTCAGACTGGGGGTGGAGGAGAATATTGCTTTCTGCTTTGGCCTTTTCAACTGAATATTGCCAATGCAATATTCAATGGCAACCCTGAAGGGGTTTTTTTTTTGAACCAAGCCTACGTGCCACTGTCACCCAGCTGAGGCGGGGACAAAGACCTGAGTCAAAGGTCCTTGACCCCAAGATTAAGTACCCAAAGGGTGTTGTTTTTTTTTTTCACTCCTCCCATTGACAGCACAGCTCTGCCCTGCCTTAGCAGCATCTCCAAACCTCCTTTTTGGAGGCAGGGCACCCTCCTGAGCTCTTCCAGTTTGTTCTCATGCCTGGTGTTTGCACAGCTCCATCCTTGACAGCTCCTCCTGTTTCGTCCCTGAAATGAACCACGTTGCATCCACTCAACACTGCTGGAGCCAGAACATTAAAAAAAGAGATAAATTAAAGGAAGCTTTTTAAAAAAGGCCTCTTTACCTGGGCACCTTTGTTCCTGCCTCGGTGAAAAGGAGGACGGTGTTTTCATAGGCAGGGCTGTGGAAATGAATGCAGATGAAATGGTTCAGTGTAATTAATTAAATGATCTCCAGCACCTCAGGAGGATCAGCAGCGTGCAGAGGACATAATTGGGTGTACACTGGCTGAATACATCATCACACACACATGTGCAGGCTGTGTGCCAGGCCCAGCCACTCCAATCCAGCAGGATTTATAGTCCTGCAAAGCCAGAGTTCGGGAGAGCCCGAGGCAGGGCTGCCTTCCCTGAGGGGAACTTGTAAAACCTCACGTAAAACCACTCATGGAACGAACCTGGAGCTGCCAGGAGTCACCAGATCTGTGCCACGTGGACACACCTTTGCTGGGATGCATTTGGGACGTGCAGGGATCACCTGTGCAGCAGCGCAAGCAGGGATTATTGTTTGCTACTTCCAGAGCAGTTTCTCTCCGTGGTGCTGATCATTAAGTACCAAAGCAGTGCTTTGTTATTTTTCCTTATTTATTTCCTTTTCTAAACCCATTCCAGGGGTGTGGAGGAATTCAGTGCTGAGCTGCTCTCAGCTCCTGCCTTCTCTGGGGGGCTGACCCAGAACTTGCTGCGACTAAAAGATCTGTCGGCTAATTCCATTGGATTTTAGCCTGCACCATGCAAGGTCAAGGCAGATCACAAAAAAAACAAGAGTTGTGAGGGAGGACAGGCAGGCACTCGCAAAGAAAAAAGTGCTTTAAACATTCAAGAATAAAAGTGGCCAAGGAAAATGATTTTCAAAGGTCCCTCCGTGAAGGCTGTGATGGGGAAGGAGCACAATGCCCAACGTGTCTGGCAGCACAAAAGCTGCTCTGGGAGGAAACTGAAGGAGCTGCCCGGTGATTAAACTTCCTAAGTCACTGTTGGAGGAGCAGAAAATAACTGGAAGCAAATCGGTATCAAATTTCCTCCTCCTCACTGCCACAGGGAAGAGGGAAAATAACTTGGAGGGCTCAAGGGGAAGAGAGCACCTGAGGCAGATCTTGAGGCTGGAATGTCACCATAGCCAGCACAGAGCCCGTGAGGCCAATAAAATCCTGGGCATTTCTCAGGCCTGGCCCAGGAAGCTTTGAAAGGACTCTCTTTTCCAACACATCTCCTGAGAGCCAGGTTCAGGACAGCCATCGTGGCAACTTCCACTCTGGAGAAACGTGGGTTTCTTCCTCTGCTGCCTGTTGTGTGGCTCTCTCCTTCCCCTGTGCCCCCCTTTCTCCTGCCATCCAGCAAATCATTTCCTTTGGCTCCTTCTCCAAGCTTCTCCGTGCATGTCACGGAATCCACAAGACCTGAAGAGGGGGAGGAAGGGGAAAAACACAGCAGTAAGAACCCGGTTTATTATTTATAATGTTCAGCTGTAAGCAATAAACACAGGCAGGGAATGTAAATTCTGCCACTTCCTTACCCTCTCTCTATAATTCCCTGGTAAATTCACATCATTCACTGTCAACCTTAATGTGCCTCTATTTGTCTGAGCTCCCCATTTCTCTGGGACTTTTCTTTTTTTTTTCCCCCCGATGAAATAATATCTCCATGTATAGCTCCCTTCCTCTATCCTTAGACTTGTAAATTAAATTAATTTCAAATTCAAAGGGGTAATATCCTGCTAAAATGATCCGCTGTATCATTGCAGGTCATGGTGCTGAACTGTAAAATAAAAGCCTGTTTATAACTTATCATTTACAAGGCTTTCTTCTCCCAGAAACTACCACTGTGATGGAGAGAGCTGCCTGAGGAACTGGAAAAAATATCTGTAAAACCGGAGGGAGGCGTTCACGTGTCCTGGGAATGCAGAATTCCAAAGATGACCTGAGTGCACTTGTTGAACCCAGTGCTGTTGTCTGAGCATCCTCCTTTCCCAAGGCTTTGCTCTTTGGCCTGGTGTTTTGGAGGAAATCCAGCAGTGGGAATCAATCCCTTGCTCCCAGTTCCCTTCACTGTGGCTATGAGCAGAGGTGAAAGGAGGAAAGAGAAGATCCACATCCCATTTCCAAAACAGATTTACTCCTCAGTCCATTTCAGGAACTCATAACTTGGTTTTTCCAGAAGCGGGGGCGAGGAGTTGTTATTCCGAATTTCCTCGTCTCTCAGAAACGGCAGAAACTTCTGGCGGAATTATCCAAGATAATTTTCTTCAGTATTTCATTTTACCTGTTATAGAGAAAATGAAAAGGAAAGATTGAGGGGAAGGCTGGGGTCTGTAAAGAGCTGGAAATGTGACCTCTGTCAAAAAGGGTTCTACTCCTCCCACCTCCCACACCTTTCAGACAGTAAAGGAGCCTCCCCCCCAAAAAAAGCAGGAGATGGAAAATCTGCTCCAGCTTCTGTGAAGCATCTCTGGACTCCCCCACCCTTAGCACAGAGCAATTTAAACATTTTAATAAATTATAAATTTTGTGATTTTTATAAATTATTATAAATTTTATAAATTATAATTTTATAAATTATAAATTTAATAGACCCAGGTGAGGGACACACAGGAGCCGCCTCCTTTTCACAAGGAGATGATGGAGAAAAGACTCAATTTTGCCACCCAGGGCTCATTTGCCGGGACCATTCCACCGGTGCAGCCTTTCCCTTCCTGCAGCACCAAGGAATGGGATTTGCAACTAAATGATTTCCTTTCAGTCCCTTCCAAAGCCCCTAAATGGTTTCTTTTCAGTCCCTTAATGAAGACACTTCCCTCGCGCTCCTCACGCACCGCATTCCAAAGGTTTTCCTTCGCCGGGGCTGCTGCTCCACCGGTAGTTTTGTAATTTATGAGACTCTTAGTGGCTTAATTACGCCGTCAGCTCCATCTGTCACTTAAGTGATATGAGGAATGATGGGATGCCATTAGCCAGCTAATAGTTGCTGTAAAGAGAATTGTTTTATCACGGGAGCATAAACAGTTTTTGCTCCCCGATATCCACACTTGCTTTCAGAACGATATTTAAGAGGCCAGTCTTGACATCTGTCCTTCTGCCTGAAAAAGTGCTGCAGGAAACAAGGGGAAACTCCGCAGCAACAGATTATTGGATTTACCGTCGAGACGGTGAGCATTTGGCTTCACCTTTTCCCGTGCTGATGGACTTTTTAGTCGAGTCTTGGAGCCTCTCTTGCTCCTCGTCTTGATCTGTCGTGATGTGGTGTCTTCATCCCCACGAGGGCCTGGAAAATTCGTGTGCGAGCCCCTGGGCATTGTTAGCACATCTGCGCGTGTGGGGAGCGATATTCATTCAGGAGACCCTGGACTGCATCTGCTGGAGGACGGAGTCACTCGCTTTCCATTTCAGATGGCAAAAATCAAAATTTAAAGCTCATAAATCCCTCTTGTTTAACCCCGGAGCCACCTGAAATCTAATTTTCAGCGTCAAAGCATTTCATGCACCAACATTTCCATCCCTGGGCTCGCTAAGGACAGGCCCAGCCCCGGCAGGACTTGGCAGCTCTGAGTCCTGTCTGAACCCCTGGCCATTTCTGGCAGAGCCTTTGTTTGCTGTCATTTTGCTGCCAGGCTCGGAGCTGTTCAACAGTGAGAATTTGTGGAGGCTGAGGGGAGGCAGCTGGGGAGGAACCGGAGCCACCGGGAGCGTTTGCACCTTTCTCAGCTCTGCTATTTTAATCCCAGACAGAGCCGTCTCACCCGCCCTTGTTCTGCTCCTGCTCATCCCACGTTGGATTTGATTCCTGCAAACATCGCCTGACAGGAGAAATCCTCCCGCTTCAGCCGAGCGGGATTTCAGCTTTTCCTCCCCAAAACGCGCATCGCCAGAGGCGTGAAACCCAAAGCCCGCGGGTTAAGCCGGCAGTGCCCTGGCATGTCCAACATCCTCTTCGCAGCAATCCCATTCCCGGGAACCATCAGAGCCTGAAAAGAGGCAAATTGGCCGTTCCGCTTCTCCTGGATGACTCCCAGGTTTCCATTAGAGCTCGGTGACACTTGGATGTGCCCGACGTCCCCGGCAGAGAGGGGCTGAGGGACGCTGGTCACTCTCCTGCTCAGATAAGGAGCCATCAATCAGCGGGGACCCGCCGCAGCCACGCGGCAATAAAACCGGAGAGATTATTTGCTGCCGTGTCATTCATAATAAATGGATCCCGGGGCGCTTTGTAGAATTAATTAATGGACAGAGGAGAGGGAAATGAAGGGAGGGAGACCAGGAATAAAAGCTGAGGCTGCAGAGGAGGTGTGGAAGGGTCTCCTGCAGTGGGAATGCCGGGGGGGCACCCAACACCACAAGGCAGAGAAAAACAGCTGCACACTTGGCCCAGAAAATGTGTCACCCCCACGCTGCTGCTGGCAGCTCAACACAGGGGTTCAGAGGAAGAGGTGGGGGCTCCGGGCTGTCCCAAGGATGGAATTGCTGCCTTCCTCTCTTCCAGCTTCCTCCCTGTATTCTGTGGGACACTGCCCGGCTCCATCCGCCAGTGGCTGTGAAATACACGGCAATGTCACAGATAAGGCACTCCATAAATCCCAGATTTAATGATGAATTATTTATTATTCATGGGGACACGCCACTTAGGGATTCTCCCTCGATCAAGATGGTGTCATGCAGCGGGGTGAGCCCAAGAACCAGGGCGAGGGGGATGGAGCCAGGAGGGGAAGAAGGGAGAAGTTTCCTGGTTTTTTTTTCAAGGAGCATCTGTTTGCCTGCTGTCCCCTCCCACTCAGTCAGCTGCATTTCCAGGCTCCGCACAATTCATGGCAGGAGGTGGAAGTGGGAGTGGTGCTCCTGAGGGCTCAGTCTTTTTTAGATACTGGAGAATCCACCTGGGAGCAAGACACCGGATTGCCCAAAGTGGTGGGACAGTGGGAAAATCCCCCACCGGCGTCGCTGCTCACCGAGGAGCTGCTGTGGGATGTCCCATGCCTGGCCCCGGGGCCAGACACTGATTTTGGGTAGGGACAGGCCCAGAGAGGGGGGCTCAGCTCAGCCTGGAGCTCATGCCCGAAGTGTGACCTTCACCCCTGGAGTCCTGGGGGCAGCAATCTCAGAGTGGGAGGACATGTCTTGGCTCTGGGAGCAGGACAGATCCCACGGAGCCCATCAGAGCAGCCGTGTGAGGCAGCACCAGTCCTCCAGCCCCTCCTTCCTTTTCCCCTTCGTTAAACCCCAGCGCTATAAACCAAAATGTCAATTTTCTTTTTAAACATCTTTGATGGCAGCTCTGATGCGGCTTGGCGGATTGATGGCCCGGCTGACTGACGGCTCCCATTTATCCTCCCATCAAAGCGTGCAGGATTCCCCGGCACTCACAGCCCTGACAGGGAACGAGCACCGCGAAGGGGCAGCGTGCCAAGGAGGCGGCCGTGGCCCTCAGTCAGCTCTGCCGTGCCCCTCCTGCCGTCTGCTGGATTAGCCAGCCTTGGATCTGCCTCCTGCAATCAGGCTGGGGATGGAGCTGGCGGAGCGGAGACGCCGTGCCAATTAACGAGGCTGCTAATGAGGGCTGCCAGCAGCCGCTCCTCCGGCAGAGCAGGCTGGGGGTCAGGGCAGGGCTGCACGGACATCCCCATTGCCACCCTCGTTGTGCTTTTGGGGAGGGTTTCTGTGTGCATTGGTGGGTTTCAGCCCTCCGGGACAGCCCTGCGGAGCTCCCAGCCCGGCCTGAGCTGCACCCCGGGCTGATGACGGGGTCACTGTGGTGCCTTCCAGCCTGAGCATCCCCGCAGCTCCCGAGCTCCTTCCCGGCTGCCGTGCGCCTTCCTCTGCGCTCCTTTCATTTCTGCTTTCGTTTCAAAGGGAGAAGAGGAAAGCGGGGCGGCTGCAGCGGCAGACAAAAGCCCCGGCAGTGGCAGGCGGAGCGCTGGCCCGGCTGTTCTGCTGACTTGGTGCTTCCACTGGAGCGAGAAGGCGCCCGGGCAGGCTGGGAAGAGCCCCGCGGTTCGTGCTGACGAGAGGGGGATTAGCATAACAAAGGCTGAATTTGGCAGCACCCGGCAGATAAGGCAAGAGATGCAGCAACACAGTAAATAGAGTCTTTTCTTCCCCTCCTCGTCTGCTCTTCTCTGTCGCTTCGTGGCCAGGCTGCCCAGCACCTCCAGCTGCCCGCGGCATCCAGAACAATCCAAGCAAGGAGCCCACGGAGCTGCCGCGCTCCCGGCACCCCGAGAGGATGCTCGTGGAAAGGCAGAGCTGCTGAGAGCCGGCGATAATCCCTGTCCCAAAGCCACAAGGGACAGCGAGGAGGGGACAGAGGCCACCTGGCCCTGGGGACTGGCCAAACTATCCCGGGCTTCGAGGTGGACTCAAAATCACAGCGTTTTAGGCAAAGGTCAGCACCCCACGGAGATGCTTCAGACTGTGGCTGATGCCTTCAGACTGATTTCTTCACTCAGCAGCTCCTCTTCACCTCGATGCCCTTTTCAGCTTTTTCTGCATTTTTCATGTATTTGTAGCCTTGTAGGTTTTACATATGTAGCTGTGTCCTTTCCAGTAATTTTCCTGCCCTTTCTCGTAATAAGTCAGCCCTTTCTAAGACATTCTCGGAATTCTGCTCGGTATTGTTCTTAAGAAGTGGATTTTCTGGCAAGAACATCTTGTTTTCCACCAGAACTTAAGAAAATAGGGCAAAGAAGCCCCTGGACCAACCCCAAGGGGCTGACCCAAGTGTGGGTTGCTGGGGTAACTGATTCCCTATTGGACGTACCTGCTGCATATACTCATTAATTAACTTTATAAAATTTATAGAAAACCTTTCTCACATGCACAGAGCCGTATTCGTGCGGCTGAAAGCTTTCATTAAAGCTTTTATCTTCCCATTTCGACACTGCTGCGAGATTTCTTCCTTTCGTTTGTAGGCAACAGCCTCCTGTGTTTCATCTTGGGGCCTTGCTCCGGGGTTATCCCCCTGTGGAAGAGCTTGGATTCTGCTCCTCGCTGCACCCAATTATTCATTTAACACATTCTTCGGCGGCTGCTGCTCAATTCACTGTGAAACCGGGTGAGAACGCACAAAACAAAGGGGTTATTGTCTAATTGAACCGCGTGTCTTCAGCAGGACAGGCTCTGGAAATGGCACTTGCCCTGAGAAAATTCCAACAGGGTGATTTTTCCCGGTGGCTTAATTAGGGGGAAAAAAAAAATCAAAACCTCGGTATCTTTCATTAAATTCTTATCGGTGGTAATCCCCAAAAATTTCCCTTTCTTGGCTTAAGAGCTTTTATCGGGGGGACTGACTGTGGTCAATATTTGACCTCAAACATCTCCTTGGAAATTCTTGCCAGGTTCTGGACCACAAATGTCCATTTCCCAGCTCGGCTCCATTCGCAGCCTTCCTCCCGAAGAGCTGTTTCATTAGGGAAGTGTCACCCGTCCTTCCCTGTTAATGCAGGACACCCTGAGCGTTCATTTGGGCAGCGGCAGAGGTGCCGAGTGCTGTCTGTGCCCAATTAACTCCACCAGCTCCGGTCTCTCTTCTTTCCTAACGCCGAGCAGAATTCCCACCTCCGCTGCCTCCTCAAAGGGGGAAGCAGGACGGTGTTGCCCAGGTGAGCAAAAAAGAGAAAAATATCCTGTTCCTTGTCGGGCCTTTAATGAAGCTCTTGGAAGATCAAACAGGAAGAGGTGCCCTCCCCCGGCCTTCTTAAAGCTGTAATTAATTGCCAAGTAAGTAGCATATAATTGCTTTCCCGAGAGCACCCCGGAGAGCAGGGCGATACCTCGACAAAGGTGCCTGAGCGAGAGTAGGTTAATTAACATCAGGAATTAAGTGGCTAAATGCATTGTTCTGACGGGGCAACATTCCCGGGGTGTTTAATCCCTGCACCAGGGTGAATCCCTCCTCGTGGATCCAGCCCACAGGGATGTGCTGGGGCAGCAGATGTCGGCAGCATCCCACTGGTGGCGACCCAGAGGACCGTCCTTCAAAGTCTGTCTTCCTTTGGGCCCTTCCTGCTTTCCCTCGGAGTGTCCCCTGCATTTCTGGGCTGGTGACACCTCCTCCAGCTCACACATCCAGCCTTCAGCCTCCCTCCCTCCTGCCCAGGCTCTGATCTCTCCTGCTGGGTTTCCTGCCTGGCTCAGGGTGCTCCCAAATTCCCTGTTCTCCCCAATTCCCTGCTCTCCCTGTGCTCAGCCCACCTGGAAACATTAACCTGGGGCGCTGTAAAGACACAAAGACTTGGTATCTTTGTCCAAGGCTGAGCCTTGGAGGAGAGGGTGTTAATTCCCTCTGGGAATGCTCTTCCTGGGACTGAACATCAGCGACCATGAAAGGAATGAGAAGGAGATGTCTTTAGAGACAAACTGTGGGCCTGCTGGGAGATAAACACAAATACTGAGAGGTGAAAGAAGCACGGAGGGGAACTCTGGAATTCCAGAGGAATTCCTCTAATTGACACAGATTGTTACTCATCCAAACTGTGCTAAATCCCTGGATTCAGAGTAAAAGAACAGAGACACAAGGAAAAAGAAATAAAGAGGAGGGTACACATTAGAAGGGGGTCTGTATTAGGTGATTTGGGAATTCTCTACCTCTCCAGTACCTCAGCCAACGGGGAAAGTGACAGGGACATGCAGTCAGGAGATGAGGATGAAAAGGAGGCTGTGTCCTCCGAATATTTGAGACACCAGCGGAAATACCCCACGGCCTCTCCCTTTATTTGAATAAACTAACGGGACTCCTCTGTCTCCTTTTCAGACACAAATCTCTGGTGTTTGTGGACTGATTTTCCTGCCATCCGTGAAGGCACGGGGGACCGAGGGAGAAGTCTGGCTGTGCCCTGTCCCTGTGCTCAGGCTCAGCTGCCCCGTTCCCCTCTCGGGTGCAAAGCACGAACCCTTCTCAGTGAAGAGCCTTTACGAGCCTGCTTCTTAGATAACAGCACTTGCCTTAACCTCTCCCCTGGCTCTTCTTCCTCTGTTATGTTGCTGTTAATTCCGGGGATATTTCTTCATCTCCTGACAGTCCAAACACCGCAGCCAGGGTAATAAACAGCACATTAGCTGGGCTTTGTTAGAGTGAACGAGGCTTTCCGGATAAAGAGTCGCCGGGGCCGACAAGAGGAGCTGCTCTCCCGGGCAACATGCTCGTTGTGTTCGGCTCCGAGTCATTTCCTGCCTCTGCCGAGCTCCCCTGACTCTGGGTGACTCCGGGATGGCCCCGTTCCCACCCGGCGGTGGCAGGGGAAGAGCTGACCAACGCTGTGGGACAGGTCACGGCTCTGTGAAAAGACGAGGAGGAGGAAGCAGAGGAGAAACTGGGTGCCCTGAGTTGCCCCGGTGAAAGCTGGGATGGCCAAACAGCGCAGAGCTGGTTCCCAGCGTGCTCGGAGGTGATGCCAGAGGCTCCACCAGTGCAATTAAGGACTCCGCAGAGGTTTGCCAATGGCCCTCAGGTTACTTGTCAGTGATGACAGTCTCCAAGGGGGCGCAAGAAGCTCAGTTCCTGCTGGATGGCTTCAAAGAGGTTCTCCAAAAAGGAGCAGTCGGGTCTGTGCTGAGCTGAGACGTCTCCCTACACTCACAAACCCTCACCCAGTGAGTGCCTCACCCTGGGGTGGGGACAGTGGGGAGTTAAGGCTCACTGGAGGGAGAGGAAAACCTTGCAGCTCATGTCTGAGCCTTGCTCAAAGTGGATAAATGAGCCGGGCAGACAGGAGAGTCAGGTGGGATGGCAGCTCCTCACTGCGCCCTCAGAGCCACAAAGTTTGGGGGTGCTGCAAAAAAACCGTGGCCCGATCCTGTTTGTGTGGCCACTGGCCAGGTGCCTGCCTCCAGGCTGAGATTCATTTCCCGGCCCTTCCCAAACCCCCTCCCTGAGCATCCCTGCTGTCTCCCAGCCTCGTCCTGCCTGCCAGCACTGAGGGAATGCTGAAGGGAGGATAATGGAGTGTGCCAGGCAGGATGGGAGAGGAGGCAGCTCCTTCATTTGGCCTCTCCATTCCCGTTTGGGAAATATCTTCCCGAAGGGGCCTAATGGAGCAGAACCCTGGAAATACTTCCAGGCTGCCCAACCTGGCATTACCCCAGCAGCTAATTAAAGTGGGGCCGTCCCAAAGTGATGAGTTTGCAGGGAGGCTGCGGCTCTGAAAGAGATTGATGTTGCATGGCTTATCAATTTTCAATCTCAACACAGCCAGATATTTATCAGGCTGCAGAGAACAAACACTTGTAATATTTAAAGGGAAATTCTTTAATGAAATCCATTGCAGATCACCAATTTCTGTTCCCCTGGGCTCATTCCTTTCCTCTTCTTTCAGTCATTTTTCTTTTTTTCAGTCTTATTTTCTATTTTTTTCCCTTTAGCATACAACAGTCAATGAGGGAAGGAGAGTCTCATTTCAAATGCTGGCTCCCTTCATCTCCCCCCCTCTCCCCTTTCCCTTCCAAAAGGTTTATGCATTTATTTGGATAAAAGGTTTTAAACAATAAAGAACTGTCTGCAGTAATTTGTGAAGGTAACAGATTATCCTGGGAGGAGGCCTAGGCTGAAAAATTCCCCTAGCGCAGAATTCAGTCCTTGTCATTTGGTTATTTTATTAGGAAAGGGAGAGAAGGAGGGCAGGAGAGTCGGAGGGAGAAGAACACACCTGCTGGGCTGAATTATTTGCCGGAGTGAATCCTCCCATTTTTAGCAGCAGCACCTGAATCTGGTTCTTTCCCACACTCACTCCCAGGTCAGGGCCACGCAATCAGCGCCGAGGGCTGCCGGGTGATTTTCCCAAAGCCACCTCGATGGGAAACAGCTGATGGCTGCAGCCCCGGGAAGGCAATTGGATCTGGTCCGGGATGAAAATCACTCCTCAGCTTTCTCCAGGGACACCTTGAGACAAATTGCCCGGGATGGTTCCAGCGAAAACCCAGCTCCGAGCTGGTCCTGAGCCTGTCATTCCAAACCCAGCCTCAGATTACAGGTCTGGCCTTAACGCTGGCCCTGAGCCTGCCGTTCCAAACCCAGCCTTAGATTACAGGTCTGGTCCTAAAGTGCTCATTAGCACAGCGGGAAGAGCGATTGTAATGAATGCGGGCTGCCTAAATCGCTAATCAATAGCGAGAGGCTTTGGCTGATTCTCCGCATCACCTTCAGCACCTTCCCCCGCCGCGTTAATAAACACACGCTGCTGCTGTCTGGGCCGGCGTCTCGGACTGACTAATCACCTCCGAACAACTTGTAAATGCATGGTTAATGAGAACTGCATGAATAATTGCCTTTTCATTCTCCTGCCTAACCAGGAAAAAAGACAAAAACCACCCAAAAGAAAAAAAAACCCAACAAAACCACACACCCCAGAATGAGATTTCTTTCAAGGAGCTGCCAAAATTAGAAAGTTTTCCAGCATTTTTTTTTCTTGCTGTAAAGGAATTCGTGTGTATGAGAGCCCTCTCCATCTTCTCAAAGCCTTTGAGATGAAATGGAAGAGTCAATATAATCCAAAATAAACCAGATTCCTGTTTGCTTTACACTCATTTCACTCTCTTTTGAAAGTATTTTAAAAATTAGGTTGAGGCAAATGAAATCTTCGAGTAGTGTTTTGAATGGAAATGGTTTTATTTCCCCATTCTGGGAATAAAAGATCTCTTTGAAACCCGATGAGAAAAATCTCCTGGCACAGAAGGAAAAAAAAATTTTTTCTATCATTTATTTAAGATGTCTGAAAGAATCTCAGGTCGCTGCATTCCTCAAACACTGCAGTCACCCCCCCTGCAGCTCTGGCACTGGGAAGATGATGGAATTGGGAGGTGGGCTGACCCTGGCCGGGCCCAAAGCTGCTCTATCCCTGCCCTCCTCTGCTGGAAAGCAGAGAAAATATAAGGAAAAACTCGTGGGTTGAGAGAAGGATGAGCTGGAAGCTTCTGGCAGCCACTCCTGTGTCCCCCCTCTGTCAAACCCTGCCACCCAAACCCAGCACAGGCTGTGACCCACAGATGGACACAGACCTCCAAGGATCTTCTACCTGTGGCCAATTTGGCGTTTCCACGGGATTTCTGGGTTAATCAGGTCGGTTGCTGTCCCCTTCCAGAGATGGTTCCACCTCAGGGGGCTGGAGAGCAGCAGGGACTGAATGCAAATAGGATCTGGATCCTGTTTATTTGCTGCCACTTCTGCGAGGGTGTCTTATTCCTCTTTAATGGTAAATTCGGGGTTGGCTTATAAAACCAATCTCTAATTGAGGGAAAGAAATTCAAGAAGCTACAAACACCCTAAACCAGACTAGTTTGCTGCAGCCTCTAAGCCTGTTTTGCATTAAATCAGGTTTTCTCTGTAAATGAGGCCTTCACTATAATTGCTCTGGAGCAGCTTATTCTGATTTCTTCGCCTCTTTGGCTTTGGTAATTTGTCTTCAGCAAAACACTGAGGACAGACAAAGCCCAGGGGAAGGCAGGGGACGCTCGGGAGGACAAGCCTTGCTGGCACAAGCTGTTCCTCCCCTCCTCCCATCTGCCCAGCTCCTCTCCAGTGGCAGGAGGACTCTGTGGGAATTCTGAGCACTTCCCAAGTCCCCAGTTCAGGGGCTGGCCCTTGGAACGGGGTCCTGGGGACTCTCTGAGGGAGCCTGGTGACTTCAGTGTCTGCAGCACCATCCATGGTGGGGTGGTGGCAAATGGGTGAGGGAGGGAAAGCAGGGCTGGAAAATGAGTTCTTTTAATTCCAGCAGATGGAAAAGTCCTGCTTTATTAAAATCCACCTTGTATTTATTTACAGGGGCTGGGCTCTCACAGCTCCTCAGCCCCAGCAGCCCTGGGGGATGTCTCAGGCACATTCCAGCCCTTGTTGTGTGTGCTGAGTACAGGGTGTGCACGGGGCTCTGTGGCCCCCAAAACACCTGGGCACATCTGGGCGGGCGCATCTGGGCGGGCACATCTGGGCAGCCACATCCCCACCCTGCTGTCACCCTGTGGAGGCCTGTGGAGGTTTATCCCCAAGGTCGTTATGCCTCAACCTTGGAGGGACTGACACAAATGGGGAGAGATCCCCTTTTAGGTCATGGTGAGGAAAACCTCCCTCCCATGGGGCTTTGCAGACACATGTTAACATTTCTAAGGTTTCGTTGTTCTATTGGTTTGTTTCGTTTATCTCACCCTGTTCAGCATCATTCACCATTTGTGCACCCATGCCAGAATGTTCTCCTTTCCCTTGAAGCCCACTGGGTTAAATTTGCTGCCCTGTTACAGCCCTGTGACCCCACTAGTCCCCTTAGTTTATATTTACCCCTTTGCACCATTTTTTCCTATTCTTATTGGATCCTGACCTCAGACCTGCCCCATCTGTCCCGTTTATAACCCTGTGCCCTCGGACTCCTTTCCGCTCTCACCCCTGGATTTTGTTCGAGGCTGTTCCACCCCTGAGCCTCTATCCTGTGTCCCTGGAGCCCTTGGCTGTTCCTGCCTGTGTTCCTGAATAAACAGCTTTGGGATCTTCAAAGGAGAAGCCCATCCCTTGGCTTAGTGGTCGGATCTGTTGTAGCAGCGTTTCCGGGGCTCAGAGACACCGGGCGTTCTCCGGGACCATCGCTCTCATGTTGCTGCATCACCCCATCCCAAAGGCAGAGCTCAGCCAGGACAGGGGATGTCCCTCCTCACACCCTGCAGCCCTCTCAGCCAGGGGACAGAGAGCAGGAATTCCCTGCTGCAGGGATCAGGAGGAGACAGAGAAATCCATGTGCTAAACACAACCCAACACCATGGACTGGCACTTCCATGACCTGCCTGTCCCTGGGGCTCTGGATCCAGATTTGGGGTCACGGCTGTGCTTCCACCTCTTCACACGGCCACCCAGGAGATCCAATCCCCAAGAATCCAGAGGGGATTGGAGGAATTGCAATCCCAAATAATCCAGGGGGCCAAACCCTCCTAGAGGCAGCTCAATAAGTAAGCAACATCCAGCACAGTTTAGTGAGCACAGCTGGGCTCTCCCAAGGAGTTCAGAGCTAATTCCACCTCTGCACTGAAGACTTTCGATGACTGTTAATGAATTTAAATGATGGGGATTTTCTTTTCATGCTTCATTGCATATGCTCCTCACATTAAGATGCTAATTAAGAATCCATCAGCCCAAGCTGGGAATGATGTGGCCAAGGAGCAAAGTGGAGCTGTGACAGTGGCTTTGGGGCTGCTCAGTGGGACCTTTTGTTGAGTCTGATAAATGATTTGCTTGCACAAGGCTGCTCTGTACAGGTCCCACGGGGAGCTGAGTTTTGCTGTGGCTCTCATGTGTCAGTGGCTTGTTTGATCCCACTGGGATGTCTGAGGGATGCTTGGGCAGCCTGGGCTGTGTGTGAGAGGAAAGGAGGGCACAGGGAACAAATCCCTCAGGGGCCAATGGATATAAACTCACCATCACTGACAGGGGAAGTCCCTGAGCAAGCTGTCCCCAGCAGACTTCTTGTGGTTTGTGAGATATTCTGGATAACAGCACAATTTTCTGCCTTTCTGGTGTGTTTTCCACATTCGAACACAACTGCTCTGGGCAGGTGGTGCTGTTGTGGTGTTTTCAGGTGATTCAAAGCAAAGCCTTAAATTATTTCGCGTTTGGTTTTGTTTGCTTTTGGTTCCAAGGATGCTTCCCAGGCGCTGACACATCCCACCCTCAAGCATCCTGTTGGTGAGGAGGGTTCGGCCCTGGGATGTCATGGCATTCCAGGTGGGAAATTCCCCCCTGTAATCCACCAAACCCTGTCAGGATATCTCAACAGCAGTGAGAAATTGAGAAATTACTTCTAAAATCTGGGCTGAGCCAAAGTCTGCGACTGCTTTTTAAAAGTCAAGGGGAGGGCGAGAGAGAAGAAAAGGTTTATAAATCATGAAACCTATTAATCTAATCCTAGAACAAATTTACCAATTCTAAAATGGATTTTCAGGGATGATGGGAAAAAATGGATTTTGCAAATCTGAACAATTAGTCCTTCTTAAAGAGCTTCTTACTTCCCAGAGCAGCTTTGTGCTCGGGACAGTTCGGTGAGAGATTGTTCCTGGCTGCCTGTGGCCTCTCATTATGAGAGGGATTGCAAATGCTAATTCTGGGGCTGGGAGTCTGCTCAGTCCTCCAAGAATTGTCAACGGTGTAAGGAAATAAATTCTCACACTTAACTACTTCACCGCTGCTCGGCTTTCTGAGGAAAATACCTCAAAATGATTTTTGAAACAGTGACAACACGGCTGAGATCTCAGATTTGACCCTAGTGACCCCCGAACCTCAGGAAAACACCTCCCTCCCCAGTTCTATCCAAATTTTGGGTATAGTTACAGCTCCTCTTCACTCCTTGGAGAAGAGAGAAGCTCTGGTGCTGGTGTGGTCACTTCAGAGCAGTTTGTTAAAGGTTTTCACAGCACCGCCACTATTTTTGTGGCATCCACCCAAAAACTCAAAGAGCGGGGCGGGGGAAAAAAAAAAAGGCTGACCTGAGGAGTGAAGAGCTTGTTTTGCAGTGGAGCCTCTTGGCTTATTAAGCTCAGCAAAACAGAAGTTGAGTGGGCACAGGATCACTCCCTCTGTGTACATCGCACCGCACGACACCGCGGGGGGAGAAGGGCGCAGACGCCTGAACAGAAAATTGGCACGGGGTGGGGAAAACTGGGCAGGAATCCACTTCAGATGGCAATTTAGCAAAGGTTCTGCTGTGGCACAGGAAGGGAGGTGGCTGCCTTGGGTCGTGATGACCCATGAGAGAGCTGCAAGCTCCGCTCTGGGCTCCCGAGCAGCGTGTGGCACCAGAGGCGGCGGGCGCGGGTGGGAGCAAACACGGGGCACAATCTCCGCTGCTGCTGGGAGCCTGTTTATGTCAGTGCTGCTGGAACATCCAGGGCCCAGCTGGTGGGGGAATTTATGGAGAGCCCGTCCGCGCGGATGACAAATCAAAAGGGACGCGAGGAATTAGGAAAGGGAAACGTTTATTTTCTGCCTTTTCGAATGCGTGTCGCACCCAGTTGAGAACGAAATTAATTCATTCATTAAAGGCACTCGGCGTGGCAGATGAAGTGGCAGAGCCAGACTGGGGGTGGCTGCTGCCTCGCCAGGCTGAGGGCACTGATGGCACAACAGGGACCTGAGCAGGCTCTCGTGCTGGGACAGCCTGGGATGGCCGCTCAGCCAGGAGATGCTCCCAGCCCAGGAACCCCAAGGGGAAATTTTGTCTCAGTCAAGTTTACACACGAGGCTTTTTCTGCCTTTGCTGCACAGCTGCTCGCAGTATCTCAGGTATTTGGCTCCTGGGATGTCTGGAGAGGTTCCCACCTTTTCCTTTCCTGTTTTCAGTCTCAGAAAGAGACAGTGCCCTGTGTTGCACCTGGTGGTTATCCCCTTTTCAAGGGAAGCTCTTCCCCTTGTGCCAACACAGCAAAGAGAACTTTCCCAGGGCTTTGGGGACAGCAGAGGTGCGAACCGTGCTGTGTGAGGAGTTCTGCCAGCTCCCCAGGCTCAGAACAGGCCACATCCCACCAGGAGAGCACCAGGCACCGTGCCCTGCACAACTGCTCTTCCTTCAGGAATCCCTGGTGCTCAGCACCCCTGGTGGCTTCCACACCCCTCCCGCAGCCCTGCTCCCAGATCCCCCATCACCCATGTGCCCCAGAGCTGTGATCGTGGAGCAATCCAAGCTGAGGAGTGGATTCTGACACCCTCCTGGCTTTTCCAGCTTTCTGGAGGCGGGTGATGAGGATTTGCTGGCGCTCAGGCTGTGACGCAGCTCGTGTTTATTTGGGAAGTCGTGGATTGTGCAGAGGCCCGGAAACTTGGGTCTCAAATGCCATTCAAAGGCCAGCTACTGATGCCTTAAGTTTGAGCTTTCATGTTTTCCAGATTCCGTGCTGCCCGGGGGTGTGAATCTGAGCCTCATACTAAGTTCTGGTAAGATCCCTTCACAGGGCAGGGAGACAAAACAAATCCTTTCCCTGCTGAAGACCAAGGACGACGCTCAGGCCCAACAGCACAAACAAGGGTGGGCTGAAGGGAGGAACAAGAAGGATGGAACCTCACAGCCCAAAGCTGGAATTGGACAATTAAACCCCAAAACTTCTAAAAGTGTGAGACCTGGTGACCATTTGTCCATCTTGTGACCATTCTTAGTCTGCCTTGGGTGTAGCCCTGGTCCGGCCCTGCCTTGCCCAGGGTGTATCCTGGAGGCCTTTCAATAAATCTCTACTTTATTCTCCAGCTCTGTCCATTCCCTGTTCCAGCTCAGCCTTCCCCAGGCACCCCTACAGCCTCCCCTGGCTGCAGCCAGTCTCCCAGCCCTCCTGGCAGCTGGATCCACGCCACGAGTGAAGCTGAGTGCCACAGACAGATCCTCTCCCCCTGTCAGGAGGTCACAGGCACTGCCTGCATCCTTCTGGGATCCTCAGCTGGGAATGACGCCAGGACAGCACACTGGGCAGGGCCAGCTCTCTGTGGGGGACACAAATGTCCCCAAGTCCACCCCCAGAGCTGGGCACTTCCCCTGGAGCCCCCAGCCCCAGCCCCGGGGTAGTGGGGATGCTGAGGCAGGCAGGAACAGCCACTCCTGGGTGGGTGACAGCTCCACGCAGCCAAGCAGGGCAGCAGAGGAGCTGGAGCTGCCACAGTGCAGAGAAAAGAGCATTCTGGAGTTTGCAGCTTCCCCCCAGAAAAGCCTCTTCTGGGTCAGAAGTTCACGTCTACAAAAGCCGGCCTGGTTTGTGCCCTGCTTTTGGATTCCCCTCACAGGGCAGGGCAGTGAATGGCTCTTTCTGCCAGCCCTGACTGGCGAGGAGATTCTGCCTCATCCCGGCAGACAAGGACCTGGCTGAAGTTCCTCATGACTTCATCAGCCCTCGGCCAGACTGCAGCGCTGCCTGCGCTGTGCCCCAGCCTGTGCCCTTCGGGTGTCCCCACCCGCCCAGGACAGCCCAGGGCCACCTCCCGCGTGCTGCCATCAGGGGACAGTCCCTGCGCTGGGTGGGACCTGGGCCGAAGGAAGGAAAAACAGGCTTTGCGATGGCTGAGAGCAGCGAGGAGGTTTCGGCGGTGAAGCTGATCTTGCGTTTTCCCGTAAGGAGAGCTCAGGACCCACGTGTGGATGCACAAAACCTTTTTCCTCTGTTTTGGAGCCGCTGCAGCTGCTGCCATGATGATTTTTTGCCTTTTCTTTTTTATACATTGATGTATTCTCAGTGCCCTTAGCGTGCATGCTTGTAATTCCTTAAACCTGATAAGTTAACATGGTCCTGATACAGGCCGGGAGAGCAAACATCCCAAAGGCCTCACAGCTGGAGGCTGGAAAGCCTAAACTATCCTGGAAACCAAGGTCCCCTCCAAAAGACATCCTGTAAACCAGGATTGGGGCCATCCGGGGAGGAATACTTCGGCATGGGAGGATATCACACTCTTCATTCCACCCTCTCATTAGGGCATCTTTGTTGGATATGCTGATTTGCAAGCTATGTATATATATGCTGATATACAATAAAATGATATTTAAAAAGAAATAAATATGTTTGTTTTATTTAAATATTTAATTTTTAAAAATTAAGTTAATTTTTAAAAATAAGATATTTTTAAATTAAGTATTGAAAAAATAAAAATAAATTTAGAATAAAATAAAATTAGAGACATAAAATATATATATTTGCAAGCATTATATAGATGCTAATGTACAATAAAATGATATTTAAAAAGAAATAAACGTATTTATTTTATTTAAATATTAAATTTTCTAAATTAAACTAAATTTTTAATTTAAATCAAATCAATTTTAAAACTTAAATATTTAGATTTTTTAAAAAATTAATATTTAAAAATAAAAATAAATTTTAAACCAAAAGTAAAATGAAATATACAATAAAATAAAATTATATATATATATATATATATATATGTATGGAATTTTTTCAAGCAATACATATATGCCACTATACAGTAAAATTGTATACAGGCTCTACCGTGGGTGTATATTTCGGCACATCCCACCTTGGGGAAGTGGTGCACCTTAAGGATCCTTATTCGAAGCCTGAGGTAAAAACCCCTCCTCCCTTAACCGAGTCTGGCTCTCAGTTTCAGGACCAAGAAAAGACATCGCAGGCAGCCAGCATCTCCAGGATCTTCACTCCCACCTCGCTGCCGCCGCTCCTTTGTGAGCTCTGCCCCAGACAGCGATCACTGCCGGCAGGGACGGCAGGAGCAGGAGCAGGAGCAGAGCAGGAGCAGGAGTAGGAGCAGGAGCAGGAGTAGGAGTAGGAGCAGGAGTAGGAGTAGGAGCAGGAGCAGGAGCAGAGCAGGAGCAGGAGCAGGAGCAGGAGCAGGAGCAGGAGCAGAGCAGGAGCAGGAGCAGGAGCAGAGCAGGAGCAGGAGCAGGAGCAGGAGCAGGAGCAGGAGCAGGAGCAGGAGCAGAGCAGGAGCAGGAGCAGGAGCAGGAGCAGGAGCAGAGCAGGAGTAGGAGCAGGAGCAGAGCAGGAGCAGGAGCAGGAGCAGAGCAGGAGTAGGAGTAGGAGCAGGAGCAGGAGCAGAGCAGGAGCAGGAGCAGGAGCAGGAGCAGGAGCAGGAGCAGGAGCAGGAGCAGGAGCAGAGCAGGAGTAGGAGTAGGAGCAGGAGCAGGAGCAGGAGCAGAGCAGGAGCAGGAGCAGAGCAGGAGCAGAGCAGGAGCAGGAGCAGAGCAGGAGCAGAGCAGGAGCAGGAGCAGGAGCAGAGCAGGAGCAGGAGCAGGAGCAGAGCAGGAGCAGGAGCAGGAGCAGGAGCAGGAGCAGAGCAGGAGCAGAGCAGGAGCAGGAGCAGGAGCAGGAGCAGGAGCAGGAGCAGGAGCAGAGCAGGAGCAGGAGCAGGAGCAGAGCAGGAGCAGGAGCAGGAGCAGGAGCAGGAGCAGAGCAGGAGCAGGAGCAGGAGCAGGAGCAGGAGCAGAGCAGGAGCAGGAGCAGGAGCAGGAGCAGGAGCAGAGCAGGAGCAGGAGCAGGAGCAGGAGCAGGAGCAGAGCAGGAGCAGGAGCAGGAGCAGGAGCAGGAGCAGAGCAGGAGCAGGAGCAGGAGCAGAGCAGGAGCAGGAGCAGAGCAGGAGCAGGAGCAGGAGCAGGAGCAGGAGCAGGAGCAGGAGCAGGAGCAGAGCAGGAGCAGGAGCAGGAGCAGGAGCAGGAGCAGGAGCAGGAGCAGGAGCAGGAGCAGGAGCAGAGCAGGAGCAGGAGCAGGAGCAGGAGCAGAGCAGGAGCAGGAGCAGAGCAGGAGCTGCGCTCAGCACCGCTCGTCCATCCATCGCTGCCTCTCCCCCAGCTCCACGGGACTCCTCATCTCTGAGGCAGGAGAGTCCTCGCACGCTCCAGCCTCCAGAGCATCCTCAGGCACGTCGGGAGAGCAGCCACCTCTGGCTGTTTTGTTCCCAGCTCTGAATGTGTGCTTGGAGAGAGGGAAAATGTGTGATCTGCGATGGGAAGGGGGGGGGCTGTGATTCTCCCACTCCTCCTCTGGCGCTCCCCAGACAAAATGTGCAAGGGAGAAACAATTTGTGCACAAGAAACGGGAGCAGGGAGCCGGGAACAAGACACACGAGAGGAAAAAAGGCTTTGGAGGAAGTGTCAGGTTGGGAAGGGTGGGGAGAGGGGGCCGAGCTGACGATGGAGAAGGGAGAAGGGAGAGAGGCCCAGCTGGGAGGTCAGGTCAGGATCTGTGTTTAATCCTGTGGGTGAGAGATGTTCCTTGAGCAAGGAGAGGGAAGCGTGCATGGGATGCCAGCTGGGAGCAGAGAGGATTTCCCCTCTCCCAGGGGACAGCCTGGCACTGCTGAGGGTGGCACAGGCACCTCCTTGGGTGCCAAGGGACATCAAAAGGGACAGCAAAAGGGACAGCTTCCTTTCCTGCCCTGAAGGAAACTGCTCTGGCCAAGTCCCTGCTGCTGCCACACAAGCAGTGGGCGCATTTGGGGGGATAAAAGCAGAGCCTTCCTTTTATTCTCAACCACAGGGGTCCCTGGGGAGGGGACAGCAGAGTCCCCTGCAGTGACTGACACCTGACTGTCCTGACTGAGCGGCCATCGATCAGCTGGCCCTGCCCACGGTAATGATCGATGCTAATTAGTCCATTTGCATCCAGAGCTGGATGCCTGTGCGTGTGACAGGGTGCTGGCGAGGCTCATTTGGGCTGAGCAATGGGGTTTTAATTCAGCCTCTGCATTCCCTTGCACTCTTTGGACACCCCAGAGCTTCTCCTGTCCCCAACTCCTTGGCTAGAGGAGACAGTGAGGGCCTGGAAAAAGGATGAGGGGATGAACTCTCAGGTTTTGCCTTATTTGTAGCCCAGATTTGGTGCCTGATCTCCAGGCGGTGTTTCCTGATCCTGCAGGCAGAGATCCCCAGCCCTGTCTGCAGGAATACAAACACAACCAGAGCACCATGTGCTCTGACCACCGAGATCTCCATCTCCTGCTTCTGCTGCTCTGTCCCCACCCACAGCTTGATTTAGACACTCGCTGGGGAAGCAGCCCTTCTCCCTGTGATCCTGCAGGGATGGCTGGTCCACTCTGGGGCTCTGGGATGACCTTTCTTAGGTGAGTTCTCCCTTTCTGCTCACTCGGGGCCCAAGGAGCTCCTCTGAGCTCCCTGCAATGGGTTCCTGTTGTCAGCAGCTTCTATCTGCAGAGCAATTGATAACAGCAAATAATTAAAAATGCATTTCTGTTTCAGCAGCCTCTGGGTGCTCTCTGTTGCAAAAACAAGAGCTCGTCAGTGTGGAGGCCCCCAGGAAAATGTGTTTTCCTCGGCTGTGAAGTGTTGCTCCTGAGCCCTTTTTTGTTCTGGTCTGTGTCCATGTCATCTGCCGCTGTTCCTCAGGTCAGGGGCTGCATCTTCTCTGGCTCTGCACTGTGGGATGCCAAATACAGGCAGTTTGTTGCTATTTTTCCATGCTGTTTGCTTGCTTTGCTTGATTTTGGAGCTGAAATGACACGCCGAGGGGATGGGAAAGCTCTGCTGCTGCTCTTAAATAATTCCCTGTGTAGATGGGCTTCCTCCGGAATGTGAATGGGCTTTCCTGATTTAGCTAAATCCACTTCCAGCTCCAACCTGCTGCCTGGCCTGGGGTCAGAAGGCGTGCGAGGGGAGGTACCACAGGGCAGCTCCATCCCGAAATTCCAGCCTCCATCCCTGCAGTGTCTGTGGTCACGGCTGACCAGGGGCGCCTGGGGAGCAGCCACCAGAAGGTCTCAGAGGACACTGACCCCAACCTCTGCCCCCCTCCAGCATTTCTGTGGCGTTTATTGATTAGCTCTTAGAACAAAATAATGTCGTTTGCAGAGGTGGTTGTGCTGTGCTGGGGCTGACAACACCTCCCACCATGTCTCCCCCACACAAGGCAGACCCTGCTGACCTAAAAAATGGATAAATACGGATGCAGCACCCTCTGGGATGTCCCTGCTGCTCCCCAGTGTCCCACTGCCCACCCCGCTGCTGCCAGGGGTGTCACTGCTGGCCGGGCCACCAACACCCCGTGGTGCCCGCGGGGCTCCAAGCGCCGCCTCCTCTTCCCCAGGGAAAGGACAGCAGGGCCACTGCTGTCCCCTGCCCCAGCCCAGGGTGCAGTCCCTGCCTGCAGGACGCTGGGAGCCACTGGGTGTCAGTAGCATCCCACTTCCCGGCCGTGGAGTCGGCAGGATGAGTTTTCCTCCATGGAGAGCAGCTCCATTCCCCTGGAGAGCAGCTCCATCCCTCTGAGAGCAGCTCCATCGCCCTGGAGAGCAGCTCCATCCCTCTGAGAGCAGCTCCATCCCTCCAAGGAGCAGCTCCATCCCTCTGAGAGCAGCTCCATCCCTCTTGGAGAGCAGCTCCACCCCCTTGGAGAGCAGCTCCATCCCTCCAAGGAGCACCTCCATCCCTCCAAGGAGCAGCTCCATCCCTCTGAGAGCAGCTCCATCCCTCCAAGGAGCAGCTCCATCCCTCTGAGAGCAGCTCCATCCCTCCAAGGAGCAGCTCCATGCCCTGGAGAGCAGCTCCATCCCTCTTGGAGAGCAGCTCCACCCCCTTGGAGAGCAGCTCCATCCCTCCAAGGAGCACCTCCATCCCTCCAAGGAGCAGCTCCATCCCTCTGAGAGCAGCTCCATCCCTCCAAGGAGCAGCTCCATCCCTCTGAGAGCAGCTCCATCCCTCCAAGGAGCAGCTCCATCCCTCTGAGAGCAGCTCCATCCCTCCAAGGAGCAGCTCCATCCCTCTGAGAGCAGCTCCATCCCTCCAAGGAGCAGCTCCATGCCCTGGAGAGCAGCTCCATCCCTCTTGGAGAGCAGCTCCATCCCTCTGAGAGCAGCTCCATCCCTCCAAGGAGCAGCTCCATCCCTCTGAGAGCAGCTCCATCTCTCCAAGGAGCAGCTCCATCCCTCTGAGAGCACCTCCATTCCTCCAAGGAGCAGCTCCATCCCTCTGAGAGCAGCTCCATCCCTCTGAGAGCACCTCCATTCCTCCAAGGAGCAGCTCCATCCCTCTGAGAGCAGCTTGAAGGTGAGCACCCATGAGGTGCTGCTGGCTGGTGGTTTTCTGATCATGTCATTTTTCCCCCCAGACTTTATAAGTTACTAAAATGAAAAAAAATATTATTGCTGTTATTTAAAATTTTTATTTCAGGGACATATCACGTGTGGGGTGACATTTCTGGCTCAGACCAGGAGGAATGCAAAGCCCTGGTCCCCAGCACGGGCAGTGAATCCAGAATCCCAGCACCCAGCATGGAAAGCTGGCTGTAACTGCCTGCCCACCCTCGCTCACAGCCCAGATCTGACCCCCTGCCTTCTGTTGTGTGAAAACCCGGCTGAAGAGCTGCTCCTGATGCAGGCAGAGCCCTTCAGTTCCTCCTGGTGAAGATGTTCCATCTGCTGTTAATAATTCACCTTGAAGTGAGGCTGTCTCCAAGCCTGCAGCTCTCTTTCATCACTGAGATCTGCTCGTTCCTTCTTTCCCTCTCTCCCCATGACTCTCATCTCCTCCTGCATCCACCAGGCTGTCCAGGGATGAAGGACCTCTCTCCCGAGTGCACAAAATCCTTGAAGTTCTGAAAACAGAAGGCGAAAATGGCCGAGACCTCCAAAACAATGCTGGTCCCTGCTCCTGGCCAAGTTCCTGGGTGCAGTCTGTGGGGTCTCCTGCCGCCTCTGCTCGTGGATGGTGGGATTTCCCCCAGAGCATTCCCTCCCTGGGATGCATTTCCTGGACAGGCTGTAACTCACCCAAAGTCAGGAGGGGAAGTGGAGTTTAAACCCACGAGGAACCCCCATCTCCTGCTCCTGTCAGCAGGTCCCTGCTGTCCCCGCAGCTCCTGGGGATGGAAGTGCCCATTCCTGCAGGCCAGTAATTGCTGCGAAATGCACTTTGCAGGCCCATTATCCCTTGGCTGCCAGGCACTCGGCTCGGGGAGTTAATGGTGTAATGGGAGCTGTGCTGGGAGGGGGACAAGCCCCGGGCAATCCTTTCCTACACGAGGCCTTGGTTAAAGGCTGTGCGGTTGACTCTGGGGCGAGGCGAAGGGAAGGGAAGGGCTAAGAGCCCTGTTTGGAGCTGGTGGCACTGAGGTGCAGCCAAATCCTCCCCGCCAACCCAGGGCTGTTTGTGCCTCTCCATGCTGAGAGGAGAAGGGCTCGGTGAGAAACTGGGATGGCAGAGGAGGAAGACTCTGACAGGTGCTCCTCCTCCTCTGCAGCAGGGCAGAGCTGCGACCCCTCAGCCACGGTGGATTCACCATGTCCCACTCACCCCTGAGTGCCCTGGGTGGGACGCAGGCAAAGCAGAAATGTCCATTTTGTGAGGGGACACTGCTGATGTCACCCTGCGCGGGCAGGCAGAGGGTGGCACCGAGCCCTGGGCACACCCCCGGGTGACAAATACCTGCTTTATTCTCTAGCTCTGCCCAGTCTCTGTTTCAGATCAGCATTCCAAGCTCCAGCCCCATCCCTGCCCTCCCTCCCTTTGCTGGGGGCAGCAACAAAGCCTGGCCTGGTGGATCTGTGCCCTGCCCAGGCCAGGCTCAGCTGGGGCAGTCCAAACCCTCAGTGCCCTGCCGGGCTCCAGCAATCCCGGACCTTGTCCAACATCAGGCACCACACGAGGCTTTCCCTGCCCTCATGAGCAGTGATGTATCTCCACTCAGGCTCCATTGATGCCTGCCTGGTGCCGTTCTCAGCCAGGAGAGCTGCCATCCCACCTGAGGGCCGTGGCTTTGGCAGCTGCAGGGTCGGATTTGGGATGGACACGGCTGAGCTGCACCTCGAGGTGCTGGAGGCTGCGGGGTCAGCAGCTCCCAGCCTGGGGCTGACTCCCACAGGTGGTTTCACCCCTTCCTGCCCCTGTTGTGCCTCATCTGGCCATCAGCAGGGCGTGTTCCTGGTGCTCTTTCTCCAGGAGAAGCTGGGATTGCTTGGAGCCTGGCAAATGCAATGCTCTGGCCTGCTGGGAGCTCGCATCCCTGTGTGTCCCTGCCTGCCAGGGCAGTGGGGAGGAAGAAAGAGGAAGAGGAAAAACCAGCACAGTGGTGTAGGACAGAGAAAACCCTTTTGCTCTTTCTCTTCAGAGGCTTCCTCCTTCCCCAGGGTGACAGAACTCCACAGAAGTGTTTCCAAATTCGGGTTTATTTCTCAGCCGCAGAGTGGTTTTAAGTTTAGATAGGGCTGAAACACTCCCCAGGTCGGGCCAAGGGCTCGTGGATCTGTGGCCTGGAGGCAGTGTGCTGGGTATCAGTTCATGTGCTGAACTTGGACACTATTGTCCAGAGATGCAGAGCTGTGGTTTGATGCCCCCCATCCCACTCCAGCCTGGTGGAGAACAGCAAGGGGACAAACTGCTGCTGGGAGAAGAGCTCCCTGCATCCCTCAGCTCCTTATTTCTGGCCTTTGTACTTCCCTTTTCGCTTTGCTTCACTTAAGCAGCTTCAACAACCAGAACTGTAAACTCTTGGTGGGCTTCTTTTTTTCCTCCATGCCCAGAATTTCATTGTTTTTTTCTGGAAATAGCTATTTGTTTTCCTCTGCTGTTGCTTTCTGCTTTCATCTCTTTCCTGCTCAAGTCAGCAGTCCTCCTTCTTGTGAATCTGCTCTCCCCTGAGACATCCTTGATTTTTGATCCCTTTTCCACACTCCTGGCAGCTCAATAGCTTTTCAGCCTTTCTTTCCTCATTCCCAGCCCTTTACATTTCTTTTCAGTGGGACTTTTCTGCCTCCCTTTACCCCACCCTTACCTTGGCACGGAGATTGGGAACAAGGGAAGTTTCCTCTGGGATGGAAGGATGGAGTCCCAGGCTCTCAAGGAGGATGTGCCCTCCTGGAATTAGATCCCCGGGTGGTGGAGCTGCCCCCTTGAGCCCTTTTAAGTGTTTGCTTTCCCTTTTTTCTTGTCCCTCCCCTGATTTTTATTTGTGGACCTCGTTTCTCCGATTAACCCCGGGGCCCGCACGGCTCCTTGAGAAAGATGCTCTCACTTCATTAAGAGATAATGGAAGCTGTCAGAGGTTTGAAGGATTGCACTCGTGATGGGAGCAGGAGGGGGAAGAAATATATTCACAGCAAAGTTACATTTTCATGTAAATTGTTTAAAGATTTAAATGGTTTCTATTAGGAAGGGTCACTGGGGCTGTGCAGAGGCCTAAATTAGTCCTTCTGTGCAGAACTATAACATTGTCTATAAATGAAAACGAATAAAAAAAGCTGTTAAATTTTTTTTTCTTTCTCCCACTCTCTCATTTCAGCCCACATTTTTTTTTTTCTCCCTCTGCCTTTCCAGAAGCCTTCCCCTGATTTTCTTTCTTTCTTGGGTCTTCCTGCTCTCATCCTCAGACCGGACTTGGCGATTTTGCCGTGACTTGGTCGTGCCTAAGCTGAGCTCAGCCCAGGCAGTCCCCAAACACCTCCTGCCAAAATGCGAACGCTCTGCTTTGGGTTTCCAGGCACACAGAATGCCCCACGGGGAGCGGCAAGCCCGGGTGATCAGTTAATTTGTTAATGACTATCCCACGCGGGTTGTGCTGACATGTTAGGTGGAGTCACTGCTGCAGGCTGCTCGGTAATTCGTCCACAAACACATCCTCACACAAATAATCACAAGGCAGCGATTTGCTCGGGTAACTCACAGCCCAAACGTTGGTTTTTGCACACGCCGGCGCCTGCTGAAATGTGATGGCACCTGTGGGGACGGGCCTCTGCTCCCAGCCTGATCCCAGCCCTGCTCTGGATCCAGCCTCATTCCAAAGGGATGCTGCTGGCTGGGGAAAAGGGGCTTTTAAAAAGGGGCACTCGTGCAATCTCTGCTGGCTTTGCACACGTGTGTGTCAGGAAAATCGACCCACGAGCCCCAGAGGTTTGCGTCCAAAAAGGAGCCAGAGGAGTCCTGTGACTTTATTCGAATAAAGGGAGAGGCCGTGGGGTATTTCCCTTGGGGTCTCTCAAATTTTTGGAGGATGCAGCCTCCTTTTTATCCTCATTTCCTGACTGCATGTCCCTCTTTCTTTCCCCATTGCCTGAGGTACTTGAGAGGTGCAGACTTCCCAAAACACCGAATACCTAACACCCCCTTTCTAATGTGTACCCCTCCACCCCCCTTTTTCTTTTCCTTGCATCAAATCAGTGGAATTCCTATGGAATTTATGGCTCTTCCCATTGTTTCTTTCATCTCTCAGTATCCAACTTTATTTACTAGCAGCCCCACAGTTTGTAGAGACAAATCTCTCTCATCCCTTTCATGTGGGACTGTGGTTTGGCCTCTAAATGCTCACTGAGAGGTGGTTTCACCTGCAAACCCGTGAGGCAGAAATCTGAAGGTGCCTTCCCTCCCCAGTGCCCCCTTGGTCTGTTCATTCCCAAAATTTGGTGGCTCCTGGCTCACTGTGTGCGCCCTGGAGCAGCCACGGAAGGGTTAAAACACCTGCACCCCCCTGCATTCCCACCGGGGCCACAGGCCAGAGGAATAAAAGAGCTTTTGGGCAACCAGTGATTTAATTGACAAGGAGCTGGACGGACTTTTCCCCTGGGAGGGCAGGGGCAGAGCAGGAGGCAGGGAGAGGTGTGCGCCGTGTCCTACAGCTCTCCCTGGGAGGCTGCCTCGATCTCCGGGCTGTAAAAACCTCCTAAAAACTCCCCAGCAGGCAGAGTTCAGCTCCCCCCGGCTCATCCCTCCCATGCAGGGGAGCAGAGATCAAATTCATCTGGCGGCTCCGGAGGCTCAGCTCCAATTACGGGAGGTGAGGCGCTGATTGCTCTTCACACACAGAGGCAGGAGCACCGCGGAGACCTCGCAGGGGTGGGAGGTCTACGGGGAATAGCAGGAGGGAGAGGGGTTTGCATGCAGATCACCGGGAAGGCAGCAGAAGCAGAGGCTAAAAGGCTGTGGCTGAGAGGAGGAAATCTCTCTGTGCTGGGTTCTGAAGGGTTTTGGCAGAGGCAAAGCTGGGCCAGCCTGCTGGTGGAGTGACAGGCCTCCAGTTTTGATCTTGGGAAAGGAAGGAAAGACGCCTTTTGCAGATTGCAAGAGCTCAGCAGCAGGCCTGCCTTTCAGGAGGAGCAAATCCAGAATCCTGAGCACATTTCCAGGATTCTGGATTTCCAGGGTTCTGGCTTTCCAGGATTCTGGATTTCCAGGGTTCTGGATTTCCAGAAGCCAGTCATGGAGCACAGAGGGAGGCACACCCCAAATATCCACCCCAACTGACAGCAGTGCCGTAAAAAAGGCATCTTGCAGCTGGCGGTTTGTGGGGTAGAGAGATCGCTCAGGATCTCCTGCTCATCAACCTGAAATTGCCCTCAGTGAGACAGAACATCCTCCCCTTCCTGAACAGATCTGGCTTCTAACTCGGCTCCTCATCCCCTGTTCCTTGGAACTGCAGTGTGTCCCACAGATTTGCTCTTTTCATGCTGAAGGATCCTCTAATTCCAGCTGAAGGATGTCCTTGGGCTTTTAATCTCCATCTCTTCAACTGCCAGCCTCAAATAACTCTTTTCCCTGTTTCCCCAAGCGTTCCTCTCTCAGCTCTCTGTTCAGGCAGCAGCTGCATCCCTTCCCTTTGCTCTCCACCTTTTGCCAAACCCTTGCAGGTCCTCGAGGAAGGATCTTCATCCCACCAGTGCTGGTTTCAGTCAATCTCTGTTGAGTGTGGCTGGTTCAGGACTCCAAACACAGCTTTTCTCTAAAGGGAACATTTCCCCTGACACCTTCTGCTCTGGATTTTGCCTTTTCCAGGGCCACATTACATCAGAGATTTACGAGGGGCGGGCTCATCCCTGCCTTTCCCTTCCTTGTTTCCAGCGTCTGAGCTCCCAGCGCCTTTCACAGGAGATTCTCTGCAACTGCTGTTCCTCAAGGTCGCACAATTTCTCCAATTTCCCTTCAGCTCCGGGGGAATCAGCAATCTTCCTGAAGCCAATCTGTCTCTCCGTGCCAAATCCATCAACGGAGATGCCAAAGAGAGTCCCTGGGTCGCTGTTTGAGGAACTCCACTTGTACTGGTGGGATCCATCTTCTGCACTGCAGGGCCTGCATGGATTAGCTGTCCCAGGTTTCCATGCCTGAAAGACCTGGTCCCCTTCTCCAAGCAGGGTGCCAGTCAGTGTCACCAGGTGTGCACTGATGAGTTCAAGGTCTACCAGAGAAATCTCATTTCCAAGTCAGAAACAGCAGCCCTGAGTTCCTGTCACCAGCTCTCCCACGGTGGTTTTGCTCCTGGGCTTCTCAGGGCAGGAAATTTTGGCAGTTCCTTCTCATTTTTGGCTTCTTACTGCGGAGTGTGGCCTTGTGGCTATTGAGGGATGTGTTTGTACAGCACACGACCCATCCTTTATAAAAGCTGATTATTTTCGGCTCTGTTCTGTGCTCTCCTCCAAAAGTGGCTGGAAATGGAGGCGAGCTCCTGAGGTCAGAAGAAAGGCTCTTTAGCTGTCACGATTGCTCTGCCCCATTTCCCTGAGCGTGGGAGCTGTGTTTGGTAAACTCCAGGCATATGGTCCCACTCCCAGTTTGTTGGATGCAGGAAAAGTCCTCGTTGGCACCTCGGTAATTTCATGTGCTAATTCATCCCAAACAGCCCCAGCTACTGACCTGCTTTAATACCTCCTTCCATTTCATTGAAATGGCATCAACTTCTGATGGCTGGCCCCATGCTTATTTTCTAGGTCAACCTCTTCTGTAATGTCTTCACTTTCCCTGAAATCCTACTAAAATAGCCTCGTGTCGTCCTGGATCAGTAACCATTTGGAGACAAAGTCTGTTTATTATCGTGCTCAGGAATAAGTGGTGCCTGCAATAAGCAACATTTGCTCTGCAATCTGTGCCTCAAAAATTAAAGCCTCCATGATGACTCAGTCCCAGTCTGACTGGGGGGATCTAAGCCCAGGCTCCAGCACGACCTACAAACTCCTCGCAGAGTTCTTTTCCCCAAACAACTTTTATTTTCACCAGCCGAGGCCATCCTTTTCCTCTGGTCTATCCTTGCCAGAGTCTGATTCCGATAATCAGATTCCAATCCCCGTGTGTGGAGGCAGGAATGATGATTATGTGATATCTCCAGGTCCCTCTGTTTCTCCCAGAGCTCTCCTGAGATTTGTCAGCCTTAATGTCAGCACTCAACACCCAAACCTAACCAGGGGGGAATTTGCTCTCTGGAAATAGCTCAGCATCCTCAAACCTTTCCCATGGCATCGGGTCTTGACGAGCCTGTTGGATTGCAGGAGCAGCCTCTGACAATCACTCAGACCTCCCTCAGAACTCTCTCCAGCCCGGGGCTGGTACCTGCAATCAATTCCTGTGGGATTCTGCTGCTGTTACTGTCCCAAGGTGAAGAACAATCAACAGCTTTTACTTTAAATTCTTCTTTTTTCTTCTGTTTTTCCTTGCAGACCCCACAGCCTTCTGCTCTTTGGACCCAAACATGCAGCAGGCTCAGCATTTCTTCCCTCACTGATAGCTGCCTGTTCCCAAGGTTCTGCAGGACTGGTTTTCCCCCCGGTCTGGTTTTCCACTTGCTTTCTGGTCATCCCATTTTCCTTGAGCAGCATCCTATCCCTCTCTGGCTTCAAACCATTGCACTCTCCGCTGTGTCTCCCTCTTTTCTGCTGAGCTGGTTTCACACTCCCATTCCGAAGATCCTGCCAGCCTGGGCTGGGATCTTTGGATGTAAACACTTCCTTTCAGGAACACCTCTAAGAACAACATAGATGCCAAGCCCCCGGAATCCTGTTTATTACTAATTGATCTGTGGGGCATTTATTCTCATTGTCACTATTTTTTCAGTGGAAAAATCTAAATTCCTTCCCTGGCACTCTCACGTGAGATCTCCTGTGTGCTTTCTCGTCCCTTTCACTTTTTTTTTATTTCCCCACTTGCACTCCACCCTTTCTCCAACACATTTTCCTCCAGCTCAGCAGCTGGAGAGGACGCTCGGGGAAGGGGCTGTGGGTGGCAGCCCAGGATGTGGAGGAGGAAGTTTTCCTTTACTCCTGGAGTGCTGAGGAGGGGGTTGAGAGAGAAGGATGGAACTGGATGTGGAAGCTTATTTGGCTGGCAGTGTGCACCAGAGTGGAGGGGACACCCCAGGCAGCTGACACCACCTGTAGCCCTGGTTTTGTGCCTGAGATGTTTTGGTTTCCTAAAATTCTTTTCCCAGGGAATTTTCTGTAAACAAGGGACATGTTTTTGTAGCTGTAACTTTGTTTTCATTCTTTTCCCTAGGAGGGACTTCTTCTTGATGTCCCTCCGGTCTGACCAGTGTGACCAAAGAGGCTTGTCTTTGTTTCACCAATCCAATTGGTCTGTGTAGAATAGTACAAAAGGGAGACACATCCCAAAAACAGGGGAGTCATTTTCAGCCTTCTCAAGTCGGAGTCTGTGTCGTTGTGGTGTAAAACAGCGTCAACCACCCCATCCCCTCCTCCCACTGCCCCATCCCTCTGAGCCCACACCACGTCTCCACTGGACCGCCGTGTCACGGAAGGACACCATCAATATTATATTTTTTCGCAGACATTATCTCAAGAGTCAGTTCATGCCGTGTTGCTGGTCGGGCAGGCGGCAGCCTGCGCGATCCTCCGGGCTTTGGCATTGCCCGGTGCCGCTTGGGCGCCGCAAAACTCCTTCAGCTCCTCCACGGCCTCTCCGCAGAGCTGGCGGAACACCGGCAGCCTCTTCTTGGCCTTGGGAGAGCCTCTCACACCCACGGCTTCCCTGGAGAGTGCGGGGAAGACGGGGAGGTGCTGAGGAAGAGAGAAACTGCAGTCTTCATCTGTGCTGAGGTAGTGCTGGGCTGTAGGGTGGCAGGGCGCGGGGCCAGGGGGGACGTTGCTGCCTCCTGCCCCATTCAGGGGGTGGTGGGACACAGGGATGTTCCTGCAGTTCTCCAGGAAGATGTAGCGGATGTCCCTGGAGGTGCGGTAGGGTGTGCATTCCGGCAAGGGCAGGCTGCGGGCTTGGCACTGGAAAGCTGGTGCCGACATCGGTGCTGCTCTTGCCTGGGGAGAAATCACAGAGTTAGCGGGGTGGGAGGTGGAGGAAGCCAGGCAGGAATTCTCAACAGACCTTCATGTCTTCCCCCCCCACCAGGAAAAATGCCAGATTCCCAAAACCCTCTCTCCCCCTCCACTGACAGCCCAGTCAAAGAGGAATTTTTAGGCATCAGGCAGCAGCAGAGCCTGTGGGAAAACAAGTCAGGTAGACTTTCCAGGCATTGCTCTGGAGGAGCTGGAAGAAGACGTTCCAAATGACTCCTAATCTTTGCACCTGCTGCCTCTCCAGCTTGTTTACTTGCAAAGATGTTTACGAAGAGGTGTTGGCTTGAATGACCAATCATACCCAATCGCATGGGAACAGTGTATAAAAAAGGTTTGCTTTCTAATAAACGTTGCTGTATGCCCTCCAAGAAGATTTGGAGTCTCATATCATCGTTATTCACCGTCCCTAATACATAACAATACCCTCCCTTCCCTGAACTGACCAAGTTGCCTCCAGAACAGCAACAAACACAGCTCTACCATAAAGTTTCACAGCAAAATCGGGAGATACCTGTCACTGAGATGGTCACAGAATGACACAGTATCAAGTTTTCAGAAGGCTCCTTATTATAACCCCATGCTGTCTTTTATGCGGTTTTTACACACCTTGAGGGCAACTTCTAATTGGTCAACAGCTTTCTTGTTAATTGTTCTGTTGGTTAGTAAAAGGTATTTTACTTGTCCATCAAATCGATCTATTCTCGGATTGTTTACCTGTTTTCTTGGCTGGTTCTCATGGGACAAATCCCTTGTTATTACAGGTGCACTTATTTTTCACCCTCAGAATAGATTGTTCTGTTAAAGGAACTTCTCATTCTCAAAATAGCTTCATATGTGAACTTACAAATCGTTTGTTAGCTGCACTTAGAGGAAATGACAGGCCAGCTTTTTACCCTGTTCCTACAGATACCCGCCAAAGTTAAGGCTTTGCTGTGTCTGTATCCCAAGCTCCAGTTCACAGCTGAGTACAGCCACCACCAGCCTGGGTGTGGGAGGGTGCTGTCAGAGACAGACAGGTTGTCTCCATCCCTCCTGGAGCTCCCAAGGGGAATGAGTGGAACCGAAGGGATTTGGGATCTGACACTGCCTCTTTGGAGAAAGGCTGGCCCCGTGCACCCCCTTCTGTGTTCTTCCATCACCACTCGCTGAATATTTCAGCTCTTTCCCAGGTTTTGTACACTTGTAAAAACGCAGATTCTTGGGAGGGGGGGGAATATCCCGACCTACTCAGTGCTTTGATACCTGGCTGGAACTTCCAGAGTTGACAAAGAGACAAGGCGACCAACCAGGTTCATGGATAATTCATCTCATGCATAACTCATGCCCACACATTTCATGGATAATTTAGGATAAGGGCTTGCAAGATCAGGATCTCACATGGAAGTGAAGGGTCTCTCCTGAACAAAGCTGATGGCAAACTCAAGCTGTGGGACACCGAGTTTCTACCTGTGGCAACGTGCCAGTGGCTGGGAGAGCAGGAATGGTGCTGTTCCTTGGATGTCAGCATCTCCCAACCTCACCAGACTCAAAATGCCTTTGGCACCGTGTCCTGTCCCTGAGAGTGGCCAAAATCTGATCAGTCAGAGGAGGTGCAAGCATCCCAACTCCACCAGGAGGTCTTAAAATCCTGGGGCTTGTCTGGAAATCCACAAAAATCCCTGTCCCCTGCAGCCGTGGCAGACAGAGGGATGGTGCTGCCATGGGCTGGACTTCTCCCAGCGGGCTGAGGCAGCAGCTGGGATGTTCCCTCAGATGGGTTCAGGACCATTTAGTGGCCACTGAGGGGCTGGGGGACAGCGGTGCCTCGTGCCACCCCAGAGCTCTGGGGCAGGGCAGTGGCCTCAGCTCCACTGCTGGAAACCCACCCGAGCCACCCTTGCTGTGCTCACGTTGGTGCCTGGCTCCATCCATTTCCCTACAGCTTTGGTCGGTGTCTCTAAGAGGAGCGGGATGTAATTAAGCATTTTTTTATCCTCATTCATTACTGCTGCTCTTTTCCCCTCTCCCAAGCACAGCCCAGAACGGGAGGGTCGATGCTTTCTGGTGGGAGAACAGCAGAGTTTCACACGGTGAAGGAAGAAATTTGTGCTCTTAGGCTTGGCCACACCACGGGAAGTTGTTTAAACCACCAGCAGGCACCCAACCAAGAGCCCAAACCCTGAGATTCACGGGAGGTCGGATCCTAAAGCTCAACTCCCAGGCATCAAACATTTAAAGAGACCAGTGGAAAGGCTGAATTATTCAAATCGCCCGACGTGAAACGTTTCCCTGCGAGGAGAGGAGCACTCTCCTTCCCCGGCTCATTGTCTCTGCGGGGTGTCAGAAATGCTAAGGCTCATCCTTGCCTTCCCCATCCCCCCTGAGATACTTGGAACAAGTGAAGCACTCCCAGCTGCCAAGAAACATTGAATATTTATGAATTCCCTTAATCACAGAGGCAGGGACCATTCCAACCAGCCTAGTTTGGTGATGTTTCTGGCCTTGTCTCCTGGAGAGGAGCAGGACTTGCTCCCACAGGTCTTTGTCAGCACCCTGGAGCTGCTCAACAGTGGCCAGGGCAGGTGGCAAAGCCCAGCAGGAGCTCCAGAGGTGGAGATATTTTATTCCTGCTCCCGCACTGCCTTCTGGGAGAAGGAATACAAATTAATTTGCCTTGGGAGCAGAGAAGCAGCAAGTCCTGGGGAAAGTGTCCTGACTTCCCCACTGTTTTCTCACCGTCGTTATCCCATTGTTCTCCCGCACGTGGTGTTTGCCTCGACCTCCAAAAGAGGAGCAAGCCCAATACAGACACCAAAGCAGTGATTTTCCCCTCTGTTTCTTCCTTTTTACCCTGTTTCTTCTTTTCCATTTCCCCAGATTACAGTAACAGAGGGAACTGGGGGAATTAATCATGAGGAAAGAATTTTTTCTTTGGTCAAAATGAAGTCCAAGTGGGAAGAGCAGAGGGGGTTCTCTTTTATCTTCTTGTATTCCAGCACACACAGAAATACATTTTTTAATTCCTCCTAAGCCTTTGGTATGGAAGGAGAAGTTCTTGGGGTTTTTTTTTTTTTTTTTTGGTTTTATGCGTTTTTCAGTTGGGTTTTTCAGGGTTTTCAGTTGCATTTGTTTTTTGGTTTTTCAGTTGGGTTTTTGGGGAGATTGTATTATTTTGTTGTTAAAGATACTTGTTACCTTCTTTTAACTGTCTCTATCACGGAATGTTCAGAGACTCTGGCTGAGAAAGCTTCTGAAACTGGGTGTTTTTGAGGCAGAAAGACTTGCAAAAACCATTTGTGGGTGCTCACAGCCTTCCCGGGCAAGAGATTCGTCAAAGGCAAGTTACTTCCAGTTGAGCTCACTGAGCAAACATCTGGCTTTTAAACGAATTCCCAGGGAGCAAGCAGGGTGAGAGGCTGCTGCTGTGGTTGAAAGCTGTGGCTGGGAATAAACCCAAGGTCTTCAAAATCCCAATTTTTTTTAAAAGAAAAGCCACAGTTTTCCAGCCTGGAGAGCTCTCCGCAAGGAATGTGTGCGCAGGGAAGGCAGGAGGGGTTGATGACTGGCATGAGTCAGCTCTCTCCCTGCTCCCACTCCCGAGGCCACCTGGTTTGATGGAGACTCCTCTGCCCTCAGCTCTGCCCTCCCTGGAGCCAGCAGGAGCAGGGATGCCGCTCAAATATTTATTAAAAAACACGGATGTTCTTACAAGACTCACCGAAATCCCGGATACTTCTGTGCTTGGTCCTGACAGGAGATTAATGTCTTGAGAAGACTTCCACGAGGAGCTGGATGATATCCACCCGGGCTTTGGGGATTCTGGCAGGGGTTGTGCACAGTGCTGCTGTTGGAACATTCCGTTGTCGCGCGGAGTTCTGGGCTCATGTCACAAAGGGGCAAGGCCTGACCTCGTGTGGCGCCAGCGTGGGGCTTTGTCTCAGCTGAGGTGTTGGGCATGGCCAGGATGGGGAGGGATCTGAGGAGCAGAGAGGTCCCAGGATTTCCCAGCAGCTGGTTGGAGGTGTCACTGTCCCTAGTGAAGGAGTGCCAGGTCCCCTGGGGAGCGGTTGTCCCGCTGGATGTTGCGTTGTGGTCTGGTCACGCCAAGGTGGTCACAGCTGCTGCCCACACGTGTCACAGTCCCCTCTGTCCCACGGCCAGACAAGCAGCCACCCCCCAAAGGGACACCCGAGCACCGGTGACACCATAAATGTGCCCACACACCGCTGCGGGATCCCTGAAAATGTGGGATTTGGGGACATTTTGGCCACTCCCTTCATTCCAAAGTTCCCCTGAGCAGAGGCTGCTCGTCCTGGGATAACTCCTGAGCCAGAAAAGATCCTTTCACACCCTGTGCTATCGGCTGAGTGACAAAACTCTGGTCCCTCCTGTCAGCACAGAGCTGCAGAACTCTCCTGGCTGGTGAAGGTACAGCAGAGCCTGGTGTGCTTCCGAAGGGCTTCCTGTCCTAAAACATTCCCTGCAGCTGTTAAACATCTTGCTGCATTAAAAGCCACGAACGAAGCAGTCTCATCCTTGTAAAGAAATAGGTTGCAGGACTTTTAGCGCTCTGGGAATTGGGAGCAACAGTGCTTTGTAAATTAGATCTATTAAGTACTTAGTGATATCAAAATTTCATGCAGTGCTTTTCTTCAGAGAAATCCGACGTGGCTCTGCTCACCAAGCCCTTGTCCCTCAGACTGACCTGGCCTTCCAGAATCACTTGAGAGATCCTATTTGATCCCAAGTTAATGCCTAATGAGATTTCCCACTTCCTCAAGGCCCGACCAGAGCCTTTTATGCAGACGTTTCTCAGCTTTGAAGAGGTTTTTTCCAATACCAAGCCTGGAGAGAATAGTCCTGGTCCTTGGGAACCACCAGTCTGGATGTGAGGGAGGCGGTTCCTCCCTGCAGTGGGTGATTCCTGCTGGGATTTTATTAATCATGGATTTTATTGAGGAGGAGGCTGAGTTTTAGCTTTGTGAAGGTGGTGTTTGCAGACCCCCAGGCACCGGATTCCCCAAATAACAGCAGGAAATGGGAACCGTGCAATCAGCATGCCCTTTGTGAATGAGCCAACAATCCAGGAGATGGGAGTGCTTCTGGTGATGCCAGTGGTGTTTGCTGGGATCATCATCTCACCCCAGGGCTGCCTGGAGCTGCAGAGCTCCTGCGGTGCAGCACGGATCACCCCAGCCCTGGAAAACTCGGCTGCTGTGGGATGGAGCCTTGGGAAGCGCACAGAATGCACTTTTCAGCAGATTTCTGAAAAGCCAGCCAACATTCTGGACAGGAGACTCAGTTTCAGCGTCTCTCCAAACTGGAAATAGGTGAGTGGAGAGAGAGAGTCCCTCCCAGCTGGAGCTTCCCACCCTCCAGAGCTGGCAAACAGAGCCAGGTCCCTCAGGGAGGTTCTGGGATCCCCCTTGTTTATCCCTCTTGTTTATCCCCGCCCTGTGTTGGTACAACAGGTCAGGCCCTGGGAAGAGGCTGCCAGAGATAATGCACACCCTGTCACAGTAACAAGATCATCAGGAGGAAAACTGGGGAGATAATAAACCGGCAGGAAGGCTGAAGAGTGAGAAACAAAAGAGGAACAGAGAAGAAGTGACAATGTAATCTTTGTTTAATGCTCCTCTGAGTCACCATTAGTTATTTAAGATATTCATCTGCCAGCTCCCAGCCCCGTCAAATTAAGAGATCCAACGGGCGCTGGGGTTTGTTTGGTTTATTTTTCATTGCCAAACAAGTTGCTGCGTCCCAAAGGGAGAGGGATTTTCCATGAATGATGGATGCACGGTGGTGCAGCTCGCTGGGAAAGCCAGGAGGAGGCAGTGCCACGTGGGAGCACTCGGGATTGCTCCTGGGCCTGAATATTTCCCTGGTGGTGGATCCACAAGGACAGGAAGGACAAAGGACAACATCAGGGATGAGGAGAGCGGTTCCCACAGCTGGAATCCAGGTGCTGCACGGACACCTGGCAGCACCCTGGGAATCCCTTTGGGAAGAGGTTGCCAGGTGGGGGGAAACAGCTGAGATGCGCTGAGGAGAGCGAGTGTGGGTCCACTTTGGGGTAACCAGGGGAGGTGGCGCTGTGGGAACTGAGGGGGTGACAAGATGTTGTCGCAGAGAGCACCAAACCCGACCCCAACCCCTCACACACCTGGGCCAGGTGACACCTCTGAGCCACCTCGCTTCTCCTGCACTCCCAGAGACAGATCTCTGAGCCAGGTGGAGACCCCCAGGAGCCAGGTGGGCAGGACCACGTGCGCGTGTTTGGAGAGGCCTCTCCCCTCTGCCTTTTGCTCCTGCCTGTGAACCCGGGATCCAGGAGAGCAGCAAGAACATGAATTTAACATAGGGGCTCAAAATAGCCCAGACGGTGTTTGTTTCCCTCGGGGCTTTGCAGGGAGAGAGGAAGGACCTGACAGGGAGAGGTGGTGAAGAGGGAGGGAAGAAAGGAGTCACGACTGCCCAGCTTCCCTTGGCTGGTGTCTGTGGCAGAGGAGGGGGCAAAAAAAAGGTGACAGGAGGTTCAGAGAGCCCTGGCTGGGTGAGTCTTCCCCTTGCACTTGGAGCAGCATTTCCCCCCCGGGGACAACCTGAGGTCTGCAAACCGCCCAGGCGTGGGATTAAATAAATTAATGAGCTGAGGAAAGTGGATGGGAACACTCATCTGGCTGGTTTAAAAAAGCCCCAACCCAGGAGCAGTGAGGATTTATGGCAGGGGTCAAAGGCTCCCAGCCCTTTCTGGATCCAGGCTGAAAGCTCCATGGGGTCCCTGGCTCCCGAGCACATCCATTGCCAGTGTGAAGGAGCAGGACAATAATTACCCCAGCCAAATAATTAGCAGCACAGCAGCCAGGAGGGCTGCACGGACAGAGAGCGTTAAAATGTTAAACAGCAGCTTTAGCGTTGTCAGGGGTGGTTCCTGCAGCAGCCAAAACTGAGCCCGGGAAGATCTGAAGCATCGGGTGGGGGAAGGATCCACATAACCCGGTTGTCAGTGGCTGATTCGGGCCCTGCAGCTCTCCTGCTGGATAATCCGCTGGATGGGACCATTCTTGGCACGTGCCATTCCGTCAGGAGCTTCCCTGCCCTGCTGAAGGAGGCTCAAATCCATCCCTGGCCCCACAGCAGCCCGGGCTGGCACTGAGCTGAACAGTTCTCTTGTGCAGACCCCGAGCTCGAGATGAGCCCCCCGGAAATAACGAAACCTCAGGTGGCACCTCTTTCCTGGCTGGAAAAAGACGTGAGAGCTGAAGAGGGAGAATCTCTGAATCATGCAGGGAGGATTTTAGGGAGGCCAGAACTGACCCCGCTGCCGTCCCCGCGGTGGGCTCGGTGCCAGCAGCCACCCGTGCCCACTTGGCATTAACGGGGTGTTCCTGCTCTCCCCCACGGCCACCGGGCCCCCCCAGCCCACCTGACACACGCTGGCAAACATCTGCCCGGCCCTAATGACTCTGCCCGGCCCTAATGACTCCACGCTGACCTCGGGCTGGAAGGCGCCGAGCCCATCACCAATCTGCCAGCCCAGCTGTCACCCCCGGGCACGGCCAGGCCACCAAAACCTTCCTGCCACCACACCACGGGGCTCCTGCAGCTGCAAACCCCTCCAAGAGGAACCAACATCTCCCTGGGGGGATGTCTTTGGAAAAGGTTTCCGAGACCTCAGCGCTCTGGCTTGGCAGAGCCCCAGCCTTGGAAAGAGCCAAACATAAAAGCTGTGATGTCCCCTACTTTTATTTTATGTGTTTGTTTTATTTGGGGTGTTTATTTTCGAGGAGATTACCAGTAAATTTAATGTCAATACAGTTAATCCCCATATATATTTAGTGAGGGCAATTAGCTGGCGTCTTTCTATTAAATATACACAATAGAGAGGTGGATATACAGTTTATACAGTATAATTAGATATACACACACACATAAATAGATGCATAACTCTGTCTGCAGTGTGTAGGGGCGAGGAAGGACCGGGGTAATGTGCCATGACAATATTTATCTCCCACCATATTTATACCCTGAGAGCTGGAGGAGCACAGAAGGGGCTCCACAGAAACAGCCACGAGCAGGGCGGCTGTGCCAGGGAGATGGGGGCAGTGCCAGGGGGATTTGGGGGCGAAGAAAAGGGGTTTGGGATTTGGGGAGTCAGCAGCAAGGGGAGACTGAGTCATTCAGAGGATCCAGACCAGAGGGAAGCAGCTGCTTATCTGGAGCAAGGGGCACAGGAGGTGGTTTTGGGTGCATTTCCCCACTCTTTTTCCCCCACTGCATTTTGCTGTGGTGGGTAAATTCCCTTTGCCGCGGTGGATAAATTCCTGTTGGATATCCTGCAAATCCTGTGGTGTGAGCAGACACAGAGTGGAGGAACCCTCCTGCCCCTCAGCCTGGTGCCAGAGCATCCCCTGAGGGCAGCACCAGCCCCGTGCAGTGAGCAGGAAAAGCCGGAGCCCTTCAGCACAGCCCAAGTCCGGCCTGGCTGCAGGTGTGGGAGCAGATGTTGGAGGGAAAGGCAATCTCTGAAAAGCAAAAGCTGCCAATCTCCCTTGGCTTTTTCCTCCAATATTCTTTCCTGGGTGAAACCCTGCCTTGCTCCAGCTGGAGTCTCGGTGGTTGGGGAAGGGGTTGGATGATTTTCTCTCCCAGCCTGGCAGCTGCCCTCTCTTTGGAGGGTCCACCAGCCTCTCCAGAGCAGGGAGGCTGAGGGACATTTGGCATTTCATGCAACTGCAGCTCTCAGCTCCTCTGGAAGCACAGGACAGCAGCTGAGGGGGTGGTTGGGTTAGAGGACCAAAGAGAATTTCCTTTATTTCCCACCCCTCCTTGAGAAGTGCCATGAGATGTGGAGTCAGACAGCATTTCTAGACCTCATCCCACCAGGAAGGGAAGGCACTTTGGAGATGGTTTGAGACGGATTTTTAAACCCAGAAAAATGTGACCCCTGTGGAAATTTTCACACCCTTATCCCAGCTTTAGAGTGGGTGCAAGTGTTGGCCCAGCGTGCCTCTCCCCAGAAAACCACCCCTTACCTGGATACAGCCAAGCCTGGCACTCTGCAAGCTTGCAAAAGCCTGCAGGATTTATTAAACATGCAAATTATAGTTTATCACTAGCAGGAATAAAAACTAACACTGTCATTTCCCTTGTTCAGCCTCCCCAGCAGCCATTCCCACTCCTGCTGGAGCTGCTCATGCGTGAGCCTCCAACTCCATCATCCCAACCCCTGGGAGGGCAAAGAGCCTCCCTCTCTCCCTGCCTCCAAAACCTGTGGCCCATCCTCGGGTGGCCCAATTCAGAGTCAGTCCCTTTTCTGCTTTAAAAACAAAGTCAATTTATTCCTTTTTGTCCTCCTTCCACCTGTTCCTTCTTGGCTGCCACCAGCCCGGTTTTCAATCACGCAGAGCTCTCACTGTGGGTTGCACAAGGCAGTGTTAAAATCCTGCCTGCAGCTACTCGTGGTGTGAAGCTGCCTCCAAAAGACTCCCAAAATCCTCAACATCCCTCTTCCCCTCTGAGCTTCTCCAGCACTGTCCCAAATATAAACGAGGGGCTGAATCCTTCTCTCTCCTCAGCTCCATATCCTGCTCCTCCAGGGCAAGGAATGAATCCTCCTCCTGTTCCTCCTCCTCCCTCCCAGTCCTGCTCAGGGAGTTTGATTCCCAATCACCATTTCTGGGTATCGATTCCTGCACTCCTCACTGTGGTGGGAAGTGACCTGGAACCAGAGCACAGTGCTGGGTTCATCAATCTCCTCAATGGGGAAGGGAATAAACGCCGTGAGGGAGAAGAGTTGGATTACCACTCAGTGGGGAGAAGCAGAGCCAGGCAGGGAAGCCCTGGGTTACATCATGGCCAGCCTGGAGGAGCTGCCATTGGATCCCAGGTCAGGACTTGGGAATATCTGTCCTGGACTCCTGTCCCATTGCCAGCTCTTGCCTTAGAAAGGTCTCCTTGCCTTGGAGAAGCCATGAGAGCCCAGCCTGGGTTCGGAAGGGTTGGATAAGAATCTTTGTGACCATTCATGGATCCAAACCACAATAAATCCCTCTTTCAGGCAGATCCCATCCCTGCAGCCCAAACCAGCCCCTCTCGCAGTGCCCTGCCGAGGAAAGCACTGCTTGGCATGCTCAGGAGCAGCCCCGGAGGGATAATTATCATTTTGGCCTCTTTGCTATTGAAATGTTGCCTTCAATTAACTCCCACCCCGGGAGCCAGACCCTTCCTGGGAGCAGCGCTGGGTTTGGATCCTTGGCTAGGATCAGCCAGGAGCGAGCTCCGGGTTTAGTTGCAGCGATCTCCCCCGATTCGAGGTTCAATTGCTGTGAGCAAACTTGTCAATCTCAGGGTGATTAAACGACCCGGCGCCGCCAGAACAAACCCCCAGCTTCCATTAGCAGGCCGGGAGCAGCAGGTTATCTGCAGGTGTGCTCACAGCCCTCGTGGGACCCCTGCGCAAACAGATTTCCAGGGTGCAGGAGGTGGCTGGCAGCGGAGAGTTAAAAATGAGAATTAAACCCACGTCTCCTCAAGGCTAAGACAGGGGCCTTACCCCTAAATAATCACTTTGCTGCTCCTCCGTGACCTCTCTGCGATGCAAAATAGCTTTGCAGTGGAAGGGCTAATTCATTCTTGCAGCTAAAAATGATCATTGCTGCGAGAAAGTGTTCTGGGCGTGAATCCTTTGCGCGGCAAATAGCAGCATTAACAGGTTCATTTTCTCCCAGCAAACGCTATCAAAAGCTCTTTAAGCTGCTTCCAGCACACAGCACAGAGACAGCAGCCTGCAAAAGGGGTGGGCGATGCGATTGCACGGGCAGACCTCCCGCCTCAGCCTGCAAAGGCCGCCCAGCCCCGTGCTGGGAGCATCCGGCCCCAGGGCTGGGACAGTCCCTGTCCCCTCCTGAGGTGGCCCTGTCCTAGGGGTGGCTCCACTTCTGAGCGAGGATTTGGGGAGTTTCTGCTTTTCTGGAGACCAGCAGGCAGCACTGGGGATGGGATGGTTTCCCCTGGACAGGACAGTTCCATGCCCTCCTCCTCTGAGCTGATTTTGGGATTGCTGGCCATCGTGGTTTGCCTGCACTCAGTTGTCACCTTCTGCTTTTTGGTGTGGTTAATTGGCGTGGTTAATTGGCGTGGTCCCAGCTCTAAACCTCCCATCCCACCTCGGTATCTCCAAGCTCTGGATGGAGGCCGGGTGTCAACCTTTATCCCCAGCACTTTTTTCCAGAAAATGAAGGAATAGGTAGTTGAATCCCTGAAATTTTTGGACGGGATCACTGCCAAAAACCGGGATGGGACACACGAGCTGCTGTGTTTATCCAGCTACAGGTGCTGTAACTCAGCTGTGGTTGTGCTGCTCCAGCTCAGGTGGGTTTGGGAACTGTGGGATAGATTCCATTTGGGGCTAATTCCAGCTGTTTTTTAGGCATCTTCCCAGGGGCTCCGTGACTTTTGGGCAATCTTGAGCATTGGAGAGGCACAGAGCAGTTTGGGTTGGAAGGGATCCTTAAAGGTGCCCCAGGCCAGCCCTCCAGCACTGAGCGGGGACATCCTCACCAAGACCAGCTTGCTAGAGCCCCATCCAACGTGGCCTCGAATATTTTCAGGGATGGAGCATCCACCTCCTCTCTGGACAATGAAAAAAAAAAAAAATCCTTTTCTTAGATCTAATCTCAATTTTCCCCGTTTAATTTAAAGCCATTCCCCCTTGCGATGGTATATTCCATTACAGGACGGAATTTGGGGTTTGAGGCGTGGAGAGGGGGGCTGGCAGCAGGAGAGGGGACAGGGCTGAGCGTTGCTGTGGCTTCCCAGAGCCCAGGGACGAGCTGGAAGCAGCAGGCGGCTCTGAGCAAACGCTCCCCGAGGGTCGGCGGCGCTGCTCCCTTGGCGGGGAAGCCCACACGCCTTCCCCATGACAACCTGTTACACGCTCCAAAGGAAAACAATGTTGCTCTTTTTTTTTTTTCCTTCTTATTTTTTTTTCCCATTAGTTCCTGAGTTGCCTCTTGGCGTTCAGCAGAGCTGCTGCTTCGGCCTCCTCGAATCCCAGTCGAGGCGTTTGGGCTGGTGGGGGTTTGTGTTGACCCCGCCAGCAGATCCTGGGGGAGAGCTCGGCTCCTGGGTTTTCTGGGCATTGCCGGGCAGGAGCAGAAATGGGGAGAATGGGAAAGCTGGGCTCAGATCAATCTCTTGCTGCAGTTTCATACCACAGCGACGCAACTGTCAGGAAAATCGACCCACGAGCCCCAGAGTTTGGTGCCCAAAAAGGAGCCAGAGGAGTCCTGTGACTTTATCCAAATAAAGGGAGAGGCCGTGGGGTATTTCCCCTGGGGTCTCTCAGATTTTTGGAGGACGCAGCCTCCTTTTTATCTTCATTTCCCAGCCACATTTCCTCTCTCTTTCCCCACTGGCTGAGGTACTTGAGAGGTACAGACTTCCCAAAACCCCAAATACCCCCTTTCTAATATATACCCCCCCTTTCTCATTTCCTTCTGTCAACCAGTGGAATTCCTATGGAATTTATGGCTCTTCCCACTGTTTCTTTCATCTCTCAGCATCCAACTTTATTTACCAGCAGACCCACAGTTTGTCTGTAAAGACAAATCTCTCTCATCCCTTTCACAACCCCGGAGCAACCCGGCAAGGAAGCAGGAGCTTCAGTTCTGTGGGGGAAAAATAGGGTAGGAGGAGGATTGTGGACAATTATGGCACAAAGATTCGGAAGAGGAGTTGGACAGAGATGTCCCTCTGTCCACCTGGCACGAGGAGCAGCCCCAAGGCAGGAAAAGGAGCCCCAGCAGCCCCAAACCCCTGGCTCCGGGGGACATTTAATTGTCCCTTATCTCAGGGACAACCTGAGAGCACCCCAAAGAAGGGCTAAACTGAAACCCCAGGCTCCGTTCCTGGGTCCATCCCACGCCCCCTCAAGCACCCTGGGCGAACCGCTGAGGCTTCCCGCAGCAAAACAGCATCACCAGGCCTGGCCTACTTTGCAGGGATGTTTTGAAGACAAATGTGTGTTTCCCTGGGGGAGAGGGACTCGTGGAAAACCTGTTCACACACGGGGCTTGGCCTCCCCGTTTGTAAATGATGTGCTAAGGAGCCGTCTCCAGGGAGAAACCTGCTTTTTCTTCTCTTCCCCCCCCCCCTTTTTTTTTTCCTTTTTCCTTTTCCTTTTTTTTTTTTTTTTTTTTCACTCATGGAAGGAAAAAAAAAAAAAAAAGAACCCATCAAGATAAATTCCTGGCTATCAAATCAAAAGATCTTCGGTAACCTCTTCGGCTATTAAAGTCAAATAACGATCATAATGAGCACTGCAGTTTCACTCGTCTCAGAAGATAAAATAAGAAAAGCCAGGCCAATTTCTTTTTTGCTTGCCAGCAGATAAGAGAGCCTGACCCAGATTGGCAGAGCTCAGCTGCCTCCACAGCTTTGATTTTTTTCTTGGGGATAGCTCAGTTCTGGCTGGGGGACCCCCAAACCCTGAGGTTTCAGACCTGGCGCGATGGGGAGCACCAGCTTTGCTCTCCCTCTTTTCCTTCTCCCTGAACACAAAATCCATTTAAAGACCAAAGAAAAGGGAAAAAAAAAAAAAAAAAAAAAAAAACAAAAAACCAAACCCCTGCTCCAAGTTGTGAGCGCTGATCCCTTGGGAATTGCAGCCTGAGGTGGAGAAAACCAGCAATTAATGCTTTGGAGACGACGAGGTTTGTGCTGTCCCCCCGGCGCCTTTGCATTAATTATATTTAAAAGTAGTTTCTGCCAAGCCTCACACTTCAGTACCGTAAAAAGTTCCTTTTGTCACTCCCCCCCCCCCTTTTTTTTTTTTTTTGGCAGCCCTGTGAGCGGGCAGGAGAGATGGAATGGGCTAAAATAATGCGATCTGATTGAGTAATGAATAAAGATTAATGAATTTTTGCTACCCTCAATGATTCTGTGGTAATTGCTTTAATAATATAAAATTATTTTCTGCTCCAAACTATGATTAATGATACCAACGGAGCATTTGAATCACGAGCCTTGTTGTTTTTTTCTTTTTTGTAAGTTCACTGATTAAATAACTAATATAATAGTTTACTCTTAATTTTTCTATGGGCAGCAATCACCCACTAATTAATTGGGGCACCAGGGTTGAGCAAACCTATTGTTTTGTGTATCAAAACTCTCCCTCATCTCTTGACTCCCCACCAACACAGTTTAAAGGAGCAACAGTTTCTTTTCTGTGTGGTTTTTTTTAAATTATTTATTTTATTTTCCACGTCAGAAGAAATGTTCATTAATTGTATTTTCAGGGTAGTGGGTTGTTGGTGAAATGGGGGACATTCATTTTAGGGTGAGATGGACACGGAGTGTGCGGGGTCCTGTCCCAAAGCCAAGGGGAGAAGAAGAAAAAAAGGATTTTCCACCCCATTTTGGGGCAAACCCATCCCATTTTGTAAATGTTTCATATTCACTAGACCTCCCTGGACAGAGGGGGGTCCTCATTTGCACCCCAAAATCTCCCCACTTCTGAACCCTTTTTGGCACCAGAGATAAATCAGCCTCCGCGGGGTGTTAATGAAGCGTTTAATCATTTACTGTTCCTCTTGCTCTGCCTCCTTTTTATTTCGGTTTGCAGGAATCAGGGAAACACTGGAGCGTGGCAAAAGGCAGCTATTGAACGTCTGTGTCTGTTATTTGCCCCCGTGATGGGGAATTAATTGCCTGCTGATTAATGAGCCCTTCAGAGCCGGGACTGAGGGGAAGGGGGAGAGAGGAGGGAAGGAAATCAGCTGCTCTGCTCCAGCCTCGCTGTTTTCTGGGCGGCCAAGAAGGGGTTAAAGAGCCGAAAGCTGGATGGGGAGGGATGGTGGGAAGACAGGGAAGGGAGAGGGAGAAATCTTAGTCCTGGCATGTGTCAGAGAAAAGAGAGAGGGAGAGAGAGAGAGAAATTGAAGCAGCAGTTTTAATTCTGTGAGTGCTTTCACGCCCCTTGAATGGAGAAGGGGAAAATTATTTAATTAAAAATATATTTACTTTTAATGCAACCATCAATATTTCCATCCGTGCTGATTGTGGAGAGGGGTTGTGTGTTTGCATGTTTAAACACTTGGGAGCTCTGCCTCCCACTGCTCCTGCTCCCGCAGCGCTGGAGAGTGTGCACACCCAGACCTTGTGCACACTCACCTGGATCCCTGAGCACACCCAGACCTTGTGCACACTCACCTGGATCCCTGAGCACACCCAGACCTTGTGCACACTCACCTGGATCCCGGAGCACACCCAGACCTTGTGCACACTCACCTGGATCCCTGAGCACACCCAGACCTTGTGCACACTCACCTGGATCCCTGAGCACACCCAGACCTTGTGCACACTCACCTGGATCCCTGAGCACACCCAGACCTTGTGCACACTCACCTGGATCCCAGAGCACACCCAGACCTTGTGCACACTCACCTGGATCCCTGAGCACACCCAGACCTTGTGCACACTCACCTGGATCCCTGACACAAACAGATCCTGAACATATTTAGATCCTGAGAATGCCCAGATCCCTGTGCACACCCAGATCCTGTGCACACCCAGATCCTGAGCATATTTAGATCCTGAGCACACACAGATCCTGTGCACACTCACCTGGATCCTTGTGCACACCCAGATCCCATTCACACTCACCTGGATCCCTGTGCACACTCAATCCCTGTGCACACCCAGATCCCTGAGCACACTCACCAGGACCCCTGTTCACACCCAGCCCCCTGTTCACACTCAGATCCCTGATCACACCCACCCAGCTCCCCTGACTCCCCAGCTTTGGGGCCCTTGTGGCAATTCCCAAAGAGGATTCCCATGGGCAGGCTCTCACGCTGCGGACCCAGCCCTGACACCTCTGGGTTTTTTGGATCCCCCGGGGGTGTTTCTCTGTCATGACCTTGCTGGGGTCCCAGTGCATCCCAAACTCCATCCCTGCTGCGCTCCTGGGCTGGTCGGGGTGTCTGGGTGCTGCTGAGTGAGGTGCCCCAGGTGCCAGGAGCATCCCCTAAACGCAGGGGCTGGGAGCTGCCCCTGCTGCTGTCCCCTAAATAATTCAGACAAGGGAAAATGGCAGGATCCAGGGATTCTGCCAACAACCCGCCAAGAGTTGTACAGCAAAGCTCCTGCAGCCCTTCGGATCTGTATTCCTTCCCAGCGTCCAAACACTTCCCAGGTCCCCATCTGCCTGTCTTGTTCCTGCCCTCCAGGATGGATTTACAGGATTTCTCCACAAAAGCCTTTAAATCCCCCGGCTGGGCGCTGCTGAGTGGTGGCACACTCTGATGAGGCTCTGCTGGCCGGGTCCTCCCCCGGGGCCGACCACACAAGGACGGACAGGGGCTTTGTGTGAAATACGACTCCAGAAAGGGGGAAACAAAAAAGTTTGGCTTGTACGGGAAACAAATTGCCTTTGTCAGTGTGACCTTGAGGCTCGGCCACCAGCCCAGCAGGAACGGCAGCTCCCACTCCGGTGTCATCCCTCTTCCCCTCTCCAAAGGAGCTCCTGTCTCCCGAGACTGGCAGCATCATTCCTTATTTCCAAGGCCTGCACTCTGTTGCTCTTATTTTACTGATTATTTGCTGGTTTTCGATATTTGCCAGGCCATGAGGAACAAGTCCTCCTCCCCTCAAGGGCGCTCTGCTGATTCCCAGCCCTGTCCTCACCTCCCCACGGCTCGCAGGGATGAGGGTCCTGAGGATCCGGGTGGGAATCACAGCTGGGGATGCCAGGAGCTTCCCAACTCCCATCCAGCAGCTCTGCCCCTCCTTGTGGATGCAGCTCACAGCTCCCTTTCCGCTCTCGTGTTTCAAGTGGAAAATTTGGTGAAAACAAAAAAATTAGCAGGACATTCTTGGCGGAGCAGCAACAAGCAGCACAATCTATTAGCAACGGCCTTTTTTTTGTTGGTTTTTTTTTTTTTGTTTTTTTGGGTTCGTGTTTCCAGCAGAGCTGCTGAGGGATTGGAGCAGTCACCCGGAGCTGAGAGCCCGTGGATCTCCCTTGTCCTGGCAGCTCCCTGGTCTCAGCCCACAGGACTGCTCCCCATCACTCCACGTCTCCCTGAAGGAAAAAGTCGCTCCGGAGCCTCCGGTGAGACATGAACGCAATCTGCTGATTTTTCTGAAAATGCTGCTGAAGTGATATTAATCCCTGGCTCCACAGAAAAGATCAAAAAAGCCAGGGAGGCAGTGTTGGAATGGAAATCGTGCTCTGCAGAGAGAGGAAAGGGAATTGGGAACTTCCTGGTGGAAGCAGGCGGGTGTTTAAATCAACCCCAGTGGCGGCCAAAGTTGCCTTTGCTGGACCCAACCCATTGAGCAGAAATGAGGACAGAGAGCCCCAGAGGGCTCCAGTATTTCACTCCCTGTGCAGAGCAGGCTCTTCCTGAGCAGTTTTGGAGACAACACTGCAGCCAGCCCTTTGCCTTTTATTGCCACAGTCTGTTCCACTTCTCATCAAATCCAGCCCTGGATCTTTTTCCCAGCCCGTTGTGGCCCATCTGGTGTTTGTGTTGAGCTGTGCTCTGGCCCTGCCTGAATTTCACCAGCTTTGTAGGATATCTCAGGCCCTTTCTCCCGTTTCCCACCACTGGCTCTCAGCTCTGATTTTGGTTTTGTGTCCTCCCAAGTGCCACTGGCCTTTCCTGGGGTGAGCCCTCCACAGATCTAATAAACGTCCCCTCTCTTCCATCACTGGGGAGGTTAATTGGAATATTGAATCACAGCAGATGAAGAGAGACTCCTGTTAGCCACATCCCTCCTTTCTGACAGGGAGCCATTGATAATCCCTCTCTCGGTCCAGCCAAATTGCCAGATAAAGCTGTTTGCCGGCGTGCTGAGGAGAATGTCACGGGGGGACAGCTTGGAGAGCCTCCCTGAAGTAAGGACAGATGACATCTCCTGCGTCCTCCCCCAGCACTGTCCCTGCCACCCTGTCACTGGAGGAAATTAGATTGGTCTGACCCAATTTGGTCTTTACAAATTCATGTTGGCTGTGCCTGATTTTTTCCTCTCTTCTTCCAGGTGCTCGCCTTGTTTGAGGCAAACTCCTCCTCCCTCCCCTCTCCCAAAGGCAGGTGTTGCCTCTGTCCTTTTCCACGTTTTTTGTTTTCTTTTTTGCACAGTCATCTTTTCAAATATCGCAGTGTTGGCTCCAGAATTGTGCTCAGTGGCTCTCCACGTGCCTGGGGATGGAGCTGGAAAATGCCTGAGTGTGCTCCAAACTCCTCTGTCCCTTCCCAGCCTGCTCCTCCTCAGGGTTAATTGTGTCAGACACCAACTCACAGCTGATCTGTTTAGTAAAGACTAAACTGAAAGAGGCTTCAGCCATCTCAGCATCATCTGGCACAGCCTTCCCTCTTCAGCCACTCTGACATTTCCAAACGGGATTTTGATTATTTTTTTTCCAAATTCAAGCTGGCTTTTTCAGCTGTTTTAAAATGTAAATCAATTTCAGCTTAAAAAAAAAATAAAATGGAAGAGTTTTAATTGACTGCAATTGTTGGAATAAAATGCTTTGAAAGAGCAAAATGTTTCTTGCAACTTGTGATCAGTTTTCTTTAGAACGATTATTAATGCTGGGGCCAAAAATTGAGGGGCTTTGAAAGGGAAAAGATTTTTTTCCCCACCCAGATTTTTGTCAGTTTGTTTCTCAGTAATCGGGAGCATCGCACTCGCCCTGCCAGGTGTTGGCTCAACCAGAGCTGCAGTTATTCCCCTGCAAGATTTCCCTGGGCCAGGAAACTCTGGATTCTCAGGCAACTCCATCTGCATCGACAGCAATCCGTGCCACCAGCCTGCATCCACACCAGGCGGAATTGGACGGGTATTGAGCAGAAATGTGCCTTGTCCCACGCACAGCAGCTGAAAGCTGGCTTGAAATGCAAATGGGATGGGGAAGACTATGGAAATTCAATAGAGAAAGCTCTTTGGGGCTCTTTCCATCCAGCACGGATCGTTAGGAAGAGCTCTGGCTGCCCAGAGACCTCTGGCATGAAACAGAAATATGAAATCAGACCTCTCTGCCTCACTCGAGTCCGAGTCAGACGCATCGTGTGCATTGATGTCTGAACTCACCTGCTCCAGCACTCATCCCCTCATCCCACCACAAGATCATTCCAGGAGACCTCTGCTCCACTTCAAACCTTCCCCTGCCTTCCAGTGGGGATTGATTTGTGCCCCAGCTCCTCTCGTGCAGGCGCTGTCCTTTAAGTGGAGCAGCTCTGCCTTGCCTGTGCCTGGGTGATGGATGGAGCAGAAGCCTCTTTACATCTCAGCTGTCTCCCACAACAGCTGCTGCTCCAGCAGGGAGAGGGATGCTGGTTATCTGGGTAAACAGCTTTCCCTAAAAAGGGATTATTTCCAAGAACACCCATCAACTCTCTAAAATCAACACCCAAGTGCTTTTAGTGGATTGGAGATGTTCGGTGAAGAGGGGAGTCAGGGGGTTCATACAAACAAAATGGTAACTTTTCATCCAGAAGTTAAAGTTTCATTTTTTCCCCCTTTGGTTGTGGCTGACCAGCCGTTTGAAATAGAAAAAAAAGGAATTGTTTCAGAGGATAAACCTTCCAGCAGTGCAGCCTAGCTGGGCTGAAACTGAAAATCTCAGAAAACTGAGATTCAGGAGCTCGAGGTCATTCCTGCATCCCCCACTGGTGATCAATGGATGGCTTTAAGCCTCTCCTTTGCTCCCTGTGAACATCCCCGGAAAAGGGAATTCAGCCATGCAGGGGAAAGGTGTCAGAAGTACCTGTGGGGTTGTCTGAGCAGCACTCAGGGAGACAAAGAGTGGGAATGAGGATTTGTGTGCCAAAGAGGTGAGGGATGAGGATGGGGCAGGATGAAGGTGAAGCAGGATGAAAATGGGGCAGGATGAGGATGGGGCAGGGTGAGGATGGAGCAGGATGAGGATGGAGCAGGGTGAGGATGGAGCAGGGTGAGGATGGAGCAGGGTGAGGATGGAGCAGGGTGAGGATGGGGCAGGGTGAGGATGGAGCAGGATGAGGATGGGGCAGGATGAGGATGGAGCAGGGTGAGGATGGAGCAGGGTGAGGATGGAGCAGGGTGAGGATGGAGCAGGGTGAGGATGGAGCAGGGTGAGGATGGAGCAGGGTGAGGATGGGGCAGGGTGAGGACGGCTGCTCAGGGTAGGGGATGGGAAGCGCAGGGAAAAGACCTGGGTGTCCTGGCCCAGAACTGGTTTTGCTGGACTCCCATTTCACTGCGGGCCCAGGTGAAGGTGGAGTTCAGCACGTTCACCCCCCCTTGGCTGTCCCCGTGCCCCCCCAGCTGTGCTGTCCCCACAGCCGGGTGCCAGCCCCGTCCCAGGGGTGCCCACACCCCAGTGCCCGCCGTGCCGATGTGCCAGGGGAGGGAAGAGCCCGGCCGGGACACGCCTGGCCTCCCCAACCACGGCATGTTACCCTCCGCATGACACTGGAACAGCCTCTCCCGAGCCCGCCTGGAGGCCCAGGGGATGGGAGAGATGGCTCAGCAGCTCATTTCTCTGCCTTGCACCTCTCCCTTGGCCGTTTCCCCACCATCCCTGCTGCCGGCGATCCGCCCCGGTATCCTCACGCACATCCCGCGGCTCAGGACGCAGATCCCATTGATCGGGGGGGGCTGCAGGGATGGCGGGTCATTTGCATTCCCCCGTCCCTTCCCGTTTCTCCTCCGGAGCCCCGGCTGGGTGAAGTTTGGAGCGGAGAAGGAGATCTGGTTGCTATGGCTACCAGCGCTGCCTTCCTCCCGAGGAGGAGGAGGAGGAGGAGACCGCGGGAGTTCAGGGCAAAGCCATTCCCCACAAACTTCTCTGCCCCTGAAACTCAGCCAGGGGCTCTGGGGCACCCCTGGGGCACCCTTGGGAGCCACCAGACTCTCCCTGTGGGCAAACAGGAGCTGGGGATGGGCAGCAGCTCCATAAAAATCCTGTTTGTCCCATCTGGGATTGGACACGGCTCAGAGGCCACTTCTCTCCTCCCAGAGAGGACACTGGAAGGGAAGTGTGGGACACCTTGGGGACAGTTTGGATCCCCTCCTTCCCAGGGGCTGGCGGCTCTCTGGACTGATGGATTCTCCCACAGGGCTTTCGGCACCCCAATATTGGGGAATCATCTCTTTCTTTTCTCATTTTTTGCTGCTGCATCCCCCGAAATCAGCACAGAGGACTGCAGTGACGCCCTCCCTCCCCTGCACCCCAAAGCCCGGGGTTCCATCTCCCCTGGTGAGGGGACAGGCAGGGGAGGCCTCACACAACACGGATCCCTTTGTTCCCAGCTTGCTCAGGATTGTCTGTAATTATTTCCAGGGATGCACGCCACGGCAATTGTTGATTATTTGAGGCTCCTGTGGGAAATGCTTCCCGAGGAAAGAAAAGCAAAGAGCCTTGCACAGAGCCTGGATGAGAAATTCAGATCTGGAACGGGCTCAAGAAGGGAATAAATAGGTGAATAAATTAAATAAATAACAGGCTGGGGGGGGGAAGGAGCGAGATGGCCTTGCCGTGTCAAGATAACTGTACCTTGTCCCTCTGCTCTGCAAACTCTGCTGAGCAGATTTATTAGTTTTAATTAACAAGAGGGGGAGAGAAAAAAAAATGGAGCTGGGAATACATCCAAATTTCAACTCACAAAATCACTGCTCCTTCCTCAAGATTGAGAGAGAAAGAGGGCGAATGACCAGAATAATAATCAGGAAGGAGATCTGGGTGCCAAGGAAGCCACTTCTCTGCCCGGGCTCTGCGCTGGCTCCTGGGGTGAGCAGGAACTTTCTTCAGAGCAGAACGGGAAGTCCTGGCAGGGTCAGAGTTCAGGGCTGGGCCCGTGTGAAATTCAGAGTGGGGCAGATGAAAGTTCCTACCCAAACTTTTCCTTTTGGTAGAAAACGGGCTGCGTTTAAGGTTGTGCCTGTAAGTGCTGTTTTTCCCAGAAAATGTGATTTTTTTATCATTATAAGTCCTCATCCCCAGGGATGAGTGTCTTGGGGACAGCCAGTTGCTGCTGTGCCCTCAGTGGCCACAGGGACATGTCCCCACACTGCCCTGGGCACTGGGGAATAGGATTTTTGTGCCCAAAAGACATCAACCTGCTCCCCATGGCGTGCACTCCGGGATACTGGAAGGAAGGTGTTTAACTTCAGGTATTTGCTTATTCCCAGCAGCAGAAGAGAGCTAAAAAAAATAATAAAAACTCAATTTCCAGTCCACAAAACATTGACAATCCAAACCATCTAAAAGAAAAACAGTGCTGCCTTTTATTTATTAGTGTTTTTTTCCTGTTGGCATCCAGTCGACATTTGCTGCCAAGGATTTATGAGGATGAAATGCTTTTTTTTTTTTTCTCCTCTGTCAGAATGGCCTGGGAGGGAGGCCTGGTCTGGGAGCATCTCCCTCCTCCTGCAGAGTCCTCACCTCAGGACCAGCAGGAGTGCAGCCTCATTAGTCCAGCTAATTAGCCTTGATTAATACCCAAGAGCTGAGGTGTTGCTGGGCTTCTCCTGCAGTCAGAGCTGTCCCATGGAACGGGAGGTGCTGGCTCACGGAATTTGCCTCTGGTTTGATGTGAAAATTCACTTTATGCCTCTGCACCATCAGCTGGTCCCTCCGAGGAGGCCAAACATCATCATAAAGCCCCAGGAAGGCCCCGAGTTCTTCAGGACAGAGAAGGAAAATGGGCTTTGCTTTCCCTCCCATGTTCCCTTTCAAGTTGTCCTTTGGCCCATGAGAAACCGTTTGGGAAGAGCTGGGAGGGATCTGGTGATGCCTTGGGAAGGCTGAGCTGGAACAGAGACTGCACAGAGCTGGAGAATAAAGCAGATATTTATTGAAAGACCTTTAGGGTCCACCTTGGGCAGGACAAGAGCCTGGCCAGGGCTACACCCAAGGTGGACCCAAAATGGTCACAAAATGGCTGGTCACAAGATCTTACATTTTTATAAGTTTTGTTCCATTTGCACATTGGGCTTTAACTGTCCAATTCCAGCTGCAGGCTGTGAGGTCCCATCCTTCTTGTTCCTTCCTTCAACCCACTCTTGTTTGTGCTGTTGGGCTGAAAGTTGTCCTTGGTGTGCAGCAGGAAAAGGATTTGTTTTGTGTCCCTGCTGTGTGCAGAGCTGAGTGGCACTGACTGTGAGCTCAGAGCTGCACCCCTGGGCGGCACAGAACCTGAAAAACATGAAGGATAAAACTTAGGGGATTTCTGGCTGCCAGCACCACCAGGATCCAGGGGAACCTGGAGGCCTTGGTCCCATGCCCTTCCCAGACGTTCCACAAGGAAACACAGCCTCTCTCTCCAGGAAACAGCAGCTCCGGCGTTTTGTCTTTGACTTTGGCAACTCCAACAAGTCCCTCGGGAGAAGCACCAGCGAGTTTTATTAAAAATAAAAAACCCTCGTGGAGAGGACGAGCACTTTGTCTTCTGGATTTGCCAGGAGCTGCCAAAGACAGTGGAGAGAGTTCAGAAAAGGCTCTCAGGGAAGAGCAGGACGTAAATTAAGAGAAATAATAACAGCTGGGCCCAGCACAAGGAGAGGGGTACAAGGCCCTGAGGCCACAGCCAGGTTTGTGGCCAAAACACTGGGAACAGCAAAAAATTCTCAAGGAAAACACAGGTTCAGGGTCCCACAGTAAAATAATCCAACTGAAAACCTGGCAGAGAGGTGTGTCCTGGCCCTGGGATGAAGAGGGCTGGGGTGACTCCATGGATGTGGTAAGGAGGGCACTTTGGATGGGGCTGGAGAAAAGGGTCACTTCTGCTCCAGGTCCACGCATGATTTGCAGGCCAGAAAGGTGCAAACTCCAATCTCCTGCCAGATGGGAAATTTTAAGAAGTTTTGCACATTTTAAATTCATTTGTATCCAATAAAAGCCAGACCTCTGCTACCTTCCACCTCGTCCGCTGTTAGAAATCCAAATATCACTGATTCTGCACCGTGATTTTTGAGGACCCAATTACCTGCAGGATCTCAGCCCATCTGTGCTTGTGATGTGCCCAGGTACAGCCAGGTTTGCTGGTGAAAAGGTGACAAAGAGGCACGGAGAAGGAGTGATTTTTACAGCCTCAATTCCCCAGGGAAGCGAGCCAACAAGAGAGGTCAGATCCTGGGTCCCATGGCATATGTTCAGATTACTTCATCAGCGCTCTGGTTGAAACATTTCCATGGCTGCTGCTGGCAGAAAATTGGTCTCTAAAAAAAAAAAAAAAAAAAAAATTTAAAAAAAATCCAAATTATGTTGGTTTTATTTTTTTTTTTTCCCCACTTGAGAAATGTTGACACTGTGTTAAAAAAAAAAAAAAAAATCCCCGGCCAAACCCAAATGTTGAACAAATAGAGACATTTTCACTTTGGAAGCAGAAATCAAAACAGATCTGTTGAAAACAGAAATAATTTCATCCGAGCAGCACCACTTACAACCTGGCCTCCCTCTGATTGCTAATTCCACGCCAGGCCGCTGGCATGGAACCATGAGGAGCTCTGGAGCAAAACCCAAAGGAGCAGCCAAACCTGGCTTTGGGCTCCTTGCACGTGTGGCACCGGGGTTTACCCCACCAGATCTCCCCCTAAATTTGGAGCAGTGATTAATTAATTTAGAGGGTGATGAGAGTCGAGGCTGTGCCACCACACTGAGCTTGGTGTTGGTCACCCAGAGGTGCCCAGTGACATGCCTGTCACAGCAGGAGCAAAATTCCCAGATTTTGGCCCATCCCAAGCTGGCAAGTTCAACTCCCTGAGGCTCTTCCCCTCTTTTTTTGGTGCATTTTCCAAGCAGGGTTTTGGGAGGATGGAAATCCCAGGGTGTCCCCAGCTCCAGAGCCTGGGAGCCAGGCAGGAAGAGAGCCGGAATTTACACATAAACATCCTGGCACGGAGCCACCTCCACAAAGGGGGGGGAAAAAATCCAAACAGAAAGAACATGAAAAATTAATAAGGGTTTTAGACTATTACATTTTCCAGGAGTTGCTGGATCGTGGCTCTCAATTCTCAATCAATCACGTTTCAATTGGGCTGATTAATTTTCCGAAATGCTTTGTTGGCCACCTCTGACGTGCTCGAATTCCTGGGGAGACAAGCCAAGGCCAGGATTGGAATTGGGGGGCTCATGAGGGGGGACCCAGGGATGGAACTGGGGGATTCATGAGGGGGAAACAAGGGATGGAACTGGGGGATTCATGAGGGGGAAACGAGGGATGGAACTGGGGGATTCATGAGGGGGAAACGAGGGATGGAACTGGGGGATTCATGAGGGGGAAACGAGGGATGGAATTGGGGGATTCATGAGGGGGAAACGAGGGATGGAACTGGGGGATTCATGAGGGGGAAACGAGGGATGGAACTGGGGGATTCATGAGGGGGAAACGAGGGATGGAACTGGGGGATTCATGAGGGGGAAACGAGGGATGGAACTGGGGGATTCATGAGGGGCTTCCAGGGCTGGAACTGGGGGATTCATGATGAGGGTCCAAAGTCTGGAACAGGGTACACATGAGGGAGCTCCCAGGGCTGGAACTGAGGAGGGTCCCAGGGCTGGAATTGGGGGACTTACGAAGGAGATCCCAAGAGATCTGGAACTTGGGGACTGGGTCCCAGGGCTGGAATTGGGGTAGTCATGAGGAGGGTCCTGGGGCAGGAATTGGGGGACTCACGAGGGGGCTCCTGGGCTGGAATTGAAGAAAGTCCCAGGGCTGGAACTGGGTCCCAGCACCCGCGGCTGGCGCGGTTCGGAGCAGGATGAGGCTGCGGGGATCTCAGCTCCTCCCGCGCCTTCCATCTCCTCCATGCCATCCTGTCCTCCTCTTCCTCGGCCTGATTGCCCCGGCCTGGCCGCTGGCCCCGGGGCTGGGGAGAGCCCTTTATTGTGCCTAACGAGGCGCTTTGCCCAGCCAGCCAGAGCAGCCGGCTCAGCCCTGGATTGTCTTTCCCTTTTTATTGCCCAGCGGGAGGAGCACGGGGAAGGTCTTTATGTGATTGTAGAGAAAGACAAAATGCCTTAATAGCAGCCGGCGCTGCCTCTCTGGGACCCAGGGGACACTGCAGCAGCCCGTAATAATCATCGTAAATAAAAGGGGATGGCTCTGGTGTGCGGCATGGGCCGTTAAAACAAGCCCCAGGGTGGAAGGGATGTCTTAAAAACAAGCTGGAGAGGATGTTTCTCTCCTCATTGCCCCTCTAATTCTCCTTCCCTGCATGGCGGAGCAGGGGAAGGCTGGCACAGCTCAGCTCTCTCCCAGCCTCCATTAGCCTAAACAGCACTTATAGATTGTATATTATTAGCTAGTATCTATTTTTTATTGTCTCTATATTTATTATCTCTATACTTATATATATAATCTATATTTCTATTTGTTATCTATGTATTTATATATAATCTATATATTTATCTATATTTCTATTTGTCATCCATATGTTTATTATCTCTATATCTATATAGATATTTATATTATATATATTACATAATATATAATATATTTGTATACTATATTATATATTATATAATATATTCTATATATTTATATAATATATAATACATCTATTTATATATAATCTAATTTTATATATGCTTATATTTATTATCTATGCATTATATTAATTATATAATGTATATTTTTATCTATTATTTATTTTTATTACCTATGTATTTTTATATAATGTATATATTTTATCTGTATTTATATTTATAATCTATATATTTATCATCTGTATATTTATATATATATATATAACCTATATTACCTATATTATCTATTTTTATTATGTGTATGTATGATCATCTATTATTATCTCTTATCTATATTATTATCCATCATCTGGGCTTCTCCGCTCCAGTGGCCTTAGGGAGGGGACTCCCACACCCTCAGGCTCAGGCCTGACTTTCTCACCTAGCAAAACTGAGTCCAGGCTGTGCCTAATCTTCCCAGCCCTCGCAGCCCGAATTTCTCCCTGCTGTCCCTTTACCACAACCCTTTTGCCAGCTTGGTTTTCCCAAGTGAACCTCTCCGAGTGTCCCGGGGCTTTGGAGGTCTCCCTGCATTGGGTGGGAGGAGAAATCCAGAATTCCAGCCTGGAGATGCCGAGCAAAAGGTTTAAATCCACCTTCACAAGAGAGAAAAGGAGAGGCAAACGGGGAGGAACACGGATTTTTCTAACAGGGCATGCAGCCACGTCTCTCCCAGGCTCCCTGCCTGGAATATTTAACTCAAAACCAAGGTTTTCGCCCAGCTTTAGCAGCCCTGGGAGTAATCCTGGATGTGGCATCAGAGCAGAGCTCCTAGGGACAGCCCCAAGGGACAGAGGGGCCTCCACGCACCAGAATAAACTTCCAGGAGAGACGGGATGGCTGAGACAACTTTTCAGGGTGCCTGCTGTGGGCTCAAACCTCCTTCTTTAATGGCTTGGAGCATGCTGGGGACACAGGAGATCTCAGGAGGGGAGGGACCTTAAAAGACTTCAGCAAAGAGGATGCATGAACTCCTTTTCCTTCTCTATAATACATGCCAGTCTCTCTCAGGGTGTTTTTCATGGCTTTGCAAGCAACAGATTGGCAGCTAAAACTGTTTCTCTCTCTCTCTCTCTCTCTTTGCTTTAGTTTCTTCCCCCCTCTGCAAATGTTTGGCAGAAATGAGAACCTGCAATAAAAAAAAAAAAAAAGAGGAAAAAAGGGGGGAAAAAAGGGAGTTGATTAAAAGCCCTGAGCTCTAGCTGCGAAAATGTTTTGAAGCAACTGTAACTACCTTTATTTTCTACATAATTCTTGTGCTGTGTTGCTTTCACACCCTTCACAGCTCCATCTGTAATTCCAGCGCGGAGCTGCTGGCGCTGGGAGGGAAGGGCTTTTCTTGCCACATGCAGGGAACCGCTGGCCCACGCCCTCCTCCAGCCCTGCAGGCTGCTCCTGGGGCAGGAGATCTCCCAGAAACGGCTGGGAAGGGCTCATGGAAGGAGTTGGGATACAGGGAAGCTGTTCCTGGGGCAGGAGGTCTCCCAGGAATGGCTGGGAAGAGCTCATTGAGAGGGTTGGGACACGGGGAAGCAATTTGGGGTGCTCCACATCCTCCTGAGGCTGAGGTGTTCCTGCCTCACTGAGGGATTTGGGGAGGGCTGGCCCCATCCCATCACGCTAAGGTGCTTCTCATCCTGCTGCCTGCCCCATTTCCCTTTGCTCCATCCCAGCCTCCCCCTCCTGTTAAACGAAGCTCCCTTCACTCCCCTCCACCGCCCTGTCCCAAACTCCGTCCAGTTCTTGGTGTTGTCCCCTTATCCCACATCTGTAGCTCGAAGGGAGCTCGGCCTGGGTGTCCTCACCCAGGAACTCAAGTAATTCCCATCTCCTGCAGTGTGAGGGGAAAAAAGGAGAAAACTGGAACCCAGAAATCCCCGGGGCACTGCCCAGGATCCCGGGAAGCCACAGCTGAGGAGCTGCTCCTGGGTTTGGGCGTCTTTCCTTTGTCCCCTGCTCCTGGCCAAACCCTCCATCCCCCGGCAAGGCACGTGAATAACGCACAGCAGCAGCTGCTCCTGCTGCCACCGAACCTGCAAAGCCACACCTGAGGGAGCAGCTGGCATCCTCATCTCCCTTGTCCCTGCCTGGATCGTCCCTGTCACCAGTCATTCCAGTCCCACGTCGATACAATCCTGCACGAGGCCGGCGTGTCATTAGCCTCACAAAGGGGTTATCAGGTTCTGAGGGTGGCCAGCACTCCTCAGAATCGCTTGGAATAATTGTCAGACACCTGATCAGGTGTGCTTTGAAAATCGAAAGGTTTTAATGAATGAGAAAATAACAAATGATACAAAAACAAAAAGCCAAAGTTGAGCACAGTGCAAGGAAGCCTTTTTTGTATCTGCTAAGGCACCCCAAAAAGCTCTGAGCACCTCTGTGCTCTTTCTTAAGGTTCTGAACTTAATGTTTTAGGAGGGTTGTTCGCCTTGCTGCCCAATAAAAACAGCCACAGGTTTTGAGAAACATCGCAGAGATCCAGCCGGTGTCCCTGTGCTGGCTCTGGGCCAGTTACAGTGAAGGAAACACAGAATTTTCTGGTGCTTTTCCTTAAAAGTCAAGGGTGAAACGGAACCCCCTTTTCCTTATTTGGAACCATCTGTTTGGGTGTGAGGAGCCAATGCAACACCACGTGGTGGGCACAGGGGAGGCTGAATCCCACCTGCTTCAGGAACACTGTCCAAACCCCTCTCAGAGCCCCGGCAGCTCCCTGTGCCCCTGCCCATGGAATTTGGTGACACAGGACAGGCACCAGCTGGGAAACAGGATGGGATTGACCCCGGGAACGTCTGGCACGGAGCAGGACAAGGGCAGGGGCCAGGGCTGGCACACAGGCTCGGCTTTCCACGTCCTGCAGCATCTGGCTGTTTCCAGGGATTAAACCTGACAGGAATCCCCAGCTCCTGGGGCAGGACTAAAGGCTCCTCGCACTCATCCACACGGGATGGGGCAATTCTAAATGCACCCCCGGAGTTCCAGCTCTGCCTCAGGGCAGGGGTTGTTCCAAAGCCCCAGATTCCCTGCAACCCGAATCTTCATGGCCGGAGCCAGCCCTGCCTTCACATCCAAACTGCCTCTGGCTTTCCTCCTCTTGGAGCTGAATTTTTTTGGGATGCAGGGAGTCGTGGGGAAGGGGGGAGAGTCCAGGACCAGCCTCCTGCTCTGCTCCGCCTGATGGAAACCAACCCAGCCAGGAGCAATCCTGTGTGGGATATTTATGGATATTTCACTCCAGCGGAGCAGCCAGGAGGGGTTTGGTGCCGCAGCAATCGCATCCAGAGCCAGACCCTCATTTCCAAGATGTCCTGGTGAAGCAGCGGCACTGTCACAGCCAAGGAGAGCTGTGCCCTGCTGTGTGCCACGTGTGCCACCAGCCCTGTGCCAGCACGGCCACTGCAGCCTGGCCAGGGAATGCTGGGCTGCCCCGCATTCCTCCACACTCCCCATGCCACGAGTGGCTCCTGTGGCTCCTCAGTGCCCTGCCACTCCAGCCACCTCTTCCCATGGCAGGGAGGATTTTTTGGGGAGAGCTCTGCACATCCTGGGAGCACTGCTTTGGAAATCCTGCGGGGAAATGGAACAATTTAACAATTTAACACCACGGCAGCTCAAGTGCTCTGCCTTGGGGATGGGGAATGCATTCCCAGAGATGGGAAATGATCCTGGACAGCCCCTCCAGGTGCCCATCCTGTGGGCACTGCCAAGGCCACAAAGGGCGGGGATGGGGACAGTGCCCACCCTTGGACTGCCCCATCCCGCAGGAAGAGGGTCAGGAATGGGCAGGGCAGGAGATCCCTGTGCCTCTGCAGGCTGAGTTCTCCCAAACACACCCAGCCAAGGCTGTGCTGCAGGAACGGCCCTGCCCTGGTAATCCCTGAGGGAAAACAGAGGGAAAATCAACATTCTGACTCTGAACTCTGTAGATTCAGCTTTCCAGGGACTGCTCCTTGAAATACACTCAGGCAATCCTGGATGTATCCAGGGATGGAGCAGGCTCAGGATAACCCCTGTGTGCTGCTGGAGGCCTGGCATGCTGCTGCTCCCATTCCAGAGTCCCCAGGGACACCCCATGGGGAGCTGGGAGCCCTTGGAATGGGGCTGGAGCCACAGAGACACAAAGCTTTTATCAAATCCAATGGTTCCTGCTGTGGGATCGGAGAGATGGATAAAGGACCTGTGGGTCAGGACAGAGGCATTCCCAGCCTGGGAATGAGATCCACTGAGGGAAATGCGCTTCTCACTTCACTGCAGCGCTCCAGGATGCAGAAAAAAGCACCTTCCATTTGTAGTTCTGAGTCAAATGTTCTGACTCAGGGAAGAGTTTTTGCAGCCTTCTTTTCCTCTTAATGTGTTTTGAATAATTTTTTTCCCCTTTATCGTTTCCTTAGAAAGCAGAACATTTTTGTAAAAGCCTTTCTTTGTTAAAATCTCCAATTGCCAATTCAAAAAAAACAACTTGTTATTCCCCCCCCCCCCCCTTTTTTTTTTCCCGAGGTGCAGATGGAGTTTTTAATGAGGAAAAGGCACTGATGCTCATCTCAGGAGAACTCCCTGGCATGTTCCAAGCCCAGACCCACATGCTGAATGAGCCACATTTTCCTACAGCTACAGGTTAATGGGATTTTCCACACTCCCTCCCACATCCAGAGGATTCCCTGCATCCCCCAGGAGAAATCCCACCAGACCCCTGTGGGTGCCAGGTTAAGCCTGCTCTTAATCTCCCAACCCAAATATCTTCTCCTTTATCAAGTGTGACCCAAAATCCCTGGGATCCGTGGAGGAGGAGGTTCATGGGATGGGGTTGGGGTGCAGCAGCCACTGAAAAGGGCAGAGTCCAACTACCACCACCTCACGGAGGCTCCAAATCCTAAAATAAATCCTATTAAAGCAAGAGGAAAAAAAAAAAAAAAAAGCTCAAATAGGATTTATTTTAGGATTTGCATCTGGAGATGCATCCCCCTCCCCTCTGGTGGAGAGCCAGCACTGAGGAGAGGTTTTAATGCCGAAGTTCAGCTCTGTGCATCCTCAGGGCTGTTTTAGGAAGGGATCCTGGGCTGCTTTGGGATGAGGGTGGAGATGGGGCATTGCAGGGTCCCCCAGCAGCAGGAGCCTGGCCCCCTGGGATCAGCTCGGATGAGCTCATTCCCAGAGCAGAAGGATTGGCAGGAATACTGAGAGGACGGCTGGAAATTAAAAACAAACAGAGGAGAGCCAAGAATCATTTATTTGGAGAACGTTTTGCAGGTTTTGTTTAGGGTCTGGTTTTAGCCTGGCACTTGTTGATTGTATTTGCACGGGAACTAAGATAAATGTGACACCCGCTGCAGTTAATCCTTCCGTCCCTTTTCCTCCCCCTCCACCAAAACTCCTTTATTTTAGGAATTCACCAAAAGACATTGGGAAAACGGGAGAGATGGAGGATGATGTGCCTGCTTAATGATTCTCTGAGGGGAAAAGAAATCATTTACCCACGATGTGGAGCACTTTTGATTGAAAAGATATTTGAATTCCGTGTTCAAGCCGGGAGCAAAAAGGGGGATAACAAACCCAGGAAAGCTCGTGTCCCTTCTGTTCATCACCACTGGCCCAGGGGGGTTTGCATTGCTATTAAAACAAGATATAGGGTGAGTAAATAGGAGTGGAAATGAGTAAATATGCAAACAAGCTTCCAAATCCAACAGCAAACAGGGCCGGGATGGAGGGAGGATGCAAGGAGTGCAAGAGGATGGAGGTTGGATTTACAGGGACACGAGGATTCCTTGCTCTCTGTTGTGTTATCCCTCTTTTTAGCAGGTTTTGTCCAGGGAAATCCCAGTCTCGGAGGTGGGGATGCACTTGCAGCCAGGAAAGCTTTTCCCAAAGGCTTGGGAAGCTGGGCCTGGCTGGGGGATTCAGGTCAGGAGAAGTTTTGCCCTGAGCAAAGATCCCCAGCCCTGCCCGTGCTGTGCCCGCTCCAGGGACAGCTCCAGTGGATTTATTCCGTTCTTCCCATCACTCCTTCCGCAACAAAGGACCATTGAATCCAGCAAGGCAAAACCTGGCACCGTTCTTCCCCATCTTTCCACACGGGCTTTCAATATCCACGGAAACAAACCAGCGATCTGCCGCTTCCTCCCAATAATCCGTGAAGAACGAGCGAAGAAAATATTGTCCCAATCGCGCCACTTGGGCGCTAATGAGCCATTGCCCTGTGCCGGGAATCGTCAGCTGGTGTCTCCCCACCCTCCTCCTCCCACTGACCCCCCGTGATCCCAGGAGCATCAAGGACTCGGGATGAAGGCTGGGAAAAGCAGGGAAAGCAGCGAGGGAACGGCGTGCGCGGAACGAGCTGTTTGCTTTCCCCTGATTGTTGCTATTAATAAAACATTACATTAAATCAGGGCTGGAAGGATGTAATTGGGATCATCCATCACACTTCCAGAGGAGAGGAGCTCCCGTTCGTCAGCTGCCACCCCGGTGCTGAGCGGGGACAAGGGACAGCCTGGTGTCCCCACAGTCCCACTCCAAGGGTGGACCTGGTGTCCCCATGGCTCCCATCTGTTCCCTCCCCACAATCAGCTCCATCCCCGTCCCTTTCCTGCCTTTCTTTTCCATGGGCAAAGGCAGGAGCTGGGAAGGAGAAGGGAATATTGGTTGGGGACAACATGGCCGGGTCAGAGTATGCTGGGATTTGGGACTGAGGATTTGGGATTTGGCATTTGGGATTTGGGATGTCCCATCCCTGGAAGGGTTCGAGGCCAAGTCAAACAGGACTGGTCTATGGGAGGTGGCCCTGCCCTGACCAAGCTGGTCCCTGAGGTTCTTCAAAACCGTTCTGATCTATGATTTGGGGCTGATCTCTGTTTACTGACAGCTCCTCCTCACTGCCCACGGAGACAAAACCTCCTCCATCCCAGCGGGGAGCACCCCTGGGACTCACTGCAATAAACGCCCTTGCAGCAGGGAGCAGAGCAATTGGAACTTCAGCCACTTCTCAGGGCAGCTGGAACCACTCTGTGAAGGGCTGACACAACAACTGGAGCTTTGTTTTTCCCAATCCCAATCATTTGTGTTGTTCACCTCTTCCGTGGCAGCAAATAACTCACCCATGTGTGCCCACAGGGGAACAGGGATGGGTTGGGGCTGGCGATGGGGGAATTTCCTCTGCCCCAAATTCCCACCTTGGCTCTACACTGAAAATCCTGCAGAGCTCCTGGATCTCCCCGAGCCTCCAGCCCCGGATGAGCCCTTAGTCTGAGCTCTATTAAATCCCTGTGCTGGCAGCTCCTGACTGCCACGTCCAGGCTAAATTTCCAGGTGGGACTTTGTTTAGCCCCGTTTCTCTGAAATTTAATAAATCCTTTCATATCTCCCCCCACTCTGAGCGTGTTTGTCACTTTAACTTACAGCTCTTGATGTCTCTGACACATCAAACAGGTCAAATCCCTTCGGTCTGGCACTGCACAGGATTTTTTTCTTCAGGTTCAATCCTGTAACTCTTTCCTGAATCCTCAGATTTCCTTCACATCTCCAAGACTGCCTGGACAAAACGATGCCCCAGCGAGGCAATTCATTAGGAATGTTCTCTGTTATGGAAGTAAAACCCCCAGTGATCATTTCCCCATATTTATGTTTTATTTTCCCATTCCTTGGGCTGCTCAAACAGCAAATAAATGGTGTCATACCCATTCATCAGGCTTATAACAAGCACTAATGACCCTACAATAAAAACAGAAGGAGAACTGGTGAGACAGAGATTAGGAAAAATAAGATAAACGCACGTGAGCTAATATTTTTAAAGCATGTCCCTAATTTCAGAGCATCAAGACGTGATCACGGCTAAAAATATGGCCATCCATCAAAATCCTGTCACAGAGAGAGTCTGGGACTCATTTAGACAATGAAGAGCTGAAGGAAAAGCCGGGTTTCTAACGCTGTTAATACAGAACTGAGCAATCCAAGAGGAGGATATTCCATTAATGGCATAAATGGATCATAATAAAAGGCCATTCTGACATGTCAATACTCTCACTCCGTGCTAAGAGAGAAATCTCAGATGGAAAAAGCCTTTCCGTGGGGTTTGGCCAGGCCTGGTGATGCCTTGGGAAGGCTGAGCTGGAACAGAGACTGCACAGAGCTGGAGAATAAAGCAGAGATTTATTGAAAGGCCTTTAGGGTCCACCTTGGGCAGGACAAGAGCCTGGCCAGGGCTACACCCAAGGTGGACCCAAAATGGTCCCAAAATGGACGCCTGGTCATGAGGTCTCACACTTTAATAAGTTTTGTTCCATTTGCACATTGGGGTTTAACTGTCCAATTCCAGCTCCAGGCTGTGAGGTCCCATCCTTCTTGTTCCTCCCTCCAGCCCACCCTTGTTTGTGCTTTTGGGGCTGAAAGTTGTCCTTGGTGTGCAGCAGGAAAAGGATTTGTTTTATGTCCCTGCTCTGTGCAGAGCTGAGTGACACTGACTGTGAGCTCAGAGCTGCACCCCTGGGCAGCACAGAGTCTGGAAACATGAAAGATAAAACTTAAGGGATCACTGGAAATTCCCGGATCTGGGGATTTCAGGCGTTGGGGGTTCAGGTCCCACCTCTCCCTCGGGTTGTTTCAATCTGAGCTCTGCCCCAGTTCAGCTGCCAGGTCAAAACTGGTTTTTGCTTGCCCATGGTTTTGGGGGATACAGTCTGGGGAGGAGCAGGGGACGGGGCAGGATTGTCACCAGGCGTTGGGGACCTCCCTGGCAGCCACTTCCAGGCGGCATTTGCCTGATCCCAGTTGATCACCCACTCCTGTCACTCGGCTAATTGGCTATCTGAGCACCAAGGATTAATTACAGGCACTTCATCTCCTCAGAGAGCACTTGGGAACCACCACGTGTTCGCCTGGAGAACGCTGGATGGAGGAATTCCGTGACCCACACTTCGGGAGCCGCTGGCTTTGGGGTGCAAAGCTCTGACCCCACAGCTGCACCATCCCTGACCCCACAAACCGTGCCCAGAGCTCCAGATCCCAGCCCTGCATCCCAAACACACTCCAGGCAGCGGGAATCAGCAGGGAAGGAGGAATTGGGCTCTTCCCTGCAGCTCCAGAGGCTCCCTGTTTTCCCTGCCACCCCACAATCAGTTTGGATCATCTGGAGATATTCCAGCCAGAACTGGGACTTCCAGGGAGAGGAGGAGATGCCTTATGAGCTGGGCTTTTTGTTCACTTTTGGGCAAAATCAGCATTTTCAAGAGATGGGAATTTTATTTTATTTTATTTTATTTTATTTTATTTTATTTTATTTTATTGACGAATGGGAGGTTTGGAAGTTTGCGGAATAAGAGCCAAGGGAGAAGGACAAGTTGTGGCGTGGAGCTGATCCTGCTGCTCCAAATTTTTTGGCTCACTCCATGAATCCAACCCTAAAGTGCATCTTGAGGCTCCTCCAAAGAGAAAAGCACCAATTTGCTTCCAGCTGAATGGGACTGAAGGGCTTTTCCCTCTTCTTTTAATTAAAAGGGATTCCCATTTAATGGAAAATAAAGCCAAATAGAGAAGCTCTCCCATGGAGAGCAAGAAAAAAAAATAAATGAATATATTACAGAAGCTGGGACCAGATAGGAAATTATCATTTGGGGGAACATTTTGGTGAAGAGAATGGGACTGTTCTTGTTTCCAGCCAGACTGAGCAGACAGAGGGAAAAGCAAAGAGGAGAAACAAACGTTCCAGTGAATTTTCTGGGCTGAGGAGGGTCCTGGGAGAGCAGGAGAGGTTGGGAGCCGGGAGGGTGCTGATGTCCCCTCCTAAAATCCCCGGGACCTCCTGGACTGGCCAGGGGTTCTGAGGGGTTTGGCTGTGGCTCTGTCACCCACACAAATCCCACCCTGCTCAGGCTGTGCTGACCCAAGGGAGGCGACAGTTTGGGTGCCACCACTGTCATTCCCAGGCTGGAAATGCTCCAAAGCAGGCGGGAATTTGGAGGATGGGATTTGGGATTTGCTCAGGGCCTTGCCGGGGCTCTGCCATCCGTGGAGGAGCGAGCAGGGATCTCCTCCAACAAAACCCAGAGCTCTGCTGATGCCTTGGGAAGGCTGAGCTGGAACAGAGACTGGACAGAGCTGGAGAATAAAGTAGAGGTTTATTGAAAGGTCTTTAAGGACACACCTTGGGCAGGACAGGGCCTGACCAGGGCCACACCCAAGGTGGACCCAGAATGGTGACAAAATGGCTGAGCGGTCACGAGGTGTCACACTTTTATGAGTTTTGGTTCATTTGCATGTTGGGGTTTAATTGTCCAGTTACAGCTTCAGGTTGTGAGGTCCCGTCCTTCCTGTTTTCTCTCTTCAGTCCACTGTTGTTTGTGCTTTTGGGCCTGAAAACTTGTAACAGCTGTCCTTGGTCTCCATCTCCTGAGGCAGGATTTTCTTCCTGCTGAAACACAAACAGCAGCTCTGGATGCCTCCATATCCTTGGGATCACTCTCCAGGCACCTGCTCCTGGCTGCTGTCCTAGGAAGGACAATGGATTGGAGTGACCCAACACAGCCCTTTCCTCACCTTCCCTGCCCGTCCAGAGGCTCCCTGCACTTCCTACAAACCAGAAAATACCTGGATCCAGATTTCACAACTCCTGACTCAAGCTCTTCCCAGATTTTCCTCCGTGTTTCCGAAATGGGAACACAAATCATCTGGGGCACGTTAATCCAGCCCCCGGAGTTTATGGAACAAATCTGGAGGGAAAGAGTCCTTAAAAACACAGAGCTGAAGAGAAAAGGGCATGGAGGAATGCAGTGCAGGAGGTGCCAGGCTCGTGTCTGGGTGAAGGAAATGCCAGAGACTTCTCTCCACGCTCCAGTGAGGAGTCTGCTCCAGCGCCTGGTGGGAAACCCTTAATGAGGACAGGGATTAATGGCAGAGTGGAAAGGGTACGAGGAACTCACTGAGGAGGAGCTGACAGCTTGGAGAGCTGCCCGCGGGGGTGTCTGGCTGGCAGGAGATCCATCCCAAGGACAGCCGAGTGATTTGGGACCTGACCCCAGCTCCGGTGTGTGAAATGCAGGAGTGACAGCACAGCCAGGCACATCCCAGGGCAGAAAGGGAGGGAAAACCTGTTGAGTTCCTGGTGGGATTTATCTGCAGTGCTCCTGGGCTTCTCCTGAGGGCAAATCCCAACAGGGAAGGGGCAGGAGAGGTCTGAGCTGCTGGTGTAGGGAGCAGAGCACCCGTTTGGTGAGCCAGTGGATTCCTTGGGAAGAGGAGGGAAGGAATATGTCAGGGAAGGAGAAGAGCTCCTGAGGTGAAAGGACTGTCTGTGCAGAGGGAAACTCAGCACAAATTAGGCAGTAATACGGTTAAACTCCAAATTAGGAGCTGTGAGGGAGATTTAGGAACTAAGGAGGAAACAACCTACGCAGTTTTGAGCCAGAGTCTGGTACTTTAATGCAGGAGATGAATGCGTTGTCTCCAACAGCAGGGATCTGGATTGATCCATGGGAGTGTTTCCAGGAGCTGGATGGAGCAGGGGCACTGAGGGAGGCTCAGGAGGCATCAAGCTGCTCTGCAGTTCAGGTTTGTGCCGGGAGCTCCGGTGCAGCTCTCTGGTCCCTTGTGCTGGTCTCTCACCATGGGCTGCACTGCCGCGATCTCCTCTCAGCCTCCCAGCAGCATGTCAGTATTCAGGTTCTGATCAAAACCCCTCCCCGTAAGCTCTATTTCCCGTTTTCTGAAGGGTTTGGTTGTGGCTGTCCCCAGCTTCCCTCTGGGACACTCCCAAACCCTGCCAGGACAGTGGGAAACACGGAGCAGATCAAGGGACACCACGAAGGGAAGGAAAGAAAGCAAGGAGAGGGAGAAGGCTCCTGTCTCCAACCACAAACTCCTCCTCCGCCTCTGTTTGCTTGGGTTTCTATCCCTGCTGAGGAGCTCCTCCTCGTGCTCCCATGCTCTGCCTTCTCAGGGAAAAACCTCCCCATCCCACCGGCTTCCCACAAAACATAAACAAGGAACGCTTTTGATGTTGGGGAAGCTGGGAGCTTGTTTGCACGGCTTTGAAGGCGAGGATTCGCTCAGGTGGGTGGGCAGAGGATGCCCCTGGTAGGAGAGAGGAGCCGAGCTCCGTGTGCAAACAGGACCCTGATGGGATGGGAAAAGGAGGGCAAAGAGGAGTCAGTGTTGGATTTTGTCCCCATGGACACCCAGAGCTGGTGTCTGGTGGAAAATTTCCCCAAATGCAGGAAACTCGACTGTATAATTAGTGGGGGGCTGTGTTCACGCTCTCCCCTGATTAGAGGGAGAGACCCAGGCAAGATCTGAACTCTTTGCACCGCACAAATGAGACCTGAGGACATTTCCTCTCCCCAAATAAGAGGAAAAGGACAGAGTGGGACTGGGACAGACACAGCAAGAGACTGAGGTCAGTGATGAGAGAGAGAGAGTAAAATCCTAGGTTGGAAGGAAGATTGAGGAGTTGCCTAGTTTGGGCTGGATTTCTCTTGTGAGGCTGTGGAGACTGGACTGAAATATCCCTGTAACTTATAGAATCCTTTTTTGGGGGGAAGCAAACAGGAAAAGCTGGGAGGGCAGCAGGGGTTTCACAGGGAAAAGGGGATTTTTCTGCATATGGGGAGGCGTCTCTGCCAGCTTCCTCCACACCAGGGATTTCACAAGGAAACAGGGGTTGTTCTGGGAATGGGAAGGTTCCTGCACCCCAAAAGGGGCTTGTGATCACTCAAACTGCTCTGCAGACCCTCCTGGTGTCACTCCAGGGCAGGACTGACAGGAGCTGGAGCGCAGGGATTGGGAATGGTGGGCTCACACCGGGGTACAGCTGGAGGAAAGGATGAGGGAGAGGGAACAGGAGGGAAGGACGGGAGCACTCCCAGCTCCCAGTGTCCCACTTGGCTTTGGGTCCCCTCTCCCACACCATGGAGAGGAATGACCCTCAGTTCCCATCCTGCTGGGAGTGCTGCCTCTCCCCAGGGCTCACAGGCTGTGGGAATTCCCACCAGGATCTCCCCCACCCTCATCCATGGGCAGTAACAGCTCTGTGGCTGTGGCAGCTGCTCACCAGGAGAGTTCTGGGGGAGCTGGGCACATCCTAACCCATCATGGTACCCCAAGAAGCTGTGAGCCAGGAATGCTCCTGGAATGCTCCAGAGCCTCCTGCTGAGGTCAGCAATGCTCTGCCAGCTGTTCTGTCATGCTGGGAAGGCCCAGATGTGTCAGAACAGGCTCCAACAGCCATTTTCAGCGGGGTGAGCAGCCAGGAGGCAGAAGGGAGCAGAGCAGAGGAGGTGCAGGTCCAGCAGCTGCCCTTCCTGTGGATGAACACAGCGTTCCCTCTTTATCCTGTTTTCCAGCTCCTGGGGGTGTCACTCAGCGTTTGACATCCCTACACGTCCTCCAGCAGGGAAATCACTGAGAGGAGCCAGCCCAGCAGCCAGGACTGAGCTGGGTTTGCTTGGTTTTGTTCTCAACCACTTTAAAAAACCAAAATTTCAGCTGCCTCCTAAGTGGGGGCTGAAGGGAGGGGCGGGGGTTCATCCTCCTGCTGGGAGCAGGATCCCACTCCCAGCTCCATCCGTGACTCTGCTCTGGCATCTGCCGGGACAGGAGAGATGTGAGCACAGAGAAACCTTCGGAGGGGAGGCCAGCACAGACCTCGAGGGCACCTGAGGGACGTCCCCCAGCTGGTGGCCACAGGTGGGTCCCCACGGCCTCCTTTGAAGCTGCCCCACTTAGTTTGAAGCGCCGAGTTTTCACTTAAGGGTTGGGATTTCAACCCAAATCTAATCCCGGGCTGGGGAGCCGTGCCTGGCTGCTCCTGGTTTTGATCCGTGTTGTTTCTATCCATGGATGTGTCCCTCAGGACAGCCTGAGGCAGGCAGGGGGCAGCCCCTCAGCCTCCCCTCCCCACGGGCTGCACAGGCTCCCTCCAGAAGCTTTGCTGGATGTTCTGGGAGCTCAGCATTTCTGGGAAGGTCCAGCTCGGGCTGAGCCAATTCTCGTTGTGCTTTTTGTTTTCATCCCAATGGGTTTGGATTGAGCCCTAAAGAGCTGGGGGTGGGGGGAGTTTTGCCTTTTTTTTTTTTTTCCTTGTTTTTGGTTTCTCTCCAGAATGCTGCCTCCCATCCCCCTGCGTTTGCTGGGATGAGAAACGAGGAGATAAAACCACTTCTCACTGGCGCTGCAGGATTTGGTGCTTTCAAGTGGCTCCAAAGGTGACCATCATCACCACCACAGTGATGACCACCAGTGTCCCACAGATTGACCCAACAGCAAACTCAGCACTGGGACCCCTTGCAGGAGAGATCTGGATAAATCCAGGCCTCATCTCATCCTTCAAATGCGGGGTTTTTTTTGGACACTGATGTTGGAGAAGAGCTCTTGGTGTGGCATAAATAGATTTTGGCGTGTATAAAAGCCCGGGCAGTGGCCCAGGGAGGTCCTGGGTGGTGTGAATCTGCTCCTGGCCTTCAGGGTGGGAAAGATTCGAGAAGTTTTTGTTGGTTTTGGAGAGGGTTTGTTTGGGTCTTTACACTTTCCCCGACTGATTTAGGGCAGCTTGGGGATGATTTCCTCCACTGGGTTTCTCTGGGGGTGCTGCTGTGGGGTGTTTGCTGCTGAAAACTCTGGGGAGGTGGTTCCTTGGGGCTGGGACGTGCTGGAGCCCACGGATGCATTTGGAGGATTTGGGAGATGATCCAGCTCTGTCCCTCCAGGTGAGGAGAAGGTCCTGCAGCTGTGGGGGAGGATCTGGAGGATTCCACCGGGGCTCAGGTTAAACTAACTCCTGGTTCAGATCTGGGGGTGGTGTGGAGACCTGCCCTGGAGCCCGAGATCTGCTTTCCCTGGAGGGCTGTGGGAGGGCTCCAGTGCAGCCCCAAAACTCAGTTTCGGCTGAGGAATCAATGCCAAGGGCAGAGCTCAGTCCTGCAGCCCCTCCCGGAGCCTGAAACCACCCGAGGACAGGGGCAAAGCCAGGCTCGGCCCCCACAGAGGACCCAAAACCACGGGGGATGGGGGAACTCTCAGCATTTCACCTGCCCGGTGCTGTCCGAGCATGGTCGGGGGCTGGAGAGCTGCCCAGGGACTTCTCTGAGGACTTTGCCTGCAGGAAAAACCCTAAAAAGTGATTGGAGATCACAGCCACATTATGCAAACCGCAATTTGCATAATCATCATGCAAATTGAGATGGATAACCAGCTTTAACCAGACTCGAGTTGCTTTCAAGTGCCTCTTTCTCGGCTGCTACTTCAATCACTTAAAAGGACAGGGGAGGGGGGAAAAAAGAACGAGAAGTTCCAACTTTCTTCTCCAGGTTAAGCAGAGTCACCGGGCCAGGGAGGGACAGGAGATGGCAAGTGCAGTCCCCGAGTGTCCTGGAGGGGTCACTGGTGGCTTTCACATCCAGGAGACCCCGAAGGGACCGGCCGGAGCTAAAAGCCCTCGGGACAGGAGGAGCTCTGCTCCATCCCAGGATTCCTGAAACCTTTGGAAAGTCTCTGGGTCTCCATCACTTTGTGGGATTGCGGGGACAGAGGACACGATGTCCTGCCGGGGCTGGGGGCTGCTCCGCAGCCCTCACAGCCTCTGGAGCATTAACCCTTGTGATCCCTTGGGATTTTAGCTTTTCTATTTTCCATCTATTTGTACTCCTGCAGTTCTTTAGTGCGTAACTCCAAACCCCACACGCAGCGTGAGCTGCTGCTTCCCCATTTCGGTCAGACACAATTCCTCTCCAGGCCTGGGAATCAAGGGCGCCTCACTGCCTCAGGCCCTGAGAAATGCAAACAAAAATGAGCAGTGGTGAGCAAACTCGGCGTAAGTGACTTCATTACCTGAAGCTTTAATTGGAAGATTAACCCCTAATATGCAAAGGGACCAAACTTATAAAAGTGTGAAAACCCGAGATCCATGGTCCATTTTTGGGTGTAGCCCCTGGGGGGCTTTGTCTGCCCTAAATGTATCCGAAGGCCCTTCAATAAATATAAATAAACTGCTTTTTATTCCCTTAATTCTGTCTGGCCTCTGTTTTTCGGTGGTCACAAGAAGGCGCTGCTTGGAGCTTTCCCTTTCGCCCTCCACAAGGAAATTCCCGCTCCTGGTCCTCCCAGAGCTCTGTCCCCACTGGGTCCCTGCGGGGCAGGGCAGGTTTTGGTGATGTGCAGATCCTGCAAAACCACCCCAAAATCTCGGCTCTTCCTCCTCTCCAGCCCCTGGGAGCCCTCGGGCAATTCCTAACGAAGCCGCTTCTCTTATCTACGAAGTGATTAAGGGATATCACTGCACGTCCCCGGGGAAAACAGATTAGGGAGAGCATGGGGTGACCCAGATAAGGACTTTTATCAGGCAGAACATGAGGGGTGACATGAAGATGTCACCTCATTAGTGACAACTGCCCAGGGCTCGGCGCAAACCACCCTGGGTGAGTTTCACCATCTCCCAACCCAGCTGACACAGTGTTCCTGACAAATCCCTGGTCCCCTGGCAGGGAAATGGGCTCCAAAAGGGTTGTGGGGTCACCTGAGGGCAGGGAAAGTTGTGGGGTGGCCTGAGGGCAGGGAAATGGGATCCAAAAGAGTTGTGGGGTGGCCTGAGGGCAGGGAAATGGGATCCAAAAGGGTTGTGGGGTGGCCTGAGGGCAGGGAAATGGGATCCAAAAGGGTTGTGGGGTGGCCTGAGGGCAGGGAAATGGGGTCTAAAAGGGTTGTGGGGTGGCCTGAGGGCAGGGAAATGGGGTGCAAAAGGGTTGTGGGGTGGCCTGAGGGCAGGGAAATGGGGTCTAAAAGGGTTGTGGGGTGGCCTGAGGGCAGGAAAATGGGATCCAAAAGGGTTGTGGGGTGGCCTGAGGGCAGGGAAATGGGGTCTAAAAGGGTTGTGGGGTGGCCTGAGGGCAGGAAAATGGGATCCAAAAGGGTTGTGGGGTGGCCTGAGGGCAGGGAAATGGGGTCTAAAAGGGTTGTGGGGTGGCCTGAGGGCAGGAAAATGGGATCCAAAAGGGTTGTGGGGTGGCCTGAGGGCAGGGAAATGGGGTCTAAAAGGGTTGTGGGGTGGCCTGAGGGCAGGAAAATGGGATCCAAAAGGGTTGTGGGGTGGCCTGAGGGCAGGGCTGGAGCTGCAGGGGTGCAGGAACTGTCCCGTGTCCCTCAGCCCATGGGATTTCTTGGACAAGAGCGCTGGGCACACACCTGAACAGGGCAGGGCAGGGCTGGAGAGGGGAATTTCAGTCTGTTTAGGCGAGGACTGAGGTACAGCAGGGTCTGTAAAGTCCCCTGGGTTAAAGGGCAGGGCCAAGACCCCTCCTGTGGCACCAGGCCGGTGGGGATGGCGGCGAGGGGTGAGACCCCTTAGGGCAGGAGCGCGGGGATCCGAACCGGTACAGAACGGGTAAAATGCTGCTGAAACGCCCGAGGTTTTCATGGCAAACAGGAGAAACTGCGGGACCATCTGTCTGGGAGCTTCAGGGAGATGATTCAGGACTCGGGGGTAGGAAGAGGGGCGACTTTGGGAACACGTTGTGTCTTGAGGAACGAAGCAACCCCCGGGAGAACGGAGATGAGGGATGACTTCACCGCGGGGCGCTGGCACACGGAGCGGCCCCAGCCTCGTCCCCGCCGAGAGAGGAACATCCAAAAGCGATTAGCAAAAAGAAAACCCTCGATTTCCGTCAGGAGGAGCAAATGTAATTTGATTCCAGCCCTTTCCTATCGCTGCAGCCAGCCGGCAAGGCAGGACACAGCAGCGAGCAGTGTCTGACACTCTCAGGTGTGCTGAAATTGAGCTTTTTTTCCCTTGTTTTCCTGCCTCAGTAGTGCACAGGTGCGGGGAGGAGGGAGAAAACAGGAAAACAAATAGGTTGGCAAGCGCTAAAAAAAGGAATGTGTTACCTAAAAATACAGGTAGCAGCGGTTGGGAGCAATCAAAGAAACTAATGGACTATGAATGACCAGAAGGGTCAAAGACAATAAGAAAGCACTTAGAGAGGGCAGGGGATTTATTTCTGTGTCAGAAACGGCTCCGTTGTTAGAGCCAGATGGAGAAATTGTAAAACGGCAGAGTGGGAAAGGTAGGGATGCTCCACAGATATTCCAAATCCAGGAGAAAGGAAAAAAAACAAGAGCCAGGAAGTTTTATTTGCTGTAGTTCCCAATGCAGGAGGGGCTGGAGGGCATCCAGGGATTGTCAGCCTCAGCTTGCAGCTGTAAAATTGCTCCCCAAATTCTTCTTCCAGCTTCCTCCGGCTCCTTCCACCCACATCTTTACAAACGGGAAGATTCCTGGGGTGCTGAGTGATGCCCGAATTATTCCAATTTTTAGGGAAGTAATTGGGTCATCCTAAGGCAAAGGGTGGGAAAATCCATTTGGGATCTGACTGGTGAAGGAGCTGGCACTGGGAACACCTCTGTGAGTCGGTGAGGGGTAGATTGGGTGAGTTTAAGGTTTCTCCAAGAAGTTTGGGCCTGGCCCCATGTGGCCTCTTGTTTCCTTCAGGAGTTTTGTGGGGAATTAAAAGGGTCCTGAGCTGCTGGAGGGGTCACTGATGCAGTAACAGAGGGATCAATCAGTCTTTGCTCCCATGGGGATCTCCCATGGATTCCTCTCTTGGCTCAGTGCCATTTAATGTCCTCTGAGGGACAGGGACAATCACACTGAAGCACAAGGATCACAGTGAAAGGGGGGAAAAATCCAGCAGGGACATTCCCAGTGGCAGCAGAGGGGTGAAATGCTCCCACTGTTCCATCAGGGCCACACAGAGGGTGCTCCAGGCTGCTGGGAAGCAGGAAAATCCAGGGGTTTTTAATAAGTACATGCACAGGGCCAAGGATCAGCCTTTAAAACAGCCTCTGAGTCAGCAGGGATCTCCGTCTCCAACAGGAGGACGATACTGGGGGCCCCATTTCCCAATGATCCGAGTCCAGGATGAGCCCATCCCTGCTGCAATCAGCATTATCCCTAATATCCACCACTGTTGGCCCAGTGGCTCCTTATCCAGCAGCTCAAACCACCCTGGAGGTCAGGCCTGGAGCAAGGTGTGAAAAGCAGGAGCTGAGATGTGTAAATGTGGGGTTTAGGGCATTTTTGGGGTGGTTTCAAAGGAGGCTTCAGCAGAGACAGCTCCATCAGCATCCCACAGTTCACTCTGGAGAACATTTCATCCTGGAGGGTGGAATCACTGAAAGGAGCTGTTCCCTCCTGGATCAGCCATCCCTGATCCCAGCCCGGATCTGCCGGGGCTGGCTGGGATGGTTTACATGCATTATTCTTTTTTAAGCTGAAAGTAACGAAATAACACTCCCAGCTCCTTGCTCCCACACTGGAATCACAACCAGCCATGAATAATTTATTTTCAAATAATTAATTATTCAGCTTATTTCTTCATTAGCTGAAGAACCTGAACGTAATTAGCTGCTTACCTCCACAAAAAAGAACCAACTTTTTTTTTTTTCTGACGCAAATAAATAAAATATGAGTGGATTTTCACCCCCCAAAAACCCCAAACAACCCAGACACTGGTGACCCTTTAGAGCAGAGTCCCTGAGGACCTTCCTGGGTGTTCCCATGCTGCTGCTTATCCACGGGGGTGGATTTGGATCAAGGTCTTCCAGCGTTCCCACAGAGAGAATCCCTAAAAATCTGGTCTGAGCCAGCTGGGATGGGCTTGGAGATCACTGGAGGATCTGGTGGGACTTTCTCAGCTTATCCAGAGCTGCCACCTCTCCCAGGGAATGGGGGAATGCTGCCTTCTCCTCTCCTTAAAATATTGGTGTATTGTGGATCCTTTTAGAATTTAGAATTTAAAACTGCTGCAGCTCAGCCTGGGCAGTGCAGGAAGCCCCGGGATGGCCTCTGGATCCTCTGCACCTGCTGGATGCCCGTGTGAATCCCAGAATGGGATTCAAACCAGGTTTGGGTTGGAAGGGACCTTCAAGCTCATGGAATTCTCACCCGCTGTGGGCAGGGACACCTCCCACCATCCCAGGTTGCTCCAAGCCCTGTCCAGCCTGACCTTGGGCACTTCCACAGCTTCTGTGGACAAGCTGTTCCATCAGGATTTCAGCCCATCCCAGCCATCCTGAGACTCCCCAGGATCATTTTGGCAGTGCTGGCTGTGATCCCTGTCCCAAACCTCCCGGCCCCGCTCCCCTCTCCCCCTGCACGTGACGCCAGCTCCTCTTTTTTCCTCCTGCCTTCCTGTTTGCCGTGCAGTTTTTCTTGAGCTAGCTCTGTCAGCTCCACGCTTTCCTGCCGTTCTGCTGAGCTTGGTTGGAGCTTGTGCAGGCTTTATCCCACTCCTTTTTATTTCCTTTTATTTATTCCCATTCTTCTGCCTTGTACCAGAGCCAGGAGTGCCTCGGAGCCGGTGTTGCTCAGCTCTGCAGCTGCGTGCTCTGTACACCCCGTACCTTCCTGCGTGTTCGTGCTAAGTTTTCTGTGGTCTAAATATATAATTTTTTGGGAGATATTCCCAGCTGTTCCCTTCCTCTGATGCCCACACCTTTTGCACAGCCTCTCCTGGAGGCTGCAGGTGGTTTTCCCCCACCCCTGTGCCCACATCCCGGATGCTCTCTGGCTGTATCTTTGGTTTTATCACCCGTTTTGGCAGGTTGTAATGACTGCTTTTATCTGTCCTCCCGGCAGTCTGGATCTCCAGGCAAGCTTTTGCAAATGCTGACTTCTCTTCCCTCAGTGATCTCCCTGCCTGAAATTCCAGCTGCTGGAGATTAGGCTGTGTGCTCAAGGATATGCATCTCGAAATTGCCTCCCTTATCAGGTTTAATGACTTTGTCGCTGCTCGGCTCTTCCCGGGCTCTTCCCACGGAAAACTTGGCAGTGCCTGCTGTACCTGAGGTCCTGGGGAGGAGGGCAGCGCTTTGGGGACCAGGGAAAGGGGAGACAGAGGTGGGGAATGCTGGAGCAGGTCCCGTTTGGAGCTGTCTGGAATGCAAACAGATCCTGGAGCAGCAGCAGGGTCGCTGAAAAGGGGCTGTTGAAGTCAGTGTTTGGCCATATTGATGCTGCCAGACCCTTCCTGCCCGTCCGAGGAGCTGCTCCAGGATGGATGGAGCATCCCTGGAGAGATCTCACTGTGGCACCAGTGGGAACACCTTACCTCATCCCATCCCATCCCATCCCATCCCACCCCATCCCATCCCAGGGGCTGGCACTGCTCTCCCACCATCCCCTTCCCTCCCTCCAGCCCCTCCCAGCACTGCGAGCACCAGACCCCCTTCAGGGTGCCCATGCCAGGGCCATCCCCTCTGGATGTGTTTGCATTGCCAAGGAACATCCCTGACTTCTCTCCTCGCCCCTGGCTGGAATTCCCATGGCGCCACCTGATCCAAAGTCCCAAATGGACTTGGTCTGGCCCTGTGCCTGAGGAAAATCGAGGTGATTTTATTTTAATGCTCCAATAAAAGGAGGATCCCGACATGGGCTCAGTGGTTCCCTGGTGCTGCCGTGGCCATGGGATGGTTCCCATCTGGAGATGTGTCCTCAGGGGATTTTGGTCTGGAAGTTTTCCATCTTTCCTGCCTCCCTGTCCCTCTGTCCCTCTGTCCCAGCCCTCCAGCTCCTCTCCAGGGGGAAGGGAGGAGCTCACAGGCAAAAGGGGACGAGGCAAATCCACTTATTCTGGCAACGATCTCCCCTTGCTAAGCCCTTGTAATGTTGTTTGCTCACTTTCAATTAGCCCCGTGTCGGAATCTGCAGCGAGGCCTCATCCTCTACGAGATCAGATTAATGGGTTTTGTGTCTGGTGTTTAAACACAGCCCCCACGTGTGCTGTGCTCCAAACCAATAATACTTTATCTTGATGTAATAAAAATGATTGCAGGCAGAAATGCTCTCCCTCGTGCCTGTTCCTCGCCGCTCCAGGGAATTGCTGGCTCCTCTCTCCTGTTCCTTTTGGTTGAAATCCGTGAGAAAACAGTGCTGGGATGTGCCCCAAGTTATCCTTTCATGTTTTCCCTGCTCTCCTCACCTCACACCCTTTGTTCTGCGAGCCACAGAGGTTCTGAGGCTCTGTTCGAGATCTACAAGCAGATTTTTGCTCCAGTAACTTTTCTGCGAGGCTCAGCCCTGACTTGGTGCAATTTGCTCAAAACTTGGTGGCCTCTGTGACCTCCCATCCCAGGGCTCCTCTCTCCAAGCCTGTGCAGGGTCCCAACACCTCCCTTCAGCCCATTACCTCACAGGCTCTTCTTTGGGAGCTTTTATTTTTAGTTTCTCTTCCTGCTGCTTGGGATTTCTTGCAGCTCCAACACCCTTTCACTCGATGCCGTTCCAGGTTGCCTGCCCATTTCCATCCTTGACCTCTCTCCAGCTGAATTCACTGAAAATCCCTTTTGTTTCTTGGCATTCACTCTGCTTGAAACCAAGATCCACAGCTGCAGCTTTATTCTCTTTTGTTCCTTCCTCTGACCACGTGTGGATTTAGGTCGAAGTCTTCCATTGCAGGGCTCAATTCTGCAACCAAGCCCTCCCATAATATCTCCATTTCTCACCAAAATAATCTAAGTAATCATAGGTTCAGGTGAAAATTCACCTTGCCAGCTCTCACGGCTCTCCAAGGCATTTTCCAGACTCCGTGTGGAGCAGAGTCACTGAATTGTTTTTCACAAAGACTGAAGAATTTGCCTCCCCAAGGGGAGCTCTGGTGCACAAAGAGGTTGCACCTTGGTCTTCACATTCCCAGTGATTCCTGTGAGGAGGATTTACCCAACCTTGGTGTTCAAACCACTTTTTCCTCCCTCTCTCTGCTTTGGGCGGCCCAGTGGGTGTTTGGAGAGGACCCAGAGCAACCCTGAGCATCCAGCAGCCAGCGGCGCCTGTTCTGAGGCCTTGTCCTGAGCTGAGATCATGTCTTAAGTTTTAACTTAAAGGCCTTTTAATAAATATCTACTTTATTCTCTAGCTCTATCCAGTCTCTGTTCCAGCTCAGCCTTCCTAAGGCATCACAGCCACCCCAAACAGAACAATTTGGGTTGGAAGGGACCTTAAAGCTCATCTTGATGCACCCCCTGCCATGGAGCAGCTTCCCCTGGATCCCATCTCCCCATCCATCCCTTCCTGGTCACGCCAGGGCTGAGCCTGCCCTCAAGGAGGGAGGAAATATTCATCCCTCAGCTCCCAGAGCAGTCTCTCTCAGGGGCAGGAGATCCTGGGATTTGCAGGAGCTCATTAATCCCACGGAGGTGCCCCCGGTGCTGGAGGTGGCCGCGCTGGGCTCTGCAGGTGGAGGCTCCGCTCTGCTGGCTCAGAGGACCCTTGGTGACCTCCTGACATTGATTTTCCTTCCCCCTCCGTTCCCGAGGCAGCTCTGGGATAATGGGATGCATATCTGAGGGATCCAGCAGGCTCTCCCTGACCATCGGCTGCCCGGCTCAGTTTGACCTCCCGGGTCAGCGATACACCAGACAAACGGCCAGAAGTGCAAAATCAAGCTGGGAAGGTTGTCAAGAAGACTAGGAAGGAAATCTCCTCGTGCCCAGCTTTTGGGCCCTTCAGAGATAAAGCCGAATTTCCAGCAGCTCAGGGCAAAATTTAATTTTCTGGTTGGCTTTCCTTGCACTCCACCTGACTGCTCCTTCCCCCCCTTACTGCTCCGTGGCCAAGCCACCCACGTCCTCCCTCCAGCTGCCATCCCAGGCCCTTGGAGGGTCAGACCTGAGCCTGACAAGCATCCCACCATCCCACTGCCCACTATTCCAGCCGAGCCTGAGCTCCCAGAGCCAGGCTGCGATGTGACAGGGCGCCAGGTGAAAAGGAAGGGCGAGGGAATCACGGCAAATAGGAGCTGACTGCCCAATAATTGTGGACAACCAGGCTTTTCAGCAGGGCCATAAATCAATGGCAGATGGAGCCACGCTGGGTGGTGCTTATTGACTTCTCTTTTTTTAATTTTTTTTTTTTTTTTTGTATTTTTTATTGGTTCTTCTTCCCCCCCGTTTGCTGCCCGCTGGAGTGGAAAGGCTCTGCAGGCAGCTCGGGGGGGTTTCTCCCTGCCTGGCAGCTCTCCCACCTTCCCTCTCCTCTCCATCCTGGCAGGGCAGCACTCCCAGCACCCATCCATGGAGCCAGGTGCTGGATCTGGCCCTGCCTTGGAGCCCAGCACCAGCTTTTGCGGGGAAATCGAGGCTGGAGGCAGAGGTGGGATGGGGTTAAAAGAGGGAACATCTCAAAATCCCCTTTTAGCACCTCCAGGACCACCCTGCCCCACCCGTCTCTGTGCTCACTCAGCCCCTTCTGTCCCTGCTCCTCCTCCTCCCTGCCACTTGCAGCTCCCAGATGGGATTTAAGGGACCTGCCAGGTCCCTCTGTCCCCTCATGAGGGGACACCGAGGCTGTCCTGGGGGCACCCCCCACCCTTGCAGCCCCATGAACAAGGACAACCCTGCTAAAGGAAATCCAGCCACAGGAATGGGCAAAACCACGGCAGTTTGGTTGGAGCAGTGCTAAAGAATAGGATTTTTCTCCTTGTTTATGCTTTTTTACAGCCTTTCCTCCACCTCCTGTGCTCTGGTTGGGGGCTCAGCCCTCCAAGGAGATTTTTGTGAGGATTTTGGCTAATGAGGGGCTCCATCCCCTGGTCCCTCTGAGCAGTGGCACTGAGGGCGTTGCTGTCCTCTGGCTGCTGGAGGCTCCGCTATCCATGTGGGATATTCCTTTAGGAACGCCTGTCTTTCCAGCATGAAAAGCTCTGCTGTCACAGCTGGGCCAGGCTGGAGGGTTTGGGATTTTGTTCTTTTCCTTCTCTTTTGTTCAGGGCTGCGCAGAGCACTTATGGATTCATAAAGAGGTAATTTATTGAACAAGTCTTTGGAGAAGGGAAGTAATGAAAGCTGCCGGATAAATGACGGGAACGTTTGGGATCCGACTGCTGGCAGGAGCTTGGTAGCTCCAGGGGCTCTCGTGGGGGAGCAGGAGCCTCACAAAGCCACACAGAAATGGGGTTTGGACCAAAATCCAAGCAGGAATACTCAAGGAAGAGCTGGCGGATTTGCTCCAGCAGCCCCCAGCATGGAGAGGCTGAGAGGGCATTTTTGGCTGCCTGGAAATTCCGGTTATTGGAAGTTCCTGTCTGCCCAAAGTGCTCTGTGAGGATCAAGGAGATTTGTCCTGATTTAGGGCAAACTGGGGAGAAATTTTCTTCTTTCCCCCCTCTTTGCTCTCAGAACCAGTCTCAAAGGTGCAGGACTCAATACCCAGCATAAACAGAACAGACAGCTGGGGATACGAGCACCAAAAGTCACCCCAGGACAGAGATCCTTGAAACATTAACACAGAATCTAGGAAAAGCCAATTTTGGGGATTGGGTAGGGGTCTGGGGAATGAGGCTTTGTTGGAAGTGGTCAACACTGAGCCCCTCTTACATCTCCAGGTGCATCTGGTCCTGGAAATGAGGGAGCTTTGGTCCAGCACTTCCAAGCCAGAGCTCCTGGAGAGAGCTCTGGAAATCTCTCCCAGGGAAATGCCCCGTTCAGCCGCACGTGGAAGCTGCTTTGGGGTTAAAAACCATGTCTGGGTGAATCCTGTGAGCTTTCTACCTGAGCAGCATCAATAAATGAATTCATGAATGGGTGAAATGTAAATTGTGGCAGCTTTAAAATGAAAGCCAGGGTTTCCAAAAGTGCTTTTAACCAGCACTTATTTCTGCAGCAATATAACTGTCAGCAAGGGCTTAATTCATTAGCACCAGAACAAAATGAAGACCCTGTAAATTTGAAGTCCAATTTAATTTCTCACAGAAAGAGCCTTTTTCTCATCTTTCTTTCCCTTTGCTCTCTCTCCCTGCCCAAGGAAGGAGGATTTCCATCACTTAGAGCTGCTCTGAGCCTCCTGCAAATGGGATTTTCCTCAGCCTGGTGGGCTGGGGAGAGGAGGTGACCCTGAGAAAGGCCAGCATTGCTTGGAGGGTTCAGGATGCAAATCCATCGGGATGGGGAGGGACACAAAGGCTCAGAAGGGACACGTTCCTTGCCCCAGGCTGGGTTCATGGCAAGCACCTGAGTGTTCAAATCCTCACCTCTGCCCAGCCCCGGGGCCATCTGTGATGTCCCAAAAGAGTTTGTAGGGCCTGTTGGTCACAGACTGAGTTGAAGTCCCCCAGGTTTGGGGCCCTGCTGGTGGAGGATCACGGCTTGAGGGTGAGGACCCCGGGGGAGGCAGGTCCTGGCAGGGAGATGGAGTGGAGGTGGCCACAGGTGAAGCTGGGGCTCCACCTTGGGGGACTCGGCCTATAAACCAGCCCCGGAGTCCCCTGCCCCGCTCTCTGCCGCCTCACTTTGTCACCAAGGAGAGGGGACAGTGGCACAGCCCAGCCCTGGTGCCACCCAGGTGTCTGCACAGGAGCTTGGGGCGTGCGTGAGTGTGCGAGTGCCTCTCCCAGAGCTGCAGAAACCCAGCAACAGCATCTTCCTGCCCTAAAATGTGAGACACAGAAATGGGGGAAGGGACCTGCTGCAGCTGGAGGAGCCGAAGCCCGTGGTCTCCATGGAGTCTTTGTTTATACTCCTCTCATTTCCCTGTCTTCATTCTTTTCCCTTTTTGGTTTTTTTTTCTAATTTGTTTTTTTTTTTTTTTTTTTAAGGGAGTATTTTTAGCACGGAGGGAAGGGAGCAGTGCTGCTTCTCTGGATGCAGGGTGCTCGGGAGCAGATGGTGCAGCAGCTTCTCCCGCTGTGCTCCCTGGAAAAACACCTCTGTCTGCAGCCACCCCGCTGCCCTGGGCTCTCCATCCTCCTCCTCCTCCCCAGCTCACACCTTCCCTGGCTCTCCAGCCCCATCCTGGACTCCAGCTCTCAGCAGGGAGAGGTGGAGGGTGAGCCCTTGTCCCGGTGGGTCAGGGAGGTGCTGATGTGCGGTGGATGTGTCCCCAGCCCTCCCCTGGCTCGTTCTGTCCCCTCCCCGTGCTCGGCAATTCCACGGGATGTGTTTCCATCAGGACACGCCGCCAATCACATCAAAAACTCCTCACTCCTTCCCCAAAATCCCGCGAGCAAAGGGGATCCCCCCAGAGCAGCTCAGGTGCTCCTGCACCATCCCCACATTTAATGGGAGACCCCAAACTCCTGGCCGGGAATGACTGGCAGGGAGCTCCCGGAGTTCATCGGGAACACGCAATTACCGGCGCGGCTTTCAGAGGAGAGAAAGGCTGCTGTGACCTGCGGGTAATTAACGAGAGGCGCGTAATTAGCAGCGACCATCGGAGCGCTCCCCATGGAGCGTGGCCTTGGGGACATCGCGTCGTGGAGGGGACAGGTGTGCAGGGCTTGTGGGGTGGCCTCGAGAGCTCTCACTTGCTTTTTTTTTTTTTTTTAATTTTTTTTTTCCCAGCCCTCTGCATGGAAATGTGAGGGAAAAAAAAAAAAAAAAAAGGAGGAAAAGCGGCTGTTTGGGGGGGGCAGCTGCACTTTGTGATTGTGTTTGCTGGGATCTGCCCAGCCCAGCCAAAACATTCCCTCCCACCCCCAGCTCCTCCACCCCGGCAGTCAAACATTCAGCGGAATATTTAGGTGTAATTAATTCATGTAATTTCAGCTTTTATACTCCGGTAAAATATTCATTTTCGCGTAGTGTAAAGGTTGAAGCTACATCCATCAAGGATTAAGGGGGGGGAAAGGATAAAGCGTGAAATAAAGCGTTTCCTCCCCTCGGTGGGGGAGAGGTGAAAGGAGGGATTTGTCACAGCGGAAGGAGCACCCTTGGGAAGCACCTGGGAATTCCCGGTGCCAGGAGAGGGTGGGAACTCACTGGAGAGCTCCTTTTCCTTAAGCACGGCCAGCTCCTGGTCAGGGGGAGCCAGAACCAATCCAGCTTTTACAAAATAAAACAAGCTCCAAACAACACCCCTTGTGAACAGTCTGGAGGAGAAATCCCTCATATTCCAGGACCTCCAGGCTGGGAAATCCTCTGGCTGGATTTTGGGGTCCCTCCGGAGGAAGCAGAGTTGCTCCAGTGGCAGAAGTTTCTCCTGTTCTCCAAAAGTCCGGAGCAGAGCCAGGGATGTTTGAACTCTCCCACTTCCCAGGGGCTGGCTGGATCCTGGGATCCAGAATTCCAGGGAAAGGCCAGTCTGGAGCTCTGCTGGCTGGCCTGGAGCACTCCAGGCTTCTCTTCCCCACATCCAGCATTCCCAGTGCTGCACTGGGGTGACTGGGAGCGCCTGGCCCACGGTCAGTGCAGGCTCCCAGGGGCTGGGCTGACCCACAGGCCTGTCCTGGGGCTGCCTCAGTGCCCAGCCCCAGCCTGGACGGTGCTGTGGGTGACCTGGGGACCAGGGCCACCCTCTGGTGACACCGTGCTCTGCTGGAAGATTTTCATGGAGCGGCAAAAAAAATCTCCAAAATACAAAAATCTCCAAAAATCACCTGGTGAGGAGCCATGGAGAGGGAAGAGCGATGATTGCAGCCCTCAGGACAGGGCAGGAGGTCTCTGGGCTGAACCTGGGGCGGTGAATTTCTCCGAGATGGGCTTAATGGATTGCTGGGGGTTTGGGTGTGGAGCAGAATCAAAAGCCGAGTGTTTGAGTGTTGTTCTAATTACAGCCAGGCTCCTCCAAAGGAACAGAGAGGCCTCAGCCATCAATAACATCACTGGAGGAGAAAATTGAAGGGATATCTGCCCAATTAAATAACCTACGGGGCTGGAATTGGGAATCAATGTGCCATGAACCATGAGGGACGGGCTGCTGGAGCCGAGCGCTCCGTCCACCTCCACAGCCTCGGATGTCACCGAGGACAGGACGGGAATTCTGCCACTGTCACTGCCCGGGCTTGGCGGGAGATGGACAGAGAGAGGCTTGGCATTGTCCTGTGGGCTGGGACACTCTGGATCTTCAGGGCCTTGGGGACGTGGGCACAGGTGGAGCAGGGACAGATCCCTGCTCCCAGGGAGCTCCCAGGAGCTGCCTGTGGGTGCCAAACTCCTGTGGGTTTTCTGGATATCTTCCTTTTTTTGGGAGGTGTCCTGGGGTGACAGGAGAAGTCAGGAGCGTCCTGGAGAAGTGGAAGGGAATTTGTTGAGTGTTTGAAGGGTTGGGCTTGTTGAGCATGAGAGGGGTGGCTGCTGAGGACACAGAGCTGCAGCTGGACAGCATTGGATTTGCCATGAAAAGGTGGGGAATTTAGGATTTTAGGGAAGAACCGTGGATCTATTTTCTCCCTCCTTGAGGAAAACCAAGCTTTGATCCCTGGTGTTTGTGTGGGCTTTGCAGGACCCAAGGCAGAGCAGTCCCTCTGTCCCTGTGGAAATGTTTTTCCATCATCTAGGCACTTTTCCAGCTGGGATTAAGGGTAAGGAACCCCTGCTGTGTGTTTCTCCTTCTTCCTCCTCCTCCTCCCACCTTGCCCAGGGTGAGCCTCACTGTGGCCCAGGGGCCACAAAGCCGAGCCCACCCCGTGCTGGGACAGCGGGAGCACGGCCAAATCCTGCTCTGCCGCTTTAATTTTTTATAAAGGAGAAATTAATTTCGTCCTCGCCTAAGCACCTGTCACGTTCAATTACTGAGGCTGATAGTGAAAATGACGAAGCAGCCAGGTCATTAGGCAAATTTTAATTAGAGGCTCAGCTGCCCTTTACTAATAAGATGCTACAACTCTTTCCCGGTGTTCCCGCTCCCCATCCACGGGGTCTTTCCAAGCCTACCCAAGGATGTTGCTCGTCTTCTCAGCACCTTTGGGGGGTTTCCCACATTGAGGAAGAGCTCGGGATGAGATGAGGGATGCAGGGGATGGTGGCCAAAGGCTCAGAGTCCAGGCGGAGATGTGGAGGGTCTGGACTGGGACCAGTGATGTGTGATGTCCTCAGCAGTGTCAGACTGGGGTTGAGGGCACCCTCAGGATGTTTGGAGGTGGCACCAGGCCGAGCAGAGCATTCCATGTGCCTCAGGGGTGGGATGCCTTCCATAGGTGATACCTTGGGAAGGCTGAGCTGGAACAGAGACTGCACAGAGCTGGAGAATAAAGTAGGTATTTACTGAAAGGCCTTTAGGGTCCACCTTGGGCAGGACAGGGCCTGACCAGGGTTACACCCAAGGTGGACCCAAAAATGGTCACAAAAAATGGCTGGTTGGTCATAAGGTCTCACAATTTTTCAAGTTTTGTTCCATTTGCATATTTGGGGTTTAATTGTCCAATTCCAGCCGCAGGCTGTGAGGTCCCATCCTTCCTGTTCCTCCCTTCAGCCACCGCTGTTTGTGCTGTTGGCCTGAAAGTTGTCCTTGGTGTCCAGCAGGAAAAGGATTTGTTTTGTCTCCCTGCTCTGTGAAGAGAGCTCACCAGCACATAATATGAGGCTCAGAGCTGCACCCCTGGGCAGCACGGAATGTGGAAATATGAAAGTTAAACTGAAGGCATCACAGGGACCTGGACAAACCCCAAAAATGGATCCAGCAAGGCCAAGAGAGGAGAAATCCAGCAGCAACCCCTCCCTGGGCCCTGGCCGTGGGGAGGGGGAGAACAGGATGGAGGAGGAGAAGAACAGGCTCCTTCTCCCTCTCCTGGCTGGGGACAGGATCAAACCTCCTCACGATGTCCCCAGGCCTCTGTGCCCTGCAGGGGCCTGTTTTTATGTGGGCAATCTCACCAGGGATCCACCACCGAGCTGCCCATCCCAGTCACTCCTCCGCTGCCAAAGATCCCACAGACACCATCCTGACCCACTTCCATTTCTTTTCCCAGTCCATGGCATGTGGCTGGAGCTGGGCAGGGATGCAGGAAGGGAGTCTGTGCCTGGATCCTGCTTTTTTGGGGGGGTTGGGGACAGAATCCTGTGCTCCAGCCCAAATATTTCCCGTGGTGCCTCCTCCACAGCGATTTTACCATTCCCATCACTTGCCCGTGGATCTCCACGCTTGCTCGGGAATCCCCAGCAGGAGCAAGCTTTATTGACAGGAAAGGCGTTTTTCTCATCAGGAAAACTTCCTCCGGGAAAGTGGTGCTTTCAATCAAACCCCGCTCGGGAGGGCGACGGGAAGGGAAAATTCTGTCACGGAGCTTTTGTTTTTTTGGCGAAGCGAAAACCTCCCTGTTTCCACGCATCTGGAAGGGAAAGCTTCAATTTCGCGCCTCGAAGCGATTTCCACGCTGACATTTCTTTTATTCCGCGAAATCAGGCAGCTCTAAATATTAGAGTTTCGCCGCCGGGAGGAAACGTTTTGAGCGGCGTTTCCCCGCCTTCCCCACCTTCCCTTTCCCTTGCTTCTCCTCCCTTTAGGTGTTTGGGAAGAGTGGAGTTCTTCTCAGGCGCTAAAAACTTCGCTGCCTCTTTGCCTGGGAGAGTTTTCTCTTTGTCCCCCCCCACCCCCAAAAGCCACAAAATCTCATCCTTTGCCCGATCCTTCCCAGCTTTCTGCACTCCACAGCTGGAATTTCTCCAGCCTTTTCCTCTCGGGAATGTTCAGCCCAAGACTCGGTGGTTTTGACCAGCAACCAGGAGAGAGGAGATTTAGAAAGGAGATTATGCAAAGAAGTAGTGGCCTTTTTTTTTTCCCCCTTTCTCCTCATCTTGTGCAAATTACCCTATTATTCTGCTCCCTTAGGATGCCTGAGTGTCCTTATTTCTTCTTTTGAGCTAAAGCCATCCATGCATTAAATTAGTTCTCTGCCTAGAAATAGCTTGATTACTTTCTCCAAGCCGCACTTAATGGGAGGCTCCCGGAGAGTTTCAAAAATAAAAACGGGGCAAAAAAAAAAAAGGGGGGGGGGGGGGAGGGAAAAGGAGGAGCAGGGGTAGGATGCAGCCTCCTCCTGGAGCCCAGAGAGGAGGGATTTGCCTTGAGTGGGAGGCGTTGTGGAGGGATCCATCCCCATCCCGGCACTCATGGAGCGGCTGGGGCTGGATTTGGAGCTCCGTGAAGTCCTGGCCATCATCCCTCCCACAGCTCTGGGGGAATAATGAATAATGAATAAATATTCTGGGCGAATAATGGGCGGTTTCCTCACGGTTTGGTTGGATTTTGCCTCGGGTTGCTGATTTTTTTCCATGTGGTTGCTGTGGTGGAAGGGAAAGAAGGGAGACCTTGGCAGGACACCCCATCCCAGGGCTGAGCGTGGGACAACTGAAAGCACTGGCAGAGCTTGGGAAGAGCCAGGATCCCTCAGGATCACTGATTTCCTTCCCTGCAATCAGCCTGCCCCCAGAGCAAGGCTCCCGAGGTGCAGAAAGGAGCAGATTTGGATAATAAACCTCAATTCTCCCGATGTTTTTGCTGTAATAACTCTACAGGAGAGGCCGCAAATCCCATTCTGGGAAGGCTGCGGGACCACAAAACTCCCTCCCAGCTTCCCAAATTCCTCCCCTCTTCCTGAGGCAGCTTTGAGCCCGTTCCCTCCTTGCTGGGGCAGCCAAGATCCTCATCCCTGCTCCACCCACAAACCTCGGCAGATCCCTCACTTCCCTCATTATTTCCCTCACATCCCTCCTTATCTCCCTCCCATCCCTCCTGTCAGTCCGGGACCAGCAGGAAAGGTGAAGCTGGGCATCCTCGGAGCCTCCAGCACAATTCCAGCAGCTCTCACCCACTCCAGGCTCCCAGCGGGGCATCGGGATCATTCCTGCCTTCCCCTCCCTGCTGGAACTCTCTGTTCTCCCATTAACCGGGGTGGTTTTTTTTCCCCTCCTCACCCTCCCTTCCTGGGAACCTTTTCTGAGCAGAGGCCGAGCCCATCTCCTGCGAGGGGCAGTGGAAGTCAGATAATGGCCTCAGAAAGTGTCCTGAGTGGTTCTGTGCCCGTTCCTCTGTGCAGCCGTGACATTCGAGCTGGCTTTGGGAGGGGGGCTGGTTATTTTCTCTCCCTTCATTCCCTGCCCGTCGGGCAGGTGGCTGTTCCCTGCTAATCCAGGGCCAATTATCCCTCCTTTCCCGCTGCATTTTGCTGTATCCTTCCCAGAATTGCATCTTTCCCCTCCTTCCCACCTTTTCTTCCTGCTGGCTGCTCCAAAATCCCTCTCACCGAGTGCTGGAAGGAATTTGAGGAGCACCAGCACTTCTACAGAGAAGGTGTCCTGCCCTCTCCCAGGACATTCCCTGCATCCCAGAGATGCTCCTCCTCCTCCTCTCTGGGGTCAAACCAGTTCTCCCAGTAGCTGGAGCCATCCCTCCTGTCCCAGGTGCACCCACCAAGGGAATAATTTGTGATTTGGATCATCCAAGTGATCAGTTCCCGTTCCGGAGAGTCCCTTCCCTGCTTCCACAAACAGTGACCAACGGAGCTGATGCCTTGGGAAGGCTGAGCTGGAACAGAGACTGAACGGAGCTGGAGAATAAAGTAGATATTTATTGAAAGACCTTTAGGATACACCTTGGGCAGGACAAGAGCCTGGCCAGGGCTACGCCCAAGGTGGACCCAAAATGGTCCCAAAATGGACCCAAAATGGTCACAAAGTGGTCACAGAATGGTCACAAAGTGGCTGACTGGTGACATGATCTCACACTTTTATAAGTTTTGTTCCATTTGCACGTTGGGGTTTAACTGTCCAATTCCAGCTCCAGGCTGTGGGGTCCCATCCTTCTTGTCCCTCCCTCCAGCCCACTGTTGTTTGTGCCTTTGGGCCTGAAAGCTGTCCTTGGTGTGCAGCAGGAGAAGGATTTGTTTTGTGTCCCTGCCCTGTGCAGAGCTGAGTGACACTGACTGTGAGCTCAGAGCTGCACCCCTGGGCAGCACAGAACCTGAAAATATTAAAGCTAAAACTTTAGAGATCAGGGCAGCGGCTGCCGTGGAATCGTTATCCCAGAGGAGATGGGAGGGGCAGTTTTCCCACTGGGCAGGGCAGGGGGAGGGTCCTCCCTGCAGCCACGGTGGATCCTGGGGGAGATGGAGCAGGATTTGGGATGATAAGGGAAGACTTGGGAGTCCCCAAAACTAGGAAAATTGTCCCCAGCCAGCAGTGGGGACCAGACCAGGGTCTTGCTCTCCCTCCACTTCCAGGCTCTCCCTGCCTTTTCCAGGGCAGTGAGAAGTGAAATTTCCCCCTCTTTGAATCTTTCCAGATGTTTGGAGCGGACCAGCTGAGCCTGAGGCCTTTTCCATGGGCTTTGGTGGAGAAGAGCCACATCTGGAGAGGGGTTTGCACCGTCCAGGCTGCTTTTCCATGGGAATTCCCACTCTGGGCGTCCCTCCTGGATAAAATTCCCCAGCTCACGTTTTCCAAGGTACAGAGGAGCTCCTGGCTGTGGACAGGGAGGGCGAGATCTCCAAACTGGGAAACACCAGCACGGAAAATGTCCCCCAGGCCTTTCCCAGCCCCTTCCCTGATTGCTGGAGGAGAGATAAAAATGCTCCAGGAAAATCCTGTCCGTGCTGGGAGACGGAATGAGGCCTTTTCTTCCTTTAATTAAACAGAAAATGTCTCCCTCCAAAGTCATTAATTACTAATGACACAATTAGAGCCAGTGAAGAGGGGAAGGAGGGATACGAGGGAAAAAGAAAAAAGAAAGAGACAAAACAAACTCGACATCCCCCAAAAAACCCCACTGGCAATTGGAGACGTGCGAAGCTTGAGAGAAATTAAGGAAATAATTGCTTGACTTGAAGTTAATTCTCATTCCTGCTGGGCCCACGCAGGATGGGATGGAAACCACCTTCCCAGTGCTTCCCAGAGCAAGGAGAGAGGGCTCTCTCTCTCGTGGAATTTGATTTTCCTGCTTGGAGCAGATCCTGAGGCACGTCAGGGTCCTGGAAACCTGGAATTTAGCTCTGTAATCCCGATATTTACCCTTTTCCACACCTCCCTTGCCATCTCTCAGGGCTTTTCCCTCCCCAGCCATCCCATATTCCCAGACAAAGAATCAGCCCTTCCCTCCTGCCCCATCCCGAGCTCTGCTGCTCCCAGGGATGGGGCAGAGCCCAGGACAAGCAGGGATAGCCCATTCCCTGGAGAAGCTCCTTGGCTTCCAAAGGCCAACTTCAATTGCTGGAGGACTCTCTGAAAAGCAGGTTAAGGGTGTGGGAAGGAGGGAGCTCGTCTGAGCTGCTTGTTCCTGCCTGACCCCGGAATCTCCCACTGGAATGGCTTTGGGAGCGGAGGGAGGAGAGGCTGGATGAGGCAAAAGGAGAAAATTCCGATTGTTTTGGGGGTGAAAAGCAATCTCTGAGCTGCAGGCGGGGTGGGGGCAGCCCTGGGGGTGGCAGAGGAAGGGGTGAAGGTCGCTTTGTGGTGGATCTCCAGGTTTTCCACCTTCCTTTCTGTGCTGGCCATCCCTTGGGAAGTGAAGGCCCCGGATCTGGGCTCTGTGTGCCTGGCAGGGATGAGGGCCACGGCTGTCCCTGTCCTCCGGGGCCCACAGGGGACAGCAGGCTTTCTGAAGGCCCTGCTTTAAGTCCCCTAGCGCTGATGATTTCATTCCATCCCAGAAGTTGAGCTTTTCCAAAGGGATTCCTCCCAACCCCACAACGCCTCTGTCCCACTCCAAAACTTCCCAGCCCCAAGATCAGGAAATCAGAAAGGAGGGAGGTCCATCCCTGCTGTTCCTGCCCTTCAGGCCACCAAAGCCTGGTGGGCACCACGATCCTCCCTTCCCATCACTTGGAGAATTCCCAGGACAAAGCCGAACCCTCTTCCCTGTGCCACGGCACCCTCAGGCAGCAGAAATTGCTCAGCATCAGTCGTGGAGGGCCCAGTGAAGGTCTCTGCGCCCTGTCTAATACTGGGATATCCTCTCACATCAATTCCCGCCGACTTTTTATCCTGGATGTAAAAGGGAAGTGGGGGGAAAAAAAAAAAAAAAAAAAAAAAAAAAAAAAAAGCAAGGAAAGGCAAAAAATGGGAAGAAAAATCCAAGATTTTTTTTTTTTTTTTACTTGTTCAGTCGCCCCCGGAGGTGGGGAGGGAGAAAAGCTCCTAATCCGCGGTTTTGTCTTCGAGCAATTATGTGCAAATGAGTTAATCACAGGGTCACAGGAGCCAGAACCATTAATTAATCCCCAGCATGAGCTGCAAAGAGGAATTCTTTGCCGCAGTAAACAAATGTGAGGAACCTGGCGAGGAATCAGCTGCCGCTGGATGATCCCAGAGCTCCCTGGAATGCTGGATTTGACCCCCACCAGACCACAGAGCAGCCCTGCCAAACCTCAGGAACAGCTCTCCTGGAAAATCCCTGCCTTTGGGAAAGGGGAAACGGGGAATGAGCACAAATCCAGATGTTCAGTCACCCTGTAAAAGGTCTGAGGGTGCTGCTCCCTCCTGGTGTTCCCAGTGCTTGGAGCAGGGATAGGACACTGGATCCCATTAAATCCCAGATGGATCCAGCATGTTTCCAATGAGAGGGCTCTGAAGCCAGCCCAGAACAAAGGAAACTTGGTTTTAAATCCTTGAAAAGTATCCTATTTTCTCTTTTTTTCATCTTTTTTTCCCAATTTTTTTATACTTCCCCTCATTTCCCCACATGAAGCAGTTGGAAAGGGCGAGAAACCTCCTGAAATTCTTGTGGCAAATTCTTCCTCTAAAAACCCAAACCACCCCAAATCCAAAAAAAAAACCCTGATTTGCTCTAGGCTTTGTGAGCTGACTGCACACAATGAAATGAGTTTAAACCCTCTGTTCATTCAGCTAAATGGAACAGGAATAATGGAAATCATCCCAATTTCCTCCCGGATTGGGCAAGGCAGGATGAAACTCCCCTGGCTGGGTCTCAGCACCTCCCTGCTCTGCATTCCTTCATCACTCCCCTGTTCTCCCTGGATCTGTGGGCTCATCCCAGAGGAGAAACCCCCCAGATCCCGATGGAGGCGCTCATCTTGGAGACTGCAATCCCAAAAAAACAACTGAGGGAAGCTGGGAAGGACATTCCCTTCCAGATCAGTGGGAAAGCTGAGGGTTTTTACACACCCTCCCCAAAAACCCCATAATTTTAGGGCTCATCCAACCCTTCTCTTTTTTCATCTCAGACAATTAAAACCCATAAATCCGTTTAAAAGGAAGTCAGAACTTCCCAAATCAAAGGGAGCTGAGTGTCCAGGAGTGAAACTCCTCGGTTTGAGAACAACAGGATGAAAGATCCCAGCTCCCCCCAGACGCGTTCCTGGGCTGTCCCTTTGCTGGGTGCCACCAGCGATGGGGTTTGATACCGGAGCAAGGGACTCTCCCACTGACACTGGTTAATTCCACAATTCCAAATCGCTGCTGCTGTTGCATCCAGGATAAATCACCCAGGGATAGAGGTGGAGCCCCAAACCCCACCCTGGGTGTTGGCCCAGGAGCTCAAGGTGTGACCCTTAAATCCCCATCCACGTGTTCATCTTCAACCCAGATAAATTCCTTGAGGCAGCAAAAACCTTTTTTAGGGATAGGGAGCAAAAATCACCTCCGGACACCAACCAGTGATGAGAGATCCATCAATTCATGTGCCCCATCCATTCCCAGGAGAGCAGGGGCGGTTTTTTGGGATTTCTCCTCTCATTTATGGGATCCCTGACCTTCTACGGAATTGGCCACGTCTCCCAAGGCCCAGCACTGTTTGTTCTCCTGCTCCTGCCTCCCTGCTCCCACTGATCCCTCTCCTCCCAGCCCTGATAGCCTTTGGGAAGAGCATTTTGGGATCCTTGTCAGGCACAGGGAAAGGTGTCCCATGGGCCAGGAGGTGAAGGGAGGGATCAGGATGAGGAATCTCCCTGTGAAATGGGATATTTGGCATCAGAGCCGCCCGTGCTGGGGGATCAGGTGGGAAGAGCTGGGCTGGGAGAAGCAGGGAAGCGTGGGCTGGGATGGAGCTGCTGGTGACACTTTTGGGGACAAGGGAATCATGGCCCCAAGCCCAGGGGTCAGAGAGCAAAAGCTGCTGGTGCCACGGGGAACAAAATTCCCGCTCTGCTTAGGAAAAATTTTAGGAAGGACAGGACAGGGATGCCAAAATACAGGGATTGGGATGTCTCCTCCCCATGACTCTTGGAGTGGTACCTGCAATCCAGCCCTGATTCACCCCAGCAAAGTCCTAAAAACCCCACAGAGGCTCAGGGATGGTTCTGGGAACAGCAGGTTGGAGAAATCCTTGGGCCACGGGGAGACTGTGGGGAAATCAGCCAGACAAGGTGCCCACCCTGCACTGAGCCATAATCCCCTGCTGGAAAAGGGGAAAGAAGGTTGGGATATCTAAACCCTGCCAGCAGCAGAGCAGGAGGAGGGGCAGGCAGCTCCCTGTGTTGAAAGAGAGGGAGAAAACGAGCTCCTTTTTGGTCTCCTCACCCGTTTGCACACATCAAACCTCCCAAATGCTAAGCCAAATAAAGTCGTCTTATCGGTGTATTACCACTTAAGGCTCTTTCAGGCAGATTTAGGATGAATTAGTGCTTTTTTTAACCACGAAAAAAAAAAAAAAGAGAGAGAGCAAAGTGAAATTTCTCACTCCATCAACCCCTGCAGCCTCTGCCTCAACCCTTGGAGGGGAGAGAGGGTCAAGGCTGGGCCAAGGTTCCTCCTGGTGCCAAGCTTTGGTGAGGAAGGCGCTGCTTCCCATGGACCCTGGAAATTCTGGAGAGGTTTGGGATTGGCTCCAGAGCACCCTGATATAACCTTTGTTACGGTGAGTTTTGCAGCTTTTGGGAGCACGGGGAGTGCTCCAAAGTCCCACCTCTGCTCCAGCAGTGGGAAAACGCCAGTGTGGCTCGTTAGGGAGGTAAATTGGCCACTGGATGGGGATGGTGATGGGGCTTGTGCCCATCCTGAGAGCCCAGGATGCCCAGGGACCTCTGGCTGTGTCTGGAGGGGGGAATTCGGGATCCACAACAGATCCAGGTCTTGCCTTCCTTCCCACCCAAGCTGGATTTGGGACTCAGCAGGGTGAGGGCTGTTTGTCTCAGCCTGTGCGTGGAGGTACAAATCAATGAGGAACTGGAGCACAGAACCTCTCTCAGCTGGGAAAGTGGGAATGTGTCATTGTAGGGCATGAAAGAAAGATGAGAGACTCCAAACATTTCAGAAGGCAAAGAGCACAGAAAAAAAAGGCTTTTATTGTCCAATTCTTACTGCCTTTTATAAGGGGTTCCCATACAGACTTACCATGGTCGGTGAATAGGAACGACACCTCACTGATCCCATGGGTTAAACCAGAGAAACAGCAAAACAACACCTGGACAAAGACTGTTGTGAGAAAGAAGAGTTGCTTGCCAAGATTGTTTTGAGAAGAAACTTTCCTGAGAATTTTTTCCTTGAGAAAAAGTCAGCAGCCGCTAGCAGGCTAAAATCTCTCAGACCCAGACATATCAGGCCCACAGGGATGGGGAGCCTGGAAGTGCACGACCTTTCTGTGAATGAGATAGAACTCTTTGCATTAATAGATACATTACATGCATAAGTTTTGTGTAAGGTTTAATATTATCCTTCGTAGTTTTTCGTAGTTTTACACGCTCTGAAAATTGAGTTTAAGTTAGTGGGAAAAGAGTGTTTTAAAATTGCCTTCTTGGCTAATTGGGTAACCTATAGATAAGGATATAAATACACATTTGCAGTTTATAAATCAAAATTCTCTGTTTTAAGAGCAATAGCACAGCACCCCTCTCCCAGTGCCCTGGTGACGGGGGATTTTGCAGCAGCTGGAGTTTGCAGCTCCAGGGCCAGGAGCACAAAAGATCCACTTGCTGTGAGTTCACAGGGGGGGAATTGTCCCCCCAGAAGAGCCACCAAATGGCTCCTCCACCCATTAGAGAACCACCACTCGTTAGCAATTAACTGCTTGACTTAATTGCTCTCCATCCCTCCCACTGTTCTGTGGTTTCAGGAATGCTGATGCTTTCCAAAGCTTTTTTGGGGTTTTTTTGTTGTGGTTTTTTTTTTTTTTTTTCCCTCTGTGTGTGTGTTTAGCAGGGAGCAGCTTTGTGGCTAAAATTATTCCTGGGGATGAATGGCTGTGGCTTCTGGAGCCTCCAGGAATGGAGTCACCATCTGCTCATGCTTCTCAGGGAGACACGTCCTCAGCACACACCCCCACACAGCTCTGCTCCTCCTGGGCAGCCACAGAGGGCCCAGCCGGGCTGGGGAATCATTCCAGGGGGAAAAAGCAGCTCCAGAGGGGACCACAGCGCTTGGGAAGCTGCCAGAAGGATCAGGGCTCTCCAAAGGATGCTCCAGCTGCTGTGGGTCCAACCTGAGCAAGGCTGGTGGTCCCTACTCTGGAGGGGGCTTGGGGAGGGGTGGTGGAGTCCCTGGGGTTGGTGTAGGAACCATCCCTTCTCCAGCCACCATTCCTTCCTTCTGCAACCACCATTCCTTCCTTCTCCAGCCACCATCTCTGCTCCAGCCACCATCCCTTCTTCTCCAGCCACCACCATTCCTTCTCCAGCCACCATCTCTGCTCCAGCCACCATCCCTTCTTCTCCAGCCACCACCATTCCTTCTCCAGCCACCATCTCTGCTCCAGCCACCATCCCTTCTTCTCCAGCCACCACCATTCCTTCTCCAGCCACCATCTCTGCTCCAGCCACCATCCCTTCTTCTCCAGCCACCATCCCTTCTCCAGTCACCATTCCTTCCTTCTCCAGCCACCATCCCTTCTCACCAGGCAGTCCTGTGAGCCTTGGGAATGTGCTTCAAACCACGTTGCAGAAAAACCTTCTCTGTATCCCCAAAAGTCCAGGCTGAGCTGCCAGTGCTGGAGATGCTGCACAAACCATCCCTTGGGAATAAAGCTGGGCTTTTTTTAGGACTTGGCAACGTTTCCCCCTATCCTCAGCTGCTCCAGGGCTGAAGCAGGATGGGAACGGGTCACTCCAGGGTGGCTTCCAACACCTCCTCCTCAATCTTCACGGGGCTGCCATGGGCACAGCACTTTGGGCTTTTCAGCTGGGATCTTCCAGGCTCAGCTACCATCAGAGTTTTGGGAATGGGGCTTTTGGCCACTCTGTGGTGGTTCCTCTCTGCCCTACCCTGGACACAGCTCCCCTTGGGACCCACCACCAGCAGTTGTAATTCCCCAATTCCCAGAAGAAGAAGCTGCTGAGATGTTGCTCCTCTTAGAGACCAACCTTCTTCAGGATGCCCCAGGGTCTGCGAGGAGTTGGCACCCAGGATGTGGAGACTCAAAATCCCTTGGGAATGACCCAGCCAGTGGCCACCAACCCCCGGGAGGCCTCCAGGCTGTTCCTGGCAGTGTGGAGCTGACCCGGGTGGTTCGTGGAGGTGACGATCCCAAGCCAAACCTTGGCAGGTTCATCTTCAAGAGCGGCAGCCCTGGTGCCCTTCCCAAGCCCTGCCATGGATAAGGAGAGCTGGGAAGAGCCTCCCAGGACCTGGCAGAGCCAGATGGTGCAGGAGGGGTGGTGGAGGAGCCGTGTCGGAGCTCTCTCGGCATCTCCCGGCGTGGGAGGCACCTCCTGCCACACGCCAGGGGCTGGATGGTGCCAGGAGCAGCTCCAGGTGCTCTCCCTCCTCGTGTCACTCCTGAAAATCTCCATGCCCTGGGCTGGGGACACCAGGCTCTGCCACACGTGGCTGCTCTGGTGGCTGGTGGGAAGTTGGCCAGGAATGATCCGGGGTTTTCTGGCCGCTCCTCGGCACTGTGCTGATCCCCACTCTCTCCGGCAGGCTCCACTTCCCAGCACTGGCTGCAAAGAGAGTTTCCCCAGCTCCTTTCTGATTCCTTTTCAGGGCCTGCCAGGATGGGAGGAAAAATCAAAATATGCTAAAGCTCCAGCTGGGTCTGAGAGACCCTCCTCGACCCTTCTCTGCAGTCTGTTAGCACCAACTCCACTCTCTTATTCTCATTGATTTCGAGAGCTCCTGAGCCATCCTACTGAATTCTGAACTTGTCCAGGCCTCCTTTTTAATTTTTTTTTTTTTAAAAGAACACTTTCTTCCCAAGGCAAAATCCGACTCTTTGTGTCCTTTTCACATGAGGCAAGTGGAGCTCACTTTGCAAAAAAACCACCACAAAGGCTGGAGAGATCCCACATCTCCCCCATCCCAGCTCTCCTCCGCTGCACCAAAGCAAATTAAAAGGGAATTTTTCCAGCCCTCATTCACAATGGGGGAAGCGCGAGGGCTGAGTTTGGATTCAGGTGGGAGGAAGTGATGCCTTGATCCTTTCCCACAGCTGCTCCCAGCATCCCCACCCTGAGATTAGATTAGACGTGGTTGTGGACAACTGCCCCCAAAAAGCTCCCTCTTCTCCCAGGAAAAACAAGCTCCAGGAAAAACAAGCTCCAGAAGAAAATTTTATGCAAAACAAAGATCCCTCTCCCCTCTCCCAGCTGCAGCCACAAAATTGTCATTTATTGGTGAATTTAGAGAGGCTTTTTCAGGGAAGAGATGTGCTTGGAGACCTTTGCTCGCCTCCCACTCCCAGCCCCGTTTTTCTGACTTTGGAAAAGAAAAGAATCTGTTCTCCACAAAAACCTCACATCACTGCTCTGGGAGAATCCAGATTTTTTTTGTTGTTTTGCCCTGGGATGGCTTTGTGGGCTCGGCGTGGTGAGGAACCAGAGGCTCTGGGAAATGAGGGGTGGAAAACTGACAAACATCCAACCCCACCGAGTCCCCCCACTGCAGCTTTTGGACCTTCTGGGCGGCAGCAAGACTCCAAAGTGGGGCTGGAGCTGCCTTCCCAAGAGCTGCTGCTCCAAGGAAGTGGGGTGAAACCCCTGCGTTGTCCTAATTAAGGGCACAATTGGGTGCATCAGCTGTTAATTCAACCCATGGAGACTCAGCTGCTCCTTCCACGGACGTGGGAAAATTTGTTCGTTTCCCCCCCAGATTCCTGGGATCGCTGAAGCCTGGGGAATGGATCCAGCTCCCAGATCCCAAGGCCCCAGCCCCTCTGCAGTGTCCCAGATCCCAGCAAAGCTCTCGGCTGCTCCCAGCCGGGGGACAGGGCGCTGCAGGGGACAGTTCCCACCCTGCAGTGACATTTTTTCCGTGGATCACCGTCACATTCCCGCTCCCCTGCCCAGCTCTGAGCCAGCAGGAACATTTCTCTGTGTTTCCTTTGCAGACCTGGAAGGCAAAAAAGGGATGAAGAGCCGTGGCTGTGCATCCCAAATGTTTAAGGGAAAAGCGCTGGCAGCTTGGAACTGTGAGGGGTGAGAGGCAGGGAAAGAACCGAGTTAATTAACAGGGGCAAAATGATTATCTGAGGGAGCTGGTGGATCAAGGGCTGCTCACAAACCCTCCAAACACCTCCCGTGGCCCACAGGACTGCAGGAAATGTGACTTTATTGCCCAAACCTCTGGCAGAGCCCAGCTTTTCTTGGGAAAAATAAAAAAATCCTTTTTGTACAGCTCAGAGAAAACAGGAGCTTCACATCACTCTGACCTCCTGCTTTATTCCCACTGTATTATTTCCCCTGAAAAAAGCATCATTTTTTCACTTGATCCCCTGAGCTCTCTGTACAGGGAGCTGGAACACCCAAGGTCCATTTACAACATCTCCCTGACCCCAGGGCTCTGGTTTTTGGGAAGCTTTCCTGAGCTGAAAGCCTGTTCCACTCCACACACACCACTTCCCGTGGTCTCTCCCTCTCACTCTTCCGAGGCACTTCCAGCAAGAGAATGCCCAAAGTTTTTCCCTGGGGTGAGGCTGGGCACCTTTCTCCTTGCACAAAACCCACTGCAGGAATTGGCTGATCCTTCTCTGCGTGGGTGGGATGGTTGGAAGGGCAGCACAAAGGAGCTGAGTTCTCCAAGGGCACTCGAAGGGGTGGGACAGGCAGGAATTTGGTCATTCTGATTTTTTTTCTCTGAGTTTCCCCTCAGAGCTGCTCCCAGGATCCACATTCCCAGAAGCCAGCTCTCTCTCAGGCCCAGGTTTAAGCAGGAAGCATTTTTGGCTCCTTTGGATGTCAAACCTCCAGCTCAGCACCTCCCAGTGATGCTAAAACAGGACAAAGACCCTCCCAGGCCAATCGTGTTGTCGTGTCCTCTCAACTCCAACATTTTACTTTCCGAGTCCCTTCATTTTTGCTTTCTTTTTAGCCAAATTTGGTCCTGCTCAACTTGAAGATAAAGGTTTTTTTTTTTTTACTTCCTGGAGCAATGGCATTTGGTGCCAGACACCCATCTGACTGCCTGGCCTGGGGCCAGCAGCTCCCTGCCTCGCCAAGGATCCCAGGAATTTCACCCCCGGATCCTGTTTGCTTCCCATAGCAGGGACTGGTGCTGGCATCGAGCTGCAAGGGGAACAGCACCCTCAGAAGTTGTTCTGGGAGATAAAAAGGGGGTTGGGGTTTTTTTGTTTTCTTTTTTTCTCTTTGCATCGAGCTTGGAGCTGCAGATGGGCCCAGCTCAGAGAAGGGTTGGACTCAGCTCCGTGCCAGGACTAACCTGAGCCCAGACAGTCCAGACACTCCAGATAACTTCCCTCTCCACATTTTTGCCTTTCTGGAGCTGGCACAACCCAGGCTCTGTTCCTGGACACCCTTCATATCTCGCCATGCCCTGATTCTGCACCCTCAGCGATGCACCCGTGATCTCTTCCCATGTGCAGATCACTGAATCCCTGGAAACCAGCTCCAGTGGGAGATCAGCACTTTCCTGGCCAAAAACCCCACCAGTCTCATCAATCCTTGCAGGAATTAGCCCAAATTCACGTCACTGCTGGGTTTTCAGGCCTACCCAGCAGCAGCCTGGGGTCTCAGCTGGAGGCTGAGCTCAGAGTCTTCCTCTGCTTCCCATCCTTGGGGAGTGACTTTGCTTTTCCCACCTTGGAATGGGACTGGCAGGAATTGGGTGCTCTGGCTTGGAGCAGCATCTTAGAGGAGCCTGGGGCAAGGGAACAAACCCACAGCAGGGGAGAAGGTGGGTGGAGGTCCCAGGGTGCACTCAGGAGCTTTCTCTCCCTTTTCTTTCCCTAAACCCCAGGCTGGAACCTTCCAGGGTTTATCAGAGATCCCAGCGATCTCCTCCTGCTTCTCGGGGCTGGGCAGGTGGGTGGAACTGGAGCAGCTGCTCTGGAGCTGGGGACATCTCAGTCTCATCCCAGTGGCTCGGAAAGCCCTGCAGGCATCCTCCCCCTGGTTTATTGCCCTGTTGTCGCCTCCTGCCCCCACGCCTCGGGGAGGAAATCAAAGCCTGGAGCTGGAGAGCGCCGGCTCCCCTCTGAGCAGGGATTCATCCTCCCCAGACAAAGGAGGGTTTCTCCTCTCCCAAGCCCCGTCTAAATCCACGAACATACCATAACCGAAAGCAAAATACAAACCTTTTTGTTTAAACCGCTGAATTCAGGGGGAAAATCGATCCTTGAAGTGTGGGGCTGAGCCTCACCTCCCCTGTGCCCTCCCCGGGGCTGGGCTGCGGCAGGACCGGAGCTCTTCGGGATTTGGGGGGGAATTTTGGCTGCTGGGTGGCGGCGACGCCATTTGGCAGCGCAGCAGCAGGGACCTATTTCTGTCATCCTTCTGGCGCTGGGAGGGCTCAGGCTTTTTTAGGGGCCGCGGGTGCTGCTTGGCTCCCGTTTCCCAGCGAGGGGGAGCTGCCAATTGCATGACTCAGGGCGCTTTAAGGAAAAAGCGGGATGGAAACACCAGCGCTCTTGGCTCCCACCTCCTGTCTCCTGCCGCCGCCAGAGTTCATACAGCTGTTTCCTCCAGCCCAAAACCCGCTGCTAAAAATACTTCGGAAAACTCGGGGACGCTGGCAATACCAAATCGCCTCATTCCGAGGTTTTTCCGTGGGTTTTGGGGGCATTTTTTTCACTCTTAGTTGCTTTTCCCTGTGCAGAGGAGCTGCCCAGGTGCTCCCTGTGCTGGACCAGGGGTTGGGATGGGCCATGAGGAGGAGGAGGAGGAGGAAGAAGGGACAGTGATGAGCTGAGTCAGAGCTGCGAATGTGACCCCTGGGAGCGGCCAGATTTACACCAGCCCCGGTCTGTTCTTGGTTCAGCAGGGAAATATTCCTGCTCTCCCACCCCTCACCTCCGCCCTGCTGGCTGTGGCACAGGAGCCAGCCTAGTCCCCAGCCTGGAGCTGCCCACCAGGTAAGATTTGGGCAGCTGGGGCATCCCAAGCCATCCCTGAGCTCCTGGGAGCTGGGCAGAGCAGCAGGATGCTCCCAGGCTCCATTTATCCTTTTTGCTGCTGGGCACAGTCAGACTTTGGGGAAAGCCTGGATTTGGGGCTGTCCTGGGAGGGCAGTTTTGCTTTGCCAACAGGAAAGAGAAGCAGGGACGTGGTGGCTTTTTTCTCCGCGTCATCCCTGGGTGGATTCAGCAGGCACTGACTGCCCCGTGTGATCCTCTCCGTCAGTTCTCCCAGGATCCCGAATTATCTCCTGCTCCCAGCCTGAAAGGAGCGGTGATTCCAAGAAAAAACAGGAAAATCCACTCTGCCTGGTGTTTTGGTGCCATTTTTCCCCCTTCTCTTTGGTGTCCCCCATCCCCGAGCCATCCTTGGGCAGGGTGCAGCCCCAATTCCTGCCCCTCGAGGTTGGAATTCCCCCTGGACGCCGAGATCCAGGCGCTCTCTGGCTTTCCCTGCAATCCCCCTCAGGGCCACCGATCCCCAGCCCAGCAGGGAATCACCGCGAGGAGCAGCCTTTCCTTTCGGAACATTCAATTTTAACTCCCTCTCCCTTCGTTTAATTCCATCTTCCACCCGCGGGGGAAGCGATAGCGCGTCCCGATATCCGGGGAGAATTCGCTTTGCTCGTCTTTAATTCGTCTCCGCTGTCAAAAAAGGAGGGGAAAAAGGAGAGGCCACGATTCGTCTGATGGGATCTTAGCTTTCCTCTCATCCCAAAGTGCTTCCCAAAGCCCCGAGTCCGTGCTGGCAGCACCTCCAGGAGCTGTTGGAGGAGGATGCGGCTCTGTCCCAGTCCCTCCCAGTGGCTCCCAGCCACTCCACCAGTTAATCCCTTAATGCTCTCCCGACACGCTCCCATTTCCCGAGTGTTTCTCTTCCCCCCCCCCCCCCCCTCTTCCCCGGAGCTATTTTTACGAGGCCTTTTGTTACTTCCTAATTGTCCAAACCACTTTTCCACATTTCTCTTGATAAAGGCAGATTTCTAAAAGCAGTTCGGCATCTCAGCCATTTCAGCCTCATCATCTGTCTCATCCCTTTTATTGTTTAGCAAATGCCCTACTTTTGCTGGAGCATTTTTATTCCCCCCCCAAGAGAGGGTTGATTCCACCCCACCTCCTTTTTTTTTTTTTAAACAGTTTTTTCTACCTCTTAAATAATTCCTCTTACACTGATCCCTTCTGCCTTTATTTCACTATTTTACTCCCACCCATTCCTCTGCTGGGCCAGGCTCCATGGGCCCTCCCAGAGTTGAGATTTTGGGGTTATTTATTTTATTCTCTTTTTCCTCAGAAACATTTTGGGTTGGTTTGGTTTTTTTTTTTCTTTCGGGGTGGTTCAGAGCATTTATCAAAGGAGGGGAAGTGCTGGTGCTGGATTCCACCCACCCACAGTGATGTGCTGGTTGGCATCTCAGCGGCCAAACAGAGCAGGTTATTGAGGTTTTGGAATTTTCCAGCCTTTTCTTGGGAAAAAAAAAAAAATCCACACTTCAATGCTTTTCTGGTGATTCCAGTTGTTGGAGGAAAATCCCAGCAGGCCCTTGTCTCTTACCCCAGTAAAGAGGGAATTTGGTCCCTAAATGGAGTTTTTGGAGCTGCCTGGGGACCACTTGAGCAAATTATTTCCTCTCAGGGGGAAGGAAATGGAGAGGAGACAAAACTTTGCTGCACAAGCGTGTTGTTTGCAAATATTGGATTAAGGGACGTGAAGGGAAAGGGAATCCTGGATTCAAACAGAGCCTTTTCTTCCAGCTGAGACAGGGGAGGAAAAAAAAATCCCTCTGGGAGAGGATCCTGAATCCCATCCTGGATGGTTTGTGCAGCACTCCCTTTGCTCCGAGATCGACACAATCAAGAGCTTTTTGCTGTTCAGGACATTTTTCCCATGAAGGAAACAAAAAGTGTCAGGAAGACTCAAGTCCAGGTTTAAAACAAACCTTTCTGTGAAACCTCCTGAGGATCCAACCCGGTGTTTCCTCGCATTCCCCGGGATTCTGAGGGGGGACAAGTGATGTTTTCAGATGAGAGGGATGTAGAGCAGATCCCTGTGGCTGCCCGGAGCTGAGCGGGAATAGCAGGACAAGCACAGGAGGTGGTGCCTGTGCCCGGGAAAATCAGAGCAGCGCATCCTGAGGTGCCTTGGTGGAGGGTGAGGGTGGAGGAAAGGGTCCAGCTGGGAGGACTGGGGGTGTCCATGGCTTCCTTGGGTCTGGTGGAGCTCCTGCTTCCTGCTGTGAGTGTGGGACAGGGAGGGTGAGGGTGGAGGGAAGGATCGAGCCAGACTGGAGGAATTCATGGATCCTCCCTGGCTGGGAGGAAAGTTTTGAGGATTGGGGACGTCCATGGGTTCCTGGGTCTGGCTGAAGCTCCTTCTTCCTCCCAGGAGTGTGGGACAGGAGGGAACAGGGAAGGTGAGGATGCAGGAAAGGGTGCAGCCAGGGAGTATCCATGAATTCTGTGGGTCTGGCTGCAGTTCTAGCTTCCTCCCATGAATTTGGGACTGGGAAGGTGAGGATGGAGGGAAGGATCCAGCCAGGGAGGATCCATGCATTCCTCAAGTCTGGCTGCAGCTCCTGCTTCCTCTTGTGCCACAGGAGGGGACAGGGAGGGTGAGGTGGCTGCCCAGCAAAGGGAAAGGGAACTTTTCATCCTGGAGGCAAACAGAGCCTTCCCAAATTCATGGAGCAGACACCAGAGAACCCACACAGGACTGGGGTCCCAAACAGGAAACCCCTCCCTGAGCCAGGATTGCCCCACAAACCACCCCAAAGTCCCCGCAGCCAGCTGTGGGTTTCCTGCTGGCGCTGGATAGTGCTCCGGGAATTTCCCCAGGGACTGCTCCTAATTGCCTGGAGAGTCCCTGACGTCTGGTGAAGAGAAGGACGACATTCCCAGCACGGCCCTTTCCTCAGCAGGGCCATTAATTATGTCCTTCACTCCTCTGGCAGCCTGGGGATCCTCACCGAGCCTGTCAGAACATAATTCTCCTCAGATTCCCATTATTGCTGTCAAATCCAGTTCCAATTGCTTCCTGAAGTCAGAAATGAGGAGGGCAGACACTGCTGCTGTCTCAGGCACAGGGAGGGAGACCCCATAAACCTCTTTTCCCCAAGAAATCGGGTTTGCAGAAACCAAAATACTCCTTTTGTGTGTGTGTGTTTCTCTGCAGCTCAGCACATCCATCCTGGCGCTGGCCTCCAGCCCTCAGCAGAATCCAGGGATCTCTCCCTCCCTCCAGGAATCTCGGAGCACTCCTGGAAAGCTGTCCCAGCTGAGCCCACAGGGAATGACCTGTCCTGGAGCCACAGGAAAAGCTCCTGGAGCAAACCCAGCCCTGGAAGCAGCTGGTGGGCACCACAGTGGGAGAAGTCCCTCTGCCTCTGGATTTCACCCTGGGAATTCACATGGGCTTTAGCTAGAGGATAATTCCTGTTTTTTCTTCCCTCTGTGGGGTGCAGAGCTTGGTGCTTTCAGGGATTGGGATCGGCTCTATTTTGAGGGCTCAAAAGCCAGTTCATCCCTTCCCTGGGATGCACCAATGTCCCTGCTCATGGACAGTTTGGCACTTACCAAAAGTAAAATAAAATAAAAATGTCTTTCCAAGGTGGGATAGTGTCCATCCTTTGTCACCCTCTCCCTGTGTGTGAGTGCCAAGGAAAGCAGGAGCCAGCTGGGGCTGGAGGAGGCATCCTGAGATCCGCATCCATCTCAGCTCTGGAACAAACTAGAACAGAAATTAAACGTTTTCTCTCCCTTTTTAGTGTGCCTGCTGCCTTTTTTAGGACTCTCATGGGAGGCAGGGAGAGCGCAGGGATGTGGGCAGAATACAGCACTGGCTAAAGATGGGGAAAGGAGCTCCGAGTGGGAATAACTCCTTGCAGCAAAACCAGGGGGAGTGACACAGGGACAGGGACCTGTGCTGGGTGGGGACAAAACACAGCTCAGGAGCTGGAATATAAAAGGTGGGGAGAGAAAACAGGGATGCAGCAGTGGATGAGGGTTGGGAACAGGACAGGGCAGGACCCCAAGGGCAGCTGAGCCAATGTCACCTCGGCCAGGCTGTGCTGGGGACAAGGATTGGGCTGGGCTGTCCTGCAGGGACAGGGCACTCAGCGGGAAGGTGAAGGATCAGGATTGATCTTTCCTGCCTGGGAGGAGAATTTTTAGGGGCTGCTCCATCCCTTATGACAAAGAAACCACAAGGAAAACTCTCCCTGAGTGCTCGGGGGACTTGGGGGCTTTGCTCCCTCAGCCAGTGAGAGAGGGGATGTCTGGGGTGTGTGTTCTATTATCATCTGCTGAAACCGGTGGGGACGTCTTAATGGGCAGCTGTTAAACCAGCTGGGGCCGCGTTCTTCATCCCTTGCAGGACCCATCCTCCCTCCAGGGGATGTCTGCTGTTCACGGGCCATCCAGGCTCACTGCAGGGCTGATACAATCCCATCATCCCACGGGGAGAGGCTCCACCCAGGGGGAGGAGCCCAGCATTCCCGCCTGGATCAAACCTGGCATTCAGAACACCAGCACAGCCTGTGTGTGCTGGATTCCCAGAGGGAGACTGGACCCACCTCAGCACCACTGGGCCCTTCTCCAGGATCATCTCTGCTCCAGCAGAACCACAGCTGGCACTGCAGGAGGGTTTATCTGGGCTGCTCCCGACACACTGAACAGCAGGGTGACAGGTCGTATTTTGACTCTGTCAGTGTTTCTAGGAAATTTTTTTTGCATGGGTTTTTTTTGTTGTTGTTGTTTTTTGGTGGGTTTTTGTTTTGTTTTGGGGTTTTTTGGTTGTTTGTTTGGTTTGGGGTTTTTTGGTTGTTCTTTTTTTGTACTACTACATTTTTATTTTTGACATTCCTAGTAAAGGGCTGTTATTCCTATTCCCATATCTTTGCCTAAATGGCCCCTTAATTTCAAAATTAAAATAATTTGTAGGGAGGGGTTTTACATTCTCCATTCCAAGGGAAGCTCCAGCTTCCCCTGGCAGACACCTGTCCTTCCAAACCAAGAGCAGTGGAGAAGGGATCTGGTTGGGATGAAGGTGAGGTGAGCTCCTCTCTGCTGCCTGAGGACGCAGCCCTGAATGCAGCCTGCAATTCCCAGAACTCCAGAAGGAGAAACCAGGAGAGCCTCTCCCTTCCCCGGCACTTCACAGCTCACAGGAGCTGTTGGCGCTGCTTCCCCCGACACAGGAAGGCAGAACGGAGCCCTCGCTTCCTCTGGTGGGAAGGAACCAGGGAAGGGAAGGAAGGAAGTGAAATCATCCTCCTCCACGAGGCACCAGGATGCCAAAATCAGCCAGATCCCGCTCGGAAACATCCCCAGAGCGTTTGGGGGGTCGGTATCAGGGTGTGACACCCACGTCTGGTGTGACACGCACGTCCAGTGTGACCCGTGCTGGGTGTGGTGACACTGGCGAGTGCTGGCATTGCCACAAACCCCTGGCAAGGCACCTCTCTTCCCTTTAACACCCCAAGGAGATGGAAATGCTGGGAATGCTGGAAATGTGGCTGCCAAGGTGCAGGAGCTCCGTGCCTCCGAGCAGATGTTGCTCCTCCCGCTACACCAGCACTCGTCTGCTTCCCAGATGTCCCTGGCTAATGAGCAGCTCCTCTGTGCTCCTTCCCCTTGTTCCAGGGGTCATCCCAGGTCTGGGGTGTTTAAAAATATCCGTGGATGCTGCTGCTCAGCACAGCCAAAAGGTTTTGCTGTGTGTTGGGAGGTTCCGGTGCAGTGACTGAGCAGGGGGTGGATTTGGGGAGTATTTTAAACTCCTTTTGAAACCTGGAATGAAGCTGAAGTGTTGGTGCACGATACATCCCTCACTTTTCCTCCAGCAAACTCCATGGAGGCTGTGGCCATGGGATTCACCTGTCCTGGGGAAGGTGGGCTGAGTTTCCAAATCATTGGGTGGATGGGGAGATCCCAAATCATCCCATGCAGGAGGTGGATGGAGAATCCCCAAATCATCCCATGCAGGAGGTGGATGAGAGATCCCAAATTATCCTGTGCGGGATGCTCCATCTGCTCGTTTTCCAAGGGATTTTGGAAGGGGATGAGCCTCCTGCCCCTGCTACCTGCCCTGAGCCATATTATGGGGTTGGGATTAAACAGAAACCCCTTTGCAGGTGACAGTGCTGCACAAACAAATCGGAGCCGTGGTGAGAAGGAGGCAGGAGCCCTCAGCTCCAGCAGCGCTCGTGATCCGGAGGGAAATGAGTCTGTGAATAATGAATGGGCGCTGGAAAAATAAAACACATTATTGTGGGCAAGATAAGTCTATTAAAGTCTTGCTGCAGAGCCTGCCTGATGGATTAGGGAGCTCTCTGCCTCCGGCTGCAGCTCTTCCCCACGCTGGGCTGGGTGAGCATCCACCCAGAGAGCGCTTCCCAGGCATCCCAGCTCACCTTGATGGACATTCCTGGCCTCTCCTCCTGCTCCCCAGAAGTGCCCTGCAGTGGCTTTTAGCGAGCTCTAGGGAATCCCCACCATGGGATGGTGATGCTTTTTTTGGGGCTACCTAAAAAAACAGAGGCCAGGCAGAATTAAGGGAATAAAAAGCAATTTATTTTTATTTTTAAAATTATTTTTCTTCTATATTTTGCAATTTTTTATTTTTATTTATTGAAGGGCGTTCAGGTACATTTCAGGCAGACAAAGCCCCCCGGGGGTACACCCAAAATGGACCACGGGTCACAGATTTTCACGCTTTTATAAGTTTTATTTGCATATTGGGGGTTAATCTTCCAATTACAGCTGCAGGTAATGAAGTCACCCCCAGTTTGCTCCCCCAACTCACTTTTGTTTCCATTTCTTGGGGCCTGAGGCAGTGAGGGGTCCTCGGTCCCCAGGCCCGGAGAGGAATTGTTGTGTCTGACCAAAACGGGGAAGCAGCAGCTCACGCTGCATGTGGAGTTTGGAGTTACACACTAAAGAACTGCAGGAGTACAAATAGATGGAAAATATAAAAGCTAAAATCCCAAGGGATTAATGGGAGCTGGGTGAATTTGGGAGCGCAGCAGCCTCAGTCCTGGAGCCCTGGCGGGGTTTCCAGGCTCTGCCCCCACCCCTGCACGGGGACGGGGCTGCTCCAGGGTTATCCTGAAGGGAAATGCCAAATCCAGAGTTTCCGTACTCAGCTGTAGGAAATGAGCTGCCAAAGCTTGGACACCATCCCAGCATCTCCGGGTGCTGGAGATGGTGTCCAAGCTTTTCCCTCTCCTTGCACCACCTGAGCCGCCCTGAGATGGCTGGAACCCAACAAGAGGTGGGGCTGGGGGGTCCTGTGGGGTCTCCAGGCCTTCATCCCGCTCCCCCAGGCAGGGAATCCCCCACTCCTGTCCCTGGGGCTGCCACCTCAGGGGCTGCGTCCTGTGGGCCTGATATTTCTGGGTCTGAGAGATTTTATCCTGCTGGCAGCTGCTGACTTTTTCTCAAGGAAACATTTCTCAAGAAAATTTCTTCTCCAAACAATCTTGGCAAGCAACTCTCCTTTCTCCAAACAATCTCTCTCCAGGTGTTGTTTTGCTGTTTCTCTGGTTTAACCCATGGGATCAGTGAGGTGTCGTTCCTATTCACCAACCATGGTAAGTCTGTATTGAAACACCTTATAAAAGGCAGTAAGAATTGGACAATAAAAGCCTTTTTTATGTTCTCTTTGCCTTCTGAAGGATTTGGAGTCTCTCATCTTTCTTTTGTGTCCTACAGCGACAGTGTCCTGCTCTCTCCTTGCAGAGGTGTTGGGAACTCTGTCCCTGCCCCATCAGCCCTGGGTGTGCTGGCAAAGGGGGAAAACCCCTCTGGCCATCCCTCCTGGCTGTCCCTGCTCCTCCAGGGGATGGAGGCACCTCCTCACTCACCATCTGGGTCATCCTCGAGCTCTAAAGCACCCCCAGCTCGGCTCGTGGGCAGCAGAAGCTGTTTCTCCACCCCCTCAACCCCAGAGCAGCAGCAGGCAAGGTCCCCGTGTGCCAGGGCCTGGGGTCACACTGCTGTCCCCAAGCTCAGCCCCACAGCGCTGAGCCCGGCTGTGCCGCCCTAGTTAGGGACACCCAAATTAATCAGTGCGCTGCAGCTCTGAGGAGAGCCTGTGTTGTTCTGCACTGACCTGAAAGGATTTGTCAGGGGTCACTCCAGCCGTGTCTGCTCCCATTCCAGCTTTCCCTTCTGAGCTGGGCTTGGCTTCCATGGATTCTTTTTCTTCTTTTTTTTTTTTCCTTAAAGAAAAAGAGGTTTTGTTTGTGTTTCTCCTCCAGCAGCAGAAATTTTCCAAAGGCACAGCCACTTTCTGTCAAAGTCTATCCTTTCTGAGCGGGCCAGTGAGGTCTGGGGAGGTTTTCCCCGTTTCTTTTTGAACTTCTCCTGGATGAGGTTTGAGCTAGGTGGAAATGGGGAGTGGGGTCACCACCCTGAGCTCTGTGCAGGACAAACTGCTGTGTGAGCCACACTCCTGCCTTGTGGCAGATCCAGGGAAGTCCCTTCAGGGTCTTCCTCCCTCCATTTCAGTCTGGAGCCGTGACAGCTCAGGCTGTGCTGGGTTTATCACCCCAAACAGGGCAGGGAGGCTCTTTTTTTGTTTTCAGCTGAGGCTCTGTCCTGGGCTTTGATGGGGACACAGGGAGGACACGTGGGGATCAGACTTTTCTCCCGGGTGACAAGAGGAAATGGCCTCAAGTTGTTCCAGGGGAGGATTAGGGTGGATATCAGGGAAAATGTCTTCATAAAAGGGTTGTCAAGCCCAGAGCAGTGGTGGAGTCCCCATCCCCGTGTGTGGATGTGGTGCCTGGGGACATGTCAGTGGTGGCCTTGGCAGTGCTGACATTGAACTGGATGACCTTGGAGGCTTTTCCCAAGCTAAATGACCCCAGAATTCCAGTGCTCCCACGAGGAAAAGCGCCACAATCCATCCCTGTTTCTGCTCCCTGCCCTCCTCCAGACACACCCAGCCCTCAGCCCATCTGACACTCCCTGGAAATGGGGATGGGGAGCAGGCCACCAGCCCTGAGCAGAGGTGACATCCCAGCTGCTGCATCCTGCAGTGGAAAGTTGCCCCAATGTCATTGTCACTGCTGAAAGGCAGCCATAAAAGGGAAGGATTTACTTTGGGATGGTCATGGAACCTTCAGCCCACGGGCAAGGTGGCATTTTGGGGCGTGTGAGAGCTGCTGGGCGTCGTTTCCTTGCTCAGGTGTGCACCAAAGGAGCTCAGGGGTGGTGATTTAGGGCAGCCTGTGGTGTCACACCCCATCCCAGGTTTGCTCTGTCCCACAGCGATGCTCCTGGCCTCGAGGGCAAGGCTGCAGCTTCTCCTCCTCCTCCTCCCTGGGCTCCCACCCTGGGGGAAGGTCGCTGCAGCAGAGAGGCAGCACCAGCCCGGGGTTGGTGTTTGAAGAGCCAGCTCGATGAGTGCTGTGTGAGTTGGGGAATATTGGGGGTAAAATAACATCAATAGCGGAGAGAGCAGGGAGGGAACCAGCCAGGGCCGCCCGTCAGCCCGCTGCTTTAGGATTCACTGTGAAAACTGCAGGGGAAACACGTGCGTGCCCCGCCGGCAGGAGGAGGGAAGGGGAAGGATTGGAGGAGCAAAGCAGAGTTTTGTGGGGCCAAATCCCTTCAGGAGAGGAGCTGGGCAGGCGATTCCCACTCGATGGATGGAGTGTGAGTGGCCGGGCTTTGGCTCACCGGGAAGGGGAGGGGGAGAGGCTGGTCCTCAGCGCAGGAATTCAGGCACATCCCTCTGGGAAGAGCTTCAAGAGCTCTCCTGCCCCCAGCACCTTTCCTGCTTGTAGCCTCTGCTTTGCCTTTACATTGTTGTTGTTTTTTTGTTTTGTTTTGTTTTTTTTTTTTAAACACCACCTAATCACGCTAATTAATACATTCTGGGATAATTCCTCCTGGCTTCCATCGCACAGAAATCAGCTTTTATCAGCATTTTGCCGTGGCTGTGGTGGCTGCTCAGGTCCTGGTGCTTATCCCACCCTGCTGCCAGGGCCGGGTGCTCCTTCCCCAGTGCCTTTCTTCTCCCCAAAGGTGTCACGACGGGGGTGACGCTGTTTGGAATCGTCCTTCACAGCCAAAGTTGAGCATTTTTTGCCCTTTGATCCTGCTCTGTTCTTGCCTCCCCTTCCCTTATGCCAGCAGGAGCGATAAGGGATGCTGGGGATGGGTCAGCACAGGCACACAGGTGGTTTTGCTCCCCAAAACCATCTCTCGGAGCACACAGGAGCTCACACACCCTCCTGCAGGCTGGGGGAGCAGGAGGGGCTCCATTCGACTTGGGATGGGAGCCTGTGCTGGACGTTTGTGCACCGTGAGACATTCCTCGAGCCTTTATTGCCACATCAGCGTTTGAGACAATTGAAAGACGGCAGCAGCTCACATCTGCCAGCAGCAGCTGAAGATTTCTTCGTTACAGGGCATTTAAAAACTTTCCAGCCAATAACATGTTGCTAAAGCTTACAGACAATTGTTCTAGGCACACGGACACCTGCTTCAAACAATGCTTGCTTGGATGCTTTCCGTTAACAACACACAATATTCCATGATGAAGCTTTAAACCTTCCACTGTCTTGCTAGGCGTATTTTTTTCCTGAAGTCTTAAGGTCTATCCTAGCCAAGCCTAAAAACTCAAACTACTGTTTCATGTCCTTGCTTGCTGTACTATTGTATCTTCTACTTTCAAGCTTTGCAGCTAATTCCAAGTTGTCCTGCTCCTTCTGTTTCTGGGGCCTGCTTTCACAGCTTTCTGAAAGCCTCCTTACCTTTGACATTTCCCACAGGAGGCTGCACCCTTCTTCCTCATCTCCCACAGTGTGGGGAATGTTTAATCCCAGATTTCTGTGGAGATGAGGAGGTTTGGGGGTTACTACACGGATCACTCCTGATTTTTGGGGGTCAGAAATCCCCCCTGCCCCATTCCCTGCCCACCAACGCGCACAGAGAGTGCAGAGGCAGTAATGGAAGAGGCTTCGGGGTGTTTTTGGCACATTTACTGATATTTCCCGGGGCAAATTCCTGCCTTAGAGCAGAGCCACCCCTCCCTCCCCGCTGTCCCCGCTGTCCCTTGGCTGTGATGGATTCCCGGTGTCACCTCGGGGCAGGTCAGGGCTTGGTGCCCACAGCATCGTCGCGGTCATTAATCCTAATTAGACGTGCCAGGGCGGCTCGGAGCACATGGAGCCCGGCTGGTCTCGGCTGCCAAAGCCAGGTCCCGCCGGGCTGAGCCCACCGTGCCCGGGAAGAGGGCGGAAAGGATGGAGATTTAGGGAGGGGAGGAGTGCACACACCTGGTTTTTAAGGGACACAGATATTGGGATGTCCCTTTGCTGTCACCCTCTCCCTTCCCGTCCCAATCTCCCCTTTCACACCCTGATGCAGAAGCCCCCCAAAGAACCGGGAGGCAGCAGCACCACACCAGGATTAACACCGTCCCTAATTTTTTTTCCCCTCCTTCCCCAGCAATTATTTGCATTGAAAGATCTCAGAGACTTTTGGCTAACACAGCCCCCCCCCATATCTGCACTCCTTCTGAAAGCATTCCCAAAATATTCTGGGAAGTGGGGATGTTTCCCAGCTGTCTGACCATTTAGAAGGGAAAAAAGAAAAAAAAAGATCAAATTCCAGCGGCTGCTCAGTGCAGGGGACTTTGCTGCTGCATTAGCTGCATCAGCTTGGAAGATGTATCCTTCAATCAGTTTAAGCCTCTAGGCTTGATGTAATTTTACTGCTGCCTTCTCTCTGAGGTGCTTTTACGGCTGCTATCTCTGAGTATTTACAGCAAAGTGAGGAGAGACTCGGCTCAGTCTGTCCCCGCTCCAGGCTTGGCACAGGAGGGTTTTTTTTTTCCAGGGATTCATCCTGCTCTGACACGAGCAAGGAACATCTTCCAGCACCAGCAAAACCTTTTGGGTTTGTTTTATTTAGTACTGTAAGTGATATTTCATTTTATTTTATTTTGTTTTATTTTGACTTGTTTTATTTAGTACTGTAAGCGATATTTTATTGTGGTTTTGTCGTGTTTAAAGTGAAGTTACTAGGTTTTAGGGCTTTGGGCTTTGCGTTGGCGGACAAATTCTTGAGGAACTTCGAATGGGCAGGAGCTGGTCCTTAAATCCTCCCATCCCAGGTTTTTCCCTCCTGGGAGTTGAATTTGCTCTCGGATTTTTGCCACCCCTTCCATCCAGGTTTTCAGGAGGAAAAACCTCCCTGGAGATGAGGAAAAGCTGCAAAGATCCAGCGGTGATGCTGCACGTGCCGAGAACTCCACGTTTTCTTCCGCCTGGAACCGAGCTCGGCTTTAAATCGGGCTTAGAACAAGCGCCAGGGTTGGGCGTGAGCTTAATTGTAGATGGTGAGAGGATGAGTTGATTAATTGAAGAACTGACGTTGTTGCTTTTAAAATAGGGGCTTTTTATTTATAAACTATAAACGCATATTTATATTTTTATTTATAAGTCACTCAATTAGTTAAGGACATAATAAAAATATTAAACATTAAAATTCTATAAAAATAAAAATTAAAATATTCTTTTTACATTAATTTGAACTTAATTTTGAAAGTGTAAAACTACGAAGGATAGTATTAAACTTTACACAAAATTTACGTACATAGCATCTTTACTAACGTAAAAAGTTTTATTTTATTTATGTAAAGATTGTACTTGTTTTAGTTAGCACTGTCATAGATATTTTATTATGTTTTTGTTATTTTTATAGTTAAGTTACCAGGTTTTAGGGCGTTAGGCTTTGTGTTGGTTGACAGATTCTTAAGGTACTTAGAGTGTACCTTAATTTAAATTAATTTAGAGTAAAATTCAATTAATTAATTTAGAGTAAAATTTAAATTTTTACTTTATATTTACGTGGCTTAATATATTTTAATTTTTTCTAAGGGCTTTAATTTTTACATTTAAATTTTTTAAAAAACTTACATTCCTAATTTATATTTACATTTATAATTTATATTTGCACCTACAATTTATATTTGCATTTATAATTCTTAATTTTTTACATTTTAAAAAAATTTACCAAAAAAAATTTTACATTTATATTTTAGGGGTTTTTTTTCTAAAGGCTTTAATTTTAATTTTTACATTTTTCTCCCTCCCTCCGCCGGACGAAAAGAAGGACGCCGCTTGAAGTTCAGCACGAGTTTAAACCGCTCTGCGAGGCGGATCCAGCCCCGCAGCGAGAGCTTTAAATGAGCTTTAATTGCTCATTGTGTGCCTTGGGCGAGTCCTCGCCTCCAAAATCGCCGCCCATTATTTCTTGGGAAGGTTCTGCAGCAGCTGCACCGTCCACGCCAGCGGTGTTCCAGCTGGGTTGGCACGGCGAGGGGGAGTTTTGCTCGCTGGGTAGAAAAAGGGATTTATTAGAGCAGCCGGTGTGTTTTGGGTTCTTGGGGTAAATCCCGGTGGGACCCACAGCCCAAAACGCACAGGGGAACGGAGCAGGGAGAGGAGAAGTGATGGGAACCCTCACCAAGGCTTGCAGCCCGAAAATGGGGAGATTTCTGCATCATTTCTGCTTTCCTGGATCTGTCCCTGCTGTCCCTGCTCCTGGCAGGAGCATCGTCATCATCATCATCATCATCATCATCATCGCTCTCCTCCTCGCTTCTGGTGGCTCCTGGGCTGCTCAGGGTGACATTTCCAGTGGTGCCTCCTGTCCCAGTGCTGTCACCCGGGGGTGCTCGGGCAGGGGAATGTGACACAGCCGAAGTGTCCCCAGCCGGCTGCAGTGACGGCCGAAGTTGTCCCTCCTGGCGACATCCATGCCCACTGAACCCCAGGGAACAGCTGATCCCAGGGCCTTCAACTACACCAGCTTCCCTTCCCTCGGGTGAAACCCACCCTAAACCCACCCGGTGCCCGTGCAAGACCCTGGAAACGGTTTTTATCCCCTGGTTTTTACCCCACCCTGCAGATAATCCCAATAAATTCACCTGCATGGCCCCAGAGCTACCACGACCTTCCCCAGCAGCTGTCCTTGGCCTTTGGCTTGTCCCTGAAACAGCCTGGATGGATGGAAATGCTCCAGGTTTGGGTGGCAGGGACAGAAAACTTATCCTGGGACAAGTTTTGTGTTCTGGGACAAAGCCCATTTGTCCATCCCTCACATCTCAATTGAGCCACTTTGCTATTTGCTGCCCTGGCCCGGCAGATGAAGGTAAAGCTGTTAACGTGGTAAATGAAATTCATTAATCAAGGGGAAGAGAAGATCCTGCAGGGAAAGGTTCTCATTCATCCACTCCCTGCCACCTCTAATGGGGCTTTTGTTTTCCCTGCTTCTTCATCTCGCAGAGGCAGAAATTCCAGCGCTGAGCCGAGTTGGATATTCCAGCAGGAGGAAGCCCAAAATCTTCCTCCCATTCTCTCTTTGCATCCTCCAGACTGGGGAGGTTTCTGAGTGCCAGCGTTCCTGCTCTCACTGGCTTACCGTGAGAGCCTGAGTGCTTTAAAAGCAAGATCATGACGATTTAATCACCTGATAACTCCTGGGCTTGGGGGGCTCTTTGTTCTGGGAGGAATGGGGGGAATTCCAAGCAGGAATTTGGAGGGGATGGCTGGGAATTCCACCTTGCCTGCAGAGCTGGAGTGTGCCCAGATCCACGGGCATCCCTTGGGGGCTTTCAGCTCAGTTTGAGCCTGAGGGATGCCGTGCCTCAGTTTCCCTGTTTGGTGTGAGGAAGCTCAGGTCTGTCGGGACAGCCACCTGCCACATCTGGACGTCCAGGACCTGATGGTGATGCCACATCTGGATGTCCAGGCCCCTGGATCCTGTGCCAGATGTGACGCTGAAGGGCTGATCCCAATTTTACTGCCCAAGACAAAAGCTCAAGCCGAGCCTGCTATACCCTTTCCAGTCTCAGCTCTCTTCACCCGGGCAAATTCCCGAATGGATTGGGTGGATCCCGAGGCCCTGGAGCCCAGACCAGCAGCAGAGCCGGGTGCAGTCAGCCCAGCCCTTCCCCTCTCCGGGCTGCCAGGCAGCTCCATTAATTATTTTTATCCCGCTGCAGTTGGGATTGCTGTTCTGTGATCCCATTAAAAATCATTGATTTACCACCGAGGCCTCCAGAAGCAATTTGGAGCAATTGGAGCTGTTATCTCACTGTGGATCACGTGCTGCTGGCAGTGAGAGGGGGGAAAGGGGGAAAGGAGAGGGAAAAGAAGGAAAAGATCCAGGCTGGATCCATCCCTCACTCCATTCCACATCTCTGGAAGGGCGGGAGGGAGTTTGAGTGCTGTGGTCTGGGAGCAGGGAGATGGTCTTGGCTCCTTTTATTGGGATTTATCCTGGATTTGCCAGCACGAAGGGCCTGCAGGACAGGGAAGATCCAAGGAGGGCCCTGAGGGTCAGAACTTGGGAATAAACTGGATTTTTCCACCACAGCCATAGCCACAATCACGGGCACTTGTGGGAAGTATAACACAGCCCCAGCAGCAGAGCTGGGAGCTCTCCTGCAGCTTGGCTTCAGAAGTTTCTCCTCTCTCTGCTCAGGTTTGATGCCCTGGATGCCACCTTCCCTCCAGGCTGGCTTTGCCTCCCGTGTCTTCGGCTGTGTCCTTGGAAAAACACCTTTTTGCGTTCCCCAGCTCCATCAGGCAAAAAAACCATTCACAGGGTCGAAGGGAAGGATAAAACATTCCAGCACTGTCGTTTTTAGTGCTAAATTTCCAGTACATTCAAAGACCACCTGGAAAAGAGTTCAGGTCTTCAGAAAGTGCCTCAAAAAGCACGATTAGGGTGGGTTTTGGGGGGATCTGTGTCTTTTGAATCATTAGATGAAACCATAAAAGCCCTGGGAGGCTGTCCCACAGAGGCTTTGCTGATGGATGGAGAGCTCTCTCCTGGCCATAACCTCCAGGACAAACCCTAAAAATCCAAAAATCTGCTCGTGGAGAGAGTGAGAGGATCTGGTGAATGTGAGCGCTGCAGCGATCGGAAACAAACCATGAACGTTCTTCGAGTGGAGAGAAGATAAATCAGCCATAAAGCAGCTACCTGAGAGCTGTGGTAATAACAGCTTTAAAACCACCTCCATGAAGGGATCCAGCTCTTTTCCACAGGGTTTTGGAGCTGCTTTTTGGGGGCTGGGATGTGCGGGGTGTGCCTGTGCCCTGCTTGCATTGGCAGAGGCAAAGTGATGCTGTTTGGTGGCAGGGAAACACCTCAGAGATAACTTTTTTGGTGAAACGACACTGAATTTGTTGCTGCTGCTCCCGGAAGCGCCTGGTTTGTGTTCCTCCCCTGCCCCAAAGCTTTCTGCTGGAACGGAGCTCACCCTCGGGGCTTTTCCTGTGTCCTCACCCTCAGCAGCATGCCCGGTTGTGTGGGTGCCCCACACAGCACCCGGGGTGACCCCACCACTGCAACCAGCAGAAACCACCCAAGAAAACACCTCAGCAAAAAAACCCCAAACCCTTCCAAGTTGTAAAAGTCCCCAGTTTCCCTGTTTTTCTGTAGGGAAGAGGGAGATTTTTACGTGATGAGCTGGAGCAGGAGGCTCTCCCACAGAGCAGGACCCTGAGCTGCCTCCCTCGGAGGCCAAATCCTTCCAAGTGTCCCCAAAAGAGATCATTTCCATGCTGGAGGGCTCATCCTGGCTCCGGGCGTGCTGGATTCCATGCCTGTGCACCCCACAGCGTTTTTCCAGAGGCATTTTGGCACCTCCAGCTGTTGGCAGAGCAGAGCCAAGGCCATTCCTGCCAGAGACCTCCACAAACTCACTATCTCTCCTTTCCCAGCCATGCCAACAGAGGATTTATTTGGGCTTTTTCTTTTTCCTGGTTCTGGAGCAGTTGAGAAAAAAAAAAAAAAAAACAAACAACAAACCAGAAATCACTTTCCAGAGACATCATCTGTGCTCTGACTCCGTTCCAGTCAAAATCAAAAGGGCTTGGGTTGATTTCCAGCTTTTTAAGGTAAAAAATAAATAAAAGCAATCAAAGGATGTGTCAGGGGGGAAAGAAACTCCAGATCAAAAGATTGAGGCGGCTCATTGCGAGCCAAGGGAACGTGTCAAGAGGAAATGTTTTTATTTCTGAATGTGGGTTTTTTTCTGTCCCTTTTCTCCAGGAGTTTTCAGCCACAAACCATCAGGTGCAGCAGGGATAAATCCGAGGGGCTTGGAGCCACCTGGGACAGTGAGTTAACAAAAACCCAAAAAAAAAAAAAACCTTTTGTGTCAATGTAAAAAGTGTGGGAATCGTAGATCTCTATTGGCACAAGCGTGGTGTACATCATGTTATGATTTAGAACCCCAAACAAAGCACAAAGCCATTGAATTTTTAGTTGCAGTGCGTCACAAAGAAGAAAATTTCCACCGTCTTCCTGCTCCTAGGGAGGAATGCAGAAGAGAATTTTTGAGAGAATCAGAAGGGATTCAAATTTCCAGAGCTGAATGCAAACAAAACAATTTAGTGCCTGATGTTTGGTTGGTCCCAGAAGAAATCTGGGGGGAAAAAAAAATAAAAAGGAATGTGCTAAAAGATTTGCTTGGAAATTAAGAGTGAAAAAGAAGGTGCCCTAAATCAAAAAATTAACCAAAGAAAAAGCATTAAGCTAAATCAGGTATCATATTCTTGCCTTCAGCAATACAACCTTACCTGTCAATTAACTAATAATAATAAATAATAATGATGAATTTGGGGTTGAAGGTGTCCAGGAGGGGTGGAATGAGATGGTTTTTAAGGTCCCTTCCAACCTAAACCATTCCATGACCCCACATGTCCCTGTGGGAATCTGGGATGGGGAGAGGGAGCTTGGGATTGTCCGTGGAGCTGCCTCTGAACCTCGTGCTTCCAGAGGGACTGGGATGAATCCAGAGGGGCTGGGATCAGCAGGATGGGGGTGAATGGGTGGGCACAGCCCACAGAGATCAAAGGCGGGACTCTTTGCTGCTCATGGAGCTCTCACAGTGCTTCTCCCAGCTCATGTCCACACTCTCCAGCTCCATAAAGCCCTGATTTGGGATTTTTTGGGGATTTTTTTTTTTGGCATTTTTCCCACCTCCACTGCGGATGCAACTCAGAGAATCTTTCCTTTTCCCTAAGTAACCCCAGAGCCATCTGAGCAGCGATTTTTCCTCTTTTTTTTCCCCCGTGGTAAAACAGGGAACTGCTGCGCCTCCGTGTCCCCCCTGCCCCAGCCCCAAACCCCGTTTATTAATCTGCTCAGCGGGGTCCTGCCGGATGAAATGTCTTTCACTGCGAGGACAGCAAGGGATGGGCTGGCAGGAGGCAGCGGGATCATTTCCATGGCATTGATCGGGGCAGAGCTGCTGCTGGCTCAGCACTTCGGAACCCCTGGATTTCATCAGCAGGAGTGCTCGAGCCTCGCCTAATTGGATTTGCCGTCGTTAGGGTGATCTATGCCTCCTCCAAGTATTCCGGGCACGGGCCTGGCTGGGATTTTAGCAGGGACAGGGAGCCAGAAAGTCCAGAACCTGCAAGGTCAGGCAGGGAAAGGCATCCTGGGATGTTCAAAAATTGGGACATCAAACATTGGGACGTCACCGCCTGGAAAAGGCAGGGACAGAGCTGCAGCTGAAGTTTGGGCTGAGGGAGGGTTTTATTTTTAACTGGCAGGATCAGACCCTGCGAATCCAGCGTCAGGGAGGGTGTGAAAGCCCGGCTGGGGTTAATTACTGAGCAGTGAATTCCTGTCGCGTTAATTAGGCTGCAGCATCCCAAACCGCAGCCCTGAGCCTGTCACGGGCTAAGGGTGTGGCAGTGGCAAGGTAAGCTGAGGCATGGGTGGGTGAAGCTTTGTCACAGGGCCACCAAGAGGGGCTTTGAGGGGCTCTGCTCCTTGTCCCTGTCACGCTGCACCGTGACAGTGAAGCTGTTTCCATCCCCAGCCTGTTTTTTCCAGATGTGTCTCAGTTGAATCCACTTTTTCCTCAATCTGGTTTCCTCCCCCGTCGTGTGGAGCAGCTCTTTAGGTTTCTAATGAAGACAGAGAGTTACAACCAAAACCAGCTGCAAAGCCACTAATTTGCAGGGAATGAAAATCCATTACTTTTTTTTTTTCTTTTTCTGGCCAAAAGGCTTTGCTGTACCCGAGCTGGCAAAAAAAAAAAAAAAAAAAAAAAAAAAAAAGCAACTCAGTTTTGGACCCAAGCATGAGGAGAGCTCAGCTGTGCCTCAAAAATCCGATATCTGGGAGGTGTTTGCCCCCAGGGGAAGAAGGAGAGGCTCCAGCCCTGCCCAGCCCTCCCAGCCTGGTTTTCAATCATGTCCAACAGCAGCCCTTTGCCGGGAGGGAGCACAGACGGATAATTGGGAGCCGTGTCACGGCAGGTCAGACAAGCTGCTCTTCCCTGACCTTTAAATCCAGAAACTCACAAAATTGGGGCTTTTTCTACAGCCAGGCCGCCGGGACAGCATCTGCTGCTCAGCCCTGCCCGGCTGTGCCGTGCATCCAGGAATAGCTGGATTTATCCCAGCCATCCCTCTGAGCAGAGCTGGGACAGGGGACGGCGAATCCTGGCATGGGACCCCCGGGGACAGCAGTGCCAGGATGATCCCGGCAGGGCCAGGAGCGATCCGGGAAATGATTCCCCGCCGTGCTGAGTCGGGGGAATGGGAACGAGCCCGGCTCCTTTACGGGAAGCCGGGGCAGCTCATTGAAAATGCAGCCGTGGTTAAAGGATCTGCCTCTCCCAAAGCCATCCTGGCGGCGATCCTCGCCTGAAACGCTGCAATGACAGCCCAGAAGGGTTTGGAGGAGCAGCCTCTGCCCCAAAACAAAAAATTCTCGGTCCCAGAGAATTCCTGAATGATCCGGGTTGGAAAGGACCTTAAAGCTCACTTAATTCCAATGACATGAGCAGAGACGCCTTGCCCCACACCTAAAGAAACCCAGAAAGGCCCCCAAAATTCCCGGCAAGCCCAAAAGGAGTCCTGGAGAGCAGCAAAAGTTTCCAGCAAGCCCTGAAGAATATTTCAGAGGGGCTGCAGTCCTGCCATCCTTGGGGGAGTCCTAGAAAACGGGGAGAATTCATAGCAGGATCCTTGAGAAGGCTCCGTGGTGCTCCTGGGGGATTTGGGAACCGGGATGTTTCGGCAGCACGGAGGGATCCTCAGCTGGGAGGACGGGAACAACTTCCCCTCCCCAGATTTGGTGTCTGGTGGGTTTTCCTATTCCCCGGAGCCCCTCAGAAGCCGGCCTCCAGCTGGTGCGGAGACAGGAGCATCCCTCCTCTCTCCCTAGGAAGGGATCTCCGCTGAGCCTGGCAGAAAAAACAGCCGCGAGCCCCCAGAAATAATGGCGCAATTACCAAAGTAATTAAATCGCGGCTGGCAGCGCAAATCCTGCCCCGGTAATGTCAACAGCGGGGGCGGAGTGGGGACGGAGCCGGGTCCTGCCTTGATTAAACTTCCCCCGGACAGACAGACACTCTTCTTATCCCGGGAAATTGATCTCCTACGCTGCCAGGGATTTTCCTTCATCCCCTGGGATGTGGGGCAGCTCCGGGTGCAGCACCGCGGGTTTTGGGGTCTCCGTTCCCGGACAAATCCCACCCTGGGGACACCCTGGAGGCATCCCAAGGGGGTGGGATTGAGGGGAAAAAGGGCCCTGGGCGAGATTAGAGGTTGAGAGAAAACCCAAGGCGTGAGGAAATGATGGAGGAAAAGGGAAGGGGCTGACCCCAGCACAGAATAATCCCGATTTTTCGCTCTCCTTTGATCCCTCCTCTCTCTGAGCACACCGACATTGATACCCCGTGAGGTCTGTGGGGTTTTAGAAGGGTGTAAAGGGTTTGCAAGGCACGGCTGGGGCACCGAGCATCCCTTGGGGAGGTGGGGGACATCAGGGTGCAGGTCCCCAGCTCTGCCTCCTCCTCCTCCTCACAGGTGGCTCCCACAGCCTCACGAGGCCAAATTAAAATGCAAATATGTCCCTGCCTGCTGGGAACAGATAGTGAACCGCTAAACAGGGAAAAGGCAGCAGGGGTAAACACAGGGAGCACTGAGAGGAACTGCTCTTTCATTATTTTACCTTTTTTTTTTTTTTTTTGGCTATCTGTGACACTCTGGTTGGTTGGGGATTATTTAATGGGATCTGAGGCAATCAAGGAGGAAGGTTTTGGGGTAGCACAGGTGAGTTTGGGGCTTGTCCCCGTGGGTGCCACCAGCCCCCAGCTGCAACCTCCATCTCCTCATCTCCAACAGCACCCTGGGGTCTTTTTAAAAAATCATTATGTCCCAACAGGATCATTCCTACGGGAAAAAAAAATAATAAAAATGGCAGCGGCAGGAGTGAAGAGGACCAGATATCATCAGAGCCTTCAGAGAGTTCCCATTTTCCTGGGGTTTCTCCCTGGGTGTTTTTCATTTGCTGATGAACTTCCAGGGCATCAGAACCCTGGAAAAAAATCGGTGGGTAGCTGCTTTCCTGATATTCTGAGTTCCCAGAGGGCCTGGGATGGTGGGTGAGACTCAGGGGAGTGAACTCAGGGTTGTCTGTAAGTGCACCCCTGCCCCTGAGAAAAGCTTTGATATATTATATATATCTACGTATCTATACATCTATATTGATATATATAAATATATAAATAAATCTATAAATATATAAATAAATCTATAAATATATTAAAATAACTCTATATGCACACACACATTAGAGATGCATATATATATATATATATAAAGCCTAAATACATCCATATGTATGAAGTAGAAATATCTAATAAATAGATGGAGCTGCACAGAAGGGTTTGCTCTCCTCACCCTGGGCAGGGCTCTGCTCCCTCACCCAGGAGTGGTTGGGATCAGGGATGCTGGGAATTGCCTGCAGGAGATGCCAGGGATGCTGCAGGACACAAACTTGGGGGCACAGGGCCCTGAGAGCGTCCTCCAAACACCGTGGGGCTGTGGGTGCTGCCTTCCCAAGGATGCTGAGCTGGATCCATCAGCTGGAATGGGGAGTGACGGGCTGGAAAACCGCTGCTGATGCTCCGTGTCAGACCCTGGGCTTGGCTACGGCTGGGAGAGCAGCCAGGGGAAGTGGGAAAACCTGGCAGTGGGGACAGCCCGTGCCAAGCCTGGCCACGCTCCCTGATTCCCATGGATCTGTCCCTGTTGTCTCCAGCTTCCACCTCCATAGCCCCAGGACGTGCTCATGGACCGGAGTCAAGCACTGCCAGCTCTCATTACAACTAGAAAATTTTATTCCGCCCTTTTCTGACCTTTCCCCCCTCCTCTTTTTTCTTCCCTTTTAAAAGATTTCCCCCCCCCACAAATATTCATTTATGTTAATTGGGCCAGGAGGTTTGGCAGTTCCAGGCAGGGGATGCAGCTGCCTTAACTTTCCTGCTCAGAGCCACAATCAGCTCCCTGGCTGGTTCAGATAAGGGGGCAGAGTAAAACCAACTCCCTGCATGCCCTGCCTGCCCTCTGGGCAGGCCTCAACCCCTCCTGTATTCATATTTATATTTATATGTGTATATATGTATGTAGAAAACCAGCATAAAGCTCTCAGGTAAATTTTAAGGCCACCCAGCGGAGAAATTTCCACTGACCCAAAAGTGATAAACTCCTTAAAGAGGCTTTTGACACCCCACACACCACCCCAGACCACGGCTCACCTGCCAGGGAAACTGAGGCACAGGTGGGGCTGCTCTCTGCCCACCCAAGAGGGGAGGATTTTGGAGGGGGAGCCCTCAAAACCACAGCTTTGACCCCAAAATGCTCAGTCAAAGCTGAGCCACCCCCCAGCAGACCCCACAGCCACCAGAGCTCGCCCCCAAACCCACTGTGAACCCCCACCCCGGGCACCACAGCAGAGACAGGGCCCATGACAGTGCTGCCACTTGCTTTTTTGTTTCATTTTTTTTCTTTTTCTGGTCTTTTATTTAAGAAAAAAAAAAAAAAAAAAAAAAAAGGAAAAAAAAAGAAAAAAAAAAAAGGAAAAAAAAATAGAGACACAGTGGTGGGTAACTTTCGATCCAGAAATAATCCGCTGCCAGCCTCCAATGGTGATGCTGGGGGCGTCCCTGTCCCCCCATGCTGGGTGCTCACGGGGACAATTGCACAGCCCAGGGTGTCCCCCCCAGGCTGGGGGATGCTCCACACTGGGCTGGGAGTTGGGGTGGCCCTGGAGGTGGCCCCAGCACGGGGGGACCGGGAGGCATCGGGTTATGGCAGTCAGAAGGCACCACACAGGCTGAGCCCGGCCCCGGGCATCCCTGCTGGGCTGCCACTGGGACAACTGGGCTGCCACTGGGACACACAGGCCAGGTCCCTCCGAGGGTGCCCCCGGGGCACTGGGAAGCCCCCACACCACATTCCCATCCCATCCCAGCACTGGGAGGGGGCACAAAGCGGTGGCTGGCCCTGGAGGCCCCAGCAGGGCTGTGGGGTGGGGGGGCTCAGCACTGGCCCCATGGCTGGGACAGAGGGACAGCAGGGTGGGCAGCAAATGTCCCCACTGGTCACCCCCAAACTGCCTGAGCAGTCAGGGAGTGGGGCACACCGGGAATTTGGGGCTGGTGACGGGGACAGCAGTGCCCTGGGCCCGTGGCGACTGTGCCCCCCAGTCCTGCCTCCCCCAGCATCACCCAGTGTGGGCCAACACCCCAAAAACCACGCGGCGACCCAGCACTCACCCCCAAAATTGTGCAACTGAGCGCGGCGAAGGCTGGGGGAGACTCTAGGGAAGCCCTCACCCACCACCTCCCTGCTGGGCTCCGGGGGGAAAACAGGATCTGTCCCCTCTCCCAGCCCCTTCCCAGCAGGACCGACAGCCTCCCCCTGCCGGGGCCACACGCCCGCCCTGAGCTGTGACCCCATCCCCTCTGGGGGGGCCACGCGTGTGCTGCTGCCTCCCCTGGGAAAACCGGTGGCGGGGGGGAAAGGGCGAGAACTGAAGAAAGGCCGCCCCGGAGGTGCCTTTAGGGCGGGGTGAGGAGGTGAGATGTGTGGAGGAAGGAGCCGAGGGCAGGTGCCCGGCCCCGGGGAAGCGTGGTGGCGCGGCGTGGCACGGCGTGGCGTGGCGTGGCACAGCGTGGCAGCCCCTCCCTCCCGCCCCTGACCCCGCTGCCCCTGCGTTAAGCGATCTCCTTGATCCTGCGGATGTAGTTGTGGAGCTCCTCGGGGTCCTGCAGCCCCATGTCCTGGCACACCCACTCCAAGTCCTCCTCGTCGGCGATGGGGATGGAGTTGTAGGCCAGCTCGTCCGAGGGCATGGTGGCGAAGGTGGTGAACTTCACCCGCTTCCGTTTGGAGGTGGGCGAGTTGAGCGGGTCCTCGCTCTGGTCCCGCGTGGAGCCCCCCGAGGAGCCGTCCCCGCGCCCGTGCACCTGGCTCTGCACGCTGGTCTGCGAGCTCCCGCTGCTGTGGTGGTCCCCGTGGCAGCAGGTCTGCACGTTTTCCAGCGGGTTCCCCGGGCTCTCGGGCTGCGGGGAGAGGTCATTGTGAGCCCTCAAGGGCTGCCCGTTGCCCAGGAAGACCCAGTGGTGGGAATGGTCCATGTTGGTCTGGCCTTCCGGCGGGATGCGCTTGTGCCGGTACTTGAGCACAAAGACGATGCAGTTGATGAGGAAGACCAAGATGGCCAGGCAGAAGACGCCCAGCAGGGCGTACATCCCGATCTCCAGGTCCGTCAGCCCCCGCGTCACCTGCACGAAGCCGGTGGGGATGGTGGGGAAGTCCTCGGTGGGGTGAGACGCGCCGGACACCCGGCTGTCCACGCTGGGGTCCGCTTTCCTGTCCACCTCTGCCCGCAGGGTGGTGCTGGCCCCGGCCTCCCCCAGCCCCGGCCTGCTGGACACGTGGTCGTAGTCGTAGGTGGGGTCCTCCTCGGAGCCAAAGTGGACGCGCACGGTGGCCAAGGCCGTGGAGAGGACGCTCTTGCGCTTGGTCTTCTGGCAGCTCTCGCAGATGACCAGCTCCGCCCGCAGCAGCTCCCCCGAGCCCTCGCTCTCCGCCACCACCAAGGGGAACGCCCGGTCCTGGGTCACTGACACCACCTTCTCGTCCAGGCTGCTCACCACCAGGTTGTAGTCCTTAGGGTCATACAGGGACAGGGGGGCCGTGGTGCCGTCGCTGTAGGAAATCCACAGGCTCAGCAGCGCTTCCTGCGGGACCAACACAGGCACCGGTTGCCCAGCAGGAGGCCAGTCCCACCTGCAGCCCTTTGTCCAATCCCCCCATCCACCTCTCCATGCAATTCACCCTTTATCCCTCCATAATCCATCTTGTTCCAGCCATTCCCTGGTTTTTCTCCTCAGCCTGTTCTCTCCACGTTCCCCGTGCTTGCCGGGGCTCAACCCAAATCCCAGCGGTGCCAGATATGGCTACCAGGAGCTGTATAGGATTCCATCCCTCCCTCTTTGTCCCCACGGTTGTGTCCTGTCCCCAAGCCTGGATCACAGGTCTCTGTGAAGGTTTCTGGGGCGTTTTGTGGTCACCAGGGTGTCATGAGCACAGTGGGTGTTGTGTGGGCAGGATTTGGGAGGAGGGGCTTGCACCCCAGGTTCCCCCTCAAGCCTGGATGCCCCCCTGGCCTCACCTGCTTGAAGAAGCTGAGGGTTTGCTGCACGGACGTGCGGGCGATGATGGTGTGGCTGTTGCCAGGGCTGGGGTGGAGGGACAGCGAGAGGCTGGAGACCACCTGGGCCTTCAGGTCCGTGATGCTGACCTTCTCCTCCGCCACCGTCACCAACGTCTCACCCAGCACGGCCTCCACCAGCGGGGACACCACCTGCAGGGGACCAGGCTCCTGTCACCACCTGCCACCCCCAGCCAGGCTGGCAGAGGGAGGAAAGGTGGCCAGGGGTACCTTGAAGAGGGTGGTGCCCGGTTCCCGCCCGGCCAGCGTGGAGCTGTCCACCATGTGGGCCACCCGCGGGTCGTCCACGCGCATGAAGTCGCTGACCAGGTCGGTGACCTCCACCAGCCAGTCCGGTCCCAGCATGGTGACCACCTGGCCCGTGCCCTCAGCCGCCGTGGTGTGGAACTGGGTGAAGACCTGCAGCGTGGAGTGCTGGTACTGCAGGGCACAGCCCCGGCTCTGCTTCCGCTCGTCCTCGTCCTCCTCGTGCTCGCTGTCCCGCACCGACCTGCGGGAGGGATGTATGGATGATGGATGGATGGATGGATGGATGGATGGTGGATGGATGGAGGGATGGATGGATGGATGGATGGATGGACAGGGCAGTGGGTAGGCAGTGCTGCCAAGCTCCCCATACCGTGGGTCCTCAGCCCCACCCCCAGGAAAGGTAGCCAATCAGGGAAAAATGCAATGTCACCAAAAAATGGTGTCTCCTGGGCAAAGGATGCCCACTGTCCATGAGGGATTCAAGGGATTTAGCAGGAAGTGATAACAGCGGGGTCACCAGCATCTCTGCCCACTAAACAAATGAGAGGACATAGGAGGGACGCCTGGAGGTCTCTAGACCTCAAAAAAGGGACTTTGGAGCTTGGCTGTTCCCAGTTTCATCCAGGGAACTTTTGACCACTGCCAAGGAGGGATGTTCTCCACCAACCTCACTGTGAAATTTTTTCCTTCCCCATAACCTATGTCCATGGCTTGTCCCTTTTCCACCAAAGACCCCTGAGACACCTCTGTCTCCACCACCTTTAAAACCTCCTCACGAAGTAGCCAAGCAAGGCTATTAACCCACGACCACCACCTCCACCTCGCTTTCCCCAGTCTGACCAGTGCAGCTCCTCAGCACCCACCTCCTGTCCGGCAGGATGGGCACCCTCCAGCCCTTGACTTGGCTCAGCCGGGCGTCCGAGAGCTCGATGTGCAGGGGCAGTTTGGGCACCCACACCGTCATCTCCAGCGGGGCCGACAGGTGCTCGTAGGTGAAGGTGACCCGGGCGCTCATGGAGCCCCGCGACTCCTTCCCGCTGACGAAGACGTAGTCGCAGCTGCTGGAAACCTGCGGGGAAAGAGAGGGTGGGGATGGTCCTGTAGGCACAGCTGAGATCCTGGCAGGAGGCTGGAAGAGCAGAAGGTCACCCGGCATGAATCCAGTTCATGCCAGCCCCTGGAGCAGGGATGATCCCGCCTCCCGGAGATCCTACTCGGAGGGAGATCCACACCCCGTGTCCATCATCCAAAGTATCCCCTGACCCAGGTCCTCCTGAGGCACAGATCCACAGATCTGTGCCCACCATGCAGACTGTCCCTTGACCCAGGTGCTCCAGCCAGCCCTCACTCTCTCCCACCTGACCAAGAACCTCCACTTGGTGCCTCAGTTTCTCTTTGGCCTCCACACTGAATTGTCCCTGAGCTAGAGGCACCCATGGGTGCTTCACAGAGGTTGCAAATCGCTCAACCTGGAAATTTGCCCCAAAGTCTCTCCAGAGGAGGCAGCGAGTGCAGCCCCCCCTCGTGCCTTGTCCCTGTCCCTCCTGCTCACCCCAGAGCAAGATTCCTGGGGTCTGAATGAACTCTCCTGTTCCTCCTCTTGCTCCTCCTCTGTTTAATTCCCACTTATGCAAATGCCATTAGTGAAATTCGCTATAAAACAAATCCATCCTGCAGGGGGTCACTCATTACCGCCCGCCTGAGCTAATTAAGGAGCTCAGGGGATACCAGGGCAGCATCTCCCGGGGTTTGAGCTCAGGTCACCAGCCAACAGCTCCTTCCCAGCCAGAGTGGCAGAAGACAACCAGAAGAGGACTCCAACCTCTCATCTGCAGCCCCACGGCCCAACCCTGATCCCCTGTCAGGGATTGCCTCCGATTTGCTGGATGCTGGAGAAGAACAGAACTCGTTTTCTCAGCCAGCAGCACTGAGCACCTCAAACAGCACAGGAGAGCCGATTTCCAGCAACAGAGAATCCCTGGATTCTCTGATGGCTGATAAAGGGTTGAGGCCAGGCTGCAGGTGGCTGACAGCAGAGGTGACAGCATCCCTGGCTCTCTCCCAGCCTGTTCCTTTAGCACCTGTGGGCAACCAGATGCATTTCTGAGCCCAAAGCGGGGTTTGGCTTGTACAGCGGCTCCAGGAGCCCAGTGCATGGTGTCCACGGTCCCCTGGGGCTGGTGGAGGAGGCAGAGCCCTGGAGCTAGGCTCCTGGGGACACCCCTGAGCACAGGAGGGAAGGGCGATGCAGGAGGGTTTGTCCCTTGTCTTCCTATCAGAGGCACCAGCTCAGCAAGTCTGACAAGACAATCTCATCTGTGGCGAGGCAGCGCCTGAATAAGGATGAGCTCCCAGGTGAATCCTGCAGCAGAGGATCTCTGGATATTGTGCCATTTATCACAATAAACACGATGGGCTCTGCTTGCGTTACCTTGGCTAATAAAGCCCCCGGCACCTCCTTCTGGGCACCACTTGCTCTGCAGCCGGGAGGGGGTTGAAACTATGACAACAAAAAATCCCTGCACACCAGGCCTGTCCCGAAGATGGAGTGACTGCAGATTAGCTGGGAAATGAAGCTTGTTGGGGGAAACTTCCCGGATTTACGGCGAGGTGTCAGGAACAGAGAGGATGAGGGCTGCCAGGGCCCCCAGCCAAGGCACCGCTGCCTCCGCTGCTGTGGACAGGAGATCCCAGCTTGGGATGGAGACAGGCTTGGGATCAAGGGGACACATGTTCTCCAAGGCCCCCAGGAGTGGGGAGAGCCACCATGGTCCTGGTGGTGGCTGTGGGTGAGCAGGGTCTGTCCCATTGAGCTCCTGGGGGGTTCTCCAGGGGATGTGGAGTGTGGAGTTCTCAGAAGGGTCACGCACAGGTGGGGTTGAGCATCTCCCACCCCCTGTGTGTCCCTCCACAGCCCCACCCACTTTAAAAACGGGGCGATTTCCACACCACCCTGAGTGGTGATGTCCTCCTGCACGCCTTTGTCACCTTGTGTCACCACAGAAAGGGATGAGCATGACAACTCCCACTCGGGCTCTCCCACCACATCCTTCAGAGTCCACACCGAGCCCAGGACAAATCCCACGTTACACAAGAGAGCAACCACCGAGGAGCCACACCAGCTCCCCAGCCCGCCCTCACGTTAAATTATTTACAGTAACAGATAGCACATCCCACTCCGTAAGCTGTGATTTATGGAGCAGGTTTAGAGCCCTGACACCGCAATCATACTCCCCGATCTCAGCAGGTAACTGAGAGCTCCCTCGGAAAATGAAGCTCCAACACAAACACCAAATAACTCAGCGAGAAATTGCGCAGGGCTCCGAGCAGGATGAGAGCCGGGGCTGGAGGGCTGCTCCCTGCATTATTCATCCCGGCTCCTGGGCATGTGCCCGCTCCCCCCAGGTCTGGGGACAGAGTGTCAATAGATTTATGAGCAGAAAGGCAGCACATTAAACAGTTTAAGTGTCTTGGAGTCCATCCTGAAGTGTATTATTGCTCCAGTGTTTTATCACGCTGGGGAGGACTGGGCTCCATAAATTAGAGCCGGTCCTGTAAGTCCCATGGATCTGAGTTTTAGTCAAGAACTCGGGTCGGCACTCTGTGGCACTGGATGTCCCCCGTGGTGGGTAACACGGCCCCATGGACAGCAAATCCCAGCAGGGACAGGGGTCTGCCATCACCCCTGTGGAAAAGAGGAGAATCCCGACCCCTTCCCTGCCTCTGCCCACCCCAGAGGGAACATGGAAAGGGAGAGCTGGCTGGGTGCATGCAGGGAGAGGGGTGGGAGGTGTTTGGGAGAAGGGAATGATGTCTGGGGGCGGATGGATGGATGGAAGTGGTGGCAGAGTGACACGGGCAGGTGGGCAGATGGATTTATTCAGGGATGGAAAAATGTATATGGATGAACGGGGCTGGTGATGGAAAATTGAAGGGTTTGAGGGTCAGGGTCTGCCTCAGTGGCTGGGACAGGGAGCCTTTGGCATTGGCCCCGTCAGCACCTCTCCCACCTGGACCTTCCCCCTCAGCTCCTCTTTTCCCTCCATCATTCCCATCTCGCCAGTCCCCAGCCCACCATCTGATCCAACCAGGACATCAATGTCACTCCAAGGCCCGAGTACAGGCAGTGACGGGAACGTGCAGCTCAGCCCACAGTGCCAACATTTCCCCTTATCAGCACTATGTGCTGTGATAACCCACAGTCACTCTGCGGCTGCCAGTGCGGGAGCATCCCGTGGTCTCCTTGGGGACAGTGACAAAGTGTCTTGTCCTTCTCCCAGCAGGCCCCATGGCTTGCACAGACTGGAGCCACCCAGGGGATGACCCTTGGTTTGGGTGGGGTTGTGAGCCACACCAGCTCAGCCACCAGCCCCGGCCCAGGGTGCTGTTGGGGTCCTGGAGGAACCCCAGCCACTCATGAGGGTCACAAGACCCTCCCATCCCCACACCCACCTTGATGATGTCCTCGTTGTTGGACTTGCACTCCACCATGGCCGAGACATCCACGATGACGCCGCTGAGCTCGATGGCAATGACCTTCACGGGAATGGCCACGGTGCGCCCCGTCAGGATGGCCGTGTTGATGATCTCTGTGTCCTGGGGGTGGCATGGAAAGGGCAGCACCGTGTCAGAGGGCAGCCTGTCCCATCTGGGGCACAGAAGGACCTGGGTGTGGGTGGGATGGATGGATGGATGGATGATGGATAGATTGATCAATGGACAGATGGATGGATGGACAGACATACAGATGGATGGATGGATGCATGGGTGGATGGATGGATGGATGATGGGTGGATGGATGGATGGATGGATGGATCAATCAATGGACAGATGGATGGATGATGGATGGAGAGATGGAGGGATGGATGATGGACAGATGCATGGATGGATCAATGGAGAGATGGATGGATGGATGGATGGATGATGGATGGATGGATTGATCAATGGATAGATGGATCGATGGAGAGGTGCTATATGGCAGGTGATCAATCCCTCAGGGGGTCCCAACCCCTCAGAGCAGGTAACAGCTGAGGGCAGGAACCTGCTCACCATGGCCAGGGGCACGATGGCCCTGATGTCCCTCTGGATGACCGTCAGCTCCGTGACCACCTTCTCCAGGTCGGGTGGGGGGTTGCGGCCCCGGTAGTCGATGTGCCACATGATGCGGCGCGTCACCGACTGGCTCGTGAAGTTCTCCATCTCGAAATCCAGCTGCATGATCTCAGATGAGGAGTCCCCATCCCTGGGCAGGGGGACAGCAGAAGGGGACACAGTCAGGTGGCTGTCCCAGGTCCTACAGACATCCTGGGATGAACACCAGGCCGTCCATCCCTCTCTCCATCCATCCATCCATCCATCCATCCATCCACCCATCCATCTCTCCATCTCTCCATCCATCCATCCATCCATCCATCCATCCATCCATCCCTCCCTCCATCAGCTCAGCAAATACACACCAATGCCAGGGCTGAGGACAGCAGGACACGGAGTTAAAGGACAGGGAGTGACCTCTGGGGTGTCCCCGAGGCAGGACAGGGCGGAGAGGATGCCAACCCCAGCACGTGGTGCCAGACTAATGGACAGGTTGATGTCCATCTGCATCATGGCTTGGACACAACCTCACAGCAGCAGCATGAATCACTCCTACACCCCATCCCTACAGTGAAACCTCCCCAGACCTGATCCTGCCCTCCCAGCTCTGCCTCTGCCCTGCAAATCCTTGGAGTGACTCAGGGTTCAACCCTGCCCCAAGTCAAAGTTCCTGGCTCTCCAAAAATTGAACAGCCCTGGAGGAAACCCCAGAGCCCCCACAAACCACAGCACTGGTAAAAGCCCCCCAGAGCCAGCGAGGAAAAGTGAAATTCCAGTGGAAGGGAAGCCAGGACTGGCTGCAGTTTCATCTCAGTGCAGCAGCCACCGAGAAGGTCCCATCGATCTGGGGATGCAGGGCACAGCCGGGCTTCTCTCTAATCAATATCTGATGAGTGACAGGGAGCAGCGAGAGAGCAGAGCAAGAAGCTGGAGCTGCTCCGGGCCAGGGCAAGCCCTGCTCCCTTCTCCCTGATCCCACAGCAGCCGTGATGGGCTTTGCAGTGGAGCCGATCCACAGGGGCTGCTGGAGTCTTGCTCTGCCGCAAGGGGAGTTCAAGGCTTCAAGGGGAATGACCAAAGGCCACAGGGTCTGAAAAGCAGATTTGGCTGCTCTTCCAACACCAGGAGAATCAAACCCAGCTGGGAAGAGGCAGGTCCCAAGGCAAAGCAGAACCAGAGGTGCTGTGGCAGTGGAACTCCTGGCCGTGGGGTGCCCCGAGCTGTCCCAGGGGCGCTGCCAGGCCCAGCCACCATCCCCTGCCCTCCCCCAGCATCATCTGCTCTGAGCTGAGACACGAGCCAGGCTGCCCACATTGCGGGGGAACGATTTAGGGTACAGCTCCTGGGGTACAAAACACCCCAAATGGGCCATTCTGACCCCAAAACTCAGGGCTCTCAGCCCCTCCCTGCACAGCCAGCACTGCCAAACGCCCCCAGAGCCCCAGCGCAGCAACTCCTCTGTTTGCACAGCCCCGAGGGCAACACGGCTCGGAGTCATTCATCCTCTCCATTCCGTTAATATTTGATGGAGTTGTTTGTCTAAAAGGTGATTGTAATCACTTTAAATTCCTCCCCCGTCTCTAACCTTTGCAGGCTGATTGGAAGCGGTGCTGGCAGCGGCAGAGGGGGAAGGGGGAGAGGATCCTGCTGCCGGCAGTTCTGCTCTCCCTGCACTGGAGTGGGCGTGCAGGGGACAGCGGGCTGGCTGGTGGCCCTGGGGACACTCCAGGGTCAGCCATGGGGCCCTGGGTTTGGATGCTGTGGGTGCATTCTGGAAGCAGAGGGGTGGGGTGAAGGGAAATCCACCCTCCTGGTAAGAAGGGGGTTCTGCAGAGCTTTGGAGGTCACACCAGAGCAGGCAGAGCTGAGGAGCTCTTTCTTCCAAGAGTCTGGCCCCAGCTTTGCCCAGTTTTGGGATGGGGGACAGAGATGTGGGGAGATTCCCATGGCAGAGGACAGGAATGCCTTGAGCACATCAAGCTGCTCTAACCCAGCTCCTGGAGACACTTGTGTCCCTTTTCCCAAGGCACAGTGACACAGACATCACTGCTGTTTTCCTGCACTTCAGAACCTTTCCTGACCCCGTGCCCATCTCCTGCCCTGTCCTGCCTGGCTCACATCTCCCCTTCCTCAGGCTGAGAACCCTCCAGGAGTGTCACCTTGGCTCTGTGGGTTCTTTCTCCTTCAGATCATTCTCAGTTCCATCCCCAGGGCTCTCCTCAGCTGATCTGGGCCTTTTCCAGAGTCCCAGGAATGTGTGAGCAGGGCAGAACTGCCTGTCTCAGGTGCTGACTTGGATCCTGCTCCCCATCCAACACTCACCCATCACTTTAGGATTCAGGTGGGACCTTGCCTTGCTCCCCTTCCTTCCCAGAGGAGACGCCAGGATAGACAGCAAAGAGCTGCTGCTTCTCACAGTATTAAAACTTAATAAAAAAATCAAAATTCTTCCACCCCAGATGAAGGAATCATCCACAGCTTCACAACTGAGCCTTAAAATCCTCATTTTCCCCTGCCAACTCCCACGTGGCACTGCAGCCACCCAGACCCCCGGGCAGGGAACAGAGGGAGAAGTGCTCCAGGCCAAATCCCAGCACTTCCCTGGCACTCCCAGAGGTGCAGCCCTTACCTGGGCCCGGCCCCTTCCACCCTGGACACGTCCACGGTGGCAGTGGAGTGTTTGCCACCCGTCAGCAGCTCCGAGCTCACCAGCCACTGCCCGCTCCTGGACTTGGTGCTGAGCAGGTTCACACCTTTCTTGGCCTTCACCCTGCAGAGAGCGACAGTCAGGGGTGCATCCTCACCCACAGGCACTCCTGGATCCCCTTGGATACCCTGCCATGGCACAGGAGGAGTTCTTCCCCTGATCCCTTCCGGCTGTGGGGAGCACCATCCAGGCGGGCAGCAACAGCTCGTTACAGCTCCTCTTTCATGGCATTTCGTCCCTGCAATCACCGCTCCAGCAGGATGTTGGATCCCCAGCCCCACAGTGCTGCCCCAGGGCAGTAACACCCCTGTGGCATTGGGCATCTCTGGGGTGCAGGACAGGAGAGCCTGGAGCACCACACCCCCCATTCCAGGGGCTCCCTGCTGGTCCAGAGGCCACAGGGACACCTGAAAGTGCCCTTTGAGGAGGTGTGGCCAGGGCTTGTGTCCCCACCTCTGTGTCCTCACAGGGACAATTCCAAGCACACCTGCCCACACTGGGGTTCTCAGCACCTCCTGCCCATCATCCCATTCTGCTCCCACCTGCTTCTGGGGCAGGAGGAGGGGATATGGGGCACCCCCCTCACCCCACAGCAGCCCCAAGGCAGTGCCACGTCCTGTCCCCAAAGTGGCTCGGAATAATAATAATAATAATAATAATAATAATAATAATAATAATAATAATAATAATAATAATAATTCTGCCACAGCTGCTGGCAGAATCCCAGAGCAACTGGGAGCACTGGGAGAGCAAAGGCAGCAGTGCACAGATGTCCTGCGTGGACAGCCCTGCCCTGTAGCACTGTATTTGAACAGCTTAGGCCATAATGTGCTCCAGCCAAACCACCTGTAGTTATTCTCATCAGAACCCTCAGGAATTCGTCCAGGTTACTGAGACATAAACAGTGCTAAAATAAGTAAGAAGAGGCTGAGAAACAGAATACCAAGAGTGCAAGAACTAGATAAAGGAGGCCCACGAAGTGATGGACTGTGACCGATCATATTTCCTGAAAAGTGCACGCTGAATGCATGGACAAGGTAGAAGCTCCAATCAAATAATGCGTGATGGCGTGAACACCAGTGCTAGAATGCATAAATCAGCTTAATGTGAACAATAGATGGCTTCTGCAAAATCACATTGGTAGGTTGTACAGAAGTCCTGAGCTCCTGCACTTCCCTTTCCTGCAGGAAGCAATTCCCACATTCCAGATCTTGCTCTGGCCCCGCTTCCAGAGCTGCCCCAGCCTCCAGCAGATCCTACACACACCACACCCTCCCACCCCCTCCACAGCTGCTTTTCCGCAACAACCCCTCAGGAAAAGGGAGCGGGAACATCCCCAGGGCCTCACCTGAGTGTGAAGTGCTCCACCGTGGAGTTGGACATCAGGTAGAGGAGGATGCTCAGCACCTCTCCCGGCTTCAGCGGCTTGTCGGGCAGGCGGATGAAGACGTTCCCGTCCAGGCGATGCTCCTGCAGGGCGGGCCCGGGCGGGGGCTGCAGGAGGCTGACGCTGCCGATGCGCAGCAGCGGGTGCTGGGTGGGACCCTCGGTGCGAGCCCCGCCGGCCCCTCGGCGAGCCCCGCCGTCCCCCAGGCACTGCCCGGCCCCGTCGGGAGAGTGCAGCGTGTAGTACAGCTCAGCCTGCTGGCTCTCCCCCGCCACCACCTCCAGGCTCTCGGCGCTTTTCCTCCTGCCCAGCGGCACCGCCGAGGGCCCGAACCAGGCGTGCGGCAGCTCTGCCTGCACCAGGCACATGGCCAGGCTGCCCCGCAGGCGGCAGGAGCTCTTGAGCTCCCGGGCGTCGCGGAAGGCGTGCAGCCGAACGCAGGGCAGCCGCTCCGTCACCTCGAAGTCGTCCCAATCCCGGCCGGCCACGTAGAAGAGCACTTGGACCACGGGCTGGCTGGCCACCAGCCGCGGCTGCACGATGAAGGCGCGCACCTTCCAGTTGACGGTGAGGCGGTCGGGCACCTCCAGCGTGCTGGAGGGCTGGAGATGCTCCTTGGGCAGCACCAGCCCCGTGCTGAAGGGCCCCAGGGTGACGTTGAGGACGGGCAGCTCCTTGGTCTGGAAGACGACGAAGGGCTCGGAGCGCTGCAGAGGGGCGCTGCCGTTGCCCGCCCCCGGGCTGGCTCCCAGCTCCTTGAGGAAAAAAGCCAGGCGGGTGTTGGACAGGCGGTAGGCAGCAGGATGGCACCGGGGGGCTCGACGGGCTCCGGGCTGGGGGCTGGGCCCTTGGCCTGGGCTGCAAAGGGGAGGGAGAGTGAGGTTAGCACGGGCAGCCCCCTCTGGAGCAGCTCCTCAGCGGGGAACACTGATCCAGGTAAGAGTGGAACAAGGAGGAGTTGGAGTTTCAGCCCCAAAACCTCTGAGAAGGGCAGCAAGAGCCTGGCTGGGTTCCTGTCGCGCGAATCAAAAATGCAGAAGGATCCCGGGAGTGTGGAATCCTCCCGTTTTGAGGAGAGTGAAATCTGATCTTATTCTCCTTAATCTCCTCCCTTCACCCAAACCCGGGACTCCTGCCCTGCAACATCCGAAAAAAACCCCACCACCCTGCCCCTGCGGCCCCTTGGCCTTCTACTCCCTCCCCGGCTCGGGGTCGGAGGGAGAAATAAATTGGATTCTCGAGCTTAACACAACAGACACTTGTCTCGTCTGTTTCCCGCCGGCGGCTGTGCCTCCCTGGACACGATGATCACTGCGGCCACACGGCGCGACACAGGACCTGGAGCAGGGTTGTGCCTCCTGAGGGGCGGCAGCAGCCTCACCAAAGCCACCCTGGGCGTGGGATGGGGTGGCCGGGATGTGCTGAAGCCACTTCCAGTGAAGCACTGGTCACCCATACCAGCACTGCCTGAACCAGCACAAAACCTTTCACAGAAACAGGGCTGACTCCATCCCGGTTCCAATCCCTGCTCCTTCCCCGGCTCCATCCCGGCTCCATCCCAGCTCCATCCCGGCTCCATTCCTGTTTCCCAGGCATGGATGGTGAGTTTCTCCAGAGGCTCGTGACCAAAAGTTACATCCAGGTGTATTTCTGGCTGGCAGATCCCACCACGTATTTGTCATCATCAAGGCTTTCCTTCTGCTGCCAGATCGCCCAGGGAAGGTGGCTAAATCAGCCCTGCTCTGTCCCCACACCTGCCTTCAGGGTGGTGTCACAACCAGTCTGTCACCTGCCACCCACCCAGGCGTGCCACCCACACTGTGCTGTCGCCATGTGATAAAAGCCCAGATTTTTCCAGACCCCGTGGAAAGGTGACACAGATGACGTTGGTGCCACCTCGTGCAAACCCCAGCAGCGCCCCGGGCCCTTCAGAAATCCCCCTTTTTTTCCTTCATTTTGAGCAAATTTGCCTTAAAAAAAAAATAACTCCAGGCCTGGCACAGCAGCGACCCCCCTACCAGCCCAAGCCCCTCGGAAGAATCCCATTACTCGCTGCAAGCAGAGGGAAAACCCACGGAAATCTTCCTGGGAAGTGCTGCCGGTGCAGAGCTGGCGCCCGGCACGCGTTGTGCTGGCAGCTGCCGGAGCCTGGAAGACATCTCAAGGTCTTTGCCTTCTCCAGCGGCTGCCAAGAATTCCCGGGAGGGCTGGATCCACCCCCCCCCACCCCCCGCTCCCCTCGGCTCCCCGCATCCCCCCGCTCCCGGCGCTGATTGCAGCCGCTCCCAAGCGGCTCCCGAGCGGCGGAGCCCAAATTAGGTGGTGTCAAACGGCGGGGAAAGGTGTGGATGTGACGGCTCCGCTGCCGGGAATGACTCAGCCCCCTTCCCCACGGGGGCTTTGGAGCGTGCCGGGACCCGGAGGCTTTTTCCAGTCCTGAAAGTGACCCCAGCCACTTTTCCCTCGGGGTTCAAGGGATGCAGGAACCCCCTGGCCTAGCCGGGGAGGTCTCTGCTGCGGGGCACAGGGGAGTTTAAGCAGCTTAGAGGGTTGATAAAAGGATTAGCGCTGGATACGGGACAGGCAGAATGCACAGCCCGGGATGGAAGTTGTCCCGGAGCCAGGGAGAGAATTCCCCGGGGGTTTGGGAATGCTGGGGACACGCTGCCACGGTGGCACAGCCCCATCGCCTGCCCCATCACGGTGGCACAGTTCCCTCTGCCTGTTTTCCCATCTCCCGGGAGCTGCAGGAGAGGTGCTAAACCCGGGGCAGCACCCATGGGTGCCCTTCTGCTCAGCAATACCAGCACCGAGGGACTTTCTGCTCCTGGCTATTGAAGTTGTTTTCTGCTGTGAAAGGTGAAGGTTTGCACGCCCAACAAGTGGGAAAAGGGAATTTTTTTTCCCAAGGTATGAGATTATTTGAGGAAAAGGATCCAGCAGCTGGAGCAGCATGAGCTGGACTCACTTGGGTGAGGTTTAGGGAAAGGGGCTTTGCTCAACCCACTCCCTGAAACAGCACCAGACTTCATCCCTTCAAAATCTCCGGGGTTCTGAGCAGGACCAGGACATTTCACAGGGAAAACCCACCCCAAAACCCACCCAACTCAATCCCCAGCACAGCCCCAAGCCAAACCCATCCCTGAGGCGCTGCAAAATTCCTGGTGTCACCCTTGAGTGGGGGACAGGAGAAGCTCTGTGCCACCCGATGCCTGCGGTGAGGGGCACCCGCTGTCACCCCCCGGGAGGGCCGAAGCCGCAGGGTTTGGGTGCAGTTTGGCCCCTCCAGCACCCAGCTCCTTCCTCCTCTGATGGATAATGAGGGTTGGGCGCTGCAGGACGAGGAAAGCCCCTCCCAAACCGGTTCTGGGGACAGGCAGGGTGGCCCTGTCACCGAACCGTGCCAGCTGGGGCGGGGACAGGGCCAGGCTGGGCTGCAGATTAATGGGGTGGCCGCGATTAGTTGAGCGCCGGCGGATTGGCGGCACCCAGGGAAGTGATTTCCTTCCCAGACAAAATGCATTTAAATGATGCTCTAATCTGTAGCCGGGAGGGGACGGGAGCGGCGCCTCCTTTCCCTGGCCGTAAACTCATCCTGCCAGGAGAGGGGCTAAGCCAGCCTGGAATCACTGCCACAGGGACAGCAGGGAGGGAGAAGGGAGGTGTGCGGAGCTGTGGATGCAGCTGCGGGGTGAAGAAAAATGGGAATAAGGATAAAGAAAGCAGGAGGGAGACTGAAGGATGGAGGGGTGTGGGTTAAAAGTGTCTGGACGGCAAGAGAACAGCTCCGGGATGGGGGAGAAGGAAGGAAGGAAGGAAGGAAGGAAGGAAGGAAGGAAGGAAGGAAGGAAGGAAGGAAGGAAGGAAGGAAGGAAGGAAGGAAGGAAGGAAGGAAGGAAGGAAGGAAGGAAGGAAGGAAGGAAGGAAGGAAGGAAGGAAGGAAGGAAGGAAGGAAGGAAGGAAGGAAGGAAGGAAGGAAGGAAGGAAGGAAGGGAGGGAGGGAGGGAGGGAGGGAGGGAGGGAGGGAGGGAGGGAGGGAGGGAGGGAGGGAGGGAGGGAGGGAGGGAGGGAGGGAGGAAGGGAGGAAGGAAGGAAGGAAGGAAGGAAGGAAGGAAGGAAGGAAGGAAGGAAGGAAGGAAGGAAGGAAGGAAGGAAGGAAGGAAGGAAGGAAGGAAGGAAGGAAGGAAGGAAGGAAGGAAGGAAGGAAGGAAGGAAGGAAGGAAGGAAGGAAGGAAGGAAGGAAGGAAGGAAGGAAGGAAGGAAGGAAGGAAGGAAGGACACAGCTCAGGAGACTGCAGTCCCCACACCACTGTCCCCGGCCCTGCTTCCCTGTCACCCCCGGGAGGGGAGGTGACCTCACGTCCCCCTCTGGCCGGGTCTGGGGGCCCGAAGGGTTAAGCCCTGCCGGCTGGCTGTGCTCTGCAGCCCTGCTGCCGCTGTGCTGAGCGGGATTTGCAGCACCTGACCTGCATTCCGGGTTTATTAGGCCGGCACTGAGGGGCCCATATGGCCCTTCCACCCTGGCAGCCAAAACGCGGCTCTCCGTGCCCGCCCACATCCCCGCTGGCCCGGGGGCTTCCCGAGCCCCCCAGCTGAGGAGCCGCCCCCAGCCCCACCGCGGGACGGGGCGGGACTCCCGTGTGTCCCCTGGGCATCACCCGCAGCCTGGGCAGGGACAGCGAGATGTAAACACACCACCGGTGACCCCTTTGTGCAGCCCCACATCTGCCCCGCCAGATGTGCCCCGTGCCGGCCGCAGACATGGGGCCAGATGTGCACGAGCTGCTCTGCCCGCCCGGGAGGGCACGTGGGGACAGTGGCAGCGCCCTCCGGCCCGGCCTTAAACCCCAGGGCCGGCCCAAGGGGGAGAAAACAGCACCAAAATCCCCTGCACGTCCCCTCAACTTCGGGGTTAGGTCATCATCATCACCACCATCATCACATCATCATCGTCCCCACTCCTGGTGCAGGGGATGCTGGGCACACGGGAGACTGGATTGAGCCCCCAGCCCCATCAGCTTCCCCTCCTGCCCTGAATGCCCAGAGAACAGGGCACGGGCGCTCCTCTCCATCCTGCTCCCACCATCCCCGCTCCCAGCTGCCATCCCGGGGCTGGAGACCCTCCATCCTCCTCCTGACCCCAGCTCCAGAGCCCCCAGCAGAGCTGAGCCCCAGCTTAGCCCAACCCCAGCTGTCGGCCATAGGGATCTCTGCAGCCTCGCTCCAGGCGGGATCTTTATCCCGGCTTATCCCGTGGGACACAGCGGGGGCTCCCGGGGCTATAGCCCCACTTAGGGAGGGAAAAAACACCCGGGGAAAACCCTGGAGAGGAGGGACGGGAAGTTTGAGGTCAGCCCAGGAGGGTCAAAACCTCTCTGGATGTTATTGGGTGGCGCTGTGGATGGATGGATTGAAGGCAGCACCAAGGAATGTGGGACACCAGTCCCGGCTCTCACAGCTCCTGCCGGGCTGCCGTGGCAGTCCCAGCTTGGAACAAGGCAGGAGAGTTGGCTTGAGCTGCCACAATGATAAACCCACCCCAAATACCCGGGGAGGGATGGAGGGGGTGTCACTGTCCCTCCCAGAGGGCTCCACCCCAGATTCCAGCCTGGCTCTTCCCCACTGGACACCAGCATGGATCTCTCAGTTCTCTTTGCTTCCACTCCATTCCCCTGAGCATCCCGTGGATCCCAGGCCAAGCCCCAGAATCTGCTGGTTCAGGCTTTGCCACCCCATCCAAGCACCAAGGGGAAACAGGGGTGGCCCCAAATACCTGGGGTGTGCCACATCTGGAGCTTCCAGAGATGCCCCACGCCTGGAGCTCCCACAGCTGGATGTTCCCACAGCTGGAGGTGGTCCCAGCTCCCAGGGAAGGGTCAGGCTCAGACATCTTCGTTCCTCTCCTGGGAATCCCTTCCCTCCTCACCCTGCAGCACCGACCCCTGCCACCCTACACTCCCACCCCAGTGGGGTCAGCACCTCCAAATATCCCCCCAAAAACAACAAAAAAGGGAGAAAAGAAGCCTCCAGGCCTCCACTCAAAACTCAGCCAGCCCCAACATGTGCCCCTCTCCACTGCACACTCCCAGGGTAAAAAAACAAACAAACAAACCCAGGAATTAAATACAAACCAAAAGCAGAAAATACAGAGAGATCCCTCATGGAAATCTCCAAAACCTTCCTTGCAGGCAGAGCCTCGGAAATTGGTTTTGGTGACATAAATGACAACAAGCTCCCCCTTCCCTCTGATGCATCCAGAGCCTCCATCTCCAGTCCCAGCTAATTGGAACTCAATTAAGTGAATAATTGTTACAAATGCGGAATCACCTTCCCCTGGCGTGCGGCGTGGGAAGAGAGGGATGCAAGGATGCTCCTGGATCTGCCCATGGCAGGGATGAGCTGGGAATTCCCATGGCACCAGAGGCTAAACTGGCTCAAGCTTCCCAAAATCAGCCTGGGGTAGGGATTGAGTGGGAGCTGGATGGGATATGGAGTCCTGGATTCCTGGAGCAGCAAATGTGGATTCTCCAGCACAGGGTTGTGCCTGCTGGGCTCCTTTCCTGTAGATCCCTGAGATTCCTCCCTCTTCCAAAAGTCCAGCCTGGCTTTTCCATCAGCAGGAGCAATAAAATCTAATAACAGTGGTGGGACACATCCCTCGATTTTTTTAGGGGGAGAAGAAGCAGCACTGAGCAAAAGGGGAACCATCCCGGCAGTGCTGAGGGCTGTGCTTCCCCCAGGAAATTAATAAGAGGGAATAAACAAGACAAGGGGAGGGGAAAAAAAAAGGCAGGGACCTAAAGGAATAAATAAATAAATATGGCCTAAATGGGATGTGCCGTGCAGAGGCACAGCCTGCCATAAATTCCTGGAGCCAGCAAGGCTTTTACACGGCAGCTACTTTAGAGCAATTTCCACAAATCACGGCAAGGGACAGGCTGGGGGACAGGGAGGAGAAGGCCTTTCCGGAGGAGGGAGGAAAATGAAGAAATTAATTAAAAAGGAGGGATTAAAAAAAAAGGACAGGGAAGTGGCTGATTATGAATGTCCAAAAAAGCAACGGGAGGGGAAATACTCCGGGATGAACGGGGCAGCCCCAGAACGTTCCGTGGTGGCTGCTGGGCTGGGGGAGCCCAGCAAAAAAAACCCCAAAAACCACCCTGGGGAGGCAGAAATGGGAACAGGGGACAGGGACAGCAGGTCCTGAGGGACAAACCCCCAGCGCCCCAGTGTGGGGACTCCCAAAGCCACGTGTCCTGCTTGGATCCCCTCTCCACCCCTTCCCAGCATGGCCAGGAGCAGGAGCATCCTCCCAGCACCCTCTGAACATTGAATTTGTCCCCCAGGCTGCCCTCCCCGGCACCTCCAGGCCGTGCCCAGCAGCACCTTCCAGGATGATTTGATATAACTGGAATAACTCATTCCTTCCCCTCTGGTGACACGTGGTGGAGCCCGATTCCATTCCAGAGGCACCCAAGGGACATCCGGCCCCAGATCTCAGGTTTGGGGTCCAACATCACCCCTAAAAGCAGGGCTGGGAACAGGTACCAGCTCAAACACGGCTGGAATTCATCCCCTTCCTCTGCTCCAGGAGAGGAGCTGATCCCGCAGCAGCACCGAGCTGGCAGCAGCAGGGATTGCATATCCAACCTGATTTATCTTCCAGAGCGAAAACACAGCTTTTCCTTAAAGGAAAATTAATGGAAAAATGAATCGTTTCTCAAGTTTTGCCGCTCCTGGGGAAAAGCTCTGAGCAAACCCAAACTCCTGCAGGGGGACAGGAGGTGACAGCACCAGGTGAGGTGGCAAAGCCACCCCAGCAGCCCCTGCTTGGGCTTTTAGGGAAAATCCAGGGGGACAAATATTATCCAGGTGATGGGAAAATGCTCGCCAGAAGTTGACAGTGGCTTCATCAGAAGATTGAATTGGCCTTGTTGGTGGTGTCCTCCCCAAGGCCAGAGCAGAGGGGACGGGGGGGCGAGGGACATGGGACAGGCCAGGAGCAGCAACAGGTCAGCGAACAGCTCGAGGAAAAAGGGAGGGAGAGGCAAACCTTGAGGGACAACCTCGGCATGCCAGCCCTGGGGTGCTGGTGGCACAGGTGACAGCCCAGCTGGTGCCACCCCAGACCTCCCCATTTCCAGTCACATGAGCTCCAGCCTCCTTTTCCCCGGGAAAAGGGAGCAGGAGTCACCTCACTGCACCCCACTGAACCATTTCTCCTTCTGCCACCACAACTTCCAGCGGACATCCCATCCCCACAGCCACCACTGGCGTCCCCAACCCCATCCCAGCGTGTCCCACCCCAGGAGCAGCCCCTTCCCTCCCTGCCTGCCCAGGGGGGCTGCTCATTAGCAGAGCCACAGATTTAATCATCAAAGATCCTGATTAGATTAGCAGGAGTGACCTTTCCCAGATGGATGGGGCGCTCCTGTGGTGGCAGCGACAGGCGCCACACGGGGAGGGGACACCCAGCAGCTGCCACACAGCCAACACCATTTTGGCAATGCAGGGGCCCAAAAATAAATCAGGTTGTGCTGTCTGAGCAGCCCTTCCCTCACCCAGGATGATGCCACATCCCCCTGGCCCCCTCCACGAGAGGGACTGGAGCTGGGATGTGCTGATGGAACGTTGGGGATGCTCTGCAGGGATCCTCAGTTTTCCCTTTTTTTTTTTTGCCTTTTATAGGATGCAGAGGAGCTGGGAGAGGGACCTCAGCAGCTGGGGTGGTTTAAAGAGTAGCATTAAAAAAAAAAAAAATAATAAAAATTCTCAAGGAAATAGGCAGCTTTCCAAAAATTCCTGAGCAATCCCCAGCCAGGGGGTGCTGCCACCCCATCCCCTGCCTCAGTTTCCCCCAGAAGGACAGGTCTGGATGAGGACCAAACCCTGTGGCTGGTGCTCCCCACAATCATCGCTCAGGATCTCCCTCAGCCTTTTCCCTTCCCTCCAAAAACACCACGAGGGCAAAAGGGGTAGAAGAAAAGACAATTTCCCACGGGGGTTCCCAATTTCACAGCTCTAAATCCCAGCATGGGGCTGGGATTTAAGGTATTGGACTTTGGGGGAGGCGGAGCGGGCCTTGGGGTCACACAAGGGCACTCCAGAGGCAAAATCCGACAGGAATATCCCTGCGCATCCCTTCTTCCTGTGGCACCAACGGGAAAACTTGTGTGCTCAGAGGCTGGCTCCCCTCCCTTCACCTGCCTGCCAGGAATCCTATTCTCCCTTCCCTGCTCCTGGGAAGGCTCAGCTGCTCCGGGCCCATCCCGGGTTGGGGGCCGTTAGCCCAGCACACAGCGGGAGCTGTTCCCGAGGAGAATTCCCGGTGCTCAGCCAGCGGAGCCGGGTGTGGGTTGGCAGCTCCCGGCACGTTATGGCACATCTCCACCTGCTGGCCTGAAAACCCCGGAGTGGGAGAGGCTGGGAGCCGCGGGGATGGGGGCTGGGGTGTGTCCCCCGCCGGCTTTGGGGTGTCCGGGCTGGAGACCCCACAGGGATGGAGCCCTGGAGCCCAATCCTCCATCCCCAGTCCCATTTTCCTGGGGTGGGAGTTGGGAATGGGATACACGGGGAGAGCAGCACAGCCCAGCAGTGTGGGATGGGATGGGATGGGATGTGGGATCCAGCAGAGCACCCCGAACCTGCCCGGAATGCTGGGACAGCATAACCCCAGCGGATCTGGAGCACCTCAGAGCCTCCAGGCTCCTCTGGGAGCAGGGAAACTGAGGCACGCTGCAGGGAGCTGAGGGAAGGTGCAGAGTCCAGGTTCAACCCGACAGGCACAGCTCAGATCATCCCACAAAGCCATAAATTCCCTCCCGTGCTGCATCCCAACAGGTCCCGACACAGCAGCACGGAGCAGACACCACCAGCATCTCCTCATGTCCGTCTGTCCATCTGTCTGTCTGTCCATCTGTCCATCCTGAGAGCCCTCGGGGCCACCCTGGGGCCATCCCACCCCGGAGATGCCAAAAAACAAAATAAAACAAAAAAAAAAACCCAAAAAAAAAAACCATTTCTGGAAGCAGCCGATCTGGGGCCTCGGCCAAGCAGCTCCCGGGGAGCGCAGCAGGAGCGAGCCTGGCACGGAGGGCTGCTCTTAAATAAAAAAAATAAAAATAAAAAAAAAAAAAAAATAAAAAAAAAAAATAAAAAAAAAACCACAAGGGAAAAGGGGGAAAAAAAGGGAATGAAATCCTCCGAGCAGGGCGAGCGGGGCACTGCTTCCCCACGGGCTGACCCCGCCGCCAGCCCGAGCCGTTTGTGAGGAGCGCCGGGGAATCTGGAGCTCCCAGCGCCTTTTTCCGGCTCCCTCTGAGACCTTTATTTGTCCACCAAAGGCCAGCGAGGGCAGCTGCGAGTCCTGAAAGGAGCCTGAAAACTCCTGGCAGAGGTTTCCCTCTCGGTGGGCACAGGCGGCACGGCCAGCCCTGGCACAGGCCACCCTCGGCCACCTCGCAGTGTCACCGCTGCCACCCGGACCCGCCGGCGACACGGGGACACCGCATGCCCCAGGCCTGACCCAGCGGGTTTGTGGGGTCCCAGCAGCAATGGGGGAGGCTCAGAAAGGGGATGGGGAGCAGCGGGGGGGGTCACATCCAACCCCTGCAGCAGAGCAGAGGCCGTTCCCGAGGGATCGTCATTCCCACAGGGATGTTTCCCACAGCCGCCCCCGGCAGCGCACCCGACCCAGACAGCGGGATGTGAGCCGGGGAAATCGGGCACGGGGAGAGTTCCCGCTTCCCTCCAGGCTCCCAAAGAGCTCTGCCAGCACACCCCGCCCGGGGAGCACCCCGGGAACGGGCTGGGGGTGGGGACAGGGGTGCCTCTGCCACCTCTGAGGGTGCCACGGAAAGTTGTGTGGCTCCACAGCCTGGAGCATCCCTGCTCCTCCACCGGGGTCTCAATTTCCAGCGTGGAAAACCCTTTCCAGCCCCCTTCAATGCTCCCAATGTATCCCCTCCTCCTCTTTTCACCCCTCCTCCTTATTTCTCTCCTCCTCAAGCTCCTCCAAGACCCTCGGGTGCTGTGGATGCTGAGAGAGCCTCCAAAATGCCTTGGCCGCGGGCTGTTGGTGTGACACAGAGCCGGGCACGGTCCAGGGATCCCTGCAGCTCCCGGAGGGGTCATCCGAGCCGGGCAGTGTCCCCAGGACACCCCGAGTCCCGAGGCCAGGGCCAGGTGTCACCCCCAGGCTGCAAACAGCCCCATCTTTCTGCTTGGCCGGGCTGGGGAAAGCAGCTCCAGCCGGGGTGAAAAATCCATGATTTTAAATGGAAAGCATCCACAGAAATCATTGACGGGAACCAGCCCCGTGTCCCTCAGGCTGGGTGACCCCTCCGTGGCCTCGCTGGCCGATACCAGCCCCCAGCAGCAGGTGCTGGCGGCCCCAGCGCTGTCACCGGGCCAGGCCGGGATGTCACCGCAGCCCTGTGGCGGTGACACGGCGGCGACTCGGGGCAAGGGGGTGCAGGCCCCCCCAAAACCCACCGGGGCGGGAGAATGAAGGAGAGGGATGGGGCTGCCCCCACACCCCAAAACGCTGCCACCTGGGCTGGGCTTGCCCAGCAACTCGGCACAGACCGGGACAAGTGTCTGGGCGCGGGTCTGGGGGATCAGCGAGTGGATAATAGCGGATAAACCCCTGATCCTGCCGCTAAAGCAGCTCTGCATTAAGGAGACAAGAGTCGGGGGGGGGGGGACACCGGGGGACACCCCCTCGCCCCATGTGTCCCCCTGCCACCCTGCTGGCAGCCCAGGCTCAGCCCAGCCCGCTGCCAGCGCTCTCAAGCACAAGCTGTCATTTTATTAAGCCAGGAATAAACTCTAATCTTCACCCATTTCGCTTTGAGGAGGGGCGGGGGGGGGACACGGAGAGAACCAGGGAGGGGATGGCCGAGGGAGGGGGGCACAGAGGGGCAGGGGGTGCCCCGGGGGTGGGGGGCAGATGGTGCAAAGCCCGGTCTTGCAGACATATGAAATATAGAGATATATTTATAAATATTGCCCCCCTCCGTCTCCCCCGGCGGCAGCACTTACCGGGGAGCAGCAGGGAGCAGAGGCAGCAGAGCAGCGCGGCCGGTCCGGGCAGCATCTTCTCCGGAGAGGCCATTGCAAAGGTGGGGGGACAGCCAGAAAAAAACGCGGGGGGGGCGGGGGGGGCGGGTGGGAAGGGGGAAAAAAAACCACCCCGAGGCACCCCCGCGGCGAAAAAAAAATAATAAAAATAATAAATAAGAATAATAAAAGGAATCCAAACCAAGCACCAAAAAAACCCGCAGAAATCCCCCTAAATCCAACCACGTGCGAGCCGGGAGCAGCAGCCAGCGGCGGAATTTGGGGAGGGGGGGGGAACCGGGTCAGGTGAGGGGGGCTCGGCTTTGCCCCCCCCCCGGCTCAGCGAGCAGAGCACCCCATCTCCGGCCCCCCACCCCTCCCCAGCCCGCACCCCAAAGCTGCCGCAACCCCCCCCAGTGCCTGCAGGGCGGCCGGGGGAGCGCCCAGCCGGCGGGGGAGGGTCCCCCTCCTCTTCCTCCTCCTCCTCTTCCTCCTCAGGAGCCGCGAGCGGGGGGAGCAGAGCACGTGGAACCCCCTCCCGGAGGCAAAAACAGCCCCGATGTGCCGATGGAGGAGGATGATGATGCTGCTGCTGCTGCAGGGTGCGGGTCGTCAGCCCCCCCGCCGCCCTCCACTGCACGAGAAGAAAAAGCTGAATTCCAAGCGCTGTTCTTCCAAAGGGGTGAAAAAAAAATCGGGGGGGGGGGGGGGGGTGAGGAGCGGGTGGGAAGCCAAAAAAAAAAAAAAATCGGAATTAACGCGCTCCCCCAGAGGAAAAAGATAAACAGGCGGAAAAAAAAAAAAAAAAGAAATCAAGAAGAACGTAACCAAAAAATAATAAAAAAAAAAATTAAAAAACCACAACCCAGAGCCGGGTGAATAATTAATCCCAGGCAGATGCGATTAATCGGCGGCAGGAGCAGCTCGGCGGAGGAGTCCCCGCATCCAAAGTTTGGGGGGGCGGGGGGGACACCCCGGGGCTCGGCGCTGGCAGCGGGGGGACCCCGGCAGGAGCGGTCCAAGGAGGGGGTCCCCGCTTCCTCCGCGTTAAAGAGGGGGCGCCCCCCGTGCTGCTGGCAGATGGATGGAGACGGGGGGTGCCGGAGGGTCGCGCAGTCGAGGGGGGCTGTGCCGCGGGCCCCCCAGGCTGTGCCGGGCCGGGCTGGGCGCTCCGGTGCCCGCTCGCCCGGCCCGAGCCGCATCGGGCTCCGCTGGGCGCCAGCGAGGGGAGGGCGGCAGGGGGAGGCGCCTTCCTCCTCCTCCTCCTTCTCTTCCTCCTCCTCCTCCTCGCAGCTCCCACCTCCCGCTTCCCGAGCCCCCCACCCCGAACAGCCCCGGGGGGGGCCGGCCCTGCCCTGGGGGCAAAGCAAAGGGATGGTGAAAATTGGGGTGTTCGGAGCCCCCCCCCCCCGGAACGGGTGAGTGAGGAGAGGGGCAGCCAGAGGGTTTGGGCACTCCTGGCCACCCTGTGCCACACCTGCAGGGTGTCCCCTCTGTGCCACCTCTCTTGTCACCCCCTCCCCGCGGGCTGTGGGGTGTTGGGGACCCCCTGTGCCTCCCTGGTGCCCTGCACACCTCGGCACATCCCGGGATCGGCTCCTGCAGGGCCCAGAGGTGCTTCCAGCGCGGCTGGGGAGGGATTCCTTCACCCCGGCTTGCTGGAGCCATGCGAGAGTTGGGATTTTGGGAATGCCACGCTCCCCTCTAGTGCCCACCGGGAATGTTGAGAGCATTTGGGGGCTGAGACCCCATTCCCTCCGCGGCCGGCTGGCTTTTCCTGCCCACACCGAGCCCGGGTGCCTCCCCTCTCTCTGCTCTGCCTCCCTCCATTCCCCCATCTCCCTTTCCCAGGAAACCTCGACCGGCACGTTCCTCCTGGCAGCCTCGTTGGTGGTGGAAGCGCACAAGACATCTCCATTAACGCCCAAATAATTCACGGCAATTAATGGGATTGACCTTGAGCAGTGACAGGAGCTGGAGATGCCCCCGGGAAGAGGCAGCCTCGCAGGGCTGAGGGGGAGGATGGATTCCCCCCCCGCCCGAGGGTCCCCAGCACCTTTGGGTGCTGCTGGGAGGGCTTTGGGAACAACGCCGAGGAGTGGCAGGACCGGGGTGAGGAAGAGGAGGGAGATGGGATTGTGCCTCAAACCCCGCCACCTGGAATTCTGCAGGAATGCCGGAGGGTTGTTTTGGAGCGGCCCCGCCACCTCCCAGGAGCTGGCTGGGATTTCCATAAAAATCCCATGATTTATAAACCAATCTCCCGATGGTTTCAGAAGGGGAGGGCTGACTCCCGGGCCGAATCCCCGGGGACGACCCCGCGTTAGATGGAGCGAGGCCCCCGATTGCCCAGCCCCTGATTTCCTCCTCCCCACCAAAGCCTCAGTTTCCCCACCCCAAAACGAGCTTTGGGAAACGGGGACGAGCATGGGGATGGTGGCACCACCACGCCCCATCCCTCCCCGCCTTGGGATCCTTTTCCCGCTGATGGATGAGGGCTTTTAAAGAGGGATGTTTGGGTGCAATCCCTCCTGCGCTCCCGCGGCGCCTCTGGCAGGTTCTTGGCACCACCGCCGGGAGATTTTTTTCAGTCGTTCCAGAAAGGAGTATTTTTACCCCAGCTGGATTTTATTTATGACTCCGGCGCTGGCGGGAGCTGGGCTGGGATCACTCTTTCCCTGAGGAGCAAAGCCAGGGGGATGTGCTGGAGGTAAATCCCGATGTTCCAGCAGGAGCTGAGGCAGGGAAGGGCCAAATTCCGCCCCAGAACAATGTCCCACGTGTCCTTGCGGGGACCCACCTCAGCAGCTTCTGGGTGGATTTTCCAAGGAGTTATCCCAAAAAACCACTGAGGGACGTCCAGGCAGGCTCTGGCTTCCCAAATCACCACTGGGCATCTCCACCCCGTTGGCTTCACTCCCCCAAAACACCACGAACACCCCTTGGCCGCAGGCCCCGCACGGAGCGGGGTCTGACGGGCTGGAGGCGCTTCCCACGTGGATAAATCCGGGCTGCGGGAGCCAAATCCCGCAGATTCGGTGCCAGGTCGGGCAGAGAGCACCGCCGGTAATCCCCGGCCGGCGTTTCACCTGCCCTAATCCCGGGGCAGCACTAATCGCTGGGATAACAGGGCAATAATCACCCGGGCCAGCCCTAATCCCTGTGGGAGCCGCTCTGGAGGTGTCGCTGCTGCCAGGGGACACCCGGAGGTGACACCTTTCCCTTTTCCCTGAGGAAACTGAGGCACACACAGCTTCTCTCCAGCTCTGCTGTTCCCAAGGTTTCGCTGGGATGATCTGATGGATCCACGAAGATCAGGAGGAGCCCCTGGAGAGCAAACCCCTCCTCCTCTGGACGCATGAACAGGAAAACGCATCCCAAACCCCATTTTTTGGGATGCTTTGCACCTGGAGTTGTTATTTTTCACCCCCCAGGACCTTCCAGAGAAGATAAATCCCCTACAAACCAGAAAGAATTAATCCAAACCAGCCCTGGGGACAGGCCAGGAGAGTGAAAGCCTCACTCCAAGGTTTTCCCATTATTTTCCAATAATTCAGGCAGGGAAGTTCCTGGGTGGTGGCTGGAGCATCCCAGCCCCACAGCTAATCCTGAAACGTGATAAAAAATACATCTCCATCCCCTCCCTTGCAGAGCACTGCCCGAAATCCATTTGTATCCTCAGCCCCTCCTTCTATGGTTCTGACAATGACAGAAATAGAGAAATCCCGTAATTGCCATAAATTCATTTTATGTGAATATTTCTGAGGAGATGACGGGGGGAAGAAAGAAAGGGGAAAAAAGCCTTTTATTGGAATTAATTGTCCAGCTGGATTCATGGATTGTTCTGTGGATCCATGGCTCTGTCACTGGTCCCAAGGTTCTCTATCCTCCCAGGAAAAGGGGTGGGAAAAAAAACAACACAACAACAACAAAAAAAAAAATCAAAAAGGGCTGAAATACTGAAATATTTCACTCCCGAGCTGCTGCAGGTCCTGAGCACACCCCAGAAAATCTGACTTTTGGGTGCCCCGAAGAGTGCAAAGGCGCATTAGGTGCGGAATGCAATATTTATAATATTAAAATGAATATTTCAATAGGCCCCATAAAAGGAGCGGAAGGGAAGAGGCAAAGCAGCGGCGCCGAAGCCGCTCCTTCCTGCGGGATAAAAAATGTTTCATTTACAGTTTTACTGCTCCGGTTCGTCCCTGCCTCGACTTTTACGTTCGATTAAAATATTCATTTCGGGGCGTAACGGAGGGATTTAATATTTCAGCTGGTTTAACAATATTATCAAAGTTGGAGGGGGGTTGAGTGGGTCTCAGAGGAGAACATCTCAACAGACCAGCAGTGACATTATTCCCCTTTTCCTTCTGAAAATTTTTAATCCCGTGGGGAAATTTCTCCATTTACCTCTATTGTCGTGACAAAAAAACCACAAAAACCCCCAAAATATTGAGTTCCCCAATATTTAAATCACTGTGTCCAGGGGCTGGGCTGTGTTTTGTGTGCGCCCAGAACTACCTGATGGAAACAGAGCATCCCAACACCCTCGAAATCCAGGGAATTGCTGCTCACCCCCTTCCTCCAGCACCAGGGAATCAAAGCACCTAATTACAGCAGCTCGTTAGGAGGGTTGGTTATCTTGGCAGCCAGAGAGGCCAACAAGAGAGTTCCTTTCCTTGGCTTGCTGTTTGTTTCGGGGTTTTTAAAAGGAAAAAATAAACTGTGGAGGTTTGGAGTTGGATTTGAGCACTGAATGAGTTCAGGAGCAGCTCGTCTGAAATCAGAGCTGGGCTGGCCGTGGGTGTTTGGGGCTGGGAGCAGTGGGGTGAGGACCAGAACATCATTCTATCCTCATTTTTGGGAGGTTCAGGGAGGGTTTGCAGCACGGTGAGGACCAGAACATCATTTTATCCTCATTTTGAAGGCGTTGAGGGTGGATTTGCAGCACAGTGAGGACCAGCCCATTATTTTATCCTCATTTTGGAGGGGCTGAGGGCATTTGCAGCACCTAACTCAGCCTCTTGAAGTGAGCAAGGCCCGGGAGACACTGATAAAACCAAAAGCTTTTTGCTCAAGGTTCTGCCTTAAACAAAGCCCATTTTGATGCTGAGTTGCCATGAGGGCAGGATCCCAAATACATAAACACATAAAAATGGGAGAATCCCTTCTTTTCCAGCCCTGAGCAGGTTGGGGGCTGGCAGGAGGGCACCTGGAGCACCAAGGGACACCTCACCTGTCCCCACTGCCCTTTCCATGCCATCCCCACCCCTTCCCTGCCCCTCTGGCCCAGGTGAGAGCACAGGGAGGGGAAAGCATCACAGAGCAGCCTCATTTGTTTTGGTTTCCCAGTTTCGCCCTCACTTGGCTCCTCCAGGCAGATTTTCCAGAGGTTTTTTAGGATCAAGAGCCCTTAACAGTGCTTTGGGGACGAGGTCAGCACGGGGCACAGCCCTGGTGGCCCCTCAGGGCACCAAAGAGCTCCTGGCCAGCCCCTTCCCGCTTCCCCCAACTCCCCAGCCAGGATATTCCAGGCTTGAGCAGATCCCAGGAAATTCTGGGCAGGGGAGAGGTGGAGCTGGGGCTTTGCAGGGCGAGGGGAAGGGCACAGGGATGTCCTGGCCAGAAGTGCTCAGGGGTTTGCACCGAGCTCGGCATCCTGGAATTCCTGCCCTGGGAAGGGTTGGGCATCTCCAGGGTGGGAATTGCATCAGAAACTGGGATTGGCTGCTGGCTCTGTGCTCACTGCATCCCATCCATCCATCCATCCATCCATCCATCCATCCATCCATCCATCCATCCCCCCCCCCCCCTCCTGTCCCCTCTCTCCCCATGGCCACTGTCCCCTTTCCAGCTGGGGATCCCCATTCCAGGGGTTCCAGAGCCCCTTTCCCCCTTCCCTGGACCCGTCCCAACAGGTGTTTTCCATCTGGGACAGAGACAGTTGAGCATCCCACAGCCTGATTTGGGGTTTTGGGGTGCTTTGGGATCAGTTTTCTCCATCCCACAGCCTGATTTGTTGGTTGGGGTGCCCTGGGATCAGTTTGTGGTGGCAGCTCTGGGGTCCCACGACCACGTCACCTACAGGACACACACTGGGCACTCTGCTGCGCCCCAAACCCCACCCAAGCACCTCCAAAACCCCGAACCCCAACACCAACAGCAGGAGGGGGGTTCCCATTCTCCCTCCCCGCCTCCTGCCAGGGGATTTTAGCACATTCCCGAGGGAATCTCCCCCCGGGGCCGGCAGAGCGAGCAAGGAGGGATCAAACCCATCCCAAACTCCCCCCGGGCAGAGGGGGCAGCGCCCACCAGGCTCGGGAGGAGAAAGCAAAGCCTGGCTTTGATCCCGGAGCTCCGAGCTCCATCCCAGCGCCCGCCCGGCTGCCGCGTCCAGCGGGAAAACAACGGGAGCAGCTGCTGAACCAGCTGGGGTCAGCCTAATGGGCATCCCATAATGGCCAGGGGGCCGCGGGATCCCAGCTGGAGCGGCAGCCAGCACAATCCTTCCTGCCATTAGCCATCCCAGCTGGGATTTGGGCTGCTCCCGTCCCTCCCGGACCGCCGGAACCCCTCCCCCTGGAAGGAGCATTTAGGAGCATGAATTTTTCAGGAGCTCGTTTAGCAGCGAGGATCTGCCCAGCTGGTCGCGGGGATTTAAGGGGCAGATCCCGAGTGCCCATTGGGGCCGCTGGGATTTGGGGGGTGGGAAAGGCAGAATTCGGGGCAGGGAATGGATTTGGCTCCTTGTTTTGTTTTGTTTTTTTTCCAGACCAAGGAATGGCAGCAGGAGCAGCAGGAATTGTGTCTCGCCCAAAATATCCCTGAAACAAGTAGGGAAAACCCCGTCAGGGTGCACCTGGGAGGTAAAACCTGCCGGGAAATCCTCGCAGAGTCCCTGCATCCCCCATCACCTGCCGGGAGCCTTTGGGATCACAGGCAAACCCGGATCCGACGGGCAGGAGCCGCCAGCAGGGCTGGGAGGCGTCGGGGAAAATTGCATTTGAAGCAGAGCCAGTGCTGGAGTCCGGAATAATTATAGCAGCGGGGTCAAAAGAGCCTCCTGCAACATCGTTCGCCCGCTCAATAGGCAGCAGCTGTTCGAAATAAAATTAAAAATAAAATAAAAGCCCCCAGAAAGTCCACACCAGGGAAAGGGTGGGGAACGGCCAGGAGAGAGGGAGGATTCTCCAGTGGGATAATGGCCGGGCTGTCTCGGGAATAGAATCAGGATTTTCTGGCCAGCTCTGCCGTTTGAGGTTTCCAGCAATGATTTCTCTCAGGTTTTCCAGCAGAGCTCCCCTGCCCTCGGTGCTGTGTGGCCAGAAATGATTTTGGCTACAGGTGGGCCCGGCTCGATTAAAGCCCCCAGGGCCTCTGGTGAGGGTCTGATCGATCCTTTACATCGACCTGCTAATGGGGCCGGCTGTGGGGAGGGAATTTCCTGATGTCTCCAAGCCTTTTAGACCCTCTGGGATCAGGGGGAGCATCTGCTGGGTGATCCCGTCCTTCCTCAGCCTCATCTTCCCGTCAGAGGGTCCCCCATACCTGCGTTTCTCCAGTCTGGGATCAGGATTTGTAAAACCCAGTGGCCTCTGAGGGCCCTGCAAAAGGACTGAGGCGCTGTCACCGACGTTCAGGGTGTCCTTTGTCACCTCCCCTGCTCGGCCCCGGCCCCTGGGACGTTTCCAGAAGGGTCTTTCCCCACATCCCAAGGTTGGGGGGGTCCCACCACAGCCCTCCACCAGCTCCTCCTCTCCCATTTCCCCGTTTTTCCTCTCAGCCCTGCTCCCAGCTCAGCCTGAAGGTGAATTCTGGGGGGGAACAGCATTGATTTAGGATTAGTGTCACCAACAAAACCACTGGGATTGGTGACAAAGTGCCCTGACCGATATGTGCCCTCAGGATATTCCCCCAAACATCCAGGCTGCCATTCCCATGGAAAACCCCCTGGAAGAGACCAAAATCCCACAAATTCTAAACCAAACCTCCTGGAAGGACCAAAACCCCACAAATTCTAAACCATGTGATTTTTAGGGTCCTTAAAAGCATTTTCCAGCTATTTTTCCCTTCACTGCTGCTTCACCCTGAGATGCTAAAGGATCTGGGAAGATGGGGAATCCCAGGATAACCAGTTGTCAGGTGAATGGGATGCACTGGTGAGGATTTGTGGGCACAGGTTTGGGATGGGATGAATTGGGAGGGGTGAATCCCACCGGAGATTCAAGAAAAAAAAAAAAAAAATTAAAAATCCCTGAATTCCCTTTCCTCCGGCCAGAATTCCTGGTCCTGTGCCTGCCAGGGGATATTTATCCCTCTTTTTGGAGACAAAAACTGCGGGAAATTCCTGAGGGATCCTCAGCCCCTCCTCATCCTGGTGATGGAGGGGGGGAACGGGAGCATCCAGAGTGGGGAAACGGGCGAAACGATGGGAAAAGGGGTCGGAGAATCCAGGAGAGGGCGGAGCCAGAGCTGTGGGAATCAGGGAGTGAGGGGTGGCAGCTCCTCCGTGCCTGCGGCTGGATGCTGGCCCTGGCTTTGGGCGAACACAGGAAAGAAAATCCCCCCCGGGACTGCGGGCTCGGATGCTCTGAACGGCCCAAATTGGGGTTATTTTCCTGCTTTTTGGCCAAAGCTGCTGGAGCCTGACCTTGAACCAGTGTTTGGTTCTCTCCTGCCAAGCCCGAGCCGCCGGGATTTCAGCAAAATAAAACCTGGAGCTGGGTGTGAGCTGTTCCTGCCCAGCCCTGGAGCCAGGGAGCTTGGCTGGCACCCCAAATACCCCAAATGGCCCGGGGTGGCAGTCAGGCACCCCAAATATCCCAAATGGGCTCAAGGTGAAATCCAGGCACCTCAAAAACCCCAAATGGCCCTGGGTTAACAGCCCGAAACCCCAAATATCCCAAATGACCTCGGGGTGACAGCCAGGAACCCCAAATATCCCAAATGACCTCGGGGTAACAGCCCGAAACCCCAAATATCCCAAATGACTCGGGGTGACAGCCAGGAACCCCAAATATCCCAAATGACCTCGGGGTGACAGCCAGGAACCCCAAATATCCCAAATGACCTCGGGGTGACAGCCAGGAACCCCAAATATCCCAAATGACCTCGGGGTGACAGCCAGGCTTCAGCAGGGGGGATTTGCAGGCGGATTTTGGGGACACCCAGCAGCAGTGAAAGGGGAGCCCTGGGGAGGAAAGGGAAGCCAGCAGCCCCTTCCCACCCCCACTGCTCCCCCCGATCTCCCAATTAACGCTCCTAATTGCCCCTTTGCAGCCCAACCGCGGCGCCGATGGGATCAGGGATCCCTCTGGAGTCTCCCCTGCCCCGCGGGGAGCCACGGCCCGAGCCCGACTCCGGCACGGCGGCACCGCGCGGAGGAGATTGAATTATCCCGCTGCCTTCTGCTGGGAATTGCCAGTTAAGGCTCTTAGGCAGGGCTCCCTCCCAGCCCCTAATCTCATTCACCTGCCATTTACCCCGGGACGCGGAGATACCGGGGATCACGTTGCTAATTAGAGGGAATAATCAACATTTACCGGCGGGATCGCTTCGCTTGCCAGGGGGAACAATCGATATTTCGCAGGGGTGCTGCAAATTGCAGGGCAGAGCAGTTCCGATGTGCGGAGTTGGGGTGCAGCAAAGGGGAAAAAATGGGTCCTGGCGCTCCAAAATTCCTCAGGAAAGGAAGTGGGAAAGGAGAAATTTGGCGTTGCTGTGCGTGTGGATTCATCGCGTGAATAAAAAAATTAAAATCGCTCCCCAGGTACCCAACTAAGCGCCCAAAACACCAGCCTGGCACCCGGGAGCCTCCAGGGAATGTTCTCACAGTCCCAGGGATTTCTGGGCCCTGAAACCAGATTTGGGGACGCCAAAACCCTTTCTAAGCTCGATGGAACTCGGCCGAGTCGCTCATGAAATAAGGAGAGAGGAAATCTGACAGTTTGGGTTTCACACTGGCAGAGGGAGAGGCTTGATCCCAAAATCCCATCTCCAGCCCCAAGTTGCCTTCCGGGATGCTGGAAATACCCTGAAATCCAAGCAGCCCCCCCTCAAATCCCTTCCTTTCAGCCCTCAAAGTTATCATTTAATTAAATACAACCCGAAATGCTTTGATTAAGGCCCAAGACGGAAAAGTCTCATTTTTTCAAACCTATTAATGAAAGATAAAAACCCCAAAAGCCGTGGGGGTGGAAGTTCCCATCAATTTTGAGGCAGAACAGGGACGGAGCAGCATCAGGAATGGATGTGGTGCCACCGAGGCAGATGGAGGAGAGCTCTGCGTGAGAAATCCTCTTCACCCCCTTTGTATTTTGCTAAATTTTGATTATTTTTTTGGCTGGAAAGTTTTTTAAAAAAATACCTCTTTTTTAACACCTTCCCGAGGGCTGCCGAAAATAAAATAGGGAGGGTGCTGACACCCACTCCATGACTCCTCCCGTCCTCAGTTCCTTTTTTTTTTTTTTTGTGCTATTGATATGATTCTTTTTTTTTTTTTTTTTTTTCCCCTTCCGGCTCATTTCAAGCCTGAGCTCCCCAGCCTCTCGCTGACATCTGTTAATATCCCTGAAACCCGAGCCCGAAGGGTTTGGAGCCACGACTTGCTGCTATTTCCAGGATCAGGAGGGGTTTTCCCCACGCTGGGCTCGCCGGCAGCCCCGGGCGATCCAGGACATCAACCCGCTGAGTTTTCCGCTGGATTTGTTCTCCAGGGAACAGCAGAGACTCCAGAGAAGCTGCTGGAAGAGGGTGAAACACGAATTGTCCCCAATAACGAGGACAGAGGGGACCAGCAGGGAAAGACAAAGCATCCTGCACATCCCAGGGTGCCCAGCCCACCTTCCCCTCCTCATCCTGCTAATTCCAATCAAGGAAAACTCCATCTGAGGAGAAGAAAAAAAAAAAAAAGAAGTAATTTAATTTATTTATAATATTTTTTTTTTTTTTGGTGCGTATCGAGCGTGCCGCGCTCTCCGGCCGGCTCAGCCGCCCGATCCCAGCCCTCTGTTTCACCGTACTAATGACTTTTTACACTCCAGGTAAAATCAGAACAAGACAGGAAGGGCTTTCGAGAGAGCTCGTTCTGACAAATTCCTCACTGTAATTACTGGAGCAGAAAGAACTCATCAGCAGAACACGCCGTTGCTCGGGGCGCTAAAAGTCTCGAGTGGTGGTGAGTGGCCCAGATCCGGGAGCCGCAGCGCCGGGCAGGGCTCGGCAGGTCCCGCACGCCCAGCCCCGGCTCCCCCTCCCCGAACCAGGAGCGATTTTATACCCCAGTGACCCCGAGAAATCCCCGTCCCCTCGGGGCGCTGCGGGGGATGGGGTGGGGCCGATGGTTCCAGGAGGTTTGGGGCTGGTTGGATTCCCTGGGGAGGAAATCCAGGCTTGTTCCCACTGCTCAGCCAGGTCTGGTGCTGCTCTGGCAGAAAAAAAATAATAATAATTTAAAAAATAAAATCCATTTCTGTAGTTTTGGTTTTGTGCCTGAGATTGTTTTAGTTTTCTAAAATTCTTTTTTTTTGGGAACTTTTTTTTTTTAACAAGAAAAGTGTTTTTTTAAACTGCCCGTTTTTTAAATTTCTTTTCCCTAGGAGGGACTTCTTCTTGATGACCCTCTGCTCTGACCAATGCGATGGAAAAAGTTTATCTTTTTGTCACCAATCAGCTTGCTCTGTGTAAAACAGTATATAAGGGAGACACATCCCAAAAACAACAGAATCATTTTCAGCCTTCTGAAACTCAGAGTCTGTGTCGTTGTGTGCGTTGTGTCATTGCGTGCAACAGCGTCACGTTTCCATCAAAACCCAAATCAAATCCATCGAAAGGGGGAAGTAAAGCCCAGCCTGGGCTGGTGGCAAAGCTCCAGCAGTGGTTCCAGCAGGGCTGGAATGTCCCTTTTGGGCTGCACCCACAGCTCGGGAGGTGCTGGAGAAGCAGGCTGGGTGGGGAAAGCCACCGGGATGTCCCCAGGGGCAGGAGGAGGTGATGGGCAGGGCTGGAGGAGGGAGCAGCACCGGGGTGGAAGGAGGGGACAGCACAGAGGGACCCCAGGACCATCCCAACCCCACATCCTCACCCCAGACCTGGGCCTGACACCCTCACGGGGTCACCCACAGAATGTTTCTCTCCCACGAGCGATGGCTTGGCTGGGAAGGCGTTTGGGAAGAGCTTTTGGGGCGTTTGGAGGGAAGCACAGAGGTGTTGTGACATTCCTGTCCCTCATCCCTCAGGTCCTGGCCTCAGCACGGGAAAACCCCCCCCGGCTCGGCTTTCACTGCCCCTCCAGCCAAGGCAGCTCTCAGAGAGCGAAATCCCCTAAAAATACGGGAGAGGGAGGCTCTAAACCCGGTCTGAGCAGGTTTAGAGAGATGAGGGAGAGGAGAAATCCCTCCATCCTTGATCCTCTACGCCGGGATGAGCTTCCATCACGGCGGGCTGGGGGCTGCAGCGATGTCCCCCCGCCCAGGGGACAATGGGGACACACAGGGAGGGCTCACAGCGGCACACGGAGTGTCCATCCCCTCCCCTGCCGCCACCCCGCAGCCGCTGCTGGCACCTAAAAGGATTAGTCATTAGGGATTCATGGTGGATTAGACACTCGGCCCCATATGGCTTAAACACCGCGGGCGAAGCATTAGCGGGCAGCTGCCGGGGGAGGGACGGGCCGGGGGGCGGCCGGGGGACACTTGGGGACAGGCTGGCACCGCCCTGTCCCGCTGGCTGTGGCCCAGAGCTGGAGGGGCTCCCAGGCACCGGGGCAGGAGGGGGATTTGGAGCCCAAAAAGGGAAAAATATGGACCTGGCTGGATCCAGGATTGACCTGGATGGATCCAGAGCAGGATGGATCCAGGATGGATCAGGATGGACCCAGGATGGACCCGAATGGATCCAGAGCATGGATGGATCCAGGATTGATCAGGATGGAGCCAGAGCAGGATGGATCCAGGATTGATCAGGATGGACCCGGATGGATCCAGAGCATGGATAGTCCATGATAAACCTGGATGGATCCAGAGCAGGATGGATCCATGGATCTGGATGGATCCAGAGCATGGATGGATCCAGGATGGATGTGGGTGGATCCAGGATGGACCTGGGTGGATCCAGAGTAAGAGAAGTCACCTCCAGCTCCCCCCCACCGAGGTCAGCCCCACAGAGCATCCCAAACGGAGCTCTTCCAGCAGCACCACGATCCCACAAAGGTCTCCCTGCCCCCTGGAAAAGCTGGAGCTTGGATCCTGCCCCACCCTCTGCATTCTCCAGCTCCTCAGCTGCCAACCCATCGAAACATGAGGGCCCCGTGGCGCTGATGGGCAAAGCTGCTTTTCTGGCCCATCCTGAATCTCCAAAAATGACTTTTATAATTTCCTTGGACGGCTGGTTTGGATCTGCAACGCCCAGGTCATGCAAGAGTTCTCTCCCAGAGTGGGGCTTGGAAAAGAAACCCTTCCCTTTTGGGGGGCTCCCACCTTTCATCTGGGGCCCTGCACCCCGATTTTGGCACCGAGTGTGGCTCCAGGCCCCCCACAATCACCAAGATCCCCCCCAGCACCCTGAGAGTGGGGCTGGAGCACACGGGGAGAACGGATCCCTCTGCTCCTAATCTCCCTCTATCTGCTAATTAAATATTGATGGTAGTTAAATATTCATAGAACACTTGGCTCGGAGTTTTTTATCTGTCTTCAGGCAGACGTGGGGTCTTTGATGTGTTATTTTCCTGGTCACCCAAGGTCCCAGAAGCCTCCAGACTTGTCAACACTCTTTTGAGGGTTTTTTGTTTTGTTTTGTTTTGCTTTTTTTTTTTTCTCCTGTCATTGCCACGTGTTGCTGAGAGAGGCTTTTGGGTTCTTTCATCCGCAGCTTCTTCCCCCTCTGTACCCTCTCTCCTCCCGGATCTCTCCCCGGATGGTTCCCGCGGCTCCGGAGGTGTCTGGGAGCCTGGTGGTGCCTCCAGAGGGGAGGTCGAGCATCCCCCGCTGCTCTCGGCGTGTCTCCACCAGCGGGGAGAAGCCCCGGTGGGGTCCCCGCGGGTCCCGGGGGGCACGTCCGGACCCCGGGGTGCTGCACCCCGGTTTGGGGAGCCCCCCAAGGAGCGCCGTGGTCCGGCCTGGCCGGGCGGTGGAACGGCACCGAGAGCCGTTCGCGGGGCAGCACTGACATCTTGTGCCAAACGCAGGGAAAACAACATCCAGGGATTGTTGGGATGCAGGAATTCCTCCGCTCTCCCAAACCCTGCTCGTGCCCACCCTGGGCTGGCGCCACACTCATCTCAGCGTTTGGCCGCTGCCGGGAACCCCGAGCAAGTCCTGAGGTCCCAGAATTCACAGAGGGACCCAGGCCTCGCCCCAGCCCTGCACAGCTGGTGCTCACCCCCATCTTCCTCCCCATCTTCATCCCCATCATCATCCCCATCTTCCTCCCCATCTTCACCCCCAGCTTCACTCTCATCTTCATCCTCATCTTCATCCCCATCATCATCCCCATCTTCACCTTCATCTTCATCCCCATCTTCACCCCTCTCATCCCCATTATCCTCCCCATCATCCCCAGCTTCATCCCCTTCCTCATCCCCATCTTCACCCCCATCACCCCCATCTTTATCCTCACCTTCATCCCCATCTTCACCCTCATCTTCATCCTCATCATCCCCAGCTTCATCCCCTTCCTCATCCCCGTCTTCACCCCCATCTTCACCCCTATCATCCCCATCATCATCCCCAGCTTCATCCTCACCTTCCTCCTCATCATCCCCAGCTTTTCCCCATCTTCACCCTCATCTTCCTCCCCATCTTCACCCCCACCATCTCCCCCCATCCCCTTTCAGGCGTCCCATTCCAACTGCTTCCCACCTGGATTTTTCCCTGCAGCAAACTCACCAGGAAGGTCCTTCCCCACAGCCAGCCCAGGAAATGTTTGTGAGAGGATTTTAGGGGCATTTCCAAATCGGGGGAAGGAGAATCCACACCGGGGCTCTGCTGCGTGGGCTGCACCCGCCCCACCTGCTGGGAGTGATGCCAGGGGAAAGATTCTCGAGGAAAAACACCCCGGCCTGGGGCTGGAGGAAATGAATTCATCTCCCCTGGGGCGTCTTTTCCTCCCCTGGTCAGGCGGTGGCAGAAAATACGTGTGAAAAAAGGTCACCGAGGCCACAGAGGCCGATCGGAGCTGCTGATAGCCGGGAAAACACCGATGGGAGCCAGCTCGGGGAGGGGTCAAACAGAATTCCCCAAATCCTGGTGATGCTGATCCCCGTCACCCATCCCCACCTCCCCGCATCCCAAGGGCACCGTCCAGCCTTGGGGCTGGAGCCTGGAGGAAATCCAGCGAGCCCAGCAAGTCCCCAGCGTGGATTTTTTGGGATTAATTTTGATCCCAGCACCTGGGTCCTAAAGGTTTTACAAGCATCTTCCTTGCTGCTTTGGGATTTATCCTTTCCTCTTTTCTTGTTCTGTGCCTTTCAGGGTGCTGGGAAATCACGAGGGAAGTGGAAATTACAGGAATTGGGGTGCAGGTCAGGAATCAGGGTGAAGATCAGGGATCAGGGGGAAGATCAGGGATCAGGGGGAAGATCAGGAGTGAGAGGAGGCTTTGGGTGTCTTTGAGTTCCAAGTTGGGGTTTTCAAAGGTCAGGGCTGGGAAGAGCTGGCTCAGCCCGAGCAGCCCAGCGCTGATGGCAATCTCAGGCAGAGGAGTTGGGTGTCAATTCAGCGTTGGAGCCGGGGGCCGGCCCCGTGCGGGGGCAGCCAGGATGCCGGGGGCCAAAGGACACGGGAAATGAGTCATGAGCACTCGGAGATGTGTCGAGGAAGGGGGAAAGTTCAGCTCGGGACAGCTGAGAGAGGATGAAACGCTCAGGGGCGAGGGGACAACCACAAAACCCCTTCCTTGTGCCCAGGGACAAAGGGACAAGCAGGAAACCCCCGCCCTCAGGGGATGGGGACAGGGATTGGCATCCCAAATGGGAACTTTCCCCTCTCTGGGCTCCCCACCACTGCTCTGGGCTCCAGCCCCTTCCCTCTGGGGCTGCTCTCCCTCTGGGATGTGGGGACACAGCTCCAAAATCAGGAGACGAGCCCAAACCCTGGGAGATTTACACCAAAGCCACACAATGCCGTGTTTTTCACGGTGTTTCCACTTCCCACAGGTGGGAACATGGCTCCCAACCTTCCCCTGAGCCTGAATTAGGTAGGTGAGGGTGACATGGGCTTGTCCAAGCCTGGACCAGCACACCTGTGGCGTGCTCAGCATTCCTCCCACAGGATCAACATGTCTGAAATTGGATTTAGCCAAGATTTTCCTGGTGAAACCTCTGCTGGAACAGGAGGGCAGCACTCATTCCATCTTAATTCCATAGGAAGAAGGAGTCTCAGGGCAGCTGGGTGCTAGGCAATGCCTTGGACAAAAAAAGAAAAAATTAAAAAAAAACACCCCAAAACATCCCCAGTGCTTTTTGGGGGCAGAATCCAGCTGGGCTCTGCGGGGATGCGGGTGGCAAAGGGGACACTGTGAGCCACCTTTCCTTGGGGACCTTTTTTTGGTGACCCACCCCTGACAGAAACCGGGGGAAGTCCTGGGGGGCTGGGGCCGGACAAGGACTTTTAAAAAAGGAAATGGCACGAACGGGGCGTGAATTCAGTGGTTACCTCAGCGTCAGCCCCGGCCAGGCGACGGAAAAGCTGAGCCGACCACGCCTGAAAAGTGAGAAAAAGAGATCAAACAAAAGGTGAAGAAGAGATCAAAGGGAGAAGAAGAAATCAAACAAAGGGAGAGGAAGAAATCAAACAAATCCTTGTTAGAGGCAGCCCTGACCTGGCAAAGCAGCTTCGCTCCCAGCCCTGGCTTCGGCTGCCCCCGGGGGTATTGATCGGCTGGGAGGGAAATGCCGCAGCATCGATAAAGCAGCGGCTGCGAAAGCAGCTCTGCCCCGGGGGCGAGCGGCATTCCCGGGCTGTCCCGGTGTATCCCAGTGTGTCCCGGGCTGTCCCGGTGTATCCCAGTTTGTCCCGGGCTGTCCCGGTGTATCCCAGTTTGTCCCGAGCTGTCCCGGTTGGGGGGGTTTGTCCCGGTTTTGGGCCTGGTTGGGAGCGCAGGGCGGGATCCAGCACCGGCATTCCCGGTCCGGATTTCCCCAGAAATGTTCTGACTTCTGTCAGGAATTCTCAGCTTTGTCAGGAATGCTCTGAGTTCTGTCAGGAACACTCGCAGGAAGAGGGATGAGGGAAAAGATGGATCCAGCCAGGGAAAGGCGAGCCAGGAGCAGGGCCGGAGACATCTCCGCTCCCGGAGGAGGGATTAGTTGCGAAATTTGGGTGATGACAAAAGGTGCTCAGCTCGGCCAGACAAACACAACCCCCCTCACCGGCACCTCAGCGCCGTCCCACACGCGCGTCCCGAGCAAAGCGAGGCCGATTGCTGGGAGCCGCCTTTGGAGAAGAGCGAACGAGGCTCTCCCCGCTCCCCTCGGCGCCGGTCCCTCCCGGGAGCAGCACCCCGAGGCAGGGCCGTGTCCCGAGCACCCCAGGGTGCCCTCGGAGCCGTTCCCAGCCCCTCCAGCACAGCCCCCGCCTCTCCCCGCTGCTTCCCACCGCCCGCCAGCTGCCGGCAGCTGGGAAGCGCCCTGGGGATTCGCAGGGATTGCGGGGAGAGGGGATTTTTTTGACAGCTGCAGCCAGGCACAATCCACCAGGGAAGCCCCTCGCTGGCCCCTGCCTTTCCCAGCCCAGCGGGGCCAAGAACATGAGCTGTTGCTTTGGCACTGAGCTCGGGGAAGTGGAGCCACCTGCCCGTCCTCCCCCCGGCCCCAAACACCCCCAAAACCTGCTCAGAGGAGTTCATGTGCCTGATGCAACCGAGCAGGAGCTGTTTCTCTGCAGTTTGGGGGTTTTCTCTATAGGTTTATTTTCTCTCTGGCTGGTTTTGGGGGGCGGGTAAAGGGGGTTTCGGCTTTGGTGGTCCCCAGGGCCAGGAGAGAGAACTGCAGGGCAGGGGGAGGGCATGGACCATGGGAGACCCTACAGGGCACTGTGTCCCACCCAAAGGACATCCCCAAACCCTCTCACCTACCCTGGGGCTCCTTCCACGAGGCCTGGACACAGCCTGCCCAGGGAACCAGGGTGCAGAGCCAAACTTTGGGAACAGCCTGTCCATCAGCCCTAACCCCGGAGCTCAGGAAAAAATCCCAAGCCCATCGGTGCCAGAAGCGCAGCCTGGGAGCACATTTTTTCTTTCCCAGGGCTCAGGAGGGGATGAGGGGATGAGTATCACTTACCCTCTGTGCTTTGGGACGTGGCAGGGGACCAGGCCCTCCCCCTGGCTCCGGGGGAAGCTTTCCCCATAAAAGCAGCCGGGGCAGCCTGGCCCCGGCACAGGCGGCTCAGCCACGGCCACAGCCCGGCATGGGGACAGCAACCAGGGTGGTCTGCACCCTCCTCATCCTCTCCTCGCTGTGCTGGCACTGCCTGGCTCAGAGTGAGCATTACCCTGACCCCAGGGCTGGGGGACAGGGACAGGGACAGAACCCAGGGATGGGAGATGGAGACAGGACCCAGGGCTGGGGGACAGGGACAGAACCCAGGGCTGGGGGACAGGGACAGGACCCAGGGATGGGAGATGGAGACAGGACCCAGGGCTGGGGGACAGGGACAGAACCCAGGGATGGGAGATGGGGACAGGACCCAGGGCTGGGGGACAGGGACAGAACCCAGGGCTGGGGGACAGGGACAGGACCCAGGGATGGGAGATGGGGACAGGACCCAGGGCTGGGGGACAGGGACAGAACCCAGGGCTGGGGGACAGGGACAGGACCCAGGGATGGGAGATGGAGACAGGACCCAGGGCTAGGGGACAGAGACAGGACCCAGGGATGGGGGACAGGGACAGAACCCAGGGCTGTGGGGTCATGGACAGAACCCAGGGCGGGGGGTCGGGTTTGCTCCATGAATGGGGAGCATGCTCCATGCTCCAACTCCCCCAAGGAGCTGCCATTGCCGTGGCAGGAGGGCTGAGGAGGGACTGGGGGTCTCCAGACTAAGCCAGGCTCGTGCTGTCCCCCAGGAGCTCCGGCCATGCCCGACAAGTGCTGCTTCAACTTCCAGACGAGAAGGATCAAGAGGGACAACGTGGTGGCCTGTTACCCCACCAGCCCCGAGTGCCCACACCGGGCTGTGATGTGAGTACCCCAAATCCCTCCCGGATCCTGCCACAGCCCTTGCCTTGCTTTGGTGGGCCCAGCCCCATCCCCTGTGCCCCTGAGCCCCTCAGGAGCTCGCTGCTGGGGTCCCCACTGACCCCAGCCTCTCTGTGCCCCAGCTTCAGGGTGAGGAACGGGAAGGAGATCTGCACCCAGGCCAGCAGGGCGTGGGTCAAGAGGTACCAGCAGAGCTTCCAGGTCAGCTCCTTCTCCATCCCCAGCTAGCGGGGTGGCTGGGGACAGCGGGGACTCCTCCCCACGGGGGACACCTCCCAGGCACAGGGGACACTTTCGGATGGAGCAGCTCACAAGGGACATCCTCGCCATCACGATGACCCTCACCACCTCCCTGAAGGCAAACCCGCCAGGATGGAGTGTCCAGACCCTCTGTGGTCCACGGAGAGGCTGCAGCAGGTGGGGGGTGAAGGGGGAGCAGTTCCACTGATGGTTTTTGTAGACAGCGAACAGAATTAAACGTGATTCCCACATGCGAACATCTGTCTGTGCGAGTCTCTTGGGAATGGGCAGGTCCCTTCCTGCCCAGGTGTTGGGATCAGCAAGGAGCCAGGAAGAGCTGGAGCCTCAGCCAGGTCTCTGTGAGGATGTCCAGGGCTGAATGGGGCCAAACCAAACCCATGAGGCCTTTGGGGAGGAACCAGAGTAACAACAGTGCCCAGGAGGAGGGGGCTTCCTGTGCTCCTCACCCATCATCCTAATTAACAGCCCAAATTCCATTAGAGGGGGACCTCAGGGATGCCTGAGGCAGCCCAAAATCCCAGGATGCCACCAGGAAATGTGGCGGGCGCTGTGACAGTGGCAGAGAGCCACCAGGATGAGCAATCAGCAATGGGTGATGGAGAAACACCCAGGGACAAACCCAGCCACCACCAAGCCACCCACCCCAGAGCAGGCAGAGACCTCACAGCCACCATCAAGAGGTGATTTTTGCACAGGAACTCGCAAGGGGTGAGCATCACCCTGTGCTGCATGCTGCTGACCACAACTCAACCCAAAATAGACTCCCAGCCCCAGCAACACCGGCCGCTCCCACGCTTTCCAGCAGCCCTCGGGTGTCACCGTAGCCAAAGGGGCCACCAGAGGGAATTTCCCCCCACCACTCGCCCTTTATGGAGAGATCCAAGGGGTTCTTTCCATGGGGAGCTGTCACGGAAAGCGTGGCAGGGGCTGTTATAAATCACACAGGGCACCAGGCAGGAGGGCAGGCAGGTCTTGGTGGAATCAGAGCTGCTGGCACTGACAGAGCCTCGGGCTGGACATGAAGATCTCCTTGGCCCTGCTCATCCTGCTGCTGGCAGCTGCCTGGACTGGAAGCCAGGGGATGTCCTGTAAGTACCAACGGGGAAATTGTCCCCTCTTGAGCTGTCCCAGCTCCTCCTCTGGTGGGATTTGAGCACATCAAGAGGAGGGCAACAAGGCTGGTGAGGGATTTGGAGCACAAGCCCTGTGAGGAACGACTGAGGGAGCTGGGGTTGTTTATCCTGGAGAAAAAGAGACTCAGGGGTGACCTTATCACTCTCTACAACTCCCTGAAAGGTGGCTGTGCTCAGGTGGGATTGGTCTCTTTCTCCCGGCAGCAACTGACAAAAGGAGAGGACACAGCCTCAAGCTGTGCCAAGGGAAATACAGGTTGAATATTAGGAAAAAGTTTTTTACAGAAAGGGTGATAAAGTATTGTAAAGAATGCCCAGGGAGGTGGTGGAGTCATCATGCCTGGATGTGTTTAAGAAAAGACTGGATGTGGCACTTGGTGCCGTGGTTTAGGTGAGGTCAGGGTTGGGTTGGACTTGATGATCCTGGAGGTCTCTTCCAATCCAGTGGTTCTGACTCTCATTCTCATTCTCATTCTCATTCTCATTCTCATTTGGGGCTGGGGAAGGGGAGGAGAGTTCAGCTCCTGTTGGGGTTGTGGGGCTGTGGGGCTGTCATCACCAACTGCCTGAGCATGGGGCTGGTCCTGGATTTGTTCTAAACGAGTAAAAGTAGGGTTGGTTCAGCCCCAGAGACCCAGCAGGGGAGCAGGGAAATGAGGGGCTCCTACCCAGGGGCAGAACATCACCCCTGGGGCTGCAAGATGTTCTCTCTGTGGGATGGGGGAGCAGGAGCCAGGATGGGAGAGCACTGAGCCCTCCCTGCTGCTTTCAGTCCGCAGCCCCAGAGGCAGGTGCTGCACCAAGTTCTATCATAAGGAAATCTCAGAGTCCAAGATCCAAGGCTACCAGTACACACCTTCCAACTGCCCCCTCAGGGCTGTTCTGTGAGTAATCCCAGCTCCCACCCAGCCTTCCTCCCCACCATCCCATCCTCATCTCCCTCACCCTCCTCCACCACCAGCTGCTCTGCTCCTGGGGACTCCCCAAAAACCTGGGGATCAACCTGCACAGGGTGCCGTGGGTGGGGCTGTCCTGAGCTGGCTCTTCACACTCACCTCCCTCCCTGCTTAACCCAAACAGCCCCAAATCGCCCCATTTCTGCCGTCAGCAGGGCAAGAGCCAGCACTTGCAGGGAAAGTGGGGGGCAGGACGCTGCAGGAATCCCGGGTGGGATCCTCCCCTCCCAGGCTGACTCGGGATATTCTTTCCCCCCAAGTGTGAAGCTGCCACAGGTGCAGGTCTGTGTGGACCCACGGAAGAGATGGCTCCAGATGTACCTGAGGAAGCAGATGTCAAACTGCACCTCCACGTGAAGCTGCCTTCCCAAAAGCTCTATTTATTTGTATCCCCTAATTCTTTGTGTGTTTTCGTGTCACTCACTGATTCACGGAGCTGGCTCCGTCCCCTCCCCTGCACTGCACATCCCCACATGGACTCAGTAAACCTCCTTGTGTTCACCTGCAGCTGGAGTGAGGTGTCAATCCAGCCACAGCCTTCCCAGGAATAGTCCAGGAGCCCCTGGGAGGACAGGGACACCCAAAGGGCCCAGCTCCCCTCCAAGGTGAAGCAGCCCCTGCCCCGGTGTGGCGTTTGAGGATTCCCGTGGGATGGGGATGGAGGCAAGGCTGGCCACGGGAGGAAGATTCCCTTTGGGGTGTTTGAGGGTGTTTAGGGGTTGGGTTGGCTCTGTCTCTGGCTGGTGACAGCCCCAGCTGGGTGTCACTGCCTTCCCCAGCACTCCCAGAGCCAGCAGGCAGTTTGTCACCCAAACAGGGCACCCGTCCAAGCCATGGGCAGACAGTTTCTCCAGAATAATCTGCATTGTCCACTTCCCTCTTAGTTTGTGACTCATTTGAATAATTTTTTGATGAGTTAGGACATGCCTCACTCTTAAAGACACCTTTACACACATTGCCAGACTTTCTGCCCTTTATCTGCTCCCATTTAGAGCATTTCCTTGTACAAATCAATGACCTCGGGTCAATGAATCTGCCACAATGCCTACAGGACTCCAACACCTGGAACTGGTCTGGAACTGGGAGGAATATTCTTGCCTAGGACTGTGTAACTGCAATTCTCCATCAAAGCGTTTTTGCAGAGAAAATGAGAGTTAACAAGACTTTTCTGGTTGCTCTTTGGTGCTGGAAATCCCAGGACCCGGCAGAATATTGGGAAGTGTGAAGGATAGGGCAGGAATCGCTTCTCTGAATCATAGAAACATTGAGGACAAAACCTTGAAGGTCAAGTCCAACCATTAACCCAGCACCAAAACCACATCCCCAGGTGACACATCTTTGTGTCACACCTCCAGGGGTGGGGATCCCACTCCAAATGCCACGTTCACCCCGAGCATTCTGACTCAGAGGCAGAGCCCACACAGAGGTGCCAGATGGTGAAAGCATTGAATGAGCTGGAGATACCACGAGTGCCTTGGGAAGGCTGACCTGGAACAGAGACTGGGCAGAGCTAGAGAATTGATTGATATTTATTTAAAAGCTTTTGAGGATCCACCTTGGGCAGGGTAAGAGCCTGACCAGGGCTACACCCAAGGTGGACCCAAAATAGTCACAAAATGGACCCAAAATGGTCACAAAATGGCTGACTGGTCACCAGGTCTCACATTTTTATAAGTTTTGTTCCATTTGCATGTTGGGGTTTGATTGTCCAATTATAGATTCAGGGTTGTGAGGTCCCATCTTCTTGTTCCTCCCTCCAGCCCATCCTTGTTTGTGCTTTTGGGCCTGAAAGTTGTCCTTGGTGTGCAGCAGGAAAAGGATTTGTTTTGTGTCCCTGCTGTGTTCAGAGCTGAGTGACACTGACTGTGAGCTCAGAGCTGCACCCCTGGGCAGCACAGAACCTGAAAAACATGAAAGCTCAAACTTAAGGCATCACCAGATTGCCAAGGCTGGGGCAGAGGGCCCAGCTCAGTGTCCCTGTGGCCCTGGCAGTGCTGGGTGGCGGGAGGGTGGCAGGCACGTGTGGCTGCAGTGCCAAACCACCCCCCTGTGGCTGGACATAATCCCCCACTAATCCCTTTGGGATTTCCTGGACTGCCAGGTGTGCTGCAGCCTCCTGCCTGGGAGAGGCTGTTCTTTTCCTCACCATTCTTCCTCTCAGTGTGGTGCAAAAACCACTTTGACACAGGACCACAGAAAACCTGTCCTGGGCTGGGGGTTTTCCCACAGGATCCTCAGGGCGGGAAGGAATGTTTGGAAATCTGAATTACAAACCCACCAGCAGGGCCTGGTGTGGGAACTGTGCTTTGAATGCAGAGTTTCTCCCACAAAACCACACACACGAGGCTGAGGGACAGCTCATGAGCCTGCCCTGTGCTCTCCTTGAGGAACCAAGAGCCCCAGGACCCCTTTGCATAATTTTTATCAATGAGTGTCACTTCCCAGAGGGCTGTTGCATAACCCCAGTGGCTTCCTCTGCCCTGGCACGGGATCGAGGTGCTGGCACTGACTTTCATTTCTTTAATTTCTGCCTTGGGCTGAAGCCTGGGGAAGGCAGAAATTGCTTTGATGCCTTTGGTGCTGCAAAGTGTGGGGCTTCTCTCCTGGATGGGGTGCCCAGAGCTCCCCTCTGCCTCACGGTCAGCAGCTGGACTTGATAATCCTTGTGGATCCCTTCCAGCTCAAGAATATCCAGTGATTCTCCTCTTGTCCCTTATTTCTGGGCCCTAAGGGAGAGGTTCCTCACCCCGGGACTGAGCGAATTTGGGGTCTGCTCTGGCCCCACACTGTCCCTGCTGCTCCTGACTGCTCCCCTTTGTCCTGCCCTCAGTCAGGGATGGTCCCTCTGACAGTCCCAAGGACTGAGGGGGTTTTAGACCTAATTTCCTTTATTTAATTCCCTCCTTTTCTTTGGGATACCCATGCAAGGCGGTGCCAAAATCATCAGATTATGCCAGACCAGTGCCACGTTAGCTCTCCCACCCCATGTGAGTTTGTGCTGGTGGTGAGGTGGCCACAGCCTGGCTCAGGAGGAATTCATGGGAATCTTTGTAGCCTTTGTGTCTTGGCTGCACCTGCCTCTTCCTTCCTTATTTGTTCTATTTTCTCCTTTCTCTCTTGGGTGCACAAAACTTTGGTGGTGCTGAGAACCCGACCATAACCAGGCAAACCAAAAGGAAGTGGCATCTTTGGCTCTTTACTCCCCTCCCTAACCAATGGGCTTTTTCTTCCTTTAGTTTTTCAGATCTGCATTTGGAAAGGTGAAGTTGCTCTTTCCCTTTGTTCCCTCCAATTTGTGTTCTCCTGCTGGATCCAAACGTCACCTGCTCACAGAGGTCTTCCCTGGCAGGAGCAACAAAACCACGAGTCATTTCCTCACTCTCCCTTTATATCAGTTCCTTGTATCTAATTCCTTAAACAGAATTAAACACAAGCCTCCCTGCTCCTGCTGAGCTGCACTTTTGTGCAATTCTCCGTAATATCTCCCATTCCAGTCACAATGGAAAGTATTTCATCAGCATCCAGTAAGAAGTCCCATCCGGCCCTCAGCTGAATGGAGAACTGAAAGCTTGGCCAGTCACTTCTGCAGGAAAGAGGAAATGTTTTGGGTGGTTTTTTTTGCCTTTTCCATCAGAAATAATCTATTAATTGTGAGATTTTCCTGCTGGATGACAAGTCATGCTCTGGAAACTGCAGTGCCCACAGTGCCCTGGTCTCAGCTTCCAGGGGTTTCTGGCTGTGGGATGTTCCTCACCAAGCTCCTGGTGTTTGTGGTCCCCTAGTGCTGCTCTCTTGCCTATCCTGCCCCTTTTCCCTCTGTTTGGGCACCCACCTAGCCAAGCTCAGCTCATCCTTGGCTCTCTCCATAAAAAATCCCAGCCCAGGACTTGGACAGCGCAGGATCTCGTTCCTGTGGTTAACCCAGACAGCAATTCCTGGTTTCCTTCATCCTGTCTGTCCCCACTCCCAGTTCTCCCCCATGCACAAACACAGCTGGCCCTGGTGAGGGCAGGAGACGTGCCAGAATTCCAGGGGTGGCTGGAGGGCAGAGGTGTGGGGAAATCTCTGTGGGACACGTGGGGTTTACAGAGAGAGGGGCATGAAAGCACAAAAAAACTTCATGGAAACACAAAGAACTTCATGAAAACACAAAGAACTTCATGAAAACACAAAAAACTTCCACTGGCTAGCCCTGAACTTGGGATTCCTCTGCACACAGAAGGTGCTTTGAGTTCTAGAGAAACCTCTCGGTGTGTCTGCAACCAGCAGGGCAGAAAAACAGAACAAACTCGTGCAGATCTGCCTTATTCTGGGGAATCGAGGCCCTTCCTTCTACCTTTGTGTATCCAGGGACATGTGACAAAGCAGGAGCATCTACAGCAGGTGAATTTTCCAAACCTTCCTGAACCACCACTGATGGAGACCCTGGTTATTGTTAAATCCAAAAGGATTTACATATTCATTCCTTTGTATTTATTTATTTATTCATTCATTCATTTATAGCCCTATGCACAGAGTGGCTGAAACAGAAAGAGCTGAAAGTTGGGAGCTGGAGAAAGAGCTGGAACATCTGGAGCTGTTCTTCCACCACCCCAAGGCCAGATCAGCGCTGCCTGAGCAGCACCAGGAGATGATTTGCACCCATTCCCACCTCTGTCCCACAGATGCTCACACCAGGCAGGACCTGGTGGCTGGGGGAGCTTTTCTGGGCAAGAAATGGGGCTGGGAGCAACAGGCACTGCCATGGCTCAGCATTTTGGGCAGTTGGACTTTTCCCTTGAATCAGCCAGGAATTAGTCATGCCCGAGGCAGGGTCAGCAGCAAGGCCAGGGGAAGCTGAGGTTTGCATGGTAACTGGTGGCAGCATCAGGAAAAGGCTGGAAAAAGCAAAGAAAATTGGAGGAAGGAGTGATTTTGGCACTGGCTCTGTCTGGGTGTGCAGCATAGGGGGAGTGTTTGGGAATTACCCTCTGGCATTGCAAATGCTGCCCTTTTCCAGTCACTCTCCACTTTCCGGGAGACTTTATCTGCAATGAGCTGATCCCAGTGGGTACCAGCAGCATCCTCTCCTCCCTCTGCCTCCTACTCTTAATGCTGTCCCTGACAAGAGGAGGGTTTGCTTTTTGGGGCTAAATCAGGAGAGATTAAATGATCCTGCTTGGGAAGAAGTAGGCAAGCAGTTATTGCAACAACTTGAGCGCTGAGAGGCTGCAGCCAAAACTGAAACTCTTCGGTGTGAATTCAGCCGGGGTCAGGGAGGGTGACAGGGCTGATGCCTTGGGAAGGCTGAGCTGGAACAGAGAATGGACAGAGCTGGAGAATAAAGTAGATATTCATTAAAAAGCCTTTAGGATACACCTTGGGCAGGACAAGAGCCTGGCCAGGGCTGTACCCAAGGTGGACCCAAAAATGGTCACAAAATGGACAAACAGTCAGAAGATCTCACATTTTTATAAGTTTTGGTCCACTTGCATGTTGGGGTTTAATTGTCCAATTACAGCTTCAGGTTGTGAGGTCCCATCTTCTTGTTTCTCCCTTCAGTCCACTGTTGTTTCTGAGAAACATCAAAGTTAAAACTTACGGCATCAAGGGCTGTGGAGCAGCTCTGGGGTGCCATAGCCCAGCTCAGGTGCCCTGCCATGGACACCCCCAGCCACTGCTGCTGGCAGAAGAGCACTGCCAGGAGACAGATGCCAACTTCTCCCTGGGCTTGCCACAAATGCCACTTCTCACCCTGCTCCACCACCACAACCACTGCACATCTCCACTGCTAACACCAGCTCCTGCTTGGACAGGGAAAAAAGCATGAGGGAATGAGGTTGTGTTGAGCTAGGAGTCACTGTGGGCCTCACATTTGTCCCTTTTTGTTGGTGATTGATCAAAAGAACAATTTCCTTACAGGAAAGGCTGCAGAGGCACGGGGTCCCTGCAGGTGCAGGTGCAGGGTCTGACCTCTGGTGCCCTCATCCAGGCCAGCAGCCTGCCCTGATCCCTTATGTTTGAGCTTTCATATTTTCAGGTTCCGTGCTGTCCAGGGGTGCAGCTCTGAGCTCACAGTCAGTGTCACTCAGCTCTGCACAGAGCAGGGACACAAAACAAATCCTTTTCCTGCTGCACACCAAGGACAACTTTCAGGCCAAAAAGCACCAACAGCGGTAGGCTGAGGAGAGAAACAAGAAGATGGGACCTCACAACCTGAAGCTGTAATTGGACAATCAAACCTCAACATGCAAATGGACCAAAACTTATAAAAATGTCAGACTTTGTGACCGGTCAGCCACTTTGTGACCATTCCAAGCCTACCTTGGGCCCTGTCCCACCCAAGGCGTACCCTAAAGGCCCTTCAATAAATATCTACTTTATTCTCTAGCTCTGTGCAGTCTCTGCTCCAGCTCAGCCTTCCCAAGGCATCCCCCTGACACAGTCTGGGACCCCCAGGCACCCCCAGAGCCTCTGGAAAGCCGCAGCCTCGTGGCCAGCGCTTCCCCTTCTGCGGTTTCCTCGCCTTTTCCAGCTCAGCAAAACCGGGCGGTCCTGACATAATTTCCCCAGTATGATGCCCTCACTTTCTTTCTTTGAAACCCTGCACCCGCCCCTGGGATGGGGATAAAAGGGGAGCACGGCCCCAGGGGCCACAGAGAGATTCCTGCAGCCTCCCCAGCTCCAGCTCCAGCTCCAGCTGCACGCACAGAACCCTCGCCCGCAGCACCATGAAGGTCCTGGCAGCCGCCCTGGTCACTCTGCTCCTCCTGGCCACCTGCTCCACGTCTGAGGGTCACCTCGGTGAGTCCAGCACGGCTGTGTCCTCCCTGGAGAGCCCCAGGCCTGTGGGCAGGGTGGGGGGGTCAGTGTCACACTGTGGGATTGCAGGTTTGGAGATGACAGGCTCCTGGAGGGGGTTCTTGCCAGGGGGAGATGTGGCACCAGATGGCAAATCCCTGGAGGGGGCCGAGGCTGTGCTGCAGCTGGGGACTCACCAGGGCCCTGTGTGTGTCCCCTGTCCTCACAGATGGCGTCCCCAGCACCTGCTGCTCCAGCTACCAGAGGCAGCCCATCCCTCGGCGCCGCGTCAGCTCCGTCTTTGTCACCAGCAGCTCCTGCAGCCAGCCGGGCGTGATGTGAGTACCCAGCACTGCCAGCACTGGGGGACCTGGGGACACACATGGGACACCCGGGGTGCTGCTGGTGGCACTCAGGTCCCACTGCCTCAGCCCAGCAGCTCAAGGCAGGTTTTTTCCTGGCAGAGTGGTCACCAAGAAGGAGAAGGAGGTGTGTGCAGACCCACAGGCAGCGTGGGTGAAGGAGCTCCTGAAGCACTTCCAGAGCCAGGGGAACTGAGCCTTCCCTGCTGACAGCCACCATCCCACCCCTGCACAGCTTCCTTGGGCACAACAGAGAGGATTTGACCCCCAGCCTTCTCGACATGGAAAATTATTTTATTTAACTTATTTAAGTTAAACTAAATATTCTTTTTTTTTTCCTAAGGACAACGATTATTTAAAGTATGTCAGTATAATACACTAAAATAAAGATAATGTCAATTACATCTGTGTGTCTGTTAATGAAGGATCAGTTTTGATGCCTCCTTGCACCAAGGTGGGAGAAGGGACAACAGGGACTCCTGGGTTTGCTGTTCCCCACCTCAGGTGCCACCCAGTTTGTCCCCACAGGTGACACCAGTGTCTCAGCTGGGGCTGCCAGTGGTGGCTCTTGTTGGGGGAATGTCCCGGCAGTAGCCACGGGAGAGCTGGGGTATGATGGGATGGAACATCCTTTGGTCCATCCATCCATAGATTCCATCTATGGGATGGAATATCCTTTGGACCACCTGTCCTGACTCTGCCCCCTCACAGCAGCTCCTGAGCCCTTGAGGCAGGAGAACACCACTTAGGAACAGCACAAACATCACTGTGCTATCAACATTATTCTCATGCCGAATCCATCAGCAAATACCTTTAAAAAATTTAAAATTTGAGCTGCAGATCCTTTCCCAGCTCTGTTGTCCCACAGCACTGGTGACACCAGCAGCCAGTTTGTCACCCACCCATCCAGGACCCAAATTTCTGTGCCACCCAACCCTTCATTGATAGAACTGAAACGATTTTTGTTTAAATTATCATCCTGAGCTATTTTAAATACCACACCTAATAGGTGCCCTTCGTGAGTTCAGAGATACTTGTGGCGAAGGAAAGGCAGTAGATTTCACTCCTCTGGGCTTCAGGAAGACACTTGAATTAAGGCCAGATAGTAAATTATGAGCAAAGGCAGGGAAGATGTGACTGGCATATGAAAAGCAAATTTGGTCAAGAGCTGCCTGGAAGGGGAATGGTAATTGCTCCAGCTGAAAGGGGCTGTGTCACACTGAGAGGGGCTTGCCCACACCGTTCCTTGAGTTTCTGCCTCAAAAAATATCCTGCCTGACATTTGCATTAATGACCTTGGCACACGAAGCAGGAGAAGGCAGAGGAAATGTGCTGACGAGGCAAAACGAGATGGGATCATCAATCCAGGACAGCACACAAAAGGATTCTAACGACCTTGAGGGATGGAGGAGGGATCCAAGGCAGCAGAGCAGAGCAGGATCCTGCTGCTGGGGACAGGGATGACAGGAACAGCCCCTCCAGTTTGGGAGCTGGGAATGTGTGGGGCACAGAAAATCCCACAGCACATATCACAGAACTTGACTTTAACAACGTGAGAAGAGTTAAATGCAAAAGGTTTGGGTTGGAAAATGAGGGACTGATCCATGTGAAGGCACCAGAGGTTGGAAGGAGGTGCAGGAGTCACTGCTGGTGTGAGGGCAGGCTGGAAAGTGCCTGGGGATACCAACTGAGGGGGAATCAGGTTTGCATGGGGACGTTGTAAGGGTCTCATGCGGGTCTCTGACCCAAGATATAAACCAAGCACTGCTCCCATGGACACCAGTCCCACCAGCACCTTCCAAACCATCCAGACTGGAGCTGAGATTCCATCCCAGGGTGAACAAGGGCCTGTTCCCAGAGCCCTGTTTTCCAAGGTGTCCCCCCAAAGCAGTGTTGTTGTGGGATCCAACCTTCTCCCAGGCTGTCCAGCCACCAGCAAACTGCTCCCCTTCCCAGGAAAAGCACCAGATTCCCTCGTTCCCCTCCAGGCCTGCAGGTGGGTTTGGTGGTTGTGGGGTTTTGGTATGAGCTGCTTCACCCTGAAACTGGCTCAGCTCAACCCTACAACCACAGAATAACGGCATTTCTGTGAAGTCTCCTCCAGGATGTCCTTTCTGGACACTCTCAGCTCTAACACCCCTCTTTCTGTGCCCTGAAGGAGCAGAGCTCAGGCAGCCTCTGTTGGTGCAGACACCCCCATTTTTTTAAGCTGACCCCTTGCTGTTTCAGCTTGCCAGAGCTGAATGAATTTTGTGGTTCCAGCCTTTTACTCTCCACATTCCCTGTGTGTGCCCATCCCCAGGGATGTGTCACCACCACTGCAGTCCTTTAGCACACCAAATCTCCTCTGGGATCCTCAGGGGTTTCTATTTCTTTATTCCTCTCCTTTCGGTTTCCTCCACATCCTCATCTCTGACCAAGTCCCTCAGAGGTTCCTAGGCCGCCTCACTGCTGAGCTGAACGATTTTTATAGCACCATTTTAAATTTTCAGGCTTTTTCTAGCGACTTCCTCTTTCTCTGGAATTTCTCTTTCGAATTTACTGGGAAAAGACTAATCCTGGGGTCTGCTTGTATCCCTTTCCTTTTCAACCACAGGATGTGTGACTGACTCACGTTTTAGGGTGAATTACTTCTATCCCCCCCTGATCTGTGAATCCCAACACCCACAGCATCCCCCCACTCCCAAATCCCAGACAAAGGTGTCTCTCTGGACATTCTCTCTTGCTTTTCTCCTGAATTTTCCCTCTGTGAATTCCCCAGCAGGATCCAACCTTTGCTTTCCTTTTAGGACCAAGCCAGGAGTAATGGGAGCCATCAGCCCTTTCCCGTCCTTTTCAGAGCCACTTTCTTCCCCTGCAGCCTCCATGCCTGGACCCTGCTGGGTGTAATTCAGCATGACAAAGCCTCTTCCTCCCAGGAGAGGCATCACTCCTGATCCAAAGTGCTTTTTGGTGTGAAAACTGCTTTTTACCCCGGGCTAAATGCCTCGGTGCAGCCCCAGGGTGGGCTCTCCTGTGTGCCCACAGCCCCTGCAAAGAGCTGGCCCTGCTACCCCCAAAAAATGCCTTGCAGGAAGGTGGGAAAGGGTCCAGACAGTGCAGAGAACCAGAAATAACAAAACACAGCTGGGTTTTTGTGTCTGGGCCTGCCCTTTGCTCAAAGAGCTGAGGGAAAAAACAGTGGTTTTGCAAGCAAGGACTCAGGAGAGCTGTCCCCACACCGGGACTGTGTCCCCATCACCAGGGGCAGCAGGCTGGGAGCTCAGGTGACAACGACAAATTACAGGTGCCAGCCTAGAGCTCCGTGCACACGCCTGATGTTGGGGCACGAGTGCCAGGGATGCTCTGGGAAGGAAGGACACAGCCCCCAGCAAACACCTCGGGCACAAGAGCCAGCAGACCTCGGTGGCCCAGAGGGCACAACCCAGACACGGGGACGGCTGCAAGGAGAAAGAGGAAGGAGTTTGCTCTGGCCGTGATTCTGCAACAGGAGAGGTGTGAACTCATCCTGCTGCTGGTAAATGGGCTCCAGAGCAGCAGCAGCACGGGCAGGGAAGGGTCAGGATGACTCAGGGGTCAGCCACGAGTGTGTGGTGGTGCCCAAATTCCAGGGCCAGGTCAACCCTGGATCATCCAGGAGGTGAAAATAATCTGGTTTTTGAGAGATAGGTCCCAGCAGAGGATGTGCTGTCTCCAAGGATGGAACAGCATTTGCTGCTTTCCATGGCTCACGAGCACCCTGAGGAGCTTCCCATCTGCACAGCTCCCCTTCTGAGGGTTTCTGAGGGAAGGGAGAGGCCCTTGGGCTTAGAGCACGAGGTTTTTCAGAGAAACAGAGAAAGCAGGGCTGGGGACACTCAACTTGCACTCCCTGTGTCACTCTAGGAACAGACTTCCCCTCTCTCCAGGTGATCACTCAGCACCTCCTCACTGCCGCAGGAATTTTTCTCCCATTTTTTCCTCTGTTTGAGATCAGAACATCGTGTCCCTTCCCAAAGGAAAACAAAGGATGAGATTGTTCAGTGACCCCTGTGACTCGTTCTCAGGCCTCTCTCACCCTCTTTGCACTGCACACCACGATTCTTCCACGCTCTGCAAATTTAACAGATCCACGCTTGTTTCGAGCAGGCATTAATAAAAATATCACATAGCCCCTGAGCTGTGGGGTCCCACACGCTCCCAGCAGTCAGGGGTGAAATCCGCCCAGGCCATTTCCACAGGCTGACAATGACAATGAGGTGTCAGAAGCATTTAGGGGATTTTTTTTTTTTAATTTTTTTTTTTTTTTTCCAGTTTGGGGAGCTGGCTCATCCCCACGGGACCGAGCTGTGCTCATGCAATAATCCCTCCCCAGAGCGCAGCACTCGCAGATTTTGAATCCATGTCAAAAATGATGTCAGGTTAAACTCCACGAAAAGGACAGGAGCAAGTGAGTGCCTGCTAGTGTGGGAACAGAGGACTTGGCAGAGATTCCCGAGGAGGATTTCCCAGCCAGGTCCTCCCGAGCTGTTGCAGAGCAGCCTTGCAGCACCATCTGCTGCCTGCTGCTCCCCAGCTCCTCCACGGGCAGCTGAGAGATACCTCACTGCTCAGGGTGACAAACCCTGCAGTCACTGACCAGAAAGTGGTCAGTCTTCTTTTCTTGGGGGAGATCAGGGCTCAGGCCCCTCAGGCTGCCCTCAGCTGAAGCACAGCCTCCCATCCTGCTGCAGGTGAGTGTGAGCAGCAGCAGAAGCACCAACTTACAGAATTTAATGGCTGCAAATATTTACTCAGGGTTTAGGCAAATTAACGCCCTGCTGGCACTTCTCTTTGCAGTGGCCTCCCTGCGAGGGCACGGCACACCTGACTCCATGTGTGGCTGTGCACTTCTCAAGCTGATCTTCTCCGGACCCATCTGAAAGGCTCACAGCAGTTCCCAGCTCCTCTTTCTCCATCTGAAAGGCTCACAGGGGAACCCAGCTCTTCCTTCCCCATCCTAAAGGTCCACAGCAGATTCCAGCTCCTCTTGCCCCAGCTGAAAGATTCACAACAGACCCCAGCTCCTCTTTCTCCATCTAAAAGATTCATAGCACATCCCAGCTCCTCTTTCTCCATCTAAAAGATTCACAACAGACCCCAGCTCATCTTTCCCCATCTCAGTGGCTCAAAGCAGATCCCAGCTCCTCTTTCTCCATCTAAAATGTTCACAGCAGATTCCAGCTCCTCCTGACCCATCTGAAAGGTCCACAGGAGATTCCAGCTCCTCCTGCCACATCTCCAAGGCTCAAATACCCCTCCCAGCCTGCAGGAACACAGTGCTGCACAGGAGCAATGCACAGCAAGGACACTGCAGGCTGAGAACAGCTTGTAAAGGCAGGTTTTGTATTTGAACTGGCAGGAGCGTGACCTTGTCCTTTCCTTCACTGGGATTTTCAGGGCTAAGTCCAAAGGAATAAATCAAAGATGCACATGGTGCAGGTCTCCTCTCTGGGCCCTGCTCCATGGTGCAGCTCAGACACAAGAGCAGAAGGAAGGCCCAGCACGTGTGGAGGATGAGGGCACAAGCTCAGTTGGCTGCGGCAAGACACATGCCAGAAGAAAAGAGGGAACAGGAAAAGAAGAACCAGGGGGAATCCCAGCATTTCTCCTCACCCTCATATCCGAGAATGCCACACTCAAAGCTGCTGCAGCATTTCCTGGCTAACAGAGGAGATGGCTCACTGGCCCGAATCCCGGCCAATGCCCCCTCCCCAGCCTTGGGACCATGACAGCATCTGCCTCATCATTCTGGCATCTCCAACAGCTTCTCCCTCTCACACACCAGGCTTCTGCAGACAGCTCAGAAATTGTGTGTAACAGCCAATATCCTGCAAACATCTCGTGCCAGATTGAGCTGGGAGAGAATTAACACAGGCCAAGCCACCCAGGCAAGGCAGCAAGTGCCACCAGGGCTGGAGGCAGCCAGCAGAGCACTCCTGTCCCTCTGCACAGGCAGCTGCCAGCCCCCTCTGTGCCCAGCCTGCTGCAGATGTGTACAGAGGAGATTTGGGTGTTTGTTCTCCAAACCTGCCTCGGTAATGCTGGAGGAATATTGACACAACATTCCCTTCAAAGCAAGTGGAAACTGAAGCTTTTTATTGAAGCTGGTTTTGGTTTTTTTTTCTTTAATCCTAGCTTTTAGAACAAGACGCTTAACAACATTACCATTCATTTTTACACACGTGTCACAAGTTCAGCAGGGCTCCTGCTTTAGCTGCAGCTGAACGTTGTCTGCTTCCCCAGAGTGAAGATTTGTGGAGAAGCAAACACTTGAACACACACAAAACCAGAAAATGCAAGTGGGTTTTACTAATGAGGCAGGTGCTTTGCTGCATGCACCTCTCCACCAGAAACAAGTCCCACTTTAGCAGACACCACCAGCATCTTTTGTCTTTTCCTAACTTGGGAGCTGTGCTGCACAAGAAGTGGGAAGGCAGTTAATGTATGCAAAGTTTGCTCGAGCAGAAAGTGCTTGATCTAGTCAGGGACTGGAAGAACAGAGGCTCTGCATTCCAAACAAAGGATTCCCCCAGGAATGGGAGGTATTTGAAGATGTCCACTTCTGCAACTGGAATTAAAAGCTGAGATTTCTCACAGAGAAATGCAAATCAATTAAGTGAACCAAGAAATGTTTGGGGAGGAGAAGGAAAATATTTGGCAGGCAAACACTAAAACGTTGAGCCGCTCTGGGGGAGTCATGTCCCAGGGACTGGACCAAAAACATAATTAGTCTGTTGTGGAGATAAACACCAAGCTTGTGTTCTGTTTTCTCATCCCAAACACCTCCTGGGCACTTGGTGCCTCACATCCTTCCTCCAGCAGCAGAGCTCTAAGTGTGTGAAACACCAGGGGGAGGAAGGGTTTTAGCCAAGTGTGAAGTGTTCCTTCCAAAGTGCACGAGTAGCAAACAACATTTCCTCTGGGCTTGCACTTCTCCCAGCCACACCGAGGGCACTGTGACATTCCCAGCTGATGTCACCTGCCTGGGAGCTGGATGGCAGCTCTGCATCCACAGTACCTTGTCTCTCACACCTGGCAGCAGCCAGAGCTGCCCGAGTGTCCCCACAGAGGTAAAAAGACCACCAGTCCCACCAAGAAACGAGGGGCTTCAAATGTAGATGACATCTGAGTCATGCTGCTGAACCTGCAGGCAAATCAAAGAGGGAGAATTACTTCTGGCTCAGAGCAACTCCCTTTGGTCTGGGTCTTCCTTTCCTCCAACTCTGGAGCCTTTTGCAAGATGCTCTGCAATAGATTTTTCTTCCTTCTTTAAACAAATGTATTTGCCTCACCCCTGAGTTTGGTCTTAAAAGTTGCTTCTGTTGCCTCAGAAAGAGCTTCTCCTTCAGCTGCTGCTGCACTCAGCTGTGTCCTTTAGTTCTAAGCACACCAAACCCTGAAGGAGGTATTGAATGTTATATTCCGGGGCTTTTAATTGATCCTAAACCCCTCCAGTTTTGTTCAGATAAAACACAGCAAATCCATCAGGCTTTCCCCATTCCCAATACCTTGCCCAATTAGCACTGCCTACAGACAGCTGATTCCCTTCCCACTGTTCCAACCACATTTCCTTCCAGCTTCTTCTTCATTCTCCAGCCCAGTGACATTTCAAAGCAGGTTGTTTTCTCCTGCCACCCAGCTCATTGCTCTTCAGGCCTCATTGACAGGGAGCACATGGAAGAGAGCTGAGCTGTTGGGAGCCTGGGTATTTATTGGCCTCTTCCTCCCTGCCTTTTAAAAGCAGAAGAGGGGCACAGTATGTTTTAAGCTCTCTGTACCTGGGAGCACATTTCTCATTTCCAAGTCTGGCTGGTACAAATAAAATTTAACACAGATCCTCCTGCTGTGTACAGACATCTCTGCTTCATTTACCAAGGCTTACAGCTCTGCACTCCAGCTTAGATCAGAAGTGAGAAAAAACAGGCAGCCTCGAGTTATAAACATTCCCAAATGATGCGCCAGCACCAGGGGCTCCAAAATCCTGCAAAAGGGAGGCTGGGACAGAGCAGGACAAAGCAGGTCCCTACAGGCAGCCACCCCCTCTGAACTCTTCACTTTTAGGGAACATTTAGGTATTTACTTACAAATCTGATTACCTTTATGATCTGTTTTCTGGTTCCTGTGCCCACACTGTCGGCAGCCAAGGAATTGGCTTGGGGAGATGACTTTTCCACTGGCACCGTGTGCTGAATTTTGTTGGTGTAGGGCCAGCTGCTTGCAGTGTTTAACAAGGAAGCAGGGAAAGGTCTTTGAGGATTTACATCCAGTGAATCTCCAGTTTCGAAGGTTTTCATCCATGATGGGGCCTTTAAAAGAACAGAGCACATGGAAATTTAATGCCCTCTCTATATCAACACTCGTTAAGCCAAAAAGGACATCAGATGAGCAGTCAGAAAACAAAAGGCCATCTTTCCTCATCATTTTTCAAACCTCCCTCCTGTCTCTAAAAAAACCCATTGACTCAGAGCCATTTTTGCTCCATGAGGAGCAACCTGCAGACAAAGTCAGCCCTATTCCTGCCCTGCTTCAGGAAGAAGTTGAAGAGTTTTTTAAATAACAAGCAACTTATGACAAAAATTTGGGTCTAGTTCCTCATTGCCTTCAAAAAAAAACCACACACACCGAGGCTTTTATGACTTTCAGCAACCACAAAGCACATGAATGAGAATGTGATGCAAACTGCAAGAAACCACATTTAAATGTGTTAGTCACAACAATTTCATTTGCTCCAAGACCTTAAGCCCTGACTGTGATTTCATAATCATAAAATAGGATGATTATTTTTTTGCTGATGGTCCTGGTATTCAGCATAGGAAAAAGGCCTTGAGATTTTGTTTTGACATGAATTTTCCTCTAAAAGTGTTCATGTTTCTAATATTTTATCATCAAGGGTGCTAAAGGCTTGGACTGGAATACAGCAGCTCCCTTTGGCACACCCACACTGTTCCATTTTAGGGTTCATGCTGGAGAAAAGGGCAGGGATTTAGAGTTCTTACACTTCCTAAGGAGCGATCCAAGGAGCCCAGGACTTCATTCCAGTGACTGTAAAGCCCAGCCTGTTTCTCCTCCAGTTTCAGAGCATGAATTTCAGACTTCAGTTCTTTCAGTCGATCTTCAAATTTCCTGCTCTTTTCTAAGTAGTCCAGCCTGGGTCCACACATTGGAGACAAAAGGTTTAGGGTGGCATGATTTAACCCAAGAACAGGTGTTTGTGGAAGGAGGAGAGTCATTTCTTGTTTAATTTTATGTTTTATGACTAAAATAAACTCTGGCAATGTCAGCTTGGTTCCCCTGACCCAGTGGCCGGGGGGTTCAGTTGTTTCCTTTTTTGCTTCCTAACTTTTTACCAAGCATTTCCTCCCAGACTAAGGGATGTCTGATGGATCCAGCAATTCCTCACGTCAACACCAGAGGGAAACTTCTATCCTCTCACATGCTGTTACTTCAGTCCCTCCCCAAGACAGAAGGTTCTGGATTTATCATGCCTTGATGCCACCAAAAAAAACCCCTTCGCCTGTGAGAAAAGCCAGTCTGACACAGACATCACCCACACCAGCTCAGTAAAAGGCCTCCAGCCATATGCACATCCCAAATTATTAAAATATGAAGTGTGACTCCCAAAGATTTCATTGCCTCTCTCATTAATTTGCACCACAGGCACACTGATACCTCTCTCTCTCTATCTCAAAGGAGAGTCTCTTGAGGTCGATGTCCTTCAAGTCCAGCTTGGAGGATCCTTTGTCAAAGTTGGCATCTCTGCTGTCACCTGGGGAGTACTGGGGGTACTTGGCCATGTGCTGCAAGAGGCAACACAAGCACTGTCAGTCAGATCTGATGGACTGCTTTGGCATTTATCTCCTCAGTTCTGCAAGAATGCCATCTTGAGTTATTCCCACCATTTCTGAGACACCCACAGGCTCCTGCAGCCCTTCCCCTGCACCCAGCTGAAGTCCACAACCCCACAGAGCCAAGAGCAGAGATTCATCCTGACTGCAGTGTTTCTACCTCAGCAGAGAATGGAAACCCAGCCTCAGCAGGGCTGCAGCAGGAGAGGGAGTTGGGGATAGAACACCAGCAGTGCTTTCTTGCTGGGGACAACTTCACCTGCTTTGCCTAAAGACAGAGGGACGTGCCAGGATGACACAGCTGGCTCAGCACAACCACGTCCGCAAAAAACTGCCTGAAATGGCACCATGAAGGCAAGACATCTTCTGCTCCCTGAATCCATCACCAGTTCTGGTTTTAACTTTTGCCTTGCCTTTCTTACCATCCTGAACAAACCCAACTCCCATCCTCGCTGCTTTTCCACACCAGTTTGCCCCCCAGCTGGGTGCAGCCATGCCACTACTCAGCTTGATGGGGGCTATAAAAATGCCATCAGCTCCTGACTATCCCTGAAGGTGAAGTGGTGCCCAGTGGAGCAGGACTTACAGGATAATTAAGCCTGGTTATGTCCAAGAGCTTCTGCTTGGCTTTGCGCTCGGCCTCGCGGGCTTCGTGCAGGTCTTGTTTCAGGTGCTCTGCTTCCTTGGCTCTGCAAGGGAAATGTCCTGAGGGGAATGGCTCAAGCACCACATGGATTTCAGAGCTCACTGACTTCCAGAGAACAAGCCCACCACCGTGTTATCTTTACACCAAGGAACTCGTGGGAGGATGCTCACGTGGGCACAGCAGGACAGAGACACCCCTGCACAAAAGGCTGAATTAACATGATTGCCCTACTCCCCACTTCCATGGGCTCAGTTACAACCTGCTGACACAGATTCTCTCCGGGCCATCAGAGATCCTCCCTGAGGTGGGGAGAGATTGCTCTTTATTTTGGCAAGTTTCTTGGCAGTATCCTAAAACAAGTAGAAGGATGTCTTAAAAACAGAGTTTAAAAAATCCTCTGTCAACACTGGCCTGCTCTGCATGCTCAGGGAACATGCAAACACTCAGAGTGGTTTATATTCCACATGAGTTTACCTGGGTTTACACTTCTTAAAGATCTGAAAGGGGAACAAGAGACCATTCACTTGGTACTAATGAAAACAGCCTCATATCTCACAGGGCATAAAGAGTAAATTTAGATAGGTGGCCAGTGCTCATTTGATAGCAACAAACAGAAGGTGCGTCTGCATTCTGGATCTTTCTTGCCAAACATCTCTACAGCTTTGCATCTGATCCTCTGTAAACCTGACCTGCCATATAACAACAGCATCCAGGTGGAACAAACAAGGCACAAGGAGGCTTAGTCCCTCTGAAGTGTCACTTGAGGGATAATTCCTCGCTCCCGGGCTTGGCTCTGAGGAGAGCAGCACCCTCTGCAGCCCCAGGGAAGCAAACCCCACCTCCTGTCAGACTCCTTCACCAGCTTCACGGCGATCAGCTCCGCCTCCCGCATCTTCTGCTCCATCAGCCGCTTCTCCTCCTTGCTTTTCAGAGCTGTGATCTCCAGCCTCTGGCGTTCCTGCTCAGCCTCTGCAGCGTTCTGGGCCAGCAGCTTGGCCTCTTCTTCTGCAATCTGGGCTTTCTCAGCCAGCAGCTCTGCTGCTTCTTGGGATCGGAGCTGAGGAGAAAGAATTTTCCTTAGTTCCTTGTCTAGAACCTACAAAATCACCCCTGCAGGCAGGCAGGCAGGCAGGTGACATCTTTTACCAAGAGATCAAGTGATAAAATATTATTTCTTAAATAAAAACCAGACACAATTTCAAGGTCCAGTGTTCCTCCTCTGCTCCAGAATTTCCCATGCCTCACCTCTACAAAGCAAGGAGAAAAATCTCAGAGCTGGACAAAGCTGAAGTCAGCCCCTTCAGTTGCCTCTTTCTCCCAGTTTCAGCACCAAAATTGTTTCCTTTCCCCCCCCCTTAGCCTGAAGAGAGCACTGTGAGCCAAGTGCAGGGAGGGAATGGCTCACAGATTATGGCAGATCAGGGTTTTCCCAGGGATTCCTGCACACCCTTTCCACCAGTGACCAGAAACTCTCCAGCCCTGCCCGAGCTACAATCCCTGGTGTCAAAAAAATCCAGGAAAGCCCATCAGGCACAAGAACATTCAGCCTAACCCACCAGGGCCTCGTTGGCCTGCCTGGCTTCATCTTCCAGCTGGAAGAGGCGCCTTTCCAGCTCTTCTTTGGCTCTCTCAGCTTCTTCTCGGAGCTGCTTCTCCCTGGCCAGCCTCTGGTTCTCCATCTGGAAGCAGGAGGAGCAATAGTTGGTGGGATTGCAGCAGAATCTCACCCGGGCCTGAGTGAAATGCAGCAAATGAAGAAGGGGCTGCTCTCCAGCTGGGATGTTCAACCCAGAGATGCTGGAGCTGCCTGAACTTTGCAGCACTGACCTCCTCAGGCAGGCAGCCCTGGTTTATTTCAGACTGCTGGAAGAGGCCTTGGATTGCTGTGTTCTCTGCCCTGAATCTTTGGGATCACCTCTGCACACAGGCACCTCTGACCTCCTCAGGTGCCACAGAGCTGTTGCCACACTCAATGCTGCTGCACCTCCTCACCTCCCACACTCACACACTGATGGAATACAGGAGCAGCAAGGGCAGCAGCTGGAATAATAATCAGTGCCTTCAACAGCACAGGAGCAGGAAGAATCTACCTTTTTCCTGGCTTTTTCTTCCCTGGCTTGTGCTTTCATTTGCTGGATCTCTATGGAGTCCACTTTTCTCCTCCTCATAAACAGGTCGTGGTTTCCAATGCACAGCTGGAAAATCTGGATAGGAAAGGCAAAGCAAATGGGATTTTGATGGACTTGTGGCCCTGCCAGAGGGACAAAGAGGCCCCCACTGGCCCCAAAGGACAATTCTGACCAGCACAAGTGCTGGCAGCTCCAAGAAAATCAGCACCCAGGGCAGGCTCATAGCCAGGCACACAACAAACAGTTCAGGTCAGTTTGTAACAAGGTGAGAGATTCCCCCTGTCCTTCATCTCCCTCTGATCCCATTTTCCTGAATTACACAGGCTGATCTAGACTGACATCCCAAGATCACAGTTTTGTTTACAAACGATATTTCTCAGCAGGAAAGCAGTTCACTCACCAGTTTGTTCACTTTGAGCTGGGAGGAGAAGAACTTGAAGACTTCTGCTTTTTTGTCAAGGGGTTTAATTGTTAACTGCACAGGCAAAAGAAAAAGAGAAAGAAAGAAATATAGCACAGTGAGGAAGAAAACAAGTTGAAACTGTTAAAACCAATGCAAACTTGAGTTCATCTCCACTTCTCTCTGGGGAAGCAGGGATTTATGCCACAAACAGGGTGATGTAAAACTGGTTCTCTCCATAGAATCAGGCTGTGTTGGGGGATAAACCCCCAGTGCCAGTGTGGACGGGGGTTTTCCTGGTGCCACCTGTGCACTGCCCACTGTCCCCAGAGCTCTGGAACAAGCCCTGGTTATCAGAACAGGACATAGCAGCAATCCCTAGAAGCAGGCATGGCCTTAAACCCAGGGAAATGTCAAACACCTCTCAGAACAGCAGCAGTTGAAGGGATAAACAAATGTGTCAGAGGCCTAAGGACTTGTTCTACAGAGCAGCAGGTGAAAGCCCTGGAGAATTCCTCCCTTTTTCAGTCTCAAGCTGTTCCCAGAGGCCAGGCAGGGTTTTCCTGCTGCCAGCTCAGTGCTTCACTCCATACCTTGTGCTCTGTTTGGCTGCAGAATAAAATATGGCCCTTTTCTTTCTTAAGGCCCTGTTTTCTGTGCCTCACAGGTTCCCTGGCACTCTATTCTTCTAATTCATGGGCAAGGTAATTCCTGTCTAATTCCAGGGCATCTGAGTCACCGGGATCATAATGTCTTTTCACCCTCTAGGTAATGACTGGCTGCCTTTTGAGGAGCAAGGCTGTGATGTGTGACTGAATAAAGTGAAACTTAAACACAGGGCTGCCCAATTTCCCCCCCCAATAGGGAGTTAAAGCAGTTTATTCACAGATCTCAGGGGAAATCTGATGATATCAAAATTGTTTTGGAGGCAGCAAACCTGTAGTCCCCTCTGATTTAATGGACATGAATCTAAAATCTCATCTCAATTTTAGATCTCAGTTTTCTGTGGGTCATTTTCCAAAAGGCCCACAGAAAATAGAACAGGCTGAGCTGACAAATTGCTGCCCTTTGGCTGCCAAATTCCAGGTATTCCAGTACCACTGTAGTTTTCCTGGGTTTGTTTTTTCTGATTATAGCCTTCCATGCAGCCCACGAGCTGGACTGAGAATAAATTTTCCCCGCTCCTTCACTTTCTAGAAGCAAAAACTGTGCTTCATGGTGAAATTGCAGTGGTGGGGAGTGAAATCATGTCCCAACAAACTGGCAGAAGTGAGGCAGAAAACCATTAATACCTCCCTGCATGTCTCCTCTTGCCCCTGGGCTAAAAGGCTCAGCTTCTGTGTGTGCAAACAGCATTAAGGTTTTATGGATCATGGAATTCCTGCTGGGATAACTGAGGAAGCCAGGCACGGTGGCATTCATAATATCTGTCTTTTTCAGAGATCAACACATTTGTTTTGCAAAGGCCAAGCAGCAGGGAAGGAGCCAGAACAGAGTCAGAGCTCAGAGCAGCCTCGGGGAACCGAGGTGTTGAGCTCATCTGCAAGGCAGGGCTGTTATTTTTAGTTTTGGAACAAAGCTCCTCAGGTTTTTCCCCTTCTCCCCCAAAATTATTTCAACAGAGGAAGCTTTCAGCCTGTTCCAAGAATCCCAGTCCACACCCATGCCCATGGAAAAAGAATAATATATCAAAGCCATCATACCTCTTTCTCACTACAGGAAATGTTTCTGATAGAGCTCCACTCAAAGGATTTATTGGGGGAGAACCTGTTATTAATGCTGTAGATATGAATACCTTTGGCATCAACTCCAAGCAGGAGATCTGTGTGGTTTTTATTTTGCTAAAAAACAAGAGAGATCAGTAAGTGGCATTTTTGGTGACATTAAACAACCACAGACAAGAAGGACATATTTTGGTATATTGATATTTATTTGTATTTTAGGAAATCGGCGTTTATATAAAATATTATGAATGCTGTCACTGGTAATAATAAACTCAGTCCTCTAGGCTGCTTACAGCAGCTCAAACTATTTCTCCTTCCTATTCCATACCTGGAGTTACTCAAAACTTTTGTCAGGTTGTAAAATATTAATCTTAACTCTTTTATTCACCTGCTCATTTAGCAGGCAAGAAAACCGAGCTGGGGAAAAAAGAAAAACCAGCAGCAGGGAAAAGCAGAAGTCAGGAGTCCCAGTTCCAAACTCCCTGGAGGATTTTAAAAGGACAGCACCATTATCTGCAGCAAGTGAAAACTGCTAAAATAAGGCACTTACAGCAATTGGGAAATAATTGACACCGTACATTTCCAAGTCTTGGGCAATTTTCAGGTAGTTCATCTCAGCTTCATCCCTGGAGAATAAAGCCATGGTTATGAAATGCCTCTCCAGCCTTTCTCTCCATTTCCCACTTAGAAAAGAACAGCCAATCTAGCCCTTTGTACAAACTTACTTTAGTTTTGCCATCTTGCTCTCAATAATAGAAAAAAGGATAATAAAAACAGCATCTGGACAGACTAGAGGCAGTAAAGTTGCACCTATTTCTAAAGATGACTCATGGATAGTGTAATCTTCATTAAAATTCATGAAAAGTCTTATCCTTGTGTTAGTTTTGCCACTCCATGCCTCGGAAAATCCCCCTTGCACTGTTTTCCATGAATATATTTCTTTCAGGAAATAGAGTTCATTAAGAAATGAGTTTTGGACAGAGCTTTTGGCCAAGGCCAAAGAAGAGTGAGAATCTCTCCACTTGCTTTTCTTCTCCCTTCAAGGTAAATCAGTAAATCTTGAGGAAAATATTCAATAAAAACAATGCTAAGCAGCCTCCAGAAGAGAGAGAAATGCAACCCAAATATTAGGAAAAGCTGCCTCTGGGTGCTAACAGATCTTATTTATTGTTCAATTGGATTTCCAGATGGGCTGAATTACACTGAAGACAACAAATCCCATAAATAAATGTCTGGGGTTTCCAAGAAATGCAAAAGTTTCCTACCTGGCAATACCCCTGTGCTCAGCATACCAAGCAGTGATCTTCTCTTCCCACATCTCTGCTGTCAGCTGGTACTGCCTGAGCACCTGCAGGGGAAGGAAGGGAGGTTGGATCCCTGGGAAGATGCAAATCCAAGCTCTGCCTCTCCCAAGCAAAGTGAATGCAGAGGTGCAGTTCTCAGCTTGGTCATTTTGCAGAGTTTTTAACGCTCTGATTAATCCCCAGCAACATCTGCACTGCCAAGAAGAGATTCAAAGACCCTGAACTCCAAAAGAGGAGATTCAAAGACCCTGAACTCCAAAAGAGGAGATTCAAAGAACCTGAACTGCAAAGAGGAGATTGAAAGATTTGGTTTTGTATAAAGTTCAGACTCACCCTTTTGGGTAACAGCTCATCATGGGCTAGGAAGCCTGGCTCATGGAAGTTTGGGTCGTAGTCACCATACTGTCCCAAAAAAAGAAAAGTCATTTCAGTTTGTTCCTTGAATAGTCTGAAGTGGAAGCTTGAGGCAGATTTTTTTTTTTGGTTCCCCTCCTCTGAGCAGTCCATGGAAGTTCCTTCCAGCCCCTGTGCCATGGAGGTGGCTCCAAAACAGCCACTGAGCCACTCAGACTTCAATCCTAACCTGGAAACCTTCAACTCCATCCTGAAACCTTCAATCCTAACCTGGAAACCGCCAATTCCATCCTGGAAACCGCCAATCCTTACCTAGAAACTTCTAATTCCATCCTGGAAAACTCCAATCCCACCCTGGGAAGCTCCAATTTTAACCTGGAAACCTTCAATCCCATCCTGGAAACCTTCAATTCCATCCTGGAAACCTCCAATCCCAACCTGGAAACCTCCAATCCCAACCTGGAATTTAAAGGGGTTTTTTTTCTAGCTCTGCTTGTACCTCCCAGGATGACCACCTTTACCAGCAAATTTTAACCCTGCTGTGTTTTACACACCACCATGTAGATGTATTGGTTAAACAAAAAAAAAAAGTCGATTAAAAAAGAGATTTTTCTATGCACAAACCTTGGCCTGAACAGCATAAGAAGCCAGTAAAACTGTAGCTTCTGGTGAGCAATAGATTTCCTCATCCAGGATCTGCTTCTTAACCTAAACCAACAGAAAAAGGGAGCAAGTTCAAAGTCAGGACTTAAGTCAGGCTTGAAATGAAAGCAGACATGCCCAGACTATAACTTGGCACCAAATATCACCTTTAGGAGCTCATAACAGCAACAAGAAATTGGCATTCAGGAACACAGGAAGCCTTTAGTTAGCATTGCATTTAATGAGACCAAAAATGCCAGTCAGCTCTCTCCACACACTTACATAAGGAGTCCTATAAAAGAATATCCTATAAAACATCAATTTTATTGTCTGTGCTTCATTTCTTTTAACAATCCTCCTCTTTTTTTTTTTTTTTTTTTTTTTTTCCCCTGCCTGCTTTGGAAAAATCAGCTTTGCATCACGTCAGACATCAAATTTCAGCTTGGGAGGGAGCTCTGGAGGTCAGGTCTAAGCAGAGCAGGCTCAGGGCTGTGCAGCTGATATATAAAAACCATAAGAGATGTTCTCCAGAATGAGAGAATAAAGGAGACCCTCAAAAGAGAAGCTGAATAATAAAGCACTTAATTTATTCATTTTCAATGGTCCAAGCACAATCAGACAATTCTAAAGAGTCTTTCAACATTCTTTTCATTTTAATAACCTGTGGTGCTACCAAGAGCAGAGGTGTAATAGTTTGTAAGGTGTTGTTTGATTTTAAATCAGTTGTGCAATTTGTTTGAAAACCTAAAGAGGGAAGGGGAAATTAATCTTCCCAAATCCTCCTCTCAGGTGTATTTAGCTTAGGAACAAGCACAAGACAACAAAATTTTGCGCAGCTCACAGTCTTAAACATTTCCAAATAGAAAAATGACTTGAGCTAGCTGAAGTTCTGTTTACAAACACACGTCTGTAGGTGCTGGGAACTGAAATGAACCACCAAGGAAGGTTTTGCTTTTAAATTTAGTCCCTGGTGAGCACAATCCGTGAAGCTGAGTTACAGTGCAGGGAACATTCTTTCTAAGCTGTTAAAATGGAAAGAATGAAAAGATTTCTCTTCCCATTTGGAAAGCTCCAGCTTTCACTCTCCACGGTGCAAATCATGCTCCAGAATTTAGAACAATGTGGATAAATCCCCCATAAGTGCCTGGGTTGGTTTTGGGTTTTTTTCTGATCAGTTTTCACAAGGACTTTCTGTTAAACTTCATGAAGAAGTAGTAAATTACCTCATCTTTAAGCAGATAATAGTTAGCTTTAGTCACTGACATTTATTCAGGCATTTATGGCACATTAATTTGCAAAGGTCTGAAGAGTCAGGAGAGCTGAAATCTTCAGGTATCCAGATGTCTGTACATGTTTTTCCTATTAGCATCCAGGTGTGAGCTGAAGCTCTTACAGTCAGGAAGCTTTGCAAGTTCCAATTTGTTTCAGCCTTGTTTTCCTACTTTGGAATGAGAAGAATTTGCTAATTGCTTATCTGCTAGTTAAGGCAGGTTGAAGGAGAAAAGAAAAAAAAAAAAAAAAGTGGAAAAATCGGGATTAAAAGAGTAGGAAAAGAGTTCTGCTGTTCTCATTTCTTTCCAAAAGATAAACTGCCAAGTGGTTAAAAGTTCTGGATGAAGTTCTGGTGGGTTTATGAACCTTCAGAGCTGCAGCATTTCCCCATTATTTCATTAGCACATCCTCCTCAAGGAACAAGGGAATTTACTGGGTTTATTTCCAGCTGCAGGCTGAATTTCTCCCAGCTACCTGCACAGACACATCCTGCTGGAATAAAGCAACACTCCAGAGGCTGAAACTTCCAGAGGGACTCCACAGCAACTCAGGAGAGAAGCTGGATGTCCCAGACATCGGAATCGGCCATCCCAAACTCAGCTGTGGAACTTTTCCTGGTTGCTCCATCTTTATTTTTGATAAAGCTCCAAGATTTTTCTCCTTCATCTGCTTTTTGATGGAGCTCAAATAGTGTCTGCTGGTCTGCTCCTCTTAAGCTTTGCCAGGTGAACAAACCTGGATTTCAGAATGCCTCTCAAATTCCATGATGTTTTATTCCTACAATCCAAAATGAAGGTTTAGGGAGTCCTCGTTTTCTAGAGGTTTTGCCCTCCCCAAAAGCCTCACAGTTCTTCCAGCAGATACAGCTTTGCATGATTTTTTTTTTTTTTTAACACATATTAAGGAGCAAAACAAGCCTGGAATATTCAGGTTTGGAATTATCCCCCCAAACTGCTGGGTGCTTTCACAAAGACCTGCAGGAGATGAAACTTTCCGCTTACCTGGACACCGAACCCACAGCAGGCAGGAGAGATGTTTGTACTTCATAAAAATAATCTCTACAAAGTTCTTGATACAGCTGAAGCAAGCAAAACTATCCTGAGCTGCCAACAAGATCAAAGACAATGCAAAAGGACTGGGGGAAAATACAGAAGGAATTCATGGTTCAAAATTGTTCCTGACCTGAAGGAAGAATAAATGCTGGGTAATTTCCTGTAAGAGTTCCTCTTCTACCTTCTCTGGGTAGAATTTAGCCAAAAAATGAAAGCTGATGGGATCTTCTTTGGGGATTTCTTGATCTAAAACCTGTTTACAGATAAAATAAAATCAAATCAGCAGCAAAAAAAAATACATGAGTGTCTCCAGGTAATATCCCCGAGGAAAATCAGAAGGGAGCTAATAATCCACTTACAGCAGCCTTCCCATATTTTAAAGGGAAGGATAATTCTGAGCTTTAATCTAACAGCTATCAGCGGTGATTAGGGTGGGATGCTCCAGGTCAAATGGGATAAAAGCAATCAGAGCAAATAATCCAATTGTGGCCTTAAAGAAAGCCACCATGTCAAATTCCGAGTGCTCATGGAACACATCCCTTTAGCTCCCATGCTCCAGAATGTCAATATTTGTAGAAGTCAACAATTAATTGCCACCCATTTTGTCTCCTGTACCTTTTTGTCCATCTTTAACCAGGTGCACATTCCTTTAATTGTGTACTGCAAGCCAAAGAACCAAGTCTCCCTTAAACCAAGGGCTCGGCACACCAGGTCAAACAAATCCTTTCCCTTCCACTTCATCTGAAAGAGAGAAAAATCAAGGAAAAACATGTGCATCCTAAATGAATTTGCTCCATTTTAGCCCTTTCTCATATGAAATCTTGTTTCACCTTTAGGTTTTTTATGAAATGTTTTAGCGGCTGTGTCAGAGTTGCTGTGTTCCACCTCCTCTCCTTCTCCAGACACATCCAGAGAGCAGCTGGAGTCATTTCATTCACTTGAGGGAATGAGGGTTGTACCTTTGATTTCCTGGGATGTGGCAAGCCTTTATTAATACTTGTCCAAAATTTTGACTCAATGCTTTATACAAATTGGAGAGACTGGGAGAAAGCCAGGGGAAATCAAATCAGGACACGGGGTAGGAATGCTGAACAATGAGAGCAGATCCACCTCTCACACCCCTCAGGTATTTCAGTGGCACCAGGCCAAGCCTTTATCCTACTCTGATTTAAATGAGTCTTCTTAAATGTTCTCATTTCTATTTAGCAGCCACAGAGAGCAAACTTTGATTCAAGGTCCCACATCCACACACATCTGCTGCCTTGTTTCTTCCACCAAAGAGGCTGCTCATCTGTTTCTTCTATTTGACCCCGTTTCAGAAAGCTGACTTTCTCTAATTGCTAAAGCTAAAAACTCAATGGCAAAAAAAGAGTGGACTTTTAGGCAGTATTTGAGTGGAAAGCTGGAAATCATCCCAGCAGTGTCTGGGGAGAAAGGAGAGGTGGCAAAGGAAGGAATACAACTAATTGTTAACAAGGACTCTGATCTCTAAATCAAATTTTCTAAATCCTTTGTTTTCACTACTCTGCCTGCAAGTACTCCAGAGCAGTAAGTCATACAAGATTAATCTATTCTGTTTCTGAAGGACCTAATAAATTACATGAAATGGCTCACACAACAGTCAGGTCTCACTAAAACTGCCAGTCCCATTGGAACTGAGTTTTCTAACTCCCCAAAATACCTGTGTGTCTTGTTTTGCTTTTGCTGGATGATTAGAATTAATTAATCAGGGACAGTTCTGTCCCTTCAATAGTGCAGCCCAATTTAATTAGCAATCGATCATTTCTTCTTCTCCAGCCATGATTTCCCTAATCAATTTATCAGATAGCCATAATTAATTGAACTGCCAGCTTTCTCACCAATCCTTTTTTCTCTCCTGCCCAGAGATCCAAACGCCCATTGCAGGTAAAGAACTGGAGTTTATAAACGGCAAACTGGAAGAGAATGTCCCCGATCAACAAAAGTTACCTGTTCATAAATTATTTTACAAGCAACATCTTAGCACCAGCTCTGACCAGTTTATCCAAGCTGGAAGTGTCTTTATTAAAGAGTCGTGTCAGTTCCAAAAAAAGAAAAAAGAATTTAATGGAGAAGTAGGAATCCTTACAAACAACTGGAATGCTTATGAAGAAAGCAGGTTTAGTGTTAATTCAGCTGTGTCAGTCAAATGGATTTCATGCAAACAGCTTTAAATCCTGAACAAAGTTAAGAGAAGAACACACCTGAGATTAAATAATCCATTATTTATAAAAATAACAGATCAGTTTTAAGATCATCCATGAGCTGATAATCTGAATTTTTCGAATTTCTTGCTGATACAAAGGGCATTCCCCCAACTGCCCAGCATTTGCTGACGCTCTCACCTCACAGCTGAACTCCATCTCAGCATCCACTGTTATAATTCTGACTTTAAAAGTCTTGGGTTGTTTCTTCTTCAGGCCTCGGATGGACATATTTTTCAGCTGATGAGGGCAGCCACACCTGAAATCAAACATTGAGGGATGGAAATTCAGCAGCATTTCCTTGGTTCCATTCCAAAGTAGGACGAGTCCAAACGTGCAGAATGAAGTCACGTTTAGGGATGCATTTTTTTTGTGACTGCTAAGGATGTTGAAAGAAAAACCTTTAAAATTAGCTTGCTCCTTAAAGCAAGTTGCACAGAAAATGTTATTGCTGTCTTTTCTCAGATTTTTGGCTCTCACAAATAAAACTCTCTTTCTCAAGGGTCTCAGCAGCATCTCCACTCAGTAGAACACCAGAAAATGCAGCTAAACTTTATGATGTCAAGTCCAACACAACCCTTTTCCATCAGTTATGGCTCCTTCAGCAACTAAACTATTGGATTTCTTTACAACATGAGACTTTAACTCCCTGAAATTATACAAATGCCAAGAATATATGCATTGAAATTCAGCTGAATTCACCACATTCTCTTGTGCTGCTCACTCACGATGATAAAAGTTATTTAGAACAGGAAATTTCCCAGTGAAGTTCTTGTGAAATTAATTTAATTCTGCAGAAGCTGACAGAAAATTTCATCAGAAATCTTTTGTTCTAAATGTAATCACCCCCATGCCACCCCAAAAAAATGGCACAAGGGTTTTGTGGAAACAAAATATGGAAAGGTGGAGTGAAATGCTGGTGTGGATCTGCTCCAGGCAGTTCTCAGGCATTTCTTTCTGAGCCCAGGAAATCACCCAGTAAAGGTTTTTTGCTTCTTTTCACTTCATAAAATTAACAGGTCAAACTTGTATAATGCCGTGAGAATCTGTGAACTGTACAGGGCAAGAGACCGAGGCATTCCTGGTTTCCTGCAATATAAGACTATTACACTGTGGCAGAACTCCAATCTCTCCTCGAGGAATTCCAAAATAAAGCTCTAGTTTAAACTGAAAATTTCCATTTGCCTGCACCTTCCAGGATTTTATAAAATATTCTGCTCCCTTTTTTTTTTCTGCAGAGCTCTAAATTGGCTTGCAAATGTACTGGTTTTCCACTTACTTTGTTTGTACCCCTCACCCACAAATTTTGAGCAGTTAAATAGGAGGTGAAACAGAAATGGAAGTTCTCCTTTACAGATTATAAGGAAGTTGAGGCAGGGAAGAGATTAAATAGTTACCAAATCATAGGGACATCAGAGGCAGAGCTGAGAACAAGCGACTGGGACAGCTCAGAGGGGGGAAGACGAGCTCAGGAGGAAATTCATCCTTCTGACACCGCTGAGACCAGGTGGGGAATCCTCTGCCTCCAGCTGGCTCTGGTGGAGCTTCTGCTGAAATCTTGTTTGGGTTTGGGGCACCACTTCTGGAGCTGGGAAGAAAACTGGAGAGAGTCTGAAGGAGAGGTCCAAGGGCTAGAAAATCATCTGTGGTAAGATGAAAGCACTGGTTAGAACAGAGGAAGGACGAGTGGTGAGACATTGTGATGGCTGCTCTTCAGGACAAGGAATAATGGCCTTCATGAAGTGGCAGACTGGGGAGAATTCAAGAATAATCAGGATACTAATGATGTTAGGAAGGCACAGAGTGGAATTTCTCCTTCTGAACTACCCCCCAAAACAATGTGACAGCACTGTCCTCAGGACTGGAGGGACCCAAACCCTCATAGCACTCCCCCAAAGCTGGTCCCTCCTGGCAGTGCCCACCAGCAGCCCAGGAGAGGCCACACCACCAAAACCCAGTGAGACCCAAGGAACAGCACACCCAGAGCCCAAATCCCATCACCCCCAGGGGACCTTTCTCCTCAGGGATTGCATTTTAGAGCGAAAACCAGATCTTACCACAAACTTTCCTCTATAATTTAGGCAGCTCAGTGCACCCAACTGAGCAGAGCTCAGTCCTTCCTACTTAGCACAGCAAAGAGTGTTCAATTGAGGAATAAGGGAATATTGAAAACCCCCAAAATGACCACAGCAACATTGACAGGGAGAACATCATGTCAGGGCATCCAAACTAGTAGGAAATTACCACAGACATTTTTTGATCTCTAATCTGCAAAATTAAATTTTAACCTGTTGCATTCCAAATCTCTTTTCCATCAGTTTTCTTCAAAATTGTAAATAATTGTACCACTGGATACAGCATTTATAGCCTGAGTACTACAGACTTCTGCGCAAAACTGGAAATAGCTTTATTAGTTTCTAGAAGAAACATCAATGGCTGAAAACTAAGGAGAAAAAAAGCTTCATAATTCATTTTTAATAGGAAACCTGAAACAGCCAGCTGAGTTAAACAGGAACTTGGAGTTAGGGCCAGTACAGAACATTCTCAGAGTTTCATATGGAAAATTCTGAACAGATAAAATTGAGCAGCTGGAGAAAAATGTACTAATTTTCTCAAAATATGAGAAAAATACCAGAGCTTTTCACTTGGACTTTGAAGTTCTTTCTTTTTTTTCTTATATAACCAGGTTGAAATGACAATATAATTTGTTCAACATTTCCAATTGCATTTTTTTGTTGTTCTTTCCAGAATTTTTATTCCATGGAAAAGTACATTCTGACTCACAGCAAAAAGACATTTTTTGAATATCAAATTTTCCCCAGAAAAGTAAACTGCATTTTAATCAATAGCACTGGTAAAGAAATTGGAAAGGGTTTTCACACTGAATAGCTGAAACGAATGTCAGATCCTGACAACAGAAGCAAGAGCACTTAGCAGACGAGATTTTACAAAAAGAACTTTTTCAAATAAGAGAAATCTTGCTGAAAATAAGACAATTGGGTTTGCAATTTTTTTGTGTGTGTGTAAATGCAAAAGCAATCCCTTCCCCAGATCCCTGCTAACAACAGCCTTTAACTGGGAATCCAGTGCTCCAAGGCAGAGCTCCTGACACCCAGCTCCAGTGATTTATCCCTGCAGGTGCCACAGGGATCCAGAAGGAGCAAAATGTGATGGATCAGAGCATGAATGCAAAATAGGGCAGGGTGATAAAAGATCCCTGCCCAGCCAGAACCTGGGAACAGAGAGTTCAGGCGCTGGGAACAAGCACAGGGAGACGATAAAAGCTTGGTGTGGCGAGGGGGAACAGAAAGCCAGCGGTGGGGAATAAAAACGTGAAGGAACAGAACAGCCCAAACTCTCTGTTCACGCCCAAGATGAAAGAAGGGACACCCAGCAGCTCTGGATTTGAGTGTTCTCCCTCCTGGACAATGAGAAAACAGGAGCAAAGCATGGAGGGGGTGCAGTGGGAACTGGGAAGAGCAGGAAGAACTGGCCAGGTGACTGTTGCAGCAGCGGTGCTGATCTGTGTCACTGCACTTTGATCCACGTGGGGAGCAGCCCACACAGCAGACACCGCTCACTCACAGACAGGCAGAGAGAGAAAAGTGAAATCAGCACCGCCACACACACACACACCAAGCTCGACAAACCCACCAGAATCCAGCACCTTGTGGGCAAACACCTCAAGGAACAAGCTGCCCGAGAGAGAGAGCGTAATTTATTCCCAGTTTAGCATTTCCCAAGTGAACCCATGGGGTTTTGCAGGGCTCTCCACGGGGTATAAAAACTTCCCTTCACGTAGCACTGCCTCTCAGTGACAGCTGGCACACTTGGGGCAGCCACACTGGGGTGAAAAATCATCTGTTTTACACACACACACACACACACACAGAATTCAGCAGCACTAAGGTGAGAACTCATGTGCAGGCAGGCAAAGAATTAACGGCAATGGAGACCCCTCTCTTACATCCCCAAAATGAATCTGCCCTGTAGGATCAGCATCGTCCCCACAGGAGCTGGAAATATAAAATCTTTGGGAGAGCAACGAGGATTCAAGAGACGAGGCTTGGGAATTACTTTAAGAGCCACCAGCAGAAGATGCTTGAAGCAACCGCTGCAAAAGCACATTAACATAGCCACTACTACAGTTTGAAAGAGTGTCATCGCTGAAATATTTACTGCAACTCCGAGTGGCAAATTCCCCTGACTCATTATGTTTTCTCCCAGTTCCTGAATTTCCATACTCCAGCTCAGGAATTAATGCGAGCGATTTGAATGCAGACAACACAGGCGAGCGTCGTGGGCTTTGTGCAGTTGTTGACTCACGCTCCTGCCTGTGCTCCCTGCCCGAGGAACAATTTAAGCAGAGAATTCACTTTTGTTTTAAAATGGGTCAGCAAGATAAAGGGTTTTCTTAGCCCTCACTCTAAATAGAAGTTATCTAAAGTCACCAGTTGGAATCAAGACTTACCTCACAGATCCTTTTTTGAATGACGATAAGAAGGGGGGAAAAAAATTCCCGTTTAATCCAAAAACTCCGTATTTTCCCCACAGACATCAATATCCAGCCCTCACAAGTTCTGCCACTGAGAATAAAATCCAAGAACAACTTTTCTACTTGATCCCCTTCCCTTTGTTTCCATGAACTGCAGCATGTTAGCGCCCTCTGAAAAATCAAAGGATCGCTTTCCCAGGTGATAGGAACGGCTCTTAACCATTTCCTGCCTGCACCGGCGCTCCTCCCAACCTCCCTGCTCTGTAATTCAAGTAACCAGGCACTAAAATAAGAGAAACCCACGAGGCTTTGCTTGGATATCTGTTAAAAAAAAAAAAAAAAAAAATCAAGAACTTCTGAATAACTCCTTGGATGGTATGTGATCAAACTATTTCAGCAGTGCCTCCTGTTCTCCCAATATCTGCCACCTTAAGAAGGGAAACTGCCCGGAGTTGTGCTGTTAATTAAATGTGAATCCCTACCTGTCCTCTTCCTGCGGTGAGAGATGATGGGACACCCACCCCAGAAAGAGAGCAAGGCTCAAAACTGGGCAGCAGCCAAAATACCAGCAGAAAGTGGTAAGCGAACATATTTAAATTAAAATAAAGGCATGGCTTCAGCCTGAAGTCACAGGGGAAGTCCAGGAGCACGTTACCTCAAAGTCCAATAATTTTGCCATTATTCAGTTTCTAAGTGGTTTGGGAGTTTTTTTGCAAACTCTCCATTTTATACACAGATTCACAGAAACTGAATATCTGTCAGGTTATGGATAGCAAGGACAGCTCTCACTCCATATCTACTATAATTATTCTGGATTGATATGGAAAACCTTCAAGATTTGTCTCACGTCCATCATTTAGCAGCTGGGGGAAGAGCACCACACTTGTTGATGTGCAGAAACCTCAAAGAGGCTGCACTGAGAGTCATCTGCATCCCCAAAATTCCATGTAAAGGGGTCCCTCAGCAGCCACAGCCTGTGTTTGTTTCGAAGACGAGGCTCAGGGAGGAATTTCACCACTCCCCACAATTATCTGAGAGGAGGTTGTGGTGAGGTAGGGTCACTCTCTTCTACTGTGCTTGCAGTGAGAAGACAAGAAAATCCAGCCTTAAACTGAGATGGGAGATTCAGATTAGATATTAGGAAAAAATGTTTTCACTGTTTGGGTGGTCAGGCATGGGAGTAGGTTGCCCAGGGAGGTGGTGGGGTTACCATCCCTGGAAATGTCTGGACCCGGTGCTGGGTGATGTGGTTTGGGGTTGTACTGGTAGTACTGGATACACAGTTGGACTTGATAATCAGTCACGGAATAGCCTGAGGTGGAAGGAACCCATCAGGAACGTCGAGTCCAGCTCCTGACAGCGCACAGAACATCCCAGAAATCCCACCATGTATCTTGAGCTCTTGAGCAAGGTATGGTGCCATAACCACTGCGCTAAGGAGCCTGTTCCACTGCTCCACCACGCTCTGGGTGAAAAAACTTAACTAGATATCCAACATAAACCTCCTCTGACTGAGCTCCATTTCCTCGAGCCTTGTCAGACGTGAGGCAGAAGAGATGGGTACCTGCCCCACCTCTTACCCTCATGAGAATATCGAAGACCACAGCGAGGTCTGATCTTAGTCTCATCTTCACCAAGCTGAACAAACCAAGTGACCTCAGCCACTCCTCTTAAGGCTTTCCCTCCAGAGCCTCCATCATCCTTAAAGGATCTTCAAAGAGCTCTTAGGGAATCTCTTCCAACTTTAACGACCCCGCCCCACCACCAACACTCATTTCTCCCTCACCGCCTCTGAGGGAAGAACCGCCGCCTGCGCCTTTAAATACCCCGATAAGCCCCGCCCCCCCGTGGCCCCGCCCTGGCCCCGCCCCTTCCCGCCGCGCGGCGCTTCCGTGCTGGGCGCCGCCCGTTCCGGGCCCGTCCCTGTCAGGCCCCTGAGGCGCGGCGGCGGCAGCGGCGGTGAGCGGGGCCGGGGTCCCCGGGGCTGGGGGCTCCCCTGTGGGGGCTCCCCTGTGCTGGGACAGCGCCCTGGGTGCTGCACGACCCGCCCGGCTGAGCCCCGCTGCCTGCGCGGCCCTGCTGGCACGGAGGCCCCGGGGCAGGGCCTGGCGCGGAGCGCTGTGGGGAGCCGCGGTGGGGGGGGCTGAGGGCTCCCTGTCTGCTTCAGTTTCTTTTTCCATCCCTGTCCGCCGGTGCTCGGTGGGTGTTGGCTGTGCTGCACACCCTGTCTGCGTGGGGTGTTTAGCCCTGGGGCACAGGAGGGCCCCCCACACTGAATCTTCCCAGCCCCGAACACCCACGGCGGAGTCAGGCGTGGCAAAAAGCAGCCCCCGAGTATTTGCCGGAGCGTTTCATCCTATGGCTGTGTCCCTGTATCCCTAAACTCTTCTTTTGATGTGCTGCGACATCAAAGCAAGTTACAAATCGGGGGGCATGGAGAATACACAGGTGTTGGTGGTGCTTAACAACGGATCTGAGTGGGAGAGAAAATGGTCATTAATCTCCATCAGTTTTAATATTGATTCAAGTCTTCTGTTGGTTTTCCCCCTGACTCTTGCAAGAGTGGTACAGAAAGCTCTCCCTAATTAAACCGAATAAGGTAATGGGATATAATTTACTTGCAGGAAAGAACTGAAAAGCAAATGCAGGTACTACAGATCAGACAGCTCTTTGATGTGTCATTTATGGCTTGAGAAGCTCATTACCCTCCTTAGGTTTCATCAGCTCAGCTGATAATGAGAGGCACAGAAGCAAATGACTTTGAACAAACGCTGTAGGCTGCTCCCTTGTTTGGGTGCACTCTGTTCTGGTGAACAGGTTTCCAGCCGAAACAGCTTTTGGAGTGTGAGTTCAATGAATAAATTCCACAGCTGCACTTTACGGTGTTTGTGACAACTGGGGTGACTCAAAGGAGTTTTTGTGCGGTAAGGTCTCATCCTCGTGCTGTTCTGTCCAGTTTTACTGCTGTCCTGAAGTAACTTTCACTGATAGCAAGGACATGGTGACATCCCCTCTATATTGTCAAAAAGGCTGAGCTGGTGCAGTAAATGGAGATTTGACCTGTTCTTCCAACAAAGTGACCTAGTGAAGCTGTTAGTCCAAAATAAGGGAAATTTTGGTATTGATCAGAAAGGGGTTATGTTTTTTACTTTGTTACAATAACACATCTGCTTTCCTTGCTGCCAGGCACTGCATGACCATAAGTGAAGGATGTCTGTCCCACGTGGAGCTGTCCATGCAAAATGGATAGTGGGGAAAGTAATTGGGACCAAAATGCAGAAAACTGCCAAAGTGAGAGTGACCAGGCTGGTGCTGGATCCCTACTTGCTAAAGGTAACACCGGGGAACAGCTTCTCTTGCCTGCTGGGTTTGGTGTCTTGTGGAGAAATGTTCTGCTGAGTTGACTCTTGAAGGTTTTGATGACTCTTTACAAATCAAACTCCTTAAGGATCTGGCTGTGGGGGTGACTGCAAAGGATGAAAAGCCGTGAGTGGTGAGGACTTACAAATTACCTGCTAAATGTATTTCTTTGAAGTGCCTTGTTAATGCACTTCATTTGATCTTTTTGGAGAGGTAAGCTTTTGTTGTTCCACGCTCAGATTTAATGTTTCATCTTGATGTGGAGCATGCTTTGGAGGCTTGACAGTTTATTAGGCACTTATACAATAAATTTTATAGCTGTTTTGGTTTTTTTTTCTGTAGGCATAATTGTAACATTACTGTGATCTTGGATTTATCCCTTGTCAATGCACTTCAAACAGGAAGGTTTAAAATTGTATTTTCTCCATTTTAAACAGGGAAACAGTAGAACATGAAGGTAGAATAAATTGCTTTTGGTGACCAGAAGGCTAAGGATAGAGTCAGGACTGAAAAATGGGTCTTGTGGAGCCCATTTCAGTATTTTATCCAGTAGAAGAACCTTTATTTATTTCTTAACCTAATTTATTTCTTAAAGGATTCTGAATTCTGCTGTTCCAATTTAAAAAAAAAAAAAGCTTTTTATGTGAAAAAATTTGTTTCAGCAAGAAAACTCACATAAAAAACTTCAAAATACAGATTTCAGAGCTTTGTCTTCCCCATCCCCTTTCCTCCAGGCTCAGTTGGCAACACCACCCTGACAAGAGGTTGGGAAGGGCAGTACAGTGCTTTCTGTGGAGGACCTGTAGAGTGCACAGTTTCATTTTTTTTCATGATCCAAACCTATTCTCACTTGAAAAGCTGCAAAAGACTTCAGCAAAATTTATTTATTTGCTCTTAATTATATATTTGCCCATCGCGTAATTTTGAAATATCGTGCCAAGGTTTGTTTCTATTTTTATTGTTGTTGTTATTATTCTTTTTACAGTTCTTTAACAAAAGGAAAACCTATTTTGCCCATGACCCACTGCAGCAGTGTGTTGTTGGAGACATTGTTCTTCTGAAAGCTCTGCCCGAGCGAAGGAGCAAACACGTGAAACACGAACTGGCTGAAATTGTGTTCAAGGTTGGCAATGTCATAGATCCCATCACAGGAAAGCCCTGTGCAGGAACCAGATTCCTGGAAAACCTGTCAGATTCTGAAAATCTGACCGAGGCAGATACCACCTATCTAAGTGAGAAACTTCAGGAACTTAAAGTTTGTTCAACAGACAAATAGTTGGGGGGAAATATTTTAAGCAGAGGGCTTCCAGCTTTTGTCTCTCTCTCTCTCTGTTGGGGGTGTTTGAGGCCCTGCTGTGATATGTTCAATGTTTCAGTGAAATCTGTAGTCAAAATAAATAGTAAATGTAGTTGCTTATGCAAAGAGATGTTTTTTGCAGATTGATGGGCACCTGGAGCTTTGAATGAAAATAGAGAGAAAAATACAAGTTTAGTGTTCACACTTCATTTTGTTACCTGTAGTTTTGCCCCAGTGACAGCTCCCAAAGCCAGCTGCCCTCCTGGAGTGACTCCTCTGTGCTAAGACAAGACTACAACTGTGGGATGTTTCATTTTGGTGAGAGGGTCATTCTGTTACTTGATTGTTCTGTACTTCAGGCAGTCTCTTGTGGTTTGTAGGGTTACTGGAGATGATGCTATTAAAGCTTTTGAAAGGAAGTGTAGAATTTTAAAACCAGCTGCATGCCTGTGTCCTTATTTCCTCTTTACAGTGCCTTCTGACTTCCAAACTCTAACAAAAACACGGCCCTTTGCCTTTATAATGGTAGAGAGGTGAGAATCAAAGCTTTGGGCAGCTTAGAGTGGTTGGCTCTGTCATCACAGATTTATTTGGTCAAAATCCAAAGGCAGGATTTTGTCCTGGGAGATCTGAATCTCTTTGAGCTGCCAGCAGGACAGGAGAGCTGATGAGAATACAAAGCCAAAAAGTAAAAGTGAAGGTGATAAGATTTAGTCTCATTAGAAAAGCTAATTAAAATAACACATTTTGGGGAGATAGAGGTGCTGGTTTTGCTGCATGCTTTAATGTGGAGCTAAAGGCCAGAGCAGCTAATGATGAAAGATGACTTTATCCTGGTACAGCTCTGGGGATCTCATGTCCTCTGCTCCAGGGCATAGAGCAAGCTGAGAGCCTGTAGCTGTTGCAGCAGCCTCATGTTCCTGGCTTTGCATCTAAAAGGGCATCTGCCTCAAAATTTGGCCCTGTGGGAGGGGAGTGTGGGATACGAGAGCTGTGAGAAGCCCTTTCCAAAGAGGCTGTTGGTCTTTAGGGTCAGAAGCAAAACAAGGTGTATCAGACCTAAAATCTTACCCTCTGACCTAAAATACCTTACTTTAAGCAATTCTGTAGCTTCCAGCTGTGTTCTCTGCTGTTGTCAGATTACTAAAGATCATTTGCCCTTTAACTCCCTGCACAAAATCAGTTCTGGCTGCCTAAAAAGCCTGACTGAACTCAGCAAATGATTTGGGACAGCAGGAATGAGAAACTTTAACTTCCTTTGATGCTTCAAAGCAAAAAATGCTGCTCTTTGAATGCCAGTGTTCGTGTGGGATGTCAAGAGACCTTCACTGAAATGTCTCAGTGTAAAATACTGTGGGCTCTGAGGTTGAGGAAGTGCCTTAAGCATGTGGCTGTGGGGTTTGTCTTGTTGTTTGTGGCAGAGGTTTAGGTTTATGTAAATTCCTCAGGAACTGGAGCTGGCTGATCAAAGCAAAGGAAAAACCTGAGCTCTGACTCCTGCCCAGGTGAATGTAAAATGTGAAACTTCATCCAAGCAGAGATTGGGAGAACTTGGACACGGGTAGGATTTGGCCCTGGGCCGTGGGAAATGCACTGAAGCTGTATCCAAGCAAGACTTGACCTTCAGTATATGGGATATGAGTGTTCTAATAACTGGAAAATTATAAAAAATTGAAGAGCTTTCCTGTTTGCTTAAGAGGTTGCACCTACATGTAACTAGGGGAGTGAATATTTTCTTGTCTTTCTTGGGATTTCCCTTGAATAGCTGTGAAAATGCCACATTTTTTTTCTGTAAGATTGATTCATCACAGAAGGTTATAATTTTTCCAGTGTAGGCTCTGGGAGGGTTGCTCAAGAACCTGCCATGCTGTCAGATCAAAATGTGACTAAAACCAAATTACATATCAGACTGTGTTATTTAATAGAGTGATGGCAATTGTAGGTTAAATTGTTTTAAAGTACCAAGACTGTACTTTTGTGATGTTAAAGCCCATCATACGTGTTATCTTCTGGATTAGTCTCAGAGAGTGCTGATAGAGAAATCGTAAAATGGGAAGGGAAAGTTTATAGGGCCAAGATAGAATCATAATAGGTGTTATGTGGAATAAGGATTAGTAGTTAACTGCTTTCTGTGTTTATTGGCTTCTTGCTTTTAGAACTGCCCTTTAATTATTACCCTAATTATCACTTTATCCTTAATTTGAAGTGATTTAAGGATTCGATCCCAGCACATACCTCCTCCTCAGCCAAAATACCTCTGAGTGCAGCGGAGCAGATTGTGAGGAAAACCCTTCAGCTGCCAGCAAGTGAAAAATGTACCGGGAGAACAACAAATGGGGGCTGGGGGTCCCCTAAATCCACCTGGGTCCCCTAAAACCAGGGCTGGGATTCCCAGATTCCCCAAAATCTGACCGGGGTGCTCCAAACTGAGGCTGGAGTCTCTCAAAACTGGGACTTGGGAGTTTTGCTAAATCCAAGTGGGTCCCTCCCCAAACCAGGGCTTGGGTACCCCTAAACCAGGCTGGGGATCCCCCAAAACTGTGGCTGCAGTTCCCCCAAATACTGCCAGATCCCCACAAACTGGGGCTGGGCTCACCCCCAAACCAGGCTCAGTCTGACAGAGACCCCCCCAAAGCGGGGCCGGGGTCCCTCTAACGTCTGAGCAGGTGTTCCCAAACCAGGGCAGGGTCCCCCTAAACCCGACTTGCTCCCCCCAGACTGAGGCTGGGGTACCCCAAAACTAGAGCTGGGATCCCCTATGTCTGACGAGGTGTCCCCAGACCGGGGCAGGGTCCCCCCAGACTGAGGCTGGGGTACCCCAAAACTAGAGCTGGGATCCCCTGTGTCTGACGAGGTGTCCCCAGACCGGGGCAGGGTCCCCCCAGACTGAGGCTGGGGTACCCCAAAACTAGAGCTGGGATCCCCTATGTCTGACTAGGTGTCCCCAGACCGGGGCATGGTCCCCCCAGACTGAGGCTGGGATCCCCTATGTCTGACTAGGTGTCCCCAGACCGGGGCAGGGTCCCCCCAGACTGAGGCTGGGATCCCCTGTGTCTGACTAGGTGTCCCCAGACCGGGGCAGGGTCCCCCCAGACTGAGGCTGGGATCCCCTATGTCTGACTAGGTGTCCCCAGACCGGGGCAGGGTCCCCCCAGACTGAGGCTGGGGTACCCCAAAACTAGAGCTGGGATCCCCTGTGTCTGACTAGGTGTCCCCAGACCGGGGCAGGGTCCCCCCAGACTGAGGCTGGGATCCCCTGTGTCTGACTAGGTGTCCCCAGACCGGGGCCCGGGGTCCCCCCTCAGCTGAGGGGCCGCGCGGGGGTCCCGGGGCCGGCCCGGCCGCGCATGCGCAGGCGGCGCTGCCCGCCAGGGGGCGTGGCCGCAGCCCCCGGCCCAGGAGGGAGGCGGCGGGAGCAAGATGGCGGCGCGAGTGCTGCTGCGGGGGAGCCTGGCGGGAGCGCCCGCCGTGCCGCGCCTGCCGCCCGGCGCCGGGCCGGCCCTCAGGTGAGCCCTGAGGGGGCGAGGCGGGGCGGGACGGGGCCGCCGGGGGAAGGCTGCACGCGAAGCCGGCGGCCGCCCGAGCCGCCCGAGCGCTCCCGCCGCGCAGAGCGTCCCCTCGGCAGGCTGGAAATGGCGCCCCGCTCGCGGGGCAGCGGCCGGGCCTGGGCCGGGGAGTGCGAGGCGGCGGGGTGTCCCTCAAGGTCACGGGCCGCAAGGCCGGCCCCTTCCTTCCCTCCTCCCAGTCCGCCCCTGGGTGGGCGGGTGGCCGCGGCGCTGACCCGCCGGGACGGGGCGGCCGCCGGTGCCCGGGCTGAGGGGGCACCCGGAGCCCGTCCCTGCAGCGACGCCTCTTCCCCGCACGGACAGCCTGCGTGGAACACGGCACCCCACAGCCGCGGGCTCCGGGCTGTCCGGCCGCCCCGCGCACGTGTGTTCTGCCCGTTAAACACCTGGATGCTCCGCACCGCGCTATCGCTCCGGGATCGGGGCGTGCGGCTGCCCCGGATCGCAACTCCTCCGAGCAACAGGGTGCACGGCCGGCGGCGGCTCTGTCAGCGTGCACAGCCCCAAAGCCGTGTTCCCTCAGGGCTGGGCTGCCTGGCCGCACATCCCGACGTCTTCCTGCCTTCAGCGTTCACACAGAATCCCCCTGCGAGTCAGGGCTGGTGTGTCCGTGCTTCCCCTGGGAGCTGGGACCTGCACCCCGGTGCCGGGGCACACACAGAGGAACACCCCGCAAGTCTTGGGGTGCAGAGATTTGCGTTTCTGTGTGCAGGGCTGCCCGAGGTGCAGACACACACACACACACAGAGCTCCTGGGGCACCTCCCAGGGGTAGGGAGCAGGCACAGGGTGATGGAAACACAGGAATTCCCAAGCTGGGATGGATGTACACGGTTTTTCCTCCCTTTTATTTGAAGCTGCTGCCTCAAGCCTCAGAATAGACAAGACCAAAAGCATCCATGCAAGCAGCTGCTCAGGGAATATGTTGTGAGGTTTTACTACATGTTTTGGGGTTATTTTAGTTTCAAATAAACTTTGTTTAGATCACAGATCAAAAACTGTCAAAACGATAGACAAGTTGTTTTTCTTACTCTTCAAGCAGGTTTGGATTACTACAGAATCTAAATACTCGACCTGGTATGTCCCACCCAGATTATATTTTGTGCTATAGCAGGAGCTAAGTGTAAAGAAGTGTTTTCCCTGACGTTTTTAATCTAATCTAAGCAAGCTGTTGAGTGTTAGCCTTTTGTGTTCAGAGCCCAACCTTGGCAGCAAAAAAGCAAAGCCCACAGTTAAGAGAACTTGCTGCCAAAGACAAATTGATGCTCACAGCTGTTTAAAGATCTGAATTCAACCCCTACTCCTCCAGAGCTAATTTTGGGTACAGATTGCCCCCAAAATTGAACCAGTGATCAGTTCAGGGTTTCTTGGTTCATGGGAGTCTGGGGTGACAGGGGTATTTTGGGATTAAAAATCAGGCCCTTGAATCTCAGTTTAGGTGCAGTGAACATCTGCTTTAATAAACCCAGCCTGTTACCTGTATTCTGTGAGAGGTGTATATTTAGTGGTGGTTTGTTAGTCAGTGCTCATGAGGAGCTTTACAGCTGCTGGGGAAAAGATTTTCCATAAATGTAAAGTATTACTCATGTCGTTGTTTTGAAAATTACCCATACCTCCAGTTTTAGGTGCAGTTTAATGTTCAAGTCATGAGATTCTCCTGATAGCAAAGAAATCTGCTTTTCAGAGTTATCCCTGTAGGTCTGGCTTACTCCTGCTGCTGCTGCTGAAGTTCACAAAAAAAGCGTCAGGATTATTTCTCTTTCCTCTTCTAAGTTTGCTGCAAACGATCCTCAGAGATGAGTTTTTCTAAATATTACTTTGCTAGCTTTGTTTAATAAAGGGGAGGGCACGGTGAGAGTTTACAGGTCTGAGTATTGCAGGAATATTTCTGCCTCCTGGAGCCAGTGAGGGCTTAATTGGAGGGAGCTTTTTAAAACAAAGCTTGAATTTCTGAGCTGGGGTTCACCTCTGTGCTCAGAGACAGCTCTGCTCCAGCAGCAGCCTTACCATGGAATGCCCTTCAAATGCCTGCCCTCAGGAATAGCTGCTTGGCTTCCAGCACAGCCAAATGTCTGTGTGTGTGCCCAGGGCAAGGAAGGCACCATTTTCAATAGATACACCAAGATTTATACGTTATTTCTTCATGCTGAAGGTCATCTCAGCTGTGGTTGTTGTTTCTCTGCTGTGAAATACTTCCCCTCTCCTCCATCCTGCTCCCATGGGCAGAACCAGGTCATTATGTTCTTTCCTGACACTGGGATTAGAAGGTAAAAAACTGCTTTTGTGTAACGCAGGTGTGTTCAGGGGGATATCTTCCCAAAGGAAATTGAGATTTTCTTTCCCTATTTATTTTTTTTTTTCTGGAAGAAAGCTTTGGGCTGGAGATCCAGCTGTCTTCTGGATCCCCAAGTCAGCAATTAAGGGTGAAAAGTTGACATCTGAGGCAGGAAGAGGCTGAGATTTCCAGTTTAGGAGTAAATCTATGTGCTATAAATACGACTTTTAGTATTTCAGTATTTCAGGAGAAGCTTGTGACAGAATCAATTTTCATCACTGTGGCTACTGTGGGGCTGTCAAAAAAAAAAGGCAAATTGAAGGAAAAAAAAGAAGCAAAAACCTTTGAGCTTGTCAGACATTGTAGAGGATCAGTTAAATACATCCAGTTCCTTGTCCTGGTCATCTGGAAAAGAAGAATAATTCCTTTAACACATCACTTAAAAAAAACCCACAGTTGTCACTTGCTCTGTGTGCTCTGATGCACTTGGAACAGCTGAATAAAGATTAGATAAGAAAAGCCAGTGAGACCCTTGTGTTTTGAGGTGAGGGGAGCGTGGATGTACAGAGAGCCTGACTCTGTGTCCCCACATGACGCACTTGCCAGAATCTGGAATTGAAAAATCTCCTGGCTGCTTATTTCCTACCACTCATCACTTTTTTTTTTTTTTTCCCAAATTAGTCTTTCATGCTATTTTTCCCCTCTTGAAAACATTTCCCTTTCCCTTTTGTAGAGCTGTCTTTAAGCAGCATAGGAACATATGGCAGTTCCTTTCCCTTTTACACTGTGCACACTTTTCCTTCTGCACATTTCTTTGCTCTTTTTCACTCCTGACTCAGCCTCGGGCAGAGACAATGGGTTAAAAAGAGGATAAATAGGCAGGGGATAACCATGGTTATTAATTACACAGGGAAGAACCACGGGTAATGTGGATGAGTGTATGTAGTGAAATGATAAATCTCAGTGGGGATGAGCCGCCTTTGCCTTGCTGGGAGAGGCTGGGTGGGAAGTTCCAGCAATGTGGTGATGCCTTAAGTTTTAACTTTCATGTTTTTTAGGCTCTGTGCAGTTCTGAGCCTCACATTCAGTGTCACTCAGCTCTTCACAGAGCAGGGAGACAAAACAAATCCTTCTGCCGCACACCAAGGACAACTTTCAGGCCCAAAAGCATGAAAAAATGGTGGGCTGAGGAGATAAACCCCAATATGCAAATGGACCAAAACTTGTAAAAGTGTGAGACCTTGTGACCAGTGGTCCATTTTGTGACCATTTTGGGTCCAGTTTGGGTGCAGCCCTGGTCAGACCCTGTCCTGCCCAAGGTGTATCCTAAAGGCCTTTCAATAAATTTCTACTTTATCTCTGTCCAGTCTCTGTTTCAGGTCAGCCTTCCCAAGGCACCAGTGTAACTGTACATTGTGATTCTGTAATTCCCATTAAACATCTGGCTGCCCTGCCTGTCTGGTGGGAAGGGTGGGAAAAGTGGGAACTGCAGGGCTCAGTGCCTGTCCTGGTGGGAATTGCAGGGGCTTTGGTGGGAATTGGAGGGCTCAGTGGGAATTGCAGGGCTCAGTGGGATGTGCAGGGCTCAGTGGCTGTCGTTGTTCCCTGCAGGGGGCTGGGCTCCTCAGCCCGCAGCGCCCGCGAGGACAGCTGGTTAAAATCCCTCTTTGTGCGCAAGGTGGATCCCAGGAAAGACGCCCACTCCAACCTCCTGGCCAAACGAGAGACCAGCAGCCTGTACAAACTGCAGTGTGAGTGGTGGTTCTGTGCTCAGCAGCACCTTTCCTTCCCTCTGCCCCTGCCTGCCTCACTGCCCTCTTGTTGTTGTTGTTGTTGTTGTTTTTGCAGTTCACAATGTCAAACCTGAATGTCTAGAGGCCTACAACAAGCTCTGGTAAGTGTGTGAGTTCTCTTTTCACCTTTTAGATGTGTGGATTTGATCTGAAAGTTGGCAGGTAGCATAGTTATGTAGAGGGGAGGTGACAAAATTCTGCTTTTTTTTAGGATTTGGTATTAGATAGATCCTATGAAAGAGCAAAAAGCCCTGTACTCAGTTCACCCAACTTCCCTCTTGGTGTTATCATCTCCTAAGCTGCAGTTGGGGATGATTCCTGTCCTGAGAGCTTTGCTGGAGCAGCTCTCCCCCTTCCCTGAGTGGTCCTAAAGCTCCTGCTCCCTGCAGGGAAAGGTGGAGTGTTTGCATTCCCACTGCAGCTGCCAGGTTGAGGATGGATTTTGTCTGCACGCTGGAAGGAAAGAGAGATCACTGGTAAATAAAACTACACCGGTGTTAAACTCAGGTAGAACTTTGAGATGTTGAAAACCCAGGGGTTGGTTTCCTGTCAGCTCACTTGTATCCCTCTGCACAAGTCCTGTTGCTGAGCTGCTCCCAAGAAGTTACACAAAGCCTTGGGTGGGGTCTCTGCATTGGGGTGATGCCCTCCAAAGGGAGCAGCACTGGGACAGCTTTCCCAAAAAGTTCCCAAAAGGAATCACTCACACTTGAAATTGATTGCTTGAAGGGTAAAACTGCAGAAATGTTACTCCTTTTCTGCCTCCACAATCGCCCTTCTGGAGCCCTGAAAGAGCTGTGTGGTTAAATCTGGGGATGGAGTGAGCCTGGCACCCAGCAGTGCTTTTCTCACTGACAATAAAAAACATTCTCAGCGCAATGACACCTTTCTGCCACCAGCATTGAAGTGTGAGCACAGCAGCTGGGCTGGAGAGAGGGGAGGAAGTCCCAGCTCCCAGTTCATGTCCTCAGCTGTTCCTGGGTGGCTGCACAGCTCATCTGTCACCTCTGTGCCCCCCTCTGTTGGGCTGGATCACGCAAAACCGTTTCAGAAGCATAAAAAGCCACTAAAATAACATTCAGTTGAAATATTTTTAGCTTTTTTCTTGTTTAAAAAATAGATACACAGCAAAGGACAATTAACATTCAGCCAGCTTGCTGTTTAAAAGCTGAATATAAACATGTCCAATTGTGCAAGACAGGGAATCACTTCTCTGCAGTATTTCATGCACTGCCTGGATGTTGAGTGAGAGCAGAGATTGCTGTTTGCAAGGAAAGAGACAAACAGCAAAGAAAGAAACTGCTGACAGCAGTCAGATGAAATATCTGTGGTTAGATTGATTCTTTCCAAAGCAAATGGAAGTATCTCAGGCAAGGAGACAACTTGAATAAAGTAATAAACAAAATTAAGCCTCTCTGAACTTCCCTCCTGCCTCTCCCCAAAGAAAAAAAAAAAAAGAACAGGTTAATTCTGTATCCAATCAAAATGAGGGTTAATCATCAGGTATTAATAAATAATGTAATGAAGACAATTACAAGAATATTTAATGAATCACTGTGGTTAAGGAGCCCTTCCGAAGAATTAGGGACAGAGTTAGGAAAATCAAGGAATTTTTTAAAGGTGTTCTGTGGGTATTTTTTCTCTAATTTGCAACAATATATGGTAGAATTATGCCATAATTTCCCATTCCTCTTCAAAGCTGCCTTTCTAGGATCTCATTCTGCTTTACAAAAACGAACTGGTGGTGAAACATCCTTGAGAATGTCCTTGGAGAGTCATTTTATCATATTATTTACACTAGCTAGTGAGAAAATGTCGAGGTACAAATTGGTAATGAGATTTGCTCAAGGTTGTCTCGAAAGTCAGTGGCAGAATCCAGAGGAAAACTCATCTCTAATGACTCCCAGCCCCAGCCCAGCCTACTTTTTATTCCTTGATAGTGTGCAGAGACTCGTTCCCTGTGAGCCAAACTGAGGAAAAAGGATAATTATTTAGGGGAAAAACAGAAAAGGCAGAGTTCAACCAGACTAATTGATTTATTCATCAAGGCACAGTGCAGGGAAAGCTGTCTTGGCCAAGTCAGCAATCAGCAAAACTTAATTTCCTCATGCTAATATGGGCCACTTCGAAAGTTGGAAAGAGTGTTAGAAATCCTGGGAAGAGTCAGAAATTTTGAGTTGGAGGTGTTTTTAAGGCAGTCCTGCTGTTCATTAGTGGGTGAGTTGCCTCAAAGTAAGAACACTTTCTGAAATCAAAAAGCAATGCTCTGAGGTACAGCCATTATTTCCTTGATCAAATTATTTTTATTCATTCAGCTCAGCAATTGTAACTGGTTTAGAAGGGTGTGCTTTCATATTTCTGTGCATTCTCCCCCCCTTGAGGGGAGCTTTTCCTCAAGCAAAGAAAAACTTTTCCTCAGGCAAAGAAAAACTTTTCCTCAAGCAAAGAAAAGCTTTTCCTCAAGCAAATCACCCATGTAGGCTGAATTTTCACTGAGATATCCTGATATTTGTTTTCCTGATGTGTTGGATAACCTTTTAGATAGACATAATTATTTAGATACACCTAATTTACTGCATCCAAAGAATCCTTTGTTGTAGATTTCTACAAAAAAAAAAAAAAAAAGGTAACACTCACCTTAATTCTCCGTGGGGGTGTAGCCACCTTCCCCCTGCATAGCAGAATTTGATATTTCAGCTCCCCCCTCTGGAAAATAAAGCTTGTGAAATGTTCCTCGCATGATGCTGTGTTATATACATTTATGGACTGTGGCCTCCCTGAAGGTCAATGCAACCCAGTGTCTGTGTGTTCCTTGTTTTCAAGTCAAGAGGTGCTGCCAAAGATTCATGAAGAAAAACACTACCCTTGTGCTCTGGTGGGGACTTGGAACACGTGGTACGGAGAGCAAGATCAGGCTGGTAGGAGATAGAAGTACAACCCAATGTGAACCCATGTGCTTGGCAGGTTTCTTCTTTTTAAATCATCTCTGTTGGCACCCAAAAAAAAAGAAAAACCCTCCCCACTGTGGGGATGTGTCCAGTGCATCACTTCTCAGCTGTCTTTAAATGTGCACTGCTTGCTTTTGTCGTGCTGGGTTGGACAGCAGAGCCTTCATTCCTTCAGTTTTGTCTCGTTGTCGATGTATTTTTTTTTCATGTTTTCCAAGTGGTTGTTGAAATTAACAATTAATTAACAGGTTGTGGGGATGTATTTGTAAAATGCAGTGCTGTGGGCACAGCTCCTGAATATTTATGGATAATTTGCAAAGCCAGGGTTTGTCCTTCCTTTGGGCAGTACAAAAATTCAGACTGTAATTGCTGTGTGATAATGAATTGCAGATGATTCCAACCCCATCTGCATTGTAAACTTCATGTGAAACTTTACTGGGGGGAAAGTAAAAATCTTTCTGTTCATGTTCATACAAGGATACTGCCTAACTATGAAAACAAACTGGAACTAGACACATGACTGAAGAGCTGCTACAGAGGTAACTCCAAAGAGCCCAGTGTAGAGGGAAAACCTGAAAAATGCCCTGGGAATTGGAAGGAATGGGGAGCCACAGATCCAGATCCTGTGGGAGCTGTGCCAGGATCGGTGCTGTTGCTTCCTAATTAAAGAATAAACCCCTGCACACATCAGTTCTCCCTGCACTGCCAGCATATTGCAATATTGACACTGAACAAATGCAGGGAGTTAACAGCAGATGAACCAAACAGCGTCTGAGAGCCAACCCTGGAAGTTGGAGGGCAATTGGGGAATGAGGACAATTGAAATGGGAATTCCTCAGGCAAGTCCCAGCGGCTGCTTTTGGAACAGATGAACACAGGCTGGATCTGTCAGTGCATCCCCAGCCTGCCTTGGAAATGTTCTTGCAACACTTGGAACAAAGCAGATTGTGGGGTTTGACCCATTCAGTGCTGGGTTAATATCAGGTGGATCCATCAGATCTGCCCTGGGGCTGAGGCAGCAGGAGCAGGAGGAGAAATCTTCCTCCCATCAGCCTCCTGTGCTCTCTTGGAAAAGCTGCTTAAAAGGGGAGAAAATAGCTTTTGTTTTTCTGTGAGGTGAAATTATTGCCTTGCTATACTAAATGCTTGTAAATACATCTTCCTGTGATTTACTAAAGAGATTTATTCTGATTTATTAAAGAGGGAATGCTTTGAAAAAAATTCAGATACGAACACAGATGCTGGAATTGTTTTTATGGGGGAAAGCTCAGCAAATGTTCAGTTTTCTTCTGCTTTTGTTAATGTTGAGCTCAGAAATAACACCTGCATCGTTTTTCATGTCCTACAGAAAATGTCTTGCTTTTGTGCTGGAGTAATTCGCTGAACTGAAAATCTGCCCCTCTACTGCTCTTAGATGAAATTGGTACAAAGCACATTTTGGAACTAAGTCATCCTCTTCAGCTGAATCTTAATTTCAATAATAGTCATGACAAGTGATCACATCTCTACTAGCATGGCAACAAAAAGTCCTTTCAGAAACTCCCCTGTTACCCTCAGAGTAAATTGCCAAATTTTCCAAGAGAACCCCTTTCTAAAAGCAGATGATTCCATTATCCCTAAAATATTCCAATGTGTAGTGCTTTCATTAGTGAAAATCTGTTTTCAAACCTGCTGCCTGGTTTCTATTTTTGTGTAATTTTGTAGTGTGAAGAGCATTTTATAGTGTGATTTTTTTTTCCCATAAGATTTACCACTGCTCTGGGACATCCCTGAAAAAACTGAAATTTTCTCTGTTTCAGTTCATTTGTGGAGATACGAGGGAGGTTACCCAGCTCTCAACGAGGTCATGAGCAAACTTCGTCAAAATAAGGTAAAAAACACTGATTGTGTTACTCAGAAGAGAGCAAAGAACAGGCAGAGCAAATAAAAAAAATCCAGATTGAGATACCAAAGTGTCTCATCCCTTCCTGTACAAGCCCAGAAACCTCTTTGAGGCAGGATTTATTTTCACATTCAGCTTTAATTCCTGAATGCTTCATGTGTAAATCCTTGGAATTCTCAGATTCCTTTCAGTATTTCACTGTCCCACAACCCTGACAACATTAAAAAAAAACCCAGTCTAAGCCACTTTAAGTGCTGCTGTTCGTTGTTGCAGAATTTGACCCGTTGTCCCACGTTACTTTTTTAGGAATTCACAGAATTCCGTAAGGAGAGGGGTAACATGCTCCTGTCCCGTAAGAACCAGCTCCTGCTGGAGTTCAGCTTCTGGAATGAACCTGTCCCCAGAGATGGCCCTAATATTTATGAACTGAGATCCTACCAACTCAGAGTAAGTCAGAATTTTTTATTTCTTTCTGATTTTTGGAAGCTCTTTGCCGGCTTAAAACCTTCAGAGGGTTTTTATGGCAAGCAGAGCTTGTCTGGAAAATCTGCTTTATTTATCCAAGCTGGTTTCTGAGTCAGGGCTGCTCTCGGAGTGTGGAGTCTGAGGTAAAGACAGGCTCCAACAAGATCCTGATGTCTGCAGAGCTGAAACCCTGTGGTTGCTTTGAGGGATGCTCCAGAGATGATTAAGAGGTGGTAAACAGAGCAATTAAGAGATTATTTTAATATCCTTATCACTCAGAGGAAGGGATTGTGTTAATACAGGGTGGGTGCCATACAGAAACGGTGTGAAAATTGTATATATATTTTTTTGAACTGCAGCTTTAACAGTGTGTTTTGTTTTTTGCAGCCTGGAACAATGATTGAATGGGGCAATTACTGGTAAGTGCTGCCTTCAGGCCTGGGGTGGGAGGTGCAGGTGTAGGAAAAGCAGGACAGGAGGTGCCAGGGTGGCACCAAAGCCACCAAACCCCCAGTTAAGGGGCTGCTGCTGCACTTGCATCCCTGCTCACACAGTCCTGTGACCCTCTGAGGGGAAAAAAAATGGAATTTTGTGCACAAACAACCCTCTGTGGTTTGGTTTTGCTTCCCAGAACCCTTTTAGTTTGCTGCAAAACACCCGGATTTTTAGCAGAAAGCTGCTTGGGAAGAGTGGCACTTCTTGGTTCATCTTTCCCAAGACCACTTTCAGTTTAAATCTTGGATCTTTAACCTTTCAGAGTCAAATTGCTTCTTGAAAAGCTGCTGAGCAGCACATTTGTCTTTTAATATATGGGTTAGAAGTATTTGAGACAGTTTTCTATTGATTATATGCTTCTGGTTTTGTCTTATTTTTAACCAGTGTAAGCTTATTTCAATTTACACTCACTGTCCTTGCAATTCTAGTGGTTGATAGTTAAACAATTTGGAATATTTTCAGTTATTTGGACAAAGGTGAGGACTTAGGTTTTCAGGCTTGCCATTGATATATTTTTTTCAATTACAGTCATTTGAACAAATTGAATTTAGAAATTTTTTTTTAGAAAATAGGCACATCTCTACTGGTAGAAAATCTGTTTTATAAGATGCAACAAGAGAAGTATTTATCTTAATTTATGCAAAGATCCACATGAATAAAAAGTTGTGTTGCACTACCACAAAATCTGTGGGAAATTAATGTGGCAAAGCCAACATGACTAAAACTTAAAGATTTAGTTATAAAACCTGCTATAAAAATGCCACTTTACACTGTTCCAGCAATTACCTTTATCCTGAATTCAGCTGAAAAATGATGAATGTAAAGCTTAGTGAAAAATGTAACCTCCAATTTTAGCACATCCTAACAAGACACAGAGGTAAATCTTAATTACTTAGTGCTGAAAATGAGCACGGTGCAGATTTTTCTCTTACTTTTAATTGCTGAAGTGCCCAGCAAACACAGTTTTACATCCCAGCTTCCCTTCCACTGTGTTTTCCTGCCCATTTTCCCAGATTTCCTGCCCAGCTGTGCAGGCTGTGATGTGTCTCTGCTCCTCTGCAGGGCTCGTGCCATTCGGTTCCGACAGGACAGCAATGAAGCAGTTGGGGGATTTTTCTCCCAGATTGGACAGCTCTACATGGTCCATCACCTTTGGGGTAAATTCCTGCTCTCTGTTTGGTTTTTTTTTCTCCCACTGAGTCACTTTGCCCAGGAGGAAATAATTTTACAAAAGGCAAAGAAAATGGGGTCTTAAAAGTTGGGGTTTAAAGGGTTTTTTTATTTTCCTGATTTTTTTGATTGCTTAATTTGTTGATTTTTTTAAAAAAATGTGTAGGCAAATTTATTTTTTACCAAACAAGAAGTGAACATTTCCTGGTTTGTTCTGTTTCTCCCACAGTTTCTGCTGTCCCTTTCTCATTAGGAACTCAATGTTTGCTCTCAGTCCCACAACCACAACCCTGCTGAAATCAGTTTTTTACAGTTTCATTTCAAGCCTCACCTGCAGAAACGAAAGTCAGGCATTTATTTCCATGCCTGCATGGAGGTGTTTTGGCTTTCTCTGTGCATTCTTATTCATAAACACCTTAATATTGTTTCAATTTGGAAAAACAATAATCTGTTAGAATTGACTCTGATTTTTCTTCATATCCCAACAGTGCAGAATTTTATATTTCAGCAATCTGACAGCCCTCATGTAGAGCTCTGCATTCTCTTACCTGTGCCCAGGCATTCTCTCTCTTCCCCAGCTCCTCCTTGTGCTGCTCTGGGAGCTTTTCCTTCTGGCAGAGAACTCCTGATATCTTTTTTTTTCCTTCCTGCTGTTCCCAGCCTCCTAATTCCTTCTTGGAATTCTTTGAAGGGATCCCTTCTTGTGCAGAAGGGAAAGGAATCACTCTGTGCTTGTTTTCCCAGCTTACAAAGACCTGCAGACCAGGGAAGATATAAGGAATGCAGCGTGGCACAAACCTGGCTGGGATGAGCTGGTTTATTACACAGGTAACCCATTAACTTCTCTGGAATGCTGGGGGCAGACTTTGGGCTGTGCCACCCTCTCTGCTCCTCTGCACATCCAACTGGGAGAAAAAGGTTTCCTGTCTCAGGGGGAAATATGTGTCAGTTTTCAGTCTATAGAGGAGGAGATGGGCATTGCAGTGAGCTGTAAAGTGAATTTTTGGAGCTGGTTGCACGTGGAAGAGTTGCCCAAGTGACCCTAAAAAATTGCTGCATAAATACTGAATTTTTATAGCAGTAGAAATACACAGAATTTATATACAGAAAACACTTCTGTGGAAGAAGAGACTTATGTAAATGCTCGTCCAAAGGTTTAGGGAGCCAGGAGTGAAATTTACCTTTATATTAAGTGATTACTTTGAATATTTCTTGGGATACAGGAGCCTTGTTAAATGCATTGCTGGGAAAAGGGAATTTAGACTTTGGAACGAAAAGCCAGGAGATCTTTGAGATCAAAGCAAGCTGTCACAACAGAGCTCCCAGAAGTGTGCCAAGCATGTCAGCTCTGGGTTCCATAGGGCACATTTCAAAGGAAGTTACACCAGAAGAATGTAGGATCACTTCCATTTTGGTTAAAAGAATGGAAATACTTGTCTTCAATGAGCAGAGAGATGATATTAAAATCATTTTTTCCCAAAACTAGTGATTACTGAATGTGCTGAACTCTGTCAGTGAAATTAAAACCTCTCTCCATATTTTTCAGTGCCCCTTATTCAGGAGATGGAGTCCAGAATCATGATACCCTTGAAGATTTCTCCACTTCAATAAAGTCACTGATTTTCTTGTGCCTACATTGATGAAGTGACAAGTATTTGTCTTAATTTATGGTATACACTGTATATCATAGTCTGAAATATAAAAGTACTGTATTGAGCTTATAAAAGAGACCTCTTTTCTTCAGAACCCACAACCTTGTGCTCTTAGGGGGGGACAAATAACTCCAGGACTGTGATTAAAAGGTTGGAGAGTTGAAAACAAATCCCAATGTGTGGGCCAGGTCCCCAGGTAATGTGTGACCCAGAGGGTTTGAAATCTCCTGCTCCACAGGCGCTGCCCAGAGCTCAGTAACAGCCCTGCTGTGAGCAGTTAATGACTGCAGCTTTCCAAAACAAACGTGGGAGTGACACCAGAGCCTCTGGAGAAACAAGAATTTCAGATTGTGAAAGGAGCAGCTCCGGGGCTGCTGTGAAATCCCCCCTGGCTGGTGGAGCAGGCCTGAAATCAGCCAGTGTGCGTTTCCAAGCAGGCAGTCATTAATTGGGGATAATCCTGTGTGGCAGGGCATGGACTGGGGACATTGCAGGGACATTGCAGGGGCTCTGAGCACACCTTGGTGTGGAACTCCCCCCCGGGATGGATCCCACGCAGGGTGAGCTACGCTTCCCCCACAGACACTGCCTGAACACCCTGCAGGGAATCCACCCACTCCCAGGCACTTCCCTCCCCAAGGAGCTCCAAACTCTGGGAAAAGGGGTTGAATTTCATAAGCAGTGCTGGTTCAGACTCAGAGGCTGGGTTGGTGTGTGCAGCTGGGCTTGGCATTTCCGTGTACCATGGTGTCCAGTTCTGTTTTGGTTTCACTTCTAGGCTAGAATGTATCCACACTTTTTTGGTGTCTGCAACGATGTGAACATCCTGTAAGTGACAATAATATTCTCTTCTCTCTCTCTCTCTCTCTCTCAAGTGGCTCCAAGAATCAGTGTAACATACTGAATGTACAAATCAGTTCTGAATGTCCAGTTTGTACATTTCAAGAAGTTTTCAGGAAGAACATATCAGTCAATAAAAACCTTTTAATTTTCACTCTTTTTTTTGTTGGCATCTCCTATGTATTGCACCACTTGGGTTTTCTCTCCTCTTGCAGTGTTTAGTGTGGAAAATTTGGGATATTTCAGCTTAATTAACCAATATCACTTCTCTGGGTCAGGGACAGCATTTCCCATTTTCTGCTCTCCTTCTCCAAAGTGAATTGACAATCTCTCCATCACATCCCATTTTGCTGAGTGTTCTGAGTGCTTTGGTGATAAATACAAAACACTTCTCCTTTTGACTATGCTCCACAAACTGTGCTTCATTTTTCAGGTGTGGTTTCTTCCCTACTTACGTGAAATACACTGCACTTGTGCCTCCCCTTGAGTTTCCTCTTGAACAAAGCCAACATTTGACCTGGTTCTTGTCTGGTTTTGTATTTCCCTCCTGTTGTCAAGTAATGATGGAATTTTACTGAGTCACATTCTGTGCTTTATCAGCTTTAAGTTGCTCAGTGAGCCAAGGAAATAATTTGAGCTGATCTCCCTGTAAATCAGCCCTGAGCAGTGATATCACCTGGGGCTGCCATTTTATTCCAGACTTTTGGGGCTGCTCTTCAGCTGCAGAAGGAGAAAAGGGATGCCAATATCATCTCCCAGTCCTGTTCATCCTCCCAGATTTCCCTGGAGAATTGTCCTTGTAACTCTTACCCAGGAATCTCAAAGACAAACAGCAGAAAAACCATTTTTGGAGCCACAGGATTTTTTGTATTCTGATGCAATCCATGTTTTTTACCCTCACCAGGAATTAAATTCTGCCTGGCACAGCTCTTCTTGTTCAAAGGCCATGAAGTTTTGCCTGAATGAGGAATCAGAGCGACATCACAGAATGCAGGTCCTTTATCCCCTCCCACGATCTGAATTCCCCCTGGAATTCTGAATTCCCCCTGCCCTGATGTGTTATGGATGTGCCTCCCCTCATTCTGGGCTTCCTGCTGGTGCTCTGGCTGCCCTCAGGGGCAGGTTCATTCCTGTTCTTTTACCTGCCGATAAAACAGTTCCTGTTCTTTTCCTTACAGATAGCAATGTAAAGTCCAATGGAAATGGGAAATGCCAATCTTTCCTTGGCTTCCCTGTCCCTGGTCCTGTGAACACTGTTGGGATTTTCCCTCTGAATTCCATGGCTGAGTTGAAGTTTTCCGCAGACGAGCAATCCCTCAGCTTTTCTTACAGCGGTACTGCTGGAGTTCAGAGCTGGAGCTGCTTCCCAAAGGTTGGAAAGTGAGGGACAGTGCCTGGAAGGGCCCCTGGCAACTCACAACTCTTGTTCCATGACACAATTAAAGGTCAGCTTTAATTGTCCTGGAGAAGGCTGCAAAGTGTCCCTCGTGCAAACACATCATTTAAAGCAATTCTTCCTCATTGAACAATCACGAGAAAAGGCTTTATATGAAGGTCAAAAGACCCACCTGGAGCCCCGTGTGACCTGTGCTGCCCCCCGGACTTTGCCCCTCGGTGCTGGGATGTGCCCGGGCAGATCTGTGACACCGAAACTTCCCTCACCCCGCTTTATTCCCTGCTGGGAATTTTCCACTATTTCACGGACTAAACAGCTGAGCCTCTCCCTGAGCTCAGCAATCCTCCAGCTGCCTCCTGGGCTAGAGGTCACCCTCGATATTTGCCCAGTGCAAGGGGAGGGGGCTTTTTTTTTTTTTTTCCAAGCCAGTCCGACCTCTAGAGCAGTTGTGAAATCCCTGGCACGGCCCCACGTTTCCATAGTGCCCCGACGGGCAGAAGCTCCTGCTGTGAATGTTAACGTCCCTTCCAGGGCTCGGGGGGAATTGCCGAGCCCTGAGCCGTGCCCCAGTGCCTGCAGCTCCGGCTGATCAGCTCCATGGCAGGTTTATTTCCTTTTTATTCCATAAAAAACCGGCAAACTCCTTAACTCCTTTACCGTGGGGTTGCAGCAGAAACATTCTGGCCGTGCCCTGCTCGTGCAGCCTGGCCTGAACAAAAGCAGGATTGTCCGGGAGCTGCCCTGGGAGCTGGCTGGGACTTGGCTCAGGGAGAATTTCAAAGAGCCCATCTTGAACCCTCCCAGAAGTTGTGGGCAGCGCTGCCAACCATTGTCTGCCTGGCTTTTGTGGGCTTTGCTGAAGTCCCTGCAGATCCTCTGGGGTTCTGCCTTGCTCCAAAAAGTATCGCAAGTTTTCTTCTGGATTTGTTTTCTTTTAACCCTCCTCTACCATTGAAATGCTGTTGGAACTCCAAGCCAAAACCATCTGGCAGCATCACTGAGAGCTGCACCCTCACTCTGGGCTGTGGCATCTCCTCTGTCCCCCAGCCCCTCCTCAGTGGTGTCACAGGATGAACAGAACCAGTGTGTGCTCTAATTGTTGGGGATGCTTTAACGACTGGATAGCAGCTGTCTCCTGGCACCTTGGTTTAATCACTATAAATTAAGGAAATCCAGTGCTAATTAGGAAGAGCAGTGATTATTGTGAGACAATGTGAGATTTTGGAGGGTGGGGACATCACTTGTTTCTGTTCCACCCAGAAATACGTGGAGGGGTGAAAGAGAATTCCCACACTTCAGTTTCTGGGAAGATACTGGGGCTCCTTGTAAGCACTTAGAAGATAAAAACCTCTGCAGATATTACGTTTTTTTATACTAAATCTTGTCCTATTTACCCATCCTTCTCCTGTGTATTGTGGGGATTGAAGGAAGGGGCAGATGTGATGTATTTTAATGTTGGTAAAGCTTTTCACATCCTCACAGGTCAGGGAAATGAAAGTCCCACAACGTGAAAAACACACTCAAGAGAGCTGGCAGCATTTACCACGTGTGTTCTCCTGGATCAGGCACTAACGAGACTCCTTAAAAAACCAGGATCCATCAGCTGGAGCTCAGAGGAGTTCTCAGAACAGGTCAGGCTTAACTCTGGCAGAGTTCAGGGGTGGTTAATCCACGTTGGAGGCAGAGGAAGGGACTGAAACTTCCCAGAATTTCTTTAAACGTTGATGAATTCGCTCCCATCCTGTTACAGCTGATGGGGGTGGGTTGGTAAATGAATAAAACACTTCCACAAACACTGCGACCACTCTCCAAAAACAGAATCTGGAGGTTGATTGGAATATTTTGATGAAAGATGGGAACCCTCTATCCCTCATCTGAAAAATGTTTCTTGGCCAGGGGTGAAGGCTGGATCTGTCTCAGATTTCCATGCAGCTCCTGTCCCAGACAGGTTGAGTAACTGACGTTGAGTAAGAGATGACACCTCAAGTCCTCTGCAGCCATAATTTTAATGAAATCAGAGATATTCAGTGATGTTTTCCACCTGTTCACTGATCACCTGCTGCTGAGGTTCTGTGCAGTGAAAGGTACTTGCAAACTGTAGCCTGAATCACATTATTATTATTATTATTATTATTATTATTATTATTATTATTATTATTATTATTACTATTATTATTATTATTATCATCATCATCATCATCATCATCATCATTATTGATTAGGCAAAGTTCTTGTTTGTGGCCTTGTTCTTTTTTTTGTCACCCAAAATAAGCAGAGGCATTACTGAAGAAACAGCAGATGTGCAATTTTGACCAGGAGATAATCCCTCAAGGTATTTTTAACTTATTATTTTGTATGTTTGGTCTTCAGTTGGAAGTAAAAAAATAATTTATTTCTTCAACCACAGGAAAGCTTTCTAAAAAATCTTCCCCATTTTCATTACAACCCATTTGAGTAGAAAGGTGCCATTGGCCACAGCAGCCAGAGTGGAAGGTCCCCAACTCCCAGAACCATGAAAAACTCCAGCCCACGGGTTTGCAAACAAATAAATGTTTAATGGCATTGTATAATGGATTTACAGGTGTTAAATAGATTATTTTACACGAGGACTTATCGCTCTTCCAGCTCCTTTAGCAATTCATCAAAGTGGGTGATGTACCATTTTGCTTTCTCCTTTACTTGCTTTCTGACTACATTGCCTCCAAAGCCAATGAAGCAATCCTGGAAAGACACAAGGAATGGGCACATGGGTTATTGCATGGGAGGAATGGAGTTGTCAGTGATTAAATTTGCTTTTAAGATTGGATTTTAAAATCACGGCATTCCTCCCTGCCCTGGTTTCCTCAGCATGTTAATTTTTTCAGATTTATTAACGATTAATTCTGCAGCATTTTGGTTTATTGGGGTTTTTCTCAGTGCCTTGTCGCTTCCAGACTGTTGAGATGTGAGATTTTACTGAGAATCTGATGTAAATGTGATGCAATTCCTTTCAAGAGCAAGTAAACATTGGCTCATGCAGGAGCATCCCACAATTACCCCTCTGCTGTTTACCTTACCTCTGTTTACCTCATCTCAGAGATACCAAAAGCAAACTTTAACCCTGTCCTCAATCATTAACCAGAGCAATCATCATTTCTACATCTCACAAAACCCCCTGCAGTGAAAGTGCAGGGTTTAAAATTTCCACTGCAGCTTTTTTTTTTTCTTCTTCTTCTTTTTTTTCCCTTGAGGTGGGAAGCATTAAACAAATCCTGAGCTGCTTTGGGGTACTGGGGGACTTTTGTGTGGAGAAAGGAGCTGAAGGGGAGATGGAATTAAATCCCTCCATGGGACATGACCATTTATAAAAGTTGTCTTTTTGGTGATTTTTTTTTTTTTTTAATTAAAGAATCCAAACCTCCCTCTTCTTTTTTTCCCCCAAGGGTTTGCTTAGAAGGAATTCAGGATTTCTGTAATACTCACTCCAGGGGGGCAGGCTTCCATGTCTGTAGCTCCATCTCCAATCATAACCACTTTCTTGAAATGGAACTGTTCTTTCAGATGAGTGATAACTTTTCCTTTCCCCCCTGATTCAGCTGTTGGTTGTGTTTCATCAAACCCTGCATATTCTCCTAGGAAACAGTTGGAAGGACAGGTTGGAAATACAGATATTTTCTTGGAAGTGAAGGAAGACCTCTGCCTGTGGTCTTGACTTCACTGCATGCAGTCCTGTAAAACTCCCAGCATCAGCATCCCAAATACATAATTCCAAGGTGAGTTTAAGATTGGGATTTCACCCAAGCCTTCAGTGGGGGGATTTTCAAAGAAAAATAGAGAATTTTTAGAGAAGAACAGAAACCTGTGTGGGCAATGCTACCAATGCCTCCCCAGGCACTCTGGTGTGAATTTCCCAACAGCAGCACCCAGGACGATGCAGAGACAGTGTAGGAAACCCTGAGTAAGGAACGACCTCAGCCCCCACGGCTCTGCTGGGCCACTCCAGCTGAAAACCCAGAGCAGCTCTGCTCCAGAGCCCCAAAGCACTGAGAGGGAGGTTTGTGAGAGCAGCTCAGGTCATGAACTATTTCACTTGAAGGAGCAGGAGAAAATGAAACTTTGCTCTCAGCAGCTGTGACAAGTTTTACCTTTGGCACAGCCTGCAATTAAAAAGTAACTGCAGCTCTGTTTCTTACACCGAGTATGCCCTGAGCTGGTTTTGGGTGAAGTTTTGTGATTTTCCTCCACGGAGTTATCTGGATTGGTAACAGGACAGTGCCTGCAGCCCAGTGTGTGCCAGCTGGAAGCAGAGAAGTGCCATTATTGAGCAGAGAAAGGAGATTTGAGGAGACTCTCACCGTTGAAGTAAAACTTGAGCCTGTTGGCGAAGACGTTTGCTGTGGGAATGTTCAGCTGCAAGGCCACGTGTTCCACAATGCTCTGAAACCCCCCAGAGACCAAGAACACCTGAACCCCTCGTTGGTGCAGCCTGCTCACCAGCTCCCTGCGAGGAGACAGCACAAAGGTCAAATAAATCCTCCCTAAACCAAACTTGGTGCTATCCCAGCCTGGCTTGGGTGTGTGCTGCTTCCAGCTCCATCCATCTCTGCTGCACAAAACTTTTCCTTCTTTCCCTTTGTCTGTGCACACACCTGACTGGAAAGAGCTGGACAAAACCATAATTTCATTCCTCAAAAACAAGCACTCTTTAAACTCTTTCTTTTCCACTTTCACATTAGTTCCACTTCCTTCACATTAGTATAAATTCTTTCACATTTCTTTCACATTTCTTCCATTTCTTTCACATTAGTTCCCTTGAACAAGTGAGAGCATATCCGGCAGCTCAGGGTTTGTTTTGTTTTGTTTTGTTTTGTTTTGTTTTGTTTTTCTGAAGTGAAACAATGGCAAGAAAATGATTCTGGAAAATTGCAGCAAAAAGCAGGGAACGAGATAAAACCATTGCTCCAAAATGCTAAAAAAGTGCAAAGTGCAAATGTTTTCTAGCTCAGAGTTGGTTCACCAGATGCTGGACATGGATGCCATCTTTAGAAGAGGGCACCGGCTACAGAAAAGGAATCAATAAAAGCAGTTTGTGAGCCCAGCTCACGTGAGCAGGACTTGCAGGCAGTGAAAAGTTTTGGGGATTTGGCTCTGGAGGCAGGAGGATCAGCCTGCAGCAAGGGGAGCAGGGGAAGGGGTAGCAGAAACAGCAGAAACACTAAAGACTGAAAAGCAAAGCAGAGGCTTAAAGCAGGACACAGAAAAGGAGGAAGAAAGGGAAGGACTGAAAAGGAGAAAGAAAAGGAAGGAATGAAAAGGAGGAAGAAAAGGAAGGAATGAAAGGAAAATCACATGATCCTGAACCAGGAAACAATGTTCTCTTTGTAGGTATCTCTAGCTGTCTTCTACAGAAAAAAAAATATAAAATACTAGCACAGGATCATCTAAAATTCCTTTTATAGGCTAAAAATATTTCCAGACTTGAAGCTATGGTCAGATTTTGTAGTAAAGAAATTCTTTTCAATTGTTAGAAACAATGTGAATAGGGGAAAAAATCCCCAGAGCTTTTCAGTTTAAATAGTTCATGTTCATTCTAAACCTCAGGACAAATGAATACACATATTTATGTGTGTTTGCTGAATGAGTATTTTAATGTTTTTAAGGACTTCAGAATGAGTAGCTCTAAGCAATGGGTCCCCGAAACTGAGCCAGGGGTGTGACTGCACTGAGGAGAGTCAGAGAGAGGTCACAGAGTTGCAGAATAGACCAAATTTAAGGAGGTATTAAATCTCCTCCCAGTCCCATCACCCCTGAAAAAGCAGTGGTTGAACAGATTCTTTTCCATGCCCATTTAATCCTCAAGCCAGGATTTGAGCTTGGCAGCCAAGCTCCCAGTTAATATCTAAAAATCTTTTCTTTTTCCATGGATGCTTCACCACTTGCCATGGAGTCAGGCTCCCGATCCAAGCTCTGTAACACCCAGCAGGGAGATGGAGCAGGAAGGCAACACAAACCAGCTCTGTGGCCTTACAGGATCACTAATGACACAGAATTTAGTTTATTTATTCCATCTGCTTCCTGAATAATGAAAAAAAAATTCAGTTCTTCTTACCTTATTCCTGGAGTTAGCTGAGGTGGGTTGTCGGATATTAATTTCTGCACTTGTTCGTAGGAGGGCCGGATGAGACCTAACCGTGCTGTGAGAGCTGCCTTGAATGTCACAGTGCCACCCATGGCTCTGCGGGTCCTGAGGGACACCAAGAACTCACATCAGGGACACTTCACCAGCTGAGGCTTCTCCCAACTACAGAGAGAGGTAATACTGAGCCCAGAGACTGGTGGTGTCCACTGCTAGGAGATCTCCATGGATGGAGCAAAGGAGAACGGCTCTATTCCCTCTGTGATGCCAACGGGGATCGTATTCCTGAGCTGAATCTAACAAACCTTTAGCTAAAAGCTTCAGCTTGTGCTGTTTCCCAGCCTCAGCAAAGGGTTGGGAATGCTTGTCCCCTCTCCTCCATCTCATGGAAAGGTTTCCTCACTCAGAACAGGGTTTGGTAGCGCTTAGCCAAGTTTAATGATGAGGGCTGCTCCCAGTCTATCAAATTACCATTAGAGAATTCATGCCAGGATGGTTTTGTTGGGTGGCCTCACAATTCCCACACCAAGTTACTTCACCCTGCATTAATTCCACTTATTACCCCGACCCCGTTATAAACCTTAATAACCTACAGCAGACTCAAATGACCCTAAAGGATAAATTCAGGGTCTCAGATTAATCCCATCCCCGGCTCGTTCTGCCTGGCCCTGCGTGGGCTGCCCCAGCCATACGTACATCTCTGCCACGGCGTCCCCAACCCCACAGAACTTGGCCAGCTCGTCGATGCCCTCCTCCCTGATGACGGTGCTGTCCACGTCGAAGCACACGGCGTCGGCGCTGCGGAAGATCTCCTTCAGCTCCATCAGGGAGGCCATCCTTTTGGGAGCCTTCTTACTGTGAGGGGACAAGATGAAGTCTTTCTCTGAGTGGGAGTAGTGCACTGTTTCCTGAGCCATTGGTGCTGCTGCTCTGGCGCGTGCGAGAAGGGCCGAGCGCAGCCCGGCCACGGCTTTTATCCCGGGGGGAATGGTGGTGGAGGTCTGGCTCAGCTGCTGATTTGCTCCTGCCTGTTGCTGCCTACTGATGGTCACCTCGTGCTCCAGGTGGGCAGTGGAGCCCTGGGCTGCTGCTGATTTGCTCCCTGCTGCCTCAGCCCACTGATGTGCGTGGGTTCAAGGTTGTAATCCTTGGCATTGGCCGAGGCACCGGGCTGCCAAGGGCTGCGCGGGATTGCACGGCTCTGACTCATCCCAGGGGGGTCTTGATCTCTCATCCAGGCCCGAAGGATTGACTGCAAACTATCCTAAACATATCAAGGACTGGTTGTCCCTAAATCAGGAAGGTTTAAATCCTTTTCTACATTTTCATTAATAAAATGGGACTTAGCCTTCCATAAATCCATCAAACCCTTGGCCTTTGAGAACTTCACTCAACCCATCAAGACATCACAAATTTCCCTAACAGTCCCTGACAAAAGTTTATTTTCTACCCTTTTAGATCTGTCCACTTCAATATGTTGAGCACTTCTGCACATCAGACGCTTAAGGAGTGAATTATCTTCTCACCTTGTGCTTCGTCCTTTCATAGGGGAATTAATTCAGTGTGGATTTTACTATTTACTAATCTGTAATTTAGACACAAACAGCACCTTCCTAATTATCTCATTTCCCAGATTTTGGTAGAAGTTTTTCTTTCTTCTAATCTCTCAGACATGTCTTGTATGATGGGTTGCAGGTTCTTTTCCTGGGACAGGGGAAAAAACACCATCAGACAGCACATTCTTAAGAGTTATGGATGTCTTTATAACCTTTCATCTTTTGTTTTCCTCTCACTAATGGTCAAAGCAGGAATGAGAACTTTTGGGTTTATTTCCAGGACGTGGTGAATATCAGGATACGAAAGGCTTTATGAAAAATTCCCCTCATCACTACCAATGTAGAACACACACCTCTCTTATCTGCTCTTCTGCCTGGAATAAAAGAGAATGCTCCAATCTGTTGTTGAAAGGTGGAAATCTGTCTAAAGGAAACCACCCAGCCTGAGTGGTGAAACCTGTTGTGAACAGCCAGGAGCTGTGTCGGCACGAGAGAGTCTGCCTGACAAACAGGGAGATGTCAGCAAGCAAGGGACAGAGACAATAAGTGACGTGAGAGGCACGGGCAGCCCTCAGACAGGATTTCTTTGTGGGGTTTATTCTGCTACCTTTGAGGGGAGTGGGTGGCACTAGAGGAGATACCCCAAAAAAGGGCTTTTACAGAGCCCCTCTGAACTGCAGTTTGGCAGAACTCTGCCCATGGACACACCAGAAAACTCCAGCCTAGCCTGAGGATGGTGACTAAAGGATTATTTGCTGCAGGCCACGTGGGGTTTTATCTTTTTCTACAAAGACTGCACTGGACATATAAGAAGAATAGTTAAGAGCCATCAGCACAGCATCTAAAAGAAAAGTGGCCATGGACATCAAAACTTCCCTGTGCCAGAGGCCAGCTCTGAGGCAAGGCTGGGTGGCCAGAGGCCAGCTCTGAGCTCAGCCTTGGCACTGGCTGGGCAGGTGACACGTGAACTTCAGGTTTACTTTGCTTCAGCCTTGACTCGCCCCGGGCTGCAGAGCGCTCAGTGTGTGTGTTTGCAGTGAAATATCCCGGTGCTCCCAGCAGCAGGGCCGTGGTTCCAGGGCGGGGGTGACATTGGCGTCACGGCGACCCTGCTTGTGCAAAGGCAGCCTTGCCTCACCTGGGGCTGCGCTGCAACACCGCCGCACGGTGAGGCAACGGCACCGCGCGGGGACACGGCTCTGTGACGTGACAAGCTGGGATTTCGGGCTGGATACACGGATTTCATCTGTCCTAGAGAAATGTTATCTCCCTGAACGCGTGCTGGGAGCGGGGATGATGAAATGTTCACGTTTCCTTCTCTCTGATATCCACATTTCCCTTCCCTGCTGGATGGGCCTTACAGTGATGACATGAAAGTTGTTGGTGGACTCTGATGGGCAAATGAAGAATTATTGTGGAGTCATAGTCGGAATTAACCCTGTCCTCTCTTTAGTCCTGGAAATAACTCTCTGAAAATAGTTTCAAACTGTAGTAACTCTTTGAAAGTAGTTTCAAACTGTAGTAAATAACTCTTGGAAAATAATTTCAAACTTTGGTTTGCATTGTCTAAAAATGACAAATTGGAAGGGAAGAATTGCAAAAATCATCAGTAAAGAATTAAAGGTCTGTAGAGCCCTTCTAGGGACAAATCTCAGCTGCAGTCAGGGAAAAGCAATTTTTGTATTCCAGAGTGGTCCAGGCCTGTGTAAGTGGCAGAGATTAATCATTCCAAAATACACAGCATCTGATGGCTTAAAAGTGTAAATGTCTTAATGAGATGGGAAGACAAAAGAAATTCCCAAAAATACTGGGTTCTGTTTCCACATGAAAAACACCCTCTGATCTTCCCACCACTGAATTTCAGGTAGATAATCAATTCCTAGCCTGAAAAGCATCCAAGCAGCAAACATTTCAATGTCTGATAGAAAATATCATGGGGAAAAGCTGGAAGGAAGAATTATGGGGAAGAGAAGAAAAATGGGCAAAGAAGTGCCTAAAGACAAAAGAGTGACAGTGAGAGAGAGGTAGGGTGAAAGTTGACAAAAAGATGGAGAAAAAAGGAAATCACAAGGGAAAAGTGGAATTCCCAGGAGATCTCCTTGCCTCCAGACTATGAAGTGTTTCATTAGGCTGTTCTGAAAAAATAAAAAAAGAAGACATTTTCACAAGAAATAATTCTCTTTCATAATAGACAGGGTGGAGTCACAAACAGGAGAATTATGTAAGAGCACATGGGAAAGGAAAACAACTGAAATCCTTTCTGTTTGCTGTCCCTTCAAAGAAGGGCACTTGCCTCACTGGGAAAAAACTGCACCATCCTCTGTACCCACATGTAATGCAAATAGAAGCAGTAAGTGGTGCTCAGAACTGCAGGTGCTCTGCGGCTGCCAGGTTTTGATGAGATCTCAAACCCCTCATTGTGACTAGACCTCCCTTGTTGTCATATCTCAGCTTTCAGGAGTGCTGACACGCTGCTACTTTGCATGATGATCACATTTATTGCTGTTTAAAATGAAGATTAAGTGAATCTTAATGAAATATTACCCAGCACTCAGGAATATCCTTGTTTGCAAACAATTTCTGATTCACTTCCACATTTAACATTGTATTGAACGTTAACAGAAGTTCAACCACATTAAACTGTTTATTTTGCCTTGAAGGGGAACTGCTGCTCAGAGCAAAGGATTTGGAGAAAATAGTTCTCCAAAACTTTTTTTCAGGACCTTTTCCTCCTACAGCTTCTAAGAACATTCCCAGGAGTGTTTCCATGGTATGAGTTTAAACAAACCACTTAATCCTCATTGTTTCCAGTCCTGTGTCTGTAAAATGGGGATAATACAGTGACAGAGCTTTTCTGTGCTGAGCTTTCATCCTCAGAATTAGCAACGTTTTGAAAGCTTTAGAGGAAAGCTGATACATTTAAGCAGATTAGTTATATTTAAGCAAATTGTGTTTGTGTTTATATAAGTTTTAGAAGTTCAACCCATCCACCCATAACTTTCTATGGTTGCAGGGTAAGAATAGGAAGATTCAGTCCTTAATCTCCTAGGTTTTCTTCTTTTCTTTTTTTCTTTTCTTTTTTTTTTTTTTTTTTTTTTTTTTTTAGGTTGTTAAACCTCCCGGGCTTTCTATTTCATTTTAGGTTTTTCTTGACTCTCCTGCTCAGTTTGTAAAGGCGGTGGCATAAAGCTGTCTGCGAGTGAAAGGATGAACTGCTCGCAGCCCCAACACGATTATCTGCACAGCAGTGCCTCACAGCGAACTCATTTAAGCACCTCGTGAAAAGCAGGTGAAAAAGGGGCAGAAGGAACCTGTTGGATGTTGACATCCACCTCCCAACTCTCCAATCCCCTCTCGCCTGTCCTGCCAAAATGCTGCTGCTCCCCCCGTGCCCGATTGCATCATTCATTCACGCCGCTGTTATAAAACAGGCACCACGCCGGGCGCCGGGCAGCACAGGCACAACATCCTCCTCATTTTCCCCGCTGGAAAAAAAAAACTTCCCGGTGTTACGGATCTGCGAGCCAAACGCCAAGCCCTTCCGACCTGCGAGAAAAGCACGATGCCGGTGACTTACAGGACTGAACTGGCCGTGGCTGCCGCCGGGAACCTCTTGGCTGCGCCAGACAGGGAGGGATCGGCCGAGCCCTTCAGCGACACAAACCGCCGGCACGGGCTGCGCTGGACGAGAGCCGCATTTTGCCGCTCAGCCCCTGATAAAGCGCTGAGTCAGGCAGCCCGGGGGGTTTGTTTGAGGTGCTCGCACACATGGAAGCCGGAGCGGGGCAAGGCGCTCGCTGCCAGCGGGGGCAGCGGAGGTGTGACCGCCCCGCGCCGGGGGAGGAGCCGCCGCGGCCGGGCAGGGAGCGCGGGGAGCGCTCGGCCCTCTGCGGGCACGGGCCCCCGCAGTCAGCCGTCGGGAGTTTCTCCTGGCAGAAATCAGAGGCCGGGCACTTTTCTGTGTTTTCGGGACGCTGTTTAAGGGAGAGAAGAGAGGATTTGTGAGCAGAGGTCACGGAATCGCCGGGTTGGAAGAGACCTTTTAGGTCATCGAGTCTAACCCCAGTCCTAACACTTCAAACCATGACACCGAGTGCCACATCCAATCTTTCTTTAAACACATCCGGGCATGGTGACCCCACCACCTCCCCGGGCACACGAGTCCAGCACTTTATCATTCATTCAGTAAAAAACTTTTTCCTAACATCCGACCTAGATTTCCCTTGGCTCAGCCTAAGACTTGCCCCCCCTCATTCTGGAAAAAGAGACCAACCCCCCCACACTGACCACAACAACCTTCCAGGTATTTAAGTTTGCAATTTCTCCTCTTGGCTTTAGCTGTCAGTGCATCCCTGAGCGAAGTTACACACACTAATCACATCCAAAGCCGGCAGAAGCTCGGCAGCAAAGGGAAAAGGCGTGGGAAAAGGCTCCGTGTTGTTTCCCCAAATGCAGTGTTGTCAAAAGCTGTGGAAAAATTGCCAAAGCTGCCCGTGCTTGTGTTTTGGCATCCCACGGAAGAGCTGTCCTCACACTCTGCCATGGGTTGGAGAATGGGAGAGTGCCAGCCCTGGAGTTGTTTGGTTCAAGGTCAAGGAAAGCTGATTTAGCTGATTTAGCCACTTTTGTTCACTTGTGCCAGGAGTCCTGTGACTGCTGCCCGTCTGTTCTGCACCGCTGCCTGCTCCAGTCACGCTCTGTGCATGACCTCTCCTGCCACCCCGCAAAACTCCATTTATTAATTAAAACAAATCTCCTTTTCGTGCCCCTCCTCCCTTTATATCTTTGCAGAATTTCTCAGAACATGACCAAATGTTGACAGGATCATCTCTCAGTCACTTCTTCAGTCAGGAGGAGATGGGACCAGGCCCCTGTGCTGCCAAACCGGTGCCAGGGATCAGCAGCCTGCTGTTGTTTGTCAGCTTTAGACAGGATGTTGTTTAAAGCAGATTTAGAAATCATTTCTGTGAATAAGGTTAAAGGAAAACCCATCTTGATAAAGATGAAAGAAAATGGCTTTTACTGAGAATCTCAGAGGGGTTTTTGCCAAGATAAGCAGTGCCTGGTTTGACTAAGAGAACTGCTGCTGAATATTTCATGAAGGATATTGCCTTTATTTGGCTTGGTTTAATGGACATGTTGGCTTTAATTTAGTTAAATATTTTGATTCTAACCTGGTGTAATCCATTGAATTCATAGGGCAATTTATGTCTGGTAAGCATTCGCCCTTTATTTTTATTACACATAAAAAACGAATACACAGAACAGTTCTACAGCTAAGACTGAAAATAGGAAGAAAAGCTTGTCTTGATGGCTGAAAAATGCTGCAAAATGGGAATTTAATGTGAAGAGGCTCGTGAGAAATGTTACTATAACACAAAGTAACTATCCTGAGGAATGTGAGCCAGCAAAGAAACACAGAGAGCTCTGCCTGAGAGCTGTAGGAGGATGCTCAGGAATGAAAATACAAACTTGATACAAACACAGCACCCAACTCTTGTACATCACTACAGAACCTCTCCATTTGTACAAAAGCCAGCAGAAAACACCTGCATGGAGGATTAGGATGTCTTTGAAAACACATTTTCCTTTTTTTCCCGCTCTTCTAAAAAAAAAAAAATCTCAAAACTAAATTTTCCGTTTATTTTTCCTGCAGAAATAATTCCTTTCACAAACCTGAGAGAAATCACTGCCAGCCCCACACAGCACAGGTATTTTAGGGTGGGCAATTCCTGCCTTTCCATAGGCATCAGCAAGGAAAACTGAAAATACAACAAGCCTGCTGGGATGGGTTTGACAAGGCTGCCCTCTGCTGAGAGCAGCCCTGAGAGGAACAGGCAAAAAAATAACAAACCAGAGAAGCCAGAGCAACAAAATATTTGACCTGGGAGTTCCAGAACCCAGGGCAGAGCTGGGGATCCAGGTGTTTTACCTGGACATTGCACAGCAGCCTCTTGGGCCAGGTCTGGTGTTTTGCCTTGTTATGGTTTCAGCATCCCAACGAAGTGCAGACAACATTTTAACAGAGTTCCAGAGTCAAAACTGAAATGGCAATTTTGCAATGTTTAATGTTTATTCCTAATGATTGCAATCATTAGGAGAAAGCCCAGCCACACCACTGGAGTCAGCATCAAAATATTTCACAAGACACTGCTCAGCTAAACAAAAGGGTTCCACTCTTGTAGGATGCCCAAACATCACCTAAAACATTATAAAAACCAGAATCCCAAGGCTATCAGCAGCTGTCCCTTCCAGGGAGACAGACAGGCCACATATGGGAGTCCTCCTCTCGTACACAGCGTGGCATTTTGCCCAGAAACCTGAGATCCTCACCCAAAGCAGGTGGTGTAGCCAAACCCAGCCAGGCTGCCCTGACACCTGACACTGACTTTTCCCACCAGGCTCCCCAAAAACTCCTGTGCAGCAAAACTGGATTCAACAGCAGGCTCAGGCTTTATTCCAGGTGCCGGTGTTTGGTTGGAAAGGAACTTAAAGAATATCTTGTTTCAGCCCCCATGCCATGAGCCGGAACACTTTCCACTGTCCCAGGCTGCTCCACGCCCCATCCAACCTGGCCTTGGACACTTCCAGCTTCTCTGGGCATCCTCATGCCTGGTGGGCAAGGGCTGGGGAAGGGTTTCTGCCTTCCCTCTACCAGATCCTGACAAAATCCTGGTCTCGGGGCCAGTTGTCCCTGTGGTCAGCACCCTCTGGGCTGCAGAACACCGGGAACTGCCTGGGGATTATTCTGGGGCTGGGCACCTGCCTCATGCAACACCTGAAATAAGAAGTTGTTGTGTCACACCTGGTGTTGCCTTGTGCTCCAGTTTGAGGGTACAAGATGGAGCAATTTGGGATTCAAACCTGGTGCAATCAGTGCCCGCAGGGGTGTGAGGGACCATGGCAGGAGCTTCTTCTCAAGCTCCTCTCCAGGGAAACTCACTCATCCCTGTTTCGGAGTCCAAAGATACAAATGTTTGTCTCCAGGAGTGAGCCCCGACAAGCCACGAAGGGCAAATATTTCAGTTCCCATCAAGGTTGTCTTGACAACAATATTTCTAGTTTTATTCTACACGGAAACCACTGTGTGGCCCTGGGAGGGACCATCCCCATCCTTAGAACCCCTGGGAGGGGTTCAGGCCAGGAAAGCCCTGGGTAGAGGGCGTGCACTGGGGGCTCTGTGTTATAAGACGACGAGTTTTGATTAACCCCAACCCCGAATTTAACCAAGAACCGTTGATTATTAATCCAGTCCACTTAACTATTAATTCTATCGGCCCAATGTGAAATCACGCGGTTTAGTTATTTATTTTCACGGTTCTGGGGAGCAGCTGGGGGTGTCCGTGACATAAGAGGGCGGATTAGGCACCGACCATCCCCGCCCGCTCCCAGACCCCGGACCCGCCCCGCGCTCCCCTCACGGCCCGGTCTGAGGGCGGCGCCGCGCCCGCGCCCCAGCGGCGGGGCGGGGGGCGGGACTGGGCGGAGCGACAGGCGCTACAGCCAATGGGAACGCGGCAGGCGCGCTAATAAACCAATGAGAAGCCGGGACGCCCCAGCGGCGGGAGCATCGGCGATGAGCGACAGGCACTGTAACTAATAGAAACGCGGCACCGCGCCGGTGGGCCAATGGGTGAACCCGGAGGGTTCTAGAAGGGGCGGGCGGAGGCGGCTGCCCCGCCCGGCGCGGCCCAGAGCGGAGCGCGGTCATGGCGGTGAAGGCGCTCAACCCCAAGGCCGAGGTGGCCCGCGCCCAGGCCGCGCTGGCCGTCAACATCAGCGCGGCCCGCGGGCTGCAGGACGTGCTGAGGACCAACCTGGGGCCCAAGGGCACCATGAAGATGTGAGGGAGCCCCCGCGCCTCTCGCCGCGGGTGGGGTTGGGGGGAGCACGGCCTGAGGGGAGGCGTGAGGGGAGGCCGGGGTGTGCGGCGGGGAACAAAGACGGGAGGGGTGAGTGGCTGAGGGATGGAGGCAGCGGCGCGGGCCCGCGGCCCCGCACGTGTTCTGGGGCCGGAGATGGATGGATGAATGGCTGGGGAAGCAGCGGGGCGGGCCCGCGGCCTCACACACGTGTGTCGGGCCCGGGGCGCTGCTCACCCGCCCTGCGCCGCCCGCAGGCTCGTGTCGGGCTCCGGAGACATCAAGCTGACCAAAGATGGCAACGTGCTGCTGCAGGAAATGGTGAGCTGGGGCTGGTCCTCGCAGCGGGATTTAGGGAGGGATGGATGAGCGCCTTTGGGTGAGGGGGAATCGCGTCCCCCGCTGCCCCACCCACCCCTAAACATTGAAAGCGAAATATTCCTTGAGAGGAGGGTAAAGAAGTAAGAGCGGATTAAAGCAACCCTGTAAAGAAAATAACGTTAAAAACATAAACGGCACCATAAGAATGAGTAATATAACCAGCCAAAGGAGTAGCAAACCAATTAGGGTAAACCCTTAGAACATCACCTTTGTTTCTTTCTTAGCTGATCTCAGATTTTTGTTTAAGTGAAATTTAACTGCTCAGCTTCTTCTTTTTGTCCAGCAAATCCAACACCCCACGGCCTCCTTAATAGCAAAAGTGGCAACAGCACAAGATGACATCACTGGAGATGGCACCACCTCGAATGTCCTCATCATTGGAGAGCTCCTAAAGCAGGCAGACCTTTACATTTCTGAGGTGTGTATGCAGTGGTGGGCAAGTTAAAACCTTCACTGAGACATCTCTCTTTTTATTTTTCTTAAATACATTGTTCTGCCTAAAATGAAAAGTTATGAAAAGGGGGGAAAAGCTAGAGGAGAGGACTTAAAGCTTGTTGAAAATCAAACCCACTTATTGTGGTACTGTAGCTTTTAAGGTGTTGTGTGAGACCTGCTGTTACTTTGTTTTGTGGGAGTCTGAGCACTTCTGGAGTGTTAGAAAGGGGCTCCTCCCTGAGGGCAGGTAAAGGTGGACACTGCACAGCGAACACCCAAGTGTGCTTTGTAGTTCCCTTGGTTTCAGTCCTGTGCTAAATTAACCTGTACTTTTCCTCTGCATTGGAAGGATTTCCATTCCTTTTACATGTATTCAGAAGGACAGAACACCTGGCCTATGAGGGATATTCCCTGTGTTTTGCCATTGCATGGACTGTTGAAACCACGGGTTCTGTTTGTGGGAAAAGGGACCATTTTGTCTTCCATTGTCCAATGATTTCTCTCCCCTTGCCTTAGGGTTTGCACCCTAGAATAGTAGCAGAAGGATTTGAGATTGCCAAGGAAAAAGCACTTGAGGTTTTGGAGCAGGTCAAAGTGTCCAAGGAGATGGACAGGGAGACCCTGATTGATGTTGCCAGGACATCCCTCAGGACTAAAGTCCACACTGAGCTCGCTGACATCCTCACAGAGGTGAGTGTCCCTGTCACCTCTGCCTCTTGGTGTGCACAGATCCAGCTTTGAACGTGCTGGGATTATAACTCCAAGTGTGAAGGGTGTGAGCTTGCACTTTGGAAGACTGCAGGTCACTTGGGGATGTTTCCCTCCCCTGTGTTGCAGGCTGTGGTGGATTCTGTCCTGACAGTGAGAAAACCAGGTGAGCCCATTGACCTGTACATGGTGGAGATCATGGAGATGAAGCACAAATCAGAAACAGACACAACGTAAGTCAGGAGCATCCTTGAGCTTCAGTTTAGTGGGGTGTTGAGGAGCCTGAGTGGTTTTGGTTTCTCTTTAGGGTCTCCTAAAGCTGCCACTGGAAGAGCTGAAATACAGATTTCAGCCATAAATATCTTGGCAGGGGTTTCTCAGTTACTGAACTTGATTCCTTGATTAAATTATCAAATAGCTAAGAGTAACAGTGGCATAATTAATCTTAATTAATCAGCAGCATTTGATAAATGGAGACTGGGTTGTGGATTGGATGTTCCACAGGATTCCCATTTCCCTCAGTGCATGGATGAATTCTGCACTAGCTTTCCTCAGTAGCTGATGCAGTCAGACACCATGCCAGAGCAAATTCCTTTTTTCCACTGTGCCTGGTGTGCTTTTTTTCTGGGATTGGGCATGCCCTTGGAAGGGGAACACATCATCCTTGTTCACTGCCAACAGGAGGGCCCAGGCAGTTTGGGTTGGACCAGTTCCATCCTCTCCACTCCATGAAATCCTCTATTTGTGCCCATTGACACCCAGAGTTGTTTTTAATCTTGCAGATTGATCAGGGGGCTGGTTCTGGATCATGGAGCTCGCCACCCTGACATGAAGAAAAGAGTGGAAGATGCTTTTATTCTTACCTGCAATGTGTCTCTGGAGTATGAGAAAACGTGAGTACACAGCAGGTTCTCATGTCCTAAGGACTTTCATTTAAAGTATGCTTAAATACCAACCAAGACTGTGAAGGTGAAAGGTGATGCCCCTTCTGCAGCCCTTTTGGGAAAGGTGGTGGGTGAAGAAATCTCCACAGTGGTTTTTATTTTGTTGTTCAATCACAGGAAGGTTGTAAGTCCTTCCTTTCTTGGGCATAATTTGATATTCAAAAGCAAACATTAATACATTTCAGAGTTCTCTCAGCTTCAAGTGTCTGCCTTATTTTTTGAAGTAAAAGCTCTGAGGAAGCTCAGGAAAAGCTCTGAACTCAAGAGCAGGAACAGCAGTGTGGGTTGGGGGGCCTGGTTTGGTTTGGCTTGGCTTGATTTCTTTAGAATGTTACTGAAAGACCCATTCCTTATGCTCAAGTTTATTTCTACAGCAGAGAGGAAGGTTTCTCACTGCTTTTTTGTGGGGTTTTTTTCTCCTTCAGAGAGGTGAGCTCTGGATTCTTCTACAAAAGTGCTGAGGAGAGGGAGAAGTTGGTGAAAGCAGAAAGAAAGTTCATTGAAGACAGAGTCAACAAAATCATAGAGTTGAAAAGAAAGGTCTGTGGCGACTCAGACAAAGGATTTGTTGTGATTAACCAGAAGGTGAGAGGAGGAGAATAACTAAAAATTACTTGAAATTATGGTTTCTTTGTTCCTTCTCAAGTTCCAACTTGAGATCTTCTTTGAGCCTTGAGGAGGAACTTATTAGTGCCAGAATGCGAGAAGGTGTCTAGCTTGGTCCTTATGCTGATGGTCACTTTATTTTTGCAGGGAATTGACCCATTTTCCTTGGATGCCCTTGCCAAAGAAGGAATAGTTGCTTTGAGGAGAGCTAAAAGGAGGAACATGGAAAGGTCAGTTTTGGGGAGAGGAGAGGATACAATAACCTGCTCTTCCAAACTGAGACAGTGAGTCAAGTCTGGCTTAAATCCATCTTTTAAGACTTGACTAAAAATTCCACTTCCATCTGTGCAGCTCTTCTGGTGTAACTCAGGGCAGTTTGGACAAACTGTAGAAAGAGCAGCTTGAGCTCTCAGAGTGTTTTAAATGCAGATACCTACAGAGGAGCATTAATTCTACAAGTTAGTTTTTTAAGAGTTCTTCCATGATCAGAACCAAGCTGTTCCAAGCCTAGGCTCTGCATGCTGAAACACTGCACTTTCTGTCAGTGACTTTGTGTTTTATTGAACATAAAGCTGTGCCTGTTCTCTGTCAGACTGACCCTGGCCTGTGGAGGCACTGCCATGAATTCTGTGGAGGATCTCACTCCTGACTGCCTGGGACACACAGGGCTGGTCTATGAGTACACCCTGGTGAGTGACTGAGTGTTTGGAGAGTAAAGCTGGAGTGGGAAATAAAATACTGAAAACCCACTTGGATGTGGACATCTGCCTGGACGTTTGCTCCTCTCATAGACTGAGAAAGTGGAAATGCAAAAAGATAAAAGTTCTGCTGCTTCTCATCACTCCTTGAAGTGCTGTCAGTGCAGAACCCAGCCTGAGAGCATCCAGTCCATTAGTTTGTGTCCACATTGCTGAGGTAAGTGCCTGCCAGGCAAACACGAGTCTGTTTTCTACAGGGGGAGGAGAAATACACCTTCATTGAGAAGTGTGAGAACCCGCGCTCGGTGACCCTGCTCATCAGGGGCCCCAACAAGCACACGCTCACCCAGATCAAGGATGCGGTGAGGGATGGGCTGAGGGCTGTGAAGAATGCCATTGAGGATGGTGAGTCCCCTCCCTGCTAATCGTGATGAGCACTCATCCCAAAATTAGGGAATTATGTGTCAGCTCCCTTGGTTCCTGCTCCAATCCGAGACCGAGCTCAGTGAGGTGATTTTGTAGTTCTGTGGTTGATACCTGTGTAAGTGCTCACCTGTTCAGGTGCAGGATGTGGAGGGGAGGGATCAAGCTGCACTAAAAGTGAGCTGTTCAGACTGAAACAAGTGCTCTTCCCTTGCAGGGTGTGTGGTGCCAGGAGCAGGGGCACTGGAGGTGGCAGTAGCCAATGCTCTTGTGAAACACAAACCCAACGTGAAAGGAAGAGCCCAGCTCGGGGTTCAGGCTTTTGCTGATGCTCTGCTCATCATTCCAAAGGTAAAATGAGTTCCTGGGTGATGAAATGACTTTAAAGTACACACAGACTGACTGCTTTTTCTGCTGGAGGGCTCTGTAATCAGCAGAATGAATCCAGTCCCTGTGTCCTGTGGCAGGTGCTTGCTCAGAACTCGGGGTATGACCCCCAGGAGACGCTGGTGAAGGTCCAGGCCGAGCACGTGGAGTCGGGGCAGCTCATTGGGGTTGATCTCAGCACTGGTAAGAAATCCCTCGGCCCCAGGCTGATGATGCTCCTGTAAGAGCCTGGCTCAGCTCTGGAGAACAAAGTGCTCTGAATGCAGAAAGTTTTGCCTTTACTGATAAAAAGCTGCACAGAAGTCAGGCTGCTGTAGTTCAGTGTGTTCTGATTTGAGGTTTTTGGAGGATAAAGCGCGTGGTACCACTGTGCTGGGTACAGTGAGTGAGATCAGATGTCAGCCAGCACAAAGTCTCTGTGGGAACTGGATATTTAAAGGCTGCCTCACTTCTCTTGCAGGGGAGCCAATGGTGGCTGCAGCAGCTGGAATCTGGGACAATTACAATGTCAAAAAGCAGCTGCTTCATTCATGGTAAGGCTGGCAGTATTTCACTTCTAACATTACTCTGTGTGTGTTTAAGTGATGTACAACTGGGGATCCCACCTACAGGAAAATTGAAACAGTATTTCTTTCCTGTTTCCAGCACGGTGATTGCCAGCAACATTCTCCTGGTGGATGAAATCATGAGAGCTGGGATGTCTTCCCTGAAAGGCTGAGCTGGAGCTGCTCCCTGTGGAATTTCTCCCAGGAATCCACCCCAGGGCCCTGTCCCCTTGGCTGTGGTGGATATCCCAGCACCACAGGTCACTCTGCCACAGGGGCAGCCCTTTGGTAACACGGCCACTCAAAATCTCAGCAACTTCAATCCAAGATTTGGCTCTAAAAAGGAGTTATTTATTTTTGATTTCACTGAGCTGTGTGGCTGCAGTTGCTTTCCATTTTTACCCAATAAACTGTTCTGTTCTGTGCTTTTGGTGTCTGTTCTTTAACCTTCACCCCCTCCAGAATATTCTGCAGCTGGGGGGCTGCGTTCCTGAGTCCTGCTCTTGGGAATTTTACGAAATTACTGTTCTGGGAACAGGGTGGGATCAGGCCTGGAATTTGTTCAGTAAATTTTAAGAAAAAGCTGGATTAAGGCAATCACTTAATAGCTTTGTACTTGCTTGTGGAGAAAACAGTTCACTGACTGCAGAGTGGTTTGAAGGGGAGGGGTGAAGGACCTGTCTTAGCGGTTGGATTTTTAACTCTGGTTCTGCTGCATTGAAGGATTCATGGACAACGAGTGCTAGAGCAGGCACAGACACAGCTCTCTGGGGTTGTGCCAGGAGAACAGGCTCCTGCCTTTGGAATGATTTTCCCTGATCCCAGCCGTGCTTTGCGTTAAGAGGAATCTCCTTCCTCTGTCACACGCGATGCTGGATGACCATAAAACCTTGAATAAACCCTCGAACACCCAAAAACCCCCTCCCTTGTTGGGAAGGGTTGCGGGTGGCCCCGGTTCCTGGCAGTTTTACCCCGCTGTGCAGCCGGGGAGCCACAGAAATCCTTTTTTTTTTTTTTTCCTCTTACAGAACGGCTGCCCCGGAAGCGCTTCCCGAGCTCCGCAGCGCCTCCGGGGCGGGCCCGCGGATCCTCCGTGATGGGAACGGCGGCGGGACTGGTGCTGCTGTGCTGCGGCGTGCTGGGGGCTCAGCGCGGTGAGAGCCCCCAAAAATCCCCCCTGGCATCCCCCAAATCCCCCCTTAGCATCCCCCAAACTCCCCCTTAGCATCCCCGTCCACGGAGCCTCCTGCTGATCCCCCACTCAGGGCTCGCTCCTTTCCCGAAAATGGGGCTTTGAATGCTTTGAGCTGTCCGGACGCCGCTCGCTGTCACCCCTTCCCGCACACGCAGGGCCATCCCGTCAGCAGCTGCGCCTCGCTCCTGTTTGAAAGCGAAGCTCGGGCTGAATTTCTCCCTTTGCAGCGCTCGGAGAGGACGGGAGCATGGTGCAGCTGCCCGGAGGCACCTTCCAGATGGGATCCAGCTCCCCGCAGAGCAGCGGCGAGGAGGGACCCGTCAGGGAGGTGACAGTGAAGCCCTTCGCTCTCGACAAACACCCGGTGACAAACAGGGACTTCAGGTGAGCCCCTCCGGTGGCTGCGGGGAGGGGGCAGGGGCAGTGCCGGCTGTTCTGGGGTCTGAAAGCCGATGCTTGGGTGCTCATTGGGGGAAAAAATGTGTCTGGCGATAGTAAATCACCCCCAGAGGTGCCAGCTGAACCATCTTGGCAGTGTAGCTTGCAATCATGCTTTTATTTCCTTTTATGACCTTTTCACCTTTTCTTTCCTTTTTTTTTTTTCTTCTGTTTTCCATTTCCTCTTCCTCCTTCTCCTTTTTTTCTCCTTCTCTTCTTCACCTCCTCTCTTCTTCCTCTCTTTTTCTTCTCCTCCTCCTTTCCCTTTCTTCTCCCTATTCTTTCCCTCTCTTCTAACACTTTTCTTCCTCTCTTCTCCTCTTCCACTAACAGCAGCCACAGGTTTTATTGGCTTTTAAGGGATTTTTTCTCTCTGCAACTATGGAAACCTGAGTGCAGTCTGAGTTTACCTGCACAGGTAACATAAAAAGTATCAAATCTGTGCAAAGATGTACACTGGACTGTTTTATCTGTTAAATCTAAATGAAATCATCTGCAGCTGGGGGGTTCTGTAAATTTTGTACTTTTGCCTTGCTCTGAACTCGTTGCACGAGCAGATTTGTGAGGCAGAGCTTGAAGAACTCTTACCCAGAGCATGTTGTATTTATGCCAGGGAGTTTGTTAGAGAAAAGAAATACAAAACAGAAGCAGAAGCATTTGGCTGGAGCTTTGTCTTTGAGGATTTCGTATCTGAAGAGCTGAAAAAAAAAGTCACCAAAAAACTGGAGGTAAATCTGAATCCTATTATGAGTTTGATGTTGCTTTTCTGAGGAGCAGCTGCCTCTTTGCAGAGCCTGGCTGTTCTCAGAGGTTTGTCTTTGGTCTTTGGGGTTGTTTTGCTTTTGAACCTCAGCAGGATTGAGCTGGGGTTTGATTCATGTGCTCCTCTGTTTCCATGCTCTATGAGCTGTCAGTCTGGACTCCAGGGAGCTGGGAGGAAGTAAAATTTGTTTCAAAGTACTTCAATAATCCAATTTTCAAATAGAAAAACTGAACAGCATGAGCCTCTTGATCTATTTTCACTTTTAAAAGCAGATGCCTCTGCTCTGTGGGAAAGCAGCATCCAAATGTCTGTGATAACCCAGTTCCAACTGCAGCATTTCCCAGACTAACACACCCTGCTGTGGGACGGTGTCACCAGTCCAGGCGTCACCAGTTCACCTTTAATCTGGTGTCATTTCTTTCCCCAGTCAGCCCCGTGGTGGCTGCCCATCGAGAAGGCATTTTGGAGACGGGTGAGTAAAATCCTGGTGTAATAAAACCCTGCTGTGGTGACTCCTCCCCACGCTGGGAGCTTGTGTGTGTTGTGTGTGCTGAACCTTATCAACCAAAAATAGGTGCAAAAGCATTTTCCATCCTTTTGTCTCTTCCCCCCCCACCCTTATTCTCTTTGTAATGAAAATTGTATAAAATTAATTCCAATCTGCTTAAATCCCTCCCAGCCCTCAGGCCCTGGCTCCAGCATAAAGGACAGGCTGGATTACCCAGTGCTGCACGTGAGCTGGAACGATGCTCAGGCCTTCTGTGCCTGGAAAGGGAAGCGGCTCCCGTTGGAGGAGGAGTGGGAATTCGCTGCCAGGGGAGGACTGCAGCGTGAGTAGCACAAGCTCTGAGCTTTTCCCAAACCAGGCATGGAGTGGTGCTAGTTCCACCTGATCCAAACCTCCCTCCACATGTTAATCTGAGGGGGTTTGAACCACCTCTTTTGGCCTGAGAGTGTAATAATATTAATAATTAATTAAATGAATAAATAAAACCTCAGCATCCCAAGCTGAGCAGAAAAGGACAATCCTAAAAGCCTGGCTGGAGTAACCCAGGGTTAACAAGTGTCTTTTCCTCCCTGGCAGAAAGGATGTATCCCTGGGGAAACAAGTTCCAGGCAAACCGTACAAACCTGTGGCAGGTAAGATCCTAAAAATCATCCCATGCACAGTGTGGAGGGGTTTCACTGAGTGAGGGTGTCCTGGGAAACACTGTGGGTACTGAAACTGAGCTCCTGGGGGGTTGTAAAAATACCCTCAGAGGGAGCAGGCCCAGCCCATCTTCCCTGGGAAACCAGGATATCACTGCTGCTAAAAATTCATGCATAAATTCTTTCAGAGAGGGAACTTGTGACAGCTTCAGCTGGTTGATCTCTCTTGACCAGCATAAATTCACCCCAGAGAGTTATTTGCCTGCTTGAAGTGTGGCACAGCCCTGTGAGGAGCGGGATTTGGGGTTGTTTTTGGGGTGGCTCTTTGCTGGGAGTGGTTTCTGTTCCCCCAGGGTGACTTCCCTCGGGGGGACACGGCTGAGGATGGCTACCACGGCGTCTCCCCGGTGACAGCCTTCCCTGCCCAGAACAGCTACGGTACACAGCACCCTCAGCCTGCTTTGGGGATGGCATCTGCTCCCTAAATTCATGTTCATTGGCAAATCCTGGGGCTGGGCAGAGTTTCAGAGGGGTGGGATCTGGAGCAGAGGGAGTGAGCCCAGGAAAAGCATTGATGGTTGGTGCTGGAGTTGGCTGAGGGGCACCAAACCACCTCCTTTTAATTAAAACTGGGTTATTTTGCAGCTCAGTGGGATGTAACAAAAATTCCGAGGATATGGTTTGGCTGCCATGTCCTCATGCACATGGAGAATGATGACACCTTGAAGTTTGAAGTACAGTGAGGAATTTCTTGAGCCTCACCATTGAACCACGCTCTTGAGCAATGCTTTAAATGTAGTTCCCCCTCCCATACACCAAATTTGCAGCCCTTGCACACCTGTTCTCCTAATTCTCACACAAAACCATCTCAGGGCTCTATGACCTGCTGGGAAACACCTGGGAATGGACAGCATCAGAATTCTTGGCTCCAGGAAGGACATCCAGGGCTCAGAAGATGCAGGTGCTGAGAGGGGCCTCGTGGATTGACACTGCAGATGGCTCTGCAAACCACAGAGCTCGTGTCACCACCAGGTAGGTCTGACCAAAGCCCAGGTGCTGCTGCACAAGGATTTTCTCCGGGCTGGTTTTATTTTAAAAGATGTTTGTTCGTTCCTACACAATTTTTTTGAGAAGCAGTTGGCAGAGCACACTACAAATATGGCTAAAAACACCCCTGCTACAAATCCATTCCTAAATGCTTCTCAAATCATGTGTTTTCCAGCAGGTATTAATAATGAAATGCTTTTCATTCAGGGGATGTGGAAGATGTTTCTGGGCTGTTCCAGCAAGTCACATTAGGGTTGTGAGGGTTGTAATGTGTTAGGGATATGTGTCAGCTAGGAAGGATCCCTAATTTTGGGTCTTTTTTCCTGTGAGGATGGGGAACACACCAGACTCTGCCTCTGACAACCTCAGCTTCCGCTGCGCTGCCGACATCCCGTCCGTGCCGGCCTGGAAAAGCCAGAGCAAACCTGAGCTCTAAGGGCTCACTGGGAACACTCAGACCTGAGCTCTGGGGGCTCACTGGGAATACTCAGACCTGAGCTCTGGGGGCTCACTGGGAACACTCAGACCTGAGCTCTGGGGCTCACTGGGAATACTCAGATCTGAGCTCTGGGGGCTCACTGGGAACACTCAGACCTGAGCTCTGGGGGCTCACTGGGAATACTCAGACCTGAGCTCTGGGGGCTCACTGGGAACACTCAGACCTGAGCTCTGGGGCTCACTGGGAACACTCAGACCTGAGCTCTGGGGGGTCACTGGGAATACTCAGACCTGAGCTCTGGGGCTCACTGGGAATACTCAGACCTGAGCTCTGGGGGCTCACTGGGAACACTCAGACCTGAGCTCTGGGGGCTCACTGGGAACACTCAGACCTGAGCTCTGGGGGCTCACTGGGAACACTCAGACCTGAGCTCTGGGGCTCACTGGGAATACTCAGATCTGAGCTCTGGGGGCTCACTGGGAACACTCAGACCTGAGCTCTGGGGCTCACTGGGAATACTCAGATCTGAGCTCTGGGGCTCACTGGGAACACTCAGACCTGAGCTCTGGGGGCTCGCTGGGAACACTCAGACCTGAGCTCTGGGGCTCGCTGGGAAGACTCAGACCTGAGCTCTGGGGCTCACTGGGAATACTCAGACCTAAGCTCTAAGGGCTCACTGGGAACACTCAGATCTGAGCTCTGGGGCTCACTGGGAACACCTCAGGCATTTTCTCCTGTGGAGATGGACAGTAACCTCCAGCTGTCACTTCCATTAAACCCCAGTTGTTTTTAAAATTCAAAATCATTTTGATCTTTTCAGTGCTGGGATGGCTGGGTGGGAGCAGTGATTGGGATGGCAGGAAAGGGGGGTTTGTCTTTGGGGTCCTTTTGGTGTGGATATTCCAGCTCTCCTGCTGTTGTCCATGTAAAGCAGAGGGGTGCAGGTGTGGGACTGGGCCAGAGCTGCTCTGACCTCCAGCCCCAGCCAGGGGACACCCACAGCCCCCTGTGACCATCAGTGTGGGGCTGCCAGGGGGGAATTCATGGGGGCACATCCCTGGAAGGGGGAGTCATAATCAGTCCCCAGTCCCTTGGGAAGTTCCAGCTTTGGAGCAGTGCTGAGCCTTCCCAGAAGTAAAACAAGGCCCTTTCATTAGCATCTGAGCAGTGACAAAATGATGTGTGTGACAGATGCCACAAACCAGTGCCCCACCTCTCCCAGGAGTTAGAACCAGCACAAACTCTCTGTGCACGAGCTCTGCACCGAACCGGATGGGACCAGGAGCCTTGAGCACAAGGGTGGGCAAGAACACTGCTCAGGGATCTCTCATCCACCTCTAACTGTCCCAAAACAGGCACTGCAGGTGCCTGAGGGCTGAGCCTTCCCCCTGGGGAGCTGCAGCTCCAGTTGGACACACCCCAAAAGCAAATTATTCCCTGGGTTTGTCCCGAGCCCAGTGAAAGAAAACTTTTAAAAACTCCAGAAATCACCATTCCGTTTTCCAAGATTTTACTCGCCTACTGTGAGCCAAACCAGGGGCTGGGGCAGAGATCAGAACAGCTCCTCCTCTGCTGCCAGCGTGAGCAGGATGGCCTTGCAGGTGTTCTCAAAGAGGGCAGCTCTGTTCTGGGCCTCCCCTTTCTTCACCCAGTGGCGGTAGGTGCGGAAGGCACAGGCGTCGATGAGCTTGCGGACGGGCTTGAGGGCGTAGGGGTCCCTGACCACCAGCTCCCTGGTGACCGACTTCACCTGCCGGTACTGGTAGTAAATCCTCACCGAGGCCAGCACGGTCAGGCAGATCACCTGGGGCACAGGGAACAGCCTGGCACTCAGGGGAATTCTCCCACAGCAGCTTGGTATTCCCCATGCTGGGGGAGGCAGGAGGGAGCTCAGTGCCTGGCACAGTTTAGTTCCCGTGGGGCTGGCAAAGGGCAGGGGCTCATGCCAGGGAATCACAGAATTACAGCATGGTTTGAGTGAAAAGGGAACTTAAAAACCCATTTTACTCCATCCCCTGCCACGGGCAGGGACACCTTGCACTATCCCAGGGTGCTCCAAGCCCTGTCTGACCTGGCCTTGGACACCTCCAGGGATGGGGCAGCCACAGTTTCTCTGGGAAACCTCTGCCAGGGCCTCACCACCCTCACAGCCAAGAATTTCTTGCCACTATCCCATCTATCCCTGCCCTCTGGCAGTGGAAAGCTGCTCTCCCTTGCCCTGCCACTCCATCCTTTGTCCAAGGTCCCTCCCCAGGTCTCTTGGAGCCTCTTTAGGCAATGGAAGGGGCTCTAAGGTCCAGCCCCACCAGCCCTACCCAACCCCAAGTTCCTCCCAGCTCAGCTGGCAAACCCACCCCACCGCTGGCTGCTGCAGCTCCCAGCCTCATCCTCACCTTGAATTTTCGGAAGGGGCTGAAGTGCCGGACCTCCTCCACGTCGTACTGCTGGAAGAAGGGGTGTGCCAGCGCCTCGCCCGCCGTGTACCGCTGCCGCGGGTCCACCACCAGGAACCGCGAGATCTGCACGGGCCACCCGCTCGGTTTGGGCTGTCCCGGGGGTCTGCAGCACCCTCTGCTGACCCGAGTTCTCCCAGCCCAAGCACTCACCAGGTCCTTGACAGTGTCGGAGCGGTCGTCCCACTCCGGGGAGCCGAACTGGTAATCGCCGTTCATGATCATGCGCAGCATCAGCATCTGCTTGCGGTGCCAGAAGGGCGGCGAGCCGGCCAGCAGGGTGTACATGATCACCCCGGTGCTCCACCTGCGGGCAGCCCACACCGAGCCTCCAGCACCCCCGGGCCACCCCCGGGCCGCCCACCTGCCTCTGCCTCCCTGGAAAACCGGCAGGGAACTGCCCTGCCTGTGCCTGGGGCTGGGCTCGCTGCTGGAGCGGGGGTTTGTGCTGAGCTGGTGGGGAGTTGCTCCCTGGATGCTGCAGGATATTGAGTATTTGACCCTTGGAGAGTTTTTTAGGGAAGGGAGTGGGGCTTGGTGATGCCAGGCAGGCTGGATGCCCTCAGCTCACTGCCACGTGTCCTGGCTCCAACTGGGAAGGGGATGAAATGCCCTGGTGAGTGTCACAACTCTGAAGCCACCAGAGGTGGTGGCAAAGTCCCTGCAGGGCTCTGATGGGCTGCCCTGAGCTGGCTGCTCTCTCAGGAGCTGCATAAGGTGTGTCAAAACCCCCATGTCACAGAGGTCAGCCCAAGCTGACTTCCATGAACAGAAAGTGTTGCTTTCCCTCCCGCAATGGGGCGAAGTGGGGAGAGGGGCTTGTCCCCAGGCTGCTTCTCCCCCTGCTCTGTGCCAGAGCCCCCTGGTGACCCAGAGAGCCCCTCACAGCCACCAATATTGGCTTTAGCTGCATCATTTCCTTCTTTCCAAACACTCAAACAGGTCCCCATCGGCACAATTCTGGCCATGCCTCAAGCCACGTGTGTGTGTGTGTGTGTCTTTAGGGAACAGCTTCTCACTCACATATCCACCTCCTTCCCATAGCCTTGGTGCTCATCATCCATGGAGCACTGCAGGATCTCAGGGGCCAGGTAACCAGGAGTGCCACAGATCTCTGTGGGGACAGGACACAGGGCAGAGCATCAACCCAGGTGCCATTCCCACCCCCAGGCAGCCCATGGTGGGATCTTTGCAGGGATGGTGCTCACAGGGAGGAACTGCACCCTGTGTGCATCTCACTGGTGACTTTTTTGGTGAATTATTGTGGCTAAAAAGTGAGGAAAGAAAATTATAAAGGGTGCTTGTGGGAGGGCATGCCTGTTGTCAGATATGTGGCTCTTCGCATGTAGGAACTGGTGGAAATAATGCTGGGCAGTAAGTGGATGAGGTAATGGGGATCAACTGGAGGAAAAAAGAAGTGGAATGGATTAGGATGGTTTTCCTAAAGAGCAGCAAGGAGAGAGAGAGGTGTGGAGGATGTGTGCAGGCAGAACTTGCGTGTGAGGACAGCAAAAGCAGCCAAACAGCACCAATTTGCAGCCCCAGGTGAGACTTGGTGATAAGGAGAGAGTGGGGCTGGAAAATCTCACCAGGCCAGTATCCCCCCACCTCGCCAGCCCCTTACCTTTGAGCTTCTCATTCTCATTCAGCTGGCAGGAGAAGCCAAAATCTGTCAGCTTGATGTTCATGTCATCATCCAGCAGGATGTTCTCCGGCTTCAGGTCCCGGTGGACAATGTTGATGGAGTGCAGGTACTGGATCACTTCCAGCAGCGCTCGCATGATCTTCCTGGGGATGGGGACAGCTCATCCCCCATCCCAAACATCCACTGGCACCACGATCCCAGGGATGGGGACAGGGACAGTGCCCAGGGACACAGCCCAGGGTGCTGTGCTGCCTGCAAGGTCTCCCCTCTAACCCACGCTCTGCTCTTCCAAGGTGATTTCCACCCCTCTGCCCCTGGCCTTACCTGGTTTCCTTCTCGCTCAAGGTGACTTTCTCAGTGAGGTAGTCAAAGAGCTCCCCTCTCTTCATCCTGCATGAGAGAGGGGAAATAGAGTCTGGCAGAGAGTGAGCTGCAACAGCAAACCAGCCCTGAGTCCCTGGGGAGGATCAATCAGGGGTCTGTGCCCTTTAACAGCACAAAATAACTTCCATAAAAAGGGGTAAAAATGTCTTTATGTATTTCAGTAAAATATCAGGCAGGAGGAGAAGAAGCTGTGCCTGGAGAGGACAGGTTTTGGATAGAAACACAATTGTTAAGGGTGGAAAAGATCTTTAAGATCAGCAAGTCCAACCATCAAAGAAGGGGCAGGGATGGGGCTCTCCCAGTGCCATCCCACTCCTCTGACATCCACTGCGCTGCCCTGGCATTGGGAATTGTGGCTTTGAGACACCCTGGTCCCACTGAGCATATAAATAACCCTCAGGGATGCATGACAACTCCCACCAAAGGTTACAGGGAAACCCGAGCAGCGCTGAGCCGCTGACAGAGGGGAAACAGTGCTGGCAGCAGGGCTGCAATGAGCTTGCAGTAATTGGGGCTTGATTCTGCCTGAAGGGCTGCTTGGCCCTCCACTTTGCCATTTTTGGGCCACAAAAAGCTGGGGGACCAATCTGCAGAGAGGGAGTGGGCCCAGGCTGCTGAGCCAGCTGGTACTTACAGGTCAAACACCAAGAAGAAGAAGGTGCTGGATTCATAGCTGTCCTTCAGCTGGACTGCAATAAAGCACAGGGGGCTGTGAGCATGGTGCTCCTGTCCATCAATGGACTAAAAATCTGATTAAATTGCTAACTGAGTTAATGAGGAGCTGATCTTCTCAAGTGCTGTGGTCGGGAGACAACATGGGGGGCACTGCTGGGGCGTGTGTGTGTGGAGGGAGAGCAAACAATGCTCTGAGTGTCTGAGTCTGCATCATCCAGGGATTTCACCCCGAAAACCCTTCCTGGGGGACACCCTGAGGAACAAACAGGGCAGGAATTCCCCTTGGCTGGACGCTCGAGGCCTGACTTACTGACGTTGGGGTGGCCCGAGACCTTGCGGAGGATGTCGATCTCCTTGGCGGTGGCTTCCCGCAGCTCCTGCACCTCCTTGGGGGAGATGTTCCCCGCCGTGATGTCGATGATCTTCACAGCATATTCCTGCCTCGTGGTTTTGTGGATGCACCGCCGCACCACGCTGCTCACCCCCCTGCCAGGGACAACAGGGAGAGAAACAGGGGGGGTTCCATCCCTGCCTGCCCAGCCACCGGCACCTGGGCTGGCTGGGATTTTCATGCACCAGCGGGTCTCGCTCTGTCACCCTGTCTCGGTGGGACAGAAGGTTTTGAGCTGATGGAAAGTGCTGTTCCATGCTATTTTTAGCCCCATGCTGCTGTGGGCCCTGTTTGTATCAGATTCCCAGGGAACACTGTTCCTCTCTGGCTCTGGAGGACACGAAACCAAAACAAGGCGCTTGCCAAAAATAAAGCTTTACCTGCCCAAAATCTCCTTCGGCTCATATTTTTCATAAAACTCCTTGGATGAGTTCCAGTCTGGTAGATCTTCTTCCTTGGTCATCTCTGGCTCCTGTCAGGCAGCACTCTGGGCTTGTCTGAGGGCAGAAAGGGGCTGCAAGGAAAAAAAAAGTGAGGATGGGAACTCGCTGCCCCCAGAGATGGGATCATCAATCCTTCATGGAAGAAAAAACATTGAGGAGGAAGGAAGAGAAGGAAGATCCTGGACCAGCCAAAGGGGGTATTTTGCTGCTTGGAAAAGCCAACCTTTGCCCTTGGGATGCTGTGGAGATCCCACTGGGAACAGGAGAAACCCCACTGGATTCCCTCATGGCCTGGCTGTCCCCAGGGGCAGAAGCAGCCTGGCTGGGGCCCAGGCTGTGGGAAATGCTGCAGCACCCCAAAACCTCATCCCTTCCCTGTGCCCAGCACACAGCAGCAGCCCCCAGAAACACCAGCCCACCCCGACACCAACACAAGTGGAACCTGGAATCTGCCCCTATTGTTTTTCCTCTTTCTTTTCCTTATTATTTTTAAGAGGACAAAGTTGTCTTTGGTTGAGAATAAGGAGGGAAAATAATGTTTAAAGGGAAGGGAAAGGGACTGAGGAGGAAGAAGAGGTGGGTGAGGGTCAGTGAAGGGCTGGGTGCGTCAGGGTGCAGGTGGGGACAGAGGGACTGGGGACACTGGGAGCTGAGCCAGCATGAGGACAGCAGCTGAAAGCGCTCCCTCAGCCACTCCTGTGCAGCTGCCAGCAGCCTCCACAACTCCTGAAAGGCTCTTGTCCCATTTCTTTTTCCTATTTCAGGCTTGGAGAGGTTTTTACACAGCTTGTTTCTGTGCCCATACACGGAGTCCAAACAGTTAGGATGGAAAGCAGCTCTTACAAACCTGGGCAGCAAAACTGTCCCTTTGGGATGACGGTTGCTGGGGAGGGGACAAAGGTAGGCAGGAGATCCCCAGTTCCGTGAGCTTTCCTTTGCCCTCCTCTCAACAACTCTACCAGGGCACTGGCAGCTCTAAGATCATTTAAATCTCATTAGCAATGTGTATCTGTCCTGACCTGGTTTTAAGGACCAAAGTGGTGTTTTGGGTGTCTGGCTGCTGCTGCCAGGGGTACCTAACACAGGCTGGAGCATTTCTAAACAGCCATGAGTTTAACTTACAAAATTTTAGTTGTTGGAAACACTGTAACGCCAAACCAAGCTGAAATCACAAAGGAGAGGCAGGACCAGGAAGCAGAGAAAATAAAATATCTCTGAGTGGGGGGGGGTCACCCAAAACCTGATTATTTTTGAAAATCCACGTTTTGGGGCTTGGTGTTGTGGGGAAAGGCTGGAGGCTGGGCAGCACCCACGGAGCACTGCCGGGAGAAGCCTGGGGTCTGCTGCGAGGGAATAACCCGGGAGCTTCTTTAAAACCCCCTGGAATTACACACGGAGCCGGTGCAGGGCTCTTACGGGACACCCTGGGTACATCAGCAGAGTGCAGGGGGGGTCGTGAGGGGATTTTCTGCCTGGAGGAACACTGAGGGTGAGGCGCTGGGCATCGCCCCCCGCCCGCGGCTGCCAAACCGGGGTGGGTGGGTGGGGGGCCTCTGAGGAGGACAAAGATATTCAAATATTCATCGGGATAAACCCGCAAAGCTCAAGGGAAAAAAAAAAATAAAAAAAAGCAAGCCTTTAAGCCGGCAGGAGAACGCGGCCCCTCAACCCCGACCCTCCCGCCGCTGACCCGGAGACAAAGAACGCTGAGCACGGGAGTTTTCCGGGGCAGGACCCCCCCTCACACACCCTCCCCTCAGCGCCGCCGGCTCCTCACCTCGCTGAGGGCAGCGCCGGGCCCGGGCCTGGCGCCGGGAGCCGCCGGGAGCCGCCGGGAGCCGCCGGGAGCCGCCGGGAGCCGCCGGGAGCCGCCGGGAGCCGCCGGGAGCCGCCGGGAGCCGCCGGGAGCCGCCGGGAGCCGAGCGCTCAGGGCCGGCCGCCGCCGCCCGGCCCCGGAGAAAGCGCAACGCGAGTTGGCAGCGGCGGGCGCCGGGCGGGCATGGCCGGGCAAGGGGCAAGGGGGGGCCGGGGGCCGCCCCGGAGCTGCGGAGCTTCCCCGGTTTAACCCTCGGGCCGCCGAGCGCCGGCGCGGCCCCGGCCCCTCCTCCCCGGGGGTGTTGCTGTGGGGCTGCCCCCGGGGCGTGGGCAGGCCCGGCCGGGAGGGGCCGCGGGACGGGCCGGGAGCGCAGAGCCGGGCATCGGGAAAGGTGGGAGAGCCGCGGCACTGCCGCCCTAACCGCTGGGCCGGTCGGTCCTCACCCAGCGCCGCGTCCGGCGCCTCTTGGACACCTCCAGGGATGGTGACTCCACAGCTCCTCGGGGAAACTATTCCACTGCCTGACCACCCGAACAGTGTGCTTTTGTTTCCGTTTTTTCTCTAATATCTAACCGAATCTCCCCTACATCAGCTTAAGGCCACTTCCTCTTGTCACAGACTGGCCCAAACCCCCCATCGGTTTTCTTTCAGTTTCACCAGGACGGTGAAACACCCCAGAAAGGAGATGGGAGCTTGAGCAGCAGAGGCGAAGCTGCTCCGTCACCAGGACAGGCACTCCTGTCCTCATCCCCCCCAGTATGAGGTGATTCCTCGCCCTTTTGAACACCGATTTAACCTTTTCACTTCCAGGAACTGCAGGTGAGGGGTGCAGTGCTTTAGGAACAGGCAAAACATCCAACAGCACTTCGGGGAAAACAGGTCGTGCTAGGGAAAGTATTTTTCACAGGAACTGCATTTTTCAGAGCAGGGTTATTCCCCACCAGTTTCTGGTGGGAGCACAGCTTATCCAGGCCTTTCTAGTGGTGTCCAGGAGGGTGTTTACTTTAGCAGCCCCAAAGATTTGAGCAAGGCATGACGTAGCTGCTCCCTCCGATGGAAAGAGGAGGGTTTGCACTTCGAATCAGTAAACACTTTCAAAATAATTATTATTTTCACATAGCAGCAGTGGCTTTGCCTGAGCCAGGCAGGAGGGAAAGGCCACAGGCCCATCCTTCATGGTTCAGCCCTACCACAGCAGGAAAAGAAACACCTGCAGAACACCCTGCCAAAATCAATTCACCTCCAGCACTCAAACTCAACTAGAGCAAGGTACTTCAAGAGAGAGAAGTTTATTTAAAGACAACATTACATACATTCAACCCAACAATCAGCAAAACCAGTTAAACCAACGTTAGTTCATTCTGCTTTATTATTCACTCTTCCATTTTGTGCTAAATTAAATTGCGGCTGTGAAGTTGGCTCACATCAGAGGCAGCTATGGCAGGAGTCAAGCCACAGGGATGATGAGAGTGTGAACATATGGACTAACAAAATACCAGACAGCTTTAAACTTTATTACTGAAGCTTTTTGTTTTTCATTCATAGGTCAGTTCTTGCAAGATGATCTTCAGCAGCCTCGTTGTGCAGGCTTAGGCCAAACCTGAAAGGGAAGGAATCGTATCAGTGAGTTTTGGATCCCTGAATGGAAGGGTAAGGAGATATATCCCAGGAAGTTTTGGATCCCTGAATGGAAGTGTTTTCCTTGCCTTAAGACAGATTTGTTTTGTGTTCCCCCTTCCCTCATGCAATTTGCTGGGATATGCTGAGCTGCAGACATCAGCATGGTGCACAGCTGCCTCCTTCCTCCCAGGACAGGACAGTTTTGCTGTCCTTAGAGCTCTGCTAATGCCTCAAATGTGCTGCTGCCACTTTTCCAGTCACCTTCAATCCATGCAGCAGCACAAAGCACCAGGAATTCACCCTCTCTCCAGCCCAGCCACACGTACAGAACCCAAGCAGGAAGTCCAACAGAACAGCAGCTGCTTTACCTGACTTCAGAGCACCTTCATCACTCCCCGTCCTCCACCAGCTGGATCAAACCCTCCAGGACACCATTCCCACAATACTTTTACTGATTATCCCATTTAACAGCTGCCTGTCAGCACTGTGGACTTACCATTGGCAATCCTGCATTGCTTGAGCACCTCACTGAAGCCCTCACACAGCTTGAGGTCAGTCTGGTTCTGGGCACACTCCAGGAATTTTTTAATCTCATACTGGCAAGGACCATACTGCTGCTGCTCCTGGGCACCCTGAGCAGCCTGGGGCTCCTGAAACACCAAATGGCTCCGTAAGGACCCTTCCAACACTGCCAAACCACCCCCACGCTGCTTGCTGAGGGTTCTTCCCTGTGTTTCAGTCAAAATCTTCATTTTTTTAATGGAAAACAAGAGAAGGGCTGAAGCACAAAACTATTTTCCAGCAGTGGAATGCCACATTCAGAGCAGGTTTTTTTTTAAGTTACAAACATCTGAGTGACTTTGATACACTCAGATAACTCTGGATGGCACCTGAGCAAAAGTCTCCCCAACAGCGCACCTGGAACACGGAAGTCCTGCCTGGAGAGGAATAACACAGTAGAAAATAACACCAACACCTAAATAACACCACCAGCTTGCCACACATCACTCCTGCATCCCTCTGAATTTTTTTTAAGATGAGTCATGGTGAGTTACCTTGGAGATTCCGCCTGTAGCCACAGACTATCTATGGTTTTATATATATCTATAGTTTATAAAGACTGCAAGTACCCCAGCTGTGACTCATGTGGTGTTTAAGGCTCCCCCCCACGTGGGGCTCAGTCCGTGTCCAGCGGTGCCTCCCCTCACCTGGTAAGTGATATCGGGCCTGGCAGCCTCAGAGCCGCCCCCTCCGCTGAATCCCCCGGTGATGGCGTGGCCGATGGTGTGTCCCACGGCCGAGCCCACGGCCACCCCGGCAGCAGTCGTGGCCATCTGGGCCATCAGCCCCGGCTGCTTGGGCGCCGGGGCCGCCACGGCGGAAGGCGGAGCCGCTGCGGGGACGGAGGCCCGAGGAGCCGGAGATGGAGACGGGGCTCTCATCGGGGGCGCCCGGCTGCGGGGACACAGAGAGAAACATCACTCCATCATCATCATCATCGCAAACCACGCGGCTGCAGGGCCGGGAGTGCACCGCTCCTGCTGTGAGGAACAGAATGTCCCCAGCTGCAAGCGACACACGGGGACCGCCGAGCGCGACTCGTGGCGCGGCACAGGAGGCCCCAGGGATCACGCTGGGATTACACACACCCCCGTTACACGCTGAAGGAATGAACTCAGTGTCCTGGTGAGCGTCTTATGCAAGACCGGGTCAGGATTACAGGCTTCTTTCCGCCTGCTCATTCCCCAGCTCACATAGGGCTCTGCTGTTTCGGGGAAAAATACAATATGACCCAAAAGCGGTTGAATAACACGGTGCTGGCGCCCAGACCCTGCGGCCGAGCAGCCCCATTTCCATGCCCCAAAGCGCCCAACCCCGCCCCGCTAACCCAGAGCCAGCCCAGCTCAACCCAGCCGGGCGCTGCCACCACCCCGGTGCGTCACCCGCCCGCACAATGGCGGCCGGGCCGCTGCGGCCTGCGCGAGGGACACGGGAGAAGGAGAGGGGGCGCCGGCGGCCCTCACCTGGCGGGGGGCGCCATGCGGGACGTGCGGCTGCTGCGGCTGCCCCTGGGCATGGCGGCGGGAAACAAGAGAAAACCCCGAACGGCGCGGAGAGAACCGGAGGAAAGCCCCGAGTGCACGGCCTGGCCTGGCCCGACACCTGCCCGCCGCCTCTGAAGGTCACCTCCTGTGCGTCACTTCCGGAATGCCGCGCGCGGGGCGGGGCTGTGTCGAGGCCACGCCCTCTCCGCCCGCCTGAGGCGCCGCGCGCGGGGCGGGGCTGTGTCGAGGCCACGCCTTCTCCGCCCACTGAGGCGCCGCGCGGGGGCGGCCGCGTTGGTGACGGGAGCGGCAGTTCCGATAAATAAATAAACGCCTAAAGTGCGATTAAACCCGTGCTTGGGGGGCTGTCGGTCACAATAAACGTTTAAATAGCGATAAACCTGCATCTGCGGGACCTTCGGCCACAGTAAGCACCTAAATTGCGATAAATGTACGCGGGCAGGATCCTGGGTCACAATAAACGCCTAAATGGCCATGAACTCGCTTTTGTAGGATCTTCACCCACAGTAAATACTTTAATAGTGATAAAACCCCGTCTTTGTGGAACTTTCAGCCACAATAAACACCTGAATAGCGATAAATCCACTCCTGTAGGATCCTCGGTCACGATGAACACCTAAATAGCGATAAACCCGTGTCTGTGTGGGACCGTCGGTCACAATAAACGCCTAAACCACAATCAACCTGCACCCGTGGCACCTTCAGTCACAATAAAAACTAAATCGCCATGAAAAGTGTTCCAGCCTTCAGGGAGTCGTTCTCCGTGGGAAAGGAGCCTCCGAAAGCCTCTCGGTATTCAGCCCTTCAGTAGAGTTCCAGATTTTAGATTTCAGTCTGGAGCAGAGAAGGGATCCCATCAATCCATGGCGTGCCAGAGGACGATCCCGGATTCTTTTTGGTGATGTCCAGCAACAGGACGAGGAGTAATGGCTGTAAACTAAAACACAGCAAGTTTCACCTCAACGTGAGAAAGAATTTCTTTACGTTGAGGGCGGCAGAGCGCTGAACCTGCGGGGCCCCTCTCTGGAGACATTCCAACACCACCTGGATGTGCTCCTGTGTCACCTGCTCCAGCTGACCCTGCCTTGGATGATCTCCAGAAGTCACTTCCAATCCCAACCGTTCTGTGATTCTGTGATTTTCACCCCAAAAAAGAAGCAAGGCTCCCTCCTGCCCCCTCATCCCCACCCAGGGGCTGAGTATCCTTTGATTTAGAAACACTATCTACTTGGAGAAATTAATTTTAAATGAATTTATTATCTATGGTATTAATTAAGCTATTTCTATACACAGCAGCAATGATAAGGGAAACCACGGTCAACAGTTAGGATAATTCATGACAAAAAAAAATTCGCTTGTTCACAGTTTCTTCACTTAAAAAGGAGGTGAAAGACCAGGCATTTCAACATCTTTTACATCAGGGGATGTTACTGTTGCCTGATGAAAGAAGTGCTAACATTGTGAGTTTGTAGAGCAGAAGGACGGTTCAGAAAAGCAGTTGCTGACGAGAGAATTATCAGGAGATAAATATAAATGATAATTCACGTTTTGAACAGGGACATCTGCAGCAGCTCAGACCACTGGCGTTGCTGCAGGAGCTCATCCCTGAGAACTTCTCCTCCCTGGCCTCTCTCCAGCTCTGACAGCAAATCACAGCATTGAAAGCAGGAGTTATAATTTTGCTTTCACAGAGTTCAAGCAACACGTTTCTTAATGAGTGGTTTTCTCAGTGCTTTTTAATTAATAGCATTCAATTTTCCTTTTTTTTTTTTTTTTTTTCCTGGCAGAGGAATTCTTGACGCTCGAAGTCATTTCGCGGCCGCGTCCCTCTTGGCTTTGTTTTGTTCCGCAGAACAATGAGGGCAGGATGGCACCGCCGGCGGGATGAATGCTGCCATTGTGCTTTGTCCCCCCCGCTTTCCTTGGGAAAACTCCAGAGCTCCCTTTTGTACCGCATCACCCTCGCATCTGCTGATGCCCACAAGGATTTGGGGAAGGGCACCAGAACCAAAAATCAGCGATAATGGTGGCTGTGGTGATGTTTACAGCGAGCAGAGATTGTTTGTTTTCAGCTGCCAGGACTTTAGTGTGGGTACACCACAGGGATTCGGTGGTTCTTTAACCACCAGACAGGTGTTGATGCTATTTTTGATCGAAAGGCGTGAAAGGAAGAAGATCCAGCCCTGATTTTGGGTAGTGAGCCAGTCTGGCAGAATGCGATCCCAGATCACTGGGAAATAAGTGATGAAATCCCGTTGCTCAAGTGCAAGGCTGAGCGAGCCCTGGGGGAATCCATGGGCAGCTGCTCCCGAGCCAAGTGGAGCACAAGGCTGTGCTTGTGCGCTAGGAAAACCAAACTTTGAATATATTCCTTCTATCGTCTGTCGTGGTGAACTTCGGGAGTGTAAGAGGCCCTCTGCACACCAGATGGGCTCTGTGCCTCTGCAGGATGCGGGAGTTTGGTGCATTCTGCCCAAGATCATGGGAAAAAAAAACCTGGAGAACGGGGCTGAGGCTCACATCACCTTAGCTCCGGTGAAGTGACACATCGTCCCTGAGGGTCAGGTCAGCCGTGAAGACTTTTTTCGCGTTTTTCCGAACTGCCCAGTTTCTCCCGCGTCCAAGATCTGAGAGGGGAAACGCGAGGAAAACCCCATTTTTTTTTTAGGAAAACCCCATTTTCCTGCAGGAAAAGCCCATCTACCGGTGGAATCCGGCGGGGCGGGGGCGCGGGCGTGAGGGGACTCTGCCGGGAGTCCCGGCGGCCGCCAGGCGGCGCTGTGCCACGCCCCCCTCCCCCGCCCAGCCCTGACGTGACGTCGTCGCGGGGCGCCACGTCCGGCGCGAGCGGCGAGGGGCGGGGCCAGCGCGGGGGGCAGGGGAGGGGGCTGTGGCGCGCCCGCCCGCCCGGCCAATCAGGGGCCCGCGCGCGTGCGGGGCGGGCCAATGAGGAGCGCGCGCGCGTGCGCGGGGCGGGGCGGCGCCGGGCGCGCGTCGCGGGCTGAGGCGGAGGGACGGGGCCAAGATGGCGGCGCCCGTCCTGCTGCGGGTGTCGGTGCCGCGCTGGGAGCGGGTGGCGCGCTCCGCCGTGTGCGCCGCCGGCATCCTGCTGTCCCTGTACGCCTGCCACCTGGAGCGCGAGAAGGGCCGCGACAGCCACTACCAGGCCCTGTGCGACCTCAGCGAGCGGGTGCGCTGCTCCGCCGCCATCACCTCCAGGTGAGGCGCGGGTGGGAGCCGCCGCCGCCCCCGCGAGGGGAAGGGGCTGAGGGCTGCGGGAGCGCTGGGGACGGGTCCCGGAGGGCTGCCTCGGGGGTGCTGGGGGCCCGGAGCGGTGCTCGGAGGGGCTGCGGGCCGGGCGGGGCACGGAGGGGCCGGGGCAGCCCGGGGAGGGTCGGCGCTCCCGGTGTGGGGCAGCCCCATCGCCCCAGGGCCGCTCCGGGAACCGGGAATTTCGGGATCACTGCGGGCTGCAGGGTGAGGCACCCGCAATTGCTGTGTTGTAATCAGTGGTAATTAGGTGGAGTGACAGGCGGTTTAGTGGGAGAAGCTCGGCAGAGTGGAGTGTTGTGGCTGTGAGCAGTGGTTAAGGACAACATAAAGCGGTGCAATCGCAGGTGGTTTGCTTTGTTAGTTTTAATTGCAGTATCTGTGTTGCGTTTTCGTTGGGATGTCTGCTGGCAGCACAGGAGATGCTTTGGGGATACAGAGGAAGTGCTTCATTCAAGGGACACTTGGGTGCCCCTGCAGCACAAGCCCGGTCCAAATCCTGACTTATTTTTCCGACGTCCAGCCAGTTTAGCAGTTGTTTCCTAAAGGCTGAGGGCACTTATTCCTGTTAGGAGAGCCAGTGTATAAATCTGGTTTTTGAGCAAATTTATCGACTAACTCCTTTTTCTTCATTTTAGTGAGAATTTAGTTATTATTGTGCTGGTGCCTTCAACTGAGTGAGTACTAGGGGTTTCCTTTTCCCCCTCTCAGTGTAACCCGTGCAAAAGCTGTCACAGTTTTTATAGAGGTCCTTGCTGTATCATCACAACAAGCCGGTTTGAGGGAATATTCCCATCCTCTGCCAAGCTGGGAGCTGTGAAATTATTGAGGCAAAACATCCAGGGAGCTCTTTTTCCTAAAACCTCTCCTGTGGTGGCAGAAGTGAGATTGTGTGACAGAGATCTGCATCTCTGGCTGCCTGGAACTGAGGTTGAGTGAAGGCTGACTCTGTTTTTCTGTCTGCTCAGGTCATCTTTAGATTGTGAAGGTGCTTGTTCATGTCTCTGCTTGGAAAGTGTCCTGAGATGAGCAGTTTGGATCTAACTAGGGAGGAGACTTCAATAAACTCACCAGATAAATTCAAATAATATAAATGAAACTCTCCTTAGGCTGCTGAGCTAAAACCACGTGGGTCTCACTAGTCATTTCACTTGGTTCACACCTTCAGGGGTGAAAAGACAATAACAGAGATTTAAGCCATAAGTAGCCTGTTCTTATATAGCATTGCTTCTCCTGCAGCATTTTGTTTTTGCAGCAAATGCTGCTGTGACAGGGAACTGGATGTCACAGTTCTGATGTGTGTTTACCAACGCTCAGGAGAAGGAAATTACCTCAAGATATAATTGGAATTATTTCTAATTATGGCATGGAGCTCGGTAATTACAGCCTTCATTAGCCATGCTGCAGCTGACACGTTGAGTAAGACCTGGAATTCCTTTGCTGGAAGAATTCTGGGTGATAATGTGAAGAGTTTCAGGGATGAAATGCTCTCAGATCTCCCAGCAGTTGCTAGGAGAACCATGCCTGGAGTGAAGCTTGGCAAATGCCAGGGGAGCTCGTGATGGTTGGAGCAGGTGGTGAAAGGAGTTTGTGGAGAAGGAACGTGCAAGTTCTGTTCACTCCAACCATATTTGGAGAAGAATTTGCTTTCCAGGCTGTGCAGGACACAGAGGGGGAGTTCTGCTTTCAAAGTAAGGCAGGAGGACAAGGCATTAAAGTTGGAGAGAAATTAATTTTATTTTCCACGTTACCACAGCTCCCCATCCATGGTTCTCTGTCACTTTCTCCAGCTGAGTGTTCCTCGTTCCCACATCACCAGAGCAGCTCAGAAACTTCATTTCTAAAAGGAACTTTTAACCACAGTTTAGATTTCACTGGGGTTGCAGAGTTTCAATTCTGTGTTCCAGCTCTTCCTCAGGTTTGACTCTCACATTTCTTTTCTCACCAAGCTGTTACACTGACAGTCAGACATTAATTGATTTGCTGATTATTGGAGTTCACTCTGCAGAGTTTACTGCGTGAGAAACTTCTGTTTCTGCTTTGGCATTTAGATGGTTCATTGGGTTATGTGACCTTTTATTTAACTGGATTTGCTGGTGGAACTTGGAATGTTGCAACCTTCACATCTTGAGTTTTGACTCCAAGAGTGTGCTGAACTTTAAAAAGCACTTAATGCTGTTAGGGTTCATTTTCAACGCACAGAATAAATGAGTTTATTCTTTCCTGAGCTGACTTTCTGGTATGTTGGGCAGAGTTTTTTTTGCACCAGCTGTTGGTATTTCCAAGCCTTGCTTTTAAGCCAGACCTGGCATTGGCACAAGAAGAAGAACAGAAATGTAAAGACTGCCAGCACGCAGAGGGAGGAGCACAGAAAATCTCCTATCACAGCCTGACTCATGCAGAAGATTATTTTGGAGAGATCTCTTGCCCAAAACATGAATGGTCAGCATATTTCCAGTTTTTTTATCAGGGGGAAAGTTCATGAAATCATTTAAAAATAAAATCTGCTAAGGAGTGCCTGATAAAGGCAGGTATTAGGGCAATACCTCACATCTCTACTGGCAATTGCTGTATTTATTTTAAATCAATTGCTGTCTTACAGTTGAGAATAATTAAGTGTCAAGAATGGCTTTATTTATAGAATGAAACTGGCTAATAGCAGTTCCTGAAAAATACTTTTAGTCTTGCTGTAGTTTCACAGAGGGAATTAAAGTAATAAAACACATTTCAAGTCCTACAGGTCATGCTGCAGCTTGAAATAAAATGTGACCTTTAAGTGGTAATGCAGAGACCCAGAGCCTTTGGTCTTTTCCACACCATCTCCTAACACATTTCTGCTCTCTCTTGATGAACTGGAGATTGTGGAGGATAAATTAGTGGCTTTGAGGGATTTTTTTGCATTAATGAATGCTGTACCCAGTGTGGCAGAGGCTCAGGACAGCAGCACAAAGGAGCAAAGGACACATGTCCTGGGTATCTTTGGCAATATTTGCAGCTGCGTCAGTGGGGAGGTTTGGCAATAGTCAATATTGATCTTTGCCTGATTGCTGGAGGAGTTCTGGAGTCACAGTTGCATTTTGAGAGTCCGGATGTCTCTGATGTTTTAGGAATTCTGTGTTCATGGGCGAAGTCTTGGATGGGTGTGTTGTGTCTGAGGCACTCTGAGGAGTTCTGATGTGATGGAATGGTTTGGGCTGGAAGGGACCTTCAAGTTCCTCTTGTTGCAGCCCTTTCCATGGGCAGGGACACCTTCCTCTAGACCAAGGTGCAGCCACCTCGTGTTTTCTGGTGGCTGCAGCAGAATATTCACCTGGTAGTTCCGGAAAGTGCTTGTTAAATCTGGGCTGTGTTGTGGGTGGGCCTGTGACAGGTGTAGTGTTATAGTACAGCTCATAAATCACTTTAAACACTGGATTTACACCCCTCTGTGCTCACTCTGGTGTTCTGTGCACAGTGGGTGTGAATTGCTCTGAGAGCTGCAGGTAAAACTGCCCCGTGCTGGTTTCTCAGCAGAGCACACCTCGCTGGAAGTGTTCCAGTGCATCTTCACAGGGATCAGGGTGACAAGAACAACCCCATTATCCAAAGAAAAATGGACATGGAGAAAACTTCCCATATCCCCCCGAGCTGCTGTTTAAATAGGTTCCCACTGAGCTCTGTCGTGGGGCAGCTCCTGTAAACTTCTTGTCTGTCAAGTTTCCTTAATTCCTAAAAAAAGAACATTATGTAGCAGTTATTATTTGTATTTATAATAATAAATTCCTGATATCCCAGGAGTTTTTTCATTGCTGTACCTGCAGGAAAATGTCAGATGTGTGTGATTATTTCAGCTGCAAGTGTTGGTGACTGGTGTCAGGAGATGTAATAAGTTTTTTCAGGGATTCTGGATCCACTTTTAGATGGGTTTGGTGTGTGAGGGAAGCTCGGAAGATCTCTGCTTTGGAATTGGGCAGGGAGAAATTGGAACAGCCAAATTCAGTGCCACAGGGGGCGGGAGGGAAACCCAAAATCACTGCTCAGCTGAAGGGAAACCTGCCCTGTGAGCCAGGGTTCTGTGTCCCTTGTCCCCAGCTGGGCTGGCACAGGGGAGAGCAGAGCCTGAGGGGCTCAGCTGGGAGCATCCAGAGCTTCTTCCATGTGCTGGAGAGGGCAGCTGGGCCAGGAATGCTGCTAGAAACCAGCTTGGAAATTTAAACTTGCTCTTAAAGCTGCAGAAGCTGATAACTCAACTGGTTTTGGGGTTTTTTTCCATCTTTCTAGTAGAAAATTGATGATTTAATACTGATGCAACACTTACTGACTGAGGCGCATCTTTTATAAAGCACAGCACTGCCCTTGCTGTGGGAATCTTTTATTTCCCATCCTTACAGTGCTCACACAAACATTTTCATTTTAGCTTTTCATAAATACGTAATTTCCAGCTTGACTGGGATTTGTAATAGGGCTAGGAATTATTTTGCCTGGTGCAAAGTAAATTTAACAAAGTGCTTATAATTCAGACTTGGGCTTCATTTATGGTAGCTTAATAAAAAAGATTATGTAGAAGGAATCAGTACTGTTGGCTTCTTTCTTGAATAGCCAGTGCTTCTGTAAAGGCTGCTCTAAAATAATTACCCACTGTCTGCTTCACATTTTGCTGATCTGGACACTGAGAGTTTTTACAGATTCTTTCTGAAGCAGAGCTGGAGGTTACATAGAAGAAAACCTCATTTGGTTATGCTAAATGCTGCTAATAGATTTAAACATGAAATTAAGTGTATCAACATTTTTGAGCACTCCTGGCAAGTTTACAAATGGGAATTTTTAATCCCCTATTTTTTTTGTGGCTTCTAATTGAAGGCTTTTACTTAATTTATTAAAAGTGTTAGAGTGGCCTTGAAACCCTGAATTAGGTTTAATCCAAAATCCTCTGGTGAAGCTGGAAAGAAATTGCAGCCAAAGTTTCTTAACATGCTCCAGATCCTTTGACCTTTATATGAGCTTTTCCCTGAGGCTGAGCTCTGCTCCCCTCCGGGAACTTTCACTCTGGACCAGAAATTACCTCACAAGTCCAGTGGTGCTTCAGGAAATGTGCGCATCACTTAGCAAGTGTGGCCTTTTTTGGTTTCTTTAGAAAATTAGATTTATTGTTTCCTCAGGGTTACAAAGTGATAAGGAGTGCTTGCTGTTGATAACAAAATAATGCTCATGGGGTGATAAATAATCCTGAAATGAGAGGCTTCAAGGGAATACTGCTACCCCAAAAACACCCAGACTTGAGTTCCTTTCCTGCAGTTTGAGGACAGAATCTTCTTTATTGTTTGCCCTTTTCACTGCACCAAACCCAAAAACTGAGAGAGAATTGTGCTGGCAGAGCTGCCAATGCAGAGATTTGGGCTCAGACATCCTTTGAATCATCTGGTCCCCTGAAGGATTTGATTGAGGACACTGGAATGTGACCTGGGAGTTGTGTGCTGCTGGACCTGCCCTGGCCAGGGATGGTTCTTTGCACGTTAAAATGAAAACATGGGGGTTAATTCAGTTCTGGACATAAAACCGGAGGGGGTTACCAGGTGGAATTGAGGGGGTGTGATCCTGCTCATCACCAGGGGCTGTGGTGGAGGTCAAAAGTGCTCAGAAAACATCTGGGACATGCAGGAAGGCTTCAGGGTAGGGCACCAAGTGTCTTGGGCAGGTGAAACCCCAGCTGAGAAGTTTCAGCTGATCCTTAAGGACAGTGGAGGCCAAGGAAAATATCCTGGGGAATGATCTTTGACAAAATTATTAATAATATCTGCAGGTGACTGTCAGAGCTGGGGTTTGGCTACAAAAACACTCCAGCATTTCTTACCAGGGCTGCAGGGGACACTAATCCAGCTCCTGGCTAAACAAACACTTTTTGGTTTGTTTGTTTGACTTGGTGTGTTTGGCAGGCTTGGAATTCTGCTGCTTTTGGAGCCAGTGCTGATCACTCAGAGCTGTAACCTGTTAAACTGGAAGGTTGTTTGCTTGTCCTCTAAAATACTTGAGATACTGGGGGTCTAAATGAGGTTCCTGTGTTCCCTTTTAGCTTTTTCTCTGCTGTATTATGCTAAAATGTTTCAAGTGTGTCCAGTAATACACTGTTCTGGAACATAGAGGATGTTCATAATTGTGCAAAATAGATTTAAATGATTTTAATGATTTAAAAGGGTATGGTTTGATTGGAGGCACGTCACTTGTGGAGCACTGTGACCTCAGTTCTTTTTGTCTTCCTGTTAAGAAGTAACAATTGCACACAAATACTGCTTTAAACTTCTGAAAATGCAACATTGCTGAGCTTTGTGAAGCACCTCAGACCAAAGGGGGCTTTGTTTAGAGGGTGGATAATAACTTTCAAAACCTCCTTTTGATAAAAGTTTCTGCACATTGGACTGAAAATCACTGCGTTGTTCAACTGCAGATGTCGGGAAAGCAGATGAATCACTTTATTTTTGATTTCTTGAATCACTGTTGAACACTTTAAAGAACACTCCGAGTGGCACATGCAGATAGGGAGGGAAAACTGAGTCTCAAAGATGTCTTAAAGGTTTGTTCCTTGTAATTAGATCAGATTGCTCTTTATTCTTTAATAGCAATGAAACTGGGGTGTGGTGAAAGTGGGTTTGGCCCTTGTGTTTGTCACAGTGCTCTGAGTCACCTCGGGTGACTCCGACCTGGATCCACCATCAGAACCAGGAAAAACTCGGTGAAATCAGGCTGGGCTTCTGTCTTGCTGTGCAGGCAGCTCTGTGCTTACTGCAGGTCATTTTGTTTAGCGTTCTGTATCCAAAAAAAATGAATGTAAATTAATAACATGTCTTCTAAATTACTTTTTTTGTGAAGTGCATGTTACATGAAAGACTTCTGAGTTTATTTTTTGCAGCTTATCTTGCTGTAAGGACTTTCTTCTTGCTATTTGTTTGCCATATTTTTTTAGACTTTCGAAGTCATCATCAGTCAGGCAATTCTCACCTGAGTTTGGTGTGAAAAGGAACATTACCTACTCTGGCTTTATCCCTCCTCCACTTGCTGGCAGAAGTTCCTGGTTCATTGTGGAGTTTACAACCTTCATAAAGTTAGGAGACAATTTAGACTTTTCAGTAGGGAAATGAGATGGGAAAGGGATATACAAAGTAAATATATTTAAGGGTAAATAATTTGCTTTTCAGTTTGATGCAGAGCATTTGCTCCCACTCCAACCCTTATTAGGCTGGGAGAAGCGTTCTGTGCTAAACCCCAGGCTGCTTAGCTGTCTCCAAGCCTGTGGAATAAGATGTGAGATTAGACCTGGACTCCACGGGCTGAAATTTAATACTTGATGTCCTCAAAGCTGCTACAAGGCCAGCAAGACACTTAACGAACCCCTGCATGTGGAACAAGCTTTCCCTGTGCTCTGACCTTGCAGCTCTGCAGGGATCACTCCAGGACTGACTCTCAGGAAGGGCTGAATGAACTCACTATCCTTCCACTGGCAACATTTTATTCCCTCGCAGAACAATTGCCAAGGGTCAGGTTGTGTGGGATGCCATTTCTGATGTTTTCAGCGCGAGTTTGCTGTCAGACTCCACAGGATGTGCTGAGCACTCAGGTGGGGATGGATTCAGCATCCTGCAGTTTTTTGGGCTGAGGCTGAACCTTTGCCCACTTTGGGTTGTGCAGGAAAACCTGAGTGTGTTCAGATCATTTTAATGTCACCCTGCAAAGAATTCTCACTTGGAGTCCAGAACAGTAAACTGAGCCTGTGGATGGCAGGCTGAAACATCTCTAAATGTAGTAATACGGGAAAATAAGTATAAACTATTAAATATAAAAGTGATAAATCCTTTAATAGGTTTGTGTGGCTCTTTAATACAGCCTTTGGAATTTAGACAAGACAATTGTTACAGGTGCTGTGACCATCTTATCAAAGGAAGGCTAAACAATAAACAGTTCTCACTTAAAATCCAGATCACATTCCGGGTGTGGGATGAAATCTCACCACAGCTGAGGTTCTTTGTCATTCTTTGTCATTTCCACAGCCCCAGAGCTGCCCTGGGATGAGAGCAGAGAGCCAGGCAGTTCTGCACTGCTTTTCCCTGCAGTTCCCTGTCTGGCAGCTCTGGGATGCTGAGGCTCTGTCCCCTGGAAAATCATTGTCTGTGCTGCCTTGAAGCTTAATATTGGCACAGAAAGTTTCACTTTTAAAAGATTTGAGACCAAACTAGCTGAAAGTATGTTTGATTTTTGGCTGTTTGTACAGTAAATCTGCTTTCTAAGAATTGGGACCTGCTGGGTTTCTTGGGGAGAAGAGCACTAGAGTATTAATAGTGAAATCAAGCTTAGTCTGCAATTAAAATGATGAGTTTAAATGAGTTTTTGCACAGATGGCTGTGAGACTAGAAAGTGTTTTGGAGATGGTATTAAATTGTCCTTATTGTGGTGCTTCTCCCTGTGAGCAAACTGCTCGTGGTGTGGTGATGGCAGGTCCCAGCTGAGTGACACCAGCAACACTCCAGCCATGTGCAGGGACAAACCTGAGCTGGTTCATTGCCTCTAGGACAAGAAACTTCCTGAAAACTGCATTTTCCTTGGAGTTCCCTGCTGCAGCAGGATGAGGAGTGGCACTTCTTTACCTTGCTCAGTGAGGCTGATAATGTGAAACAAGCCTTACATTTGTGCAGTGCTTGGCTTGGTGCTCCAAAACTCCGCTGGCAGATATCCCAACGTGCTCCTGTGAGTTAAATCACTTGTTGGAGTAGCAAAATAACTTCATATTTTCAAGTGACACTCATAAATAGGGTCCTCACTTTGCTTTTACAAATAATGGCCTGATGTGCCTTAGGGCATGGAATTAATGGTTTCTGGCACAAACACATTTGCTAATTTAATCTTTCCCCCTCCTTCCCGCAGCAGCAGTAGTTTTGTCGGGCTTGTGCTGCTTTCTGCTTCATCACTGGGAAGCTGAAAGTCACTTTGTAGGGATTTCAGGTGTTGGTTCCAAGTGTCACACTGTGCAAGAGCTCCAACAAAACCAGGGCTGGGGATCTTGTGATGGTGCCACGCTCAGCTCGTGTGCCTGACAGATTTGGGTTCCTCCTGAGCTGTTGGGCTGAGGAGCAGCTGAGGTGCAGATTTGTGTCCTGATTCTCCTGCTCTGATGCAGGGAAGTGAGTGGAACAAATCCTTGCCTCAGCTTTGTAGTGACCTTGTGTCCAATTGGCTGTGGTGCAGGGAGCTGCTAAAGCTGTCACCGGGGGAAGGAAGTGTTTATTTGACAAAACAGCTCCAGACTCCAGCCCCGGGAAGCAGAGGTGGTGCAGCTGTGTGAACTCAGTGTTTCCTGGTGTGTCAAACAACTTTGATCAGCAAGGTGTGGGATAAAACCGTTCCCCTGTTGCTGCTTGGTTTTCCAGGAGAACTCCATCTCAATCATGTGTCCTTTTCTTTCCCCAACAGCCCTGAACTGAAACTGCTGCTGGAAAGCAGTAGGTGGCCAATGAAGAGTTAATTAGTTTCCCTGTTTTACAGATGGGGTCGAGGATTCGGTCTCTTGGGTTCCATCTTTGGGAAGGACAGTGCAATAAATCAGTCAAACAGTGTTTTTGGCCTGGTGTTTTATATACTACAAATGCTACTGGGTAAGTATTCATTCACTTCAGAGCCTCAAGTGTACAGCAGGGCTGTGGGGATGAAGGAGGACAGCAATATCCATTGCACAATCTGCAGGAAACCAGATAAATGATTCTGATTTTTATATCTTGGAGGGTTTTTTTAGCATCACTCTAATGATACATCTGTCCAAAGGGCTTAAAAACCCAACTGATAACGAGAGTAATTGCATTTTCTCCTGATATGCTATTAATAATCCGAGTGTGAAGACAGTTTCTGTGCTGGTATTTTCACTCCAATATATTTGGCATTGGATTGCATGGTGGGAAAGAGAGGGGAATAAAAATGGAATGGGCAACTTTTGCAGGAGTAATGGGGAGAGCAGGCAAAGAAGTGCACGAAATATAATTATCTCTATTTCTTGGCGACTCTGTGGTTTGCTCTAAAGCTATTAATCCTGACAGAAATAACTTGACCACTAATTTTCCTCTAACTCAGGAATATGAGCGTGGTTAATCCTACACACACTCCTTATCACAGACAGGGCTGGCAGACAGAGCCTGAGATCCTCCGCTCCAAACGCCCAGCCTGCTGTTTGAGCCAGAATTTTGTGTAACTGTTGCTGAGTTAGAATTCAGTTTTGCTCTCTGTGGAGAGGGGTGAGTAACTTTGTCTCTCTTGTTGCAGGTATGACAGCAAGTGCAGTAGCAGCTCTAATCCTCATGACCTCCTCCATAGTGTCTGTAGTAGGGTCCCTGTACTTGGCATACATTCTGTACTTCGTGCTGAAGGAATTTTGCATTGTCTTCGTGCTCACATATTTGCTGAACTTCATTCTCTTTATCATCAACTACAAACGACTAGTTTATTTGAACGAGGCCTGGAAGAGGCAACTCCAACCCAAACAGGAATAACCCCTGGTGGAACTTTTGACTGACAGTCTGAAGACCCAACTTCCATTAAGTTTATTTTGCAGTAATTTTTTTATTCTCCATATCAGACACTTTTTTTTCCCCCCTTCCCCCCCCCACTCCCCGAGAATCATAATGGAAGTTTTGAATTAGAAATTTCGTGGGGCCCCAGATAATTTCTCTGTGCTAATCTTCAGTTTAAATGTGGTTATGAAAGAAAGCTCTATAACAATCAAAGACAAGCTTTAACTTTACTTTGAAGGAGTTTTAGCCACAGCAAAACGTAGACTCTCTCTCTCTTCCCCCTCCACTTGTGAAGTGGGTAACACTTGCTATGAAATATCCTGTATATAAATTCAGGTATAACAAGATGTGATCATGACATGAAATATTCTAGACTAGCCTCACCATATTTAATGTTGCCATGTTTACAGTATGTGTATTTTTTTTCTTTTTTCTTCTTCCTTTTTTTTTTTTTTTTTTTTTTTTTTTTTTAGCTGATGGACTTAGATTTGACTAGGACTTATACTGTAAATAAAATTAGAACTGTTGGTTTCATCCCTGGAGAACTCACTGTCCCATGGGTTTGGTTAGGAGCTGTCAGAGGGTTCAGCTCAGAGTCGACTGACCACGATGGAAGAAGTGACCTCTAAAGAAGGTGGAGTTGCTGCTCTCACTGTTGTGTTTTCACAAGAATAATGCTTGGGGTTGGTTCCAGTTTTTCTTCTTTTTTTTTTCTTTTTTTTTCTTAAATCTCCAGTAACAAAAAATGGAATTAAAGCTGAAACGTGAAGTATGTTGATTAAACAACAACCTCATTAATTTCTGTACAGAACAAAAATAGCTTCATGTGGTCAATGAAAAGCTGATTTGCAGACCAGGGGTTGGATGAAGTGTTCTTTGAAAGGACTCAATTTCCAAGCAGAGCTGTTTTCATTTGAAGCTGTGCTCAGCCAGCCAGTGTTACTAATGTTTGATGTTCTATGAATGCTGCAGTATAGAATTGCAATTTGCAGTGGAAACCACTGAGTGAGCAGGATAACCAAGCAGTGCACTGAAAAAAGCAGTTCCTTAATTGATCTTGGTCAGGATCTTTGGTTTGTGCTATATTGGGAGATGAACTTTAGGCCTGACACACACACACACAGAGAAGATCTCTTGGAAGGGCAACCTGTTTAATGGGATAAGTAAGTCAATGTGCTCCTGAAAATGAAATGTGATATAGTGCTATCATTGCTCTTTCTAAGAACTAACTGGGGAAAAAAAAAAAGAAAACATTAAACTGCAGATTTAAACAAAGGAACAAAATTGTACACGTTGTTTCTGCACTCAGTATTCTAAGGCTGAATGTTAAAAGTGCCTTCTGTCTTCAAATCTTAAACCAAATACTTTGTGTTGAACTTGGCAGGCAGAAGTGTCCTTGCTTGAAAAATGAACAAACAGAATTCCCAGCAAACTTGCTGGGGATAGAAGAGTATTAAGAGATCTGGTTTTTTTTAGTTTTTAGACTGAGAAGTGGTAGCAGTATTGTTTTCAGTTTAATTTAAAAGGTTGATGTGATTTGGAAAAGTGAAATACGTGTGTTTCAGACTGTGACACCAAAATGTGTGGGTTCAGCTACTTTCTGTAATTGGTGCTGTGCTGCTTTTTGCCCTTGTCACTTCGAAATACGAAGAATTCCAACCGCATACCCATTTATTTAAAGGACTAATTTAACTCCTTTTAGCGTTTTCAGTCTCAAACACGAATGTCAGAGAGACACTTCCATTGAAAGTGGATTTTAAACACTAAGGATCAACTTGACTGTGAAACGAGCAGTGTTTCCATAGAGCAAAACGAGTCTGGAGCTTGAATTCACAAAATTAACACTGAAATTTCTACTGAAGTAATCCTGGTTTGCACCAAGGGTGGAGGTGGAAACTGCTTTTTCTGTACAGAGTTCTGTGGTGTGAGTAACATCTGTTGCATGTAACACTAAATGACTTGTCCCTCGTCTGACAGTTTTAGCCAACGATTCATTAAATGAGTTTTGTATTGACCGGAGTAGAGTTAAAGCTTGTCTTGATGTTTAGTTCTGTCTCTCAAATGCCTTCCACTTTGATACGAAGGGGAATGAATGATGTTAAATTGGTCCCTCAAGGCTTGGCTTTGTTCTCTCCCAAGCCTGGAGGCAGTAGCAGTGTTTAATGTGTTGTATAGATTTTTATTTCCATGCATTCCTGTGATCTACACTAAAGGCATCTTTTTTTCATCCAAGGAAGAGGTGAGCACGTGCTGCCTGAAAGTTGCTCCTCTCTCAGAGCAAGCAGCCATGGAGACAAGTCTAATCCATGAGTTCTTGGTCCAATTCCTGGGGAAAAAAAGAGGAAAAAAACTCACCCCCATCAGCTGAAAGTATTGGTATTGACTTAACTTCACTGTGTCTTGTGCTTGTTTGTGTGGGCATCGTCTGTTGATTCAGTTTGTTGAGTAAAAAAATTAGGGCCAGATTTTCAGCAGTGGTGTCTGCAGTCCTTGTGTGTGTGCACATAGGGAGCAAATGGAGCTGGAGTTGGGGCTCTGGGAGAATTTGCAGCCACACTTTGTGCACGACCTTGCAAATCTGATCCTTAATTGTGAGCTCTCTTGTCTTGTGTGCATCCCTTGCAGTTACTTTTTACTGGAAGTGATTTGCTAGAAACGGCCCAGATTTCTTCTAGTTCTCTCTCGTGCTTCAGAAATGCAGTTGGCCTGAATAAAGGGCAGAATAATCTTAGCAGGAGAGATTTGGACCTTTCTGCTTCCAGTTCTTTTGACTCTTTCCTTGCTGCTCCCAATGATGGAAACAGCATCTTCCTTCCAGTAAAATGGGTTGTGATGGAAATCAGGAGTGCAGCTGTGCCCCCCTGCCAAAACCTGGGGGCAAATGTGTGCTTGGTACTGGTTTTACCCTTACAAATCCAAAAAATTCTCAGTGATGCAGGAGTCTGGGTAAGGGCAGGTAAATGATATTTGGGCTGGCAGGGGACAGGGAGGTGTTACAGAGATCCTCATTGTGGTTTTAACACTCAGGAGAATGGACGGGATAAAAAATCACAGTGTCTGAACAGAGATTCTGAATTTGGGCTCTTCCTGCCCCTCTTTGGCTCTCTCAGAATCGCAGAATTCCTTTGGGATCACAGAATGTTCTGAGTTGGAAGTTCCACAGCGAGGGGCGGATTGGAAAGGCAAAAAAACCTCATCCCAAAACCTGCTTAGAAATTAAACATTCCTGAAATCCTCTTACTGTAAGGTACTTGCTACTCTTGGAGGCCAACACAGCATTTGAGTCTCGTGGAGGAAATGAATATTCTGGGAAGTTTCTTCCTCTAAAGCATTGGTGACACTGAGGCCAGTGAAACATTCCTGAGCACCTTGGAGATCTGAAGTGACAACAAATCTCTGCTGAGGAGGTTTCTGAGTGCTGGAATTTGCATTTTTTGTGCTGCTGTAGAGTCTCAGTTGTGCCAGGAGGTTGCTGAGGTGCTTCAGGCAGTTCTGCTCCTGATTTCTGTGGGCTGAATCAGAGGTTGGGTGGCTTTGGTTCTGCCAATGTTGTTTAAACTCAGAAAAGATGAAGTATTCTGTTACCATAGATCTGTGTTAAGCATGGCCTAAATATTAGGTGTTTGTTCTGTATAGTATGTTCCATCGACTATTTATTCCCAGTGCTTTCAACTCCAAATCCAGCACCCATTTAAAATGGAATCATTGGGCAAATATTCCTTTTCTCAATAGAGGCTGAGAGATTCTCTCTTGGAGGTTTAGGATACAATTTTGCTAACAGGTAAAAAAAAAAAACAAACCACAAACAAACCATGTAAATATGTATGAATTCTATTTGTTGCACATAACTCTTTTGGTATAAAAAAAAAAGAAAAAAAAGAAAAAAAAACCCAACAAAAAATAAATGTAGAAATTACCTGTGGATGTCTTGCTGCAATCATTCTTATGCTGCAATCATGCAGTCCAAACATAAGAGCTTGAATGAACCCAACCAGAGGCCTTTTTGGACTCAGTCTGAGCCTTAGAAACTGTTTTTAATGTCAGTACTGTAATTCTGTTTCTAGAAATTGTACCAAGTTGTGTGGGTTTTGGTTTTGTTTTTTGGTTTTTTTTTTTCTAAGACCTTGTGTGTGTTTAGCTGTAGAAGGGTTAAAGCACTTGATTTTCCCCCCAGATCCCAGTTTTCCCAGTAGAATTCCTGCAGCTTTGTGTCTGGCTGAGCATTGTGTGTAAAGGCTGAGCAGCGTTGACTTGAGGCTTTCACTGTTTACAGTTCTTTAAGCAAAAAACAAAACAACACAACCCAACATTGTGGTTTTTATCACTTTCTGCTTTATTTGGGCTGCTCAAAGCTGGTCCCACAGACCACAAAATCCCTGGGAACTGCTGGATGTGTCCCTGGATTTGGGGAGAGAGCTGCTGGGCAGGGTTGGGTTTGTTGAGAACAAGCAGGAATTAACGCTCAAATGTGTGCTCAGATTTTGGGGGGGCTGAGCTGAGCCCTGGTTTGTCAGGAGTGACCAGTGTCAAATCCTCAGCTGTCTTCTGGTCAGGTCTGTTGAAACGGGAAGAAAATGAGTTTTTAAAGGATGATGGCTGGAGATGGAGAGGCTGAAATGACTTTCAAACACTGCTAGTGGGCTTAAATACAGGAATTGCTCATACCATGGTATGTTTGAACAAATGTCTTTTTATTGTGCATAGAGATTTATATTCTGGGGATTTAGTTCTAGAGAAAATCTAGGCCTAGCACGGTGTGAGGAATGCTGTAGTGTTGTTTCTTTTCCCTTAAAAACACAAGAAAAATTGTTGTGGAGTCTGCAGTGAACATCTGTGTCCTTATTCTGCTGGGGCAGGGTGGAAGGTGCTGTTGGTTCCTGGTGTACCACCTCTGAAAGGAACAGAATTTGGCCAGCACACAACAGAAAACCAAGTATTTTCTTGATATGGTCAGATTTGGTCACTCCCCTGAGCCACTGACACCAGAGGCAGCTGCAGGACAGGGAATCATGGCACCAAGTTCACCCAGAATCTGTGAATTCCAGGAATCAAACTCCAGAACTGAAACTTCCCAAATGCACTGAGCAGCCTCTGGTTTTGTTGTGATGCTGCTGGGAAGTTTGCAGACTAAATCCACTGAGTTTTTGTGCGAGTGCTGGTGTGATCCATGCCAGGCTTTAGCCTGGCCCTGAAGGGACATCACTGGAGCAGCACAGGGATTTCCACCCCAGAGGGCTTCAGGCCACTCTCAGAAAGGCTTGGAACACAATTTCCCCCTGGGCTGCTCTTCTGTGGTGACACTGAATATGAAGGAAGCCCTTCCACGATGGAAGTGGCATTGTTAGACAAATTTGTGTCTAATGGTGGCAGTTTTGGTACTGTAAAATAAATAGATTTAAAGTTGAGTTGGTGTAGTCCCCTCCTTCTCTAACATTCCACCTTGCTGCTGGAACAGGAATCCCAAACTCTCTGCTGGAGTATGTTGGGTGGTTCACACCCTTCCTGACTGCTGGGAATGCTCAGGATTTCTCACACATCCATCCTGTCAGGCCAGAGCAGCTGCACAAACTGTGCTCCTCTGCAATCCTGTGGGCAGTTTGCTGTCACCTCAGTAGTGTTAATTCTTAGGGGAGTTTAACTGGACAACCTCATTTGCTTTAGAAGGACGTGATGTTCATTTAGAGTAACTTAGATTTTGTTTTTTAAGTTCAGCATCGAGTTGTATCATGTAATATTTGTAAATTTTTTTTTTTGCCATAAACAGATACCTCAGTCAGGATTTCTTAACTTCAGCTCCTTGAAAGTGACTATTTGTTTTCCTGCCTGGAAACAGGAAGCCTCCAGACATGGCTGAGCAGAGGAAACAAAAGTTTCTGATCTGCTTTGCATCACAGTAACTACTTCAGGTGGGCTAGAAATCGCATTGGACTTGCAAGACTTGAATCAGGCATAAAACTTATTTAAACAGAAATTTAATAACGTGTTCAACATAATCCCCAGCCACTAAACCCTTTGCGTTCATTGTAGGAAGAGGGAATGTGATGTTATCACTGGAGGAAGGCAGCTGGATTCATTTGCAATCTTCCAGTATCTGTCTCTAAGAACAAATGCAGCTGCTTTGGGCTGGCGCTGGCGAGTAAAGATTCCTTTCTTGTTCCCCAAAACTCGTGTGGTCCCTGCAGGGAAGTTAGAAAATAAAGAAATATTTAAGCCAAGCTCTTCCAGGCCCTGCTGTGAGCTGTTTCAATGTTGGTACTGGATCAGGCCAGGTGGAAGAGACCTCTGCACTTTCTTCTGCACAGTCAGGTACAAGAGGGAAGCTTGGCAGGATCCCAGGCTGTGACAGAGCAACCCAGCTGCAATTCCTTCTTTTTACAGCTGGGACACTTCACTGGGGTGTGCCCACTGATCCCTGTTAGATCTGCAATAGCTTGGCTCCACCTGCAGATTGGATGGAGGAAATGGTGATGACTATTTACTGTCCTCTCTGGTGTCTGGATCCTTTCTGCCTGTTTTAATTTTCATTGGAAATTAGAGAGGAGGATTGACAGACTGGAACTGCAGCTGTGTGTGACCTTGTCTACGTTTTCTCTGTCCTTTTTGATGCTGCTTTTCTGGCCACTGCCATCCCTGAGCCTTCCAATGCCTGTGCTGGTGCTCTGCAGGGTATTTTAGTGCTGTTCCTCCCTCTCACTGACCGCTCACCACCCCAACCCACTGCAGGTGGCAGAAGCAGAGCAGGCTCATCATTAGATTGTGATTAATTTCTGTGGGACTGCACTGTAAATTATGGATTTTTCCCTCCTTTGTGACTGCACTTATGTATTAGTAATGGGTGGAGTGTCATGGTGAGGCAGCTGTGTGCCAGTGTGGCATCTGCTCATCTACTGCTAAATGTTAATTGATGCCAAGTTAATGATGATGATTGAAGGTGCTCTGATCTCAGGGCAGCTGTAGGTGACACTGGGAGCACCTGAGATGGCCCTGAAGCTCTGAATTGAGGGTGGCCAAAAACCAGGAGCTGTCTGGGTCCCTCACAAGCTTCCCCTGTACATTGCCTCACATTCCTGGGAGCATCTGTGCAGGAGAAAAGATGAATTAAGCACAGGCAGGAGCTTCCGTCCTGGTCATGCTGGATTTTGGGACAAAACCAGCTGTGCTGTGTCCTGGTGAGCAGAGGGCAGCACAGTCACCAACCACTGACCTCCCAGGGAGGATGGGGAGGTGTTCAGAATATAAATAAAAAGCTCACCTTGATTGGTCATGAAATCAGCAAAATTCCAGATGAGCTCCCCGATGACGTACTCCTTCCTCTTCTTGTCAAAGACAGAGTGGTACTCCCTGAGCATGGCCTGCTGGTACTCCTCAGTGAACATCATGGGGGGGTCCTGCAGCCACAACAAGAGCCTGAGGGGACACAGAACCCCAGCAAAGCCATTCCCACTCACCCAGCAACTATTCCTGAACAGAAACCCTCTGGTTGCCTGCTCCGCATTAACTTGGCTGTTGTGACCATTAGCAAACACAAAATCCCAGGTATTCCCAGGGGGAATTCTGGTGGCTTTTGGCAGGACAGGGACAGGAGTGGCACCCCCCTGCATGGGACAGCACCAGGAACCTCCATTCCCCAGGGTTTGCTTTCATTGGAGCATTTTCTACCACTGCCACAGACAGATTTTGTCTCTTCAGACAGACAGAGTGGCAAAGCTCACTGGGTCTGGTGGAGCAGGATCCCAGCGCTGGAGCCTTTTGGACACTCCCAGGGGTGCCACCCTCTCCCAGTTCCATTTTGCTGCCCTGTAAGAGCTGTTTCCATCAGGCAAACACCACAACACTCACACTGTGCAGCCCAGGCACTGAGTCTGCTCCATATTCACTCTGGATTATGGGTTTTTGGTAGGTTTTATACCAGTTCTCAAACTGGGCTGTCAGTTGGAGTGGGATCACTTCCAGGTGGCCTGGGTCGTGGTACCAGGAGAAGTAGCTGTTCACACAAATCACATCCACATAGGGAGCCTGCAGAAAACAAGGTGAGAGTGTTTTGGCACAGACTCCAACCTTCTCTTGTAAACCTAAATCCTCCTTTGGGTTCATTTAATGGAATCCAGGTTTATTACACGTGGAATGAATCGTTTCCCCCATCACTCAGGCCCTCCAAACATCATTATCTTCCCCAGAAAAAAAAAAAGAAAAAAAGAAAAAAGCAGGATAAATTTAATAAGCTAACAGCATTAATCAGGCATTTTTCTCACAGATTAGGAAATCACAGCAAAGAGTTAGACAAGATCAACATGTTTCATTCTCAGGTTTGTTAGAAGTTGTTTTTTTTTTTGTTTGTTTGTTTCCAAGATGTCTCTGGCTTGCTGGTACATTTAGATGTACTTTTTCTTTTTGAGTATTGGAATGTGATTATCAAGTGAGTGGTCAAATATTTTGACTAGCAACTAAATTTTGTGCATCAATGGTGCAATACTAAGACTAAAGCATTCTGCAAGTTATTTGCCATTTCTACCACATGGACAGTGTGATAAAAGGGCACAAAGCCCCCTCAAGATAAAGTGATGTTGTATGTAACTTGTTCAATGTTCTCTTAACATGTTTTGTAATAAAAGAAAAAAAAAAGTTCTAATATCACATCAGTGTATGAGAGATCTGTTCTTTGGGTTTGTTTGCCTGAGCTCCTCCAGTTGGGCAGAGTGGGAGTGGGATATCCAAAAGCAGATTCCTGCTGGGATCCTTCAAATTTAAAGCCATCAGAAATTGTTTGTTTTGTTTTGTTTTCTCGGGTGGGGAGGAAAACAGAGTTGCAGTCATTCCTGCTGATTGGAAGACATTTTAGAAGAAATCCAAAGTGTAACCTGGAGCAGGGAGGTGTGGCAGCACAGACTCACCTGCTAGAAGTGATTATTGTACAAGGATCTACCCTGGAAACAAATACAACTGTTAAAAATTCCTTAGTCCATGCTATGAAAGGCCCAAAAGTCCAAGGAAAGTGCCTTTTGGTTATTTATCCAGCTCTAAGGCTTTAATTATGGAGCTGGAGGAGCTTTTAGATGATTCAACACAGACATCTGCCAAAGAAGATGTAGAGCAGTTTAAAGCAGGAATTAAAGCAAAGCTCCCTTCCTTTAGACTTCCACAAGGGTTGTGAGCATTTTAAAGAGGTTTAAGCTTTGGCTTAATTGCAAGTGAAAATCCTGAGCATTAGTAAACATAATCAATGGCATGGCAAAGCATGGCAATATTAATGGAATCCAGGGGCATAATCCTGCACACAAGGAATTGTTCTCTCTCTTACAGATTGTTTTTTCAGCTGGACTACAACTACAGCTTTCTACTAGAAACAAAAATGTAATTTTTCTTTAGCCTCTCCCTGCTAAATATCTCTAGGAAATTTAGGGAGTAGGAGGGGAAAGGACTATAAAACTAAGAGACAAGAGGAGGAAATCTAATGTTTGAATTAAAAAAATAAAATAAAATAAAGGAAAATCTGGAAAATGAAGCAAACTTACACCAAGATCAAGAGCGTAATTAGCATCTGTCACAAAGGTGACTGGTCTGGAGGGGTCCAGAGCTTTAGTGTGAGCTATCACTGTCCTGTTTGCAAACAGTAAAGCAAGAGTTCAACAACAGCATGGAGAAGCACAGCCCCCTCTCCCCAGGCTCTCTGTCCTTCCACCCTCCCCAGACAGAGCTGCTTTTGGTGTAGCAGGGTTTTAATGAAATGAAGAGAAGATCTGTCACCACGTGGTTGCTGCACCACCTGGAAAAGAGCAGAGTGGGAGCACAGGCACATGGGGTGGTGCCAGCAGCTTAGAAGTTAAAGGGACAGTTGAGTTTGAGGACAAAACTGTAAAAAGGGCAGTGGGAAGTTTGTTCTTGAGGCCCTGTGCCACAGCAGGCAGAGGCTGGATGCTTTTGAGGGAGCCCTGAGTGAGGGAGAAGGGACAGAATGGGACAGTCAAGCTCTGCTGCTGCCCTGACACTGCAGGAGGGTGGTGGAACATCCTGAAGAGTGAAACCTCACAGTTCTCTCCTAATGCACCTACAGCTCCCAGGGACAGTGTGCTGCCCATCACAGAGCTGCCTCTGGGCTATCCAAAGCTTAAATCTCTTCAGAAATAAACCCAAGGGGGCTGCAGGGACTCCAAGCAGTGGCTTTGAAGTGGGGAGCCACAGAACAAATAAGCAGCACTAACCGGAGAACCGTGTGTTCAGAATGAAAGGCCAGTTACTTTACAGCTTTGCTGTAATTCTCAAAGGATTCAGCACTCATCTTCCAGTGCTAACAAGGAACATTCCATTCTCACCAGGATTTTACTTAACCCTTAGCTCAAGAAGAGATGCTCAGACCAAGTGGACTCCTGGTAATTTTGTGGAGCTTTGGTGGTTCAGAACCAACACGCTGGGACAGTTCTGAGCATCAGCTGGGTACATGCAGCAGTTCCATTTCAGTTGGCATCCACAGGTTCAGTTCCAGGGCTCCCAAAAAATGCCTGCCCTCCCTTTACTACCTCTCTGTGCCATCCCAAAGGAAGAAGAGACATGCTGTACCCAGAGATGAGGAGCAGAGGCACTTACTTGAAGTAGTAAGCAGCTGGGGGCAGCTCTGATGCTGGCTCGTTGGCCACTGACCACATCACCACTGAGGGCCTGTTCTTATCCCTGCGGACCAGCTCCTCCATCACAGCCAGGTGATGCTGCAGGGACTTGTTCCCAAAGCTCTCGCTGCAAGACACAAGGAGGTGAGGGTGTAAAACCCATGCCCTCTGCCTTTCCCTGGGAAAACTCAGCCTCTGGGCACAGCAGAGCCTCGATGCTGAGGGTGGCAGAGGATGGCTCCTGCCCCTATTTCCCCAGTTTGCTGCACAGTTCAGGGTTGTGGTTTGGGCTCGTTAACGGAGCCATGTGGCAAAATGTGCCAAAATGCCCTCTGGTTGCCCAACATCACGAGGCACCGGTGGCGCAACGGGAGATTTCCACACGGAGCAAAGTACTCGCGTTATCAGCACCACGGGTGGGACACTGAGGACACAAGTGTAAAAAGGGTACTGGGACACTCGGAAAGGGCTCAGAGGGGAGCAGAGGAGCGAGGGGCAGGGCGTGCTGGGCAGCTCTTACGGCAGTTTGATGCCCACCCCCGGGCTCTCGTCGATGACCACGATGCCGTAGGCGTCGCACAGGTCCATGATCTCCTCGGCGTACGGGTAGTGGCTGGTGCGGAACGAGTTGGCCCCCAGCCAGCGCAGCAGGTTGAAATCCTTCACAATCAGGGGCCAGTCCAGGCCTTTGCCACGGATCTGGGGGGAGAGAGGGATCACCCTGTGTGACCACAGCTTCCCGGCCTGATCCAGCCCTGGAGCTGCCTGCCACCGACACTGCCCGGGGTGGGGAACCCAACAGCCACAGTCACAGGGGTTTGGGTTGGAGGGGACCTTAAAGCTCATCCCATTCCACCCCCTGCCATGGGCAGGGACACCTTCCACTAGCCCAGGTTGCTCCAAACCCTGTCCAACTGGCCTGGAACACTTGCAGGGATGGGGCAGCCACAGGTTCTCTGGGCAACGTGTGCCAGGGCCTCCCCACCCTCCCAGCAGACTGACTGAAATCTGGGGCTGGGAGATGCTTCAGTGTCTCCACCAGCACATCCATGTGCCCTGAGGGATGTCAGGGCTGTGGCAGGACTGGGCACGGTGTCCCCTTAGTGCCTAGCCTGGGAGGAGAGTGTGAGGAAATGAAAGGAGAGGGAAGAGGGAAGAGGACACAGGTGCCACCTCAGCAGTGTGAGCTGAGGTGCCCCTGGGTGTCCCTGCCGTGGGTGCCACACTTACATCTGCATCCTCGTGCTTGTTGACCCCGTGGAAGTAGAAGGGCCTGCCATTGATGAGGAACTGGGTGCTGGTGACGTGCACGGTGCGGATGCCGACCGGGAGCGTGTACACGTCCTCCAGCAGCACCCCGCCCACCTGGGCCTGCATCTTCACCTGCATGGCCAGGGAGGAATGGCAGGGATCCTCACAGGGGTGCCCAGTGCTCCCTCCCCCGTCTGTCAGGGAGATTTTGGCCCCACATCCCTTCCCAGCCCTGCCTCAGCACACAGCCTGCTCCTCACTGCTGCTGCTCAGGGAGGGGAGCCAGGTCTGACTGAACAAAACAGAAACCCAAGGAGTGGAAGCTGAAGGATGAAGAACGAGCCCCTGGATGAACCTTTTGGCACTTGCTCATCCCCAAAACTTCAGTGTCTTTTTCCCATGGCATCCACCCAGGCGAGAACATTTCTGTGCCCTGCAACTTCATGCCAGGCAATGCCTGACACATCACCTGCTGGAAACTCAGAGCAGCTCATCCTCCCTGATTCCTGCACCTGAACATCACTACTGATCCTAAAAGCCCACAGAATCTCCCAGGCTCGAGCTACTGAACTCATCATCTCCCCAGAAGGGATGGATTGGACCCTCAGAGTGAAGGGCCAGCACCTCAGAGCACACTCCAGGAATGCCCTTCTCTCTGCCAGACTCTTCAGAAGCTGCCAAAGCTTGATTTGATTACTGCCTAATTAGCAGAGCCACTCTGGTCACACACACAGGGCCCTTGAGAGGAGAGAGGATGGGCCACATGGCCGTGCCTTAACCCTGTTAAACACACCCACCCAGAGGAGGAAATGCCACTTTACCTCCAAGGAGTACAGGTATCCAGGGTTCTCGTGCATCAGGTAAGGCCACCAGAGGTTTGGGCTGAGGACTTTGAGCTCTCCCACTGGGCCATCACCTGCAGCAACCACCTTCCCCTCTTGGTCACGTAAACTCAGGGACAAGGAATTGGCTGTGCTGCCAACCACTGACACCTGATACTGCACCATGGCTGGCTCAGAGGAAACAAAACACAGAGAGTGCCGGAGGACAGCTCAGCTTCAGGAAAAAGCCACTGGGAAACAAATTCAATCAGACTCCTGCTGCCCTTGCCACCTCCACATGGAGTGTGAAGGAGCTGCTCTAATGGCAGTGGACCTACCAACACTGTCTGATGAGGTGGTTGTCACAGTGATGTCATCGATGTAGGCAGCAGGAGTGGTGTAAAGCACAACTGGGCGGTGGATCCCGGCGTAATTAAAGAAATCAAACCTGGTGTTCTGCACAAAATAGTTCCTGGGGTACCTGAGTGAGCAAGACAGGAGGACTGGCTGCATTTCACTTCATTACACGGCTGAAGGCAGCATGTGGATGCTGGCAGTGCAAAATAATCATGTAAAACATCCTTCCAACAGGGTGGATCTGTCTTTCAGCTGCTGCACTGAAGGGTTTTGTGTGGTAATGCACCCCACACCCCCAGCTTCCAAATAGGGAAACAGTTTCAGTTTATTTTTAGATATTTTAGGAAGTTTAACTGGAAAGTTCTGTGCCCTTCTCATTGTAATTAGCCCAGAGCCAAGAGATAAGCCCTTATTAGACTTTGTTACTGTTCTTCAAACCCTGTATCTCTATTGGCAGCAGGTCAAATTGTCCCTCCTAAAACATTCAGTATTTAGGAAGGAGCACAAAAGAAGTCAGAGGCTTTTTGAGTGTTTCTAGCAGGGTGTCAGAGGTTTTCTCAGACACCTGTGCACGGCTTTTGTTTTCTGTAACGTTTGTTATTTTTCTTTATTAAACCTTTTACTTCACAAACACCACTGAAGAGCAGTCTCCCTAAAATTGTTTTAAACCAATCTGCAAGGGCTGGACCCTCAGAGATGGATACATTTACACATGTTCATAACACCGGGCCAGGTGCTAACCTGTATCAGTTTTGCAGTTAACAAAGATCTTGATCCTTCAGGAGAGCTGAGGCTTGCAGCTTCCAGCTGAACCCAAGCTTCCCAAACCTGCCACGAATTCAGCCTGACAAATCACCCAACCTGACTGTGCACACAACCGATGCAACAACCCACTGCTGACTCCTCACAGTACCACAGTTTAAACTCCTCACAGTACCACAGTTTAAACTCCTCACTGCCCCACTGATGAATTCACCATAAACACAACCCCACGGAGGGATTTATGAACCAGCAGCTGAATAAACTGCCCCTCTCCCACCCCCCTGGGATGAGCCCAGCAGCAAAACACACCTGAATATTGAGTAAAACACACCTGAATACTGAGGAACTCACCTTGATCTGTCAGCCATGAACTGGATGGAGCCCGGGGGCAGCGTGTGGGGGCTCAGGGTGTTGTTGAGGGCCACGGTGATGCGGCACAGGGCGCCGGGGCTGCCCTGCACCACGCTGCTGATGTCAGCCTCAAAGGGCAGGTGTCCCCCTTCGTGCTCCACCACCTGCACCCCGTTCACCCACTGCAAGGAGAGACCCCCCCAAAAAAATCGGTTAGTGGGATTTTGCACGGAGAAGGGAAACCCAGTTGCAAGGAACAAGTTCGGGGGCTCGATCCTCAAAGGATCTTTGAGGGATCAGTCTTGATCTTTGAGGGATGTCCCTTTGCTGGGTCACATCAAGTGTCACCGAGGGACACGGTTTGGGGCAGATCCATTCATCAGGAAACGTTTAGTTACCAATCCCGACACTGCAGGATCAGGGAGGAGAAACTGGAATTCATTCTCGCTGGGGGAAAACAGGCACGAGCTCAGAAGGGCATGCAAAACCGAGGCAGGGACGCATTTGCTGGACGAACCATAAAACCGGCTTTAGTCCAGCCTAATTTAGGAAGCACGGGGCCAACCCCCGAGGCCACACGTACCACGATGGAGTAGTAATGGGCACTGCCGAAGCGCAGCACCACCCTGGGCGCGGGATCGCCCTGCAGCCAGCGCGGGGGGAGCAGCACCTCCTTCTCGTACCACACCCAGCCGATGTAGTTCTCCAGGCTGGGGTCCTGCGTGAGGTCGTTGAAGCTGGCAGGCACCGGCATGTCAATCACGGGGCCGGTCTAGCAGGAATTGCATGGAAAAGGAAGGAACAGAGAGTTTAAAAAATGGGATTTTACTGCTGGAGGTGTCCCCTCCCACTGACAGCCTTACAATGCCTTCGCCAAGGGGAAATACTTGGGAAAAGATGTTTAAAAACTGCTGAGATCTCTCACGGCTCCTACATAAGCCCTAATTAGCACCTGCCTGTTCCTACAGGAGAAAGCTGCTCCTTTCTTTTCCCCTCCTGCTGTGCAATGAAATGTTTTCTTTAATGGCACCGGCATCATGGAATCAGAGAAGTGAGGAGGGAAGAACACAAACCCAAGCTGTCCTTTCAGTAAGAATTTTCTCCTGCACAGCTCCAGAGCAATGTGGGAGTTGTGGTGCTGTTTTTCAGCTAAGACCTGTAGTAAAAGGGTAATAGTAGATACTTGAGCAGGAATGGATATTTTGGGATGTTCTTCTCCCCATGGAGACTGTTTGGGCTGAGTTCAGCCCTCCTCACTGCGTGAGAGCAACAGAGGTTCCTTGGAACTAAAACAGAATCCATTCAGTTGCTTATTCAATATGAAGCTTACAGGGAGGCAGTGTCACAGTACGTTGGATATTGAGGAATCCACAAGCTGTTGCCAAACAGAGCCGCTCATTTTCAGCACTTTCTGCCCTCAAGATGTTGCACAAAGGAGTTCTGCAGCTTCTCCTTTCCTGAGGAAGCCTCAGGGAACGGAATGAGGAAGGTCTGGGCACCCAGCGTGGGCATCATGTGCGTGGCTGACTCAGCAGTGGCACTGCAGAGAGCCCAGTGCCCTCGTCAGAAAATCCTAGCGGGAAAATCCTTGGATGGGGAAGAGGATTTTCTGTATCTGATGCAGGAAAACCCTTTCCTGGGCTGGCCAGAACCTGTGTGTCCTTCAGGGAGCTTCTCTGAGGTCTAAAACAGGTTGAATGCACTCATCTAAGCCTCCCTTGGAAGGAGCACATTTCAGGATTCCTCTCCTCTGGCAAAACTTCCAGCAGCACAGTGCCCTTCAGCTCTTCTCTCCTTCCATAGTCTGGCAACAAAATCGGCCAAAAGGCTAAAAACAGAAATAATGAACGACTTATCCATTTTATGCATAAAATCCGTAACTCTTTTCCTTCAGGTCATGTAGTTAATTTCCAAGCAGACCCCAGCCGCACCAAAACCTCAAATAAACAATTTCCAGCGCCCTTTCAGGCACAATTTTTGCCGATTCTGTGCTGCTGGAAGCTGAGCGCCGTGCAAGGCTCCTGCGGCACGGGACACGTGGAGGCGAACGGGGGTCATCCCAACCGTGTCTGCCTGCGGAGCAGCACCCGGGGGATCATCTGCGGCTGCTGCTGAGGAACTGCCTCAAAAAGAACCCGGGCACGGCCAGCACCGTGGGGCGAACGGCAGCGGCTCCGCCAGCCCCGTGCGGAGGAAAGCACGGAAAGAGGAAGGGAGGGAGAGGAAGAAAGAAGCGGAGCCCTCGGAGCGGGCCGGAGGCCGGCTCGGAGGGGAAAGAGCGCAGCCCGTGCCCGGGGATGGGCAGCGCCCGCCCCGCTCCCCGCTACCTGCCGGAGCGGCTGCCGGTACCAGCGCTGCGCGAACCCGGCGTCCCTGCCCGGAGACAGATCGGCGCGGAAGCTCCACAGCCCGCCCAGTTCCTTGCGCTCGCGGGACGGGGTGTCCCGGGGCTGCAGCATCCCGGCGGGACCGGCGGCCAGCGCCGGGAGGAACAGCAGCACCGCCGGCAGCAGCAGCAGCGGGCACAGCCCGGCCCTGCCGCCGCATGAGGCCGCCAGCGCCATCTTGGCTGTGGGCAGGGCCCGCTGAGGGAGGGGCGGGGCCAGGGCCGGGGCGGGGCCTGGCGGAGAGGCGGGGCCTGTGTGAGGGCGGGGTGGGGCGGGGCCGTGGAAGAGGGGCGGGGCCAGGGCCAGTCCCGATCCCTGTCACGATCCCGATCCCGGTTCCGATCCCGGTCCCCGTCCCGATCCCGCCCCAGCGGGATGAGCGACCGCAGAGCCCGACAGACACCGGGTCCTGTCCCACGGTCCCCTCCGGACAAAGCCACGAGTGTCCTGCCGGAAAGGCGCCTCCAGGAACTTTGAAGCTCAGTCCTGGATCGCTGGATTTCATCGAGCGGAGAGGGGTCTCCTCTCCTCTCCTCTCCTCTCCTCTCCTCTCCTCTCCTCTCCTCTCCTCTCCTCTCCTCTCCTCTCCTCTCCTCTCCTCTCCTCTCCTCTCCTCTCCTCTCCTCTCCTCTCCTCTCCTCTCCTCTCCTCTCCTCTCCTCTCCTCTCCTCTCCTCTCCTCTCCTCTCCTCTCCTCTCCTCTCCTCTCCTCTCCTCTCCTCTCCTCTCCTCTCCTCTCCTCTCCTCTCCTCTCCTCTCCTCTCCTCTCCTCTCCTCTCCTCTCCTCTCCTCTCCTCTCCTCTCCTCTCCTCTCCTCTCCTCTCCTCTCCTCTCCTCTCCTCTCCTCTCCTCTCCTCTCCTCTCCTCTCCTCTCCTCTCCGGATTTAAATGTATTTATCACCTATTTTTACTTATTTATTCACTTGCTTACTTATTTCCAGGTTGATTTACTTATTCATTTATTTGTCACAGAATCATTTAGGTTAGAAAAGACCCCCGAGGTCACCCAGTCCAGCCTGTGACCCAACAGCGCCACCCTGCCACCCAGAGCAGGGCACTGAGTGCCACATCCACCCTTCCCTTAAACACCTCCAGGGGTGGTGATGCCACCTCGCTGCTCAGCCCAGACTGTTCTGATGTTTGATCACCCTTTCTGTGAAGGAATTCTTCCTTGATGTCCAATCTAAACCTGCCCTTAAGCACAGCTTAGGTTTATTATTTTGGGTTATTTTCTTGCCTGCTTCCTTACTTCCATTTATTTTCAGAGTCACTTGTTGAAGTGTGACGGTTAATAGTTACTCGAAATGGCAGAAAGGGCGCTGGTGGCTTTTCAGAGAGGAGGGAGGACAAACCCTTGAAGAATCAAGAGGCAGGAGCAGGATTTCAGTGAACTACAGACACCCCGGTGTTTATTAACTCCAGGCACAACGCTGCAGGCACGGGATCTCTCCCCACACTCTAAGCCTGTTCCTTGAGCCTCTTGAGCAGCTCCCGCAGCTGCTCGATCTGGGCGGACACGCTGCTCTTGGCGGTGCCGCCCGCGGCCGTGTACTGCTCCACGCTGCTCACCACGCTGAACACCTGAGCCACATCGCTGCCGAACAGGGGGCTGCGGGCACGGCACGGCTGTCAGGGGGCTCTGGGATGCTCCAGGGGGGGTTTGGGGGGTGATTTGGGGAGTGGGGATAACAGAGGTGCCAACCTGATGTTCTGCAGCTCCTCCAGGCTGAGGCGGTTGATGGTGATGCCTTTGGTCTCGGCCAGCTGCACGGCCTTGCCAGAGGCCACGTGGGCTTGTCTGAAGGGCATCTGCAGGGGTAAGGGGACAGAGCAGAGGGGACTCGGCTCAGTTCCTCTGCATCCAGATAAACCCCAGCTCCAGCTCTCCCTCTGGCACTTACTCCCTTCCGAACCAGGTACAGAGCCAGGTCAGTAGCCAACATCTCCGGGCTCAGCGCCCTCTCCATGTTCGCCTTGTTGATCTGCAGGAGGAGGATCGCAGGGACACGTTACCATCAGCTCCTCCTTGGGGCAGCTTAGCGCTCAGGGTGAGAGGAATTCATCTAAAAGACTCTAGAAGACTGCTCTGACCCCCTGAGCAGCTGGCAGAGGGGACCAAAATGAGCAGCGTGGGTAAAGCACTGAAGAGTTTTCACTTTAGGACCAGTCTGGACTCCTGGGTTACTCACAGAATATGCACTGCACCATGATGTTGTCAAATGAACCCTTACCTGGAGGGTGGAAATCACTCCAGTGGCAACCTGGAGCACAGCATTCAGGGTGTCTACGACATCAAAGACGGCCTCCTTGTCCTCCTGTGTTGGAACAGTGATGGAAATGGCTCTGAGCCAGCCTGATACAGCACAAGAGGCTGAGCAGGCCAGGCAGCAGAGCAGGGATGTGATCCCAGAGGTGACACTCAGGGTGTCACCTGCAGCAGCCCCTTTCCAGGAGCTGTGCACAGAAATGGAGTGCTGGGACAGCTCAGGAGCAGGAGATGACTGTGTCTGCTCAGAGAGATGGTGTGGAGAGGAACAAGTGCTTTACCTGCAGGTCCTTGTTGTAGGTGCTCGGGAGGCCTTTGAGGACCATGAGAATTGCAGCCAGCTGCAGAGGGAAACAGGAGAGGCAGGAGTGAGGCACAGAGCAAAGCCGGGCAGGTGCAGAACCCACAGCTCTTTACAAAAGAAAAGGCAGGAAACAGGAGATTCTCCAGCCCCAACATGAGCAGTTTCCTCTCCCTCTTGCTCCCCTTTGGGGCTCACCCGTCCGAACACTCGCCCGGCTTTGCTGCGGATCAGCTCCAGACTGTCGGGGTTCTTCTTCTGAGGCATCAGGCTGCTGCCAGTGCTGGGTGGGAGATGAGTGGAGTGCACTGGTGAGCAAAACCCTCATCCATACACACTCATCATCACTGACCCAGCCCTCCAAATGCAATGTGTAGGACTCTCTTCACTGTACTCCTGTTTAGGGTGCAGGAAATCAGTGAACTGACTGAGTTGCTCTTGGGTTTTGCACCTTGTCTGGAGCTGCCACACAGTCCCACCTCTCAAAGAGAAACTTTAAAGGGGGCTCCCCTCCACGCTTCCTCAGGGTGGTATCAGCAGGTCAGACTAAGTGTCAGTGTGTCTTCATGGAAGGAGGGGCTGTGGCTGTGCCACCCTGCAGACAAGGAGTCTGTTGGGATTGCAAACCCAGCCAGGCAAGGAAGGCTCTGGCACCATTCCCAGCACAGCAGGAAGTTCTCTCTGCCAGCACTTCCAGGACAGGAATTGCTGGGCTGAACACAGACTTGGTTGAGTTAAGGGAATCAGAAATAAGTGACCATTGCTGAGGAATATTCACCCTGAGGGTGCCTTTGTGCCAAGCCCTTGATGTTGGGTCAGCCTCGTGCACACAGAGACCCCAACCCCTGCCTCACCCAGAGTGGGGGAGCTGAGAAGAGGCTGAGGGAGGAGCTCTGCACAGAGCTGAGGCCTACCTGTAGGCATCAGAGAGGGTCAGGAAGCCAAACTCGCTGGTGCTGTAGATGATGAGGTCCTCAGCCATCTTGCTGAGGTGGATCATCAGCAGGGTGGCAGCAGAGAGGAATTCCACTGCAGGGAAGCAGGAAATCAGGAGGGAAAAGGATGGTTGGAAAACTCTGGGAACCCTGACTGGGGCTTTACTCCCTAGTCATGGATTTCAGGCTTATTTTAAAGAAGGGTAACTGGAAAGGGGTCAGGAGCTGCTTCCCACAGTGCTGGGAGGGTTGGGCTGTGCTCACCCACAAAGTCCCTCTCGCTGACGGCATCCATGCTGTTCAGGCTGATGGAGGCAAAGTCCAGCTCTGCAAGGAAAGGGATGGACACAGGAGGTCACACTGGCCCTGACAGGACCCTCACTGCACCAGGCTGCCCCAGAGGAGGTGACTTTTTATCGATTCATGACCCTCCACCCCCTTGTTAAAGTGCTGTAACACGTCCAAAATAATATCAGGACAACCCACTGATGCTTCCCAAAATCCCAGATATTATGAGCAGTCCCGTTCCTCAGGCCCAGGGAGACATTTACCACTGCACAGCAGCTCTCTGTCGATTCCCAGGGGGTTTCCAGCCAGAGCTCCACTGCCAGGGGAGAAAGAACCAGAAGTCACATGTGGTACCCAAACTGATATCTGACCAAAACTGAGCTCCAGTGATATCAGACACCTCTCTGAACATTCCTCTCCCCTCATTCACTTTGATGTCACAGTGTGGCCTGAGGCTCATCAGACTCTGAACTCAGGACTAAACTAGAATTTCTCTCCCAAACAGGAAGAGTTGCTTAAGGGAAACCTTGTAATCCTTGAATTTCAAGAAGGAATAGAGAAATATTTCTCTGGTGAGAGTCTGTGGAGAGGGAATTGAGGTGTCTATGGAACAGAAACCCCAGTGGCTCAGGGGATGGATAGATCTGCCTCTTGTTTTTATCTCAGAGCAAAGTGAGGGATGAGGATCACAATAAAAAATAAACTTTACCTTCCCAAAGGCAAGACATTGATCCTCCTCTTCACCTCTCCCAGGCGCTCAGAATCCCGGGTCAGAGCAACAGCGTGGCTGGGCAAGGACAGGAGAGATGAGACAGGGAAATGAAGCTGGAAAATCTCCCACTCCAGGAGGTGAGAATGGCCAAAGGATGGAGAACAGGACGTTGCCCAATCCATGCTTGGATTCCCAGCTGGTCAAAGCCACGGGGAATTCCTGTTGCAGTTTGCAGGGTTCCCTCTGGTTTGTCACCACCCCCGGCTGTCCCCTGAGCAGAGCAGGGCCCCGACGGGCTCACCTGAGCAGGAACTGGCTCCATCGGATGGGCTGAGCTTTCTGCAGGTGGGTGTAGCCAGGCAGGATCACATCGATTTCTCTGGCAGGGGAAAGGACAGAGAGGTGACAGCAGGGACAGGAGGGAGGGCAGGGACAGGTCTGTAACTCCCGCTGCTGCACGGTCTCACAACAAACCAAGGAGTCTCCCGCCCCAAAAAGGCCAAAGTTTGGGAAAACAGGGACTGTGGACACGGACTCACATGGCAGCACGTTCCACCAGGGTCTCGATGAGCCGCAGGAGGTGTGTGGAGATGATGGAGAGGGAATTCCTCATGAACAGCTTCAGGTCAGTCACAACCTGTGGGAGATTGGCCAAGCACAATGGGACAGATTTAGTGACCAAATATTGCCCAGCAGAACCCTCTGGCACCGTTATCCCCTCCTGCTTCTGTGTGATGGGAAAGGGAAATCTCCCCTTGGGATGCATCCCTGGTCACTGATTTGTGAAAGCTGCTAGTGCTTTCCAGGGACAGAACCAAAATCTGGTATTTTCAGTGGGTTTGTCAGATATTGTCACCTTGGAAGCAGAAAATTCCCAGCCAACACAAGCTGATCATCCTGAGGAGGACTGCCCCTGAAAGATGTGTGTAGCCAGGCAGCAGAGTTAGGGCTTCTGGAGGTTTTCAGAGATGTCAGTGGAATTTTGTGGCCTTTTACCCCCAGGATGCAGCCCTGCAAATCCCACTCCCCTGGGTGGATGAGTCACTGCAGCATCATTAGTTTAAAGCAATCATTAATTTAAAGGGAATACAGGCTGGAGTGTGTCAGGGCATACAGAGCTGGCATAAAAATATTCAGTTCAGGAACTGAGGCGGAGGAATACAGAAGGAGAAAAACAAAGATTCCATCCATACCTGATCATTCCTGCTCCTGCCAGTGTGCAACTTCCCAGCCACGTCTCCAATCAGCTCCTGAGGACAAGAGCAGGCTTTCTGTCAGCATCTCTGTGCTCTGAACAGGACAATCCACAGCAGCAGATCCCCCTGCCTGGAGGGGACTCAGCTCCAGGACCCTCTGAGGATCCTCTGGGGAAGGGCAGATTTGGCTTCTGTGCCTGTCCAGCCCCAAAGGGGGTGTGGAGACCCTTGGCTGTGTCCCAGGGGGTTCAGTGCCAGCAGTTCCACAGGGATTTCACAGAGGGACACAGGGACAAGCCCTTAATGTCAGGCAGATGTGGAGGAACAGGAACAAGGGGTTAGGGAGCCAAACCTTCAGCCTGCGCTCGTTGGCAGTGTGGATATCCTCATCACTTTGTTTCAGCACAAAGACTCCCTTGGACCATTCCTCAGAGACCTGCAAACAGCACAAACACCAGTCAGCCACAGGAGTTAAATTAAATTAAATCCAGGGATAATTAATCATTGAATTTATTAAACTATTAACTCTCAGGTCAGGAGCCATTCATTCACCTGACAGTTTTTGAAGGAAAGAAGAAATACCTTTTCCAGGCCACTCAGGATCTTCTCCAGCTCAGTTTTGGACAGGATCCCAGACTTCTCCAAGGCTTTGGCATAAGCCATGCTCCCCTGGATATCCACCTCAGACAGTCTCTGGTCATAGCTAATGGAAGCATTGAGCATCTCCATGATGGGATCTGTGCTCCCACTGAATCTTCCACCCCAAAGTTTATTCCCCTGAGAGAGAAAACAGCAAGTTAAAGAGGCCTAATGACTTCAGATAAATCCTGTGCATTAAATAACACCCAGTGATCTATTTATCTGATACAGAGGCCATGCTCAGCTCCTTTCAGTGTGACAGCCCTGAGCAGGAAGTCCCCTGGACTCCAGGACCTCTGGCAAGTGGTTGAAGAGCTGGAGAACTCATCACTGTCAGTGTTATTTACCCCTGAGCTCCGAAGTCTGGCCCAGGAACCCTCCAAGGTATTTTGCCTCTGCAGGACTCTGCTGGGAGTCCTTGAAATTAATATCAGGGAAAGATGCAAGACCAGCACAGAATTCTGCTTTGAGGCCTTGCAAAGGGAGGAAAAACTAAGCACTCCGTAGGATTAGAGTGAAATTAATATCCTCTAAATCCTTTTTGTGCTGTTTAACTAACAGACCCTTCTCTGATTGAGGGAGAGCTGTGGGCCAGCACAGAAACAAAGGTGGGGTTTTCCCACCCAGACCAGGATTCCTGTGGTGACCTCAGCCCTGGAACGTGTCACCCAGTGACCAGAGGCTGTGCAGGGTTCCAGCTGTGCCCCAGAGCAGGGTGTGTGCTGTGTGGGAGCTTCTCCAGCACTGATTCACACTCTGGGTGGCCTCACCTGAGCTGTGTCACCTGCTCAGAAGATTTTTGCTTGCTTTGGACAACCCAAGAGGTTTTAATTCTGTCAGGCTTGCACTGAAGTGGGTAAGAATTTTCCTTGGGCAGAGACAATGAATTTTTCCAAGGTTTCAAAAGCAACTCTCCAGTGCTACCAGGCACAAAAAGGAATTGGAGGGCACCTGAAGGAAAGGACTAAACAGTGGATAATTACCAATCTACTCGATTTTTTAAACACCACTGGCACGTTTCTTCTCATGCTGGTCTCTATAACTACCATGGACAGCAAGGAGCTGGCAGGACAGCAGGAAGCTGATCTGTGCCAGGGCTTTACCAGCCAGACAAAACACTCAAAAATGTTTTCCCTGGTGACTGTTTCCATGTCCCTGTGGCTGAAAGGACAACAGGAGAGAGCCTGCAGAGGTGAGGGTGTAGCCGTGTGTAAAAGGCAGCTTTGTCAGAAAGCTGAGGAAAGGCAGAGAGGGGAATCAGAATTGAAAAGGAAGTGTTAGAGCTCCTCAGCACTCATTTGGTGGCCTCAGGAACAAAGTTAATGATAAATTAAAGGCCGTTCCAGAGGCTCAGCATTCCTGGGGACCAGGAATATCCAGGTATAACTTCAGTATTTAAAGCTTCCCATCAAAGCTGCAAGTGTGCCAGCAGAAACATTGCAACATACACATTTACAACCGGGAAATCCAAGCTGAAAAATTCATTTTAGGCATCTCCAGGACTCTGCCCAGTGGCTATGCAGCCTGGCAATGCCGGGCACTGCCTGGAAGGTGGAGCAGCGATGTGGAGAGCAGAAAGCGAACTGGCCAGGGTGCCTGATCACGTCTCGGCAGGGAAGGAAACTGAAAACGCGGTTTTTGTGCCGAGCAGTGTTTACACAAGCGGCTGGGAAGTGCCCGAGCACGAGTGTCGGCCTTTCCCAGGGACACAGGGCAGGAACGCCGAGGCTCCGGGACAGCCTCGCTCGGCTGAGCACCCCCGGCCACCCCCGGGAGGCAAAGTTCGCTCTCACCTCGGCTGCTGCCATCGCGGGCTCCGTGTGCTCAGCGGGCCGGGACACTGCGGGCGGCTCCGGGCACGGTCCTGGTCCCGGTCCTGGTCACAAGTCACGATCCCAGCTCTCGTGCTGATCCCAGCTCCAGTCCCGATGCCGGTCACAGTCCCGGCCCCGATCCCAATCCTGCTCAGAGTGGCGGTCCCAGCTCCGGTGCCGATCCCAGCTGTAATCCTGGCCCCGATCCCAATCCCAGCTCCAGTCCCTATCCCAGCTCCGCTCCCGGTGCCGGTGCCGATCCCAGCCCCGGTGCCGGTCCCAGCTCCGGCGCCGCTCCCGGCGCTCCCGCAGCCCGTCCCGCCCGTCGGGGCGGGGAGTTCCCGGGCCAGCCCCGCTCCCGGCCGTGCTGAGCAGTGCCCCGGCTGGTCCCTGTGCCTTACAGCACGCTCAGGAACAACATCCCCGTTTTCTTGTCGCCTTTCGGGGTTTGCTGCCCTTTAACCAGCCCCGGTGCCGGAATTCGGCCGGGAAGGGACCTAACCCAGCCCTTGGGTCCTTGTCCGGAGCAGCAGGACACTGCCAGTGACATCCAGCTGCCTCTGGATGCACCCACAAGGTCCTTTCACAGCTGGATTTCCCGTGTGCTGCCCTCGGTGTCCATCCAGAGCAAGGCTCAGACTCTTTCAGCCACCAATTAATTCCCTGCTTGTCAAACATTTCCACTCATGATTATTTTTTTTTCTCTTTCAGGCTTCCAGGCTTGAGGATGCACAGACCATCACATTATCTACACCGAGAAAAACTCTGGACCACTTTGTTTCCAGATTCCTTCTCCTTCTGGAGTGCCTCACTTTTAATGCTTCTCCTTCTTTTGTGTTCATCCTTTATGGATGGCCAAACTCCAGGCTTTCACAGGAGGTTGCCGAGGGTTCGGAAGGATGGTGAGCACGAGATTTACATCCAGAACGACCAAGCTGATGATCAGCCTAAGTGAATTCCTGCCTCAAGTGCCTTCCTGTGATGAGCAGGGGTTTGAGACCAAATCCCAATGAGTGAGGACGGTGATGGTGAAAGTCTGGAGACACCATAGACCACACTCTGTAATGTCTGTGGAGCTCCACAGGCCCCTCCAATCTCAAACATTTCACAATTTTAAGAAAAGGGTGGATGGGTGGGAAGTACCAGTCACTGTAAACTACTTATTTATGTAAGAAACTAAAATGTGGCAATCTGCTGCTTCCCTTTTCCTTTCATTTTGGCCCTGTGTCACCCAGCACTGGCCATGAAGGACAATGCCAGACTTTTGCTGCTGGGAGCAAGAGAAGATCTATTCAGCTGAGGATCTGAAGAGAAGGAACCAGAACATAAAAATAGGAAAAATAAGGGGAGTGGCGTGGATAAAGAAAGTTTATGGCAGGAAAAAGAATTGTGAAGGGGAGATGAGGAAATCTCTGTTCTTCTGACTCTGCAGGTGTTGAGTATTTGTGGCACCTGTGGCTTTCTTGTCCCTTCAGCCTGGCAGCTGAGTGTGCAGAAGTGATTTCCTGGCCACAGGTGACCAGTCTGGAGAGTGAGACATGAACCAAAACAGGAGCACAGCAGGAAGGAAGGGAGCAAACACAATGGAAAGGTAATTGAAGTGTGTTGCTTAAATGCCAAGAGAATGGATTTGTTTTAAGGCTAGAAAAAGGAGAGCCTGAGATTGGTGAGAAGTTGGAAAAGGGGAATTTTGCTGTTGCCGATCCTTCTCCACGTGTTAAAAGCACGAATACTCCGAAGGTGCAAGCACTCTGTGTCTCCTCGCGTACTCAGGCTGGAGATTCAGCTGCTGGCAGTTTGTCCTGCCCGTGCTGCAGCCCTTGCCCTAAACTCGGTGTGGAAACACCTTTGTTATTTCTGTTCCCTGCGTGTGTTGCAGACCTGCAGCTCTGAGTCAACAACGCGCTGCTGCCTCAGCACGGGGCCAGGGGGCTGAGCAAAACCCCGGCTCCGCAAGGTTGAGGACGGGAAAGGAATTCAGCTGAGTAAAAAGGGACAACCCCAGCCTGCCCTGCCAGGCACACGGGGGAGGAAGAGCCCACACCCCCTTTCCAACCCGGGCTGAGCTCAGCCCGCCCTCACGCCGAAGAATCAAGAGGCAGGAGCAGGATTTCAGTGAACTACAGACACCCCGGTGTTTATTAACTCCAGGCACAACGCTGCAGGCACGGGATCTCTCCCCACACTCTAAGCCTGTTCCTTGAGCCTCTTGAGCAGCTCCCGCAGCTGCTCGATCTGGGCGGACACGCTGCTCTTGGCGGTGCCGCCCGCGGCCGTGTACTGCTCCACGCTGCTCACCACGCTGAACACCTGAGCCACATCGCTGCCGAACAGGGGGCTGCGGGCACGGCACGGCTGTCAGGGGGCTCTGGGATGCTGCACCACCTGCCCCAGTGGCTGAGGGAGCGAGGGCACGGCAGCCTCCTGCCCCTCTGCTGATGTCAGCACCGAGGGGACGCCGAGCAGCTTCAAAGCCAAACCCCTCCGGGGGTTCTCCTGCCTCCCGGCCCCTCCCAGCCCCTCCTGCCCGTGCCCTGCTCGAGTGGAATGCAGGTGGTGTTGTCCCCTTCAATGTTTTCAGCCCCAGCGGGAGCAGCCTTGCTATTCAGGATACTGAGGTGCTGCCCAGCCCAGACACATCAGTTTCCCCTTTGGGGAAGGCCGTGCCCTGTCCTGCCCCTATGAAAGAGCTGAATGGTTCAGATAATTTTTTTTTTGCTTTACTTCTGTGCAAATTCTTTCTGGGATTCCAGTAGGTTGGATTTGCAGGATAGCTTTCTGGGCTGCTTCCTTAACATCTGTAATTACGTGTTGAGGCAGACCTACAGTTTGAGATTCTGGTTTATCATGAGGCAGGTCACCTGCTATATGGGCTAATATAAGGGCTGTAATTGGACCTTTAGCATAAAACTTTATTAATTGGGTGAGAGCTCTTCATGACTTTATTAATTTGGTGAGAGCTCTTCTCTATTTGACTTTTTATAGCATGCATTGTGAATCTGTTAAGATTGTGGTGGTAATATATTTGCAGCTATAAGGTATTAGATTGTAATTACTGAAAGTGCATTTTAATAGTTGCTTGAAGTAGGGAGAGCCTGAGCCACTCTCTTTAATTGCTTGTCCTAAGTTTTTTAATTATGTCGTGTGTTAGTTGTATCTCTCTGGGATTTATATTTGGTATGGCTGTTGTGTTGATGCTATGTCAAAATCATCTTTTAATGCTTTCCTTCTAATTTCTGCCTAATTGGTAAAATGTGCTAGAGTTTTTTTATAACAGAGGCACAAACCTGATGCTCTTCAGGTCCTCCAGGGTGAGATTGTTGATGGTGATGCCTTTGGTCTCGGCGAGGTGGACGGCCTTGCCAGCAGCAATGTGGGCTTGTCTGAAGGGCATCTGCAGGGGCAAGCACAGGGGGCACTCAGTCAGTGCCCAGGCAGCTGGGCTGCTTTTCCGTGAGGAAAATGGATGTGCCACTTTTTTTTTGGCTGGCCTGTTTTCCCTTAGGGCTATGCAAGCTGAAGCTGGCAGTGCTGGGGTGGAAGAGGGGAGGATTTAGGAATGAATTCTGATCAGGTAATTTGGGTGTAAATTAGCATGAAGTCCCCCAGGGCAGCACTTCGTGTGATGCATGTACAGGATGTGTTTTCAGCTTCCATGGTTGTTGGCTGCTCATCACCCAGGAGAGAACAGAGGGGCCTCATCCCAGCTCCTCCCTGAGCAGTTCTCTGCATCCAAAGGAATCCCAGCTCCAGCTCTCCCTCTGGCACTTACTCCTTTGTGAACCAGGTAGAGAGCCAGGTCAGACGACAGGATCTCAGGGCTCAGTGCCTTCTCCATGTTCTCCTTGTTGATCTGCAGAAAGGAGGGGCAGAGGGAGATGTTATCTCTCATCAGCTCCTCCTCAGGGCACATTAGCTCTAAGAGGGGACCAAAATGAGCAGCGTGGGTGAGGCACTGAAGAGTTTTCACTTTAGGACCAGTCTGGACCCCTGGCCCCTGGGTTACTCACAGAATATGCACTGCACCATGATGTTGTCAAATGAACCCTTACCTGGAGGGTGGAAATCACTCCAGTGGCAACCTGGAGCACAGCATTCAGGGTGTCTACGACATCAAAGACGGCCTCCTTGTCCTCCTGTGTTGGAACAGTGATGGAAATGGCTCTGAGCCAGCCTGATACAGCACAAGAGGCTGAGCAGGCCAGGCAGCAGAGCAGGGATGTGATCCCAGAGGTGACACTCAGGGTGTCACCTGCAGCAGCCCCTTTCCAGGGGCTGTGCACAGAAATGGAGTGCTGGGACAGCTCAGGAGCAGGAGATGAGTGTGTCTGCTCAGAGAGATGGTGTGGAGAGGAACAAGTGCTTTACCTGCAGGTCCTTGTTGTAGGTGCTCGGGAGGCCTTTGAGGACCATGAGAATTGCAGCCAACTGCAGAGGGAAACAGGAGAAGCAGGAGTGAGGCACAGAGCAAAGCAGGGCAGGTACAGAACCCACAGCTCTTTACAAAAGAAAGGGCAGGAAACAGGAGATTCTCCAGCCCCAACATGAGCAGTTTCCTCTCCCTCTTGCTCCCCTTTGGGGCTCACCCGTCCGAACACTCGCCCGGCTTTGCTGCGGATCAGCTCCAGACTGTCGGGGTTCTTCTTCTGAGGCATCAGGCTGCTGCCAGAGCTGCAGGGAAGGTGTGAGGAGTGCAGTGGTGAGCAAAACCCTCTGGCTGAAATCCCTGATCCAGCCCTCTGAAAGGAACCTCTAAACCCCCTTTCCTTGTGCTCCAGTTTAGGGCTCAGGAAATCAGTGAGCTGAGTGTGCAGAGTCTCTCATGTTTCCCACAGCAAAGCCTGGGGTTTTGCACCTTGTCTGGAGCTGTCACACAGTCCCATCTCTCACACAGAAAGGAAAAGGGGGTTCCCCCTCCAAGCTGCTCCAGAGGTGGTATCAGCAGGCCAGGCTAAGTGATCTCAGGGCTGTGGCTGTGCCACCTTGCAGACAAGGAGTCTGTTGGGATTGCAAACCCAGCCAGGCAAGGAAGGCTCTGGCACCATTCCCAGCACAGCAGGAAGTTCTCTCTGCCAGCACTTCCAGGACAGGAATTGCTGGGCTGAACACAGACTTGGTTGAGTTAAGGGAATCAGAAATAAGTGACCATTGCTGAGGAATATTCACCCTGAGGGTGCCTTTGTGCCAAGCCCTTGATGCTGGGTCAGCCTCAAGCACGCAGAGATCCCAACCCCTGCCTCACCAGGGTGGGAGAGCTGAGGAGAATCCCTCAGCAGGGACCAAAAACCTACCAGTAGGTATCAGAGAGGGTCAGGAAGCCAAACTCGCTGGTGCTGTAGATGATGAGGTCCTCAGCCATCTTGCTGAGGTGGATCATCAGCAGGGTGGCAGCAGAGAGGAATTCCACTGCAGGGAAGGCAGGAAATCAGGAGGGGAAAGGATGGTTGGAAAACCCAAAGAACCCTGACTGGAGTTTTAGTTCATCCTAATGATGGATTTCAGCCCCTTTATTAAATTAACTGGAAAGGGGTCAGGAGCTGCTTCCCACAGTGCTGGGAGGGTTGGGCTGTGCTCACCCACAAAGTCCCTCTCGCTGACGGCATCCATGCTGTTCAGGCTGATGGAGGCAAAGTCCAGCTCTGTAAGGAAAGGGATGGACACAGGAGGTCACACTGGCCCTGACAGGACCCTCAGTGCACCAGCCTGCCCCAGGGGAGGTCATTGTGAGCCCTTGAGCAGTCCCAGGAACACAAACACAATTAGTGAGGCTTTTGTTATGATCTCAGACAAGGCAGAGTGCAGCAGGGGAGGCTCTTCTTCCCCCCCCCCCCCCCCCTCCACTGGCACTGCCTCTCTCTCTGCAGCCAAAATCCCAGAAAATGAAAGGCTCTGGCTGCAGGATGGGACATTATGGTGCCATTCCCTCCCTCCCAGGTGTGACAGGCTCTCCCACCCCCCTCAGTCCCAGGGAGATATTCACCACTGCGCAGCAGCTCTCTGTCGATTTCTATGGGGTTCCCAGCCAGAGCTCCACTGCCAGGGGAGAAACAAACAGAAATCAAGCAATCTTCCTTTCATATCCACCCAAAGCTGAGCTCTGGGAAGCAGGGAAGGCACCCCTGAAGGATTTGCAGAGCAAAGCAAGGCCCAGTGATCACACACGCAGCAGATCTTACCTTCCCAAAGGCAAGACATTGATCCTCTTTTTTATCTCTCCCAGGCGCTCAGAATCGCGGGTCAGAGCCACGGCATGGCTGGGGAAGGACAAGGGGGAGAAAGCCCATGAAGCCAGGGAATGGCTCTTCCCTTTCCCATCATAATCCTGCCATGCCTGGAGCCTGGGATCCCCCCCTCAAACATGAGGTTGGAGCAGAGCCTGGACAGAGCCAGGGGGCACAGGGAATTCCTGGTGCAGTTTGCAGGGTTCCCTCTGGTTTGTCACCACCCCCGGCTGTCCCCTGAGCAGAGCAGGGCCCCGACGGGCTCACCTGAGCAGGAACTGGCTCCATCGGATGGGCTGAGCTTTCTGCAGGTGGGTGTAGCCAGGCAGGATCACATCGATTTCTCTGGCAGGGGAAAGGACAGAGAGGTGACAGCAGGGACAGGAGGGAGGGCAGGGACAGGGACACGCCAGGGCTCCTGGAAAGGTCACAAACTGAGCATCTTTAGCCTGTGTTGTGCTGAAGCTGGTCTATCTCCTGTCAGCTTTCAGGCCAAGCACACAGGTTTTCGATATTGCAGAGTGGTGAATCTGCCCTGAGCCTCCCTGGAAAATTTCCTGGAGCAGCAACCCCTCAATGACAGGCCAGGATTCCCCAGCCCACCCCAGGTTTGCAGTGTGAAGCAGGGGTGGACAGGGAGGTGACACAGCTGAGCTTTTTCCTCGTATAGAAAAACCTGAAACATTTTCCCCACTCCTTCAGATGGCTTTGGTGCCTTCTAAAATCTGTGGAGCTCCCACCTGAACTCCTTTGCCAGGCATGAAGGGAAGGGTCTCTGAGGGATGAGGAAACTTTCTGTGAGGTGAACTCTGGAGAAAAAGGGGCTGTTGTGTCCCCAAACTGCCCGGCTGTACCTCCCTGCACAGGAGACCCTGCTGCTGCCCAGTGGGGTCAGACAAAGGACAAACCAAGGAGTCTCCTGCCCCAAAAAGGCCAAAGTTTGGGAAAACAGGGACTGTGGACATGGACTCACATGGCAGCACGTTCCACCAGGGTCTTGATGAGCTGCAGGAGGTGTGTGGAGATGATGGAGAGGGAATTCTTCATGAACAGCTTCAGGTCAGTCACAACCTGTGGGAGATTTTGGCCACAGTCAGGCCACAAAGAATGTCACGCATGCAGTGACAGCAGGTAAACCCCTCCTTGCCCTGTGTGATAGGAAGGTGCATCTTCTTCTCATCATTCGGTTGTATTTATGTGGTGATGTCACCATTTCTTCTCTCCAGGAAGAGTTCCAGAGGCTACCCTGGACTGAGGTCTCCTGAAATAAGGAAGAGGAGGAATACAGAAGGAGAAAAACAAAGATTCCATCCATACCTGATCATTCCTGCTCCTGCCAGTGTGCAACTTCCCAGCCACGTCTCCGATCAGCTCCTGAGGACAAGAGCAGGCTTTCTGTCAGCATCTCTGTGCTCTGAACAGGACAATCCACAGCAGCAGATCCCCCTGCCTGGAGGGCACTCAGCTCCAGGACCCTCTGAGGATCCTCTGGGGAAGGGCAGATTTGGCTTCTGTGCCTGTCCAGCCCCAAAGGGGGTGTGGAGACCCTTGGCTGTGTCCCAGGGGGTTCAGTGCCAGCAGCTCCACAGGGATTTCACAGAGGGACACAGGGACAAGCCCTTAATGTCAGGCAGATGTGGAGGAACAGGCACAAGGGGTTAGGGAGCCAAACCTTCAGCCTGCGCTCGTTGGCAGTGTGGATATCCTCATCAGTCTGGATCACACCAAACACTCCCTTGGACCATTCCTCAGAGATCTGTAAACAGCACAAACATCACAGTTACCCTGCTGTGTCTCAATGTCCCCAGCAGTGTCCCCTGTCATTCCCAGAAGTCTCATGCAAACTGCATCCCGATATTCCATACTACAGGTGGGATTCACCTCTCTATCCATGATAATCCTGCAGGGTTATGGAGGATTTAAGCATTGTAAGGAAAGATTGAGCTTAAATGTCAGTGATTCCTTCAGCACCAGCCACAAAACTTTTCCTATAAAACATTGCCCAGACTCACCGCTGTCCAGGGTGGGGGAGCAACAACAACGGATATTTTATAAAAGCATTTCTCTGCTGCCTCCTCTTCCCCCCTACACCTGCTCTGCATTGCCTCCTGTCGGGCAGCAAGACTCAAAATGCCTCAGGGAAAATACCAGCAGGAAAAGGGTGTTCTTACTTCACACTGAAATGATTCCTAGTGACTGCTCAGGCTGAAGAGGACACGAGGACATTTAAAAACACTCTTTGAGACAGCAAAGTGCTGCGGGGTAAGGAAAGATTCATTCCAGCACACACGAGAGGTTGTGAAGGGAAGAAGAAATACCTTTTCCAGGCCACTCAGGATCTTCTCCAGCTCAGTTTTGGACAGGATTCCAGCCTTCTCCAAGGCTTTGGCATAAGCCATGCTCCCCTGGATATCCACCTCAGACAGTCTCTGATCAACAGTGATGGAAGCGCTGAGCATCTCCATGATGGGATCTGTGCTCCCCACAAACCTTCCTGCCATCATTTTGTCCCCCTGCAAGTAATGAAGGGAAGAGACACAGATTTATGGATATACCCCCTAAAAATCAGCTTTGTGTCCATCTCAATCCTTTACCAAAGTAAAACTGAGGAACCATCTCAGGAGTGGTTTTATTCAGTCTATACCAGCAAAACCCTGGACTTGGAGCGTGTCACTGTCACTAGAATTTAGCCCTTGAGGTTACAGGTCTGGCTTGGGGATCCTCCAAGATATTTTACTTCTGCAGGAGTCTCTGAAAAGAAGCATCAGGGCATGTGGTGCAAGACCAGCATGAAACTCTTTTTAAAAAGAGAAAAAGAAAAAAAAAAAAAGAGTGAAAAGTCAGGGTTATAGTGAAAGCTGTTCCCAAATCCTTGAAATAATTAAAAATCCCACTCTTTTAGGGAGATTAGAAGAAAATATCCAGCTCCTAAGGAGCTGTGGGCCAGCACAAGCCACATGCTCAAAAACATCCCTGTGACTATAAAGTGCCTGAAGTCACCGTCTGAAGCAGCTCCAGAGCCCACGACGTTGTTGCATAAAATCAGGATAAAACCAGCAAAGGTGCAGGTTGCAGACAGGGAGGCCTGGGTGCCTTTCAGTGACACAAATGTTCCAATGAGGTGAAAAGAGAAGAGAAAAGCCCAAAGCAGCCGCAGAAGGGCTCGGCGGGCGGGCGGCGGAGCTACCATGGACAGCGGGCAGGGAGCGCGGCATCAGCGCCCTTTTCCCCAAGGATTGGCACGGGGAAGAGCAGGAGGGAGCAGGATGGAGTGCGGGAGGTCTGCGTTTCCAGCGGGTTTGTCCGCAGGAGCTGCCGCGGAGGGGAAATGGGGGGGCGGGGGGGGGGGGGGGTGGGAATCAAAGTTTGGAGCTCCTGGCTGGACAGCCCGAGATGGGCGGAGGGGACAGGGAGCAAATGAATGGTGCTGCTGGGAGGGAAGGGATGGAATGGGATGGAGAGGGGTGTCCAGGGACATCTTGGCTGCCCGGATCAGAGGTGGGACGGTGGATTATTGCAGCAAAGGCGTTCGCTGCCCTCTTCTCCATTGGGAACCCGGGAAAACCACGCACAGAATCGTTCAGGTTGGAAAAGACCTCCAAGACCAGCGAGTCCAACACTGCCAGGACCACCCCTAACCCACGTCCCTGAGGACCACACGGACACCCTTCCCGATCCCACCCGTTCCAAACGGAGCACAGAAGGACCCGGAGCAAAGCCAAGCTCCCCCTCACCTCGGCTGCCATTTCGGACGACGTTTTGCTCGTTTCTGCAGCGATCCTGGCACCTGGTGCAAACCTGCGGGACAGCGCGGAGATGCTCAGCTGCGGCGGTGCGCGCTCCCGGTTCCTGGGGCATCCCTCCCTGCCCCGCTCCCGGTGCGTTCCCCGTTCTTGGGGCATCGTTCCCGGTGCGCTCCCGGTTCCCTGGCACCGCTCCCGGTGCTCTCCCGGTTCCTGGGCATCACTCCCTGCCCCGCTCCCAATTCCCCGGGCATCGCTCCAGGTGTGCTCCCGGTTCCTGGGGCATCACTCCCTGCCCCGCTCCCGGTGCATTCCCGGTTCCTGGGGCATCGCTCCCTGCCCCGTTCCCGGTGCGTTCCCGGTTCCTGGGGCATCGCTCCCTGCCCCGCTCCCAATTCCCCGGGCATCGCTCCAGGTGTGCTCCCGGTTCCTGGGGCATCGCTCCCTGCCCCGCTCCCGGTGCGTTCCCGGTTCCTGGGACATCCCTCCCTGCCCCGCTCCCTGTGCGTTCCCGGTTCCTGGGACATCCCTCCCTGCCCCGCTCCCGGTGCGTTCCCGGTTCCTGGGGCATCGCTCCCTGCCCCGTTCCCGGTGCGTTCCCGGTTCCTGGGGCATCGCTCCCTGCCCCGCTCCCGGCGCTGTGCCGGTTCCCCGGGGCCCGCTCACCTGCTCCGCACGCAGCCCCGGCCGCTCTGTGGCTCGCTGCTCCCCGGCCCCGCCGCCCCGCTTTTACAGCCCTCGGCTCGGGGCCGGCGGCTCGGCCCGCCCCGCCGGGGCGGGGTGTGCCCGGGGCCGGCCCCGCTCGGGTCCCCCCCGTGTCCCCCGTGTCCCTTCCCACCCCTGCGCTGCGGCTCGGGGGCAGGGGGTGATTTGGAGAGGGGAGGCTTGGGAGGGACGCTCCAGTGATGCTTCTTACCCGGCGTAGCTCCTGCGCCGTGGACGGGTCAGGAGTATCCTTGGAATGCTTTGCCGGGAATATCCCATCGCTCTGTGTCACACGCCTCTCATGAGCAATCTTAATTATAAATAAAAATAGTATAAACAATATAAACAATATAAATAATATAAATATAGCTGATCCAGGGCTCTGTCCCTACTGCCACCCCAGCAAAGGCAAGCAATGGATGGGAGCCCCTTGTTCTTTCCCATCTCTGCATGGATGAAACTGTTCACCCCTCCTGGAAAGTGGCTGCAGCCCCAGATTTGGGGCTCCCCACGTTGTGGGGCCACCTGAGAGCCTCAGGCTCTGGGGCTTGGAGTTATTATGGCAATAACCTCTATCTCAAACTCATCACACCCTAAATGTCATGGAATTAAGTGACTGATGTAAAGCACAAGAGACCTCTGAGAGCACCAGAGCTGCGGCTCAGCACGAATTTCTCATTAACTCCTCAGACAGAGCATTTTCTGCAGCCCCTCCACAGAAAGCTGAAGATTTGCTGCTTTCTCAAAGTAAGCTCCTGCAGTGTCATATTTTTCCAGGTACATTGTCCAAACCTCTAACAGAGTTCAGAAAATGTATTCCAGCTTTCTTATCCATGTTTTTGTTGGATTTTCCTCCCTTAAACTGACCCTCTTGCTCTTCTTCTACAGTTCTCTCAGTTCTACAACTTATCCCCTTTTCCTTTTTCCACTGGGAAACCGAAACAGTTCTCGATCCTTTTGCAGTCCTATTCCTCCCTCTTGTGAAATCCCTAATTTTTACCACGTTTCTTGTCTCCTTCACCTTTTCAGAGTGTCCTTGTCCGTACTCTGGGCTTTGACAGGAGATTGCCAGTGTGTTGTGAAAACATTAAGCACTGGATTTATAACCAGAGTGAATCGGTGTAAATAAGATTTTGCTACCCCGTGTCTGATATTACATGTGACAGGGGATATTCCATCCACATGGGATCTGTCAGCAGTGCCACTGTGGATTTAGCAAACTTCCCAGGGATTAGTTGGTTTGGAGTGCTCTGCTCAGCTCCTGCCCCAGTGTGTATCTAGGAAATGATGAATTCTCTCTTTATTTCTAGATCAAACAGGCAACAACTATGGTTTTCTGTATAATAAACAATGTAGAATGTAGATTAATATCTTTATAATCAGAGTGGAAGTAAAACAAAATACAAGCAGAATTCCTCAACTGAAAGATGAACATTGAAGAAACAGGATTTCTTAAAGATGCTTGGAGCTGGGGAGTTGAACTTTTTTGAGGGGAAAACAGTAAAACAGCAATGCAAAATACACTTTAATGCAATAAAATGTACTTTCTAATGCAAACTGAAGTGCATTCTCTTTACTATCTTCTCCATTTGTTCTGGTTTGGAAGTCTCTCCACTTCCCATCATCGTCTTTCAGTGTTTTATTTGAAACAGAAACATCAACCTCAAAATCCTCACCCCACAGTTAATACCAAGGAAGTTCTGAAGGAAAAGTCTCTCACTTATTTTCCTTTCTAGCACAAGAGATGGCAAATTATTCCTACATCAATATTCCCAGCTCCACCTTTTTCGAGATGAAAATAAGTGCTAGAGAGCAAATTGCCAATTCTGCAGCACAGAGAAGTTGAATTAAATATATTTGAATGTTCTCAAAGATCTGAGATTTATTTGTATTTCTGTAATCAGGGTCTTTCCCTACTATTTCACTTTTTTGCTGTAAGTGCGCAAAGCTGATGGAGCGCAGCTCCCAAGGAGCTTTGGTGGCTCTGGAAATCCACTTTAACAACAGGACTGCAAAGGAAAAGGATAGAGGCAGAAACAGCTACACTGCACCTTCTTTCAAAAACATCTTTTTTTTTTTTTAGCTGTCTTTTCACTTTGGAGAAAGAAAGAAAACAGCTCCATGGGCTGAACGTGCCGGTGCAAACGCATCGTCAGCTCGGCTGACGCGGAGCCCGTGCTGACATTTTTTTTTTCCAAAAAAAACCCCAACAAAACCAACCCAACTTTGTTTTTAACGATTTTTTTGAATGTAAAAGGCAAAAGAAAGAAAAGAAAAAAAATAGACGCCATAGGGTGCTGAGCGAAATGCTGAACACAGTAAACATCTTTCATGACAAAGAACACAAATAGCCAGCGGATCTGCTGTCAATAGCAAGTCCTGGGCCCCCTGCTTTCAACAGTTAATACTGAGGCCCCTCTCTCCCCAAGCCTTACTGGTAACAATCACAATGTTAAAATGTTGACATGCTAAGCACATTTGGAAAAAACCCATGTCTGCATTCCCTATGGATGGTGCAGCATCGCTGTCTAACACCTAAAGGGCAGCAGTTGAAGCCAAAGTGACCTTCTCACCTCAGCCAGTTGGTTCTCTCTTGATATTCCCTTTCAGGGTGCCAGTGGAGCTGGAGCTGACCCATATTTGTATTTACAGCCTACCAGGCCTCCTGTCCCCACTGGGAAATGTTTAGGAGGAGTATCTCAATTAGGGGGGAAAAAAAAAAAAAAAGCTGCTGGATGAGGTTGTTTGTGTTATGCTCCTTCAGCCCCAGCTGCGTCTTCGTCGTGGGTTGTAAAAAGCAGCAGTGATTGGAAAAACGTGTCAGGAAAGTGAAAATTTGGGGACAGGCTGGAAAAATGTGTCAGGAAAGTGAAATTTTGGGGAAAGAGTGGGAAAAACATGTCAGGAAAGTGACATTTTGGGGAAAGGGTGGAAAAAAACGTGTCAGGAAAGTGGAATTTTGGGGAAATTGTGGAAATAAGTATAATAATTTGCTGCTGGGGGAGAGATATAAAGAGGTGTAAAGGAGAATTAAGATTTTTGTGCTGAAGGTTCTGAACCCTTATCTATGAGGTGAGAGGCAGACAAGGATTAGCAGATTTCTGGGCTGAAACCCTTAAATTCGATTGTCTGGAAATAGTCTATTTTCACACGAAACCTGGCATCCTTTCCCTTCTTTCAGGCAGCTGCCTGTGGAGGGTTTGGGACATGGCAGGGCAGTCACAGAGCTTTTGCTGTGCCAGTTTTGGCCAACTTACAAGGCCAGTTAATCCTGACATGAAAAAGGGCAGCATCCATCGCATCCTGTGCCCTGAGTCACACCAGCAGCTCTCACTCTGCCTTTGGACACCTCTCTCCTGGCTTTTTTTTTTATTCCACAGGACTTCACAATAGATGATTCTGAAGCATAAATAAATTTCTGTCTGTACTACAACCCGAGTGTGATGGGGTGCACATGCCCACTGAAACTTTTTTCGCGGTTTTTCAAATTAAAAAGGCTAAAAAGCCTTTGCAGTCGGCTTTGAAATTTTGCCCAGCACTTCTAGATCTGGTGATGAAAATTCCTGGAAAACTGGGAGCTGGTGCTCACCTGCTGTCCTGGAGACTGTTCCTAAAGCACTGCAGTTTGCTCGTGTTACTCTGAATTGATTCAGCATTTGCAACACCCCAAGGAGAAGAAAAGATTTAATTTTGTCTGGTTTGGTGGTGGAGAAAAAAGCTGGAATTGCAAGGCAGAGGTTGCGGGCACAAGTCTGACCCATTCAGTTCCCTAAATCCCTAAAAGGTTCTTAAATCCCAGCTGCAAGCAAGCAAATACATCTGTATGACACTCCTCAGGGAGTTAGAGGTGCTGTGTCTGCATATAAATTTTTCTGAGAGATAATGTCAAAATTAAGGAATGAATATTTCCCAGGCCAGGTAATTTTCCCTGTTGTTGCCACTAGGATTTTCGGCTGTTTGCACTCATTGAAGTGCCACTGGTTTTACTGAGGACGAGAAGGGCTCTTGGAAAATTTAACAGCACGTGGTTTAGATGGGAAAGAGTCACGGTGAGGGCTGGGAAAGACACGATGCTGATGAATTTGATGGATGCACAGATGGCTGCTCTAAAAGACACCAGGAGTATCACACACCTGCTTCAGCCTCCCAGTACTCCGCACATGGTTAAAGATTTGATTCGAAGGTACTTTCGCGATAATGTTTTGCCTTGGTCACGGTTAACAGCGGCTAATTGCCAACCTGGGTGATGTCGGGCAAAAATTACACAAGTTTTTACCTGAAATACGTAGAAAACCTGTGACGGGGAAGCGCTTCTCATCACCGGCATTGGTGGTTCAGTGGTAGAATTCTCGCCTGCCACGCGGGAGGCCCGGGTTCGATTCCCGGCCAATGCAGTTGATCTTTTCCCGCCTCTCTCTCTCTTTTTTTTTTTTTTTAGTTCCTTATTTCTCCTTCCTTTTCCGCTTCCGTCGCGGCCGCCGAATCCTCCTTCAGCTCCACCGGGCCCGTTCCGCCGCCGTGTCCCGCCGTGTCCCGCCGGGCTGCCCGGGGATAGCGGGAGGATCCTCGGGGAGGACAAGATGGAGGTGTAAGGAAGGGCCTGAGGGGGGAGCCGAGGGCACGGCCAGGCCTGGCAGCCGCCCTGCCGTGCCCACAGCGCGTCTCTGTGGGGTTTCTGTGGGGTCTCTGTGGGGTTTCTGTGGGGTCTCTGTGGGGTTTATCCCTATGGGGTGTGTGGGTGCATCTCTGTGTGTGTGCGTACATCTGTATGTGGTGTGTGTGCGGGTTCAGCCATGTCGGCTGGTGCGTGAGGGCTGTGAGGGTACAAGAAATCCGCGGCTTGGGCGTGAGGGTGCAGTGAATCCGTGAGGGGTTTGTTGCCCCCAGCAGTGAGTTCAGGCGTTCTGCTCAATGTCCGAGGGGTTTGTTTTCTTTAAAACTCCTGCCGGACAAGCTTTTGGGGCGAAAAGCGGCGTGAATCCTGCTCTCGTCCCCTCCTGTCACATCCCCTCCCGCTCCCTCTGCCCTGGGAGAGGCTAAATGGGATTTTTTTTCGTTATTCCCGGGAAATTTTCATTATTCCCGTGAAATTTTCATTATTCCCCATGTTGTGTAGGGGCTGGAAATGCTGGGAAAGGAAAAAACCCGGAGGGGTTTGTGCCAGCGATTGCAAACACAGTAAGAGTCGGAATTTTGGCTGGGCGCTGTTTCAGGGCTCTTACACCCGGCCTGCTTGCCGTGTGTTTCGAGCACAAAAATACAGGATTTGACCTGTAAAATCTCACGAGTTCTGTGGAGCTGGTTAAATTTCTAGTTTTTATTTAATTTTAATTTCTCTAATGGGTGGGGGCACTCTTGGGATGTGTCCCCCGAAGTCACTGAGCTCCTCCTGCAGCTGGATAACCCAGGGATGCTTTATTATCATTAAATCTTCTCTGCTATGAGCGTGAAAATCAAGAGCTGATAAAAAATATTAAACATCTGCTGAAGTACAGGTTTGTATGGCAGTCTTTATACGTGTAGCAACCTGCAGAGAAACAAGCTGTTGTACGCTGAGAAAGATGCTTTTGACACAATAATAAAAAAAATAAATCTGTGACACTTCTTATAAATCCATTGAGTTTTTATTAATCTTCTTTTGCCTCCTGCCTGATTTGGAAGGGAAGCTTTGCAACTCTCCAAGTTCTTACTGGAATTATTCTGTATTTCTTACCAGAATTATCTGTTATTAGAGGAAGAAAACTCTCAGAAAACTGTGTGGATTAAAAACACAACACATGGGAAGCAGCAGACTTAAAAATATGAAGTGTCAGTGATATTTGTAAAGGTGTGATGCCCTGTGCTAAGATTTTTTTTTTGTATAGATGCAGCCCTACTCAAGAGTATTTTGGCTTAGAACTAAAATTTGGGCAAATATTAGCTATTTAAAGACTCTAAAAAGTGTTTATACTTTTGGTGTTACCATGAAAATTTTTGCCTTTCTGCTCAAGTCTTGATCACATAAAAATTAACCGAAGCGTTGAGCTGACTGCTGAAAAATATACATTAGAACCCATTATTCAGAATTCCTTATTTCCTGACTGAAAAATTGGTCAGGACTGAAGGAAATTTTATTTCTATTGTGAATGTTGATCGGTTTATAATTTTGGTGGTTCAGCACAACCAGGTGAAGAGTCAGCTGTTGAAGATTTGAGGCTGACTCGTTGGCAGAAATGGGAAAAAAAAAAAAGTATTTTTGTGAATGGCAAAGTGGATAGGAGTGGAAAAAGGAAAGCAGCTTGTCTTAAATCATTTCATTCTTGACCTTTGATGCCTCGCTTGCGTGGCGACGTGTTTATTTCACCCTCATCCACACGTAATTCTCCCCATAGAATGTCTTTGATCCGCGGGGATTTCTGCGGGGGCCCGGCTGAATGCAAACATTCTGAAGACTTGCATTTAACCTCCCAACAAAAGCTACATATATATATGGCTTGTAAAACATGAATGAAAAACTAATGCGTGCCTGAGCTCACTCGCTGAAGTTTTCACTCGGGTCAGCGAAATGGAAGTTTGAAGTTCATCTCAGCGTATTTTAGGAGGTCCTTTTCATTTAAAAACAATGCTAGAACCTGTGGAAGTTTGTGGACGCATTTACCATTTGAAAGTGATGAACGTGACAGTTCTATTCAGGCGGCTCGCTGTGCTTAACAACACATTGTACCTTTTTTTTTGTTTGTTTTATTTTCTCTCTTTCCTAAGCTGCCGCACAGACCTGAGAAAAGCCTTTTTTTCCTTTTGTATGGAAACTTTCTGCTGTTGTGGCTACTGACTGCTCAGCAGAATGTGTTGTTCAGGGACTGGGGCAGTTTTTCTCCCTCTTTTTACTTTAAATGTATAAATTTATAATATCCAGGAGGAATAAAGGCACGAGGTGCTTGGCTCTGCAGTCACCCTGGATAAGGATTCTTGCTGAAATGGGGACTGAGGAAGTGGAAAATGGGGAACTCAGCCTTGCCTTTCTAATATAGAAAGAGGCACATAAAGATGGGAAGAATAAATAAAGAGGAAATTCAATAAATTGGTGGTTTTTACACTCAGTACAACACATAAAAATTAAAGCCCTCTTTGTGTCTATACACAGACACGTGTCCATGGTACTAAAACACTCAGGGTGCTCTTGACTGATAAAATAGTGCTTGTAATCTGAATTCTTTTTCCCATCAGTCTTTATTTGAATAAAATCAGAGGCGTTTTTCCCTAAGGAAGAGGCAAAGAAATTTGATTTGAGTGTGTGAAATTGGGTGAGTAAGTCAAAATAGGGCGACTGAGTGAAAGGAGTGTGTTGTACAAGTGTATTATGATTTGTGGGGCAAACTGTGCAAAATCTACTCAATATTTATGTCATAATTTTTCTGACAGCATGGAAAATATTTTCCAGAGATGGCAATTGTAGAATCACCAAAATAAGATGTCTTGGGGCTTTTTTTTTTTTTAACTTCATGTTCTTTTAGTGTCTGTGACGGAGCAAAGAAAAGCTTCAAACAGTTTCATTTGGAACATAATTAATTGTTTTCATTTTTCGTTTTAGGAAAGATGCAAATGCTGCATTGCTGAGTAACTTTGAGGTAAGTTTGCCTTCGTTCTGCTTTTAAAGCAGCAATTTCAAGCTGTCATCAGTCCCTTGTAGAATCTTTGGAAGCTGCAACCTGGCAGTGGCAATCAGCAAAACCTCCTGGGGATTCACTCTTCTTTGCATTTGGTTAGTTTTCAAGGAAAAAAAAAAAAAGCTTTTAAAAGAAGATTTGGGAATGGTTTTGTTTGTTTGGAAGTGGTATTGTGTGTTTGGTCTTGAGATCATTCCAAAGTGGGTATTTTTCTCTCTCCTTTTAAGAGGGGTGGGAAGAAATCTTGTGTCCTTGTTGGTTTAATTTAAGCCAGGTAATGGAAATATTTTGCCTTGCTGATTAATGTGATTTTTGGCACAGTTTTAATAACCCAAGTGGTGTTGTGTGTGTTATTGTATTGCTGAAGGAGATCTTGATTGAAGCCAGGTACAAATGAGGGGAGGAAAAGTGAGAAGTGCTCAATTGCTTTGCTCTGGATATTGACTCTGGATATACTGCAAGGCCTGAAGCAAAACATCTGAAAAAGTTCCATTCATCTGTTTAAAATAGTCACAGCTTTATAAAAAAACAATTCACATCCTTATTCGTCACTCTGGGGCCAAAACATTTCTCATTTCAGTTGCTGGTCCATCCATAAAACAGCCACACACATTCTGTTGTGTGGCTGACAGGAATTTCCTGTTCATTTATGATTTCCTGCTGTAATATTTCCAGGTGAAATGCTCTCAGATCCTCTAAACCACTTTATTTTTTTTTATCTTTAGGTGTACCAGTTACTCACTGATCTGAAGCAGCAGCGAAAAGAGAGTGGCAAAAGCAAGCAGAGCTCTGGGCAGCAGAACCTGAACACAATCATGTATGAGGTGAGCAGCACTGGGAAAATCCATTCACCTCCTAGCTCAAGCTAATAATTCACATCCTCAGGGCTGTGTATTAAAGATTTGGTATCAAATGTCCCCTAATTCAAACCGGAATAAAATGTTTCATGTTCTGTGGTCAGCTTGTAGGGTAACTGTGCTGTCAGGGCAGAGTTAGGCAGCTGCTGTTCTTAAAATCTAGAAAAGAGTTTCAAGATTTCAAGCCCCCTGGTTTTCAACTGTTGAGTTTTGTTAGGATTTTTTTTTAAATTCTGAGTATTCCATCCTTTTAAGACACAGGGCAGAGCTCGCTATCATCTGATGAATTTCTGATGTCACCCAATGTGATAATTAAGATGATGATTTCAAAGCCGAGGCACAGATTGCATGGTATTTTTTTATTAACAGAATTAAATTAAGAATTCCCAGCCAAAGCAGATAATTTAAATCCGGTTTTTTGCTCCAAAAAAAAGCCAAACCACATGTACAGATGCCATCACTAGGATGCCAGGTCGGGAATAAACATTTCACCCCTTGCTGGGGAGGAATTCTAAAATCTTGCGATACAAATATCAACATTTAAAATAAATGAGCAACTTCCCAGAGCCTTGCAGTGAGAGCCATTGTGTGTGTGCTGGAGAACTGCACGAGCAGCACCCTGACTGACAGGCAGCTGAAAGCACTTTGCCTTTGCTTGCATGAGTAATTCTGTTGAGCCCTGGAACGACTCATGTGGATAAGATCTGGCCTAGGCTTTGGTTTTGTTTTAGTTCTGGCTTTGTTTGAAAAAAAGGTACAGGGGCTGTAATTCCTAAGCCTTGCATTCAACAGAATAGGGGTTTACCAAAACTGGGAATTAAATCTTCATGGAGACTGACAGTCTCTTCCCGCACCTCTGGGAAACAGCTGAGGAAGATCCTGGAAGTCAGTTTTATCAGGGTGCACCTGAAATCTTGAATTGCTTTGTTATTCTATATGTTCAATACCTAGAGGATGCTTTAGGGGTGTAGCTGGTGTCAATTCTGGGTGTATTTTCTACGTTTGACTGAAAGAAAAGCAGAATTTGATTTTACAGGATTGTCTTTGGATTTCTTCACAAGCTCCCTGCAGACTTGGATCCATTGGCACTGAAGTAGCTCCATGAAAGGAGCTTTGTTCTTCTGTATATTTGGCTTTTTCATTGATTTGGAATTGCCAAAGAAAAGATGAGCCTGGAAGAGAAATGACTCCTATGATATAATTAAATGACAGTATAATAATTTCATTTCAATCACTGGTGGTGAATAACAGCTTCATTTTATCTGGAAAGGTCAGACAGGGCTAAAAGAAGGGAATAATAAATTCTAATTATTTCCAGTCCTTCATTTTAGTGTTTAATTCAAGCAACAGTAAATATTTTAAGTCACTTCCAGTGAAAAGTCAGCTGTGAACTGGAATTTTTGTGGGGTTTTTATCTACAAATTGTTTTTTTACCAGGTCAGATTACTTTGTGTAATATAATTCCATTATCCACCTGCTCAATGTTGTTATTTTAAATACAGCAACTAAATGAAATATCTGCTATCAAAGTTGAGGTTGGTGGGTGTTACATGGAAAAAATTGATCAAAGTTTAATTGTCTCAATTTTTAATAACAAAATATCCATGTAGATTTCATAACAAGCTACTTAATCTGCTTCTGTCAAACTTTAAATTGCTGAAAAAGGAGGTAAAAGATATAAATAAAGACAGATTAGATATCTTAAAGAGGGATTTCTGGGCTGGCAGGGAGAATATTCCTGGCACTGAGCACATGAAAATTTGGGTTTAAGGATGAATTCAACTTTCCTGTGTGCTCTTAAAAGACAAAAACAAAACAAGGAGCAAACCAAGGTAGCAAATGTCTGCCACAAACAGCAAGAGGGTTTTTTTTTAATAGGCAGAACTAAAACTCAATCCTTTCCTGTATCCTTCAACTTGCAGTTTTGAGCTTTGAACAGCTCAGATAAAGTTGATTTCCAAACCTGAATTGATTTTCCAATTTTTCTCGGGGCTGAGGAGACTTTTCAGAGTTACTTGTTCCACACACAACTGGTAGAACAAGTATGAAGTGTGAAATAATTCGTATTTTCTTTCTGTCGCTTGCAGACGCTGAAGTACATTTCCAAAACACCCTGCAGGTACCAGAGTCCTGAGACTGTCAGGGAGTTCCTGGTAGCAATGAAAGGCCATAAATTAACCAAGTAAGTGCAGCTGTGCATTTGTACAGGAGTAAAAACTCAATTAATGCTGAAAAACTGATCCCTGTGGATGGTATGATGATCTGTTCAATGGATTTTCAGTATTTTCTGCCATTATTTAAATGCTCAGCCTTACATCTTTTCCTTCACTCGTGGGTATTTCCATCTTCTCTTCATGTGCTGTTTGTCCAGAATCTCTGAGATCTGCATTTCAGTTATTTAAATATTAGATCAACCAACCTTCCCTCCTCCCCCAGCAGTTTCCAGTGAAGCTGAACATCCAGGGGTTATTTTGGGAAGTTCTGCCTGGAAAAGAAAAGATTTCCAGTGCAGTTCCAAGACTCCAAGGGCTTTTGTCCCTCTTTGGCTCTGCTGTGAGTGCCTGTTCTTGAGGCACATAATCCTCTTGGAGCTGTGCAGAGTGGCAGTGAAGCCTGATGTAAGTAGAAATGGAATTAGCTCTGATCACTCCTCTGACTTCTAAAGCAGAAGAAAATCCAATATTTAGCTGCTTCTAAAGGACTCCTCCTTCATGTCTGAGGAGTTTATGCTTTATAGACACTGAGTGTTTTTATTCCCTGCTGGGAGAACTCCCAAGGAGTTCATCCTCTGGGGAAAAAAGCCTTTCATTCATTTGGCTGTGCCACAGAGTGCACAGTGAGAGCTCTGGGGTGCTGCAGGACAAGTTTTTAGCCTGTGCAGAGCAGGGAAAGCAGATTGTCAGCTTTTTGTTAGACTTTCAGTGCCCCCTCTCTACAGCCAGACACATCCAGCACAGCAGCAGCAGCTCTGCACAGAGGGATGCTGCTCCTTGGGAGTTCTGGAATTGTGCTTGTAGTGCTTTCCTTGCCAAGAAAGTCAGTGTTTAACCCTCCTGCAGCTCATTTTATGCAGCAGGATACTCACTTATCTGTCCTAATTGTTTTCTGGAGGTATTGAAGCATGGAGAAAAGAAAATGCTCTGCAATGAAAATACTAGAGGTGTACAGAGGTGGAAATGTGGTACTGAGAGGGTCTTAAAATTGGCAGCAAACATTTCTTGAGTAGTAGTGAGCATCCTTCCCTTCAGGTAACGTAAACCAGCCCTTTTTGAAGAGGAATGAGCTTTGCTGTGTGTGCAGGGCAGCAGTTCAGGAAGAACCAGCAGAAGGATGTAGCATAGCAAAAAGGCAGAGAAGGATTTTTCAGAGTAAAAGAAACTGAACGATGTTGATGGAAAACTCCCATTAAAAATCAAAGTGTTTATTTTAATTTAAAGCTCATTTCTAAACTTCTTTCAGGTAGGATTGGAGCAGGACCTGAGGGTTAACTGTTAGTGTTATCACTTTAGGTACCTCGACTGCAACTGTTCCCCTGGATGGGATGTCCAAGAATGAAATACTAAACAATTTAAATTATAACAGACAAACTTCCAGCTGCAGGTTCTCTGTCTCCCACAGTGCTGAGCACTTTTGTAGAAGATCTACCCAAATATTCACCTTCCCACACCTGCTTGTTCAGTGAGCTGGAAAGACTGGAACAGTTTCAAGCTTTTAAAGAACTTCTGGACTGTTTAATTTTTTCTGGGTGCTCTGAGGTGCCTTTGAGGTTAGGTATTATCCTGTGTGTCCTTTTCCTGAGGCAGTGAAGCAAGGGAATTATCCTCAAATCATTCTTTGTGCACAGTGGCAGCAGGATGAGAGTGAAGAGCCAGCCAGTGGTGTAGGTGACAAATTTACTCTGTCAGAACTCAGATTTGCTCTGTGAGCATCCTCTACAACTTTGAATTTTTTTAATCCCCATCTTATCTGGTAAAGAACTTCCAGAAGAAAACTTTACAGAATAAAAACCAGGACTGTTCTGTGTGATCCTGGCACTTCTTTTTTCTGGTTTTTTTTTTTTTTTTTTTTCATGCAGCCACTTGAAGGCAGAAGTGTCAGGGCCCATGTGGCAGCCCCTGCACCCCAAACCACAGAGAGCACAGGGGGTGCAGTTCCTCTTGAAGGCACTTCATGTTAAACCACTTAAAACAGCCCTGCCTCCAAGGCAGTTTGTCCCTTTGGTTCCTGACCAAGGTCATTTCAGCACTGCTGCTCTTGTTAAATGAAAAGGCTTTGATGGTTTCCATTCTGTGGATGGAGGTGGTGGTTAGGGATTTCATTCCAGCTGTCTGCCACAGAGCTTCCTTCCCCTGGAGAGGAAAGACCTGCAGGGTTTGCTCTTCCAGGACCTTGCTTGAGTGATCCCTGTAATGACCTTTCCTCCCACCAAGAGTAATGAGCTCCAGACTCTGTTTGCTGCTTCTTTTCTGGGTGAGGCACCCCAAAATGTGCTCTGTGAGCTGATCAGACACTGGCTGTGCTGGTACCAGCTCTCTGCAGTGGCTGATGAGATTTAAGACTTATTTGTGTTAATTGGGGTCTGTCCTCAAGGCAATTCAATCAGGTTAAAGGGTCAGCAACACCCCTTCACCCCATTTTGCTTCCCTGCCCTTTAAATTCCTGTCATGACTCCACCTCTGCTCAGAGGGGAGACAATTAAGCAGCGTGATCATGCTCTTAATTAGGCTCAGCCTGTTTCCTAAGATGGGGACTTTGAGGATGAGGATTTGCAGCCCTGCCTTGGGATGAGCCGTTCCCTGCTCAGGCTGTGATTGCTGCCCTCAGCACTAGGCTGTGCTCGTGGATGGGAGAAGCCCCAGCCAGGGAAACACCGGGAACTGAGGCACAGCAGAGCTTTGAATGGAGGGAATTGTTATTTTCCCTTCCACAACCCTGCAGGATGTCAGGCTGCACGTGATGTCTCTGCTCCACTGAGAGAACTGATAACGTAATTGTGGCCAAGTCTGCAGTTCCTGGAAAATAACCTCAAATCCTGCTGTTAGCACTGATTTTTGCCACTCCAAAGACCAGGTTAACAGAACCAACATCCATTTTGTGATGGGTTTGTCTCTTTAGTGTTAAGACACAAAAAAAAGCTTCCTAAAAGGGAAATTTTAAAAATAAACACCCAGAGTGTGCAAACAGATATTCCAGAGTCATTTCAGAAAGCTGCCTTGCTAAATGGAGCATATTCAAAGGCAGATATTTCACTGATACAGTTAATAAGTGCTAGAACAGTTTTCCCCATCATTTTTAATCATTACTTTGCTAAAATCCAAACTGTGGAACTGAGTTTGGTTTTTTTTTTAAGAACTGAAGCTCTGAACCCACATCATGAATTTTATTATTACCTTGTTGAGGCCTCAAGCTTTGGCTGGAGCTCCAGTTCAGTGAGCCATGTTGTACTTGGAAATAGAGTTTGCCACTAGCAGCTAATTTTCCAGTTTTAGTGCTGGAATGGCTTCGTATTTGTAAGGTCTAGTGAATTGCATTGCATGAAAAGAACATTTATTAAGCTGGAGCTCTGTAATTATGATTCAATGAGAACTGGCCCTACTTGTGCATCTTCCTGTTACTGATAGCTGATCTTGGATCTCATTTTGGGATAACCAAATTTCCACTCACTGCCTATTATTAGAATTTTAAAAAAAAAAAAAAAAAAAAAAAACAAAAAAACTGCTCAGGAACATTGCCCTTTTTGTCTTTAAATCAACACAGTTGAGGAAGTGCTGAGCTGAAAATCTTCAGTACTTGTAGAAAGTATTTTCCCTCCTGATTGCCAAAAGCTGCAACAGATACAAACCTCTGCAATATTAAAGGCTGAAGGATTTGCTTGGTGATTTTTGTCTCCTCCAGAGCTTTCAAAATGATTATTCAGCAGCAAGTCAGGATCGTGCTCATTGAACAGCAGCATCATTTATGAGATTTTAAAGAGATTATTCTCAGCTTTTCCCGGTGGGAATCCCTGTGGAGAATCACAGCACCCACTGGGGCTGTGATTTCCCATTTTGTGCTCAGGATTCAGGCATTAAAAGTTGCCCTGGTTGATTCAGGACCATGGGATTTCTATTTCCAGCAGGAATAAAACCCCTGGTTGTGTGTCCAGCTGTTACTTCCTGGTTTTCCTAGCAACTCTCAGACATCCATTCCTGAAGATAAATTTGCTTCTGCTCAGGCACAGATGTTTGAAGGGGTTTTTTTAAGCTCTCTGTGCTGGATCTTGGCACTGTCCTCTCCTTACCCAGACCTCTTGCTGGAAAAACACTCTGGGAGTTCAGCAGATTAATGAAAGGGTAATACCAACACACGCAGAGGAGATTCTGGTTCAAATACAAACTGCAAAATTTGCTTAGTGCTGACAGAAAATGGTTCATTTTGTCTGAATTTCCACAGGAGCGTGGAAGTATTTGTATTATTTTTTAGAATGGATGTGTCAGTGTAGGAGCGTGCTGTCTGTTCTGTCTGTGATCTTGAACATGACCCAGAGGTGGTTTTTGTCCTGTAGAAATGGGGTTTTTTAGGATTTTTTGGATCTTCACCTCTTCCAGCACTCTCCCCTCATCCAGACCTCAGACCCATTTTCCTCCCCGTAACCGCACAGGTTTTTGTCCCCTGCAGCCTGAGCTTCGTGTGTGTCCCCAAAGCCACTCCAGAGCATTTTTTTTCCATCCTGGAGAAGCTGCTGCTGGCTCCAGCTGAGCCCCAGAGCTGCAGGACGTGGCTGAGGCTCAGCCCCACAGCAGGAATTGCCATGTGGGGATTTCTCAGCAGGCAGGTCCTGTACAAGTCTGCAGCACGGCCCATTAACTCTGATCAGTGGAATCTTGCTTTTATGTGAGAAAATTGCTTTCAACTGTCACTCATCTTTTGTATGGATTCTCCTCTTGAGTGAGCAGCCCTCGTGTTCCAAACTGTTACTAAAATCCAGGCAGAGCAGGGAAAAGGCAGGTGCTGAATTTTGAGGGCAATGAAGCTGAAAATGTTCTTCACCTTCTGTTTGGATAAATGGGACAGTTCCCCTTTTTATTTAATGAGCATCAGCATGCTGTGGAAAGTGTAAAGATGAATTCATGGCAGCCGGAAAAAGTTAATTTTACTTTTTAGATTTAATGGAGCATGAGCTAAATGCAGGCTTAGGTCTGTGGCCAAGCCAAACGCTGCAGTCAGGGCTGATCCTAATGCGTGGTTGCCTTGCTTAAAGTTAATCTCTGATGAAATTGTGGTTATTCAGGTTTTGATTTGTGCATGTGCTGTCAGGAAATTCCAGGTACACAGAGAGCATGATCCTAGCAGTGAAATTTTGAGATCAGACAGAAAGAGCCTGATCTTAGCAGTGAATTTTTGGGATCAGACACAGAGGGCCTGGTCCTAGCAGTGAATTTTTGGGATCAGACACAGAGAGCCTGATCCTGGCAGTGAATTTTTGGGATCAGACACAGAGAGCCTGATCCTAGCAGTGAATTTTTGGGATCAGACACAGAGCCTGGTCCCAGCAGTCAGTTTTTGGGATCAGTGTTACAAAGGAGCAGTGTGTACTGAGCTCCAACTCAAACCTCTGCCTTCTGCTGCTGGCTGAGGGCTGAGCAATCCAGTTTCCTATTAAATGAAATTTAGAGACATTTTGGGAGTGTTTGTTTCATTGCTTACCTCCTAATTACATATTACCATGTCTAAAGATCGTTATGTTGGGCTGTTAATTAGTGCTCACGCTGCACAAGCAGCTCCAGATGAAATATGGCATTCATGCAGCTTTTGGGGTTTTTTTTTGCACCCTGCTGCTCGTTCCTTTGTGTTGTTCTGCATCATTTTCCAGAAGGGAGCTTTGCTGATCAAAACCAGCCATGAAATCCTTCAGAGTACACATCTGAATGTGTTAATCACTTGTAAGTCCTCTCTCATTCTTCCGTACACATTTGTAAAAACTGCAAATAACCCTGAAATGATGCTTTGAGGATCTGTTTGGCCTGACTGTAAAATTTCTGTCTATCCCTAATGAGTCTGAGTGGTGTTCATGGCTTATAAGCAAAACGTCTTGGAGAAGTGACCCTTTTTTTTGTTGTTGTGTCCTCTATTTCTTCAGGAAACATGAGCAGTTGCACTAATTGATTGTTTTAGTCACCATGTGTAATTGGTGTTAATTTATTTCTGCTTGCTGCTGTGCCAGTAATCTCCCGGTGATAAACACAAGCTCGACGTGCTTGAAAATAGCCCTGAGTAAATCAGGTTTGCCTTCTTCAGCTCAGGCATGAAATGGCTTTTGCTATTTGATCCTCTTTATTTGGCTCTGGAGTTTTGCTGGCAAGGAATTTCAAGGATATTACTTTGAAAAGAAGAAGAAGATGAGGAAAATTATTTCATAAAAGTCAGATAATGTGCTTTGTGTGGGGGAGTGGTGGAGCTGGAGGGTTGGGATGTGTACTGCTGCAAAAGAGAAGAAAGAGTTGTTTGAGAAGGCTCTGATCTCAGCAGTGGCATGTGAGAGAAACTTGGGCAAAATATGAATTCATCACAGCCTGTCCTTGTAAGTAGGGCTGGAGGAGGAGGGAGGTTTTTACAAGGAGGAGCTGTTGGAGAGCTCTGGAAACTGAGGCACCACCGCTGGCTTGGCCAGGGAGCAAAGCAAAGAGCACTGAAAGCACCAGCTCTGTGCCTCCATCAGGCAGGGAATTTCCCAGCTCTGCAGGAAAAATCTGTCACCAATCCAGCTGAATTGGCCAGATTTTTATAGAGCAAAGATATTATTTAATATTCTTTGCCCAGCTCTGCATGGCAGTGCTGCCTTTAGCCTGGCTTTTACACGGGTGAGTTTTATCTCTCATTGATTCCTTCAATCCCCTGCTTTCCATCTGAAGGATCTGAGTGCTCATCTCCTGGCATTATTGGGGTTTTATTCCTGCTTTTTATGACAGGGCTAGATGGCAGCAGTTACAAACACCTCATCTTTCTGCCAGTAAAGTGCTCTGAGTCCAGAGCAAAATCCAGGCACGCTCTCCATAAAGCCTCGTGATGAAAACAGCAAACAGATTTGAGTGATTCACATGGGAAAGCAAGGGAGGTGCATTCCTTGCTTCCCATCACCAGTGGAAACATGTTTTGGCTCTCCAAAAGCAAACCAAACTATAAGTAAATAAATAAATAAATAAATAAATAGGAGGATCTCCTGGAGCTTTCTGTTAGGAATGGTTAATATCTCACAAATGCTCTGTTGAAAATTTACAAGCTTTTCTTCTGAAGCTGAAAGGGATGATTAAAATGGACATTTGAGCTGGATCATCCAGCAGCCCGTGGCAGAGGCCATTTGAAATGAAATTCTATCTCTGAGGTATCTCCAGACACACAGAAATTGTTGGTTGTAAACCTCCAGTGATCTGTGTTCTCTTAAAAGCTGTCAGGTTTCCTTTCTAAAACCCCCCCAGGGGAAAACCCTCCAGAGTCAGGTTAAATACGCTTTAAACCCTCCAGAATCCATTTAAATATGCTTTAAACCCTCCAGAATCAGTTGAAATATGCTTTAAACCCTCCAGAATCTGTTTAAATATGCCTTAAAAAGTCCTATAAATAGTAAAAAATGCCAAGATGTAGTTTTTTTCCAAATTGTAGTTCCCTGCAGTTTGGAAACTGGAACTTTGTATTTGCAGTGAGCTGAAAGGATAAACAAGTTGCTGCCATTTGATGGGATTGTAACTCCTTAGGTATGAAAATTGTTCCTGTGGTTGTGTGTTCACAGCAGTTTTTGAGCTCTGCTGAGTTGTTGAACATTTCTGCACAGCTTTAACAAAGCAGCAGTTAATTAATGCTTGCACAGTGATGATCTGAGGGTCTCTGCTTGCCACCTTGGGCTCGAGATGCCAACAGCAGCCTGGCTGAACACAGGAAAGTCCCCAAATTATCCGAATTATGGCCCTTCAGCCACACTGCAAACCCGGCCAGGATTATTCCTGGCAGTGACATTTCGTCCCTAAGTTATCAGGAATGTGTTTGCATCACCGTGCAGGCATTGAGGGGATCCTCAAACCACCCAGTAATGTGGATTTTTCTTCTACTGTGCTTTTACCAGGGCAGAGAAGCTGCAGCTGCTGAACCACAGGCCTGTGACTGCAGTGGAAATCCAGCTGGTGAGTAACAAAGCCTGGGCCTGTTCAAAGCTGAACTGGGAGCAGCTTTTTAACCTTGGAGATCAAGTGAATAATTGCTTTCTCATGGGCCAGTGATGGAATGGATCCCTTTATGCACATTTTACATCCACTCAGGTTCCAATCCACTCAGCTTCCTGTCAGAGCTCTCCTCAGAGCCCTCTCAGACAGATTCTCCACCTCTGTTTGCTCCAGTGGCACACATTTAAAATGCCCAATGCAGTCATTAAAGGTGATTTAGGAAAGTATTGCAAATAAGGATGTATTTAATCTTTTTGCTCTGCAGCTCTGTGGTGGAATACTTTATTTTTTTATTTTATTTTTTTTTTTTTTACATCTTCCCTTGTTATTTTAATGGCAGGGTTAGACTAAAATCAAAAATTCCAGAAAGAAATGAGCTCAGTAATGCAGGACGAGAAATGGGTTTAAACTTTCTGATGGAAAGGAGCCATTGTCAGTCCAAGAATAATTCAGCTGTAAGGAGGGATTGCCGCTAAATAGAAATAGATGCTTCTGTTCCCTCAAGCATCTCCTCAGGAATACAAACCCCTGTGGTAATGAAGAGATTGTTACAATCAGGATATTATTTCAATAAAGATCTCTTGCATTAAGAACATCTGTTTGCAATCTTCCCCCTGGAACCTGAGGAGGAGCAGGATCATATTTTGCTGCACAAAAAGGGGAGGATTAAAGAGGGACCAGTAGGACTGTTTTTCTTCTGTCACCAAGGAGCAGAGCTCAGGATGCTGAAGGCTTCTCAGAAGAATGATCCCAGCTGAGGAATTAATGCTGTGCTCTGTGGCTCAGGAGATCAGTGTCCAGCAGCAGCCCCAGCAGGAGCTTTGAGGCTTTAAGTTAATCAGAAACCACGATTTGGAGCCTGTCTCACACCTTTGTTAGCTTCATATGCTTAGACAGATTTATTTTATTGCCATCTGCAGGCTTTTCTTCCCTTCTTTAAATCTTTTGGGGGCTCTCAGGTGACTGCATGGCTTTGTCAGTCTCTCCCCTCCTGTCCTGCCTGCTTCATTGGTATCCTTCCTGCCCATAAAATCTTGAAAATAGTTTGCTCTTGTGTCATGTTTGAAGAAAAGAAGAATTTGGGGCCTTTCTATTAGAAGTCAGCTTTCTGTAGAGCGCCATGTTTTAGATATTCCAAGTTAAATAAAACTCGTTGAAGCTTAGAGAGCACAGACACAAGATTTGAGTTCAGTGCCAGTTCATTATTGATCCAATAATGATCAATTGCTGATCATTATTGATGATAATGATCTAAATGATCTCCTCTAATGCTCTAAAACCACCTGTGAGAAGTTGAATATCTGTACATTTGGGGGTTAGGAAGTTGAATATCTGTACATTTGAGGGTTAGTCTGAGTTTGTATCTTCATGGAGTTATTGGGGATGCAGTTACTCCTGCTCCATTGTGATTCCCCTGTAATTCCCAGGGCACATTTCCCCAAAAATCAGCATGGCAGTGCTGGGAGTGTCCTGGATTGTTCACCCTGTGTCAGGTGAGCCCTCCCCAGGACTGCACCACATTTGGAAGTGCTTCAATCAAAGCTTTTGGAGCCCAGGGACTGTCAGGGCAGCTGCAGGTTGGTGTTACTGAAATCCAGGGCTGGGAGAAGCAAGGAGATGGTTTTGCTGTTCAGTTGCTGCCTTGGATCCTGGTTTTGGTGAGGACAGAGGTTGCAGCAGTCACTGAACACACAAAATCTGCCTTTCCTGGCTGTAAAATAACGCAGAGGTCACCCCTGCACAGCTTCCCTGCAGCGATGGATGAGACACAACCTGCTGAGAAGTGAATTTGGACTCTAAAATGGCCTGGATTCTCTCCTCACTGGACTTGCCCCTGAATCAGAAATAAATGCTGGGGAGAACTTCTGAGCAGTTCCTGGAATGGAGGCACATCAATCTTCTTTTTCAGAAAGCTTTAAACAAAATGCCAGCCTAGTCCAAGCTGGCTCTCACCAGCTCAGTTTTGATGTCTCAAACCTTTACTCATTGCAGCCTGACCATGGAATGGAGCCTGATTTACCTGGCAGCCTCATGGGAGAGGATATTTATATTTATAATTATAATTATTGCTGCTTTTTGCCTTTCCAGCTTGTTAGTTTTACTCTCCCTCTACAAAATTCTGTATTTTTAGCTGTATTGCAAACAATAAATCCATTTTGATGAAATTATTTTGCAGCTAAAAAGCAATTTTCTGTCGTGGTCTTTTGATCTTTTGTAAACCTTAATGCATAAAGTTCTGCCATTGCCCATCTTTGCCTCTTTCAGCCTCTGTGCCAGGATTTATTTTCCAGCAATAAAAGCAACAAAAAGGAGCATAAAGTTCAAATTCTTACCCCACAGAGTAAAACACTGTACACATTGCAGTTATCTTCACCTCCTGATTGAAATTTTATATATTGAGCCTGGCCCAATGATTCCCAAAAGGAGGAAATAAAAAATCAGGGATGTTCAGCTCACCATGAGAGTGGTTCAGTTTTATTTAATGCTGGAGATGAAGCATCATCTTTTTTTAAGGAACAAATTGCTCCACATTTTTCTCTCTGAGTGGAAAAGCAGATTTTAATTTTGTGCTTTTTGAAAATGCATTTTTACCTTGGAGAATTTCATACTTATGTGCATAACCAGGCTGGCAAGTTGTCTTTTATACTGGAAAATAATGATGAAAAGTGTTTTGGAGAATGAGAGATCTTAAGAGGGTTTGAACATTTTATTTTCTCAACAATGTATTTTGCCTTGCCCTTGGTAAATTATCTCTGAGGGACATTAATTCAATCATTCAGTCTTTAACTTTATTTCTTTTTTTTTTTTTTTTTTTAATGTGCTTTTTTCCTATTAATGTGGTGGTGGCTGAGCAATTTCAAGTCACTGCTCAGAGGAGGCAATAACAGTGATTTTCTCATCAAACATCTCCCTCCTCCACTGGAGTTAAATGATGTGCTGGCTTGCTTTGGAAATGATCAGAGCCCCTGTTACCTTTATTACCCTACTTTACTGATTATTTTAAAATCTAACCCTTTAGCTTATTATTCCAATAAACAATAACTTTTAACCCACAGGTTGTTCTGTGATATTGAGACAATTTCTCAGTTCTTTCAGGACTTTTTGGGGTTCTTCAGTGTGGCTTCATTTATTCTTCATTTCCTGATTTATTGTTGTGTCTCAGGGGACAAAACCAAATAAACATTAGCATTGGAAGCAGCACAGGGAGGAGGATGAAGTCTCTTAAATTCTGCTTTTATTGGGGTAAGCACAAAAGATAGGTATGGTTTGAATTAAGGATGTTTGTCCTTGTTTCACTGCGGAAAAAAAAAGGAATTTAGACAGTCCTGAGTGATTTTGTGCTTCCATTTGTCCAGAGCACTGCGAACATAGATTTGCATCTTAATTTTTGAATAAACACTTTAATCCCTGGGATTATCTTCATGGGCTGGCTGTGAATTAAATTTGAGCTGCAGGGGGAACGTGCTGCTTGTCGTTTGAGCTGGGAGAATTTTCTGCCAATTAATTTATAAAGTTTTCCTGATTCCCTCTTTGATCAGATGTGGAGCATTGTGGAAACTAAATGGGAGCATTGCTGACTTCATGGAAACTAAGTAACAAACTGCTCTAATTTGGGTGAAATAGAAATTATTAGCTGAGTGAATGACCACATTTCACAGGTATCACACGCTGGGTGTGTTCAGGAATGACATTGGTGTGCTGCAGCAATTTTTTCCTAAACCCCTGGAGTTACTTTGGGGCAGCACAGCCTTGAATGCTGAAAAGCAAAAGTGAGAATTATTCATGACATCGAGGGGGGAGCTTTTTATGCACAAATTGTATTTCTGTCACCCTGCCCACTTCTGCTCCTCACCCAAATCTCCAGATATTGAGGGCCAGCAGCACTTTGGTCAGAAATACCCCAAACTTTTCACATGAGAGGGGCAACTGTTCCCCTTTGGGCTGGGTGGCACTGCCAACATCAACATCTGAGCTCATCCCCTCCCTTCAAACATTTGCGTTTTTGTTTTCCTTACTATAAACTTTGCATTCCTTGCTGCTTATGGGCTCAGTCTGGCTCTTGAGCAGTTTTAACCAGTGCAGGGCTTTTTGCTGGAGATTTTCTCCAAGATTGGTAAAATTGCTGCTGCAAAAGGAGGTACCTGAATCCAACTGGGTTTTTCTTTTTTGCCTCTTAGGCTGCTTCTTGCACTTCATTTCTCTTCTCAGCACCAGATTTCTTAGTGCTGTCAGCATCAAAGGTATTTTGTCTTGCAGCTGTAAATCAGAAGGCTGTGGGAACATCTGCTGAGTGTAGAATGAGCCTGGAGTGACCTCCTGTTCCCCCTGAGATCTGTTTTCTTTTAGGACAGTTTCATTTGTCTCTTTATCTGCCTGCTGTCTGTGCTTAATTTCTGAGTTTTTCCTTTTGGCTTCTTGCTTTGCTGCTTCCTCACTGCTTATGTTTTCATAAATCAGGCTCAGGCTGTTTTTTCACTTCCTGAAAGAGTGGAAAAATTTGATTTTACAGTTTGTGCTTTTGATCCTTTGAAATCTCACATAATATCACAGCAAAATAAGGCTGAAGCATCAACTTGACTAGGAAGCCGTCTGTCCATGCTGCTAAATGTTGATTTGTGTCTGTTGGTGATTCCTGGGAGCTGCTGGAGAGGCACCAAGAGATGAATTTGCTGCAGGAATTCCCACTTCCCTCTGGATCTGTCAGCAGAAGGGAATTTGGGAGCTCCATCCCCTTCTCAGTGCAGGGTCTGACATCTCTAAAAATGCTTTTCACAACGTTTTCACGAGACATCACAAACACCAGAGATGATTTTCTTTCATTTCTGGGATTTCTGGGGCTGCTGTGTCTGTCCCTGCAGTTTGTCAGCCTCGTGCTGTGCCAGTAAAAGTGACATCAGTGGGGTTCTTCATACTGGGAGTTGGGGCATTACTCATTGGGAGTCACTGGGGAACAGGGAGGAAAACAGGGATTAGAATTCACATGTTCTGCCTTAAAATCAGGAGTTGGTAAGAGCTGGTGCTGGTCAGAAATCCCTGGTTTTTATTTGAGTTCTGATTTCATCAGAGCAAGCACCTAAAGGAGAAAGTGGAAGGGAAAAAAAAAGGGAGAGGAGATACAGCTAGAGATAAAATGAAAATGGGAAGAGGGTTGGGCTTTATGTCCTGCAATAAATCAAATCTGAACAAGGCCAAGTGCTCTTTCTCTGAGGAATGGTAACAAATCTGGAGACATTGGTTCAGTCATCCTACCTGGAGTAATTCCTTAATCCAAAACACCTGGGCTGCTTCTTTGTGCAGCTCCTGCTCCTGCAGCACCTACCCCACCTTGAAAATTCAGAGTAACAGCCATGAGTAACCCCATAATCCAGTCTGAAAGCCAGCCTGATAATCCTCTGTGAAATTTAATAGCAAAGGTCATCTGGAGAGGAGGGATTTGTCAGCAGCACTGGCACCGAGGAGTGGGTGGAGCAGGTTTGATCATGGAATCACAATCCCAGAATAGTTTGGGCTGGGAGTGACCTGAAAGAACATTTAGTTCCAGGAACATCTTCCACACTTGGTGTGGTGCTGATGCTCCGAGGTGTGCTGAGCTGATTCCCTGGGGGAATTGCCTGGCAGGAATCAGCTGCCAGGGGATCTCCCAGGCAGGGAAGGAGGATTTGGAGTGTTTGAGCACAGGATGAGCAGTGGAGCAGCTGCTGGGAAGCAGAGCCAGGGCTGCTGTTCAAGCCAGTGTCCTAGAGTAGTTGTTGAGCTAACAGTGCTTGGAAATCCCACTCCACAGGGATTTGCATCCTTTGATGGGGATAGTCCCCAGAAAGTCATTTACAGATGGAAATTCTCTGTCTGCCCTTTGCTGAGCACTGGATTCTCTGTGTGTGTGCAGATCTGTGGATGATCCTGATGAAAGATGATCAGATTGTGCAAAGAGGGCTCGGAGGACTCTGAAGAAAAACAGAAATGAATTGAATGTCCCACTCTGCCTTTTCAGAAGGCATCTGAAGAGCTGGCAATTTACAGCTCGAGCTGATTAAACCTGCTCTGACTTGGAACTGTCACTCATATAAATCACTCCTCTTCAAAGGCCATTCTCAAGGACTTGGTGTAAAAAAAGAAAACTCAAACCCCTCAATCCTAATTGGTTTCATTTGTGTTTGAAGAGTTCTTCTGACTTGCTTTTCCAGTCCTCTGACAAGCTTTTTTTCCTTTTAACAGCTGCCTATAAATTAGGGCAGTTGTTTTACTGGTAGCAATGATCTAAAAGCTGCCACAGCTCCACAGTGGGAGTAGGTCCCTAATTAATCTCATGGAATCATGGAGTTGATTCATGACAGCGTTTTTGATGTTGCTCAGAGCTTTTAAATGTCTTTATATCCAGGAATCTCCCAATCCAAGCAAATTCCAGCTGCTGTAGGATGAGGTGGTTTCTTTTATGGGCCGATGATTTCCTGTAGGTACTGGATGAGATGCCATGGTGGGTCCAGGGAATCCCTCTCAGGATATCCCATGGAAACACAGAAACTTGGGGAAAAGGCTCGGGAATGTGGGGCTGCATCTGAGCTAAAGGAAAAGCCTGGTTTAGGACATGGATGTGGAGGCTGAGAGAGGCTTTAGGATGAACCAGGCTGTTCCCAGGGTGGTGTTTTCCTTGCTGGAAGGAAAGCAGGATCTCATTACACAGTGCCAATTGTCGTGGGGAACAATGGAGTTCTTTCTCATTTTTTTTTTCCACAATATTCCAAGAGTTCTGCTTTGTCAAATGCTTTTGTGATGAGCTCAGGCTGTGTCTTGACAAAGTCTTCCCTGCTGAGCTGAGTCCTTCTCTCTGAGGGAGGAAGTGTGCATTTAATGATGCCAATGAGGGGTTTTTTTTGACCTGCAGATGGTGGAGGAGAGCGAGGAGAGGCTGACAGAGGAGGAGATCGAGTCCCTCCTGCAGACAGTCACCACCATCCTGCCAGGGGACCCAGAGGAGCAGCAGAGAGACTCAGCAATGGCAGCAGAAGACAAAGGTGACCAGGCATAGGAGGCGGCACTTCCAGAAGACAACCAGCTGCTGTCAGTCTGGGTTTGATACCAGCTCAATCCTGCATTGGCCATAACTGTAAAATATATTCCTTTTTTTTTTTTTTTTTTATGATTTGGAGGTGATGAGGGAACCAATTGTTCCCAAGCAAGCAGGGAAAAGGACACTATTGTTTGGGTGTTTTGTCATAAACAGGGGGGGCAGAGTTTGCCTGGAGCAGCCTGAGCAGTGCTGGGGCTCAGCATCTTTTGGGGGTTTTCCATTCCCCAGGGGATCAGCACAGCAGTGCTGCACTGAGAATTCCTTTCAGAAGCTTTGGAGTTGCCCAAGTGGCTTCCAGAGCAGTGCAAAGGCCATTTGGGGGCTGTTTACGGGGGTGTACAGGAGCTCTTTGGGGTCTGGGCAGGCACTCCCAAATCCTGGCATCAGGGAATGGAGAGGATCTGTGGGAGGGCGACTCAAGGATGTCTGATAGACCCTTCTGAATAAAAGAGATCCAGATTCAGCAAATGGCACTGAAACCAGGGAGCTGGAGCTGTGAAATCAAAGCTGTGAGTGCCCAAACAGCAGAATATTGAGGTGTCTCTGCCCTCTGAACATTTATTCCAATATTTACACACAGATGAGGCACTCCTGTGATAGAGGAATAAATGAGGCAACACTGAGCTCTTGATCTGGTTTGGTAAAATGAGAGTCAGGCGTGGATGAAGCAGAATTTCCTGAGGTTTTTTTTGTCTGATGAAGGATTTCAGGATCAAGTATTTCATGTTGAAAGCCTTTGTGATTATAATAAAATCATCTGTGTGTGAATATCCACACAAAGTCAGCCATTGGTTTAAATTGTGGCCGCAGACCATTCTTTTATAATTATTATGATCTACTGGAAATAGAAATAAAATTTTAAATACATCCTGGGGAGTTTTGTGGCTTACAGGCGAGATCAAATCACAGTATCTGACTTTTTTTTTTCCCCCCCTCAGCTCTGTCATGGGTTTATTTTGTGTTTTTATGCAGAGAATTTGTGCTTTCTGAGCTTCAGTTGTGCAGTGTATGAAAGGGACTGATAAATTCCAGTGTCTGGGGGATTTGTCATATTCGTTTCCATGGTATTTAAGCTTCTTTGATGTCTGGAGAGGAAAGAAAATCATTGGAAAAAATATATTTGTCGCCTCTTAAAGATAATTTATCGTACATTAAATGCCTTTCCAGGCTGGAGACTAAAGGTACATTTAGACTGGGTTTGTTTAGTGTTGGAGGGGGAAAGTCCTTGTTGGGTTTTTGATACATCAATGTATATTTTTCTCTCCAAAAGGGAAAGAAAGCAAGAGATAAGTGGATCATAGCATGGAAAGACACACAATTAATTTTAATATTAACATTTTTTCTTCATAGCAACCACTGATGCTGTTTGACAGGCTGCAGCCTTGGGCTGCAAGTGTTTACATTTTCATCTGCCCCTTTCCTAAAATGAAGTTATTGAGATTTGCTCTGAACATATCAAAAGCAGCTGGGAGCAGACTGTAAATATCTTCAGCCAACAAGAGCAACTCAACAGATCCCTGGAGTTGGATGTTGCACCTTGAGGATTGATTTGTTGCTGGGATGGATTGTTGCCAGCAGCTGTGTTGTTCTGGGGGTGCTGTGCAGGGTGCAGAACTCCCTCACTGGCTGTTGGAGTGAACCTTTGTGTCAGGATCAGTTCCAGATGTTAACAGCTGTTGGCCCTCTGCAAATGCATGGATGGCTTGTAAACAGTAATTCCCCTAAAAATCCAGTGCTGAACAAGGCTCTGGGCTTGTGGCATGTGCACAACATCAGGGAATGAGTTTTAAACCTGTAAATTCAGGGGAGAATTTACTCTGAGGACAGCTTTGAGTTGTGGTGTTTGATCTTCTCTGTGTCAGAACCCCCAGAGCAGAAATGATTTCTGGAGAGCAGATCCCACCTTGCTGATGTGGCACCATTTCCCAATGTCCTGAATATCACACAGAGGATCTGCCAGTCCCCCACGTTTCTTTTTATTCCCTTAATTATTCCCTTAATGAACCATTCCCTACCACAGGAGATGGATCCTCCTAATTCTTGGAACAGATGAGGTGGCACCGAGTGGCTCTGAGGGTGCAAGAAAGGTAAATCTGTGTCCTGAGGAGAAACTGAGCACTCAGCACTTTCTGAGTATCTAAGAAGTGGATATTACTCTTAATTTTCTCATTTCTTATCTCTCCCTCACTCTTTTTTCTCTGTTCTGTGTGTTTGGCTCTGCTCAGGGCTGCTCTTGTGCTGAGAGAGTGGAACAAGCTGACAGAATTCCTGATCTGATACTTCAAAACACCTGGGCTTTCTCTTCCCGTAAATCCTGATTTCTTGAGGATTCTTTGGCAGTCCCTGCTGGAGAAGTTTCATCAGAAGGAGATTTGTTTTATGGGAGGAGAAGGAGCTGCTGCTCCTACCTGGCTGTGGGCAAGGGTAATGGATCTGCTGGAAGCAGCCGTGCACTGGGAATTTTGAGGAAGATCTAGGAAATCCCTGCTGCTGAGCTGAGCAGCTTTGGGGGAGCTCAGGGCTGTGTGTGAGGCTGTGCCCAGCACTGAGTGCAGAATGGGACAAGCAAGGAGCAAAGTTCATTTGGTTCGTGTCTGTGTGGGTGTTCATTAGCTAAAGGTGGGGCAGGAAAAGCAAACCCACAGAATTTAGAGCTTTGGGGGTTTTTTTGGAAGCAGATGGATTAAGGGCTGGGATGCAGAAATCTGGGATTTGCTCCCTGTCCCCCTTCCCATCCCTGCCTGGCACCTTGGCAGGTGGGAGCCTGACTCTGGCACAGTGCAAATCCTTCATTTCTGGGATGTGGGCAAAGGGCAGGGGCCAGGCTGGCAAGGCCTGCAGCAGGATTTGGGGTTGTGCCTGTGGGTTCAGCCCTTCCTTGGGGCTGGATTTGGGGTTTGTGGGCAGCTGAGGCTGTTCCAGAAGAGGCTGCTCTGGTGTGAAGGATGAGTCCCAGGATGCTGCTGGGAGATGGTAGAGTTTCAGGGTGATCTTAACCACAGTTTTCTCTTTAAGTTTTCTTACTTTAGTTAAAATTACTCCACAGTGCCTCTCCGCTGCCTTAAATTTGGCCCAGGCCAGAACCATTCCCTCCTGCAGCCTGGCCGTGCTGGGCCCCTCCAGCTCAATCCATCCCAGCCCAGACTGGGATTATTCTTTTCAAACACACACAGTTATTTTTTGTGTTGCATTTTCTCTGATGAAACTTTTCATTGCCTCTGCCTGCCCTGGGGTGGCAGCTGTGCCAGACAGCACGTTCTGCATCCCAGAAACTGCCTGGCTGCCTTGGCACCACTTCCACTTCCCTGTGCTCCACAGGCTTCGGAAGCAGCAGCCTCAGCTGGGAGTTCAACTTGTGAAACTCTTTTTGGTTTTGGCAGAGAGGAGTCAGGAAAGGCTTTGTGCACCTCAGCCTGACCAGTATCAGGATTTTCCTTTTTTTTTTTTTTTATTGCTGCCCATAACCAGAGTGGAATTTAACCCCTGGAGATGTGCTGGAGGCTTTAAACATGGACTTAGAGAGATTTTGGCCAGGTCTAAAAGCCTCTCCCAAGTTTTTTGCTGCCTGTGAAGGAGGGAGAACCTGAGGGCTTTTATTGGCAGCTGTGGGTCAAGTGTCTGCTCTTGTACAGGGCTGAGAGGGTTCAAAAAATTGCTGGTTTTTAATTGATTTGATGTTTTCTGAGTGCCCCAGACCAGGATGGGGATGAGCAACACACGCTGAGCCCCAAAATGTTGTGGGTGAACAAAAGGCAGGTGGAGAAATGTGCAGAACAGGCACCTTGGATTCTCTTGGGGGAAAGTGGGATAGGATTCACCTTGCTGGGGCTTGGCTGAGCCCAGGCAGCTCTGGAGCCCTTCCAGCCTCACCAGCTGCAGTGTTCAGTCTCAATCCCCTGCATCATCTGCTGGGTTTTTAACACTCCTCAAATTCATCTGCATTTTCCCTTCTGTGTGGTTCCTGGATTTCCTGACACGAAGCCCTGGCTCAGGGGTGCAGCAGCCCTGAGGGAGGCAGGGAAAAGGAAAGGCTGGAAACACCCACACAAAACCTGATGGGATCCAGCTCTTCCTCCCTGCAGGTTTGCTGCTCATCCCCCATTCCAAATGGGATCCAGCTCTTCCTCCCTGCAGGTTTGTCCTTCATCACTCAGAAACTCCCCCAAAAGCTGCTGCTTCCCACTGCCCACGCTGGGGGATGGAATGCACCATTCCAGGCCAATTTAAACATTGTCCCTTTCCCTCTTCAGCATCCTGCCCCCAGGCATGGGCTCAGCAGGAATTAGCCTCTTTCCCATCCCCATGGGCTGCTCCCAGTGGGACAGGAGCCCCTGTCCTGTGTCACCACCTCAGGTGAGCTTCAGCAGTTGAATCCACAGGGAAAAGCTGCTCAAATCACTGGAAATGGCCCCAGTCCTCCTCATGCTCCCAAAAGCTGCTTGTCACCCTTGGAACCCAGCAGGTTCAGTGGGATGAGATGGGATGTGAAGGTTTTCACCCCGAAGCGTGACTGACTCTCCAAGCGCTGCTTCTTCCTCTTTGAATTTTGAGTTTTCCCCAGCCTTTTCCCCCTGCTTTCCCACTGAAATCTTCCCTCCAGTGCCAGCTGAGCTGGTTGGAGCAGGCCAGGAGCAGCAAGGAAAGCCACAATATTTTGGGAGCAGTGGTGAGGCAGGGAGAGTCGGAGGGAGCCTTTTGGATTTAGCATTTTCTACTGGGGCCTCAGCGGAGCCCAGGAGTTAATCATTCAAATATGCTTATGTGTAACTAATCTCTGCAGGACAATGAGCTGAGGAATTACTGAATGCAATTGAAATGGGGCAGAGTGGCTGCTATAAAAAGGGTGTCCCGAGCCAATGGGAGCCAGCAGGCTCCTATAAAAGTGGGTGGGGAAGGAAAAGCAGCTGGTGGGGAGAGATCCCCAAAATCCCAAAGCGTGTCCCGAGCTGCCTCTGCTTGGGCAGAGATCATCCTGAGCTGCTGGAAATCAGGCTGAGCCCTTCTCCCAGCACTTGTGGGGTCAGTGGATGTGGTGGGATCTGCCCAGAATCACCTGGTGGAGCCTAAGAAGATGAATTCCAGCAGTGCAGTGAGTTGGGATCAGATTTTGGGGAGGATTGGGATGCTGTTCCAGGAGCTGGGTGGGATCCGTGGAAGGAAAAGTAGCTGGTGGGAGGAGATCCTCAAAAATCCCAAAGAGTGTCCTGAGCTGCCTCTGCTTGGGCAGAGATCCTCCTGTGCTGCTGGAAATCAGGCTGAGCCCTTCTCCCAGCACTACTGATCCCTGTGGGGTCAGTGGATGTGGTGGGAAGGGCAGGATCTGCCTGGAATCGCCTGGTGGAGCCAAAAAGATGAAATCCAGCGGTGCTGTGAGTTGGGGTTGGATTTTGGGGAGGAGCAGGATGCCCTGCCAGGAGCTGGGTGGGATCCATGGCAGTGGAAGGCCAGGTGAGGCTGGAATTTGGGGGCTGTGAGGATGTTCAGCAGCGTTATCCCGTGGGATATCCATGGAGCAGGCTGCTGCAGTGGGAATAGGGAGGTGGGGAAGGGGTGGGAATGGATTTTAGTGGATTTAGGGATTAGATCAGATGGGCTGATCCCGATGACCATCTCAGGGCTTGTCCTGCACACTCATCCCTTGGCTCCCAGCCTTCCCACCAACAGGTTTTGGCTTTATCCCTGGTGTTGTTTGGAGCCTCACGGGATCCATGCTCCGGGTGCCATTGGTGAGCTCAGCACTGGCCAGGGCTGGCAGGAGAAGATTCCTCCTGGAGCTTTCTGCCAGCCTTCAATTCCCCCAAAGAGGTGTTAAGTGCAGCTATTTCCAGCTCCAGGGCACAGACATTTATTCCTCCCGTGATGCCACTGCCAATCCTTCCAAAAGCAGGAAATCCCAGCATCTCCAGGCATCACATTTCTCCTGCTACTCGTTTTTTTTTCTCCAGGCTTTTAGTTGAATAATATTTTATCTGTCTCTTTTTGTGACTTTTCTGCCTCGTGGCCCATTTGAAGCCACAAACAGATGATTTACACCAACGTCCCCCCCATGAAATCAGCCTTCAGCCCCCTTTTTTTCTCTTGCAAATCAGCAAATGGGTGTGAGGAGTTTTGGATGGGATCATCCCTGCCCCAGCCAGCTGCTCTCCCATCCAGAAAACGAAGAGCACAGCCTGTTTCCTGTTAAATCTTGCTGCTTGCATTGGTTTACATTGTTTGTCTGATGTTTTACAGCTTCCAAGCTGATGTTGCATTAAAGCTGGCTGGAGCTGAGGCAAGAAATCAGATACAGGCACTGGCAGGGTTCCCCAAATGCATTCATGAGGGTTGATCCCACAGTCACATTTTCTCAGTCCCTGCAGGAGCTGCGTCCTGGCTGAGGCTCCGAAAGGTGCGTTGGGGACAATTTGGGAGTTTTAATCACAGGGCAAGTGGTGGAGGGGCTGTGCCTGCCCCTCCTCCAGCCAGGTTTGCTGGCTCTGGGGTGGCTCCTGAGTTTCTCTTGACCCCTGAGCTTTGTTTGCAGTTGCTCTGGGGCAGAATTTTTATTAGATTTAGATTCAGAGTTATTTATGTGTGTGTTTATAGAATCATTGAATGATGGAGTTTAAAGGGATCCCTAAGGATCACTGAGTTCAATTCCCTGCTCTTCACCCCTACCTAAAGTTATCCGTGTGAGTAGGAGGATCCAGATGCCCCTTGAACTCTGATGAGCTCCCTTCCCTGGAGAGCCTTTTCCAGAGCATTTTCTGTGGAGATTATGGATATAAAAATGGATTTTGGGCAAAGCAGGATGAGTCTGTCGTGCCCTTGCGCAGATGAACAGGACAGGGCTGAATTGGGGTGGCAGATCCAGATCCCCCACGGTTTGGTGGTGTTGTCCTTGCTGGATGCTTCCACAAAAAAAAAAAAAAAATCCCCAAAAAACCCCCCAAAAACCCCCAAAACACTAAATCCAGCTGCTTTCCATCCATCCCAGCTTAGCCAGAGGCTGCCTGAAGGGCAAGGCAAGGATTTCTGCCTAAAGGAACCAAGTTTTTGGGATCCAAAGCTCTGATGTAAGGGCAAAAGCTTCTTGCTGCCTACAGGAGTGCAGGGAGTTTTTTATGTGGCTTTAGGAGCAGCAGCAGGTGTTGGCTGGGGGGTTCTGCCCTTTGTGGGCACCATCCCATCAGCAGCATTAATGACCTTCCCTCAGAGGTTTGATCCTGTGTCTTTGGCAGTGGGGAGTTTTATTTTATTTTTTAGATGCTGGGGTTTGTGAGCTGCTCTCACTTCCTTGTGCCATTTTCCACGTGGAGACGAGATCATTCCTTGATGATCTCTTTATTAACGAGCTGGTGGATATTTATCTCGTTAGGAGGCCTGTGTGCTAAAGCTTTACAATCTCTGGCCTTGATCTGGCCAATCGCTGGGAATTTTCATCCATTTAAACCTCATGGGACAAGAAATAAGAAATCCCTCTTCTTTTAAGGGTCAGCTGAGAGCATCACGCAAAGCCTTCAGTGGAGACTTTATAAAAACTCTAGCTTAGCCAGTCTCTGTGATACTGATTTGGGGTTTTTAGGGGAAATTTTTTCCTTCTGGAAAACCTAAAGAAGGGGAAGGAATTAGGCAATGGGTTATTCTGGGATGTCCCCGTGCCGGAGATGAGCTCTCTCCTCCCGCACACGTCCTCGTGCCACATCAGCAGCTGTCTGCAAGCCAAGGACACGGGGAGATGCCTATGGCTGGAAAAACAGCTCCTTCTGTATTTATTGGACTTCCTACCAGCTGGAAAATCCCAAAGATCTGCACCTCCAGGGGCTCCTGCAGCTGAGGGAAAAAGGCTTCCTGTGAAATAAATCCGTGCGATGGCTAAAATGCCTCTCCTGTGATGAGGGCAGCATGGGGATGCTCCTACCCCCATAATTATTTCTCCAGACACGTGGCAAAGTCAGTTGGTAGCTGTCCCATCTAGAAACCAGCAGGGATCAGGCAGAGGTGGGGAACATGGAGCTGTTTATTAGAAAATGCTGCTTTTGGGGTCAGAACAAAAATCACCTTGATCCTCTCCGAGCCACAAGCAGGTGGAGGTCAGATTGTAAAAATGAAATCCATGTTCTTGGACTTCATTTTTAAATGAAGTTTAAATCCTTCTGCAGTGGTGCTTGCAGCAGGAAAAGCCTGCTCAGTGATGGAGCAGGATGAGTCCAAACCCTGCAGGAGCCAGGGATCCCTGCCAGGGAATCCAGGGAAAAGCTGGAGGGGACGATGCTGTCACGTTTGCACGAGGGTGATGCTGATGCAGATTTGGGGGATCCCTGTGCTGGCAGCTGAGGGGTTTTGCTGGCAAACACTGGGAATGGCATTTCTGCTCCCACAGGGGTTCCCATGGCTCAGTTTGGGTGGCTTTGGACAAACCTTGCCCTGCCAAGGGCAGGCTCTGCACGGGCACTGCCATTGCTACACGAGGGCCAGAAAAATCTCAGCAGCAGGGAAAAGCAATAAAAATGAGTGTTCCTCTGGGAAAAGCTGAGCCAGACACGGACATCCTTCCAAGTGAACCAATGTCCTGGCTGTTTGTGTGGCTGATAGGTTTGCTCTGCTCCTAAATTCATCTGTGTTTGGCTCAAGGCAGGATCTGACTGCAGGAACATCTGATTCTCCTGGGATGCAGCAAAATGTCATCAGCTTCATGTCTTGTGGGGCCTGTTTCCCCTAAACTCAAAGACTTGTCAACACGGTCCTTGGATTTTCTCCTGCTCTGGGAATTTGAAGTCTTCCCTGAATGTCCAGGTTGGGGTTTTTTGGCTCAGCCTGCCCTTGCAGACACTGCTGGGGTCCATCTGTGGTGCTGGGTGCCAGCTGCCCCCATCCTGCAGCCAGCAGTGGGGGGTGTTCCCATTCCCTGTCCCTGCTTCTGGGCTTTGGGATCACCCTCAGCCCAAGGGCATCTCAGAGCTGGGATGTGGAGAGGGATCCTGCCCTGGGATCCTCTGAGGGCATCAGGGCTGTGCTGATGGAATAATTGGCAGTTTCCCTTTGGCAGGAAGGTGCCAATCCCATTGTTTTTCCCGAGGTTTTGTTCCTATCCATGAATGCCCAGATAACAGCCTTGGCTCAGCACATCCCTGACACAGCCAAGGAAGCTCTTGGGGCTGTAGGGAGAGGGAAGGGTGCCCAGCACAGGGCACACGGGGCTTGGGATTTTGGAATTTTACCCAAAAGCCAAATGAACTTCCACAGGACAAGCTGAAATCCAACCCTGCTGCTTTGTGTGTGCTTTATCCTATCCTCCAAATCCCTCCCTTCAGTTTCTTCTCTGAAGGCTCCAGACTTCTACAGCAGAGGTAACAGATATTTTTTGGAGCCACTCACCCCTCCCTGCCTTTCCAAACACCCTTTAGTGACTCCAGATATGAAAACCACAAGCACTGAACCTCCTCCAGCAGCAGCTTCTCCATGAAGGAGAGATCAGAGATCCTTCTAGTGTGAGACAGAAAATGGGGCCGTGCCATTGCTGCTGAGGTTTTCGAGGAAAAAGAGTCGCGAATGGTATTTAACAGTTCTGGCAATCCCTGCTCCGGGGCTGCTGGAATGAGCTGGACAGAGCCAGGGGGAAATTCTCTACATTCTTGGGATTGGGAGGTGGAATTAAGGTAAAATGCTCCTGGATGAGGGCCAGCCTATCTGGAGTAGCAAAGCTTTTAAATATCACACTGGACTTGAATTCAGAGATACTTTTGGAGTGGAGCTGATGGCAGGAAGAGCGTTGGATTGGGAGTGCAGGGAGGGAGGGGAAAAGAAAAGCCTCATTTTGGCCAGTGAATATGCCAGAGTGCAGCTAGCAGAGGTCAGGGCAGCAGGGCTGGGGCCTTTGCTGGCTCAGCAGCTCGGCTGATGTGGCAGCAGAGATGCTGCTCCCCAGGAGGGCCCTGCGTTGGTGCCAGGCAGCAAAACCTGTCCCTGCGGCTGGGGCTGGCACAGTGTGAGCTGCCCGAGGCTGTGCAGGGTGTGCCTGGCTCCTGCCCTGCCCTGCCCTGACATCCAGCTGGGCTCTGCCACGTGCAGGAAAAGTCCTGTCGGGGCTGTGCCTCACATCTGGAAGGGAGATGGAGAAAAAGGCGTCATTTAAGCTCCTTAATAGCACCAGAGCTCAGGGATGCTCCTTCCTCCTCCTCCCGCCGGCAATCCCAGGCACAGCTGGAGCTGAGAGCATGGCAGCAACCATAAGCCGTGACAGAGATGAGGGAAAACAGGGAAAACAGTGTAAAACGAGGAAAAACAGCCACCAGCGCCCACTGCTGCTCCTCTCAGAGCCCAGCAAAGCCCAGATTGTGACCCTGCAGCACTGTCCTGCTCCCCCTGAGCTGCACCTTTGCCCCTGGGCTCATCCTTTCTCCCTGCTGAACCCAGCCAGGGGAATCATTCCCAACATCTTGGAACAGAACAGGGACAGGCCGATGCAGATGTCCCAGCTGCCCCTTCTCGGGGTGTTTTTCTGCCCCCAGCCGTCACTTGGTGCAATATTTGTGCAATATTTGTTGGGTTATTTGATCTCTGCCTGCCGGGTGAGCATTGATTAAAGCAGAGCCCAGCGTGAGGCAGCCTCTGCATCCCGGATTTCCATCTGCTCCATCCTGCAGCGCTGTTTTTTCCCCCCTTTTCCCTCGGAGAACGGCGTTTCCCCCAGCCCGGAGGCACCGTTTGATTGGATGGCTTTAAAAGGGACAATCTGTGTGTGAGTCACAGTGAAAGCCATAAAAGAAAAACCAATAAAGCCATCTGAAAAGTGCTGTTTAATGGATCGGGGCAAAGTTACTGGAAACAGGAGACAGATTGTTTCATCTCGAAATCGTTGCTTCAAATCCGTCTGCATTTGGGAGCAAAGGACATTTATTCCTCATCAATAGCTGTCAGGGAAAAGAGATTTGAAAGGGATTTTGCCACCTTTGAAAGGAGTTGTGGGTTTCTCTGGGCTCCCAGCAGCTCTCTGAGCACATTTAAAAGCCTTTCAAGTGCTGGGTACTCTGGAAATTCAGTCCTTCCAGGGCACAGCTTTTCAGAGAATGAAAATAATTGTCCCTGTCATGGACATAGGTATCTGCTTGCATGGCAAATATTGGCTTTCTTAGCAAATAAAATGCACCTGAGCTGAGCCGCATTCACCTCTGGAGAGAAATGCTTGTCCACTCTCACTGTGCCTTTTCCCAGGCTGAATTTTGGGGTGTTGAAACCCTTTGGCTGATTTTTCCCCCTTCACTTGGCAGGCAGCACAAATGTGGGGAATGTCCTGTGGGATTGTTCCCTTTGCTGTGACGCTGCAGCAGCACTGACATCTCTGCAGGCTGTTTGTCAGCATCTGGGCTGCTGTTCGTGAAGAAGAAACGTGTTTTCAGTTGGATTTAGCTTTTGCATATCGCTGTGTTACCCTCAGCGAGTCCAACTCAAGGAGTTTTCCTGCTCTTGAGGAGCTAAACCTGGCTTTCCCCGAGGACCACTGGGAGTGAAGGGGTCGGATGGCCTCAGGCCACACTTTTAAAGAGGTGAGTTAATCTAGAGATGTGAATTTCCTTATAAAGCTGCACCTCCAGGGACAGAGTCACCCTCACTCCTTTCCTGGCCGCTTCACCCAGCCGTGGGTTAGAGTCGGGATTTTTGCCAGCAGCTGCCGCAGGCTCCGGCTCGTGCTCCAGCCTGACGCTGTTCCAGATGTTTTCCCAGTTGCACACGTGGTGGGCACATGGCTGGAGCTTCCCGTGTGCTGCAGAGCAGGTGTGTGACCCCAGGGAACACCTGAGCCGGGCTGTCAGCACCGCCTGCCTCTCAACGCCTTCCGAGCTTCTCTCCATTCACGGCACAGCTGGAGCGCTGCACTTCCACCGCTCGCCCAGTTCAGCCGAGCTGTGCGTTTGGGGTGGTTTCCCCTGTGAAAGCCAAGCCGGGGGGGCAGAACTGGGGACAGAGTTTTGTCTGTGGAATATTCAAGAATAATTTTCGGTTAACAAAGAGGGAGAGGGGGGCGTGCGAACTGTGCGGGGCTGCCGGCCGCCAACATCTGCCGGGCACATCTGGCCAGACGCTGGCGCACGTGGGGTGTCCCCGCTCCAGACGCTCGCGCGGCGCCGCCGCCCAGATGTGCGCGCCAGATGTGCGGGGAGGGGCGGGGACACCGCCGAGGCCGCGCCCCCTCCCGATGCCAATCACCGGCGGCCACCCAATGACGGCCCGCGACACATCGAGGCCCGCGACCAATCAGGGCGTGGTTGTGATTTCCATGGCAGCCGCAGCCGCGCGGCTGAGGGGAGGCGGCGGCGGGGCCGCTCCCGGTGCCGTTCCCGGTGCCGTTCCCGGTGCCGTTCCCGGTGCCGTTCCCGGTGCCGTTCCCGCTCCTCGTCCCGCTCCTCATCCCGCTCCCTGCCCACTGCCATGCTGCCCGAGCGGAGCCGCGCCGGCCGAGGGGCGGCCGTGCCGCTGCTGCGCGGCTCCAGCCCGGCGCGGGGGCGGCGGCAGCAGCAGCAGCAGCAGCAGCGCAGGTGAGGGAGGGGCCGCGCCCGCCGCGCACCTGAGGCGGCCCCGGGGCGGCTCCGTGCCCGCCGCTCCCCGTGCCCCGCCCGGCCCCGCCCGCCGCCCTGCCGTGCTCAGGGCCGGGGGAGCCGCGGCCTGAGGCGGCGGAGGAGCGGGTGGGTCCCCGGCGGGTCCCCGGCGGGCTGGGCGGCCCCGCGGTGCCGCCCAGGATGCGCCCGGGGGCGGGCGCGCTGCTCCCCGCGGCCGAGCCCAGCCGGGGAATCGGCAAAGTTTCCCCGCGGGAGGGAGAAGTTCACGGCCGGGGCTGCCGCAGCTCCGGGTGCCTTTGTTCGGGGTCGGGGAGGGCCGGGAGTGCCCGGGGATGGTGCTGGGTTTGCCGGGTTTGTGCCTTGAGCGGGTTTGGAATGGCTCGGCTGGAAGCGAGCCCAGCAATTATCTCCCTCCGCGGGCAGGGACACCTTCCCTAGAGCAGCTTGTTCCAAGCCCCATCAGTTTTATAGTTTCACAGTTTTACAGTTTTATAGCAGGAGAGTGAATCCGTCGCTTTGCTGGGAGTGGGTTTGCTGCCGCCGTTGCCGTTTGCGTTTGGTTTTTTGTGAATGTGCCGTGCAGTTTTTTATGGATTTGGGTGTTTTTGCTGCTGTTCAGGAGTTTGATTCTCTGCAGCACCTCAGTGTATAACCGAGTGCTGAAATCCCTCCGAGGAGCGCACAGAGAAGTGCACAGAACAGGAGTTCATCTGCTCTCAGCGTGACGTTTTTCCTCTCTTTTTCCCTTTTTTCTTCTTTTATGCATGACTTTAGAGAACTTGAAGCCTCTGCGTGTCGCCAGTAAAATTCCTTTTGTTGAATTGTTCTCCAGCAGGAACTGTAGGACTTAACAAATACTGTTTGTTCTTGCATAACCAGGAGCATGTTGGTAACTCTTTTTTGACCATTGTCTATGCAAATCCTGATAATTTGCTGTATATGTTATAGATGTAAGCAGAGCAGAATGGATGAAGGTATTTCCTTTCATTTGAAGCAGAACTTTTTAATTATGTGGTTTTTAAAGTGATTTTAGAGGCCTTAAATGTTGAAAAACTTGAAAGTGTTGAATTTTGAGTGCTTGGGTAACAAAATGGAAATGCAGCAGTATGAGCATATCTTGTTTTTACTCTTTATTATGTGGTTGTAATAGAAATCATGAAATGATTACATAGTTGTGTGTTGTATTCCCTGATATGGAAACTTCAGATTTCAGCAGTCTGTGCCAATGAAGGTTAATTTGGTGTTTTAAATTTTTCAGGGCTTTAGATTTAAAAACAAACAGGCAAAAAATGTAGGTTCAAGGAACGCAGATGTGTGACCAACATCTCCATGGTTCCTGCAGCATGAAGAGTTGTTCTCCCATCTGCATTCCCTGGTATTAATCTTGTCCTACTTTGTTCTGTCATTCCAGGAGCTGGCTTTCATTCCAGATGTTTGCATGCCAGGTGGTTTACTCCTTCTTTATTTGTGGGCTCCTTGTTGCTTTGTGGAGGTGAATAAAAATTGCTCCTGTTTTATCATCCCTTTTTTAAAAAAAAAAACAACTCTAGGATTAATGGGAGGAGAAATCTGGGGCAAACAGCTGCAGGGTTTGAAGTCCATGAAGGCTTAAATAGCTAAAGATGGACTTGCAACTCAAGACTTGGTGATTTTTATTTTTAGCTTTGAGATTTTTGGTTGGGATCTGCTTCCTTGTGCAGATCCTGACCCTGAATTGTGGTAACACAGATCCAGCTTGGGGAGAATCATTAAGGTGATTGTGCAGAGGGATAAAAACGCCTCCTGAATACTCCAGTTCTGTAGGGAACAATCTGCTAAATGAGGCTGTGGTGGCTTGGGTGGCTCTGGCAGTGGATATTTTGTGGATATTTCAGTGCTGTTCCCTGGTCTTGTGCTCTGCCATTATCACGTGCAGTCATCTGTGGTGAACACACAGAAACAACCACAGCCAAACAGCTCCTTGAGGGAGAACTTTTATGGGATTCCTTCCTTAGACTTTCATTGAGGGGTGCTGAAAGAGCTTAGGGTAGAAGTTCCTCTAAGGAAATACCTCTTCAGTTTCTAAATGTGTATTGTTTTGAGGGTGATTCTGGATAATTCCCAGTATCTGCTGCCTCTCCAGTATTTATTTTAAGAGAAAAAGTGCAGGGTGCAGGAAGCGGAGGGAAGAAACTGATGGAGTTGACATTTACTTTGTAAAGTCCTAACAGCATTTTCATTTCTCCTTCTCGAAGAGAGTGACAATAGATAACAGCACTTTGAGATATTTTCCCATTCAATTTAGCCACTGTAAAATGAATTTCCTTGGTAGTTTTGGGTGTAGCAGTCAGGCTGTGCATCAGAATCTTCTGTTTCTGCAGGCTGTATTTTGGACTCTGCTCCACAAAGCCCTGGGCAGGGAGGGGGTGTTGTCACAGCCCCAGAGAATCAGGGACTGAGCAGATCTCCTGAGGAGGAAAAGGAATCACAACAACCTGGTAGGAGGACATGAGGGAAAAGACAGTTTTCCAATGGTATGAACTCTTCCCCTGCTTCTTCTTGCTCCTCTGTTTTGGCACAAAATGCTCTTTTTTTTGGCTTTTTGTTTTGAGGATGTCTGTGGAGCCTCATGCCCTGTTGACACAGAGCTGACTGTGACCTTTCCTCCCAGCAAAGTTCTCCACAAGAGCTGAGCTCAAACTCTGGCCCTTTACGTTTTTCAGAGCTTCAGATTTAAACCAACCCATCAGAAAAGCCTCACTTCAAGGGAATGCAAATGTGTGAAAACACATTTCCTGTAGTTCCTGCAGTGGGAACTGTAAGGGGAAGTTGTTCATTGCACTTGGAACAAATCAGGAACAAAACAAATCCCATAAAATCTAATTTCTGCCCTTCCTAGAAGGAGATTCTGGTGTGATGGTCAGAATCTGAGCCAGGAGTTCAGGCCATGGAAGCAGAGGACAAGTTAATCACTGGAAAATGCTTTATGTCTATTTGGGGTTGTGTTTTATTTTGGGATGGATGATGGCACAGTCAGTGCCCTCTCAGTTTAGCCCTGGAAAAGCTCTGGTAGAACAGGAGAAGGGAGGAGCTCCCTTTGCAGCCTCCAGAGAAAGTCTGAGCTCTTGTCACTGCCTGGGAATGGAGCATCTTTTTATTCCTCTCGCAGGGAGTGGCTGAAACACCAACAAACCCCAAACTGCTCGAGCATGAAACACAAATGGATGAGTTGCCTCTTGACTAAGCTAAAAATTTTCAACATTTTTTTGGATGAACTTGAGGAAGAAGGTCTTGACCTGCTGCGTGGAAGGGGAGGGCAGGAGGATGAAGTGTGTGCAGAAGGAAACAAAGCAGGGCAGTCAGCTTTGCTGTGCTCACATCATCTGAGGCTGACTCATAGGCCTGACTTTTCTGGGCAGAAAATTCACTTACAGAAAATTCTGCCTGGCTGCACTGTCTTGTGATGAAACTTGTAGATCCTAATTCTTTTTTGGTTTTTTTTTTTGAGTACCACATAAATTTTTATGGGAATTCTTTTTTTTTTTTTTTTTTTTTCCTGGCATTTGAAACTTGCTGCCAAGGGCCTCTCTACCATTGTAATCCTCTATAACTTCCTCAGCTTGTGTTTTGTGTGAGGGGACTGTGTTTGTTTGGGTGATTGTGGGGTTTGTTTTGGGATATTTTCAATAAAAGCTGCCTGTGTTTGTAAGGTGAGTGGCACTTTGCTCTTCTCAGGTTAAAAATCCCACAACATTTCAAAGCTCAGCTTAAACGCTGCCCAGGGCTCGCTGATTGCCCTGCTGTGATTTTGTAACGCTGTGTCAATTTAATTCCTGTTAACAACAGAGCAATAATAACTTTTATAATCCTTCAGGCTGACAGATGTGCTGCAGAGCACTTACGGGGAGGAGGGGAAGGTGGGGTTCGTTTGCAGAAGGGCAGCAATTTCCATGTGTCATCCTTATCCCAAAGAACTCTCCTTGGAACTTCAGGCACAGAAGGGAGTTTGCTGGCTTGGAGAAGAAATTAATTTGTGGAGAGGAGCTGTTTGTGACACAAAGCCTTGGTCTTTATGGCAGTGCATGTTCCAGGTATTGCTCCAGGTTAAAAAACAGGACAGAAGGTTGTAGGATAATTAAATCCTGATTCTTTATGGTCTTGCAGCCTTGGGCAGCTTTGAGCTTCCCAAAACGAGTTACTGCATCAAATGAAAGTGTTTGTGGGGGTTTTGTCACGTGGGTGGGATTTTGGTGGTGTAGGTGAGTCAATACTCACAGAGATTTAGGAAACCTCCTCACAGTCTGCAGCATGAATTGGAATTCACAGCTGGAATTGTGCCCAGAGGGAGTCATCACTTGCTTTACCCAACCTGTGAATTAAAGATTTCAGCCTTCAATCACCAGCTTTCCTCCAACACTGAGAGTTCTTCAGCTTTGTTGTTAAAAGTTTATTTTGCTTGAACTGATATTCTAATATAAATCTTAAATTAAATCTCGATATGCTTTTCTCCAGTGGTCACCTACCTAACTTTTACATTTGGGGAATGTTGGTGTATCTTCAAGGAGTAGGTTTTAGTTTGGAAGATGAAGGTTTTTGTGGAGGATTTTTTTTTTCTCTTCCGGAGGAAACTGGTTTTGTAGAATTTACTCAAACTGAGTAATGGTAGGAATCGTAGGAAGTGTAAATATTTGTAGGGCTTGTGTGTTCTGTGCTGAAATGCTGTTTCACTTGTGTTAACTCTTCTCTCCAGTGGCTACTGTATCTAAAGAATTTAAAAAGATTCTGTATTATCTGTTACTTTTAAGCAGAACAATTTCCCCTTCCCTCATCTCAAGTTATGTCTGCATGCTGGATCTTTCAGAAGAGAAACTTCGACTTTTGGTGCTATGGAAGTATGAACTGCATGATTTATTTTGTTTTTGAGCTCGGTTCAGATGACCTCCACTTCAATTTCTGGGAATTTGAGGGGGGTGGGTTTAATGTTCAGACATTTAAGGTCCAGTTAAAGCAAGGAGAGGTGTGTGAGTAGAGTGAAACTTGTCACAGAGGATGAATTGTTCCCGTGAGTGGTGTTCTGGCCAGAGAGTGCTGGCCACTTCACAGGAAAAGAAGGGAATTAATCTTGGAGTTATATTTGAGTTTAATTTTGGTAACAGAGACTCAAAGCTGAATTTGAGTGGAGTATTGTGACAGCTGTTGATTGGAATAAGCTTTGTTAATGTGAAGGGCAAAACCTTCTCTTGGATCCCCTGCCAGGCAAAGCCACTGCTGGGACAGATTCCTGCGGGAGGAATTCCCTTCAGTGGGAATTCTGTCCCCTGCCTGCCTGCACATTCCCAGAAAACAGGTAAAATCAGGAATGTCTGAGTTACCAAGTGGATTTTAGGAGGAAAAGGTTAAGTGGATAATGCTTTGCAGAGAAGCAGCGGGCAGGCAGAAGGATGTTCTCCACTCAGGGCTGTGTCCTGCAGTGCTGACACAGATGGAAAAGCCTGCAGGACGCCAATCACTGAAAATGTTGGCGGCACCTCCGTGCCTGGAGCTCCTCCCAATTAAAAGCATCTGTGATTCCCAGTGCTCAGTGAACTATTCCAGCTCTTCCTTAAAAATTCCAGTAGAGTACTGATTGCCTTGGAGGTTTGGGAAGAAGAGTCAGTTTTGAGCCCACCTGATCTGAAAACCCAGAGCAGGTGAACTACAGAACACAGGTAAATGGTTGTCTCCACATTAACTGTTAAAATTAGGAAAAATAAAGGTACAGGTGGGGTCATCCAGCAGCAGAATAAAGATTTATGTAAGCCAGTGTTTGATACAATCCTCTGATATTCACTATAAAACATGGCATGTTCTTAGTCCTTCCTGGAAATGGAATTCAACAGACAGATTGTGAAATTATTTTCTATCTAAAAGTTTTGTTCAGACTCTTCTGCACGTCTAGAAATCATCTGATTTTCTTTTTCCTTCTCATCTGTAGAAGTGAAAATTACTTTCGAATAATGCAATTTTATGAAGCTGAACTGAAAAAGAAATAATGAGAAACCTTGATTTTATTGTGGGTGTTTTGGGGTTTCAGACTTAATCTTGTCTCATCTCTTGGAATTTGTGTTGGTTTATTGTAAAGAAATTCTTATTTATTTATTTTTTAATTTTTTCTCTGCTTGCCAGACCTTAATTTCTTTGGGATTAGGATTCCCATGGCACGTGAACTAGAGGATACTTTGGAGTAGGAGCTGTCTCTGTGCTGCCCAAGATGGTGGGGAAGCTGAAGCAGAACCTGCTGCTGGCATGCCTGGTGATCAGCTCGGCCACCGTGTTCTACCTGGGCCAGCACGCCATGGAGTGCCACCACCGCATGGAGCAGCACGGGCAGCCCCCGCGAGGGGACAGCTCCAGGGCCACCCTGAGGACAGTCCCCAGTGCCAGCACCAACAGGAGCCTGCCCTACAGCAAGGACATGCCCCTGATCTTCATCGGGGGCGTGCCCCGCAGCGGCACCACGCTGATGCGCGCCATGCTGGACGCGCACCCCGAGATCCGCTGCGGGGAGGAGACCAGGGTGATCCCCAGGATCCTGGCCGTGAAGCAGATGTGGGCCAGGTCCAGCAAGGAGAAAATCCGCCTGGACGAGGCCGGGGTCACGGACGAGGTGCTGGATTCGGCCATGCAGGCCTTTCTCCTGGAGATCATTGTCAAACACGGCGAGCCCGCCCCTTACCTGTGTAACAAGGATCCCTTCGCTTTGAAATCCTTGACTTACCTGGCCAGGATCTTCCCCAACGCCAAATTCCTGCTGATGGTGAGGGATGGCCGTGCCTCTGTGCACTCCATGATCTCCAGGAAGGTCACCATAGCTGGCTTTGACCTCAACAGCTACAGGGACTGCCTGACCAAGTGGAACAGGGCTATAGAAACCATGTACAACCAGTGCATGGAGGTGGGCTTTGAGAGGTGCATGCTGGTGCACTATGAACAGCTGGTGCTGCACCCTGAGAGGTGGATGAGGACTCTGCTCAAGTTCCTGCACATCCCGTGGAACCAGGCAGTGCTGCACCACGAGGAGATGATTGGAAAAGCAGGGGGGGTTTCTCTGTCCAAGTGAGTATGAGCTTTCACCTTGTGCTGTTGTAAAACAGTACATTCTGTGTATAAAAAATCACAGCTTGGTTTTTGTTTCCCCCTTGGGCAGCTGATTTTTGATGCATCTTGAAAAGAAGTCATTGCTAATTAACAGTTTTCTCAAATTGGCTATGTATGTGATGTGAACAAACTTCTAATCTTCAAGGCTAACTGGAATTTGAGTATCTGATATCAGCTTTGCCTTTCTCTGTGCCCCAAAATAAACCTGAGCTGTTTTATCTAGACTGGTGTCACCCATCCTGGCCAGATCACCCATTTGATTTCAGCAACAATATTGTTGTCAATGCAAGAATGGCCTTGGGAGCTGAGCGTGCCAAGAACATCCTCTTTCAGGAAACTGGAGAAACTGCTCCAAGAGAATAGAAAGCAGAGTTGGCAGCTTTTCTCCTGGCATGTGCTCCTAAAAGGACAAGCATTTTGATGAAAATTAACCTTGTTGTAAGCAAATCTTTCATTATTCTGCAGGGCCATCTGTGCACCTGATTCAGCTGCTTTCAGAATCCAAAATTCAGCTCTGCTTAGGAAAACTAGATGGGTGTTGTTAAAAGAAAATCTGATTTATTCTCTGGTTAAACTACTCTGGTTTCTTTGCCACTGTTCACAGCTGAACAACTGAAATGCAGAAGCTGTTTCATCTTTACACTTAGAGAAAAATGTCAGGTTTTGACACTCCTCCTATCTTTGAATCCATCAGATTAATTTGTAAAATACTGAATAAGAAGCCCTATTCCAGCGGCAAGGCCTGCCCAGTTCAATTACTCCTGGATTTGGAATACTCAGCACTGGCCAAGTGCTTCTGGCTGAGAGGCACCTTGCACAGCAAGCAAGTTTAAATTTATTTAAACTCCAGTTTTGAGAAATAAAAATGGGAGATTTCCTTTATTTAATGCCTAGAAACACGGATTTCCTAATGTCTTGTAAGGGCATTTGATTTCAAGCAAATATAAAATTATTATCAGTGATTACAAAGAGAACTTAAAAACTCAGGTCCCAGTTTAGATATTTCCACTGTGGAGGTTTCACATCACCACTGCCACTGAAGAAACAGCCTCCACTGTGTTCCCAGGGTTATCGGCAAGGGATCTCCTCCCTTGTTTTGGCAATGTTGTTTGCCAGCAGATTGGAAATGTTAACCTGAAATGTTAACCTGAAGCAGGGCACTGTGAGGCCTCCCTGGAAGCTGATTTACATGGGAACTTTTCCCTAATTCCTGGGGGTTGTTGCTGCTTCAGCAGCACCTGAGTGGGGATAACTCATTTTTTTTTACTGAGATAAATGGGTGGTTGCCAAGCTTTAAGTGGCTTGTAAAACACAACTGTGTATAATGGCATTTCTAGTCAAATATGAGTGCCTTACAGCTTCTAGATTAATGTTTTTAAATATTAATGGACCTTTATACTGTAAAATTCATTACCCTTACCGAATTCTTATTAATATTTCTTATTAAATCTGGTGGAATGGGGTGTGAGGAGTAGAGGATATTTATTTCTAAAAATTAAGAAAATGGATTGTTCAAAGTCAGATGTGGCCTCGTGTTTATTTTTTTTAGTAAAACCTTCACATTTAAGTGTGGATGTGTTCTTGTGACCCTCAAGTCAGTGTGGTCCTGGAGTTCTTTATGTTTTATGATCTCTCAGGAGATGATCTGGGGAAGCAATTTCTGATTTCAGGAGGCTCTGGCAGTGGTGGGAAAGGACTGAGTAATGGGTATTCTGTCTGGGCTGGGTTTATCTAATCAAATACCCTTGCAGCAGGTGCTGACATTTGGTTTTCAGTTGCAGGATTTGATAATGATTTCAGTGACTCAGGCTGCAGAAAACCCAGTGAAAATCAAAACATTAGATGTTGTGTGTTTATGGGATTCCAGCTGAAATTGAGCTTGAGATTTCCTGGTTTAATGCCCTTGTTCCAGTTCAGACGTGCTGGCTTTGGCATTCCCAGCTGTGAGATTGTGTAAAAAAACTTCTGGAAACAAGCAGAGCCCTCTGCTTTAATCATCTTTCACTCACCTGAAAGACCTCCAGGTCCTGCAGACAGGCTCAGCATCCACTTCACATTGTCCAGCCTGAGATCCTGGAGGTGTTTTAACTCTTGGAGGTATTTTTTGAAAAGAAATCTGACAAGTTTTTTGTCATCTTGAGATATTTATAAACATTCTGAGAGAGGGATCACAGCGTCACTGAAACAGTATCACTTTATAACAATGTTATTACTTGCTAATAAATGTTTAGAATTCGTTTCTCACCCCTTACTTAGATTTTTTTTTTCCAGGAACACTGCAGGGGCTGTAGGGATGTGCAGGATTTGTAGGAGTGTGAATTTTCTGTGGTTTGAAGTCCCTGCCAACGTGGCTGTTGAAGAAATGCATTATGGACTCCATGCTCTAACCAGGATTGTTAATTGAGCTCTGGCATTTGCCTAAGTGAAAGCAGCTGTGCTGACCACTGATGTAAAGAAATGTCAACCCCTCTAGAGCAATTTTTATTAGGTTTATTATGGAAATAGCTGTCCAGGCAGAATTACTTCAGAATTTACTATATTTAGCACACAGCTCTCGTTTGAGTCTGGGACAGATGCAGAATTATTTGGGGTTAGTCCTGTGTGCTTCCAGCTGCTCCCAAAGCTGAAGCTCTTCCTAGAGCTGGAAATGCTGCCATATAATCAATTTCCTAAAAATTGGTGTTTCCTTGTTTTTCTGTTTGGATTTTTATATTTTTCTTTCTTCCTGTCCCCACTCTGTCTTCCCTCACAGTCCTCATAAATTCCTTATCTGAGGAATCTTTTCCACAAATGGTTTTATTTTCCTTCCCACAATTTTTTTTTCCTTCCCACCTTAACTGAAAGGACAGAGAAGGATTAAATCAGACCAAATATGGAGCAGTGAGTTTTTTATCAGTGCTTGGGAGCAGTTAAATGTACTCCCTGCTATCAATCACCAGGAAATGCTTCATGCTGAGGGTATTGTTAACAAAGACTAAAATGACAGAGGGACAAAACACATATTTAAAATTTGACATGAGGATGAGGAGCAAGCTAAAAGGTCTTAATGCCATTGAAGAATAATTGCTTGGAATGGAAAATATAATTTTTTTTTCCTCCTTCCCCAGGGTTGAAAGATCCACAGACCAAGTGATCAAGCCAGTGAACGTGGAAGCCCTGTCCAAGTGGGTTGGGAAGATCCCAGCTGATGTCCTGCAGGACATGCCAGTGATTGCCCCCATGCTGGCCAAGCTGGGCTATGACCCCTATGCCAACCCCCCCAATTATGGGAAGCCAGACCAGAAGGTGGTGGAAAACACCAGGAGGGTAAGGCTTTTGTGTGTTCAGTGACTGACTGCATGGCTGTGGGCTCTAGAGCAGGAGTCTTCTGTCAGATTTGAAGGCTCTTCCTGATCCTTTTTGCTACTTCACACTGTGTTTTCTTTGGGGGAAAATGAAAGAACTCTTCGGGGCCTCGAGCTGTGCTCCTTGGTGTGTGGAGCTGAACCTCTTGAGAGCTGCCCAGGAAGTTAACAGTGGAAAAAGCTTTCTTGTCTGGATTTCAGACTTGATGGACGAGCTCAACTTTTTCTAGATGAGGCTTGGCAGAAGCTCTGTCACAAAATCACACCCCAAACATTGGTTAGGGTTTGAAAAACGACCCATAGAAAACAGCCTACGATCATCAAACTGTCTGATTTTCCAGTTCTTTGGAGAGCAACCCAAAGATGAAGAAAGGTCTGGTGCTAATTAACCTAAACTTAAGGATTTGAATCTGAATTTCATGTTGTTGCAATTTGAGTAGTTGGGCTGTAGAGCTGTTTATCCCTGGGGGTATCCCTTGAAAAACTCATTACCATTGTTGGAAATAGAATTAATAACTCTGCTTCTGTTCTTTTGGGCATGTATAGTTTATTAAAAGAAGGTGACTTTTCCTGCTGCAGCAGAGTAATCAGGGGGAAAAAATTGAATTAAACAATTTAAAAGGACTGTCTTCCACCAGCCTTCTGGTTTTGAAAAAAACTGCTTGGAATACTGATGGGATAGATAGGAATGAAACAGGAATTGGGGTTTGTGAAGTTTCTAAACACTTTTGCATTATTGCTTTTTAGAAAAAAATGTCATTAAGTATTGAAGGCTGTCAGGTTGATTGTTTTAATTCATAGCTGATAGCTCAACATGGAAGAAGTAACCCACCCTTTTTGGTTACAATTTTTAAGTTCTCTGTTTTAAAAGGCTCACAAGCAAATTCACTTTTCTGCACTCAGTTAAAATCAATGTCCAACACTAGAAATTGCAGACTGTATTGGTTGTGTCTCGCTGGTAGAACTGACAGAAGTTTTTACAGCCTGCTGACCTCTCTGGGGCCTCCACCTGTGTGGGGCAAGCTCAGGCCAAGCTGTGAAATTGTCTGGATTTCTGTCTCTTCTTGAAATGGATTTGATTTCAAAATACAAGAAAGGAATTCAGGTAATAAACAAAGCCAGGATTTTCTCTCTAAAGAAATGAAAACCTAATTCAAAGGCTGACTGAGGCTTTTTCCAAGTTTGTTTTGAAGGATAATTTGTTTGCTGATGCTAAGAGCAGCTGTTACAAACTGAAGCTGATCTAAATATTGCAGACATATGGAACACTCATTAATATTTTGGCTGCTACTTTAATTTAATAGCTTTACTTACAGCCCCAGACAGCATTTTCATTTTGTTGTTTATTGTAGTACCCAGTATATATTTTTCTAGTCACTCGTTCTTTGCCAAAATTCCATTTGCATGTCTGGTGTGTGCAGATAAAAATGAGGGAGTTCTGAATGAATGCTAAAAGCAAGAGAGTACAACATGGTTCATCTTCAAAACTTAGAATATTTCTTTTAAAATAGAGCAACATGAAGATTTCAAACTGTTTCAGACTCTGGTGTGTGAGTTTGGCCCATCAGGGACAGCTCTTGTGGGGTTTCCCTTCTCCTGCAGGAACCTGTGCTGATTTGTTCCTTGCTGCTTCAGCCTGGAGAAAAAAGCATTTATTTAAAGGGATAAAATAAATAAATCTGGGATTTTCCAGCCTTTTGGAGCTGGCACTTGGCAAGTTAACTGTGTACTCTGAGCTGGTGAATTAGAAAATCACTGTAGCACTACTTTTGCTCTTCAATTTCTTCGCCTGGGATAGCCTTTCACAGAGTTTTGTACTGGATATCTGGAATATGGAATGTGGATGAAGCTGGCCAAAGAAAATGTGTCCAGAATTGCTTTTCAGTGCATAATAAGAATATCTGGATCTTGTTTGTAGCCATTTATTGGCTCATTTTGTGTTTGGAATCAGCTCTCTTACAGTTATATTTATATTTGTGGTCTCCAAGACTTTCAAGTGAACACAGAACTTGAATTGTACTCATTGGAAACAGATAAAGTTTAGACTTCTAAAGCTGAGCAAAATCTGTCCCTTCTTGGAAAAGACCACAAATTGCACTTAACAGTGAAAATAATGCTCAGCAATTTAAAGCTGCTGCTCTTGGTCATGGAAGTGAGAACCAGCAGTGTAAGAATTCCTAAAACAAGGGCTGGTACTGGAGAAAAATGGGAAGAAACTGCTGGTGTGGTGCAAAATATTAGTTTTCCTAAGCTTTCTGAACACTCCTGTGCTGTTCTTTATTCCTCTTTTCTCCTTTTCTGTCCCCTACTGGTGACTTCCATACGTACAGCTTAAATATCTTGGGTTTTTTTATTCAGTCTGGGGACAATATGATGCTTTTCTCCACTAAAGGACGGTGCTTAAATTAGAAATGCTATCTCCTTGTAGGTACTGCAATGGAAGCAATGCTCTCTGCTAAATTTGGACTTTTCACTTGCCTGTTACCTGTGTAGGACACCCAAATGCTGAGGTTTGCTTTCTGTGCTCCTGCAGCACAGCACAAAAATGACAAGAAGCAACCTGGGTTTGTACTTTGGCATCTCTGATTTTGTTTGAGGAGCTAACAGAGCACGAAGGGAACGTCATCTCTTGTTGTGTTGCTCTCCCAGTGCGGTGGTAGGGAATAAAACATCTCTGACAGGATCTGCACTGGGCCAGCCACGAGTTCAACAGATTTTTTCTGATGTTTTCACTAACAAAGCCATTAACTTTTTTTGTTTCTCTGTTTTCTGTTAAGCCTGACAATATTATCTTTCCTGACAGTTTCTCTTGTCTCAGTTAAGGAATGCAGAGCAGAGAGAGCAAAGTCTGGCCAGGCTTGTGCTGCTCAGCAGATCCCTGCATGTGACCTCTCCAAGGAGGGAATTTTGCCTTCATGGAATATGTTGTGGTTTTCTTGTAATTCTGTTGCTGAGCTGTTAATTTATCACTGCAAGGGTTCCTTCCTTATGGATACATAATTACTTGTTGTTCCCCCCTAGGGTTTTAACGAATTCTACATCCTGAGCAGAAAGGAAATCCACATCCTGAAGTAAATGAAGTTTTCATCTGCAAATCATGCAGAAAATGCAAATAATTAAGCTGTGTGTGAGCCAGTAACCCAATCTCTATGGGGTGAAATACAAAAGTGCTTCACTCCTCATTAGAACAGTGTGTGATAGCTCCTTATCAGTGCAGTGAGATGGTGTAAAAGTGAATTTCAGCAGTTTCCAGAAGAGCAGAGAGCAGCTCCCAGCTGCAGAGCTCTGCCTCCTGCCCAGGAGAAGCTGCATTGTTGTGTTATGGTTGGCACAGTGGTTTCCTCTCCCATCTGTACTGAATTACAGCAGATTTTCTTTGGCACGTCCTTCCCGCTAAATAAATTTGTATGCTTGGAACACACACTCCAGTAAGTTCTTTTAACTTCTTCATGGAGCTGTGCTCCCTGTCCTGGAGAGATGCAGAGGTGGAAGTGACAGAATTCCAGAGAAAGAGCCCTGGTTTTCACCAGGACTGTTCAAATCCAGGGGTTCTGCCACTGACAGCCCAAAGCTGTTCTCCAACTCTGCTTTATGGCAACATCTAGAGATAAAAACTGACTTAACTCACTCGAGTCTCATGCCTGGTTTAAATTGTGAGGAGCCATCTCCTGTTCAGAGGCAAAACATCTGTGACCACCACGATCTCAAGAGTTTGTCTTGGAGATTTTAATGGCAGCAGCAGTCTGTTATAAAGGTAAAAAGTGTTCTTATCCTAAGGGGTGAGGATAACTGTGCTGTCAGAGGTGTTTGAGTGCCTGGCTGCTCAGGGCATTCTCTGCATCTCCATTTTCACTGATTAACCTGGTCATAAAGGCATCTGGCTTTGTTGGCATTTTCTCTGGCATTTAAAACAGAAATTTGGGGGTTATTCCATCTTTCTTGTGCCCACAACAGCACAGACTTTCTCAGTGCCCTCCAAATTTGTTTCATATTCCCTTTAGTGGGTGTTTCTTCCAACATGTGGATTCCCAACTGCATCGTTTCTCTCCAGAGGTGCTACTATCTCATTTTTACAATAAAAACAAAACCCCAAACCCCTTAACTCTGCATAAATATGATAAATAATGCATAAAGGGAGTTATTACCAACCAAAATGAAAACTGAGGTGTGGTTGCAAGCTGCCTTTTGGCAGGCATTGCTGGGCCTGTGTAAGATCCTGCTCTCTGTGTTGTCCCTCCTGGGTAAACATTTACATCTCACATGGCCCTTCCTTGGCAGGTCCAGCAGAGCTGAAGAATTGTGTAAACCTTTAAAGCTGCCTTCAAAGCTCACGAAAATCTGAAAGATTGAGGGTCCCTCCACGTGCTGTGGAGTGGTTCTAGAAAGGGGCTCAGCTCTGCTTTTGCCAGTGTTCTTTATTTGATTTCTTTTTCTTTTACCATTAAGCATCAACAGCCTTATACTCTGCAGCTTGGGTGTTTTAAAGTTTACCAAGGCCGAGCACACTTGGTTGCAGGGTGACTTTTACACAAAAAACCCATTATTTTTGTGTACTGGAAGTGACCAAATATAATGGGACTCTTTCCAAAGCAGACAGGAAAGTGGGTGAAAAGAAATGCTTTTATCTTCTATAAAAAAAAAGAATTATAGGTTACACTTCTGTTCTGAAGTTCTCCCTGTGTGTTTAAAGGGGTTTTCTCAGACAACTAGATGTGAAACTTGTTTTCTGCTCTCTTTTTGAGAATAATATCCACTCAGTTTGGCCATAAGAATGTGCTTTGGTTTTTATTTTTAATAGAACAGCTTGAATATTGCCAACACTGAACAACAAACTGACACAGGCCTCAGATCCCCTCTTCAGGAATTTCATTTGGACTTGCAAGATAATTCCCTTAGAAATGGTAAACACCATTTCTTCTCATTTTGACTGAATTCTTGCTTAGACTGGAAATAATTCCAATGTCCTGCTTCTGTCTCTGTGATGCCACTGTGAGTGGTGTGTTTTACACTTACAAATTGGTCAGAGAAGAAGTTGGAGTCTGAAGCCTCTTTAATTTCTTTGGCTGCAGATGGAGTCATTGTTTTTAGAATTTCTGGACTGATGTTGATCCCTGGGTTTTGACTCAGAAGGGACCATTTATGTTTTTGGAACTACTTTAAACCAGTTTTTATGCAGTCTCCTCCTGACAAAACCAGCCCTTAGGTAATGTCAGTTCTCAACCAAAATTTGTGTGTTAAACCTAATCTTGGGCCTGCCACTGCTTAGATAAATTGTGCTGTGTAAATACTGATATTTTCATGTGAATATAATATGAAATACCCGCAAAATATTTGCTTTCCAGTGATATTATTCTTAATATTGCTGGTCTTAGCTCTCTGCTGTCAGATGTTTATTAGGGGTGAATGCTGTTCCTGCAAAGGTGGAGCAGACACAAATCTAGATGTGTAATGTAAAAATTAGACTGAGTCATAATTGCAGGAGAAGGAGGATTCTGCAGAGACAGCTGTGGTCCTTCTGGCTCGGAATCAGTCACAAAGTGCTGTCACCATCAGGATTAACTGTTTTTAAGGATTCCCAGAAAAGGTGAAGGTTCCTGGCTGTTCCTTCCAACATCAGCAGCACCTAACAAAAAACCCCCTGTTTTTTCCTGCAGCCCTTGCTGAAGTTATTCTGTAACATTTTTGCTGTGATAATGTTGTTTTGTAGCTTCCATTCCTGTTTTCCAGGACACAGCCTGCATTTTAATGGTTTGGATAAAAGCAGAAAAGGAGAAATCCTCTCCTTGATTTATAAATATTTATAGTGGAGCAAGGTTCCAATAGCCACACACTGAATTCCTGCCCAAGGTGACTTTCCTTAATGTTCCCTTGGGAATGCCAGTGGCCCCTGGCTGAATACAGATGTTTCCTATTTGATCTAAACCATGGAATATCAGAGTGCCACGACGTGTGTGTGTAGTAATTCCTGCTCTCAGTGAATCCCTGGATCCCAGGGATGGATTGGGATGGGAATGCAATCCCAAATCCATCCCCTGAGTCACAGGAAATTCAGAGCTGACTCAGCTGCAGTCCCAGGCCACTGCAGAATATTGACAAGCTGAGCATGGCTTTGTGTTCTGGTCATCTGCACATGGGAGAGCAGAGAAGGTTGTCATAAACATCCCCTGACTTCCTGCAGCTCCTTCCTTTGACGCAAAGCAGGGAAGTGCAGCTCAGAGCCAGGCTTTGGAGGAGCCCCATGTGCATTTCATGGCTTTAGGGAATTCTTCTGAGTAGGTTTGGTGTAGCCCCATTTCCATTTCATGGCTTTAGGGAATTTTTCCAAATGGGTTTGTGCCCTTTTTAAATTTTTATTTTGAAATGATTACACAAGACCACTGTCATGACATTGGGATGATCAATCTCTATGCTTCAGTAGACAGGATGGTAAAACTCTTCAAATATACTTCTGTTTTGGAGGAAAAAAAAAAAAAAAAAAGAACAAAGTACTTCTTTTTTACCCTTTGGAATGTTTATTCTCAGAAGTAAAGAGCTTTTAAAAGTTATCGTCTAGAGAGAAGACAATATGTTGCCAAAACATTTAATTCTAGCATTCTAGCATTAGTGGATGCTAACAACACAAAAACCCTTATTTTCTTTTTTTTTTCTCTTTCCCTTAGCAAGCTCTTCAGCATTTCAAACAATAGTGAATGAGGGCTTTGAGTAGTATAATATTTTTGTTTGTTTTTCCAGGTCTATAAAGGTGAATTTCAGCTTCCTGACTTCCTCAAAGAAGTGCCACAGGTACAGTATTGAATTGATTTCCTTTGTGTGGGTGTAGCAGCAAATGATACCAAACAGCCACTTCATGAGCTTGGTTTTCTGACTGATGGCAAGATTTGCTGATTATCCATGAGGTGGAATCTTGAACTCAGCATCCCAAACCTCTCCTGATTTCATGTGTAACTCTAGAGTTAAGAGTGGTGTCTGTCAACCTGAGCTGCCTGAATATCCCTGTGAAATGGAAGGAAAAATTGAGCCTCTTTTCTGAAACAAATGCCAAGTTTATTACTTGTAGAGGAGCTTTATCTTTTGTTATCTTGGTTTAAAGCAATTCTAGTCCACAGGGCAGAGTTATAAGTACTGAGAGATTTTAAAAGTAAATAGAGATGTTATCAAAGTCAACAAACCCAGCCATGGATAGGGGTGGTGTTGATTTAATAGTTAAGTGTGCTATGGAACTTCAGGTTGTACTGAAAATTGACAGTTTGGTACCCCCCAAATGCTGTTCATTGTCATCAGCTCCCTAAGGGACCTGCAAGAAAACAAAAAGAAATACCCTTATCATGAAGCTCTCAAACTGTAGGATCTTGTGGCTATCACAGAACTGTAAAATCCCAGAATGGTTTGGGTTGAAGGGACCTTAAAAACAAATTTTTTCTACCCCCTGCCATGGGCAAGGACAATTTTCATTATGCCAGGTTGCTCCAAGCCCTAGCCTTGGACACTTCCAGGGATGGGACAGGTTAAAAACACTCAGGAATCTACCACAGAGAAAGCATTTTGACTTCTCCATTTGTTCAAATAAAAAATGACTTGATTAAAAAGGAAAACCGATTTCTTTTGTTCCAGCCAAAGAAGACAATAGAAAGGAGGTCTCGTGGCAAGATAAAATGAACGTGGATCAGTGAAGTGGCATAGCTGTAGTGTGTGTTTCATGTTCTCAGAAAATAACCCTGCTGTGGCCACCAAACCTTTCTGAGCAGCCTTTGTGTGATCTCTTAACGTGGGCTTGGCTTTTTGCTGCCTGTTTTGCCTGCTTGGATCACTCAGTGCTCCTGCTTTGCTCAGCTCTGGAGAACCATCCCAGCCCTGCTGCTGCCAGCATTGTCCCTGTCCCTGAGTGTCTGCTCCATGTGTGCTGCTGCTGGGCTCACTCCTGGGGCTTCCACATGGCATTGTGCTGGGATTGCAGCATTAGCCACAGGAATAGGCTGTGTCTTAACAGGAGGGGAAACAGTGCTGAGGGGGATTTATGGAAAATGCAGGGAGATCCTTCAGAATTGAGCACGTAGATGGTGTGCTAGCAAAAAACATCCTTGATTTTGAATAAATCCTGGTTAAATCCTTTAAATCCTTGTTTGCTCACAGTATCAGTTAAATTATGCTGTTTGTGGTTTTGAATTATCCCAGGATACCCAAAAGAACCTGGGCCACTGATAAATTCCTTCTTCAGTCCACGGGATAGAGGGGTTCCTGCTAAATTCCAGGAGGTGGATTTATACAATTAGCTTAGTTTAAATACAGTATTGACCAAAATCTGAGCAGATTTATCCATAGTAAAGAAAGACTGTTTAAAAGACAAAAACAAGCACTGTGGAAGAGTAAGATAATATTCCTTAAACCATAAAAACTTGATCAAATTGATGCTGATAGTGTTCTCCTTCAGTATTAACACAATGTAACTAAACAGCTCAAAGGTTTGGAGAATAGACATTGGTACTGATATTTTTGTCCTCTAATATAAAACAACTAATTTAATTTTAATTCTTTTTTTGATAGACTGAACCTATGGAATAGAAGATAAAATGGACATTTCTTGCACAGAAGGTAATAAAAGAGCGTTGCAGTTCTGCTCTTTTGTTGCTCTTCATTTAAGATGGTTTTTGTTTAGCTTCTGTAACTCCATGGGTAAGACAAACATGAGGTTATGTTTTTTCAAGGAAACTGCTAAAGATGAGCTGGTTTGTAATATTTGATTTAACATCTCATAGCCACTATTCAAAAAGCTGCATTTTAGTCACTGAATAAACAATGACAAAAATTTTCAGGGGGCTGAGTAAATTCCACGTGAGTTAAGAAATGAGTGATGCAAGATTTCCTGTGTTAATCCAGGATTTTTTCTTGTCAGCCCTGCTGTCAGATGTTCTGGCCTGACAACAAAAGATGGCAAAATTTAAATCCAGTTTATAAATAACCCAAAGCAATGTGCCCTACAAATATCCCCAAAAATAGATCCTTATGTGGCCATAAATATAAACCCCCTAAATATAGCCAAAAGCACTGCTCTGTGTAGAAATAATGGATCTAAAAGCTTCCCAGAGATGAATTACAGGCCTTCACTGTGAAATCAATAGAGAAACCATCATCTTTCCACACAGTCAATGTTAAAATGACTAAAGCATCAACCTCATTTTGCCACTTAGCTCTGAAGAATGGATTTCAACTTGCAATATTTCTGTCTAAAGCTGCTGCCCAGTTTCTGGGAAGCCAAACAGGGAACTTCCCAGCAGTGACTTCCCACTGGCTCACAAGGGTTTGGAATATAAGTGGAGAATCAATATAATTGGGTTGGTTTTTTTTTTTGCACTATGCTCCAAGCAGTCTCTCTAATGATAAAGGATGGACAAAGCAGCCACATTCCTTACAGGAATGAGATTTGTCTTGGCAGCGACTTTCCACCTGCTGAGACAACAGTGGCTACTCTTCATTCTGCATTATTTGTAATTCCAAAACGCTGTCCAGGATAAAAAAATGCTGTGCCAGGAAAGCTCCAACATAACTTTATTTCTTTTCCCTTAGAAGATCAACTGCTGCCTTTTCCATGGGAATGATCCCCCTGGGATCAGAGGTGTGCTGCTCATGGCCTGCTCTCTTCAGAATGTTCTCTCCTGTTTCTTTCATCCTCTTTTCGTTCCAAATTTTGCTGTTGTGAGCGCATGTAAACCTGTTTAAAAACAAACAAAAAAATCACTGATGTTAATGTAGCATTACATTCGCACAACTTTTTTTTATGGTTTTAAAAAAATTCAAAAGCAATGCCTGTGTCTCTGAAATTGCTCCTCTGTTTTAATTACAGGGCTCCATCTTCAAAGATTTTTCTTTGTTTCTTGTAGCAGTTTGGTTTTAAATGTACAAAGCTTTCAAGAGTGGTCTGTGCTTGTCCTGAAAGATTTTTGGTGGAACATTTGTTTGTTTTATTCATATGTGGAAAATGTTAAATATCTTTTATTTAAAAAAAACCCAAACACTTGATAAATTACATGTACAATTACAATTCAATGATCTTTTGTATTTTATTTTTCAAAATAAATGCTTTAAATGTGATTTTGTTTATTTATTAATTGCTTCCAATTTAAGTTTTAAATAATTCATGATATTGATGTGTTACTTATTAATTCAAGATATTGTTGTGAGGGAAGATACGATCTCATGTCCTGGGTTTGGATCTTATTTTAAGGTTTGCAATTTAATGCTTTTTGTTTGCTTTTAATAGCTGGGTGATGAAAAAATAGTAAATTGGAGTGTCCCACTGAGAGGTATAAGGTGAGATTTGTTTACTGCAGGAAGAAGTAGGTAATTTTTAGACTCCTGAATTTGTTCCTCAAAAGCAGTTTCGTTCAGAGATGCTCTGCTGGGGGCAAACTGCTGCTGTGAGTTGTATCCTGAAGTTACAGAATGGGGAACATGATTCTTTCCATAAGGTATTTTTGGGATGGTTGTTGTGTCTCAATTTCTGCTTCAAGGTGGTGAAGGTGGTTCCAGCCTTCCCCGCTGGTTTTGAGAGGAGTTCTTGCCAAAATATTTGTATTTCCTCGGATTCTGGATCTGACGGAGTTTTGCTTTTCCTCCGTTTCTTTGTTGCTGGCTTTGGGATGACTGTAAAGCCGCAGTGCCCCGAGGAAGGAGGATTTCCCCGCCGCTTCCCACCCGCGATGCCGGGGCCTCCCCTGCTGCCGGCTGAGGGCAGCGCGGCCCCGCTGCTCCCGAGGCCGCTAATTACCGCCGGCTCATTAAGGCTGGGCGTTTCCCCGGGCGCCGAGGGCCGAGCCCCGGTGCCGCCGCTGCCGGTGCGGGCCGGGCGGCTCCGCCCGCCGGGACCCGGATGGGCCCGAACGTGACGCGGGGCCGCGGCCGCTCCCCCCGGGCCGGAGCGGGCGCCAGGTGAGCACAGCCGGCCCCGCTCCCCTCATCCCTGCCCTCATCCCTGCCCTCATCCCCTCCCTCATCCCCTCCGTCCCCGGCTCCGGTACCGACCCGCGGCAGGTGAGGGAGCGGCGGGGAGGCCGCGGGGCTGGAGGGGCTCGGGGAGCGGAGGGACCGCGGCCGGGGCCACCCCGCCAGCGGTGGCGATGGTCAGGCTGGCAAAGCGCCAGGTGAGAGTTAAGAGTTAATTATTAATTAGCTATTAATGAATTTTTGGGTGTTTGCCTGACTCTCGGCGTGCCCGCCGCCCGGCTTTGTGCTGCCCCGTGCACCCGCGGTGGTGGTGTCCGTGTGCGATGCCGGTGCTCCTCACAGCTGTCAGACGGCTCCAGGCTGTAAAAGCTGTGGAATTGCGTGTGAGGAGCAGTGCCGGGCACCATGAGTGCAGCCCCAGTGTCCTTTACCCACTGGTCACTCCGAGCCAGGTGTCCCTGCTGTCCCTGGCAGGTCACTGTGATGGAGAGTCCCCTTTTATCCACCCGCACACCCTGTCTTTGCTCTCTCAGCTGCCAAAGTTGGGTTACACGGCCCTTTCATCCTACTCTGTGTGGTTGTTCATGACTAGAGATGCTGGGATTTTGCGCTCTAGCATTCTCCAGGCCAATATATAACACAGTTTCTTGCAGCTCAGAGATCCCAGCTCCTCTTCCAGGATATTTCTTTGCTGTTCTGACACAGATTCATTGGGATTTACTGGATGTTGTCTTTTCCCTCTGCGTTCACACAAACCTTTCAATCACCTGTGTCTCCTGAAGCTGGTGATCCAAACTAAAATGCTAAATCAGGTCTCATTCTACCCCAGTTTCCCTTTAAAAAGGGGGAGCCTCCTAACAATCCAGTTAGTGTCTCCTCAAAAAAGCACATCCCAAAGAGTTCCCTTTGAACAGGAGTTTGTGTGGGACTCCTGTGATGGGTTCATACATCAGAACCTTGATGAAAAAGCCTTTGACTGGATAACCGTTATGTTGTTTTTTTGTTGGTGTGTAACTTTTTTTTGGGTTTGTAACTTTGCCAACACTGGTGCAACCTCAGAAGGTATTTAAGAAAAAGTTGTTTAAACCAAAACGGAGAAGATGAGGGAACAGCAGAGCCTTGAAAAGCTCTTATAAATCTTAGCATCAAGCCCAATTCAAGGCTTGCTGTCATTCCCTGAAGAATGAAGCCAAACTGGCAGGGCCAGTTGATTTACTGAGCTTTGTTTTGCTGTGTGTGGGACAATATCTGAGCTGTCCCCAACAAAGCTCCAGGAAGCAATCCCTGCTTTTAAATGACAGGTGGAAGGACTGCAAGGAGGCATTTCTGGTAGAGTTGGCTGCTGCTGCTCATGTGTGGTTCAATTAAATATTTGATTTAATGATAATTTTGTTTATTGGTGATGTTTTCCCATTAACTATCTGTTGATCTAGATGTATTTGAAAGTGAAATGGAGTCATTTGCTTAGTTTAAATAAATAAATTCTGTCAATTTAATGAGAGATTTAACAAAGGAGTGTTTCTGCACATAGTTACAAATAATTATTGCACGTGCTTTAAGTGCAAGGAAAAGGATCAGCCCAGGTCCAGACTATTCTGGGATTCTTATGGATGTGTTTTCTTCATGAAATGCAGTGATTAACTTCAGGTTTTCTTATAGGAGGACTCTGCTCCTGTCAGCACAGCTCTGTTTCACTGCTCCCTGGGTGAACAGGTGAAGTCAGCCTAGAGAGGGACTTCACTCACCTTTTCATGAACGTCAAAAAACAGGTTCCACTTGTCACTCATTAATCTTTTTATTGCCACTGAGCTTGTTCTCCAAATCCTGGCCTCATGATGTGCTGCTAAACCTCATTATTGAGGGATTGCTCTGTGTGGATGTTCCAGTGGCAGAGAAGGTTGGTACTCCTGAGCAGAACATAATTAATGCTGTCTCATGGCTTTTTTTTCCCCCTTAAACCGTGGTGTCATATTGAAGGAGATTATGAAAGAGGGAGAAAAATCCCTTTTTTTCAGGCCTCTGGCTCTGCTAGGAAAGAGGCCCTTTTTGCCAAATGGATGAACTTACCCCAAAAACCCATTTTGTGGTCAATAATGCTGATGTATTTAATGGAGTGAATGCTGTTTATTGACACTACACTCCATTTCAGTGAAATCTATGGGACATCCTTGAAAACTGCAGACAAAGAACACGTTTTTGGTCAATCTAATGTTCTTTTGAGTACTCTAAAGAGAACTAGAAATAGCAGCCAAAGCACTGGTGTCATGTGGCAGCTTTATAAATAATACATTCACAGTAAATACAAGCACACCCTCAAGTTTTGACTGTGCATCCTATAAATGCTGTTGTGCAAGCTCTTTCTGGCTGATAATTTGTTTACCTCTTTAAAGGAATCCCTAGCAAAATAATCTTTGATTTACATTGTGTCTGTTCTTTATCTGTGAGGCATAGTTGAGTTGTTTGGATAATTGATGATGTCAGAATAAATGTTGTTTTAGGATAAATATTAGAGTTGTTATTAGGGTGTGGCCCTTCAGGAGCACTTCCATCCTTATTTATCTGCCTGTGCATTGGATTGGGGTGGAAAAATGATTATGAACTGTAGAGAAGAGAAATGAAATCCCTCTCTGAGTTCAGCCAACCCTCTTAATGAGCCGCAGCTTAAACAAAAATGTTTGGAACTTCACAGTACCTACTTACCTGTGTTTATTAGGGAGTTAAACAGGATCTAGAATTCATAGCCAAATTCTGAGGCAAGAAGGCTGTGGGCACTCCCACAAAATGTGGAGATTTTGGTCTGATCAGGTCTCTGTAAAGCACCTGTTTTGCTCAGGAGCATCCCAGGTCTGTCTGGGTTCACTCTGAACTCAATTATTTCCTTTAAGAGCTGAAATCTAACCGTGTGCACAATGACTGTCAGCAGAATTATTAAGGCAGGCTTAAAATTTAATGTCATTTTTTCTTGCTCATTTTGAGGGGCAGCATCCTTAAGTTAATAAATAAATGTGCCAAGTGTGCAAATAATCCTCCTCTTTCTATATTAGCGATTTGAGAGGAGGTTTGGAGGTAGAGAAAGCCTCTGGTAGTGGAATGTCTTTGTTAGGGAGTTGTGATGCTGTTGGAGACATCCTGGGAACAGGGATTTTACATAATGCAGTGTAAGGAGTGCAGCGGGGTTTCTCTTTGCTACTCTGCTCGTTCAATTATTATTTTTATTGTGCAATTTGTCAGTACCTCCCATTCTCCTATTGAGGATGGACTGAGCAGCCTTGCAGGTGTTAAATTCGGTTGACGATTAGCAGCGTGGTAAGGAGAGTTAAATACTTGTGTCTCGTGTGGTGTGATGTGATGCAGCGGGCAGGGAAACGCCTGCTCCCCCCTGGCTGCTGAGAAATCCCGGTTTTCCCGTTTCCCAGGGAATTCCGGAGCCCGTCCCCACGGCCGGGAGCGGCTGAAGGTGACAGACGGAGCCGGGCTGTCACCAATGTGGCACGGACGCGTCCCCGCATCCCGCCCCTGGCAGGGCCGTGTTCCTGCGTCCCGCCCCTGGCGGGGGACAGGCTGGGCCAGCGGCCACCCAAATTCTCCCAGCAAATGACATTTTCCTGCACAGCCGCTCCGGAGCCAATCGCTCCCTGCACCGTGCAGCCAATGGATGCCGGGCTCTTCCCAGCCCCTGCCAGCGGCTGGAGGGCCTGGGAGCAGCTGTGCCAGCGGCGTTCCTGCCCGCAGCCTTTTCCCGGGGCGCTCGGCATCCCCGCGCCTCCTGTTCCCGGGAATAACGCTGCCGCGCTGCGGGGAGCGGCCCCGGCCAGTGGGGGTCATTCGGGTGATTAATTTGGGTCTCCCTTCAGCACTGCCACGGCCTCCTACCCAGCAGAGCTGCTCCCCAGAGCCAGAGGGATGGTGGTAGTCACGGGGCAGAGCAAAGCCAGTGCCACCCCGGATGATGCCATGTCGAGCTCGGATGCAGAGGATGATTTCCAAGAGCCGGCCACTCCCACCGCCACCCAGGCAGGACAAGCGCTACCTCTGCTGCCTCAGCAGGTAAGAGCTCACCTGGGATGGGGATGAATCAGGGCAGCACACAGTGCTCAGGTGCTGGAGAATTCAGGATTTCCTTGTGGATACCCGGCTCACTTAACGAAGTCTCTTGAATTTATTTGAGTAGCTCGGCCGCTTTACTTGCAAGTTCCATCCAGGTTTGGACTTGAGACGTGCAGTGAAGTGTTTATTCTGGTGCTTAAGGCATCCTGGGGTGTGGTAGTAAGATTTTAGGCCTGATGTAAAGAAATACAAAATTTTTTTTCAGTGTCTAGTATTGTCTGGTTGTAAAGGAACCAGCAGGGTGCAAGTCCCAAGGTTCACCTGAGATTTTTCCCTTTGTTTTTTTCTCTCTATGTAAGGCTGGGCAAGGGGTTTTGTTTTGTTCTTTCCTCTCCCCAAAAGAGCCAAGAGGAGGCATTAATATCTCAAACACCTGCTATTCCAGCTGAGTGGTCTCTGCTGTTTCAGATTCCCAGCTCCAATTAAACCTGATTCCTCCCAGCAGCCAAAGCATCCAAACTTTTACCCCTCCAATCTCCCTGCCCTGTGGCAGCGGGGCAGGAACCGCGCATCCTCCCCTGTGGCAAACTGCCAGTTACCTTTAGGAAGCTGTGCCCTTTGTCACCTGCAGAGGACCCGAGGCTCTTTCCTGATGTCCTGGTTGCTTTTGCAGTTCCCCGAAGTTGTCCCGCTGAACGTGGGGGGGATGTTTTTCACCACCAGACTGTCCACGCTGCGCAGGTACGAGGACACCATGCTGGCAGCCATGTTCAGTGGCAGGCACTACATCCCCACCGACGCCGAGGGCAGGTACTTCATCGACAGGGACGGCACCTACTTTGGGTATGTACACATCCTCGGGGCAGGATTGCAAAGTTCTTACTGAAAACTCACTTTTAAACTTATTTTTCACGTTTTTTTTCCTTAAATTACATTAGTGCAGCGTTTAACGTTACACGCCTTCAAAGCATCACAGGAATAACTGCAGTTAAAAACTCTTTGCTGGTTGTGCAAAGGGAAGGGAAAACCAAGAAATGCTCTGAATTTGTCTCCCCTAGAGTATCTCCTTTCAAGGTATCAAGTTGTTTTGATGGTTTAAAGAAGTTTGCTTTACATAGGAAACTCCGTTGCCCAACACTGAGTTTTAACTGATATTCAGTTTCTGTAAGGAAGAGGAAATGGAAGGAATTAATGTAGGATTCTTACACAGCTGCAAATGCAATGTTTTCCATCTTTAAACAGGCTATAACTGCTCAAAGAGAAGCACAAGCCTTTAAAGAGTTTATTTTTTCTAAATTATTTTTGTTGGTAGTGCCATATTCCTTCACCTCCAGGATTCCTTCCTAAGTGCTCAGCTTTTATTTTATTTTAATTAAACTAGCTATGATTACTAATGCTGTGTTTGAATTGGGGTGAGATTGCTAAAAAAGGGTTCAGGTCTTTGCCCAAAGCACACATTGTAATTTATCCCAAATTTCCTGTTGCTCCTTTATAGACTCTTCCTTATTGTCTTCAACAGAAAACATTAAATTATTTTCAAAGCACTTTTGGGTTGCGCCATAATCTGGGACAGAGATGGATTAAGCCACTGTGTTTATTCTAAAATAATTGTGTCTTTACATGAGGTAATTGTTGGAAAATCAATTAATTTGTGGTGGTATCAACCTCAATGGAAAATAGAGCTGGAACAGAGAGCCAGGTTAGCACGTGCTGTATTTGTTGTCATTCTAAGATTGCAGTAATGTTCCTTTTATTTGATAAGGGTTTCTTGGCTAAACCCTTATAAAGTGATTATTTTGTTTATTTGATAAGGGGTTTGTTGGTTAATACTTATAAAGTGATTTCTTTACCTGTCAAAAGATTCTGTTGCTGTACAGTGTTTCAGAACTACGAGGAAATGTTCTCTCTCTTTTTAAAAAATTCTGATTATTATTCTGAAAGTGGCCCTGATCTAAAAGGGAAACCTCCTTTGCAGATGTCCCATCCGTTCAGCTGGATCTGTGTGGAATAAAATGTCCATGAGTATGATTCTCTGGGAAAATGCAAAGGTTTATTTTGTCCCAGACCTAAATTTGAAATGCAGTGACCACAGTCTCTTTCCCATGGAACACTCTGGCCTCTTCTGTGTTATAAATGGTTTCCTCCACACTGAATGTTTGGTTTAAAATCCACTGATATTTTTTCAAATGAGTTTTGGCATCAACTGAGGCAAAATGTGAAATGATGGCCTGGAAACCTGCACGTGGCAAACGGTTTTACAAACAAATGTTGGGAATATGGCTCATTTATTTCAGTTACTGTCTCAATAGAGCAAACAATGAACATCCAGCATTTCCTCTCCTCTCCCACCTGCAACAGTTTTGGCAGAAATGTGTTTGTTAATGATATTTTTGCCCCTTTTTTTTTTTTTTTTTTTTTTAGAGACATACTAAACTTCCTACGATCTGGTGACCTGCCCCCCCGAGAGCGAGTGAGGTCAGTGTACAAGGAAGCTCAGTATTATTCCATAGGACCCTTGCTAGACAATCTAGAGGATATCCAGCCTCTTAAAGGAGAAAAAGTTAGACAAGCTTTCCTGGGCCTAATGCCATATTACAAAGGTAAATAATCCAAGTAGCACTGACTGTTTCTTCTAGTGGGATTCCAGGGTTAAACCTCGTGCTTTCAGTCTGCTCTCAGCTCCCAAATTGATCCCATTGCTGATGGGAAGTTTATTCTGTATTTTTCATGCTGTTTGGGTCTTTGAGGTCTCCACATCCATTCAGTCTGCTCTCAGCTCCCAAACCGATCCCACTGCTGATGGGAAGTTTATTCTGGTTTTTTCATGCTGTTTGGGTTATCCTGCTGCATCTTAGGGTGTGGATTTCTCTGCTTAAAAGGGAGCAAGATTGGGCTGGGACGTTATTAAATGAGAGGGTTTGTCTGCATTTGTTCTGCCAGGACTTACAACTGAATAAACTTGGCCTTGTAGTGAGGCCAGATAATGAGGCCACCAAGTTCACCAGACAACCGAGATTGATTTGATTATTCTATATTTTGCTACATGCTGCTAATACCATGCTGAGAACAACTGCAGTAAAACATTTCACGTGAAATAACTGTTTTGACCTTTCCCTTGGCGATGCCTTGGGATCCTCAAGCCCCGTGCCTATGTTTGCAGACCACCTGGAGCGCATCATCGAGATCGCCAAGCTGCGGGCCATGCAGAGGAAGGCCAGGTTCGCCAAGCTCAAGGTGTGCGTGTTCAAGGAGGAGATGCCCATCACCCCCTACGAGTGCCCCCACTTCAACTCCCTGCGCTTCGAGCGCAGCGAGAGCGAGGCCAAGCTCTTTGAGCACCACTGCGAGGTGGACGTGTCCTTCGGGCCCTGGGAGGCCGTGGCCGACGTCTACGACCTGCTGCACTGCATCGTCACCGACCTGTCGGCGCGCGGCATCGCCGTGGACCACCAGTGCATCGGCGTCTGCGACAAGCACCTCATCAACCACTACTACTGCAAGCGCCCCATCTACGAGTTCAAGATCACCTGGTGGTGACGGCAGCGCTCCCGCGGGGGACACGGGCTCTGGAGGTGAGCTGCTGGTGAGTTGTGGCCCAGCAAAGGCGTGGAAGGACTCCTACAGGAGAAGTGTTCTTTGCAGACGGAGGAACTGGTGGGTTGTTGGTGAGCTGTGGTGGCAGACTGAGGGGTGAGAGGACTCTCAGAGGACAGATGTTCTTTCAAAATCACTTGCTGGTGAGTTGTGGCTGAGCAAAGAATGAAAAGACTCCTAGAGGACAAATGTTCTCTCAAAATGACCTGGTGGAGAGTTGTGATGGCAGACAGGGGTGAAAGGACTCCTAGAGGACAAATGTTCTCTCAAAATGACCTGGTGGAGAGTTGTGATGGCAGACAGGGGTGAAAGGACTCCTAGAGGACAAATGTTCTTTCCAAATCAATTGCTGGTCAGTTGTGGCAGAGCAAAGGGATGAAAGGACTTCTAGAGCACAAATGTTCTTTCAGGATCATCTGCTGGTGAATTGTGGTGGCTGAGCAACAGATGGAAGGACTCCTAGAGGACAAATGTTCTCTCAAAATGACCTGGTGGAAAGCTATGGCAGAGCAAAGGGATGAAAGGACTTCTGGAGGACAAATGTTCTTCCAAAATCACCTGCAGGTGAGTTGTGGCTAAACAAAGAATGGAAGGACTCCTAGAGGAGAAATGTTCTCTCAAGATCACCTGCTGGTGAGTTGTGGTGGCACAGCAAGGGGTGAGAGGACTCCTCGAGGACAAATGCTCCTGGCTCACATTCCTTGGGATCAGCCTGCTGGGCAGGGGTTGGGAAAACCTCTGGAAACTTGACAAACCAGCCTGAAATCAGACTGTTGGCTCAGGTACCTTAACGAGGCACAAAACAAAATCACCTCATGGCAAGGATGGAGGGGAGTGGCTGAACATCTGCTGGAAGGTGCCACCAACCACGTGGCTTCAGGATGGAATTGCAGATTTTTCCTGCAGTTTTGGAGAATCTGGGGTGCTACTAAAGCTGACCTTACAGTTTTACCCTCTTAGAAATGTTTTAGTTCCTCCTTCAACTTTATAAAATTTGAGTCACACCCAGCACAAAGATTCTGGAAATGTCATTTTGATGTACTAGATAATTAAAAAGAAAAAAGAAAAAAAGGAAAAAAAAAAGGTATTCCCTATATATTATTAATTGTTGTCAGGGTTAAGCTGTATTTCTTTTTTAATTAAGAATCTACGTTGTGAATTATAAATGTTATACTTCAATTATTTCCGTTGTTATCAAAAGGAATAGCAGATCTGGAATATATTCCTTAATGCTTTTAGGAATAATAACTGTTTATGGAAGACTTGTGCCTGTTTTTAGCCTTAGAAATTCTAAATGTTTACAATATCTACAAAAAAAAAAGCTCTTTAGAATCAGGTCATTTACAAAGGCTTTTGGTAAATGAGAAAACCCTGTCTGTATGTTCCTATTAGCAGTAGTAAGAGGAATATTTAATGTATATTATTTTATTACTGACTCTTTTTACATTCTGTGATATTAAACTTTATTTTAGACTTAAAGTCAGATGATGTTAGACAAGTGCTTCCTTCACCTCACCTTTTTCAGACAATTAAATCTTCATTTTATCCTTCTTGGTATCATAGAAGGAAAAAACAAAATTCAAACTTCATATTCAGATACTTCTCCACTCCAAAGCAGCAGGAAATTTCTTTCCATGCTGGAAGAGGCAGCCACTGCAGAATCCTATTTTCCTCACAAGGTCATTTTTGTACTTCTGACATGAGCAACCACATCCCGAATTTCAACTGCTGAATTCAGCCCAAAACTGAGAGGGACAAAAGTCTGAAAATGTGATTGTTTTGTGAGGTACAGAAAACTCCAACCTGCTTGAAGGGGCTTCAAAATAATCTTAAAGAGAGAGAAAAATTAAATACTTGCATCTTGCATTCCATTGGATTAATTAATCCAAGAATATTGCTTAATTAAACTTCTGACCAAAATTCTTAAGAAACATTAATGGCAGTGATCAAAATTCTCCGTTTTCTGAGGCAATTTTTAGAATAACTCAAAGAACTTCAGGATCAAATTGTCTTGCAAAAAAAATAGACTTTTTTTTTTTTTTTTTGCCTTGTCACCCTTTTAGATATTTAATTTAGGAATGAAATTGTCTCTGAGGTGGGTGTCTCCTTACTGATCTCTGCAATCCTTCCACGGGATCGTTGTCAAGTGCTGAGTTTCAAGGGCAGAGAGGAATTTGAATAGAGGGAGTTCTGCACATTTGGATCTAAATTTAAGTTTGTTTCAATTGTTCCCTGAAATAATGGCCTTGATGTCACAGGTTCCTGGAGTCGTGTTTGGCAGCCCAGAATTAAAAGTTAAACTGAGACTAAAGTTTCCCTGCAAGGAGAGGAAGGTTTGCTTGGTTTCTTTGCTGCCTTCAATTCTTTTTCTTTCTTTCTTTCTTTCTTTCTTTCTTTCTTTCTTTCTTTCTTTCTTTCTTTCTTTCTTTCTTTCTTAGGAATCTTAACTGCAAACCACAATTTCTTATAAAATTAAATAACATCTTAAAGCTGAGCCTTACAAAGTTTTGGCTGCTTGTGCACTTCACATATTTAAGTTCAGGATTTTCAGAATTACAGATATTTACAATTTCACATTTACAATATTCAGATTACAATGAGAATTGCAGTTTTACTGGAATTTACAGTGGGTTTTTTTTTTTTTTCCACTTCCCATAAATGTATTTACAGAACTCTGGTTGGAATTCCAGCACTCCCTGCAGAAATGGATCACAATTTGATTTTCACAGTGTGTTTTCTGGTTTGGCTTTAGGAATTTCCCTGCTGTTGTTCAGGAGAAGCTGTGATGACAAAATTCCTGTTTCAGTCATTTTTGTTACTCCTGTGCGGGCATTTTGTAACTTTTTCCTCTTCATTGCTTAAATACTTAAGGAAGTCAACCCAACCAAAAAGAGAAAATTAAATGCTTGGTCTGCATCAGCTGTGTCTGAAAGTTCTCATCCTCCTGAAGACATTAGGTGCAACACTGGAAAGGAAAACATGAATTGAAGCCCACAAACTTTAATTCAGTGCTGTGATTTGTTCAGGTTAACAATATTTTAATTGTTCCAAGCAGTCTTTGTTTACCAGGATGTAGCTGCTCTTGCCCAACCTGTGCTCATTTTTTGGCAGAAGCAGAATTGTGCAGGTGGATGGCAGGGGAGTGTAATTATCTAAAATCTGGGTTGTGTGACGTGATTGAATCTCTTATCTGGGCCTGCAGCTTTGAAATTCTACATTTGCAACAAAAAATGGGAGTGGCTGATCTACTAAATCCAAGTTTGAGAGGACTGAGGAGTTTTGTATAGAATTGTGTCAATAAACTATGGAATACTGATTTTTTTTTTCCTTTTTATCAGACCAGAATTTTGCTAATACATGTTTTACGTGTATTACAATTTAAAGACCCCACTGGCTTAAAGTTGTGGTTGGCATTAGTGAGCCCTGAAGATGTTTTTATGTTTTTCACACACAGCACAGAGGACCCAGGATAGTTCTAAGTTTTGGGCTATGATGAGAAACAAAAAAACCCCCAAACCTCCAGTCTTTCATTATCTTTCTGCAAATAAGCTGATTTCAGAGGATAATTCTGTTCTTATCTCCTGTATATAATTCTCTAACTGGAAATCACTTTCCAGAACAGCAGTTGGTAGTCATTTTACTTACACAAGCTTAGTATAAGTTTACCTCCACTTTCACTGTGACTTTTATAAATGGATTTTGTTTTGCTGAATTATCAATTGTATGTGTCTATGCATTGTAACCCGTAATGCCTTTGAAAATCCAGCCTGGATGCTAATGATCAGGGTTTGGAATTATCTCCAAATGTGTTTTGTTAATAATTATGTTGACGTGTGATGCTCAATACTGTGAGTACTGCAGTGTATTATTTCTTAATACTTCTGACTTTTCAGTTCAGGTAATATATAGTCTGTATGTTTTTTATTTAAAACACATAGAAGAAAATGTGGATAATAAAGGCTGTGTCGTGCAATAAAAGATGATGATACTGAAAACTGTTGGAATTCTGGCCCGTCTGGTCTGCAGCCACTGCAGTGCTTTTCCTCACCTTCCCTGGATCTGAGTGTGCTTTGCCTGACTGCAAATGAAAATTAAGACAGAAATCTCTGTCCTGGGCTGTTCTAACGGCATTTAGTCGTTTATTATCACTGAGCAGATGGCACTTGTGCAGTGTTTGCTGTCTGCAACCGGGATCAGATCACTCCAATGCAATTCCATCCTCCCCACTGCCGTGACAGAGCACAGGGACGGTCCCAGCACTGCCCCTGCTTCTGCAAAGCTCCAAACGACCCTTTTCGCCTGTGTTCTGAAGAATTTCCCCCTTGTTCTGAAGAAATTTCCTTGCTCTCCACCTGTCCTGCTGAAGCGCTCCTGTCTCACAGGGGGATGTCCCTGCTGAGAAAAAAGAGGGGAGGGGGAAAAAAAGAGATGGAACCCAGACACGACACTGTGTAACTGAGCATGGAAAGAGGAGTTTGAAATTGCAGCGGGTCTGTTTATTTGCAAATTTGGGAAATACAATATAATCCGGGGTGCTGGTGCGGGCCCTGGAGCCCTGAGGAGCTGGGGCGGGGCAGGAAGGGAGGGAGGGAGAGGGAGAGGCTGCCGTGTGGGAATCCGCTAGAGAACAGAAAGCCGAGGGCCGTGGATGCGTTCCCACCGCCAGCGCACCGTGTGACGGCCCCGCCGTCCCCTCGGCCCCGCTCCGCCCGGCGCGGCCCCGCTTCCGCCCGGGCCCGGGCCCGCCCCGGAGGTGCCGCCCGCCCTTCCGCCGGAGCCCGGGGAGGGAGCGAGGGGCGGCCCGAGCAGCGCCGGGGCCGGAGGGGCCGGAGGGGCGGCAGCGCAGCGCAGCGGAGCGGAGCGGCCGGGTGGGCCCCGCCGCCCGGGGCAGCCGGTGAGAGCCGCGGGGTGGGGAGGGCCCGGCGGGGCCGGGGACGGCGGGGATCGGCCGTGTCCCCCCGGTTAGAGCCCGTCCGGAGGGTCGGGGCTCGGTGTCCGCCCCGCTGAGGGCTGCACGCCGGCCCTGCCGCCGCCTTGGGCCCGGGCGGGGGGTCCCCGGGCAGGGCGGCAGCGGTGGGGTAACACCCGGGATAAACACGGGATAAACACCGGGATACGCGGAATACTTGGCGAACCGCCTTGCTCCTCCGTGTACACCTCCTAAAATCAATTCTTGTTAGATCTACACGTAGGTTTTCGTGCCATGGTCTGTGCCGCTGGTTACCGCGGCGCAGGGGGCACTGACGGCTTTGGCGCTATGCCCCCCCAGCCCGTTTTCCTCATGAGTTCCTTGTGGGTCAAGGAATTTTTGGCTTTTTTTTTGTAAGTATTGCCCGGCTGAGGATCAAAGTCCTTTAAGCTTAAGCCGGGGGAGGTTTGGAGAGTTTTTTTAAGGCGCTGAGCGGTGCGCTTTGAATGCTTTTTGTGGGTTGTTTGCCCTCCTCCATGTGCAGCTCCTAAAGCTGATTTTTATTATCGGTATATTTTAGTTAATTCCGTGGGCCTGTGCTGTGGTTAACAGGGTGCAGGTGTCACTGAATGCTTCACCAATAGTCCCCCAGCCCTGTTCTCCTGATGAGTTCCTTGCGGGTCAGTGAGTTTTTGGCTTTTTTCCTGTAAGTATTGTCCCCGCCTGGCTTCTCCCCGCGCAGCCGAGGCTCTCAGTCCTTTAGAGCCACACCAGGTGGAGTTTGGAGGACACTTGAGATGCTGATCGGCGCCTCTTGGAGGCTTTTTGTGGGTGTTTGTCGCTGTGGAGTTCAGGTTGTTCCCTTGGAGCAGGGAGTGGCCCAGAGAGGGTGTGAGATGCTGAGAGGTGAATGATGTGCTCGAATTACCAAAGAAATTCTCTCAAGGGGTGGCTCGGTGCTGTCTGCAATCCTGCTGCTCTGTGCCAGCGGCTGGGCGGACTGAGAAGGTTTTACAGGCAAAATGAGATCGCTTTTTGTTTGGCTGAGTGCTGGCAATCAGCAGCCCTGTTTGAGGGGAAAGCGTGGCACTGTGGAGGTTGTGATTCAAACCCACGATTGACTTGCCATACTTTTGTTGTTTGGGGTCGTTTGAAACTACTTTTGAAGCATGGAACTCCTCCCACCAGGATATTGGGAAGTGCACTGAGCTGCTTTTGGTTTTCCAGTTACCCGGTGCTTTTTTGAGACCACTGACCAAACCAGGCCAGCGTGGAAGGACGAGGTGTTTTCCAGGAACAGGTCTTTACCCGGGAATTGGATGTGCTGGCTTTCTGGACACGGTTACACAAGTGGTTTTTGCAGCAGGCAGGATTAGGAAGAGAATTGTAGCTCAGTGGAATGTTCTGCTGACCAAGAAAAAGCCCAAAACAACACACAGTAGAAAGGGAGAATAGGATATAAAGCCATTTATCTTAATTCCTAAGACTGCTTTACTCAACAAACTGATTATAACCTTGAAGATAGTCCATGATTCTGGTATTTACTTTTGTTCTGTGGTGTTATTTAAGCTAGAACAGCCTTTCTCAGCTCCTTCTTTCCTTGCTGTGTAATCCCCAATTATGCTTTGGGGCTTTTTTTTTTTTTCTGTTGAATAACTACTTGTGATCCAAGACTAGACCTATCAGTCCTGCTTGTGAAGTCCTGTTAAAATGCCACTTGTAACAAGCCGGGTACAAAGTGTATAAAACATTTCGAAGCTTTTCTCTGAGGTTTTAGGCAACTTAATTTCCATTTGTGTCCAGGTGAGTGTGGCTGGCAGGAAATACCGTGTAGGAACCTGTCGGCTGCTGTTTCTGAGGAGATTTCAGCAGTTCAAGCTAATCTTCTTTTTTTATTCCGACCTGAATTCCCGAGCAAGCAGCACAAAGAGTTTTCAGATGTTTCCTGTGATTTCGTTGTGGGTCACATGGGGATGGTGAGACAAACCAAACCTGCAGCCCCGGGCCTGCGCTGACATTTGGAGGGAAAGCACAGCTCGAAGCTGAGAAAACTGAGAGCTGCAGCCTCGTGGCCGTCAGGATTTTGGAGCTTTGAAGCAATTTCCCCTCCAAAACGCAGCTCTGTGGTTTTGTTTGAAGTGGCTGTTCCGTGTCTTGGGACTGTTTATCCTGCGACTGCTGCAGCTGAAATCCTGGAATGGCGAGAAGGATGCACATTAAAAGTGTGAGCACCGCGGTTCTTACCTAATTCCCCTCTTGTCTAATGGCTTTTGTGTTTTTTGGTCTGAGATCATCTCGCCCCACCCTTTCCTCGGGAGGAAATTAGCTCATGGTTAATTACCCTGCTGCTAATGACACGGCTGAGTGTTTGGGCTTACACCTGAGTCATGACTCTTTCGACACGGAGGTTGCTGCTCTTCAGAATTTTGGGGCGTTTGCGTCAGTGGTTCTTTGGAATAAATACATTTTCAGGGCACTTTTCCATCGGTAAAACACACCTTGACTCCCTCCTTCCACCCCCTCAGTTTTGATGCACTTTCTAACCCACCTTAGAAATCTGTTTTGAGTAATTAAAAGTTGCTGGCTTTAATTCTTTAATTCTTGTTCTGAATTCTGGAGTATTCAGGCATCAGTAAAACGTGAAGCAACAGCAGTTCTTGTCAGACTTGTGTGTTTGGAAGGTTCTCTGGTTTCTCTTTTTATTTTTTTCTGCTTTAAAATTCCATTTCTGGGGATGCAGCCAGAGAGTCGCAGTGAGTTCATTGTGAACACTCTTTGGGGCACTACTTTGATGTTTTTGAATTAGAAGAATTCAAGTTGTTCATTAAGTGCTGGAGTGACTTTTGAAGAGCTGAATCACGTTTGCTTCAGCCCAGTGAGAGGACTGCTGTAGGTTGTTGCTGATTCTTGTGCCAAGAATTTTTTTTTTTTTTTGGAGAAAACTTAATTTTAGGGAGGGAAGGAAAAAACCAAACCAAAACATACCCACAACCCAAACCAAACCTGCCTGTTCCTGGTCTGTGTTTTCCTGGTTTTAGACACATTTAATTGAGTTGTTCACCAATACTGATTCCCATTTATAGAACTTCAATTATAGAATTAAAACTACCCATTTAGTTTGTGGAGTTACTTAAAAACTGCTCTTCACCGCTTGTGACAATTATAAATTGATTGCAATTAGCTCTCACTGAAGGTGTTTATTGATTGATTAAGCAAGACTTTTTCTGTTCAGCTTTAAAAATGAGTTTTTTTCCCAGCCAGCTCTCTCAGAGGTGACCTCAGCAGTCCAGGGCTAATAAACAGTTTCTGAGCCAGCTGATATCCGCTCACAATCTGCGCTGATAACAAAGGTACAGCTGATTTTACCTGCTCCATCCCCGGCCAGGCAGGGAGGTGGAAAAGAACCAGAAAAACGAGCTGGGGGTGTTGGAGCCCGAGGTAAATCCCTGCTGCTCCTGAAGCATCTTTCCCCAAGCCCAAGCTGTGTCTGCAGCCTTTGTGCTGGGAGGATTCCTTGTGTTTCTCGCTGACAAGGAGGTGTTACATAAGTTTAGTCTTTGGTGTGTGCATTAGATCAGCCCCGGGTGATGGATCCAATTTGGGCTGGAGGAGTCTGGGGGGTTTTTTTTTTCCTACCTAAAAGCTGAGGATGCATCTGCTCTGTGCTGGGACTGATACCTGATTTAATACGTTTAATGTGAATTTTTCTGGTTGTTTTGTAACTTGATGCGGGTGTAAATTGGAATTTAGTATTTTGCTGTTGTTGAGCTATGAAAGGTCCAGGAGGAATGATTGCTGCTCCTTCAGTCCCCTTTATGGAATGCTGGCAAAAATGGCCTTGGGAATTATGGGCTTGGGACAAAATTTGTGTTTCCTGTGTCTTAGCTCTCTCTCTGTGTTGTCTCAGAGGTTCAAAGTGTGTGACAGGGAAAGTGAAGTGGCTCTGAGCCAGAATATTTTGCAGGAAAGTTGATTTTGCTGGTTTGGTTTCCTGGCGGTGGTGACCGAAACCCTGCGGTTGTTGGGAGGTTTTTTGGTTTGGTTTTTTTGGTTGGTTGGTTGGTTTTTTGGTGGTGGTGGTGGTGGGTTTTTTTTGGTTGGTTTTTTTTGTTGTTGTTGTTGTTTGGTTGGTTTGTTTTTGGTTTTATTTGTTTGTTGGGTTTTGGGGGGGTTGTTTGTTTTTTGTGGGTTTTTTTTGTTTGGTTTTGGGTTTTTCTGTGTTTTTTGTTGGTTTTGGGGGTGGTTTTTTTGTTTGTCTGGGTGTTGTTGTTATGTTGGGGGGTTGTTTGTTTTGTTTTGTTGTTGTTGTTGTTGTTTTGGTTTTTTGTTTTTTGCTACAGCCTTTTCTGTGTGAAGGGAGGCAAAAGTCTGAGCTGTGTGTGCAGCCTGTGACTCCTTTGTCCCCAGCCCTGAGCTGGTGGCATCGGAGGGAGGGGACAGCCCCTGACTTTGCAGCTCACCCCGGGCAAAGCTGCTGAGCTGGGACGCCAAACAAAACTTTATTTTTATTTTAATTTACACACAGGACACCAGAGGGCACGGGGGCACTGCGGGGGTGAAGCTCTGCGGGCACAAAGGTGATTTTTGTGCCTCTCTGGAGGGGTGGAAGTGCCCAAGGGGCAGAGGAGCCCTGCTGTGGTTGCGGGAGTGAAGCTGGCTCGGGTATTTCACCCCACTCCCTTCATTTTCAAATCAGAGCCTGGAATGGGGTGCTTTGGAATATGAACGGACCCCCGAGTTCTTGGAATTATTGCAGTCCCGGAGGTGTCACTCTGTTCTGGTGGGTGACAGGGTTTTGTAGGGTTTTATTTCCTCAGACAGAGATCCCTGTAAAGTTTCTGGGAAGTTTGTGACAGGAGAATGGTTTTATTTATTGTGTCTTCATGGTTTGCAGTGAAAACATTGACTGATCAGCTTTTAAACACCGTGTGCATATTTAGAGCATTTTTTTTTTTCTAGGACAGGCACCCGCACAGAGGTCTCTGACCAAAATGCTGCTGCAGCTTCTGCTTTTAGGAAGTCATCCTGAAACTGAATCAGTGATGAGTGTCAGGCTTTTGCTTCCCCTTTCTTTTCAGAATTGTGGCTCAAGGGCACGAGTGATGCTCTGGGAATGGCCTGATTGTGCAAATCCTGCCCCAAAAATGCAATTCCTGCCCAGGCTGTGCAGCTGACACATGCTGGAAGTTGAATTTCTCAGCTCTGAGGTGTTGGCTGCCGGGAGCTCGCACACAGACCTTCCTGGAGAAGTCAGGAAATGAAACCAACATATTTATGTTTCTCAGTTATTTCCTCATATGGGAATGCAATAAAGCTCTCAAATATTTAAAATATTTGGGGTTTTTTCCCCCATTTTGCTTTGCAGCAGGACAATATTGTCTGCCAGACCTTACAGTGGGAAAGAAAACATTCAGCTGCTCTCCCATCTACAAAAATGAGAACATGTAGCTATAAATGATGTCATTAAGAAATTGATTCCCTTAATATGCATGTCTCTACAATGAAACTATTTTTAGATTATTTTTAGAAACTCATTATTCCTTTCAAAAATAGAAAAGTGGAAGAAATCTGAATACTTACGTAGATAAGATGGAATATTTCATTTGTTTCCCCCCTCGGAGAAAATTGTGTGTTTCCTGTAACTTGGCTTAAAATAACTTGATTAGATTAATGGGAAACGTTAAACGCTATCAGTCTTTTTAAACGGATAATTGAGCCTGGAATAAAAGAGCTGGAATTTCCTGTAGTAGGAGACTCTCTGTGATATTTGTGCATGTTCCATCTTTTGCTGGATGATCCAGTGAATAGTTTGGGGTGGAGTTTCAGGGGAAAAGAAGAAGACTCTGACTCAGTTACTGATGTTGTTCGGTTTGAGAAAATCCTTAAATAAAGCCTTTATGCTCTGCCTAAGTGGCACCTCTGGAATGGCAGATTGGATTTACTGGGCAGAACCTTGCTGTGCTGTTTCTGCTGCCCGTGTTTGTCAATATCGCAATCCAGCTGTCGGTCTTTTACCATGCACACCTGAACCTTGCTGATGCAGATGATGCTGTGCTGCTTTTCTCCTAAAATCACTCCAGCACGAGCAGCAGGGCGCTGGGATGCCTTTGGGAAGGAGCTGGGATGTGGGCTGGTTTCTGGCAGGGAAGGAAAAGGGAGGCTGGATGATCACTGGATGCTCCAAGTCTTGGCACGGTGCTGCTGTGGGCAGGAGAATCTTTGTGTTCAGTCACTAAATATAAACCCCAGGGCTGTGCTGTGGGCAGGCTGTCCAACTCTGGCACAACCTGGGGAAATGGGGATGTGCCTTGTCCAGGTGTGCCTGTGCCCAGCTGGGCCCTGGAGACACTTTTGGAGGCCAAAGCTCCCCGAAGCCTCCCCAGTGCGGGGAATATATACACAGTATATTCTGTGTGCCCCCTTTGTTGGGTTTTGGAACTTTATTTCTTTTTTTTTTGCCCCCATTGCTTTGTGCCTCTGGCTGTCAGAGCAAGGTGCCTTGGGCTTTTGTCCCCTGGCTGTGGGACTGTCACTGAGGAACTTCTAGAGCTTTGTGAGGGTGACAGCCCTACAAAGATGTGCCTTGTGTCCTTGTCCCCAAGCTGTGGGACTGTCACTGTGGCCCTTTCTGGAGCTCTGAGTGTCGCAACCCTACAAAGATGTGTCTTGGGCCCTTGTCCCCAGGCTGTGGGACTGTCCCTGGTGTCCTGGGGCACTTTCTGGAGCAGTGTGAGGGTCCCAGCCCCACAGAGATGTGCTCCTGGTGCTGCCCCTGGCTTTGGGGCTCCTGCTTATGTAACTGTGCCCTTCCTCCCCTGGCATTCATTTGGTTGCCATGGAGCTGTTAAATAATTCAAGCAGGTGACTCCTTTGGAAAGGCAAACCCTCCGCAGAAATGATTCCCAGCCTGCTGCCGCCGCGTTCCTGCTGCCTTTAACCCTTCTCCTGTTGTGGCAGGAGGAAAATGAACCTGAAGTCGGAGCGCCGGGGGATCCACGTGGACCAGTCGGAGCTGCTGTGCAAGAAGGGCTGTGGTTACTATGGCAATCCTGCCTGGCAGGGCTTCTGCTCCAAGTGCTGGAGGGAGGAATACCACAAGGCCAGGCAGAAGCAGATCCAAGAGGATTGGGAGCTGGCAGAGCGGTAAAGAACCTTCTCTCTTCCCTCAGGGTGACCCCACCAAGTCCTGTTCCTGTTTCCTCTTTGCTCAGGTTCATCACAAATTCCCCAGTTTGACCTTCCCGGCAGGAATTTGAAGCTGCTTTTTGGTGTGAAGATATTCTATGACATATTTATGACGTTCTAATGTAAGAGGTTTGAAAAGAAAATCTGGGAAGGAACAAATGTAAACAGAGCCCAACCTCCCAATGAATGGTTCAACCTAATTTGCATATGCAAATCTGTGTTTCTATCTAGAAGGGTTAAAGGGACGATTTTGATTAAAATACCCTCTGGAGGTGGTAATTATTTTCTTGGGTATAGGCAGCACCATGGTTTTACATTCCAGCTGCTGATTAAAACCTGGTTTAAGTCTTGTCTGTGGTCATTCTTTTAAACTGCAGACTTGAGCCCAAGAACATCAAAAAGCTTTAGCTTTGGTAATTTAGGTATTTGTCTAATCACTTACTTTCTGCAAACCAATCTAGTTTTCCTCGTGTGATAAATGCTTGACCCTGAAAATGGAAGATGTGTTTTCAGAGGTCGTGTCATTGTTTTCCTCTGCCATAAATGTCTTAACCAGTTAATAAAAACTTGATTATTAGGGCAGATAGTTGTGCTGCCAGTCTTGGATCATCTCTAAGACAAAGTGGGGTATTTAAGGAATTCTGCAGTGACTAGCTGGGGGATGCTCATGGCACAGAGAAGCTGTGATTGTTCCTTGCAGCGAACAGACAGGCTTGTCAGCACTGCTGAGATACAATTCCTGCCTCAGGAGACTGCAGATCCCAGACTATTTATGGTCCATCCTGAGCTGGAGGGATGTTTAAAGACAATTGCTCAGCCTCCCAGCATTGGAAGGGTGATAAAATGTCACCTGTTTGAATCCTCCTGCAAAGGAGGAGAAAGAGTTGCAGGATTGGTGAGTTTGCTCTACTTTAGATTAACAACTTGGTCTTTCAAACTTTGCCTCATCCATTCAAGCAGATATTTATTACCAAAGCAGATTATGACAACAGTGATCTATTTCCCCAGATATTCCTGAGATTGGGATGGGGTATTTTGTAAGGTGGGGAAGCACTGCCTGGGGTAACAGGTTGGGGGAGCTCAGTGTGAGGCAGGGAGGAAGGCAGTGAATGTGCTGCTGGAAATCCTCCCCTGTGCCTTCAGAGAATTCAGAGTGTCTGAATTCTGAGGTCTGAACCTCGGTCTTCTCCCTTTTTGACCTCACTGCTTAACTCTGAGCCTTCCCTCACGTTTACCACTGCAGCCTGGAAAGGGTGAGTGTCCTGTAGTGAAAGGAGATGGGCAGAGGGAAGAATCAACATGTCAAATGAGTAATTAATGATTGCACAGGAAATCAGCTCTGTTTCTAGGCCCTTGAATCACACCTGTATTTTTCTAACCCCAGGCTCCAGCGTGAGGAGGAAGAGGCCTATGCCAGCAGCCAGAGCACCCAAGGGGCACAGTCCCTGACCTTCTCAAAGTTTGAGGAGAAGAAAACCAATGAGAAAACCAGGAAGGTCACTACTGTGAAGAAGTTCTTCACTGCTTCCTCCAGAGCAGGAGCTAAGAAGGGTAACTCTCCTTTGCTTCTCATGCTTCTGCACGTTTTGAAATGAAAAGTTTTTGGCAGAGGTGTTGTTCCAAGAGGCAGATTAATGCTCTGTGCTCTGGCTTTCAAAAGTTGGAATAGTGATGCTTCTGGAGAGTGATTGTTACTGAAAACACAGAAAAATGTGTGGAATGGAGCAGTGCAGTGCTAAAGCTGTGTTTGTGTGTGATTATCCAGGAGTCCTGCCACTAAACAGCAGAAATGTGTTCCTGGTGGTGGCACTGCACTGCTGAGGGGAAGTTCCTCCTTCCTCTGGCACACATCCCAGTGAAATCCCTGAGTCAGCCATGGTGTCACACCGGATTTAGGGCTGGAAGGGGAATTCCTCCTGGAGAGAGCAGCAGAGAAGGTGCTGCTGGCTGCCAGTCACCTCAACAAGCTGCTGTGTGTGAGTGTGATAGGAACCCTGAGGTAAAATATCTCAGAGTGCCTCACTTCGACAGGAAAAAATGAGATGTGTGAGCAGGGTGCCTTGAGCTGCACAGAAATGTGAGGCTGGCAGTGTTTGTGTGGGCTGGGAATATCAACTTGGTGGCTGGGTGTTTGTTCTACAGAATGTGTTACAAGCAGGAATGATGAATGGCACTGCTGGCTTTGCATAGCAATAGCTCTCACAGGCTATTGGGAAATGCTGGGCTGTGGAGGAGGAATTCCAGAAGGAAAAGCAACATTAATCTGCCTGAACCTTAGAGACAGTGCATTTCCTTCATTTGAAATTCAGCATTTTTCTGATTTGAGTTGTCCTGGTGCATGGCAGCAGCTGGCTACACGAGGCATTCGTTCACCTGCGTTAAACCTTTTTTTTGTTTGTTTGTTTTTTTAATGTTCATTCTTCTCACTTCCCATCTTTTCTTTTTTTATCCCTTCACCACCTGTCCTGCTCTCGGTGCCCTGCTTGCTTTGGCCTTTTTATTTCAGCAGCTCAAGAGAAAACCCCTAAGCAAGGACAGCTTGGGAGGGAGAGAAATGCTGATAACATTCTCAGGGATTTGAAGGAGATTTTTACTCCCTCCTGGGAACTGGCTTCCCCTTCTGAAGGTAATGCAGCACAGCCTGGGCAAGCTGTCTGCCTGGTTTTAGTAAGCTTGGCTCTTAGTTGGGCTTTGCTAGACACAAACTAGGGTTGTGCCAGCTGTAACTCGTGCTCTTCAATGTGAAGATGGCAAAAAAAGCAAGTCCAGCATCCTGAGGTGGTGTTGAATCTCCAAACCAATCCTTTGCTTTTTAGTAGGGAGCCTTAGGAGTAAAGCTGAAGCTTCTTTGAGCTTCACCTTAGGATTAGGTTCAAAAAAAAAAAAGTATTTTGTATGAATTACTGGATCTTATGCTGCTTTGTGTCTTTATTTAAAAAAAAACAATCCAGGTTGCTGTTACAGATCTGATTATCATGAGTTGAAACTACTGAAGTTGGCACTTCAAGAACTCTGGCATTCTCAAAACGTCTCCAGATGTTTGTTACACAAACCAAGAAGAGAATTTCCCATCAAGAGGAGACACTGGTTTCATTTAAACCAAAAGGACACCAAACCCCTTGATGCAAAAACAGCTTTAAGAGCTCATCCTCCATTTTTTGTTTGCACTCCTGGCTTGTTGTGCTGGTAAAGAAATGCTTAAAGAGATGTTCATTAAATGCCAGGGAGGTGATGAAGGGCTGTGTGTGACAGAGCTGGTGACAAACCCTGTGTCACCTCCCGTGCTTGGGCTGGGCTCCATGGCACAACCATAGTGACCCCCTGGAGTGCTCCTGTTCTGCTGTGACAAGTGGCTTTCCTGTAGGAAGATTGAAATATTAATTATGTTTATTCTTTGTGAAGCTGATCCTTCCTTAACTCTTCCCATGCTTGCTCCTGGCGTTTGGGCTTTTTCCTCTGCTTGGGCTCTCTATGGCTTGTTGGGATTTCTTGGCTGTAATCAGCTTCTTTTTAGTTAGACTGAATTCTCTGAGAGCACAGGATAAACCTGAGGCTGTTTTGTTGCTGGAAGTTCATTTTTTTTTTCCTGCAGTCCTTGCTAATCAGTACAGATTAATTTTCCTTAAATCAGGATTTCAGCTCAGAGATTAGTGAAGCTGCACCTGCAGGTAATCTTGGTGTAACTCATTAAAAGACAGTTCATTCTAATTAACATTCACTTTTTAATACTTCATATTAATCTGCCTCAGTTGACTACATCTCTCTAGTAACTAAACAACAATCTAGTTGGAATTGTGACTGAAAAAATAATATTCACATTCCTTAAGGTCAGATAGTAAAATGAGGCTCATTATTTTGATAAAAGAGTGAACTCATTGTTGAAGTAAGCAAATAAACCTTCAGCTGTACTGTGAAATGAGATCAGTGATGAATCATGGAAGGAATATCTGATAATTCTGCCCTTTTCTTTGTTTAATATTTCCAAATAAGCTTTCTGCTTCTCTAATGTTAAATGTGACAGATTTAATTAATGGCCACCCTTCAGCTGGAATCCTGTGTAGGATTTGGGATTCATGCAGTGAATATTAGGTGTAAAGGGCAATGGAAGGAAATCCCCTCTGGAAAAGTGTCCCTGAGTAACCAGAAAGGAGTTGGATTTGCCCTCTCTATCTCAATTGCTGCAGTTGGAATTTAAATATTTGCAAAACCTTCTCTGTTCTGGGCACTGAAGTACCAGAGGTGCTCTGATGGTGCCTGGCCAGGTTATTCCCTGTGCTGAAGTGTGGAGCTTTGCTCAGAGGGGCAGAGCTTGGTGCTCACTGGGTGACACAACTTTGGATTTTCTGTAGTGCTCAATCTCTTCAAAAACAAACAACAACCAAAAAAAAAAAACACCCCACTGAGCTCCCTCAAATCCAAATTAAACCAACTTAGACGTATTAATCCCGTTTCTTCCTCTTTCCTTTGGAGTTCTGCATGCTTGTTGACAGCAGGATTTCTGTGCATGTGAAGTGTTTGCAGGTTGAAAGCCGTGTTTGTCTCGTGCTGACCATGAATATTTTCATGTTTTCTGTCTCTCTGCCGCTTGCCTCTCACCACGTTCATTTCCACCACCTCTATTCAATCCCTCCATTCCCAACAGCGCTGGCTGGCAAGCTGAAAGGTGGGTGAAGGAATTGGAGCAGCACAATTCACTTGGAAACTTGGAGAAATCGGATGTTTTTGTGGGAAGAACCCCCGTGGATTGCAGCTCTGTCAGCTTGCAGTGCGTGTTCCTTGAGCAGAAGTGCCCTGAGCTGCTTGGGAGCTGGGGGGAGTGGGAAACCACCCCATTATCATTAGGGATCTGCAGAATCCCAGCTGGAAACCTTAACTGGAGATGTCTGACCTGGGAGTGGCTGTAAAACCCAAAAGCAACCCTGTGTTGCAGTCATTTCTCGTATGAAAAGGCCATTAGTGTGAGTGGGGGTGTGGCGCTAAATGTTCCACTTCGGTGGGATACTCACTTTTCCTGGAGTTGTGTTTAATAATTATTGCTGTGTTTAATGATGTCCAGCATTTCCCTGGGCAAAGCTTGAGAAATAAATGACCAATTGTTTGCACAGCTGAAAAATAAAACCCCAAAAAAAACAAGTCGAAATGACAAAACCTTTGTGAAATGATCCATGAGTGTAAAAAACCTGATCTGCTGTGCCCTGAATTTTGGCAGCAGAGATCCAGGAGGCCAAAGCTCCCAGCCCTGCCATCCACAGGCAGGCCAGCATCGAGACAGACCGAGTGTCCAAGGAGTTCATAGAATTCATCAGGACCTACCAGAAGCCTGGCCAGGACATCTACAAGCAATGCAAACTCTTTTTGGACACCATGAGTCATAAAAGGGTGAGCTCTGAGTGCCTCTTGTCTCAGTGAAAACGGGGAAACCGGGGGGAGAGGGAGCAAATGCTGCACTTCTCCCAGCAGTTTGGATTTTCTGGAGTGTGGCAGGAGCCTTCAGATGATTGGATTAATCAAATTAACATCTGGGGGTGGTTTTTTTTTTTATGGTAGTGTGGGACCAAAGGATCCTTCTAACCCTAGAGCATCCCAGATTAATTAGTCCTGACTAAATAAATCCCACGTAAATGAGTCTGTTCAGCCATATTCTACATTAATGTGACTTGTGGAAATTATAGAAGGTATCACCTGGTGAGTTTTTAGATATCACAGAGTAGTTTGGGTTGGAAGGGAATTAAAGATCTGGTTCCATGGGCAGGGACACCTTCCACAGTCCCAGGTTACTCCAAACCCCATCCAGCCTGGCCTTGGGCACTTGCGGGGATGAGACAACTTAAGCCTAAAAACTTCTAGCCTAAAACTAGCCTAAAAAGCCTAAAACTATCTTCTGTCTAAAGATAATTCAGCATCAACCCATCCCTCTCCTTTTATTGGGGAAGGGGAATTTGACTGTGCTGCTTTTTTTAAATATGAAATAAGTGTTACATCTTCATTTTCCATTAAAAAGAAATCGATGTTCTTGAAATATTCATCAGTCTGTGGTGCCACCTATGGTTGGAATGAGTCAGAATTCAGCACAACTTCTTTTTCCCCCACTTCTCCCTTTTCTATTTAGTTCCTCAAATTATCTCCTCATGGAATCTTACCTTCTCTCTGCTTTGAGATCTTCTTGAACTTTTATTCCTTTTCTTTTAGATCTGTTCATTCTGAGCGCAGAGTTGGTGAGAACAGCCTGGGTTTGTTTTTGGCTTCAAGCACTGGAGGTGTTCTCATTTCAGCCTTCTTAAAACATGGGATTTTTCACTACACACAAACCAGGCCTAAAATCCAGTCTCAGTTTTTGAAAATGTTCAGGTTTTGGCTTTAGGGAATTCAGAAATCAAATTCTCTCCCCACTTTTTTCATGTGTGGTTTCATTTAATGATGAAAATTGCCTTAATTAAGTTAATTTTAAACCTTCAAACCTCTGTAATGTTCTTCAGGAGCTCAATTAGCAAAAGCCAGTGTTGTTTTACTGTGAATATATCTCACAGTAACTTTATAATCAGAAATGTAGAGATATTCCTTCAAATAATTTATGTTCTTGGGGTTTTTATAGACTATTAATTGTCTTTTTAAAAAATCAGAGGTTAAACAGGGACAAACATTTTGCTTAGTCGGAGTTATTTTGTCTGTGCTCCTCAGGGGAAAAAGCCATTGCACCTGTGCTAATACCCATTTATCCAGCAAATAAATACAAATCTTTCACACATGAAAGAGCCAGTGTTGGCTTCTCCTGTTTTTCAATAAAACTGAGCCACTATAAACACCTCTGATGACACCTCTGCATTCTCAGACTGTTACTGCAGCTGGACACAAAACAAAACACGAGGTGTTGCTGCCAGCTCTTCACACTTCGTCCTTGTTCTCCTGCAGGATTTAAGCATTGAGGAACAATCTGAGTGTGCCCAGGACTTCTACCAAAATGTAGCAGACAGGCTGCAGACACGTTGGAAAGGTACCAAGTTCTCCTTTCTCACCTTCCTGTTCCAAAAGCAGTGATGGAAAACTAAAGCCTTCTGAATTTCCAGTTAAAGCAGAGCATTCCCAGCTTTCATAAATGTTGGGAACAGGTTCTGGTACCAGAGTTGGAATTGTTCCCTCTGTGAAGTTTTGCTGTCTAAATCTTTGTTTTTACAGCTTTCTTTTAAACTCTCAGTTCTACCCATTTTATTTGTACTTCCCATTATATCCATTTATGAACTCGGGTTGGCTTGAATGAGTAATATTAATTTAATGATGTTGGGATTAAACCTTCCAAAGAGCCCTGGAATATTTCATCTTGGGGGATTTGTCCCTTTCAGTGCCCCCTGAAAAAGTGGAGAAGGCAATGGATGAGGTTGAGAAATACATCATGACTCGACAGTATAAATATGTTTTTTGCCCTGAGACAACTGATGATGAGAAGAAAGACCTTGCTGTCCAAAAAAGGATCAGGTAAGGCTTGAAAGGACAAATAATTGACTAATCCCTAATTGTCTAAATGAGCTCTGAATCAACCATGCTAAAACCCTTGTGCTGTGCACAGAAAAATGGCTTGTTAAGGGTTCAAACCATTTTATTAAAAATGCAGAAAGAATTAATAGGTGGGAAAATGACAACCACGACCCTGGGAAAAATTGCTTTTGTTAAATTACAGCCAAAAAAAAAAATTATTTGAAAAGGAAGTACTTTCTCAGAAAATAAATTACATCAGTGGAATAAGCTGGTTTCTGGCTGGAGTAATGTCTCATTGACACAAAGCATTCCTTGTGGCCTGGCTTCAGGAAGCAGCTAGTTTCAAACACCTGGATGTCACTGGCACTGAGCAGTTTAACCCTTGTTTTCTCCTGTCCCAGGGCTCTGCACTGGGTGACTCCCCAGATGCTCTGTGTTCCTGTCAGTGAGGAGATCCCAGAAGTCTCTGACATGGTTGTAAAGGCAATTACAGGTTTGTGGGTGATGAATTCTGTGTTTTCAGCTCTAAATTTCGTCTCTCTTGCTTGCTGAGATTATTTTTGCTGTCATCACAAGGCGGGAGGGGAAGGTCCAGGCTGTTAATTGTGCAGGAATCTTTGTGGGTTTGGAATTTCATCTGTGGAGCAGGGATGATTTTCCGCACTCTGAAGAGTTTAGGCTTAGCTGATCTACTTGAAACCCTTCCCCAAAGATAGAAACAATGCAATATCAACCTCACCCAGCAAATCCTGCTTATCCAGTGCCTGATCAGTACAATTGGGGTGATTTTTCTCCCATTTTTCCCCTCACAGACATCATTGAGATGGACTCCAAGCGTGTCCCTCGGGATAAGCTGGCCTGCATCACCAAATGCAGCAAGCACATCTTCAATGCCATCAAAATCACCAAGAATGAGCCAGCCTCTGCTGATGATTTCCTGCCCACCCTGATTTACATCGTGCTGAAGGGGAACCCCCCACGCCTGCAGTCCAACATCCAGTACATCACTCGCTTCTGCAACCCCAGCAGGCTGATGACTGGGGAGGATGGATATTATTTCACCAACCTGGTGAGTGCAGCCGGAAAGGTGGGCTTGGACAGCGAGGTTTGGCTTTTATCTGGAGGTAGGAACTGCCAGCAGAGGGAAATAGAAATTCAAATGAATCTGCAAACAGTGGTTGAGGTTACTCGGAGCACAGCCAGTTCTATCTCCTCTCTCTTCCATCTCTGCTTTCCAAACCAGAGCTTTGTTTTCTTATTTTATATAACTTTAAACCCTTAGTTTGCAAAGTCTGATGCTAAGACTTGGGTGTATTTTTATCCTGCAAGTGTATTTTTTTATTTCTATTTGGTGCATTTTTATCCTGTTCCCCAAGCCCTGAGTTTGGGCTGTGCAGATGTTCCAGATGCAAAGTCCCCTCTTTGAATCCAGGGGAGTTTCTTGAAGGCACTGCAGAATTAAGTCATTCATGTGTGGAGATAAACAGGTTTTTCTACAGCTTCTCCAAGAGGCATTTCTTGGTGTGCTCTGCATTTTATCATAAAGAATCCTGGAGGGAAATTACAGGCTTGAATGAAACACTTGGAATGGTCGAAGTTCATTTCCAAAAGTGGAGCAGAGTATCCACCAAATGAGCTGGGCTTTGACATTCCTTCCATCGGGAAATTCATTAATTAATAAATTAATCTGCATAGCATGTCTCTGCTGATCAGATAATTAAGTATTATAAAATTAAATAAATATAATTCAATAAATATAATAGACTGCTATATTATATATACTTATATAATATAAATATAAAAGACTGCTCCTGTCTCCTTGGCATGTTCCTGCTGTTCCCTCACCTCCCAAACACAGAGACCCTGAGGTTTGGAATGTGCCTTGGCAGCTCAATTTTTGATTTCTTCAAACTTTTGGGGAGAGAGAAGAGTTGTATGAAGTGTGTGATAAAATTAACTTCTGGGAAAGCTCACTTAGGGCATTAAAAAATATTAAAAGATCAGTTGCTTATAAAAAAATATTAAAAAATCAGAAGAAGGTAAGGAATAGAAAATGGGTACATTCCAGTCTGGGGTGATTCCAGCCTTGCAGTGATGCTCTCTCTGGGTTTTTTTTTGCAGTGCTGTGCTGTGGCCTTCATTGAAAAACTGGATGCTCAGTCTTTAAATCTGAGCCAGGAAGATTTTGATCGTTTCATGACGGGCCAGACCTCCCCCAAAAAGCAGGAATCTGACACTTTCTCCCCTGATGTGTGCCTGGGGGTGAAGCAGATGTGCAAAAGCTTAGACCTCCTCTCTCAGTTGAATGAGAGACAGGAAAGAATTGTCAGTGAGGCCAAGAAGCTGGAGAAAGACCTCATTGACTGGACTGATGGCATCACCAAGGAGGTGGAGGATATTGTGGAGAAATATCCCTTGGAAATAAAACCAAAAAGCCAAGCCTTAGCAGCCATTGACTCTGAGAACGTGGAGAATGACAAGCTGCCCCCACCACTGCAGCCTCAGGTTTATGCAGGATAATTATCCTCAGCTAATTGAGAAGGAAAGGAAATTTAAGGCTAAAAAAAAAAAAAAAAAAAAAAAAAAAAAAAGAAATGAGCTTAAATCAGTACATTTTTAAAGGTACTTTTGGGTTTTTTTGGTTTGGGTTTTCTTTTGGTTGAGTGTAATGAGTTGTATTTATTTTAGTCCAGTAGATTTCTCTTAGGCTTTGGTGGGTTTTTGAACTGAATTTCGATTTTCTACACAAACTGGTGTCATTTTTAAGCAACACTAGTCCATTGACATCTCTCCTGAAAGCTTCCTTCTAAGCATGCACTTAATTGTTTTTAATAATTAGTTTAACTTGAAGCCAAGTTCCAGCAGGATAAAAGAAAAAAGGTACCAATGTTAGTCTGAACTTATTCTGTAGCTGTAAAGACGAACTATATATTGTAAAATATGTACAATTGTAAATAGATTTCAAATTTAATGTCCCAACTGTGCATGAGCTCGTGTGTGAGTGAAAATGGATCTCAAAATAATTAATTTTAGCACCTTTCAGTTCCATCATGTCACAGTAAAAAGGCAAAAAACGCTGTTGGAGTTTGGATAAACCTGGAGGGGGGGAAGTGAGGAATGACAGGGGATGGTGTTGGAGTGATTTGAAAACTCACCGTAATCTGCTTTGTTAAAAAGAAAAAAACTATTTAAAAGATGCCATTTCTTCATTTAAATGCTTTGTCAGAATAGCTGGTAGCCTTGAGTGGTGCACAGAAATGTTGATTTTACTGCTTTGGAAGGGAATGTGGGGCCAGAAATCAAAAAGATTTCAGGAATAGGAAGAAATATTTGTATTAAAAACTGCACAATGTGGAACACAAAATGGAGAGGGGAAAGAGCTCACAGGAGAATTGCTCCAAAAGTCTCTCTCTCTCCTGGTCACTTCCATCCGTGGGATAAATTTTGGTTGCTTTTTTGACAATCCTGGGAACTAAATAAATTGAATCCATACCATTGGAGGTCGCTTTTTTTAGAAGGAGCAGGAAAATGCACTTTATTTCCATGAAACATCAACGTTCTGCTCTTCAGTGACCCCTTCAGCACCTCGAACAGCGAGCTAAAAACGCCTTTGTGTTACTAAAATTCAGATTGGGGTGGAAGGAGAGCTCACCCCACGGAAAGCAACCTCTTACAGCAGAACTTTGAAACTTTTTCTGTGTCCTTTGAAATCTCTTCCAGCTCCGTCCAGCCCTGACTCCTCGGTGCACCTGAGATCTCAGCTGGAAATTTTAAGCAATGTTTAATTGTTGTCATCGAGGAGGAAACCTCTTGATTCATTCCCACTCCATTAAAGCACTGCTCCTATTAAATTTGCACTGCAATAACTTCAGACCACGACTGTGATTTGTCCCTTTTCTGGCAGTTTTTAGCCTTTTTTTACGAACTATGCACCAACCCCTGGTGTTCCAGAGAAGCGGCTGCAGCACTGGGATGCTCAAAACAACAACATTAACAACAAAAAAGATCAAATTATTCCGTGTGCGTGTGTCACCACTCCCAAATCGCTTGGGTAAATAACCCTGGGCTTTACTGAGTTTATTTAGGTGCTAATTCTGATCTCAAGGTCCGCACTGTTTGTCCCGGGGACGGGCGTGGGGGGAAGCAAACTTGCAGCTATTGTGTAAATATTGAAATAAAAGCGTGGTCGTTCTGCCCTCGTTAATGAGTCCCTAAACCCCTCCTCAGCTTTTGTTATTATAATATTCATTATTAATGATTCCTGGCCAGATAATCGCGGCCCATTCTGCATTTTCGGACGCGGCAGGTAACAATTCTCAAGTGCTCGGCTGGGTAACAGCGTTTATTTTTATTTTCTCCGCGGAAAAGTCTTTGGGGGTGAATGAAGCACTTTCAGGACGGTTTTGTAACTCAAGTTATCTGCGATGGAGACACTAAAGTGGGGATGTTTTGAATAAATTCATCAGGAAAGGTGGATTTCCACAGCCCTCCCTGCAGTAAATCCCCGAGGCAGGGCTGGAGCGCAGAGAGGCGCTCACAGAGTTGGGGTGTGAGACCCCAGAGCTGCACAAAATAGCGACTTTAATCGAAATATCATCCCTCGAAGTGATTTAAAATGCAGGTGTTGTGCCCTGCCGACTGGGGGGGGACTGGGAGGGACGGTGTCCCCCGGTGTCCCCCGGTGTCCCCTCAGACGTCGACGAGCGCGAGAACCACCTGGCGTGTCCCGGCCAGGAGTGCGTGAACACCCCGCGCTCCTTCCAGTGCCGGCCGTGTCCCGACGGCTTCCACCTGCGCCAGGGCCGCTGTGCAGGTACCTGCGCTCACCTGGGCTCACCTCAGTGTCCCCTGTGTCACCAGGGACCCTCTAGACGAGTGCATGGGGTCACCGCGCCACGGGGTCACCGTGATTTGGGGTCCTGTGGGTCACCGCGGGGTCACCATCCCATGAGGTCACTGTGACTTGGAGGTCACCGTGCCTTGGGGCGCTTGGACACCCCCTAACTCCCGTGGCCACCAGCCCTTGGTGTCCCCCTGATGTCTCCATGTCCCCGTGGTGACCCCGGTGTCCCCCCAGACGTTGACGAGTGCTCGGGGAGTCTCTATGATTTTGGGGGGTCCCTGTAATTTTGGGGTCTCCTGGTGACTTTGGGGAGGTCTCTCTGATTTCGGGGGTCCCCCTCTCTGCCCCCCCAGACGTGGACGAGTGCTCGCTCTTCGCGCCCGCGCTCTGCCGGGGGGGGCTCTGCTTAACGCCGCCCCCGCCTTCAGCTGCTACTGCCCCGGCGGCTTCTACCTCGAGCAGGAGCACCTGCAGTGCGTGGGTGAGCGCCCTGCACCTGCCAGGACCTGCCGGGGCCTGCCTGTGTCTGTCTGTACCTGTCTAGGTGTCTGGGTCTGTCTGTACCTGCCAGGACCTGGCTGTGTTTGTCTGTCTGTCTGCACCTGCCAGGACCTGTCTGTGTCTGTCTGTACGTGCCAGGACCTGGCTATGTTTGTCTGTCTGTCTGCACCTGCCAGAACTTGTCTGCACCTGCCAGGACCTGTCTGTATCTGTCTGTCTTTACCTGGCTGCATCTGCCCGGACCTGGCTGTGTTCATCTGTCTGTACCTGCCAGGACCTGCCGGGGGTCTGGCGGGACCTTTTTGTACCTGGTTGGATCTGTTTGTACCTGCCAGGATCCGTCTGTACCTGTGTCTGTTTGTGCCTGGCTGCACCTGCCAGGACCTGCCGGCACCTGGCTGTACCTGTCAGGACCCGCGCCTGGCCCCAAAACCGCTCCAAATCCCCCCGAAACCTCCCCAAATCCCCCCCAAAATGCCCCCGAAACCGCCCCAGTCCCCCCAAAGTGCCCCCAAATCCCCCCAAAGTGCCCCAAATCCCCCCAAAACCTCCCCCAATCCCCCCAAAGTGCCCCAAATCCCCCCCAAACCTCCCCAAATCCCCCCAAAACCTCCCCCAATCCCCCCAAAGTGCCCCAAATCCCCCCAAAACCTCCCCCAATCCCCCCAAACCTCCCCCAATCCCCCCAAAGTGCCCCAAATCCCCCCAAAACCTCCCCCAATCCCCCCAAACCTCCCCCAATCCCCCCAAAGTGCCCCAAATCCCCCCAAAACCTCCCCCAATCCCCCCAAAGTGCCCCAAATCCCCCCAAAACCTCCCCCAATCCCCCCAAAGTGCCCCAAATCCCCCCAAAACCTCCCCCAATCCCCCCAAAGTGCCCCCAATCCCCCTTTTTTTCCGCCCCCAGACAACGACGAGTGCGCGGCGGCCGAGGCGGAGCCGTGCCGGGGGGGCTCTGTGTGAACACGGTGGGCTCCGACCACTGCTCCTGCGCCCCCCGCTCATCCTCGACCCCTCCCAGCGCCGCTGCGTGGCCAACGACTCCCACCCGGGTGGGTTTGGGGGGGCCCGGGGGGACCCCGATGTCCTGGGGGATGACGAGACCCCGGTTTGGGGGGGGGTTGGGGGGTTAGAGGGGATTTTAGGGGAGGTTTAGGGGGTTTAGGATGGGTTTTGGGGGGGGCCCGGGGGGTCCCCGATGTCCTGGGAGGCTCGGGGACCCCGTTTTGGGGGGGTTAGAGGGGATTTGGGGGGTTTTAATGGGGTTTTGGGGGGGTTAGGAGGGGTTTTAGGGAGTTAGGTGGGGTTTTAGTAGGGTTTAGGATGGGGTTTGTGGGGGCCCGAGGGGTCCCCGATGTCCTGGGGGGTGAGGAGACCCCGGTTTGGGGGGCTTGGGGGATTAGAGGGGATTTTAGGGGAGGTTTAATGGGGTTGTAGGGGGGTTTAGGGAGGGTTTGGGGGGGGGCCGGGGGTCCCCGATATCCTGGGGGGCTCGGGGACCCCGGTTTTGGTGGGCTTGAAGGGTTAGGGGGGATTTGGGGGGGCTTAGGAGGGGTTTTTGGGGGGTATAAACGGGTTAGGAGGGGATTCAGGAGCCTCACCGGGAGTCTTGGGGTTACCTGGGGCTCCATTAACGAGGATTTTCTGCGGTCCCCCAAAACGGGGATCAGTTTTTGGGGTTCCCCATAACGGAGATCAATTTGGGGGTTCGAGACCCCCCCAAATAAGACCCCCCCCCCAAATTTTTGCCTCCTCCGAGGGGTCTTTGGCAGGAGCTGTGGCCTCTCCTGGAGTTTTGGGGTTACCTGGGGATCCATTAACGGGGATTTTTTGGGGTCCCCCATAACGGGGATAAATTTTTGGGGTTCGGGACCCCCCCAAATGAGACCCCCCCCCAAATTTCCGCCCCCCAGAGCTGTCGCTGACCGTGTGCCCTGGCTGTCCCCTGGGTGTCCCTGGGGGCGCCCTGGCTGTCACTGGAGCAGAAATTGGCTTTATTTTCCCCGCTCGTAGCTCAGTGTCACCGAAAGCTCCTGGGGTTGGATCTTTTATTGTAAAACACTTCTTTGCATGTGAACTCCCGCGTTTATTTCCTTTGGTGAGGAAGATGCTTTGCAGGAAATGCCGGAGTCATTAATTGTGACTCTCGCTCATTAATTCAGTGTTTTGGAAGCCACGGGAGTTTCTGACCTTTCTGGTCCTCGTGGCACTGCGGGAGTTTTACCTTCCCAAGGCGTTTTTAGGGAATATTTTTCACTCAATATTTAGGGAAGGTTTTCTCCCAGCTTGTCCAGCTGCCGGGGACAGTAAACATTATCCTCGTGGGGAACATCATCATCGTGTTACCATCAATAGTGCTAATTATTAATAATAGACAATAAGACATAACAATGACATTGCTATTGTTTATCAACATGTGTTTAAGTGAAGGTTTGTTTGCTTCAAGGATTAAACCCTGAACACTTTTAGGTGTTGAGCACCTTTAGGAAACACAACAAAAAAAGATGTTTTGGGATAGTTTTTAGAGGAAAAGTGGAGGGGGAAGGCGGGGAGCGCTGGGCTGCAGCGCTCGGGCCGGGGAGAGAACGCGGTCAGCGCCGGGCCCGGGCCCGTTCCCGGTGCTATTCCCGGGCCCGTTCCCGGGTCCGTTCCCGGTGCTATTCCCGGGCCCATTCCCGGGTCCGTTCCCGGTGCTATTCCCGGGCCCATTCCCGGGTCCGTTCCCGGTGCTATTCCCGGGCCCATTCCCGGGCCCGTTCCCGGTGCCGCTCCCGGGCCCATTCCCGCGTCCGTTCCCGGTGCTATTCCCGGGCCCATTCCCGGGTCCGTTCCCGGTGCCGCTCCCGGGCCCATTCCCGGGCCCGTTCCCGGTGCTATTCCCGGGCCCGTTCCCGGTGCTATTCCTGGTGCTGTTCCCTGGCCCAGTCCTGGTGCTGTCCTGGGCCCATTCCCGGTCCCGTTCCCGCTGCCGATAGCATTCCCGTTCCCATTCCCGTTGCTGTCCCGGTGCCATTCCCGATGCCTCTCCCGGCCCCTCCCGCGCTGCCGGCACCGCCTCAATCTTGTCCCCCCCGCGCCACCGTCGGCGGGTGAGGGGTCAGGGCTGCGGCCCGGAAGCGGCGGCGGAGGCGGGGCCGGTGCCGGGGCCTGTCCGTGTGTCCGGCCCGGGGCTGCCCGGGGAGCGGCCTCTCCCCAGCCCGCCGCCCGTCCGCCCGTGCCCGCAGCCCCGGCAGGGCAGGACCATGGTGCAGAGCCCGCCCGCACGGCAGCGCCGCCGCCCCTGAGCCCCGCCCGGCGCGGGGGCCCGAGCCCCGCCGCGGACGCCGGTAAGGAGGGGACGGGGCCGGCTCTGCACGGGCGATGCGGCCGCCGTGAGGCCGCCCCGGGGCTGGGGGGAGCACCGGGAGGGTCCCCGGGGAGCCTCGGGCCGCGCTGCCCCCCGAGCCCCGCGTCCCGCCTGGGTCCGGGCTGGTTCGGCTCTGTTACAGCCTTGGTTTGTTTTCATTGTTTGCATAACAGAATTGTTTTGGGGAAAGGTCGTCGGCTCGGAGTTTGTGTGCGTGGCGTCGTAGCAGGAAAAAGAAAAATAGAAAAACCAGTGAGAAATAAGAATTTCTGTAGCACTAAAAATAGTTGTGTTTCCAAAGAGCCTCTGAACAGCGATTCCTGCCTTGGGCTTCTCTGGTCTGCTTGTATTGGGATATTTTTTTTTCTCCTAATTTTTTATCCGTCCATATTTCATCCTATTTCACTTCTTTTTTTTTTTTTTTTTTGGGGGGGGGGGAGGGTATAACTTGATTAATGATCTGCCGATGGTTTTAATAATAATAAAAAAATTCCGGGTGCATCATGCCTAGAACATGGCTGCTCCATCCCCGCCGCCACATCCGAACCATCGGAATCACCCTGGGGGGAAAAAAAATTATTATAGCACAGCTGCGGGGCTTTATTCCCCTTTTCCCTTTGTTTGCTCTTTAAGGGTTTGTCTTTGGGCAGATGTGTTGCCGGGATTAGCTGTGGAGGCGGAATTACCGGGTTGAATTTGCGCCAGATAAGGATTCATTGAGGTTTGCTCTCCATGTCCCCGCTGAACTTCCCCCGAGTTTGGCCGCGGGAAGAAACGCCCTGGGGAGGATAAACCCGGGCCTGGCTGTTGTGGTAAAGGATTAGTGCGGGTTTTTTCTGAGGGCTGAGTTACAGGAAACACTCCCCGGTCCGGCTTTGTGCCTTGGGCAGGACACGGGGGTTCGGGTTTGTGGCGCTGCGCTGCCTTTTCCCGGCTCTGCGGGGACAAACCCGCTGCTGGCTGCGCTCCAGCCCCTGCCCGCAGGTGTGCACAGCACACGGACAACTCCTGGGGCAGCCCCGGCACAGGGAATGTTGGATTGTGGCTGGAAAACCCTCCCCGAGCCCGGCCGGCACGGAGGATTGAGCTTCCTTACCTGCCGTGGTTTGAGGAGCGGCTCCACTGGAATGTGATTCCTTCTTTTCCACTTGACAGACAAGGGCTTGAAAGGCCACCTGGTGAAAACAAAATAGTCCCTGTGCTCTGAGAGTGCCCAAGACAGGGCTGGGTGTCCTTTGTGAGCTGGGGACAGCAGGGACGGAGCCTGGCACACCCCTCCTGGAGCACCCCTGGAGCTGATCCTGCTGATCTGGCGGCTGGAATAAATCGCTTTTTTAATTAAATAACGCCACAGGTTTTGCAGAAATGGAGCTGTTTTTATCGGTCGAACCCTAAGTTGTTAATGAAACCCGCTGGTGTCAGAAGTGTGTTGCTTTTCCCAAACCTCCCCTTGCCCAAAGCTGGGTGGGAATTCATTTTCTTTCCAAGTCTGCCCTGGCCTGTGGATAAAGCTGCTTCCCAGGGCTCAGAACTCCCAGGTTTTGTTCTGGATGAGAACTCGTGTGTGTCCCGGCATTTGGGGGTTGTTCGTGTGCGAGATGCAGAGTGAACTCTCACAGCTGGGGCTGAGCAAGCTGAGGTCCCGTTCCCTCTGAGCCTTGGGGGTGCAGCACACAGACACGCTGACATTCCAGCCAGAGCTTGGATATCTCAGCTGAGCCCTCATTTCTGTTGGTTTTGCTGCTGTTTCTTTTTCCATCAGTGGCCGTTTTGCTGCTTCCCTCCCTGCCTTCCCCACCCAAACTCTGAATTTGCCGTTCCCCAAAGCTTGTCAGTCATTTTTCTGCTTGTGATTCAAGCTGTGTGTGTGTCTGCATCCCTGTCTCCTCACAGTCCTCATGACAGACCGAAGAGCCTTTTCCTGGCATTCCTCTGCACTTTCACTGCTGAATTGGCTCCCACATTCCTTAACGAGTGGCTTTAATGAACTCAGCAATTAACCTTGAACTGGTCACTCACCCAGTCTCTGATTGCTGGACAGTTTCTGATGAGAATTTTCACACTTCTTGGTTAAAGCCATCCTGTATTTTTGGCTGCTGTCAGTTCAGTGTACACAGAATTTGATTCCTCATGGGTCTTTAAAGATGATGAAATAATTTTACTTTTAATTTGACTTTTTAAAGTGAATAATTTTACTTTTCCTTTCCTCTCCCAGCTTCTCATGCTGAGCAGCAGTAACCAGAATAGCAATTTTTTAATACAGATTCAAAGCCCTTCATCTGTTATTGTGTGTTTTATTGCAGTCTGGGTGATTTGGGTTATGGTAACTCACGTTGGAAGTCATGACTTGGAAAAGCTGGAAGGTTTAAAAATGCCCATGAGCTCTTTTAGATGGGAGTGGATCCATTCCCATGGCACAGGCTCTTGGCAGACAGAGGTGCCTGCTTCAGGTTTGGCACCAAAATGTCTGATTTTCAACCGGGGGTTGAGTTCATTTTAATTTTACAGCTGAGTATGTTTCAAATTACATTTTTCACTTCTAACAAAAGTCAGAATTCGGGGTTCATTGAACCAGGGAAAAAAAACTTCCTCACTCTATTTCTCTTTCCTGACTTTTCACTTTTCTTCCCTTTCCTCATTCATCATTTTTAACAACTCGGAGCACATAAAAAATGCTTGAAACTTGTTTGGATTTGTCTGTTTCTGCACGAATTTTTCCTCCAGTGGGAAATGGAAATCACCTTTGCTGTCCCCAGAGTATCAGCTGGCACAAAGTTCAGGTGCTTGTGGCGAATCCAGCAGACTTTCTGAACAACACAAGTCTCTTGGGAAGGGCTGGCACACACAGATTGAGTAATGTTTGTTTTCCTTTTTGTTTTTTACATCATCGACCTTTCATTTAAAGTTTTCTGTCTTTATTGAGAGTTGAAGTCCAGAATTTGGGTGTTAGAAATTCAGTCTCAGTTTGATCTTTACATTTTTTTTTTGTCACTCACCAAATTACTTCCCTTCCTTGGCTTTGTTTCGTGGGCAGACCTGGGATGCTTGCTGTTCTTCCCCCGCTTGGGGATGTTGAAATGATTAATTAAAAGTGTTTGAAAAGTGTTTTGAGAGGTGAAAATAAACATTTCATGCAAGTATGAACCATTTGCTTCTTTCTATTCGTGCAAGTCCCTGGTTTTTTGTTCATATTCTGCATCCTGATGCTCTGTCAGGATACCAGGGGGATGGAAAGTCCTTTTCCACATTTCCAGATTCTGTTCTCCTCCTGCCCTGTGCAGTGTCCTCCCTGCACATGCAAAGCCGTTTTCCTGCCATTTCCAGCTTCCAGGCTCCGGGAAAACGTGGAGTTTTTTATCAGTAAACATATTTGTGAATAAAATAGCTCAAGCAAACCGATAAGGCTGGAGCCAATTCCCGTTATCTGGAGCAGATGTGGTTGTGCACATCTGGGCTTGTGTTTGGTTGGATTCAAGGACCCAAGGTGATGTTTTCGTAGTTTCCTCCTCCACACATCCTGACTGCCTCCCTCCCTCTGTGCTGGGGAGAAATCTGCTGGTAGTTCCTAGGAGGTTGTTGATTTGGGTTTATTTTGATTTATTTTCTCCTGGCCGGGAGGAGGGGAAGAGGCTCAGCTGGACCTGGAGGATCCCTCCAGGATGGATTCCTCCTCCCTGCCTGCCCTGCTGCTGCTGGGGAGGGTTTTAGGCTGTGCAATTTCATCCCACACTTCCTAAAAAGATGATCTGAAGCTGCTGCAGATCCCAACACCTCTATTTTCCCCCAGGTGTCAGGTTGGTAAAGTTACTCTTCCTTACCCTTGGTCTTGAAGCTCATCAGGTTGTCCCAGAGCCGCCTCTGCAGCCTGGACAGCCCCAGCACCAGCACCAGCCCCAGCTCACACAACTCTCATTTTTATTTTGCTTTATTCTCACTCTTAGGTCAGATTTGAAGAGAAAAAAGCCAAATGAAAGATGGTTTTGGTGTACCTGGTGCTGTTTGTTGTTGTTAAAGGAGAGGCACTTCCAGATGAACACCACTGCTTTGTTTGCATTTGTTTATGGGCTGCTTTCCCGTGCTTTGCTTGATTTGTGTTTGTAAATATTCCTCTGGCACACAACATCATTTTCATTTGAGGTGGTTAACCCTGAGCTGACCCATTTCCTAACCCCTGTGCACTCCTGGCAGTGGAGCACCTTTGAAAATATAGTTGGTTTGTTTTATTTGAGCTGCGCAGCTCAATTTAAACAGTGTTCTGTGCAATGAGGTATTGAGAATTGGAAAACTTGTGAGATGCTAAAGGAGAAGTGCTGCCTCCTGCCCTTCTCCTCCACCTAATTTTCCTCCTTAGGATATTTCAGTGGTGGTTTTACATTTAAACCCCTCCTCTAGAGTGATTACCTTACCTGCACAACAAGGAGGGGAAATACCTGTGAGGAAACTCGGTCATTTTAAGCTTTCTAGTGGCAGGGTGGTAGTTGATATTATTGACAAAAATGCCAAATGACTTTGATCTCTTTGAAATTCATGTTTGGTTTGGGCTTTTTTTCACTTGGGTAACTGCAATTTTGCTTTCAATACCTGCTTTAGTACAGCGTATGGGGGTTTTATTGTTCTTAGGAATTCAGTTCCTTTGATATTAAGCCTCAAAATGGGAATTTAATACTTCAGCTGTGAGTCATTGCATTGACTTTTTGGTCTTTGCAATAGGCTTCAAGATTTTCCTTGTTTGTAATTTAGCCTTGAAAAACTCATCAGTCTTATTGCAGCAGCTTCCTTTTCCACACTCTTTCATACACAAATAAAGAGGAATTCACGAGGTTACTCTTTTGAGGTTGCTGTCAGGAGCTGCTTTGGAGGAAAACTCCCCCAAATTGTAGAATATTTCCTTGCCTTTTAGTCGGCTGCTCAACTCTGTGTTGCTCTGGCACCCTGACAGATTAAACTGTTGTATTTCCACCCTTTACCTTTTTAATCTTTTTTTTTTCCCTGCCTGGGTTTGTAGATGCTGATTTAAGAGCTTGACATCTCCAGGGTTTCCCGGCGAGTTCCAGCAGCTGCAGCTCCTGCTGAACATCCCTCACTACCCAGCAATTACCTTGGAGCTGCTGGCCAATGTTCCAGCCTGGCAGTTTTCATTCTTGAGCTCCTTGTTTAGTCTGACTGGGGAGATTTTTATTGCACCAAGGATTAAAAGGCTTTGCTGGAGTGGAGAGAGGCAGCGGCAGTCATTAGAGCCACTCACTAAATTATTTATTTGGCTTAAAAGTGAAATCTGATCTTGCTTGCCTGACCTGCCAGGAGGTAAAAGCATTGTTTTGTTTGTTGGTTTGTTTTTTGGGTTTTTTTCCAGCTCTGTGAACGAGAAATTAAAGTTTAAATTATATTTTTGAAGTTACTCATTTACACAGAGGAGGAAGTCAGTTACCAGAGCTGGCAGAAGAATTGGGATGCACTGTGATTCTAACAGAGAGGAGTTTAAGGAACCCTGAAAATCCACAGACATTTTGATGTAATGCACTGATCTGGATCACAAATTCCATGATAATTAAAGTTATTTAAGTACTTTGATTAAAAAAAAAATCAGTGATTCTTCAGGCAGCAGCATGGAAACATTCATCCTTCTGCTTTCCACCATTGCTGTTTTCCTGTCAGCTCCAGTATTGAAATCCACAGTTGTTCCCTTTTCCCTCCCAAATGCTCCAAAGGCACATTACTCCTCGGAAATTGCAGCTTATGGCATTTTCTAATTGCTTTCAAAGCCAGTGAGTTATGGCAGCATATTAAACAACTGGCACTTAAAAGCTGCTGATCTCTTACATAAAAATATTAGCCCGAGTATTTCTCTGTGTAGGATTTTCAGCACATCCCAGATTTTTTTTGTGGCTGGTTTTAGACCCTGTGGTAAACAAATTCTGATGGAATTTATTTTAAAAAAGGAATGCCAGCCCTGGATGTGCTGTGGGTGACACTCAACCCTGATTAAACGCTGCAGTAAACTCTCCATCAGTGTTATTTCCTAAAGGAAATTCAGGAGGGGACACTGCCTACAACTCTGCTTTTGCTTGAAGTTTTGATCTCCTCCCATCTCCACATGTGTCTCCCACGTTTCCAGAAGGAGTGTTTGGGATTTTGCTTGTGGATGGAGCGTTTGGGGTTTTTAACTGGGGCTCTTTGAAGGAATTTGCTGCCAGGGGACAAGACGGGCAGAACGTGCAGGAGGGCGGATCATTCCCAGCATGATCCCTGCCAGCCCCAGCTCTCCCTTCCCCTGTCCCTGCTGCCTCCTGCCGCCTTCCCTGGCCTGCCTGCCTGTGCCACAGCTGCTTTGGGACAGAGTTCTGGTAAGGTGCTCATTTCTCGTCACCTTTCCTTGCCCTCTCCTTTCCCTGCTTTTCGCTCTGGGTTTGGAGAGACGTTTGCAGCACCCAATTCTCAATGAGAAAAACTTCCTGGGCTTTGCAGGGTGAATGGAAAGGGGTTGGTGGTGCAAAATCAGAAAGCCAGGATGTGATCTTGTGCAGAATCAGAAAGCCAGGATGTGATCTTGAGCTCTGGAGAGCTCTGTCTCAGCAGGCACAGCCCGAGGTTGTGTTGTTGGCACTGCACTTCTCTCTCTCTTCTACCTGAGCTGGATTTTCCCCCTCTCTGGAGTACTTTTGCAGGTTCTGTCAATATTTCTCCTGTTAACAGGACCTGAAGCATTCCTGCCAGTAAAATCCTGGGTATACACAAGGAAGTTGGGATCATTGTACTCTGTGGGCTCTGAAAAGGGCTTTGTCTGAGTGCTTGTCCTTTACCCTTCTTCTGTTTTCCCTTCTTAAATCAATAGGTCAGATCCCTGATCCCTCCCTGCCTTGCCTTGTGCCTCTCTCACCCTCAGAGCTGCCACTTTTCAGCCCTGCTACACCTGGATTGTAAATGACAGTGATGGGAGTCAGTAGGAATCACCCAGACTTGCAGGAGCACTCCCTGCCTTAATTAAATGTTATCAGATCTCTGTGGATGGTCCAACTTTAACCCTTGCAGTACAGAATGCTTTCTGCCTTTCCCTCGGAGTTTTGGAGGTCAGCAGCACGTTGCTAGGAGCAGCTCCTGCCTTGGTGGTTTGGTTGGGGTTAAAAGCCTTCTCAGCAGGGTTTTGGGGAAGACAAAGATAAAGGTTGGCTGGGAGTTCTCCTTGCAGAGCTTCTGAAGGAGATGTCACAAGGCTGCCCTTTAACACCTGGGCTGTTTGCTTTTCCCTGGGAGTGGAGGTGAGGGAACTGAGACAATAATTTGGGTCTTTTTGCTCTGCAGGTAAAAAATCAGGAGGGGAATCAGACAAAATATTATGTTTGGGGTAAAAATTAATGTCTTGGGACATTTCCTCAGTGTGTAAGGTCCTGGCTTTGCCTACAGGCAGAACAAAAAGTTCTAGATCCTGTAAGAATTAAATCAAGACCAGGAGTCTCCCAGCCTCCACCTTAATGCAGTTTTTGGGTGTTTCTGCCCATTGGATTCTTGATGCAAAGGCCTAAAATAATGTAGGGCTGCTTCTCAGATCCTGCTTTGAAAATAGAGGCATTTGGGATGGGGTGAAGAGGGATCCTGGAGGCTCCAGCCTCGGTTTTCAAAGGATGTCAAAGTTTGGTTTGTAACTCTGTGCATTCAGACACTGCTGGCATTACGGTGGAGCAGTGATACCCTGCCTGGGGAAAGGCAAGAACTGGGTTTATTGCTTGTCAGCGATGCTGGGCTGTGCTGGAAGCTCTCATTCCTTAAAATCTGTTCCCAGCCGGCAGTTTGAAGCCCTGGGAAGGTGATGTGGAGCCTGTTCTGACGGCTGCAGCGTTTCAGGCACACGCTCCGTGCTCAGTGAGCAGCACAGCCACGGAACTGAATCTCAATTTTGTGCAGAGAAATCCCATTTCTGTCTTTTGTCTGATGTGATCCACCACCCCTCACCTGTAACACTGTGACTCTGTTGGAACGTTCTTTGCCCTCAGGTGAACAATCAGAATAATGTTCTACATAAACCTGTTGGAGAACCTGAAGGTTTATATCAGCAGCCGCCCTCCGCTCGTGGTCTTTATGATCAGCGTGAGCGCCATGGCCATCGCCTTCCTCACACTGGGCTACTTCTTCAAAATCAAGGAGATCAAATCACCAGAAATGACAGAGGTACGTGCGGAAATGGTGTTCATTTGGAAAACATGCCTGAAGTTAATTTTTTTTTCCCCTCCCAGAGAGCACGGAGTCGTGTGGGGGATTGTGCCCGTTTTACTTTCAGAGGGGCTGCTGGGGTCAATGTTTGTTAGTCTTGTTTTGTGTCAAGGATGAGGCCAAATCGTCTGCCATGGATCTTCCCTGCTGTGCCTGGGAACCTTTCAGTTTGTTATTTAGGGTCACTGAGCCGGTTTGGGGAACTTTTTCCCTCCGCACTGTCCTGTGAGGAGGGAAACCTCGGCAGGAACCGCTCAGCCCGGAGCGTGGTGAGAACAGACCAAGTTTCCCTTGTAGCTCAGGGAGGGAGCTGGGCCTGAACCCGTCTGACCTGTCCAAACAGTTCTCCTGTTTCTGAGGCAGCCCTGCTGGTGTTTGCGTTGCTTTGTGAGCCGTGTGATTTTTGTTCAATGGCCTGGAACCGGGGCGGGATGGGACCGAGCGGGGCGTGAGCTCCCTCAGGGCCCTGAAATCTCCCCCTTTGTTTGAAGGACTGGAACACTTTCCTGCTGAGGTTTAACGATCTGGACTTCTGTATATCCGAGAATGAGACCTTAAAGCACCTCCTCAACGACACCACAACCCCAGAGAGCACCGTGACCAGCGGGCAGGCCAGGTCTTCCACACAGTCCCCGCAGACCCTGGAGGACTCCGGTCCCATCAACATCTCCGTCACCATCACGCTGACCCTGGACCCCCTCAGACCTTTTGGGGGATATTCCCGCAATGTCACACACCTCAGCTCCACCATCTTTGGCCACCAGATTGGACTTTCAGGTAGGCAAAGCCAGACCTTTAAAAATTCTGGTTACATTTGGCTTTTAGAGTTCGTTTTTTTTTTTCCTAAGCTTTCAGTGGGGGAATTTGCTTCAAACTGAAACTAAGTTGGTTTAGATTAAATATTAGGAAGAAAATGTTGATTGTGAGGGTGATGAGTACTCAGAAGCTGTGGCTGGCCATTCCCTGGAAGTGTCCCAAGGCCAGGTTGGACAGGGCTTGGAGCAACCTGAGATAGTGGAAAGTGTCCCTGCCATGGCTGGGGAGTGAAACAAAATAGTTTTTAGGGTCTCCTCCAACCCAAATCATTCTAGGATTCTAAATATTTCTGTAATTTAAATAACTATATAATCAAATAAAAAATTACCAGCTTATTATGGGTGAGATAAATCTTCTGCACAGATTTATTGTGAGTTGATTCCTGTATGGAGCCCTTCATTTGGTTGTTAGAGGAACTTTTCCCTGCATTCAGAATGGAAAAGCACCTGCAGGTGTGCCAAGATCAGGCTTGGCAGTTTGAAATGATTAAACCTAATGACAATGGAAGGTCATTTTAAAGCCAGCAGAATTCCAAACAGTGACTCTCTTCAGTTTTGTCTTGATCCATCAAGTCCTCAACTGACATTTCAAATGTGACATAGATGCAGTGGAGAGTATTATGGTGTCTAAAAAATTCTAGTTTATCTAAAATGCAGAAGTGAATCAGCTTTAATATCCCAAATAGCACCAGATAAGGTGATTATGGTTTCTGTGGTGTGCAGAGACCAATCTGCTCTCTGGCTGCCTGCCAGGATGTTTTGACAGGGGTTTGTAGAGAATTAATAGAAATTGATAATAGAACCTCACTGTATTCTAGCTTTCAGCCAGAATTGCATTTTATTGTAGTGTTGAAGGTCTTGAACCTGTGGAGAGACATTGCCCATAGCTGCAAATGTGCATTACTGTATTTTCTGTTGTCATTTTGTTGCTGCTTTGAGAGCTACCAAGTGCAAGTTCCATTTGCAGTAGCCTGGGTTCATTTTCAGTCTGAATTTCTCCATGTGGAGTTATCATACATGGCTTAACGTGCAGTTCAGTGTCTGCTGACACCTTTTTCTCTACACAAACACCTCCACTTTGTAAAGTGAGCATCAGGAAAAACAGATGTTGAACGAAGTTCACTCTGTGAACATGCATGAATTCACTTATATAGAGTTTTTAATTTCTGAAAGCAGCCTGGTGAGCCCAGTTCTGGGGTGGGAGGGATTAGAAGGAGCAGCAGCTGGGAGATTTTGTGTTTTGTTTGGGGTTTGAACTTTTCTTTCTGCTCTCTTTGTTGCCTGCAAAGATCCGGGGTGACTCCAAAGGGTGACGCTTCCTGCCTTAATCGTTTGTGTGTTCTTCTTACCCCAGAGATTGTTGCTCAGATACTTTTATGCACCAAAGCCCAGCTTTCCTTGTCTCTTTCTCAAAGGCAGAGAATCCCACGAGGAAATAAACATCACCTTCACCCTGCCAGCTGCCTGGAATTCCGATGACTGTGTCCTGCACGGCCACTGCGAGCAGGTCGTGTTCACCACCTGCATGACTGTGACTGCAGCCAGCAACGTTTTCCCAGTCACAGTGTAAGTGCAGCTCTCCTCCAGCGGCTGCTTCCCTGCCTCATTCATTCCTCTGAGTTGTTAGCTCCTCGTGGAAGTGCCTGTTGATGGTGGGAATTACCTCCTTGCACTCCTTCCCCCTCGGTAAAACATTTGTCTCAAAAGCTCTGCTGTCTTAGAGATTTTTGCCGTTCAACTGTGATTTAAACTGCACTGGGAGCAAGAGGATCTGTGGAAGTTTAAGGAATTTACCCCCTAACTGAGTTTCAGAGATGAGGTTTGACGCTGAGGTTCTTACCCTCTTCCCTGCTGAGAGATCAGCACAAGGCAAAAGCTGCTTTGCCTTCACCAAAATATCTTCCATTTGTCTTCTCTGGCTTCCCTGGTTCCATCCAGCTGGAGAACCCCAGGCTGTGGGAAGCCTTAGGAAAACCGGTATTTTTCCAATTGAGCTGTGGGATGTTGGCTTAGTGCAACAACGTGCAGTTAAATTCTAATTTTAGCATAGCAATCATGTGGCTTTTGGGGGTTTTGAACTTAAACTTTGGGGTTTTGTTGTTGCTTTGGAAGTCCCAAACTAAAATCATGTTTAGAGAAGAAAAGTTGTCCTGGTTGGACATGGAAAATACATTTCAGGGTGCTGATTATTTCTGTTTCGTTGCAGTCAGCCACCACATTGTGTTCCTGAAAGCTACAGCAATGCCACTCTGTGGTACAAGATCTTCACCACGGCCAGGGACTCGAACACAAAATACGCCCAGGATTACAACCCCTTCTGGTGTTACAAGGGAGCAATTGGGAAAGTCTACCATGCTTTAAATCCCAAACTAACTGTTATAGTTCCAGATGTAAGTGCTGGGCTGTTCCTCTGCTGTTTTCAGTAAATGCTTAGCTCTGGTTTCATTGAATATGGTTCCTAAAATTGTCATTGTTTTGCTGTTGGTTTATTGTGTGGTGTGAGGGCTGAGCATGCTCCCCCCTAATGGATTTAATGATCTTCATCCACGTGCCTCACAGCTCTTGAAAACCACCATTTACAGTTGGAAATCATTTCACAAAAGCCTCTGCCAATATTTGAAAAAAAAAATATCCATAACACAGATTTTTTTAACGCGAGAAACATTTTGTGCCACCATCAGGAATCGACTCCATTGCTGCGTAAAGGGGAGGAAGTTGATTCATGAAGTAATTTTCTGGGTTGATCTGGTAATTATTGCTTTAAAATCAAATGCTAAGTCAGTGAATGGTTTTAATTTGCTTTTCTGTGTGCAGGATGATCGCTCCCTAATAAACCTGCACCTCATGCACACCAGTTACTTCCTCTTTGTGATGGTGATTACAATGTTCTGCTATGCAGTCATTAAAGGCAGACCAAGCAAACTGAGGCAAAGCAACACAGAATTCTGCTCTGAAAAGGTGAGTGTGTGTGTGTGTGCTAACAAAGCCTGGACTCTGATAAGGAAACAGAGAAAAGCTCCTGTCGGTCAGAGGACAGACAGACTGGTTTTTCTTGTCTCTGGAGATGGGGATTTAATTGCCTTTCAGAGGGATGTGGGTGTTTCACTGTGGACAGTGCAGGTGGGGTTATAAAACCCAGTATACAAAAGTGCTTTGGAGATCCTCAAGGTGAGATTTCTGTCCTCCAGAAATGGATTATTGCAGCTCAGGACATGCTGGGCCGTGACTCTGCTGCCATAATTCTGGTTATGGTTGAACTGTTGAACTGTTTTGTGTGAAGCAATGAATAGGTGGCACTAAATCTTTATTTATTCATTATCTCTTACCACAACAGACTGAAAACTGTGAGTAAAACATGGTACATAATTCTAAGGGTTGTTCATCAGAATTAAGTTAAAAACAAAGCTGTTGAAAGAGTCATTGGTCGTTAATCAGAATTAAGTTAAAAACAGTAACAAAGCTGTTGAAAGAATCATTGTCCAAAATTACCTTGGGGACCTGCAGTTTGCCTGAAGGATTAAATATGAGTATAGTTAATTAAATATGAATATGTTTAATTAGAAGTAGGAAGCCAGTGTTGACACATTCTGATCTTAATGGTATTTTGTAGTTTGAGCTGGTTTGGTGTGTTTTTTGTGAGATTTTTGGTTTTGGGTAGTTTGGAACTTCAATTCTATTGATTTTTGCAAAGTACAAAACTCGCTTTGATTTCCTTTCCAAGTCAGACTTTCCAAGCTTTCTTTGAAAAGTCAAGGACAGCTCTGCCAGCTCACAGAGATAAATCATATCACTGTTACAGGATTAAGAATTTGCCTTTAATTAAATATTTTCTCTTCCTTTGGTTTATTTTTTTTTCCAGGTTGCTTTGTCAGAAGCATAGAAACCCCCCTTCTTCTCCTGAGAACGACCGAAACCATTGCCTGCTGAACCCAGTCTGGGTCTTAACACTCTGTGAATCCATTTACCTTTGCAATGTTGGTTTATTCCAACCAAAGACATTTCAAAGTGCCTGTAATTGATTTGTACATATTTATAAAAGCAGAATATCCAGAGTAATTCCGAGGAGATGTGCTTGTCCTTCCCCGGGCACAGCCCTGTGTCGGTGTAGATAACTCCAGTGAAAAAGGCTCCACAGAGGCAGAGATTTTTGTCTAGCTGCACCTGGGCAGGTGAAGATGCCTTTGCAAACAACCAAGAGATGTTTGTTTGTTTGGTTTTTTTTTTTGCCCAATATGTACAGTGTGTTTGAACCAAGTATGCACCTTTGATATAATCCTGCATTTCCAAAGCCACCAATCTACAACATGAATTCAATGTGTGTTTGTGTGGCCTAATACTTTATTCCATTTGCTCCTTGCTTGCAAAAAAAGATATCAACATTTTAGATTTTTTTTTCCTCTCTCTTTTGGAAGAAAAAAAAGAGTACATATTCACATTTTAATAGCGCTGTATTTAGGACAAACTTGTGCTTTTATTCATAGTAAAAAAAAAAAAAAAAGAAGTGAAGTCCCATTTTGAACTGTTACTTACTGAAAAGAACTGTTTGATTTCTTTTGGTTTGGTTTGGTTTTTTGTTTTGTTTTGGGGTTTTTTTTTGTTTTGGTTTGGTTGTTTTTTTTTTTTTTTTTTTTGGTGGGTTTTTTTGGTATTTCATTTGGCTTGCTGAATGCCAGAGAACCAGTCAGCACAGAGACTATCTGGAAAACTTTTCCACTTGGCCTCCCATCCCCAGCCCTCCAGCCAGGATTGTGTGTCTCTGCTGCAGAGCAGCTTTCTGTAAACTTTTTTGGTTTGGTTTTTTTTTTTTTTTTTTTTTTTTTTTTTTTTTTTTTTTCTTTTCTTTCTAGAAAGTGAAACTTAATAAAAAGATGTGTTGTGTTAACAGCCTCCTGGGGCTCTCTGCACAGCCTTGGGCAAGTGCAAAGAGTGAAAGGAAAAGAAATCCCAGAGTCTGTTACAGCTTCGCTCTGGGGCTGTGGCTGCAGCTCTGAGGGGCAGCTGCCAATGGCACTGCTGAGCTCTGGCCCATTAAATTCATTAATTTGCCATTTACTGCTGTCCACTCAGGGGAAAATGGCCACAAGAGTGGGGCTCTTGTGAGGAAGGTCAAAGAAACCACCCAGTGAAACCCCTGCTGCTCCCTGTGTCCATTCTTCAGTCAGAGATTTGATTCTGTACATTTCTCCCTTCCCACTCTGCCTTTTGCTGTTTTTTTTTCCTGGTTCCTTGAGCAGTCTCCTTAATTTCATGGGTCAGGTTCTTCCTGCAGACATTTTCACCACTGCTTTTAAATCTCACTGATTGCCTTAATTGACTTTTCATCTTTTCTCCCAGCTTTCTCATCAGGTGGTGTGACAGCTCTGCATTCATTCATTCATTCATTCATTCATTCATTCATTCATTCATTTATTCATTCATTCATTCCTCCCCATGGGCTTTTTTTTCCTCCTTTTTTTGCTCCAAACTCCACAGAAGAAAAAAAGCCAAGTGAGAATCTCATAGTCTCAGTGATGCTGGCATAAAATTCCCAGTTTATTCCCCCCAGACTCCTGGTCTGTGTGTGTTGGGACTTCAGTAAGTTCACGAGTCTTAAAGGGTGTTTGAACAGTCACAGTTTCCTTCAGAACACGTTTCCTCCTGCAGTTTCACTTCCTTAGGTGGGATTACCTGACTTGTTTTCCTCCAGAGAATGTTAAGGCAAAGCTTTAGAGATGGCCTGGTTTGAAGTTTAGGGGTAAAAAAGAAGCTCCCAGTTTTCTCCTGATGCTGCTGTGGGCTGATGCTGCTTCCCTGGGATGAGGCAGGGAGTGAAACAGGCCAAGAGCTTCTCCTGAGCTGGTCCTAAATCCCAGCCTGAGCTTGTCCTAAATCACACAAGCCCAGCCTTCTGGGTTCATCCTCACTCCAGGAGTTGCCTCTGAGGGTGGCTTGATCTGGGGACCAAAGACAGGAGTAGGAGGTGGATTGGGAGAGAGGTGATGCAAATCCTGGAAACAGCCAAAAACCACCCAGCATCAGCTGACTCCTTCAGGAAAGCAAAGCAAATCCTTTCTCCTTCAGCAAATTCCAACTCCAAACATCCCAGCTGGAATTTGGGCTGATGGGGAAACCATTTGGGAATGAAAAGAGCCTGCTTGGCAACTTCTCCCCCACTTTCTGCACCCCCCCAGGAATATTAAAGATTGTGACCCATAAATGCAAAAGGGAAAACGTTGGGAGAGTTGGATTATTTTGGCCTTAGTTGATCCTTTTGCCCCCTGTATTGCAGCAGGGAGGTGCAGGGTGTCCCAGCAGGCCAAAAATGCTGGAATGCTGAGGAATATTGGATTGTTCCCAGGCGATGTACAAAGTTAAATGCAGCCAAACAGAAGAGTTAAAACTTAATATTAAAGTTCAGATCATATTGATCTTTCCTTTTTTTGTTTTCTTTTTTCTTTTTGACTATGACTTGAATCAGTTTTGATTCTATTTGTACGTGTTTTCTTGTTCTTAGAAAGCTGCCATTTTCTTTTTCTTTTTTTTTTTTTTTTTTTTTTTTTTTCATTTTCTTTGGCATTACATAGAAAATCTGAGCCTTGGTTTCAACCCTCTGCAGGTGATTGTAGGGTTCGAGATGGCTGTTTTTTGGGTTTTCTGTTTTGTTTTGTTCTTACATTTCACTTGTCTTGTTGCATGATGGTTAATAGCTGATTTGGAAATGACATTTCTCTCCTAGATTAATTTTTGTGTTTGTAAGATGTGCATATTGCTTTGCAGAATAAAAACTATGAAGTTTATCTTCGTTGTCTTTATTTGCACAGCCTGGTAGCTGCAGAGGTTTCATAAATCAACCAAAATTGTGTGGAGCACGGGAGGAAATCAGGGGGAAATCTGCAGTAAAATGAAATTGAATTTGAGTTGTAAATTCACTTTTCCCCTCCAGCACTCATCAAAGCTTTGCTGGTGATGAATTGCCTGGCAGGGACAAAATCAATCTGTGGCTGAAGGCAGCAGCCCCTGTTCCTGTTTAACTCCTGGGACTTGTTTGTCTGCTGTCACCAAAATTTGGATTGCTGAGCCCCAGCACTGAGCTGGCAGATCCTCAGGAGCTGCTCACACAAAGGATCCGTTGTGGCTCCTTTCTCTCAGCCTTTCCCAGTTTTTGGGTGCAGTGTGCCCTTGAGGTGTCTGTGAACCCGGGCTGGGAACAGCTCAGCCACCAAACCCAGGGGCCAGGTGGGAGCTGGCTGGGTTTGGATCCTCCTCCAGCCCCATCCCTGAGGATCATCCCTGAGGGCCCTGCGGAGGCTCTCACACACCCAGTCCCCTCCTGTGCCTTTTCCTGGGGCTCTGGCACAGCTTGGTTAGTGTTTCTCCTTTTAAAAGGGATTTTACACCTCTGCTGTGACTTTGCTGCCTAAAAACTGCATCCTACGGATCATCCCAGGCTCTGTCCTGCCCTGCAAGGCTTCCTAAAGGAGCATGATTCCCTGTTCTTTACCCTCTGAAAATGTTTCTTTACAGGATATTAAGGAAACTCTTCCGATCTAATCGCAGATTGCCCTGGGGTGCTTATTTTTTAAGCTGCTTGCAACAGGATTTGGGCGCCTCGATGGAATGAACAGCAGTAAGATTGAAGCTGTAGTGACAAAAGGACTAAGGCAAGGCAGAGAGCAGCTTTTATTAATGTTTGTGAATTTTAAAAATAAGTCACAATTCCATGCCATTTGTTTTTTTGAAAGGATCCCGGCTGGTAATATTCCGGCAAGAAGGGGGTTCATAGTGAGGAGGGTGCTAAAGTATTCCCTGTGGTCATGGGAGTTGTTTTGTCAGTGGGGAAAGGATGAGAGCCCCGGAGCAGCTCAGGTGAGGTGAGGGACAGAAAAACAGGGACCCTGTATGAACAAAATTGTCACCCGGAAGGCACAAATGGCTAAAAAACGTGATTTTGGGGAGTTAGGGCTTACTGTGGGGCTCAGAGCGATGGATGTGCCCCTAAGTTTGAGCCTCCCCCTCCTGAAAGCCTGGTCGTGTTCCTTAAAGCTCAGGGAATGGGGAAAAACAACTTTAAAACGCACATTCCCAAAAGGAAACCCTCAGTGAGATCCCGGGCGACCTGAAAGTGCCGGGAAATGAGGAGAAAGCAAACGTGGATGTGGGTCAGGGAGAGAAACCTGGAATTCCTGCAGGGAATTTGTAGGACTGAGGAAAGCTGAGGAGAACTGAGCAGTGTCAGTGGGGAAGGGGGAGCTGTGCCCTGAGGGGGATCCCGGAGGATGGAGGGGCTGGAAGGGCATCCCTGAGTGGGGATCCCCGAGAATGGAGGGGATGGAAGGAGGATCTCTGAGCGGGGATTCCTGAGGAAGGAGAGGCGCGATGAGGATTTCTGCAGAGGGATCCCTGTGGACAGAGAGTCTGGAGGAGAATTCCTGTGGGTGGAAGGTCTGAAATGGTGTCCGGCAGCAGAGGATCCCTGTGGGAAGATCCTGAGGTGACGATCCCTGAGGATGGAGGGGCTGGAGAGGGAATAGTGCGGACAGAGTCCGGAGGGGAAATCCTGAGGGGGAATCCCTGCGGACAGAGTCCCGAAGGGAAATCCTGAGAGGGAATCCCTTGGGATTGAGGGTACGAAGGGGAATCCCTGAGGAGGAATTCCTTGCGACTGAGGGTCCGAAGGGGAAATCCTGAGGGGGAATCCCTGCGGACAGAAAGTCCCGAGGGGAATCCCTGAGGAGGAATTCCTTGGGACTGAGGGTCTGGAGAGGAAATCCTGGGCCGGGGATTCCTGAGAATGGCGGGGCTGGAGGGGTTTCCCTGCAGACGGAGGGGATGGAGGCGGGTCTGGGATTCCTGAGGGGGATCCCTGAGGATGCAGGGAGGGGATCCTGGAGCGGTGATCCTGGCGGACAAAGGGTCTGGAGTGGGATCCTTGCGATCGGAGCGGGGTCCGTAATCGGGTGTCCCCACTCGGGGTGTCCCTGATGGCGTTGTCCCTGTCACCGAGTGTTCCCGGTGTCCCTGCCCGGGTGTCCCTGTCCGGGTGTCCCTGTCCGGGTGTCCCTGTCCCGGTGTCCCTGTCCCGGTGTCCTTGCCCGGGTGTCCCTGTCCGGGTGTCCCTGTCCCGGTGTCCTTGCCCGGGTGTCCCTGTCCCGATGTCCCTGCCCGGGTGTCCCTGTCCGGGTGTCCCTGTCCCGGTGTCCTTGCCCGGGTGTCCCTGTCCCGATGTCCCTGCCCGGGTGTCCCTGCCCGGGTGTCCCTGTCCCGGTGTCCCTGTCCCGGTGTCCCTGTCCGGGTGTCTCTGTCCCGGTGTCCCTGTCCCGGTGTCCCTGTCCGGGTGTCCCTGTCCGGGTGTCTCTGTCCCGGTGTCCCTGTCCCGGTGACCCTGTCCGGGTGTCCCTGTCCCGGTGTCCCTGTCCGGGTGTCCCTGTCCCGGTGTCCCTGTCCCGGTGTCCCTGTCCCGGTGTCCCTGTCCGGGTGTCCCTGTCCCGGTGTCCCTGCCCGGGTGTCCCTGTCCGGGTGTCCCTGTCCCGGTGTCCCTGCCCGGGTGTCCCTGCCCGGGTGTCCCTGTCCCGGTGTCCCTGTCCCGGTGTCCCTGCCCGGGTGTCCCTGTCCCGGTGTCCCTGTCCCGGTGTCCCTGCCCGGGTGTCCCTGTCCCGGTGTCCTTGCCCGGGTGTCCCTGTCCGGGTGTCCCTGTCCCGGTGTCCCTGTCCCGGTGTCCCTGCCCGGGTGTCCCTGCCCGGGTGTCCCTGTCCCGGTGTCCCTGTCCCGGTGTCCCTGTCCCGGTGTCCCTGCCCGGGTGTCCCTGCCCGGGTGTCCCTGTCCGGGTGTCCCTGCCCCCGTGTCCCTGTCCCGGTGTCCCTGCCCGGGTGTCCCTGTCCGGGTGTCCCTGTCCCGGTGTCCCTGTCCGGGTGTCCCTGTCCGGGTGTCCCTGTCCCGGTGTCCCTGCCCCCGTGTCCCTGTCCGGGTGTCCCTGTCCCGGTGTCCCTGCCCCCGTGTCCCTGTCCCGGTGTCCCTGTCCGGGTGTCCCTGTCCCGGTGTCCCTGTCCCGGTGTCCCTGTCCGGGTGTCCCTGCCCGGGTGTCCCTGTCCCGGTGTCCCCGCTTGGTGGCGGCACGAGCCCGTCCTTTCCCCGGAGCGGGCCCGGATTCCTTCAGGAAGGGCTGGAAAATCGCTCGAACCGCGGCGTTTTCCCATCCCGGTGTTCCCCAGGGGTCTCTCCCCTCTCCAGGGGATGTCCAGGTTTGTGCACTCAGGGCAGGTGTGGGAGTGAAAACGGGGATTTTTCCTGTTTCCAGCTGATGGGGACAGCGAGAGCCGGGAGGTGTCCCAGTGCGGGAGGCATTCCCAGGGCACTGCGGGTTCAGGAGCTGCTCCTCCTGCATTCCTGCTCCCCACCGTGTCCCCCACAGCCTCCAAGCACAGCAGGAGACCGAAACACCTCCCTGACAAAATTCCTTGTCCTTTCATGTCCACCTGTATCCCCAGTAAAGAACAAACCCAGCCCTAGCACCCGGAGTAGGCACGAGGTGTCCCCTGATGAACTCTTTAATTACAAACATTCCTCAGCAGCAGCTGCCTGGGGACAGTCTGGGCAGCGAGGTTGTTTTCCCCAGGTCTTGCTTCCAGGCAGGGAGAGGGTAGAGCAGGAAACTTGTAAGGAATAAATCGGGTTTGTGGATTTCCCCCCATGGAAGCTCAGCCTGGTGAGCACAAAGGCCGAAGCAATCAGACAAACCTTTCCCTGCTGTCGATTAAAGGAGGAGTTCCAGAGGATTTGTTTTTCCTTGTGTAAAGCTCAGCCCCCAGGTCTGGTGCTGGTTCTGGTTACCAAGCCCAGGGTCTGCCCTAACTCAGAAATAAAATCCACAGCGATGTTTGGGGCAGAGAGGTGCTGATTCCACCGTGAGGGCTCAGATCCCTGCCGGCAGCAAGGCTTCACCACTGCCTGAGCAGGACCCAGCTCCGGTGCCTACTTTGCCCGGAAGGCAACGGGAGTTCATTGTTCTTTGGGGGATTTGAGCTTCCCCAGCCCTCCTCCTTTATTCAAAGCCGCGATCCCCGCGTTTCCCGGCCGCGATGGATGCGGGGACTCCCCTCCTCCCTCCCTCCGCGGTGAAGGAAGCCGCTGCTGCCGGGGAGCGAGGCAAACTCCTGTCATCATTTATGGCGCTCCATCGCGCGTGGATAAAACGCTTTGCAGGAATCCTTCCCGAATCCCGGGAGAGCTCCCAGCAGGGAACGCCGCTCCCACAAGGATGTCACCAGGGTGACACCGTCCGCATTCCCAGCGCGGAAGGGATGCAGGGTGTCACGGAGCAGTTTCCAGAGGAAAATCCCTCCCCTCAGGCATGGCCGGGAGTGATGTGGGGAGTGAGGAGCAAAGTGCGGGCTGGGGGGAGCCCACAGGCGGGGGCTGGCAGGGACCCTGGTGACAGTGACAGCGGCTGAAAGGTGTCATTGTCAGCTGAGTGGCAGCAGGAAGGAGCCCCCGGCATCCCCCGGGATTGCTGGAGCTCAGCCCGCCGGGTCCCGCCCGCTTTTGTTCGCCTGGGATCGCTGGACAGGCGCGGGGAGCACGACGGAACCCGTGGGGTGGTTGCCCTGACAAAGCCAGGATCCTTTGGGAAGGCTGAGAACCGGGATCTGGGCACATCCATGGAAAATCAGAGCGCTGGGAGGGCGTAAATGGCACACCCCGGGCAGCATGCGCTGCTGCTGCTGCAGCACCGACACCCCCGAGGCATTTGTGGCATTGAGGCTGCAGAGGGGGAGAAACTGGAGCTGAAACTTCAGAGCTGCCCCAAAATGCAGGATTGGGATATGGGATATGGGATATGGGATACGGGATACGGGATACGGGATACGGGATACGGGATACGGGATACGGGATACGGGATATGGTATGTGGGATATGGGATGTGGGATGTGGGATATGGGATATGGGATGTGGGATGTGGGATATGGGATGTGGGATGTGGGATATGGGATGTGGGATATGGGATGTGGGATATGGGATATGGGATATGGGATATGGGATGTGTGATATGGGATACGGGATATGGGATGTGGGATATGGGATGTGGGATGTGGGATATGGGATGTGGGATGTGGGATGTGGGTTGTGGGATGTGGGATGTGGGATATGGGATGGGATACGGGATGGGCAGGACGTGGCAGCGCTGCTTGCAGGTGCTCAGGGTGGTGGCAGCGCTGTCACCCAGGCGCTGCTCCCCTGCTCTGCCGCCTGCTGCTGGCACCTCCCCTGAGCTGTCCCGAGTCCTGTGCCGATCTGGGAACGTTTCAATCAGCGGATCGGAGCCCCCAGGCGTGGGGAGCGTTGTCCTTTTGGGGCTGACAGGGATGGGGACAGGCTGGGGGAGGCTCTGCTGAGTGGGGTGAGCTGCTGCCTTTGGACAGGATCGGGGGGTTGAGATCAAAGCTCACTGAAACCAACATTCCTGGCCGGGTTGGGCCGCTCTTTTTGTGGTTTATACCCTGCTTTGGGCAGGAGGTGTGTGATACAGCCAGTGCTCTCCACGGTGTGACCTCAGCGGGGTCAGGCGTTTGTGGCTCTTGAGGACAGCACATCTCTGCTGGTCTTGGCCGGATTTTCCTGAGAGCAGCTCGCAGATGTTGATGTTGTTGGGAAGCTCAGGGCTTCCAGAGTTGGCTGGGACAGCCCAGCAGGGGCAGCAGGTTCCTGCTGGAGAGATCTCTCTGCTGGGGCTGTGTCCTCCGGGGCTTTTAGTAATGCTGCCTCCTCCTCCTTTTCTTCTCCTCCTCCTCCTCCTCCTCCTTTTCTTCTCCTCCTCCTCCTCCTTCTCCTTTTCTCCTCCTCCTCCTTCTCCTTCTCCTTCTCCTTCTCCTTCTCCTTCTCCTTCTCCTTCTCCTTCTCCTTCTCCTTCTTCTCCTTTCTCCTTCTTCTCCTTTTCTCCTCCTCCTCCTCCTCCCCCCAGCCTCATTCCCTGAGACACAGCCTCACTGACCATTTTGCCATCGATTGCAAATCCAGATGTGACTTTCTGCCAGGAGATTTTGGGAAATCATCCCTCCCTGCTGCTCTCCCTGCAGGGGGAGGCTGCTCCGGGCCTCGTTCTGCTCATTTCCCCAAAATCAGCCACTTTCAGCCTCCAGCCTGGGGGGTTTCAGCTGTTGCAGGGAGCTGCCAGGAAAGCTGCAACCTTTGGCGTTCCTGGAAATGGGAAACCCTCCCCCGTCCAGCCAGCTCCTCATCCAAAACTCTCCGTGCTCTTAGGAGGGGTTGCTTTTCCTCCCGGCAAGGGGAAGGGTTGGGATTTGTTTGGTTGAACCTCCCGGGAGATGCCAAGAACGTGTTAGAGGGGTTCAATTTCATTTCTTGGGCTTCCAGATGTGCTGGAAGCAGAGGGTGACTCATGAATCCATCCCATGTGGGAATGCTGGGATCTGCATCGTGCCAGGGTGGAGGTCTGGAAGTGGCAGGGGGCATTTTTGAGGCTGTAAAGTGATTTATTTGTTTTATTTGCAAAGAAAAAAAAAACCCTACTTGTAAAAAAAGAGGAAAAAATGTTTATTTGATTTATTTGTAAAGAGATGTAATGGGAAGGCAAAGTGATTTATTTGCTTCCAAAGCCACAACAGAGGAGAACCCTCTCAGCAGAGCCAAAAAGATCATTTAAACCAGGAACCTTCTGTCCCTGGATGGGTTTGGGGTCTGTGTGGGGTGTTTGGCCTTGGTTACCCAGGGATCTGTTACCAGTGGGGTCGTCTCCAGTGGATGGAGGGATGGATGGATGGATGGATGGATGGATGGATGGATGGATGGATGGATGGATGATGGATGATGGATGATGGATGATGGATGGATGGATGGATGGATGGATGGATGATGGATGATGGATGGATGGAGGGATGGATGATGGATGGATGGAGGGATGGATGGATGGATGGATGGATGATGGATGGATGGATGGATGGATGATGGATGATGGATGGATGGATGGATGGATGGATGACAGATGGATGAATGATGGATGGATGGATGGATGGATGGATGGATGGATGGAGGGATGGATGATGGATGGATGGATGGATGGATGGATGGATGGATGGATGGATGGATGATGGATGATGGATGGATGGTAGATGGATGGATGGATGGATGGAGGGATGGATGATGGATGGATGGATGGATGGATGGAGGATGGATGGATGGAGGGATGGATGATGGATGGATGGATGGAGGGATGGATGGATGGATGGATGGATGGATAGATGACAGATGGATGAATGATGGATGGATGGATGGATAGATGGATGGATGGATGATGGAGGGAGGGATGGAGAGATATTCTCAACTAAACCTTGCTCCAAACCCCCAACCCCCTTGGACACTTCCAGGAATGGGGAATCCACGGATTCTCCAGGCAGAGTGAGAGGAATCACCCTCAGGGTGACCCAAAGGGACAATTTCCCCATGGATTTCCTCACTCCAGCTCTTGGCTCTTGTGTAACCTCACAAACCTGCCTCTAAAACACCTGAAAACGTGAACACACCTTGGCAAAATTCTTTTGGGGGCCACAACCAACTGAAATGACTTCCAGGGGCTTTGGCTCTTCTTTCCCAAGGGGCCACAGGTTATCCCAGGTGGAAAAGGAGGGTGAAGCTGGGAATATTCGGTGCAATAAATGAACCAGTTGGGTCTTGAGAAGGCTGAAAATAGCAGCACTGCCCCTGCTCTGCACGTTTTAACACCCTCATCTTCTTACTTGCAAAATCAGCTCTCGGCTGGGGGAGAGAGGGCTTTTATCGAGATTAAGGCTAAGACCAAGCAGGGAAGAGGCCTCTGAGATGCTCAGGACTGTCACCATCTGCTGCTTGATGAGCTTTCTCTTCTCTTTGCTGAACATTTTGTGGCTTTGGGTTAATTTGTGCTGGGGAGGAAAAAAAACCAAACCAATAATCCCAGAGTGTCTGGCTGTGCCAGGGAGAGGTTCTCAGTCCCGGGGAAAGAGGCTCTGGGATGTGGGAAAGCTGGGAAATCATCACTGGGATGAGGGTGATGAGACAGAGAGCCTAAAAATGCTGCTCTGAAAAAGGGTTTGGAGCCTCTGCAAAGCCAAAGGCCCGAGCCATGGATGAGTTTTTGATGTCAGTTTTGCTGAGTCCTGGTGGTTGCTGCTTTTAATTCCTCAAAACTGGAGTCCAGGGACTGCATTTTAGAACGTGGCACCTCCCATTCCGGGGTATTTTTGTGTCCTGAGTGTCCCTGGGATGCTGAGAAATGCAAACAAAAGGGAAAGGGGGAGCAGAGCCACATTTCCCAGCACAGCTTTTATATTTTCCTTAAATTTTAGGTCTAAATTTTGGGTTGTGGCTCACCTGCATAACTCACCTTTTCTTTCTGAATTTTGGATACTCCAAAATCCATTTGGATTCTCTCCGCCTGCATCCTCTCCCTCCTAATCCCATTATTCTTCTCCCTCAAACTGCCTTTTTTTCCCCCTTGTATTCCTCTCCGCTACGTTTGTGCTGTTATTTTCCTGTTGCACCTCTGCTTGTCACGATGAGAGGACAAACAACCCTGGCTGTGCTGAAAAACTGAAACAATCCAGTTATTATTTCAGTTAATATTTGTTCAGTTTTAATATTCAGAATATATTCAGTTAATACATGAAACATTCTGTCATTGGGAGGAGCAGATTCTGCCTTTTGTGGGATCACCTGCAGTCTTGGTGTCCTGTTCCCCCTCCCATTCCTGCCTGTCTGCATTCCCTCGGTTTTTTTTATTCCACCTCTTCATTTTAGGAACACGTTTTCCACCTGGGCTGGATTATTTAGGAATGTTTGGAGCTGCCTCCCTCCCCCTCTTCCCAGGAAAGGAGAATTGGTTGCACAAAGGCTTCGCCCACCCCTCCTTTGGGGCAGCTTCATTGATTTTTCTCCCAGGGAATGGAGCTGTTGGATGTGGAAAAACCAGGAAAAAGAAAAAACACAGGGAAAAAACAGGATGAGGAAGAGCTGGAGCTAAACAAACTCCAGGGATGGAGAATTCTGGGCTAGGAAAGGGAAAATCCTCAGTTCCATCAACTTTCTGAGCAGAGGAAGAAGGGGAGCCCTTGCCAGGGGGTGAAAATGAGCTAAAATTCATCATTTGGGGACTTGGGACTGCTCCCCTGGGGACGGGATCAGGAATTAGGGAGCAGCAGGATGTCACTGCCTGCTAAAACTGCTTTGATAAAACCCCAAAATCAGGTTTTGGGCTGTGGTGGGAGGGGCTGGGCAGCCCTGACCCTGCCAGGATTTGGGGACAAATTCCCTGGAAAATACTCTGCCAGGGAAGGGCTGAGCCAGCTCATCCTGTCCCTGTGTTTGATTATTGCAGGGAAATTAATTTGACACAGGGGATTTTTTTTTTCCTGCTGATTTTCTCCCCTGGATGAGGCTCTATCCCAGAAGGTGGCTTGTTAGGGACAGTCCTGAGAGAGAAAGAAAGCAGGAAAAAAATGAATTATTAAAGAAAAACACAGGGGAATGTTGATTCCAGCTGCCTTCATCCACTCACTTCACCCCAGGAAACTGATAAGGAAATTGGGGGTTCCAAAAGCAGAAAGTTTCCCTCGTGCAAGCAAATGCAAACTTTGATTTATAATGATTATTTTTGAAATACCAACCTGTGGGGTTTTTTTACTCCAGACTGGAAAGAAATGTGATTTGTGATTTAAGCCTCTCTGTGGACAGGAAGTCTTGGATTTCGGTCAGTTTTACCCCATGCTTGAGAGATTTGGGCTGAAAACACAATAGATTTTACTTCTTCCTTCCAAAAGAAGGATTTTTAAGTTTTATGAATAAAGCGTCTGAACAAGGCATCACTTTGGGAAAGTCCAGATTTTGGTGTAGCAGGTGCTGGGATTTTATTCCTGCTTGGAAAACCTTGCTCTTCCCTCTGAACATTTTATTCTCTTAATAAAGGAATTCAGCTTCAACAAAATTAAACCGAGGAGGGTAAAAATTCTGCCATTAAACCAAGGCTGGGCTGTTAGGCTGGACATGGTGGGGTTTGTTTCACCTGAGAGTTTAAGCCTAAACCTTGTAGTCTTTGGAATGAAAACATTCCCTTCATCCTGGAGAAATCCAGCCAGGGAACATCCCCAATCCAAACCCCCACGATCCAAAATCCAGCTGGAACAACGAGGATTTATTTTCCTCTGCTGCCCTCCCCCTCCCATCTGCATTTCAGTGAGCAGCAGGTGAGAGGTCTTTAAAATTATTATTATCGACCATTTTAAACCCTTGGGGAGGGGCTGCACTTTCCTCTCCTGCTGGGAATTCAGCCTCCAGGTGCAGGGGGTGAAGGAAAACCAAGTTTTAAACTTTTTTTTTTTCTCCCCCCCACCCCAGCCTGGGCAGCAATGAGAAGGCCGAGCAGGAGGGTTTTTAAGCAGCTTTGCACAAATAGGATTTGGAGCAGTTCTGGATAAACAATCCCGGAGTTCAGCCCCTCCTGCTCAGCCCCGGGCTGGGGAGAGCTGATTCGGGGGATTTTGTTCCCCCCACACTGACATTTGGGGCTGCGCCTCTTTGGAAAGGGATCCGGGCTGCTTTCACCTGGGATTTGCCGGGAAAGGATCTTGGGAAAGGGATCCTGGCAAAATGACCCTAGGAAAGGGATCGTGGGAAAGAAATCCCGGTAAAGGGATCATGGAAAAGGAATCTTGGAGAAAGGATTCTGAAAAAGTAATCCTGGCAAAGGGATCCTGGAAAAGTAACACTGGAAAAGGGATCCTGGAACCATGAGGCTGGAAAAGGGATACTGGGAAGGGATCATAGAAAAGTAATGTTGGAAAAGGGAATTTGAAAAAGTAACCCCGGCAATGGGATCCTGGGAAAGTGGTCTTGGGAAAGTGATCATGGAGAAGGGATCTTGGAAATGGATCCTGGAAATCCTGGGATGCACAAAACTCCAGGAAAAATCCAAGGATGCTTCCCAAAGCATTGGCTCCCAAATCCAGGCTGCACAAAGCCGCAATTCCCCACCCCACTGCTCCCTGCCCTTTTTCCCTGCAGCCCAGAGAGAATTCCCCCAGGAATTTCCAATCCTGCTGGAAGGGAAGCAAAGGGTGGCTTTTCCAGACGACTCCAGAAAAATGCCTGGCAGCTTTAACCTCGCGCTAAACAACTTTAGGCCAGCGTGTAAACAGACTTTGGGATTTATAAACTCGGGCTGCAGGCCCTGGAGCCGCCCCTGAGGGGAGGATGGATCCTTTCCAGCAGCCGCAGGGAGTTTGGGGTTTGCCCAGGGCTCAGGTTTGAGCTTGGCTGGGAATGTTGTGCGTGGGAAATCCTGGGGGGGAGAGGAGGAAAGCACCCGAATTTGGGGAAAACGAGGTTGGAGAAGTGTTTGTTGTGGGTTTGACACGCAGGGGTAGGGAGGGTCCTGAGGGATCAGCTGGGATGCACCTTGTGGGATCCATCGTTCCACGAGGATCCCTTTCCAGGATCTCTCTGCCAAGATCACTTTTTCACAATCCCTTTTCCAGGATCTCTTTTTCCCAGCATCCCATTGCCAGGATTACTTTTCCAGAATCCCTTTTCCAGGATCCCTTTTCATGATCCCTTTGCCAAGATCCTTTTCCAGGATCCCTTTCCAGGACCACAGGCAAACCTCTCCACAGCCCATCCCTTTGGATTGAGGGAACCCTCCTGGACCCAAATATTTTTCTCCTCTTCTGATTGGATTAAATGACTAAGCACTCCTTCATGGCCAAAAAACACAAACCAACAAACAAACAACCAACTCTCCAAAGCCTAGACCAAGAAATTCCCCCCACGGATTCTCTGGGAAATCAGTAAAACCTTTGCTGGAATTTCAAAGAAAATTTCATGAAAAATCCCAATTTCCGTCTGTGGCAGCGGATTTGCTCGGAAGGGGATGTGGATTTGCTTTGATTGTTAATTCTTTTCTTCTAAAAGTGTTTGTACTTGTTCAGTTGTTTCAGTGCCATGAAAGGGATGAGGTGCAGCCAATGAATAATTAAGAAGGAAATTTTCCACGTGGCAGTTTGGGCATTTTGGCAGCTCTGTCCCCTTGCCTGTGGTCACTTTTTCCCCTGGTACCCACGTGGGGAAAAGTTTGTTTTCCTCCTCCCTGACCCCTCCGTGACCCTGGGCCCTGCTGGGATGAGATGCCAGAGCTCAGGGCAGATTTCAGGACTCTGTTGCAGCAATATTTCTCTGGCTGCTCAGGTTCCCCTTTGCTTTGGGGATTTTTTTTTCAATTCCTCTCCCTTTTGCAGCTGAGGCCAAATGCAGGGAATTAATTCAAAGGTGAACACAGGAAGATTTCACCCTCTGCCAGGAGGAGACTTTAATGCTTCCACCTGAGATCCTTTCATTTCTCCTTCCAAACACCTCTCATGTGATGCTTTTTATCATTTTATTGCCCCCTTTAATCTGGAGTTTAGTTCATCTGCAATTACATCTCGCAGCATTTCAACCCTGCCTGGCTGTCAGAGCCCAATTGAATCAGGCTTGGGATGAGGATGGCTTTCTGTCCTTTTAAAATCACATTTTTCAATTTGGCCTCCTTCCCCAGAGATTGCTGGGACTCGCTGCTCTCCTCTGGCTGCGTTTGCTGGGGTCTTACAGTAAGGTTGATTTTTTTAAAAATTTCTTTTTGGAGGGAGAGATAAAAATCACATTCACTCTGGGATTCCTTTAAATGCCAGAGTGAAAGCAATATTTCCCTCGGTCTTTTTCACACGGTGAGCAGCACCAGCCTGGATCTAATGCTGATATTAAAAATTAATCCAAATTATTCCATCCCTATCAACAATAATTGGGAATTCCTGGGCTGCCCTTCAAAGCAGGAGGATTTGATGAGAGGCAGAGTTTGGTCCCAGCTCAATCTCTGGTTTGAATGAGCTGCCAGAAACTTCCCCCCCCAAATCTGTCAGGTGAGGAAAAACCCTGAATTCCAGGGGTTTTTATGCTTGGGTGTCCTCAGGTGCAGTGTGAGAGCTCCTCCCTGTTTGTTTGTTTTTTTAATTTTATGATTTGTTTGTTTGTTTGTTTTTGGTGTGTTTTTGGGGGGGTGTTTGGTTGGTTGGTTGGTTTGGGTTTTTTAGGGATTTTTAGGTTTTTCTTTTTTAGTTTTTCCCCCCATGGCTTTGTCCCGTGTGCTATAAATAAGCCCAGGAGCATGGGTGAACTCTCTGCCCTGCTGGCAGAGGTGTCAGGAGGGCAAAGGTTGGGGTTTATTTATTTACTCAGGGCCGTGGTTGCTGCACAAAACCCTCTCCTTGGCCTGGAGCCCTTTGGGCTGAGCTGCCCCTCCTTTGGGGAGGAGATCTGTGGCTCCAGAGTGCCCCATCCCACTGGGATCCCGAGGGGATGGGGACGGAGGGGTCCCACAGTGCATGGAGGGGCCTGGAGAGGTTCCTGCAGCCTCTGCTGACGAGGCTGGGCAGGAGCAGCCGGTTAGAAAGGGGCTGAAAATGCACAAAATGCCTTTTTGAGAGTGGTGGGAAGCCAGGGATGAGCTGGGTTTGGTCCTCCACGTGCCTCGGGGGCTGAAAATCCACAAAATGCTTTCTTGAGAGTGCTGGGAAGTGGCTGGATTTGGTTCTCCGCATCCCTCAGGACCTGAGGGCCCTTCTCCCTCCATCCTGGGTGGGATGTTCTGTTTTTATGGCCGTGCCACTCCGGAGGAGGTTCTGAGGGGAGCAGGGATCTCAGCCCTGCCTGGGCTTTCCCTTTTCTGCTGCTTCTCCACTCGAATGCTTTTGTTGGAGAGGTGAGCTGACCTTGCTGGCTCCTTGCTGCTCCACAGACTGAGAGGTGTGAGGGCAGAACAGGCTCTGGGGTGAACCTTGAGGATTTTGGGGCTGGGAGCACCTTCCCTGCCAGCCCCTGTGTGTGTCAGCAGGACTGGGGCTGTGGCTGCACGAGGGTTTTGGGGCCCAGTGTCAGGCTCCAGGTGTGAAATGAAGCTCCATCCAGTTGGGGTTTTTGCACACAGAGCCTTGCAGGGCCACATTTTGCCATATTTGTCCCCAAAGGGAGGGGCTGCGGGGGGAAATGCTGCTGCAGAGGTGTCACCACCCCTGCCCAGAGCCTCCTTGGGGACAGTGGCTGCCTGTCCCTGCCTCCTCAGGGGACATTTACTGCCAGGTGAGGGCTCCGGTGAAGGGCCCAGGGGGATTTGTACCCCAACATCTCCCCCCTCTCTGTGAGCCATACAAACCCCCCTGATGGCTTTACTGATCATTTGTTGAATGCATTGGTGCAGACAATTAGTAGCACAACTCTTATTATGATGGTTAAAATGTATAAACCCATTTGTGAAAGCTCTTTCATCCATGATGTTAAATTCCACTTATCAAATAGGTTAAATTCCACTTATCAAATAGGATATCTAAGCAGGTCCTATCATCAACTCTAATTTCTGACACACCTTCCTTTAGTTGTTTCCTGCTCCTAGGGATGGATTCTGAGTGATCAGATAAATTCATACAACACCTCCCTCCAAAACCTTCACACCCATGGCCATGTGCTCACAAAGGGAAACCAACACACACTCGTGGTTTCTTGGCTTGCCTGTTTCCTCCTCTGGCTGGACTCGCTGTGGCTGAAGTGCAATGCAGTTTTTGGCCCCTGAGCTGTGTTTTTTGGGGAAGACACCCAGCTCTCGTTGTGTTTTTGACTCATGTGTGGCACAGCTCTGTAAAGCAGAGCCAAACCCTGGTGAAGTCACTGGGGCTCTGTGTTGTTCCCGTGGTCTGTGGATCAGAACGAGTTTTAGAAACAATTGCAGGGGCCTGCAGCTCGTTGGTGGTGGAGCAGAGCTGCCTTTTATCCACCACAGTGACATGGAATTTGTGTGTTCGTGCATGTGCCATTCCACGGGATGCAGAGAGGCAGAAACCTCTCATGTGGGATTCTTTTTTAAAAGAAAAAAAAAAAAAAAGATGTCTGTGTTGGAAACCATCCCCTCCCATCAGGAGAGGGTGCGAGGCCACAGCTGGGGCCTCATCACCCCAAAGCTGATCCCTCCCGGGCATTTCTGGAGCAACCTGTGTCCTGCAGCAGGTGAGCAGAGCCCAGCTGGAGGAATTGTTCACCCCGAGCTTTATCCAAGGGCTTCAATCCGTGCCCGGAGCCCGGCCAGGAGGGATCAGGAGTGATGGAATATCGATGGAATATCGATGGAATATCGGCTGGAAGGAGCAGCACGGGCAAGGGAGGGGTGGGAGCGCTGGATGGGGACGGGGAGGAGGCACAGGTGGTGACTCCCAGACGGGCAGCAGGGCTGCAGGTGAGGGAGGTGAGATGTTCAGGAGCAGCCAGGCTCGGTGTGGCAGGAATGGAGCGCCGGCATCACCCGCAGGGCACAAGCTGCGGGGAGGGATGTCCCCCGCCCTGGGCACATCCCAGCGCCTGCAAATCCCCTGGGAGATGAGGCTCCGGCGGGAATCCCTCCCGGGGAACCCCGGCGGGGATACCCCCGGCCTCCCTGCCCGGAGCATCCCCCGCGGGGCGAGCAGAGCCCCCAAACCCGCGGGGAAGGAAGGAAGGACGAGCCCCGTCCTGCTGCGGCTTCCTCCGCAAGCCCTGCCTCGGTGCACGGTGCCCGCCCCCGGCCCTCCCCCGGCTCTCCCCGCTCCGAGCACCCCGAGCCGGCCGGGCCGAGCCGCGCCTCCTCCGGGGGAGCCCCCTGAGCGCAACAGTTGCCCCCAAACCTCGGCCGCCGCCCCTCCCTAGACCCGGGGGACCCCCGGGGGACCCCCCGGCACCGGCCGGAGGCTGCGCGGAGGAGCCGCCCGGAGCCGCTTCGCCGAGCCAGCGCCGCTCGCAGCGCCCGGAGCTCGCCCGGAGCTCGCCCGGATCCGGCGGTTCTGCCTCTCCCGGCCATGGAGAGCAGCGGAGGGGCCGCGCCGCGGCTCCTCCCGGCCGGGCTCAGCCGCTCCATCCTCCGCCTTCGGCAGCGGAGCCGCCCCGCTGCCGGGCAGCGACAGCACTGCTGAGCCCCCCCCCCCCCCCCCCCCGGCCCCATCCCGCATCCCCCCGACCCTCCCGGGCATCCTCGGAACCTCCCGCGCATCCCCACCCTTTGTGCATCCCCTCAACCCCCTCTGTGCATCCCAAAACCCCTTTGTGCATCCCCTAAACCCCTCTGTGCATCCTCGAAACCCCTTTGTGCATCCCCAAACCCCTTTGTGCATCCCAAAACCCCTCTGTGCATCCCCTAAACCCCTCTGTCCCCTCGGCCCCGCCGTGTCCCCCCTTGCATGCCGCCCCCGGGCTGCGGGAGCCGCGGGCCATGGGCACCAAGCAGACCAAGGGCTGCCAGCCGGGCAGCGCCGGGGAGAGCCCCCCGGGCCACCACCGCAAGAAGGTGGCAAGCAGGGAAAGGGGCGATTTCCTGGCTTCCCTGGTGGCCAAGTCCGGAGAGAAGTTCGGGAAGGGCGCCGGCCCCGGCTTGCCCCCGTACCACCGGAGGATCTGCATGATCCAGGACATGCTGCTGCTGGTCAAGCAGGGCAGGCAGGAGGAGGCCACGGAGCTGCTGAAGAACCTGCGGCAGGTGAGGATGGGCGGCTTTCTCCCGGGGAATGGGAAGGAAAAGACAGTTTGGGAGCGACTCGTGCTGCTTTCGAAAGCCTGGTGGCCGCGCTGCGCTTCGGCGGGTCCGACTTTCCGTGGTGTAATTTTGGGGAAGTGGCTGAGGAGCTGCAGGGTGGTCAGGGTGTCTCAGAGGGGGAAATACCCCCAGGGAGGTGCTTTGCGTTGTCTGCAGCGAGGAAAAGCTGCCTCGGTGCATTTTTTCCCTCCTTCCCTTCCTCGCCGGCGCCGGTGGCTCTGGGATTTGCAGCCTGCTCCAAGTGGTTCCCAACTCAACTTTCCAAAAAGTTTGGTGTTTCGAGCAGCTCCGTGAAAGCGCCGAGGCAGTTGGAGCTGGCAGCTTTTGAGAAATCAGCTCTTTTCTTTCTGGCTCAGAAATACCCAGAGCTGGCAGCGTCGCTTTTTTATCTTTTTTGACTCACCATCGCCTGGTGGAGTTTTTTGGTTTTTTGCTGGTGTTGACTGGGGCTGGGAGAAACGAGACGCTCTGGGGGAGTGAGAAATTAATTGCAAGGGAGCCCGAGACCTTTCGCCTTGAAAAATCTGTTTGAGCTGGGCATTAGCTTGGGAAGCAACAGGACGGAAAGTTGCTGTGAGCAAACAGAAAAGCAAATTAGCATTTAATCTTTCCTGCTGATAGGTGCTGATAAAAACACCCGAGCGCTGGGCGTTCTCAAGGCTCTGGGGCGCGCAGGGCTTGGAGGAGCAGCGAGTTTTCCATGCAAACCTCCAGCAGATCCATCTCCCAGCTCGGCTTTTCTCCCTCAGCTACTCGGTGTAACCAGTTCTGCCACCCGGGGAAAAGCTGCTCAGATCTCTGCTGGGCATCGGGAGCTCCTTTCGTGCCCTATATTCCGTCCATGGGACTGGTTTTCTTTTGGGGTTTTGTGTTTGGGGTTTGCTGCTAGCTTTTTTTTTTTTTTTTCCCCTATTAGCATTTCCCACCCACCTCCCCCCACACACACCCATTTTCTGGTCCAAGTCACTTTTCAGGGAGTGTTGTTTGGAGCACGTCCCCATTCAGCCCGTTTCCATTTACCCCTCTGCCCTGCAGGTCTGGGATTATCTTTAGAGCAGCCCAGCTGAGAAATCAGAACTCTTTCATGTGATTTGTGGGGTTTTTTTATGGAAAACTCTCCCCACTTTCAACTTCGGGATAAAAAAAAAAAGTTGTGGGTTTCACTCTTCCCGAGGTGAATGTGCTGCCTCTGTGGGAGTGGGGGACAGAATTCCTTGGGACAGTGACCTCTCCATCTGGGATCTGTGTGGCCGTGGGGGCTGAGTTGGGCACCAGATCAGAGCCCAAAAGTTGCACCCTCTCAGCCACGCCAAATCTTTATCGCTGTCGCAGCCCATTGGAGCTGGCAGAAGGGCAGGTGCTAATTTTAGAGGGTGTTTATCTCAAACACCTCCCCAAAAAATAAATCTTGGGGCCTGTGAAGTGCCAGCAATCACTCTCAAGTTCTCCCTGGCTCTGGACTGGTTTTTCTCAGCCATGCTCAGGTCTGTCCTCGCCCTCTGTGCAGAGTGAGCTGGGATGTGTCACAGTGGGTGCCCCGATGACAAACCTGAGCACGGGGGAGCCCTCTCATCTCACTGGAGACTGGGAGGGAAAAAAAAAAAAAAAGCTAAAAATCAATCTTAAACTGCTGGGGGAAGGCAAGGAACCTGTTACAGTCAGGTGCATCTCTGTGAGTGTCTCTGAAGAGCTCGCTCTGATAGAATTTATCTTAGAGTGTCAAAATAGAGCACATTTTGTCCTAGATACTATAATAGACTCCAAGCAGGTTTTCAATGAGGTGATATTAATCCCTGCCTCCAGGGAGGGAATGTGGGATGCCCCACTGAACAAATCTGGGCTTTTCCAGCTGCTGGATTTTGGGAGGGGATGTTTTAGGAAGGCATTGGTGGCTCTGAGGGACCATTTGGGTTGTTCCCACTCCAGGAGGAACCTTCCAGAGCTGAGCTTTTGGGGTGTCTGAGCCTGAAAGCGAGGATTTGGGGAGAACGATGAGCTTCCCCTGGTGGAAAGGGGTGGATGGATGAGCCTGGTGGGGCAGAGACTTTTCCCTGAGCCATTTTTAGGGTGGGACTGTGGCTGGTCCGTTGTGTGATGCTGCTGCTGTAAAACTGGGCAGTTTTCCAGCAAAATTGGGGTGTTCCAGCAAACCCAGTGCCCTGGTGCCCAGCTCTCAGCAGAGATTTTTTTTAAATCCCAGGCATTTAGGTCACAGGGAGCCTTTCCACTGACTCCAGCCAGCTTTGAAGTCAGCCCAGCGTGCTGGTGAGGGGTGGGTGACAGCATCCCTGCCTTTGGAGAGGCTCCATGATTTTTTTTGGAGCAGGATGAGCACACAGCCAGAGCTGAGAATCTTTATTTTTCAGATCTCTGTGCCATAACACCCTGCCCTACCCACCCACTACAAGACAAGGTTTGGAGGGTTTTTTTTTGCTCCCACAGAAGGTGTGTTTGTTAACCAGGGCAGGGCTGCAATCCTGTATTTTAAAGCTGCTGGAGCACGTCCAGCCCTGCCACTGGCACCAATGTCCACTGTGGCCTTTGCATTCCACTCATTTATTTCGATTTATTTAGAATTTATCCATCCTTCTCCCTCCCCTGAGGTGGGAGCCATGCTGTTCTCCTTCCAGGCTCCTGTAAGGATTCATTTGTGTTTCTGGGAATGCCTGGAGGTTGCAAACAACTAGAAAATACTGAGATACAGAGTGAGGGTTTTTTTCTTTAAATATAAAAAGCGTGAAGATCTGACAGACTTTGCCTCCTCAGAGAGGTCAGCAGTGGTCTCTGGTGTGGAGGCAATTTGATCCCGCTGCCTGCCCCCAAAATAACACTCCAGCTCTTCCTGCTGCCAGCAGCCATTCCAGAGGGTTTGTGCTCCTCTGGCACAGCCAGGCTGATTTCACATCGAGCTCCTGACACACACAATACTCGTTTCTTTTCCCTTCTCTCTGCCCTGGAGCCCAAACCCTGCACTGCACAATTCAAATCCCCCTAAATCCCAACAAGTGCCTGCTGCTCCCCTTGGCCGAGGTGTTTTCCCTCACGCTGCTGCAGGGGGGATCCTTCTGGCATAAATGCAGTGGAAAGACACTGAAATAACGAACCTTTTGGTTTAGGCTGGCGGTGGGGGTTGCCAGAGGCTTGCTGGTCACCTGGAGGGAGCTGCTGGCCTTCCGTAGAAGTAATTCCTGCACGGAATAACTTGGAATTGATCTGCCATGAAGTGACTTCCTGGGTTCACCTGGCAGCATCTTCTGTGCTTTGCAACAAGGAGCTGCTACAGGGAGAGGTTAAAAATTGAATTAATTCAGGGTGTCCAGCAATTGGGACACGGAAATCCACTCTCAGACCCTCAGGTGGGAGAATTCCAGCTCCACTATTGCCAGTACCACCAGCTGCAGAGGCAGGATTGGTTTTTATGTTCCGGAGCGTGGCACTTTTTATTTTCACTCTTTTTTTTTTTTTTTTTTAAATTATTTTTTCTTTTCACCCCCAAACTCTCGAGTTTCAGTGGTTAGGGCGGCCAAGCCCTGTCAGTATATTAAATTCTGGGAGTGTCCCTCCTGCTGGGGAGAAGATTTGTAAAACAAAGCATGTTTTCCTCCTCCCCGGCTGCCAAACGGATCGCTTTTCCCAGGCGAAATGGGGAAGCGCTTCCCAGCACATTACGTCGCACTCCAGGAATTTGCCATTGGTTATGGGCTCGACCTGGAGCTTTCGCTGCTGCTCTGGGGCTGGTGGGAGAGGGGAGGAGGAGGAGGAATCCGGCAGATCTGAGCATCATCTGCACGGGGCAGGTGAGCCGCAGTTCCAGGAATCAAATGGGGGAAAGGGGGACAAAGAAAGCAAAGGGCAGCAATAAATTCCGGGGTGCTGAGCGTGGCCACGAGCCAAATGCCAAGGTCCAGGGTGTGGCACCACCTGCGAGGTGGATTTTCTGCCGTGCCAGCCTGGGATGGGCAGGGGAAAGGGGTCAGGGCCCCCCCAAGGGCAAAAACACCACCAAAATCCCGATGGCAGGAAAGGGCTGGGAGCAAAGGTGCTCATTATTATCTTTGGAGCAGCCCAGCTGAGAAATCAGAACTCTTTCATGTGATTTGTGGGGTTTTTTATGGAAAACCCTCCCCGCTTTCAACTTTGGGATAAAAAAAAAAGTTGTGGGTTTCATTTTTCCTGAGGTGAATGTGCTGCCTCTGTGGGAGTGGGGGACAGAATTCCTCGGGACAGTGACCTCTCCATCTGGGATCTGTGTGGCCGTGGGGGCTGAGTTGGGCACCAGACCAGAGCCCAAATGTCGCACCCTCTCAGCCACCAAACCCTGTGGCAGCCCCGTCCTGGCTGTGATCCCGGCTGGCATCGCTGGGGTTTATCCCACAGACATTCCCTGCTCTGGGTGCAGCTGTGCCCCTGCCCCATCCCAGGCTGAGCCCTGGATTTTTCCAGAGGGTTTTTTTTTTCCAGCCAGAGGTTGTGGGGAACGAGACACGACCTGAGCAGCCTGGGGACTGTGTGGCACAGGGATGTTTTATTAATTAATGATGAATATCTCCATTGTAAGAGGGACTTGACCGGTGGGGATAGTAAAACACCAAAAAAAAAAAAAAATTAAAAATACTGATGGAGACAGCTCACCTCGGGCTCCTGTGACTTCATTGAGACACAGGAGCAGAGAAAAAAATCAAATAGACTTTGAGGCTGGACTCTGTGCTTGCTCCTGGTCCTGTGCCACAGGGCAACGTTCCCATGGAATGGGAATTCCTGGGAATGCTGGAGGAGCTCAGCACTGCTGTGTTTCCCCCCCAGGTGAAAACCTGCTCCCTTCTCCTGCTCAGCTGAGCCAGCCTGGGGTCTCTGGGCTCCTCCCAGCCCGTGAGTGCCAGCAGGGGACAGGGAGGAGGAATTTGGCAGGATTGGGGTTGTTTTTGCTCAGGTGGGGGCTGCTGGGGCTGAGGGAGGGCCCTGCAGCTCCGGGCAGGGCAGGGTGGAAGTTGGGTAAGCCTGGCCTGAGCGGGGTGGCTTTGGGATGAACACCCATTTCCTCTGCCTCAGGCTGCTGATGAAACCCCACCGGTGCTCCCCACAATCCTTCTTAACCCTCAGGCTGCTGGAGGCAGTGACAACAAATACCTCGGGCAGTGCTGGGGTGTTTCCTGCCCCGAAAAGGGTCTCTGGTGTTCCCTCCGTGCCCCCAAACCCCGCTCTGGTATAAGATGCTCCTCACAGGCACCTTTGCCTCCTTCCCATCCTTCTGCTCTTTTCCCATCCCCCGTGGGATTTGCAGGTGGATGTGATGGGATTTCATCATTTAATGAACCCCCTGGAAGGGGGGGGAGCTGCTGCTCCTCCTGGGGAAATGTGATTTTAGGGGGAGAGGAAGGCTGGGAGAGGTGGGATGTGAGATGAAGTGGGGGCTGGGTTAGGCTGGGCTCTGTGCTGTGGGCACCTGGAACAGAGGCTCAGGCCCTGCCTGTGCCCTCAGTGAGACAGAGATCTCGGAGCTGGCAGAAGTTAATTGTTCTTGTTCCACCTCAGCCGCTGCTCAGCACTTTCTCTGTTTATGTAAGAGCAGGAATGTGTCTTTTCTTCCCCCCCAGGCTCTGCTGTTCTCACACCTGATGTGAAAAGCAGCAGCTCGGGGCTGCAGACAGCCTGGCATGCACCTTTTTTTCCCCCTTTTTATCTTGCTTCAGCCTGTGAGGATGTCTCCTCTCTGGCAGCGGGGGTGTGAGGGCTGTGTGGGCAGAGCCCTCCCTGCACATCCCAGGGCTCTGCAATGGGGGGTGATGCACCCCAAATTCAGCGTGTTGGAGCTTCAGCCTTTGATGTGTTGGGGGATTTGTGGCTGTGGCCTTCTCTTAGCTGAGGGAGGTGGTTATATATTAATATTCATTTCATTCTCCTACAAGCGATGTGGAATTTTTTTTTTTTTTTTTTTTTAGTATTCAACATCTTCAGGTCCTGGCCAAATGCCCGATATGATTTAATGCCTGATTCCATTTCTCTTTCTCTGTGTGTCTCAGCCTCCATCTCTTTCAAATTTTGGAGAAAAGATCACTGCGTGGTAAATTTAATCTCGCCTCTAAAAGGAAAAGCAAATTGTCCTTCCCATTCCTCTCCAGGCCGAAGGTTTTAGCTCCAATTACTCCTGGCTCTGACCTTGCTGCTTGGAGAGCAGGAGCCGCTTGGAGCTTTCCAGCCTTCTCAGATCTTTTCGAGATTCTTTATCTTTCAGACTTGGTGTCTTTCAAAGTCGGAGGCGCTTCCTTTGTGCCAGGCTTTGAGCTCTGGAGAGAGCCCGGGCACGCAGCAGAGCCCAGGGCAGGGAGCTGCCTTTTCCTCATGCTTTTGGCTATCTCAGTGGAGATCTCACCCCTCAGGGCCTCTTGATATCACAGTAACCTTCCCAGAGTCCTGGCTGTGCTGCTCTGCAGAGCAGGACTCGGGTTTGGTATTGGTGAGGGGATTTCTTTATTTCTTTATGAGATGTTTCTGCGTTTTCTGGCATTTCCAAAATCCTCGTTGGCCCATGGAGGTTTTTCCTCGAGGTCTGCTCCTCCCCAGCCCTGGATCCTGCTGCTGGCTGCTGCTTTCAGTCCCTGCATGTCCCCTTTGCCTCTGGGGTTGGTTTCTGAGCAGCTTTCCAGCCCAGTTCCTGCTCCCACTGCTGCTGCCCATTCCCCTGAGCGCTCCGGGATTGCGTTTAAGGAGATTTCAGCCAGGCACTGCCTAGCAGCAGCATTAATTCCAGTTCTAACAGCACTTGTGTTGAAATGAAGGTTGGTTAATTAAAGGGGAGGCCGAGAAGGCAACCTGGAGCAGGAGCCTGGAGTGGGTTTTTTGGAGGATAGGGATTTGTGTGCTGGGTTTTGCAGCCCCTTGCTTTCTGCTTAGCCACAGAAAGTGAGGAAATGGGTGTCAAGGACACGACCTGCAGCCCTGTAGGAGGTGCAGCTCTGTTTTCTGCCCTCCAGCACACAAAACACACCGAGGTGAGTGAGCTCTGTCTGTCTCTCCCCCACCCCAAGACACGATACTAAATCCTCCTCGAATGGTTCCTGTGCCTTCATCTCTCTGTGCAGAGATTCCCTGCTGGAAGAGCACAGGGCTTCGAGCCAAACTGGGAGCCCCAGTCCCATGGCTGGGAAATTCCCAGAGCTGCCTCTACCCCTGTCCCAGGGGATGCTTAAACTGAGCCCACTCCGGGGCTGGGAGCAGATAATTCCTGCCTTGTTCCGCAGGGCTGTTCCCTCACCCTCCACGCTCCCCAAGGCCAGGATCTTGGCACAGCCCCGAAATCCCAGCAGGGGAAAGCAAAGACTGCTGAGGAAGGAGGGCAGGCTGTGGTGGGAAATGGTTGTTTTGGCCGGGGACGTGCTGAGGGTTTTTCCTGGGACGCCTCAGCGCCCGTTCCCACCCTGCCCACAGAGCTGCTCCCACGGGGCACGGAGCTCCTGCTGGGGCTGCTTTGGGATTTGGGGCATCCCCATCTCCAGTGGGAGCTGGAGCACAGGGAGTGAGGGGGTTTGGACCTCAATAAAAGCACCCCAATTCCCTGCACAAGGAGGAGTTAAAGCTGCTGCAGCCTCTGCCCCAGGTTTTGTTGGTGTTGAACAAACCCCAGCTCCTGGTTCAGCCCAAGCTCCCCAAAATCAGGGCAGGGAAGCCCAAATCTCTGCAGAAAACAGGACTCAAGCCTCTCCAAACAGCCCTTGGTTCATCCCATAAATGGAATCCCTCCCTTTATTCCCATTTATCCATCGATTTGGATACAGTTCTCCCCACTCCAGAAGGGATTTGGGGGAAAATCTTGCTCCCAAAAGTCTCTGTGGGTTTCCTGGGCTTGCAGAGAAACAATCTGGGATGAGAGTGTGAATGATCTACACTCATGATTTACATCCAGCCAAAATCATGCAGGATTGGATTAAATCTTGATTTAAGCAGCTGGGGTTTTTTGTGGTGAGGATTTTTTGGGGGGGGGGGTCATTCTATAAGAAAGAGGATGTTTTCCTGTTTGGTTGTAAAAAGCTGCTGCTGCTCGGTGTAATTGGATACTTCCTTTTCTGTGGAGGGAGCCTGGTGTATCTGGGGACATTTATTTAGGCAGCTGCGTGGCCCGGGTGAGGAATTTTGTGTGTTTTTATTCTGGTGGGAAATGGTGAATTTGGGGTTCACAGGATTGATTGATCCTTTTGTATTTCTGACTCGTGTTACAGGGAAACAAAAGCAAGTTTAAAGAGCAGAGAAATGGTTTCTAATGTTTTTTGGTCAGTTAATAAACTGAAAAATGTGCTGGATAAGAAAGCAGACAAAGTAAATGTCTCGAAACAGATTTTGCATTTCAAACTGGTTGATTCATTAAGTGGAGTAATAATTGTGCATCATGAATGGCACTTCTGGTCACCGGAATTCCAGATCTTGGTCTCTCAGGTTGAAGTTTTTCTTGCAGGTTGGAAAATGTGCATTTCTGCTTTGTACTCCTGATTTTTTTCATTGACTTGCTGAAATTCGGTGTTAAACTGGACAAAGTGAATGAAAGTCCTTGAAACTGGAACAGACCCTTAAGACCACGGAGTGAAACATTTGAATTTACTGAAATTCAGATGTTTTCATTGTCCTTGTGAGAGAACCAAACTCTCCCCGAAGCTGTGCTTGCACTTCACTCTTTTCTGGTTGTTTTTATCACTGACTTCCCTAAAATCATTGGCAGCCACATCCTGCCTACCTGGGCTAACAGCAGTTGTTTAAAATTAAATAAATTTTTCAATTTTAAAATTAAACCCTGATCAGAGGTTGGCGTCACCTTAAATTGCTGGTTTGAAATCTGGGTGGTTTAAAGCAAACATGTTTAATGTTTAAAGCTATTTTATGGAGCAACATGAATTGAATTTTAATGTCACGGCCATTATTTCTTCCTCAGCAAGTTTGGGCATTCCCTGGTGACTTTGATGAGGCCAAATCCTTTACTTTTGGGTTTCTCTGGAGAGACTGAGCCAGCTGGGAGGATCCCATCCCCAGTTTGGAGGTAGATCCTTCAAGGAGCCTCCAAATTCCCTGGTGCCAGGCAGGGAAGTTGCTGTGAAAGCCTTCAAGAAAGATTTTACCTTCCAACCTTCTTCAAATATCAAATATCCAATACCAAATCCCAGCCCTGCTCTACCTGATGATTAAAAACTTGATGCTGCAAATAAGAACATCCAAGCATGGTGTAAAACATGGGAAAGGCTTCATTTCTTCCCTAAATCCCCAAAACTGACTTTCTGTTGTTGATATAAATCAGGGGTGAGGTTCCCAGTTCCCTGTGGTGTAGGGCACAGCGCTGGTTGAGTCTCAGGATGGGAAATGGGAGACTTTTCAGCCACCCTGCGAAAAAAATGAGGATAATTTGCCCATGCTGATGGTCTCACCATCCCCTTCCCCATTTTTCTGTGGGTGTTTTAAGAGGAAAGGCTCCTCTCAGCAGTTCCCTTCCTCGGGCAGAGTCTCCTCCAGCAGCCCAAATCCATGTTTTATTGTGTGTGTGGCATTGCCAGGCTGTCAGGCAGTTTGATGGGATCACAGAGGGCCTGCCCTGCTCTGTGTGTGCTGCCTTTGGAGGGGAATTCTGAGCACTCAGCAGGACCCTGGGGACTGCAGGTGTGCAGCTGTCCCTGCTGAGTTTGGGACTCTGCTTTTCATCCTCTCTTTGGACGAGAGGCGGAACTCTTCACCCAAAAACACAGAGCGGCACCGGTGTGGGTGATGCAAAGAGGCTGCCAGGGCTTCAGGCTGACAGGGGGGAGATTTGGGTGGGATATTAGGAAGGAATTGTTCCCTCTGGGGCTGGCGAGGCCCTGGCACAGGTTTTCCAGGGAAGCTGTGGCTGCCTCATCCCTGGCAGTGTCCCAGGCCAGGTTGGAGCACCCTGCTCTACGGAAGGTGTCCCTGCCCATGGCAGAGGAGTGGGACTGAGATGAGCTTTGAGGTCCCTTCCAACCCAAACCAGTCTTTGCACAGATCTGTGGATTTGGGAAGGTGAATAAGGCGTCTCAGCTGGACATGCACAATGTCTGCTCTTCAACATCTCCTTTCTCAGTATGAAAATCCAATCCTTTCCATGGCATTCTTCTCTCTTGCCTTGCTGCTTTAGAGCCCCAAGAGCTGCCAGGACTCCAGGTTTTCCTGGATTTTAGGACGTGTGCATCCCTGTAAAGGCCCTGGGTGCCTCGTAAACAACAGAGGCTGTGGGTGTGCAGCATCCGGCACGGCCCTGCTCCCACGTGGGGACCAGCTGCTGGGACTGAACCACTTCCAGGCAGGAATTCCTGGCATTTCTTGGCAGAGGAAGAACGTCCCAAAGCTGACTTTCCAGTCCATGGCACTGGTCATTCAGTAGAAAGGCTGAACTGTGAAACAGGAGCAGTTTCGGTGCTTGTCCTGAGCTCTCCGTGCAGAGCTTGGTTTTCCCTCTGGTTTCCTTCCCACCCCGGTGCTGTCCAGAGGAGGAGGATGGAGAACCTGGCACGGTGCAGGTGACAAGGTCAGCCTTGCACCAGTGCAAGTTTGGGCTCTGAGAAACCTCTCCAGCCTTTTTCAGACATAAAGCAGTTCTCAGATGAGATGAACTCCCTGAAATGTGGTAACAAATCTCTGCTTGGGGTCCTTTCATCTCATGCCCGTCAGCTGCTGTTCTCCACCAGCACAAAGAAAATAAATCAGCCCAACTCCTCTTCTGAACGAAAATAAAGCAGCCAAACTCTTTTCCTGAAAGAAAACAAATCAACCAGACTCCTCTCCTGAAATATCTTTTTTTAAAAAAAGACCTTTTAATGTTGCTGCATCGTATAAATCAACTTTATTTTCCACAAGGACTCTTGTTTGCTTGTGTGCCCTCACTTTGGAGGAGGGCAAAAATACAGGAATATTTCCCAAAGGCAGGAATACAGTGCCATTCCCACGGGCTGAGATCATCCCATTGATTGCAGGAGGATGGGAATGACATCGTGCAAAATCCTGGTGGGACCCAGGGCTGACCCAGCTGTTCCAGCTCTGCCTGAGCCATCCCAGAGCCAGCAGGATGCTGGAATCCCCATCCCTGGAGGGATTTATGGGATGTGTAGATGTGGGGACACGGTTTAGAGGTGGGTTAGTGGTCAGACTTGAGCTTTTCCACCCTAAATAATCCCAGGATTCTTCACCAGGGAAAAAGCTTCTCTACTCCTCGTTTTTCAGCGGGAATGGAGGAGCAGAATGGCTGAGCATCCCTCTGGCAAAGGGGAAGGGGAGCAGGGAATTCCCAAGAACAGGAATGAAGTGCACGGAAGTGGCAGAGCCACGAGCACGGAACCCAGCAGCTGCTCCTTATCTCTTCCTGAGCAGGCACATCAGGGAAGATAAAGTGAAGAGGGAAAAGATAACACAGATTGAGTCAGCCTGGCTCTCACAGGGAGGTTTTTCCAACCTATTTACTTGTCAGTGGTGATTTTGGATGAGCCTGTGGGATCTTCAGAGAAAACCAACCTTTTTTTCTTCCTGTTTCATGCCTTGCAAAAAAAAAAAAAGGAATCTTTCTCCCAGGCATGAATTTCTGGCATTTCTTGGCCCGGGAAGAAGGTCCCAAGATGGGTTTGATGTCACTGTGTGCTAAGTGCCACCCCATGGCTCACCCACATCTGTGTGCGTGAGGCTGGAGGAGTCTGATTCACCCCACACCAGTGGCTCCTGCACTCTAAAACCAGCTCCAAGCCTGTGTTAGTCATGTTTTAATGATATTGAAATCAGCTGCTTGTGGCCGTTCGAGGAATTCCAGCCCAGGGCTGGGGATGTCTCGGTGGGACCTGAGCAGGGAAGGGGAGGCTCAGCACAATGAGCTCATCCTGGCTTTCCTCTTGCTCAGCTCATCAGGTTTCAGGGATTATTCAGCCCCTGGGAAACGAGATTAAGGATTTGGTGCTGTGTCCTGAAAGTTTCTGGGGTTGTCCTTCCTCTGCTGTGACAAATATCAGCAGTGGCTGTTCTGGAGTTGGAAAATCAACCTTCTGGGCTTGCAGTGCAGGAACTGGGATTGCAGTAGGAGCTGCAAGCCCCAGACGTTGTTCTGGCACCTGTGGGAATATCCTGCGCTCCCTGGGATCCTGCAGAGTGTTCCCAGGAGGGCTCAGCCACCCCTGGGGAAGCAGGAGGGATTAGCAGGGTGCTAATTAGGCATCCCAGGCCTCTGCTCCTCTCTGGGGACATTTCTGGGGTGGTGTCACACTGTAGGGAATTCAGGGAATGACCCAGGGCATGGAGACATGGGTGCTTTGCTGATATTCCCACTCTGGAGCTGCTCCCTGCCTTGTTCCTGGGTGTCTTTTTGTCCTTCACACTGACAGGGCTGGGCAGGAGCCACGGAGGGGAGGAAACTCCTGATCCAGGCTGGGAGCTGAGAGAGGGAAAAGCCAGCACCGAGCCCTGCACAGCAGCCGTGACTCAGCACTGGGAGCAGCAGCTTTGCCGTGGATCCTCTCCTGCAAAGTGAGCTCCAGGCGTGGTTTTCATCACCCAGCTCAGGCTCCTGCCCATCCCTGGGGCCGCAGATCCACCGCGGGCTCCATCTCCCCGGCAGGAGCTCCCCGGGCCAAGGTGTGTTCTGTGTCTCGTCCTCCCGAGTTCCTCTGGCATCTCCACCGGGAAATGGAATATCAACAGCAGCAACTTAATGGCCCTGATTGTCAAACAAAGCAGAAATATTTGGATTTTAGTGGCGGGGGGCGTGTCGGGTTTGACACTTTTCATTGCTGAAAACAGGATGTGATAGTGCCTGTGCCAGCAGGAGGGATGTTCCTGCTTCTCCTTGCCTGGCATGGGGTTTGCCTCCTTGTCCTGTGGGTTTGGGGGTGCAGGGAGCACCCCTTTCCCTCCCAGAGGACCCAGACCCGACCGGCAGGGCACAGCAGAAAAGCTGTGTGTTACCTGTGTCTGTCCAGCCCCTCAGTGAAACCTGGGGAGGATTTCCCTTCTCGGGCCATTCTTGGGTTAATCTCTCACATCTCTGGGGCTCGGGAGCAGCAGCCACCACCCTGTGGCCTTTCTGGGGTGTGTGGTGAAATGGAGAGGAGGATTTCAATGTTGGCTGGCTCTGGAGGGCAGAGCACTCTCCATCAGCCCAGCCCGTGTCCCCCGGGGATCAAAATCATTCCCTGATTTTTTTCCAAAATGCTTCTTCCACTGCTCACTTCAGCTGTATCTCGCTCTGGGGTGTCCCAGTCCCTCCCTGTTGGAGGGAGTTGGGCGGAGGAAAGAAGTTTTGCTTAACAAAAACCTGTCTGAAGCGCTCTGCTTAATCCAACCCCTTTGGCTCCAGCGGGATTTAAACATGTGCTTGTAGTTAATCAGGTATTTAAGTGGTTTTCTGACTTGGCAAGCTCGAGAGGAGATATCCCAGAGGAGCAGGAGCAGAGCAGAGCCGTGGCCTCGCAGCTGGAGGTGTTTGGAAATGGGGATGTCGAGGGCAGCAGAGTTTGGGGGGGTGGGTTTAACTTTCTGTGCCTCGGTTTCTCCTTCTGATCACTCTCTGCAGGGAGCTCTGAGGTATCAAAGGTGACCAAAAAGGCAGTGGTTTGGTGAACCAGGAGGAGTTGGGATCAGTAAATCCAGCTGAGCTGGCAGTGGAGGGCACAGGAAAGGTCCTGCCAGGGTCTGCTGAATCCCAGAACTGCCAGGTCCTGGAGGGGAGACACCCAGGGTGAGACCAGAGGGCTTGAGAAAGGATTTTAAGGGAAATCATCTCCCCTCACTCTTTGAAAAGCTGCTTGGGGAGCTCCCAGCTCTTTGTGGGGCTGCTCCGCAGAGGTTTCATGGAGCGTGAGGAAGATTTTCCCTTGGCTCATGGATTTCACCCCAGAGCCCCTGAGCAGGGAGGTTTTCCCCACCTCAATCTGATTTTCCTGCTGGGATTGCTCTGGAATTTGTCTCCACACAACCACCCAGCCTCACAGCACTGATGTTATTATGCAAAGTGTAGATTATTTAACCACACAAGTTTGGGGTTTTTTATGCATTGATTTGCCGTTGCTTTGAATCCCATTACAGGAATCTGCTTTATTAATGGACTTTGTCCGTGCTCGAGATTAACTGGGGATGCTGGATTTGCAAATGAAAGAATTGGAATTCACGTTGTCCATATTAATTACTTGGGTGATGCTGGCTTCCTTGGGGAAACCTTTATTTTTATTCTGCTCCTGTTGCTTTGTCTTAATTCAGAAAACGAGTTTGGTGCTCTGGGATCAGGTTGGTTTTTCTCCTTTGCTGGAATTCCCTTTTAACAGCTGGGAAAGTACTGAGTGGTTTCATGGAATAGGCTGTTCCTGAGGATAAATTTTAATGCAAAAAAGGGTCAGGGAGCTTTTATTTCAATGTTTAGATCAACCCAACTTCCTCCTCTTTTGCTCTGAGCGAAAATCTCTCTGTATCTTGTTCCATCTAAATCTTTACCTTGCAAAATCTCCTAATTCCTGCAGTGATACTCAGCCAGATTCTTGTGCTGAGTAATTCCACTCTCCTTGCTGGTAAAAAACCCGGGGATATACCTGGATTCTGGTATATTCGGGCATTGCTATTGATCCAAACCCATTTTTTCCCTGTGCTCCTGCAATGGTGTAAACGGCCCCCCAAAAAAACCCCCAAAGGCTTGGCATGATTTTATGGGAGCCAGCTGCAATTTGTTCACTTAAATTATCTTTTTGTCATGCTCACATCATTCCACAGCGGCCGGTTTGGAGAGTTAATTGAATATTTGCGTCTCTCAAAGATGCCTTCAATTATTTCCCTTGAATAACTCCGGGAGAGGGCTGTGATGAGGAATCACTGATGCTTATTTTCTGCCTCAGAAATATCTGAGGGTTTTATCCCAGCACCTATTAAAGGGGTGCCAAAACATTCCTGCAGTCTCCCACCCCGAAATTCCGCGCTTTTGAAGCAGAGTTTAGCATCCATTGAGAGCTAACAATGCATCCCTGCATGGCTAATGCAATAATAATCAGCTCAGGGCTCGGGAGTGGGAGCAGCTTGGAGACAGCCCTTCTTGGGTTGCAGCCTCTCATTGTGTGTGCAGGAGTGGATTGATTTCTGCCGGGTCCAGGAGGCTTCCAGGTGAGACAGGAACGGCATTGTTGATGCTGCAGGTGCTGGGGGAGGGTGTGGGAGTGTTTCCCAGGGCTGGGCATCAAAACAAACCCCTCGGATAGCTGGGGGCAATCCCCACCTCGGCATTTTCGGCTGCGTTGGTCAATCCCCCGAAATTATCAACTTTCTTTTTCCTTCATTGGATTGCAACAGCTCTCCTGGCTGAGAAGGGAGAGGGGGGGCCCATGAAAAGCAACATTTTTAGAATGGATAAAAAGGCAGATTTGTTGTTTCAAGTGAGATTTGCAATTCCTTCTTGCTTGGCTGTCCTGGGAGCAGCAGGTCGGGGTGGGCTCAGAGAGGTTTTCACCCACTGTACATCAGGAGACCCACGCTGGCCTCCTCCTGAAGCCTCTCATGGTGACAGCAGCTGGGCCAAGACAATAAATCCTGGTTCCTTCCTAAGCACAGCCTGGTTTGGAATTAATGGCAGAGCCTGGCAGGGTTGTGTGAATTGTGAAGGGTCATTTGGAGAAGGTGGCTGGATCAGAGCAGGGAGGAGAGAGAGGTGAGGACTCCCAGGGTCTCATTTGCTCTGTTAGGTCAGGGTCAGGTCAGGCTGAGCTTTCCTGCCCCCTCCATCCCACCAGGCAAAGCCCAGCTCTGGGAGGATGCAGTGTCCTGGCGCAGGCAGGCTCCCTGACAGCAGCTGGGGACCATCTGGCTCAGCTGCAGAGCATCTGTTCTGCCCTGCACGGCTTTCCACAGCCAAACCCTGCTCCTGCCCTTGCTGGGATCTGTTCCTTCTTCTCTCCCAATTCCCCTGAACTCAGAGGACCTTCATCACCTGTGAGAGCCGTGCCCCTTTCCCACAGTCTGACCGGGGTGGTGACACACAGAGTCACCTGGGGGAGGACAGAGGGGCGGCAGGACGGACAGGCAGCACCAGCCTTGTTGCCTGTTTGATCCATTTCTGAGGCTGGCCCATCTGGGTGAGGGGTTTTTGGGCTCTTTTCCCAGCAGAGATGTTTGCAGGGATGTGCCAGGGGGTGTCTGCTCACGGAGTGCTCTCTGTGAGGGTGGGGGTGAGGAGCAGACTGAGCTTGTGGGCTCAGTTGTTGATCCAACAACTCCCATCAGCTGAAGAGGGAGTGGGGAGCCTGGTGTGTGATTCCAGGCAGGGAATTGTGATTGGAATGCTGCTCTTGTAGCAGGAACCCTTCCCTTGCTGCAAGCCCAGACACCGGGTCGGTCTCTCACAGGCTCTGGAAAGGAAGAGGGCGAGTGATTCCTCCCCATCTGACAGTGCCACCCTCTCCTTGTGAACCTCTTCCCCTTCCCTGCAAGGATCCCAGTTCTGCTTTTCTCTTTTGTTCCTGTAAATACTTATTTTAGAGTTGTTGGTGGATTTACTGCTCTTGAGGGCAGGCTGCGAGAGCTGCACGCACAAATAAAAATCTTCAGTGGCCAGCAGGCATCTCCTGTCACCTTCCAAGGACAAGAGTTGTCTGAGCCTCGAGTTACCTCCAAAAACACCCCGTGGGGTCCTGAAGCAAATCATAAAAATGTAACTAATCTGGATGGGTGATCAGCTGCAAAACAGCTGGGGCTGCTTTTGGCTGGGAGAGCGGGCACGAAAACCACGCAGAGCTCCGTGCTTGTGGTGCTGGAAAACAAAGGTGAGAGCAGCACCAGGGGGATCCTCCCTGCTCCAGTTGCCTCAACACTGGATGTCTAGGATCAGCTAATTAGAGGGGGCTTTTCTTGGCAGGTAACTGAGAGAGACAAGCTCATCCAGGGCCTGAGTCAGCCCAGCTGTCTCAGAGCAGGATGAATCACCACCCTGGTATGAATTGACAGCAGACTGAGCTTAGGTGGCAGCCCTGGCTCCTTCCCTGACAGGAGATAATAGGCAGCCTGTCCTCCAAGTCCATTTTCCAGCAGAGATCTAGAAGGCTTTTGCAAGTGAAAATGAGTAATTTTTTTTTTTTTTTTTGCAGTTGGGAGCTGGCAGCGTGATCAAGGCTGGGGCTGGTCCTGGGAATCAGCCCCGTGCTGAGGCAGGAGTTCCCTCCTCAGAGCTGCAGGTCACAGGGCAAAAGGGATGATAAATGTATGAACTTCTGCTCCTGACCTCTGGTTTGGATACTCCAGGCAGCACCTGGGATGCTCCAGGAAGCTCTTTGGGCAGACACACGAGGCTGGAAATGGCAGATTTGATTAGATTGGTTATATTTGCATTTAGTGTTTCACTGCAGGGCTGTGAAGGGGAGGCCCAGCAGGCAGTTAATAGGGCGGGTGTCATGCAGGGTTGATGCATGAACCTTTTCCTTTGGGGTTTAGCCAGGGAATGTGGGGGGATCTGGTTGGAGCAGGAGCTGAGGGGGTGGGAGAGTGACCCTTCAGTTGTGCTTTGCTCAGGTCCTCCTTAGTCCTGCAGCTTTTTCTGCCTCTTCCTTTTGCAGGAGGCAAACTTGGTGGCATCACTCTCCTTGGGAGAGTTCTGAAGTGACTCTGGTGCCTCTGGGCTGAGCCTGCTGGCAGGCTGGGCTGTCACCCATCCGTCTGGGAGCAGCAGGAACAAGTGACAAGTCCCACCAGGAGCCATCTGGTGCAGGCTCTGCATGGCCAGCAGGATCCTGGCCTGGGGCTGGAGCCCCAGCTGGAGCCACAGCCCCAGGCTTGGATGGAAAACCAGGATGTGGGCAGCTCCTGCTGCTTTAGGAGGGATGGGTGGATAATATTTGGTGAGCTCAAGGCAAAGAGTTGTGTCAAAGGCAGTGGTGGATGGGAATTTTTGGAGATGTTCAAAGCAAATCCTGGACTCACCTTCCTCCAAGAGCATTTCCAGGCTTTTCCTGGGATCCCAGTGGCTCTGTAAGTCAGGAGAGCTGAGGCCATCCTCGTTAAACATCCACAGGCACTCTCCTGAAGGAGTCTTCGCTGTAATCTGGCCAAATTCCAGTTGGAGTCATTGCCTTTGCCCGGCAGTATGAAATAAAAGAGCATTTTTCTGCAAATCTCCTCTCCTCAGTTGTTTATTATCTGGCTGGCAGCATCACATCTCTGCCCATTAATCCATCTCTCCAAGTTCCTCCAATTCCAGCCTCCTGGAGGGGGTTCAAGCTGCCACCATTTATTATTTGAGTCAGTCTGCCAGGGAAATGTTTGCTCCTTCCCTCAAGCATCGACTCCCTTCTCTCCCTGCACCCTCTCTCAGGGCTGGAATGAGCCGTTTGTGCCTCCCAAACCCGTATTAACTCTGTGAAACAGAAAAGAAAACAACCATAGAACAACACATATTTAAACTCTGATTTTACTCCAGGCTGGTGGGATGGACATTAAACCTGCAGAAGCAGTTGCTGGTTTGTGTGGAGGTCCCCTGGGCGGCTTTTTGGGATGCCCCATCCAGATGTGCTGCTCCCGTCACAGCTGAGCTCCCAAATGCTGCCTGCCCTCCTCAAAAGTGCAAATTTGATCATCTCTGTGTGGCTGAGGGCTGCTTTGTCTAAAACCTGCTGTGACATCATTACCTTTGGGGTGCTTTGCTCTCCTCTCAACCCGAAATCGATTCCTGCCTTAAAAATCTTGTCTTGGGGAAGAGTAGGAGGAGTGATTGGATTTTCCTCGCAGGACACGGGTTGAGCAGCAGGACGTGTCCAACATCCCAAAAAAGATGGGGTTGAGGCACATCCCACCCCTCTCTCTGAGCTGACCTTCCTCCCCACACTATTCCCACCTGCTGGAATGTTTTTTTTCCCCAGATAACTTGGAGCAGATGATGGATGGAGCACTGAATTAATTAATTAATCCTTCCTCCCTCCTTTTGTGCCCAACTCTTGTTTACAGCACCAACCTCCCTGCTTGGAAATCCAGGATGCTGCCCTGAATTTAGTGGTGATAAAGGAGTTTTGGAAGAGGTGCTGGCCAAAACAGCAGCTCTTGGGATATTTGTGAGCAGCTGTGCTGAGTTTGGTTTTTTTTTTTGCACGGGAACCTCATTTGGGCAGCAATAACTCCGCGTTAGTGGAAACAACAACAGCAGAAGCTGCTTCCTCAGTGACTCCTCACAGGGGCCTGCTGCATTTCCCTCTAATTACAACTCAATTTGCAGTGATCAATGGTTTAATAAGCAAAAATGTGGTTGGTTATGGCTGTGTGTGGCTTGGGGGATGCTGGCACTGGTGGAAACACTACCTGGAGCTCCCAAAGCCTTGGAGCTGCAGTTTTTGACAGCAGAAAGGAATAAGAAGTTGTTTTACCTGGCATGAGGGAAAGATAAGTTGGGTCTGCAGCTCCTAGAGGTTTTGCTTGGGTGATGTTGGCCTGGGGAGTGGAGGGTGAGCTCTGAGTTTTGGGGGAAAAGAGCTGGTTTCGTGGTTTTTTTCTGAAAACAACAGATAGGGCACAGCATCCCTGTGCCTCTCACTTGGGCTTGGAGTTTTCTTTTCAAAAATAATTCGGGGGTTTTTTTATGACTTTCATGGCTGTGACTGGGGAATTTCTATTGCTGGCTGCTGGAGGAACACGTTACATTTTTTTCTGCTGGATTTTTGGATATAAATTTCAAATTCACCCCTCAGAGTGGGGTAGGTGGTTGGATTTTTTTGGTGTTTTTGTTGTTGTTTGTTTGTTTTTTAACTAATAGTTTTACACTGCTAGATTTGCAGAAGTCTCCTCCAGTGGAGGTTCAGCTGCTTGGTGGCAGGAAGTTTTCCTTCCAGTGGATAAGGATGGATGAATGGTTTCCTAACGCTGGAAACAAATGGGATAAACTGCAGGGAAGTCATGGGTGATTTCTGTTTGAAAAATTCCCCTTTTTCCTGTCACTACCTGCAGAGATGTTCCCATTTTCCTGACACACGTGGACAAAGCACCCCAGCAGAGTTCAGGGGTTCGGATCCACTCCTGAACACCCCTCAAATCTGTCCTGAGGCAGCTCACAACTCCCAGCACTTTAAACACTTACTTATTTGAAATCTGCACTTGCCAGCCAGGTAAAATCCCCTGGGAAAAGGGAATGTGCTGGGAAAAAAAAAGGTGGCTGGAGCCAGATGCTGGGCGTTTTCTGCAGAGCCGGCGATCGGTGATTCGCTGCTGACAGCCTGAACTGGTGTTAAGTTATTAAATTGCAGATGAGCTCATTGCTTGGCCTCGAACGGGTTCCAGCCTTGAGAGGCTTCGAAATATCGCGTGTGATGGAAAAAGAGACAATGCTGGTGTGGCAGAGGGGTTTGGGGAGCAGCTGAGAAAGACATCTGTGCACAAAAAATGCGTGTACCAGGACGGGGGAGGGAAGGCTCCATGCGAAAAATGTGAAGTTCTCCCAGGAGAGAGGAGGAGAAATTCCCTGATTTATGAGCTGGATGTTTTAATTTTAGCTGAGGAGAAAATGGTGAAGAGTTTTGAGATGATGATGCTGAGCCTGGTTTGACCCTGAGAGGTCCCAGTGAGCTGTCCCAAGTCCCCACATTGGCCCTCAGGTCGTGCCTGCTGTTTTCCATAGATCACGGACCAAATCCAGCTTTTATCTAACGTTTGCTAGATCCTAATGCTGAGCTTTACCGAACTGGGAAGGTGACATCCACGCCGCTGCTTCTCTCCCTGGAAGAGCGGGAGTTTCCTTGGAGCACCTCCCTGCACAATTTCTATTTCTTCTTCCTCCTGCAAAGGAGCCCAAGCTCCCTCCATGCTGAGATTAATTCTTTTTTTGAAGTACAACTTGGCAGAAGCCGTGAGACAGGCCAGAAATCAGTTTGGCCACTTGATTTTCGCACCTGGGCACGTTTGTTCCCACGGGCACGTGCAGGGGTTGGGTTTTGTGGCAGCTCGGCTTTGTTGTTCCGAAGGGCTTTTTATGCTCCCAAGGCAGAGCAGCCTCACGCTCGTGTGGTTTTTAAAACCTCGGCTCTTTTTTTTTTTTTTTTTTTCCACTAAATAACCTGTTTGCAGTCAAGGAGTTGGTGTTAACTCGGCCAGTGCTGCGGGGCTGATCCTAAAATACCGAGGAAAGCAGTGGGATAAACACTTGTCACCTCGTTTGTGGCCTGAGCTGTAATTGCTGTAATGTGAGATCCCTCGGGCTGCTGTGTCTGAAGGCATAATGGATTTCTTTTTTTTTCTTTTTAAAGCCTAGATGTTTGTTTTCAACCTGTCCGAAACCACGGAGCATCCGCACCTCCAAGCAGTGTGCCTTCCCGTGGGGTTTTTTGGGGGGCTGGAGCATCTCGGAGCTCAGCACAAGCTTTAATTTATTGCACGGTGCCAAGAGGTGTTATTGGCTTGTGTTTGCCAAGAGGAAATTCTTTGTGCCGCGTGCCACCAGCTCCACGGGGAATAAGAAAAGCTCAAAAGGGAATAAAAAGATTATTTGGGTATTACATACAGAAATGTGTTTGAGGTAAAAGGAGTGCACTGTGTGTAACCCTTGCCCTCCTCATCCCTCTGCAATGATGTGTTCCATACAACGAGGAGTTCTCAAAATTCCTCAAATTGTTCTGTCTGAGAATTACAAACCATGGAAAGGAGCCTTGGAGGGGCCCTGGGGCGTCTGGCCCATCCCTGGGGCAGGATCTGCTCCATCTGAGCTGCTCTGGCACCACCCTGTCCAGTCTCCACTGGCAGAGCTCCTACTCCTCCCCAGTCAGTCCAATCCAGCATTTTGCTCTTCCCTCACTCCAATCCATCCCCCTGTTTGCACTGCTGCCGTTTTAGGCTGGTCCTTCCCTCCCTGTGCAGAAAACTCACCCAGTGCTGCATTTATTCTCCAGCTGCAGCTCTGTGTGATGTTCTCTGGGGTCATCTTGGATTTCATCCTGTTGCAAGGGTGTCATTAACTCAGTGGGATCACGAGGCTGATCCTGCAGCCCCAAAGCCTCTTTGCAGAGCAGGTGAAGGCCAGGAGTGCAGCTCCCCTCAAGGTGACACCAGGTGTCCCTTCCTTCTCTTTGTCGCTGAAACTGCAGGAAAAAAAAAAAAACAAAAAACCCTGCAACAAGATTTTCAGTGGGAGCTGCTGGGGATGGTTTCCTCCTTGGCTGTTATAAATACACATCATATTGTATTTTCACAATACATATTATATTGGCTTTTTGCAAGGGTTAAGATGAATGCTATATGTGTCGTATTAAAATGACTCTGCTGTATGGATACAGTTTTTATTTCTGCTGCTGGCAAAAAAATAAGCAGAGTGGTAATAGTTGATATAGTATGGTTAAACTGCCTGCTTGGCTGGGATAACATCCAGTGAACATATGATGAGGACCTTGCTGCTGCTATCAAACACCTCCCATCTGTGAAAAGTATAGACCAAGGCCCAAACTGGAAGTGATAAAAAGAATGGATTCAAACCACAGCCAAAACCCGTGTGTGCTCTGAAAAGGCAGACCCAAGGAGTGGCCGTGCAAAACAGTTCCTAGAATATAAAAATTAGTTTGTGAAAAAGTATAAATGTGCATAATGGTCTATGAATATGCAGCAGGCTAATGTAAAGGGAGAGGTATTTAAGGGATGTCTCCAGAAATAGCAGGTGTGCTCTTGGCTGAACGCCAAGCACTGAACGCCAAGCACCTTTGCTTTATCTCTGCCTCCTATTGTCTTTTGATTAAACCTTTTCAATTTCACCAAAAAGGTGAACCTCGTTTTTCCCAAGGGCAGGCTTTAAGAACCGCTGGCTTTCCCATCCCGCCTGATCTTGCTCCTTTGCCCTGTCTCCTGCAGGATTTAGGGATGGAGTCCACCTCCCTGGATGATGTCCTCTATCGCTACGCCAGCTTCAGGAACCTGGTGGATCCCATCACTCACGACCTCATCATCAGCCTGGCGAGATACATCCACTGCCCCAAACCAGTAGGTGCCACGGTCTCCTCATGCCCTGCCTTGGGAAACTGGGAATGTGGAGCTTCTCCCTGAGTGCCAGGGGAAAATCCTCCCACGGTTTGGGTGGGTCTGGACCAAGAGGATGAGGTGTTCCAGCTGAACAAGGGATGTTTGGCTAATGTTGGGGCTCCTTTTGGCTTGTGTGTGGCGTTTTTGAGCTGGGATCATCCGTGGCTGGATGGACCTGCAGGCATCACTCTCCTGTATTTGCTGCTAATAACAGGCCTTTAATTTCCTGTGAGAGTGTCTGAAGGGATGGAGCCATTCACTGCTGCTTCTGGTGGATGTTTTCCTCAGTTATAGCCTCCGTCAGTGTTCAGAAAGGAGGGAAATTGCTGGAGTTTTTGGGTTTTTTTGGGGTTTTTTTGGTTTTTTGGAGCATGTACAGATTTCTTTCACGTTGTGAGGTGAGGCCACAAAGGTGCTGCTGGGGCTGTGGGGTGAGTCTGACTCTGCAGGGCTTCCTAAAACTGCACTCAGTAAAAGGCGTCGGGAAGGGTGGGGTGGCTGCGGGGGACACCAGGGACACAAATCTCCACCTCCAGAGACCAAGGATGGCTGTCCCATGTCCTACAGCGTGAGATCACGATGGGGCCGCACCCCTGCGCTGTGTGAGGATAACCATGGATCCCTTTTCCCGTGGAGAGCAAGATTTTTTCCTTCCTCCTCCCCCGTGAGCTGGGAGAGCGGAGAAACCTCCCCTGGTGCTGGGCGCGTTTCCAGGAGGAGAGGCCCCGTTCCCCTGCTGAGGTTTGCCCTTTTCCAGAGCACTGTGACTGAGCTGGTTTCTCCTCCTGAGGCTGAGCCATGGCCGAGGAGAGCTCTGTGTTCCCTAGAAAAACACCCCGAGGCCACTCCTGAGCCTGGAGCTGCCCAGCTCCTTGCTCTCCCTTGTCCCCCTGCAGGTTTTTTTGGTTTTTTGGCATCAAAGGCTATGGAGGAGGCAGTGCCAGGGTGAGCAGGGAGATGCAAGGTCCTCATTGCTCTGCTCAGCCCTGTGAGGCACATCTGGACAGATGTGTCCAGTTCTGGGCTCCTCAGGACAAGAGGAGCGGGGCCGGAGCAGGGGGACAAAGAGGATGAAGGGGTTGGAGCATCTCTGACGAGGAAAGGCTGAGGGGGCTGTTCAGCCTGGAGAGGAGATGCTGCGGGGGGACCTCATCCCTGCCTGTCCCTGTGTGCAGAAATGGGGCAAGGGGACCGGGCAGCAACTGATGCCCAGGAAGCTCCACCTGAAACGGAGGGAGAATTTCTTCCCTCTGCAGGTGAGAGCTGGCACAGACTGTCCAGAGGGTCATGGAGCCTCCCTTCACTGGAGATATCCCAGAGCTGTCTGCACACTACCCTGTGCCATGTGCTGTGGGAAGCAGCAAACTTGGGCCTTCCAACCTGACCGTTCCGGGGTTCTGCGGTGGCAAAACCCCAAAAAAATCAGCCTGGGCAGCACCGAGGCTCTTACTCTGCAGGAGATGGGGTTTGGGGGCCCTTGGTGCTGCCCACATGCTTTGCACAGCTCAAAGCATCACACCAGGGATGGATGGATGGAGGGATGGAGGGATGGAGGGATGGATGGAGGGATGGAGGGATGGATGGACGGATGGATGGATGGATGGATGGATGGATGGACATACAGATGGATGAATGGAGGGATGGATGGATGTAGGGATGGGTGTTGCCTTGCGGAGGGAAGCAGGGGTTGTGCAGCTGGCAGAGAACAACTCCAGCAGCAGCAGGGCTGTGCTGCAGCTCCTCGTTGGTGGCATTGCCTTACTGAGGTTTGGGTGCCACCAGCTGTGCTTTAAACCCTTTTTCTTTCTTTCTTTTTTTTTTTTTTTTGGCAGCTGGGTGAAAAGTAACTTCATCCCAGTGTTTCGTGGCGGTTTCCTGAGATACTGATGCTCTCTAAGTCCCCAGAAAGTTGCATGCTTTAGTCACCAAGGTGACTTTCCAGCTTCCAGCCCTCTCTTCCCCCAGACTTATTTCACTTTGACAGAGGCTTGGCACCATGTGTGGGAGCAGGAGAACGCTCAGGGCCAGGAGTGCTGCAGAAGTTTTGGCTTTTGCTCTGCACCCTGTGGCACAAATATACATAAATATATGTATTGAGGCAGCTGGGAGCTTGTCCTTATCCATCCAGAGGTGGATGGAGCTGACCTGGATCCTGGTTCCTGTTAAACTTCTCTTTTAAATATGTCCCTGCTCAGGGTTATGGGGTCCTGCTTCCCTCCTCCCTCCTGGAGAGGCTTTCCTGACTCTCTGTACATTGCTTTTTTCACTCAGCTCCTATTTATACCACCCTCAGCTTAAAGGTGACCCCTTGGTCTCTCCTCTGAGCTAAAATAAAAGTTGAATCGTTTTTCCAAGCCCTGGGTAAACACGGCCTGAGTCCGTACGGGCAGGAAAAAGTTGGCCTGTGGAGCTGAGGGGATGCTGATTCTAGCCAGCAAATCCAACCCAAAAAGCTCCAGCTTGTGCTGGGGGAGGCTGGAGTGCTGTGAGGGAGGAATTTGGGAGGTGGAAATGTTTGGGTGAGCTTTGTGTGGGTGTCCAGGCAGTGGTGCACGGCTGGATTGGGTCTCCCAGCCTGGCCTGAGGGTCGGGGTGCTAAAGGAGCCAAGGAAAAACTCTTTTCCAGATCATTTGGAAGCCAGGGGTTGGATTTGGTCCCATCCCTGTTTGCAGATGTGTGTAATGCAGTTCAAGGAAACCCTGGAGTGCAGCTCTTGTCCCTTTTGGGGTTCCTGAGGCCTCGGAAGGGGCAGATTTGCTGTCCAGGACACTCAGACTGTGCAGGAGGTTTTCCAGCAAGGAAAGGGGCTGTTTGCTTTGGATCAAAGACATCTGAACAAGTGTTTTCCCTCCTGTGGCCAGTCTTTTATGTTCTTGCCTCTTTCCTCATGGAAGAGATTCCTTGGGGAGCAGCTCAGCTCCAAAGCCACTTCCCAAAACTCAGCTCCAGGCTGAGGAATCACTGGGTGCCGCCCTCAGGGTGATGTCTGCCTGTCCCCACGGCCAGGAAAAGGGGACAAAACACCCCAGCAAAGCCGTGTGGGGTGGGATGGAGCAGCCAGGATGCCCCAAATCTCATGTCGCTGCTCCAGTTTGCAGCAGAAATGAGCAGAAAACACAAACTTTGAGTAAGGAGAGAAGGGCCCCCGTGAAAAATTCACAGCTCTCCGTGCCAGCAGGGAGATCTGGCCCTGAACTGCTGGAAAATTAAAGCAATTCCCTTTTTTTCCACAGACCAAAGCCACGTGTGTGGATGACTGATGGCTGTGATAGGGAGTGAGTCAGGCACCCCTCCAGCTGCTTGGATTTGGGATAAGCAGTGGGGGAAAGGGGGAAGTGGAGCCTTGGGCAAGGCTGCTTTGGGGCTTGTGCCCTTGTGCTGTTTCACTGCAACCCCTGGGATGTACCTGGAGGCTCCTCCAAGCCCTGAAGGCTGCCCAGAGGGAGATGTTGGCTTTGCTCATCCCCACCCTTGCCGCTTTGTGCCAGGGAAAGGCTGGGCTTAGCAAAGCCCCGTCCCAAACCCCAGCTTTGCCTGGCCATTCTCCTGTTGGTGCCTGCACCTCCCGGGCAGCAGCTCCTCCCAGGCCTCAGGTGGAAGATGTGACCCTGTTCAAACACAGGGGAGTGGATTTGGGCGAATATCTCAATTTGGGAGCTGTGTGCTACAGGGAACATTATCCTCACCTTCCCCATTGAAATTCAAGATAAATGGGGACAGGGAGAGGTTTTAAAGCTCTTCCAAGCAGCTGGAGAATGGAAGCAAAGTGGATTTTGCCCTGGGTGGATGGAAGATCTGTTTTCCTGTCATTTGAGCAATTTCTGTGTGGCCACATCCCTGGCCCCGACGTCTTTTCCTGCCTGAGCTGTAAACTGATCAGGTTTGCAGGATGGCTTTGATTCCACGAGCTGTCACCCATGAAAACAAGAAAAGTGGTTGTCGTGACCTGGATGGAATAATCCATTTCTAACCCTCCTTCAGCCCTGTGGGATAAAGACTTAACTTACAAATTACATTGAGGTTTTTATGCCCCGCATTTTTTAAAATGTGTTATTTTCTCTCAGGGCTAAAATGAGCATTTTTCTTCTTATTTACCACCCCTGTGTGCTGTAAAACTGGATTAATAACCTCAGTTTGTGCAGGATGAAGATAATCAGGGCACCACGACCACCAGCTCAGGGCCTTTCTCCCCAATAAATATCCCCATAATCCAGCTCCTCTGCCACGTGTGTTGTTATTTGAGCTGGAATTCAAATTATCATTCCAAGTTCCTGACATCAAATTTGTTTTTCAGCCTTAGGAGATGAAATTATAGGTATGAAGTGGTGACACGTGGAGGGGCGCTCCAGCACAGGGTGATCTCATGGACCCCAGTGAGGTTTTGACTTTTCCCTTTTCCTCCGAGGTAGGCAAGGAAAATCCCACACAGCGTTCAGGTTCCAAAGTGCTACGAGGACACTGAGGATTATTTGTTTTCTGCTTTCAGAAACATCATAAAAGCAGAGCTGATCTAGGAACAAAACCCCTCTAAACCCCCAAAATATGGTATAAAAGCAGGGGGACGATGAGGATTCAACTTAATTCTGTATTAATGGCTCTTCTTGGGTCTTTTTTTTGTTTTTGCTGAAGTGTGAAGATCCTTCTTTGTGAGTACTTTAGACATCTGCAATATGTGAAGATGTCCTGAAGTAGGAAAAAGTCTGGAAAGCTCAGACCCCACTGGAGGCAGCTCTGGTTCTTTGCTGACTTTTGATGTCCTGCAATCTGCTCTGCAAAAAAAGAGAGATGTCCCTTCCCTAAAGCTTTTGTGTGAGAGCTGAAGCTGAGCTGAGTGCCTGGGAAATGGAGGGAAATTACACTTGGCAGGGGTTTTAAGCATGAAATCTAAAAGGGGAATAATGGCAAGGTCTGGATGGGCTGTGATGGGAACTTACAGGGTTTTTGTGTGAAATGGGACCTGAGCCCTGCCTGATCCTCCTTTGTCCAAACCCTGTGGGGAGCAAGGAAACCCCTGGATCCCTGTCCCTCCCAGCCTGGGCAATGTGCTTCCAGCATCCCCATTACCACATGGAATTGGAAATGTGACCAGTTAATCACACTCTGGTCATAAAATCACACTGACCACTTAATCACGCTCTGATCATAAAATCATTTAGGCTGGAAAAGATTTCAGATCATCAACTCCAACCATTAACCAGCCCAGCATGGCCAAGGTGACTTTTATGAAACTTTTTCATCTTTCTGATCCCTTTTTGGATTGCTTAAGCCCAAAATCTCAAGGCCAGCTGGCAGAATTGCCAGGCCCCCTTTTCGCTCAGCTCCCACAATAACAGCACGACCTTTCCCAACCATCTGCAAAGTCCCTGGAAATGCCGCAGGGTGGATTTTTCTCAGCCTGGAGATGGATTTTTGCAGTTCTTCCCAAATGTCAGGTGCCACATCATGCAGCAAGGGATGTGCTCAGCTTCCCCCTTTTCTCCCCCAAGAGCATCTTGGTGACACCAGCTGTGGGTGATGGGCGTCACCACATGGGTTGGATGATTGAATTATTAAAAAGAGGACTAAAAAAAAAAAAAAAACTGAACCAGGAGCTGGAAAAGATATTTCAGTCACCTGTGTGTGAGGCTGGAGCTCCCCAGTTTAACTTTCCGTCTTTCCTCAGGACCTCTTCACCCTGAGTGTCCCCAAGGGAGGTGACAGATGAAGAACCAGCCACCTCATTAAACAGTAACAACACATTTTATTGATGTTTTCTGCTGGTAATTGGCGTTTGAGTTCAGCTCGTTTGGGGTTTAATCAGAATATCATTTCCCCCGAAGGAAGGGAGGGTATTGATTGCCTGCCCTTGGCAGGAGGGTGATTTGTCCACCTGAGGAGAGCGTGGTGAGGACCTGGGGGATGGCTGGAGGGGAGAGCTGGCACTTGGCTGGGGCTTCTGAGATCTCTTTGTAGCCCAGCTCACAGCTGTGGGGATGGCAAGCAGGAGAATGTCCTGCTGGAAACGTGGGTTTAGCAGAAATGAGTGGTTCGATATGGAAACTTGGAGGGGTTTCCTCCCTGTTGATAAACCTCTGCTGAGGCGTGAGGAATTGATTGTGGCACATCTGCCTCGGTTCAGGCAGCAAAGGCTGCTCACCCCCTGCCCAGGGGCGTGAGAGAAGTTCGAATTAGTATTATTTTAGATTTTGTATTAATTTTTAATAAGGATTATGACCCGATCAGAGCAGTTTTGGGGCTAAAATCAACCCGTGTTTCAGCCCTGGCCCCTGAGCGCTGGCAGTGCCCAGGGTGCATTCCGATCCTGCTGCTCTCCTGCAGCATCAGGGGAGGGGATGGAGCTGGTGCCACATCCAGAGGCTCTGCCCCAAATCCTGCCTTTGCCTGCTGCTGTGGGCTTGAAAAAAACCCCCAAAATCCCCCGAATTTCAACTTCTTTGCTGGTCAGGCTTGGCAGGGGGGTTCAGAGGGGCTGAACTTTGCAGGGTGATCTGAAAGCACTGAGGATAAACCCCTGGCACCTCCAGCAGCCCTTTCCTCGCTGCTCCCTCCAGCCCTGAATGAGGAATAAAGAGGAATATTTGACATAGGGGACAAGCAATGCCTGGATTTGGGCACCAAAACACCTCTGGGGCTTGGAAGCACTCCCGTTTCTAGGGCTAATCCTAGAATTTGAAGAGTTCCTGGCTTTCAGCCTGTCCGCAGCATCACAGCTTCCTTGCCAGGTTATTTCTTGGAGCAGGGAGAAGTTTGTCCCTTTGCTGCTGAGCTCCGAGCTTGCCTTGGCTGCTCCCAGCAGGGTCACCTTGGTGGGACAGCTCTGCATCCCTTGGTTGGGCTGTGCCACGGGGCAGAGATGCCTTCCCCCAGATTTGGGCTGGCTCCAGGACCCTGTGGGTCTTCTGAACCCCCTCTGGTTAACCCCAGGGGCAGAAAGTGCCCCTCTTTCCCTGGGAAGCAACAGGTGGTGGCTCCTTCCAGAGGAGAACCTCTCAGGGAAAGAAAGAAATAAAAATAAATTAAAAATAATAAAAATAAAATAATAATAAATAAAAGCAAAGAGCTGAGGTTTCGTAAATAGGGAAGGTGCCAGGAGGCTTTCCAGTGATTGCTCTTCCTCGATGGCAGGGACTGGGATTCTTGGCCCAAGTCCAGCGAAGTGATTATCTCCCAGTTTGGGGGATTTCAGTAAGAGCTTTATCCCACCCTTCCCATCTTCAAAGAGTTTTGCAGTCGTTGGGTAATTTGCTAAATCCTCCCGATTTCTCTGTCACTTTCCTTTTCCCCCTTGCATCCTCCCGGGAAATCCCCAGCTCAGCTCCGGCTCTGCATCCGCGGTTTCACATCTCGGAGCACTTGGAAGGGACCCCGCTCCCTCCAGCCTCGCTGCATCCCGGAGCTGTTGCTGGGAGAGCTTGGATACCCTCGACTGCTGCTTTCTCGCCTCCTTTTCCCGTAAAAAAATCAGGAAAATCCCCAGTTCTGCCGTGCCTGCGAGGGCCCCGCGGTGGTTAATGAGCTGGGGGTGAGCGTTGTGCCCTTTCCTGGAATTCACATTTACCAGGGGCTGGAGGTGAGGGGGTCCTGCCGCCCCTCCCCAGGCTCCCAGGGCTGAGAATTCCCGCAGGGAATGACAAAAATATCCCAGGGACTCTCCTGCAGCAGTGAGGGGCCGGGCTGGGCTCTGCTTCCCGTGGGATCCGATGTGGTGCAGCTGCTCCGGGCTGGGAAAGCGTCCGGGGTGATGTCCTGAACGCGGGACATAAACAACCCAGTAACCCATAAATAACCCAATAGCCCACGTCTGCTTTCACCCCGGGAGGGGACAGCGGACAGAGGAGGGACAGTGGCGCCTGCATTCAGCAGGTGCTGGGCTGAGACCCAGCTTCCAATGGGGGTTTTTCCCTGGGAAATCCCGGTTTTCCTCTGGAATTCATCCTCCCTGTGCCATCGAGTGCCATCATCCCCTGAGCAGGGGTGGTTCCTGTGATTCCTCTGATTCCAGCAGCAGCACCCCGGGTGTTTTCTCCTCTTGGCTGCTGTGCACCAGCTGCAGTGATTAACCTGTTGTTTGCCAGAGTAATGAGTAAACCCAGAGTAAGCCCTCCTGGATTTTTAGCTGTTGTTCCGTGGCAGCTCTATCAGTAGGATGCAGGTGGATTTGGCATTAAGATGCTGCTCCAGTGACCTTTCCAGTGGCATTCCCGTAATGGCTTCATGTGGCTCTATTATCTTTTGTTCTTCTGTGTGGGCCAGGATTAATTGCTCAAGAGACAGTGTTCGTGTTTGGACTCAGATGTTAATTAATTTTTCTCTACGGTACAGTCTCACAAACTGTGAGTTCCAGCTAACAAGGTAGGAAATGGCTCTGTCTCTATCTCTTTCCAAGGTCTTTTAAGCACAAAGTGTCCAATTATGAACTGACACCTAAATTATTTTTGCTTTTAACCCAATAACCAACCACCTGTGGTCCACAATACAGATTTTTCTGTCTAATTACAAAATACCACCCAAACCCACAAAGATGCAGAAGGTAAAAAAGAAGGACTTAGCTTAGGCCCTAAATCCTCCATCTTGCTCTTTATATATTACTGTATTCTAAACCCTTAAACTCTAAGTTTTCCACCCTGTGATGTCACACACTTCTATTTAAATCACACCCCCATACTCCCAGTGCTGTCACTCAGTTTTGGAAGCCTGTTCCAAGGCCTCAGGTCAAATGCAGTGTTTGCTTGGGGGTCAGTGTCTGTCAGCACAGACAGGCTGGAATTCTCAGTGCCCAGGGTTCCAACAGCTTCGTTTGTAGCACTCAAGTGGGTCCAATTTATCGGGAGTGGGGATGCTCCAAGGCCTCCTCCCCACACCTCGGGCAGGTTTTTAGGGCCTCACAGCGTCAGGAAATGCAGCACACACCTCCCTGCCATTCCCCACGCTGCCCCCATTCCTCCTTTTCCGTGGAAGCTGAGCTGGGCACCCTCCGGCAGCTCTCAGGGAAGATTTTTATATTCTTTTTTTTTTTTTTTTTTGTAATTTCCCTTTATCTTCCATGTTCCCCTCAGGGCTGTCTATCACCTCGGATTTTATTGCCTTCTCTAATTGCTTCTCTGAAGTCCAAGTGCAATATTACTCCAGGATCCTTTGGAACAACTTCCTGAGCTGCTGCAATCCCGTTCATCTCCTACTTCTGCCTCTCTTGATAAGCCCTGTTGTACACTGCTTTTCATTTTGGCGTGTCAACACCTTTGGCAAAGCAGATTGAGGGGAAACGTGCAAAATTGGGTTCCATTCCTTCCCTTTGTTTCGACAGATTTTGCTTTTCGGTGTTCTGCCCCTGCTGCGGCTCCATCAGCCTCGAATTTGGGCTAATTCAGGGTTTCATTGCTGGGTCCTGTCCTAAGTGAGCCCTCAGTGCTGGCGGGGGTTTGTGGTGGCACAGCTGGAGTTTTTTAAGAGTTGAACAGGAGCAAATCCTCTCCTCTCCTGGGAGTTAAAGAACGAACCTGGCTGGTGCTCAGGGGGAGGTGACCACGCCACCCCATCTCTGCAGCCGGGACATGAGGGGGGAGCTGTGACAATCCCAATTATTTGGGAGTTCCAGCTCTGGTAGATTTGCCTGGAACGGGAGGATTTGGGGGGTATTTTGGTTTTTTTTTTGAATGGTGGAGACAAGTGCCATGCTCAGTGTTGGGTTAATTTGATGAAAGCCAAGGGGTTAATTCTCCATTCTGGAGACGGGCCAGGCAGGTCCCCTCAGGTGACAGCCTGGCTGTCCCTGCAGGCCCCACAAGTGGAGCCCACTCCCATTTGGCACCAGTTGCTGCCTTTCCCCCTCGTTGAGTTTTATGCTGCTGTCAAGCAGGACTCTGCAAAATGTTAATTTTGCCCTGGCACGGAGCCGCTGCCATCTGCTGCAGGACACCTTCAGCTGCCAGAGCTGCTCCAAAAAGGTGCTGAAGGGCCAGAAGTGCTGCTCAAGGTCTGTATTCTCCCCCTGCTCTGCAGCTAATTACAGCCACAACCTTTAATTATTCGTTAGTCAAAAGCGTTTTCAGCTCCTTCCTCTGCAAAAGGGTGGCTGCTGGATGGGAAATTTTGTGGGGTTTCTGATAAGGTTTTATCAAAGTCTAATTTTTGCTTGATGGAAGATTGGGCCTTCTCCTTAAAAAAAAAAAAAAGCCCTTTTTCTTCGGCTTTTATTTATGCTACTTCAGATTTTACCTCTTTTGCCTCTTTTTCCTCTTTTTTACCTTCTTTAGGAGGGAATTTTTGGTGGTAAAACCTCTGTCCAAGCAAACCAGCAGGAAGGGAGTGAGGTTTCACCATGAACAGCATTCCCTATCCAAACATCATCTGGAGCTGTTTGCTGGGTCTGCATTGTTTCTGTGCAGCTTTTCTTACTTTTCTTTCTGTTTCTGGGCATCTTTTAACATTCTCTCGGCAGGATTTCCCACAAACCACTGGGATTTCCTAATTTTTGGGGTAGTTTGATATGAAAACACCCCTCCGTTAGGTGATGTAGGATCTGATTTGATGCTGGGCTCTGACTGTGTCTAAGCCCTGTGGGATGCGCAGTGATCATTGCAAAATATGACAACCCCCCCCCCCCCATTTTTATTAAAATAGCCTTCATTAAATTGCTTCAGTTCCTCCTCTAATTTGAATTAAACCAGACAGGATTTATTTTCAAAAGGATTTCTGCTCTGTGCTACGGGGGTGGGGTCAAACTCATCAGCCCTAAAGCCACGTTGTCACTTTATCTGGAATTTATTTTTGGGATCTATCACTCCACCATGCCAACATCTGCTTCCCTCCGGGCATCACCCACGTCATCCCTCATCCTCCACACGGATCCTCTTCCCAGAGGAGCCTGAAATGAGGGAAGGGGAATTGCAACACCCTCATGGTGATGTTTTAAGGGCATCTCCCTGCAGAGCTCTTCCAGGAGGGTTTTCATGTCTTGCCCAACTTGGGCATGGAGGAGGAGGGATTTAGGATTTGGGATTGATTTGGGATTTGGAATCTGGGGTTTGGGATCTGGGGTGCATCCTCCCCTGCACACCTGGGTGAAGCTGTAGGTAGGAAGAGTCACCAATCCCTGCGTTCACCTCCCAGTTCTTGGAATGTTTTGGGGGAATGGTGGGTTTAAATCTTTTCCTACCTCTCGCTCTCACAGGGTTAGCTGGAGAAAACTCTTTTAGGACTTCCAAAGGGAAATCTGGGACTGGCTGCAGCACAGATGTCTGCAAGCAACAATAGGCTGAGCTCAGCCCCACGCTCTGAAAGCGGAGGGGGGAGGGAGAAAAAGGAGAAGAAAGGGAAGGGAAAAAGCAAAGCAGAAAATCATTAGATGACTCCAGCCCCTCGTGACAACATCAAAAGGGAAGAGTCGTAAATTTGGATCCCATTAAACGCCGGGGGGAGCAGGAAAAGGCGTTTTGGGGTCGCAGCTGCAGGTTTGGGGTGGGCAGAGCTCTGTGCTGCTGGCTTTGTGGGGTTGATCCTCTGTGCACTGTGGACAGGGATTTCCCTCCCTGATTCCCTGAGACCAGGGGGTCCCGGGAGGGTTTGGGGTCTCCATTCCCACTTTAGGGTGTGAATCCCTCACGCGTGGAGCCATTTCCACATTTCCCTTTTGCTGCCATCCTTTCCGAACCCCAAGGTCTGTCCCTGGGGATTTCCTCTCTTTGCCTCCCGCTAATTTGGGATAACTGATTGGATACACATTAAAGCCATTGAGGATTTTCTCCCCTGGGGCTTTCCCAGGGCATGTCTCACTGGTTTATGCCTTTGTTTAACTGGATAATAATTCCATTTATCATTATGAACATGGAGGGGGTTTTTGTCTTTCAATTGTTTGAGGTTTTTTTGCTTAATAATCCAAACTATTATCCTATTGTCCTAGACAAAAAAAAAAAAAAAAAAAAAAAAAAAAAAAAAAAAAAAAAAAAAAAAGCACAAGGAGGAGGATTTGGAAGGAAATCTCTCATTCTCTTTATTTTTCAGGTGTGAAATAGGTCACGTTTTAAGGCTCATTGTCTGCTGAACTGCATGAAAAGCAAAAATCTTGGCTGGGGGATCTCCACATCAAATATTTCCTGTGCAGGGAATGGTGTTCCCGGGGTCAGTGTGGTCTGTGCCTGGGCAGAGCTTCTCGTGCCTCGCATCTGCAAATTGTGCAGCATCCAGAAAGGGACATTGCAAAAGGGAACCGCAAAAGGGGAGGGGGGAAAAAAACCACCACAATTTTTAATGTATTTGGGAAGGCCAGGAAGTTCTCTTGTGTTAAGATAGGCAGGACAGCACTATTTTTTTTTTTTTTTTTAAAGATTGATCGTGAGTGACAGAAATGTGTGAAGTGTGTAATAACAGCGAAGAAAAATCCTGTTGCTTCCCGGCAGCCCGCAGACAATGGCTAATTGTTCTAATTTGGGTCAGTCCCCTGCTGTGCTGCGGCAGGAATTCTTCACCCGGGCTCTTTCATCATGAGCCTTGGCCCCTTTTCCACGGCGCTCGGCCCCGGGGCAGCCCCGCAGGGCTCTGCCCGTCCCCAGGGGTTCCGCTGCTGGGGGAGGAGCGGGGATTCATTTCTTAATGAAAACAAATTAATTGGCTGTAACGTCTTTTTCACCTTTGCGTCCTCCTCTGAGCTCTGTCTCTCTCTTTTGGAGCAGCCCTGAAATGCAGTTTGGGGACCCAAATCTTGCCCGTGTGGTGATGCAGGGAGGGCAGGCAGTGACTGCAGGGTTATTTATCTGCAGTGGAAATAAGAGTAGAGTAGAGTAGAGTAGAGTAGAGTAGAGTAGAGTAGAATAGAATAGAATAGAATAGAGTAGAGTAGAGTAGAGTAGAATAGAATAGAATAGAATAGAATAGAATAGAATAGAATAGAATAGAATAGAATAGAATAGAATAGATTTTACATTGTATCTATATTATATATAATGTAATATAAATTATATTCTATTATAGTCTATCTCTATATATTATATATATTATTATATTACATGTAATAGTATAGTATATATTATTATATTATATATAATTAACAGTAATATATTAACTAATATAATTTAATATATTAAATATTTATATTAATAAATTGTTTAATTAATTGATATATTAACCACAGCCCTGCTCATCCCAGGTTTGTTTGGGTTTTTTTCCCCGTGGTGAAATCCCTCTGCTTCCAATGAGCCTGGCAGAACAACCAGGAGCGTGGTGCCCAGGGGTGGTGAGAGGTGTTGTGCAGGTGCCGGTGATGCCTCAGGCACATGGGATCAGGGCTCCCTGCAGGTCTGGCAGGACACAAATCCCATTTGACTCCCATTTAACCTCTGCCTGCTCCCTTTTATCCCTGGGTTTGACCAATTCCCATTTCTTCACCCGGAGCAGCAGGAGCCTGCTGCTCCCCGTCCTTTATGGGGACACACAGGGCTTGCCTGGTGCCTCCCTGTGAGGTTGTAATCTTCTTTTCTTCCTGTCAGAGCCAGGATTAATGCACTGCAGACACAGCTTTTGTGTTAGGATTGCAAAGTTTATTAATTCTTATCTATTTCTATTATCTCTCTATTCATTCTTATCTTATTCTAGTACAGTCTCATGAGTTGTGAGTTCTAGCTGACAAGCCCTGCCATGCAGTTTTCCTCCCGGAGTCTGAAAACCAGATTAAAAAAAAAAAAAGCACATTCACACCCCCTGCGTGATGTTAGAGGGGCCACATCTTGTGTGATGCCTTCCCTGGCTGTTATTTCAGGAGTGTTCGCTGCTGGGATTGGGCTGTGCTGCTGAGAAAATGCAATTTTTGTGCTTTTTGCTTGTTGTCCTTTCCATGGAAAGGGCACCCGGGGTTTCCCAAAACGCAGCACCGTGGGATTCAGGCTCTGCAGGTTGAGGTTTCCCTGCCCTCTGACCACAAAAAAATCAGCTTCACACTGACCTTCCCTGAGTGATGTGATGCAGACTGATGGGGATGTGGCAGAAAGAGCTTTTGGCGTCGATTTGGATTTTGTGGGAAGCGGCTCACCCCTGGGAGCAGCGGGAGCTGCCCAGAGGGGGTTGTGGCTTTTTCCTCCGTCATTCCTGAGGGTGCTGATGGTGCAGGGCAGAGGGCTGGGTGGGGAGCAGGGGTGTTATCCCAAGGCTGAGGGAGCATCCCACAGGAACATTTGGCATCATCCCTCCTCCAGGCTGATCCACTCTCCCCATTCCCCAGCGAGCTTCAAGTCTTGCCAGCACGAGCTGGGCTGGGGTTTAAGCTGATTTTAAAGCTGATTTTTAAGCTGATTCCCTTTCCAAACAAGCTCTTGGGCTCGGTCCCACCAGGGTGTGTGTCAGCTCCAATTATTTCCTGATAGACTTGGATCAGGAACAGGGAAAAGTTTTTGTTTGGAGCCCTTGGCACGGCACCAGCAAAGTCCCTTCTGTGAGTTTTGGGCCTGCTCTGGGGAGGAATTGCAGAGCTTTGGGTAAAAACCTGGAAAAAATGGTGGTTCCTGAAGCACAGTTTGTGTGTCACCCATGGGAATGAGATGTGGAGAAGGAAGGAGCTCATTAGGAGGGGTCTGAAATGGGAATTTTATTTATCAATGGGGGGTTTTATCTACAGAGTTGTGTGCAGGAATCGTGTGCTTTAAATCATATATTAAACCCCCCCAAAAATAAAAATATCCCAGGACCTGCAGGGCTTGGGAGTTGATCTTGTGAAGAAAAAGGGCTGAAAGGGTCGGGATGGCCATGGAAGGATGAGCTGGATGTGGCTGCTGATGTGGGGAAAGGATTAAAATATTCCTTGTCCTGCTCCTGCCTCTTTCCTCGGAGCCCTCAGAGTGCCCGGGCTGGGTTTGCTGAGCTGAACTCCTTTGGGCTGAATTATTCAGGAATTGGTTTGATGGGAAGTCCAGGCCTGAGCTTCTCTGAAGGTCTGGGAGCTGCTTGAGGAGAAAAAAAACCAAAAACAAACCTCTCACTGGAAAGGCAAGATGGCCATGGCATGTCTGAAACAGCAAAAATTTGTTTTTTCTTTTGACTTTCTCAGCTTCTCCTCCACCTTCCTCTTGTGAATCATTTCCCTTCCCCAGCAGCTCAGCTGGGATAACGCTGGAGACAGCTTGAATTGTCTCTTCCAGGGTTATTTTGGAGCCAATTTGCAACACAAAAAAAAAAAATAAATTAAAAAAGTCCGGTGTCCTTCCCCCTCACGATTTTAGCACATTGTTCCCTTTTTTCCATGGAGGGCTCAGAGCTGGAAACCCCCACTCATCCTTCAGGATGGACTCTGCTCTTTCAGGGGCTCCTGCAAAGCTTAAAAATAATTTTTAAAAGAGCAGATGAAATGAAAGCTGCTGGCACCTGGCAGCTCGCTGTGGGTACAAGAAAGAATTATATATATAGGGAGGTGTCAAAATCCGTGGTGTTTTCTTCTCCTGTTGGGGCTGGTGCTTTCACAGGCAGGAAGGTGTTGCTGGCAGTGCAGCCTTCCCAAAATGTTTTGAGGCTCTAATTAAGGAATTGCCTGCTTTTCCAGGCTTCCCAGTGGGAAACTCGAGGTAAAATCTTGTCTTTCCTAATTTTCTCAGTGTTAATTCCACGGGCTGAGCCTCTCAGGGTTTATCCAGGCCTGGGGCTGGTTCTTGCCACAGGGTGTGCAGTGGGACAGGAGCTGAGGAATGAAATTTGGGGGATTCAAACCCTGATTTGGGGCGGTTTTTTTACTCCTATAAACCCAGATTTCCTGGGAATCAGAGGCTCAGGTGGGAAGTGGCTCCTGGTTCCCAGGGTTTTCCACACCCTGTGTCCTGCTGGGATCCCTGAATCTGGAGTTTCCACCTCAAATCCCCTGGTGGAAATTTGAGTCAAAATTGAGCGGATGCCACGTTCCTTCATGTTTTTGTTTTCCCCAGCAATCAAATGTCCTGAGATTTTCTCTTCCCAGGACTCCATCAGCTCACAAAGCCACTGGGAAGCAGTTTTGGGTGGGAATTAATGGATAAGTTCACCCAATTTCATCAATCTGCCGAATTTTAGTGCTGGAAGCGCTTGTTGTGTGGTGTCAAATGGTAACGGTAGAATAATAAAATCATGATGATGATGATGATGATGATGATGATGATGATGATATTCCTGCAGAATCTTAGCAATCAGAGAGGTTTTGTTTCCCCCCTTTCTCAACGGTTTTGAGGGTGGTCCCTCGAGGCTTCCCAGCTCCCAGCTGGAGCCGCTCTGGGCTCGGAGCATCCCGTGGGTGTGATGGCAAGGCTGCAGAGCCCTCAGCCCGTGTCCTCTCCGTGTTTTTGCAGGAAGGAGACTCCCTGGGAGCCATGGAGAAGCTCTGCAGGCAGCTCACCTACCACCTGAGCCCCCACTCGCAGTGGAGACGCCAGGGCATCATGAAGAGGAAGCCGCAGTCCTGGTGAGTCCCTGCTGGGTCACTGTCACTGGCCTTGCCACCCCTCAGGGCCACCACACCGGGCTGGGGAGGGTGGGAAGGAGGGTTTTCCACGATTTCTGGCAGATGTGGGAGCTGCCTGTTGCTCCCTGCAGCGACAGGAGGAACAAATCCACTGGGATGAAGGGAAGTGCTCAGGGCTGGGAGGTGGTTGGAGTGTCCCAACCTCCCATCTTCTCGCAACCTCCAGAATCCTCCTTCCTCTCCAGCCTCAGCAGCATTTCCCCCGTTTCTGCTTCCTTCATGCTCCCCCAGAGGTGTTTTCCTCTATTTCCACCTTCCCTTGCCTGTTGCAGAGCAGAGCAGCACTTCGGATTCCCAGGGAGGAGGAATGGTCTGGAAAACCTGAGCCATCCATCCTCCAAACATCCCCGGTCTCCCAAAGCGCTCCAAGAGCTCCTAATTAGCTGGTAATTAATGTACAGGCACGTGTCAGCATGCACACGGTGGCTTGCAGTTTACACAGAAGGAATTTTGTCTTTAAAAATAGGGAAAAAATAACCCAAATCCCCTCCTTATCCAGCAAAGCATTCCCATCTGGTGTCATCCTGGATCCACAGAGCTGAGAAACCTGTGGGTGAGGCTGATGGGAATAGAAGGAGCTGCTTGTTTTCCTGATGTTGGGCATTATATATTTATTATTTTTGCTTAAGGAAGCGAGAAACAGAAACGAAGCTGCAATCTGGGAGAGGCAGGATTTGTGTCCAGGTGCTGGCTTGTGGTCCCAGGGGAGTTTTGGTTGTAATGGAGCTGTAATGGGAATTAATCCAGTGGGAAAAAAAAAACCAAAAAACTGGGATAGGTAAGGAGAGGGGAGGAACGTGGTCACAGGAGGAGAAAAAGACACAAGGAAATAAAGGATTGAGTGGCCAGGTAGGATTAGGAGCACAACTCCCAGGGGTCTGGCTCAGCATCCTTACAAAGTGCTGTCCTGGGAGACCAAAACGTGGAGAAACGTGTTTCATTAGCAGTGTTACCCACATTTTGGGTGGTTTTTAAGGTGTATTGATGGCTAGAATCTGCAGTTTGCAATAAAGCAGCAGGGACTGGGGGAGTGTTGGAGCTCCCGGGCTGTGTCCCGCGGGCACACGGAGCTGGAGTGACCCAGCAGCTCATTACCCTCATTAATTAGGGTAGGAAATGCTCACCCCTTATCAGCCCATCGGGACATTGTTCCAGTCACACTGATGCTGCATGGCGGAGCTCTTTACAGCCCCAAACCCACACGGAACCCTTGCAAATGAAAAGATTTCGAGCCCTGCTTTGTGCCCCTCTCTCTTTAATTACCCATCCCTGTCCTTAATCCCCCAGGCCGGGATGAGCCGCGGTGCCCGAGGTTTGCAAGGCTTTATCTGCAGCCTTTCCTTGGAGCAGCCTGAGGTTTTCCAAGGCTTTAGGAGCAGGGAAAAGGTTTTGGGATGAGGTTTTGGCTGTCAGCGAGCCCTGATCACACAGAAATGACCTCAGGGCTGCCAAGGTGGGACGCTGGCTGGCTGCTGGTTCTGCCCCAGCCAGGCTTTGCAGGGTGGGATTTTCCTGGATTTCTGCTTTAGATGCTCTTGTAGGAGGTGGCTGTGAGTTGAACCCTCTGCTGGAAGGTGAAATCAGTGTTTTGTTAAGCTCTAAATGCCAGAAAACAGGGATTTTATCGAGAGGCATCCTGCTCCGGGCTGGGGTTCCCAAGTGCCCTGTGCTGCTCCCGAGGGAACCCTGAGCTCCCATCCCCAGGTTTTGGCACTGCCCTGACCCGGCCCTGCTGCCAGGTGTGGCAGGAACTCCCCAATATCACGGATCCACCTTTGTGTGTGTGTGTGTGTGTGAGTGTGAAAGGGAAAATCGCTTTCCTTCATCCCACACCCACCGTCTCCATGGCAGGTGAGAATGGGAAGCAGAGCAGTGGGAGGAGGAGGAGGAGGATGGGAACAGAGGATGGGGCTGATTTTTTGGCCAGGCAGAAGGGAAGGCTGTGCTTCCCAATCCCAACTCCTCCCAGGCTGGGTGTGCTCCTTAAATCCAGGCAGACATTCCCAGCCCTGGCACGGCAGCACCCAAACCTCTGCCAAATGACCTTTTGTGTTTTTTTCTTTCTTTTTGGCACATTATAAATCCGTCTGGCTCTCCCTCGCTGTCTCCGCGCCTCCCTCGGAATACATTAAAACATCCAGGGATGAAAATCGGGGGAAACCAAGAGCAGCAGGATGAAGCCAGCCTGCTAAAGTCATTTCCCTGCACCTGGCTCTGCCTGGGGACACGATTCCAGCCCACGGCTGGACCAGCGAGGGTGGAATCCTGGAATTTCCCTGCTCCTGGAAGCTCCCTGCTCCTGCTGCTGCCAAGCGCCCTGTCAGCATCACAAAGGGAAAATCGGGAATCAGAGCTCCCGTAATCGCTGTGGAGCAGGGAAGGAGGAGGTGTTTCCCAGGGGAAACCATCCCGTGGGGATATCCCCTGCCTTTCCCGGCTGTGGTAGGAGCGAGGCAGGAATGCAGCAGGGAGGATGAGGGCAGCGGCCACCACGTGAAGGCGTGTCAAATATTCCCGTTGTGACTCCGAATTTACATCAGATAGACCCTTTTTTCTTTTTCTTTTCTTTTTTAATTTTTTTTTTAATTTTTTTAATTTTTTTTTTATTTTATTTTTTCCCCCCACAATTCCTGTCGACGGCCCTGCACGTAGCGAGGAAGAATTAAGGGTGATGCAGCTCAGTTTAAATGGAATTAAATGGGGTCAATCTGGACCTATATTCGTGGAATTTTTTTTTACTATGCTGCTGCTCCGCAATAAGCAGAGAAACCCCCAAATGTCCACAGCAGGGGGACTTTCTGCACTTTCTAACCCCATTTTTTGTTTTACAGCTCCCAGCCCTTTCTTGTGCAAATCCCTCCGTGCTGGCACCTGGGTAGAGCCAGCAGCTGATCCTTTTCTCAGTTTTCCTGGGTTTTCCAGCTGGTTCTCCTGAGCTCCAGCCCATCTTTTTCTTTGCCACTCCTCCTTTCTGCTGGTGACCCCTGGGACTCAGCCTGAACTCCTTCCACCCTCTGATGGGAAATCATTAGAAATCACCTTGAAAATAGCAGGAAAAATAATGATTTGGGACAGCTTTTGGAAAGGGGGAGCCTCTGTGAGGCTGTGGCAGGTTTAACCCCTGGTTACCTGAGGTTTGGATGCTCTCCATGGCATTTGGCATCCAACAGGTGCAGAGACCTGTTAGAACAGAAGGTGTTTGGATTTACCGACGAATTTACAGGGGTTGAGCAGCCTTATTCTGATGGCAGGAACGATCTTTTAGCATCCCACTCCCGATTTCATCGGGGGCACAAAACGCTTTCTGTCCTGCAGGAATGCTGGGTGCTGGGCTTTCATGTTGGCAGTGCCTGCTTTACAAAGGGAAAGAAAAAAAAAACATTTAAAAGTGAGTTTTTCATGGTGGTGGGAGAAGCCCTTTGGAAAACAGAAAGGGAATGTTTGTGGCTGGGAATCCTCCTCTGCTGTGGCAGCTGGTGGGCGAGCGAGAGGAGCTGGAGCTCCTGCAACAAACGATTCCTTCAGAGCACCCAGCACAAATCCAGGCGGTGGGAGGAGGCTGGAGCAGTAATGTGCAGGGTCTCCTGGTCATTAAAATCCCATTCCTGTGTGTGTGTGCTGCAGGAGGGCAGGGAATGTGGGAGCTGGAGCCTTTGGGATGTGTGAGTGGGCGATCCCTCCTCCCCGTGTCCATGGGATGTCATTCCATGGGCATTCCACGGCTGTCCTAGGGAGCGGAGAGGACAGAGGATGCCACAAAGTGCTCAGAGCTCAGTGATCTGGGGTGGTGGAGTAGTTTTCCACCTTTTGCAGTGGAAAACAGGCGATTCCCAAACCCCTCTGCTCTTCCCAGCATGGCCTGAGCTCTGGGTGTGGAGAAAAGCAAAGCTCTGGTTCCCGGTGGTTTTTCAGGTTGGGAAGCAGAGGGATGCTCAGCCCTAGAGGTGGGTCCTGCATCCCTCAGGAGGTGCTGGGTGAGGGTCAGAGCTGCTCCTGGCCAGGGTGGAGCTGCTGATTTTTGCTGGGTCACATCACACAGCCGAGGGCTGCACTTGGTGTGGTCACTGAGTCCAGGAATGCTCGTCCTCAGGAGATCCATTCCTGCTTTGGGGGCTCAGTTCATTCCCAGGATGGGCACTGAATTCCAGCTCCTGCCTGCCCATGCCTGGTGGTTGTTAAAAGAGCCAAGGCAGATGAGGCTTTTCTGTGGAAATATTGAATGGCCACCAAGAACGTCCTGCAAGGTGTCTGATGTGCGGCTGTCACTTGTCACCAGCTTGGTGACATTAAACTGGCTGTGCTGGAGGGGGTCCACGGGCAGCAGAGCTGTTTGGTGCAAAGGGAAATCCCTCTGGATAACTGGGAATGGGGAGGGTTAGCCACAGGCACTGAGTAATCCTCTCTAATAAATGTCTTAATGTGACACAGAAATGACCAAAGATTTTTGGAGAGAGAGTGGAAAACCTTTGGGAGACACCTTTGGTTTGGTGGGGTTCACACAGGGCTCTGTGAGCTTTATAAATTGGGGATGTTTTCTGTGCTTTGGCAGAAGTGTTTGGGAATTTGTGGTGTTGAAGAGCAGGAGAGGGCTGGTCCTAGCAGGGCTGTGGGATTTGGTTCTTCCCCACACAGCAGATGAGGAGCTTTGATGGGGTTCAGGGCACACAGGGAGGAAAGAAAAAAAGGAACTTTTTGAGGTGCCAATAAGGAGCTGGGAGAAATAACTGGGTGTAATTTTATCCCAGAAATGCCCTTTTCATCACCTCTGTCCTCCTCACCTCGCTCTCCCCCATGGCCATGGGGCATCTCCTCCATCTGCCAGTCTGGGACTCTCTGGACTTTTTATAGCCACTCAAGATGTGACTGTTCTCTTTCTCTTCCGGCTGGGCTGGGAACAAACCCTGATCTGCCCTGTCAGTTCTTCTGTTCCCAGTGCTCCTCCACACGATGCTGCTCTGGGCTGCTGCCCCTTGAGTTTATTCCCTTTGGCACCTGCCAGGCTGCAGGGACAGTCCCTGCTGTGCTTGTGCCCTCTGATGGCCTGGGTGACTTCCAAACTGCTCCTTTGCTTGGTGGAAAATCCATTTCCCAGGAAATCTGAACGGGGCTGGTCCTTTGCCTGTGCCTGGCTGGGATTTGGGGTTTTTTTGTGGAACCCCAACGGGTGGGATGGGCAGGTTAAACCTAGGGTTAAATATGCCCAAGCTGCTTCCCAGAAAAAAAAAGGGAAAATCCCAGCCCTCTGAAGCTGGGATGCAGCTCCCTGGAGCTCCTTGTTATGTAGAAATTTCAGTGAATCTCTTCTCCAAAAATGCTGTTTAATGTGTGAACATCCCCTCTGGCAGCCCCAGGGCTTTGTGACCGTGCAAAATCCGTGGTGAAATGCTTTGTCCTGCTGGGAATGGGGTGTGATGTTGGAGGGGAGAGGAGGAACAGACCAGCAATCATCCAGAACAGGCTGAGTGGGAAGAAGGGAGGGATTCCATCCAGCTGGAGATGGATGTCTTGAATGAGAGAGGAATTAAAAAAGAAAAAAAAAAAAAAAAAAAAAAAAAAGCTGCGTCACTTTAAAGTCGGTAATGTACAGCACTAAGAGGCTTTGGTGTTAAATAATTCTCTTTTCAGGCTAGTGGGGTATAAATTCAGGGTGTCAGGCAGGGAGGGATGGAGCTGACAGCGCACAGGGATGTCCTGAGCTGCTCCCAGCTCAGCAGCCCCAGCGTGTCAATGTTACAGCAAAATAGAGGCTGAAAATAAACCCAAGGAATTCCTTTTCCACCCAGTTCTCCCTGCTGGATGATGCTGAAGGGTCCAAAAGCAGAGAGAATTCAGGACAGGCCATTAAACAGCACGGTCCAGGCTGCAGAGGCTGGGAAGGAAAATGCTGTGATGCTTCTGGTTGAATTTGAAGAGTCAGAGACCTTTGAAAAGGGGTTAACTGTGAGCAGATAAAATGCCTGGTGTGGGGGGAAAGGTGGAATGCTGCAGATCCGGGGGAGTAAAGACTTGTGAGGGCCGTGGTTGAGAAAGAATTCTGCAACGTGTGGCTCATAGCAATTAGAGGAGCTGCCCCCATCGTGGGATCATTAAGGCTGGAAAAAAACCTTCCGAGATCCAGTCCACCACTAAGCCGAGAACACACCCCCACATCTTTTAAATGCCTCCAGGCACCCCTGAAATAACTCCAGGGAGATATTATTGATGATATCCTGGGGAAATCTGATTTTTCCTGTGCCCGTTGGAGTGGGAGCTGCGGGATCTGCTCCCTGGAAACACGGAGCAAAGGCACTCCTTGCCACCGCGAGCAGGTTTGGGCTGGGAGCGAGTTCTTTATCCAGCTGCGTTTGGCTGAGGGAGAGGTTATCCCTGCCCACGGAGGGGCTGCAGCCAGCAGCTGGCATTAACCAAGACCTGCATTTGAAGCTGCTGGAGCTGAACTGTAAATAATTCATGTGAAATGCCACCCGGCTCGGCGGCACAGGCCTGGCGCATCCGAGGGACTTGGGGTTTTCCGCTGGCTCGCTGTGTAAAATGAGCCCTTGGCCTGCTCCTCGTCTGGGCTGCCCCAGAGCTGGAAACTGAAGCACCATTCCCCCCACACTGGTGAACATCGACCCCGACGAAGGCTCCAATGGCTTTTTGCTGCTCCTGCCAGCCAGAAATGCTGGGAAATAAAGCAGGAACAACCCGAGGACCGGGTGAGGTGATTCAGAGCAGCGGAACATCCCTCCCTACTGACGTTCCCCTCACACTTCTGCTGCAGCCTTATAAACTTCGGGTTTTTAAGGCACTACCTGGGATTTAAAAACCTCCATTTCAAGCCACCCTCATCCTCCTCTTTCCTGTCTCGTCCTGCAGCTGAAGCAAGGAATAACGTGGTGGTTTTCCTCCCCTCAGAGGGAATACCACTCTCCCCGCACTTTGGGTGCTTGTGCCTCCTTAAATGTGTTTTTCAATCCGGTGCTTAATTAGAAAAGACCTTTGATGGTGAAAAGTGTGGGGTTTTTAATTTAGGGGGTTTTTTTGGTACCAATTACTCCTCTGCTTCTGGGCAGAGTGGAAATGAGATTTTCCACGGGCACATGGCCGGGATTATTTAAATCCATCCCCGCCGCTTGGCCTGCGGAGCCGGGAACCAAGAGGTAGAAATTGTTATTAAACGAGGGAATCAGCTGGGAAAATAACTCGTCTCCCCAGCCTGGAAGTCGTCCAGACACTCTGCGATGATTTTTCTTGTCTCAAAGCCACACTGACTCTTTTTTTTAGGGTGGTGAGGGGCAATTTTGAGGCCTGGATGGTTCCATGGGGGAAAGGCATCCCTCCCCGTTAAATCCCCAGCCAGCCCAGCCTGGCTGTCACCCCGGGCTATATTTCCCAATTAAGACAATCAAGCCGGATGATGAAGCTTTGATTAGGCGCACTTTACATTTATTTTATTTCCCCAGCCCTTTCAGGCGGTGAATGAAGGTGTTTAGTGAGCTCATCCATCACTTTAACCCGGCGGTGAATTCCCACCTCCCGCCGCCGCTGCTGCCGCGCTCTTTCAATGGAAATAACGCTTTAAAATAACGCTTTAAAATAACAAATGGGGGGCTGTGTCACCGCCAGGGATTCCTGGCTGTCCCCTCAGTGTCCCCATGGGTGGCACAGACTGGGCTCAGCCCTTTCCACTCCCACCCTTCATCCTCACACACCCCTTGGCTCCTGGGAGATGGGGTGGAGGAAAGAAAACAACAAAACAACCCTCTGGAGCATCTGAAGCACAGAAGGTTCTTTTGCATCTCAAAAGGGGCTTTGGGCACCTCCAGGAAAAGGTCTGGACACGGTGAAGTTTTTCCAGGCCTTGCCAGCCGGTGTTTTGACACGTGGCAGTGTTCAGCCCCAAGGCTGATCCCTTTTGTCCGGCCCAGGGTGGCAATATGTTCTTCCAGGTGTTCCACTCCCTCTTATCCAGGATTAGCGCCAGACTGGGGAGATGGAGGGGGCTTTTTTGGGATGAAACCACCCTGGTGTGCTCTGGGGAATGAGGATTATTCCTGGCAGAAATTCCCATCTGGAGCCAGTCCTCTCCTGCATTCCCGGTTTTAATCGGCTGCTGGGCCCTCCAACGGGGCTCGATATCCCAAAGATGATGAGCTAGAGATTTGGCGGGCAAAAAAAAAATTATAAAAATAATGTGTGTTTTGACATAAGATGGGCAAATCAAGAAGATTTGTTGTTGGGCTGATCTCCCCAGCGCCGTTCCTTGAGCAGGAGCACGGTGACACAAACTCTCATCGCGGGTGGGTGCGGAGAGCAGAGAAAAAAGGCAAAATATTCGCGTTTGGAGGGCCTGTGTTGGAGCAGAGAGGGCAAACAGGCAGCCAGGGGAAACCCAGGGAAGGTTTTTGTGGTTTTCCTGCTTGTCCAGCAGAATTTGCCCTGCTGTGGGGCCTGATGGAGCTGCTCAGAGCACAGGATCACATTCCCGCTCTGTTGTGCTCCACCTCCGCTCCCTGCTCTGTTCTCATCTTTGCGGGGAGCTGGAGGCTGAAATCCCCGCAGCCAGCAGGGAAATAACCTGCCAAGAGCAGCCGAGTGCTGGGGGGAAAAGGGAGTTTGCTTTGCTGCTCCTCGTTGCCCGGATTTTTCCCTTTGTTTGGCTTTGCAGGAACGGCTGCAGCCTCTTTCTGCCGCCCCCGGGCTCAGGGAAAGGGATCTTAAAATGAAACAACTGCACCAAAAACCCGTGCCCAGCAGGAAAAGCAACTCACAGGGTGCCAAAATTTCAGTTTCAACCTCTGCCGCAGTTACAGAGGAGAGGGGCGCTGGGAAATCCTCTCACTGGGACAGAAGGTGAAACAGCCACCCCCCAAAATCCCTTTTTCTTCTGAAGCCAGGGCCGGGGAGGCAGCAGCGGGTCGGGTTGTGTCCTGTCATTCCTCACTGGGGGCGAGCTGAGGGGACAATGGTGCCTCTGTTCTGCTGGGCTGAGGGGGACCCGGCGTTTGGTGCTAATGTGAAGCAGATGCATCCCCGGGTGGGAATTTCCAGCACCGGGGCAGGGAGGGTGTGGAGGAGCAGCCCCACACTGCCCAGGGCTCCTGATCCCAGGGATCCAAATCCCATCCCAACCCCTGGGAGCAGCGTGGGCCCCTGCAGGGAGGCAGGATGGCCACAGGAGCGGGGTTTGCTCGGCGTTTGTGCGTTAGAAACCTGGCCAAACGAAGCTTTTTTTGGCTCTGTAGATGTGCAAATTCTGATTAAAAACTGGCCGAACCTCAGGTGAGAGGCTCTTGGCTGCCTCACTGTGTCCATCTCCTCATCCTTTGGCTGCTGCAGCCGAGACCTTCTGGCGGTGCAGCTCCTCCAGCACAAACCCCTGGATGTTCTTTGGGATGTTCTGTGCTCTGGGGGGGTTTCCTGGACCCCCAGGATGTGGCTGGAGGCCACCAGCCCCACCTGGGACATCCCAGATCCATCCCAGGGGTCCCTGTGCCCCCCAAACCAGCTGTGCCCAGGGTCAGGAGCTGGAGTTTTCCCGTGGATCCATCAGTGAGCGTGGCAGGATCTGTGTTGGGCTTCACGTTGGACACCAGAGCTGTTGGGATTTTGGTGGGAAGGGCAGGATTTGGCCTGGAATAGGGACCTGCCAAGGATTGGGACGGGGGAAAGGGAAAAATAAGGGGTGATGGCAGCTACTGGCTCTGGAAAAAATCCCTTTCCAAGGAGGGAGGGGGACAAGCAGGGCCCTGGGAGCCGGGCTGGCGGCTGCCTCTCGTGCTCTGGCTCTCATCAGAGCAAGAGGGGACCTCAGCCTGCCTAAACTCTTCCAAATGTGATCTGTGCTCCAATAAAATAAACATTTTAGGGAAAGCCAAGCCCCAGGCACACATTTTGGCAGCTGATCACTCCCTAATTGCAGGAAGAGCAGTTGGGAGAGGGTTTCTTGGAGTTTTTTGGTGGGTTTTTTTTCATTTCTTTGGGTTGGTTTCTGACGAGAAAACTGCGCTGGAGGATCAGAGCTGAAACTTCTCTTCCCATATCTCCCCACCCCCAAAAAATCCTGGAGTTCTTTCCCTTTGTCTGACTGGAATTCAGCTCGTTTCAAGGAACAGGAAACACAAACAGCCTCTGCTAAGTGTGAACCTCAAACCCTCAGCGAGGGCCTGGATGATACAGGGAGTTCTCCACAAATTATTCCTGGATTTTTTTGTTGTTGTTGTTTGACAACACCAGGGGCAGATTTGAGGGCTGGGAGAGGATTTTGGTGGGCAGAGGTGAATTGGAGCTGTTGCCTGGGTGTTTCCCCCAGCCCGAGACTCCTCGGGTTCTGGAATGGGATGGAGATAATTAACACCAGCCCCGATAATTAACACCAGCCCCGATTTCCATCTGCAAATAGACACGACGTGGCAAAGCTCAATTTGTGGTGAGGGGACAGAGCAGGAGCAGCCACACTCTCCCCTCACTTCTGGGGTCACATCCAGCCTGTAAATGGGATCATTCCTTCCAAAAATCAAACAAAGCAGCAACAAAACCAAAGGGAGAGGCTGGAATTACGGATTTTAGGGAAACCTCCATCCTGATTTTCCAGAAAATGCTGGAGTCCTGGCCAGCACTGCTGTTCTCCATCCCATCCCTCTCCCTTTTCTTTTTTCCTCCTCTTTCTCTTTTTTTAAACATATTGGCAGCCAGTTGTGTGCTTTTATGAGCAAATTACTGGGAATTTCTTTTCCTGTGGCCTCTTTGGACACTGAGGGCTGCAAATGGATTTCAAGCTCCTTTTCCTACCCAGCCCAGCCTCCTCTCTCCCTGGTGGGGAGTTGCTCATGTAAATCCAGTCTGATTTGGGTATTTTTGTATCTACCCAATCATAAAAGTCCTTTTCCAAGAGTCTTTCCAGCTTTTTTTTTTTTTTTTTTTTCCCCTCCTGTGTTAGAATTTGAAGAAAATGCTGTTTGTTTTATGGCAAACTCTCATTTATTGTAACACAAATCCTTATTTTGGGCCAACTCTCTTCCAGGGAGTCATTTTCAGAAGCAATGAGCCCAACATGTTGTTTTCCTTTGAATTCCTGATTGTTTTCCTCTGGCCATTTGTGCAAATTGCCTCTCCTGCAAATCCAGGTTCTATCAGCTGCAGCTCCTTATCCTGCTGGAGTAGAGTTTGTTGGAAAAAATCCAGCAGTTTTCTGTATAAAAAACAGAGGTTTGGGAGCAAATTGTGTCATTGGGAGGATGATATCAATACATTTTATTTTGGGGAGGGTGGGATAGGAAAGTGGAGCTCTCCAACAGCAGCAGATTTGCTTTTTTTTTTTTTTTTTTCTTTTTTTTTTGCACTAAATTCAATAGAGTTATCATTGTAGCAAAGCATTCTGATGGCTCCCAAGTGCTTATTTTTAGCATTTTGTTTAGCAGGAAATTAAAAACAAGTTGAGGAGGGTGGGAAATGACGGTTCTGAAACAGAGCAAGAACCTTTCCCTTCCCTCCCCATCCCAACCCAGGCTCCTGGGGCTGGAGCTGGCTGCAGAGGAGCTGCTTAATTGTCCCTGCTGGAGATTCTGAGCAGGTGGGGGTGACAGAAATCCATTTTCTGAGCAGCTCGTGGCTTTTAAAGGTTTAATTGGGTCCCTTTGCTGGATGGCACGGGGACACCGAGAGGCACAGGGGACAGTGGCAGGAGGGGGGACAGTGGGATGAGGGGGGTGGCATTCCCGTGGGATCATCCAAGAAGCCAGGCTGGGAATGGTCAGGGAGTCCAGACATGGGCCCAGCGCTGAGGTGACATTGCTCTAGGGTGACATTGTGAGGTGACACTCTCTGTGAGGTGACCCTGCTCTATGGGACACCGAATGTGAGGCTCAGAACTGCACCCCTGGGCAGCACAGAACCTGGAAATACAAAGGACAGAACTTGAGGCATCACTGGCAGCTCTGCTGCAGCTCAGAATTCCCTTTTCCCATCAAACAGCCCCAGCTTCTGCCTGGGCTGGAGGTGGGGCAGGCCTGGAGCCTGGTGTGGAGCCAAGGGAAACGCAAGGATTTGGGGATTTGGGAATTCGGGGAGCTGTGAGAGCACAGAGCTGTTCCGGGAGCAGCACAGGAGGTCACTGTGGGGATCCTGCTGCCAGAGGGAAATTCAGGGACAATTTCAGCATTCCCCCCAGGTTTGCTCTTAAGATGCTTAAAAATTCCTGTGCTGAATCCAAGGAACAGCCCAAGTGTTTGGGGATTTTCTCCTGGAGATGCTGTTTAGGGTTGTGATCCCCACAGAGCATTCCCCAGCAGCCGCGATTATTTTATAAGCAGCCATAATCAAGTTAATTTTGATGTCGCATTTCAGGGCCAGAACGAGGAGCTGCAGGCTGAGCAACCTGCCCTTCCTGCCCTCCAAAATCCAGCCCTGTGCAGCAGGAACAGGCTGGGATTTGGGCAGCAGGGCAATGACGTTACAGCAGGGATGTCTGGAGTTTATGGCGTGAAAAGTGCAAACCTTGGCAAAAGTGGGGAGGCTCTTGGAACAAAGAGAGAGCACGATAATCAACCCCCACTGGTGCTTTCCCAACAGCAAAGACTTAGGAATTTTTAATGAATTTATTGGTAGGCTCAAAAGAGGCTTTAAAGTTCCATATTTTGATATTTATGCACTTTTAAAATCCTCTTTACCCTGAGAATCTCTGAGGAGGGAAGTCTTCCCCAAGCTGTGGGGAGCAGAGGCTTTAAACTGTGCTGTTTGTAAAGCTCCAAACTTTTGTGACCACGGAGCTGGAGCAGCTCAGGAGCAGTCACAGCAGTGCCCGCACTGGCTGTGTGTAAGATCCAGTAAAAAAAAAATGAGGATGAGCCCAAAGGAGGAATTTCCTGGCTCTAAATTTTGGAGAATTTGGCAACTCCAATTCTGGTCACTCCGTTTGGGTGAATTGCAGAATTTTGGTTGCTCCTCAAATTCAGTCAGTCCACAGCCAATTTTCTTTTCTTTTTTTTTTAATCTTACCATGACTTTGGATGTTCACAGCCACAGCAGTGCCCTGCCCACTTGGGACCTCCCACAAAGTCCTTGATCTCAGGGATATCCCATGGCTGGAGGTTAATTTGAGCTCCTTTTATCCCCTGAGGACTCAGCCTTTCAGCACCAGGAGGTGTCCTCAGATCCTGCATTAAGGGGGATGGAAAAAGAGCATTTCCTTCTCATCTCCTCTGTTTTATTCATCCTCATTATATTGAAATATTTTATATAAAATATAAAATGTAAAATAATGCCAGATATTCAATATACAATATATTATTGTCTGAGCCACGTTCCTTCTTTAAGCTAAATAATTGTATTTATTTGTCTTGATTCCTCCTCTGAGGGTGGGGATTCCCAACCCTTTACTCAAAATTATCACTGAATTTGCAGCATTTGTTTGTATTCCTGCCTTTCCCAAATCTCTATTCCAGTGTTTGGCTGCCATCATTTGGAGAAGGGATTTTGAAAAAGCACTTTAACAATGATCCTTGCTACCACCATTATTTCAGGGCAAATCTTTCATCTCAAGATTTTGCCTGTTTTTGTTGGGTTGTGGGGTTTTTTGGGTGACTCATTACATCCAAGAATGTTTCACTGACCTTTTTGTAAATAGTTTTCTCACCAGGTGTCTCTGTAAATTTCTTGCTGTAATTCCTCACTCTCTGGGGCTGCCTCTTCATTTTCCCTGAGCTGCTCCTTTGCCCTGCAAGGAATTGGGCTGAACATCCCAATTTTCCTTCAGAGCATGACACATGTCACGATTTGTGCCGTGCTTGAGAGCAGCGCCATGAATTTAAACCAGGAGGAAACCCCTTTCTTTTAATTCCCTTTGATCTAAACATCAATATCCCTGTTTATGACAACGTTTTCTGATCTGATTCCATGGGAGAGAGCTTTTAGCTCAGCGTGAGCGTGGATAAACCAGCATCCTGCCAATGTCTGAGCTTAGTGAAGGGCTCTATTCCCAATCCTGGTGTTATATTGGGCAAAAAAACCCCCAGTGTTTTCCCTATGGAACAGCCTTGTAAAATGTGAGGATGAAACCAAGTGGGTGTAACTGATCCCCCACTAAAGCCCAGAGGGATTTGTTTAATGGTTGTGATTTTCCTCTTGAGATTTGGGGCCGTTCTGTGGCCAACTTTTATGGCAGGGCTGGGAGATTTTCCAGCTGTTTGTTAACATAAATACCCCCCTGATTTCCACGAGCTGGCTCAGAACAGCCGCGGGAGTGTTTGGATGAAATCCTGCTTGGGGTTTGTTTGCTCCGTTCCCCAGGGACAGGAGGGCAAAGCCTCCCCCAGAGCCAGCCCAGGGCTGCTCTGACCCAGGGGATTCAGGAGGGGTTTTTTTGCTCAGCAGCAGGGTGAAAAGGCAGTTTGTACAAGAGAACCAATCTGTTCCAGTGGGTATCGGCTAAATCCCTGTGGGGTTTTTTATCTTCTGTTCTTCTGTTAGAGGATTAAATGTTCAAGAGATGCAGTTCGTGTTCGGACTCAGATGTTTATTAATTCTTATCTACGGTACAGTCTCACAAACTGTGAGTTCTAGCTAACATAGTAAGACATGGCTCTGTCTCTTTCCAAGGTCTTTTAAGCACAAACTGTCCAATTATGAACTGACACCTAAATTATTTTTGCTTTTAACCCAATAACCAACCACCTGTGGTCCACAATACGGATTCTTCTGTCTAATTACAAGATACCACCCAAACCCATGAAGAAAAAGGTGAAAAAGGAGGACTTAGCTTAGGCCCTAAATCCTCCACCTTGCTTTATATATATATATATAAAACTGTATTCTAAACCCTTCAACTCTACGTTTTCTACCATGTGATATTAGACAGTTCTATTTAAATTGCACACCCATAATCCCGGTGTTATTAGTCAATTTTGGAAGCCTGTTCCAAGGCCTCAGGTCAAGTGCAGTGTTTTCTTGGGGGACAGTGCAGCAAGCCTAAAATCCTCAGTGCCCAGGGTTCCAACGTTAACCCCTCCACGCCCTTGCCTCCCCTCACAGCTTGAAGGCCGTGCTGATGGGGAAACCCCAGGACAACACCGTGGACTTGTCGGGCATCCCGCTGAGCCCCAAGGACGTGGAGAGGGTGACGTCCTACCTGGAGCACAGCTCGGAGCACATCGACACGGTGGAGCTGTGCTTCACCGAGCTGACGGACGAGATGCTGCTGCAGCTGCTGCCGGCGCTGGGCCGCCTGCCCCGCCTCACCACCCTGGCCCTCAACGGCAACCGCCTCACCAAGGCCATCCTGAGGGACCTCACCGACACCCTCAAGGACCCCAAGAAGTTCCCCAGCGTCACCTGGATCGACCTGGGCAACAACGTGGATATCTTCTCGCTGCCCCAGCCGTTCCTGGTCAGCCTGAAGAGGCGCTGCCCCAAGCAGGGCAATCTGCCGACCATCCTGGAGTTTGGGGAGGGGCAGGTCAGCGACTTGGAGGGGCAGGAGGGGCTGGGGGACAGCCAGGAGGACCTGAGGGCTGGGCCGGGCCAGGCTGGCAGCACGGACTCGGGGCCGACGGACAGAAAGACCGAGGAGCTCCCTGGCTCAGAGCGAGGTGCTGCCACGCCACAGACATGATGTCCAGCCCTCGGGTGGGCACCTTGAGCAAGGATGACTTCAAACCTCAGAGCTGGGAGGGTCTGATCCCACTCCTGGATGCTGTAGGAGTCCCAGCTGCTGCCTTCCCCCTGCGCCACCAATGTCAGCGATTTTCCTTCTCGGAGAACACATCGAAGCGATCACGTGGAGTGTTTGCATTTCCTAAAGGCTGGCCGGGTGTCTTGAAGCATTAGTGGTGTGCTGTGCTTTTGGCTCTCTCAGAAATGCCTCTCCAAGGGGCTGCAAAACCTCAGAAGGGCAGGAAAAGGGAGCAGGGAGGCTGTGCAGGGAAGGGCTCCCTTTCCTCAGTGCATGGACAGACAGCAGCCACCCCAAAGGATGGGCTAAACCTTCAATCCTTCCCACTCCTGACTGCAGGGATCACTGGTGAGAGGCGTGGCTGCTGAGACACAACAAAAACCCGCTCACACACAAACCAGGGGTGTTCCTCTCAATATTGTGAGCTTCGTTTTCCCGGGGCAGGGTTAAATCCCAGCCTGCAGCGTGCCTGGACAGCACCCTCACCCTCCGGCCTTACCAAAACCAGGCTGGCACCTGTGCCTGCCCAGGATTTCTTCAGTAAAACCCAGTTTCCTACCAGCTGTGAAAACTCCTGAGCTTTTAATGGGAGCATCTGCTCCATTCTGGGAGGGACACACAAATCCTGGAGTCAGGGCTCTGGAGCATCACTGACAGAAAGAGAGCACGGTACTGAAGGGTTAAGAAAGGTAAAACAAGCCTGGGGTTCATCCCCCCTCTCACTGCCACACAGCCAGCTGGGATTTAAAGCCTCTGAAAGCCTTGGGGTCACTTGGCCTTGGCTGTTGCTCCCTGGACCAGAAGTGCTTAGTTTCTAAAATGTTCCAGTTTTTTCTAAGACAGGGCTTTGGGTTTGATTGTGTTTCAGATGGGAAATGGATCAGCCCAGAGCAGCAGAGCTGGAAGGTGCATTTTGGCTTTTTGGAACCGGAATTTCATTGGATCCCACGCCTGGGGGAGGGCAGGAAAGTGGGAAAAACTTCCTCTTCTTCATGTTCCAAGGAGCAGACCTGACTCCCTTTGCAGAGGGAGCCTCTCTCTGTCCCAAGCCCTTCCCCTGAGTGACTCCAGCTTGGCTTTTTTTGGGCGCAAACAGACTTTTGGTCCCATTGGCTCTGTCCATTTTTCCAGAGGGGCTTCAGGCTACCAGTGGTTGTTTGTCCTCCATTTGCAAGAAGATAACTTAGAAAAAACTCTGCTACTTTTAATCCATTTGGCAACACTCAGTATGATTTGCATGTATCCAAGCCTTTTTTCGTTATGGGTTTTTGTTTGATTTTTGTTGGTTGTTTTTTTTTTTTTTTTTAAATTCTAACTCTTTCCAACAGGCATGAAAAGAAAACTTTCCAGTGAATATGGAATATTTCTGTTTGAAATAAAGGAGCTATCCGTAAACAAAATAAATGATAATGTTTAATAAAAACCCAGTATTAAATTTTTCCTCTGTCCAGGTGGAATGCCCAGGAAAAAACAAAGGACAAGGCAGTGCCTAGAGCTGCTGGTCTGAGCTCTTCAAGGGGCTGGAGAAATAAAGAGCTCAGTTTATGGGCTCGATTCTTCAGGGTGGACATAAAGTGGACACAGAAGCATCATAAAAAAATCTTTTAAATTTTAAATATTGCCAGTGTGGAAGATAACGTGGGAGAAAGGAATGCTGAGAGCGGGGCAGTGCTCCACAGGGTGTTTATCTCCAATATTAGTGCACTGAAGGAAAAAAAGCTGTTTATTTGCAGCAAGAGCTCTCTGTCCCAGCAACAAACCATGGGGACCAAGGAGTTGGGGGGAATGTAGGGGGATTTAATCAAGAACAAGATTTCTCTTTGCAGAATAAAAAGGAAAAGAAACTGCAGCAATTTTCTTCTTTCTACCCAGGTACCACAGTGCTGGGCTCCCCTCCTCCTCAAGCACAGCTCAAGCCCCTCTGCCTGTTCAAATTATTTAAATCACAAGCTCCTTGCTGCAGGGTTTTTATTCCCTGCTAAGTATTTGCACAGGGCCTGAGGAGCAGCCTGGACCCCCCAGATCACAAATTCACAAACCAGAGGTACTTTGCATTTAGAGTGAGCTCTGCATCCTTAATTCCTGTTTTGCTCCATTCCCTCACGGACAAAAACCACCCAGGAGGCTGCTGCTGCCACATTTCCCCTCCAGCTCAGCTTCCACCTGCTGGGAAACACATCAGGCCTTGGAGAAATAATTTAAATGTCTCCAAAGGGAGATCCCACAGCCTTTGCCCTGTGCAGGTGTTGCGCTGCCTGAGCCGCCTCTGCTGCACTGGTACTGGCAATATCCCTGTGCCCAGAGAGGATTGAGCCCTTCTGAGACACAGAAAGAGCTAGGAAGGGTTTTCAATCAATAGATCCGCGCATGCTGGAGGATGCACCAAATTACTTGCATGGAAAAAGGGGGGAAAAAAATAAAAAAGCAGAGCTGTTGTAGAGAGAGTTGGTTATAAAAGCTTTGGCTCATCAGAGCCTCCCTCACAGTGTGGATTAGTTCAATTATCCACTTAGTGCACTTCAGGATAATGATGATCCTGTGGGCTCAGCACAGAGTGGGGCTTGGTTGGGTTTGTTGGTTGTTTTTTTAAAGGAAGCAGGGTGAGACGCTTCCCTTCCCAGCTCATCAACATCAAAACAAGCTCAGGGCTCACTCCACATGTAATCAATGTTCCCTGGGCTACACGGAGCTGCTGCTTCGGGTCAGAAGCTTTTAACTGGCCTTAGATGAAGGATTCAAGGACTGAAAATTGCCGCTGTTAGAATATTAAAGCAGAATGAGGTCATTTCTTGTCGAGGAGGGGAGGAAAGGGCCACCATAAAATAAATAAAGCATAAAATGCCTCAGCCGGGCTTGGTTGGTTCTCTCCCCACCAGCACCACAGCCCTGCCTGGGCATGAAGCAAAGCAGTCTGGAGAGGAGATTTATGCCCTCAGCAACAAAAATGTAATTGGAAATCATTCTGTGCAGATTGAGGAGCCCACAGCGAGGGGAATGGAAACAGCAGGCAGGGAATGAGAGAGGGATGAGAGAGAGGCATCAGAGGGCTGGTGCCACGCTCCAGAGAGCTCCTTCCAGCTGCGTGACCTGGGAAGAGTCTGCAGCGAGCCTGTCTGTGTTTTGAAGGTGGTTATTCATTTAAAATGAGGGTTACACTCCCAGAGGATGGCTGGGAGCAGGAAAGAGGGCCGGGAAAAGTCACCCCCAAGCAGGGAGTGTGTGGGAGAGCAGAGGGAGACACAAAAACGCTGCTGGAGATGTCCAGAAGCTCAAAATACTTGGGCCAAAAGCACTGCTGCTGCTCAGGGGCAGAGGTCAGCAAATGCCAACCCAAAATTGCCCAAACACCAACTTCTCCCAGAGGAAGAGCCAAAAAGTGTCCTAAAAGGTTAAGGGGACACCACGGGAGGTAGCAGTGGCCAGGGGCTGCCCCAGGCTGGGTTATCCCACTAAAACTGCCTTTGGAGAGGGACAAAAACCTCCCAGGGCTCCCCTGTGGATCATCACCCCTGGTTTCAGCAGCAGCAGGAGGAGGTTTGTGAGCTCATGCTCAGGAGCACTCATGTCCTGAAAACACAAAGACTCCCCTGCTCCATTAGCTGGGCTCTGCTATTGCCATGGAAACTAATCGACCTTATTAGCAGAATTCATCAAAGCTGAGGAGAAAGGGGTAAAAACAAGTGACCCAAGCTCTGCAGTGAGATGTCCCTTGGTGAGCAACCACCAGCAGGCTGTAGAGAGCAAGAGGAGAGGAGCTTTCCAGCTCCATGAAATGTCTTCAGCAGGAATTCCTGAAGGACAGAGCCATCCCTCACAGCGCTCTGCCTGCCTCCAGCCAGGCTCCAGTCACACTTCCAAGGGGGAGCCCAGCTCCAGGCACATTAACATGAATATTAATTAATTATCATGAATAAATGGATGGAGATCCCCAGGCTGGACAGGGCATGGAACAACTTGGATTAGTGGGAGATATCCCTGCCCACAGCAGGATGCTGGAATGAAATGGGCTTTAAGGTCCCCTCCAACCCAAACCATTCTATAAAATGTCAGCACGGGGTTTGTTCTCAAGGAGGATTCACTGGAGGAATCCTGGATCCCAAGCCGGCACTGCAGGAAAGGTATTTAGGAATAAAGTGTCATTTTTTATGTGACAACTCCATCAGCCCATGGCTCAATGACCCCTGATGGATGGGGAATTGGAGGTGCTTTGTTTACAGGCACTCCTGGGCGTGCATTTTTTATCTCCCCCTCTGTAAATACAGAGACACAGCTGGTTTTACCTTCAGCTCAGTTGATGGTTTTACATAAAATTGAAGACCAGATTTAATAGAGTCAGAAAAGATGCAACCTGTTCACCACAGCCTTTAATTATGTGTGCAGTTTGCTGAGTTTTCTTGGCTCCTAATAGCTTATTGATCTCGTGGCTTCTGAGCCATCTCTCTTCTTTGCTGTTTTATTAACTCAGTCTGAGGAGAAAATAAACCTGTGGAGTGGTTTTGCATCCAGCAGGTTGGGATGAGCAACCCCAGCCTTCAGTGAGCCTGGTGCACGTGGCAGCTCTCAGGGAGCTGTTATTGGAAGGACAAATAGATTTCAGGTTTACAAAAGAGGAGAGAAATATTAATAAATAATTTGCAGAAGGTCTGACCTGGGTATTTATCACTGGATTTTCAAGGTGTGTGCTGTAAAACCAATTTATTCCTGGCTCTCCCTGTCAGCTCTGTCCCTCTCCAGGGAAAACCTGGGTTCCTCTGGGTCAGGGCAAAGCTTTGGGGAGGACTTTGTGATTAGGATTTTGCAAGCAGCACCCACAGCCATCCTAAACACAATCTACATAATTAAAACCTCAAAGCATCTTACTGCAGGCCCAAATTCCTGGAATAGACCTACAGAGACTCGAGGATGGATGGAAAACTATGGGATATTGGGCTACAACAGATGTGGAAAATCCAGTTGCATCAGCACAGGAATGAGCTTCCCTTTGGCAGCTGCTCCTTGTCTTGTAACTCACTTCAGGTAAGAGCTGCCATTCCAGCTCTTCTAGAAATGGAAAATAAGGCACCAAAGAATCAATCCCACTCTGGTACCGGCTGCCCCAGGGCTCTGACTCCTGATCCTACAGGATTCCACTGCTGGGGAATTGTGCATGCAGAGAAACAGGCAGAAAATCCCAGAGGTGGACAGGCTTCAAACACAGAAAATGAAGGCTTCTGCTTGGGGCTGTGTGCATTTACACATCACTTTGCAAGAGGAGAACTTCACCATCCCTTTTTTTGGTGGTGTTGTTTCATCTTCACTGTACCCACCAGCTTGTTAAATTATCAATTCCAAGGCTCAGGATTTTTCCAAGCTGTGCTTTCCTGCAGGCTCAGAGCTCCCCTCCACCACAGGCACAGAAACAGCAGAGCTGGGGACTGAAATGCAAATATTATCCTTTTTCTGTGCCAAGCCCCAGAATGGGCTGAACTTCCAGGGCAGGGGCAGCCACCAGCCCAAAGCTGTGCCCTCACCCTGGTGTCACATCCATTCTTGAAATGATTTTGGTGGTGTTGGTGATTCTTCAGCTCTGCTCTCCTCCCTGAAACCTTACTTTGCCTCAGCTTTAGCCTCTGACCTGTTGCCAAGTGACACCACGTTGCTGCTGTCATCTCCAAAGACCTTTTTGAAGCATAAAAAGCAGCACCTTTGAAATCCCTTGTCCTTGATGCAGCTCCTGCTTTGCATTTCCAAACAGCCTGGCCCTGACACTGAAGCTTTATTTCACCTCCTGCCAGCACAAAGCATCTTCCTCCAAAGCACAGCAACAAACAGGCTGCTGGGGAGGTGACTGGATGGATTAAATTAAATTAAATTCAAAGTGCAGATACCTTGGTGCAGGGGCCTCCCATCACTGTGCATTTCAAAGCTCCCACCTCACTCCCAGCTTTGAAACTATTCCCATCATCTTCCCAGCAGGTATCCCCTGGATTTCGCTCAGCACAAAGAGTTTATTATTTACTGCCATGGCTGAAAGGAATAAAATACCTGATTTGACACAGTTCAGGAGAATTGCTTTATCCAATGACTGACCAAATCCTCTGCCTACTCCCAGCACGGCTCCAAGCTCCAGTTCCTTATCTGTAACGAGGGGATGTGGAGCACTGCAGACTGTTGCAGGATTATCAGATGGAGGCACAGATGTAAAACATTTATATTGGATATTTCAGCTGCTGCTGCTGTTGTGAGCTGCATTAAACAGCTCACAGATCACCTGAGCACCAGCTCTGCACTTGCTGTCTGATAAGGGCTGATAACCAAATTACCATTTGGTACCACTATTGTCTTGACCCAGGTGTTTATAAATAAAGTTTCAGCCATCCAGGAAAATTTATTATTTTTATGATGGCTGATAACCTCAGGCTTAGCTGGAAGGTTTTCTTTAATGTGCTGTTAAACCTCAAGCCTACTCCACTGGTTCAGTGATAACAGCACCCAACAAACCTGAAGCCAACACTAACAAATCTTTAGGTGCAGTTTGCAAGGGCACAGAATACACAAAAAACCCAGAAAATCAAACCTAGAGTAACTATCCTACAGGATCTGGGAAAGCACAAGCAAGAAAGCAATCCAAAAATCTGGGAAATAAATTGAAATGATGAAGAAAACCAAGGAGAGCCCAGCAGAAAGCCATAGGCAGCTTCAGAAACATCAATCATTATTTGTCTAGAGTTTGTGTTGCAGCTGTGCTGTGCAATGATTTTACCACAGACCATTACAAAAAAAAAAAAAAAAAAAAAAAAAAAAAAAAAAAAAAGCAACAACAACAAAAAAAACTGTTATGGAAAAAAATCCAAGAATTGACTCGCAAAAACTAACAAACAAAAGTCTTAATTATTGGAGATTAAACTTTTAACATCTCTATTTGATTAAAACAGCAGGGATTTGAAATCAGTCTCCACTGAGTGATTTTCTCATTTGCATTTTGTTCAGGCTTCAGTTCCACACAGGTGCTGGGCTGGGGGTGTTTATTGACTGAAAATGCACCTGGAGCAGGCACAGCCTGGCAGCTCCTGAGCTGCATGGGAGGGAAAGGTAATGAAGGGCAAATCATCCTTTGCTTTTTTATTAAATAAAAATAAGTTTTAACTGCTTTGGCTCCTCATCACACTCAGACCAGGAACACTTTGGGGCTGGGACCACGACTGCAAGTTTGCACAGCATCACAAACTCAGCCTTTGCTGGCCCAACACTAAGAAACATTAATTAACAGCTAATTAAAGAGTGACATTTTCACTGTGTGTGGGATTCTCTACATAATAATGAAAGTTGCAAATCTCTTATACAACAGGGAGGGAACCAGCAATAAAACCAAGTTTCCCCAAAGAAGCTTCTTCAAAGCTGTAAAAATCTCTTTTATTTCAAATGCTCTGAGCTTGGTCACTGCCCCATCTTGTGGGCTCAAGTGTCAGGAGGTAAAGCAGGACAGATGTTACTCTTTGAATTAGAGCACAGGAGCAGAAAATGCTCAATATTCTTTAATTCAGCCCTCTTTGCCCACCCTAAATCAAATCCCACCTGTTCAGTCCTCACTCACCAGGTTCAGCAGTTTTAGGATCAGTACTTAACAGCTGGGCTGAAACCGATTTCAAGCGTAAAATTAAGGCACTGAATTACATGAAGCGACAAAGAGGAGGAATGTTTGTCCCAGCAGAGCATTAAATGATGCATTAACCTTGTCCTTCACAGGAACACGTGAGATGTGCTCCAGCTCTGGCAGCACAAGGTCAGTGGGGTGCCAGGAACATCCTGAGCCCGAGAAAGGCCAAAGACCCCCTGGCTATTTTGAGATTTTGCTCTGAGCAGCTCAAGAGTTGCTGCCTGTGGTTATCTCAGAAATTATAACAGAGCATTTGCCATTCTTCAGCTGGGAGAACACAAGCCTGTGGCACTTGTCTTGCATGACACCAGTGTTACTCCTTGCTGGAAAGCAGCAGCACCGTTGCGCCTCACTTCTCTGAAATGAAGGGGAGCTGGAAAATGAACAGCTCTTCCTCCTGCTCTGAGAAGAAAAGGAGTGAAGTGTCAGTATTTAGGATTTGTTGCATTCTGCAAAGCTCAGATACACAGGATATCCCTTCCTCCTTTCTAATTAAGTAGATACAGCTCACACTGCCTCAACTCAAAGAGCAGCCACCAAGCCAAGCTCTTTACATTTCCATTAATAGCTGGGATGTATTAATTATAGTAATTTATGGCTTTGCATGAGTGATTATTCTCATGCTGATGCAGATATGATTGCTTTACAATACTAATCAAGAAGCAAGGATGAGAACATGCATTTATGTGAAATGTGAGGCTTGTGATTTACAGGGAGGGAGCAGCGAGGCAGCTCTGCCCCTCTGGATCCCTCTCCTCCTCCTCCTCCACAATTCCAGCCCCTCTCCATCCACAGCACATTATTTTGGGGATAATCTCCATGTTTTCTCTCAAATAGTGATTTCAGACATGGCATTGCCATCTCTCTTATTGCTAAAAGCTGGCACTCGGCCATTCTTTGCTTTGCTGCATATTTTCTTTATTTCTGCTTTAATCTTTTCATCTATTTTAGATTTAGCCGGGGCTGTTGGCTGCTGTTGCGTGCCAAAGGGCTTCCTGCCAACTGTTCTTTTTAAACCTTTAGAAAATCCAAAATAATTGTGTTTTAAAACCAGATTTCTGTCTGCTGTTTATTCCCCAACACGAAGTTTTAAGTGCTCCAAATGTAATCAAAACAGAATGGTTTTATTTCCCCTCCCCTCAAGCACCATGAAATTATCCGTGCTCCCCTGGAAGATCACAGTAAAATGTTGAAGACACTTGTTTTGTTTGAAAGGCACCATTTTCTAACAAAAATAACACTTTTCCATTCATTAATCTCAGCAAAAAACCCCAGCCTGTTAGAGCATCCCTGCTGAGGAACTTTGGTTTTGATTAGAGCAATAAACAAGGGATGCTAAAATGAAACTCATGAATACTTAACTCCAACAGATACCACCAACTGCACCCTCAATAAACCCAGAGAAATTCAGTATTTAAGTTTTCCCAGATCAACTTTGCTCTGTTTTAATGAAAGAATTCTAATACTAGAAAGCAAAAATTACAAAACAAGTTGCCTTCTTTGAGCAAATTAAACAGCCCATTAAACAATTTGCTGATTATTTCTGTTTGCTGAGGGCATGTGGCTGCTTTTACTGCCATGGTCTGCAGATTCACATTTAAATAGAGGTGGAGTCCTTGTGCTTTCTGAGAGCTTTAAACCCATTTTTATTCCCAGTGCATGTTACAAGAAATGTCAACATGTTCTAATACACAAGCTCTAAAAATCAGGCAGAAATAGTTTTATTTCTTTAAACACTGAGAACAGAATGTAACTTCAAGTTTTAATTAAACAGTGGAGTAACCTGTTCTTCATACTGCCCAAATCCTTTCAGATAAAGAGCAACTAATTAATTCCAAACATGTTTTTCCTACTCCACTGCCCAGGCTGAATGTTTTTATTAAGACAAAAAAAAAATCCAGATTAATCTACCTAGATGTTTTAGAACCGGGACATATCTCTGAAATCAAACACTGAGGTTTTTTTCTGAATAGTTCCTGAAATTCTACATTTCATGCAATTTACACCATAGAGAGCACAGCCACCTGTGCTTTTGGACGGACAGGGACACTGCCCTGTGAGCAGCACCAACTCACAGCACCTCTCAGTCAGAAAATAAAGAGATTCAGATCTTCACCTGAACTCCCCAAGGAAATCAAAACCAATCCCAGGCTCTTCCACTTGGAGCTGTGAACACTGTGATCCCCTACTGGCAGAGTGACCACAAGTTCACGAGGAATTAGTTCAATTATGAATTAGATTTTGCAAAAAGCAGAAAGCTTTTGCAAAATGCACACCCTAAAACTTGCATTTGCTGACATCAAGTGGGCAGAAGGCTCAGCAACATCAGTTTGAATGTTTAGGAGAACTGAAGTGTTACAACCTGCCAGTACCACTAACATTAATAATTAATTTTTTGGGAGTTTTGGCCTCAAATGCTGGGGTTTGACTTGTTTAAGCATCTCCAAGTTCCCAAGATTTCCCCTAACTCTTGAACTTTGCCTCTGCAGCAGACTTTAAACTCAAGTTTGAGATCAAAACTACAAATAGCAAGCCTGCAAACGAGCTACAGATGCAGCTGCATTTGCTGCTCTGGCTGTCAGAGTATTAAAGGGCTGATCTCTGCAGTAATTACACTCTTGATGTCTTATTTAAACTCTAATTACCACACTAAACCCCACTGGCATTATCTGCAGTAAACACTCTGCAATCTGAGTATATTTTACAGCGAATTATTGGAGTGCCCAGTGTGTTTATTAAAAATGTGCTGGAGAATGAGTGCAACGTCATTCCTTAATGCAGTAAAGTGACAAAACACAGGGTTGGGTTTTGTTTTTTTTTTTTTTTTTTTTTTTTAATTTTAATGTACATGTAATAAATACTTTAACTGTTACCACTTTGTAACAGGCAGAAAAAATTTTGTGTTACACAAAATCCTCCAACTCAGGTGTTTTGTTGGAGTCCTTCTGGCTCAGAGATGTTTCCATCAGCAGCACCTGGAACACAGGAGAGCAGGGTCAGGTAACCAGCCTTAATCATCATTAATGGATTTGTTAATGAGTGAGATATCATCAGAAAACCTTTTGCTCACCACCAGTCAATCTGCCGGTAATTCCAGCAAGTTTGGGTTAGTTTCATCATGTGATATCACAGGGAAGTTGACACATTTGTGGCAGAATCAAGACCTTTATTTGTCTACAGCGCAGAAACAGCTGCTCTTACACATTTACTGCCTGTATTTTAGTCCAAGTATTTTTTTGTTTTGGCCTAGAGCTTAATTAATTATACATTTAGAGGAGAAACACTTTTGAGACCACAGCCAAAAGCCACCAAGTTCACCTAGGAGCTCAATAAATATTAAACTCACCCAGCAGATTGTCCTGTCCTGCTGTCTCAGTGCCCTCCACAGGACTTGTCAAGAGCTGTCACATCAGTGGGCGCACATCAACAACCTGCAGGCTCTACCTAAATAGATCAGGAAATAAATATCAGACTTAAAAAATTATGGAGCACAGATGAAGTGAAAATACACATCCCAAGCTCCTTATAACTTACTAAACTCATCCTAAATTTACATTTCACCTGGTATAGAATTCTATTTCTACACTGAAACCCCCGACTCACCTTCACATCAGGGCCACCTCCCCAGCGCTCCCATCCCGTGGTGTCACATCCATGTGGAAAGTTCAGGCTCTGCAGAGGAAATGGGACAGAGGGACACGAAGGTGAGGTGCCTGCATGGAGAAAAAGCTGCCTGGGGGGTTCTAGAGGATGAATGTCGAGGTTGGAGCCCCTGTGTGTAGCTGCATTTCAGACCAGAACCAGGGTATCGTCAGTTCTCGCATCTGACGGCACTTCCTATTCAGGGTTATCATCATCAACAGCCGCTCGTTACCTCCTCTAATTAATTAGTCACTCAAAACACTGGCTTTCATCTCAAACAGTTGTACAATCTCCCCCCCGTGTATGAAGCACTAACTCTTAACTTGCATGGACACAAAATCAGTTTTATTGAGTTCTTTAACTTAAGATGTAATTTTAACAGGTTATTTTTGACTTGTAAAGGCCTCGAACCTCTTAAAACACCTTAATATATACATAAGAAAACTTCAACTTACTCTTCACTTCAAGCAATCCTTCTGCTGTGGGAATAAAAGCAAGAGAAGTGTTACTAGAATACTCTTCAGCAGTATAAAGTAGGTTTATACAGGGAAAAACAAGAACAAAACCAGACCCTCATGGCCAACTCTGCTTGTGCTTCCACGCCCTATTTGTATTAATATGGATCACTGAAATAATTATATCTGATATTAGGAGATATGAGATGAGGTATTTAAATATTAGTAGTCAGCAATCCTCTCTAAATAATTTCAATCAGGAAATTGAGAATTATATAAATTTAAAATAATATAAAAATGCAGCTCGCAAAATTGCCTTTACCAACAAGGCAATTTTCAGATTGAAACCGCCAACACTCCAGTGCCGTGGGTGTGATTTTTAATTACACAGAACGGGTCTGGTACATCGAAAAATCGGAAGGGGAGACCTAACAGCGCCATAAAAATGGATGGACGGCGCAGGATGCCGAGCACTCCCCACAGCAGCGTTACCTGCATGGCCCCCACGGAGCCCCCCACGGAGCCCCCCACGGAGCCCCCCACGGAGCCCCTCACGGAGCCCCCCACGGAGCCCCCCACGGAGCCCCTCACGGAGCCCCCCACGGAGCCCCTCACGGAGCCCCCCACGGAGCCCCTCACGGAGCCCCCCACGGAGCCCCTCACGGAGCCCCCCACGGAGCCCCCCACGGAGCCCCCCACGGAGCCCCCCACGGAGCCCCTCACGGAGCCCCCCACGGAGCCCCCACGGAGCCCCCACGGAGCCCCCCACGGAGCCCCCCACGGAGCCCCCCACGGAGCCCCCCACGGAGCCCCCCACGGAGCCCCCCACGGAGCCCCTCACAGCCCCGGCCCGGCCGAGCCCCTCCCGACTTACCGGGGAGGCGTTTCCGCAGCTCTGGCCGGGTCCCGGCGCTGCCGAGGTGCCGATGCCGCCTCCATGGTGGCCTGAGGGGACAAGGGCCGTGAGGGGACAAGGGCCCTGCGCCGCCACGCGCCGCCCCCCGCCCCTCCAATGGCGCGGCCCGGCCCGGGCAGGCCCGGCGGCCGCTCCCACTGCCGAGCTGGGCGGGGGTGAGCGCTTCATCTCGCTCAGTGGTACGGGAGATCCGCTCGGCAGGCCGGGCCTGCGGCTCCCCGCCGCCCGCCCTGCAGGCCCCGAGCGCGGCGCCGAGCGCGGCCCGGCCCTGCCCTCAGCGGCTCCAAGGGCACACGAGGAAAAGGCCGGAAGGCGTTCGGCGGCCGCTTATAAAGGCTCGGGCGGTCCCACCCCGCGGCGGGGCCGGGCCGTGCCATTGCTCCGCACCGGGGGTGCGCCCAGGCTTCCGTTTCCTCCCGTGTGGGCCGGGAGGGAGCGCGGCGAGCGGAGCCCCGGAGCGCTCAACCCCGGCCTCAAAACCCCGGCCCCAAAAAACCCAACTTTAGGCACCATCTCAAGGCAGGGAGAGGCGACAGCCCGGGGCAGCGAGCCTCGTGTCGTCCCCGGCCGGGCAGAGCCCCCAAGGAGCCCCGGTCCTGCCCTGGGTTCTGCGTTTTTCAGGAAAACTGGAGAGGTCGGAGTGATTTCAGGCCACTTTTATTTAGAACGGAACAGCTGGTTTTTAAATATAAGTGCCATTCTTTTCACGCTGTGTCATCTTGAACTGAAAACAGGGGTGTTTCGGTTTCCTTTTCCCTGGTAAATGCATTGCTTTAAAAAGAAACACAAAGCCACCTTTGCTTTATAACTTCACCCTCAACACCACGTGTTCAGTCAGCCTGAAGAACTATTTATCAAAAACCCACCTTTTCTAAAACTTCCTACAAGAAGGACTAGTGTGGTGCTGTAACAAATCACCTAAAATTCAGTCTATTCCTCTGAGGCACAGATTCTCCAGCAAGAGCCAAAGCCAACATTCTCCTTTTTTTGCAATTTTAAGCATGAACACAGTGAAATACACAGGTCCTGTCTCCCTGTCAAACATCAATTTCTGCATCACATTCTTGTAGGTGATGATAGCTGGGAGACCGGTTAAAAAAAAAAATCAAGAACACGTTAGCTAAGGACTGCACAGCTGAACACAGAGAAATGGACTTAGAACAAAATTCTCTTTGCAATCTCTCGATCAAATAGATGGAAGTTAAAATGTTGAGGAAAAAACATTGACTTTGAATTCCGAGTTCGTTTTTAATTCCCAAATCCCAGCACTTCTTGCTCAGGTAACTAAGGAAACCCAAAGCTGGAAAGAATTCCTGATACCAGCACACTTCAAGGCTTCTCTGTAAACCGTAAAAAAAGCCAAACCAGGCACACACAATTACAAAACCCTCTCTACCAACAATAAACCTCGATTTTTCTTGCAGCTAAGCTCCTGTGGGTTCAGTATCCCACATAACCCCCCAAACCATAAAACCACAGTCCTGAGCATTGTGGGGGAATTTTTAAGGTGTACTTCTGACAACCTGGAAGGCAGCAGCAGAGTTAAAGGTGCCTTTTCCTGAAACACAGGCCTCTGCTTGATTTCACACATCGTTTAGATCAGCTAAGGAGATCCTCTATTCCCATTAGTTTATCGTTCAGCAGGGTTAAATTAGGAATACTGACATGGAAACACCACACGGGAGTTCCCAGTAATCCAGGAGCTTTGGTGATTGATTCAGGAAAAGGAAAGGTCCCAGTGGATTCAAAGCAGTGACACAACACAAAGGTTTACTGGCAAAAAGACACGGGTTAAATAAACTTTATCAGGATCTGGAGAGGTGGGTGTGATTCTCTGGGAAAGCTTGGGAAGAGGATACCAATGAAAGCACACGTTTCAAATGAGTTATTACAGTGATCAGACATTGCAGGCGTTTTCTGTCAACAGTACTTTTATGAGACATTTATATATTCAATAATTAAATATAAAATCAAGGATGAGTGTCACAAAACAAGGAAAGAGTAAGGCTTGAAGCCCGGCCAGCCCCCAGATTGCCCCTCCAGTCACTGTGCCTGTCATCTGACCTTTCATTTTACATGCTGCTATCCTCACACATCATAAAGCATAAAAAAAGTTAATCTTGCAGATTCCTTGCTGAAACCTCAAACCTACTTCAACTTAGTACAGAAACGGGAAAAAAAAAGGAGTATTTGCTTGTTAAAAAAGCAGAAATAGGAAGAAAAGTTCACAGGTATTCTGGACTGACAGAATCAAGGAACAGGGACAATGCAAACAGATTTCAGACTATTAAAATGGTTTTGCTACCTGTTGTTTACCTGAACGTGATGTGCTGCGTTATTCCTCACTCAGAATTACTGGCAACATGAAAAAAATAAAAAATAGCAGTTGCACACTGATCAAACCCTTGTCCTACCCAGGGAGGGGTGAAAATGTGCAGGTAAAAAAGCTGAATGGAACAATCACCCATGTCCACATCCACGTGTACTATACAGGAAGAACATCCAAAAATGCTGACAGGAGACAGTGATCCTAAAGTTTTCCTTTTCTCTTTCACTTCTATATAGATAGAGAACACCAGCAGAGTTTTCACCGTGGCCAACAGCAAGGTTCTCACAAATATAAAAATGCTTTCCAGCTGTTGGATTGCTTCGGGACATAGTCCAGGTGGAATGAAAGGAATATAATGTCTCCTCATGGAACAACAGCAAAAAAAAAACCCACTCTAAACTCTCAGGGTTTTACACAACTGTCAAACATCGACCTTGGCAGTCCTGAACATCTCAATCCCTGCTACAGCAGAATGTGGCATCACCAAAATAAATGAACAGCATTTCTTGGATTCTGGTGGTGCCACTGGGATAACACTACATGGAATTTAAATGTATTAAAATGTGTAACTTGGGTTTACATTCAGTGTGTTGGAGGAAGGGAATGTGATAATCAATCCCTTCATGCTTTATCCTTGCTGGCTGCCCACCCAGGAAGCTTTACTGTTATTACTTCAAGAGGAAAGGAAAGGTGCTGCTAAGAGCCAGAAGGGCAAAGCAATGATCTGGATAATGAAATGCCCTGTTCTTTGGATGAAGAGTGTAAAACATTTTGTTAAAAGCCTCCATGATGAAAATATCGACAGCAGAAAAGGTCTCCTTAAAAATACAGAGCATTTCTGCCTCATCTTTTAAGTTCAAAGCTCAGGGGAGAAAATGTTTTGCTACAATTCACTACAGGTTTGCTGTCATACACAGAGATGACAATGCCCTACAGAGCACAGGGCCAGCCACAGACTCCAGACAAACGTCTTTGCTTTAGGTTTCAAGTGGTTTGTGCCTCTCCTGTTGTAGAAAAGGAACAGAGAGACTTCTGGAACCTTCACTGCAGTCTTTGCCAGTGTCCAGCTCTTGGGCAGAGGGGATCCTGCAGAGTCACCACCTGGAGGGTGAGGCTGTGGAACAGTCATGATTCAGAGTCTGAGCCGGAGCTGCTTTCCCGGCTGATCTCGATTTGTAGGGAGGGTAAATGATCCAAGCGACTCTTTTTTTGCCTGGATTGTTCTTTTTCCTTAATGAGAGCACCCCAAACCCTCTGCAGCTCAGAGTCATCTTCCTCTGGAGATGCCACAGAGTTTTCAGCTTTCTCTGGAGTCTTTTCCTGTGTCTTTGGAGCAGACCCCAATCTGGTCCATAAATTACCTAAGCAGATGAAAAACAAACATTTAAAAAAACCCCAAAACAGACAGGACTGAGAGGAAGAAGTCAAGGAACCAATTCTTAAACTCACTGCCACCCTTCAAACCCTTCATACTCCTCCCACCCTAATACTTGGCATGGAACTGATTATGCTTTGAAGAGTAATTGAAATTAACCTGCAGGAGGCTGTGGGCAGCCTTGTTCTCTGTTCCCCATTTGCAGAGGATGTTTATTTCACACCTGAAGTGCCCCTGCATTCCTGACACTTGTTTTGCTGCCCACAGTTTGAAAGCAGTCCTTGATCTTCAGCACACCTCCATAAAAATCCTGCTCCCAAAACCCCCCAGCTCCTCCCTACATGTATTTAGATTTCAAAGCTCTGAACATAGATTTGCTAATTTATCCCGAATTTTGTTCAGCTTCACCCCTTCATGGCTTTCTGCTAGAATTTCTCTTAGACTCCAAAACCAAAGGAACTGCAGCAGAACATTTTCTGCACAGTACTAACCTGATTTCTTCTCTCTGGTGTCAGAGTAGAGGCCTTTTACATCTTGTTTGGGGATTCCCAGCCTGCTGTGCACATCTGAGATTGGTTCTCGACGAGGAGCACAGGTACTGCTTGGAGCTTTGATTTCTGGAGAGTGTGGCCTTTTTCCCAGTCTCTGCCTCACATCTGGCAATATTTTCAGTGATTATAATGACAGAAAAAAAAAGAAAAAAAAGAAAAAAAAAAAAAAAAGTATGTATCTCTGTATCTGTCCTGTTGCATTTACTCTACCTCTGCCAGCTTGCCAGCTCAGTTTATGATCATTCACTATTGGAACTATACAGATTCTCTGTTTTTATCTTTTCTTTGGTCTTTTAAGTCTTTCATACCCAGATTTCCTGGCAATTCCTGCAATACAATTTAGCTAGATTTCGTTTCAGTTTTGGCAATAAATTTGACATTTCATTTTTTTCAAGTTGTGCTCTGTCGAAAAGATAAAAACCTAAGTTATCCCATGGTCTGCTGCTTTTCTGGTGTAGCAGCAGAGTGTAAATATCCAGCAGGAGGTAAAATTCCATGAAAACTGGTCTGCCTTCAACAGTTCTTTTCAGGTAGCAGATACCTTGATTTAGAATTCTACCACTGCTTAGTATTTGGCAGAATAAAATAAAAAGAATACTGAAGATATTAATACTTAAACCCTTGAGGTGAATTTTGTATTCTGAAGTTTGCCTGGCTTAGCTGGATATTCCAAATTGTTCAGGGGGTCCAGACAAAAATAGGCAAAGGGAATTTTAGGACGATGTGCCAACTTGTCAGAGGGCCAAAATGGGCAGGAGGGGTAATGTATACAAATGTAATTTTGACATTTCATTGATACAAAAAGATAATTTTCACTTATCAGTCAGATAAACATTACATATGTGAGAAGTAGCTAAAATTACACGTTTAAGTCAAAGAAATAAGTTGTTTAAGCTCAGAAATAAATCCTGCCAAATGCAAAAACACCCATCTTCATGTAACACACATTTTTATGTGCACTTTTAAGTGTAGTCAGTGTTTCACATTGGGTTTTGTGCACGACCTTCCCTGTGTGCTGTTTCTCAGCTGCAGAGAATCTCTGCCTCAAGGAGGGAGCAAATCAAAAAGGACAAAGTGGGGGGAAATTGGCACAGGCAAAGAAAATGGATGGAAATCAACAACACTAAAAAAGCTTTCACTAAAGTGGACTTGATTTTTTCCCCAAAGTGATTCACAACTCGATCTCTTAGTGAGGACAAACTGTGTGAGTGCAGGGTTTATCTGCAGTGAAGCACACGTGTGAAATAAGTTTATTTCAGGGACAATTCTGGCCAGCAATGAGTGACAAAATTACCTGATTTGACAGTGCTGTTTGGCTGCCTTGGCCCAGAGTTATTCTGACGTTTCTCTTCCAACAGCAGCCTCACATCTGCAACTTTCTCCAAGGATCCTTTGCTGCCAATCCTGTTTTTGATGTTGCTGCTGGCTATGCTATCCGCTCGCATGGAATTCCTAAAAAAAATCATAAATATGATGTCCTCTAAATAAAATCCAATCTAGTATAGTTCTTAAGTCTTTTTATATGGAAAATTACATCACAGAAAATAATAATATCAGGATTTCTCTGCTGAGAAGAAGTAAAAACAATGCTTAGAAGCTGTTCAAGCCAGAATCCTAAATGTAACAGTAATTCCATGAATACCTCAGTACCCATTTCAAGGCAGCCTCAAAATTGTTGACACTATAATGAGTATAAGCACCCTACTGAAGGGATACATGTTAAAATTATTCTATTCATCTACAATATGTACAGCTTTGGTTAGTAAGCCCATAATGAACATAAATTCCTTTTTATCATCAACAATTGAAGGCTATTTTTCTTTCTGAGATAAAGAGCAAGGGTCAAAGACAAAACAGAAAGAGTTCTTTTTCCCTGTTAATTGAGGTTGTTTGCATAAATTTCTCTTGATTCTACTTCGAGTTTCATTGTTATTAATAAGCAAGGATAGAGAGATCTGCAGAAGAAGATGTATTTAAAAAAGGTTAATTCTATTAAAAGGCTAGTTTCTGTATTTCTTTTTAGAATATCTACTACAAAATTAGATTAAGAACTGAAGAATAGTTTCAAGTTAGAGCTGTCAAAGCTTGAAGAGAGTCACTAAAACCCAGAAATGCCTCTTCACTGCTGCTTTTAAAGACTAAAAAACTTTTACCTAATATTTTTCAGCTGTGACTCCACCTCATCTGCATACATGGTCATCTTCATGCTTTTCTTGGGCGAGGGGGTGGAGATCATTTTCAGCTCCAGGTCATAGTCCATCTCATCCGAGTCGGAGGCGCTGGCGCTGGATCTCCTCGCGGCGCTGCGCTCCCGCGACTGCCGGAAAGCCTGCAGCTCATCCCGGTACTCCACCACCACTCTGTCATCTTCATCCATGTCCTGATCCTCCTCCTCCTCCTCTTCCTCCTCAATGGGCTCCTCTGGAACGTTTACCAAGCCTGCAGCAAAGCAAACTCATTCCCATCAACTGGATTTCAGCGTCTCTAGAGAGGACTCGAAAACCAAACCAAAAGGAAAATCACCTCGCTGTAATTAATGATCTCCTATAGGTGAGTCTGTAGTTCTTTTAGTTCTCTCTTCTTAAAGAGAGAGACTATTCTGCCAAACATTTTAAGTGGAATCAATAAGTGGAATTAAACTGCCACAGGACAAAAAGTCCCTGGTGTTCACTTCCTCAGAGGCCTGGCCAAGCACAAAGGTGGACAGAGTAATTAAAGTACAACTGCCTCTTGTAGAAGGTGAAGTTCTTTCTTCCTGAGCTAAGCAGGATCTTACAGGGCTTAACGTGCCAGCTGCTGGCTCTGCAAAAATCCTTTCAAGTCCTGCAAGCAGCAATGCCAAAAAGAACACAGGTGCCATTATTACGAATTCATCACAGACACTGATTTAAATAGAAACAGCTTCAATTTAGTCATCACCAGCATTGAGACAGCTCTTCAGACAGCACTACATGACCAACATGGAAAATCTTCCGTGAGATTTGACACATTCGTGGCTGTATTTTTAACAGGCCAATCACACTGTACTTGTCTCATGTCAGATTTTTACACCCGTTATTCTTCTACCTTAGGCAGCAGATGAAGATATTCAAGCCTAATTAACAGAATTTTCTCATCTCTATTGTTCTGGATTTAGAGATTGCTTTTTATAGACTGGGAGAATTGACTTAGCAAGTGTGACAAATTGCCAAGGAGGCTGAAAAAGTCATTCACCCCTTCTTTTGGCCTTTGATGCCACAGTCCCCACGCCCTAAATTTGTCAAAGGAAAAAGGTCACATAAAAAGCAGCAGCTACGAGCAGAACGAAGCTTCTGCCTCAGGAATTTCCTGCAAACTCTTAAAACAGGATTCAGATTTATTTTTTTAAGACGACTTCCACACATCCCATGGGATTGGTGAGGCACTGCTCCAGATCCTGCCCAGCCCTCCAGGGTTGTCCCAGTGTCCCCAGAGGGCTGTCCCAGTGCCCCCAATACCTGAGTGCCGATGTTTGTAGGGAGGAGTCAAGCCCACATCGTCCCCAATCAACGTTCTCTTCTTGATCACATCGCGGTGGATCCGGCGGGAATGGTACCTCCTCTTCCTGAAAAACCAGAGAGAGGATGACATGCCCGGCTCATTCATTAAGCCCTAAATCCTGGATGAAGGATATGCAATTATCACCTACTTTAACAGCAGACATTTATGTCAGAGCTGGCCTGAATGGTTTGAATATCAACTTTATTTTTATGAGAAAATTCTCTCCTTGTAATTCACACTTGCACTGCAAAACTATTAGCTACACTGAAGCATCTACATAAACTAAATAGAAAATCCACAAATTAAAACAGTTTTAGATTAGCTGGTCTAATTACCTGCAATGTTCCAATTCCTCTGTCCAACACTCACCAAGAATTGCTAAGAATTCCTTTCATGCCTCCGTAATTTGGATTGCCGTATTTCATGTAATACTGGCTTCTCCTTGCAGCTCCCAGCTCCTTTTTGTCATCTGCGAAAAATATAAATTATTGGAATTTTTTCCCTCTTGGAGTATAATTTACAGAACAGCATAAAAACAAATAACCATTCAAAGAGAGTGAGACTGAGTGTGCCTTAAAATCAGAATTACTTCACCCTCCTCCATGAAGGATTCAATTTTGCTTACACCTCTGGAATTTCTCCTACCACCACAGCTTTATTTGTGTCTAGAAATTTAATTCCAGGGAGACTGGGTTTCTACAGATCAGCTTGTCATTGCTGGAGTTTCCACTCACCTTCCTCATCACCTTTCTTTTATTAATGATTGTGCCACTTCCTGCACGGTCCAGAAATTACATGGATCTTCATTTTATTCATAAATAAAATGAGTATTTAGCAATAATTTTTACTAATCCAAATTATCTCCATCTCAAATTATATCCATATTTATAAAATGTGCAATTTACTTCTGGAAAAAGGCATCATAAAACCTATTCCATGGAATTGGGCAGAATGCCCTGAGCCTAAGGAACAGTAATTTTCATACAACTTGAACTGGATGTAATTGACACAAGAAAATGCAGATTTATGGCAAAATCTTAACACCTAACAATAAGCAAAAAAAAACAAAGACAAAAACAAAAAACCCCCCACACTTTTAGATAAGAAATAGGCACTTTGAGTCATCAACTAGTCAAAAAAGAAAAGGGTGCTTGTTAAGGTGGTCATTTACCTTTAGTAGCAAATCTCATGAAGAGCTTGTTTCCTTTAGCCAGTTTATTGGCAGGGCGAAGGTCATTACGCAGGAGAGAATCCTCTTCTACTTGGGAGAGGGCATCCAACTTTGGGGGCAAAAAAGGTATTTTGGACTCAAAAATCAAATGACTGTTGAACAAAAATGGGTTGCTTACAGAGAAGCAATAAAGTGGTTATGAAGAGAGTCACTTTTCAAATGATGTTCAAATGAATTCTGCTTTTATTTCTTGACAAGCTGATGTTAATTTTTAATGTAAATTGCCCTGAAAATTTAAAATACGTCCTTCTCTTGCTCCGTAACATTAACTCAGGTTATTAAATCTAGGATTGTCAAATGACTCCATATTACTGACTGAAATACAGAAAATGAATAGCACAACTAGGACGCTGAAAAACATTTTTTCCCTGTTCCATATCTAAATTATTTTATTAACAGGTTCTCATGCCTTTACACAATGATTAAAAACCTTTCTTTTTCATTTATAGCTGCTTTATGGAAACTCAAATTCAGATTTCCATGATGTAGAAGTGTTCACTGAGCCATTCCTAAAGGAAATCCTAATCACACCTATTATACACTCGGCCAGTGAAGATTAAATTGCTGCCAGGACATCACTGTGTGCGCTGATTCCCACAGATCCATGGGTAGCCTAAATCCCACTGGGCTCTAAGCATTTTTTCCTGCTGAAAGGTCACTGCCTTCCATCATTGTTCTTTCATTGCCTCCTCTCAGCAGAAAAGAGAAGCCAGGCTCACTGTTAAACTCTCCAAAATCTATTTTCACAAAGCACTTTACACTGGGATTATCACCACCTGCACTCCCTCTCACTCCCCACCTAATTTATTTTGGTAATTAAATTGTGAATTGCAAATAGAAACCTAAAAATGCCGTGAAAACTTCTCAGCAGCCAGAGCAAAACTTCCATAGCAGAGTTTCCACTTCCCCTGTGTACTGACCTCCACATCACTGGGATTGTCATCCTCAACCTCGCCTTCTTCTGTCTCATCATCAGAGCTTTCCTCCTGTTTTTCTAAGGAAAATAATTGGGGAAAAGAAAAAAAAAAAAAAAACAAAACAAAAAACAAAACCAAGTTCCATTTTAGTGTGTCAGCCTCATTTGATTTATGATTACCTACATTGTCTGAGATCAGCCTGAAGGTGTTTTCCTTTCTCCTGAGCAGCCTAAGGAATAATCAAAGCAGTGAATGCCTATGGAAAAGTGGAGCACAGTGAAATTCAGAGCCCTGTGCCTGCAGCAGCACATGTGCATCATTAATTTAATTCTATGAAAGCAAATGAAAGTGCACTGCCTGTCAGGATTTAGTGTGTTCAAAATCAGAGATCAGCAAGGCCAAGGCACTAAAGGCACATAAAAGCCTTTCCTGCCATCTCCTTTTCAAATGCCTAAAAATATCCAATACTAACAGTGTAAAACAGGTTATTAATCAAAAGCTTAGAGAGAGAGAGAGCAGTAAAAAGAAAAAAACAACCTTAGTGACTTAATTTTGCTGTGAAATAACTAAAAAAGAAGTGCATGCTTCCAGAACTGCTAAAATTGTGAGCTGCTTTGATTTTTCAGCTCTTTTTAGCTCAGTGTAAGAAAATTCCTGCTGATTTTTTTCTCCAAAGTCCCCATGAAATAAAATACTGTAAAGAAGTAATGACTGTGGACAGCTATGAAGTCTGATATACTAATATAACTTGCAAAGATCTCAAAGTACTTCATAAGCTTAAAAAACCTCTCCTTTATATTTCAGAGTTCCTTATCTTAAATCTCATCCAACAATAGACTTAAAAACTTAAAACAGAGAGTGGCAGCTGTTCAAAAATACTCCTGAGTGAAAACAAAAAAGCATAATTAACCGAACTGAAACCAAAGAGAGAATTTAAGTAAACAAATTACCAAAATTCAAACCAGAATAATTAAGTTCCATCAGGGAGAGTTTTCATGCATTTTTCTCCCTCACAAATGAGAAGTTTCTCATAGCACAGACCAATCTTTTGCTTCCCTAAATGTCTTAACAGCTCTGAAATTCCCATCTAAAAAAAGGAATGTAACTGAGCCAGATGACTCCAGGGTATCTGTATGGATCTCACACCTTAGGATGTAATTGAACAGCCTGTACTTTCTCTAATATCCCACTTTTCCAGAGGAACAGGAGTAATTTCAGATGACAGCTCTTGTTTTCAGATGGAGTGTAATGATAATATAATGTGCAATTCATAGCAAGCAGGATTAAATATGTATGTTTATGCTCCATTTGAGCAATGTCCCTAATCTCCAAAAATTTCATAACAAGTCTTACTTGAAGCTTTATCAACATTTGGCCAAAATTAAAGTCATGTGGATGGCTGAGGAGCCACTGCTTTGTGGAGAAAAGCAGCAGGAAAAGGGGGTGAATTAGAAGAATCCATGTTTGACAAAGCCTTAAACACCAAATTTCCCAGAAATTTGCAAGCACTGCAGATATCTAACTGAGAGAGATTGGCTACTTTCATTTAGGTCATATACAGCATTTTTAAGCAAAATCTATGAAAAATTTAATAAACATAACATTTTTTTTTCTCTGTATCCTGTGATAGAGCACCTTCAACCACGGCACTCACAGCAGCCTAAGAGCAAAACTGCCCTCACGTTGCAAAATGGTGCTTTTGAACTTCCCCACATAAAGGAAAATAAATTTACAACCAAGGCAGTCTTGGTACCAGACTGATCACGACACTGAGATGTACTTTTGCTGCTCTGCTCTTTTATAACCAACCCTTTAATAACTTCTTTCTTAAAAGGCTAACAGCCAAATTTAGAGCTGATACACACCCTGGTGAAGTGATGCACTGTCACGCTGCTGTGAGGGATATACTTGAAGGCTGATGGTGCATCAAAAAAGGGGAATTAGCTGTGGTATTTCAAAAATAGGCCATTTTCTCACACCTGCCTTTTTTGCTTTGCCTGCCTTTGTAGGCACATCACACAGAGCTATTTCTGTGCATGTGTCCCACTATAAATACCAGCTCTCAGTATCACCCTCATCTAACACGTTTAGTATCGACTGAATTACTGCTTTTGGTCTAGCTCCAACCCACCTTTTAAGAAGCAGCTTCTTCAAAAGGTTTCCAAGATGAAAGCCTTTTTTAAAGTGGCAGAATACATTTACCTGCAACTATATGATAGAAGCTCCTTCAGTAATTTAGGTTATGCAATGCCCCAGCACAAGTTTAAAGTTTCGTTGATTTAATGAGATGATGGCTGTGTTTGCATATCTCAATCTACCTTTCTTGGTTTTTTCAGCTGTCTTCTCCTTGTTGTTCTCTCTGCTCTTTGTTTTCTCCTGATCAGGCAGGGAGCTCATATTTATTAGAGCCCGTGTTGCTGTCACTTCATCAAGCCAGACCACATTACCTGGGACAAATAGAAACACAAAACCCAAATGCAGTTGGTGTCATCAAGCAGTCACATCTCCCCTGCCTTGCTGGAAAGAAATTAATGACCAAAAAATTCAGAAATGACAGAAAAGCCATCAGATCTCTTGCAGGGAAAGTGATATTCTTTAACACAGCTGATAAGCTGGAGGACACACATTTTTCAGCTTGTTACAAAACACAGGAGCTGATCAAAACCCCAAAATCACTGAAATGCACAAGCATAGATTTGAGAGGCTTCCTGAAAACAGCAAATCAGGGCACTGGAACGGGGTCAGTGGATCCATGTGTTCCCAAACAAATGTGATAAAGGGAGCAGCAGGGGGCAGGAATGAAGCCTGGATCTTTTTCCCCTTTGGCAGCTTAGCAGAACCTTGGACTTTACTGCAGAATTCTGTTAATCTTTTCCAAAAAGCAGGAAAATAGGGGGAAATAGGAGACTGCTCAAGCACTTTGCACAGATTGTAGAGTACACAGGTTCACAATATCATTCAGGATGTGCCTTAAGTGTCAGCAGATGGTACTAAAATACAACTTACTAGGCCAATTAAAAGCATTTCATAGATGCTGAAAGAACTAAAACTGCTTAGAAACAGGATTTGAACAAAAGCTTTCTGCACTTGGTACAAATACAGCAACAAATGTCTCTGTTCTGCTGTTAAGCAGGGTGGATTCAGATATTAAGAAAACTGTACAGTGACCCAAATTTCACTTAAATTACTCAGACAAGAATTACAAGGTGAAGAACATCCAGATATTAACTTCAATGATTGTAGATTTATTAACCATTTTTTTCAGCCTGCCTCATCTTCCCATCTCCAAATTTCCAAAAGCTTCACCACTTCACGTCCAACAGTTTGAAGCACAGAACACTAAATCCACCTTTGCACTAAGTCACCTTAAGATGTAATTCAGATGGGAACACTGAAGTTTTTGCCATGATGCAAATCTGTGCTGAAAATAAAAAGCTTTTTCTTGGTATTTTCACAGAGTATAGCTCAGAGACAGCATGAAAATTCCCCATTAAAATAGACGTGTAAAACTATAACTGGGTATTGTTACAACACTGAAGCCTTAATTTTCACATTAATTTACTAATGTAGCATTTAAGAAAACACACAATCTCAGAAATGAAGCCTGGGATAGAGTTAAGCTGTCCATTTCCAAGCTCATGCATCAGCACAGGTCCATCCAGCAGCTCTGTACTGTAATTATCCACCCAGGGCTCATTAGGTTTCACATTTTCTATCAGCCTGTGCAGTACTTCAAGCTGTCACATACAGTGACTTCAAGGTCACCAGTGTTTTGTAGAACACCATCTATTTTGTCTTGCACTGGAACAGAATTTCTTCAGGGTCACCCCAGAGAATGAAGCTACTGATTTTCAGCTTTTAGCCATGCTTGTTAGTAAGTTTCCAGCTGTCTGGAAAACTTGCACTGGGCTCCTATTTCTTCTTCTATTATTTCAGGCACAAGGTTTGTAGCCACATGACAATCTCCCAGTACTCCTGTTCCATAATCCACCACTCAACTGTAGCAAAAAACTCTTCAACAGCCTTCAGTGGCAGTGAGGAAAGCACAGCTCTCCCCCACCTTTGATCTTGCTGATCTCACTCCCCAAAACAGCCCTTACCATGTGTACCCACATTCCTTTTCCAACCTATGGAAATCACACCCAGCTGCCACCTCCTTCCACCCACCCATTTCTCCTGGAGCACGCACTACACAAATATGGCAACAAATCTCCTCCTCCTCCTCCTCCTCCTCCACACAAAACCATCCCAACCTGCCCAACTGCACAGTTCAATCACCCTCTCTCAGATATATTAATTATGTCAAGATGGAAGCAGCATATATTTTAGGCCTTTTTATTTTTCCCCTGAGAGATACAGCTGTGACCAGGCTTAAAAAAAGAAAAAAAAAAAGAGTAAGCATTACAAATAGTCTGTTTACTTACATGAGGTGTCATCCAGCCACTCAATATGAGCAGGAGGATACTCTTTGAAATAGGCAAAGATGTCCTGGGTACTCATCTCATCCACTCCACAAATGTAAATGGTGTCCAATCTTACTTTAGGTATTGCTATAGGGAGGAAAAGACACAAAACTGGTACTTATTCCAAGCTTTCAGATTAGTACCATATGAGTTTATAAAGCCAATACTTTAAATAAACTAAAGAAGAACTAATTGAAGCATGACACAGACCATAACTTAATTGATTCTTTCACAATGCAAAACTTCAATAAATCGAGAATTAAAAGAGGTTACAAGCACTGGTAGATACAGAGACTGCACTGCAACCAAACAGCTTGAAAAACATTTTTTTTTTTTTCTCTTAGAGCACTGCCAAAGTGCTATCATTAAGTACTAAAGAGCCAGAACAAAACAAAGCCCTGCACAAAGCACTTCCACTTGTATCACCTGATGGGGAGCTGTTCCAGGCCACAGCTTAGCAGGTCCAAGCTGCCAGTTGGAAAAACAAAGCCTTGAGAACTAACTGGGTGCCAAAAGCACCAATCTGTTGTGCACACATCTCCTGGCTTCTGTTCCAGCTTGCCATCAGTGCAGCCTCACTGTGTGTACAGCACAGAGTCTGATCTCCCCATGCACAGGACACAGAGTCCTCCACGTGTACCCACACAGCGCTCCAGGGTTTTCACAAAAGATTCTTAAAGCAGCACTGATCCAGAGGGTGAATCCTGGGCATGCAACACTAGTGAATAAGGCACACAAAAAATGTTGTCTTTGTGCTGGGGTTGGTGAAACAAGGAGTGAACTGGCAAGTGTCACGTAGCTTAAAAAAATAACGATGTGCAAATGAAAAAACCCAAAGTGATTCCTTTTGGCAGTAAACTGGCAAAACCTCTGGGAATGCAGAGAATATTGCAGGATAAATCAAGTCAAGACACTGAGAGGAAGTAACTAAAGGGATCTTTTTTCCTGACTGCTGGATGAACTCGTACCTTTCTTCATCATGTCCCGGTCCAGGGCCACGTTCCTCTGGGCCAGATTCACCTCAGCCCGAAAATGGAAGCGTTTGGCTCTTTGCTCCTTCTTCTCAATTGCTTCCTGCAAAACACAACACAGTGCACTCAAACAGGAATCAGCAGCACCCTCAACAAACTGCACTGAGGACACTTAAAATCTCCCAGACAGCAACAATTTGTAGTAGAGATTTTATTCATTCTGGAGAGAGTTGCAGGTTTCAGAATGTAGTAGTTCACTAAAATATTTCTGGGCCACAGAACAGTTTTTGTGTAGGTCCAGCAGTGGGAATCAGGATGCATGGAATACAAGGTGTCTGGGACAACACAGACTCCATTATGGAACAGGAACATTATCTAGTCCTTACTAACAAATATTAAATAAAATCTCTCTTTTAAAATAAGCCCTTTTACCACAGGCAAAATTAATCTTTGAAGATTAGATAGAGTTTTTTCCCTGTTCTTTTAAATATATACAAAATGTGAATTTGTTTCTCTGAGCATGAATTTAACACTGGAGAGCTGGCTCCAGAGAACTTTTTAGACTGACAACTCAGGCTCCTCTTATGTAGCTCATGAGCAACAGCCTGCCTGGAAGTTGTGCAATTTTGGGAACCGGCTGAGAAGCTCCTTGTTCTCCAGATTTTATTAGGAAACACTACAGGTTTCTGGATCTTTGGAACACACATTCTGATTCATGCCAGCGGTCTGAATACCAGGCTAAGCCTTTGTGCATGTTGGGGAAGAAAGAAATGAAATGGTTCCACCTCTCCAGTGGCAAAAATGACAAAATGTTGAAGAGCCATAGCACAAAAATTACCTTGGAGGTTACATCTATTCCAGTGATGAAACTTCCAGCTTTGTTTTCATACCTCCTACTGGTGTCCTAAAACAAAGCGAAATGGTGATGAAATCTCAACGAGCACTGAAAGCAACACACTTGCTACATAGAAAAGAAGAAGAAATATTTCTACAAGAAATAGATTCTCTTTTCCTTGATCCAAATTCCATTTCTGGACAGAGAGGCACTCTGATGAAAGTGAAAGTAAAAGCACAAGAACTAAACCAAACTTCCCTCACTGTAAGAATTCTTTCCTTCTACAGAATTCAGTTTCTATGTCAGCTGCTGCTAAGCTGTTACTCTCTCAGCAATACAAGGAAAGTCCCAAGTAAGACTTCCACAGTTTTGGGTTTGGGTGTAATTTTCTTGTAAAACACGAGCAGATTTAACAGTGATACCTGACTGCTGAAACGTCAGTTGGCAGCTTTTAATCTCAGAAAGTGAGAACACCAAGCCACATCCACAGCGAAACAAGTAACTTTTTATTCCTATCATTATTTCAACCCCAAATTCCAAATACCAAGGTGAAACACTACTGCTTGGATACTGAGAGAGGTTAAAAATGGAGAATGAGGAGGGGGGGAAAATTACAAGTTTCCTGTCCATCAATCAGGACTGCTGAATTCAGAAAGGGACTAAACCCCACAGCCCCTGGATCAGTGACCCTGTTCTGCGCCCTCCATTGTCTGCATCCATAAAATGGCACCTCTTCGTCCTGACACCCTCAACTGGCAGAAGTTTGGAGCTGGAAGAACACCTCTTGCTTTCTTTAGGAATAAACGTGTTCTTTACACCCGTGCTGCAATAATTACTTTGGCTAAAGGACCATTTCTAGAAATAGTTTAGTCTCCATTTAGAAATACGGAAGAACGCACAAAAATCCAACCGCTTTTCTTAGTAACAGCACCAGAGTTCCTCTAATGCTGCCAAATGGTCAGAGTTACTAGAGAAAGGAAAGCAAAATAAACATGATTTTTGAAGTTGAAAACCCCCACTGTCTGAGGTTGACTCACGGAGCACGAGGAAGTACAGCACGGTGCTGTCTCTCAGGCCACATGTTGGGTAGAAGCACAAGCACGTTGGCAGACCAGCTAATTAAAGATTAGCTTCCAAAACAATTTTCACCCAAGTGTTGAAAGCGAAAGACTACTTAGGACTTTAGAACTGTGACCTATTTTCAGCTGTTATCCTAGTAAAACTTGTACAGAAACAATCAGCGAGAGTGAAAGAGGGAAGGAAAACACCGGGAAGGAAACCCTCGAACGCCGCTCAGCAGAGCCCACGCTCGCAGCTCTGCTATCCCGCGGTCAGCCCGTTCCCTGCTCCGGGTATTGCCGGCATCAAACACTCCCTGTACACTCTCCCACCCACAACACTGCACCCCAAATCCTGTTCTCCACCGCCTCCTTTATCCCATTCCTTCCCAAGCACATCCTTAGGACTCGCCCCCGAGTCCCCCCATATCCCCGCTCCCGCATCCCCGCTTTTCCCAAGAATCCCCCCCCAAAAGCCCCAAGAGAGCTCTCAGACACCCCCAGCCGCCGGACCCAGCCCCTGCTCGCCCTCTCGGCCCTCACCGGGATGAGCTCCCGCAGCGAGCGCCTCACGGGGATGGTCTCCAGCTCTCCCTCTTCCACCTCCATGGGCTCGGGCTCGGGGCCGCGCGGCTCCGCCGTGGTGGCGGTCGCCTCCGCCTTCACCGAGATCCGCAGGCCCCGCACGGCCGCCATGGCTCCGCCAGGCCCGCCCAGCGCGGCCAGCGAGACGAGCGCGGCGCGGCACAGAGCGGCGGGGCGGCTCCGAGCGCGGAGAGCGGCCAGGAGCGCCGGGCGGGCGGAGCGCAGCGGCCCCGAGCGCCGCCCGCAGCGCGGCCCGGCCCCGCGCCCCCCGAGAGCCAGGGCACCCCGAGCCCGGCACCCCCCGAGAGCCAGGGCACCCCGAACCTGGCACCCCCCGAGAGTCAGGGCACCCCGAACCTGGCACCCCCCGAGAGTCAGGGCACCCCGAGCCCGGCACCCCCCGAGAGCCAGAGCACCCCGAACCTGGCACCCCCCGAGAGTCAGGGCACCCCGAGCCCGGCGCACCCCCCGAGAGCCAGGGCACCCCCCGAGAGCCAGGACACCCCGAGCCCGGCGCACCCCCCGAGAGCCAGGGCACCCCGAGCCCGGCACCCCCCGAGAGCCAGGGCACCCCGAGCCCGGCGCCCCCCGAGAGCCAGGGCACCCCGAGCCCCGCGCACCCCTCGAGAGCCAGGGCACCCCGAGCCCGGCACCCCCCGAGAGCCAGGGCACCCCCCGAGAGCCAGGACACCCCCCTCGAGAGCCAGGACACCCCGAGCCCCGCGCACCCCCCGAGAGCCAGGGCACCCCGAGAGCCAGGACACCCCGCGAGAGCCCAGCGCATCCCCGAGAGCCAGGGCAACCCCCCGAGAGCCCAGCGCACCCCCTGAGCCAAGCACAAGGCGAATCCAAGGCACGCCCGAACCTCCCCGAGCCCCAGCGCATCCCGTGCCCCGAGCCCAGCGCACCCTGAGCCCGGCACATCCCGGGCCGGACGGAGCCGGTTCAGGGCCCGGGGACTCGGGGTGGAGAACGGCCACAGCGGAGCGCAGCTATAGCGGGCGAGAGGGCAGCCCTGCCGTGTCCTTGCATACCCCTGGGCCCGGGGAAAGGCACACGGAGAACGGAGAAACACAGAACTTAAGTACTTCCAGAAAAAGGGGTTTTTTAAACTATCTGAACTCAGTGTTGTGTCCCATTGTTCTGAGGCTCAGTTATTTCTCTTGTCCCAAGAGAGTGTTGAGGTTGTTCCAGGAGAGCAGCCTTGGCTCCTCTTGGCCTAAATAAACCACATGCTTTCACCAGTGCCCATGAGAGAAGTTCTTCATTCCCCTAATTACACTAACCAGCTCCATTCCCTCACACACTGCAGTCCAGAGCCCTGTTCTAGCTGAGTTGCTCCTGCCTTGGCATCATTATTTCACACCACAACTGCCAGGCTACACAGCCACATCCCATTGTCGCTGTGTGTTATCATCACACCACTAAGAATTCCTATTACTTCTCCAGCTGCAGGACCCTTCCCTCCAGCTTGGGCTGTTCCACTCCTCATTTCTGCACGTTACAAATAAACCCCTTCCAGTGCATCCCCTGTGACACATCGCTTTCCTTCTGAACTGGTGGTACTTTCCAGGAAAATTCAAATTTAGACTTTGTCACAGACATTTCCCAGCTGACAGCATAAAGGCTCCTCCCCTTACAAAAAATCCAGCGGGATTGAGAGATCATTCTACCCATTCCAAGATTATTTACTCTCAAGTCTTCAGGCAGAGCTGGTTACACAATGCCTCATGTCACTGTTGACCAGAAGTGAAGTCAGTGTCATTTGGCACTGACATCCCACAGCAGCACCTGGCAGGAACTTCTGACACAGGTGACACTTCCAAGCCAGGTGTGAAGCCAGGTTCCAGGTCACACAAGATGAAGGAAAGGGATAAACAGGACACAGGCACCTCCTGCAAGCAGCTGAGCCTGAACTGATTGCAAGAGGAAAAAATTCTGTGGAAGAAATGCTGTTTCTTCAGGTCCCAGGGAAAAGAAACCAAGAGACGGAACTTCTTTAGTTTTAGTTTTCCAAGTAGAACACAGTATTGCCATGTGATCTAGAGCAGCCAAACCCTTCGAGGAGCAGTTGGCACAGGGTTATGTGACACCAGGTCACCTTGCACTGCTGTCACCAGATGAACCTCGGGCTAACCCAGGTGTTTCCTGATGTTGTTTTAACATCCCTTGGATGTCACCTCGGGCAGAACATTGCTGTACTACAGCTCTCCATACTTGGCACCTTTTCAAGATTCACTCATTGCACTCAGCAAGAAACTTTCTGCTGATTGACTGTGGCTTTAGACGTACTGCCAACATTTTAGAGCTTCTTAGGAGAAAACAATCTCTGGCAAACTGGTGGGGACAATAAAATCGGAAGAGGGAAAGCAAACCTGGGTACCAGTGGGGCTTTTTACTGCCGGGTGAGTGACTAGAATGTTTTCACAATATTTTGTAGTTCCTTTCAGGATCTTGTGACTAACCATGAATTCTTCAGCATTTCAAGCTGATTTGGTTTTATTCCTCTGAGACTGTGTCCCAGAGTTTTGTTTTTCTTTCACATTCCTCTCTGCAATCCCTCTGCCTCTGAGAGATCACCTAAGCTCTTAGAACGTTAATTGTTTTCAAGCTTGTAGGAAGCAGGTTTGGGTAGAAGGGCTCTGCTTTGTGCCTTGTGCCTTTGTGCAGCAGGGATGGGTCAAGGGTAATAAACTACCGAGGGATGCAGCGTTTAAACAGGGGAGGAAAAAGAAATGTGGGAAAAGCTACCAGTCATTATCAGAAATGCTAAGTAAGGAAAGGCTTTTACAAATAATGAAGGTGAGAAAGTGACTGTAGGAGAGAAGCTGTGGATAAGATGGAAGTGATCAAGGCCAGGTTGGATGGAGCTCTCAACAACCTGCCCTAGTGGGAGGTGTCCCTGTCCGGGGCTGGGGGTTGGACCTGGATGATTTACGAGGTGTTTTCCAACCCAAACTATTCCATGATGCTATAAAATTATTCCAGCATAAAAACATCCACGGGAGCGAAATAGGGCAGCAGAGTTATTGGTTTCACAGCTTTGACCACCAGAGAGAGCTCGTGCAACAGAATTCCCAACGTGAGCGAAAACCAAAACCAAAACCTGGGGGAAAAACACCAATTTCTGCAGTTCTGGGATCGGCTGAAAACGGGAGATAGGGGCAGGGGAGGGAGGGGAAAAAAGAACAGTCTGTGGGCCCTCAAAAAAGGAGACTTTTATGCAGTGGTCTGTCAGGAGTCAGAAAAATGATGAATTTTGCCCTTATAAAGTCTTGGTTGATTTGTTTGAGGTCTGTGAACACCGGACAGAACAGACACGTGTTCCTGCGGATATGATTTAACTCTCCTGCCGTCCTGGGCTCTTTATAAGAACCTGCATCTTTTCAAACCCGTGAAAAAGACATGGAAGGGTGTGTGCTATTCCTGCAGCTGGCCAGCAAAGCCCACACATCACCACGGAAACATGGACTGCCTCCCAAATGGATCAGGGCTCCTACCTCCAGTCCACCTGGGGAGAGAACAGCATCAGCAGAGGAAGGATGTTCATTTGTGAGGCTGAAATCAAGCACCTGGTGTTTTCTTACGGCTTTGGTGAACCACAGGCTCCCCACCTGAAAGAGGGAATATTTTCTCACTGGGATATTGTGAAGGTTAGGACAGCCCTGGCTACCTGACACAATGCCAGAGTCCCACCCAGGAGACAGCTACAGGGTCCTACAAAAAAGCAGGATATTGAGAGGCAGGGAGGAGCACAGCACCCTCACAGTCAGGGACAGCTGTGCTCTGACATTGTTTATGCAAGCACTGCCACAGGGAGATGACACAGTTGAAAAAGCACATTCCTTTCTGGGGGAAAAAAAAAAAAAAAAGCTCACAGAACGGAGCAGAGCTGGAGCAGAATTCTACACAACATTGACAGATGTTACTCTGGGATTTAAGAGATCTTGGAGAACGATCTAAAAGGGGTAAATATTGCTTTGTTTCTTACAGATATAATCCTTAATTTGTGCATGCCCACACACACATGGTTCTTCTCTGGCACCAGTGGAACTTAAGCTCTTGCCTGTTGCAGACCTCTGTGGTAATTCAGTGAACTGCCCTGAATAAAATGAAACTTTTTATTTCACAGGGCTATTTTTAACCCGGAGCAGCTCGTTGGCCCAATTCAGTGTGCAGTCCCACAAAAAGCAGCTGTGCTGGCACAGCCATGGGGTAGGAATATGTGCCTGGCAGGGAGGGTGAGGACAGGAAAGGAAAACACAGTGGGCTGCAGCCTTTAATCTACAGAATCACAGAATAGCCTGAGCTGGAAGGGACCCACCATGATCATCCATTCCAACTCCTGGCCCTGCACAGACATCCCAACAATCCCACCCTGTGCATCTCTGAGTGTTGTCCAAATTCTCCTGGAGCTCTGGCAGCCTCGGGGCCGTTCTCAGAGCCTGAGGAGCCTGGGCAGTGCTCCAGAACCCTCTGGGGAAGAACCTTTTCCTAATATCCAGATTAACCCTCCCCTGAGAGAGCTGCGGCTCTTCCCTCGGGTCCTGTCCTGGTCACAGAGCAGAAGTTTATGCTGCCCCTCAGGAGGATGTTGAAGACCACGAGGTCTGACCTCAGTCTCCTCTTCTCCAGGGTGAACAAACCAAGTGACCTCAGTCCATTCTCATAAAGGCTTTCTCTCCAGACCCTTCCCCATCATGTAGCCTCCTCAGGCAAGGGATGGCGTGGCAGCATGACCAGAGAAGGGAACAGAGCACCAGGAGAGGCTGAGGGAGCCAGGAGGGCTGAGCCTGGAGAAAATAAGGGGGGCTGTTCTGGCTCTCCACAACTGCTGGAAAGGAGGTTGGAGCCAGGTGGGGGTCGGGCTCCGCTCCCAGGGAATAAGGGACAGGACAAGGGGGAACGACCTCAAGCTGTGTCATGGGAGGTTTAGGCTGGACATAAGAAGAATTTCTTCCCAGAAAAAGTAATTAGACATTGGACCGGGCTGCCCAGGGATGTGACGGAGTCACCGTGCTCGGAGGTGTTCAAGAAACGCCGGGAGGCGGCACTCCGATCCGGTTACCAAGGCGGTGTTGGGTCACGGGCGGGAGTGGATGATTTCGGCGGCGTTTCCCAGGCGGATCGCAACCGGCTTCCCGCCGCCGCTCCCGCCGTCCCGCCTCCCCCTCACGGCCCGCCCTCACGGCGACCGCCCGCGCGGGGAGATGACGTCACGGCTCCCCCGCGTGCGGTCACGTCCGGTAGGTGAGGTCAGGGCCGGGGCCGCCATTTTGAGCGGCTCCGCGGGCGGCGGCGGCGGCGGCCGCGGGCGGGGGAGGAGCGCGGCCCCCATGGCCGGGCAGTTCGACTCCGAGGACCGCGCCAGCTGGTACTGGGGGCGCTTGAGCCGCGCCGAGGCCGTATCGCTGCTGCAGGGGCAGCGCCACGGCACCTTCCTGGTGCGCGACTCGGGCACCATCCCCGGCGACTTCGTGCTGTCCGTGTCCGAGAGCTCCCGCGTCTCGCACTACATCGTCAACAGCCTGGGGCCGGCGGGAGCCCGGCGGGCGGGCGGCGAGGGCCCCGGGGCCCCGGGTGAGTGACCCCCAGCGCCGGCGGGGCCCGCGGCCCCGGCCAGGGCAGCCGGGGCGGTGTTCGCGGCGCTTTGTGGCGGAGTTGAGCCGCGTTCCGGAGCCGCGGCCGCACCTGCCGTCCTGTGCCGCGTGAAATCCTGGAGCTGGGAGTCCTGCAGCTCCAGCCTCGCACCGCTTTGTTTTGCTGACCCCATTAGTCATAATTCGGAGATTTTCCACGGTTCTGTGGAAGTGTCATCGCCAAAGTCTGGCTTCTGACAAGGCAGTTCTGCCTTCTCAGGGAGGCTGAGCTCGAGTTTGAGCGGTGGGAACTCTTCACGATGTAAAGGCGATGGTTTCTTTAAATCAGATGTGAAGTTCAGTTTCTTTCCTATAGAAAGGAGAAGTTTGATGTTATTTCTCATCAGCTGAACATGTAGTGAGGAAAACAACACGTTTAAGTGTAACGCTTCAGGAGCAGAAGGTGCTGATTGTGCCAAGGGGAGACGCTCTGTGAGAAGCAGCATTTTTGCTGCTCAGTGCAACTAAACCCTGGCAGTGCAGAACCCTTGGCTGTGTCGGAGCCTGCAGTCCAAAAGTGGCGCCCCTGCTGCGGGAATTAGGGAAGTTGGTGCTGGAACCTCGTTTGGATATTAAGCCTTGCAAAATGATGTGGATGTGTGATTGGCATCTCAGCAAGAGCCACTAGATAATTATTAATTACAGTAAACCTGGGTAATAAGAGGTTTGGTGAACTTATTTGGCAGAAGGTAGACAGAGACACTCTGGTGTAGGGCTATGGGTGGAATAAGAGGCCAGCATTGGAAAGATGTAACAAGACTTGTTTTATTTTTCAGTCCCTGCACAGAGTGGTTGACTAAAGAGATAATCTGAGAGAAACCAGAATTAGTGCCAGTAGGTTGGCACAGTCATACAGGGGAAGCATTTCAGATTGGAAGAATGGCAAAGTCTAAACTCATCCTGTTCATCCCAGGACAGTGCACTCAGGTTACAGAGCTCCACAGGTGGAGGTTAAAGGTGGCTGAATTCAGCTGGGAGTGGAAGCTGTTGCTGCTGTGGGGGATCAGAATGTGGTGGGTCCCTGTTGTTCCACGTGTGTGCAGACAGGTTTGGTGCTGTGATTACTGCCAAGGATGGCTGATGGTGTGTAGGGCAGTCAGTCACCAGGATGGTTTGTTGTGAATCCAACCTGACTGGGTTTAAAGACAATAAAAAACACTGGGTCGTGAGTATCTGTCACTTCTGGGCAGTTGCTTTTTGGGGAGCAGCTGATCTTTGGAACAACAGTGGCATCACTTCAGCGCAGCCATCCTGACTTTCTTCTTGTGTTACATCCTAAGCTCAGTAACATTTTGTGGCATTCTGTGGGCTGGCTCTGCTTAAAATCATGAAGTACCTTGTAATTCTCTCCTGTTTTAAAAGAGGAGCTGTGCAAGCTGGTGGCACAGTAGGCTTAATATATCTGAAAAAGTCTAATTGTGTTTTGGTTGGTCTGCTTTTTATTTGTCCCCTGCGTGCTCTTGGGAGGGGTGATGCATCACTCCTGCACCACAGACACTCCCACGCTGATTTTAGTAATTTTAATTAAATTAAATCATGCCTCCAATGCTGATGCTGCTGTCTCCACACTCCAACCAAAGAAGGTGCTGGGGAGGTGTATATTAAATTATCCTTCAAGTGTAATTAAGGTGCTCTTTCAGAAAAAAAAAAAATAAGTGGGAGGTTGTTCTGCAGTGGAAGGGAGGTGAAAAACAGTAAAAGATTGAAGATGATTTTGTGTTTGGGTAGGGAAGGTAATGCAATAAAAAGAGTTAAATGGTTGCAAGTTGTCCTGCTTGTTTATTGTGGCCAAGCTAAAACATCAGGAAAAACAAAATCACTGTATTTTGGTATGGCACAGTTTTGTTAGCAATTTCTTGTTTGGCAAATGTGCAGGTCTCTCTGGGAAATTTGAATATTCCAGGTTGGGTTCTTGGGTTGGTTTTTGTTGGGCTCAGTGTCTGAAATTCCTGGCTGCTCTCAGGGATTGGGAAGCCTCAGCATAGAATGAATGAGATGAGAATCTTTGGCTTCCCTAAAAATCACAATGCCACAAAAAAACCCCATGATACTTTATTTGATTTCTAAAGTATAAAGTAAACTTGCAGAGTCTTTGTTAGATTGACTTTTTGACTGATGCTGCAGTTTCTAACTTCTTGCAGGTGATTTTTCAGAGCAACAAAGAAAAAGGAATTGAACAGAACTTTTTATGTCTTCCTGAAGTGTTTTAAGGATGTTAAAAAAAACAGGATAAATCACTGAATTGTGGGAAAGAAAAACATTCTAAGTGGAAATGGATCATTTGTGATGAAGTATCACAGTTATGGCTAAAGCAATCCCAAACAGGAGAAGGTACTCCATGCAGGCATGAGCATGGTGATGGACAGCAGAGGAAATATTAAATATGTCATGTGTTTGCAGTTTGACATGGGGGCTTGGTGTAAAAATGTGTGATATGCACTAAAAAATGCCTGAAATACCTAAAGATAGAAGTGTTCTTCTCTGTTGAGAGTGCAGCATTCTAAGGACAGAAGCTTTGTAATGTTATTAAATTTATCTGTCTGAAGTAGGCAAATACGACAGATAACATGCGGAAATGGCCATTTTCACCATTTATGAGTTTTAAGGACATGATTCTGGATGTAATGCTTCTAAATTCCTTCCACTGTGACTGAACTTCCTGGAATCATGAAATCCTTACAGAGTGATTCCCACACTCAGCTCTGGGTGAAGTGGCTTTAGGGATGTGTGAGCACAGTGGTTTAACTGATGCTTGGGTTTGTTTTTTTCACTTTTATATTGAGATCAAAACATATTTAAATGCAAACTAATTGTAGCTTTAGAAGGTGCCTGTATTAGATCTCTGATGATCTGCAGGAATGGGTCTGTGACTCCTGAGTGAATATTTTCCTGGTGAGCTCTTCCACTCAATAGAGTTTTATGTTTTTATGGGGTGTTGATGGGATTTATTTGCTCTGCTCAGCATGGGTAGGAAGGTGGTTGAGAACAAGGAAAAAAGGTGTCCCCGTGGGGGTGGAGGAGCACAGGGACTGGAATGTGGTGCCCTCAGTTCCCATATGCTCCAGGAGGAAGTGGCTGACATCACTGAGGTACCTCACTGGTGATAAGAGCGGTGATAAGGCCCTAAGCACACTCTGGATTGGGAAAGGGAGCCACCCTTGCAGAATAAAACCAGATGCAAAAATAAAGACCTATATTTCTGGGAAGGAAAAGCTTTTCAAAGCTTGGGAATAAAGAGAGAACTCTCTATTGACACTAGCAATTGGAGTGAAGAGAGAAATGCAAACCCCCTGAGATGTATGAGAAAGTGAGAAGTTGCTCTGTGGTTTCACCAGCTGCCCAATCAGTAGACTATGGGGTGGTTCATAGCCCTAATTCCCCAGGATCTGTACAATATTTAAAATATACACAAGCACCTTTTCCCAGACTGACACAGTGCCAGAGGGTTGTGACAGGAGGGAATCATAAACAGAGAACTGATATAAGCCAGGTTTGAAACTTTCCTCAAATGTGGGACCCTTTGGATTTTAACTGTTTCCTCACCTTTTGGAGAGCAGGGGTTTTGTGGCATCCTGAGATGGCTGCAGTTAGGAAGAAGGAGGATACTCAGCTCTTTGTGCTTCTCATTCATAAAGTTAATCTTGCTCAGCTGAGCAGTGCTGCTGGAGGAGGTACTCCCTGAGCAGCTCTGCTTCTTCAGCCGTGCCAGGCTGCAGAAAGAGAATTTCCAGGGCTCAAGTGTCCCAGCTTTCACAGGAAGTGACTAAAGTTCCTCCAGGATCTGGCCTCACCTTTCCCTGTTTGTGCTCCTTCCTGGGAGCTGTCAGATGTGCACACTGTGCCTTCAAGAGAAATCCCAGGATCAGGAAGGAAAACAGCTCTTATTCCCAAAAATACCCCACTGACCTTGTTGCTGTGACTTTTCCTTGTGTTAGATCTTGCCTGAATTATTCCATTGGCCTGCAGGTACGAGCAGTGTTGCAGTTCAAACAAGAGGCTGGAGGATTCCTCTGAGCCTGAAATCTGTTAATGTTTGGATTTCATTATACCAGGGAATGACAAAACCTGGGAGCCTGTGGGGAGTGGAATCGTTTCCCCATTGCATGTGAGCATCACTTAGTTTGTTGTAGCTGAACAAGAGTATCCACAAAAGCCTTAGGCTGATGGAAAGTTTTCCACTTGCTTGGGAAGGTGGAGTTGGATTTTATTTCCAATCTGCATTTTACCAGCTGTGACTTTGAACTATGTTGTCCTTTTTATGCCTGTTTTAGCTAAATTTTAGAAGTCTTCTATTTAAGTTCCCAGACAATTATGAGGTCACTGCCTTTATATTAGTGGATGATTAATTTAGATTAAATTTGTAGATTTCTTGTTCTGGATCTTCTCAGATTTCTGTAGCTGCCTTACTTTTTTTTTTTTTTTAAAGAAAAGCATCAGAAATGCACGTGTTTTTCTGGCTGTGAGGTCTTTGTGAGGATAGCATCTCTCCTTTCTGATGCTTTTCTCTCTGTCCCTTCAAGGAGTGCCCTGATCTTTCTGATGCCAGAATTTGGAAGGTCTGTGTCCTCTGGCTGTTGTTCAGCTGTGCAAAACACCTCTCAGGATCTGATTTTCCAGGATACAGTACAGTGGTTTCTGTCACTCCTTCCCTGTACATAATGTTCCAGAGGACTTTCCTTCCACAAGTCCAGCTTGTGTTCAGGTACACTTGGCAGGTCCCTCAGGCTGTTGTGCATTAATTCAAGAAAAAAAAAAAAGACGCTCCAAAAAGCCTTGTTCATCCTGGTGAAGATTGACCAGGCTGATGAACTGCTCATTCCCTGTGACCTGTGAAGGTTTTTTGTGAATCCCCACATTGCTGAGACAGGGCTCAGCCCCTTGGCTGAGTCAGCTTGTAGCAGATTTCACTGAGGTAAATTGGTGTTTCAGGTTCTGTTTCTGTCATGTGAAATAAGTTCCATGCCAGTGAACTTCCCTGAGATTCGCTCTTCTCCATATGGCTGCAAAGGACTTTGCTGCCCTGCTCTTCCTGTGACTTTTTACTCAGATGTCAAGCCTCAGTCCTTTCAGGTTCACAGCTAAAATAGTGCAAGGTGTTTGCTCCTGTTTCTGTCACCAGGTTGGTCTGAAAGCTGATGTATTTTCCACTTGGTTTCCCACTTCTAACCCTAATGGAAGTGCAGCATTCCCAGTTTTACAGTGAGCTGCTCTGAAGTGGTGTAGGCATGCTGCCTGTCCAGCCAGAATTCATCTCCTGTGAGCCCACAGAGCTGACAATGCTGCTGGGATGGAATTCCAGGGTTCTGGCCAAGTCTAGAGCTCTGAGTTACATCTCAACAACAAAAGTAAAGGGGGTTTTGCATCCTCTCAGCACTGCTCTGGGAGAATGTGACGGACTCTTAATTTTCTTCCCATGCTGAGCTCACCTTTCTCACTGATAATTACATTAACTGCCTTTATCTCTTGGTGATGCCAGTTTGCAGGGGTTTTTTTGCAGTTTTTGAGGCTACTGCTTTTGGGTTTTGGCTCACTGTGTCTGTATTCATTTCTTTGGGAGCCTTTCAGGGCTGTTAAAGCGTGCAAACGTGCATTTTCCAATGACTTAGTTCTGCTCCTTCCAATTTCCTTTAACCAGCCCCACTAATGCTCCTGTTCCTTCAGGATACTTCAGAACTCGTTTCTTGGGTGTTTGTCTGTGTTGATCTTATTGAATTTGCCCTTTCCTCTGTTAGAACCCCTTTTTGCTCTCCTGAAAGAACTTGTTGTAACATTAGCTTTCCATGCTGACAGTGCTGCTTTGCAGGGAGTTTTGGATCAGTGACAGCTTGAAGGATTCTGCTAGCTTTGTACTCCAGAGCTAAGGCTGGGGACTCTTAGATATTCCCTGCAGAGAAAACAGACTTGCAAAGTAAGCATCTCTTCCTTGCTAAAAGAGTTACTCATTAAAGTATAAATCTTTTCATCTGCACTCCCTTCCCCCAGCATTCCCCAGTTCTTCCCACAGCTGATTGCATGGGGCATGGTGGAAATAGAACATCATGTGTGTGTTTTTCCCCAGCTGAGCCTGAAGAACAGAAAGTGGGGGGGGAAAAAAGCACAGCACACAGAAGGGAAATGGATGTTCTGCACTTTGATGCTTGCAATGGCTTGGATGTGAACATCATCTGTATTCCAGTGTATTTGGGGTTTGGATTTATAGCTTAGGCTTCATCTGACAGATGTGGCAAAGACGCTACAAGACTTGAGATTAAAAGGCTGAGTCATACCTGTTATGAAAATATATGTTGTTGATTTGCATTGCATAGAAGGGAGATACTTTACTGGTACCTTTTATGAGAATGAGAAATAACTTCATTTTCTCATTGACATCACTTGTTTGCTGCTGTGCAAAGCAGTTTTCTGTAGTGTCCATGCCTTTAACCCAAGATGTTACAACAGGTAAATAACCATTGCTGCAGTGTTGTTCTTTGGAAATAGATCTGAACAGCAGAAGAGAGTTTTTTAAAAAATAATTTCCTTGAAATGGTACCAACATTTACTTCCTATATTTAGGGTATAAACTGGGAGAATTGCACAGGCTCCTGAGAAACCCAGATCTACTGAACATTTTCATCTGTTGACTCCATATAGCATTGAAAGAAACAAAGATATTTTTATCCGAATTGGGGAAGTTTGGCGGTTCCGAAGAATTTCTCTTTTCCTTCCTTGACAAAACCTTTTTAAAAAAACCTGTACTCATGGTCATGATAGTGCTGCCTTTGATTGAAAACGCTCAGAAAAGCGGAATATGATGGCAAGGTGGTGTCGAAATACTTCTGTTTGAATGCATTTGCCTCCTCAAGCATTTGATTTATGGTTTGACAAATGTTTGACGCGTTGCCTTCTCTTTTCAGGGTCGAATCCCACCAGGTTTCGAATAGGCGACCAAGAGTTTGATTCTTTGCCATCTTTACTGGAATTCTACAAAATCCACTATTTGGACACTACGACGTTGATAGAGCCCGTGTCTCGCTCGAGGCACAACAGCGGGGTCATCCTCAGGCAGGAGGAGGCCGAGTACGTGCGAGCTCTTTTTGACTTTAATGGCAATGACGAGGAAGACCTCCCCTTTAAGAAAGGAGACATCCTGAGAATCCGGGATAAGCCTGAAGAGCAGTGGTGGAACGCAGAAGACAGCGAAGGGAAGAGGGGAATGATACCCGTTCCTTACGTCGAGAAGTATAGACCTTCCTCTGCTTCAGTCCCCACTGTGATTGGAGGTAACCAGGATAGTTCCCACCCACAACCACTGGGTGGGCCGGAGCCAGGGCCCTATGCCCAGCCCAGCATCAACACTCCGCTCCCTAACCTTCAGAATGGCCCCATTTATGCCCGGGTTATCCAGAAGCGAGTCCCTAATGCCTACGACAAGACAGCCTTGGCTTTGGAGGTACATAATGGGCAAAATTTAGAAGGAAGAGATCTGTTCGAGGGATTTTTCCCTTTTGCTCATGTGGTAGTTTTTTTGTTGTTTTTGTTTTTGGGTTTGTTTTTTTTTTTTTTTTTTGGAGGAATGAGAAAGGGAAAAGCTTTGTAATACTGGTTTTACGTCGTGATGGATAAAATGAGTGACTCGAGTCACTTGTAAATTAGATTGCTGTTGATTATTATTATTAGGTTACTGAACCAGTATTGTGTCTGTTGTCAACCATCACTAACATAAGTGTTTCCCCATCCATGTTTTCAGTTCTGAAATGTTTATTATGGGGGGGAGGGAGAGGGAGCAGCTCATGAGTTGTGTGTCTGAACCTGTGTGTGCTGTTGTGTGCCTCACCACAATCTGTACAAGGTCTGCTGGGTTGTTCCTTGGTTTGTGTTGGGTATTTTTTTCTCCCCAATGTGTCAGCAGTTTTAAAGCAATCAGTGGAAACATTGATACACTTTGAAATTACCTGGACTGAGATGATGATGATGATCACACAATTTAATTGTATCATCACCTCAAGCAGATTACTTTGGGTTTAGCTTTGAGGCTGGAGCATCTTACAATTCACACCACGATTTGTTAGGTCTGGTGTAAAGCAGTGATTGATGGAGTAGGGTTTGTAGCAAAGCACTGAGTTTTCCCCAGGTTGATTCACTTCCTGACAGGCTCTAGTGATTGCACAGGCCCTTTTTGATTCGTCTTTTTTCCTCTTAAAAAGGTGACTGCAGTGCTCTATCTCTCCACATCAGATAGCTCCCCCCCAAATTATATTTGAGGAAATTGAGACTAAGGTATTCCCTGTGGCAGACCTTTGCCTTAGGATATGTGAATTGTAGCCTTTAATCTAGGCTTTCTTTGAGCTGGAGGCTCTGGAATTTCCTGATACCTAATTGACTTCCTGTTTATATAACATTTGAAGTACTTGGGAAAAAACTAGTTTCTGTGCTGAGTCAGAGCATCTCCTCTCCACTCTCAGATACTTTGTGTGATTGTGCATGGCACAAAAGGCACTCCAGGGCTGCAGTGATGTGGCAGCTGTAGGTGTGTGTCTGGTACAGAACTGGGATTATGCAGAGATGGATAATTGATAAATGTACGGCCTGGCAGATGTGAATTCTTTCTCATGTGGGTAGTAAATACACTCTGAGCTCCCACACATTCTGTTATAGGTCTGAATATTTTTGGGTTGAGAAGCAGGTATAGAAATCTGTGTAAATTCACCAGATTTTGGGGAAATGTGAAGATTTTTACCCTTCAAACTCTCCTAAAGGCTAAAATGCTGTCTCTTTCCCTCTTTTTCTCACTCTTTCCAGCCAGTTACCTCCTGGAGCTTGGGAATACTCGTGACTGCAGGCGGTTGTAATTAGCAGATGTTAGATTGGTTTGGAGCCCCTGGACACTGTTGTGGCGTATTTAGCAAAACCTTTTGGTTTTCTTTCTGAATTTTGCATTCTCTTAAGCCTTAACTTCACACTTCATTCCACAGTGCTGCCCGGTGCAGGATTTGGGAGCATGGAGTGAAATAGGGAGAGTGAGGAAATGCTGCTAATCCAGGCCATAAGCAACTTAGAGTGAAAGGAAATGCTTTCCACGCCGGAGAACAGCTTGTGAGTGCCGGGGCTGATCTGAGGTTACTTCAATCCTCTTCACCAAAACTCACATGATCTGGGCAAGAGCCCTGTGGTGTAGGAAGAGCACTTTTGTGGGTAACACCTCTCTTTTCTGAGCTGCCTTACACCTCTAGTGTCTTTTACAAACTGATGGGAAAGTCTGAGTAGCTCAAGTGTTTGGGAGGGGCAGCTGAGAAGTGTCAGCTCAGCTTGACACTCCTGTGACCACAAGAAATTTCTGGGGTCCAGAAAGGCCTTTTTGGGCCTCTTAAAACTACTGAAATATTTATCAGTTGACATCTTGGTTAGGGTGTTATATTCCTGTCTTGCTCTCCATTTCAGAAATGCAATAGCAGTGATGGTTCTTTATTCTGTGTGTAGTATTGCAAATGTCTAGTTTTAAGAAGTGAGCCATTTATCACTGCTTCTAGCGGCCTTCAAAGCTTTGCAGCTTTTATCACTTCCAATCACAATGTTACTGAGTTGCTTTCAATGTCTGTACAGGAAAAAAAAACAACCAATATGCGCTTCATTTTCTCCCAAGTTTTTCTCCATCCTGTCTATCAAAGTGCTGTTTCTTGTTGTCTCTTTTTTCCACGTTCCCTTTCACTTCATGATGTTCCATCTCTGTTTATTTAGAGATCTCTTTCTTAGATAACTTAGTAGAGAGCATTATGTAAATCTTATCAGACCATTTTTGCCCAGACCTCTTTATAAATACAGCAAGTGGGATTCTTTCCAAATGAAAACTCTTATCCTTAAATCTGGCAATATTCATGGGAGGGGGTGGATCCCACTGTTTCTCTTGGAAAAATAGATTCTTAACATCAAACGGTTTTTGCCCAAACTGCAAACAGAATATCTGTGCTGTTCTGTTATTTTAAGCCTGACATGTTTTTGAAGAGTTCAAGGAAGGAGGATCAGAGCAGGTGATGTTCTAATAAAATCTGTGCTCTATTATGGATAAAGAAAAGATTTAGCAGGAGAAGTTGACATTTATTTTGCATGTAACTGGACCTATGCAAGGAGTTTTCAGTCTATTTTAAGAGAAAATAGAGGAGGAAAAGGGAAGATCTGTGTGGTGAATGACTCTGAGATCGATCGATTTATTTTTTTTCTTTGTAACAGTAGCAGAACTCTGCCACCTTGACCTCACCAAAGAGGAGTACTTGGAATAAAACCACAGCATACAGAAGTCTTCACTTGAACCTTCAGTTTTGCTTTGAAGCATATGGGGTATATTTAGTTGTAAAACTTCTGATGAAGACTGAGGCAAACCTGGCTTTCTAGCAGGGTACAGTGTTGTTCCTGAGGTGCTGTGCTTGGTGGGATGATGCACTGTGGACTAACGTTGCCATAAATCAATGCTGAAAGTGAGGAGAATTCAGAGACAGCATCCACTCCTAGCCTAAAGGTTCTAAAACTTCAGCACTTGTAATAATAAGAAATTTTTGGAAAGGTTCTCTGTGTTGTTTCCAGGAGAGTGGTTGAGCTGTAGCTTACTAGGCAGAGGTCTGAAGCAGATCTGGAAAGATCTTTCAGTTAGTCAGGATCTAATGGAGCCGTTTTATTAAGGCAGCGTTTGTGAAATGCTCCCTGTTTGCTTAGTCCTGCTTTGACAGATGTAAAGACATACAGATATATATAAAAGAATGAATGAGGAGGTTTGTGTATATAAATGAAATGGGAATGAAAAATTGCATCAGCATGTCTGCTAAATGAAATTACTGTCCTGGCAAAAGAGGAATGTTTAATCTCAGAGGTCTCTCCTCATTTAACAATTACTGAAATGCAACTTTTGAGTGTAGCTCTGTATAGTGAGGGAAATTCATAACTGAGTGTCCCTTGGCTGCAGTGACCCTGAAATTCCCCTGGAAACCAAAAACCAGCTACAGGGAGCTCTGGGAGCCAGGGAGTTCCACAGGCATCCCAAACTGTATCTCAATGTCATTGCTCTGTTGAACCCACCTTCTGCAGGTGAGTTTATTGTAAGGCATCCAAGAGAAACCCTAATTAACACTAATTAGGCTGTGAGAGCCGAGGCCAACAAAGACAGCAAACTTCAGTGCAAGTTGTGCTTTTCCCTTCCCAGTGGGTTGGAGGTTAAGCACCGCTGTGGTGAAGGCTGATCTCTAGATTATATCCAGGTCTGAAGCAGTTTCAGGTTATCTGGGACATTGTTTTGGTAATGGCTGTGATTAGGAAATCAGATTTCCCACTTCTAGTATTGTCACATTGAATCTTACCCTCGTTAAATTATAGCTGATATATTGTTTTGGTCAGCAGAGTATTTTTGTTGGTACAACCCTCCAGTGGTTATTAGCAGTAGCAAAATTACACAAACTGCATGATTAAATTCCTAAAGGGCTGTAGCTTGCATTCAGTACTGGAGGAAGGCTTCCTTTTTGCCTGTAGCTAATACATAAGAGGATTTTCTTCAAAATATGATTCATTAAAATGTCTATACTAATGACTACAAAAGGCAAAAATGAAGCTACAGCAAGAGTCCCTATGGGCCTCTCATTACCAGATAAGTAATCATGAGAGGTATGGAAAGCTTAATTAAATGTCTGTGAAAGGGGTTGAATTTATGAACTGTTAAAAGCTGTTCTGGCAAAAGATTGCAAGTGATTAAAACCTGTAAAGTTAATGGAGATTGGTAACATCTGAAATTGTTTTTCTTGTTCTTTGTTGGCTGCCCAGAAAGTGCAAATAATGAGGTTGTGCTTTGGATGGATTTGGAACACAGTGATGAGCATCTGTGTAAACCAGAACTCTGTATTCAGTGAATTTCTGGATGAAATGCAGCGAGGCCTTTGGCCACACCTTCAGAGTTTATTTACAGTATTAGTGAAAGAAAATATAGTGTATCTATCCCGAAAGCATCCTCCATCTGTGATGTGGGAAGAATTCTAAAAGCTGTTGTACGTTACTCATAAATCAGATTATTGATAAAATTCTGCAGAGGGGTAGGAATGGGTAGGCAGCTTTTCAGTGGTGCATTCATTAACTCTCCAGTGAGTGTCTTACAGTGTAAATTGTGCTTCCTCGGGTTATGGAAGTGCCACTTAATTGAAGTACCCTTAAATATGAAACAGGGCTGGGGACTGATCAGAGCTGCACTTGTGTCCTGATTTGAACCACCTGCACAGCCCTGGGCAGTGCCTGCAGTGCAGTTTGTCCCTGTGTCACAGGGGGATGGTAGATGTTCCCTTTGGAATTGGTGCTGGCAGTATTAGGGTGGAGATTAGGAGATGTATTCCTGGGCAAGAGGGAGAGGGCAGCAGTTGTCTTTACTATTCCCGTGAGTGCTGGACTTGGCAGTGCTGAGTGAATGGTTGGACTCGATGACCCTAGAGATCTTTTCCAACCTAAACAATTCTGTGATTCAGTGGGATTTATTTCTTTGAGAAATTCATGCTGGGAAAGACTGAAATTCTGAAAGGCTTTGCCTTTGGTAGTGGCTGACTGTGGATGCCCAGAGCAAGAACAGAGCAGCCTTATGGCACTTCTTATAAACCTGTTATAATCTGTGGAGAGAGAACCTCCTCTTCCCTTGAAAAGTGGAATTTCAAAACTAAGGAGCAGTTGAGCTTGCAGATGAGTGTCCACTTGGTGCAGGTGGAAGCCTTCCCTGCTTTAGGAGGCTCTGCATGGAGCCCAGCAGTGTGCAGGCCTCTGTCAGCCCAGCAAGGCACATTTATCAGGATAGCACCTGAGGACAGGTCCCAAGAGCACTTGGGAAGATTGGCTTTGGATGGCTGGCTCTTCAGGTAGTTCTCACCCAATCTAGGCACATTTCTTTACATGTTTTGTTGGATGAATGGCATTGGGGGCAGGCTGGTGTCTCAGACACTGTCAGGACTGAAGCTGCTGTTTACAGATGTGTATCTGGTGCACGTGGGTGACCACACCAGGGGAGGGGTGGCAGCTCATCCTGCCCGTGTTTCTGGGTTGTAACTTGTGCATTTCTTACCCCACAGGTCGGTGAGCTGGTAAAGGTCACAAAGATTAACATGAGTGGTCAGTGGGAAGGAGAATGTAATGGCAGACGTGGTCACTTTCCATTCACACACGTCCGTCTGCTGGATCAACAGAATCCTGACGAGGACTTCAGCTGAGTGTGGCTCAACAGTTGCTCTTACAGATGGGAACAATCTCAACTTGTTTTTATTGCAGATGCCATCAAGACTAAGCTCGGACCGACGCTGCAAGCAGCATTGCTTGGATAAGCATTCTGATAACCTGCAAACCCCTGGGACTCAACACCACCATTCCTTAAGCAAGGGTCATGTAATTCAGGGTACGACAGTAGAGAACTCGTGTGTCCAGTGGCAGAACTAGGCCATGATTAGAGGTTGTAATGCCTGCTTATGTCCATGTGCACGGCAGCCTGGACCTGGCCAGCAGCAGCAGCAGCTGGGGAAAGCAGTGTTGTAGATGTTCAGAGAACATTTATATAGCTCTCTCCAGGCCCATTGCTTATGTTGCTTCGTCCTCAGGCAATGAACATCAACCGTAGACAATTCAATACCTTGATAGAGATTTCACAGATTTCTCCTGGAGCTCTCTCCGTGCTTGTTTCCATGCCAGGCTCTCTGTCCTGGCAAGGCTGTGCATGGTCAGTTAGCTGTGCCCAGCACAGGCTGATGCAGGGCCCCTTGGGGACAGCCTTGTGTTTTACACATCCTTACCATTCCAGTGGTAAATGACACATCCAATCAACCTCAGAATTCTAGAAGCTTATGGACACTAGATTGATTTCTTCAGTACTGTTGATGCTTCAAACATAGCAGCTGATTTTAATTTAAGATTTTTATTAACACACAGTATCTCCTTTTATCCACAAATACAAGGCTTATGGAAGTGTAAACCTCCATATCAGTGCTGAAAATTACGTGCATAGCACTTTAATATGTAGCTTTAAAGCAGTGTTTGATTCACTAAATATACTAAAATATTGACACTGCTTTCCAATAAAATTAAATTGTGTAGGGCTAGTTTAATTTTTCTAGAATTCTTCAATATTGTACAATACTGTTACAATACAAATCAGTGTCAAACACAGTGAACTGACAAACCAAATATTAGTTTTATTTTAAAGACACTCTGGGGACTCTTCTGGTTTAATTCCCATCTGTAAAATATTTGATAGTGAATTCATGAGGATTTTATTTTTAATAAACTAATGGAAAATAATTGTGTGCTTCTAGATTGATTCTCAAAAGGCATAATAGAGTAAATATGGCTTCCTAGCTCATGATGAAAATCAGTGCATTGAGTAGGCAGTATTATGCACTGCTTGATGGTTGTTTTTTAGTCTGTTCTTCTAATTATCTGGTTTTCTCTAATATAAATCAGAATGGATTTAGTAAGTTTTGTAAACTGAAATTAAACACTGAAGTAACTCTCCCTTGCCTGTACCCTGGGTTGTTTTCCAAGCACAGCGCTCTGGTGACCAAACTAAATTTTGTAACTTTGACCACACTCTAATCCATGCAGAAGGGTTTTTTTCTAAATAGCATCAAGCTGAAACTGTTGGGTTTTGGTTGCTTCAACCCCGTGTGACCCCAGTGGCTTGTGGATTGCACGTGCTGCAAAGGCCTTTGCTGCAAGGCACTGACCCTACAACAATACTGGTAACACTTTACCTCAGAACTCTGTAACATGCTGGAAATTATAATATTTCTGTTCTATTTAAGTACTAGTTGTTTTACTTCCAAACTAATCCATCAACAAGTCTGAGTAATGTTCAGGTTATGGGCACTCATTAATTCTGTGGACTGATGTTAATCACACTTGTCCATCACCAGTCTCATGAGCACTACTGAGGATTATTATCAAAAACTGACAGCGGGGACAGTGGGGTAAGAATGGAAACAAGGAATTGCAGCTCTGTTCTACCTTGGATTGCTGTTCTGGTTAGGGTGATGTGCCAGTGATTGTGGGAGCTCTTCTAGCTTAGTGCAAAATTTACTTTGAGGGGGAAAAAGAAAGGAGAAACTAACTCTAGGTTCTGTAACTCATCAGATTCTTTAAGGCTGATTTGTATATTTTTCCTCTGATCTTGGTATTCACTGTAACTGTTCAGGGGGTTTTGTTCAATAGCTGCACTCTAAATAACAGATGTAATACTGAGTTTTTCAGTTGCCCATATATGCTTATATTTTTCTTCAGATATTGCAATAGAAACATAATAAACAGTGTGTCCTTAGAGTGACGCTGTTCTGGAGTATTTTTGCCAACTGCAGTTAATGAAAGCCCATATATTTGTACCTTTCCAATCAGGAATTAAGATACCAAAAGAACATTTTTCTGGAAGTTTTGTTATGCAAACCTTGCCTTTTTTAATAGAAAAGACATGAATTTAATTAACTAGCAAATACCCTGCAAACTTTGTAGATGTGGTTTTGTTAAGACTGTATAAATTGTGAATATTTGTACACTTTGAAAGAGCAAAATGAAGAAACTAGAGGAGTCTTAATAGCTGCTGTTACACTAGAATCCCAAGTTCCTGTAAAGCAGTTTTTTTAGCTGACTGATACATTAATGCAACTGTTCTCCACTCTTCGGTTCTAAGCTGAAATGTGATTTTGTTTCATAGGTGATAGAAAGGAGTATCTTTGCGTTTGGACAAAACAGACATTTCAACTTGTCAGGCTCCTCAAGGCAAATAGGTAGAACCTATGTTCCTGAACATGTAGATGAAATCCTTTTGTGGCCTTTGTTTATCCTCCTCTCCTGTTTGTTCCCTCCCCGATGCGTGCAAAAAAATCATTGCTCAGAATGTTGGTCACAATCTTTTGTCTCTTCCTTGGCTGTGGTTTTGGTCTCTTGTGCATAGGCAGGTGTTAGAACTAGAATAATCATTTCTAGAAATACACCATGAAAGCAGAATGCTCAATTACACTGTGTTCTTCTGGTGCATTTACACGTTATATCACACTAAAAATTACAACTGGCTGCTATGGTTTTTTTTTAATATATATTTCATTTTGGTAAGCCCCAGCCTTTTTACTAATATATGACCTGGTTAAATCTTGTTAATCTGTTTGAATTGTATTTGTTAATAATGCAAATATTTCTAATCATCCTTAAGAGTAAAACACTTCCTTTTTGTTAATGGTTTTGGGGAAGGATTCTAACCAAACCTGTTTGAAGAAAAATATGAACATGTGCCATTGTATTATAACACTATCCACTTTCTTGACAGTTAAAAGTCCTTTTTTATTTTTTTGTAGCATGTAATGTATATGTTCATAGTACGTGAAGTAAATAAAAGTATAGCCAAAACTTTGACTCAGAGTCCTTCTCAATCAGTTCTTGCAGTATTTGCATTTAGTAATTAAAAATAGAGGGGGTATGGCCATTTTTAATTGGCTGTGTTAATATGAAAATAATTAAACACAGCACTACAGAAGGAAGACAAACCAAGGTACCTAATTAACCTATCAAACAATAAAATATGGCTTTATTTCAAAGAAGGTGACTTTCTGTAATTAAATGTGTCAAGGGGTTGGGGGAAATGTATATTCTCATTTCCAAAAGAAACTTGTGAGGAATGTTAGGAGGAGATTTTGTAGCTCTTGTTCTCAGTTCTCCCTGCGCAAGTCAGGGAATAGTCTGGGGATTGTTTGGATGGGGTGTTCTGGAAGATAAAAAGCTGTTTATAAATTTTTAGAAATATCAGTGAAAATTAAGTTACACAAATGAATACTAGCAAGAATCTCCTGCAGCAGTCTACAAATGGTTCAGAAGAGCTGTTTTTATGTGTGATGGTGTGAGAGCACTAATTCAATGAAAGGTCAAGGTGTGCAGGTACTGTCAAGGGCTGCACGACAGAAAATCAGGAGCAGAATCCATGGGGGGCAAGGTTTGTGACATCAACCTGCAGTAAAGCTGCTTTTACCACACTATTCCTTAAAAACTCCACCTTAGGCTCCAAGGATAACAATCTTGGTGTGTCTCCACACAGTGAAGATTATTCTATCAGCTCCAGATGGAAAAAAACCCTTAATTTTTTACAGGTAGAAGCCCCCAGCTTTGCTCCAGTGCTCACCCACTGCAGAACTGCAGTGCAAGGGTTCCTTTCAATGAGCTCAGCTGAGAGAATTCCAGAGCTCCCTGCAGCCCAAAGGAAGAGCCTGCCTGCCCTTCCCCAGGGCCCTGCCGGCCATCCCCTCTTCCCTCACCTTGTCCTGGTGGAGCCCCTGCCAGAGCTCCCCTGAGCTGATGGAGCTTATGCAGAAAACTGCTTTTCCTTTTCCATTCCCTCTCCCTTCCACTGTGTGGTTTGGCTGCAGCAGTGGTTGAATGAATTCATGTGAAAGTTCAGGGGGCAAAGGACAAGCAAGGATTGCATCAGCAAATGGTGCTGGGAGTATTTCCTTGGATTAGGCTGTTTATTCCCCATGCTTTGCCAAATCCCTGACCAATTTCCAAATATCTGAATGCCATCTGTATTGAGTGCCTTCAAAAGAATTTAAAGTATTTAGACAATGTGCTATTATTCAGCAAGGGTACTAAGAATGCACCTCACTTCTGGCAATAAAATCTGCTTGAAGGGTCCTGATTTATTGATATTATTGAACTCTCTGCAACCTGAGTGCCTGCTGAACACAACGATCACAGAAAAGTTCCTAAATTGATCCAAATCTAATTTATTGTGCACAGCTCCCCAAGTCTCTGCTGGAAAATAGACTTTTATGGTCAATAAAGTGCAGAACTGATTTGCAAGTCTTAAAAATTTGCATGGAGATAGTGACTGTGCACTACTGGGACCTTTTGAGTGGCTAACTTTGTATCATGTGTTTACCAGCAATTGAGAAGTAAAGGTTTACAATGATTCCAAATTTCAGCAAAATCAGCATTTCCTAATCTTATTTCAAATAAATTTACGAAAGCATTTTTTTTTCTGGACTTGACACCTCATTTTCACCTTAGTCACTCATGTCTTTGTGTTTAAGAAATCCTGATTAGATAATCCTGATCTGTGAAAAAGAGGGCTTAAATATCCCTTGAAAACTGATTTTCTGAGCAAGTGATATAAAAATTGTCAAGTTTTTTGATTCATTTGTAAGAAAACCATAAGGTGATGTTGATCTTGCAGACCTTAACACTCATGTTCATCAACTGAAAAAGACGTCAGGCCAGCAATAAACTATTGAAAAAATGTGCTTTGAATGGTGTTCAAGGTGTGTGCCCTCAGTCACCCATCAGGAGCCCATTTCAGTGGGCACAGTACAGTAAATGGGGATACTTGACTTTTTGTCCAGGAGGTGCCAGGTCCAGCTCTGTCTCTGCTGTCAAAACTTGCAAAGGTCTCTGTGCACTTCTCCCATGAGAAGGGCTGAGCATCCGTAGCCTGCACTTCTAAGGAGACACTGGGAAAAGAGACAAGACTTCATTGACAGCTACCCTGAGCAAATCACAGAATCCTGGAATGGTTTGGGTTGGAAGGGACCTTGAAGCTCATCTCATTCCAATTCCTCTGCCATGGGCAGGGACACCTTCCACGAGACCAGGTTGCTCCAAGCCCCATCAAACCTGGCCTTGAATGCTTCCAGGGATGGGGATCTTTGAAGATCAAGTTCATACCAGCCGTGCACAATCCCTTTTAGTTTTCTAAAACCATTCTGGTTTCAGAAATCGAGGCATTACCTCAGTTATTTAAGTGAATCTCTTGTTTTTCAGAAGCACTGTGTGAGGAGCTCGTGAAACATTCAATTTTACTTTCTAGATTTTCTAGCCTCTTGAAGCTGTGAAATCACCACCTGCTATTCCCTGGAGGTGATACTTTGAGCAAACACACCCCAGGGAGGCTGCGAGTCCTGTATCTGACCGACTGCCTTTCGGTCACAGATCCACCCTTCCGTGCGGAGCACACCCGGTGATTTGTACCAAAATACGGAGAGAGGGTAATTCCAACAGCGCTGTCAGCGTCTTAGGGCAGCACAAACACTGAGGGAAACGCCACCGCTCGCCCACAGCCATGGCCCGGTCAGGGCCCCGCCAGAACCGGGCGGGCGAACGGGGGATCCATCCCCGCCATTGCCAGGCCGCCTCATCCCTCGTTATTCCTCATCCCGCCTCACCCCGCACGCCCCTCATTCCGCTTCATCCCTCTCGCCGTCTCACCCCGCTTCATCCCTCACCCGTCCTCACCCCGCTCTATCCCTCACACGCCGTCTCACGCCGCTTTATCCCCCGGCCCTCCGCACACCCTCCATCCCGCCTCGCCCCTCACGCCGCCTCTCCCCGCCCCCCGCCCGTTGCCAGGGAGCCGCCGTTGCCATGGGAGGCGGCGGGGCGCATGCGCACGCCCGCGGGAGTGCCCGGATGCAGCGGGAGGAGGCGCTGCCGCCATATTTGCCCGGAGTGCAGCGAGCTGGTAGCTCCCGAGCCCTCCGGACCCATCGGCTGCCATCCGCCCCGCGCAGTCCCCGCCGCCGCCCCGCCCGTAGGACATGGACGATCGGGAGGACCTCGTCTATCAGGCCAAGTTGGCTGAGCAGGCCGAGCGCTACGATGGTGAGCGCGCGGGCTCGGGAGGCCGTGCACGGCCAAGGGGAGAGGGAGGGAGGGAGGGAGCGGCCACAAAATGGCGGCTGGGCGGGGGAGGGGGGCAGGGGCGGAGGAGGGGGCGCACACAAAATGGCGACGGGGAGCGCCCCGAGGGGCCGCTGGAAGCGGGGATGGGGGCCCGGGCGAGGGGGTGTCTCGGGCCGGGGCGGGGCCCGGGGCGGGGGGCGGTGGCGGCAGGAGCCGGGAATAAAATGGCGGCCGCGAAGGGCGAGTCCTGAGAAAAGGGGGGGTAAGGGAGCCGCCCCCGTCTCCCCACAAAGAGACCCCGCCGCCCCTCACGGCGCCGCGAGCTCCGGCCGGGCCCGGCCCCGCGTTCCCCCGGCCGGGCGGGCGGCGCGGGGCGAGGGCGGCTCGCCGCAGACAACGCCCATGGCCGGCGCTCCGGAGGGGGGGCCCGGCCCTCGGCCCCTCGCCCGCCGTGCTCGGGGGGGGGTCCCCGGGGACGGGGCTGCGCTTCTTTCTCTGCCTCTACCCCCGGCTGGAGATCCTGCTGCCCCTGGCAAACGCAGAGAGAGCGAGTTCTCGCCCTGCAGGGAGCGAGTACATGATTCACTGCCTAAAGAAAACGCGTATGCTTTCATTATGTGGTAGAAATTATTAGCAGGTAGTTTTAGCTTCTCGGCGTCTTCTTTTCATCCTTTTCCCCCCTTTAAGTTTGTGCGCTATCCCTGAGCATTTCATATCCGTGATGATTTAATATCTGGGGGAAAAGTGGTCGAGGGGAGGAACTGGCAACCCTGGGTGGTGTCTCTTGCCCCAAAAATGTCTGTCTTGCAAGTGTTCCTTTTAAACATGGTTCCCCTGCATATAATAGGAAGAGCCTCTCATTTTCTCGACTCTTCTGAGACTGTTACTTTGCCCCGAGAGCTGTGATTACTCATTTGAGGTGAAATAAATTATATGTATGTAGAATGTGTGAATGCGGTAACACTTCATTTAGAGAGGTAAGAAGACAATCCAGATACTTTCTGTTCATGAATTGTTATAGACAACACGACCAAGTTCTCACCAAATGAGAAATTTTTACTGAGTTGTGCTTAAAAAACATCTCATGGCACCATTGCAGAACATCTGAAAAATGCACGTTTTGGGGAGGAAAAGAGAAACTAAAACAAAAAGAAGGCCTAAATGAGATTCCATTCAATTAGAGTTCTGATGGGAAAATAGCAATTAATGGTACCAGTAAAGAAAAGCAATTAGGCAGTCTCCCCAATAACCAAAGGACTTGAAGAAAGGCTGTGCCCCCCAGAAACCAGGTATTGGGGTACAATAATTACCTTGGGCAGAGGACACATCCATATTCCACAGTAAATGTGCAACTTCTGCTGAGGAGAGAAGGGTTGTCCACTTGGTGTGGATGAGGCAGTGCCACTGAAAGGGTTGGCTTTGGTTGGAGTGGAAACCCAACATCCTGGAGGAATCATCAGCCTTGGGAGCTCCTGAGGCATGACTGTGTTTCTGGGGTTTTCTGAAGTCAGCAGTAAATCATTTCATTAGAAGGTAATAGGACTCTACCCCATGGCACAGATCTGCAATGCAAACTTCCTGTCAACTAATAAAAATTGATTGGGAGGGATTATTGCCTTGGTGCAGCATTTCCCTGGGTAGACTTTTGGTTCTCCCAGCACCAGGAATGTTTGCTAAACAAGCTGCCCAGAGCAAAATGTAGAAGAATTGTTATGCTTCTGAATGGGCATGAGGCTTGTTACAATTTAGGATGGAGCACTGAACTTCAAGTTGTTTTGTTTAAATCAGTGCTGTGGGGTTTGGGCTTCCAGAGTTTTTAGGAATCAAGTTGGGTGAACATAATTTAAGATGCACCCTCTAATTCTGCCAGCTGCTCTGAATGCATCTTCACTTCTCCTGTGTCCATGTCCTGGAAGAACATGTACTGTAGATACTGTTTTATCATTTAATTCTGTGTTCTTGTTCAGCTGAAACAATTAAAAATGATTGGCATAATTTGTTCTTGTTTATGTGGAATAATGCAGTTCTGCCAAGATCATAGCTGAGACTGCTGAATAACTGTGAACAAAATTATTTGAGAAGCAGTGTGAGGAAAGAGTAAGCTACTCCTAGTTTTGCTCCTCAGTTTGATCTTTGAGGTGCACAATTGTAAGGCCACAGTTATTAACTGGCTCATATCAAATGGGGTGATGGTAAGTACTGGCTACAGATGCATTGGAATACCAGTCCCTTGGGTAATTTGAATATGAGTTTGACAGTTTTTTTTGTGTTTAACATTAGGATAAGTGTAAACTCCTGTCCCATCTTTCTCCTGGAGACTGGAAGAGTGGTGGGTTGCTATTTATGTATGGCTCATGGCATTTATAGCAGCACTTATGGTGGGCATCCAACTGTGGCTTCTTTGGTGTTACTTACCTGACCCACTTAGGGAATCTCTGAAGTCTTGGGAGCTGCATTTGTGAACGGCTGGGGATCTGGTCCTGTGTCTGTACTGTCCTCAGCATGGTGGCCCAGATTAAGAGGACAACTTTCTAGGTACTTCTGCAGTGTAAGTAGCACTTAAACCCTGATCTCCAGAGATACATTAAGAGATTTGGGTGTCTGACTATTTTCACAGATCTGCCTAGGCATGTTATGGCAAATCACAAAATGCCAGGAAGCTTACTGAGAAATCTCACTCACTGCTGTTCCTTATTGGTAGAATAATTTGTGACTAAATTGACTCCTTTTTTGGAAAACAACTGGGAGTAAGTGATATTTTGGAGCTCTTTATGTCAAGAGGTTGTAGAGGATTCCTGTAGACTGCTGCTGGATATGGAAACCAATTCCTCTTTGTGGAAGCTGGGAACATCTTTGTTTCAGGTGGGAAACACGCTCTGGCTCAAGACAGGCTCTGAGCAGATACTCCCAACAGCTGCTTTGTCTACGAGTCTTGGGGTACATGACTTGGGTGAGGTGAAATAGGTGGGTTTTCCCCCTGAAAACCAGAGAATTGGTCAAGGTCCAGGTAAGGAAAGCACCCAGCCCACCCATGGCAGGTCTCCTGCCTCCCAGCACAGCAGGATAACAGCTGGCTCCCTTTGTCTTTAGGAATTGTCTGTCAGGGAAATGTGTCTTTATCACGAAGGCAGGAATGTGTGCAGCAGTGGGTTCAGTTCAAGATTTGAACCCTTTTTAGGAAAAACTGTCTCCTAGTAACAGGTCTTGAGCTTAGAGCCTAATGAGGAATCAATAAGTCACAAATTAGAATTCAGGTTGCATATTAATTTTGGTTTGCAGAGGATTGGTCTCTTTCTAGCAGATGTCAAGCACGCTTCAGTTTTTTGGGTTCCTCTCCCCATTAATGGTTCCCACTTCCCCTGTCTGTTAAAGGTCTTCCTGGTGTAGTGGTGTGGGGGTGACTGCTGCCTCTGAGCTAAAAGGCAAAAAAATCTCAGCATAGCCCTAAAAATTGTAGGAGGCCAAGAGTTAAAGTATGGGCACAACAGTGCTAAAGGAGCAAGATTGTACATTTTTTTAAGTGGGAGTTGTAGATACTGGGCCATAAATTGACTTGTGATTATGAGGAGTTGTGTGAGAGATGGCCTTTGTAATGGTCTTCTTGAATTTCCTGAGGTTCCAGGAGCAGACAAAGGAGACAGAACTCTACAATTAGATGGTGAGGTCCTCTGCAAGGCGCCCAGAAGGTGAACTGGTGTCCAGTGTTAGAGGTTTGCTCAGTAGCAGATCTCAGTCAAGGAAAGAGCTTTATTGAGATGTTTGCTTTCAAACTGAAATATTTGTTAGAAACAGTGGGGAAATCCTCTTGATTTAGAAAAGTAAATGTCCACAGCTTGAAGAGATTACAGGAGTGATCTAAAAATGTTCTTGTTGAAAGGACTTGTGGTAGAGCATACAATTGATTATGCTCCCACTGTTGGAAAACCGGGCCCTAACCTGTGTTTCTCCAGGGGTGTAAAGGTACAGGATTGCTTATTGCGGAGTCACGCTGTCAGGTTTGGAAGGGTTCTGACTGCACCGGCTGTTACAAACCTTGCACAAGGAATAGCAGTATAACCCTCTGCTTTGTCCACAAAATCATCATCAAGCCACTGTGCAGGTTGGATATTTGTCTTTTTTTCCTCCTCTGCTTGTTGGTTGTCCCAACTGGGAATCCACCTGTTAGGCTCTGTAATGCTCATTTGTGTAGAACTTGTACATTGTGCTAAGTATGGAATGCTTCTCATTTGTGCTTGAATTCTGGTTTGACCCTTAGAACCAGTTCAGTTCTCTAAATTAGAAGCAAGATTAAATTTTTTTTTTTCCCTGTGAGTATTTGTCTGAGCTGATGACCTGAATGAGCCAGTTGAGAGGTCAGAGGGGCATTGAGCTGGCAGGAGGGGATCAATAGGGATGGGTTCAGCCATCTTTGGAGTCCTTGCCAAGCACAGGATTCCCTAAGAGAGCAGGAAAACCTTCTGCAGGCAGTGTCACAGTATGTTCAGGGGAGTTCCTGATGGATGGAAGGCAGAGCTGAACTTGGACTTGGTTGAATTTGGAGCTCATCAGGGTAGTGAGTAGGGTGGTACCCACTGCTGCTGGGTGGAGGTCTGGAGCTGTGGGAAGTGCAGTCTGTGAGCATTAATCTGCACATTCTGCTCTTCCTGAAGAGAACACGCTGGCCCCAGTTTTTCTCATGTTCGTTCCTAGGAGTTTGCTGCTGCTAAGTCAGTACTTTGCTTCTGTTTCTCAGCAGTGTTAGCCTGCTTCCCAGCACAGAGCCCTTGTGATCCCACTGGTGGGCTTTCTGTTCTCAGCACTTGTCTCATATCCATACCCTGTTTCCTGTCTTTCAGCCAAGTGTTTATCCATGTGAGGACTTTCCTTCCTATCCCATGGCAGTTGAGTTCCTTAAAGAGCCTTGGGTGAGGGACCTTGTCAAATGCCTTTGGGAAATCCAGGTAGACTGTTCCAATCACGTCTTCCTTGTCCCTGTGCTTCATGTGTTCAAAGCATTCCAGTAGATTTGTGAGGCATAATGGAAGGCCATGCTCTTTATGCATATACCCACTCATTCCAGGGTTTTTTAAGATGTAATTCCCATTGACTTGACCTCTGGTGGGTAATAAGTTCATGGTTTTGTAGGTGCCCTTTCTCAAATGAACAGTGTAAACCAGTTTGTGTTTGCTGCTGCTGTTAAAGCCCTGACTGGGAGGTTACACGCAACAGTTCAGGCTCAGATACTTCAAGTTCTTGTGACTTGTTCCTGATCATCTTTTGTTCGTTGGAAGAATGAAAAAGTACAAGACTAGCACTTGTACTGAGTCTTTGGATACTGTTTGTGGTGTGTCATATCTCTGGTGGACACAAGGGAGGACTTATTTTTTCTCCTCACAGCTCACAGGATGCTCATTTGCAGCTTTTAGCTCCTGAAATGCTGAAGTAGGTACTGAGAAGCAGCTTAGAAGTTGGAAGATCTTGGTTTGCTTTATTGCCCTTAGATAAGGGCAATAAAAAAGATTAAACTTAAAACACAGCTTCCGTTTGCTGACGTTCTGCTGCTACTAAATTGAGAGTTAAGACAGTGCTTCTGCTGCTCTTCATTATATAATATATACGAATTCTACTTTTTGAGTTCTCTTTAGGTCCATTTTGATTTGAGTATGATGGCCATTACATCATCTTCATCCCACCTTTACTCAACAAGTTCTTTCTCTGTTCTTTTTTTAAGAAGCTTTCTCTCTTAACTAGTTCCTCTTTTGGAAGGGAGGCACACCACTAAGAGATTTTTCTAGCTCTTGTTTTTTCCTGTGCTAATGTTGAAATTCTTACAGTTTGTGCATGTTTGTGGAGTTGCTCCACCAGTGGGGTTGAAAAGTAGATCCTGTGTATTGTTTAAAGTCACAAGGAGTGCCCTAGTTGTGAACAAAAAAACCTGACCCTGTAGCATCCTGGTTAGTGAGACTCAGGCACTGAACTGGAAGTTACAAACACTGTAGATTGCCCCTAACAAGTTTTCTTTAGTGCACCAGCCTTTGTTTAAGCCCAGCAGTTTCTGTTACAAGCACAGATTTTGATAGAACTGCCAGATACTGGCTGTTCTCTAGGTAGGGTGTGCTGTTCCTTGTTTTGTGTCCTGTATTGGGAAGGTTTTTAGTCTTCTTCTAAATTTGCTGTATATCACCCATTTCCTTATTTCCTTACCTGGGGATATTGCAGTTCCCCTGGGTGTTTTTTTTTTTGTTTTTTTTTTTTTTTTTTGTTTTTTTTTTTTTTTTTGATTTCTAGAGTTAAAGAGGCAACAAATATTTAGATTCTCCTTTGTTTCTGGTAAAGAGGGAGTCATTATTTTGTGACCTAGTATGAGTCCTTAACAACTGTGCCCTTTGTTCCTTGGCTTGGCCCCTAAGGATGGTTATCAAACATGCGCTTCACAACACTTACAAAATTCCCCATGACTTTTTAGCTTAGAGTAAGGCTTATTCTTTGTCTTTCACTTTAAACCCCCATCCCGAGCCTGGCACCTTGCTGTTCCACAAACCTTTTGTAGGTGGCCACCTGTGTCCCAGCCCTTTGTGCTTCCCAGGCTGTGCCTGTGTGTCCTTCCTGGTGTCTGGAGGTGACTCAGCAGGGTTTGCAATGGGGAGCAAGCATTTTAACCGTAGGTAGTAGAATATAGGAACCTAAAAAATGCCCTGGGCATCATTACAGGTTTGTAGTATCTTAGGTAACTGTTTGGAGTCTCAGCTTTTCCATAAGGATGTACAAACCTGAGCAGACAGTGTCTATGTGCTGTGGTGTTTCCTAACCAACAGCAGGTGCTTGGGGAAGGATCTAAATCCAGGTGAGCACGTCATGCTCCGGAATATTCCCCTGGCCTTCCATCATTTACATTTTTGGGATTTCCTGCTCTGTTGGTGGCATGATCTGACAGGAGCAATGAGGTGACAGCCGCAATCACCTGAGAGGCTGGAGCTTAACCAGTAACACAGCATCAGTCTCTCTGAATCTGCATAACACTGCTTTTTCCATAATGCAGTGGGAGCATCTCTGGATTTTGTGTGTAATGAGTTGTCATTGCTGCAATAATCCTTCTTAATGAAATGTCATGTCACACTTGTATTTTGTCTTGTATTTCTGACTGAGCATTCCACCTCCTTGTGGAAACTTCCAGATTGGTAAAAGTGCACTTAGAATAAAAAAATATTTGTTCTGTTGGCAGGTACAGATGGCTTTATTTTTGTTTTCTGTTGGGGGTGATACAGATGTGTTGTCCCCTGTGTTCTTAAGATATTTCATCAGGCTTAAATTTTCAGGGCTGGATTATGGCTTTACCATGGAAGACCGAGGTATGTGAATAATATTTGGTCTTGTTGAAATATCAGCCCAGACTTCTGTATTTGTAAGTAAAATTGGGCTCTTTACTAAACCAGAAACCTTTTTCTCCTGCAGCTTTGTGGGTAGACTGATAAAGGCTGATAAATGTTTTCTCTTTGGGTAAGACAGTTGTTTCTGGGTGGGATCCTAGTTTGTGTTTGTGTGGTTACCTGGTGACAGGATTAAGATTTTGTGGAGGAGACCTTTCAGTTCCTGTTGCCGGGCTGTTGGGAGTTGTGTCCCCAGTGTGAGGGGTGGTGGAGCTGAGGGGTTTGTGCTTCAGAACAAATGGAGGAATCTGAGGTGCTGCCCCATCCCCCAGCATCCTGCTCCCAGTGGCTGTCACTTGTCAGGCAGTCTGTTTAACTTGCAGCAGCTCAGTCATAAAAATGTTGGGGTGGTCAGGGCTGTTAACTGCTGGGAGTGGCTGTAAGCAGGTGCCCGTTTCCTTTGGCTGCCTTGTTTCCCTGCTTGTGGCTCTGCAGGGGGAGGTTCATGACCTCCTTTGCCACCGGTCTGGAGGGATGCACCAGCTCTAAAACACACACAGAGGAGCTCCTTGTAGGGCAGGGTTTGGGTTTGGCTTTGTACCAGCTATTGTCCAGCTAAATTGGGTTTATTCTCCAGTGCACAGAGCTGTTGAAACCTCTGTTTCAAGGGCTTGCAGATCTTCAGACTGGTAATAGATAAAATCCAGCAGAAGCCAAGCAGTTGATTAAATTGGGAATGACGTGTTTGAATGTACACTGAAAACAGCTAAGTCCTGTGTGCAGTTTTTTATTTTAAATTTTCACACTAGACAAATGTGCTCCTAGGGAAGAGGTTGTGAAGGAAATCCGTAGAAAAGTTGATAAAACGTGTCCCTTTGGCCCCAGTTGTTGCAATTTCCTGATACAGGTCAAATCATAGAAGCTGTTGCTGTTCTTCAACCTCCACGCTTCTGGGCTAATTATTTCATGGATATCGTTGTTACGTGAGATAAGTGTGAATAGATTTCTGTTGTCTTCATCAAGAGGCAGATTTTCCATAAAAGTGTTGTGTACATTCAGGAGTACGACTGAAATGTTGTGTATTTAATCCCAGTGGATAAAGCACAATAATATTAACTGCTTTAAAAAAGGCAGCATTTCTGTAACCTGTGGGTTACTTCTCTGAAGGCAGTCACATATTAAACTTGAAAACAAGAGCTGCATTTTTTGCTGCAGCTTCTTGACAAACATACCCAGGTCATGGAGATTGCAAAGCTCAATTCCTGCTTGTCATTTTTGTCCACAGGAGCTGTCAGGCCTCTTATCTTGAGCATAGCTCTGTTTTAATAAACTTCAAAAATATGAGATGGCTTAATTTGCATAATTTTAAAAATTCACAGCTTTTACATAGATTCTTTGTATGGGTGGGATGGTAGGGTCATCCTTCAGGTAATAAATCACAGTACTTGCATTATTTAAGTAGCAAATTGCAGCTGTATTATATTGCCTGTAACTTAGCTGGCCTAAATAATGTAATTATGTTTATGTCAATATTAATTGTGTGAGCATGGAGTGTTCTAGGGCAGCTCTCACATTCTTCAGCAGAAGCAGCTCACCATTTTGCAATTGCTGGGTGGTGTTTTCAACAAGTTTTATCAAATCCTTGGTGGGTTTTTTGTTACTTTCCGTGATTCGGAGAAGCAAAATCTGCTGATAAAAATAGAGCCACCATAAAATTCTGTCCGCCACATATGGAGACCTGTTGGAGACTGATAACACTGTTCCTGCCAAGGGAGCCTATAGTCTCCATTGCTGAAGTAGCTTATGCCTGTTTAGGTTGTGATTTTGACATCTGAGGGGGGAAAAATGATAGTTAAGCTTCATTTGTATATTTAACGCTGTTCTTGTAATGTGTCTTGAACAATCCCGGTGTGGTTAGGTAATGAAGGAGTTATAACATTCCTGAAGCAGTTCAGTCTTTGTTTCCACTGGGGTGTAGGAAAGCTGGTTTTGGTAATGATTGTTTTCACCTCAGGTTTAGAAATACTTTTTTTCAACAAGCTTAAAATACAAATATACATGAATTCATATTTTGTGTGTTACTTTTCAGTGTAATTGGCTGCTTGGCATGGGTACATAGAATTGCTGTGGGTACACTCCGGATGACTCTTTTTGTTACCACTCCAAGCACCAAGTTTTTCTTTGGGAGGTTCATCTCGCATCTTTGAGTCACTTTCCTAGTAACAGTACTCATACATCTCTACAAGTGTTCAAATGTGGGTTTTATGTTTTCGTTAATTACCAGATTACACTGTGCTCCAGTTGACAAATCATCCTGTAATTCCTCAGTTTTATCCTGACTGTGCCAAGAGCCAGATCACATTTGCTCATCTTCTCTCACTGTTCTCTGCCTTCTCCAAAGCACTCTGGAGAGCACACGCTCCTGTAGGATTGTGCTGATAACTGTGGATGAATGTTCTTGCTGCTACATCCTTTTTGTCTGTGTGTTGAAAAAAGCAAACAAACAAAAACCCAAACCAAAAGCTGAACTACCTTTAAAGAATTTTTGGAACCCTTGTAAAATACCAGATGAACATCAGATACTTCCTTTGTGTATGTGCTGATTGATTTGTTTGGAATACTCCAGGGGAAAAGTGAGGAGTAGCTGGGTTAAAGGAGGAGGAAACCTAATTTCCTGAGCTCTCATTAATGTGCAGTTTGTACTGAATGATTTGAAAGACGCTTCAGGTTTTGAGAATAATTGCCTGACCTTTTCCTCCTAGAAATGGTTGAATCAATGAAGAAGGTGGCTGGAATGGATGTGGAGTTGACAGTGGAAGAAAGAAACCTGCTTTCTGTTGCATATAAAAACGTGATTGGAGCCAGGAGAGCTTCCTGGAGAATAATCAGCAGCATTGAACAGAAAGAAGAAAACAAAGGTGGAGAAGACAAATTAAAAATGATTCGGGAGTATCGGCAAATGGTAAGATGAAGTTGGTCTTCCAGCAGAATGTCATTTGGTTCTGGTCCCCTTGCCATGAACTGCCCTGGTGTTCCAGATTGCCTCTGCTGGCCTGACCTGGAGCAGGGGGACAGCCCTGGAAGGCTGGAGCTTGTTCCTTATCTGGAGAATAAATCCCTTGCTGGAGGGGAGAGCTGTGGTGTTTGTGTATAAACACTCAGGGGGGCAGCAGGCTCAGGGGAGGGGAGGGCCTTTCCCTCAGTGCATCCACAGCTCTTCCAGGCATTGGAGCTGCACTGGCACTTTCCTGCTCACTCAGGTGTGAGGCTGCACCTGCTCAGGGAGCCCTCATTCCTTCCCCTCCAACCTCACTGACCCCAAGCAACTTCTTACTTTAAGTAACCCTTTGAAAGGAGGTGTTTGGCTGTTAAGCTTTCACTTACTATAAAAGTTTGGATCATACAGTGACACTTTCTGTGATTCCAGTTCTCTGTCCTAGAGAGTTCATTAGCAACATTAACACTAAAAATGTTAATGTAAAACATTAACACTTGAAATGTCCCTGGGGGAGGTTCTTCAGTGCTTTTCTTAACTCCTTGTCTTTTGTCACTCTGCATTCCCAGGGGTGTCATGGTCATCCCAGCTGTGCAACTTGTGTGTGCAGCAACCTCCAGGGCCTTGCTGTGTTCTCTCTCTGGAGAGAGAGGGAAAAATTGATCCACATAACTTCATGCTGACTTAGTCAGTGTGTGCAGCTTTACCTAAAATGGAGAACTTGCAGCAAGCTCTGACTTCCATTGGTGGGGGCTAATGAAACCTTCAGCTCTTCGTGAGGAGCTGTTCCCCCTGCCCTAAATGATGGTTTCAGACATGCTCCTATACTATTTAAATCCCACACATTTCTGCAGAGGCTTCATCCATCCCCATTATTTGAGGACAAGTGCCTCCACATGGTTCACATCTTCACTTCCAGAGAAACAGTGGAGTCTGTTAGATCACCTGGCACTGATTCATATACCAGCAATGGAAATGATATTGACTTGGAAATCTTCTCCCAGGAATGGCTCTGGACTACTTTCTGTTGACTCACAGGGTTTCTGTTGCTCCATGGAATTGTTAAAGTTGTGAGTTTCTAATTTTGTGCTGGCATGCTGATGAGCTGAGACTCTGCCAGTTACATACAGTCCCAAATAACCTTTTCTTGATGGGTGTCTACGGTCTCCTAACAGAACACAGAAAACAAGACAACAGCTATCCAGTGATTAAATTTGTTTTTACATTGTGTGCTTCCAGGGTTTTTTGCACAGGGTTTTGTGGGTGGTTGTCATCTTCTGCCAAAGATCCTTTAATGCTGAAAAGACTTTTTCCCTGGTTTTTAAAGGACTGTAGAGATACCCTTTGTTCTGCATCTCTCTTTGTAAAGGACATGTGCCATTCTGGATGGACTGGGGTGCAGGAAATACAAGTGTGTAGTGCTTGAGGTGTCTGAAGGGATGGAGAGGCCACATAAGTCAGTGTGATGCCAACAGGGTGTTCAGCTGTTAAATCCTGAGAGGGAGGGAGCAGCTCTCACAGCTGCACTGGGCACTCACTGGTTCCACACTGCGGGAGGGGTGGCTGTGTCTGCCCAGCTCCACTGGAGCTTCACAGGAGCTTCCTGAGCATCATCAGTAGTGAAAGCCAGATCCTGTCAGTAGCTGCTGGGAGAGTTAATGTGGGTTGGCATCTGCTCTGAGCGTGTCAATGGCCTTGGCTGGAGGGCTTGAGGAGCATGGCAAAGGTTTGGGTGTTGCTGCTCACTGTCACTGCTGAACAGTAGCACTCCTGCCCTGTTGGGCTCAGTGCTTCACTGGAGAAACAACTTCCAGCAGAATTGTGCTCATTATGATTCCCTTGTCAACAAATTCTGCCTATTGTAGCATTTCCCAGAGTAAGTTCAGTGTTAGGAGTACCTTTCTCAGACTTGAAAGGTTCTGAAGGAGTTACAAAAAAAAGCCCAGCCAAACAAACCTCCTCCCCCAAGCCCCAAACCATGGCTGGGGGCCAACAAGGCCAAGTTTAAAGCACTGGGGAGTTGGGGAGAACCAGCATCTCTGAAAGACACATCTCTCACCTACCCCAGAAGCAGCTGTGACCTTGCTCAGCTGTAGGGTGCTGCTCCAGTAGGAATGGAAAGTGTCTGTAGTGGTTTCTGTGACAGTAATTCTCTGTTGGGTTTGGTGGGTGTCAGTATTTACTATAACTGAGCTTGTGGCTCACGTTGGGAGTTTTTTTGAGCTAGTGGCCAGCGTGACTGGGGACGGAACTCGAGGGGTGCTGGTGTTGGGAGGGCAGGGCTGGGCTGGCTGTGTCTGAAGTGTGCACTGGGCAGCGTGAGAGATGACAGACACCAGACTGTGCCTCTTCCAAACCACTTCAGCTGAATGGAGCCAAACACATCCATAGCCATGAGGGAAAATGCCACTTAGTTGCTTCCTTTGTAGACAGGCTGCTCTCCTGGCTCCTGTGGCCATTTGGATACACAAAAGCCCCTGAATTTCTCATCTGGCTGCGTCTCTGAGGAGGGCACACTGAGCCTTGTGCTCTTCACCCTTGAGAGGCTGGAGTGATGAGTGGCTGCACACGGTGCAGTTCCCTCCCTTGCAGTCAAACCAAATCCATCCCCACACCACAGCACAGGTATTCACCTTCCCCTGCCTGCTCTGGAGATGTGGCACGTGGAATGAGTGTTCCCAGTGCTCTGACTTCCAGCCTGGGCTGTATTTTGGGGCAGCTGTCAGGCTCTCCTCCATATCCCCCTTCTTAGAAAGTGCTCACTGAGCCACGCTGTCTAGAACAGATTCTTCTGTACAAGAGCTTTTAGTTTTGTTGTGGAGGTTTTTTTGTTTGTTTAATTACCTTGATTTGTATGAAATCTTTTTAAACGAAGCTTGCTCAGGACATTTCCATTGCCCTGACAGCGGCTGATCTCTGATCACTGTGACTGATCCTTTAAGCAAAGCTCGAAAAAGTCTGTGTGAGATGAAATAGAAGTTTGTACATGTATGGTTATTTAACTAAAGAGGATTAGAAACTGATTTAATTCTTTGCAGTTTGGCTGAAGATCTCTCTGCAAAAGAAGTCATTGAAAAAGAGGATCAAGAGGAAAGAAGTTTGCAGGAACTGACTGCTGGCCAAAGGTTTTATAGCTTTTGTAGCCCAAGAATATATGAAGTAGATTCTTCTCGAGTGACCATATTTCAGCACCTTTCTTAAGCATTTGTCACTTAATTAAGTACAGCATCTGATTCTTCCTGTAAATGTCAGGGCATTCTGACATTTGTACATGAAATTTGCTTTCAGTTAATTTCTCTAAAGGAACTTTTGCAAATCTGTTACTTTGTACAAGTCAGTATTTGTGTGTATGTGCCAGTTTATTGTTTATTTTGGATCTGTAATTTTAACAGCTTTTGGGTATAATTGCTGTGGTTAGAAACCCTGATAGTTTGGGAGCTGTGTGGTGATAAAAGGATTGCAGGGCAAGGAAAATGCTTAAAGAAAAAAGGAAAGCAAATGCTTGGGTGGGAGGATAGGAGGGGATGATGGACTGAGTGGGGCTGCTCCTGTGATCCAAGGCTTGCAGTTCCTGGTAGTTTCTTTATTGCCTTTGCTTGAAATCTCTCCTGTATGTGAAATTAGCTTGGGCCAGAGTTCTCTTCAGCTGTAGCTGTGAAAGTTCCTGTGAAATGATGAAAAAGCAGCAATGGGTGGGTGACTGTGTACAATAAACCAACCACTCCTACTGGAATGACCCCACAGGCTCAGAGCCAGCCTGGTTTGGGCCACGTTGATGGCAGAGGAGGGGATTCAGCTCTTCTGGGTGTGCTCAGGTTCTTTGCTTGCAGGTGTGAAACTCTGTGGTAAACCCTGACCTCACAGACCTTGCTTTATGTTTGGAACTGGAAAAAATGAAGCTTCATGTGACTGTTTTCAGTTCAGACTATTCAAATCCAGTACCTGTTTTTAAATAAGGCTTCATATACTGTATTTTTGGGCACAGATTTCACTGTCAGTGTTGGTGATTTCTGCTTTTTCACCGAGTTGCTGCGCTTTGTGTTTTTCACCTGCTTCTGGAGCTTGTTTTCATCTTGTACCTGACCTTTGTTTGTGTGGCACATCTTGATTCTGTTCTGATACTCCATGATTTTTGTCTTAAGGCTCTGTTCTTAGAGCTTTGCCTCCAAGGACTCACTAGAAACTGTTGTGAGGGTGCATTTAACTCTGGGGTATAATGGAGTTGAGCTGATTTGTGTTAATTACCTTCAAATTGTCCCCTTTGCTGTTGCCACTTTTGGGGCAGCCTTCCAGGATCAAAAAATGGAAGGAATTGAGTTGTGCAAGCCTTGCAGTAAGGAATTACATCCTGGGACAAACTTAATGCAATGGTCGAGTAAGATGTCTTCCAAGGAGTTTAAAATTCCACTGTTCGGTTCCACATTTCATCATCCATCAGTCCCTGCCTCTTGTGTGTCAGCTAAATGCGCACAACTGTTTTGCTTAATGCACCTGTGGAGCGGTTGAATTTTATTTTTCTTCTGTCCTACCCCTCTTTGGAATTTCATGATGTTACCTGTTTGATATTTGGCTGCTTTTGAAACAGCATTTAGTCTTAAGTGTTCACCTCACCCCCTCTTCTAATTTTTTTTTTTTTTTTTTTTTTTTTTTTTTTTTTTTTTTTTTTTTTTTTTTTTTTTTACTAGGTTGAGACTGAACTGAAGTTAATCTGTTGTGACATTCTGGATGTACTGGACAAACACCTCATTCCAGCAGCTAACACTGGCGAGTCCAAGGTTTTCTATTACAAAATGTAAGTACCTTCTTGAGAGGAAAGGCCTGAAATAAGTAACTGTAGTGAGAACTTGATATACACTGTCATGCAGCTCTTAGATGTAAGAAACAACAATTTTAATTGAGTCGCTGATGTAGAAATCACATCCCTGCTTGGGTTTTTTTCGTTTTGTATGAGCTGAACACTTGTAAAGAGAAGAAAATAAGATGTGTCCTGTAGTGATGGTTTAAATTTCCCTCAGTTGCTGGTGCAGTGTTGTGTAGACAGTAACTGAGCAGCAGAGTGCTTGGTGTGTGAATATCTGAACACAGTTTAATTTCAACTGTTAATTTAATGGCTGGTGGGCAGACAAGGATTCCTGACTTGCTACTGTTTGTGTTCTCAGGAAGGGGGACTACCATAGGTATCTGGCTGAGTTTGCCACAGGAAATGACAGGAAGGAGGCTGCAGAGAACAGCTTGGTGGCTTACAAAGCTGCTAGTGATATTGCAATGACAGAACTCCCACCAACACATCCCATCCGCTTAGGACTCGCGCTCAACTTCTCTGTATTCTACTATGAAATTCTTAATTCTCCTGATCGTGCCTGCAGGTAGGTGCTGGCTGGCAGTGTGGGGTGAATGCCACACAAGCCAAAAGTGGTTGCTCCTTTGCTTCTCCTGCTTTCTTGCTGCTGATGTTTGCTCTGGTTGATGTCAATTCACTGGGAAGATTTTCAGCATCACCGTTTTTTGTGAGTCCAGAGCCATGTGTTTGTGTGAGAGTAATGGTGTATGAGAAGCAGAGCAGTGATAACCTTGATTTGATCAGCTAATGGCAGTTCGGCAGCTTGCCAGGTTAACTCTGTAAACTGCCTAAGGTGTGAGGTGATTGAAGGTCTCTTGCACAAGCTGGGAGGGATGGTGGCACTGATTTCTGTACAGAATGGCAGTGGGTGAAGCAAATACCATTTATCTTCTGTCACTGCAGGTTACACTTAATTTTTTGGCAGCCCTTAATCAAGATGTAGAAAAGTTGAATGAAACCAATATTCTTGAGTAAAAAGCACACAGAGTGACTGGTGTTGTGCTTCAGCAATATTGTTAAATCTGCATTGCAGGTTGGCAAAAGCAGCTTTCGATGATGCTATTGCAGAACTGGATACACTGAGTGAAGAAAGCTATAAGGACTCTACACTTATCATGCAGTTGTTACGTGATAACCTGACACTATGGACTTCAGACATGCAGGGTGATGGTAAGTGAGTCCTGCTGGAAGAGCTCATCCTGACCCAAGGAAATGGAGAGGCTTTGATGATTTACCTCTGTCTCCTAATAATGACCCTCCTGTCCTGCCTTGACACTGGCTCAGGTGATAGGGCTGACACTGAGTGTTTGGAGCAGCCTTTCAGCTCAAAAGGACGGGTGGAATTATCAACACTTGGTTGTTTTTCCCTCCCCACATGGCAGCTGTGATCACTGTAAAAGCAGTGATTCCATTTATTTCATCTTTTCTTTCTTTTTGCTTGTCATGTTCATCTCTGGCTGTCTTTCCAACCAGATGTGAACCTGCTGTGCAGGAGGAGGCACTGGAAATGCTTCAGTTCCCTTCATTCCAGGTCACCTCATGTTCTCACTGCCAGAGCAAATGCCCAGTGTGTCCCCTGGCAGTACCAGACAGTGGGACATGGATTGCTTCTGCTCGCTAACAAAGGATAGTACAAAGTTTTGGAGTGGTTTTGGCACACTGAGTGGGCTTCTCCAACACTTACACTCTCACATACAGTGCTTGGTATAAATCTACTCATTTTAGGTCTTCTCTCTTGGAGAGACAAGTGAAAGAGCTGACTTTATTTACTTTTAACTTGAAAGAGAAGAAATAAATCCCGTTAAGATTATTTTGGGTACCTACAAATGCCCAGAGCTTAGAAACAGCACTGCTGAACTTCACATAAATATGTGAGTGTCTTAAAATTCTGCTAAGCTGTTCCTTGTAGCCACGCAGCATTCCTGGGGTACTTCACTGGTTGTGTGTCCATTTGAAAGCAAATGCAGAATCTTTAAACTTTTTCCCAATTCCCTGTTTTTGTGTAGAGTCATGGGTTTGTTTTGAAGTGTTGTTACTCCATAGCTTCTCACTCTGCTCTTTGGGCTGCTGAGACTGGGAATGCTGTGAATGTGCAGGCTCTTGGCTCCTGGTTTACTCCACATCCCAGTGTTCAAGGCTCCGTTTTCAAGGATTATCTCCTGGTGCAGGATGGACCCAGGACTGATCTGTAGACTTCTCTCTAAATGCCTTCCTTGCCATGGGTAGGGGTTGGAGAAGAAAAATGTGTTTCAAATTCCCACAATTTAGATCCAACTTCTACTTTTTTTATTGGAGCCAAATACCCAGGTGCTCAGTGGAAGCCATTTTAGTGGAGTAACAAGGTTGGATCAATGTGGGATAGTCCCATTATCTTTCGAACAGTGTCTTCCAAAAGTTCCTGATTTGCCCATAGCTCATGACTCTCATGGATTTTGGATATTGTAGAAGTTCCACAGGATTATTTACAGGCTCTTTAGATTTTGAAAAAAGAAATAGAGATCTAAATTTCTTGCTCCACAGCATGGAAAATAGACATTTTGATTAGTCCTGTAGTAATTCAGATTATCCTGGTTACTAGTGCCAGAAAGGTAATAATTACAGAATTGAAAATACTGTAGAACTGCTTAAAGTCGTGGAATTCTTCAGATCCAGAAGAAAAAAAGTGTTTATGTAGAATGTTTAGACACAGGTGCAAAATTAAGTTTCCTCATACTTTGCCAATACTGTGAGTGCATTTCCAACTGATGCTTCCAGAGCTCCATATCCCCAAAGGAGCAGAGCCTGTGAACAAGAAGTCAGTAGTGACACAATGAGCAGTTTCCAAGGGGTGGGAGAGACTTGGAAGGGGCTTGTGCTTTGGCATTAAGCTTTTCCCTGATTCCATTCCAGCCCTGTAAGGATGTAAAGCCAGGCATGACCCAGCTGCTGCTCTCCCATCCCAATCCCTGTAGCTTTCCCATGGCCCAGACCAGTGTTGAGTTTATTTCCACGCTTGTAATGTCATCTCCATATGATTCCTGTTCTCCCCTTCTTTCCTGCTGTATAGATTCCTAAAGGAAAGTCCAACTGTTCATTTCCTAAAAACTCTACTTTGTAAGTCTCTTGTCGTGGCTCACTGGAGTTTTCAGTGTCAGTTTTCCTGTCACTAACAGTGCCTGCCTCTGTCACCTGCTGCTGACAAACGTTTGTGTCCCTGCTGCCACTCCTGTGGCACCTGTCCCCCTGCCCAGGGATGATGTGCTTGACTAAGATCCAGAGTAACTCACATGTGTGGGAATTGAGCTGCAAACCTGGATGGATAGAAGAATTTGTGGGCATGGGAAGTACTTGACAGTGGCCTGGTAGAGGAGTATTTGCTTAAGTGTGTTGGTTAGAGCATGCTCAGATCTTCTAATCTGGGTTAGGGTCTCTGCTTTCCTCTCTTAAATGATCGGACATGGAATTCTGTCTATAAACTTTATTGTTTTGTTGAATGTCCTGTGTTCCTAGGCCCCCCTCTTCCAAAATCTACTTCCTGTTGTACCTGGTGGTAACCCTGAATCTGGACATGCTCTGAGCAAACATTCTGGTTATCTGCTGGAAGTTATCAGTCTCATTTCATTGGGTTTTATTGCAAATTAAGTTTTTAATTACTAGTTCTTGTTTATTGCCCTTAAGAGAGTTCCATCTTATGTGGTTACAGATAATTGTAAGCGTTTTTCAGCCTCCTTTATCCCATGTGCATGTGTGATGGCACCGGCTGAGGTAGCTGGAACTTGCCCAGTTGCAGCAGAATTTTGGCAAAGCCCTGCAGGAGGTGTTGCATGGAGCTCCCTGGGGCAGCTGGAATGTGACCAAACTGCAGGAGTCTCACGGACAGATCCCATTCCACTGCATGGCACAGCCTGGTTGAACAGAGACATTAGTTTCCACAAGATGTTTTTCTTGAATAACCCTCAGGCCCAGGGTTTCTTGTCAGGTTGGACTTGCAGTAGGGTGTTCTTCATACCTTTGGTAATTCCTGCCATCAGTGTAACTGTAGAAAATTGCCTGAAGTACTTTGCTGTTGAGGCTTGAGTGGGCTTGGGCAGAAAAAGAGAGAGATGAGGGTTTGGGGAAGGGATTTCCTGATTCAAGGATGTTGATCCACAGCTGTTCCCATGGTTTCTGGGCTGTCCAGCCCTGGCTCAGCAGGACTGCTCACCTGTGTGGTGTCAGTTTTCAGGGCTGGGTCTGTTCTCACGTGTTTTAATAGCCTGGCAGCAGTTTTGTTTGAGGGTGCAGGTGATTCCAAGGCTTCATTTCCATGGGAACGCTTCGCTCAGAGCTGGCAGTGTGGAGTGGGAGAGTGAGCGTGTACTGCATGAAAATATTAATATCTGAAGTGCTTGTTAAACTGTTCCGCAGCTCTCAGTTTTAAATGGTAACATTTTCCTTCCTTCTTCCCACTTCCACAGGTGAAGAACAGAATAAAGAAGCGTTGCAGGATGTGGAAGATGAAAACCAGTGAGACACAAAGGCCAACAAGAGAACCCATCTCTGACCACCCTCCCCCTTCCCCACAAAAACCCTCAGTGTCACTCTGAGAACCACCAAATCTGACTTTTACATTGGGTCTCAGAATTTAGGTTCCTGCCCTGTTGGGTTTCTTTATTTTTATTTTTTTTACACAGTTTAAAAGTTCTTAAAGGCAAGAGTGAATTTCTGTGGATTTTACTGGTGCCAGCTTTTAGGTTCTTTAAGACACTAACAGGACTGCGTAAAAGGCTCTTTCAGCATTACTGTATTGTCTCTGCCAGCTGTGGTGACATTGCCATCAGACCTGGATGTGTGACACCTGAAGGCCGTGTAGGGAGAGATTGGTCCTGGCCAGGTAGTGCTCGTGTGGTGGCATTTTTCTTTTTTTTTCTTTTTTTTCTTTTTTTTTTTTATAACTGTTTAAACTGAATTTTATACCAATGTTTCAACTTAATTGGGTGTTTAGCTTGAAGTTGCGAGGTTGCATTTGGGACATTTATTGTAGTGGTTTTACTGTATAAAAACAAAAAAGTTTCCAAACTGCTGAAATGTTGCTGAAAATCATGGTGCTGGTAACAGTTCAACAATCCGTGGCTGCTCATTCTTGCCTGTTCTTTACTTTCCCTCCAAGCAGGTTAGCATTGAAGGTGGCATTGATAAGCCTGCATGCGTGTTCAATATTTTTTCTTTTCTCCCTCCCCTCTCCCCATCTCCCTTCGCTCGCTCAACCTCTTTTGTTCAGTATGTGTAACTTGAAGCTAATTTGTACTACTGGATATCTGACTGGAGCCACAGATACAGAATCTGTATTGTTCTTACTGAAACACAGCATGGAATTAACATTAAACTTAAATAAAACAAACCTAAATTAAAAATGCCAACCATCACTATGAATTTCTTTTAGAAGAATAACTTCCCTTTGTTGCTTGTACTAGGAACAGTTGGAGGGGGAGAGAGCAGCAGGAACAGCCTTGTTCTTCAGACAGGAGCTAAGGAAGATTTGGTCTGAGCGTGAGTTGTGCTGCTGGGAGCAGCCCTTTTATCCAGTCTTTCCCTATATAAATCCCTGGGAAATGGTTGGGGAATTCTCTCACCTGCTGTTCCAGCACTTCTCATCCAGTGCAGTTCCATAGATGGAGAGAAGGGACACAGGTTATCTGCTCTGCTGGGAATGGGCACCGAGCTGGGGCTGGGGTCAGCCTTCCCCTCAGCCACAGAAGGAAACTGCACCACAGACAAGGGGAGTTGGTTTTTTTGCAAAAATTTATTCAGCATAGTCTGGCAGAGGTTATACACCAACATCTGCAGCGTGCTCTGCACACACGGAGCACATCTGGGGGATGGCCTGCAGGGTATCCCACATTCCAGCCCAAGGCTGGACAGTGGCATCGTGTCAGGAACCAGAGCGCAGGAGATGGAGCTGAGGGGGTGAGAGAGGCAGCTGTGGGTGAGAGTCATTCAGGGCTGGCTGTGGCTGCAGCAGGATGGAGGGGAAGGATGGCTAAGGCAAGTAGAGCAGGATGCACAGGCTGGGCTGTGGAGCTGTGCCATGGATGCAGCAGGAATTCCCCATGGAGCCCTGCACCCTGCAGCTGTTGGGGTTAAAGGAAGGTGCTGAGGAGGAGCCTGTGCTGCAGCCAGCACCCAGCCCATGTCCCTGGAGCTCTGGGGCAGCAGCAGTGCCCAGCCCTCCCTAAGGCAGCACTGAGGCACTGGTATAAATACTGTGGGAATCAGAACTTCCAGTTATGGCTAGGAGCAAGAGGAAAAGCCATTTTCCCTGAAGGTGCTGCTCTGAGCCGGTGGAGCTGTGTGGGGAAGGGGCAGTGGGGGCTCCTAGACAGGGAAAGGCAAGGGGGAAAGCTCATGTTCATCCCATGGCCAGCCCAGAGCAGTGGTAACCTCTGCAGTTTGTATTACATTGTGTTTGTGTGGATATGAAAAATTCCTGCGGTATAAAAATAGACAGCAAGAAATGGGACAGCTGACTTCAAAAAAAGATAAAAGTCTCTGGCTCCTGATCAGTGAAGAAGTTGCATGATGGGTTTTTCAGGTTATACCTTGTAACCATAAACTACATACAACAAAAATTCCAAATCTAAAACATAGAAGTTTCCACATCAACTCCATCTCTCGTAGTGCATCTCGTCCTTGGCTATAAAGTATTTACAGGTTTTACTCATTTACATAATATGGCTTCACTATATTTGTAACACAAAGCATTAGAACATCTTCGAGCAAAATTCTTCATAAAACATTCTGAATACAAAGTTTGGCATTTCAGTGATTTGGCTGAGAAAGCAGCAGAGTTACTTGTTTTCTGATTGTGCTTTTTTCTTTTGGTGATGACAAGCACAAATTTTGGTCATTTCCATCAGGGCTTAAACTCAGCTGAAGGTCCCGAGCTGTGGTTGCAGGGATGCTGTGCTGGACCCCACGTTCAGTCGGGTAAGGAGAGAGGAGAAGGCCTTTGTTTGGGACTTGGAGAGTAAGACAGGAGAGCAAGGATGTATTTCGTGGTTGTTCTGAAAGTGCAGGTCTTTGGTAAGAACAGAAAGAGCAAAGCGAGGAAGGAGGGGTTTGCTGGGAGCAATGTTCAGCCAGGTCCGTGGAGGGAAAGGTCCTGGAACAGGGAATTTTTCATCATCGGGAATTCAGCCGAGGAGCGACCTGCAGGTAAAGGACAGGGCTGAAAGTGTGTTCAAAATGCTGCAAAACCTTTAATTTCTGAACATTCTGAGGCTGGGCAGCCTCTGGTCCTGATGGGAGCTCTCAGCTCTGCTGGAAGTCAGTCCAGTCTGGATTTGTTCTGGATTTATTTCTGAATAAGCTGGGATCTGACAGTGCATAAATCAGCTGTGGGGCTGATCTGACTGCCAGGATCACCACAAACAAGCTGAGAAGGGGAGAGGATTTTGTTTGAGTTTTTAAATACATTAAAATTTGATTTGCTATGGAGTAAATCAATCTTGGGAGGGTGAAAATAAAAATTGAGTGTTAGGACAGTCCCTTGCTGAGCGTGAGTTTGGCAGCCCCTCAGGGCTGCAGGAGCCCTGTGCCCAGCTCCAACTGGGGGAAAGGCTGGGATAGCAGGGCACTGCCACTGGCAGGAACATCCCATGGCATGTGTCCCATGCCAGAATGCTGGTTGGGATCCAGGGTAAGTGATCCCCAGCCCACGCTCACCACTGTTAGATGCCCGTTCTTGGCTTTGGCTATGAGCAGCTCTGATCCCGAGATGAAGTCGATGATCCCTTCTTTGCCTTGTCCCACTGTGAACTTTATGCTGTGAAGAGCAAAGGGTGAGAACAGCCCTGGTGAGCGTGTGGGACTCTCCAGGAGCTGGGTGTTAACAGGGCTGCAGCAGATCTGCTCTGGAGCCTTGGTTGAGGTGGACTGGGTAGATTTGGATGGGGTACAGGGAGCAGGAGAGCCGAGGCACGGGCCTGGTGTCACTCACCTGCCCTGGTTGATGTTGACATTGTTGATTTTGTTGGCCAGAATGGCTGTTTTTGTCAGTGTCTCAATCACGTGGTCACTCTGCAGGACAACGTCTCCCTGGGAGGAGAGTCCATGCTTTAGGATCATGGCTTTGGTGTCACTGTACCAAAACTACCCTGCTGTAAGGGACGGGACAGGGACGGCAGCGGGGGTGAACAAGCACTGCTGAGCCCCAGCTGAGAACACGGGGAAATCCAGTCAAAGAGCTGGCACAAAGTCACATCCCTGTCACCTTGTCACCCCCTCCTCCGAGCTGGGTGTGTTCCCTTTCTCAGAGGGGGCTGCAGGAGGGATGAGCCCACGGTACCTTCTGCTTGTTGTCCTCACAGTGCACGTGCAGCACAAACAAGTTGTCGCTCAGGCTGCTGACGGAGATGCCTGGGGAGAGATGGGAATGTCACTGGCACTGCTGGGACCTGGGCAGGGCTCACAGCCTCTCCCAGGAATGCAGCAACTGCTCCCACACAGCACAGCTGAGAGGCTGCAGGGGCTGAGGGGAGAGGCTTCAGCCCAAGGCTGCAGTGACCGCACTGCACCAGGCTCCGCAGCTTCCCCCTCCTGTGGGATATTCCGAGGGCCAAGAGCTGCGGCAGTGGCCCAGGCAGCTGCTGTGCAGGAATGGTGCAACCCCCCCAAGCCAGACCCTGCAACTGGGAAATCACTCAGGCAGAGTTGAGGGAAATGAATGGAGTCATTTTGGTGACATTTTATGGAGTTTTGTTTTCGAAAAACCCAATTTCAAGATACTAAAATGCTTGCCAGGATCAGCTCATCCTGTTCTTATCCAGGACAAAGCCAAATTGGAGTACATACTAAAGTGCAGCTGAGGTGCAGGGGAAGGGGGGTGCCCAGCCCCATCCCTGTGCCATTCCCACCTGTCAGGTTGGAGTAGTCGATGCGCTGTTTGATCTTGGACTCCTCCACGATGATGGCCGAGCTCTGGGTGAGCAGCAGCTGCCGTGCCCTGGCCTTGTAGCCCTTCCTGTCGTACTTGACCACGGGCACTGCGTACTGAAACACGAGTGAGCAGGGCCAGAGCCCACCTGGGGCACTGCCAGCCCCCAGCAGGCACCAGCCTGGCCTTGGGACACCAGGAGTGCAGAGAATTCTCTGTGCCACAGCTTCCTCACTGCCCCAGACACAGCCTGGTGGCTGCACTGCCTGGGGACCGGTGTCCTCTGGGGGTTTCCCCCTTCCCCTCCAGCTGTAACCCATTCAGTTAATCGTTAAACTGCCCAAATCTCCACTTTCTAATCCATCAGCTCTTCCCAGACAGTCCTCACAAGTATTACAAGCTTAATACAATGTGAAGTTCTTGCTGTGCTTTCTCTAGAACTCTAATGTGCGCCTCTGCTGAGTACCTGGGAGCTTGACAAAAGTACTGGGACCCATCTCTCACCTTAAGTGCTTCATTTTCTAATGCCTGAAGGACTTTAGTATTTATTTCTTCTCTACCTGTATTAAAACCAAAGAGGTGGGAGGTCAGAAAGGAATTTCCAGCAAGAAAAGAGTTCATTAAACCCCCCCCCCTTCCTTCCTCCTGTTAAACTTGGCAACCCCCACTCACCCAGTCGAGTGTTGATGAAGAGCCTGGGAACACTCTGAGGATAATTGTCTTTTTTACCCTTGAAAATCTCACTGGCAATTACTTTTTGTTCCAACTGCAAGGACAAAAAAAAAGTTTTCTTGTTCAGTATAAGATTTCTCCTCATTAAGAAGATACATTTGTGTTAGATGGTCCCTTTGTGGTTTTATTAGCAGTCCTCGTTTAGTTCCTGTTTGGATGAGGAGTCACCCTAAATTTTCAGTCCCTGGAGGTGGCAGAGCTCCAGCCCTGGTCAGTGACATGAACCCTGGGCTCCTTTGCTCCAGAACCAAACCAGGGACTGGGAAATCCCCACTGCTGTCCTCGGGGCCAAGGCTGTGCCACAGGACAAGGCACCTGGGATGATTTCCAGGGGTAGATGGGGATAAAAGAGGCTCCTTATCAGTGAGTCTGGTTTGCTGGGGGACAGCAGCTGCTGAGCTGAGTTAATCCCATGTCCTTAATCACAGGCTCAGCCCCAGCCTTTCATTCCAGGTGTCCATGCACTGCAGAAGGTGAGAGATTGTGCAGTGAAAAACCTTCATGGCAGTTACAGCCAACATTTCCTATTATGTCTCCTTAGTGAGCTTTTTTTTTTTTTAAATACAAAAACTCCCTCCCCCTACCTTTCCATGAGAAGAATCGAATCTCAGTATCATTTTTATTCTTTTTAGCTACAACAGAGCAGCTGAAACTGTTCCTGTAAGTTCTCTGTTAGGAAAATGACTGGGTTTGTGTCTGCAGGATTCTTACTCTCTACTTTACATGGTACAGGCAGAATAATGCAGCTTCTTATATTTTTAGCTTCCATGGGCAGAGTAGCAGGGCCTTTCAATAGAGAAATTATGTGGGGGCTTGTCTCCACAGCCCGTGTAAATAGTACCTATTGAAATATCTATAGAATGGGGTCTCTTCTGTGCACATCCCAGGCTTTCAGTGTTCTGTGTCTAACCTAAACCCACACCAGTGACACAGTTCCTGTGGCACCGCAGAAAGCAGCGATTCACAACCCTGCAGCTCCCACTGCTGCCCTGAGTCCCAGGGCAGGGCCCTGGCCCTCCCACCCTGCTGCTCTCCTCCATTCCCTGTGAGTTCAGCCCTTGGGAATGGCAGGAAAACCCTGCAAAGGTGCCCAGTACCTGCTGCTTCCACTCGGGGCTGATCCTCTTGCAGTAGGTCCAGACCATGTTCTGCATGCAGAGCCTGCGCAGGAGCTGCGACGCCTGCGGGGAGAGGGGACGGCTCAGAGCAGGGGACAGACCCACTGCGACAGAACCCAACAGCCCAGAGCCACTAACAAACCCACTGGGACAAATCCAACAGCCCAGAGCTAATGACAAACCCAAGAGAGTGAACCTTGAGAGGGACAAACCCAACAGGGACAAAAAACCAAGAGCCCAGAACCACTGACAAACCCAACAGAGGAGCAGCAACTGCAGAAAATGCACTGCTGGGTTAAAAAAGCTGTTTCCTGACCAAGGATTAAATAATAAGTAGTTGATTTTCTGGCCTTTCTCTGTGAGGGTTTGCCCTGGGACTTCTCCAGCTGCTTTAGAATGGGAAATAAACAGCAGGATCCCTCCTCTCTGCACTGCTGTGCCTTTCCTTCCTTCCAGCTGTGCCTTCAATCCAAACAATTCTTTGGATAAGGTAACTGGGATTTTCTGCAATATTTTGTTTTGAGCAGATAAACCAATTCAAGCAGATGCAGAATAATAACAGCAACAGAGGGAACGGAGTTTGTTAAGATAAAAACTGAAGGGGATTTCAGAAATGGATGAGAAAGCCAGGAGAAAATGGTGTTGGGAACAGCACCAGGCTCCAAGAAGCTGCAATCCTCTAGGCCTGGATTCCCCTCCCACATCCCAGGGCTCATTCCCACCTCACACAGTGATGGGGGAGGAGTTGGCCATGATTTGTCCAAGACATTTTTTGGTAAGTTCCTCTTGAGGTTCATCAGGAAGGAGAATCGGATGTAATCCAGGAAATACTCGTTCTCTGGGCACCGCGGGTGGTTCCGGTAAATGAAGCCTTTAATGAACCTGTGGGTGTGATAAATATTGTTAGAAAGTTTTAAAAGTCATCAAAATTAGTGGTATTTAAAGGTTGTGTTTCCTGGGCTTTGTTCAGTAGTTGTAATTTATTAAAAAAACCCTCTGTAGTGACAAAAGTTTTTTTTAGCATCTTATTGATAAGGAACATGGTATTTGAGGGCTTGGACTGCTCTTCACACACCTCCTGATTGTCTCCACTGCCCATTTCCTCTTGGCAGCTTTTCGGCGTCCCAGGGTTCCCCTCCACCAGGACTGGATGGTGATGGCTAAAAATAACACAAAGATTTTGAATTAAGGGACTTCCTTCATCCCCAAACTGACTCCACACAAAACTGGCACCAAAAACGCTCAGGAAAACCCACTCTGGAAAGAACCGGCCTTCAGTGGGGCATGGGGGCCAGAATATGAGTTTTTAATAAATGATAGATGGGATAAATGTCAGTAAAAGGATGGGAATTGCTGTGGGAGCTGCTGGGGGAACATCTCTCCCTCCTTCTGTGTCTCCTACCTGCGTGTTTCATGGTCAGGAATTTCTTCCGGCGGTAGAAACCTCTCCACGTCGCCTGCATTTTTGTGGCTGGAATTGCAAGAAAAGCACCAATTTGCAACTGTGACCAAGCACATTTTGGTAGAAAAAGACTCAATTTTTTAAACAGAAATCCACGGCAAGGGTGAGTGCCTCACCCAGACTCTGCTTCCTCACTTCCAGAGCATCTTCTGTCGCAAACAAGGTTTTAGGAAAGCGGATAAAAATCTTTGTTCTGGAAATAGAAACGCAGAATTACATTTCACACGCTGGAGCAACTTGTTTTTGGCATCCCCTTTGGGCTCCGTAATCTTTCCTCCCCCCATTATCTAGAGAAGCCTTATTTCAAAGGGACAACAGGGCCACGCAGTGATTCATAACCTCAAATGGAGAACACAGAACTGACCGTCCCATTTTGTATTCTTCTGGTTTGTAGCCAAGATGCTTCACCAGCACAGCCACCCCATCGTAGGGCCGCCCATCCCACGTGGGCCACGTCTCTGGACACAGGGATTTGTACCTGGGAATTGGCAGCAGAGGAAATCTTAGGGACAGAAGCGCAATCCAAGGAGGGAGAGGAGTCATGGGAAGGGAGAGAGCCCAAGCTTCCCACCCCTCTAGGTGGTAAAGCTGCCCTTGTGCTGTTCAAAACAGCTCCAGCCTCAACATCAACGGGACGAAGCTCAGGGAGAGGGAGCAGCAGAGGAAAGAATTCCAAAGTAGCTTCACCTCTGCAGGAAAACCTCGTATTTTCTGCGGTAGGCGAAGCCGGCTCGGCGCACCCGCAGGTTCTCCATCAGCCCCAGGTACTTCACCTGGTGTCGGATCAGGACCTCATCAAACCGATCTTGGCAGGGCATGGAAATGGAGAAACAATCAGTGCACAGCTGCCCCTTGGTCAGGAGAAGGGGAATGTTCAGCTCTTGTTGTATCTCACACAATTATCTTTAACCTCCAGTGAACCCTCACAGCTCAAGTCCCACACAATCTCGTGTCTCCTGCCTCCCCCCCCTCCCACCACTTTTTAATTATTTATAGTTAGCTCCAAAATGAAGTTTTCCTCTGGGAAGTTTTATGCATAGAGGAACCAAAACTGGGGGAGACTAAGGTCATTATAATGAATTTACATAGGTCAATAATTCTTTAACCACGACCTTCCTCTCCCCAAGAGCAGGGCTCCCATTGGGATTCCTGGCTGCTGACACTGCCACCCCCTCCCTACAGAAACTCAGGCACAGCCCCCAAATGAACCCAAAATCATGCAGGGCTTCATCTGGCTCCTTTCTGTGCCTCCCTGACTGGGATGCAGTGCCCTGCCCCTGTCCCCAGGGCCGTACCAGCCTGTTTGGCATCGTTGGGTTTCATGCAGCGAATGTAGGAGGGCTCTTTGGACATCAGGATTTCCATGAGCTTGGCGAGGCTGTTTTTGAACTGAGTTGCTGCCTAGGAGAGAAAACAGAAAACTACACATGAAGGGATGACCTGGAGCTGGCTACAAACCAGCAGAATACCATGTGGGGGGTTTGCCTTCAGGTCGTGTCAGAGAGTTCATGTTTTAAAAAGAGGGAACAGCCACAGCCCCCTGCAGCTCTGGAGTTCTCACCGTTTCAGGTCTCTTTTTGTCCGTCAGCTCTGTCCTATCAAAGCACTGGTTTATGATGGGGTTCTCTGAGTTGCACATGGTCTGCAGAGAGAGAGGTTTTCAGAGATGAAGTACAGAGAGCTACCAGAAAAACCTGAGGACAAAACTATTTGAAATAACAAAATGAACACTGGGATCTCAAGCAGTCTTTTCAGAGCACAGCCCTGTGGACACACAGCCTCCAGGTGGAGTCTAGAAGAATCCTTTCCCTCAGGTGCCACCTCATTTTAAACCCAAGTCCTCATTCTGCCCTGGAAAGCTCCTCTCTCCACGCTCACCTCCTTCAGGTTCCGGAAGAGAAGGTCGTTGTTCTTATCTAGAAAGCCTGGAAGAGAAACAGACCACTCAGCCTGTTCCACTGGAACTTCAAGGCAGGGATTTGAGATTTGAAATCAATCTGGTTGATCAGACGATGTGGGGATGTATTTTAGGCCCAGATTTTTGTTTTTTCTGCGTTACCTGCAACGCTGTAGGTGACATCCCCAGCGTAGTGCGAGAGCCGGAACTCCTCCCGCCCCAGGGACTTGCGCGTCTTTTGGTCAGCGAGTTTGTGCCTGGGGAGGGAGCAAAAACCTTCAGGGGAGACAAAATCCTGCAGGATTCACTTCAAAAAGTACCAGGACGTTCAGTCCTGGAATGGGACCGTGCAAAGGGTGAGCAAGGAATGTAAACTGCACTTGGTGATTTTTAGGTAAATAAAGTTATCAACCAGCAGGTCACAGAAGTGTCATTAAATGTATTTATGTTTAATTAAAAGGGGAATTTCGGTGTCCCCTGCAGAGTGGTTCTGAGTACACAAAAGATGTAGACATCCTAAACTGAGCATTCAGAATAAAAGCAGAACATTCAGAATAAACAGACATTTGGAGCTCCAAAACTGAAGTAAATAATCCGCAAGGGGAGAGGCGAGTCAGGAACGAGACTTTTGTTGCCCCTACTGCATTCTGGAGCTCAGTCAGGTACTTAGTGTTGACAACTTATTTTATATTATCTTAAATATCTATCAAATCTCTTTGTTAAAGAAAATTATCATGATTTATGTGGGAGCCAGCACAGTGGGGATGTTATTCACACACTGGAATCCCTCAGCTGAGGGAACACTCACGTGAGGAAATGAGGGTGGTTCTTCACAGTCTCCTCCAGCTTCTCCAAGAACGTTGTGTCTGTGGCATCCCCCGGTCTCAGACACTCCTCATCCTACAAACACACAAATTCCAGGGGCTTCTGACCGGGCTCTGCCTCACTGAAGCTCTGCCCCAGTTTGGCCCTTTGGCCTTTCCACAGGTAACTGACTTTTAGCTCAATAAATGAAGAATCCTTGAGCTGAAAAGGAAAACATTTCCCTCCTTCCAGACTGCCTGGACTGGGAGCTGCTTTCCCCAGAGCCCATGGAGGTGATGCAGTGACTTTTAATGGTGTCACTATTCAGTGTATTACTGCTCTTCCCACCTACTCAAACACTTTCAACATAAACTGGTTTTTTCCCATGTTTTCCCCCTTGTTTTCCACTACACTGCCTGAAATTTTTCATTCAAAAAGATGTTTTCAACTCACCAAAATAGAAATGATGCCTTTGAATTTCTCTTCCACCAAATCGCAAATTATTTTGTTATTGAAATACTGAACTGGTTCCCACTGCAAAGATAAGAAATCAAGCTTAGGTGAAAACAACTCTAGACTGGAAAAGAAACATGTAAATTTCAGATCATTTCAGAGAGCACCTGACTAAAACAATCAATCTGTCAAAGCTTTTTCACTCATCACATTTGTTTTCCTAACAGTGCCTTTATTAAAATCAGGGTAAAAGCTTGGGATGGCATTACTCACTTCCAGCTGTCTCACACAGCTACCAGGGTTTCAAAAAGAAGGGAAAAAGGAAAGTTCTTGAATTATTTTATTTGGAGGTGATGGCAGCAGCTCCTTTTCCCTCTGGAAGGAGAGGGAAGGGAGGGTTTGGGCTCTTACCGCGATGCCCTCGGACTCGTACTCCTCTTGCTCTGACTTCAGGGTGAGCTCTATGAAGAGCTGCTGCAACTTTTCATTGCAATAATTAATACAAAACTGCTCAAAGCTGCAAAGAAAAATCAGAAAAAAAATAATCACTGTTTGTACAAAAGGAGGTACAGACAGCGGGAGCAGCAGGGATAGAGAAAATCAAGAGAAACTGATTTTTGTAAAGTGTTTATTTGCTGACTGCATGCATTTACTGAGTTCATTATTTAGCGAAACTCAAAGAGTTCCAGAAGGAGGAAAAAAATGGACATGAAGGATGGAACATGCAGGAACACAAGAACTTTGAATAAAGGCCCAATAACACTGCAAATTTGAGAGTCTTGGTTCAGTGCTGCCTGCCAGGGAGGTTCCAGACTCTGCCACCCCTGGGCTGGAGAGCTGGACAAAGGTCCAGGTAAGGCATGAATACAACCCCAAACCAACAGTTTATTTAAAATATTTAAAATACAGCACCGTTAATAGCTGTAAATGCTAATTATGAGCTGGATGTCCTAAGAGTTAGAAGCCCTGTGGTGATCAGTTTTTCACCTGATGTCCTGACATTCAAATGCCACCTCTTTTACTAGGAAATGCAGTAAAGCCTTCTTTCACAAGGGAGAGAAAGCACCGTAACTGAATATTGTACTTCAGAATTCACCAAAACAAACCTGTTGTGCTGGAAAACCTCAAACCCATAGATGTCCAGCAATCCTAGAACGGTTGTACTTCTCCAGCCTGGAAACTTCTCTTCCTGCAACAGAGCAGAAAACAAACGTAGATATTTACTCACAGATGATTCATCCCTGGATCTCCATCCTTCAATCCCAGCATTTACCGTGCAATTTGAAAAACAAATTAATTTAGAAATGACTAAAAGCATGGAACTTGCTTTGCAGCAGCAAGATTTGGAAATTGCTTTCACATTTGGGTGGATATCAACAAGCAGAAGGTTCACTTGCCTTGTAAGCCAGGGATTTGTTGACCTTGTTGACCAGCCAGGAGAAGGTGCGGCCGTAGACGGCCTTGGCCAGGGCGTCCCTGGCGTAGGCTGCCTGCTCCAGGTTCAGGGGACTCACCAGCTGCAGGCAGGAGCAGATAAAAGCCACTCAGCAGCCCCCCAAATCCCCTTTTCCTGCCTCATCGTCACTAAACAGCCACTCACTGGTGGCTGAGCCATCCCCAGTGCAGTGACAACCTCCTGGGAGAGGTGACAAGGGAACTGCTGGCAGAGCTGATACATTTGATGCCACTCCCCTCCCAAACCCCCCAGAGCCTGTTCTTACCTCCTCCCCTTTTGCTATGATCTTCTTGTGGATCAGTCCATCCCGAAGAACAGAGCCATCCACTGCCAGCAGCTGCACGCAGGATATCCAATTAATTTATGGAGCTGTACATTCCATCTTCCTAAAATCCCAGCCCAGTGAAACAACCCTGCATTTCCCACTCACACTGAACAACTCTGCAGCACCCATCCCTCCCTTCCCTCCTTTCTGGCAGGGAGATGAGCTAACAGATGAATTGGCTGGAAGGAAGTGACCAAGCAAAGGTCCCAAACGTGATTTCTTTTTTTTCTTTAAAACTCTTTTCCAGAGTTTATTCCTACCTCACTGCCCGAAGGTGCAAACCTCAAGGCAGTGGTGGGTCAGGTGGTAAATAGAGAAGCTGTCAATTAAATGGGTTTGATGATAATATTTGCAATTTTTTTAGGTCAAATAAAAGTGACATTTACGAGAACTTCTGTATCACAGTCTAAAACGACACGATGACATCAAGCTCAAAGTAAGGAATCCTCTACAATTCACCTTTCCTGTGATATCTCCCTGAGTGGTGATACTCACCCTGGCCAGGTATTTAATCTGATTCTCTGTAGTGACCTGAGCATTCCCCTGCTCATCAGCAGCAAACTGGACATTCCCCAGGTGCAGGACACTGCCCACAATGCTCAGCAAATCCTGCCATGGAAGCAACAGGCAGAGATCAGGATGATGGAATGAACACACAGAGAGGTTTTTGTGTTAATTCACACTTCAGGAGAACAGTTTGTATCTTTTTCAGGATTCTTCTAGGGAATACGTTCACTCTGAATTGATTCACTGATTTCAATCAGAAATCCCAAATCAAACAGAAAAAAATCCTTAAAAGTAGGAAAGCCTGTGCTGCTGAACATTCTCACCTCCACCTCACTGTCATTGAAGCCGATGACAGACAGGGCTCTCCTCATGATCTTCCACTCGTTTTTGTCATTTATGGAACTCACCCTTGCACAGTGACCCTAAAAAGACACAGTTTGATATAAATAAGTAAATAATCATCAAGGATACATTATCCTTGCTCAATGCATTGTGTTTCTTTTTACAGCAGCCCCCTCAGAGTTACTTCTGAAGTGAGGGAAGGAAATTACAAAGTCAATGGGAGATATCCCGCTCTTGTAATATAATATTTTAAGAATTACAGTTAATGTTCACCTTTACTAGATAGTGATACTGCTGTGGGTTCTTCTCAAGGCCCAGCCTCCTCAGCAGGTCCTCCTCCCCTCCTTCCAGCAGCTGGTAGAAGATGTGGAAGTTCCTCTCGCCGTGGTTCTGGTGCACAACTCGGGATTTCTCCAGGAGGTAGTTCAAGATGTGGCCCCCAACAGGAGCCCCCTAAACCAACCCAGACACGTGGAAAGAGTTCATCAGGACAGAGGAAAATGTTTCTGCTTCTTGATTGTCTGTCCAAAGACAAGATCTGAAGCAAAAACCAAAAAAAACCACAGAAAATGACCTGTCATTCTGTGCCACAAGCTCCATTTCAGCTCCAGCACGGTGGTGATTTGAGTGCTAAAATTCCTTCTAGGAATTCACCACAAAGGGAAAGCACCAAAACTGAGTGTGGAGGAATTAAAGGAGACCTGAAGGCCTGGAGGATGGCAGTGCTGAGCTCCTCAGCCCCTGCAGTGTGCCCACCTTGCTGGTGTGGGGCAGTTGGGATCAGAGTGGACACGAGCTGTGCAAAGTTACACAGGACAGGGATTATCTTCAGATCCCTCAGCTGGTTTATGTGGATTCACCTGGGGAGAATCCATTGGCACACAAAATGCCCTGGAAATAAAAGGGTTTGACCTCACTGTCTCCTTGTACAGAGAAATAAGGGAGGAATGAAAGGAGAGCGAGTGCCATAAAACCCTCTGGAGCCAAACTTTGCCACCACAGGCTCTGCTTATGCTGTCACCAAGGAAATGCAAAGCGCTCACTACACACTCACAGCAACACAAGAACACAGAGAATTCCTGTAACTGGGACCAGTCCTGAAACATAAACCAGATTCCAGCTTACCCTGTAATCAAACTGCACATCCATGTACTTCCCAAAGCGACTGGAGTTGTCATTCCGAAGGGTTTTTGCATTTCCAAAGGCCTGAAATGAAAACAATCAGGGCAAAAAATAAATGAGTACCAAGTCAGACTATTTATAACCACTTGGGTGAAGCCGCCAGTTATTTATTTACAGGCTGGGATTTTCCTTCCTGGAAACCCAGAAGGAAACGGACCGCTGCCTGAATCCTAATGCTGCCCTGTACACCCAGTGCAGGCAGTGCAGATGGAACATCCCTGACAACATTTCCATCCCCCTGCACGCTGACTTCAGTGCCACTCCACTGCTGACAGCACAGCACATGCCTGACAGCCTTGGCCAGGCTGCTCTGCCACCACAGCCCTCGGTCACTGCTGGCTGCCACACGGCATGGGGGATCTCCTGTCCTGGGATACAGCAGACAGGGCACAGGAATACACAGGGATATAGGGCTGTGGGGCACAGGGATACAGGGATATATAGGGATACAGGGACACAGGGATTCAGGAAGACAGGGATAGATACAGAACATAGGGATATAGGGATAAGGGATACAGGGCTAAAGGGCACAGACATACAAGGATACAGGGCCCAGGGATATCTCAGGGCACGGCACACAGCCGGGGCTGGACACTAGAGGACACCACAGCACCAGAAAACGAACCCGGCCGCTCTGAGCTGCCCCCGGGGATGTGCCCCTCCGCGGAGTCCTGCCGCGACCCGGAGCTCTTCCCACGCCAAATCCCCTCCTCCCCACACCCCATCCATGCCACAGCTGCTCCCGGAGGGCTGGAAAGGGCCAGGGCTGCTTTGGCCGGGGATCAGAGCGGGATTCCCCCCCGGTGATGTGCCCACACAGCATTCCCGGGACACTGTGTCACCGCCCCATGGGAGCCCCGCTGTCCCCAGCGCCTCGGCCGGGAAACGGGAGCACTCCCAGGGCCAGGATCCCGTGGGAATCACCTCCAGGACGGGGTTGGACTGCAGCAGCCGGTCCTTGACGGTCTCGACCTGCTGGCTGGCGGGGCAGGTGACAGCGTAGTACTGCAGGATCTTCTTGGTGGCCTCGGTTTTGCCGGCGCCGCTCTCGCCGGAGATGAGGATGCACTGATCCTTCCTCTCGGTGCGCAGAGAGCGGTAGGAATTGTCTGCGATGGCGTAGCTGCGAGGGGACAGCCGGGATCAGGGGGTTTGCCCCGGAAATCCCGGCAGAGACATCCCCCAAAAGCAGCCCCAGGCCACGGGCTGGGCGAGGTCACACGGCTGCTGCGCTCTGGTGACAAGCCAGGACAGCGCTGACACCTCTGGGCACAGCTCGGCCACCCAGACAAGCTTCCGCAGGGTCCTGACACCAATGAGGCTGTGCTTTTGACTCTTTTTTTTTTTTTTCTGACCAAAAAAAGGTAGAAGCCGACTAAATTGTGCAGATCAACTGGCTTTTCTAAATATAAATCATCTCTCAACTCTGGTCCCGTGGGACACAAAAGTTTTACATTCAGGAAACACCTTGTTCTCTCCACTGGTATTTTTTCTTGCTTATCTTCTAAGTGATGACACATTCAGAAGGTCACAACAGAATTCTGCTGTCTGGGTGGCTCCAGAGCTTCTCCTGGATGGTGGGAAGAGCTGGAAAAGCCACCAGAGATTAAGGAGCATCCTGCAGGTCCCTGCTGCCCCAAACACCAGGAACTTCCCCCGCCTGCACAGTCTGGCCCTGCCCTTCTGCTTCCTCCTTCGCTGCTTTTTCTTTCATTTCTGTGTTGTGAGCAGACAGGATCTCACACCCAGAGCCACACACACTCCTACAACACCAGAGAGCAGCAGGGGATGAGTGACAATGGTGACAACTGCTCAGGGGGACAGGAAAAGGACAAGCCACATCACACAACCTCCCTAACAACATTTGCAGCTCTCACATGTGGTGATCAAGCAGATATTCTGTCTTCATACACCTGACAACATTTTAGTAGCTTGGCTTTTTTAATTTTCTTTTTTTTTTTTTTTTAAACTCTCCTGCTGTGCTATTAATTAGAAGTAATCACATCAAAATAACAGCTGTGGCCTTCTCCAGTCTATTAATACTTGGTGCTAAGGCAACACCAATGAGCTGCCTTGGCAACACAACTCACCCCACAAAATACATCATGGCCCTCTCTTCCCATCCAGATTCTGCCTCTGGAGCCTTTTGGAAAACAGCTGAATAAATGCAGATTTAATTTGGATTTGAAGAAGTGCCTCTGGCCCTCCCCTGTGCCTTTTTGGGGTGGTTTATGGCCCCGAGAGCTCCAGTCAGGCACAGACAGAATCACTGGAAATAAAGATGTTTATGGTCCCACTTGCAGGCCAGAAACAGGACAGGATGTGACAGATCTCTGGGAATATGCTGTGATCCAAGCCCATAGGGATAACTTCCCTCCTCTGAGTGTGATGCACTTCCCAGAAAACCCAGTGCTCAGGCCTACCCTCGAACTATCTGACACTGGAATGGAGATTTTAAAGTGTTTTGGCTTTCTAGAGTCAGTTAGAAGAGGAGAAAGAGGAAAAAAGACACCTGAGTTACTGGAAAAGGAGAAGCCCAGAGCACTACGGGGCAGATGGAGCATTTTGATGCTCCTCAAAGGATTTTTAATTGCATATATAATCAAATAATGTAAAAAAATAATCAAATAATGCAATGGAACAGCAAAAACAGTTAACAAAAAATTCTGTTTTCGCAGTGGGTGCAGCAGTTTCCAGGATCATAGTTCTCCAGAGTTCACTCATGAGTTGAACATTTTACAGCTTCTGAAGGGACTTGTTAAAAGGAAAAAGCAAGCCTAAGAAATAATCAGCTACTCTGTGATTTAAGTGGGATTAAAGCACATCTGCTCAGTGCTTCGTGCTATCCATGAGCACTGCCATCATCCTGTACCCACTGCACACTTAAAAACAGAGCCACAGCCCCAAGGATTTTCCAGAGAGTCCCAAAATTCACATCCAAGGCCACAGAAGCCCTTCCCTGACCACAGGCAAAGTGAAGTGAGCAGGTTTGAACGCAGAGTTTTCCAGGGTTCCTTCTCCCCCATCTGGGTTCACACAGTAAAAATCCCATTTCTGTCCTAACAAATCCAACTTCAAGCGCTGAGACTTCCCCCAGTAATGGTGTTTCTCCCCCTCTCTGTGCTTGCAGCACATTCTGGTTTGTTTACTCTCCTGGGCTGTGTGCCAGCAATAAGAAACAACCCAAATAGTTTGCTGAAAAAATAAGATCATTTGCTCTTCCAAGATCTCTTAAAAAAAAAATAACCCAACAAAACACAACACAACATTAAAAAATCCTCCTGGAGGTGCTCAGAATTTGGCCTTTAGTCCTGAAAAAAACCCATTTTGAAGCCATGTGGCCTCAGCTCTCAGTCATCTTTTTCTTTCAGCCTGACAAAAAAAATTCAAACGCTTTCAAAAATAACTTTAAACCTCAAACTTTTTTTTTTTTCCTTCAAATGGGAAATTGGGAATGCTCACCAAGCCAGACCATGTAAATAAATACATTCCTTGTTCCAACAGGCTGATGGTATCTTAGCAACAAGGGAAATACCAGATAAATATTGGTCAGGCAGTAACAGCAGAGGTAGGAAAGAAACCCCCACACACCAGAAACTCTTTCCCCTACTCAGCCCCGGACACAGAGACCCCAAATAACCCTGGAACAATGAACTCCTGTCCTGCCAGGGCTGGGTAAGCAACTCTGTTCCTGCAGCCAGGAAGGAACCAACTCCCTTTCCAAATACTGCTCTTGCAAAGGCAACTCATCCTCTTTGGAGAGAGGAACAGGAATAGAAAGAGCCTCACACCACACCCTCCACAGGATCCTCTCTAGCCCTAGGATTTCCAGGGGGCTGGAAAAGTCCTGTTTGCCTCTTTTCACGTGTCCCAGCTGTGTGGGAGTGACAAAACCTGCCCTGGCACCCACTCACAGGTGAGGAGAAACTTCATAGAAGCTGACGCCGCGGTACCGCTCCATGTTCTGCTTGGTGTAGATTTCCAGTTCCTTGTAGGGATTCACAGACACCAGCACAGAGCCAATGTAGGTCTGAAGAACAGAGCAAAGAGCAGGAAGGTTACAGGAGGTCTGGAGGCAGAGCTCAGGTGTCCCAGGAGGCTGCACAGCCACCCTGGTGTGCTGGGGATGATGCTGAGGGCTTCCAAACAGCCCCAGGGTGCTGGGGAACAGAACTCTCAGCTCTGGGCGAGTGACACTGCTGGAGTTGTGCCAGCCATGTTATCCTTGCTGGGTGAAAAGCACCTCAAATGGTTTTAGGGTTTCCGACAAGCCACAGTATTGGTGATTTCTGATAAACATTTAGGATCGAGTTCAAGTCTGGGGTTGGTGGAAATGAGTGAATTCAGGAGACGGAAGAATGTGGTGAGAGTTGGATTCTCAGTGCTGTCAGTGCCACCAGAGCCCAACAGGAGCACTGCAGGGAGCCCCTACACCCACCAAAGGACAGCAGCCCAGGCTGCTCCTGGCACAAGCAGCTGTGTGAGCTGCCAGCACCATCTCCAGACCCCACTGCAGGGCAAAGCCGGGTCTGTCCAGCTCACTGAGGGACACCGTGGCCACTGTCCCTGTGCTACTCACGTAGATCAGGTTCTCCTTGAAGCGTTTCCTCAGGTTCTCAATGAACGCAGCCTCGCTGGTGAAGTTTTCCAGCAGGACAAAGTCCTGCACCCCGACACGGTCCCGGGCGGTCAGAGCGCTCTCCATGGTCAGCCGGATGCCGTTGGCTCCCAATCCCTGCGGCCAAAAGCACGGGGAAGTGGGGATGGCTGTGGCTTTGCAGGCAGTTCCCCGAGTCCACAAGAACCACAGTCACCCTTGGAAAACCATATTAAAATGAGATATTAAAGTGGGGTATTAAAATAATCCCACTGCTGCTGCTGAAAACAGGGATTGCAACACTTCATCAGATGTCTCCTCTGATTGCTTTGAGGGAGGACAGGTCAGCATTAGGGAAAAATTACTGCTCCATTTCCAATAACTTCAGATCAATCAAAGAAACAAACATTTGATAAAGAGAATAAAACTTGGGCTTCCTTTCCCAGGCAGGAGGGTTGGCAGGAGGGAGACTGAAATGTGCTCTCTCCTCTCTGATTTCACAACGGGAAGCTGTTTCGAGGTAAGGAATCTTTTATGACTAATGATGATTCATCTCAGAAGCAAACAGCTTCACGCTGCTGACCAAATTAAAAGCTTTAGCAAGGCACCCAATGGGAAAATTCGGAGAAAATTGAGAAGAAATGAGAAATGGGCATTTCTGCATCCCACGCCACCGAACTCAGGCTGTGACACTGACGTGCAGAGAGACTCCTACCCCGGAGCCTCCTTTAAAGGTTACATTTTCAACGTGATGTGGGTGAGACACAACCACCTGTGGAGAGCACTCATCTGCTGATTTCTGACTTCACTGTAAGGCAGCGAGGGGAAATGTGCACCCAGGGGTGACTCAGTGGCTGCTTGCTGGGGAAGTCTCTGCTCAAGGGACAGAGACGGAGGAGAGGCACGACAGGAAACTAGAGACAGGAGAAACAACCTCACACCTGCACGCATTTCCTTGTCTTCCTCAACCCTTCTTACTTTGCAAACTGCTCACAGCAGCACCCTTCTCCTAAACCCTTTCCCCAAAGCAGTAAGTGATATTTTGGGATGTTGCACAAACAGCAGAGGGGTCTGTTCCCAAAGCAGGCTCATGCACCAACAGCAGTCCCCGACATCCATCACAAACTGGGAATGCCAGACCCTGCATCCAGCCCCAAACCCTGCACAATGGTGTAAATTACTTTTACTGACCCAGAGTTCCTTTCTGCACCTTCCCAAGATGTAAAAGTGGTCACATCACAGGGACTGATGATGTGCAGGGAGAAAAATAAACCCAGCCTTGGTCAGGAAGAAAATTTACCTGAAGTTTTGTAAAACAGTAATAAAAGCACGAGTCACTGACGTATCAGTTTGGGTCAAACCAGCTGCAAATCCCCTCAGTCTGCAGTTGTTTTGACTCACCAATTTCTTGGTAAATGTTTTTTTGATTTGGTAAATGATTAGTAAATGCAGTTTTGCTATTTCTGCGAGTTCTAATTGGCTTCCTCCCTGTAAGCCTGGGCAGAAGTGATTGCCTGAACCCAGCAGTTTTCAGATAGGAAAATGAGTTCCTTCTGGAAATCCCAAGTCCAGACCTACTTGAATGGCTCAAACACCACAAAGAAACATCATTTGATTTCCTGTTTTATTTTTTCCAATTAGTCTCATGGCCTGGAAGGCCTGAGGTCTAAGCTTGGAAAGACCCAGCCTGGGAGGAATTCTGCAGATACTGTCATGAAGTAATCGTCCTAAAATGGCCAAAATTTTCCAAGCCAAGTCCTCCACAGCTTCAGCAAAATGCTCTGCTGCCTTCTACCCTCTTTGCCAAGGTGAGGAGAAAAGGGATAACCCTTGGAGAAGGAAGGTGGTGAGATAAGGAAAGGAAAATAGAGATTAATCACATACAAATAAACTCTGCCTAGAAATTGGAATCCTCCTGTCAGAGCAGCGCAATCCCAGAGCGGCTTTTGGCCAAGGCGCTGAGAACAAAGGCAAAACCAAAGGAAAATATCTCCTTTTCAAGTGGGCGAGTTTACAGCCCTAAAACGCAGCTGCCTCACCAAGGGCTGAGGAGAAACTTCCACCCTCGCACAGTTAATCCCAGTTGATATAATCCTGAAGACTTTCACAGAAAACGTCACTGGAGCAGCTCTTTCATCAGCCCCTCCCTGCAGGCCAGGACAAAGCGATCCCAGCTGCGCGCATCCAGGAGTGGGACGAGCCAATCCATCCCCCTCACAACACAGAAAATTCCACTCCAGCCGCCTCCTCTGGGACAGGCATCTAAGGCCAAGAACTTTCGGTTTCCTCCAGTTTTTGTCTCCTCATTCAACTCCAACCTCTCGCCCGTGAGAACAAAGCAACGACCTCAAATCTGCCTGGGACAAAACCGAAGCCACGGAGAGCGGCTTTTTGGTGATAATTCAATGTGCCCAGGGGGATGTGATGCAGTCAGAGCCTCCAGAAGACAAACTTCCCTCAGTCTTGTACCCTCCCAAGCCCAAGTTCAGCGCAAACACAAGCCAGAGCCGAGCAATAGGCACTGCTCCATGCCAGCATTTAGCTTTATTGCATACGTCCAAGTCTACCACCAGCTTCAAATGCCAGGGTTAACTGTTTCACTGCCACTGACACCACCAATGGGCCATAAAAGGAGGGGAAAAGACACCCTTCTTTGCAAAATGGAAACAGAGCAGTCATGCAGAAGGAAGGAAGTGGGGAGGGAAGACACTACTTAAGTAAAAATAACCACAGTGATGACCATATGTTCCTACTGAATGATGAATGTGACAGCAAGGCACTGAATAAATTAAGACAACCAAAATGTTGGTGATCTTCTGTTAGCAGACGGACACCAGACCTGGTGGCTGTAAATTAATGCTAGAAAACCCAGTCCGGGGGGTTAAATGTGGTACAGGGGAGCTAATTAACCATTAAAGCAGTTGGTCCACGGACAACACTGATTCCCTTGTTGTCTTTGCAGGGGATGAATTTCTTTGTGCCAAAGCACCTCTGACCAATACACATTTACAACATCCTCTGCTCCAGGCAGGAGATCACCTGGGACCACTCTGACAGCCCTGTGGCAGGGAGTATGTTCCAGATAACTGGGAGAACACTGGCTGTGAGGGTCTGATCAGACCTTTCCTTGTGGAAACCGGTTTTTCTGGGAGCTTCCAGGAGAGCACAGTGCTGGAGGAGCTGCTGTGACACTGAGCAAGGACCTCCGTGCAGCTGCACCCTTGGGTTTGCACTGGCCCAGGACTTGCGCCATAAACCAGGCTGGAAACCTGACTGGGATTAAAACTAACTCAGATTCTTTGATTGTTTTAATCCAGGTCATTTTCCCACTCTGGTCCCACGTGTAACGATGACAGCCAAAGGACAGGGTAATGGGGAACCACAGGAGGCTCAGGGAGCAGCCAGCATTCAGCAGCAGGGCCAGTTCCTGCTGCCTTGAAATGCTTGGGAAGCTTCCACCTAAGAGGCAGGCCGGGTTTAGCCCAAAGCTCAGCATCAAATCCCTCCTCCAGGCTTGGCTGCCTCCCTGGAACGGGGTAACACCTCCAAACCAAACCAGTGCAACTCAATCAGCAAAACAAAGACCAGGAAAAAAGGATCTGGTGGTCTTCTCTCCAGGTTGTAGGCTAAATCGCCTCCCTGTGGGATTGGGAGAGTGTCAGACGCAGGGAAAGGAGGAAAGGGAGCACAGGTGCCCTCTGAGAGTTACGTAGGGCAGCTCCAGCACGTCCACCTTAGAGGGCCCCTACAGGGATCAAAAGGAGGACCCAGCTGAGGATCCCGACCTTTGCAGGATGGAGACACCACACCCAGCACAGGCTGCAAACAGGGAAGGGCAAAAATCTGAGCAATCTCCATGTGATCTGGGTGCCCGTGGGCTCAGGAGTGCCTGTGCCTCCCTCAGTCTCCCCTTCCATCCCGTGCTGACCCCGCTGTCCTGAGGTCACTCCCCTCCAGAGTGCCCAGACCGGCTTCTGCCACCACAGCTCCCAAAGCCACCGCACGGTGCAGTGTCCAGGGATTCATTCCCACACTGGTTTAACCCACTCTTTGCTTTTAATGTCTTCTCCAGAGCCTTGAGCACAACAGTGGCTCGAGGCCAGGAAGGGAAAAGTCCCTCTGGAATGGTGGGGACCAGGCCAGGCCAATCACCACCACAGCACTGCTTCCACAAGGCTTTTTGTGCCCTGGGATGAAATTTTGGGAAAGACTCTGCTGGTGTAAATTGGTTGCTGAATGCAGCCTGCAGAGCCAGGTTTACATTGGCTGGGGTTCCAGCTTTCCTTTGTGTTCATACAAGAGTCAACAAGACCAGAAAATACCTCCAAGCTCCTGGGAGTACAAAACCACTCAAGACTGTACCAAGGAGTTTCCTAAACTGAACTGGGAAATCGCTGACATGGGATTGTGAAGGTGTAAACACATATTTTTCCTTTAAACTCTGCTTAATGCCAAAGCATGATAAAGTTTTTCCTCTGCTTAGGACATGGAGAACTAATACACCTCAGAAATGAAAAACAGGACCTTTTGCCCTGCGCAGCAAAATCCAAAGGATTCGAGTCAGCCAGGCTGAGCGCTTTGGGGGAATTTGTGCCGGAAGATGGGAAGGCAGCTCTGCCATGAGCACAGGGGTTTGGGGCTGATGTGGGCAGAGCAAGAAACTCCCCCTTGGCTTTGTCCATGGTCATGGAATACCCAACATGGAGCAAGGACTCATTCCCAGGCTCGATTTTCCCTGAGGGGTAATGGAATGGTTTCAAATTCAATTCCAGACACACTGAGGGAACAGGCAGCACCAGCAACTTCCCACTCCTTTCCAAGAGAAAACACCTGGAATTCTCAAAGTGAACGCTCTTGTACGGAGCAGGGAAACTCCATAGCTGGTTTAGAAAGGAAAGTCACAACATAAACAGATTTTGTGTTTCAACACCTAAAAATGCATCTTGCAATATTTTCTCCTGTATTTTTACAGCTTGGGTCATATCCACTCAGGAGACTCACTGGAACAAGCCCAGGAAGTGGCTCCATCTGGGAAGAGGCAGGCACCTTTATCTTGGTATCAAGGGCAAGATGATTGATCTGCAGGCTCCAGAAATAGTTACAAAGCCGGGAACGGAAGAACAGGCCAGAACCAAATGTGAGTGGGAAGGGAAATTCAGATTAGATTCTGGAAGACAATGCAAGCCTGAACCAAGAAGGAACTTCTCGTGGGGAGGTGGCAGCTAAAAAAACATTTGTCTCGTGGATAGTTGGACATTCTTCACTGTCATGCCAAAGCTGCAGGAAAGAAAAAAAATTCCTTTGATTTCTACTTCATTCTACAGCCTGGGAAAGGGCTTGGACACAACGTGGGCCAGACAGCAGAGCAGACAAAAATCAACTGCTGTATCCGAGGCCTTAATTCCCAAGGTGCAGAACAGGAAAGCTCCTCTTTGCTTTTGCATGGAGAAAGAAATAACGAAGATGATGGAGGTGGACCAGAATCAGGGATTCTGCCAGCAAATCCCTGGCAGACTGGAGTGCAGCCACCCAGGATCCTCCTCCCTCCTGCCATGCTGAAAACCAGCTGCTCATTTTGGACACGACTCTCTCTGTTAGTCAACAGCTGGGTTGGAAAGAAGGTGCCCTGAGAGGCAGCTCTGTGTCTCCCATAAAAGTCCCCTGGAAGCAACCACATGGATTTGTCTGCCCTGTCTGAAGCCACCTGAGCTAAGATAATAAGTGATATGACATGTATTTGGCTTGTTTAGTAAAAAAAAAATTAAATAACAAAAGGAAAAGTTTTATATTTTGCTTTTAGTTATGTAAGGCAAATGAAGTGATTTCCCAAAGGACAACTTGGGAAAATCAGAGCTGTCAGGGGGACTGGGATCAAAACCAGGTAACAGCTCTGGTGATCCGGACCAGCAGAATTAAAGAGAACAACTTGAACTTACAGCTGCCACTCAAGGACCATTTCTAAGAATTACTTTTTATTCTTGCTTTTTTTGGACCAATACATCACCAGCAATGGAATGTCTGGAGTCAGGGAACTCAGAACTTGGTTGTCGCTCTGATACTTCCCATCCTAACCAGATGGAAGGATGGAACTCCAGAATGCACTATCCAAAAAAATTATATTAAACAGATAGAAATGCTACATCTTTGACTTGTTCTTGTAATTATTTTGAAGTTTTCCACACTTTGAGTAGGAACAAATTGAAATAATGAGTAGGCAATATTACTTCTTCCAGATTTGACTTTGTAGGGGGATGAGTAAGGAAATAAGCAATTAGCAGTGAAAAGGAAAAGGCAGTTGTAAGAACTGATTTGAAGGACAGGAAAAATGTTTACCCTTAAGAGGGGTAATGATATTTCAATCAACAGGCTAAATATAAAAGACCACTAAGAAAAAATGAACTAGGCAAACCAGAAAGATCACCAGGGCTGGAAAAGTAAATACACAGAATTTCTATATTTAGGGAGCTGACATTTTTGCTCCTAAACAGATGGCACAAGCTGCTGCTGGTTAGAAGATGTTGCTGGTGGCAACTTTGCTCAGGAGACCTGAGCCCACAGGCCTGGGCATGACACAGCAGCTTCAGGGGACAAACTGATTTTAAAAAGGCATTTAAAAAAGCATTAAAAAAGGCAAAACCTCAGCTTGCTGCCCCTTCAAGTGAGTTTTAATGCTGATTTTCAGATCAGCTGAGCAGGTGGAGGGGGGCAGAAGCTCAAACGTGAGGAGCCAGGGGCTGCCTGTGCCCCCTGCAGCTCTGGGGCACCCCCTGTGCCCCGCTCCCTGCCGCACTGCCCCGCTGGTGTCCCACTGCCATCCCCACTGCCAGCGCTTCCCCAGGGCATTCCACACCCCACACAACCCTCTCACACAACCAGGTCTCTCTGAGAGAGTCAAACCTTCCAAAGAGAGCTCCAGAGCATTCCCGGGGCGTGCGAAGGGCACGTCCACACCCACAGCTCCCTTGGAGAACGTGGGTCACCACCCCAGAGAGCAACCCCTCTGCCTGTCACCCTGCCACCTCTGCCTGTCACCCTGCCACCTCTGCCTGTCACCCTGCCACTGCCACCTCTGCCTGTCATCCTGCCACCTCTGCCTGTCACACTGCCACCTCTGCCTGTCACCATGCCACTGCCACCTCTGCCTGTCACACTGCCACCTCTGCCTGTCACCCTGCCACCGCCACCTCTGCCTGTCACCCTGCCACCTCTGCCTGTCACCCTGCCACCTCTGCCTGTCACCCTGCCACTGCCACCTCTGCCTGTCACACTGCCACCTCTGCCTGTCACCCTGCCACCTCTGCCTGTCACACTGCCACTGCCACCTGTGCCTGTCACCCTGCCACCTGTGCCTGTCACCCTGCCACTGCCACCTGTGCCTGTCACCCTGCCACCGCCACCTCTGCCTGTCACCCTGCCACTGCCACCTGTGCCTGTCACACTGCCACCTCTGCCTGTCACCCTGCCACTGCCACCTCTGCCTGTCACACTGCCACCGCCACCTCTGCCTGTCACCCTGCCACTGCCACCTCTGCCTGTCACACTGCCACCTCTGCCTGTCACACTGCCACCGCCACCTCTGCCTGTCACCCTGCCACTGCCACCTCTGCCTGTCACACTGCCACCTCTGCCTGTCACCCTGCCACCTCTGCCTGTGACCCTGCCACTGCCACCTCTGCCTGTCACACTGCCACCTCTGCCTGTCACCCTGCCACTGCCACCTCTGCCTGTCACCATGCCACTGCCACCTCCGCCTGTCACCATGCCACTGCCACCTCTGCCTGTCACCCTGCCACCTCTGCCTGTCACCCTGCCACCTCTGCCTGTCACCCTGCCACTGCCACCTCTGCCTGTCACCCTGCCACTGCCACCTCTGCCTGTCACACTGCCACCTCTGCCTGTCACACTGCCACTGCCACCTCTGCCTGTCACCCTGCCACCTCTGCCTGTCACACTGCCACTGCCACCTCTGCCTGTCACCCTGCCACCTCTGCCTGTCACACTGCCACTGCCACCTCTGCCTGTCACACTGCCACTGCCACCTCTGCCTTCACCCTGCCACTGCCACCTCTGCCTGTCACCCTGCCACTGCCACCTCTGCCTGTGACACTGCCACCTCTGCCTGTCACCCTGCCACCGCCACCTCTGCCTGTCACCCTGCCACCGCCACCTCTGCCTGTCACACTGCCACCTCTGCCTGTCACCCTGCCACCTCTGCCAACCAGCAGAAATGCCCTGTGGAGCCCTGTCACCTCCACTTCCACCGAGACAGACTCAGCAGATCCTCCAAATGCTCCGCCCTCCCCTTCATCCCTTTCTCAGTGGTCAACACCAGAATATTTGGGAAAACAGGCAAGGATCTCTGGACCGAGCAGGGATGGGATACACCAGCCCCATGCTAACTCTTCTTTAACAAAGAATTGCTCAAATCTACAGAAGTGACGTTTTCAATCCTTCTCCTCCTAAATTTGGTCACTTTACCAATTAAAGCCTTGAGCATTCTTATCCAGGCAAAAGTCCACACACTTTTTTTATAACACTCCCTCATTCTTGACCTCATCTTCCAGAGTCAGTGAATCCTGTGGCTCAGTTATTCACTGTATGAAAATAATCTTCGCATCTCTTTGGCAACTTTTAGCTTAAAGCAGCGTCCCTGCTCCCGTGCTACAACACAGAAAAAGGAGTTCTGTGTTCACTGTGGCACTGTTTGTGGGGTTTTTTTCCTTCCCTCCTCCTCATCTCTTTCTCCAGGTAACAATCCCAGTTCTCTCAATCTTTTGCCACAAACTCCTCTTCCCATGCAGGACGCAGGGCCCGGCGTTCTGGCGGCTGCTAAAACGTGGACAAAGTTTTTCCTAAACTCAAACAGCCTGGAGGAACCGAGTGGCACTGAATCCTTAAGCAGGTACTTCCTGCCATTCCCTAGGCTGGCAGGAATGGGACAGAGCTCTGGGAAGGACAGGAGCAAAGTCCCTTCACATCCTTGTGCCCAAATGAAAGCTCCACCCTTTCTTCCCTCCTAAAGCAGAGCACGGCTTTCCCCCTCTCTTCTTCCTCCTCCAAACAGGCATTCCCTGGGTTTTTAGCCAATTCCACCCCTTTCCACATAACTTCCCAATGAAGGGATCCTTCTCAAAGCATCTCACTTTCCTGCTGAAACCCTGAAAACGCTTCTCCTCTCTTCTCCTGAGACCAGACACGCGTCTGAAAGCTGCAAAGCCGCCAAAGGAGTTAAATAAACCTTACCCCTCCTCTGAACTTCATCTCTGCCTCCCGCCAGCTCCCGCAGCCCTCGCAGCGCCTTCGTTTACGCTGCAGCAAAAAGCAGCAATCTGAGGACAAGTTCTCTCTCTTCTGTCAGTTGCCTTGTTGTTTTTTTTTTTTTAATTTTTTTTTTTTCATGGCATTTTCAGTGCAGTCAGAACTCCCTCCCTCCCACCAGCTCCTACTGGAGCATCTGGAGAGGGCGTTTTCCAAGGAGAAGGAGAACTCCCCTCCCAAGCAGGAGCAGTCCCAGGGAAATCAGCTGCGCTCTGCCTGCGGAGTTCCCGCTGCCCAATGACAGGGAAAAACGGAAAGAAAAGTAATCCCAGGCGCTGGAAAACCTGGGGCTGAGCCCAGCACACAAACCACAGCCATCAGACAGGAAGAGACGAGCTCTGGGACAGCGAGTCATGGTCCTGGCACAGCAGCGTGGCCAGGGCTCCCCGAACCCGCTCCCAGCTCACCCCAAACACAAAATCCCAACCCTGGGACTGACATTACCCTTGGAATCACCCCCTCAGAAAATCAGAGAGCCATAAAAAGTCCAGGGTTGGATGCAGTTTGCCTTGACAAGGATTTAGAATCACAGAACGGTTTGGATCGGAAGGGACCTTAATTTCCACCTATTTCCTATTCCACCAAGCCCCATCCAACCTGGCTCAGGAGTATTTTATCCCAGACTCATTTGGAGGCATCCAGCACCAGAACACCCACTTCACCTGGAAGTTCTGAGGTCCTCATTACAAATTCACCAGCACTCCCAAGTAAGAATCCTCTAGAGGACACAGTCAAGGCACTGCTGCAAACAAGTTGCACATTTTGCTGTCTCTGAGCTCACCGGCGTTCTGGACTCGCACAAAATTGTTTATGACCACAGTTACATCAAGAGTGTGAAAACCACACCTCATTTCCCACCCATCTGCCCAAGATAAAGGCGTTCTGACAAAAGTACTGCACAGCCTTCACCAGCATTAGGGGAAAGTGAAAGAGCAAGAGACAATGGACACAAGCTGGAAGGGAAATTCCCATGAGTTATTGGGAAATTTTTTTCCCAGTGAGCGCTGTCAAATACTGGAACAGGGGTCTGAAAAAGTTGTGAAACTCCATCCTTGGAGATATTTAAAACTCAACCAATGTCTGCAGAACTTGATCTAAATTGGCCCTGTCTGGAAGTGATGCTGGACCAGAGATCTCCACAAGTTCTTTCCAATCTAAAATTATTCTATGATTTTATTAATTATTTTGTTCCTCAGTGGACCAAGCCGGGCATCCAACCTAAAAGGAGTTATAGGTAGTGCAAATAAAGATATAAATCTGTTAAGAGAGGATGCCACCCCTCAGGTGTTTCAGGCAATTCATATTGTGAACTGTCAGGCAGATTTTCTAATCATTGAATGTGCGGAGCCATGGAATGATTCCCAAGCTCAGCTGCTGATGTTTCATGACTGGCACTATCTGCACTCAGCTCTGCTTAAAGGGGTTTTCGTTTGTTTTGTTTCTTCCCTTCTTATCAAAATGCATCCTTCACAAATTCTGCTGCAGGAAGGGTAAAGTCAAGCTCTGAATTAAAAGGTTTAGAGCAAAAAGCTAAAAAGCTTCAACCTCCTGAGAGAGAAGGCTATTTAAAAGCAAACACACGGAGCAGATGTTGTCAGTGGTTGGGTGCAGCACTTCCCTCTCATTAACTCTGCCCAAGGCAGCCATCCCAGAGATCCCAGCTGTGCTGGATGTCACAGGCAGGATGTGCCAAGGGTTTGGGATGGAGCACTGCAGTGCCACAGCTCCTCTGCCCTCTCAGGCTCCATTTTGAACATTATTCGTGGTTCTTGCACAACTCTTTTTGGCAGGACTTTCATTCACTCCTTATCTCAGCTGGGTGAATTTTTAACGGCAGCAGCTTCAGGACGTGGCTCAGAGGAGGGTTTAGCTTTGGGCTGGCACTGAAGGAAATGGACACTGCTCCAAGCCCCTCTCCTGTGCACAGGTAAGGTCAGAGGTGATAGAAACTCCACTTCCTAAACTGAGCCACATTAGCCATTACTGGGACACAACAGTGAGCCCTGAGCCAGGAGTTTTCCAAGCATAATTAAAGCTGTGGCCTGGCAGCTCTAATTCTTCAGGAGGAGAACGTCAGTGCCCCACCAGCACTCCTCAAACCAGTCTAATTGTCACCAAACAGATTCAGTAAAACTCCTGTTATATTCTAAGTATTATCAGAGTTATCTTCACATAAACAACCTCACCTTTTCCCTAGTTTACACCTCCTGACACTTCTGAGATCACATCTCACCACTGAAAATGCCACATAAGAGAAGAATATACAACAGCACAGCACTTAAAAGTACATTTTTTACACATTTCCTTTGGTTTTCTCATGCAGGAGAACCCTTTTATTTATTTATTTATTTATTTATTTATTTATTCACCAGAAAGACCTTGACTCAAAATGCTTTTTTTCTGCGGCCAAACTACTGCCCAACTTCTGCTGGTAAGGAAAACACTCCTGAATGTGGGTTAGCCCAAATTAGGAGGGAGGGGAAAAAAAAAAAAAAAGTTGGAAAGCAGAGATAATTTTACTTTATAAACCCTTGATCCTGGATTATGAAGGTGATAAAACCAGACTCTTCCTTTCCAGCAGCAGAGCCCAGCCCTTGTCTGTGATTTCTGCTGAGGATGGCTGGCAAGGTCGGGCTCACTCCAACAGGCAACTACAGGCCGAGGGATGAATCAAGTTTTCCAGGCCTCACCAGTTAGAAGTGACTCATTTAAACCCTGGATTAGAGCACTGGGATTGCTCTGCTCGTTGCAGATAAGCAGCTGATTCCCTGCATACAATTTCACATTCAAAGCAAGGGGACTGGAAACCTTTCCTGTCAGCCCTGCTCCGACAGGCTCGCAGAGCCCAGCGTGACTTGCTAAACTACACCCACAAGCAGTGGCTCTGCTAAAAAAATAAAGTTTGGCCCCGTGAAAACACCATCAATGTTCCCCTCTGCAGTGCAGATTCCACTGCAAAATATAATTCTGGAGGTATGAGGTGCTGCTTTGGGTTTATGCTGCTCAAAAATCAACGTGGATCACACCTATGCTGTTCCAAAAGGTGTCAGGTTCATCTATCAGTGAGTGAGTTCTTTCTGGATTTTTGTAATATTCGTTATTTCTGCCTTGCAGAAGAACTACAGAATAAGACACATTCCATAATTAGAAAGCACTTGGCAAAAATACCATGGGAAAGAAACCACCCTAAACAGGCCAGGAATCTGAGAGCCCTTCCTCTCGCAGGTCAGAGGAACATCTTAATCAAAAAATAGAAATGTCTTTAACCTGTCACATGTGTCCTGCTGTCCAGATTATCCTGATCTAAAACTGATTAAAATGCCTCACATTCCTAAAACACCCTATAGCAGAAACTGAAGGTTCTGAGGGACATTTGTCCCACTGCTTAGGAAAAACACCCTGTGTCCAACAGAGGGTGAACATCTGACTGCAGGACAAAGATAAATCAACGCCTTGCCAAAGAGCCAGTGCTAAATATTGTAACAGCTTTGATAAAAAGGCAAAACCTCCTCCCTATATTATTACTTCTGCTAAGAATTGTCTATTTTCTACCCAGTTTTTGGATTAAAGCATCTCCTCTTCCCCTCTCAAGAGTGCTCCAAACAAGTAGTCAGGAACAGAGGTTTGAACACAGGACATTGGCCCCCGGACACACAACATTGCTGCTCAGTTATGGAACTGCACACCTAGAAAAGTTAAACCAAAAGCTCATTATACTCACTGAAATGGTGCCTCAAGATGATGAAAGTTCCTTCATTTTACTGCAAACTTCATGACATCACAAGTTGACTGAATTCCCCGAGTCTGTGTGAAGGTGTTTGCAGGGTTACAGACAAAACCTTAAAAATAGTGAGGTGTGGCCAAAAGGGTTCAAAAACCAGGAGACAAAGAATATTTAGATTATTATTTTGGATTCTAATTTATGCTTTGTAAAGTCTAAAACTGTCAATACTGGTTTTGTTTGTTCCATGAAAGCTTCGTCAGTGAGAACACCAAACTTCTTTTCTTCCCAAGCTCGGCCTTTCACAAATAAATACGAAAAAAAAGGAATATTACAAAAAATGGAGGTGCACACATTTCCTTGGATTCCTACACTTTCTCTGCCAGTGCTGTTCCCTGTTTTGATGCCCCTGGTGATGGATTAAAAAGCACATATGATGGGCTTGTATTTAGTTATGGCTCCCGCACACACACAATAATTCTGGGTCTATGACGTGAGCGAAAAGAGAAACTGGGTTAATCTAACAAATTAAGATAAATTTTCCTTGTTGTTGCTTTCTGCTGAAGCAGTGAAACAGAAATGGCTGGCTGGCTTTGACAGTGGCCATCAGAACAAAGTCCCACTTTATAATTACCAGATGCCCTTAATGTGATGCCAGCTTGTCTCATGCCCGTGGCTGCTCCCGCTCACGGCCCTGTCAGGGTTTCCCTGATTCTACAAACACGCTCCGATCCCAACAGCAATTGTTGCACTGACTCCAACAACAAAGTTTAAACCCAACAGTTAATTCCCTGTGATTGCTCTGGCCCTGCTCTGACACAATCATTTTCAGCGGCTCCCCTGCAGCGGCCGTGGCAGGGACGGGGTTCGGAGGGAGCGGGTAACGCAAACAGCCTGACTCAGTTCAGCTGATGTGCATTCCTCCCGACTGACTTTCCAAACAGTCACTCCCAGTGGCAGGACCTACATCTTCCTTTTAAGGGGAAAAAATGTTTTCACAGGAAAAATTAAGTGTTCAAAGCCTGTGCATATCTCCGTGCTTCCAGTGAGTCTCGCCTTTAAAAACACGTTCTTGTCGCACGCAGAACAAAAACTTCTCCTTCCTTAATTTAAAGCTGTTCCTCTTTTTTAACACAGCCATTGGCTGTCTGCCCATCCCTGGCACTCTCAGGTGAAATATCCTAGCACACTGCTTTTCACACAGTCCAGCACTCAACAGAGAGTTGGTTTTCCAAAGGAAGGACTAAATCTGAGTGAGGACAACACAGTGAAAAAGGACAGGGAATGTAGAGGCTGCAGACAAAACTTTACAGCTCACACTGCTGACTGACAGTTCCTATTCCTTCACTTTTCTTTTCCTGCATTTCTGAAAAGAGGCTCAGTGTTAGAAAGGGCTTGAGGCTGGAAAGCAGATCACAACAAAAACTTCTTGTTCCATCCACACGAGATAAGGAAAGAGTGAGCACTGGTGCTTCGCCTGCAAGATGAAGGAAACAGGATTTCCCTCTGCTACTCCCTGAGCAAGATCCCAAGGAAATGTTTCTAATAATAGGAAATTACTATATAAGGCCAGATCAGCACTAAACTGTTTGCAGTCTGGAGGAGAAGGATGTACAGGAATCCTGAGGAGGGACACACCAGGCTGCTCACACATCAGGGCTCCCCTCCACAGAGAGGGACAGAGTTTAACCTGTGACTCCTCTGCTGAGCAGGGTCCTGTCCTACAGCCAAAACCAGCAACTAAACGGACAAATTCGAGCTGCTCTGTCCTTCTGTAATGCCCCTGCTTTTCCCCATGGCAGGAAAAAGACAGAACAGACTTTTAAATCTACAAAATATGACTTGCAAAGCCAAGCTGAGCATGTGTCTGATTGGGAAGGAAAAGCCACAGCCACGTCCTTAAAGCACAACATGGGCAGTGCTGATGCAGAGGGCAGGCTGAGAGCTCCCCTTCCTGCCCTTCAGATCCACGGAGCACAAATGTTTTATGAACTGGACAGTTCTCTTATTCATCTTGGTTTAAACAGCAAAGATACTGGGCACCATTTAAATTCCTTTTTGCAGCGTTCCCACTAAACTGCAGAAATTAATGTCTCCTAGGCCAAGAGTTTCAGCAGCTACAGGCAGCTGTGCACATCCCAGCAGAGCTGCCAGAGGCACTGCTGTGGGGCTGGAGCTGCAACCCACACTTTTCACCATCCCTTCAGCAGACACCAAACCTGCAAGCCCAGTTAAAGGACAGATTTTCCTCCTTCTTATACAAATGGAAGGGAGTTCCTACAACAGTGCTCGCAGAGGCCTCGTTTGGGCGAAGTGATAGAACTGGAAGGTTTCCCTGTGGGTCCCATCAAGGGGTATCTTTCCATCCATCTCTGCTTTGTCTTTGGATAAGGCCAGGAGCTCCCAGTGCAGGGCAGCTTGCTGAGCAAACACAGCCCCAGAGCTGCCACGGAAATGAGCACAATATAAATTGCTAGACAGATTTATCACCCAGAGTTTTGGTTGGGGTGTTGTTTTTTTCTCTCCCTGACAGCACGAGATGTTTGTGACAAAATGTACAAACAATTCTGTATCTGTAGCCCTGCCACATCCTATGTCTCTTCCCTGCAGAATGACACAGCTTCCAGGGGAACGCCAGGCCAAATCCCAGCCAACGTTTTCCTGTCAGCTGGTGAGATCTCCTTGAGCTGCAGGGCTCAGTTTGCCACAGCAAATTAAAAAAAAAAAAAAAATCAAAAAGAGAGCCTTAAAACAAAAAAAACCCAAAATAAAACAAGCCAGGCCACCCTTGTGAAAGAGTCACTGATGGGAGGTTAGACTACGACAGCAAAGCTCTCTCCACAACACAGCATCAGGAGCTTCACAATCCCCATGAAAACATGGCTGAGAGTCCCAATTATTCCCAATTCCCTACACTGTTCCACAGGATTCCTCCAGCGCCACCAGGATCTCAGCACCTGCTTGTACCTGGCCCCTGTCCCCACAACACCTGGCCAGAAAAGGGTGTGCACTCAAAGCCTTCCAGGGCATGTGGTAGCTCTGTGCCAAGAGGATGTTTCATCTTGGGTTTTATCTTTAGGGACATCTTGATTTCTGAGGATTTTTAGACTGACCTTTAATTTTTGTGCTGTTAAATACTTCACATCCTTGACTGCACAGCAAAGGGGAAAAATGAGTGCAGGCAGCAGGCAGGTTTTTCAGAGCTGGGAAACACAAGTGGTTATGACTCCGAGAGAAAAACAGCTACATAAAAGCTCTTATTTTAAATGCTCTTATGCCTCTTTTCTCATGTAGTACATGTTCCACAACAATTATAAAGCAATTCAGCAAGATGGCCTCTGCTGGTATGGCTTGTGGTCAGTGGTATCTGGAAGTTAAATTTGGAGAAGAAACATTTTTGGGAACGAGCTCCCTGCGGATTTAAGTCAGTACAAAGTCTCAGCTGTGAGGCTGGACCCTAACACAGTTGTATTCCCTGTTTGTTTTTCATACCAGCTCCAAGGATGCAGTCACTGAGTTGTTTGCTCAGTTTCAAAGTCAAGTCCAGGAGAAATAAGATATTTTTCTTGGCTCTAAAAAGTGAGAAGAATCACAGGTATGAGACTGGGAGCCTGAAAGCAGAGTTCATCCACCCCTATTCATGTTGTACTGACAGGATCCCAAGCCTCCCCTGTGCCCCCAGCGATTGCAAAATTCTTCTCTAAATACAGGAATTGTCTGTTTAGAACTGCCAGCACTAAACCAGAAAGTTTAAGTTGCTTTATTTTCTTTAGCAGGTTAAATCTAAAACCGAAGGAAGGCTACCTGAAAGGCATCATTCTTAATGTGCCAACACACATCATTTTACAGAAATCCAAATACCAAATTTATCTACTATATCAGACTGTTTTATAGGAAACAACTGAATTCACTGACCTCTCCTGTCCTTTTCTCTTTTAATTGACAACTTTCCCCAACGTAGCTTTACATTAAAACAAACCACACCCAAAATCACATCATTGGTACTGTGAAAAAACAGTTTAAAAAGGAAATACCTCCCTCCTAAAGAGCCAAATGAAACAATTTCCTTTAAGGCAGCATGGAGCTTTTGCTTTTCATAAAGCTTCAATAAAGCTATCGTGGAATTCCTAATTTGTTTTCAAAGCCATGAACTTTTCTGTTCTGTGGGGACTGGAGCATAGGTAATATCTAGATTTTATGAGTATATTCAAGCTTCCAAAGTCAAAAGAATAAAGGTCAAATGACTAAAACTTTCCTGAAAAGCACAGGAGAGAGGCTCACATATGGAACATATTTGCTTAAATTTGGATTTTTTAATAAAATTGTTTGTACATGAGTGATGCCCTAACAAATAACCAACCCTACTCCTCTCTACTGTTACTGTAACACCAAAATCCCTTGGTATGGACAGTTTATAGTAGGATAAAGATGTTTATATCAGTGTAATATCTGGGATATCAGTATCATTTGTGCCCAAAACACGGGGATATGTTGCTTTGAGCAACATTTTGTATTTGCCATAGGTTTGTTCTATGGCATATCCACAGGTTCCTAAGGGGAAAAAGCCCAGTCAGCAACCTGCAAGTGTTTGGTGATACCTGGAAGTAACAAATTCCTATTTTCCTTCTGGGTGTGACCCTTTTTAAAAGCAAACTCCAAGTTCCCAAGCGGAGCTAAGTTCTGTGAGCACAATGAATGCTCTGGACATTCAAACAAGTGGAGCAGTTTTTAATCTGATGATTTCTAAGTGAAGAGTTTACAGGCACAATTTGTACTTCCACTACTTTTTTTTTTTTCCCTCTCTCTGTTTCAAACTGACTTTGCTGGCCTAAGGCAGGCAGTTATTTTGGGGCAGTGAAAAGCTATAAATAAGTCCTAATAAAACCATTAGTGACACACATGAGACTGAACTTCTTTCAAACCCTTCTTTGTAAGGGAACAAAGAGCACTGTACGCTGATTGTGATGGCGCAAGCCCCCTAAGAAAAGTTTAAGGAAAGAGTTTCAACAACTAGATCACGAACCCGAAATAAGAACACTGGAGGAGATGCAGAAACTGCAGATTGTGCTGAAAGGAAGGGCCTGAGCAGTCTGCAAAGGCAGACAGGAGGAGAAGAGCCAGGAAGGGAGACTGGCCCTGGCAGCGTGTCAGGCTCGGGGCTGGCAGTGAGCTGAGCACGTGGGCAGATGATATTGCAGCTGATGTCTGAGCTGCTTCCCTTTCCCCTGCCTGCCCTGCTCCTGCTCAAAACCAGGGGAAAAGCCACCAGATGAAGGGTATTGTCTGAGGTCATCTCCTCTGACTGCTCTGCCAGCGCCCCAAAGAGCCTGCGGTGAACAGGCTTCAATGCTTTGGTGAATCTTCTTTTGTCCCCAAATAGATTTAGCATCACTTAACATCCACAGGGAATGATGAGTGGCCGTTATGATGGCAAAAGTGTTCCAGGCTGCCTGGAAAATAGAGCCATCATTTCAGAAGGATATCTCACGTCCACCTGCATCAGCTTGCACTCAAACAATTCAGAATATTGTTTTCCAAGAGTTTAAAAACTGACATTCCTAGTGGATCAAAATCAAGAATTTTTTTTTTTTTTAATGTAAAAGAAGCAGTAATGACATTGATGTTAAAAAATAAACAAATTATTGGCCTGCAACTTAGCCCCCTTTGGACTGTAAGGGATATCTCATCTCCACGGCAGTTTCAACTCCCTCCTAAGGAGAACTACGCAGTCCTGCTCTCTGCATTTTCAAAACTTTCTGCGTTATCAGAGACATCAATTTAATCAGAAACAGAGGCACTAGAGGACAATGAAGGAGCCCATCCCTTTGTGGTTCCCAGGAATTAATACTGCACATCTGGATAAACACGGGTCGCTGAAGAGAATGGAAACATTCATTCCCCAGCTGTGGTTAGGTCCAAACCCTTTTTCTTCCTCAGTCTGATTTACTCCTAATCCTGCATTTGGTGGTTGCAAAACTGCACAAACCCTGCTGAGGCTGACACATCAGGCCCAGGAATCTTCCTCCTGACCCTTTACACCTACTTTCTAAACAAAACCTTCTTGTGGACTGTGAGCTTCAGCTGAGAGATGCTGAAGGAATTGACAGTTGTGACATTAACAGAAATGCCAACTGTCCCACAGCATCTTGTTCTCCAACAGGAGATGAGGGCTGGCACTCCTAAGAGACAGGAAAGGGATGTATTCCCTGTTTATTTTTCATACCAGCTCCAAGGATGCAGTCACTAAGTTGTCTCCTCAGTTTCAAAGGCAGGTCCAGGAGAAATAAGATATATCTCTTGGCTCTAAGAAGTGAGAAGAATCACAGCTATGAGACTGGGAGTCTGGACGCAGAATTCATTACCCTGCTAGAAATGCCTGGATTTGGAAATCTCACGGAAGATGGGTGTCTTTAGATCCTCTGATGCTGTGTGGGGAACCCCCAGGGTCCATGGCAGTCAGGACCACAACAGGAACTGTCTGAAGGCCCATCCCACCGGGAAGGAAACACCTTTTCCCCTCTGATTTGACAGGTACAGATCCTGTAGCTCCTCTTGGACAGATTAAGGACCTTCCCTTGGGGAGGAGCTGCAGGACAAGGAGGGAATCTGAGCTCTAACCTGACAGAAGGATCCAAGAGTCTCCAGAACGGGTATTTCACACAGAAAAATCAACATTTGTTATCAAACCCCACCATGTAAGAAATACATATAAACCACAGGCAGCAGCTTTGGTTCATCAGCCTAAATTTTCTGTTTCATCAACTGTCCTAAAGCCATGGCAGCAGCCTCTGCTGTTACAGCAACAACAGGAGCCCAGCGCTCATCACTCCAACAATGAGTGGAGGCTGCAAAAAGCTGAGAGCTGATAAAACATGCAGGGCAAGCCCTAAATTAACCCTGCCGTGCCAAGGTCAGTGCTCTGCCCTCAGCTCCAGTGGTGTTGGGAGTGCACCTGTGGCACGAAAAAAAAGGTTAAGCTCTTCTGTATCACCTAAAGGAAAGCATCAATATTGGAGGGTTTGTTTCAGGGGCTGTTGTTTGCACGGCTGAAGTAGAAAAACAGAGACACAGGGAAGTTCATCACTGTAAATTATTGATCTGCTGCTTTCTAGACACTGAAACTGGTAATTAAACAAATGGTAAAAAGATACTTCATCAATTATAGAGGTGCCACTTTAAATTACACTTGCTCCAGGATGAATAAAACACAGAGGTTAAATGCTCTGGGTACTTCGTGCCTGCTTCTTGTTCAAAATCCTCTCTGCAACAATGATTCTAATTCTCATATCCTGCTGCTCCAGAGCTGTGTGCTCTGTATCAAGCTTCACCAAGGGAAATTAGAGCTTTTGTTTCACAAAGTTTCATTTCACACAATGTGCAGGAAGCACAGTGCCATGGTCAGGAGAGAGCACTTGGAGCAGCTATCACTGGGATCCCCTTTCTGCTCAGCAGGGTTGGTTATATGGCCATAAGTCAAAGCCCTGTGATAACAGCCCTCCCTCAAAAATCAGAACAAAAAAGAAAATAGTTTTCTCTGCTAACAGCCACTTGTGCAATCTGTGAAGCACTGGGCAGACATCTGACACTGGCCTGACGGTTTACAGAAGCTCTAGACACGTACACACCCTCCCCCAACCTAAAATAACACCTGTAAGCTGCTTTTGAAGCAATATGGTGATGACATCAAAGATGCTCTTTTAAGCAGAAATCATGTCACAACCATGATGATCACTCAGATTTGATTCATGATAAATTTTTATATGAGGGTGCACACCTTGCTGCATCGAGCTTAAGGTTATCTCATCCCACATGTTAAATATGTGAATGTAAAAGTACACCTGCTCTAATACTGATTTTGAAACAGAAACTGCAATCAAAGAAGAGCTTGGCCATCTTGCAGTTGCTGGCACAGGTTCTCTAGAACCATTATTACATCTCAAATAGATTTCACCCTGGGAAAGCATTTAGGGAAGGCTGAGTTCACCAATTGATTGAGATAGGCCAGGGAATATGAATATTCCAGGTTCAAGGCTGCAAATGCAGCAGAAGCAGCTGCCTCCAAGGCACAAGCAGAACAACCCTAACAGGTGGACACAGCTGGCATCCCTCAAGGAGCACCGAGGCAACAACGCTGGGAGGCAACAGCAGGGAAACAGCAGCTGCTGCTGGAGCCAGAACAATCCTGAAAGTCAAAGAACTCATCATGGAGCAGCAGGGCAGGAGTGAAGGTGGGAGGAAAGAGAGGCCGAGGTGGAGAACCATCAGAATATGGTGTGGAAGCTGGAGAAGATGGAAAGCTGCCAGCTTTCAGCTGATGGAAACAGTCCAAGTGGGAGATGGAGGCCGGACTGCAGGGCTTTTGTGGAGGAAAGAACAGCAGTGCTTGGTGGGGGGACGGGAGAATCAAAGGCTGAGCTGACTCTTCCTACTGCTCCCCAGATAATGAGGCTGAGGCACAAGGAGAGCAAGCTCTGCCACGGGCCTGGCGCCAAGTGCTTTGTGAAGTGTTCCTTGCCTGCTCTGAGGAGAGTTACACAAGGTAAGGCTTTATTCATAAGTGCCTGATGGATCCTGTGTGTGCAACAGCTCCTACCAGCAGAGCAGTGTTTGTGGGAAATGTTAGGAAGAGTGTCTAAGAGAGATAAAGCCTTTGAGCCGCAGACGAAGCTGCCAGCCCTCATTTCCAGCTTGTCAGAGCAAGTCCTCCTTGAAGTCAGCAGGCTGGAATGAAGAGAATCTGGCATTTGTGCATGGATGTATGGCTCAGACAGCCAGGGCGGAGCGGCTGGCTTTAATCAGACTTTCCACAAAGGAGGGGGGAGTGGGAGTGGCAAAGTGCAGAGAGTGATGGGCGTTATCTGCTGTGCATCCATAAATTCCTCTCCTCCTCTGACTTTGGATTTCAAGCCTGGCCTCCTATCCTGCTTCCACCAGCCCCTAGAGCAGGAGGGGAAGGGCCGTACAGGGCTGCAATCTGAGAGTCCTTCACGTTCTCAGAATTCCTGGTGTGTGTGAGAGGCAGCACACACTTGTCTGGTGAGCTGACAAATTCCACAACAGCTGATGGGTCCCCAGGAGTAGCTGCACGCAGGTAGTTGCAGGGCTAAACTCCGCAATTCCAAAATCCACTTTTCCAAGTGCTAGCCCACTGCAGCTCACCTGCTGGTCGTGAAGCCTCTTCACCCACACTGCAACAAAAAGGAGCAAAACTCCAAAACATTTTAATCCAGCTGCCCACTACAGCATAAAGAATTCCAGTGCAAACCACTTTTTGGTTGTTTTCTACCCTCACAATGAGGCTACAGTCCACTACGTCACACAGCGCTTCAATTCCATCCAGAAATAGCCTCTTGAGGTCTCTGTTGCAGGATGGCATTCTTAAATTTTGTTTCCTTGTGTGCCACTGCTGGTGGTGACAGCAACAAATTGCAGGAACCTGCACGTATGCCCAGAGTGGGCACAGAGCCAGATCCGACCTCTGGCACGGAAAGTTTTGGCAGCAGAATTAATTCCTTCTCCCTTCTCCTTTCTGTGTCAGTCACATCATGCTCTGACGCCACAACACAGTAACCTTGTCCTACAACCCACCACAAATGCCTTGTCGGAGTCCCACAGGGCTCAAAGGTCCTTTAGAAATTTATCCCTGGTTGAAAAGCAGGGCAGAAGTGGGAATCCCTGCGTCCTCACCTGGGTAAGGTATCCCCTATCCTGACCATCAGTGCACTCCAAAAATTCCAGCCACGGAAAACAGTGCTCTGGGAAGGGGAAGAGAGCAAAAATATTCCAGACACCAGCGCCCATCTGGACCCCTGCGCCTGGGGCTCTTCTCCCCATTTTGGATCCCAGCCACTCTAAGGATGCTTTGGCAAGAGGCAGAACAGACACCAGCTTCTCCTGGCTCTGTGTCCAAGCACGTGCAGCCTGGCAGGATTTCTCAGTGCCTCCCTCCCCCCGATCTGAGAGCACATTTAAGGGCAGCAGCAGGGCAGGGCTGCCTGGGCAGGTGCTCCTGCTCTGCTCAGGAGCTGGGGCTGTTGGAGCTTGGGAATTGCTCATTACCAGCAGATCACCTGTTGTGTTAGTAAACCTTGATAAAGCCAACATTTAGAAAACAACTAATCACCATTTATGTTCCAAACAGCTGGCCTAGCTCCACATCCACATGCTGGGAGGTTTGAGTGCCAGTCAGCCCACACATCAGAGCACAAAAGTCCCCCAGTGTGACTGCAGAACCTTCTAGCAAACAAACTTCTCACTAGCACTGACTTCAAGGATCAAAACACAGCAGTGTAAGAACAGAGCTGCCACACAAGCCATGGTTCCCACATCATTACATTACAGACACTTGTCCAAGGTGAAAAGGGCACAGAAAATGTCCTCTGAGGTGCCAGAGGGCAGTCCCAGGCTGCTGTCGGCTGGCCTGGACAGCTGATGTTATTGTGACATCCTCTGTCCCAGCTGTGCCTGTCCTGGCCCTCTCCCCCTCTGGACTGGGACTAAGATTCATTCAGCTCTGAGCAGACAGTTCAGGGAACTAAACAAATAGAAAATGTTGTTTTCATCACTGCTCTCCCAACTTTGTTTCAAAGGGTTAATCAAAGGGTCAAATGGATGCAAGTACAAGGCAGGGAGTGGAGAGCTACAGTGAAACCAATTTAAATTGTTTTACTGAAAGGTGGAACAAGATGATCTTTAAGGTCCCTTCCAACCCAGACCATTCTATGATTCTAAACAGAACTGGTATCAGGATAAGCTTATCTTAGACACTGAGAGAATACAAAAGAAAGGGCATTTCATGGAAGTGACGTGAATGAAGCTCCAGGATTCTCTGGCTGCTTGTTCATCCCCTCCCCTCTGCACACCCTCGTGCCTTGAGCACTGAAATCCTGGAGAAGTGATGCAAGGACAGGAGCAGGGGCAGCAGCCCTGGGGACAAGCCCAGGAATGCCACCAGGGGAGCAGCACCATAAATCAGCCAACCTGACACGTGGGGATCCTGTCCCAGCACGGCTCTGCTACACCAAAAAACTGCAAAAACCTGACACATTTTGGCCTTAGCAATGAGGGCTGCTGCTGGTTTTGGTTGCCATCACACAGGAGAGGAGCAGTTCGCTCCACACACTCATCACTGAGCCATTCATTGACCCAAAGGCACCTCCCCATCTCCTATCAATCCAGAAATGTCAATCCAGTCCACACTAAACACTGATTGATTTTCTACTCTAACGAGCACCGTGTCACATCTGTGTTAACTACTCATCAGTTCAGATAAGTGGTTTGCAATTAAGATAATTTGAGACCAGTGGAAGTGTGGCCTGAAAAGCACTTTCAAGAGCTCAGCACTGAGAAATTCACTGCTCAAATTCACCGCCTGGTGCCAAGATGACAGCTATTTTTAGACTTTTACACCAGAATTTACCTTTCCAAAACGAAAAGTTTCGTCACAACCTAATTCTTCCTTGGAAGGCAATAACTGGCTGGTACAAAGATTTCTTCCCAGATGTGTGCACTCACCCTGCAGCAACACTGATTTCCTTCCTCTCAGGTGACACCACAATCCTTTCACGGGTGCTCCCTATTCTGATGGCAGGCAAGTAGCATTCCAGCAAAGTTGCACTCAGTGACCAGCAGCCAACTCCACTGAAGCCTCCAGAAAAAACTAAACAGTTACAGGAGAGCAGGGTCCGAGTCCCATGGCCGTGAGCCTGGACATAGCTCACATTCTCATCCTACACCGAGCCACTTTGTGGAATTTTCCTCCCAGTGCAAGTGGTTGGGACACCAGCAGCTGCCAGTTCAGCACAGTCAGGTTGCAGCTGGAACTCCCCTGTCCCCACCTAGATCCACAAACTTCACAGAGCAGACACTCGGCAACTGCTCAGGTTTCAGTTTGAAGAGAGAGAGATCAAACAGCCTCCTGCACAACGCAAGGGGTGTTTTTTTGGTGTGGGTTTTTTTTTTTTGTTTTTTTTTTCACGGAGAACACCACATCTCTTGCAACATTTCCTCTTCACATGGAGCCCTCATGACCAAGCCTGCCAGAGCAGCAGGGAAGTCCTCACTCCCCTCCCAGCACTCACTACCTGTCAGGATGCCAGCACCAGCCATGCTCTGCTTTTCTCTCCAGGGAGTGCAGCTCATCTTTTTTTTTTCCCCCCCGCCCCTCTCCTTTCCTCTCTGCTTCTTCCTGGTATCAAGACACAAATACCTCAAATCAGATTAGTTTATATTTGAGTCAAATAATATATTTGAGTCTGAAAGCTTTACTCTAATATGTAAATGGCTCCTAACCATCAGCCCTTGTATTCTTTAATCATATCAGGCTAAGAGAAAAGACACAGTGTTTCTTCATTATTGTTGTTTTTTCTTAAAAGTTCCAGGGGACTTCAACACACCTGGTTTGGAAACACCTCTTGAATGTGCACAAATTATCCCAAACTCCTCCTAGCTTTCTCAAATCCCTGCAAAAGCAGTCATGACAGTGCTGTTCCCTCTGTGGGTTGAGGGGGCACCTCTTTGCTGATCTCAAAGAACAATATTTTAAGGTATTGAACTGACAGGCAGCACTGCAGCTCATCTGCACTACTTCTACAATCAAGACTCAAACAATTTACAGAGCTGTTTTCTGCTAGAAACCAAAATTTTAAGCACTGAAACTAAGCACCAACTGAATTAATACAAGAGCCAAGACAATGGGCATTTGTCCCCAAGTTATTACATAAAGCTGAGCTTTAATTTTCTTCAGCTGAATAGTCTGTGAGTCCCCTTCTTCAGGAGGATGTGGAGGCCAACAGAGCAAAAATAGATCGATCAGATCTCTGATAGGGGCTTATTTTGGCCTCACCACCTTTTCTGCCTCCCACACATCCTTATCTCCATCAAACTTCTCCAGCCTCCGCTTTTTGGCCTTTACTTTCCTTGCTGACCTCCCCCACCACTTTGGCCTCCCACTCCTTTTCAGTTTCTGCTTTTCTTCTTGGTCTCCCACCCTTTCTCAGCGTCCACTTTTCCTTCTGGGTTTTCAGCCTCTGGTTTTCTCTCAGACTCCCACCCCTTCAACCAGCACAGAATATTCAAACCCCCTGAAGGTTATGAGTTGGTAAATTCCCTTTCCAAACAAGCACATTTCACCTTGATGTGTCCATCCATACTTTACTTACACCCCAGCTGACCAGAAATAACCCGTGTCCATCCTGACACCTTGCAGTCAGAACAACTTGAGTTTATGCCCAAGGAAACCTGGTGGCTCTCTCAGTAATTCCAGTCCTGCTAGGATTATGACAGCACTGTACAGTTGTTTTAATGGAAGTATAAAAGTAAAACCTGAGAATTCCTGGGATGGTAAAAGCTGATGCTCTAAGCATTGCTGATGACTCCACAAACTGCCGTTTCCAGGTCCTATCCACCAGATTCCTGGACAGAAGATCAGCAAAATTAAATATAATCTGTGTTCCAAGAGAATGCTATGGTTGGGCACACACAAAAACACACTCACTCTGTACTTCTCTGCAGAACTTGCTTTTGATCCCCTCCCCCACTTACAAGAGCAAACATCCATGCACAAATAAAATGAGGATTTTGCAAGTCACATACTTTGTACTCGCTTTCATTTCCACACAAGACAAAGTTTTCCTTTCTATTTTCCAACATTATGTCCCAAAAAGCTTGTGATCTGGGAAAAACTGAAAAATACACGTTTTCATTACACTATTTAAAATGAAGCACTTGGTTTTCTTGAGAAATGTGATAGGTGCTCTGCTGGTTGTTGCACTTGGTTGTTTATTCAGAACCCCAAAACCAACCAGGGACACAAACCCTGGCTGTTGTTAAAACCTTTACAGGTGTAATGGGTGGGGAGGGAATTCCTGTAATATCTGTGGGAGAACCCCATGCTAACACAGAACAGCAGATAATGAGTCCGGAAGAGGCAGAAAAGCTCTCAACTGAACTCCAGTGCTCACTCAAGTGAGGCAGAAGAAACATCTGTTTTACTGTCTGAGTTCCAATTCCGTCAGAGAGAGAATTCTTGGTGCAAAGGTGTGGCTTTCCCTCCCAAGAAGCACAAGAGGCAATTTCAAACAGACTCCAAAAGTCCTAAGAGTGAAAGACAACCTGTTATTTAAAACAAGATGTGTGATCACAGAACAAGGCTTCCTGGTCTCTAATTTGGAAGGTTCAATAAAACTCTAGAAAAGCCCAACACTAATTTGTGCAATAATCTTCCCTCTCTCCAAACCACACCGTTGGGCTCACCAGCTTTTACTGCAGATCAAAACCTGAGCTGCAGCAGCACCATTTGTAATGCAGCGCTGTGTGGTGTTGCAAATATGCACCAGGTTTTGTTTTTTCCCAAATGTTGATTATAGTGTGCAGCCTTGTAAAGCACAGAACTGCATATTTTAGTTATTAAACTTCGCAAACAAGTCTGGCTGTTGAAAGTCATTTCCCTGAGTAAACAATGAGTCAGTGTGGGCTGTATAATGTACAAGTTATTAGTTACTGTTAGCGAGTTTAAAAAAACCCAACTCTATACAAAGGCCTGCTTCAGAATGGAAAATAGTTTTCCTCCTACTTCTATAGTCCCAGTTGTATTGTTTCGGTGGAATTTAATTTTATAAAAAGCTAAACAGATCACTATCTCTTCATTATATAATTGGACATTGACTTAACTGGACCCTTCAGCCATGAACAATATGTGCAGTGTGAAAGCTGAGTTTACCCTTTTTTCTGTTCTCAGTTTGTCATTATAATGCTGAAGTAAAGCTGATTCTTTCCTGGATAGGAATATCCCATCTAGACCAGGCAGCAGGTGGCAGTGAAAACAGACATAAAGACAACCATAAAATATTGAGTATATGGTAATGAAGAAAAATGCAAGGGCAAGCTCAATAAAACCCTGTGACAAACACTGCTCCCTAGATGAATTACAGCTCCTTCCATAATCCCCCTCTTCATTAGCAAAATGGCCAAATACACCTGATTGTGACTGTCAGCTGGCAGAAGGCACCGGACCACTCTGCCTAATGAAACTCAGCTGCTAAGGCACCAAGGTTTCCCTGCAGCCTCACAGCCCCCAAAGGCTGTTTTCCTGTTCCAGTGTGCACTGTCCCAGGTTGGGAGCACAGCTCTGCGTTACCTTTTGGAAGGGTGAAACCATTGGTCAGACACCACAACACTAAAAGGAAAATATGGAGTCAGATCACAGAACATCCTGAGCTGGAGGGAGGCACAAGGATTACCCAGGCCAGCTCCTGGTCGTGCACAAACACCCCAACAATCCCACCCTGTGCATCCCTGGGAGCGTTGTCCAAATTCTCCTGGAGCTCTGGCAGCCTTGGGGCCACTCCCATTCCCTGGAGAGCCTGGGCAGTGCCCCAGCACCCTCAGGGGAAGAACCTTTCCCTGATATCCAACCTAAACCTCCCCTGGCACAGCTCCAGCTGTTCCCTCCTCCTGGCACAGAGCAGAGGTTGGTGCTGCCCCTCATGAGGAAGCTGCAGCCCCCAGTGAGGTCTGACCACAGTTTCTTCTTCTGCAGGCTGAACAAACCAAGTGACCTCAGCTGCTCTTTATAGGACTTCCCATCTAGACCTTTCATCATCTTCGCAGCAAACTCTGTGGTGAAATTTTACTAGAAAAGTGCCTTCAAAAGAAATTACCAAAATGAATTGGAAGGCCCAGCTCTAGCTCATAGAGCCCAGCCTGCAGGCTGAGTGCCACCACAGCTGTGTCACCAAGGACTTCTTAGTCATTCATGGACTCTCCATTTCCTGGCAAATATCACAACACGTTTTGACACGACATTCTTCACCACCAACAATGACAGTGCCCATTCAGTGACAGAGCTTTCAGTGACTGCAGCCTGCTGTATCTCCCAGCCCTGGGACCTCACTGCCCAGAAGGCAAACACTGCAGCACTCCAAAGGTACTGCCAAAATGTCAGATTCTACGTCCATTTATTATCAGCTGCTGAACTGAATCACAAGAAGGGCGGTGGCCAGGCTGGCCCAAGGTCACCATGCTGGATAAAGGGCTGAGAATGTCCCAGGAAAGCTGGACATTGGCACCTGACCAAACGCTTTCCTAAAGAAAAAAAAGCTGCCAGGGAGAGCTATCCATGCATGCATGAATGCCACAAGAGTTCTAAATACTAACCTTTACTGCCTTCCAGTACAGGAATTTAAGATAGAACAGACTACACTGGAGATTCATAGCAACAGAAAAGGTACTGGCCCTGCTGCTCCTTGCAGTATTTAAATGTTTAAATATTTAAATAAGGCAGGGCAGGGTTGTAAGGAACACTTCCACCCCCACAGAACATGACTCAGTTGCAACAAATTACTTGAGATTTGTCCGCTCCAAACCTTCTGCCTTAATCAGCTTTGTTAGCCTTTCACACTGACTTGTGCTGCCTGCTTACATCTTTATTAATGCTTTCTGGGAAGAGCTGGCCACCCACCCCACTAATACATCAACAAGAAATATGCAGAGGGAGGGCACAAAATCCAGAGCAGGATATTTTCCAGCAGAGAGATCCCTGAATCCAGGCACAGGGAGGCACAGCACAAGTGGCTCCCTCCGGGCAGAGAAAGAACCTTGCTACAATCTCAGCGGAGGAACGAGGCATGCAAACCTCACCCACTAGAGCTGACAGCAGGTTGGATGGATGGTTTCTGGAGAAGCCAGGGATAGCAATCGTAGGCTGAGCCAACCACATCACACAGGAGCTGGTTCCACAGCAGCAAAGCAGCGTTTAACACAGGAAAAGCCCTGACAGGAGACACACACACAGACACACACGCAGTAATTGCAATCACTCTGTGCCAGCACAAAGGGCCCACCTGATGCCAGCCTTTCCTGCCTCTGTGCTCACACAGAGAGCTGGGCTGGGAAACTGCTCCTCACAAATCACCTGTTTGTTTGGCCTGCTCAGCTCTGATTTGGATCAGCCCTCACCAGTTAACCACCTTTGGCTGCCACTGATAGAGGTAACCCAAAGCACAACACAGATGGTTTTCCCCACGGTAACGCTTTAGAAGCACACAAATCAGCCTTTATAAAGGGTTCTTTAGCCTGTGTGGAAGGACAAGTGATCGAGTTACACTCTCACAAAGGGCTGTGGGACAGACCAGCCCCGGGAAAATCCGCTGTACTTTGAGTTCCCTCCGCCTCCTTTTCTGCAGCACCTGTAACACATCAGCTTTTCCCAAAGACACATTTGTCCTCCAGAAGGCACTACTGGTTATCTGAGCACAGTGCTCACTCATCAGTCCTTTGAACTGGGAGGCAAAGTGCTGCAGCCCAGTGCTCCTCAATATTTTCCATGCAGGAACCATTCACAGCTGCCAGGTAAGAGCCAAGGGAAGGGGCAGTGGGAGCTGTGTTTTATACACGGCCCTGGGACTGTGGCAGCTGCTGCAGTTTGTTTTTCCTGCATTTGGAGCAGACTGTTCCTTTGGACAGGGGTAGAGGAATTTGTCCAGTTCCTAGAAAGCATGTGGTTCCCAATGCAGTAATTAGCAACATGACACTACAAACAGAAAAATCACAAATAACTGAACACGACTAAGACTATCTTAGCTTTGCACAAAGGCATCCATAGAGTTTGAGCTTATTCATAGAAAGAAACACTATATTTAATGTTATAAAGCATTCTTAGCCCCCAGTGTTTTACTGGCCTTCCTCCAGTGGGCTTAGATCAAATAAAAAATAAAAATGACTTAACTCATTTTGTCAGGATCTATGTAAGTTCTCTTACAGTTATTGTAACTCCTGACAATGTGCTGTAAATCACAAGTTTCTTCACTATTAATTATGCAGAAGAGAACAGAAATTACACACTGTGGATCCTGACTCACGTGGGATCTCTCACTCCTTAGTGTGTTATGATTCACACCTTTTGTTTTCACTTTAAAAATAAATCTATCCTTTACACCATGATAAATTAGGACAGTGTGTGTTCAGTGTAGCACTCCATTGGTCCCTGCCAAGCAGAACACAAAATTCAAATCCACACAGCCCCTCCCTAGAACACAGGATTATATCCACTATCAAAACTGAAACCCCTGAAGTGTTATGACAGCGGTTGCCATATCAGGGCCTACTGTGAAAATTAAGAACTCATCAGTTCCATAAGCCTTAGGCAGTTTCTAAGAGATTTGAAAAGGTGCTGACAACTGGCAATTGTCTATTGCTCCAACAGGGGATGAAAGAAAAATGCCTTCCTTCCCAAGAACCACTAAGATGTGGTTCTGTTTTCATGGCTTGTTCCACCAACCAAACAAATTTTCTCATTTGTCACTTTTAAAAACTAAACAGCTGCCATCCACGAGTAGTTCCGGAGGAGCCTTCCGCCCCAAGCAACTGTCAGAGAGAGATTAAATACCAGAATAATCTCTGTATTGTATCTCAGAATCACTTCTCCTCCTCCCAACGACAAGAATGCAGCTCAGGCCAGCTTACTTGGAAAATTCAAGTTACTAGAATGAGTTGCTCATTCAGGCAGAGTCAGATTCCTCCCATGAGTCACTGTCACTTAAAGCAATTAGCTCCAGGTATATTAGAACTAGGAAAAACTGGCATGGAAAGCAGCACTAGAGATGGGTCTCAGCGGGGACACAGATGTGTGGTCTAAACCGAGAAGTTAAGGAGTTTGACCATCTCCACCTGTAAGAGAGGGCTAAACACACCGAGCTTTCTCCATCAAGCGCTTTGAGGCACCTGTGCAAGCACTGGCAAAGGCGGCAGAAATCCTCCAATGCGAACGCCAGAGCTGTGCAGAGCAGGGCGGATCAGACACACCCAGCAGCGCTCGGAGCTGTAACGCAAGTTGGGGATGTACAGGAAGCCTGTGTTGACAAGGGCGAGCCGAGCCGCCTGGAGCCCCGGCCGTGCCACGGCCACGTCTGAGGCGGGAGCAGCCCCGCCACACCCCGCCCGGCCCCGGCCCCGGCCCCGCTCGGGCTCGCCCCGTGCCGGGCAGGGATGCGCGCACTGGAAGCGTTACCGGAGCGCAGCCACGGACCGCCCGCCAGCCGGGCAGCGAGCAACTGCTCCAGGCAGCCCCGCCAGGATGCCGCCTGCTCTACCCCGCTCATTTGTTCCTTCCGTGCAGAATGTTTCGAGTTTCCGGGAAGGTCGGCGGCTGCGGGAGAACGGCCGAGCCGCCCCCGCTGCCCCCGCTGCCATGTGCCCGAGCGCCGGGGAGCGCCGGTGCCGCCGGCCGGCCGGGCGGGCGGGCGGGCAGGAGGCGGCCCCGCACACCGACCGCTCGCTGGGTCCCCCCGGCCCCGCTCACCTGCGCTCGGTGCCCCGGGACGAGCGGCTCGGGGCCCTGCGGCGGCTCGGCGAGCGCCTCGGCGCCGACTGCCCGCGGGAGCCCGCGCCGCGCCGCTAGTGAGCATGTCCGAGCGCCGGGCATGCGGGCTGCGGGCCGCTGCCTCCGCCCTCACCTGCACCGGCCCCGCCGGGTTACTGCTCCGCCGGGACCCCGCCTCGCCCCCCGGCCCGGCCGCGCCGGTTACGCTGTCCGCGGCAGCGGCATCCTGCCGAGCAGCCTCTGCACCGAGCTGTTGCCTCCAAGGGCAGACGCACCTGTCTGCTCCAGACGGACAAGATAAACCTCGAACGCTGCTGGTAATTCTACCGGCCCCTCCTGGCTGTGGGAGTCATCAGAAGTGCATGTTCCTGGGAAGGACGCGGGGTGAAGTTCGCTCTGGAGTGATCAACCCTCCGCTGTGAGCAGCAGGTTGGTTCATCCCACACAGGTGTGAAATACCCGAGGCAGTCTCGTCAGGATCCACAGGAAATTCTGCACATTGAACTCCAACAGTCTGAATCACTCTGAGCTGAAACGGTAAAGCTCTGCTCTTGCCACTCCTGCAGCAGTTTAAAGTATCTTAAAGTTTCTCCAAAACCACCCCTCTCGGGCCACTGGTGCAGCACCAACACTGCAGTTTTCAAAATAGTGAGTTACCGTTTCATGGAATGTTAATAAGTGCTTAAAACTTTTTAGAAAGTTGAACCGATACATTTTCTTTGATGTCTTCCCCAGGATCCCGGCACATGCTAAGATTTAAAGGAACATTTCCCCCTGGGAACAACAATTCAGTCCTGCCAGCGTCCCCTACTATCACCACAAATAAGTCAGTAAAGCTTCTGCAAACCACAGAACACCAGAATTGCCACTGTCTCCTCTCCCAGCAAGGCAGAGGGAGCTCTCAGATTTTTCTGAAGTAAAACGATTCTACCTGACAATTGTGTAACCGCACAGTAAATGTCTCAGCTCATTTTCAGATTGAGTTTTAGATTAGTCACTAGAAAGACAATGCTAGGAAACAGCAGCAACATGCACAGATGTGCACTTTAGTACAAGATGGCTCTACCAGAGCTGAAGATCTGTCAAACAGGTTTTAAAGAGCTGTGACAGAGAGAGAGAAATTCACACTTGCATTTAGGTACTAACAAACATTTTAAATTTTTCACAGTTCCTTTTCTTTAGACTCCTTTAATTAAAAATTATACAACTGCAGATAGAAAACATTCTGAAGCAAAACACACAGAGCAGCCATTCATTCCAAGAAAACTGAAATTATTCTTAGAAAAGTACAGTCTTTCTCAACTGTTTTTCTCGAACCAGAAAAGATCAGCTCATGGATTCCCACTTGCTTACAAACCCTGAACACAAGTCAATGAAGTCCCAAGGTAACAGAATAGTCAGTTCCTTGAGATATTTATAGGTTTCCTAATATGTGCATGTACCACTGAATTTTCCATATGTGAACCTTTCCATTCAGGGCATGAACCCCGTGACAGCACAGTCAACATAAGAGGAACAAATTTGTTTCAAAGCTCTTTCCCTTCCTCTGCAGTCTGAAAGTGCTCCCAGAATTCTGACAGAATTTGTACAGCCAGGCCAAACACCAGCTTTGGTTCATTGCAGCATTTCTATAGGAAATAAATTTTAACGACTTTATAAACTCCCGCTCACTTCACTGCTACTAATTCCATCCCAGAGAGAAAAAAATTGTTCACAACCCAGCTCCAGTCCCTCCAAAGACCAACCAGCCTTGCAAAGCTTTCCCTTCTTGCCCTGGAGTTGCTCAGTTCAGATCTACGTTGGTTATTTTGTAACCAACAGTTCCAGAGGGGGACAGAGAACAGTAAAAGCCAAGCTTACAGTCCTGCGCTCTGCCTTGCGGCCGACCACACGGATGATTTCTCCTGTAGGAATACGTTCAACCTGCAGCTCCATTTTCCCAGGGAATCCCAGTAAATCCCTCTATTCTTTATGGATAGTTCTGATTTCAGTGTGCAGCAGCCAACCTTGACTAAGTGCAGCCTTTGGTTCAGAGCCCTGCTGTGAGAGGAAAAGATGAACCTCTGTATTTATACCAAGCGTTAGGTGTGAGCTGAAACAATGAAGTTCCAGAGTGGTTTCTACTCGTTCCAATGTGCCACGACAGTTCCAAGAAGCCTAAATTTATGTTTGTGTTTATTGCCTCCAACTTTGGTGCCGTTCCATTTCTGTCCCACCGGGCCCAGAAAAGTCAGGTCGCTGCGGATGCTGTTTCAGAGGTGTTGGCACAAAACAAGCCCATGGTGGACTTCAAAAATCTACCAAGAGATTTAGCGCAGAAAAAAATCCTTCATCTTTGCCTCCAAGAGCAAGCAGTAGAAAGCCCTGATTGCTCCCATGGTAACTACAGGAAGTTCTGCAAACTGCTGCAGAATGGAATCACTATTAATTGAGTCCTTGAGTAACTAACTAATCATGGCAAAGGAAATTAATTGGCACGTTACTGCATGAAAATTCCTACAAGTAGGAGAAAAATAATCTGGTGAACGCTGGTTTAAATGCAATTACAGAGCTTTACAATCATCATGCCATCCATTAATGGAGTGGCCAGATCTATCACCCTCCAAAAAAGATATCAGATATTGTGCCTGTGACTGGGGGGGATCAGTCTAAATTTCAGGTATTTTAAGATTTGCTGAGGAGATAATTCCTTCTACCTTCCTGGAAGAGCCAAATTTGAATTTTCAACTCTGCTACAAGCCAACTTGATAATGCTTGCCAAGAAAGCATTAACAAGATTAATTAATAAGGATTAACAAGCACTGGCCACTCCAGAGCAGATACAGGTAACACAGTTCTGTTCAGCAACTGCAAAGAAAGGCCCTGTGACTGTTCTGTGTTTTATATCTGGAATTATTCTTATGCTTCCTTAGCTGTTATACACAAGATTGTTCCAGTCCAACAATTGTTTCCTTGAGCACTTACTTCCCAAGTTCTACTAAAAAAAATAGATTTTATCACATTTAAAAACCCGACATTGTCACTTCCCCAAACAAACCCACCCTCTTCTCAGTAACAAGGAGCAATACCCAGCCTGATTTATCTCCCTTTTCTATGGAGAGAAATCACAAAGGTTAGAAGACCAAAGCTGTGTTAGTGGAATGGCTCCTGTGATGCAGATACCAGAATTATGTGCAAAAAAACCTTCTGAAAATGGGTTACAAATGAGTGGTAAGAGGAAAAAAAAAAAAAAGGTTAAGACAGCAGAAAGAAGCTGGAGAAAAAAAAAAAATAAAGAACAAAATTTAAAAGGGCACAGAGGAGCATAGTGTGGTCTCTGATGAGCCTGAGCTGTAAAACCATCGTTTTACTGCAACTGGAATGTGACAAATTATGCTGAAACATTCCTTACCAGAGCTGATGTCTGTACCTGAGAACTACCAGTTTCTAAGCATGGTTAGCAGGTTAAAACTTTGCTATTCTGTTTTTCATCCTTTTGTGATGCCTTTATTCATATTTTCTGAATTTTTCCTGTACCTCTGCATTTCCTCTTGGTAGTTTGCATTCCCAGATCTCACACTTCACTGTTTGACTCCAGTGATTCTCCCAACCTGTGTTCAGGTGTTCCCACACAGATTTCTCTTGCTGCTTTCTAGGCTGCACAATGTTCTTTTTAACTGCAGAGACCCTGTAAGTGGAAGATGACAATTCCACTGTAATAGAGGGAGGTGGGATGTACAAACACAGATCCATGATGTTCCTCAAACTGAAGCAATTAAACAAGTTCAGGGCAGTCCCTGAGCAGATCATTTTCCAGAGTAACTGTGTATTAAATAGAAATTGCTTCGTGTCAATCACATTCAAATAGCAATCCCTAAACCCAGGGGCAGAAAGGGCCACAGGAAGTTTCCTGTTAGCAACACAGAGCTCTCAAAAAAGGTATCATTTCCTCTCTCAAGGAAAACCTAACTCCAGCTTTGTTCAACCGGCCTTTCCACTGCAGTATATTAATTCAGACAAGTTCATCTGAGTGTCACTCAGTGTCCAAGAGCAGAGAAGGAAGCAGTGGTAGTAGAAACAATGGTCTTTATCAAAACGTATTTTTAGGGTCTCACAAACACGCAAGACATCTTAGAAATATTTCCTGTTTACACAGAGCTGTACTATCTGTGTGCAATGATACAGTGCACATCCTGAGGTTAGCCAGCAATCAGAAATGTATGGGTGTTAAATGAGGCTAGACTGGACAACATTCCTTGGGATATACAGTTCCCATTTGAAAAATAATTCTCCAACAGCAGGGAGTTATTAAAAGTTATCCTTAAATGGAAATCAAGTGCAAATTTGTATTAAAATAGACAAAGTTTAAAATACGAAGCAGAACTCAGCAGGTCTTTCATAAAGGCAAAAGAGACACCTCAAATCACACCATGAAAAATTCACTATTAAAAAGTGAAATTAGAAGAACCTGTTCTCAAAAATTAAGAAACAATGTCATGTCGTCTGGACATTTTTACAAGGAAAATGTCAAAACCTCAATGGGGAAGAGGGACAGAAAATGCAAAACCACAAGAGCATTTAATACTGGGTTCATTGAAAAAAGTAAGATGAGTCTGCACTTTGTCCAAAGGAAAAATAGGATTTGTCCTTGCTCTTCTTTTGCAGCCCAAGCCCTACCATGGTTGTTACTGATTTCCTTCTAAAAGGAAATCAGCATCTGTGCATTAAACATGACCGGAACAAGTTCCTTGGAGAAAGGTTACAAATTAATCCTCCCCACCCAAACCAGTCTGTTCCTTCTCAAATTAACAGAGGCCATGCACAACACTTCACTGCCAGGATTTATTTTAGAGGTACATGAAAAGAAAAACACATGAGTATAAAAACATTTCCAGTGATTATAACATCCAATTAAAGGTGTTTTAAGAAAAGATAAATTTCCTCAGAAATTACATCATTACAGGTCATGGAATAGTTTGAAAAGCTACCATAGGTAACAGTAGTAAACAAAAGTGCCTCTGTGTGCATAATACTGAAGAGAGAAGTGCAGAGTTCTGTGCAGCATCCTCCTTACACACAAGCAGTTCCAATCCCAGCTGCTGGGGACATTTTCCGGGAAGTCTCATGGTTCAAAGGATCAATTTACAAAATGCAGCTTCTGTGTCCAGTGACAGAGGGTTCTCAGCTCCCACAAACACAAAGGATCTCGAGTGTCTTGCCCCTGCAAAGAGGCTGCATGGCTCCCTCTGAGCTGCTCCTGCCCAGCAGATGCACCCTGCTTAGAAGAAACTGGATCTTGGTCCACAGTGAATCGCCAGCTGTGGTCTGGAATTCAAAGCTCACTGCTCTTCGGGCTCTCCACAGAATCTCCTTGCATGGAGAATGGTCAGAGAGTTGCACCAGTGAAACCAGAGACAGAGCACAACTCAGGAACTGCAGAAGGGACTGCAGTTCAAAGCAGGGATTTGTCTGATGCCTTAATTGCCATAAGAAGTCATATATCTGAAAGATTCAGTGCAAAACAAATTCTTGGGAGACCAGTATAAATGGGAAAACTGTTTCTAATATGGTTCCAAAGTGTAACAGGAATGTACAAACTGTAAACCTCAAGGCAGTGTTAATCCATGCAATGAACACAGTATCCTCTGAACCTGCCCTCACTACTCACAACTGGGAACAGTTCCCAACACCAAGCATCAAGCTGAGATACAACTAAAACCTACAGAGGCCAAGTGTTCCTAAAGCCCACTGCAACTACCTAACCAGAAACCTATGTCAGAGCTTCAACAGGACACAAAGACACCTGGACCTCAAGGTATTTTATACAGTGAATGATAAAAGCAGAACAAATAGCCTACCAAGCTGTTAACTTTCTATCTCAAAACAACCCCGGAAAAAAGAAGGCTTTGAGCAAAAAGAGCAAAAAGGAATCCACTCGGTTCTGAGGCAGAATTCCAGCATGAACATCCCAACAACACCCCTTGCTCTTCCACTTGAACCAAATCTGCTCTTTTCCATCCCTGTGCCAGTGAGGAGCGACTGACTCTGCTCACCGCACCTGGAAGGGAGCTGTGGACACAGAACAGGGGAGACTCAAAGGGCTCTGTCCCAGCACTGCAGTCTGAGATTCTGTGGAATGTTGGTGCCCTTTCCAACCCTTTCCAAAGATCTCCATTTCCTCATCAGGAAACAGACCCTTTCAGAAGCTAACTACCTTTCAGGTTCCTAAAGGTACAGGAAATTTCTTATTCCATCTCCACCCTCAAGTGCACAGGATACAGAAAGGTCTGAGCACCTCTAGAAAAAACCAGAAAGTTGCAGACTGACATAAAATCAAGAGATTTACAATTTTTTAAGATTATACCAAATCATCAACCGTGGGCTACTCATCCATGCTAAAGCATTTCTCAACTTCTGCAACTTCCTTCAGAAGCTGTGGGATCCTGGCTCACTCCAAGCCAGGGGCTGGTATAAAAATGGGTTTATATTATGGGGTTTTTTTTTATGAGGGGGAGAAAGGCAATAAGCAAATTGCTTAATTGTTTAATAAAAGAAGAATTTAAAAAATCAGGAATAGTGCATTTTGATAAATGTACTTCAATTTGGAAGAATCAGAAATGGAAAATCCTACAAAGAGCTCTCAGTAAGGCATGAAGAGAAGGATCTACCAAAGGAGACTTTACACACTCCAAAGATTTTGTTTTTTGTGTCAGCAGATGTGACCTGCTGTCATTGGTGTTTCCCAAAAGGTAATTAGCTTACATTTGAAAGTAAAATAAAATTTCCAAACAAGCTAACTAGCTGTATCTAATAAATAATTTTTAAATAACTTCATTTAAACTCAAAATTTGGAAATCAATTATTAAATGGTTACAGCATAGTAAATATTGCATCGTAAATAAAACATCCTCTACAAAAAAAAAAAGGAACAAGCCAAAAAACCTATTAAACATTGCAACTTCCTTAGGTTAAATCATTGCATTAGAAATGTCTATCACCTTAAAACATACAGCATTCCTTAAGTGCTATTTTACAGTCCTCATCCAGTGCAAGAGAGTTACTCTCCCCAGAATAAAAACATCCATTTCCACAATAAATTATCTTCTACAAGCTTCCAAAGGTTCTGAACAATCCTACCTGTCTTACTCCAACTTCTAAGAGCAAAAGCTTACAATCACTAAGACATAAAGAATCATGTGACTGCTGAACCAGGACCATTAAATGCCCTTTCTTCTCTCAGAGTTACCACCTGATTCTGGATTGTCAGGTCTCTGCAGCCAGCTGCTCCTTTCCTCTGGCAGATCCTTTTCTATTGGCATTTGGCTAGGCTGAATCTAGGAGAAAAACAGGATAAAAACCAAATTAACAGTTCAAAAGCACTGTGTTGTTCTGTATTATCCATTTCATTATATAAAGAATCCTGTCATGCTTGCTAAAAACTAAGAAGATTAAAAAAATCAAGTAAAAAATCCACCACAGTGATACCAAAACATTAAATGTCATGCAAGAAGAAAAGCAACAAATCCTGCAGAATCTCTGATAGTCTCTGAGCTCAGAGACAATACAAACACTCCACTCTGCCATGTTTCTCACCCATACAGAGAAAAACAGGAATAGAATACCTAAAACAATATATAATGGTATAAAATAGGAATGAGACACCAGCCAGCCCAGGAACTTTCATTATTATATTCCCTAAGGCACTGAGGTTTCAGAGTCTTCTAAAACCCCTTCATCCTCATCATCAACAAAGCAAATTTCCTATTTCAGTGATTCCCTAGCACACAAGCACAGCCATGACAGCATGAAAAATAACGCACAAACAAAATTATTCTGGAAAAAAACAGTGCTTGTGTAGAAGCAGCAATGCTTGGTCAGTTCATCCTGTTTGGGCAGGTTAAGTCATGCTTGCAGAAATTAAACAGGGACTGTTAATCAAATAACTTGAGTCCAGCTGTCCCATCCTTCCCAAATTCAAGTGACAATTTACAGGAAACACTTGGGTGCAAATCACAGAATGGAGCACAAAGAGTTCACTTACAATGTGCCAGAATTTTGGCAGCACTTGATTTGTCATCTTTACAGAAACTGGGGACCTAAGAGGGGTCCTGAAGTTCCAAAAGTGAACAGTGAGGGAGAGAAACATGTCTTATTTCACTGCTGTGTGATGCTGTAATAGTTACTCAGAGCCTTTAGGCACATCAGCAAATCCTTTTTAGCCAGGACATATCCTTTTTAAAATTCCTTCTGCTGCCACCTTCCCAAGGATTAACACAGCTGTGTTCAAATGCATATGAAAACAAAAGAAGTAATAAAAAAAAAATCACATCAGCATTAATCAGTGCTTCCTAATGTATTACCTGAAAAGGTTCACTGATGCCAACTATCGACTGCAAGTTATTGCTATAATAACAAAGCAAAAATTCTCCTCCCATCTTAGGTATTTCTGAACCACTCATGTAAACCTGGCAAGAAAAAGAACAGGTAATGAGCAATTTCCACAGAAAAAGAAGTTCACAAAAAAGCCATTCAGGTCACCGTCAAAATCAGTATTTGCTATTTATAAGCAAGTTTTAAAACGTAAGCTAAAACGGATGGGGACAGAAATAACTCAGGAAACCATGTGAAAATTAAATCAGGGAGGAGAAGGAATATCCTTCACTATGTCAGCAGGCTGGCTTGGTTCAGTGACACGGGAGAAGAGACCCAGAGTGGCTGGAAGGGAAGTGACAAAGCCACAGAGCAGCAGAGGGAGTGGAGCTGCCTCCTGGTGGCAACAGCAGAGCAATCCACAAGCTTGGTTTGCTTCTGTCCCAGGAGCCACTGTTCCCAATTTCAACTTTTATTTGTTCAGATAAGTATCTCTGGATATTTCTCATTTGCATCAAAATAAGTTTTACTTGTTTGGTTTAAATCACTTTAAGTAATCACTACTAGAAAGCTTTGAAACAGACAGCAGTTTTTAAAGAGGGACCAAAACATCACTAGGAAGAATTAGGAAGAGGGATTTTAAACAATAATATTGTTCCAAATTAGCTTCAGCTGGGAAGAGGATACAGAACCCCTGAGGGAAGTATCTGATCTGGAGAACAGATCTCCAATGCTACTCTATGGGAAACTGCATTAGAAAGAAATACAACTGACTTACCTGTTTACTGTCTCTGTTGGAAGCAATTTCATCATCTTCCACCCAAGCATAAGTAATATAATCCTTCACATGCCTGAAATTCATCTGCAGAGAAAGAGAAAAACCATCAGCTTCCTGATAGAAACAAGAACCATACTACATGAAAAACAAAGTTGTGAGGGAAGTTCACTGTTTCACTGAAGTAATTAAAACACTCTTAGGATCAAAACATTTTGGGGGCATTTACACATTGTTTGTTTCTGAGAAGGTGGAACTGCTGTGTTCTCTCACCCTTCCACTGACTTTTATTTTTGCCCTTTCTTTTTGTTGCATAAACTCCTTTCCATAACTTCTGCAACATTTTACTTCAATGAACAACCAGATTATCTCAGCAGAGAATTCAAAGGGTGTGGAAGAACTTACATGCTGCACAGCTAAACTGTCAGCACACAGAAATGGCAATCAAAGACACAAATATTTCAGAGAGTTCTGCACTAGCAAGAATCAGTGCTGTAAAACTCCCAACGACCTCCTGCAGTCATATTCCCATCTCTGCTGGAGAGGCAGGATGAGGTGACAGTACCTGGAAGAGCCCAATCCAGTCCCAGGCGCTGTTGGGGAATTCCTGCCCCGCGGAGTAGCGGATGAGAACGTCGTGCTCTGCACTCCACTCACCCTCAGCGTTCAGGGTGACCAAGGGATCTGTCACAAGAGGCTTCATCTACACAAAAAAAACCCAAGAGTTTAAACTCAGTCAAGCCTGTCATTCTTTCAGTTATTCTTTTCATAATTGCCACTGTGGGACTCTTTTAAGTGACTGAAAATAACCTGAAAGCAATTTGCTGCCTTCACTATGATCAGATTGAAACTGAGATTATGGTTTAGGAAATCAGCTGCTGTAAGGCAACACTGAGTAAAACAAACTTTTTCTTAACAACATAACTGGGACAGCACACCTCAAGCTTGAAAGTTCCTGTGACAGGTTTGTGATCACTGATGCCATAGCTCATGTGACTGAGATAGTTAGTCAGAGAAATAGAAATTGGGTTCTCTTCTTCAGGGAATTCGCCTTCTTTTGATGCCTCAGAGGTATTTCTCACTTTCCATAGAATTCTATCAGTCCAAGCTGGCTTTCTTTTCTTCTCACTGCAAAAATGTAAGGTAAAAAGTGAAATGAGCACAGAAACAAGTTGCCAAAAGCTAAGAATGCTGTGCAAAATCTACTCAAAGACCGTGAGATAAATATTAATAAAAGGAGGCAATCTTATCCAAGCTTCATTTTACAGCTCTGTTAAATGTGTTTTTCAACCAACATTTCCTTAATTTGAACTCCATTCAGCACAGATCAGTTTCATGGCTTTCTGCAAGAGGAGTAAAATGAAGAGGGGAAGGACATTTCAGTGGGTTAGTTGGCTTCATACAGGAAATGATACTTTCTCCTAAAACCCTGTGAAAACATGCATGAACACTGAGATAACACAGCAACTGCCCCAGGCTCCAAACATACAGATATTCTGAGAAATGAGGGCGTAAAAATAAGGAATATGTAGGAAGAGTCTAAATGATGTCTGAAATTATTAAAAATATTTGAGAGCAAGTTTCTTTTCACAACAGAAAAGAGGACAAACTTGGGTAGTTTATGGTAATCACAGGTGCCACAGCAATGCTTTATTTAGAACTTCCTCTAAATTGTACCAGCCTGCGTTTCAGGTTTGCAAGCTACTGCTGTCTCATAACAAGCTTTCAAAATTCCATAATCAAGGAAGTTGTGCCTGCAACTGTGTTATACATCAAACTTATCACAATGCAGAGTTTCCTTTTATACCCTATCAATGACACCGGAAGACATGAGCCCTCTGTGGTTCTCTCTGTGGTGGGAGGAAGGCTTAACAGCAACTCCCTGGATGGGTGGATCACTTCAAATTGAAATGGAGAAAAGATCATACCCTATGGAAGAGGAATTAGAATGGACTGGATTGGATTATAAAAGTTAAAAGCAGGATGTGTAAGGAAAACTGTCAGTTTAACAACTTTTAATCCAAACCCAAGGCCATTTAGTTCAATATTCAATATCATTTTGTTTTACCCCTTCCCACCTTCAAAAAGGTGGAAAGACTTGAAATGACTAAGGGCCCTTATCCCACTTAGGGCAGCAATTCTATAAACCGACAGAAATCTTCAGGAGATGCCAGATGTCTGCTCTGCTGTGCAGGAAAACACCAAAAGAACAGCTTAGGGTGAAACACTGACTGTTTTAGAGAAAATGGGCTGTTAGATGGGAAACCAACCCTCAGAATTCACACTGAAGGAGTGTCAAAAATAAAATTCTGTGGGTTTCAGCAAAAGCTGCTTTTGCAGGGTGCTTTTCTTGAGGTTTGCTGGTCACCCCCATGTGAGCAAAGTCTCTCTGGTAGCTTGCAGGATGCACACGGAATGTGCAACCACACTTTTTGTTCTCTAAATCAGCCAATACAGACAACCAGGCTACGAATCATTTGTAAAATGTCCAGGTTTGGATTAAGTCTTTTTTGTTAGATGACTTTACTGCTGGTGCCATTACATCTCTTTATATTCAATTAGGAAGAAAAATGTCTTTGCTTCCATGTCTTCCAATGTTAAGTGCAACAGCAGAGCAGATAACACTGCAGCTTTCAGACAGGTTAAGAAAATCCCTACAGAAAATCAGCTGTCATCTGATTTTCAAATATTTCACAAAAATCAAAGCAAAAGCTCAGATGGAGCCTTGTTTTGATAGTGAAATATTACAAATACTACAAAATTCAGAAAGCTCTATTCTTACTTAAACCAAAAGAGGGACTTCTGTTCTCTGGAAGTAAAGAAAAAGATCAGTACAAAACCCTGTTTGGACAGGAACTTATCCTTCTGTGGAAACATAAGACTAATACTTAACAAACAGACTTTAATATCACAGAAAAACTTTGGAAATTTCAGAAACTCCATCTTCAAGTTAAAACAATCAATAAAGACAAATATACAATAATTTTCAAATACCAGCATATCAAATGAAATGCTTAAGCAGAAAAGGGAAGCAAAAATGACAATTATTCTTTCGCTCCTTTTTGAGAACCAGTGAGCACTTTTAGTACGAAAGAACAAAACAGAAGCAGCTTAAACAAGTGCTCATTTATTTTATTTATCTGGTCTTTCCAAAAAGGCAGTTGGGTTGTTTCATTACTTCCCTCTCACAATCAGCAGACCCCAGCTTCTTCAGCCAAAAATATTCATTTATTCAGAACTGATCAATCCAAGCCTAACAGAACAGCCCAACAGCCCCAGTACACTCAGGAAATCCAGGTTTGCTGATTACTGAAGTGATGTTTAACCAAGCACCACATTCACTCCCACATTCCATGTCTAAACTCATTTCATCTTTTACCTTGTGTCATAGACATCCGAGTAAAGGTCAAACTTGTAGGTGGGCTTAAACAGCAGAGGACCTTCTTTGAATTCCTTCAGAAATGCTTCCTTCTTTTTTGCCATATTTAACTGCAGAAATAAAAAGTAACTTTTAAAGATTATGTTTTAAAAAATCAGAGCTTAAAGGATGATTGGGAAAGCATCTTCCAAGAATTCAACATTGCAGTCAGTACAACACTGGGAAGGTAAATTCAGAAGGGCCTCTTTGTTATAGCCAGAACTCTAGACACGATCCATCTAAAAGTTTAGAGGCAATTCTACCCAAGCAAAATCCAGAATAAGGTTCTCTTATAAAGAATTCTTGGGAGAAGAGGAAAGATAAAGGTGAGGAGCAACTGAGAAGACATGAAGTTCAAAGAAATCTTCAGCCAACATGAGCATTTTAAATGAGTAAGAAACTGCACAAAAGCAGAAAAAGCTTGCAATTAACCGGGGCTTATGACCACCTCACATGTTCTACCTCATGACTGCTCTGAGTTTGTGTTCTTTAGCAGAAATTAGAACCTCAAGGTGTAATTTAACTACTACGTCGTGTTTGTGAGCATTAAAAGCAAAACCAAACCCCCAAAGAGACTGAGCCAACCTACCTGGTCCTTTTCCCAGAGCAGATTGAAACGCTTGTTATTGATTGATTCTCTGACAAAGTGTATCCCATAATCTGCTATCCGGAAGTTTAGATCTCCAAACCAGAAGAGAACCCTTAAAACCAAACCAAAATGCATCAAACAAGAAAGATTTATATGAATATATTAACTCAAGGGAAGAATTTGACAGAATATTAGCCATTACACTAATTAGTTGCTCTAATCACTTTTATTACTTAATGCAAACAGCTTAAGCACAAACATTAAGTAGTTATAGATAAGCTTGCACAGAGACAACCTGCTGCTAAACAAAAAAAATTTGAAGTAATTGAAACAGTAAATTAAGTCCCTTGCATTCTTGGTGCGTGCTTATTACTGCCTGAGTATTAACTTCTCCTGAGTCTTACATCTCTGAACATTTAACAGCAACCTAAAGGATTTCTGGTACAAACAGGCTTTAGTTTCTAAAGCTTTCCTCCATGACATGTACAGTCTATATGCTAACAAATGAACGTAATTAGAGACTGGAAGAAAACAGTCCTGTAAAACAGACATCTGTCCTTCAGGTTTTCTTTTCCTCTCAGTGGTTCAGGGTCAAGGCTGAAGGGATATTTAAAATAAAATGATGGATGAAAAATCCAAACCTGAAACTCTTCAGCGCAAGAGTTTACCTTGTAATAGATAAAACCAACACAGAACTCACTCATGATCCAAGGGACTTGGAATACCCTCTCCTTCAAACTGCATTTCCAGGATTTTCTCAAAGTCATCCAGTCGCTGCTCTGTGTTCTCAATGTGAGCTGGCAAATGGCAGTTCATGAAACAGATCGTGTGCCCAAAGAGGGTCATGCGGATGCCGACTCCTCCTTTGTTCCCCTGGCATGGAAGATCAACAGCATTCCCTGAACCTGCAGTCAATGCCTGCAAATGTAACTAACACCACCTATCACTTTTGGAATCTTGCAATTAAGATTTAAATCAGTACAATTTCTTCCTACACGACTTGTTGCGTATCAGCAAATAAACCGAAATCTGAAATCATGGTCTGTGCTGCACACGAGGTTCAAACAAACGAGTCTGCTGGTCAGGTTATTAATTTTTAATTAACCCCCATGTCCTGTATGCCAGCATGGAGCCAGGGAGAGGCACAGAGCACCATCAATGAGCAGGTAACAGCCCTTACCCAGTAGCCATAGAGACCTGTGCGGGTGTAGTGAGTGTGGATGTCCCGGATGAAGGGAAGGTGCACGTGCTTCACAAAGATCAGGAGCAGCAAGCCCTGCATGCGAACTGAGGACAGCTGGGGAGACAGAAAATAAAAAATGCTCATTTCCAGCAGCTCCTGGGGTTTATTTCACAGGAGCTTTCAGGTGAAGAAGGCCACAGCAGAAGTCATGCAACTTCCTCACCAAGCGTAGCCTCAATACTGTGACACAGTTAATGCAGACTCATTTCAGTGCTGTGAAAAATATGTTCCTTATAAACGAAGCTGATCAATTCCTCAGCTAATTAACACAGTTCTAACATTGTATTTCAATCTGAAGTTGACGTCAAAACATGCACCTGCCCAAATCTCTTTAAGGACTTTTCTTCTGCCTCACCAGCCTCTTGTTCCTGTCTTTAAGAATCCTGCTCATGAAGGACCAAATCCTTCACTTTTCACCTAAAAGCTTCACACCTACAAATCCTCCAACAGCAGCAAGTTTTTCAAACTGAAGTACCCTTGAGCAGATAATTAAATATTCTGAATGCCATTAAATGCCTCAAAAGCACAGCAGTCAATTCCAGGCATCTGCAAACAAAATGAGCTGCAAACAGCAGAAACTCCTGCCTGCAGTGCCTGTAAAATCTGATTTACCAAACACTTAGGGAGCACATAAGACATGGGGTTTTTGTGGTTTGGGTTTTTTTTGGTTTGTGTGTGTGGAAATAGTCTAATAAAGATGTCCTTCATTGAACATTTATGGACTTTACAATGTTCCTGGCATGAGACACAAAATTCATTGTGTTTATTTAATGATAATGATTCAATTTAAAAGACAGACATTGAAATACATTAACTGTAGTTCAATTTTATGCTGGATTAATTTAGAAACAGACTACACTAGAATAAAATTGACTATACAACTGCTGGAGAAGCACAAAAATTCAGACCAAAATCTAAAACAGAATTCCTCCTTTGTCTCCCTATCTTACACAATTAAACTACTTCAGAATATATTTTAATGTTTTCAGTGTCCTTGAACCCAACAAAATACCACACAATACTGAAACAACGGACTGCAATTACTAATGATGCATAAATATTTTAGTAGTCAGCACTCTCCTTTCCATAATTACATTCATGAGGTACCAAGACCTTTGAGTCCTTTTATTATTTATTAGCTTTATTTCACTCTGCTGTGGCCAGTCCCCAAACAGTTCTCAAGATCATCCACAGGTCCTGAACACCACAAGGCACTGACCCCTCCCCTGCTGGAACCAGCACCAGTCCTTAGAGCACGGAGGGAACACGATCCTGTGGGTGGTGGAAGAATTGACTGTGACCAATTGAACACTCTGAAAACAGACCCAGTTACTGAGGGGACAGAATGTCCCAAGGGTGACACCTATCCCTCCACACCCAGCCTTGTCACAGGTCAGCCAAGGGGTAACTGCTCCTCTCCTGCACAGCCAAATTCCCGCCTGAGTCCCGGGATAACCTTTCCTTGCTGCCTGGTTTGATTCTGACCCGGCCTGACAGCTCCCCCTTATTACTGGAGCTAATCAAGTCCTGCTGAAAAGCCATTAGGTGGCAGCATCCATTCATTAGTGTGCTCCAAACTGCCTCAGTCATAAATTAGAATTCAAAATCAGCCAGGCATACTAGCAGGAATTCTTTTAACTGTGTGTATACAGGGCCTGAATGTCAGCCCACGGCCAGATTTTGAATTTTTATCAGCAATGACTTAGGCCAGAGTGAACAATGTGGGTTTTTTCCTTTTTGTAATTCCCAATGGGTCCTTTGTTTTGTTTAATTACAACTGAAAGAACAGTACAACTACTGAGTCCGATTAGCATGCAGATAATGCAATCACCTCAGCAAAATCAGGCTGAAATAGTGCTTGGGTTAGAAAACCACTACAAAAGGCTTTTAATTTCTCTTTACTAGGAAAATTCCGGATATCTTCCTAAGTTGATTGTTGGCATCATTAAAATAGCCAGTACTTTAGCTGATCTTATGTCCCTGATATTGCCCCACCTTATAACTTAAATTCCCATATAATGTTATAAGTCTTCAACCAAAAATTAAGTCCTCAGGTAAATATATACACCCACTAAAATCCTGTTTTACACGCATGCAATTCATTTTCACCTGCAAACAAACTGGAAAAAATAAACCAAACAGATAAAGGAGCCCTACCAATCTTAACAAAAATCACTGCCATTGCTTGGGATATTTATAGTGCAAGACAACATTAGATACATCACAGTACAGTTCCCCAATACTGCACAGAGCAAGAAACTTTTCTACAAACAAGAGATAAAGATATTGTGGCCACAGGAAACAGGCTGTTCAGTATGAGTTTATATCACAGGAAAAAACATGTGAGACGAAGAATCACTTCTAATGTACTGCAAAAACACCATCACTTTATCTTCTATGGATAATCTGAGGGGAAAAAAAATCTAAGACATCTTCCTTCAGTGCTGTGAGACTTAAGAGAGATGTAAATAATTACCTTCATATATCCCAGTGGAGACAAGACGGTCATGAAAAAAATGCTCCATGGATCATCAAATGCCAAGTCAGACAGAAAAGTTGTGATTTTTGAATTCACCTCCTGTAAGCTGAATATATCACAATTATTCACATTGCACCAGTTGGACAGAATTCATAGGAACTTTGCAGAACACAGACCCCAGAAATTTACTGCTGTTCAGTTTCTCATTCAAGCAGTTTAACCCACACATGGATTTAACACATCTAACACTGAGGAAAACAAAATTAAAGGAGGTTATATACACCTAAAATAGAGTTTAAGACAATGCTAAACTCAAAATGTGTTACAACAAACAACCTGACTGTCAGGACTTCAGTATTTCAACACAGTTTGGAAAACACAGTCATAGATTGTGCCTAAGAAGCTTGCACTAATTCCCTTAAAACATGCTAATTTTCCACTAACTTCCATATCAAAATGAACATGCTAACAAAGGAAACAGCAGCCCAAACTTTTTGTGTGTTAAGAAAAAAGATATTCTGCATTCTGCCACCACACAGCAGCAGCTAACTGCTAAATCATCTCTGTTCTAAGTTAGTTAGACTAAGTTAGTCTTCACCCTCTGGTAGCAACAGTGTTAAGCCATCTCCCAGGCAGTGATTCCCATCACTGTCCTCCCAAAACAGACCATGCAGAGACCCAGCAGTTCTGCAATAAACTCACAGAGCAAGTTCTTTAATATCACTCACCCTATAACGTACATATCCGTGGTGGTGCCCAGAGAGTTGAGCTGAAGTAAACTGGTGACATCGGGAGGGGGAGAAGCTGTGCCCACATTCCAGGTAACTAAGTGCAGTCTAAAAACAAACAGAAACCACACAAAACCAATGCTGAAAAATTGAAACGTGGACAGGCAGGCAACCAACCCTAAGAACGTTCTAATCTCCCCACAGAATTTCTGTCACTTTTCATCTATCTCTAGATGACACCACCACGAAAACAAAGAGCTGGAGGGAGCAGAACCTGAATTCTTGCCACTTATCCTTCAGCTTTTTTCCCCAGATGAGGAAAGCTTCGTCCAGGGTGCGAGACACTTCCTCGTGGATCTCGTCGTCGGAGCTGATGTCCTCCACGCAGGCCATGAGCTGTGCCACCCTGTGCCGGAGCTGCAGGCGGCCGCTGGAGCCGGTGCTGCCGATGCTGGCGGAGCGGCTGCGCAGGCTCTCCACATCGCTCAGGGAGAGCCCCTCGCAGTGCTGAGAGGCATCCTCGCCGCTCAGCGATGCCATCTGCTCAGCGAGTTAAACCTACGCCCTGAAGGACCGGCCCATTAAAATCAAGAGATTGATAAGGGTCTTTGCAGATGCCCTGGAATTCGGCATTGCTTCCAACACAAAAGGACAAATGTAGGTGCAGCAATGTTGGAAAAAAAACAAAACCTGTGGTGTTCCCACCACACTCGCTGGGTTGTTACAAAAGCTGCAATCACGTCCTACCACACACAGTGAATTGGTTTTTTCATAATAGATTTAATGTGGTTAATTCGATGAGCTCAAGGTTTAAAAGGTTTTATTGCTGATTTGAATCGATCATGTGCCTGTCTAGGCAAGGAGAAATGTAATCTCCAGCTCTCAAACATTCAAAGTTCTGATCAGAACCGAGCAAAGCCACTGCTCCTCTCAACATTCACACCACAGCACTCATCTGTTCTTTATTTACAAAATGGTAATTTCAGTACCAGAGCTTCTTAAAACGGATTCACTTTACCGTCAGTCTTGTAACATGACAGGCTAAAAAAATAATAATTTCCCATCCAGCTTGGAGCTCTATAATGACCTTATAAACACTGATAATTAGTGAATCCCACCAACACCCCCATTATTAAGGCTGTGGTTTTTATCCCACAATCAACTGCCCGCTCAAGGTGACACACAATGTATGCGGAAAAGCTGGAAAACTACTTTGCATAACAGATTAAAATGATCCATAATTTCCCTCACTAATAGTGTATCTTTGTAAGACTACACTGAAGTCACCCAAAAGCTACTCCAAAACAAACTTCAAGGGAATATAAAAAAAAAAGTAGGTAGGCTGTAGATCTAATTCTGCCAGCGGAGATGTGTCGCTTGGGAACACTCCCCAGTTACTAATTTGGTAAGACAATTACCTGAGTGAACAAAACTGAAATGATGTTGACGCCATCAGTCATTACTGACAGAAATTCAATTCCTCAAGGTGACCACGGCACTGATCTCAGAGGTAGAAACAAACACCGTCCTAAACACAAGCAACCTACTGAAGTCGTTACTTAGCATCACCGCTGCTAATCCCCAAATGACTCAAGAGTGGAGAACTTCTCAGGGTCACAGTGCTCATAATAAAGCCTTCAGAGGATTTTTGAGATATTTAAGCTCTTGTCAGCTTGTTGGTTTGTTTTTTTGTTGTTTTTTTTTTTTTTTTTTAATTTTCCTGTCACAGGCTGTTACCCAAATCCCATCTAAGCAGGTTTCTGCAGGGAATCGAGCCCAGTCAGGACACCGACACGGAGTGAACATACATTGTAAAAACACCGTAAAAGCAGAAGCTCAATATTTACTCAAGCTTCTTCTTCCTCCCAGAAAGTGACAAGTTCGAGACACCGGGTCCATGACGACGGTGCAGATGCTCGTGCCCTCATTACACATTAACAGAGCTCCGGGAAGTCCCAAGCACCCAGAAATGCCCCATAAGCCTCCCTGAACCACTCCAGCACCAGAAAATCAGCTTTTCTCCTCTATTTCATATGACTACGCAACGCCGCCAATTCGTGTAACTCCCCGCTAATAAGCACACACACACAAGTTTCGCTAATTCTCGCCCATTTACGTAACCGCTTGGGGCCACTTTTCGGAGCCGCCCTCAGACCCGCGCCTCGCGCCCCTCCGCGCCCCCCACACTCACCTCAACTCCTTGGTGGGAAGGCCCGCGGTCTCCATGCCCGAGGTGTTCCCGCAGGAAAGCGCTGCCCCAAGGACGGGGAAGGGGCCGGCGGAGCCGCCCGCGCTCCCCTCACACGGCCCGGCCCGGCCGCGGCCTCCGCGCCGCCCTCAGCGCCCTGCGCCCATCGCCGCGCGTGACGGGGGCGGGCCCGCGCCGCGCCGCGCCGCCCCCTGCCGGCCGGGAGGACCCACAGCAGCCCCAGGATGAGCCCGAGACCCCGCATAAAAACCCCGCAAAAACCCCAAAACAAAGGAGGCGGAGGCGACAGGCTCTGTCTAGTATTTTATTAGATTTCGTTTCCAATATGCCTGTATTGGAAGATTTAGGAGACAAAAAAGGCACAAACTCACATTTAAAGAAACGACGAGATAATCTAACCCATTCTACAAAGTGTGTGTCGCCAAAGGAAAAGAGCACGGAGAACCCGGCGGGACGTGGCGGGAGGCCCGGCGGGATGAACCCAGAGGGCTGCGGGATATGAGGAGCCAGCAGCCCTGTCAGCAACCCAGCCTGAGCCAGGCTGGGGCGAGGGGGCTGCCCCGGAGCCCCAAACCCACCCGGCGTGGATGGGAGTGGCGATCCCGGCGCATCCAGCCCCTCTGGATGGAGCCGATCCCGCCGGCAGCCGGCAGGTCCAGGGGGTTCTCGCCAAAGCTGATGGAAGATACGGCACGGGAACGCTGCGTGATCTTTGCTATGCTCACTAGCAGGAACCAAGCGTTGAGACTGAAGGGTCTTTACAGGATTTGTCTATCCAAAGGCTGAGGGATGCTTTCACTTAGGATCAAATTGGAAGGACAGAAAACAAAGGGCAGGGAGCAGAGGGGGAGTATTCAGGCTGAAGTTCCTGCAGTTTCCTCCCCCTCCCTCCAAGTTTTTCCACTAATCAGGAAAGCTTTGTGTAAAAGCTCTTACTCTGAAATCAGAGGATCAAAAAAGGATTGCAATGGTGGAATGTTACAATCTGCTTCCAGGGCGATTAGTGCCATCAGATGGAAAGCCTCTTGGATAACACAAACTGAAAGAACAAGTGTGCTATGTGTATTCTCAGGTTGCCCTCAAGTGTAAGAATCCCTCAAAACGTAACCAACAAACACGAACAGAAGTCAGTGCATAAATTCTCTGTTAAAAATACTTCAAACTGAAAGAACTCTTAACTGGGGCCTACACTCCTAGAATACTTCTGGAACAGCTATACAACATTGCATGAAACATCCTGGTCCCAAATAGCCTCAAAGATTAAAATTTAGTTTCTTTACCTATTTTACAATAAACGTGTTTTACTTCTTCCTGGTGAGATTGCTAAAACCCCTCAAACCCCACCCCAACCCCACAGAACCGTCTGAGGTCACTGAGAAGAGCCTGCCAGAGTTACTGGTACAATTCAGAGCTTATTGCACTTAGACATGAGTAAGGCAAAATAACAAACTAAAACTAAAGGGATAAACTGCCCCCTCCCCAGAAACCAAACGCCATCCTCTCCCTCCAGAGCATTCCCATCTTCCCTCACACTGGAAACAGCTCTGATCCCAGCACAGCCTTGTTCAGCAGGGCATGGGATCATTTCAGGATCTCCTGCTTGCAGGAGTGGGAAGGGCTGGAGGAGTCAGTGTATTACAGAATGCTAAAAAGACTCCTCAAAAGTGGTGATACACCCACGACTGTTTGGCATACAAGATTTCATGTTAGTGCTGCCAAACACAGAAGTGGAAAATAAAGTTATTACTACTAGGGGAGGGAAAAGAATCAAACATTGGGCCTCAGGGATAAGCACAGAAGTGAGATTTTTTTTTTTCTCATATGTATTGAAGAAAGCAGAATTTCCTTGATTCTGTTCTGCTGAGTTGATTGTCTAAAGCTGATATCAACATAAGGATAGTTACAGTAAATACTTGAGTTCATGAAATAAGAAGAGCTCTTTACATTAACAGCATCCTCTATGATTTATAATTATCAACAGATATCCTAGAAAACTGCAGGTCTTTATAAGTTGCTTTTCTTACAGCACAAAAGGAGATATTTTAGTCAGTCTTGCAATGGGAAGAATATTATTGCTGAGCAGAACCACCACCCCGGGCACCTGGACGTAACCAGATGCCAAGACCTCACTTGCACACCAGCCTTTGCAACATCCCAATTTGTCCAGGAAGAATCACATTGTTATTATTATTCAAAACCATTTCAGCTTTGCAAGTTATGGGAAGTCTTAAGAAATAAAGAACCAGGAAGTTGCAACATATATCAAGAAAGATTTTGTAAGACTGACATGCACAGCTGGAGGACAAGAGAGCTACGTGGGCCAGAGAGACCCCTAAAATGGAAATTTAACATGTAAGTGCTGAAGGCCCCAGTGCAGGGCCTGACTGCAGCTTCTGGACAGTCTTTAGTTCATGTTTGTTAAGACAGAACAAAGTAATGCCCTGCAGAAGCCACAAATCACAACTCATCACAAACCAAGAACTCTCTGGCTGCTCCTCACTTTGTACTCAGGTTACCTGCCATTAAATATTTCCCTCTGGGAGCAAGGGTGAGAGCAGAACATTTCGTTGAAGAGTTTTGCACTTTTAAATATGGACAATTTCCCTCTCCAAACAGACATTCAAAGAATAGCGAAGGGCTGGGCAGAAACAAAGGTGGCAGTTTATCCCACTTGGAAAAAAAAAAACCAAAACCATAAACAAAACCAAAACAAAAAAAAAATTCTAAGTCACCACATCACAAGACTATTTGAGCTAAAAATGTCACTTGGAAATCAAACAGGGCCGCATGGAAATTGGTCTGAACACAATGAAAAAAAGAGGAGGGAGGAGTCGTAAATACAGCGATCTCTAAGTCACACGGCCCCGAGGGGGAAACCCCCTGGGATGCACGTGCTAACATCGGAGTGCTTAGTACCAGACTGTCTATTTGCTCACAATATTAAGGGGCATCTAGAATTAGCTATGGGAGGTTTAAAATCGCCTGCCGGTTGGACAGAGAAAGGCTTGATCCAGAGATGGTCCGTCAGTCAAGGGTGTGGATTCCCTGGGCCTTCCTGACGACTGTCTTGCAAACTGAAACAAAGAGACACACAGGGAAACGTTTCAGGATGACTTTGTGCCAAGGGAAGCGTCAGACAACCTTGAGGGAGCAAATGTGAGTCACGCTGTCGCCAGGCAGACAATGCACGGTTACACTGCAGCACCGATCCAGAGGAAACGGGAGACAAGAAAATCAAGTGGTTGTAGCTGCATTCAAAAGTCAAAATATTTCTATCAAAAGACAGCCCTTCAGACACTTCCTCACCTCGTGTTCCCCACTTACCACCAGCACATAACAGAGGGCAAACAGAGGTAAACAGTCAGTACTCCACGAGGATGTGGTTCTGCCCCACCCCATTCCTTCCAAGGATAACTAGGATGGCATTTTACTGCCCTAATGACTTGTTCTTCCCAACATAAATGGACAATCCCTTTTTTCTCCTTGCCTTCTTACTTCTATAACACCATACCACATTTTTGCAGTATCTAAGAAAAATATGGCAAAGCCAGCCCCCAAACTGATGACATATTAGAAAAGAAAGAAAGAAAAGAAACAAGCCAAAAGCTTTAAAACTGTCATTGCTGCTTCTCCTGCAATGCCCAAGTGTTACTCCAAGACCTGGCCCATTAGTAAATACTGCTAACAAGCAATCGAAAAAAAAATTCCTCACAAATATGCTTGGAATGTTCAATTTCCAACTGCATTCTAAACGTCTGCATGTCTAACTCACTTTTTTTGAGACTGACAAAAGTTTCTCTGCAAGTCGTGGAAAGCAACATATGCATTACAGAAATAAGAATAGCAGTAAAATCTACAGAATATTCTAACACATTTTTCTTACACTTTTCACTCAGGCTTTTCTTTAGAATAGTTCTGAAACGAGGCAGTAAACCTCCTCATCAACCTGTCAGTGAAATGGCTTCACTATAAAAACAATCAATAGCACAGATTTGCCTGTCAGAAGCTATGAACAGGATCATTTCTCACGCAAATGTTGGGGGTTTAAAACCAAATAGAGCAATACAGAGTTTTGTCAAACCTCTTGATACCTACAGTGCACAAGGAAGGAGTCATATTAGTCATCTGCAGCCGACATTCCTTTCACTGGATCTTTTTCTCTCATCTGAAAGAGGAAACAAGTGTTCAAGTACTGATTCTCACGTGTGTTATCTGAAAATTCATCGGGATGGAGCACCTTCTGTGTGTAAGACATCGATTCTATCTCAGCACCTCAAGTCAGTGATTGTGAAATGCACATGCAAGCATCATTTCTGGTAAAGCTGTGGGTTGGCAACAGATTTGGAACCATTATCCAAAGGGCAAGAGTGTACATGAAACTATAATGAAATATCCTGAGGCATGAAGGGAGAGAAGGGTGCAGGGCAGGACACAAGCCACGGAACAAGGTTCTCATTATTACCAAACTTGTGTTTCTCAGAGTAAGAATCCTGTTACATACCCCCACTACCTGCTTATGGTACTTAGAGCTAAAAAACCTTTTACTCAACAGGTTTCTGGCAACTAATGAGGACAAAATCGACCATTCAGCTTTGAGTAAAAGCAAACAGAAGATATTGAGGCAGTAAATGAATCATTGCCATTCAGCCCCTCATTACCTGTGGTTCAATACATTTACTGGCTCAACAACAAACAGAAGGAGAATTCCATAATGATTAGGAGGAGATGCCAGCACGATGGACTCATGGCCAATCATTCAAAGCACACACAGCATGACCTAAATAGCAGGAGCACAGCTCACACCAGGCCCTGACAATGCTGCAGCCTTTCCTCTCTGCTGTGCTGGAGAGAAGCAGTTTCTCACACAACCCACACCTGCCCTGCTTTGCCACTGACCTCATCCAGCTGTCTCTTGGTCTCCTCCTCCATCCTACGGATGTCCTCCATAGTCAGATCAACCCACTTATCAAGCCAGCAAAAGAGCTGCCGGTGGAAGTTTGTGAAGAGCCGCTTTTCTTGCTGCAAAAGGAGGAGTAAAACATAAACCAGCTTAGTCACAGGGCAATTACCATGGAGCTCAAGGCATTGTAACAATTTTCAGAGATGTGTACACTGAAGAATCAGCTCCCTCGCCCACCTTTCCATCTAGCTGCCACAATTGGAAACTGGAGATAGCTAATTTTTATTCTTTTATCAGAATATCTAATCTAGAGCCTTGAATCCCCAGAGAAATGCCTTTTTTTTTTTCCACCAAACCTAGACAGCAGTCTGCACACTGCACTGAAAGAATTAGTGAATTTCCTTTGATTTGACAGTATTGTTCTGACTGAAAAAAGTGCTCCAAGTTGGGTTTACTTACAGCATGAAAGTTGGCCCAGAAGTGCAGAAAAAGGGAAAAACAGGTATTTTTAAAATCCTTAACTTGCTAAAAAATGGAAGTTAGGAAGTGTAAAGGGCTGACATGCACCTATCTTGGCTTTTTTTTCCTTTGCAGTGACCTAAAAAAATGCCTAGACTTGTTTTTCAGAGCTAGAAACCTTTCAGCAGAGGTGACTATTGTGCACAAGCTACTCCAGGTTTGGAGCAATTTATTTCCATTTTATAAGAGATAACCTAGGCAAGGTTATATTAGACAGGGATATACAATGCCTCTTGGAAAGACCTAATTAAGGAAGAATACTTCAGTTTTACCAGTTATGGTTTCGTATCTCATCAAATGCAACTTGAATACTTTCATTCAAGTATCTACAGGCAAACCTGTAGATACTCATAAATAGAAAGGGATTGAAGACGCTGCTTTATTCAGGGCTTTTGTTAGAGGTATTTGAAATCCTGCGGCACCATGGTCATTCCCCCTTGGAGCTGCCTTTAGATTGTATCAGCAGAGAATTGCTTTTGCAGAGGCAGCTCTGTGGTTTATCAGTATTAACCACTGAGAAGTGTCTGTGATCTGAAGGCACAGGAGTTTTATGAACATAGCACTGCCTGGAAAACCACACACAGCCATTCCCGGGTGTAAAATCCTGCTGCAGCTCATGGGTGACTCTGCCACAAAAAAGTTCTTTTCAAGGTACCACTTATGTTTTAAGTTAATAAGGTTTCCCACCATCTGCTTATTTTTTAACACAGGTTTTTCAAGCAGCAGAGTAGGAGAGGAAAATGTGATTAGAGCTCCAGGACTTGCCAGAAAGATCCTCAGCTTATCAGGATCAAATAGCTGGAGCCATCTCCCCACAAAAATGTTTTGCCCCTACACAATGTAATTCCAGTATAAATGCATCACCTCATCACTCACAAATCAACAACCAAGTGACAGCAATTCTGACCTATTAAACAACACAAACCAGCCAATTTACCTTCAGATATTAGAGTGAAAATGTTCAACTGCCAATTCACAGAACAACCAGGCAGCCCTGCCCTCGGATTAGCAGTGAACTGAACCCAGCTTTAACTGACTGCAGAATTTCAGGCAGAGGCATCGCCCCTACAGCAGGTGGGTGATGAAACATGCCCCATTCCCACACCTCTCCCCATCACAGAACTCACCTTCTGTATAAAGTTCTCCACTTTATTTTGCAGACCCCACCACTTGAACTTGACTGTTACCAGCTTGTAAGCACACATGTATGGACAATCTGACTGCTTCCCCAGGTCCTTCTGCAAAGACACAAAGATATTCACATTAAGCCTCTGTCTCCATCTCCTTCAGCCCTAACTGTGAAGTCTTCCCACAATTCCCCACAATCCTCTTGCATCCTTACACCTTTCTTGTATTTTGTTGACAAGTTTTGTCACACCTTTGCTCACCCTTTTTCAAGGAATGATGAAACTAGACCCTGGTTTCCTTCACAGGTGGCTTTTCCCTCCATTCTGAGAACAGATTACTCCTTCCTCTCATCTGTTGTCCACTTTTTCTTCCATTAACATTATGTCTTTCAGTGTCTTCACTGTTATACCACGGCTACTTCGCTTCCTTAAAAGTCTCTTGATAAAGTCCCTATCTAAAACATTTTGGAATTAGATTATATCATCTGAGTCATGATTATAAAGCCTTAAAGAAAACTCCATAAGGTTTCCTATTTCCTATTACAGGAGCCATAACCACTCTTCCCAAGTGAATCCTATCAACCTCAGCTTCTGCCAAGTTTGCCTGCTGGAAATCAGACCTGCACACCAGTAGCTCCCCAAATCCCACTCAGGGTCCCTTTTAAAGACTGGTAGTATATCTGCATTTGTAATGTCTTCAGATTCCAAGGATTTCAGTGAAAGGGTAAACACTGCTAGTCATTACTCAGCTATCTCATACTTGAATTCTCTTGGGTGAACCCTTGGGCTGAGCACCAGACAGCTCTGGAGATTTCCTAGAACTCATTCTCTTTGTACGAAGCTCTTTCTTTTAAAATCAGAACAGAATCAGGGCTGAGTTCTGCATTTCTTTCTGCAGAAGGGATTCCAGTGTTTTCCAGATGTATCTTTGGCTCCAAACCCCAGTACAGTTCCTGAACTCATCAATACAAACCTTCCAGTTGGGACCCAAAGGTCCACGTCCAGTCTTGACAGATTTAAACCTTGCTGGATCTTCTTCTGCCTTGTAATCCTATTGGACAGACACAAAGATTAAACTCAAATTATTCTACTCTTACCCAGATGTTCTCTCGCAAAAAGGATTTCTTTTCCTGGGCCAAGACTAATCTCTGCCTTCTCAAGAACTACTGTTTTCAAACCTCAACATTAGGTCAGACACTTTTCAAGGAAATGCATATCCCACGTGTGTTGTATCCTAGACCCATGAAGAAGTGATAACAAACTGATATGACCTCTGTAAGGCTATCAGAAGGCCTGTAGGATATGCTTCCTGTAACCTCTTGTTCTTTGGGAGCTCAACACTGCTGGAAGAGAAAGCAGCTGTGCTATCTAGGATTTTTCACAGCTCTGTATCAGTGTGATGCTCACATGCTGCTCACTAGAAGAAAAGTGCAGCCAGACTCACAGTACTACCATGAAAATTGTATCAAACACTGTTTGAAAGTCAGGAAACTCAACCAACATTCCATTTTTATACAGCTGATTTTTCCTCCCTGTAAAGAAACACCCCTTTGCTTCTCACAGTAACAGGAGTGATTCTTAGAACCAAGTGTTGGCTACATCATTTCCAGATACACTTGTGAAGCCAGGGGTCAGCATCAAAAAGGGGGAAATTTAAGAGAGATCCTGTATGGAAAGGGGAGTGCCATTTCCTGCTATTCAAGCACTTCAGTCAGCTGCACTGCTGTAGAAATACACTGTTACATGCACAGGCAACACATTTTACAGGCAGTGCTGACAGTTTTTAAAAGAGCTTTTCCTCTTGCTTGCATGAGCAGTTTTAAGGAACGCCTTTCCTCCTGTGTCCATCCTCTCACTTGTCCTGCTGTCTGTGACCATCCCTGGAAGCAGAGTTTGTCCATGATCCCCTCTTTAAACACAAGGCCTCCCCCCCAGGGAGCTGTTACCCACCTACCATACCTTGGGGAGTACTTGGCTCCGATCAGCAATGTCTATGTAAATGGCTTCTACACTCTTCCATACCTCTGGCTCCAGTTTATGGACCTGAAGGGAAACAACAGCACTCAAGGAGCTGCTTCAGTGACAGAACATGCCCAGCCCAAGAAAATATAAAGCCAGATGGAAATGCAGATACCCAGAGCTCCCCTTCCCACCTACAGGGAAGTAAACACACAACGGGAGAGTTTTTAAAGAAGCAAAAGTGCTCATACAGAATAAGTGTTTGGGGGTCAATTTTATTCAGTTGATGTGAGAAGCCAACAGAACGGAGGTAGTGAGACAAACATTTAAAATGCAGGAACATGGTGAATAGACAGCTCCACACAGAATTTCTCTAACCCAGCACAGAAAGCAGCACTGTGACATTAAAGAGATGAGTAAAACACACGACACAAGCACTTACATTCTCTTGTGTTCCAAGATCTGATTTATGCCAGGTTTCAATTTTGATCAGGAAGTCATCCTTCATATACTCATTCTGTCATCAAAATAAAGCTTCTTGTTATTCTAGGATATATCATTTGTCTTCTTATTACACAGATAAGCATTAGGAGAGTCAACTCAAAGAATTGAATAATTCAAAGAATGAATTCTCCATTTGACTGAGGTCTGATTTAGGAAATTTCAGAATTATTTGTAACCAGATCATCACTTTCAGCAAAATTGATTGATCATTAATTACTTAAGATTAAACAAACCACAAGCTGTTCACAAAAAACCCTGTAAGTTCTATTGTTTAAGTGAAACATTTGGAGTTTATAAACAGTTTTTTCTTTAAAGGACAATATCTGCCACTCTATTTAGAGTTTAGAAAGGGTAACATAAGTTAGCTAGCCAGAAATTATCTTTCCACAGAGATTATTGATCTAGCACTGAGTACATATTTTGATGCAACTCTTCAAATTAATAACAATATTAACTGATGTGCTGAGAGCTTTTCACACTGAAAGGGAAGGCACAAGAAGCACAGTTCTGCCAAGTAAGCAAAAAACTTTCCATTTCTCACTATTACTGTGAGTAGCAAAGGGCTCCCAAAGGTAACCCTATCCTCCCTCAGGGGAGCAGAGACAAAAGCACAGGCCAGTGAAACACTCAGCACATAGAAAGGAAATATCAAATTCAGAAGAGATTAATCAAGGGGACAGCATGGCAGGAGCTACCTGGCTAACTGGCTTTTACTTGTTCCCATTTGTAAAGCTGAGCTTTGCTGAGCACAGACAGATCTCTGTCCATGGTCACAAGGATACACCACACTTGGTAAAGGCAGTGAATCGATGGGATCTTACAATGATAAAAGCTAAAGGGCCTTTAGCTCAGGTTAGAGAGCCTCTTCTACCCAGAACACTTCATTTCAGATATTATTCCACAGATTAGCAGTAAAAGCAGTACTTACTGTAATAACTGGTCCAAGAAATCAACACATGGAAAGAAAGAGACACAGTACTTTAGTGAGAAAAGACTGTAGAGCAACCATTGCCCTCCTCCCACTCTCAGCCAAACAGGGACAGCTGCAGCTTCCCAGGTACCTCTGAGGGAAAAGACATGGAAGTTGATAAAACCCAGCTAACTTCACCCACTTCTCTGGAAATTCTCAGCCTGGGAGAAACCCAGAGGAGCAGTAATTAATTATGCACTGCCACTTGTGCTCCCTGGCCTGCAGCCAGCTGGATGAGAAGATGGAATAAGTATGCTCAGCTGACAGCATTTTACCAATCCTTTCTCAGCTTGCAGATAAGGAATCTCTCCATAGTTCCAAAGGAAACCCACGCTCGATTTCAGGCCAGTACAGCTCTGCCTGGAGTAACCAGACCCTCTGCATCTCTGCTGCTCGTGGTAACTGAACTCCCTGGACACCCAGGCTCAATTATTCAACACAGAAAAGCAATTAAAGATCCTGTAACAGTCAGCATCTGCTCTAACTGAGCAATTCTACTCAAGCAGAAGGAAGTCTGAAGCTGGAGGTGAAGTTCTCTGTCTGTCCTGAAGTCTAACATCAGGGTTTGATTAAGAAGCAATTTGGTTTTAAAGGTATTGTAACAATTTTTGAGTTTCCAAGCCAGTATCCTGGAGACAGTTACCATCCCAAATCACCTGTCATGCATATCCAGCTGCCTTAATTACCCACTGCTGGGCTTGGACTGTTCCAACCCCTAGAATGTGAAAATTGCTTTTTACAGCAATTTTACAGAAAGCCAATTATTTAGACTGACATGTTGGGCTGGAGGGAGAGAACAAGAAGGCAAAGCTGAGGCTAATTTTTCAAAGGTTGAACTTCATCTCAAAGAACATTTCATTATTTCTGCAAGAAGGAAATGGGTTTTTTCCCTGCTAGTCCCAACAAAATACTGAATAAACCAGCAATAATTATAAACCAGGGCCTTCCCCCTTTGCCATGACTGTGTGCTGTGACTATGCAGCTGCCTCAAAACAGGTTCCTTCACCTCCTTAACTTCTTCCCTGTGGGGAAGATTCCTCATTTGTGAAGAAACAAATTAATCTCTTCAGAAATGTCCACTCAAACTTCAACGCTCAGCTTGCTACAAATTAGGACCTGCTTCTTGAGGCATTACAGCAGCAACTCCTACACATTTCAACTGCAGTTATAACTTTTCAGTTTCTTGACATTTGGCCACGGGCCATGGTTACACTCAGAGTGGAACACACATCAAATTGCTTTTCTAAAAACATTTAAGCAACATTAATATTTAAGTCAGACTGCAGAGAAGAACACTGTTCCCCTTGGCACCAGCCCACAGGTACAACTATTAGACAATCCTCATTTCATTTTTACTGCAGAAGTTGTGAAACCATACAATAACAACAACCTGACTTACAGTTTATACTCTCAAAGGAACTAAGCAAGGCTTCCATTCAAAGTACATAAAAACAACATATTATGGCACAAAGAAGTATGCAGAACTGCAGAAAGTTATAAGCTAGGCATTTAAATTCCCTCATTCTCTAGTACTACTTTGATAATGGCCCATAATATGCATATTAATTGAGCTTCTCAGAGGAGATATAGGGAAATGTAAGAAGGATAAACTCATATAATTAAAAAAAAAATACCACAAGGCACAATTAAGTAAAAGCACTGCTTTATTCCAGTTTAGAAGGCTCTGTGAACAAGCAAGCTGTGCTCTAGGGACAGGACAGCAACACCACCTCAGCCAGGAGGGCACAGGCAGAAGAACCAGCAACTCCTACACTCAGGTTTAGTTCCTGCTGGGACCCTGGCTCCTAAATTTCAGATTCTAGTGAGAATCCAATCTAAGCCAGCACAGCATTTTCTGCTGCCCAAAGATTCACAGCAGGGCGTCCAAGCCTGCTCACAGCCGACCAAAACCCCTGAGAGCATCCAAAGGAAAATGGGAACGCCCAAGGCAGCCCCACAACATATCCAAGGGTCCTCTCTCACATCCAAGGGTTCTCCCCTCCTGCCCAATCCCAGCCAAGAGAAGGTTTCAGCAACTTTTCCAAGCTCCTCTTGCTTCATGTCAGGCTGGCAGATTCTCTAAACAGATTTATCAGCCTCCGCATCAAAACTGCCTTCTGCTCCAACCCCCACAACAAAGCACTTTTTATCTCATTTTATGTTGCTGTTTATTACAGTTGAGTGGGGTCTTTTTTGGCTTTGTTATCATTTATAGCATATTAAAATCTGAAATTTCTTTGATTGTGTTGAAAAGTCTTGTACTTGATTTTAGCATCTCACGTTTTCCACTTCAGTAGAATTATATTAGTGTGTAACTGAAGGATAAGCAGCTTAAGAATAATAAAAGAAGTAACTTCATACCTTTGTTTCAGATATTGGTGAAGAAGGAAGAGGAGGTGGAGGATACAGTCAGGCATTTAAACCAGCTCAGTGGGCTTAACATGGAAATGAGCTAGACATTTACTAATTTAAGTAACATGCAGCAAGAAAACTGCTTGAAAACTCAGAAAGGTTGCAAACAACTTTGTTTCCACATCTTCTGTGAGACATTAAAAATTTATTCTAAAGTTGATGGCAGTGTCTCAATTTTGTATTTGAAATATCCATTCCACTAGACTGCTGCATGTCATTTCACAGACTGAAGTAACACTATCCTCTCCCACTGCTGAGCTTTTTCCCTCTTTTAAAACACTTCATTTAAATTTCACTTAAGTAAATTGTTCAAAAAGGGGGTTTTTTATATATTAAGTTTCAAGAACAGTTGGAATTTTTAAGTGTCTCATTCCCATAGCAACTGTACCACTACCAACTAGCAGAAAATGTATCCTTCAGAGATACAAACAGCAAAAAATGCTGCCAAAACCACTACATAACTTTGGAGGCAAAGTCAAATCTTCAGTTTACAGCAGTGAAGACCAGAGAAGCTGTTAAACACCGTGGCTGGTAACTTCAGTAAGAAAAAATAACCACTCCTGTAGAAAATGGGTTTGACATTATTTCAGCACTTTACACAGCTCCCAGAGCCTCACCCCTGCCTTTACAGATGGATTCACTTCAACTGCTGCATTCTCTGTTCAACCCTCACTGACCTCAGATCCTGCAAGTGAGCAAATACCCATCACTTAACACTTGTTCCCTTCACCTGCACTAAGCTAGAGGCAGCTGAGAACTGCCCTGTTCACCTCTTCCACTTCTTCCCACCTGCCTGTGCTGCACTTGAGCACATAAAATCACCCCTCATGTATTTACTTCATCAGTGTTACACGGCTATTCCTTTAGGAAGACTAACAGATATTTCTTGGTCTGTTCTTTTCCTTTCATAGAGGAAGGTCACTCATTAGCAGCGCATCAGACAAGGGCAGCTCTTTTAACTTCTCTGCACTGTATTTTGCTTTTCCTGACCACACAAAGAGTTTAGGGAACAGAAATCCAAGATTTAAGAGCTGAAACAGCTTCTCTCCTGGTTGCATCTTTCCTCATACCTTCCCCTACCTTTTCCCCCTGCCCCTAGAAAGCAAAAAGGGAGAATCCAGAGGCCCTCCTCAGGCACTCACCAGTTCTGCAGTAGGGATAGGCATTCCATGCTTTTTCATGTATATTCAGAGCTCCTTCAGGGGCCAGCATTCTCACAAATGTTGGCACTTTGCTGCAGAATTTGGAAATAGGGAGAAAGGCATTGATAAGGACTACATGGAATGAGAACTGAGACAGGCAGGACACCACCTGGGATGCAAACACTAGAGATTTGCACAATTCTGAAATTGGTAGGGCTCTCCCCAACCCCATTACAATGTTTACCAGAAATACTAAACCAGACATGTTAATATAAATCTTCTTTACATAATGAAAGATAAAACAAATTAAAAAAAAAAAAAAAAGAGGCTGAAAGCAGGTCGAAATCTAAGAGGTGTTTTGCTCTTTAGCCAAATTCAAGTATGAAAATTACTGGGTGGCAGGATCAGACTTGCTTTGAAAAGTTCAAAGCCAGATTTTCTTGGGACAACAGCCACGTTTACAGGGGAGGGTGAGTGTCCCAGTGATGCTCACTGCCAGGTGCTGTTATACTCCTGCCTTACCTCTGCATCTTTCAGCCCTTACATAATCTCTGATTAACAGTTGCTGCAAACCCTACTGTACCTTCCTGTGGCTCCTCTTGCCCAACTCTGGGCATGGAAGGGTTCCCATACCTCTGTAAGTGGTAGATCTTGTGTGTGTACTGCCCACGCTCTCCATCTCTCTCGTAGGGTTCGTTCACCAGGACTTCCACTCCTTCACCTCCACCAGTTTCATTTTTACTGGCTTCTGCCACGGAATACAGCTGCCCCACTTGGTACTGGAGAAGTCAAAGACACATTATTACTATGGCTATAATTCAGCTGAAGTAATAACTTTGCCACAAGAAGCCAAGGACAAATTTATTACCCGGGGAGAGGGCAGAGAAAAGGACATGCATTTGTACGGGCAGATAAGCAGCTCATTTAATTTCATTTGAGATAGAAAGCTTGAGTGGTAGTTAAGAGGAAAGCACTGCCAGTAAGGCAGTTACCTTTAACCCTTCAAACTCAAGCTCCAAACCAACAGAGAATCAGGGGAATGCAGGAAAGATGACAGGAGCATCAGAAAGTAAGAAAACACAGATGACCCCAGTCACACTACAGTAAAATCCACTGGGTTTCACTCTTTTTGGCACACAGCTGTCCCCAGAAAACTGAGAATAAGGCACTGCCAGTCCTGAATCAATAAGCACCCAGTGCTGCCATCCAGGAGTCCCAAAGAAATTCACACCAAGCTTTTTTAAAAGAAGCAGGGTAAAAGGGAAGGGAGCGAGAAACTTCACAAGGGAGACAAGAAGATAAAGGGTACTTGCACCACCTGATTTAAGTGCTTCAAGAAACAAACTCGTTAAATGGGCACAGCTTAAGAGCCACTGAGGGTCCAAGATGAGCATCCCCCACGTGCAGTTCAAACAACTGAGTATAAAGCCCGAAGTAAATTTCATTCTGAAAATTTATCTAAATGGAATAACTGAGCCAGAGTCCCAAATGACCAGTTGATCTGTGTTGTCACTGCTCCCACTATTATTTTTCCTATTATCTGTGGTTTGAGTTGTGTTGTTTTTCCTCTGTATCAGACTTCCTCTTAGCCACAAGCTTAAACCACTACCAGGGAGAGCACAAAATTTCAACATACAGTAAAATTCTTACCCTAAAATCATTTCTCAGTCTCTTACACACACTCACTTGGCAGCGTTATTTCCCAGAAATCACTTAATGTACTTGGAACTACACAATTTCTTTCATAAGAGGCATTCACAAACATTTCCAAGGGCAGAGCAGAGGAAAAATCAAGAAAATGAGCAGAAGAGAACATTCTCCTCTGCAGAAGATCTAAAGATTAATACATTCTTGCCTCTTGCAGTTGAAAAAGGGAATGCAGAGCTCACAAAAACCCATGATCAAATGAAGAAAATTCACACAGGTCTCTCTGAGGCAAAGTTAGATGAGCAAAGTTTGAGGATGAAGAAGCTAAACCACTGAGTTAGAAGGAAGAGCTTTAACTTAGCAGAGTTAAGTCTTCAGAACTCTCAAGTGAGCAAAACAGCAACTGTTGCCAAAAGCAACAGTACAGGGAGGCAATCTGAAAGGGTAAACCATGAAGTGTTTGGCACCAGAAGTGAAATGATTGGGAAAAAAAAAAACCCAACTACCAACCCCCCCCCCAAAATTCCATAACATAACTCCAAAGCAATGCAACACTGTTCAGGCCATCTCCCTTTTCCAAAGCATAAGGCTCTGCATCAGAAACAGGAATAGCACTTCTGAAACCCAGCCTGGAAAAGTGGAATACTGCTCAGAGCTGAGAACCCAGAAATACTTCACTGGGCTGGAACATCTTCTGCCACGAAGGAAGACTTCTATACTCGTTAAATTTTGTTGTCAGAGTATCCAAAATAACAACAGTACCCAAAGCTCTCTGGTACTCTGTGCCATCTGGTGCCAACAAAGGCCAAGGAAATATTTATCCCTGCTGGAAGAATAGATGGAAACCAGAGTAATGAGGCTAGGTGACCTGGCCTCAGCTAATGTGGGGCAGAACAAAAATCAAACCCTTTTCAAGCAAAGAGCAGCAGCCCTGCTGGATGTCTCCAGAAGATCCTGGCCCAGGTTACATGAGCAGCCCTCACTTGGCTGGACAGTTCCTGCACTGTCACAGCAGGTTGGGTTTCAGTCTGGATTTTGGGCTGCCAACACAAGTCTCTGACTTCTGACATTTCACACACAACACTGCTTTCCTTCTGACTCCCTACACATGACCCACACAGAGCAGAACACTCACCTCCCTCCTGAAGAGCAAAACATGAGAGTTGTGAAACCTTAGAAGCAAAGTTGCTTTAGCAGAGTAAGAGTCACACAAATACTCACAGAACAGAGTTTATTATGAGTTTGGTAACTACAGGATTACAGGGGAGGACTGAATGGCTTTGATTGCTTTGCAGCAAGTCCCAGGACAGAGTTCCAGGAGCACAAACTAATTCCTCTTAGTAACAGCCTCTCATTCATTCCTTCTCCCTTTCAAATACTTGGGTCAAAGTTCAGACACTAAGAAGATAAACCCTTTGGTTTAACATCTTCACCATTTAAACTTCCCTGTTATTTCTGAGCCTTTAATCGCATTGATAAGAGAGGAAAAGGCCCAAATAAAACTGTCCAGGGAGCAAATCCCGCATCATTCTCGTTGCAAAGGTAAACAGAGAAAAAGATTTTGGCTCTATGAATCTGGACTCCAGACAGACCTGAGAGCTCCAAAAAACTCCCCTTCTGCAGGAAATCATCCCTCTTGCTCGGTGCCAAACACCTCTTACACAGCTGAGAGAACATCCTCATTGCACCAAATTTCCTCCAGCAGGCCTGATCTCAACACAACCATCTTCAAGAGCAGTTGTTTTCCTGAAAGCCGCTTTGAAGGCAATTAATAAGATTCCTGTGTGTTTGGCAAGCTCCTTGCCATGTGAAAGGAACAAAGAGGCAGCCCAGAATGTGTACACACAGCTCTAATCCATACCAGCACTTCAGTGGCAGCTGGCAGAGACACCCACACGAGTCCCCAAGCTGGCACCTGACGCTGGTCAGGGAATGGGAGCAAAGCCCGGCACCCAACACTCAACAAGAAGATTCCCTTTGCTCCCCACAGTGGGACAAGGGATAAACCAACACAGCAGTGCAGCTTGCAGCCTGCACTTGAGCAGGACCACGTTTTGGCAGGGTTTCCATGTAGAAGACAGACTGCTACAGTCTAACTCCTACATGCCAGCTTTTGAGTTTTAGTCATCGCCAGGGCTTCTCTTGCACTGTTTGGTTCCCATCTTGGCTAAGTAAGCAGCACTGAGCTCTGTGTTAAGTCACAGCTCCCTAATGCCTTCCTGATCACTAGTTTTCTCTTGAATTCCATACTATTGGTTAAGATCCATTTGCTAAGGGTGGAGATTGAACACAGAATCCCTGGCATATCACAGAGCCCCACAGAAAACTCCCTCAACCCTTTCACGGCGTCTCAAGGTTCAATTAATTTACTTCCCTGTCTTACACACTAACATCAGACTTTTGCCAACAACCTGCATGCAGAAGGTGTGAACTCTTAAACCTTTAGAGCAAAAATCAACCATACAAGAATGAATCCAGAAGACCTCCTGCTAGCCAGAGATGCTTCACGAGCAGCTACACAAGTCAAGAGCAATAACAAGTCTCCAGAGCCTTATTTAAGAGTTTTGTACACAAGGAAATCCTTGAAAGCAATGAAGGTTTAACAGCTGGTTTGTAGAACAGAGAGCAGTGCAGTGACCAAGTGATTCACAGATGTGTCAGCATCTTTGCACACAGGAAGGGAGATGAGGCAATAAACAGAGCAGCAGTCATCCTCTGAGTCAACACTGGAAAGAACCTTTCTTCTTAAGCACACCCAGGTATATAGGCAAAACTAAGTGAACTTTGAATCCTCTGAGCTTAGGGAACTGGCTCCTGAAATCTGCACTATCACAGAAAAAACACCAGACCTTGGAAAGGGACATGACTCATGGGACACAGTGACATTGTACAGGTTCGGGGAGAAATTCAGTTTCAGGTCAGGTTGGGGGTCTCTCCACAAGGCAAGCACTGGATGCAGAGTAGAGCAACACACCTCCTGAAACAGGTAATCCCAGGGCACCCTCACACAAGGAGGTTGCCAGAGACTGAGAGATTTACCTACAGCCCAAACCCTTGGTTTTTCACAAAGGCAGTTTACACACAAGGCTCTGAACAGCCAGGGAGGGACGAGAGCACAGCCAGGGACTCGCTTTAACTGGATGAAGGCTAATCCCAGTATCAGAGAACTCAGGAAAACCCTGTGTTGGGCTCCATCCAGTCTAACCCCCCCTGAAGAAACAATCTCTGTGCTGATGCTTTGACTTTCTATTTACACAGCTTGGCACCAAGGAGCCATATCACTACAAGGCAGGGTTCCTGTTATTCGGGAAGGTCCTTTCTGTCCATTGAGCTTGAGTAACTTGCCATTTACCCATAGCTCTCTCAAACCTGCAAGTTTGCATCCTTTGCTTACTTGATAAAGCTGATCATGTTACTCCTTCCTCTGTCAAGCACTTGCCCTTTTGAGTGTCACTCAGACACCATAAAAGATCCAAACTTCCCTCTCGTACTTCAGTCTGACTTCTGTTGAAACTGCTTGAAACAGATTCAGGCAGAAAGCATAAAAGCTACAGGTAGGGAGCAAGCAAAGACAGAATTTCTGGTATTAACAGCCTTGTTCTTGCACTAACATAGAACACAGATCTAAACCCAGTCTCTGATCAGAGGTCTGGGCTTTCTGTCAGCATCTGATACCTGTCACAGTAGACTGAGCCACAGGAACAAGAAACTCCACCAAGACACTGCTTTTGTTTTACTAGCCAGTCTGATGGCTGCAGAAATGCACCACATGAAGTTCTAAACTGTGTTCTGTCAAAAGAGGGAGAGTTATAAAAGGGACGTGCTTAAAAAAGTGCCACCATGAGGCAGCCCACCACTGTCTACGCCACAGCAGCTGCTATATTCAGAGGAAAGAAAAATGAACAAGAGTGCTGTTATCACAGCTACCCCTAAGAGTTAGAACAAGGCCTTGATCACAGTTCACAAACCCAAGGCTCACAGCCAAGGATCACAAGGAAAAAATAAAACATATCCAGGAGAAGGAATCTACTTTGGAAGTGCTGTTGACTCAGTCATTTCAATTTCCACCTTGTTAGTATATAAAGATTAAAAAAATCCAAACATTTATGTGGTTGGATTCTCTGCAGGAGTGGTGTTCAAGGCAGGAGGGAGGAAGGAAAGGCAAGCTGCAAATCAGAGAAAACAGGAGGGAAACAGCCACAGAGTCTGCACAGCTATTCCATGGTCTGTCTGGTGATGAAAATCATCCTGTTCAATAGAAACTACATTTCTTCTCTCAATTCAGCTCTATCTAAACAAGAAAATTTTCTATACGTAAGAGCTAAATAACACAGGTCTTAAAAAGTCCTTTTGCTGTATGAGCTTCCTAAGTCACAAGTAATTCTTGATCTTTGCCTAACAGTTTAAAACAAAAGAGTTTCAGCAAAACACAGTTTAAAAGGTGACTTGAATTTCTACTAAAGCTTCCCCTTCACGTTAAAAAAAAACAGAAAAGAACAATAGTACTAATCAAAAGGAAAACTGCACTTGAAAACAGCCTGACAACTCAAGATTTATAATCAGCATATCTGAAAGGGTTTTATAAGAGAGATGATTGGCACCCTCAGACTTAATACAATTATTTGGTCAAAATGATGGTGAATGAGTAACAGCTCACAGGGGCTCCTGAAGACAGCTTGCATTTTCCAGTTTTGTTCATGCTTTGATCACAGGTTTATTTACAGTCCTGAAGCAAGGAAGCAAAGAACTTACCTCCTCCACAGACACGGGCAGGATAACACGGCTGGAAGGGAACACAGAGACAGAAATTAGCAAATACCCCTGCAGCCCCAAAATTCCCACATTCCTCACAGCAATGGCTGCACAGCTCTCCTCTCTCCCCAGAATTCCAGCATCCACCCAGTACTCCTCAGGCCAAAGACTATTTATATAACAACCACAAAGAGAACCAATCCATGATAGAGCATAATTGCAACCCTCTCCTAAAATTCTGCAATTCAACTGGTGACACCTGCACTGGCCTACAAACCTACACAGCATCAACACAGCGGTGATCCCTCTCATTCCATCCTTTCAGTAATTCCCATCTTATTCCTCAGCAAGCTGCTGGGGAGCTTTCTGTGGGCCTCAGCAATTCTGCAGAGATCTGCAGTAGCCACAAGGCACTGCACGATTTGCTCACATGTCCCAAAGCAGCAGGAAACAGCAGAGGAAAAGCTTTCTCAGAACTCGCTGCAAAGGAAGGTGCTGCCACTGCTTTAAATGATTTTCTTTTTTTATTGTGGTTTCCTGAATGCTTCTGAGAATCAACTGACTGGACAACACAGCAAAAACTGCCTGAAGTCACAGATTTTTTTGGAAAAGAATCAATTTAAAGCTAACAGAAATACATGCTTGTTAAGGTCTTCTCCAAAACTGGATCTGTGTTGGACTTCTGCTTTCAGCAAGGATGATGTTGAACAAGGAACCAGCACAAGAAACAGACAGGAAATGGACAGAAATGGGCAGAAGAATTCCCAATTCTTGGGGAATTAGTCTCAAAGAAACTAGGACACAATCAGGAAAAAATGCCCTCTGTATTAATAAACAGCTTTTGAAAAAGCAATAGTGGTGAAAATGTAATTAATTTTTTTTACATTTTACTAAAAGAATAAACTGCAATAGGGGCAAAAGAGTACAGATTATGCAAGATTACTTGTGACACCAACACTTTATGCTGACTGCAAAGTACTGCAGAAATAACTACTGAGAACTGCAAATGAAGTTCAGTGTCAATAAAAAAAAAGAATGCACTAAAAACACTTGTTTTTACCAAACACATGGGGTTAATGAGCCCTAAGCCAGTCATTGCCAGTATCTTGTGCCTTTATGGAAAAGCAGCAGGAAACATCAGCTCAGTGGCAGTTCAAAAAGTAAATCCAATATTAGAAACTGGAACAGCACACAGACACACACACCAAAAGCAGAATTATGTCACTACAATCTCCCACGTATCAACATCCTGAATATTGCCCACAGTCCTGGTCACCTTACCTCAAAGAGGATACAGAACAAGTGAAGAAAGTTAAAAAAAGATGATTGGAGATGGGGAAAAGTTTCTGTCTGAGAAGAAGGCAGTTAAGACTTGGTCTTTCAGCTTGGGAGAAAAACCAGCTAAAAGACTCAGGTATGGAAGAGTTTTAGAGATCACAAATGATGCAAAAAAGTGAATGGAGAAGGAACAGGGACTGTTTTACAACAGAACAATCACAAGGCAACAAATTTCAAGACCAAATCACGAGTGCTTCTTTACATCATGTCTACTGAAACACGGCACTCCTTGCCAAACAGAGGAAGTAAATGCAATTTTTAAATGGGATTTGATCAATTCATGGAAATCCATGTGCCACTTGCTGGTAGGATGCACTGAATTATAATTGTTTTACTCACTGTTACATATTGTTTCCTGAAAATACCTGCTGAAAGGCAAGAGGGAAGAGGACCAACACCAGTATGGTGTAAGGGAGGATAAAAAAAAAGGAAAGGGATTTTCTCAGGTAGACTTTGCCATTGAGCATGATGTTGGGTTAGTTAACTGGATAAAAATTAAGAATGAAAAGAGGGGCTGGATGATAAAAGTGAAAGACCAAGAAACAGGTAAGAAACAATTTCTTTGGAATGGAGTTAAAACCTTTTTCTTCAGAAAACCTGGTGTAAAACATTGCTGTAAGCGAATGAAATTCCATTTAGGAAACTGGAAGACACTAAATGTGAATTATCATCTTAGAGTTCAATGGAGAAACAGAAAGACAAACAAGATCAATGGTTCACAGTTTGTTCAGCCCAGCAAACCAAGAAAGTGAGGGTGAAAACCATTTAAAGGTAGTCAAGTGATAAAGGAGGAGGAGGGAAGACTCCTCAAGAGGATCTTGAGGAAAAGCTTTGCAGAAGCAGCAATGGGAACAAAGATTCCTAACTTTAGGACAGAACTTGTTCAATTTATGAGAAATTACATGATGTGGTTGGCCTTAAAATGGTGGGGAACATTTAAGATCCCTGTTAGATTAAAATCTGCCTCAAATGACAGCAAAGGGAAGTACAGCTGCAGGGAAGGTCAGGGGCAATATCGTCACTTCACAGGAAAGGGAACTGAGTCTCCACACTCTGATTCTCCTCAAGGTCTTCTGAGGCAGTTTAAATCAAAATAAGGACAGCAAACAAGACTCCAGCCAGCACTTACAAACCCTGACACCAAAAAAAACCACAAACAAATGAAGGAAATCCATGCAGCTTATCTGCAGCAGGGATGGATAAAAATGCAAGATAAGCCTGAAAGTCTGACAGGACATCAAACGAAAGTGTTAAAGTCATCTCTGTATAACCATCAGGACAAGAAGCTAGAGAGAAATGATGGTACAGACTTGTCTGTAATAAAAAGTGACATCAGGTTTTTATTATATTGCTCTATTTCTGTATCAGCTCCTAAAATACTTACAGGGTACATAATAAAACCCATCTGATTTACTAGGGAGAGTGTGACAAGGGGTCATAGAGATGGAAGAATAATCTGCTCAGATGAGATGAAGTGACAGATCATTTAGATTTTTACCATCTATGGTAGGAAGGCAGTAATTACCTGCATGAAACCAGAACTAACATAAGTAACAGCAAAGCACTTCCAACAGCCAGCCCACACCAAAACAAGTGGTTTCAATATGCCTTAAACAACTGCTCCCTGTAACATGAGGCTCCATCAAAAACTGCCTCAAATAGGATGTAAATTGGGCAACTTGGGATGCACAACACCAAGAAAATTTAAATCTGGGCCAATAGAGTGACATAACTCACAATGTGCAACTGTCAGAGGCGGCTGGGAATCTCAGAAAGTAAAAAATAAGTGTTCATTTGGAAAGTCCAGTAGCAACCTTGACTGTCCTCAGAGCCACAAAAGTCCAAGGGCAAAACAAAGGGAAGAAAAGAAACAGTATAATGGCAACACTAAAAAGGTTTAGTGACCCTTTTGAAAATACAAATGGAAACCTGTAAAAGGAAATCAATGTAGTAATTCTGGCCTTTTAACCTTTATTCTTAACATTTACACTTCACACCTTGTTTCTGAAACAGGCAGTGAAAGACCAGTAGGCATGGTGACATGGTGAGGTAAATAATGTTGAGTAAAACGACTTTTGGGAATGATTGTCACGAAAATGAACTGCTCATGCTGTCAGAAATCTGAAAATTCAACGTACATAAGTTCTCACCTTTACAGCACAGCTCACTGACAATGAGCTTTACTGTGGTACAGGGCAAGGGATTGTGAGCCGAAGCGTGAAAAAGATACACAATAACCCAGCCAACGTGCTGTAAGAGGGAAAGTAGTAAATTCATAGGAAAATATCAACAAAACAGACGTTGCAGAAGGAATTAATTACCTTTTGATGCACCTGAAACTAAGCACTTAGCCCAGGTTTCTGTCTGCTATCCAGTTTAACACTAGAGAAGGTAAATGGTGTTTTTGTGTTACCAAGAGCAGCTCTGCTGCTGCTCCTGAACTGTACACTCCTATTGTCTGGATAAAAATAGCAGGGGTTTAAGGACTGGGGGGGAAAAAAAGTTAACCAAGTTTAAAGACAACTATAAGGATCAGTACAACTCTGTACATAGTTTTAATATTTAAATCCACACCACGGTCCATAATGTTGCAAAGCAATTCCTGTAAGGAGGACAGAGTCATGTAGGTAAACGTGTCTAAGAGAAGACCTCAAAACCCACTTTACCACAGGGATCACAGGTATCTTTTATAAGGGGACAAAGAAAAAATAAACAGAAAGCCTCTTCCATCAGCCAAAAGAAGTTCAAAATGATGGAATGCACTTAAGGTGGGAATGCACTTGAGCTAACCTTAAGACTTCAGGAAAGAACTATGTGCCGAGTACGCACAGCTCTGAAGACACCCAGCCAAAGTGCACCGGTCCAAGAGTATATTCCACATTAGCGAGCACAAAGCTGCTGAACCAAGGACTGTGACAAGCAACGTGACTAACAGCTACACACCCTCATGTCCAGCCAGTTTTCCACCCCTTCATCCCCACCGCGGGGCAGGACAACCGCAGCAGCCTCAGGGTCAGCGAAGAACTCCAAGGTGAGGCTTCCACAGGCAAAAATTATTTCGGAGCTACCTCATTTCTGACATTCTTGGGAGTCCCCTCCTCGGAGACTACACAGCCAAAGGCGGCAGGGGGACCAAAACCAGGCTTGACACTTGGCTCTGTTACACCGAGCGGGGGGCGAGACGCCCCTGCCTCCCTCAGACCTCCCACAGAAACCGCCGGGAACCAGCCGGCTCCCGGCTCCGGGCTCGGCCCTCGGGCACCGGCAACACCCACCCGGCACAGCCGGTGCGGGGCCAGCCGCCCGCGGAGGCCGTGGGGACACCGGCGGGGCCCGGCGGAGCCGCAGAGGGGCCGAGCGGACCCGGTGCCCGCCGGCAGCCGCGGCCCCCGCCCCGCCGTGACCTTCACTGCCGCCCCCTCCGCCGCCGCGGCCCTCACGGCGCTCCCCGCTCCCTCCCTCCCTCCCCGCGGCCGCAGTGCGGGGCAAAGCCCGGCCGCCCACCCGCCGCCGTCACCGCGCCAGGCCCCGGGGCGCGGACGGAGGTGACCGGAGGGGCTCAAAGGGGGGCCGGGATGGGGGAGCTCCCCGCACTCACTATTCCTTGATGAGCACCATGGCGGCGCCGCCGCGAGCCTCCCGCCCGGGCCAGCGCCGCTGAAGGTGAGAGGAGGCGCGTCCCGGGGCCGCTGCGCGGGATGGACCGAGTCGAGCCGAGGCGAGCCGAGGCGAGCCGAGCCGCGCCGCGCCGCACCGGGACGGGGGGGCCGGGCCGGCGGGGGGGGGCCGGGGCGGTTCGTCTCTGCGGCAACGGCTGCGTCACCTCCGCGCCGCGCGCGGGGCGGGGCGGGGCGGGGCGGGGCGGGGCCGGCTCCTCCCGCCCCCCGCCTCCCTCACGGGCTGCTGCCGCCTTCGCCCGTGACGTTCTAAACCAGAACGCCTGGGGGGGGGTTGTGGCTTTTTTTTTTTTTCTTTTTCTTTTTTTTTTTTTTTTTTTGGTGCGTGTGTTTTAGGTTCTCTCATGCGGTGTAAACCGCGCGGTGCTGTTTCAGCCTTAAGGCTGGGCTCGCCGGAGGAGCAGTGCCGCAGTCTTCCCAGCAGGGTCTCCTGGCAAGCCCTCGGGTTGTTCTGTGTCAACTCATCGACTCGTTTTAAACTATAGCTGCTGCTTTAGGTTCTCTCAAGAAGTGCAAACTGCAATGGTTGTTACTTGTTTCAGCTCGAGAGTGGCGTTCCCAAGAAGTCTCCCTGCAGTGCTCCCAGAAGTCTGCCTCCTGCCCACCATCATGTTCTCCTTAAATCACAGAACGGTTTGGCTTGGGAGAGACCCCAAAGACCGTCTTGTCCCATCCCCGGCCATGGGCAGGGGCACCTTCCACCAGACCAGGTTGCTCCAAGCCCCGTCCAACCTGCCCTTGGACGCTTCCAGGGATGGAGCAGCCACAGCTTCTCTGGGCACCCTGTGCCAGGGCCTCCCCACCCTCATAGAGAAGAATTTCTTCCCAATATCTAACCTAAATTTTTCTTCTTCCAGTCTGAACCCATTACTCCTTGTCCGATCACTACAGTGCCTGACAAAGAGTCCCTTTCTGGCTCCCCACCATCTTCTTCAGGTACAGGTAGGGGCTGTGTGGTCTCCACACAACCTTCTCTTATCCAGGCTGGAACTGACCCAAATTTCTCAGCCTGTCTCAATAGGGGACGTGCTCCAGTATTTTTGTCAACTTCGTGGCCCCCCTCTTTTGGGAGGGTGGGGAAGGGGAATGACGAGTGACATGGGTATTAACGCAAATAGCCAGGGGATAAGTCAGTGCTACAGTCAGACAGGGTGAGTGGCTTCAGGTCATGGGCTTCACCTTGTCACTAGGTCATGATTTATGGTATTTTCAATGATTGTCATTATTGGATTGGAAAAGTAAACCACCACAGATTTAGCATCACCAAGCTAAGGCGTGGATAATGGAGGCGTGCAGCTTTGCTGTTGACACCTGTGTTCCCTCCTAAGGCCACACTTCATTTTTCACTATTGGACAGAAGTTCACACTGTACAGCCAAGCTCAATCTCATTCTCAACCTGTCACCGACAGGGTTTGGGGTTCCTTCTCAGAGATGACACTCAATTGGAGAAGAAAAAATTAATTGGCGGTGGCTATTAGCTCCTAACCTAGAGAAGAGTCAAGGAAATATTTAACCTGGGTTCTGCCCTTTGGCAGATGCCACCCTATAAAGCATTCATGGTTCCATACTCTCGTTAGGAAGCAACTAATGCTTTTATTATTCACCTTCAGAAGGAAAACTAATGATTAACTTATTATCACTTTATTTTGAGATAGTACTGCAAGAGTGCACATCACCTTACAAACACAGAGAGAAGATGACACAGGCCTGCCCCGAGGAGTTTACAATTCCACTTCGGCAAACGCTACAAAAAATTCTGTGGACAGGAAAAGGTAGACAGGAGAGGTAATGCTGGCAGGTTAAAGAGCGGGTTTTCTGAAAGAGGGGATTGTCTCCAGAATAAAAAGCAGGTGACACAGGGTCAGGCACAAGGAAGTGACAAACAGCAGCAGGATGACAACGTGGAGCACAGGACACCTGGTAAAAACAGATTGCACAGAGACAGGCTGGCAGCACATGGAGGAAAACAAGGACCTGTGGGCTTTATAATTAACATGGATCACTGCAGCTATGTAACACATCATTGTTTCAGCTATTCCAGAGAAGATAACATTGTGAATTATAAATCAGAAGTGGCCTTTTTTTTTTAAATTAAAAAACCCCCAAACCAGTCCATTCCCTTCAGGAATCCTACTGTAATACTATTTTCCATTATGAGCACTTTGCACTTCTAAACTGGGGTCTAGGGAATACCAAAAAGCTCTGCAGATGCAGAAAAAAAAAATCAAAGGGGGAAAAAAAAGTAGCAATACGTGTAGTTTAAAGATTTCATTCCTTTTACCCTACAGTATCTGCTTTAAATTTCGTAGCATAGTTTCCAAATTCCTCAGCCTGTCAAAAGGGAAATCTTCTACTTGAAAATATTTTAGTGATTTACGGACTTAGTTAAAATCTCATTATCCTGCAATTTTCCTTTGCAGACAGAGCATGAAGAGGCCAGGCTTTGCTGTGGGAGTTGAACATTTTCAGTTGCTGTAGCATCATTGCAGTTAAGTTGGTGTCTCAGCAAGATTTGCCCCCTTTTTTTCTTCCCAGACATCTGTGTCCAGTTTCATCTCAAGGATCCAGATATAGCTTTACTCAGTGACTGTCATAGTGTAAGTGTCCTATTAAGCAGAACAGCACAGATTTTCTCTGCTACTTCTGACATTGTGTCATTGCCTTAGTGCTATAAAGGCTGTGTCAACAGGGCTTAGGGTTTTGACAGATTAGTGAAAGCAAAAAGCTGTCACCCTCCCTTTCCCACTCTGTGAATTCCTTTTTTTTTTTTTTTTTTTTTTTTAATACAAATGCAGATTAAAATGCATGTGAGAGGCTGTAGAGCCTGGGAGCAGTGTCTACAGAAGGTGCAATCACTTTACAGAGCAACACCTTTGAGGTACTCACAGATCAGGTTTCTGCTTCCATACATTCAGTTGGGGTTGCTTCCATGGAGGTCTTTCCCATGGCCACCCTCCTTGCACTTCCCATATGGATCAGGGTAAGGAGGTACAAAGGACATAAAAAACCCCAAGTCCTACAAATTTAGGAACTATGAGAGCAGTAAACCAGATTGACCTATATTTGAGTTGTACAGATAAATGCATTATTGATGCTAACTGCTATGACTCTCTAGTCTTTGGTAGCCCATTTTTCCCACAAGGTGGCTCATGCACACAGGGAGTGCACCAGGAATTCTCTTGGTCCTGAAACACTCAGTTGGGAAGCAGCAATGCTGTTTTCCTCTCCAAATGTATATAACCCACAATCCTATTTCCCTAAGCATCAAACCTGCTGCTGCAGGAGTTGCAGCTTTGAAGCTGTTATGCTACAATCAGTAGTGTTTGCACATCTCACGTGCAGGTACAGGTTTTTGATAGATAAATTTGAGACTGCTCTTGAAATAAGTTTGGTTCACAGCTGTCAAAATAAATTTCACCCCATTAGATCAGACCAGTGTTTCACTTCAGCCCAGCGTGTTTTCTCCAGCTTTGACCAATTCAAGACAGAACATGAAGACAAGTATCTTTCCTTGGCATAGCTTTCTTATTTACAGCAACTTTAAATCTCCCTGAGTTAGTGGATGCATCAGACCATTGTTTAACCAGCCTCTTTGTTTTTTTAGAAAAATAGTACTTCTGTTCCCCACTACATTCTGCAGCAAAGAATTCCACAGTTTGACTTTGCACAGCCCCAGAACATGATCCCATTTGACTGTTGAACCCTGAACAGCTAAAACCTCCCTCTGTATCCACCAGGACACGAGCTCTACTCCTCACAGCTGACCAGCAGCTTCTGACCACCATGGCACATCAGCAGAGACATTAAGCACACACATTCATCAGTTTATCAGATGAAACTGGATTTGAACATACCCCTAATGAAGGGCAGGATCTGGGAACTACAGCAGGGAGGTAGATGGCAGAAATAAAAGTGTGTTCTTTGAAGTATGTGCAGCGAAATTAAAAGGCAGCAGCATCTCCACTAAGACTTCATTAAAATCTGCCACTCTCTATTCCACTGTTTTGCTGCGACATTTGTAACAGGCATTTAAGTGAAATAAGAGTGGAAGAAATCACATTCAACTCTGAAACTGAGGTGGAAGTAATGCTGGGCTAGCACACAAAACAGCTTCCAACTCTGCTTTAGGACACTGAGACTACAGATGGAGGCTCACGCACCTGATACTCAATCTGTCATTGTCACATCACAAGTAAGCTTGAGGAGGAACAGGACTCTTCTCAAAATATTTAAAAGTACTGTAAAAAATGCAGAAATCTGCAGAAAGCCCTCTGGCAGTCTAAGCAAGCTGTACCACTGCTGGTGTGTCTCTGAACATGTACTTGAGACAAGACAGGTGACGAGGAAAATTAATCAAAACTCTGCCTTAATTATTGCTCAAAGAAAATACGGGAAGGACACTAAATCATCACCAAAAGCCACAAAAGCTCCAGAAGAGCACAGTATTGACAGCAGGCAGCAAGGCCGCCTTGAAACAAACACATTTAATAAAGGCAACACATTTTAAAAAAAAATCAGAAATGTGTAAAATCCTCAAGCGGCGAGTCCTTGTGAAAGGAGTGACTGAGGAAGGACTCCAAGGTACCACGGGGTGCGCGGCAGCAGCAGCGACTGGAGATGGCGCTGCCGGCCCACGGAGCGCCGGCACCGCCACCAGCCGGGGACCCGCGGGGCTCCGGGCTCTTCAGGAAATCTGAATCCCTGCCCGGCCTGAGGGTCTGTCCCCTTCAAACCCCCAGCGAAGGAGTCAACACGCCCAGCTTCCAGGTAATTTCTCACAGGGAGGTCGCAGCACGGTGTTGTTTCTTGTACTTTTCCAAGCATAGACATAGACGAGTTGAATGTCTGAGGCCCCTGCCAGGCTTCCCAGTAAAACACCACCACTAGGTCTCCAGAATTGTTTTATTTCTGCCCCAACCTTCCCGTAGCCACCAGCTCAGCCCAGTGCAGCCCGTCCTCAGCCCTGCACAGCCCTGCTCCCAGCAGCTCCACTCAGTGCAGTGCTTAACACAGGGCTACAGAGCCTGAGCTACCGACCTCAGCAAGAAGGTTAAGGGCAGAAAAGTCTGCTTTAGACAAGGAAAACCTCTGTAAAAATAAGCAGGTTAAAAATTCCCTTTGTATTCCCACCCTGGTGTGAACAGGCCCGGGGCACCTTTACCCACATGTATTGCTCTGACAGTCAGCTTCACGGTACAATCAGTGTCACCAGGTGCTCTGTCCAGACAGAGCATCAACGTTGTAGAAGGCTCCTAGAACAGCCAAAGTGGCAGCATTTTGGTCAGTCACAGTAACCTGGTGTTCAGCAGCTTGATGACCATTATCATACAAAGGTAAATAAGCTATGGCTAAAGGAAAAATGCCATCACCACATCACCCTGCCAGTATGTCCACAGGATCCAGTTACCAGACACAAAGGAGTGTTCTGCACTCTTGGTTCTTTTCACCAGCAGGTCAGCTCACGTGAACACCAAGGTATCTGAAGCCCCAGCCCTCAGCTTCGAGAAGCTTCTCCACTTTACTGAACACACATTGCTGCTCCCCTCCCAGGGTCAGGTCAGGGGGGAAGAAGAGGCAAAAGGCAACAAGTCTCAAAGCACTTCATCGGTAAACAAGATCCAATTCTTATCTCAGAGGCTCCAGGACTGCAGACAGTTTAAAACATGTACAGGTGAGTTTGTGAACCGGGAAGAAGAGGAATTCCAGGCTTCTCAAGGCTTGGTCTAGGACCAGCAGTCCACTATAGGCTCTTCATTTCAGTGTGGAAGGCAGATCCATTGCTCACAGTCTGTGTCATTTGCAGTGATAAAAGGTTTGGGAGCTGTCAGTGCTAGCAGCCAACATTTAGCAATACACTGAAGCTGTGCTCATACACATAGGAATAAAAACCCTTTCCCTGCCTCAGGAACAGGGATATGTCTGGAGAGACAGTAAAACCACTGGGTCCAGCTACACACCAAGCAGAGAGACCGTTATGAAGCCTTGGGGAGGGAGGAGAGTGCAGCTTGCATCCGAGGCTATGTCAGCAAAGTTTGAGGGAAGAAGGGGAGAAAACAGACTTCAGTGTGTTACATTTGCAAACTCAAATTATGGTCTGTCTTCCCTCTTCCCCCATCCCTCTACTCCTTCTCTCCCCAGTTGCCTATGCAAACTCTCTGCTGATGGAGAGTGTGATCAGGGGTTAATTTAAGACACAATATCTGTGTGGCCTTTATAAAAAGGAAAAGTGTCCCGTGTTTTGGAGTAAGGAGTGGGAAGTCTCCTCCTGCCATATATCTGAGGAAATCTCAGTCTTTATGTCCAGCCCTCACTCCAGTGATGAGCAAAGACTGGCAGAGCCAGGGGAGAAAAGTCCTGGCTTACAACCACAGGTAGAACCCAGAGATGTGGTAGGAACTTGTACAGGGGAGGTTGTACATGAAGCACCAGTTTAAACAAAGGCTTCCTCAGTGGGAGTGCCATTGATTTTGAAGAAAAGTTTGGCATCTTCCATCTTCTGCTTTTTTTCTCTCTCTAGCCTGCGCCTGTAGCAGACCAGGTAGATCGGGAGGCAGAAACCCAGGAGGCTCATGACAAGCAAGCCAACATTCACCTGCAGGAGGAAAGCAAATCAAAATTAGGCTGGTTAGGGGAAGACAACAACCCAGTCACGCATGCAGCAGTGTCAGAGCCCAGCCCACATCACCCAGCTGTGGGCAAACCAGGAGACGCCCTGCTCCGTGAGCTGGCAACATCCTCCACTGTTTTTGTATTTACACTCCCGTGCCCAGAGCACCTTGTGTGTACAAGCTAAATGCTGCAAGAGTTTGTCGCTCTGGATTATGGCTGTGGGTGTCTTGTTCCACAAAACAGGCAAGGCTGTTTAAGCTGCAGGTGTTTCACACCAGGCTTGCTGACTGAAGAGCAACAGGCATGGGCACGTGTAGCCCAGAGACCAGAATTCTCCCCAAGACCACCCATGTCATCATTTTATTGAGCTGCCCAGACTCTCAGCAAGACACCACATTAGCCCTGCCCTCAACAGCCATTTGGCTTTTTAGACATTAGCATCAGCAATCCAAAACTTACTGGTAATTGGAGCTCATAGTTCTCAAGTGTTGTAGTGTTTTACCGGAATTCTGAGGTCTGCTCACACTCACTCATTTTAACCTGACAGATCCTGACTCACCACATAAACTGTTAGTGGGAAGCATTCCCTTCCTCCCTCTCCATACACCATGAGGGTTACTGGCTTTCCTGCCCAGGGAATCATTACTCACACAGGGAAAGGTCTCCTGGACAGCACCAAGGTAACAGCAGACTGAGTGACACATGAAATTACAGCTGTTTTTAACCTTGGTCCATGCACAGAAATCTTTTTCATTTTTCCCCCCAAGAAATGAACCAAAAATCATCTTAATCCCCAAGCTATCACATGAAAACTGAGAACTTGCCCAGAGGGGGTCTCCTTTCAAAGGTCCCGTCAGTGCCATGAAGAGAGGCTGCTGCAGAAGGGCAAAGAGGGCACTGATCAACGACTGCAGCCCTGTCAAGCTGCCAAACTGAGTCGAGGGGTATCTGTCAACAAAGAAAGCAACAGCATTGTTACGTGTCACCTTGACTGTTCACATCACCCAGGTCAGATGACATTCCCAGCCCGGTAACAACACAGACCAACGTGAGAGCACAGTCCCAGACAGACATAATGTGCACAACTCCCTCCTGTGCACTGGGTAACTGCCCCTTTTTATAGGGTATTTGCATATGCCCTGTGGTGTACACAGTGCTCTCGAGAACAGAATGGAACTGCAGCCAAGGCTGGAGCCTTCTTCTTCAGATTATTCTCATTCTGAGCTCTTAAACCTTCGCAATATCAAATCCAGCTTTTGTTTTGTTTTGTAGCTCTACTGTGGGCAGGTGGAAGTGCTTATACAGCTCCTGCTCCTTTTGCACAGGGAGCAGCATTGATATTTACAAGTTAAAAGCAGGGCCTCTTTATCCAGATGACAACATTTGTGGCTGAGCAATCATTTTCATCTGGTCATAACAATTTGCTCCCTTTGGAAGTGAGTGAAACCTGCACAACAGGTTAGTGTTTTCATTTTTAGAGGACATGTCTGATCCTATGTCAAACTAAACAACACTGTTGACTGGCAAGTGCTGGTATCAGATAATACTAATGGAAAAATAAATTTCAGCAATCACCTAACATCTTTCTATGACTGAGCAGTATTTAAAATGGGCCAGGTTAAACTAAACTTGGAAAGAAAGAAGCAAATCAAAACCTTCAAATATTCAAGAAAGTCATATTCTAAGCAGAAATACCTCAGCTCCAGGAAGTTCCAGAGTTGCAATGGTCAAACAGGATTAGTTTACAAGTAAGGTGATATGTACTGCAACATATATTTACCTTGCCCAAGACAAAAATATTTTGGTTTTGGCTGCTAGGGAACAAAAAGTTTACACATTTCTGAAGCAGATGTGTTTTCTAGTCTGGATTCCCCAGACACAGCAATCTAAACCTTTGACAGAAAGACTCTGTGGAGCTGTGGAGTCTCCATCCATGGAGACATTCAAAACACAGCCAGTTGCACTCCTGGACAACCTGCAATAGCTGACCTTGGTCTTGAGAACTCCCTTCCCACCTCAACAAATCTCCAGTTCCCTGAAAGAGAACAGCTCCTCTTTGTTCCTCTGTCCCTCAGCACCGAGGGACAGGTCTGTTTCCAAAGCCAAAAACATTGCTTAATGAGGAAGAGAATATTTAGATTCAGCTATTGATAACTTGCTAAGTTGGAAACAGGATGGGTGATCCGTCCTGGGAAAGGGAGGAGGCATCACTAATGGTATCTTGAGCAATGTTTTACCAATGTCAACTTCAGAGGACAGCAGCAGAGATGTTTTCAGCACGTTAATGTTTTACCTGGGCACATGCACATATCTGCTCATTACAAGACAAAAAAAGCCTTGAGTTTTTACTATATAACCTGAGTGTCAATAGTTTAATCTCATGTGAGGCCCACACATAGCTGTGCCTGGCTCTGTTGCTAAACAAGGAAAGTACTAGGATTTCAGTCCAGCTGTTGGCATGTCTAGAAGTGACTGAGGAAGCAAGTTGCATCATTTTTCCCCTCTGACCATGAAGACCTCATTCCTGATCTCCCTCTCCCCTGGACAGCCCATCAACCCAAACCAGTTTATCAGGCCAGCCACATTTTATAGGGAACCAGAGACTTACACAGCTGCGTAGAGGCCTCCCACAGCGGAGTGGATGAATCCTCTCACAATTGTGTGCAAAATGAACGACAGAATCTGAAAAAAGAAGCAGAAAAATGTCACATCCTTGACACCAACTCAGATGTGCCAGACCCAACGCCAGCCATTCCTAAAAGTTGTTCTTTTGAGGTAGGATTGGGAAACCCAGACCCAAAAACCTGAAATATCAGCACGAGGGAAGAAATCTGTACTTGTCTCCAGGCATCGCTTTTTCTTACTCTGCACACACACAAGACCTCTCTCATTTGTAGGTGGCACTGCTGCAAGGACGTGTCCCCAGCAACCCATGGCCAGGATCACAATGCTTTTCCATGGCCACCAATTCAGTTAATTTTCCGCAAGTTATTGCAGACAACATGCAAGTAAGAGCAAACTGCAGCTGTTTGCCTACATCATCAAGGCGTGCTTAAGTATAGCATAAAATCACTAAACTCCTCTGCCAAAAATAAGTGGTGCCACAGAATAAATATTTTAACAGGTTTATAATCCCACAGGTACCACTGGGCACAGCATTTGACGCAGGAATAACCTGCTGTACACATCACTGTGTTATGCTTCTTACAGTAAGTTTTTCCAACCTTCAGCAGCTTAAATCAAGCCCAGTTTAAATGCACAGGCACTGCTGAGAGGATCTTGGTGGGCAAGAATTTGTTGTCACACAGGCCAGTAAATTCTGAATCGACTGGCATTTTAACTACAGCTGCTTGTTCAGGTTTCCCCAAGAGATCTAAACTGCACAGTGTTATTTCTTTCAGCTCTAAAAGTGGGGCCTCCAAAGTAGGATGGAAGTTTCCCCAGCAATGCCAGTCCCAGCCCTCCTCCCACCACCAGCAGCTTCTCCTGGCCCTGTCCTGTCATTCTGCCAGCCCCCCACCCATTTCACCTACTCACCTGCAAGGGTAGGTTAGGAATAAGACAGGTGATCCCAAATCCAACCAGCAGGAAGTTGGTGAATACAAAGGCATTGGTGGCGTTGGTGATTTTCTGGATCTGGCGGTCACGCTTTTTCTTTTTCTTGTCACCTCTGGAAGGACAGCAAAATCTGTGTTACAAACACACTTCCACAGCTGCTGGAACTCACAGCAAGATTCTCCACACATCACACCAACTCTATCTACACCAGTCTGGCTACAGATCTGCCTATGGAGGTGCTGGGATCTCCACCAGTGGAAGCTGAGGAACATCTGGGTAATTATTTCAGTGCTGTTACTCTTCCTCTTAGGCTAGGAGGGAAGTCTGAGCCTCTCCTGCTACAACTTAAATTTGCTCTTCTTGACTGATCTTAGAGGACATGGAAGATAGTCTGCTCCTTTCCTCTGCAATTATCAAGTCTTCCTTCAGGCTTTCTTTTCTATACTGAAGAGCCAATATTCTTTCCAGTCCTTCATCCCACAACACACAAGGCAGAGCAGGGGGGGCCTGCCAGGTGGCTGCATGTCCCGTGTGGCGCACGCTACGCACTGCTCAGCGTTGTTCTCCTCATTCTCTTCTGGGCCATCATCACACTCTTTCATTTTCCAGTCCATGATGCACCCGATCACAGGCGCTGTAAGCAGGCACAGCAGCTGCAGGACCCCAAAAATGGAAGTGTAGAGAGCCACTGCAGGGGAAAAAAAAAAAAATTAAAAATAGTTTTCAGTCCAAGCGATAGAAAAAAATATGACAAAAACCTTCCCAATGATCACCTCTCTTATTAAAAGCCCGGTCATTCATCAACATTCCAAACAGAATGGACATACTGGGCACACTTCCTGCAGCCATTCTGATCCTGCACTGGAATTCTCTGGGCAGCAGCATGTAGGGCTCCAAAAATGGGGACACGGCACCCACTTAGTGCCAGTGAGGTTTATTCTGGGCAGGACTGGCAGGAAAAGCTTTTATAAGCTTTGTGTGCTGCACAGCCAGACCTGCTTTAGTCATCTCCTCTCCTGCCTTGCCGGGAGCTGCAGCTACAGCTTCTCCAGCTGGGATGCTCCAGTGAGGACAATCAGGCTGGGAAGGTGAGGACTAACCCAGTTTGTGTTGAATGGACAAGTTTGGAAGAAAAGAGACAGGAGGCTAACATCAAAAAATCACAGCATTTATGGAGCAATTGTTAGAAAGGTCAAAGTGATGAAAATTCCGTGCTAACGATGAAAGAAGTGTCTCCATGGCTTGCTAAGGGAAAGCTGATGCCAGCGGACTCAGAAGAAATTGTCTCCTCCTGTTACTGAGCAGTTCCCCTACCCTACAAGGCTTTTTTCCACTTCCTCTCGGCAGCCCACGTGATGACTGAGGCACCACGCAGAAGGGCTGGTGAGTCATGGTGTGCCACAGCTCCGAAATAAGGATGTAGTTCTGAAACTGCCCATCTCAGCACAGAGCACAAGTTAGAGCCCTGTAAGCAGAACAGCTCAAATTTTAATTTGTCCCTCCCGTTTTTAAGTCTAGCCAAAGCAGTTCAGCCAGGATTTCCACCAAAACCCACTTGGTAATAGAGTTTCCAACAAGCCTCTCTCCCCTAGGCAGTTGCAGCAAAGCCCAGCAGGGCTGCTCTGCTGTGCCCAAGCATGGCACCTGGTGATCTTTTCCTGGCTCCAGCTGCTGGCAAAGGAGCTGAGAGGAACTTCCAACCTCCAAACTCACATTCATGGCCCCGTTCCTCCCACAAAGGCAAGCCCTGAGGCGACCCCACATCCCCTCTCATTATAGCAACTGCTGCAGCCAAGAGAAACAGGTGGCATCACTCTCTATGAGCGCTGCAGGAGCTGATTTACTGGTGTCTGGTTATTTTTTAATAGAGGGTAAGAAGCAAGCCACGCTGTCATGTTTTGCCTCTTTATGCTACCCTGAACACTTAATCTTAGGCTCTAAACAGCAAGGGCAGAGGCCAGCTTGAATTAGGGAGTGAAATTTATGGGGTCAGCAAGAGAAGGGGAGGAAAGACAGTAGCTGCTACAAAACAGGGCCCCCTCAGCTTATCTGTCATCTTAAAAATCATTCTTTCCCAAGGAGAAAAAGCAGGAATACCTAGCAAATGAAGAACACATGGGCACAAGCCTTTACCTTCCCTGTTCTAGATGATTTTCCCTCAAAACTACCCTGAGCACGAACCTCACACAGCTGAGTTTTCCAGCCCTGATTCTCCCCAAGGTCTTTCAGTATTACCACATTTGAGAGCAAGGTGACAATTTATGAAAGATACAGACAAATTTCAGGTTCTAGGCATAACAGGTCTACTCTCCCCTGCCTTCCTGCAACACAACTACACAGCCATTTACAGAATGAACCCTTCAGCTTCTTCCTCATCTTTTGAGGGGGAGCAGCAGATAAGCAGCCACTGATTTGAATGCTCTCTCCACCTTTTGGTTTCCTGACAGGTCTAAGTCACCACAACCTGAACAGAAAGAACTGTCAAGGATGTTGTGCCTCACTGCAATCAAAAACTTCACTAGTTATCTATTTTCCTCACATCCTTCTCTCCTGTTCTGCTCCCGGGCATATTTAACTTTTCTTTGACCACAACACTTGCAGGGTTTGACTCAGCCCTCCTCTTCCTTCACTCAGCGCTCCCAAGGGGCAGCTGCAGGTGGAGGGAGCTCTCTGAGCAAATCCCACCAAAGAGAACAAACGCAGGAAGAACGAGGAATGCGAGGGAGCAGCATCCCATCCTCTCCTGATGCACACACAGATTACATTTCTAGAGAGCTGCACGTGCCTTGGAACTGCTCTTGCAGCAGAGCCTGACACTGCTGAGACCAGACAATAACACTGTTTTGCTGATGCCATGGAAACACCAAGACAGCGACTGCACTGCAATGAGCCCAGGCTACATTCAGGGGGAGGAAGGAAAAAAAAAATAGGAAGAAATCTTAAAGGTGGCACAGAAAAATTGCAGTATGCTCAAGGGGCACAATCCCTGTTTCTAGCAAGGAGCTTGACCTAAGCAGAATTGGCAGCTTCTGTAGTTAATATTAATTCTGAAATTCCAAGGAGGGGAGGAGTGGGAAAGAAATGAAAATTAAATTAGTACAGTAAGCCAGGGTAAAAATAACAATAATTTTGAATAAAGCAGTGTCAAGAGTTATAAAGTAAGCAGTGTTGGGAAAGGTAGGCAGTGTGAAGTTTGTCCTTTTTTGCTGTTTAATGTCTAAGCTGGTTCCTGAGCCAGGAGATAAAGAGCTAAATGCTGCAGGCTTGTCAGAGGCTCAAGAAACAAAGCAATTCAGGGAATGCCAGGGCACTTGGAGTTTCCTGAGTTTCCTTCCCTCCCCCAGAGCTCACTCCTGTTTTCAGAGGAGTGCCTCTTGATTTATCAGCTTCATGCAATCCAGATTTAACAAGTTTAAACTGGATCTTACTACAAAGGACAAAAACAAAACCAAAAAAAAAAAAAAAAAAAAAAAAAAAAGGCTAAGTCCTGTTTTGCAATCCTGGGTATTTTCAATAGTAAACTAATGTACTCTTTCCTGTCTGCTCCATGAACTTCATCAGAACTATAAATGCCGAGATTCCAGTACAGGGAGCACCCCTAGCACCCACCAAGCTGCACAAAAATTCAGCTCTGACTTCCCTTCTCCCACCCCCGGGTGCTGGGCTGAGGCACCGAGTCCAACCATTACTCATGAGAATCAGCTGCTCTGCATTCTCGGCTTGCTTGGGATAAGTTAAGCAAATACCTGATGAAATAGGTTTTCCAGTTAAAATAACAATTATCAGAGTCCACCCCCAGAGGTTACTTGCAACAGCTTACGTGGGGAAATAACGGGGTAGTATTTGACAGACAGGGGGCTAAAATTAACTTGACATTCAAGAGTCTACCTCGCTGCCCCTCTGTGCTGGGCCGGTTCCAGCCCTTCCCTGGACCCTCCCAGCAGCTGTCAGTGCACTTGGACACCATGGACTGCCCTGTACAGGGTATCTGCTGAGTAATCAGCTGCTCTGCCTTCACTGACCAAGTCTGGGTCAGCCCCCAGCCCCAGGGAAGCAGGTAAAGGCCTTCAGAGGTTCCCCTACCTTGATTTTCATCTCCAGACAGGAACTCAAGGATGGTGTTCATGGCTCCCATGTAGAAGATGAGCCTCAGCTGAGTGACACACATGGTGATAAGGCTGAGCAGCAGGATGGGACTGAAGACACTCTTCATGAAGGAGGGAGTAGCTGCAGAAGGAATAACACGCTCTGAAGAAGGCAGTACACCCTGGCAAACATTTACAATTTTGCCTCTGGCCTAGTAGGTCCTCTCCAGGCTACAGGTGCCAGTGGCAGCTCCAAGGAGCTCACCTGGTACCTGACAAACTCCCATAACCAACAGCAGCAGATGCCTGCAGTTTGGCCAGGGGCAAGGAAGCAGGAAAGGAGGCTCCCGATTCAGTGGATTAGGACAAAAAGAAGCCTCAAACCATTTGCTTTCACCATCAAGGCCAGGTTGGACAGGGCTTTGGGCAAAGTGCTCTGGTGAAAGGGGTGGAATGAAATGATCTTTAAGGTCCCTTCCAAGCCAACTCATTCTATGATGCCCCTGAGTAAAGAAGGCTTGGTCATGATGGCAAGAACCCACCTAAGAGCCAGCAGTGACCACCTGCCCTGTCCCTCTGCAGCCACACCAGCTCCCACGTGTTGTCCCCACCACTGGCCACACCATTTGTACTCAGAGAAGGACACAAGGACAGGATTCCTTATATAACTTGTGTTCCAGCCCTGGAGGCTGGCACGAGGCCCTGGCAGCACCTGGATCACATACTGCTCCCTTCCAAACAGATCTGGAGCAGTGCAGGGAGGCCAACAGGCCTGTGCCAGCACCCTGGGGCACCCACAGAACCACACCTGCACTGTCAGGCTGGCACTTCACTTCCAGGTCCACTGTAGACAGACAGAGTTTGTTGTTCTCCTGCAGAGCTGCCGGCTCCTTGGGGCCCTTCATGGAGCTCCCCACGCTGAGCCGGCGCCCCACGGTCGTCACTTGCTTGTAGAACTGCTTCCCAGTGATTTTGTGGTCAAATCCCAGCCAGCTGAACTTTATTTTCACCCTGTTGGGTAGCAAAGAGCATGAGAGCTGCAACACAGGAGGTGAGGAGTCAGAGGCAGCAGCGTTTGCAGGAGTCAGAAAGGCTGTTTGTGGATTTAAGGCACTGGTTTCCATTACAGACCCACAAATGGTTTCAATCCAGAGCACACTGAGATACTCTCCCTGGGCCAACTCGGCATAAATCAATATAAAAATACTTCTGACCAGGAACAGATCGTTTTTCCTTCCTAATTCCCACAGTTTGGGAAGTTCCACTTTTCACATGCTAGTGGCAGGCAGAACTCCTCAGCCTAAGAGGTGGCAGCAATAAACAACATGCAAGGGGTTCCCTGTCTGCTCCTCTAAATTCTTTGTGCCAGCTCTTCCTAGAGGATTAGGAATGGGATTAGCCCTGGAGACTTACGAGTAGTCCATGTCTTCTGGTCCTGGGAAAGGCTCCAGGGGCCAGTTGAAGAAGCAGTTGAGGAAAACGAGTCCTGCACAGCTTGCCCAGACAAGCAGAATAAGGATGAAGGAGACCCCAAAGTCATATATAACCTGGGAATCACAAGGGAATAGGGTTTTGGCTACAGGAGCAGAAAGATGCTTCAATATTCTTGCAAAGAGGTCTGAGAGGAACGGAGAAAGAACATCATGATCCACTTAAAATGGGTTAAACTCAAGTGGTAACAAAAAACAACTTTGTGACAAGGACTTGCTTGGAAAGCCAGCAGGCATTTCCCTGCACACCTGAGACTGCAATGAAACATCCCTGGTTCAGAACCAGGTGATCCATCCAGGCAGTCCAGGTGACCATCTCTTGTCCTTTCAGTGCCATTTGCCTGCAATAAATAATGTTCAAACCCAAGCACTGGTGATAATCACACAGATTAAAAATATACTTACATGTATTTTAAAATTTTATATATATATAAAACTTAGAGATTAACAATGCAACCTTTTCTAAAAAAAAAATCTTTAGTTTTTCACTTCTACAATTTTCTATCTGCTGCATTCTTGAGGTGGTCACTTGGGAAGTCTCTAATACAGACAGGAACCGAATCTTGCAAATGCACATCCCTAAAAAAGTGCTTTAGCAAATAGTCCCTCTTTCTTGCCACATTATTGCTAAATGAGGCAAGACACAGAACAATACCAGTCACGAGCCTTGATCCCAAAGCCTCACCTTGATTCCTGGAAAAGTCACAGCAGAGGAAGCATAGGAGCCAATCATCAGAGCAATGAACGTGGAACGAAGGTCACCAAACATGTTGGGCAGCTGGGGAGAGAGAGAAAAAGCAGTTGAAACAGGTTGCTGCCAAGGGAACGAGGCTTTCTCGAGAAGATATTGGCATTTAGGATTAATTCTCCTGGATACCAGAATGTGAAGCAGCCAGTTTTATTTAGGCATGACTTAGCTCTTCAAGATATTACTCTGCAGGTTGCACTGGTGTCTCCAGAGACAGGGAATGTCTGCATTCCAAGATTTATGAGCTTACTGACGCTGCTTCTTTCCAGACTGACGGCATATTTTGCATCATTCAACTTCAGCACAGGAGCATTTGCTCCAGCTCTCGTGCTTTCTTTAGGAGTTCCTTACCCCAAACCTGTAGCCACCACGTTTCCTCTCCCACAAACATGTGCCAAATATCTCTGTTTATCACCTTTTTGTCAAGGGTTGTTAGACACACGATACAGTCTTTAACACACCCTGCAACACCTTGAACTGCCAGCTTTGTTTATGCACCTTGGGTCAGCACCCAAATCCTCCGCAGCAGACCAGAAAGTTCCTGCTGTAACAAGAAGGAACAGAGACAAGCACAAACGGTGCCGTTGTTTCCATTTCTAGCCATCTCCAGGGCTTCTTCTGTGGCAGCAGACTCTCTCTGCTGATCATTTCTGCATCACTGGGATGGCTCAGATGCCTCAGCACACTATCCTAGAGCTAGGAGCAGGGAAGGAATCACAAACACCAGATATCCGAGGATTTACTGCTCAGCACAGCTACTGAGCTCTGCAGCAAGCAACACCTGACATTGCTACCCCTGCCACCCACCCCACTTCAGTGCCTGGGCTCCCTTCAGGTGTGCTGGCACTGCTGAGAGCAGACCAGGCTGGTTCTGCAAGGATCTGTTGGGAAAGCAAAGCTCTCACTAAGGACAGACAGCAGCAACCACTTCTGCCACCTGAACAGCAAAAATCACTCCCAGGATGGCTCACTAGCCCCTGCTTCCACTCAAGAACCAAAGGCAGACACAACCGGGAGACCTTCCTACTCTCCTGGGAAAGGAAGAACTCCCTGTTTTCCTAAACAACCAGAAGTGAACAAGTTTCCATCACTCACTAATGCTGGCCTGGAAACTGGAAATTACAGGGAGAAGCACTGAAGTTGTCAGGCTGTGGAGAGCTGGGCTGATACCTCCTGAAGCTGGTCAACGGGCAGAGATTCTGCTGCAGCCTGGCTGATTTCCCTCCCACCTCCTTTTTTTTTTTTGGGTCACTTACTCCCCAAATCCAGTTGAGCATCACTACCACGTCAGCCTCAGAGGGCCTCAAAGCAGGACACTGCAGATGCCTTCTAGGACTGGAAGCACAAGCAGCCCTTCCTCTGTGCAAAGAGGCTGCTGAACAAAAAAACGATTCCGAGAATATCAGAGCAAGCAAATGCTGCCATCACACTCCCCTTGCACAGGGCTGAAAAACAAACCCATCTTTCCCAGGAGCAGCATATAAGGCAAGCAAATCTGGCTTGTGTCACGGCGTGTTTACAAGGCAAGTATTCCTGTGCAGGAGCACTCCGGGACCCATCTGGCTGTTTACCATCCCCGCGGCCTCACTGCAGAGCTTCCTATGCACTGCAGCCTCCAGGTCCTCAGATAACCCCGGGGCTGGGGAGCAGCGGCAAGGATGTGCTGAGCCTGATGCTGCCCGTGAACCCCAGAGGAGGAGGAGGAGGCAGGAGAGGCTGCGCTGCTCTGCGGAGCATCCCCACACCCATCGATCCCCGCATGCGGGAGAGCTGCCAGCAGGCTGCTCCCGGGAGCTGCAGACAGGAAACGGCTCAAGGATCCAAAGGTCTGTTACCAGGCGCTGAAAAAAAAAAAAAAATCTCCTCTTGGAAGCACTTGGCCTGAATTTTTACACACTCCCAGAAAGAGCTGCATCTGCCGAGTGGAATATCTGAGGGTTGCAAAGCGGGCTGGTCGCTGTCACCAGGACGGGTATTTGGTTCGTCACAAACACCCCAAACCTTAAAATAATGTCCAGAAATTACAACAAAACTGCTGCTCCTGCTGGGGGAGCTCAGGGCAGGGCAAGAGCTGCACAAACACAGCTGCTTCTTGGCTCGGGCTGGTTTTCCCCGGAGATCCAGAGTCCACAAAATCCTTTCTCATACAGCAGGCAAGAACTTCCAGGTGTATCCTCCTGCTCTGAGGGCTACTGGAGACACACAACAGGCAGCCACGAGCAGAAGAAGCCAAGGCTGCTTCTGCCTTGATTGGGACAGAAGTCCTAGAAAGGCTTAAGATTTCCTCAAATCCAATTTGGCACCGAGAAAGGAGCTAGATTAAAAAATTGGGCAGAAGAGATTTAATGCCTTATCCAGCCCAATCAAAGCAGAAACTGCAAACACTGAGCACTTGGAAGGAAGAGAGGGGCAGAGGGGAGATGAAGAGGGAGAATTCCCTTCAAGAGCAGAAAACCTCTCAGACTCAGTGCCAGCACTGGCAGTGCCTGTGCAGGTCTCATCTAAAGACCAGCTACAAAAATAACACGCAATATTTACCAAGTCATTTTTCATGCTGTCTTTATAGTAGCAAGCATTGGAAAAAATGAACCACAGAGAGGAGGGGGGGAAAAAAAAAACCAAACACCCAACAAAAAACACAAGCCACGGAGCAAGTAAGCCTTGTTTTTCTGCCACCAAAAAGGATCTAATCCTCATTCTGATCTCATCCCCGCAGGCCAGAAGTGACTCCTCCACTAACTTCTGCCCATTCTGGTATGACAGCTCCAATTCTGCAAGACCTATGACGACAGAAACTCTTAAGCCTCTTGTTTAAAGGTCACTAATACTCACTGTACTATTAGCTTTATGCCCCGTCACAAAGACACTCAGTGAATGTTGCCACACGTAACTGTTTTTTACTGGAGTCCTTTATTGCAGGTCTGTAATCCTAAACTGATAAATCATTTCCTCCTGCAGATTTTTTTTTTCTCATCTGCCCTACAGCGAGTTTAGAATAATTTATATTGTTTTCCAGCTTTTCCCTGGAGACATTCCATATACAGAAGACAGCACAACACTGCTACCAAACCCCGTTTCCCTCCTCTTGCAAGGACTGTTTGAAAAAACAGCAGAAAAAAATCAAGGCATTGAGAACTAGACTACTGAAAAATCATATTTTTGTTCAATTAAACTTTGTTTTCCCTATTGGGGGTGTATTTGGAAGTTACACAGACACTAAAAATATGTTCTGCAGGAAAGCCTCAAACTGCCCCCTCTGCCCAAAGCATATGAAAACTCCTGTTCCCATTCTCCAACAAACAAAAGCTCACAGAGCCCAAAATTTTCCTAATATTTCCAAGCAAAGAAGATTCTCTACACGGAGATGTCCCCCCTCTCTGATTAAAGGGGGCCGTTTGCAGCAGAAAATCAGAGCAAAGCAGCTGTAATTCTTTGAAAGGAAAACAGGACAGAGAACAATCTATAAAAGGCTCTTTGTGGTAATTTATCACACATGTTTATTTCTTTGCATGAAATAGCTTCGGAGCAGAACCAGCGCCAGATTCCTGTGTTGCTGTCAGAGCCACCAGCACAGATCTGTTTCCATTTCCAATCTTCACTTATATTGGCCAAGACCAAGTCACGAGGCAGAAATCTCCCCTCTGCATTTTAACAACAGGCACAGCCTGACCTTGTTCCCAGAACTGGGAAGCGTTTTCTGGCTGCCCCCTCCACCCCAAGCCACAGCCCAGGCACCCAGGAACAGCAGCTTGTTTTGGCTCCACAGCCTGCCATGTGCTTTCGTGATACCCTGGGGACTTGTTGCTGAAAAAGGCTTTAAACTCAAGAGGCAAAAGCTATGTGCAGCACCGTCCCAGGCTCTAATCCTCGGAGATCCCCTTTATCCCTGCCCGAGGGTCCCTGCCACCAGGTCACACCGTGTCCCAGGAGCTTGGATCACCTGAAGCCCCACAAGCTCGGCTCCAGGGACACCCTGCCACGAAGCAGCAACCAAAACCTGCCTGGGGTGGCCAAGCACCATCGCACCAGTGGGTCTGACCCATTTCCTGGAGCACCTCAGGTCACCAGCAGCTGGCAGGAGCAGGGAGTCACCTTGCTGTGACTTGTGTGTGCCTGTGGCAGCCAGCCCGAGCTCCCCTGGCACTGGGACGAGCAGGGCTCGTCTCCTCGGTGTTGAACACCCTTACAAAGGGCTTTTCAGTGTCCCCTTTCAGCGTTCAGCCCGTCCTCTCCCAGGTACAAGGCAAGGCACAGCGTGTTCAGGCCAGGTCAGCCCATGGGCTTGTCCCCATGTCCCTTCCCTTGCCTGTCTCCAGGGGCCACAGCTGGAAGGAATCCACAAAGTATCACCCAGGACACAGCAGAAGATGGCTCTTGACACACCAAGTGCAGCTTGCAGGCAGAATGATCAAGCTGTAAGCTGCCAACAACCAAAATACAGCTGGTTCTAACAGGCAGCAGCACAGCTACGCCGTGGTGCAGGTGAAGAAGTGCCTCCCTCCCACTTTAGGCTATTTTTAATCACATTCACACGCCTCAGGTACCAAAATGCCTCCGTGCAGCTGCACAAGCAGCTACACCTGCCTGTGGAGTGGAGAAGTCAGGCCTGAAGCCATCCCAGCTCCTTGCAGAACAGCTGAGGGGATGGGCTCCACCTGAGGCATCTGTGTGACCTCACAACATCACTGCCTCCTTCAGACCTCCTCAAGGCTTGGATCTCTCCTCTTGGAAGATCTGACCTTTTGCCAGCTGCTGCTCTTCCTTGGCACTGCAGAAGTGGCTCACTAATGAGGGCACTAATAAGTGGCTTTGCTTACTTCTGCTGCTAAAAGCCACAGCACAGCACACCCAATCTATTCCTGCCCTATCCTGCCCTCACTCCTATCATCACCAGTGGTTCTGAAATAATCTGTGACCCCTTAATAATCACCCAGAGAGACATTAATCAATGCTGGCAGCAGCAGGATGGGAATCCTCTCCTCTCCCACAGCACTACTGATGTGCTCCTCTCTTCCTTGCTTTTATTTGAAGCAGGATGACATTTGCCCCACAGCTCCCTGGGGTCACAGTCAAGGCTTCCAGTGAAGAACACCACATATGACGGAAAGAGCAACATCTACACAGAGCTCTGAAAGCTTTGAATATATGAAACCAACAGCAGCAGCACCATGGTACAGAGTGCTCTCTAAAGCCAGCCTCTGCCAAATTTAGGTCTCAGGACTTCAGCCAGTGTCTAAGCCCTGTTAAATTAGAGGTAACTTTAACAGGAAGTTTTACTTCAACAGCAAGTTCAGCGTAGTGCACTTCAAATCTGAAAGTTTTCAACTACAGCTCGGGGGGGGGGAAAAATAAATAAATAAAACCGGTGCTTCCCAGGCTTGTTTTCTGGGCGACTTTCCACCCAGCCCTGTTTGAGCCACACTGACAACAATCAGGGTAATGAGGCAGAAAATAAAGCAGTTATTTGGAGAATGATACTGCTTCTGCCTCCAGGCAGAAAGAACCCCAAAACGCAGAGATCCAGCTGACAGTTGTTGACCAAAGCTTTCCATACAATCCTGAGCATTTCCAAGTGGGCTGTGCACACCCAACAACAACACAGCATTTCTAAGGAAGCCTGTGAGGGACTCTCACCCTTTTGAAAAGCAAAAACCTTGTGTGGTCAAGAAGAACCATGTTCCTGGGGCAGATGCAAACTGTGCTTGCAGAAAGCTGGTCATACCCAGCTTTCTGCAAGGGTTTGTGCCCTGCTGATTCTTCCTGCACTATGTCAATGCTAAATCCAGTGCAAACACACATCCAGCCTGTGCCAAGCAGCTGAGCACTGCATGTACAGGCACATTATGAGTCCTAGACAAAAACACTTCCTTTTTTCCCCCCACCTTCACCTGAGATACAAAGGGCAGGTGAGAAAAAAAAAAAAAAAAAGGATTGGGGAAAACAAGCTTTAGAATAACAACCAAGGACTCATTCCCAAGGGTGACTGACCCTTTGTACCAAACACAAACACGTGCTATTCAAGCCACAGGCAGAAGATCCACTCTGTTCTTGCCGGCCAGCCCCGCTAACAGCCACAGAGAAGGATAAAACAGTCAGGTAGTAAGTAACTCTTCACTTACCGTGAGCGACGTGAAGGTCATGCACATCCCACCAAAGCCATTCAGAGCCAGGGCAATGAATATCAGCACAGACAGAGCTGCAAAAATAAAAAACCTGCCCTCAGCTCCCACTGGGGTGCTGAGGGAAAGGAGACAGAGCCCTGAAGGCTTTGGTCCTGACATGTGGAAACCTCAGTGGATCAACACCCTCAGGACATGTCACACTGACCCAGCAGCCATCTCCCCAGCCACACGGACTGGGAGGGACAGGGCTCTCCAAGACAGCTCAGGATGGGATGGAAGGGTTCCATTCCTCTAATGATCAGACTTGCTCATCCAGCCTGTCTGATGGGTCTCAAAAGGAAGATTTACTTGAACAAACAATCCCAAGTGTCGTCTCACTATCTGCTCTTGAGGAGCAAGCTCCATCTACCTCTGGCAGAAAAGCCAATTACACATTGTGAGCTATCATCCATTTCCCAACCCTGGAAAAGCTCTGAACTCGTTTGGAATTGCTCCTTTACAGGACCTGGCCCTGCCCAAACACAAAACTAAGAGACCTGGGCATCTCAGACGTTTGGCCCTTGCTACACCCTCCACTTGGTGTTGTGAAACACCAGCCCTTCCCAGAGCCACTTGGCTCCCTCAGGCTGGCAGATTGCTTGGCTTGTGTCCCCAGCGAGACCCCAGTTCAGTACTGGAGGGAGGGGATGTGACAGTTTGAACTTTGCTTCCCCAAAAAGCCCAAACCACAGCCCTGAAACGCTCCCAGCTCAGCAGGAAGATGCCAACTTACAGTCAGGGTTACTGGCGCCGTAGGCGATCAGCACACAGGACACGGCAAAGCAGGCACTGAAAGGGAACCAGAGCCATGAGTTTCTCACAAACAGCCTTGCCCACACTAAATTACAGCTGCTTCCACCTCATCAGCAGGGCAATTGCTGTAAGAGAGAGGGAAGCTGGCAATTTGGAAAGAGAAATCCAGGGAAATACCCAAATATTAGTGGCAAACAAGTATTGCAGGCAAGCCTTGCACAAGGGCTGGGGCAGGAACCTTTCCTCTCAGCCCTGACGCAGCTCTGTCTGGACTCAAATTCCCACTGGTTTTCCAGCACAGAGTTTTTCCAGCCCTCACCTCAGGGTGACCAAAGGCAGCAGCAGCAGCCGCCTTTGTCCTGAGCCCCAGCACTCAACTCCTCTCTGGCAGGGTCTGACTCAGAGACTTGCCCTGTTTTTCCCACTCTGCCCACAGGCCAGTTTGGTTTCTAATCAAGTTCACTGCATTAAAACTGTGACAGTTAAAAGAGTGATCCCAAAAGTCACTAATCCCTAATCCGTAAGTCACTAGTCACTAATCCATGACAGAAGCAGTTGACAACCTCGCTGTTTGAGGCAGAAAGCAACACACACCACATGGAAGAGAAGGGCCCTGGGAAAGGCAACAGGACATGTTTATCCCTGAGTTAACTCCCCAGCCTGCAAACAATGATGTAACATCTTGGTTTTGTGCCTCTCAGGACATAGCTCCCAGCCCAAGGAGAAAGCTCCCCTCCGTGACTCACAAATGACTCCACTCTTCCTCCAGGCTCCATCTGGACAGGGATCACAGAGCAGCACTGCGGAGCTGAAGTGCGGACACGGAGTTCCAGGCCCTTCCCTTATGGAGCAATTCACTGTGCTGGCTGAAATCACCCCAGAGCCGCTCTGCTGTCCTGTGCAGATCCCAGCCCCATCCCCTCAGACTCTTCCCAAGGCTGCAGGGAGCCCAGAGCAGGCAGGCAGGGTGGGAACGGAGGCCTGCACACCCACCTGCCCAGCAGGCGCAGCTTGCGGGGGCCGTACTTGTCCATGACAATTCCCAAGGGCAGCGTGATGGCACTGAGCAGGAAGGAGCCAATGGTGAAGGCCAAGTTCAGCATTTCGTCCTGGGCGTTGCAGGAAGGCCATTTGTGCTCTGAATCTGTGCTGTTCTCCAGCTCAGAGCTGTTGGTGGTGGTCTCTGCATGGGGTGAGAGAGGACAGTGTGTCAGGGTGGGGGTTGAAGCAGGAAGGAGGGAAGGGAAAAGCCCAGCTGGGCATACGCCCTCCACAGTCCAGTTTTTATTCTAATCAGTGAGAAATGGAGAAGCAGAACAGCAGAAGGATGAGGGAAACATGATGAGCTCTGCTTTGAGCAGGAAAAGGCACCCAGCAGACAGGTACCCCATGCAGCAGCAGGGTAAAAACCTAAGGATGGAGATTCATTCATTTATTAAAATAACTATACAGCAAGGGCCTGGCAACTACAGGAGACTAAAACCCAGCCAAACCCAAAGGGATACAAAAAATAAGGTCCTCCTAATCTACAGCTGTCATGTTCTCAGAGATCCTTTCCCTAACAAAACTAACGACAGCTACAGCCAAATCAGTTATTTTGGTTCCAGACACCAGGCTGACAAGGCCTGGCACTGAGCACAGCCTGCTCAAATGAAAAGCTTCCTACCCTCACTGCAGGCATCAGGATGAAGAATGGCTTTGCAGTAGCCACCCTGCTTTGACTGCCCTGGCTCTAAAAAATCCTTCCTGGATTTAACTATCCTGTTCCCAGGGGGGCTGGCAGCTCACCTGCCTTCTCTGTTTATTTCAAGGATTGATTCATCTTTAACTCCTGCCCCGCAATTAGCATTTTCTATTCTTTCAAAATGGGTTTAGGTCACACAGATCAATTATATCCCCAGCTTTCTGGTCTTGCCCTTACATGAGGAACTCTGCATGCAAACTCCCACGCTGAACAGAGCCCACGTTGTGTAACTGAGACAGAAACAGGCCAGTTCAGAACAGAAAAAAAGGAAAGGAAAGAAGTTCCCTTTTACTGCCTCATGTCAACTCTCCTGTTACATGCCTATCCCAAGGCTGCTCACAACTCCTCGGGTGAGCTGTGTGCCTTCAGACTTCCATTAACTCACAGCTCCAGTGCACTCCAGCTCTCCTCCTCCCAACACTCATCTGGAGCCTTTGCTGCTATGACAAAGCACTTGCTCTCTTTGCTGCTGCAAGCCAGTGATATAAAACACTCTCCTTCATATTTAATAATTGATCTGACAAAGTTCAATACTAAAGGAGGAACAGAGAGAGAAGACACAGACATAACCACCAGCACAAAGTGAGGCTGGAGATTCCCAGCAAGCCCTGGTTGGTTTAGTTAATTAGCAGGAATCCCTCATGTGCAAGTGGCTTCCCATTCACTGCTTGCTGTGGCTGGTGGGGGAGAACCCCATGGCTGCTCTGTGTTATCTCTGGAGGTAACACAGCCCCGCTTTGCACCTCCCTTCCTTCTACCCAAGCCTCAGCTCCTTTACAGTTACTGGTCTCACCCTGGTTCTCCCAGCTGCCCTAAACCACCCTTCCCAGCTTTGTGTCCACTGCAAACAAACCTTGCTCCACCTTCCTGCCATCAGGTATCAGCAGGAATTCAGGCACTGATATCCGAGGCCTTGGAGCTGCCTCTGTCCCCTCCAGGGAAGGCAGGGGCATTCCTCCCCATTTACACTGCTCCCACCAGCATCTTTGCTAAGATGGTTTCAAACCGCCTGTGTTCCTTTCCACTGCCATGTGCTCCTGATTGATAACTTAATCTGCCCCTTCTCTTGTCCTGTTAGTCCTGGATAACCAGAGTAAGCAACAAATATCCCCAAAATGTCACACGTGCCACCAGCAGCACCTCTTCTGCAGGAAGGGCAGCACTGCAGCCCGAGGCACCCGAGTCACATCCTTAGAAATCAATCCTGGACAGACTTTGGGAGGCTCTCTGCAGTTTTCACCCACAGCATCAAGGCTTTTGGGCTCTCCACAAAGATAAATTCATAGGAAACAGATGTGGGTGAGAGGTGAAACTCGGGAAAACAAGGGGGGGGGGGGGAGGAATTGACAAAGTAGTAGCAGTTTCCCTGTGTCAGCACTCTCCAGAGATGGCTCAGCTGCTGAGTGGAAGGAGGGAACACGAACAGTGCACTGACCTTGTAACTTCTGGCTGCACGTGTTAAAGCCTGGGTAACCCTCCCCACAAAGAGATCTCCAAAGAGAAATACTCAGCCTTTAAAGCTGGAGAATACAAACTCCTGTTCATGTTTTGATGTGTTCAGCTGCCGCACATCCCCAAGGAGCTCGCACAGCACGCACCTGCTGGCCCTCCCATGACGAGCGTGCGTGAGGTGACGAGGACACAGCTCAGAAACAGCAAAGAACTTTGCCCCTCTCTGAACACTGGAAGGCTGGGAATGGGACACCAAACTTCACTCCCTGCCTGTACCAACCACCTTGTTTACAGCTGCTCCGTGCCAGCTCCAAGGAGGGGCCAGGCAACAGCGCTATGTGGAAATACAAATTGTTTGTGAAAATAGAAGCAGCCCCTGAGCAACAAGAGAAGATCCACTGAGGCGTAATGGAAATGATTCCAGCAGCCCTTGGCACCCTGACACCCCCTGATCCTTTGAGCCACCTCTACAAATAGAACGTTTTGGAGGGGCTGCAGGTGTGTGCAGCAGGCACAAGGTCCAGCCAAGAGCCGTCTCATCCATGAGCAGGGATTTGGGTGCCAGCAGCTCGCTGGCACAGGACAGCGAGTGGCAGCACAGGACATGCAGCTAGGAGGGGTTTAATGGGCAGAGAACCTGCCTAACTACTCACCTACCTAATGCACCTGGTTACAGCAAACAGCAGCTTCCCCTCAATCACAGCTCAGATCCCGTTCCAGATCGGCGCACGCCGCACTCCCGGGAAAATCTCCTACGTGCCTGGCTCCATCTGGAAAACTGCTCTGGGGAAGGGCTGGCTCTGTGCCCACGGTGGTGCCCTCCCCAAATCCTCTTGCCAAGTCCACCTGCGTGCAGCACACGAGGTGTGACACCCGGGCAAGGCAGCAGCAGAGAGGCTGTGCTCGCTCACTGCTGCCTCGCTGACGAGCCAGCAGAAGCTACAAGTCTTTACCAAGCAATTACAAGAACATTGCTGCCTATTTTTACAGCACTCCCCACACAAGCAGCAGGATTTCTACTGCCCAATTAGTAGTTCAAGTTACTATTTAAAGAATGACAGCTTAGGTGGAGGAGAAGGCTGCCTGGGTAATCATTTCTGTCAAGATCATCGCTGGGATTTGTTCAGGCTGGAACATTCAAAGCCATGCTTTTTCCCAAATTAAGTGCTGCAGGTTCCACTCGAGGGTCAATCATTAACTGCTCTTTACCGACCTCTTCAAATCCCAGGCACACACACACACACACACCACATTACCAGAGGAAGGAGTCTGCCTTTTCCAGGAGTGACTGCCATCTCAGATGGCAGAGAGCAGCTTTCCTTTCATCTTATTTCATGGATCAGACTGAGTCAAACAGGCAAGACACCCCCAGCCACCCTGACAATAGCTCTGTCACAGCCTGCACACCCCCATTTTCCTCCTCTCTTTTTTATAGAAAAAGGGAGGGGAAAAAAAATTAAAAAAGGAGGGGGAAAAAAAAGACAAAAAACAAGGGCAAAGAACTGTGAGTATTGGTTTAAAAAAATAGCGCACTGAAAGACATGTGCAAACAACTGATTCTGCAGTCTGCCCACATAAGAACATGTTTTCTCTTTTCAGGATGGTGTCATACTTCTGGGAACTGGGAGGAGATGTTCTTGCTTTGAACCACTGCAAAAGCAATTCATTCGGGTTTCCCTGCCCTTCCAGGACCCCCCTCTCTGGGTGCCTGAAAGCTTCATATGACCAAGGCACAGTCTCAGTCCAACTCTGCACTCCCCAGCTGTGGTTTCAGTTTGCAGCTGTTCTCAGCCAGCACCTTCCCATGACAGCTGCTGATCAGCACACTGTGTTTCCTGTACAAATCGAGTATTTACCACCTTCATTCTTTTCCTGTTTACAGCCTCACGTGTGCAGCCCTGCCACAAATCGTAGCTGTCATATCTCCCCAGATTGTGAGGGACCTTCAGACTGAAAGTTCCCCACCCGGAGCTCAGATAAATAAGGGAAAAGAACTCTAAGACAGCACCTTCCTCCTGTGACTACGTCAGGGCTCATTAACTCACTGTAAGTGAATTAGCTTATCATCCCTTTGGTATTCTGCAGCCCTGTCTCAGAGGAAAGCCCTCTGTGCCCCTTATCTCTGCTCTTTCTGAGCAGATTATCAAGTTCAGGACATTTCTTTTTTAAAGCCTGTTTCAGATCCAAGCGTTCAGCTTCCCGATACCAGAAACATCATAGGAAGGCAAGGCCCTGGACTGATCAAATTCCCCAAGAGCTGATAAGGCCCAGAACCGTGATAAAGACTGCAGAGTCAGCACTTGCACCGAATAAAAAGATGCTGCTTCAGTTGGTTAAAGGCCAAGTAGTAGTGTAGTAAAATTAAAATGGGAACAAAGTGCTACTACCAGGCTCCTTGTCAGCGAATTTCAAACATACCTCTCAGGAGGTGGCCCAACGGGTACAAACCCCCACTCCAGCCCTGTTGCACAACTGCTCTAAAAACATTTTGCTATTTCAGGGTTTTTCCCCCCCAGGTGTCCATCTCCACCCTCACTGAGTTAAGGGTCCATTGGACCCCACATTTGTACAATGGCTGAGTAAAATCCAACACGAGGAGCCAAGGGCAAGCAAGGGAAGTGAGGGATTCAACAGGGAGGCAAGGAGTCCTGCATGAACTGCAGCACTTTCTGGGCAGCTGCTGTTACCTCCAGAGAAGAGCCTGCAGAAGGGACAAGGTCTAGTTTTGCCTCTCATTGGAAAGCATCACAAAGTGCAAGAGCTTTTGCTGACAAACCCAAAGCCCTGCCAAGAGCCTTTGGCTCATTAGGAAAATTCTAGGTTTTTTTCCTTCGCAATACTTACATGCCCACAGCAGCATTAGGAACAACAAGTGCCCAAAGGCTACTAGTCATGGTTTGTTTGCACCAACCTCCCAGCCAAGTTGGCTGCAGGATTCAATAGGTTACACTGAAAAAGGCAACCACTGGGTCACCCTAATGCCAGCAAAGGGAAAACTCACTTTGGAGCTGGTCATTGAGAGTCTCCACACACTTGGAGCCAAGAGTCTTCCCCACAAAACTCTTACAGTGAAGACAAAAACAGAGAAAGGAAAGTGAGTCAGCATGGATGAATGTCCCCACGCTCATCACAAGCCGTGAGTTCAGAAGTGATGGCCAGATATTTGAGGACAATGAGAACATTTGACTACACAAATTTCTTCAGGGATTGAGCTTTCTTGCCTCAGGGCACAGGCTGGCCACTGGGAGGGAGCAGTTTAGCCCCCAGGGCTGCAATTTCACAGCAGCCCAAACATTTGCATCTTCCCTGTGGTCTGTGGGCATGGGCACTCCCATGGGGAGAGCCAGGAATGCCACAGGTTGGTGAACAGGAGTGAGAAACCGAGGTGAACCTCACTGACTTGGGGCAAACTGAAAGCAGCCAAAGCAAAGAGCACGAGGAGGTGGGCCCCAAGTGAAGTTCTTGTCAGCAGAGCACATCTCAGGAAGCAGACAGCAAAATGCCTGCTCACAGAGACAGTCAGCATTTGCTTATCAGCTGCTTCGTGCTTTATCTGGGTGGCAGAAAGTCTCCACCTGATGGGTTTAATGTGATCTCCTGCAAAGGCCCGTGACAAAGTCTCCACTTTGAGGACAGAACACAGCAGCCTTGACCAGAAGTCCTGCAAGGTCTCCAGGCACCGGGAAGTCTCCCTCAAACACAGGAATGCTCCTGGAGACCCGAGTGACACCTTGGGAGCACCGCCCTGAGAGCAGAGCACAGGATGGAGATGGAGCTGCCGAACTGCAGCTGATAAAAGACTCAAACACATGCATGTTTGCCAGGCGGACCAACCCAGGCCCTGGTACACAAAGCAGGGGAGATAACAAGCAGCTGATGAATGGGCAAAACCCAAAGTATCTTCACAGCTATTCACAGGTACCTTTGTCTGGACTTTGTTTCTCCACACCTCGGTTTTCCCCACAATTCTCAGCCATTATTCACTGAAGGTCCAAGCACTGATTGCCAACTCTTTTCACAAACTGCTTTCCCCCTCAGCCCCAAATGGGCTGATCCACTCTCAGTCTCCATCACACATCTCTGGACAGAGCCCAAACTGCCTCTCTTCACTCTGCCCTTCTCTGAGCACATGCAAACCCTCAGTCACCACAGCAGCTCTCCAAATCCACGCCACACCTTCACCCTGGGGCTCCTTTTAACCCCACTGACCACCCAAGCACACTGTGGGATGCACAGATCTCTCCATGCCCAGGCTGGGGATAGATGTCCACCATCAGGCAGTTTTCCCAGGATTACCATTCCCACACCACGAAATTACATCTCCTCTTTCAGGCTGTGCCTGCAAGAGGGACATTCACTTTTGGCTGGGGCAGAAGGTAAATCTCAAGCCCTCACAGAAACACAGCCTGGTTTGAGCACATCTGGGTCCTTGAAGAAGAAGGACGATCAGTATTATTTAATTCTGCAAGTTCTCAGCAGCACTGGACTGCCCTGATATTATTGCCACCCATGCCCCTTGTTTTCTCACCACTAAGGACAAAGCTCCTCTTATAAACTCAGGACAGCCTCCCCACAAATCATCATCCTCCAGAACCCATCCAGCCTTCCCTTGCAGAGGAAGAACTCGTGGCCAAGTAGAAAAGGCCATCCAGAAAAGCTCTACCCCATCATTAAAGCCACTTTTCCCAAACACCCTACGAAGCAACAGCACCTACAGGCACACTGTACCATCACAAGGATGCCACTGGCTTTAGGAAGGAGCACAAATCCCTTCCTTCTCTCCTGGGATTGACTCAGCTCAGCCCTCCCTCCAACCAGCTCCACACCCCCCCTAGAACAGAGACCCACACCAGCAAACCTCAGCAGCGACTCCTCCACTTACCCAACCCGTAGCACAGGTAGGAATAAAACCCTTCTGCCTTCAGCATGATGAGCAGGGACCCCCAGCCCAGCAGGACGGCGGAGAAGAGCAGGTTCTCGACGATGGCCGTCATCGCCATCCACCAGCGCCGCCGGTGCGCCGTGGCCAGCGTGGGGGCCATGGCTGCCTGGGGGGTGGCCTCCTCCTCCTCCTTCACAGCCTCAACCTGCGGGGAGCAACCCACTGAGTCCACACAGGCAGCACACGCCGCTCAGAGAGCACGGAATGAACCCCCCGCGGTTTAAGGGATCTCCTCGCTAGCAGCCGGGCAGAGCCGCCTTGCTGGATGGCAGGCGCTCGGGTGCAGAACTGGTTCTTGCAGGTGCCAGCTTGCCAGGTCACCTGGAGGGATGGGGGAGGCACAGGTGCCCTTGGAAGAGCCCCTGGGGTGCTCACTCCGAGTGACACAGGGCTCTGCTCAAGGATTCTGTTCCACTTCCCGAGCAACTGGTATGAAAATGCAGGGGGCAGGCAGCTCACTGGTGAGGCACTGGGGCAATAAATGCTGCAGCCAGCACCCTGATGTCCCCACTGCCATCAGCCAGCGGGGGACACAGCCCCACACCCCCAGAGGTGGCTTCAGAGACCCACCAGCTCTGCTCTGCCCCATGCAAAAGCACAGACCTGCTCTGGAAGGTGTGTGAGGGTTCTATAAATACAGTTTATACCTCCAATGGCTCACCAAGGAGCTGTTTTTGCTGCCTGCCAGACCAGCCAGCTGGGAGACACTGCAGCTCAGTGACATCTCCAGGCTGCCCCAGATGCTGGAGCTGCATTAACTGTGTCCAGCTCCACTTGTCCCCGTCCCTGGGGCCCACGGGAGCGAGCAAATTTGGGAACACACCTGTCTAAGGGGCAACCCTGGGGAGCACAAGGCACAAAGGCGGCCCTTTGAGAGAAGCTGAGGCTTGTCCCAGCCCAGGCAGTGGGGAAAGCAGCTGGCCACACACCCAGCCAGGACAGCTTCCCTTATTGGAGAGACCCCAGCACCGGGCGCTTTGGGGGGACGGGGGTCTGACCCAGCTCCCTGCAGTGATGCCCGGAGATCAAGGCCCCCTTCCACCCACAGAAGCCGGTTCAGAGCCCCCAGCCCCGCAAGCCAGACTACAGCCCCCCCAACCCCCCCACCCACAGCGCAGGCCCGCTGCCCCAGCACAGCCCACAACGCATTTCCTCCATCACCTCCTCCTCCTCTTCCTCATCGCTGCACCCGCAGCCCCCTTATCCTTGCCCAGCCCAGCCATCCCCTCTGCGACAAGAGGCGCAGCCCGCTGTCCCCGCTGCCAGCCGCCCCCCAGGGTCCCCCGGCAGAGCCCACTCCCCGCATCACCCCCCGCTGCATCCCGCAGCACCCCCCTCCCTCCTCGCCATCCAGCCCCTCACCCTCGCTCCCCCTCTCCATCCCCTCTCCCTCCGCCGCCTGCCACTCCCACGCGTGAACCCCCCACGCACCCCCTCCTTCCCCAGCGCCCCTGTGCCGTGCGAGCCCCACGCCGCTCCGGCAGCCCCCGCAGCCCCGGTGCGGCCCCCCGCCTCGGCCGGCGCCGTGCCCCGCTCACCGCCGGTGCCGCGCCCGCTCCGCTCCGCGCCGCTCCCACCCGGGCTTTTTATCCGCCCTCCGAGGCAAAACAGGCGCGCCCGCTGATTGGCCGCCGCCCCGGCCAATGGCCGCGCGCGCCGCTGCCGCTGGGGCACGTGCCGGTTCGCGCGCCCCCTCACCCCCCCGCCCCTCGCGGGACCCCCCCCCCCCCGTATCCCCACGGGATCCCCCCGGGATCTTCCCCCGGTAATCCCTGACATCTCTTCCCGAGACCCCCAGGGATACTCCCGATATCTCCCCCCGGGATCCCTGAGATCTCCTCACGGGACCCTCGGTATCTTCCCCTGGGATCCCACGGTACCCCCCGCTCTCTCCCACCGGTGCCCCCCGCTATCTTCTCCCGGTAGCCCCCGATATCCACTCCCCGGTACCTCCCCCAAGTACCTCCCACCCCCAGGTATCCCCTGATGTGTTTCTCCTCCGGTACTCGCCGGGATTCCGCCGGTACTCCTGTGGTGCGCTTCGATATCCCCCGGGACCCCTCCCGGTATCCCGGTACTCCCAGTCCCCTCCTGGATCCCCCTCTCCTCCCGTGTCCCCCGGTACCCCCGCCCCGGGCTGCACCTGGGCTCTCCCGGCACAGCCGCATGCACCGGGCGCGCCAACCGAGGCTGGGCACGGGGCCGAGCGGGACACACACACACACACACGGACCGTCCGAGGGGACAGCGGCACCTTTCCACCTTTCCTTCCAGGGAAAAGCGACAAAAACGGGATCGGCGGCGGGAGGTGATGCGGCCCCCCCGCCCGGCACGGCGCGGGGAACGCCCCGCGGGGCTCGCTGCCGCTCTCCGCCGCTCTCCGCCGGCCCCGGGCGGCAGCCGGGGGAGCCGCACCGCGCTCGCCGCGGACCGGCTGCTCTGAGCCAGGACAGCTCCGCCGAGCATAGGGAGCCGTGTGGGGAACAGCGCCCGCGGCACGGCTCATCTGCTGTGCCTGCGGGCACCGGATCCGTCCTGTGAAGTCTGCCTGTCCTGCTCAAGGAGATAGACCAGAGAAGCTGCTCCACCGCATTAAAAGGGCATTTTGGGAGCAGGCGTCCAGCACAGCCAGGGGCTGACCACCCTCGCGGCACAATGAGCCCCCGAGACACCCCAGCCCATGACACAGTTCATTCAAAGAGTCACAGAAAGGTTTGGGTTGGAAGGAACCTAAATGATCACCTCGTTCCACCCCCTGGCATGGGCAGGGACACCTTCCATAGACCAGGCTGCTCTAAGCCCATCCAACCTGCCCTTGGACACTTCCAGGGGTGGGGCAGCCACTACTTTTCTGGGCAACCTGTGCCAGGGCCTCGCCACAAAGAATTTTTTCCCAATATCCCATCTAACCCTGCCTTCTGTCAGCCATTCCTCCTTGTCCTGTCCCTCCATCTCTTGTCCAAAGTCCCTCTCCAGCTCTCTTGGATCCCCCTTTAGGCACTGGAAGTGCTATAAAGTTTCCCCGCACCCTTCTCTTCTCCAAGCTGAACACCCCCAGCTCTCTCAGCCTGTCCATAGCAGAGCTGCTCCAGCCTCTCATCATCATTGTGGCTTCCTCTGGACTCACTCCAACACATCCCTGTCCTTTCTATGTTGGATAAAGGGGGGAAATCCCCTCACTAAACCTGTTGATCACACTGCTGGGGATACAGCCCAGTTTCATGAAATAAAAGTAATATCATTACAAGCCAGCTTCACATCTGACTTCAGCACAACTCTGCCTTCTTTTTTTCTATTAAATTACTTTTCAGGGCATTCCTCTGAGATATTTCTAGACCTGCCATAAATCCATCCCTCATTACGGAGGTCCTGGCTCAGAGGACGTGGCCATAAATCCCTAGAATCCTTACAGGGGATATTTTCTCAACCAGAGGAGATGGAAACAGCGTTTGTGGCAGGTAAACACCCCAGAGGAAGCAGAGGGCCCCAGACAGACGGACGTGTCCCCACCACTCCATCCCTGGGACGGGCGGGAAGAGGAAACTCCTTGGCCTTGGCTGTGGGAGACCGGTCAAGTGTTTCAACAGCTGGAAAGTGGATTTAAGCCAATGCAAACAAACAAACAAAAAAGCTCAAAGAAAACAAGGCAGCCTGGATCAGTGCCAGGTGTTTAGCAGAGGTAGAAGAAGGCTGAGACAGCACAAGACCCAGGAGACCTCAGCACCCAGACCTGGCTGCTGTGTCCAAGAAACACAAACTGTGACAGGGAGGAGCATGAGGAGGGTTCGCGGGCTGTTTGGGGTCAGAGGAGCTCTTTGCCACAGCAAGAGCGGGGGGGCTCAGTTTTCCTATCCTAGAAGGAGAAAAGAAGCTATCAGGTGATCCATGGCCAGCTATAAATACCCCAGGGATTGAGTAAACAGCATGGGGAGAAAAAAAATAAAGTGAAGCCGAAGAACAGCACTGACACAGCCATGTTTTTAGAAACTGGCCAGGAATGAGTTTAGGCTGGGAGGTGACAGCTCCTGCTCTGGCACAGCCACTGGGGTAAATGATGTGGTGCTTTCCAAAGGCTTGAGCAGTTTGGGAAAGGAGATGACAGGGCTGACAGGATGACCGGAACAGACCACCATGGATGGGACTGACCCCAGAAACAGCTCCAGCCTCTGTTCCTGCCCCAGCAGAGCACACAGACACCTCTCTGCTTACACACAGCACCTGCACATGGATCCCTTCCCACTGCCTGCCTTTCAAACACTGCAGCAGCTTTGCAAAGTCAGAGATCTAGCACGGGAAGAGATTTCCCCTCCCTCACTCTCCAGCTCTGCCTCGCAGACCTCCCACATCCAGAACTAAACCCCCGGCACAGGCAAGGGAAGCATCCCCAGCAAGCAGACACCAGCGCAGCCACGCTGTAGGAGTGTGCATGGGCAGCCACACGCTGGAAATCTGCAGCTCCTTTCCTTTTCACTGCCCAGACACGGCCAAGATGCTTCATCTTCAAGCAGGGAAAACATCCTGATTCCATGGACACAGGAGGTTCTTCCAGCAGCAGCGTTTTCTCAAGCCAGGCGCTGGTTTGAGCGGCGTGAAGGCTGTCAGGTTGCTGTCAGCTATTTACATGCTGCACCCAGAGTGAACTGGCTCACGTGATATTCACTTCTGGCACAGCACTGCTCAGCTCACAGGCTCAAAATATCCACCCCATTAGGAAAAAAAAAATGGCTGCTTATAAATCAAATGTGGGACTGTCCCTGCCGCTGTCATAAAATGGTGTCAAAACAAAAGCAAGCCTGTGCAGAACAGGCTGCTGCTCCAGTCCTGCCAGGATGAGCAGTTTTATTTGGATGCCAGAATATTTGGTGTTATAATCACAGCAGCAGATGATTCCACTGCAGGAAAGGGTGCTTCGTGCTGGCTGCAAAACTGGAAGCTTCAGCCACATCGGACCGTGGGGATTTGATGCCTCGTGCTGTGGAGAAGCACCCATGGAAAGCAAAAGGGAAAAAGCAAAACCCACTGTGTTTTCTGAAACACCCCAAACCCTGAAGCCCGGCTGAGCAGTGCCAGACCAGAAGGATTCATGCGGAGCTCTGCACATGATGTGTGAGGTGTAGGCTGCAGCAGAGGGGTTCTGGACACTCACAGCCCACGCACATTCCTCCTGCACTCCAGTCTTGGGCTCTGCACAGGGCTCAGCTCAGTGAGTGAGAATTCAGAATTCATCAGAGACAGAAAGTTTAAAAAAACCAACCCCAAATGGAAAGCCTAAGACTGCTGACAGTTTCCACACTCTAGAGAATATTTCTGGTTGTATCTTTGACTCAAAGGGTGGCTGGGAAACCCATCTGCTGAAGGGCATTTAATTTTCATTCCAAGGCTTTCACACCACAAAAAATAACAGAAAAAATACACAAAAACATTCTACTACTTAGATACATCTAAAACCAGATCACTCTACAAATCCTCTTTGGCATCTCAACCGCCTTTACAGCAGGAATGAGGCGTGGGAGGTGGCAGGAGCTTAGGGCACCCGTGGAAATCCCATTTTCCAGGCAACTTCCACCCTTATCAGCACGGCGCCAGGTGCACAGGTTGATGGTCACTGCCCAGCTGCCACGCCTGCACAACTGCAGCTTGGAACTGTGTGGAGTTTTAAAAGCTGTCACTATACCCTGTGTCCTGCCACGAACTTTTTCACATGGAAGCAAAGGCAGCCAGGGCCTGCCACAGAAGCCAGAGCCACACAGATAAACCCCAGCAGACCCAGATACCCTTTGAGATAAGCAGCTAAAATTAATTTTCTCTGAAGCTGCTTGTGACAGCCCATCATCTCTCCTCAGCCCAGCTCCACAAAATAATCCCCTTCAGCGAGAAGGACCTTTACAGCAAGAGGCTCCAAACCGCATCGCTGGAATTGGGACAGGGAGAGGTGAAAACCGATGGGGTGAGAAGGGATTTTGTGCACGCGTTTCCCAGCTGAGCACTCAGCAGCCCTGCATTGGGCATGTCCCTAGCGGTGACAGGGACCTGAGGCTGCCACCACAGCATCCAGAGCATCGCTGTCCCTCGGGGCTGCGCAGACACAAATGGGGCTGGTAGGGCAGGGAGGAGCAGAAAACAACCCCCAAGCACCACAACCGCACAGGCTGTCCCCGCTGTGGCCCCAGCGAGGCTCCACGGCACGGAGGAAAGGGTGGGGGGCACCAGGGAGGCTCGATGGCTCTCCAGTTCACAGCTCGGAGCGGGCCCCGGCTCCCCCGGGCTGGGGTTGAAGGAGCCCCGCGGCCCCAGCCCGGGCGGGGCCGGCTCAGGTGGCCGGAGCGGTGGCCGGCAGCTCTTTGCCGGGGCCGCAGGGCGAATCAGCACCGCTGCTGGCCACGTTCTCGTATTTCGGCTCTTCCTCCGCGGCAGCCTGTCCCTTCCTTTCGAGGCTGCCAACTAACTCCGGGCTTTTGCCCTGCTCTGTGGCACCTGCGGTTTCGCTGGCCCCGTCCTGGGCACCGGTGTTTTTTGACGAGAGAGATGCAAGGAGGAGGGACAGTCTTTTAGCAGCGGTATGCTGGGGCTTGCCAGGGGCTGACTCGGCAGGAGCCCCCGGCACACTCTCCCTCTGCTGGCAGCTGTTCTCCGAGTCCCTGCGCTGCGCCAGGGCCCGGCGAGGAGGTTTCTGGATGGCCTCCATGCTCCTCCTCACCTTGGGCTCCTCCTTGGCAGCCCACTTGCCCTTCTGCAAGCTGCCCAGACGCTTCAGCACAGCCTGGACGGGTCCCTCGCCAGTCCCCTCCGCCTTGGGGTCCTGCCCGGCCGTTCCCACCATCATGTAGATGGTGGTGACATTGGGCTCCTTCCCCTTCGCCTCCCAGCTGCCGGATTTCGCAGCTGCTTCCAGCGCCTCCACTCTCTGGGCCACATGCCGGGTGCTGGACACCACCCTGCGGCGTCCCCCCGGCGTGGCCCGAGGCGATGGCCGGTGGCTTTCGTCCCCCTTGCTGAGGGGCTCGGGGTTCTCGTAGCAATCGCTGGCCGGGCGCTCGCCGAGGGGCTCGGTCCCCGCATCCCCCGGCGGTGGGGTCAGCCTGGATGGGCCCCACGGCGCCTTGGGCTTCCGGCTGGGGCTGGGGGTCTCGGCCGCCCCGAATTTTGTCCCCTCGGCGAAGGACACAGAGGGTCGCTTGGCCTTGGCGATGCTGGAGGTGCGGGGGATGGCGAAGGGCTGCGAGACATCCTCGGAGTCGAAGGCGGACGGGTCCGGGAGCGCTTCGCCAGCGCCGGCGGGGGATGCTCCATCCTGCAGCTCAGCCCCGCCCAGCAGCGGGATGCCTGTGGGACAAGGTGACACGTGTTACGGCTGTCACAGCTGCCACCCTGCCCGGGGACATAACTGGGGACACTGGGACAGGAGCTGATGCAACAGGATTGTCCCTGGGATCGTTTCCCAGGTTGTGAAATGGGGTTGCCCCACTGGGCACGTCCCATCGCACACGGCCAAACACAGCCCTGCAGACAGGAAAACAAGGACAAGGAAATAAACACTGTCTGTGCCAAGCACACGATCCTGGCACGGCCAGGATTGACCCCGGCAGCCCAGAGGTGATCAGAGAGGAGGAGGAGGAGCACCCATGGGCGTCACCTTCTCTGGGAGGGACAGAGTACTCGGGTCCCTCGTTGTCGGTGTCGAAGGAGGAGAAGGAGCTGTCTGAAACCCACGCAGAAGATGGTGGCTCGATGAAACTGGGGTTGAAGGGGATTTCTGTGTCGTGATGGGAAACTGGGGAGGAGAAGACACCCAGCTGAACCTGAGCACCCCAGGGTGCTCGGGGGAGAGGAGTTTCAGGCTCCCCACCAGACAGAGAGTGCAGCACTTGTGGAAGTGCTGTCGGCAGCTCTGCTTTGCTCACCTGTGACTTTGGGAAGTTTCGAGCCCCCCAGGTTAAAGCAGGGCATGAGAGCACTGAGGTTGGCCAGCACCCCCTGCACGTGGTGCTTCATCCTGGCCACCACATCATCATCCGGCACAGCCGCCCTGCGGAGCAGAGGTGGACATCAAGGGACAAGGGAGATGGGGGTTTGTGTCAAAGGTTGAAAAATATGAGAAAATACCTGTCTCTGGCGTCTGCTGAGCCAGCACCACAGCAGCAGCAGGCGACACAGAGCAGCAGCAGCAGGAGAGGGACAAGGATGGCGGCTGCAAGGGCTCCATGGTCCTTCAAACCTGTGTGAGGAGATGGGTTGAGTCTGGCATGTCCTGTGGCTGTGACGTCAACAGAACAGCCCTGCATGGAGAGAGCAGGAGCTGACAACTCCTGGTGGGGCCAGGAGGCAGCAGGATGCACCCCAGCCCCTCCCCCAGTGAGGATGTGACTGTCCCTTGCCCAGTGCCAAGGAGTAAATGTGAGGTTAATCTTACTCAGCACACAGTCACCCTGCACAGGGTCGCAGGTCCCACGGGAGCAGTGGCAGGGTGAGGAACAATTCACTCCAAAATACCCCTCGGGACAGGTGTCATTGCAGCTGGAAGAGAGAGGAAAGGAGGGAAATGCCCCCGGAGAGAGCAAGACTCCAGCCCTGCCCCACTCCCAGCGTTATCCCAGCATTTTCCTGGCGTTACCTGTCTCCCCAGTAGCCTGCCTGGCAGATGCAAACTCCTGTCACGGGGTCACAGCTCCCCGAAACACACTCGGGACAGAGGAACTGGCAGCCATCACCAAAGGTGCCCACGGGGCAGGAGCTGTTGCAGCTGCCAAAACAGAGCAAAGCATCAGCTGCTGCACCCCAGAGCAGGGACACCCCCAGTGGCCTCACCCTGGGCGTACCTGGGGCCTGTCCAGCCGGGATCACAGCGCAGGCAGGACCCGGTCTGGGGGTCACAGGGCTCCCCGTGCTGGCAGCGGGGACACAGCTGGAGACAGCCCTCCCCATGGAATCCGGGAGCACAGGGATCCTTGCAGAGGGTCCCGTTCCAGCCGGGCTGGCAGGCCAGGCAGAAGCCATCCACGGGCGAGCAGGGCTGGCTGCGCTTGCAGCTCCCACAGCTGTGTGGGCAGAGAGGCACTGAGGTCACAACATCCACCCTTGTACCCCTAAAAAGCAGGTTTCACCCCACAAAAAGCAGGTTTCACCCCACAAAATCATTAAGCATCATTTTGGACCGAGGGGAAATACACAGTGGTGCCTAATACTCTGTGGTAGCAAGAGGGCGGGGGGGAAGCAGAATCACAGAATATTCTGAGTTGGGACGTGTTGCTTTGTCACCGTGGGGAGTGGGACAAAGGACAATCAGTTCTTAGGATGACACTGTCTGCTGGCATTACTGAGGTGTTTCTTTTGGGGCAACGCTGATGCTTCATCCAACCTGTGATGCTCAGACCCAGGTCGGGTCTCCCTGCCCAGCCAAAGGCACAGACACAAGCGCAGTGACTTCCCCCCAGATCTAACTGCAGCCCTGCTCTATCCCCCGTGCTCCTCCATCTCACCTGTGCACGCACTGCGATCCGTATTTCCCTGCCGGACAGGGCTCCCGGCAGCTCCTGCCGTGGTAGCCGGGCTGGCAGCTGCAGTGGCCGGTGGCGGGGCTGCAGGAGCCGTGCCCGCAGTCGCAGCGCCGCTGGCACGCCGGTCCCCAGAAGCCAGCCAGGCACTCGCACTTGCCCGTCTCCTGCGCGCAGGGCGACACGTTGCAGGAGCACTTAAAGCTGCACCTCCTGCCCCACCAGCCCGGCAGGCAGCGGCACAGCCCGCTCAGGGGGTCGCAGTGGGACGTGGAGGGGTTGCACTGGCATTGCTTCCTGCAGCTGGGCGCCCACCAGCCCGGCTCGCAGTGGCAGGCGCCGGTCAGGGGGTCGCAGCGGCCGTGGGGGCCGCACTGGCAGGGGAACTGGCACAGCCCTCCCCAGTGGTTGGGGTCGCAGGTGCAGTGGCCGCTCACGGGGTCGCAGCGCCCGTTGGGGTGGCACGGGCAGCTCCGCTTGCAGTCGTGGCCCCAGTACTGCTCGGGGCAGCCTGCGAGGGGAAAGGACACAGCCGGGATGGGGAGAAGCCCGGGCAGCCCCCCGAGCACGCAGCTGGCTTTAAAGGGGGATGGCAGGGGCTGAGCGCGGGGGAGGCACTCACGGGAGCTGCAGTCTGCTCCGAAGAAGCCGGGTTTGCAGCGGCACAGCCCGGGTTTCACGCACACCTCGCCCTCCCTGCAGGCGTCCTCCCCGTCGCACACGGCTGTCGTGGCAGGAAAGGCACTCAGCCCTCTCCGGTCCCCCCCAGCCTGGGCTAACACCCCACCTGCCACCCACCCACCTCCCGCAGGGACAGCATTCCCAGGGAAACGCCCATCCCACTTCCCTCCGGCTCAGCTGCAGCACCAGCAGCAGCCGGGGGGTCCCCACGGGGCGGGACCCCACTGGCAGCGCTGGAACAGAGCTGCAGGGCTTCCCCAACACCCAGAGGATCCGCCTGGATAAACGCGGGGACCAGGCTTTGAGATTCATCCCCATCCATCACTCACCGACCGTGCACGCCCTCCCGTCCTGCTTCCAGCCGGGACAGCACGCCGGGCCGGCCGGGAACCTGCGGGAGAGACCGGGGGGTGTCAGCCAGGGCCGGGGGGCCAGGGCGGCTTCGCGGCCTCGGCCGAGGCGAGGCGATCCTTGCCCCAGTGCTGAGAAGGCGGCGCGGCCCCCAGGGCAACGCTCCGGAAGGAAACCAGGAAAATAGAAGGAAATTTAGGAGGCTGCAAGCCCGAGTGGGCGGCGGGGCTGGTCTGCCCCAAGTGCTGGGAATGTCCCCATGGAGCCGTGCCGGGTGTCCCATGCTCCCGGAGAGGCTCAAGCTTCAGCAGCAGTGCAGAAATGAGGCAGCAAAGTGAAGGCCATGAAAGGCATCACCGTTGATGGGAGACAATGGGAGAGGCAACGCGGCAACAAATTCAGGGGACATTCAGCTCCCAAAGCCCTTTGGGGTTTGCTACACCAATATTTCCCCACCATGAGTTTTGCTAAGGGTCCCATATTGCCCCGTTGCCCTGCACTCAGAGGGTGAATGAGAAATAAACCCTGGAGAAGGGATCTGATGTCCCAAACGCCCACACAGACCCTAACCATGCTCCCCAGCATCACCCCAGCCTCTGCACCCACCCCGTGCCAGGCTGCACATCCCTGTCCATGGAAGGAGGGATGGACAACAACCCTCTGGGGCTGCTGAGAGGCCCCAGGAGATGGAGTGGCACGAGTGGGGACCCCCGTGGCACCTACCTGCAGACATTCCTGCCCTCAGGGTCGAGCTCCTGGGCAGAGCTCTGCACCCACAGCCACAGCTGGAGGCAGAGGATGGGCCGGGCGCTCTCCATTCCAGCTGGGCACCAGGGCCCCAGTCCTGGTGGCTCTCCAGCCCCACGCTGGTGTCCCTCTGTCCGTCTGTCCCGTCCCACCCGTGGTGCGGCCTCTTCCTCCCTCCAGCCTTGGGTTTCTTCCTGAGGAAACGTGGGAGGAGGCGCCCCGATCCAGGCGTCAGGGGTGCGGCGGGGAGGGGGAGCAGGGAATGCTGCTGCCCGGGCTATTTTTGGCCCTTGGCTGCCACCCTGGCACAGAAAGGGGCATCCAGGGGCTCAACACAGCCACACAGGGGCTGGTACCTGCCTGAACATCTCAGCTGCGTCACCCCACTCCCCCTGTGCTATCCTCCACTGCCCCCCAAACTGCTTTGGCCAAAGTCCCCACAACCCAAACAAGGCGTCCAGTGCCACCCCCTGCCTCAAGCCCCATGAGCCACCCCCTGGCAGGGGCTCAGAGGAGGGGTCCCCATGTCCCCCACGGCAACACAGCCTGACCTATGCTGGCCTTTGAAGGGCTGCTGGCCACGGTCCCACCTCGCCATGTCCCCAGGAGCTTTGTGTCAGCAGATGCACAGGAAACACCTTTTTCCTACCCAAGGCTGGCTCAGCCAGGGGAGGGCTCCGGGTTGGAAGCTCCCCTTGGCCATGCAGGAATTAACTCCTCCATGCCCAGCACTGTGGGATCACCCTCCTGGAGCCCCTGCCCATCACAGCTGACTCACCAGAAGGGGCTCAGGAGAGAAACAAAGACTGATTTATTTCCAAATTAAAGGTAGAAAGTACCTGACCTGAGGCAACCGACTCGCCCCCATGAACACAAGGATTGTTCCAGTCTGCCAGGTCCCAGAGGTGGCAGAAGAGGTCCCAGTCCAAAACTGATTCACCCCATGCCTGAGAAGTGCAGGAGTGGCCCTGGTGGTGCCGACCCTGATGGCTCCCAGCCACGGGAGCACCTGGACACCCAGTGCAGTGTGCTCAGCCCCTCCCAGCCACGTGGAGAGCCCGGGACACCCCAACTGGACCTTCACACTGCAGGGAGTGGGGAGGTACAGACAGAAAGGGGTGAGGTAAAACAGCCCCACAGAGCAGGGTGGGGCAATGGAATCGTGGGCTGTGAGCAGAGGGGTTTGCAAAGAGCCACCGGTGGATGGGAAGATCCCTTTTGGGGTGTGAAGCAGGAGGAGGGTGCAGACCCCCACCATGCCGAGCTGCAAGCAGGGAGCAGTGGGGAGGGGGCACAGCTGTGAGGGACCTTCTGTGGGGATGCTGTGGGCACGGTCAAAGGGTGGCTGGTGGGCAGAGATGCCCAGAGGTGCTGAGCTGTCCCATGCCAGGCTGGCAGCCCACATCCAAGTGTCCCAGTGGGTTTGCAGGAATCTGCCCACGCTGTGGCTTTGCCACCACCATGGTGTGGATGAGTGCCAGGGCTGCCACGCTGCTTTCAAAGCTGCTGGAAGAAGAGGATCCAGGAAGTTCTGCTGTGAGGACAGATCCTGCTCCCGTTCCCGTGGGGTCAGAGTGGTGCCATGGCTCTGTCAGGGGAGCTGGAGCCTGCCTTGCTCTCTCCCTCTGGCTCCAGCTGCGTGTCCAGCGAGTCAATGATTTCCCAGGTTCCCGAGCAGCTGGATGTGGGGGGGTCTTTGCTGCTGCCCTGATACCACAGCCCAAAACTGCAGAGAGAGCAGATAAGGGCTGTGGGGGAGAAGAACCTCCCCAGGGAGGAATCCCAACCTCCCTCTGTGGCAGCAGGACACAGCCTGGCTGCGGGCCCTGGGAGCGTGCGACACCCAGGACAAGGCAGATCTCCCCAAAAAACAGCAACCCCTGTTTTGGCGGCATCCCTGCCAGCCCTGCACCAGCCTGCTGACTCTGTTCCCATCATATCTGAGTTCAACAGGTGCCAGGTCCCAGCCAAGCCCCAAACCTCTCCACTGGCAGAGCCTCCCATCCCTACCAGCACAGGAGCAAACTCACAAGCTCCTAATGTTGGATTCTGGAGGCTGAGCATCCACACAGTCTGTGCCATGACCTGGAAGCCAGGAGCCCTCCTCTTCATCGCTGCAGCACAAAGAAATGGGGGTAAACCTGCACTGAGCCACAGCAGCAAGTGCTGGAGCCACTCTGGAGTTTGTCCAGTGCTCTCAGTGCCAGCACCTCACCCGTTTTGTCACATGCACACAGGGACAAGTGGCATTTGGCCAGGCCATGCCTGACTGGTGACAGGGACACGCGAGTTGCAGCACAAAGCCCAGCCCCTGTGGCACAGCTATGCCAGAGCAACGTATCGACTGTAGACATCAAAGCTTTGATCTCAGGAAGGAGGAGGCAGCTCTGGGCTTGGGGAAGTTCCAATCCAGGGCATCACACACATGGAAACACTGGAGCAGGCCAGCCAGCACCCACCCTGCACGGGAGGATCCCAGCACCCAGCCTGACTCACCTGCTCGCCGACTCCTCCGTCGTTCCCAGCATCTTGGCCCTGATTTTTTTCCTCTGTTTTTTGATATTTGACTTCATTGCATCCAGGAAGAAGCTGGGAATTCTCTCCTCGTTCAGCAGCTCCCTGGCAAAAAGCAGCCAGCTAGTTAGCCAAGAGCCTGGGGAAGATTCTGCCCTGACTGTGGTGGGAACAGCCTCTGATGGGCCAGAGGTGGCTGCAGGGACAGGACTCACCTCTGGTAATAGGCCAGCTCCTCCTGCACCAGGAACAGGTTGGTCTTGAGCTCATTTCTCTCTTGCAGGATCTGCTGCAGCTCTTCCTTGGAGAAGCAGCAGTGAGCAGGGCTCCTGTCCCCATCCTGGTGCTGCGGCTCCTCTGGGGGTGACAGGGCTCCCTCCTGGAGAGGATGGAAAGAGTCAGCAGGCAAGCAGAGACCCCAAAACCCCCACCCAAAGGCTGGGTGCACACGCAGGCAAAAATGGAAAAGTCCCAGAAATGTCTCCATCCCAGCCAGCAACCACTGCTCATCACCACACGTGGCAAACTCCCTCATCCTCTGTGTCCCGTCTAGTTTTAACTCCTGTCACCTCATCTTGCTCCACCCATAAGAGCTTTTACAGAGAACGTGTTACCGGCATTGCAGACACCACACTGGTCAGTTTTCAGCTGTGGGGTTTCCTTGAGTCTGGGTGTGCCAAAAGCTCCACACCAGGCTGGAATGTGGGGTCAGTGCTGGTGGTGCCCAGCAGCAGCGAGGCCACAGCTCAGACTCACCACAGCAGGCTCTGGCTGCCGGCTCTCCAGGGCTGTCCTGCTCCTCCTGCTCGTTTCCCTTTGGCTTTGCAGCACGGCAGCCTCCAGGTCTGACTTCTGCTCCAGAGCACTCTTGAGCTGGGCCTGCACCACGGCCACCTTGTGCCGCAGCTCCTCGTTCATGGCCATGAAGCGATGGAGCTGTTCCTGCAGCTGCAGGGCCCAGGGCAGCCAAAGGTGAGGCAGTGTCCCCACCCAGGGACATCAGTGCCACCTGCCCCAGCAGGCTCAGCAGCTTTGACAGCCCTGGGGCAGGGGGGATATGACATGAAAGCAGGTCCCCGGGCCCTCGGCACACCACACCCCGGAGCTCCCACGCCCTCACCGCCTCCGTGTCCCGGCTCTTGCAGACGATCTCGTGGGCCTGGGCACGGAGCTCGTCCCTCTGCCTGTCCACCACCTCCTTCAGCCGCAGCATCACCTCCCGCTCCTTCCGTGCCGTGCTATCTGACACCAGACAGGGGTGCACAGGGCTGAGAGTCCCCAGGGACTGCCCCGGGCCCACAACACCGCAAAGTTCCTCAGTGCTTATGCAAAGTTCCTGATAATCTCGCAGTGGGAACAGTGGAAAGAAAGGAACTGAGAGTTTTAGACCATTCCTGACACATCCTTGTGTTGGCACAGCAGCCCACAACTTGTGCCTGCCTCCCCACCACCCTCCCGGGGGCTTCCGAGGTGCTCTGGAGGTTTGGGATCCCCGTGATCTGCAGAACAAGGTAATGCCTATGCTCCCTGCTAGGACAGGTCTCCAAGGTGAGGGGAAGGAGAGCAGCATTCCAGGCTCCAGAAGAACAGGTTCAGCCCTGCACCCAGCCTGCCACTCCACAGGGACACCCTGCGGCATCAGGGGACCCCAAACCTCCCGGGACACCCACCTTCCTGGGACTGGCTCTCCGCAAGCTGCCCCAGGAGCTGCCGGTTCTGCTCCTCCAGGCAGGCCAGGCGGCCGTGCAGGGCTCGCTCCCGGCGCTCGGCCTCCCACAGCCTCTGCTCCGGGTCCTGGGGACGGGGACAGCCGGGTCAGAGCCACCCCCGGGGGGTGGTGACAGCCGGGTGAGCCAGGCGTCAGCCAGGGCAGCGCTGTTCCAGTGCATGGTGACAGCCAGGTCAGGGGCTTCCCAGGGGATGGGGGACAGCGGGGTCAGTGCCACCACTCCGGAAGGGAGACAGCTGGGCCAGACAGGTCAGAGCCATCCCAAGGGACGGGGGCCAGCCGGGTCAGATCCATACCAGAGGACAGGGATAGCGAGATCAGAGCCATCCCAGGGGATGGGGGACAGCAGGGACAGCCACCCCCTGGGAGAACAGCCACCTCAGAGCCGTGCCAGGGGATGCAGGGCAGCGGGGTCAGAGCCATCCTCTGGGAAAAGGGAACAGCGGGGCCGGAGCCGCCCCACGGGGAGCGGGAATAGCAGAGTCGGAGCCGTCCCACAGAATGTCAGACACCGGTGTGAGCACCATCCCCCGGGAAAAGCGGACAGCGGGCTCCCCACGGCCACTCCTGCGGGACACGCGTGGCTCGGCGCCACGGCCGCAGCTCCCCGCTCACCTCCGCCTCCTGCGGCCCGCCCGGCGCTGCCGGCGCCTCCCCCTCGGCGCCCGGCGGGGCCACCAGCGCCTCCAGCAGCTCCAGCAGCCGCACCACGGGCGGCACCAGCCCGGCCACGGCGTCGGGCCCGAAGCGGGCGGAGAGGCGGCGCAGCTCGGCGCCCAGCGCTCCCGCCATGCGATAGACGTGCGGCGGCGCCAGCCGGCCCGGCGGCGTTCGCCACAGCGGCTCCGCCATCGTCCCGCCTAAGCTCCGCCCGGCCCGGCCCGGCACGGCCCGCCCCGTCCGGGGCCGCCCCCGAGGCGGGGAAAGCGCCCGCCATCCCGTTCGTACAAAATTTATTGAGGGAAAAGTGGGGAAAACAACAACGCGCGGGGTGAGGGGGGGCGAGCGGGGCACAGCGGAGGGGGGAACACACGAACACGCTGTTGAATATCAACAGTACTAAGAGGGGCGCGGGCAGGATTAGGCGTAGAGATCCTCGCGGTCGGCAGAGTAAACCTCCCCCTCCTGCAGCAGCGCGAAGTTGAGGAAGTGAGAGGGGCGATGGACCTCGTGGTAAAACTCCTTGGGGTTGGCGAGTTGCAGCTCGTACTTCATGTTGGGGTCGTGGCGGACACCTGGAAAAGAGGGAGCGTTACCCACCTGAGCACCCCTTCTGCCTCCTCCATCCTTCAGGAGCCTAACAAAGCCCTCTACCCTTCTACAACCATTTCCGTGCCAGGAGAGAGAGTTCTAAACCCACAAATTCATCCCTCTTTGGGTTCCACCCCTCAAGAGATTTACAGTCCTTTTATGCTAGTCCAGTGTTCCGTCACTCTCATTTCCTGACCCCTTCTCCAGCTGCCCGTGGTGTTCATGATACCAGGACCTCCCTACTGGGAACAGCTCCTCTCTTGCATTTTCCATTATCTCTTCTGCCTGACAGGGATTAATTATTCAGTGGTGATAGACCATGCACTACAATCCAGACAGAAATGGGATCTATTTTAACTCTCTAGCCACCAAAAACATCATTGAACTGACATCCCAGTGCTGGTACTAAGGAAAGCTCAGGGCACAGTGCTGAGAAATCCCTGCCAGCTGCTCTGAGGAAGCTTTGGAGTGGGTGAGGAGCTATTCCCTCCTCTCCCAGCTCCTGCCACTGCCTCCTTTCCCCTCGCCTCCCCAGGCCTGCTCACCCATGAAGTTGTAGTTCCAGGAGCCCTGTGCTGGGACCATGAAGAAGCCGAGGAAACGGTCGGACAGGAGCATCTGCACCCTCTCATAGTGGGAGGGGAGGTAACCCTTGGGGTTGTTCCCTTTGTCCGTGTTCTGCCGGCCCCACTCGTACCCGCTCGGGGTCAGTTTGTAGGCTGTCAGCGTGCAGGAGCCAGGGGTAAAACTGAAAAGGAGAAGACATGAGACAAGTTACACGCGGCTGGGGCAGAGGAGGGAAAGCAGGAATGAGCCAACACTCCCTTTCTGCCAATTTTATTTTGAGTACCCCAGCTCTGCAGCAACACTGCCCTCAGAGGGCCACCAGAAGCCTCCCTGCCCCTCACCTGCAGGTGATGATGATGGTCTTCTCCCCATCCCAGGAGGGGTTGTCAGCCATGACCTTGGCGTGGGTGGTGACATCCTGTGGTGAGAGCTGAGGGGACTCGTTTGGTTGGGTGTGAATCCATCCCAGAGGTTCCATTTCCTGACAAAAAGAGAGTGGTTTAGAGAAAAATCAAAACCATTTAAAATGAGACCACTTCAAGGCCTGGCAAAAAGGACACAGAGATCACAGGCTTCCCCCTCACCTGATCTCAAACAGGTTTGGCTTCAGACTGAATCCTTTCAGTCCTACAACTACAAAAGACCATGGGAAGCTGCTCCACCGTCTCAGGTCCTTGTTACTGACCTTCCACCCACCCTGGAAGCTGAACTGTAACTCACCTTGAGATACTCGTGCTGTGGCAGCTGCCCTGGGAGGTGCACGGTCTGGTGTGTCCCCCACTGGGGCACCATCACAATGCACCGGATCTCCTTCACCTGGGGGTTGTCTGGAGGGCTCACTCCATACAGGTAACCTGCAATCTAAGACACACACACCTGCCTTAGAAGGCCAGAAGAGATCTCTGTGTAACTGCGAGAGCGGGAACTCCTTAATTCCTGAGGAGACCATCAGAGGGATTCGCGTGGACAAACCACAGCAGGTTCCCAGTCTTTCACCACGAGTTCCCCCCTGGCGTGTTTGAGTGGGGCACAACTGTAACAAACTCCCTGCACACTCACCTGGGCCCGCAGGTCTGAGATGCAGATGAACTTCTTCAACACATTTTTGGGAAGAATGTAGGTGTAACCTGTCTCCTTTATGTCATCTGATGAGACATAGATGTGGTTTGTCCGCAGGTGGAGGTTGGCGGCAGAAATGGCTCTGTGAGGAGGAGACCACGATCAGAGGGTGCCCAGATCCCTCCCTGAGCATTCCAACCCTTTCCACCATCCTTGCCCGCCTTTCCTACCTGACCCTCCACTCAGTCTTGGAGGAGAAGGTCTGGGTTTCGTAGTTGCTGGTGGTGGAGGTGATGATTTCATCCCCGTGTTTGTTCACCGTGCGGGTCTGTGTGGCCGTCAGCTGCGACTGCTCCTTGGTTTGCTTCTCAATTTCTGCAATCTGCTGCCTCTGCTGAGATGGGGCAGAGATCTCCATGCCCAGGATGATGTCTCGGATCTCTGACTGGGTCAGGGATGCAACGTTCACGCTGGAAGAGAAAATTCACCCCAGTCAGGCATTTCAAAACACGTTCTGGAGCCTTCTCACCTTCAGGCACAAGCTCAGAACATCCACTATGAAAATATTAAATGCAACTTTTTAAACAAAAGAAGGGCCATGATCACATGATCCTCAGATCAAAGATTTGGTGCAGACATTTTTATCTGTCTTACCAGAAAGTTATTAATAATAACCAGATTTCCCTACAAGGCTGACAGTGCATTGACAAAGGCCCTTGGGCACAGCCTTTGGGGCAGGAAGGAAATCCTGACAGGATTATGGCTTACTTGTTCTTCTTGCCATAGTCAGCAAGGATGAGATCCTTTAGCTGCACCTCCACCTTGATCCACTCCTCATCAGTTAGGGTTGGCCAGATGTGGTGAGGCTCAGTGATGGTTGTCTTGTCTGGCTTCAGGATAACTTTGGCTCGATCGTTATTCACGTGCAGCGCCCGGAGAATCAGGATCAGACGGGAGAAGGCCTTGGAGATGAAAAAAAAAGATGCAGTTAGAAAGAAGAAAATTAAATATACAAGGCCCTGGTACAGCATTCCTCTGTTTGAGCACATGGGAACTGCCAGGGAAATCCATCTAAAGGAAAATCCAGGCAGATTCAGAGCCAAGTGCTCCCAAAGAAATCATCAGGGATATCTGAGGCCTTGGTTCCTGCCTCATTTATCAGCAGCAAAGCAAAATGCAGAAGACACATCTGTGCTTACTGTGTAGGAAGAGATGGTTTTCAGCCAGTCATCATAGAGATTGAAGAGAACCATCTGGGGCTCAGTGGCCTTCAGGATGAGATCACCAAACTTCTCCACTTTCAGACAGGCCTGGAAGGGTAGCTGCAACTCCGAGCCTTTGATCACAATATTGGGGAAATCCAGCAAGTGCACCTGGAGTTTATCAAGAGGAATTAGCTCACAACTCAGAACATCACAGCACACAGAAGTGTCCTATTATCTCCCACAGATTTTACACAGCCTCACAGAGCTGCATCCTTACCTCAAGTGGGTCCAGCATGCCCTTCCGTGTCACTATGATCTGCTTCGGCTGCTCCTCCACGGGAAGGGATCGGATCAAGGCAGCCACTTCTTCAGCAGTCTTCCACTTGGCCAGCTACAGAAAGACAGCAGGGTTAGAGAAATATCCCCTTGCTTTCCAGCAGCGTCTCCATGACCCTGAGGAACCGGGGCACGCAAGCCAAATTCTAAAAATACAACTGGAATTTATGGCTTGCTCCAGATCAGTGACAAGGCCCAGCAATTCCGCCTTACTGATCAGAGGGCAGTTCCCATTCCTGGAGCTCAGTTACTCTGGAGTGGCTCAGAAAAAAACCAGCTGGCTACTCCACCTCCCTGGATTTGCCACCTGAGTTTTCTCACTGCACTGGATGTACAGCCAAGTGCAGAGTGATTTGTGCAACAAGGAGCACAGCATTGATCCTCAAGCTCTGCTTGATGATGTGGGATCTTCACACCTCAGAGCCTCAAAACCCTTGCAGCAGCCAACACCTGTGCTCTTCCACTTTTATATCCCATGCTCCTGCCTGCCTGACCACTCGGACATTGGAGCTCCAAACCCGTTAAGAGGCAGGAAGATGAAGATCTTTGTGATGTTTTCTGCTCAAGGGAGTGTCCCAAGCAGTCAGAGCCCACCCCCAGGTCACACCCAAGGCACAGCCAGGCCCTACCTGTCCCAGACGTTTCTGTCCTGCCCACACAGATGTGTGGATGATCTTCAGGAAGAGCTGTCCAGTTCTGGGATTGAAGATGAAAATGGCTCCATTGATGGGCTTTGTGGTCAAATTCCCTTCAAAAGTCTGAGGAAACAAGTGAGAGTGAGAAGTGCAGGGAGATAAACGGAGCCCACCTACACCTTTTCACAAAAGCCAACTCTCTGTGTGCTTTGAAGAAGCTGTGTGAAAATTTAAGAGCTGCTCTGTGCACCATGCAAAAATCTGGGTCCATGTGTTGACTCCCAGATTTCCATCATGCATGGAAACCTCCACCCCATTCAGTCCTTTCCCTGAGACACTGCTCTGGCCTCACCTTGTGGATGGTGACTCTGTACACGTTGGTGTCATCCACAAACCAGATGATCTGGTTGGAGAAGAGCTCCCCATAGTTCTGGGAGGACAGGTAGGGTTCTGTGGGCTCTGAGGAGTAGAGCTGCAGCCCTTTGCGGATTCGTTCCCTCAACACATACAGGGCAGGGTTTGCTTTCATGATTTTGGCCATGGCCTGCTGGATCAGAGGTTTGCTCCCAGGGAACCAGTTCCCATAAGCACTGAAGAAGGAAACAAACAGAGGTTGTTACCATTAGACCTGAAGAGGCAACAGCCCCATATTCCATGCAGCAGACAGGCCCTCTTCTACCTGCTGAAAATACAACTTGTACTGCAGTGTGACTTCTGTAATGTCTCTGGGAGCTGGTCACCTATGGCTCTTCCCTAAACCCTCTCAGTGGGAAGCCACAGCACACACATGCAGCAGCCCCAGAAAAGCTGCACCTTCTCTAACAAACACACTGGAGAACTGACTTCTGACTTTCCCTTTAGGTTCCAGTGAGAAATAGCTGTCCCCACTTGTAGGGACTTTGAAACAAGGCCTGTCCTTCAGCTCCAACAACAGTCTGACAGAAATAGCCTAAGAAACCAATTATTAATGAACTGGGGGAACTGAACCACTACTATTTGGAGCAAAACTAGGCAACCTGAGATGCCTTATCACACTCACTGCACATCTCCAGCTTCTGCCTGAAACCCTCCTACCTGGAATACAACCCAGATTAGACACATACTGAGACAAGACCCACAAACTACCAATGCCAATCCTGGAAACGAAACCACAGAAGGTGCAGCTCTCACCTGTGCAAGTTGTAGGCCAGATCGATGGCAATGAGCACCCCAGTGGGAGAGGGGTAGATGCTCATGTTGTCTGTGGTGTAGTCCAGGAACTTGGCCCTGGCGTAGCGCTCAATGTCATGGGAGTCGTAGTCGCCCCAGCGCAGCTGGATGTCAATCCAGTACTTCTGGGTGGTGGTGCTGTCCATCACATCCCTGAGGAGAAAGCAAGCCACCACCAGTTCATCTTGCACAAAACCCCCCTGTAGTTAACTGTCACCAAGGATGGACACTGCAGCCAGCTCATATCCACGTTCCACCCTGGGAAAGGGACTCTACTGTTCTCATCGCACAGCAGTGAACGCAGAGGCTGTTGAAAGGTTTAAACAAAGCAGCAGTGAGTCCACTGCTGTGTAGTCACGAGGGTCATCTGCCCCAGGGACTGTCTGGTGAGGATTCAGCGAGAATTCACTCCAGATTCTGGCCCTGGGCCAGCTCAGCTTTGTGGGGTTTCCAGAAGAACCTTCAACAGCTCAGAGAAAAGTTCACCCAGAGGAGAGAACAGGAGCAAAGGCAGTGTTGGTGTTTTGCAGAAGGCAGTGCCAGGAGGTGCTGCAACCACCTACCCAAGCAAGCCCTGTGCTTTGCTGGACACAATCTCCAGTGTCCCCCAGATGCCCAAGGGACAAGAGGCTCTAGATGACAGGCTCAGCAGCTCTGCTCTGCAGGGAGACCGAGGAGAGGGAAAAGGGAAACTCACTTGGAATCTGCCAGCAAGGATGGACGTGACACATTCCACTTGTAGGAAGCAAAGAGAAGGATATCTGCACATGAGGAATTCATCTTGTAGGACTTCCTGGGATGGATTGTCTCTTTCTGCACTGTCTCAATCTCCAGAGCATCCAGCTCTTGATCAAACACCTGGGGAAAAGGCAGTCAAAGATGAGATATGTTCAAGCAACCCAGATAAGGAATCTATCCTCAACACCACAGGCCAGAAAATCCCATTTTCGATTTCTTCCCTTCCTTTGTCAAATTGCTGGAGGAAGACTGTTCCTGCTCCAAAAGGGCACAGAAACAAACCAAGCCAACGCTGCTCACCTGACACAAATCCATGACAATGCTCTCGTGGATCTTCTGCCACAAGTGAGCTCGGAAAATCTGGATGAGGGAAATCTTCAGCGTGGGGATTTTGCCATGCATGAAGATCCCTGTCAGATCCAGCTGCACCTGGAAGCCAACATACACCTGCAAAGGAAAAGCAGCTGTGAGAACACACAACAGCACAACTGAGGAAATTTTTAAAAAGAGCACCTTCTGTTAAGGAGATTTAGTACCTCTGTAAGAGATGTTCTGAGAATTAATTGGATCAATTAACTGCTCACATTTCAGTGGAGAAGTGGTGTCTGCTCCTAGAGGGACAAGCACCAGGTACTTACATTGGCCCTGTTAATGGTAGGAGACCACCAGAGAGTGAACCTTCTGTTTGGAATTTGGTTCAAACCCGATCTCTGGGCATTTGTCAGCTTCTTCCATTTCATGGACTCCTCAAAGCCACTGGCCTTCTCCCTAGAAAGGGCAGACCATCAACTGCATTAGATTCAATTGAATGAGATGTCCCTCATCTCTGCTGCTATGTGTCACTTATAGCAGAGACAGGGATCAGCCACGAGCTGGGAGGGTTGTTTCATGCAAAGAAATTTCCATGGATCGGCAAGAAGTTCAGCTGTAGCCCCCTCCCAGATGCCCTTACAACTGAAAACCAGCAGAAACTCAACAGAATCAGCAGAGCCTGAGCCCTGAGCCCACATCAAAGTTCCTCTTACCAGAAGAGACCCTCCCACGTGGGGAAGTAGGTGCCCTTGAAGAGCGTGTGCTCCAGGATCCCTTCCACCCCGCCCAGAGCCTGGATCATGTCCGTGCGGTAATTGTTCAGGTTCCAGAGTTTGCCATCGTGGCGCTGGTGTGTCCACCAGAACGGGTTCTGCTTCAGCACCTGGAGACAACAGCCGGCAGGTCACTCACCTGGCTGCACTCATTGTAGGAACCAACATCACGATGATGGTCAGTGAACAGGTAAAAAGCCTCATGCTCTCATTGCTGGAGGACACAGCTCATCTACAACACGAGTTCTGTCAGGACTACTCTGCGATTCACACTGGGTGGAACCTCAGGTGGTATTTTTATCTTTCAGGGACTGGCCCTCTACAGAGCTGTCATTAAAGGCTTTAAATAACGAATCATTCCACTGTTACTAAAACTTAGTATTTTGGAATGCTTGTTTCGGGATAATTATTTTTCTGTTTCCAGAACTTGGTTCTGTAATATGCAATTGTGTTTACTGTGGTTTTCTCTGATACGCTGCAGTCTATACAAATGCTTTCAAAAGGGGATAGCTACCAAACTTGGAACTAAATTCTGGAGCATTTGGTTCCAAACAGCCTCCACCAGTCCCAACACAAGTCTGTAAAGTCTTTCCGAAGCAGAGAGACAGAAGTGCACGTGCAATAATGCAAGGTAAAAGAACTTTGTGTGGAATAGGTATCTGAACTTCATTTTCAGGTGAAGCGAAATTCCCTGTCCATACCTGATACTGTTTGAAGTCAGTCCTGACTCTCCATCCTTTGTCATAAGCCAGTGTATGCCGGTCCTTCTGGAAAAGGGTGTTAATCCGAGGGATTCCCCTGTCCCACGAGTCCTCCAGATCCTCCAGTGTCAGACGCCTGAAGAAAAAAAAACCCCACACTTTGTTACCTCTCAAGTTACAGCAATGCATTAATGAGTAGTTCAGCTGATGAGATCACAGACGTGACACCAAACTCAGGGCTCTGGCAGGGGACACTAAAATGCCAAACCTCCTTGAGAGGCAAGGGAACAGCACTGCAGGTACCACAGGGCCAGCAAGGTCTCCAAAATCCCCAGACAACATAAAACTTCCCTCTGCTGCCTGTCCTCCCACACATGGACACACACCTGTTCTGGGCTATAGCCTCCTGTCGTTTCAGGGCATACTCTGCCCACACCCTCTGAGAGTCAATGAATTCACTCTCCCATGGCTGGATGTAACGATACAGATTTGGGATGAGCTGGTCCTCCTCATGACTCATTCCTGAGCGGAAGTGAGTGATGCCAACATCTGTCTGCTTGGACCACCTGGAGCAAAGACACAAGAATGAGGTAGGAGGAACTGGGACTTCCCTTATCTGCTGTAAAGGCAACACAGCTCTGTACAATGGCATGGTTTAGCACTCATGCAATATTTTTAGGGGAAAGAGCATCTAAGAGAACACTCAAGGAATTAGAACAGCACAACTCACCTCAGGTCAGACTGAGGGATGAGAACGTGGCCCATGGAGAGCATGCCCAGCCCCCCCAGCTCCTTAGGGGTGTAGAACACCACAGGAGGAAAACGGCTGGGCATTTTGGAATTCAGGCCGATCTTGATCCGAGTCTGGATTTTATTCTCACACTTCACCAGCAAATCCAGCAGCTCCTGAGTATTTACAACAGCTTCCCGGAAATAAGTCATCAAGCCAATCAGAGCTGTGTTCCACTTATTGACAATCTAGATAGGAAAGAAAAGGATCAGCTCCTGGCTCATTCCCCAAGAATCCGCAGAAAGCTGGCATAGATCTCCCTTCCCACTTACCTTAGTGAAGGTTGTGGAGCCAGAGGCCATGAGGATCTGCCTCACTCTGTTGTGAAACCTCTGCATGGACTCATCATCCACACGCAGGAAGCACTGAGCCGTGCGCTCCTTGGTGACCTAGAGAGCACAGACACATCAGTTCCCTCCTGGGAGCCCCTCTCCTGTTGCAGTGCATCCTCACACCCAAGTGGATGTTTCCAAATAAGAGAAAAGGTTCCAATTTCACCTCAAGACTTTTAAGGAAGAAAAACTACAATCTTCCATGCCCTTCTTACTGTGATTGGGGTCAGGGGCACCTGTTGGGTCTTTGGAATGTTTCTCAAAACCTGTGGCTGTTTCTATTGGGCAGCAAGCCAAATTATTCCTCCTTGATGGTTTTGTATTTAAGAACGAGCACAAAGCCGCTCAGTGCTTTTTGGGGTGTCTTAGCAGGTGCTGGAGGTTTCTCTGCACCATGCCTGACTTCTTGTTTTGTTTTGTATAGTCTGTTATTTTCTGTTTTTATTAAAACTTTTTGCTGTTCAAAATGTACCCAATGAGCCGTCTTGCAATTATTCTAAGCCATCTCTGGGAAGTTGCTGGTTAACCCCAAAGACTTGATACAACTGCATGGGGCTCAAAAACACTCTGGCCTCATTTAAGATCGTATCACTCTCCAACAGATGGAAATCCCACCGAGGGATTGCTCTCCCAGCCCACCTCGTTCTGCAGGTTCCAGACCCCGTCCTTGTGTGTGAACTCCTCGTAGCTGGTGCGGCACTTGGGCAGGATGCGGCACTCGAAGCCGCACATGTTGAACAGCAGGTTCGGGTTGTCCTTGCTGTACACGGACACGAAGCTGTTCTCCCACTGCACCGTGGTCACCGAGCGGGGCAAACGGTTCTTGATATCCCAGAATACAGCACGGCCACTGCAAAACAGGATGTGCACAGTGACGCATCATACTTGCCCAAATAACAACTGGGCAACAACTAATTTTTCAGGATTACAGCACAGACCCCTCACTTCTCATCCTGAGCACCTGTCAGTCTCCAACAGTTATTTATCACTGATTTTCCCCCTTTTCCTGCCATTTCTTTCCCAGCTGCAGCACTTACAGGTTCACGTCGTGCTTCATGAGGCGCATGCGAGCGTCCCGAGGCCAGCACTTCTTGTTGTTGTAGCCCACAATGTTCTCGTTGTTGGGGTCTGGGTGCTCTGTCAGGTACCTCTGGATCAGGTCTCTTGCCTCGTCAGCTGTGAACCTGGAAATGCACAGAAAAGGATCTGGAATTGCATAGTCGACTTACCACCACCAGTCTGGCCAGACAGATAAGGATTTAATCAGGAAAAGCTGTTTGTCAGCCTGTTTGAAGGTAATTATCCCATTTTTGCGTTCTCCCAATGAACGAGGGAATTTCATTAGCACAGAGCAACTCAAGGTTTGGGTTATCTTTCCATGAAGAGACAGAAAGGGCTTGTTTTACCAGTCTCTAATTTACCAAATCCCTAACAATTTTGTATTTCTATTGGTCATTTGTGTTTCTTGACATTTGTTGTGTTTCTGTTGGTCCAGTGAAGCTGCAGAAAAGCAAACTGAGAAAGCCAAGACGAGGCATGTGGGCATCCAGTTATCCAGGGAAGTCTGCCAATTCAAATATTCCTGATCTTCAACAGCAAAGGGAACAAAAAGCCAGGAGCAGGAGCATCCTAATTCTCCCTTTCCTTTGTGTTTACCTGAGGAAAGCAGGGCCCCAGGGATCTCACCTGAAGAAGATGTGAATCCTGTCAATGTATCTGCAGAAGAGGCGAATGGGATGGGCCACCTCCGTGGCAATGTCCTGGAAGCTGAGGAAGTCATTTGGCATCTGGGGAGGCCCAGCCATCTCACTGGCCCTGTGCAGGCCCAGCACCAGCAGGTCCATCACAAGCCCATAGTACTGGACAATGAAGGAAGCAAACTGCAGCCCACGAATAATCCCGTAGGAGTTTGTGTGATTCATGTCCTGAGGAGATGAAGGGGAATTGTGAGAAAACACATCCCAACACATCAGAACCCTTTCACTTGAGCAGCTCTTCCTCAGCAGGACCCAGAAGGGTTTTTTTACTCCCTCATCACTTTTCTTTGGCAAGTCCTGTGTTCCTTCTTTGCCACGGGTCCAAAACCTCCTCCCTGGTGGGTCCCTTTTACCACAAACCCCCTTTCCTGCCAACAACCATCACCTTGTAGTTGATCACCACGTTGTTCTTGGCTGTCATGTAGTCAGCAATGTTGTGATCAACGATGAGACGCAGCAGCCTGTTGAGCAAGGTCAGGTCAATCTTCTCATACATCTTCTCAAACCGAGATTCCAGCATCACGTTGCATTCCCCTTCGCTTGTTTCCCAAACATCCTGCAGGTTATTAATGCCTGAGGAAACAAACAGTGTTGTGTTACCTGACACAGCAGAGCACAGAAGCAGCCACTGGGCACAGGAACTCAACGTAAGTCCTGCAATGCCTGATTTTTCAGACTCTGGATCTTCCAGTCTATCCAAAAATGGGAGGAAAACTACGTAATCAACCATAAATGCTGTGCAGGTTGTCCTCCTCTAGTATATACACATGTATTAACCTACAAAAAACATCCCTGACTTTAATTATTGACTGCAAATTACAAACCCAAAATTCAGCTCCTAAGGGGACTTCTAGGACACGAGTTCCCCCATAGGAAAAATCACTTTTGCATGGAATCCAAGGGCCCACTGACCTTGGCACCACTTGTACACCAGCAGTGGGGGTGGTTCAGTGTCAGCGGGTTTGATCCAAGGAGGGAAAAGTCTTCGTTTATCAGCCTCATACCACAAGTACTGATCCAAATAAGCATCTGTGATCTTCTCCAGGGGCTCAACATCATAAACAGGGACCAAGTGGCTGTAGAGATCCATGAACTCAATTCCCACCTTAAAAAAATAAAAGGGGGGAAAAACTGAGGCTGGTAGTTGAGAGAAAACACAAAGATTTTGTGCCTGTCAGCTTTTGAATGCAGCATAACATGGCTGGGCTTTCACCCACCTCCTTGAAGGCTCTCTGAGTCAACAGATGTCGCTTGATTCTGGACAGAGCTTCATGGGGATTATCGTAAGCCTGCTCAATCAAGCCCAGCTCCTCTCTCTGTGACTGATTCAGGCGTGATTTCACACTGAAAACAAGAGAGAACAGCTCAGCACCTGCATATGAACAGCCTAATGGCCATTGCATTAAACTGATGAATGATAATGTTCAACCTGTAAATCCTCACAATCCACATGCCCAAACTTACAAGCATGGCAGAAAGAACTCCCAGATATATTGGAAGTACCAAAACCAAGAGCTTTACCAGTCCACCAGGGTAAATTTTACACCATACTTCATCACAGGAATAATGGATAACAAAACAGAAGCCTTTCTCAGTGACCCTGAAGATCAAGATCATTTCCCACTGCTTACCTGTAAGCTTCCTTCAGCCTCTCCAGGGCTAAGATCAGCAGCTTGGTGTCATGCTTGTAGGACAGTGGGGGGAAGGGAATGGGGGAGAACCTCCTGCTCTCCAGCCAGTGCACTGTGGTTGTGTACACAGCAACGGCCTCTTCTGCAGTGATGTAAGGCCCATCCTGCAGAACCACACCACCAGAACCAATCAATGAAAGCTTCTCTATGAAAACAGCATTATTTGGGCAATTTCAGGGAGGACAAAAGTACCTTCAGGTAATTATGCTGCCGTTCCTGCTCAGCTTTCAGGTAGAGTCTGGTCAGCCTGCCCAGGTTCTTCTTACAGACGGTTTTGTCAACAGTGGCTCCGCGGCGGATGCGCTCCCGGTTGTAGTGAGCTGTGTTTGTCCACCAGTCAGCTTTGGCCTTCACGTACCTCAGGATCATGTTCTCAATAGGAGTTGGCAGCCCTGGCACCTGGGGAGGGACAAGAACGTGAGGGAAGCAGGAGTGGGAACCTTCCAAGAGCAGCTCCACATGTGTGATGTTAGAACTGAACCCAAAGGCCAAGCCAGAGATTTACCTTCCAGGGAATATTGGCCTTCCAGCACCGCCAAGCCTCGCTCAGGTGCTGCAGGATGGTTCTGGCTTTGTTCTGCTTGATCCCTTCTGGCATCATGTCCAGGATGTCGTGCATCACAGCTGCCCTCAGCTCCAGGTCAAAGTGAGACTCCACGCGCTGCTTCGTGACAGTCTTTGCGACACCCTTCGAGTGACGGCCTGGAAAGAGCAAAGTCCTTCAGGAATTCTGACACCACCAGGCAGTGATTCTCCTTCCTGATTCAGGAGTGCATGGAGGTGCAGGATGTCTGGAAAAATTACACTGCCGGGAGTCTGGAGTAGATGATTAGGTGGCTATGGAGCAGGAAATCCCACTTCCATTTAGAATCTGTTCTGGGGGCACAGATCTTGGAAGAGCTCTAAACTTGTCAATGGAGCATGGGTGAAGACCAGTAGTGTGAACAGAAAACTGGCTGGCAAGCAAACAGTATTAATCTTTACCACACACTCCTCCCATGTGCTGGATTTACAGGGTGCTGACCTTCAAACTGCCTGGCCAGCAGATTCCCCAGCCAGCGTTCCAGCAGCGGGGTGATGCCCCTCATGAAGAACAGCCACACTCTCCAGCCTGGAGCCCAGAAACCACAGCCAGGACCTTTGCCCACAGGCCCCTGGAAGAACACAGACATGGTAAGAGCAGGTCATTCACTGACATTTCAGAATCCCTCCCTTGTTCCTCAGTTTACATGGGATCAGTATCATGTGGAAAGGTGGAACTTACCGTGTTAAACCTGTAGTAGATGAGATGTTTCAGGTCTTTGCACATTCGGATTTGCCTCATCAGTTTGTACTTGTACCGGTACATCCCTGTGAGCTGACCCACGTGGGCAAAGATGTACTGCAGGCCATCTGCCAGCTGAGACATGGAACAGTCAGGGATAACAATCAACACCTCAGACATCACCTCCAGCAGCCACGTTTATTGGACAGAGTGTATCAGGCCACACAAAGCTTCCAACACTGGCTCAGACAATGATCAGTTCTTATAAACTAATATAAAAGGAGAATTTCAAACAGTGCTGCGTATTTTCATTGTTTCCCCTCTTCACTGTAACACTGCAACATTCAGCCACTTTGTACATCCCACAGAAGCTATTTCCCATATAAAATATTCCAATTCTCCTCTCAACTTCTTCTCACCACATCTAAAAACAAAAAACAAAAAGCCTACCTGAAATGCATCCACATTTCCCAGTCTGTACTGGACGTGGCTGTCCACCACCAGCTTAGTCAGCCGCAGGACCTCTCGGCACAGATGGAAGGCGTTCCCAAAACGGGATTTTTTTCTTTCCTGAGTAAGACAAAACAGTCAGAATTCATGTAACAATAACACAGAAGAGTGAAACAACTCCAACTTGGTCAACAACTGAAGCACTGTGGCCTCTCTTTCCTCACTGGCTACACAATGACCTACACGTAAACTCTGCTCTTGTGTACAACAGCACACGGACTGATATACCTTTGTGGTGAGGGTCTTCACAGGCTTCAGGTTGAAGTTGTAATCCAAGTGAAGGTAATTCAGGTTCTTTCTGTGGATCAGCAAGTTCAGCATGTTGTAGCCCTGGCGACACACTTGCAGGCCAACTTCCACCCAGTCCAGCTTGGTCGACTGGAAAAACTTGGTAGCCTTGAAGGAGCGGAACAGGTACCTGGAGAGAGCAGAGACCACAGTCAGCTCAATCCCCTACAGAGATCAGCAGCTGCCCACTGAACAGAGTCCACTCACCTCTTCTTCTGGGCCTTGGGAGGTCTGTGTTTGAGTGCATTCAGGACATAGTACTTCAGGAGCTTCTGGTAGGAGACTCTCACCTTGACCGGCTGTCCTGCTGGGCAGTGCTCACGGTACCTGTGGATAAATCACACTCCAAAGCTTCAGCTAACTCACACTCCTTAGAGGGAAGTCTCCAGAAACTCTCCTAAAATCTCTAGAAACCAGTCACCATAATGTCTTTAATACATTTTCATTATAACAAGGTGCTAATTTCATGATCACTGCCTCAGCCCTTCCCCCAGGACAGAACTCACCAGTTCTTGACCAGTGGGATGTCAAGAGCTCTCCGGGTCCTGCCAGACCTCAAATTGAAGGGTCGTGGGGCCCACAGCAAGGCAATGCCATTGGCTGTGTTATCAGTGTAGAGAGGGGTATCCTTCAGGAAAGGCTCCACAAACTCTGGCAACTCAAACTCCTCATCATCATCAGGCAGTGGTTCCTGGCTCTGAAATACAGAAGCACCACACAAGGTGTTTCCTGGTTGCTTCAGCTCAGCTTCTGAGTAAAGCAAATTAAAAACCACCTCTTTGCTCTCATGGAAGAAGTGTGGCTGTACTGAGCATGAGAGAAGCAAAAAGCAATCAACAAGGCAAACTGTGGCTACCAGACCCTGAGTTAAGTGTTATGGAGGCAACTCTAGGGAGATGTCAGCTCCATTAATACACCAAAGGCAAACAGAAAGATAAATAATCTGTCAGAAGACTCTAACACAATTAATTAGACATCGGGCTTTATCCTACAGAAACCAAAGGACACAACTTTGTGCAACTCCAGAAGCAGAAGAAGACTAAAATGACAACTGGCTTTTTTTTTGGTCAAACGGCTGGTGCCTTCTCCTGAAATATCTATGTCTTTGTGCTGCTATCAGAAACAAAGAACTAAAGCCCCCTACTTCCACACAGAGGGTTTATCACAGTAAACCCAGTGACTCACCTTGACAGAATGTCTGTGTGAAATGGGGTTGATCAGAGGATCAAAGTAAAAAGCTGGGAGATCAGGATCTTCTGTTTTAATGAAAACAACATTTGGAGTATGATACCTGCAACAAAATACATGCATTAGAGCCTCTGACAGCCTTTCCCTCCTCTCCTGGCTCTGGAGGCCACTGCACTTACCAGGTGAGGTGGACATGGTGTGGCAGGTTGTTGTACAGGTACGGGAAAGCGATTTTGTACTCTGTCCTGATGGGCTGCCTGATAATGATTTTGTTGATGTCATTAAATTCATTCCAGTCTTCATCCCTTAAAATGAGACAGGAAACTGTTATGCCGGCATTCAGGGTGAGAGAGACAAACATCAGTGACTGCAAGCATGCTATTAGCATGATAGCCTATATAACCACCTATCTCTCTCCTAAACCAAACACTTACTGAAGATTGATGTCTCTGACGAGGGGCTCAAACTTGGGACCACCAGGAATGGCCATGTTGAGTGCCTTGGAGGTGAAGAAGGCTTTCAGGTCAAACAGATAGAAGTAGTTGTCATCCACCAGGTCAGTAAGCAGCTGGTTGGCCAGGCGGTACAGGGTGGACATCATGGGCAGGGTGAACTGCCAGCGCTGGTACGTGGAGCCGTTGACATACCTGGGAAAGCAGGGCATGGACACTCCAGACACAGCCACAGCACAGCCAAAGCACCACAACAACCAAACACCTCCTGCCGCCCATCCTTCACCAAGGAAAAGTAACACATGGGTGTCTCTAGGCTGAAGAAAAGGCTGCAGCACTGTTAGAGACCACTCTGGACTCTTCCTGCCTAGAAAATGCTGGCTGCTCCAGTACATCTCCTTCTCTGTGTCCAAACTGACACAGAGTATCTGTGCACCTTTAGCAAATAATCAGTTTCAAATTTCAGCTAGACAATGCAGGCTGTCAGCTCAACAGCATGGTCAGAAACATCACTTTTAGAAGGTAAGTGGGTAACAGGCCTCCTGGATAGAGGCCTTGCTGGATGCTGACTCATAGAATCCCAGAATGGTTTGGGTTGGAAGGAACCGTAAAGCTCATCTTGTTCCAACCCTTCCACCTTCCACTATCCCAGGTTGCTCCATCCAACCTAGCTTTGATCACTTCCAAAGATGGGGCAGCCACAGGTTCTCTGAGCAACCTGCAAGCCAAAGATGCAGATTTCCAACACTCAGGTTTTCCCTCCCACCTTTGAGGGAAGGTTTTTCTCTCCCCACCAACATCACACAAAGGCTGCACACTGCTCTGCACAGGTAATTCATGCACTGTTTGTTTTTTCCCTCTCCCACTGAATTGTGCTACCACAGCCACGTACTTCCTGTTGTCCTTCAGAGGCTGGTGGTCATAGAACCAGTCCAGCACAGGGGCATCCTCCTCTGGATCCAACTCCAGTTGAATGGCTTCCAGGGGCTCCACATCCAGGATGTTATCAGCATAATCCAGAGGGGGTTCTTCATCATCAAACGGGGGGAATCTCATCCTCTTGAAGTGACGCCTGTCTCTCTTCTCCCGCCTCATCATAATCCACATGGAGCTGCAGGAAATCGGGGGAAGGTTAAAACCAGGGGGATCTTATGGTGGATGCAAAAAGGGTTTTCTCCAGGTGGATGATGCAGAAGGCACCTACCCCCACTGGGCAATGTAGACAGGCTCGATGACCCAGGGGATCTCGTTGACAAAGGAGATGGCGCCAGTGATGTGATACAGGACGGGAACATCCCGGATCTGCTCCCAGGGCATGGGCATGTTCTCCAGGAGCTTCAGCACAGCATGGGGCATGTACTTCAGAGCTCTGCAATCACAAACCAAGGAAAACCACGCTGGAGTGGATCTCAAGGACAGCCAACCACCTGCCACAAGCTCAACAACCTCCCAGTTTTCCCTCCTGCGAGCTGCTCATTGGACCCATTCTAAAGCAAATCCATGAATTTCCCACTCTGCCTTCGTACTATCAAAAGGTTTTCTACTGATTCGACTTTCAAGAATGTTGCAAACAAAATTGAAGTTTTTAACTGGGTTTCTGAAGTTTTTATGGGCAATGGTAAGTTACTGCAGCAGAGCACGACGTGCACTGGACAGCTCTCTACACCAAATAGCTAAGAAGCACTCAGGATGCTTTTCAATCTTGCAAAAAACACTTCATACTCCCCCCAGCTTCTTTTAAGACACTGTGTTATGCAAGGTAATGTTTTTTCTCATGAATTCAAAGCAACAATTCCCTCTGCTGATGCTCTCTTGCACTGATACCTCACAGCAACAGGCTGAGCTACAACTGACACAGAAAGCCCTTTGGAGAAGGGGCTCTCCCTTCTATGATGCATTATCCAGGCGAATGGTTTTTCTCATAAATTCAAAGCACCAACTCCTTTTGCTGATCCTTCCTTGCACTGATGCCCCAGGGCATCCTCACCGAGCTACAACGGACAGGAAGAACCCTTTGGAGAAGGATCTCTCCCTTCAACAATTCTCAAGGCAGCAGCGGCGGATGCCCCGAGCTCCCCCTCTGTCACACACCGGGCATCCCTTACCCCAGGTAGACGCGCTTGTCGTGCCGGAACTTCCTATTGGTCATGTCGCCGTGGTCGCGGATGATTTTGCGGACATGCTCGGGGGGCATGTCCTCCTTCTGCGCGTCCACGAAGCCGAATTTCCTCTTCTCCGCATAGCGCTTGGCCTGCAGCTGCTGCCACTTGCGGGCTGCGGGGACACAGAGGCGGCGGGTCAGGCCTTGTCCCCCCGCGGAGGATCCGGGGTGCCGGGGCCATACCCACCTTTCTCCTGCAGCTTCTCCTCGGACATGTAGTCGGGCAGCGGCGCCAGCGGGTTGGGCACCGGGGCGCAGCCGCCGCGGTACGGGAACACGGCGGCCATGGCGACGCACCTGCGGAGAGGGTGGAGAGGGGCTAAGGGCGAGGTACGGGACAACGACGAGGACGCCGCCGGTCGCTCCCCCGTCACTCCCGCCCGCCCCGGGCCCACCCCGGAGCCGCCGCTCCCCGTGGGCCCTCACCAGCAGCCGCGACCACCGCGCTCCGCCACCACAATGGCGGCCCCGCGCCGCCGCTACCGCGCCTGCGAGACCCGGATGTGGGCGGGACTCGCAGCACGGGCTATCCAGTCAGCTTCCAGGAAGTCTGACAGACAGCAAGTATATTCTATCAGAGCGCGGGGCGGAGCGGGGGCGGACTGAGGGCGGAAGAGGGGAGGAAGTTGTGTCTGGCGCTCACGTCCGGTGTGGCGTCCCGCTTTCCCCGGTCCCGCCCTTCGCTGCTTCCGATTGGCGGAGAGGGGCGGCGGGGACGGCGCGGCACCGCCTCTGATTGGACAGCGCCTGGCGCAGCTCACTCCTCGCTGCTGTAGGGGGCGCCCCGGCTGGGTCGTGCGCCCCCTCCCTCACGAAGGGTGGTAGGGGCGGGGGGAGCGCTCCGGGGACAGCCTGGCCGCGTCCCGGACATATCCCGGGGATGTCGCCTGTGGAGCAGCGCGGGGACATCCCCCACCGGGCCTGGACGTCCCCTCAGTGGGGCTGAGCCCAACTCAGCCAGCCCCCATGCCCCAGGCGGGCAGTGGGATGCTACGCCCCAGTGATGCCTCACCCCCAGCGCTGCCCCCATGGCCGCACTGTGGCCCCGAATCCCCCAGCAAGTAGCCACCCACCTCGTTCCCCCCTTCCTGCCTCTCTTCAGGAGCACAGGTGCCCCCCAACCCTCAGTGCTTGCCCCGCATCTGTGAAGACGTGAGGTGCAGCTCACTGTGCATGGGTTCAATGTGTTGTCAGGGCCACGCAGCAGGCGGGCAGGCTCTTCCCTTAGGGTTTTGCCAGGGTAGGGGCTCCCATGGGGAGAGGGGTTTGTTCTGGAGGGATATTGGATGGGGCTGCAGGGGGGTGATTGGGTGGCAGGCTGGGGTGCTGCTCCTCAGCAATTAATTCCCTGATGGAGTTGCTCCTTCCAGCCCTGTGGTCCCCCATACAGTGGGAACAGAGAGGTGAGTCCTTCCCAAAACCTTTCAAGCCAAGGCTGTGGCACTTTCCATCGGGGTGGACAAGCACAGGGCATCCCCACATCTGACCTCGGTGACCTGCAAAGCCACTGCTTATCCCACCTTAGCCCTGTGGGAAAATCACGGCGGATTAAGAGGCGCCCAAACCAGGCTCCCCTGGCCCCCAACCCCACGTGCCCGGGGTACAGCACATCCACGTGACAGCAGGAATGTGGGAACACAATCCAGGCCTTCAGAAACATCCCGGGTGTGGGCAGAGGCTGGAGAGCAGAGGCAGCGTTTTTAGCAGATGCAGAGGCTGTGTTATGGGCAAGGATCAGCGGAGCAGCTCCTGGAAAAATTGGAGTACATGGGTCAAGCCAAAGAGGAAGCCCTGGGTGAGAGTTCTTCTCCAGCTGGGAGCTGTGAAGGGCACACAGGCACCTCAACACTGCTTGAGATGACATATCCAAACCTGGAGTAGTTGTGCCCAGCACCTGGAAGCTTCCCTGCTCTCCACAAATAGAAATATAAGCGGCTTTGGCCACGCATTGTCTCCAGCCTCACACTGCCCATGGATCACTCATCTTTCCCTGCCCAGCAGGAGTGTCTCTCCTTCCTCAAACCATGTGCCACCCTCTCTGAGCAGTGCCTTGCTCCAGCCTGACCCCAAGCTCTCCAAACGAAGTGAGAGATTTTGTGTTAAAGCTTATTTGCCACACAAAGGAAACGTGACTGACCCGGTGCATTTCCCCAGACTGGTTCACGTAACTCCAAGTGGGATGATCCTGTTACATACACGGTGCTGGGCTGCTGGGGAACAGTCCAGTGTGTGAGAATTGGTGAGGAAAAGGAAATGTGGAGTAGAAAAACATTTAAAAACCTTCATCTTCCTCCATAGAAAGGAGAGGGGTAGGGAAAAAACAACCCAACAAGAGAGGTAGAGTGTGCCAGTGTACAGTGTATTTTCACTCCATGGCAGGGAGACACAGGGTAAGGACTGTACTAACCAGTGACACCCCCAGAGTGGGCTGGGATGCTGAGTCCTTTGGTCCCCTCTCAGTCCTTTCCCCTCAAACCACTTCATTTGCAGCCATTTATTAAAAGCTCGTGTTAGTAAGAGCCTTTGCTGCCAGGTGAGAGCGTTACACCGGGCTCTGCAGCACAACTTGGCATTCGTAACAGATGCCTGCATCCTAAAAGGTGCCTGAAAACCCCACATCTGTGGGAAGTGACCATCACACAGCATCCTCCCACCAGCCACTCGCGCTCTCCCACGCTCATTTATGGGCACTTAAATTATCTGGGGACAAAACAACACGGAAAACGCTCCAGTTGTCAGGAGAGGTTGGGGCTGCTGCCCCCGACCTGCACCCCACCGTGGGCAGCAGCCACCCAGCCAGGTCTCAGCCTGGGACAATCTCCTCAGGGAGGGCTCATCAGTGCAGGGTTTGGTTTTAGTGACCATCACGTCAAAGGCAAAGCCTTGGAGGTCTGTCTTGCTGGTGGTGTTCTCATAGGAGATGCCACAGAGAACTCAGTGTCCCATGGCTGATGGGACACCACAGGGGTGGGCTGCAGCACCACAGGGATTGGAAACAGCCCGTGGTGTCGGGATGTCTGGAAGAGCAGTGGGGAAACAATGCTGCCTTACCCCCTTCTCGTCTCAGTGGTGCCTCAGGGAGCTGTGAGAGCTGTCGAGGCTTCTCTGAGCAGCTCCCAATTGTCCGACCACATCATCATCCAAAAGTGTTTGGGGAGCAGAGCCACAGTGCCTGGTCCACGAGCACCTCCTCAGCTGTGCAGGGCCCAGGATGTTGAGCCACAAGAAAAGCCTGGATGCTCTGTTAGTGCAGCCCCTCCCTGCAAGGTACTGAAACAGCCACGTCCACCCTCCACTTGCTCCACGGGCTTGGAACTTCCCCCCTCACACGGAAGGAGGCTATTCCTCCTTCTCCCGCCTGGATTTGAAGAAGTCACTGCGCAGCAGGCGGTAGAAGAGGACGATGTTCATGGGCGTCATGATTGCCATGCCCACCGTGCCCACGGCGTAGGTGGCCGGGGGCACGTTCTGGCGATTGAGGAAGAGCCAGCGGGTCATCCAGGCCAGCGTGGCCATGCGGAACACCACGTAGGTGCCCAGGTTGACGAGGCTGTTGAGGCGGTAGCAGGTGGTGTGCACCAGGTTGGCCATCAGCAGGATCTGCCGCAGGTGGAGGAAGATGGAGTTGATCTCCACCAGTAAAGCCACGAGGGCAAAGCCGACGTACTGGTGGAGCAGCACGGCAATACCGAAGCAGATGATGACCTGGGAAGGAGGGAGAAGAGAGGCTGAGCCCAGGGGCTGGTTGCTCTCAGCTGCTGTAAGCTGGAACCCTCCACACTTGGGCACAGCATGGAGCAGAGGTGGAAAGGATCATCACAGCAGTGCCAAACCACCGGTCATCCCTGCGGCAGTGCAGCCTCTGGCACCTCCTCACCGTCGCATGAAACCTGAGTGGGTTTCTCTGTTCCAGTGGGAAGACAAGGAAACAACTCTCTAAGCCCCAGGTTGGCTAAGGAGACAAAGCAGCCTGACCTAACTCTGCTGTTGTGGCCCAACAGGTTTTCTCACACACAGTGAATGGACTGGAAGGGAGACTGTAGCCCAGGGCTATTGCCGCTGCTGGCTCAGGGATTCTCCCAGAACAGGCACCCTGCAGGGATTAGGTGGCTTTGATGTATCAGAGAGCCCCCTGAAGCACCCCGGGGCTGTTCGGGTGAGGATTCCTGCCCCGCACCCTCCCTGCCAGGCAGGGGGACAGGCTCTGCCTGCCCACGCTGCAGCACACTCCGTCCTTTCTTTGGTTTATGCCATTAATGCTGTTCTCTGTATGGGCTCTGTAATGAGATTATCTGCTCCCCGCTCGTTAAGTCACTGTCTTGGCTTGAATTAGCTCCATTGTGGAGATGAACTTTTGGCTCACCGGCAGCAGCCAGCAGAGCCCCAGGGCTCACTGACAGAGCAAGTCTGACTACCCTGCCTCAGTCCAGGTGAGTGTGCTTGTCCCCCTCCCCAGGCCCTGCACACCCCTGAGCTTCCCCTGAACCCTGCAGCATCTCCACTGCTCAGCCCCAGGCTGTGCCACCCCCCTGCCCTGCAGCATCACAGAAATGTTTTGGTTGGGAAAAACGCTCCGGCACCTGGACATCGGAGGTGATCAGAGAGAAACGCACAGGCACAGCCAGACAGGCAGAAGGCACTGGAGTGGGAGTCCTGCATCACAGCTGCTCCAGCCACACCAGCCCCAGCTGGGAGGAAAGTACCCTGGGGAGGGGGAGGTGGATGGATGGGGTGTGCAGCCCTTGCTGGCAGGTGCTCAAGAGGGCAAGAGCCACAGGAGGTGAGCTGCTCACCTGTGCCAGAGGGGACACCTGGGTCACTGCTGTCAGTGACACTGTTGTGGTTTAGCCCAGCCCTCTGCCCCCATACTCTGTGTACACATGGTTTTTTCCTCCCCCATTTCTGTGGGCTTTTCTGCAGACCCCCCTAAGAGTACAGAATCCTGCAGGACCAAGAGGAGCTCCAGGTCCTGCTGTCTGGGCTCCTCTCCCCAGGAAATAAAATCAGACTTTGTAGCAGGCAGCAAACACCCACACAAACAATAGCAGGAGCCCCACTCATGTCCCCCAGCCCTAGCCTCCCTGGTGGTATCTGTGCGGGTGCACTCACCACAGAGTGATGAAAGAGCAGCTCCCAGGACTGATGAAGTTTCTGATTGCACAACATGTCCACAAAGTCTTCAAGGAAATAGCCTGGGATCAGGGAGTCCATGAACAAAAAGGGGGTCAGGAAGGGCTGTGCCAACGAATCCCCCCTGCCCCGGTGGGCTCTGTGCCTGACTGGGCTGGGCAGCCCTCCCAGGGAAGCGATGGTTGTTACATCTGTGTGGGTGGGGAATCACACACAGCAAAAGAAGGAAATCGGTGTGGTTTGGGTCCCCCAGGCAATCACTCTGTAGGACTTGCTCTAAGGAAGAGGCACCAACTAACTCCACAAACCCTATGTGGACACTTTTGGGACGCCCCAAGCCCCGGCTCCCCCCGAGGACGGTGGAGGGCAGCCCGGTGCCCAGTACCTCCTGGCTGCGGGTGCCGTGGGACAGAAAGGAGCCACTGTCCTTTGCCAAGAATAGGGCGATTGTTTGAGGTGCCTGAGACATCGCGACACGGCTCGAGGGGCTGGTGTCAGGCACCGACGAGCCCGTGAAGACCCCCCGCGGGACAAACGGGACAGTCCATCGCCAAACCTCACCTACAGACACGGCCACCAGGCTGTGCGCCCCGGGCGGGTGTGTGCCCACCAGGTCTTTGGACATCTCGGGGTGGAAGTAGAACCTGCAGGGAGAGAAGTTGTGAGTGTTGGGCAGTGCCTCCGGTTCCCCATTTCCCTCCCGGTGTCCTCAGCATCCACCTGGTGCTGCCGACCCTCCCCGGAGACCTCCTGTTGCCCTGCTCCACCCACAGCCACCCCTCTCCTCCTGTTTTCCCTGGAGTCTCCCCATCCCCTGGTGCCTCCCTGCCCCTCGGACCTTCCTCCCTCTCTCGGTGCCCCCCAGTCTGCAAGTCCTCACACTCCCCAGGGTCCCCAACACCCCCGTTTCCTTTAGTGCCCCCCTGGTCACAGATTCCCGTCGGGGTCCCTCGATGTCCCCATTCCCTCGCAGTGTCGCTGTCCCCCCGGCAGCCCGGTGTCCCTGCGGGGCTCCGCGGTGCCTCTCACCCGGCCAGCGCCCCTCCGCCGCTGAGCACGCTGTGCGCCAGCGATGTCCAGATGTTGCGCCACTTCCAGCGGTTGCGCCGGGCCGAGGGCGGCGGCGGCACCAGCCGCTCCAGCCCCCGGTTCAGCAGGCGGAAAGCCGCGAAGGACCCGGCCACCACCAGCAGCCCCGGGCTGAAAGCCATGGGCATCCACCGGCCCGCCGGGCTCCCATGGGACCGGCCGCGCTAACCGACGGGCTCCGCCTCGCCCAGCCCCGGGGCCCGCCCTGGGCACCGGCACCGCCCCGCCGGCACCGCCCTGCCCCGGCCGCGATGCGCATGGCCCGGGCGGGGGCACAGCGAGCATCACTCCCGAGGGGAAGGGCCGGCGGCCGCCCCGCTGCTGGCGCTGGCAGCTCCCGCATCCCCCCGCGCAGGGGTGCGGACACTCAGCGGCAGCGCTTCCCGTCGGGGCGTGGGACGCGGGGAGAGGGAGAACGGGAATTGAGCCCCCGGGGATGTCTCCGCCTTCCCCGGCATCGCACGGCAGAAGCGGCGCCAGCCCGGAGCCGGCTGAGAGCGTGGCACGGAGCGCGGAACGCGTGTCCCGTCGCTGTGCGGGATCTGGGGGCACTTCTCTCGTTCCCCGGAGGTTCCTCCTCCACCTTGGTGGCACCGGGTGGCCCAACGCCTTTCCCATGAGGTGCTGCGGCCGGTGGTCCTTGACTCCAAACATCCCCGGCAGGTGATGCCTATCACTGTCGTTGTTTCCTTGGGCAGGAGCTCTCCAAGCCGCCGCTCACCGCGGGTCAGGACCCCCCAGACCACACCACAAGGGCTGACGCCACATCAAGCACGAAAAAAGATCTGATTGCCTTGCCTAAAAATGCTCTGCCCACAGCACTGTTATCCCTCATCCCCCTGTCCCATGTCTGGTCCCTAGAGGAGCTTCCCAAGGTCTGGGATACCCCAGCTCTTCTGTCTGGAGGTTGTGGAAATTCACAATCCCGTAGTCACAATTTTAGTTTTTCCCTACAACTACGCTGCTTTTCCAGCTTCCCGTAATTTGATCGTTCCCTTGTTGCTTTTTGATGTCTCCAACAGAAGCTGCTGCACAGCCTTCGCTTCCCCTTCTGCCGCCGGGCTGAGTCACCGTGTACACACCGATTAATGTCAAACTCCACCTCTCCTTTGAGGTATTAATTTTGGATGAAATTTTCTACTTCCTCTTCGCTGAAACAGAAGCGTGTGGAGCCTGAGCTCTTAGTTGCTGTCCTGGCTTTGGGGTGACGGACACGAAAACATCAAACACACACTGATGGAAGGGACGCTGAGTGATTAAATCAAACTGGGAGATGAGTGAGGTTCTTTTCCAACCTAAACGATTTTGTGTTTCTATGATAGTCCCAACTGGTAGAAAAGCATCTGTTCATGCTGCACAAATTTGCTTAAAAGCCAGGCAAGACAATGTACTTTCATAACAGTTACGTGGCTGGGAGACACTGCCTGAAGTAATAGGCAGCCCTGAGTGCTCAGGGGATTTAAAATAATCTCCTGTATTAGGACTGGAAGGATCACACAGGCTAATCTGTTACTGAGAAGACCAAATGCAAAGACATTTTTGTTCAGCATGAGATGTGCTGAGGAAAGAGAGACAAGCCTTGGAGACGTGCTGGGCTGCTCAGGGCACTGAGGAGAAAAATCATTTAACAATTAATTGAGTATAAAATTGCACAGAGCCGGTTTCCGAATGAGAACTCATCTGCGGTGTTTTAGCCTCAAAAAAATCTTGACTGCCCCTTTCCCTGGTGACAACTCTGCCCTTCACCTGCCTGCAGGGAAAAATCCCAGGCTATGGAATGCCTGCAAGTCCAGCCCCGTTTCCCCAGGGGCTCCTCCACTTGTGGTGTGTTTATCCTAGAGATGAACATTCAGCCGGGCTGGGGGACAGGAATAGTTAAAATGTTTCTGGAGCCTGGAGAGCTTTTACCTACTACTTCTGCATGGGAGGAATTTAAGCCGTGATTATTTGAGCCTCTGATTCAAGGACTTTGATCCCATTGCTAGAGCACTACCAACAGTTACATATAAACTACTCTTTGGGTCATTTTTAGCCCAGATTTCATTTGATTTCACCAGGACTTCCCACTGAGCTTTAGTTTCTTACAACCCCGATTCCAGCCTTTTCTCCTCGTCTTCCTTCCTCTGCAGCAATGGCATTAACCAGGGGCGGTTTTGGAACTGGAGACTTCCAAGCCCAGTTACAAACAAGTCCCCTGACACCAGATCAGGCCAAATAATTCAGCCACACGCCACAGGCTCGGGGGCCAGGCTTGTCCCAAAAGAACCCGAAGGAAGAGCAGCGACGGGAGCTCTCGGGCGCAGCTGCCACAAGAGGTCCCTGCACGCCCGCTGGAGAACCGGGAGCCCGACCCGCTGGGATTCCTCATTCCCACCTTATTTGGAGATACTGCCTTTTTCACCCAGATTTCCAGAAGTTTTCCGACTGTCCCCAAACGACCTCGTTTTCTGCGGGGAGGCAGCTCAGCCTGGTGCCGGGTGGCTGCCGGTACCTGCTCCCAGCAGGGCAGGGGACTCCTCGCAGATACCAGCAAGGACGTGCCCCGGTCCATCCCATAATGCCACGGGCACCACAGCTAATCCCATAGTGGGGGCTTTCCAGCAGCAGCTGGGGTGTAAAATCGAGGGTACAGAATTTTATTCAATAGCTAGACTATCGTTTTTGTCTCCCTTTCCCAGGCTGGAGTTTCTCTGCAGCACATCTGAGAGACAGAACCCATTTTCCACAATAAGAAGCTGGCAGTTTGGTGATAATCCACCACAGGAATTCTGCCAGCTGAACTCTGTCCCCACCAGATGCTCCCCAACTACCCCTGGGTGGAGGATTGGGTGTGCTTTTGCACTTCCACCATCCCTTACATAAGGAGGAGCCCACTCTGCTCCCAAATGCCCAGAGGACTCACCAGAACCAACAGATGTGGGAGCCAGGCACGAGTTATGCTCCTGTTTTTGCAAAGCTTCCCTCCCTTAATCAGCCTCTCCGCATCCAGGGAGTCATAAAACCCATCTGCTCACCTAATGCCAGACCTGGCTCACACCTGAAGTAATCTGAGGAGTCCAAGACCTCAAAACAAATCAAGCAGCTTGGCTTCCAAACTTTAATTAGCTGTCATCTCCTTCCCTCTCTAAACTGTGTCACCACTCTGTCTGCTTAGGCCATAAGAAGTCAGATGATGTAGGAATGCTTTATATATCCACATCTCCATTCAGGAAGTCTGGAACTTCACACTTACAAAAGGATATACTGTGCAAAATGCAGGTTCTGCATGGCAAAGCATGCCCAGGCATTGCAGAGGCAGCTGTGGAAAGAGCTGAAATCAATTCAAACTTGAGCATCCACCCCTTCCAGCCAAAACTTGAGCATCCACCCCTTCCAGCCAGGAACACCTTCCTGATGTGGAAGCTGGATATTCTCCAGGTAGAACTTGCTGTGGACATGGGAGAAAGGGATTTCAGTCTCTGTGAGTGTGCTGAGCAGCTCCAGAATTAAGGGCAAGAAATGCCAAAATGTGCAGCACTTTACCATTAACCTCAGGACTTGAACGGAGGAAATCATCTGCACTTGCACTTGCACCACAGCCTGCCCATTTACCCTGCCTGTATCTGCAAGCTCTCACTCTTGAGGGAAGTGAGGTGCACCCCACAGTGTTTTGACCAGCCCTGCAGGTGTTCTGCTGCCCAGGCTGCTCATCCTTCCTGAGATCATTCCTGGAACGCAATGTCTCCCGGGAGTTTCACAGAGCCAGCATGTTCTGGTGCCAGATACCAGTTGCAGACTGGGCACAGCAGCTGCCTTCTGCAGCCTGGCATGTGGGAATGTTCCCAAACCACCCAGGCTGAGCCTGCTTTGCCCACACGATAAATGACCCCAGGGCAGGTTGATCTGGATGCTCTTCTTTTGGCCTTCTTCCTTTTTCCCAGGACTGGAAGGATATTTTTTTCCCCTCAGGACTTGGCACAAGGGACTCGTTGGAGAAACCTGTGTTGACAGCAGAGTGTCCCTAAGGATGCTGCAGGCTCAGCTGTTTCTCAAGGGCTTGGGCTGGACCAGCTGTCATGAACCAGTGGCACGAAGGATGTGCTCTCTCCTCACTCCAGCTGCACAGGTGTGCCATGGGATAAACAAAATTCCATTGTCTGGCAAATCCCCTTCAAGCACAGCAGCACAGGCAGGTCTCCTCTGCTTTCAGCAGCTGCCATGCCCCAAATGTTTTGACTTTCTGAACTGTTGATGTGCAGTTATTAGTAAGGTTTCAGGTTCCTTCTTTCCTTTCCCAGTGTTCAGTGTGAAGTGGTGCCAGCTGTCTGCCAGGCCTGTATCCCATCGCTCACCATCACCAGACATGAATGCTTAGGAAGAAAATGTGAAACATCACATATAATTATTCTTACCCTGTAAGCAAATTCATTCCCGTTAAATATTTCTTTTTCCTTGTCTTCTTCCCTTGTGGGATGAACATTTTTTCCCCCTGTTTAATTCACCAGTCTCAAGCTTAAGTAATTTTTGTTGAATATGCATGTGCTTGATGATTACATCATGGTACATTTATGACTACATGGGTTGTTTGGGGTTTTTTTGCATTTCAGACAGGTTAAGAATGAGTCCTCCAAGGTGGAACCACATCTCAACCCCTTCACCCAGTTCAGCATCACACATCAGCTCACTCAATTCCTCCTGTTTTACAAATACAAGCACAGGAGCTTCCCCACTGCATCTCCTGCTGCTGCTGGCTCTGCAGCTTGGAACAGGTTAGGTTCCCTCCTGAATTCTCTCGTTATTAATATCACAAACCAAGCTGTTCTGAGAGCAGTGCCCCATTAATCACTTCAGCTCTGCTGCAGGTTTCACCTCGCTTCCTCTTCCTGCAGCTGAGCAGTTTTCCTATGATTTGACTCTGTGGGTGCTGCTTGTTAAGTCAGTGGGTCTGGTAGAGCAGGGAAGGGCCCTGAGCTGGGAAAAAGATGAATCCACACAGTCATGGCATGAAAAACTGTGCTACTCCAGCTGATGGTGGTGGGAACTTGAAGGCAGGAAAGGTACACCCCTTAAATCCTTGCCTCTAAAGTTGAGTCTTCTGGGAGGGCCAGCTGCACTGGGGAGACACAGCAGAAGTGAAGGTATCTAATTAAATCCAAGGTCAGCTCAGCAGCTTATGTGAGTCAGCACCAATGTGGGTGGCAGATCTCAGAGATGTCTGATGCCCACCCGGGCTCCGTTTGTGGTTGAGGGCACCACTTCCTTTTCCTCTCTTCCTTCCTATGTTTAATCCTGAGTTGTGCTACAAGCAAAGGTCTAAAACCCTCTGGGTAACCACCTCTGGTTTACCTAAAAAGGGCCAAAAGAAGTTTACAGAGCATCTTCCTGAAAATCTGCCTCCAACCCCATCCCAGTCCCTCGAGGGGATATTGTGTGTCCCTGACACACACTAACATCCCTGCAGCCAACCCCCACCTTCATTCTGACACCCAAAGCCCTTTTCCGCTTTGTATCCTTTGTCTGTCACCTTTTTAATATCCATTCTGTCATCTTTGCCTCTGTCAGGCCTCTTGTCTTGCCCTTTCCTTTTGCACTTTACAAAAGCCTTTCCTGGGTGCTCGGCTGCATCCCGCAGCATCCAGCAGCCGAGTCCGCAGCTCAGCCCCGGAGTGCAAATGTCTCTGCACAGGATCAAGCTCCACCTGCCTCACCCCAAAGCTGCACACCTCTGTGCCTGCCCCTTTGGCTGTTCACTGCACATTTCCATTCCTGAGCAAACATTTTTTCCAGTGATTTCTGCTGAGTCAGAGAACGCTCCGTGAGGGCTGCTGCTCCTCCACGTGGGAACGCGCTTCTGGGGAATAATTACAGAGAGTTTAAATACGGATGTTTGGCAGCCAAATTGCTTCACATTCAGGCTCCTGGCCAGGAGGGCAGAGCCCAGAAGCTGCTCATTGGTGCTGTGAGAAAATCCCTCGTTCCTGTGCCCATTGTGGGTGTGCAGAGCCCGCGGGCCAGGATTGTCTGGACACGGCAGTGTCCCAGTATCCTGCTCTGAAGGAAAGGGTGCTCGTGGCTTGCAGGGTCCCATGAATTGAACTGTTTCTCAAATAATCCAGCCTGCACTTATCCAGCATCCTGCACGTGCCTTCTTCTCCGTGTCATACCCACCAGAGGATTTTTATCCTCCCCGCTGCTGGATTTGGGAACGTGCTGCTGGCAGGGAGCTGATCCCTGTGGATCTCCTGTTCTGCAAGGCAGATGATGGAAGCATGCTGTTGGTAACTTTCCCCCCCCCCCTTAATTTTTGAGACATATTTTAAGTTGTGAAACATATTGACTGTGAAATAGAGATAAGAACAAGAGGAAACACAAACAGCGTAGGTGTTACTCCCGGTTTTTTGCAACTCCCACTTTGTTGTAAAAATAGCCCAGCAAGCAGCACCCTGCTCCATGCCATCCTTCACGGGCCAAGGGATGATGGGATCATGTGTCTGGACATCAGTGACTGAATCACAAGCAGAGCTGGGATGTAAGGCACGTGCAGAGCTGCTGAAAAGTTCACGTTCCTTAAAAGCAATAGAGAAAAATCCTATGAAAAGATCAAACGAAAGAATTTTGAATGTTGTTGAAATACATTAAAAGTTGCAATATCATTACAAAGTGCTGTAAAAATACCTTGTGTTGAGCTGGAGTGCTCAGGAAAAGGGGTAGTGGGAAGAGACCATGGGATATCAGCAAATCCCCTTGAGTTTCTGGTCACACTGCCCGGGACACACCCTATCTTTGCACCACACCTGTGCCATAATTCCTATTTGCCTTCAATCCTTTTGCAACTCTAAACCCCAGCAAAATACCCTTAATTAGGCTCAGGTCAGTTGCAGAAATCAGATAAAACACCCTTGCAGGTGGCTGCTTCCAGGACCTGCATCTCCTGATGGATGGGAATGTTGTGCAACGTGGGGAGAGCATCACCAGCCGTGGGCTGGCAGCAGGCAGAGCTCCTGTGGTGAGACACCAGGGTGGCACCTCACAGGAGAAAGTCACAGACAGAAGCAGAGGTGGCTCTCTGACCTGGGAGACTGGTGCCTGAACCCTCCTGGCAGGACCAGGTGAGTACCCACTGATGCTTCTCCTGAAGAACCTGGGATTAGGGAAGCGGTGCAGGGAAGATTTGCAGGAGCGAGTCACCACCCTGCACCAAAACTTACCTTGAATGATCTTCCCCTGCTCCATTTCTTGCTTTTTTTTCCCTTCAAAATAGAGAGGAAGATTCCTAATCAGCCTCTCAATGACTGCTAAGGCAGGGAGAGCACTGAGGACCAAGGGATTGGCTGTTTTCTAGCCCAGGAGGCATTTTGGGAGAGGATTAGTGCTTTCACAGCAATTAACATGAGTAACATCTCTGCATAAATGTTGGAGAGGCTTTGGAGTGGCTGAAGCATCTCTTTAGACCCAATTTGAGGGAGACATGGGCTATAGCAGCAGAACCTCCCCATAAATAATTGTATTTGTTTACAAGAGCCATTAACCACATCTGCTCACTCACCCTGAGCTGCAGTTGAGTTTAATGGGACACGGGGCTGGAAATGAGAAGTTGCTTAATTTAGAGGAGAAAAGGGCAGAGGAAGGGGTGTTGGGTTTGGGCACAAAGTTTAAAAAGGGGGGTATTTCACCAGTTGAATGTCATTTTGCTGCTTCATCAGAAATTTGGGACCCTCTGAGTGCCTGACATGGACCTGCTGCCAGCAGCCACCAGCGTGGGCTGCGATGACACCATCACTGAAGAGGTCTGCAGGGAGGACGATGTTGGGGATGGACAGTGAGTGCCTGGGGATGAGGGTGGGGGATTTGGGTGGTTCTGTGCCCACCTCTGCCCCTCTCCCCCAGGCTCCTGGAGGTGATGGTGGCTGGCTATCCAGTGCTGCTGGTGAGGAACAGGAAGGAATTCAGTGCTCTAGGCAGCAAGTGTCCCCACTATGGTGCCCCGCTGAGCAAAGGTAACCCTGGTTTAGGGCAGGGGGGAAAAAACCACCTTGGGGAGGTTGGTTCTCAATGCCCAGCTCGGGGGGTTCTCTTGCAGGGGTCTTGAGAGGAGAGAGGCTGCGCTGTCCCTGGCACGGGGCGTGCTTTAACATCAGGACTGGAGACATTGAGGAATACCCTACTCTGGACTGTATCTCCTGCTTTAAGGTGACTTCTTGTCCTCCCATCTGGGTGCCTCTCGCAAGCCCCCTGCCCTGGCCACAGCTCTGTCACTTAGAGCTTCAACACAAGGGATGACTCTTGGGATGATTCCTTGGGATTATGTAAATCCCTGCCCTAAAGCTCCTTTCAATCAAAGGTGATGCCATAGATCCTGGTATTCCTCAGAGCCAGCACAAGTGCTTTGGGAAAGAAAAAGAGGATTTACAGCTCTTCCTCAGTGCTCTTAGGATGAGGAGAAAAGCTCATGAGCTCCTCAGTATCATGTGACATCCAAGATCAGAGTCAGAGACAGATGGCACACTGGACCAGGATCTCCCAGGAGAGCTTCTGCTACAATCTCATGGATGCAGCACTTAAAAAACCTCTCCTTTCCTTCCTTCAGGTAACAGTGCAAGATGGAAAGGTGTTTATTACAGCAAAAAAGAAGGTACTGACCTTACCTGCTGTCACTGAGCACAGGCAGCACCTTGGGCTGTGTATGACTTGAGCAGTTTGCGTTTTGTCGCAGGACCTGGAAAGGAGCCTGAGGGTGAAGGACACAAGCAGGAGGTGCCTCCTCAACAGGAACACGGTGCTGCTGCTGGGGGGAGGTCAGTGAAGGGATCTGAGCTCTGCCCCCTCCACACACGCTGGGAGCTGCCACTCTCCCCTCCAGGGAGGACTGCGCTGCTCCTCCTCCTCCTCAGTGACGTGTCAGAGGGCTGAGATGAGCATCTCTTGTAGGTGTGGCCGCCCTGGTGTGTGCAGAGACTCTTCGCCAGGAGGGATTCACTGGTAGGATCATCATGGCCACCAATGAGAAACACGTTCCCTATGACAAGCCCAAACTGACCAAGGTCTGTGTGAGAAAAGGGCACCTTGTGTGCCTTTGTGTGCCTGGGCACCACACGTGACATGGGGCACACGCAGGGCCAGGGACAACGGAGAGTGCAAAGCAGGAGGGCTGAGGCATCCAAAAGGAATAGGGGTGTTATTTCCAGGAAAATATCTTTTTCCTCACAGAAGTCTTTGATCAGAGTAAACATAAGCTGATGTTTTTATCTCCTTCTATTGAGTTTTTCCCACTAGAGTTTGATGGTTTTTCTGAGGTGGGCACAAGGTGATGGGGATGGGGCAGTGTGGGGAGCTGTGATTCACTAATGCAAAATTCGCCTCTTTTACAAACTGACTCCAGGAGAGACACTTCAGAAGAATTGCTCCAAGAATTCCTCCAAGAAGTGTTTCTTTTCATATTTTTGTTGTGTTTCCAGGAAATGAACTTGAAACCTGAGGAGATGTACCTGAGGAAACCTGAATTCCTCAAGGCTCTGGACATAGAGTTCTGGCCAGAGAAAGAGGTACCAGAGCAGCTGAGCTCAGTCCTCTGTGGGTGATCCTGTTCCTGCCGTGGGGAGGGTGTAACACTGATCTGTGCATCCATGGATGGACCTGTGGGAAGTGGGAGAGGACCCCAGCACCCCTCACCTCACCTGAGTGCCCAGAAACAAGGCACACAGGCACAGGCAAGACAGAGGGTGGATCAGAGGTACCTGTCTGATCTGTACCCCCTCTCTCCTGCAGGCAGTGTCCGTGGATTTCCAGAAGCAGAGGGTTCGCTTCATGGATGGGTCCTCCCAGAAGTACCAGCAGCTGCTCATTGCAACAGGCAGCCAGTGAGTGCACAAAGTGTCTGCCACACACAGGATTTTAGGCAGGAAAACACTGGGGTGTAGAGGTGGAGGTAGGAAATGCGATGAAAGGGCAGGATGGAATGACACCGTCGTGGGTTTGTGCTCCTTTCTTATTCTTTCTGTTTGATTTATGTCATGAAATGCATATGCATTCTCTCTCTTTCAGCTCTGGTTTCCTCAAAGTCCCAGGTGCAGACCTGCAGAACATTTGCACACTCCAAACCCCAGAAGAGTCCAGCAAGATCTTGAAGCTGGCAACTGGGAAGAACGTTGTGATTGTAGGAGCTTCATTCATAGGTACCGGGCTGGAGTGGGTGTCAAACCATCAGTGAGAGCCTTCAAATCCCCTTCTGTTGGGTGTGCACATTAACTAGAGGCCCTCAGGGAAGGGATGATCCTTTTCTACCCGGCTGGGATCCTCCCTGGAGCTGCTGGGGGTGTGCGTTATGCAGCACACACTCATTCTTTCCTCTGATAGCCAGAAACTTTGAGAGCTATAAACAATTGCTACACATGGATAGAGGGAAATGTGCCTTACGAAAAGGTCACTGTCCTCCAGAGGAGCTGAATTCCCCAGAAGCATTGGGAAAGCTAAGGCACAGAAAGGGATTTATTTTGTCCATAACCAGGAGCTATTCTTTGCATCTCCGAATATCCAGTTCTGTGTGCAAGAGAACAAAGAATGGGGAGAGCTAAATACCTCAGCCCAGAAATGCATAGCAAAGCAATTCAGCACTGGCAGCACATCAGATTTGTTCTCCTGGAAGGGGAGAAGGTTTCCAAGGGTGCAGGTTCATGCTTGCAGCAGGCTTACCTTGGGCATGCCTCTTCCTTGCAGGAATGGAGGTGGCTGCCTTCCTCTCAGACAAGGCTGGAACCATCTCAGTGGTGGAAAGAGAGGAGTTCCCTTTCCAGCACACCCTGGGTCCTCAGGTTGGAGGTGTCGCCATGAAGGTTAGGAAAACCTGGGGCTGATTTCTAGGATGGAGAACACATGATATCCAAGCAGCCCAGGGATCCACATCAGCCCAGGAAACCTCGCCCCTGTGCTGAGTCACAGCTCTGCATGCCCAGCCTCTGTCCTCACCCACGGGCTCTGCACACACGCCTGGTCCCAATCATCCCACACACTCACATCAATTCTTCATCCCAAACCCACCTCACACACCAGTCCTGACCAGGGCTGCAGTGAAAAGTCAGGCTTCCAGGCTGCCTGCACCAGCCAGGGACACAAATGGAACCTCCCTGCAGCCTGGAGCAGCAGCAGAGCTGCCTGCCTGGGTTTTGGCTGGGTACAGCTGTTTTTATAGCCTGGAATTTCCTAATGAATACTCAAACCAGTCCTTTTCAGATGCTGCAAAATAAAGGGGTGAAGTTCCACATGAAAACAGAACTCTGTGAGCTGAAAGGAAAGGATGGAAAGGTCAGTCATGCCTTTGTGATCCCTGAACTGCTAATTTTAGGGGAAAAAAGCCCAAGTTGAGATATAACCCAGTGCCTACATCAGGCTTTCCTCTCCCATGTCTGGACCCTCCCTTCCTTTTCACTGAGCACAGCTCTGGGCTCAAAGGGCACCAGTAAGTGTTCCCATCCCAGGGACAACAGCGTGATTTTCTTTTACATTCCCAGCAACACACATTAGTTGGACAAGGTGATCCAAACCTGGGGAAGAAAGAAAGACAGCAAAGAGCAAAGCAGCAGGGAGGCTGTGGGAATTAGGGCAGAGGTTTTAACTCTTTATTAATGATCCTTCCTTCTTTCCTAGGTCGCAGAGGCTGTTCTTGCCAATGGAGAGAATCTCCCTGCAGATGTGGTGGTGGTGGGAATAGGTAAGAGACCCCAGCTGGGAGAGGGAGGCATCTTTGGGAATGGGGAGAACATCCAGCACTCCCAGGGCATCACAGTTCATTTCCAGGACACCATTCCCTGCAGTCTCTTTCCCGCTCTGTTATCATCCAGCCTTTCCTCTTGGCCCCAAACACCTGGAAAAGTCAGCAGCCCATGAGCACACACTTGGCAGGAGGAAAGGGGCTGGTTCACACTCTTGCTGTGCCTTTGGCTCTTGCTGAGCTCCACAGGTCTCTGCTGCACTACCAGAGCTGCTGTGTCCTGGGCCCTGGTTTTGCTGCCCCTGTAGTGGCTCAGCATCAGCCCAAGCACAGGTCACTGCTTCAAGTGCTCTGCTCCAGGCAGGAACAGGAACTGTGAGGCCAAATTTCCTCCCTGTCCCTGCAGAGCTTCACTGCGTTTTGTCCTTTCTCCTCTCCCCACAGGGTCAACCCCCAACTCAGCGTTTCTGAAGGGCACCTCCATTGCCAGAGATGGCAAAGGTGCCATCCTGGTGAATCTGGTGAGTGCCAGCTGAGTATCCCACCCCACACCCCTCCCCTTCCCTCTCCTCACTGTACTAATTGCCTTTTGTCCCATCAGCACATGCAAACCAGCATCCCCGATGTCTTTGCTGCGGGGGATGTGGTGACATTCCCGGTGGCGCTGCTCGACGGGGACAGGTCCAGCATCCAACACCAACAAGTGGCAGAGGCCCACGGTGAGGGCACAGCCACCTTCCAGCTCCCGTAGAGACGGGAATGGGACAGAAGGGAACGATTTTGAAGGACCTGCAAGAAGAATATTCTCTGTGTTGGTTCATCACAGGTCACTGTGCTGCTTTAAACATGCTGCAGAGAGGGAAGGAGCTGCACACTGTTCCTTACTTCTGGACCACGATGCTTGGGAAAAGCATCCGCTATGCAGGTAGGAAGGGGCACAGAGAGGGGAACAGAATTTCTTCCCACCAGCTGGGTCTGGGGCTTGTAAACACACTGTGGTTGCAGACTTCACCTGAAGCAGCTCAAGCTCTGGGCTGGCTGCCATGGTGAGTTGGAGCCCTGGGCCGAGAGGTCACCCAGAGCTCTTGTTCTTCGCTGATCTCCAGTGGCTCAGAGGTCACAGAGGAAGAACTTCCCTCTCCAAACCAAGGAGAGGCTTCAAGTCAGTTCTGCTAGTCCAGGGCCTTCATGTATGCTCCCCAGCCCTGTCCCAGCCCCAGTCACTGTCCCCTCTGTCCCCACCCACACTGACTCTGAGGTGGCATGGGTGACAACTGCTGTGCCAGGGCTCCCTGAGCAGGGTCTCTCTCACAGGCTGTGGGAAGGGATACACGGACACTGTTGTGAAGGGCAGCCTGGAGCAACAGAAATTCCTGGTCTTTTACATCAGGTGAGTGAATCCATGGCCAGTCCATGCCCTGGAAACAGGGCACAGGCCTCTCTCTTACAGCCTGCAGAGATCCCACAGAGGCTCCACATCTCCTGGCTGTGCATCAAAGGCAGCTGCTGGGTGCTGAACCAGAGAAAACCAAAGCAGAGCAGGGAAGGAGAAGAGAATGAACTCAAATGATGACACCAGCTGGGCAGAGAGCCTGGGACACCTCTCCCTCTGCCCCACTGCTCCCAGGCTCAGTGCCCAGCTCCCAGCAGTGCCAGGCAATCTGCCACAAGTCCCTGTGCATCCTGCAGCACCAGCCACCCTGCCCTGAGCCCTCTGAAACACAGCTGCTCCCTGGCCACTGTGCCACAGGGATGCTGCTGTGCTGAGCTATGTACACTGAGAAGATCCACATTCTTCCTCTTTCCATTCCAGGGATGGCCATGTGACTGCAGCTGCCAGCCTGAACTGTGACCCCATGGTGTCCCTGATTGCAGAAGTTTTGTACTTGGGGAAACAAATCTCCAAAGAAGAAGCAGAGTAAGTGACGTCCTGACTGAGCTGGTGGGTGGCTCTGTGCTGTTCCCCATGTCAGCAGAGCCCACTGAGAGACACAGAACCAAGAGGAGTCACTGCAAATCCCCAACCTTCCTCTTGTTTCCAGGGCCTGTGACATTGGCAACATCCCCTTGCTGGCACAAAGCTAAGCTTGGTGTGTGTCCCTTAGGAGGGGCTCACAACCACGTGTTGACAGCTCCACATCTTCCCACCGTGGTGCAATAAAACCATCAGCAAAGCTGAACCCAGCACCTGCATTTTTGTGTTTGCAGACAGCGCTTTGGCTGTCCACTTGTGCTGGGCACAGCTCAGCAGAGCTGCTGCTCTGGATGAGAGGAGAATGCCCATGGCCTGGGGCTCTGCTGAGGGTCTGAGCTGGCAGCAGCCACCACACATGCACAGATACACCAGGCAGAGATACACCAGCTCCTCCTGTTCCTTCCCTGTCGGCAGGGAGCTCTCATTTAGCACACCGGTCACGCTGACCTTCTCCTTTGCAAAAACACATTTTCCCAGCAAGGGGAGCTGTGACCGAGACAAGCTGCTCTCCCAGCAGGGAGCGAGGTGGGCTGTGTGCAGGAACTTGCACAGAATACCCTGCCCCTAAGGACACAGGGATGCCACCCGACCTGTGAGCCAGCAGCACCTGCTGGCAGTGTCACTGCTGTCTCGAATACTTTAGTTGCTGCAGTGAGCAGCCAGCCCCTCTGGCAGAGAAATCCCAGATCCAGCCTTTCCTGCTGTGTCCCTGCATGCTGGATGCTTGGAGGAGGTGACCAGTTGCTAGAGGAAAGAGTTACTAGATTTTTGCAAGGCAACAGCAAGCGAGGCCGTGCTTTCTACAGGAAACCTTGCACTTACTCACCAGTCACATGGGGCTGGGCAGGAGGAAGGGTAAGTCCCAGGAGCCGGGCAAGTTCCCACAGGGACACTCAGTGACAGCCCAAATCCCCTCTGGTTTGATATGAAGTGCAGGATAGCCAGAGCCTGAGCCCTCTGCAGTGCTGGTTTTGTGTTCAACACCCAAATTTATCTTCTGGCATCTCACGCATGAATTTGACCTGAAATGCAATGTTTTGCATTTCCTGACCTGGCCATGGGTTTGGTGCTTCTGCTCAGAGCAAGTCGTTGCTGTGAAAGAGGCACATTTTAACCAGGAAAGAGCTGAGTTTCAGCAGCACAGGTTGTTCCTTCATGACAGGGAAAGTGTAGATTTCTGAGGCACATGGAGCACACGGCTCTCATACAGATCAATCTGCGCTGCAGAAGAGGGGGAGCACAGCCCAGGAGCTGCTCCTCCCTGCCCTCAGGCACCCTCCACACCCCCCACCCTAACTTTCTGCCCCTCGATGCACTCCAGAATGTGTTGGGCACTGAGCAGGTGCCAGCTGTTTTGCATGGACTTGCAGCAGGGCAGCTGTGGTGGAAGAGACGGGCTCTGCCTCAAGCTGGAGGAACTGATCCAAGGGTGTTCAGCAGTCCCACTCCCTCTGGGTGACAACCACCCCAAAAGAAACTCAGCTTCTTGTAACCATCAGCAAGAACACACCAAACACAACAGCTTTGTATAAGAAGGAAAGACCCCAGGACAAGAGATTTATTCTATTTCTGCCACTTAATGGACACCAGGCCACTTTCCGTGCTTTGCTGGGCGCCAGAGTTTGGGAGCAGCCCTGCCTTGGGCAGCTGCAGCCTGGGCAGGCAGATTAAGTTGAGATTGTGCAGACATTTCAGCACAGGGCTGTTCCTCCCTGCCCGCCCTCGGAGCTGGGATGAGCCTGCTCTTTCTGGCAGGCCCTGAGCAGCAATGCCTGGACACTCCCCTGATTCCCATTCACCGAAGCAGCCGGGGAGCTGGAGGTCCCGGCAGTCCTGTGGGAAAGCCTGGGGTGCAGACGCTCCCTGGAGCCTTTGCTAGGAGCTCCCCTCTCACTCAGTGCCAGACAGGGCCTTCTCCAGTCCTGGAGGGCAGCTTTCAAGTTCCTTCTGGGGAAGTCTTCTGCTTCTGTTCACCAATGAGACTGTGGAAGAGCCCAGAAAAGTTCACCACAGCCCCTCTGAGTGCTGCTAGCTGGAATACCTGGAATGCTGGCACTGCTGGGGGGCCTCCCAGGGACAGAGGTTCCGGGAACAGCCGTCCAGAGCTGTGTGTGACTCGGCCCTGAGTCACCCCGGCCCAGTGGCCCGGCCCCACCGCGCCCGACCCGCAGCAGGGCAGCGTGGGCGTGCAGCCACCCTCTCCCCAGGCTCCATCCCACTGCCTGGCATGGTGCAGGATTAATCCAGCTCCTGAGCTCAGCAGCTGGTCAGACCTGTGGCCCACGCCCAGCCTTTGGCCCAAGGCACCTAAAGGATCAACCCTCCACCAGCAAGACCCCAGAGTGGCATCAGATGGGGACACAGCTCTGCTGCTGTGCCCCTCCCCCGGGGTCTGCAGCCCCCACCATCTTCCCACCTGATTCAAGCAACAAACTTCCTAAAACTGAACAGTTGATCAAAACAACATTTAATGCCTCTCTCAGACTCCTCCAGTCACCTCCCAGCTCAGTGCCGCCCCACTGAGTGGGGGGATACAGTTTGACAGCCCTGCTGGCATGGCTGCCTGGAATCCTCCAGCCAAGGCTCTGTCTGGAAGCTTTGAGGAGACTTTCTTCATCCTGGACGGACTCATCCTCAGCCCTCCAATCCACAGGACGCTGCAGAGTGGCTCATCCCGGTCGCTCAGGGCACGGCTCTGGCTGGCATCCAAGGTCTCAGTGACGAGAAGAGAGTGGCTACATTCAACAGTTCTTCAACTGGCAGCTTTAGCTACTGGAGAAGGACATAAAGCTTGCCACTGAAGAACTGGTGCTGGTTAGCCAGGAGCAGGGTGGCAGAGCAGCACCTGGGAAGGGAGCACACATTTCAGAGCCAGGATTGAACTGTGCCGAGCTGAGCTGTCACCCACAGCAGCTTCTCTCCCTCATCCCAACACTGATCTATCATTCCCTCTCCCCAGGGACATCCCCCCATCGAAGGAAATCCAGAGGCAGCTCCAACCTCAACTCTCCCCATCCCTCCCCACTCCCAAGGCAGGCAGTACGTGAGCTCCAGCACCTGCAGCCAGCCTTAAACCACGAGCGACAGGCAGGGGAATCCAAGGCCATTTCTGCTGGAAAACAAGAGATAAGGCAACCTGCTCGGGCAGGGCCCGGTGGCTGCAGCAGGGAGGCCACTGCAGGTAGGGGTTACGGCGTTCCCAGGGCTCACCTCGGGCATCCATCAGCGCTGGCAGGGTCCCACCTGGACAGGAGCCAGCCACTTCCTGACGGGGAAGACACTTTGTCAGGCGGCTGCTGCCGAGCCACCGGCGGGGGAATTTCGGGCAGCCCGGCCCCTTTCTGAGTCGTTTTGTTGGAGGGTAAGGACACCAACCCCAGGGCTGGTGTGGGACCCCACCGCTTTCCCCTCGGCCCGGGAAAAATCCCTTTTCTACAACACCCAGCGCTTTTAGCTGCTGGGGTCGAGTTCTGGGAACCCCCTGGGAAACCGGGTATGGTGGGGGACAGACGGCAACGGGAAACATGGGAAATCCCCGGGGGGGCATCACAGCATCCTCCCACCAGCGTCACCCCGAAGGCACCGGGGACCCGGGCTGGCCCCGGGCCCGGGCGGGCAGCGGGGGAGGCCGGACCCCGGTGGGCGCCGCGGCGGGGGCTGCGGGGCCCTCGGTGCGGGGCCGGTGGCCGGGGCGCAGCGGCGGCGGCGGGGCCCGACGGGGATGCCGAGCATTCCTGGCGTGCCGGGTACATCTGGTCCGGATTCCAGCGAGTTGGTCCCGGCCCTGCTCCACCCCCGCCGGCCCGTGAATCAGCACCCGCCGCCGAAGCCACCGGCCCCGCCGGCACCGCGGGCCCCGCCAGCATCGGGGGCAGACGAGGGGGGGCCCTGTCGGTAACAGGGTTCCCACCCAGCCCTTCTCAACACCGACAGACCCCAGCGGCTCTGGAAAGGGCCCCGGTGGGAGCCCACCCCGCTAATAAAAAACGCTGTGGCCCCAGCTGGTGCCCCTCTCCCGGTGTAACCGGGTCACCCCCCCTCCCCCAGTGTCTCTCCTCTCGGTAAAACCAACTCCCCCCTCCCCCCTAACGGAGGCAGCTCCCCCCACGCCGCTCCACGGCAAAGTCGCTCCCTCCGCACCCCCCGGGACATCCCGCCGTCCTCCCGGCCCTCCGCTGCTTGGGATGCTCTGCTCCGTGCCCACGGCGGGGAGCGGCCGTGGGTCAAAGTCTGCCCAGTCCGGTCCCGGAGTGAAGGTCACCCCCGGGGCGGCCACCGCCCGTCGCGGGGAGGCCCCGGCCGCGGCCCCGCCCGCCCCACCGGGACCCCCGGGCACAGGAACCGCGCACGGGCCCCGGCCCCAACCCCCCCCCTCCCCGCCCCACCGACACCGGGGGCGAGGCCGCCCGGCCCAGGCGGCGCCGCGGAGCCCGGCGAAGGACGCGGCGCGCCGCACCTCCCATGGCCGCCCTGCCCGGGGGAAAGGTGACCTTCCCCCACGGGGCACGGCGGAGCCCCTCAACCCTCGGAGCACCGAGGGCGACGCGAGGGGCTTGACCACCCTTATCGCCCGTCCCAGCGCGGTACCGGCGGACCCACCTGCGCGGGTCGGCTGGGCCCCACTTGGCCCGGCGCCGGCGCCGCCGCCCCGCAGGAGCCGCCCGGGCCGTGCCCGGTGCCGGTGCCGCCGCCTCCCCCCGCCGCGCGCCGGCTCCGTCCCGGATCAGCTGGCGGAGTCATGACGCAGCCGCCCCCCGGCCACGCCCCCGGCCACGCCCCCGGTCCAATCGCCGGCCGGCACCGCCGGCGCGCGCCGCGCCCGCCCCCGCGCCGCGATTGCCGCCCGCTCCAGCCAATGGAGACCCAGCGCGGCCCGCGGCTCAGCCAATGGGAAGGCGAGGTGGGCGCTCTGCCCCGCCCACCCCGCCGGGGGAGAGTTTGGCTCCCTCCCGGCCGGGCGGCGGTTGCCTTGGGAACCTACGGGGCCACCCCGCCGCGGGACATGCCGGGAGTCGTAGTGCGGCGCCGGGCTCCCGGCATGCCCCGCGTGCTGTGAGTTGGCATTTTCAAGCGGGTGAAGGGGCGGCGGGGGCAGGGCGGCTCCGAAGGGCCTCGACCCTTCCGCGGGCCCCGGGCGGGGCGTGGCGCCGCCGCGGGCATGGCCCGGCCGCCCCCGCCCGCCCTCGGGCGGCGCCTCACTGTGCCGGGGCTGGTGACACAGCCCCGATTCCGAGAAGTTGCTCCAAGTCCTCGACCAATCAGAAGTGAGCGCTCGCCGCGCGCACCAATGGGCGGGCGTAGGGGGCGTGGCCGCGAGAACTCGGCTGACCCCGATGACTTGGCAGCGCCGCGCGATGACTGGACAACTTCTTTAAAGGGGCCGCGCCCGCCGCGGGTGCCGGCGGGGGAGAACGCAGGGCAGCGGCGGCCCAGCCTGACACGACCAGTGGGGCTCACCCGCTGCCCCGCCGGCACTGCCACTCCCGCCCCGCGGGGCGAGGGTCTGACCTGCGGTGCCCCTTTAAAGCCGTTTCCTGCCCTTCGTCCCAGTAACAGCTGATTGCACCGGGCCAGGGCCGGGGGGCCAATCGGCGGCCGCCACGTCCCACCCACGTGACTCCCACGCGCCGCCGCGCCATGCGGCGCTGCCCGGCGGGAGCCCCCGGCGCCCTTAAAGGGGCCGCGCGCGGTCCGGCCGCCCGTGGCTGTCGTGACCGTGTGCCCCGTGGGTACTGCCGCACCCGCCGGCCCCGGAGGCCCGACACCGCCCGGGTGGCGGTGGGAGGACCCGGTTCGGCTCACGGGCATCGGGGCCGGCAACTCCCGTAGCGTGCGGTGCCTCGCGGGGCAAAGGGCGGCAGGGTCCCGGGGCAGTGGGGCTAGACTGGCCCCGCTGCCCCGCGCCGGTTCCCCCGGGCACTCACCTGCCGCCGGTGTGGGGTCCGCCCGCGGCGGGTGGGGACCCCTTTAAGACCGGCTGCCTCGTCAGCGCGGCTCGCCCGGCTCCAGCTGACAGCCCGGGGCGCCTCTGACGTCACGGTGACGTCACGACCCGCCGCCGCGTCACGCCCCCATGCACAGCCCCGCGCCCCGGCCGCGCGCGCCCGCCCCGGCCCCCCCCGGCCCGCGGCCGCTGGAGGGAGCCCGGGCCCGGCCCCGCGGGGCCCCGGCGGGGAGCGCGCCCCGGCCCCCCCCGCGCACATGGCGGCGCGGCGGCCGCATGTGACCGCCGTCACCTGACCAACATGGCCGGGGCCGCCCCCGCCGCCGCCGCCGCCCGCCGCGGCTGAGCCGCCGCCGCCAGGTAACGCGGGGCCGCCGGGGCGGTGAGGGACCCCACGGGGGGATGAAGGCACCCCGGACCGGCCCTCGGGGCCGCGGGGCTCAGCCCGGCACTGTCGTACCCCCGCCGGTAGCGCAGGGCCCTGAGGGGCCGGGGCCGCCTGGCCGGCCGTGGCCGTGGCTCGATGCTCCGTTCTGTGAGCATCCTCTCCGGGCCCTTGGGCACTGCAGAGATCCCTTTGTGTCCCCAGTACGGAGGTTATGCTGCAGAGGTCCCATCGTGTACCCCCTCCAGTTGCGGAGGTGCCACTGTGTCCCCACCACCAACCCTGGGGCTGCAGATGTCCCCCCTCCACATCCCATCATGTTCCTTTTCAGTTCTTGGGGCTGTGAATGTCCCATTGTGTCCCTCAAGCCTGAGGCTGAAGAGGTGCCCATCACTCCCTGGCTGTGGATGTTCCATTGTGTGTGCCCCAACAACCCTAGGCCTGCACAGGTCCTATCATGGTCCTTCCCCCAGCACTTGGATGTGCAAGTCCCCATCGTGTCCCCATCATGTCCCCCTGAGAGGGGCTGTGGAAGCGCCACCACATCACCGTGCCTGGCTGCAGAGGTCCCACCTTGTCCCTCACAGCCAGAGCTGCTCCCTTCTCAACCCCCACACACAGGCACAGTGATCGAGCCTCTCAAACCACCTTTTTTTTTTACGGGATGCCAATGGGGAAGTGAGACTTGCTGCTCGCTGGGGCGGGCAGGGCAGTTCTGTGCCGCTCTCCTCGCTCACAGCCTGTCTGGGCCGCCTTTCTCCCAGCAGGACCCAGCATGGAAGGCTTCCTGCGGAGCGTTGAGAAGGACCTGAACATCGACCGCCGGCAGCTGGCCCCCGAGAGGACCCACGTCACCGCCCTGGTGCCGGTGAAATGGCTGCAGAGCCTCAAGGAGCGCCGGGTGCTGCCAGCCGCCTGCCCGCGGCCCGAGGGGCTGAGCGAGGTGGAGGTCAGGACGTTCCTGCAGCACTCGGTGCAGAAACTCCCGGCGGGCTGGACGCGGGTGGAGATCCACGGGCTGCGGAAGGCCCGGCTGAGGTACCCGCTGCGGGCACAGCCCCCTGAGCAGCGCTGCGGCGGCAACGTGGACAGCCTGCACGGCTTCATGCGGAGCGTGGCCACCCAGAACTACCACAACCTGTGGGGCCGGGCTCACGGGCTGTACGCGCGGCCGTACCGGCGCCCGGACGCGCCGCCCACGGTGCCGGCGCTGGACGCGCTGAGGGCTGCCCTGCACAGAGCCTACGGCTGCCCCGTCCTCCAGGTGGGCAGGAACGTGCCTGGCACGTCCCCTGCCAAGGAGAGCGTGGCCAGAGGAGTGCCCTTGTGCCCCAACGTGCTGCAGGCGGAGGCGCTGCTGGAGTCGGCCGACATGCTGTACGTCATCTACCCCTACGTGCAGTACTGCCTGCATGATGTTGTGACCTTCAGCCCGGCCAAGCTCACCAACAGCCACGCCAAAATCCTCTTCCTCCTCTTCCACGTGCTGCAGGCCATGAGGGCTTGTCACCAGGCGGGTCTGGCTTGTGGAGATTTCTCCCTTCGGGACGTAGCTGTGGATGAGAAGCTGTGCAGCCGGCTGCGTGTGAACTTCAGAGGGTACGAGGGACCCGGGGAGGAGGAAGAGAATCTGGAGGGTGGTCTGGAACGAGAGGGCAAGCAAAGCTGTGTGCAGAGGCAGGAGGTGACATGCAGCGCCTGCCAGAAGGACCTCCGAGACCTGGTGTTGCAGTGGGTGCACGGGCAGGTCAGCAACTTCGACTACCTTATGCGCCTGAACAGCTTGGCTGGGAGGAGAATGGGAGACCCCAATTACCACCCAGTTCTTCCGTGGGTGGTGGACTTCACTACCAAAAACGGCAAGTTCAGGGACCTACGGAAATCCAAGTTCCGTCTCAACAAGGGGGATAAGCAGCTGGACTTCACCTACGAGATGACCAAGCAGGCATTTGTTGCTGGGGGGTCGAGTGGGGAGCAGCTCCACGTTCCCCATCACATCTCAGACGTCCTCTCAGATATCACCTACTACGTGTACACGGCCCGCAGGACACCCAAGGCAGTGCTGTGCTGCCACGTGAGGTCCCAGTGGGAGCCCAACGAGTACCCAGCCAGCATGGAGCGTATGCAGAGCTGGACGCCGGACGAATGCATCCCAGAATTTTACACAGACCCCTCCATCTTCCGCTCCATCCACCCGGACATGCCCGACCTGGATGTGCCCTCATGGTGCAGCTCCTACGAGGAGTTCATCGAAGTTCACCGCATGCTGCTGGAGAGCCGGGAGGTCTCCCAGGACCTGCACCACTGGATTGACCTCACCTTTGGCTACAAGCTGCTCGGGAAGGATGCAGTCAAGGAGAAGAACGTCTGCCTCCACTTGGTTGACAACCACACTCACCTGACGACCTACGGGGTGGTGCAGCTGTTTGACCAGCCCCATCCCAGGCGCATGGTGGGACCTGCCTACACTCCTGCTGAAGCTCCAGCCATTGCCCGGCCTCTGCTTCAGAACATCCGGGAGACTGTGGTTTTGGAGGACATCCAAGGCCAGGTGACAGATGCAGTCAACGGGCTGGTCCTGGAGGCTACTCCCAGTGAAACCACCTGGTCTGGGGACAAACCCATCGCTGGTGAGGATGATTTGGAGCAAGGCACGGAAGCCCTGGATTCAATTACTGCTCCTGGGAGAGCCCCTGACCAGCCCTGTGCCCCTGTGCCTCCAGCACAGCCCCCCACCCTCCCTGCTTATGCCACTGACGGCAAATCGTCGGGGGTCCGACCGCTCCGTCGGAGCAAGGCAGGGGCTGTGGATCAGCTCGACATGAAGATCACCCTTCCTGAAGGCTTCAATCCGCTCCAGGCCCTGGAGGAACTGGAGAAATTGGACAATTTCCTGGTTAAAGGCTTAAGCAGTGAGATGCAGCTGATGAAGCAGCCGTGGGAAGAGCCACCCTTGGGTCTCTCAGACCTCTTCCAGAGGGACATGCAAGCCCTGGGCGTCCTGGTAGCTGAGATTATATTTGCACCGAGGCTTCGTCCTTCACGGTCCGACGCGTCCCTGCTGGAGCGGTTCCTGATGGTGCGGAACCTCTGCCGGTACCACCCCAAGGAGATCCCGGCCCCGCTGCAGCACGTGCTGCTCGTCCTGCTGCAGCTCAGCGTGCCCGTGGAGAAGCTGCTGAAGAGCAGGCTGGGCAAGGGCGCAGTGCAGCTGTTTGAGTACAAACCCATCTCCCAGGGCCTCCCCCCACCCTGCCCCACGCAGCTCCTCAGCCCCTTCAGCTCCATTGTCCCCTTCCCCACGTACTTCCCAGCTCTGCACAAGTTCATTTTCACCTATCAGGCAAAGAAGATCGAGGATGAAGGGCAAGGCCGGGAGCTTGTTTTCCAGCTGTGGCAGCAGCTGGAGGGAATCCTTTCTGAAATCACTCCTGAGGGCCTAGAGATTCTTCTGCCTTTCATATTATCTCTCATGTCCGAGGAAAACACCGCTGTCTACGCAGCCTGGTACCTCTTTGAACCCATAGCTAAATCCCTGGGGCCCAAGAATGCCAATAAATACCTGCTGAAGCCCCTGATCGGAGCCTATGAGACCCCCTGCTCCCGCCACGGCAGGTTCTACCTGTACACAGACTGCTTTGTGGCCCAGCTGATCGTGCGCCTGGGGCTGCAGTCCTTCCTGCTGAACCTGCTGCCCCACATCCTGCAGATCCTCGTGGGCATCGAGAGCTCACGGGAGGAGAGCAAATCCTTCCTGGGCACCGCTGAGGACGATGAGAGCGGAGGGGAGAGCCCGGTGTCGTGTGTGTTTGGGGAGGAGATCAAGATGGACGTGGAGCACAGCTCTGCTGCCCTCGACCTCCTGGACTACACCTCTGGGGTCAGCTTCCACGACCAGGCCTACCTGCCCGAGGGTGAGGACTTCCAGAGCGGCCTCTACGTTGGGGAATCCCTGCAGCCCCAGGAGCAGGAGTCGCTCAGCCTCGGCCGGCTGAGTGACAAGAGCAGTGCCAGCGAAGTGTCCCTGGGCGAGGACAGACCTGCAGATGGGGACTCCCAGAAGGACAAGAGCAGCTTGAAGTCGATGGACAGCAGCCAGGACCTGAAGCAGAGCGAGGAGTCGGAGGAGGAGGAAGAGGAGCACGAGGAAGAGGAGCATGAGGACGCCGCGGTTGATGCGGAGCTGACGGTGGTTGTGGATGCTGCTGGGGCCTCTGTGGATGTCACCCTGGCTGATGACAGCAGCGAGCCAGAGGATGGGGAGGGAGAGGAGCTGCCAGATCACTCTGATGACAAAGAGCAGACCATACTGCTGGGTAAGACCCTGCCAGTGCCCAGACTGTTGGGCAGAGCCTTGGGAGAAGCGGGTCCAGATTTGGGAGTGTTGGTGGTCCCAGCCTGGGGGACAGTGATGAAACCAGGGTGAGAGGCCAGGCCTGCGTGTGGCTCTGCGAGTCAGGGTTGGGGCAGCAGGGGCTGATAGCTAATCAGTGCCATGCTGGGCACTGTCCTTGTGACTGCTGTTGTTTTGCAGACACAGCCTGTAAGATGGTGAGGTGGCTCTCGGCCAAGCTGGGCCCGACTGTCACGTCCCGCTTCATCGCCAGGAACCTGCTCCGGCTGCTCACGTCCTGCTATGTCGGTAATGCCTCTTCCCTGGGTGCCAGGGTGGGCTGTGCCCCCAGTCTGTCCACTGGTGGCTTGGGTGTGGCTGCTGCTTCAGCTCACAGTGTGTTGTTCTCTGGGCAGGCCCCACCAGGCAGCAGTTTGTACCGAGCAGTGACGAGAACAGTCCCCTGAGTACAGGAAATATCTACCAAAAGCGGCCTGTGCTGGGAGATCAGGTGTCCAAGCCAGTGCTGGCCTGCCTCATGCACGTGGCATATTTGTATGGAGAGCCTGTCCTCACCTACCAGTACCTGCCCTACATCAGCTACCTGGTCAGTATTGCCTTTTTCTCCTCTCTGTTGGGGCAAGAGCTGTGTCCAGGCACAGAGGGAAGATGTAAAAAGAACAGTCCAGCCTCACCAGGAGCCTTCTGCATAAAAACTGAGCTTGGCTGGGCTCTGTCTGGGCCAGTGTGGTCTGAGCAGCTCTGGCTGTGTTGGCTGAGAAGGGCAGGAGAGGCCCTTTCACCTCCTGCCACAAGCTCCAGACCGCTCCCAGCAAAGCACACGGCCGTGTTCATACCCCTCTTTCCCTGTCAGGCCTTGTGAAAGCAGAGAAAAAACATTTCTCCTGCTTTTCCGTGCCCAAACAGAGCTGGCACAAGGGTGGGATTGTGATAACAGGCAGGAGGAGCAGCTTGTGCTGCTGTGAGATTGCTGGAGTGAGTGTTCGCAGAGGTCTGTGTGGGTAGATAGGGGTGAACTGGGAGGAGACCAACGGGTTTTCAACCGAATAAAAAGCACTGGCAAGGCTCACCAACTTTTCAGCTTGAAGTTCATATCAAGAAGGAAATGGATAATGCAGCTGGTTGAAAAACTTAATTTTTCATTAAAAAGAAAAAGGTTTTGAATGTTTTAAACAGGCTTATTTTTCATATTGCTCCCTCTGTAGTGGTTGTAAACACTTTGGTTATGGATTCTCATTTAAATGGGAAACTTCAGTAGCTTTCTGATAATTTGAACATAGAGGAAACGAGGCCACAGCTGTTCATTTAGAGAAAACAAAAAGGCATTGTCAGTTTTTCCAGTGTTGAAGGGGAGATTTTTCAGGGGAAAAAATCCCATTTTTCAGCAAAAAGTCATTCTCCACCCAGTTGCAATCATAGCTCCAGCTGTTCTGCTTTGCTTTCCTAAGCCCATTGCTTGGGGGCACGGAGGGGATTAATACCCCTGTGAAACAGCATTTGGCAACCTGATACTGGAGCCGTGGAACTTGCGGGTCACAAATAGGATAAAGTCAATCCTTCTTGCAGGATTTGGCAGGGTGGCTATTTTGTGAGAGGAAGAGCCTCTGTGATGAGCTGGAAGATGGCAGGTGTACAAGAAATATAGCAGGAACTGGGAATTGTCTGTGGGTTTTGTTACTGGCTCTCTTTTCTTGGATGTTTGATTTGTCTAGGAGTTAGGAAATAGGACGATCTAGAAAGAAATATTTTAGTGTTGCTGCTGATGTTATTAACTCTTTGGCGCTGCCATAATAGCAGCAGTACATTGTCAGCAGAAAAAGGATGTGCAGTTCTGCCTCATGAAATTATTAGCAGCTGGATTTCTAGAAGTCAGCAGCAGGTTTGCCTGTAATTTGTGCTTGGATATTTCATGCAAGGACTGTTCCTCTGCAGACTGTGGGATGAAGACACTGATTTTTGCTTTTAAGTTGTGTGCATGTAAGAGTTTCCCCTCTCTCTCTGTGCTGGCAAATGATGTTCTGGGGTGTCCAGGGTGGTTTGGACCAGTGTGGGTTTGTTGGTCTTGCTGCTGAGCTTCCCACTTGTGGGAGTGTTGTACTCTGCAGAGGAAATCTGTGAGCTCAGGAGTGTCATTCCCCATTTTCTCCAGGCTCATCTCTTGTGCTGATAGGTGCCTGTCAGCTTTTGGACTCATCCCTTGAGTGCCAGACACATTTTGCTGCTGAGATTCGGTGCTCAGGTTCCTCTTCCAGGAGCTGTGACCAGCAGCGCCGTGCTGGGTTCCAGGCTGAGCTCAGGTGACCCCGGGGTCACCTTTGCTGTGTCCTGCTGGGGAGGTGGTGGCCCTGACACTGAAGGAGTCCCTTCCACAGGTTGCACCTGGCAGTGGCTCCGGCGGGGTCCGGCTGAACAGTCGGAAGGAGGCCGGGCTCCTGGCTGCTGTGACACTGACACAGAAGATCGTGGTGTGTCTCTCTGACACCACACTGATGGACATCCTTCCCAAGATCAGTCAGGAGGTGCTGCTCCCAGTGCTGGGCTTCCTCACTTCACCAGCTGTCGGGTAAGCGCTGCAGGATTGGCACAAAATTAGGGATTTGGGAATGGTTCTGGGGGGGCCTTAATACTGCTGGGGCTGGGGGGTGTTTCTGCTCTGATGTGCATCTCCTTGCACTGGTACACTGCTGAAAGCATTCTGATAACACAGAAAAGGCAGGAAGCATGAGGCAGAGGATAGAAAATAGGGATATGTGAAGGGCAGGCTGGTCATGGATGTCCTCTTCAGTTTCCCCAGTGGAGCCCAGGCCCGTGTTGTCCTGTGTGTGAAGACAATCAGCCTCATTGCCTTGATCTGCCTGCGGATTGGGCAGGAGATGGTCCAGCAGCACCTGAGTGACACAGTGAGGAACTTCTTTGGGGCATTCTCGCTGCTGCAGGAGCTGCAGGACCAGGTCAGTGGTGTGGGAGAGGTCCTCCTGCACTTCCCCAGATGGGGGAATGTGGTGGGCATGCCTGGCTGTGTTTGTGTGGTAAGAGCATCTGCTCTTGGGGTTTATCTGACCTTGTTTCTCTTGTCCAGGGGTTGACAGCAGAGTCGCTGAGCAGCTGTGAGGTGCCAGTGATGGAGGTGCCCCTTTCAGATGGGAAGCTGCTGGCCCTGGATCCATCCGTGCTGGTGGAGTTACAGAAGGTGTTCAACCCCGAGATGGCCTACATCACCTACATCCCCTTCTCCTGCTTGCTGGGTACGCCTTGGCCACCAGCTCCAGGGATCTGTGAGGGAGCACTGTGCTCTGGGCCAGAACTCCAGGGCAATCACAACTCACAGCTTCTACAGCATGGCTTGGGCTGATTCTTGGGTCGGGAGCCCACTGGACTTCAGGCTGCCTTGGCTGGGAGCAGATGTAGCTGACTTGGGGGATGCTGTGCCCACATCCCTGTGTATGGAGGGGGATGATGATGATGATGATGAGGACATTGCTTCCCTTGCAGCCACGTTGTCTCTGTCTCCTCAGGTGACGTTATCAGGACGGTTGTGCCCAACCACTCGCTGGTTGAGAAGCTGGCCAGCCTCCACCTGGAGAATGTGAGCCCCCAGAACCTGCAGGTTGTCGGCCTGGAACAAACACCGAGCGTGGTGGGCTCGGACCAAGACCCTCGAGGGGCCGAGCCCTTCTCCAGCCCCCAGGAGGACACTCACTCAGGCACTTTTGGGAGTGTCCTGGTGGGGAACCGCATCCAGGTGCCCGTGGACACGCAGCGGGAGGGTCTGGGCTTGCTCCGCCTCGGTGCTGGCGCTGACGGATTCGTTCCCAGCTCGTCCAGCGAGGAGAACGCCCTGAAGCACGACCTGCCCCGCAGCACCCACATGCTGTGTGGGAACTGGCTGGCCTACTGGCAGTATGAGATCGGGGTGAGCCAGCACGATCCCCGCTTCCACTTCCACCAGATCAAGCTGCAGAGTTTCTCAGGGCATTCCGGGGCCATCAAGTGCGTGGCACCGCTGGGCAGCGAGGATTTCTTCCTGAGTGGCAGCAAGGACAAGACTGTGAGGCTTTGGCCGCTGTACAACTACGGGGACGGCACCAGCGAGGTGCCCCCGCGCTTCACCTACGCCGAGCACAAGAAATCTGTGTTCTACGTGAGCCAGCTGGAGGCACCGCAGCACGTGGTGAGCTGTGATGGCACCGTGCACATCTGGGACCAGTTCACGGGTAAGCAGGGGAAGGATGAGGGGCTGGGGTGAGCTGGTCCAGTCCTTACAGGGCTGAGTTTGGATGGTTCCTGTTAAAAACCAGCGCAGAATTGGAGGTTTGCTATGTGACGTGTCCTGCCATAATGTCTGTCATCTTTTCACAGGCAAACTTCTGCGGACTTTTGATGAGTTAGACAGCAAAGTCCCCATCACAGCTGTGACCACCATGCCACCTCCCTATCACAGCATCTCTGTGGCCAGTGCAGACTCCGTGCTGAGGTTCATCGACCACAGGAAGCCGGGACTACAGGTAAGGATGTGGTGCTCTGTGAGTCACCTTCCTCCAGCCCTGTGCTTAATGATGGCATCACAGCTGGCCCAAAGGCAGCTGTGGTGGCTCTGCTTGTCCCTTAAACGCCAGCTCCCCCGAGCTTCATCCCCCAGCTGGACTGTCTCTGTTGCAGCACGAGTTCCGCCTGGCCAGTGGCGTGAGCGCGGGGCTCATCCGCTGCCTGGCCGTGAGTCCGAGCGGCCGCAGCGTCATGGCCGGCTTCTCCTCCGGCTTCATCGTGCTGCTGGACACCAGGACGGGGCTCATCATGAGGGGCTGGCCAGCCCATGAGGGAGACATCCTGCAGATCAAGGTGAGAGGCTCAGCTGGGATCAGGGTGTGGCCTCGTCGATGCTCTGAGGCTGTGTGGAGCATCCTTCCTTCAGGGCTTGTGTGCTCCATCCTTGCTCCATCCCTCGCAGTGTCCCTAAGAGGCTGCCCAAGCTCTCCTGCCCCGTGGTTAGTGCTGCTGCCAGCTGTTCTTGGTCCAGCTCGTGCTGCCAGAGTTCAGCCCTCTTGGGTTCCAATCCCTGCCAGGCAGGTCTGTAGCAGGGGCAGGGAGGAGTCATGGCTCCCGTGAAGGAGCAAATGTGTTGCTTTCTCCACGGGGCTCTCGGCTTCCCTGGGAGAGTGTTGCTCTAATGAGTAACTCTTGTCCATATTTACCCACCCCAGGGAGCAGTGCTGGCTCTCCAGTGTCCTCGACCCAAACATGGGTTAAACAAAGTTCAGCAGTGTGGGTTGTTTACCCTCTCACTAGCTCTGCTAATAAGCAGCTCCAGGCTTCTCCTACTCTCAGCAGTATTGTCGGCTGTGAGAGAGCCTCCCAATTCCTTCTCCTGAAAAGGAAAATAGTTTGACAGGTGATTTAGTGGAAAGGGAGGCTGCACGGTAATCCCTGTACCCACTGCAGTAGTAACAGATGATGAATGAGTTGTGTTGGGTGTCAGGGTGTTGTTGAGAAGAGGCCCAGCCCATCTCCTGGCGGAGATTGCCAGCTACCAGAGCATCCTTTAGTTTGCAGTGTTCGCCCAAGCCCTTGCTAACATGCTCAGTACCATCAGCTGCTTGGAAGTGGCTCGGACTGTCCTGAGGGATTGCTCTGTGACCATTGGATCACTGGCAGCCACCTGCTGCTCTCATGTGCAACACCAGATTGTGAGTTTTTACAGAAACATTGATTCACTGGCCTTTCCTCTCCTGCAGGCTGCAGAGGGCAATGTGCTGATCAGCTCCTCTTCAGATCATTCCCTGACTGTGTGGAAGGAGCTGGAGCAGAAACCTTTGCAGCACTACAAATCTGCCTCCGAGCCCATCCACGCCTTCGACCTGTACGGTAACGAAGTGGTCACTGGCACTGTGGCCAACAAGATCGGGGTCTACTCCATGCTGGAGTCCTCAGCCCTGCCCACCAGCACCACCAAGCTGAGCTCAGAGAACTTTCGGGGTACATTGACCAGCCTGGCAGTGCTGCCCACAAAGTGCCACCTCCTGCTGGGCTCGGACAACGGCATCATCCGGCTCCTGGCGTAGTGACCCCCCGGCCTGGCAGCCTGTGGCTGTCCCACAGTGCCGTGCTGGAGCTGGAAGCCAGCAGCGTGGCTTTTGGAGGAGGCAGAGTCAGATGTTTCTGAGCAGAGGATGCAGGGGGAGGTGTACTTTGTTATGTCTCTAACCTCTTCCTGTATCTTGAGAAAAAAAAAAAAAAAAAGCCATAACTGAGAAACCTCCGCTGCTGCTGGGAGAGATACTGGGCGTTGTAGGTCACTGTCACCCCTGCAGAGAGGCCTGGAGCTTTCCTAACCGTGTGTGCCTGATGCCCAGGGGACTGTGAGCTGCCCTTCACAGTAATAGGGACCACAGGTACCCTTCCCCCTTCAGTTAAGGGGTAAGAGGTGCCTCTTGACGAAACACAACAGTTTAGCTACTGCCACCTGCACTTCCCCTGCCTCTCCTGAACCACTGGACAGCCCCTCTGGGATGGCAGAAGCTGGGCCTGGGAGCTGCTGCCTTTGGAGCTGCATCCCCTCCTCCTGTGGCTGGTGCTCAAAGCCCAGAGGAGGTGCTCTGTGAACTTTAGGTCCTGCCAGCTGAGTTAGAGCCTACATGGGAGGAGGAGAGGTTCATCTGAGCCCTTCTGCTGCCGTGCTGGCTCCAGGGCAAGGACTGGAATGGAAGCCAGCCAAGCTACAAACCCCATCTGCTCTGCCAGTTCCTGTAGGAATGGGCTGCTGCAGAGGGGGCAGATTGGGGTGGGAATGTGACTCTCTAAGGAGGCCAGGACTAGATGCTTCCATGGGGATTTTGGGTTCTGGAGCAGTGGGGTAGGGCCGTTGTTGGTTGCTGCCCCAGCATCCCATGATGATGTAAGGGGTGAGGAATGCCATGTGTGCTCTGCACTGGCAGTGATCCTCAATAAATCCTTCTAATCCTCTCCTTTGTGCTGGTCAGGCTCCTGGGGAAGACAGGACAACAAAAAGGTGCTCAGTTTTGTGCCCTCCTGCCCTTGTAGGGTGAGAGGCAGGAGGCAAGAATCCAGCGTGGTCTCTCTTTGGCCTTTCCTTTGGGACAGCACTCTCTGTTCCCACCCCAAGGGCACAGAGGGTGCTCTTTGCCCCGCCAGTAGGAGCAGTTTCCTCCCTTCTATTGCAGCCCCTTTCCCACCCGTCCTTCAGCCTAGCCAGAGCCAGTACCAGGGGAGCAGGAAGCTCTTACCTTGGGCAGAAGAGGAGCCTGCTGTGGGTTGTCCTGAGAGGGGAAAGGGCTTCCATCCAGCTGCAGCTGGGGAGGTGAGTGGTTGGCCAGTGCTGTCCTTCCCTACCCAAGGGGAGCTCTCAGTCCCGTGTTGCCTATTAACCATTTGCAATAGATGTAAATATTTACTTCTAATAAACTCTTTGAAAGAGCTGCAGAGCCGTGTGTGTGTGTAAGCTCTGTGCTGGAGGGGCTGGGTGTGCTGGCTGCAGCTCTCCTGCTGCTCAGCCACAGTGACACCTCCTCCTTCAGGCTCCTCTTGTGTTCTGGGGGAGCCCTGGATGTGGGATAGGACTCTGCTGCACAGGATTTGCTTTCCAAGGGGAAGTAGCTCTTCTGTTTTGCAGCAGCACATCCCAAATGTGTTTGCAGGGCTCAGATCTGTCACCCACTGTCTGGGGTGAGCTTGGGAACCAAGAGTTCCTGCAAGGAATGGATGAGTGGAAGATGCTGTCGGTGCTGCCTGCTGGTCCTCAGTGACTCCTCTCCCACTGAGGACATGGGCAGAGGCAGGAAGGGTCACCATCACCTCTGCATACAGCACAAATCCACCCAGGGCAGGTGTGCTGGAGTTCTGCCCGTCCCCAAGACTTTTCCTCGTGCCCCGAGCAGTGTGTACATGCCCTGGACACTGGGACCAGCTGCCCTGGGAGAGCTCTGGAGCGTGCTGTGCCCCAGGGGAGGGCCCAGCTGCTCTTGGCTCAGCCCAGCCTGGCCATCGGGGCTCTGGGCACCTGCCCTCTGCCAAACCACTGCCTCACACTGGGAGCAGCAGCAGCACCTGGGACTCCAGGAGGGAAGAACTGGGGGTTTCAGCAAAGAAAATTCCTAAACCAGAGAGCCCTGTGGCAATAAACACCAACCGCTGTGTTTTCACCGAAGTTTATGAATAAAAGAATATTCCTAGCATGGGGAGTGTATGCAAAGTGGAGCCACTTGTAAATTACTTCTGCTGCTGGGAGTTTTGGATCTGGTAAACTCTGTTGTCTTGAAGGTACAGCAGCCCAAAGTGTGTCCCCATCTCCAAATGCACCACGAATCCACTCTTCTCCCCGAAACAAGTGTTTAACCGGATGCAGTAGGTCAATATTTGCCTGCCAAATTCCCAAACAAGGGGGTGGTGCTGAAGGTCGCTGCTGGGGGGGGGGGGGGGGGGCTGGACAAGAGCTCTGTGTGTGCCCCATGCAGAGCTGCTGGACAGGCTAAAGCAGGTGCCAGCTCCAACGTGGACATGAACAGCCTCAGGTAAGGGACAAATCAAATAATTTGCTAGAAATGAGGGCTCCTCCAATGGTCCTCTGGGAGAGAGGGGTGAATTTGGCAGAGGGTTAAAGGATTGGGAACCATCAGGGGAGGAAAAGGGGTATTTGGGGTTGTACGTGACTGCAGGATTTGGAGTGAAGGAAGGGGAGAAGTGAAATGGCCTCGAGTTATCTTCTGCCAGTGGGATCTCAGCCCAGCAGTTCTGGGTGAAGTAAGGACTGCTTGGAGAGTGGAAACCAGCCCCGGGAATTAAATGTGGACGCCATGCAGGGGGCTGGGTTTTGGCGTGGATGTTTTATGAGAAGGAGAATGTATTTTATTTCTGTCTGAAAGGGAAAAGTGGCTGGGTGAAGCGCTGGCCAGGGGATGGGTGGGGTTTTGTCCGTGACCCTGAGAGCCCTGCTCTCACTGTCCCAAGCTGGAACTGGAGCACAGAGGTGGGAGAGGCGGAGTTTGCCAGCAAAGGGGGAAGATGAGTGCTGGGAAGAGGAGGACTCCCCCTTCCAGGACATAATGCTGGGAAACTGCTCTGGTATTGCACTTCCTACCTGCAAATTCTGTCCCAGGCAGCACCTGCAGGTCAGTAGCCCTTCTCCCAAGAGCCTGGGGCACAGCTGAGGATGCTGTGCCTGTATCTCAGTGGTTTCCATGGGAAAGGAGCAGAAAGGCTCTTGTCTCCTTCCAGAGGCACAGTGTGTGCAGCACTGATTAGGGAAATACCATTTGCAGTCCAGAGAAACCAGGGCAGCAGGGTCAGACAGGCAGGATCCAAGCGGAGCCTGGCTGTGGCTGCAGCTCTGCTGTGGGCCCCTGCTCCTCTCTGATTTCTCTGCCTTGGCACCAGACCCAGGAGCCCTTTGTTTTTTCTTTGCAGCATTGTTCATCTCCCTATTGCTTTCCACCAGCTCCTGTGCCAACCTGTTTGGCCAGGTTGATAATTTTCTCCCTGTAGACCTGAATAGGCTGAGCTTGCAGCTGGAAATAACTCCTCTCTCTGCTGGTCCTTCTGTTCCAGGAAAATGGGGTTCCTTTGGGGGCTGCTTTGCCTGGCTGCTCTGCACAGCCTCCCAAGGGTAAGTTGCTATTCCAGCAAAGAGCAAGGGAAGTCTGGTGGCTCTCTGAGCCAGACCATGGGGGAAATACCACCCAGAGAAGGGCAGATAGGTGGAGGACACTGCTGGAGGGGCCCACCAGCAAGGTTTCTAATCTTTTACCCAGCTAAAATAGTTGTGGATGTTCTTATTATTCATATTTCTGTAGAAACTTTTCTTTTGGAACTTGACCTCAATTGTATTTAGTGACCGTGACCTTCAGGAGTTAACAGGAGTTTTTTGAAAAGCAGGTTTTTCCTCCCCCCTCACTTTTAGATCTGGATCCCTGTCAGAACTGAGACTGCAAAACCCCACTGCTCACTCTCAAAGGGATCCATTATTTTGTGCCAGACTGGCCTGACCCCTTTCTAAACAAATCCACTGTTTGCAGCTGCTCCTCACTTCCACCTCCCCATGTCAGACCCCACTGCCCCTGGGTCTGCATCCCAAAATCCTGCCCGTGCTGTTGCCTTGTGGGGACTGCTACAGTCAGGATTGCAGTGGAAGCAGGGAAGACAAACTCTGGAAGTTCAGAGCGACCCGACTTTGTTTCTTTGTTGATTTTTTCCCCCACAGCTGGCACATGCCACTGACCAGCAGCGTCTCTTCCTGGACAAAGATGGGAAGCTGAAGGTAAGCACTGGTGGGTTCCAACCAAGGGGGCTGATGTTTTGCTGTGGGATTTGCAGTTTTTCCTGAGAAAGGATGAGCCCAGGCAGTGCCAGTGCCATGAGAAAGTCCACCTTTACTCCAAACAGGCTTTACTCCCAGCTGCTGCCAATTCTGTGCTCCTCCAATTTGGACGCTCCACCCTAAATAACTGGGCAGAGTATGGAGTTAACATCAGTGCTGGTGTGTACAGGGGCTGGCAGGTGGATGATTTATGATTGAAAAGGAAAGGTGAAGGAAACCACCAGCTGTGAGGATGACAGGGAGAAAGACCCGTAGCTGATCCAGCCCATTGAGCCTGGGATGTTTCAGACCATGCAAATGTGAGGAGAGTGGTGGCAGTGCTAAAGGCTAAGGCTTAGAAGAGTGGAAAATGAGGAAATTTAGAGAGAAGAAGGATGGAACAGAATCAAGAAAACACAGATGCCTGGAGGAGGAATTGTGCCAAATTGGATCAGGGCTGTGACAGCAGCAGAAGAGGCTGACTGGCGTGAGGCAGGTGAGCACTGGCAGGTGAGGGGAGGAGATGAAATCAAGGCCGATGATAGATCTGTAAGGGACAGGACATGCTGAGCTGGTGATGGGTCTTGCCCTCAAGCTTTCCTGAGAGCAAGTGGAGGAGGAACCACTACCAGACCCTCACTGGGTTCATTTTCACATACAAGACCTTCTCTTTTCCAAAGCAGTTCCCTCAAATCATTATCCTCAGGGTTAAAGGGAAACTGAAGCAAAACCACCACCAGAGCAGAGGAGTCCAGCTCTGTCCAGTTTTCTCAGCCCATTTAGATGTGCAGTGAAAGCCCATGAGGGTGTCACTGTGCTCCTGTTTTCCCAGTGCTATCCTTGTTTCTCCCCAGGATGTGAAAAATGCTGGAATTGTGCAGTCGGATTTGCCGGGAGCCGTCCCAGCAAAAGAGATGTCCAAACTGCCCAAAGGAGAGCTGGTGGAATTCAGTTATGACAGCTTCCAGGAGAATGATGGAGCCATGTCCACCACCCTGCCAGACACGAGGGACGACTGGAACTCAAATGAAGCTGTAGCTGGGGCTGGGGGTTGTCGTGGGGAAAATGCCTCTTCTGAAGAGGAAGGAGAGGCTGGAGGTAAAAGCTGTGAAATGACTTGGAAGAAGAGCCAGAGGCTGGCAGATGGCTTGATGAGATTCAGCATTGATCTCCTGAGAGAGGTGCAGCTGGAGTCCAACAGAAGCAACGTGATCCTGTCCCCCCTCAGCATCGCCCTCGCCTTGTCTCACCTGGCACTGGGTAATTCTTGGTGGCAAAACCACCATTCCTTGCCCTTCCCTGTTTCCTCTCCCAGAGGCACGAGCAACCAATGTGCAAGATGCAAATGAAATACAGTCCCTTCCACTTATCCTTGCTCCTGCAGCTTTAATTAGGCATGATTACAATTGAAGCTACCCTCTGAGGCTCCGACTCTCAGATTTCTCCAGCCTCTTTTGTGAAGCACAGCGTGTTTCTAACAAGAGGCAGGCAGAGTAACATCCCTGTTTTCCACTCCGTGGGCATGAGACCTAACAGGAATTTGATTTTTAGGAGCAGCAAATCAGACAGAGAAGCATTTGCTGGAGGTGATGCACCTGGAGTCAGTGCCCTGCCTGCACCACATGCTGGGCACCCTTCGCAGGAGGCTCACAGAGTCCACCCTCAGCCTTGGGTCACGTCTGTACCTGCAGAAAGGTGAGAGGTGGCCCAGGGAGGGCTGGACTGGTATAGGATAAACCTCCCAGTCACAGAGAGTGATGGGAGCACACCAGAGACATCAATTTCCCCTATTTCCTCCTCTTGGGGAGTGTCATATCACGCTGGGCAAAGCTTTTCCATCATTCCTCGCCTTTGCCAGGGTTTGAGGTGAAAGAGAAGTTCCTGGAGGATTCAGAGAAATTCTATGGAGCAAAGCCCAAGACCCTTTCTGGGATCAATCAGGATGACCTCGTGGCCATAAACAACTGGGTAAAGGAAGTCACTCATGGGCAAATTCCCTCCTTCCTCCAGCAACTCCCTGCAGACACGGTGATGCTCCTGCTCAATGCCATCTATTTCCACGGTGAGCTCCACAGGCCTTCCTTATTTTTCCAAGAGGAAATTGTTAGAACTCCAGTTTTCTGCAAGCCCTGTAGCTGAACATCATCTCCTCTCCTTGCTTCCTGCTAGGCAATCTGCTTGTTCCTGTGCATCTGCTGTTCCTCTTGCTTAGATTTCTTTACAGTAATGATTCCCGACTGCTTCACATGCGCTAAAAATGTTACTTGACAGCAGAGCCAGGACACAGCAGTATCCTCGGGACCTGCAGTATCTTTGCCTCCTGGTTCAGGATCCCAGGCAGTGGCCCATCCCTGCTCATCTACTCTGATCTTAAAGGTCTTTTCTAACCTAAATGATGAACCAGGTCATTTGCAGCTCACTGTACACCCACCACAGAGCTCAGAGGCAGCTTCTGTGGATTCCTCTCTGACTGCAGCACAGTGGTTGGCCACATCTTCCTTTTTTAATTCCCTGAGGGCTGTGCACAGACCAAAACACTTCCAGTGTAAATCTACAAACGTTTTACTTTGGTCTTGGAGCAGCGTTTCCCCCTCTGCGGCACAGAGGCAATACTCCCCATTTTTCAAAGCACAAACATAGTTTCTTTTATCTCCATAGCCTTCAGTAGTCTCCCACACTGAGGCACAAGGATTAATCTGTGTTCTTTTTGTTATTCCATAGTTTCTCTCTGGATGATAACAGTTTCCTGCTGTTAGGGCTCTTCCAGCCTTGGTACTGACTTCTCTTTGCTGTATTTTCACTTCCCTGGTCACTACTGGCCTTGTTAGAGAACTCAAGATAGGAGGAGTGTCAGCTCAGCAGTTTCTGGTTTTCTACCCAAATTTAACTTCATCACTTTCAAAACTTTTATTTTTACAGGGTTTTGGATGAAGAAGTTTAATGCAAGCTTCACTGGGCCAGATGTATTCCACCTTGATGATGAGTTTGTGGTCCCAGTTGAGATGATGAAAGCCAACCAGTACCCCCTGAGCTGGTTTACACTGGAGTCCCAGGATATTCAGGTAGGGATCTCTCAGGAGATTGGAATTTCCTCTTGCTGTGGTATTTTAACTAACTGCAAGCATTCTCTCCAAAAAACCAAATGTTTTTTTAAACAGGCATAGCACACAAAAATTTAATAATCATTCTTTGTCTTTGCTTCCAGCAAGAATGTTGAATCTTCACTTTTAATCTCCAGGAAAAACCACAAAGAGATATTCTGACTAACGGGGAATAATAGAGTTTTAAAGCCCTGAGTTAAAGATAAATGAGGAAATATGGAAAGGAATTTCCCCAGACAATGTGCTGTTGGAGTTTCTCAGAATTCAGAGTGGGGCAAGCTTGTGCATGTGGGCTTTCACTCTGCCATGTGCTCAATCTTTACCAGCCAGTGGCTAATACTAAAATCTAAAGCTGGTATTCCAACAAATTCTCCTCTGGAGAAATCAGATCCCTCCTTCTCACCAGGCTGTTTTCATCCGAGAGCAAGAGCGGCCCTGTAGACCAATGAGAAAAAGACTAAATTAAAAGCATCACTATGTGGACTTCCCTTCCTTTTCCCTGAATTCTTCTCTGGTTGTTTTTTATTCCAGGTGGCCAAGTTTCCCTTTAAGAGTAATGTGAGTTTTGTGGTCATCGTACCAAACCAGAACACCCAGCACACCTCCCACGTGCTGGAGAACTTCCCTTACAAAGAACTGTGCAGGCTTTTCCCCAGAGAGGTGCCCACCATAGTGAAGATCCCCAAAATAAAGTTGGACTACCAGCTGGAACTCAACCAGGTTCTCAGCCGAATGGGTAAGGCCTCTAGCAGGGTTTGCAGAGAACAAGAGGAGCTGATCAATCTGTTCACTGACACCAAAAGCTGCCACCCTTGTTTCTAAAGCTGTGCCTCACAGCTTGCTCCAGAACTCCAAACTCTCCCAGCTCTTCTTCCTCTCCTCCTCCTTACTCCTTGCTTGCCTGGCACCAAATGTTTTGCTCCAACAAGATGATACTACAGAGAAGGCAGCGTTCACAGCTTCTCACAGTCTTTACGAGTTCTTGCTATTGTAGCCAAGACCAACTTCCCCCATGCATCCATCTCGTTCTCTTTGTCATTTAATTCAGTGTCCAGGACATGGAAATTGCCAACAGAAAAAATGCAGATCACAAAACCTGGAGCTGAAATAAAACACCAGGTGCTGCCCTTCCAGATGAGAATAATTTAAGAGTTCACTTTGTTTTGCAAAGAATTGCTTAAAAAAATAATCTCTGTAGAAGTGTTTCCAGCCTAGCTAGAAAGAGTCTTCGGACTTGCTGCTGCTTTTTAAGGATGACTTCAAGTTCTTACACTAGTATTCTTAAAGAGGTGGAATTTTTGTTTCTCTTGCCTGTCAGTTCTCCAGTCCTCCATGGTGGGCAGCACCTGGAGCAACAGATCAGGGAATTGCTTTCTTCAGACAGCTTTGAGAAACTCATGGCTTGGTCTCATTTCTCTGCAGGCCTCCAGGAGCTGTTCACAAGCCCAAATCTCCAGAAGATCACAGAGGAGCCTCTCTTTGTGTCCAGTGTACAGCACCAGGCCACCCTGGAGCTTAAAGAAGATGGGGTGGAAGCATCTGCTGCCACCAGTGTTGTGCTGTCACGCTCAGTCTCTGTCTTCAGCCTCGACAGGCCCTTTGTCTTCTTCATCTTTGAGGATGAAACAGGGATCCCACTTTTTATTGGCAGTGTCCAGAACCCCAGCCCAGATGCTGCTCCCCAGATCCGGGAGCCACAGGACTCACGTGAAGCCACAGATGCCAACAAGCACCGCATGCCCAAATAACAGAGGACAGAGCCTGAGTGTTCTGGGACTCCTGCCTGAGCCTCTGGACCAGCTGAGAGAGGCCTCCTGCCCCTCTGAGGCCACAGGGGGCAATTCCCTGCTGTTTTCCTTTGCAGATCCCTAGAGACCAGTCCTGGGATAGCCCATTCCAGCCCTGACAAGCTTCTCCAGGCTGAGGCTCCCCCCTGTTGAACCTGAAAAGCTTGTTCTGCCTGGATTTCTCTTCCAGGGCTCTCAGTCATGGAAGGGAGACTTTCTTGTCCCCAGACTGTTATTAGAGTCTTCATTAAGATCTTATTAGAGTCCCCTGTAGCCTGGAATCATCATTAGCATCTGGCAGCTTGGACATCAGCCAGGGATGTATTAATGTGGCTCTTCCTTCCGCAGTTCCTGGGAACATGAATCCCTCAGTGTTCCTCTGAAAACCATCTGTGCCCACCTAGACAACGACCTCCAGAGCAACTGGACTAGAAACCAGTTGTCTTCTCTAGGATGAGTCACAGCCACTTCCAGGCATGGGTTCTTTTCAAAGATTCCCTTTTCCCACTCCTTGGCTATTTGGATTTGATGTAGGAGGCTCTGCAGTAGGAAACCCCTCCCTTTGGATCCTTCTCTCCAGCCCTTCCTCTAGAGGCTGGGTAATGATAGATTTTTCAAGGCATATTTTATAAAGTTGTTTTTTAGTAATTTTTATGTTGGCAGAATAATAAAGAATAAAGCAGAATATATTTGCTGAAGGTGTTGCATTGAAGGACCCAACAGAGAAAGGAAAAAGGTGCAAAAATTTAGTAATTGCAAAGATTGGGAGGAAAAAAATCTGGGCATGACAGGAGGAGGGGTTCTGGCAAAGGATCTGCTTTTTGCTACACCTTGTCAAAGGGAACAACAGGGGCTGTGAGGTGAAATGGCAAGTCTTTAAAGACTCTCCAAGGACCGAGTCCAACAAGTTTTGGGCATCTCCCTGGTCAAGTGTGCAGGGGATGGATGCTCTGGGTCAGAGCTGGCTTTGTGAGATGGCAGAATTCCCTGAATTAGGGCATGAGCTCAGTGGCACAGGGTCAGGAGGGCGTTTGGCCTGTGAGCAGCAATGCAGGGATAAGCAAGGATGTAACAGCCCTTAACCTTTCTCTTGGGTAAAACCTGACAAATGCTGGGATCTGCTCAGAGGGTCAAAGGTGCTGATCTGGCATCTGTTATCTGTGGTTTGTTCTTCACTGGGATACTCCTGGCTCCACAGTCTCCATGCTGTGGATGGCTGGGATGGCTTCCAGGGAAAGGAGGAAGGATTCTGACACCTGTAGCTGAATGTCACTGCTTTTGTTTTGGCAAAAGGCAGTATCCTGTTATAGCTTCCCTTTGGTCTGAGATGGGCAGAGCAGAGATTGGTCCTTGTTCCAATGCAGCAGTGCCCTAAAAGCCCATGAGGCCCTGGCACAGGTTATCCAGAGAAGCTGTGGCCGCCCCATCCCTGGAATGTCCAAGGACAGCTCAGACGAGGCTTGGAGCAACCTGGGATAGTGGAAGGTGTCCCTGCCCATGGCAGGGGGGTTGGAATAAGATGACCTTTAAGTTTCCTTCCAAACCAAACCACTTTATGACTCTATCAAGGAATTTTGAAGTCCCTCCACCCAACCAAGCCATCCTACCACCTAAAAAGACAGGCCTAACTCATGAGTACTTCTGTACAAAACCACTCCTGTCCATAGTCATTTCTGCTTCCAAACCCCCCTCAGCTGCTGGCTAGAAATGATGGTGCTCTGTTCTTGCAGAGCAGCAGTTAGAGAGCCCAAGGGCCATCCTTCTGGCAGTGTTTTCCTCTCTTGGGAAGGCTGCCTTCCCTCAAAGGAAGGAGCAGAATGCTTCTGGGAGCCTCCGTCCCTGAATAGTCTGCACCATCTGCTGGCATAAGAGCAGGACTGACTCACTAACCATGAATTTCGGGGATGCAGGCGACTTTGGGGAATAAAAAGTCCTGGCTCCAACCTCCAATTATGCATTTCCTCCAGTCTAAAAGGGGAAGAATGGCCGAAGATAATGCCTACCCCTCTAGCCAGTGTGATGACACAAACCCTTCAGAAAGAGGCTGTAATTACAGGGCCCTGCAATTTTAACAAGTAAACCCACAAGAATTCAGCCTTTCTTACTAGAGGGCACAGCTCTAGCCCACAGGGAACATTTGAGCTTATTTATTTATACAGATTCATTCTTAGCATTCAGAAATACCATTCCATGCCTTAGGTAAGTCTTCTTTGCCTGCTGTAGCCTCCCTGAACACCACCCTGTTGCACTGCAACCGCTGCAAAATTTGAAGCTCAAGTTTTCCTTTTCACGCCTCTGCCCTCCAGCTCCCGCTTTTATAAAGTTTTTTCCCCTTGTTCTCAGTTTCCTGAACAGCTTGGTTCCTATTTCCTATTTTCTGTCTTGCTGCCATCACTCCTCCTCCAAGCTATTCTTGTCAAACTATTAATTTCATCTTATTTGACAGTACAGCAGCCCTCCATGACTGTGCTTCGCTCAACAAATTATCAGTTACACCAACCATAAGACTCTTTTTCACTCCACTGACTTTCCAGAAGAGGCAGTTTGTAAAATGCAAAGTAATATTAATGTTTCTGCTCAGGAGTTTCCACTTTGCATTGCTAAAGCTTTCATTTTGACGGAGCTGTATTCTGAAAAGACATGACTAGCACAGGGTGTCTGCTCTATCCATCTGCACCACTGGCTCAGAATATCAAATAAGTCCCAGTTTCTTTAATATTAGATGTATTTTTTTTCCTTACCTAGAGCAAATTCATATCACAACTACTTCCACAGCAGAAGTGAACCCTGTCAGAGAGCATACTGAAACCAAACCAGAACAACAGGAAAATGCTCGTATTGATTTAACAAAACTGACTTTGTTAGATGAGTTTAATGCACCATTTCAGGGATACCCTTCACCTACAAGAATAAAGCTGGCTTTGGTCTGTAATAACATTCTATGAAACTACCACTCTGATTTAAATGGTTTTAAAACTAAACCTGTATTTAAACAGATGGATTTTTATTTGAAGATAGAGACAAGACATAAAAACGTCTCTAGTGGTCCTTCCATAAAGGGCATTTCAACACCACAAACAAGGTATCACAAAGAGATGAAAACCGCCAGAAAACATCTCCACAGCCAACACCCCCATTCCTGGGCTGAGAATGAGAGAATAACAAGTACAATTTTTTCTCTGCAGATGATTTTGCACAGAGCAAGCTGAGAAGCAGCTGAAAGCAGAGCTGCCAACCCCTCTTGTTGTGAGGGGTGGCCTTTGAAGCACTGACTAATCACAGGGCACACCTGATCTGCTTTCCTGGCTTGCAAAACCAGCAGCTAATGCATCTCTGAGCCCATTCTTTCCCCTTTGCTAAGGGGCTGGATGAGCTCAGTGCTCCCCACGGGAGGAGCTCCTCGTTACCTGCTGGCAGCGAGCCCAAAGAGATGTCCCAGACTGGGGGCCCTGACATCACTGCTTCTCCAGCATTTCCAAACAGAAAAAAACAGCTGGATCTGGTTAGCTACGTGTCCAGTTAGCCCAGTATCCTGGTTCTCCCAGTAACCATGGCCGAGGAAAAAAAAAAACGAACGACAAGGAAAACTCACCGTTGTCTGGCTGTACTGCCCAGGTGACCACTGGTAGCCTTCAGGGGACCCTTCTTCCACTAATTTGGTTTGGGTTTTTTACTCTCAAATCTATTTATCTTTCATCTTCTGCAATATCTAGTTATAATGAGTTTTACAATTTAATACTTGTTTAAAAATACACTCCCTTGATTTAAATGTGCCCGGGTGGGTGCACCCCTTGAGCCTTCTGTGGAAAGTAATAATGGAACTCCTCTGTCCCTTTCCTTTCTCCATATCATTTATCATTCTGAAAGCTTCTACAAGATTCTCTTAATTCATCTTCTTTTTAAACAAGTCCTTGGCTTTCTAGCCTCCTTCTTTTCAGCCAAAAACTTTGAGCCAGTTAATGATTTCTTGTTAACTATCACTGGATACAAGCAGTTCCCAGCATCTTAACTGCCTCGAACAACAGAATCCTCTTTCCACAGTCTCTCCATTAAATCTTGGACATAAATCTATAAATCCATTAAACACTACTGCATTAACCATACCTCTGAGACAGGAGGAATTCCCTGATGTGACCTTATGGCAGAACTGCTGGGATAAAAGACTTGCTCAAACAGGGCAGGGAGTGTTTGCCTTTCCTACCTGTGCTTTACCCACCAGGCTGCCTTTAGCACGGGGATTTGTTTTGGGGGGGAAAAAGAGTTGAAGAATTAGTGCAATTCAGGGCGAGGGTGGCAGGGGCAGAAAATGGGAGCAGAGCACTTTAAGAGAGCCCTGAGAAGCTGTAACCTGAAGCCTGCCGAAGGCTGGGCTGGGGGAAGCAGCAAAAAGCAGATGTGGCTGCACCAAACCCGCACTGTCCTCGACTCGCACCCGCTGGGAGCCCTGACAGCAGCGGCCGAGAGGAGCCCCAGGTAAGGGACAGCTCAGGGACAGCTCACCTGTGCCACTGCCAGCGGCCAGGGGAGAACAGGGCAGGGGCTGAGGCTGGGCAGCTTTCAGAGGACCTGAGAAATGGGAAGAATGGGTCTTCTGCAGGTGGGATTCCCACCAAGAGACCTCGCCAGGGATCGGGAGCCACCAGCATCAGCTTTGCCCCCAGGGCTGAGATGTGCTCGGGAACTGGGGTGGGTTTTCTGCCTTTCAAGCATCTGCCTCGCAGCTGGGAGCACGGTTTTTTTTGTCTGTGATGGTGTGACAGTCAAATCCTCTGGAGCTGGTGGTTGCAGGATGCTCCAGGAGCTGGTGCTGTGGGACAAGCAGAGCGAGCAGTCTGAACTCATGGGTCTTGTTTCACAGCACCTCTAAAGTCAGAAGTTTATAAATTATGTGAGAGACTTGTACCACTCTAGGTGAAAGGTAAAATATTTCCTTTGCACCTGCAGGCCTTCACAAAGTGACAGCTCCCAGACACAAAGTTCCTTCTCAGCTCATTTCTCAAGGTTTTCTTCCTATACCTTTTGACTGTAACATCACTCGCTGCTGCTCCTTCTCTTCTCCTTCAAGGCAGCCACGGATTTTAATATCATGCCTGAAACCATCCCACCTCCAATCCAACCAAATTCTTTTCTCTGCGTTTCTGGCTGTGTGCTAAGAGAAATACAAATAGAATCCAGATGTTCAGGCCAATTCAAACGCAAAAGGCTTTGTCTTTTTAAAATGGAAATTGCTTTTTGGCGAAGTCTGAGAAATATGAAGCTGGTGACAGTACTGGCAAAAACAATACAATCTGCAAAACCAATCTCTGCTCCCATGCTCCCAGGAGCTCAGTGTAGCTGGAAGCAGAGGTTGTGTTGAGATTATTTTCTTTTTCTACAGAGAAAAGGTTATGCTCCATGGAAAAGCTTCATCTCTAAGCTAAACTGGGCCAAACCTCTTCCTCTCAGCATGCAGGAGTGCAGCTTGGTACAGGCATCCTCACAGAGCCCTCCCTAAGGCCTGTTTGTCTTAAGACTCCTGCAGGACTTCTGACATCTCTCTTCCAGCGTGGTGCCTGTTCACTATAAGGCTCTGGAATGATAGGAGCAATCCCAGCATCATATCCACTATAACACCACCAGATACACCAGACAGTAAATTCTCTTGATCCACTTCTTCTGCACCAGAAATCCTCACCTATTCCGCTGGGATGGCAGCAGGTTGCAGGATGGAAGTGCATGGGGAAAAGAGGGGACCAGTTCTGTGTTACACTGGCTGAACACAGACGAAAGCTCAAAACCTCCCCTGTGATGCTTTTTTTCTCCAAGGGAGAGCTGCCTCCAGAAGAAAAGGCAGGGAAGGGAAACAGCAAACTGCCTCTCACTCTGCCTGAACAGGGTCTTGAGCTGGGACTGTTGTCGCCACGTGTATTTCTAGCAGCAGGCATGTTTTCTTTGTAGCTGAAGTTAATCTGAAACACATGTTCTTCCTCTGATTTCTCTAGCTGCCTGGATGAAAGGGGTTAGTTAAATACAACCCTCTTCCTTTAATTTCTGGGAATCTATCTAAACATTGCTTCAGACCAGCCTTGGTGGCGTCTGTTCTCGGGGGCAGGACGCTTCAGTAGCTCTGGTTTACCCACAGCAAAGCCCTGGGTTACTCAGTGCCCTCTGGACCAGACAGATCTGTCTGGAAGGGCCACTCATCCCAGTACTGGAGTGATGAAAAGTGGATTCCACAGAAAAAAAAAACAGCTTTGGGGAGTTTGGTGCTTTTCTCCCACCTCCATTAAAAATGTCGAATAAGCCAAGCTCTGCCTTTCACTTCTCTAGGTTTCCTTGTTGTCTTTTAAGAAAGCTCTTCTATTTTGCTTCATCAGATTGCAAATAAGAAGCAAAGGATGGACGCAGGTACATGTAGACACAAGAAACAGGAAGCTACTGCCTGAGGCAGGTAATTTGTATATCAAAGCAGTAACCAGTCAGTGTTGCCTTCTGCCCCATTCAACAATATGGGTTTGGTACCTTTTTAAAATGAAGTCTTGAATTTTTTTGAAACCTAAGACTCAGAAGTAATGATTTGGTGCTTTTCTGGACCTTGGCACTCAGTAACTGCCAGCATCAGTGTGGTTTGGGCCACACACATCTGCTTTTGTGCTCAGGCACACCCACACCATGTGCTTGCCCAATTTCGAAGTCACTGGGGCCAGTCTGGCCGAATACTTCCAACTAGAGAAGGAAACCTGGCTTAGATCAGGTGTGTTTCACAACTGGAAGGACAAGCAGCAGCATCTGTCACTGCAGCACCCGTCACAGCCAGGTACAGTGAATAGTTGTGGTAGAGATGTATTTACCTGACTGCTCAATCTCTTTCTGTCATATTTTTACTCTGTAGGTCCAAGCATGCAGATTCCAGTGGTTCTCCTTTTCCTATGTCTCTTCACTGTCCCAAGCAGAACCCAGAACTCAGCTACTGAGCAGGTGAGTAGGAGACAATATGCAGGAGTGAGAGGTGTGGAGCAGGTAATTTAATTTTAGAGATTCTTACCAAAGGATTAAGCACTACCCTCCTAAATTACTGGGATTTTATTTAGCAACATAATGAGACTAACTCCTGCTTTACCTGGATAAAACCACAGTAGTTACATCAGGGGATGACCAGGAGGCAGAATTTCAAACTCAGTGCTGCCTTTGGCACTAAAGTAACTGTTCCTACACTCTCTATAAGATTAAGTCAATATTTCTGTAGGTCACAGAAGAATACCTGTAGTTGTTTCCCTATGAAGTGTTTACCACACCTTCAAGTCTAACCAAAGCACTCCCTGGACCTGCCAGAACTCTGCTACAGCTGATGGAGCCCATGCTGGCGAGGAAGAGGAAGATCCATTCTACAAGAGCCCTGTGAACAAGCTGGCAGCTGCAGTCTCCAACTTTGGCTATGACCTGTACCGCCAGCAGTCCAGCCGGACAGCCACGGCCAATGTGCTGCTGTCTCCCTTCAGCCTGGCTACTGCACTTTCTGGTCTCTCACTTGGTGAGTTCTTTGCCCCATTTCTACACTCACCCTCTGGCTCAGCAGCCCTTCCCTCATGTTCTCTCCTGGTCGTTGACAGGGGCTGGAGAACGAACTGAAAATGTGATTTCTCGCGCTCTCTTCTACGATCTGCTCAACAAGGCTGAGGTCCACGACACCTACAAGGACCTCCTGAGCAGTGTCACTGGCCCAGAGAAGAGCATGAAAAGTGCCTCCCGCATCATCTTGGAGAGAAGTAAAAGTCCTTCTTCCCCTCTATGAAATTCTCCTTAAAAAGCTGTCGGCAGTTGTTATTTTGGGGCATGTATATATATTAAAACACATTGAGTAACACAGTTCTGGCTCTTGACATTCCGCTGAGCCAGGATGCAGACAGGGCATGGAATGCTGTTGCTGCTCCAGAAAAAGCCTGGAAAGTTTGTGTGCACTTAAATAAAAGACCAGACATGCACACAAAGACATTGGTGACAGAACAGTTAACTCACAGAAGACCTAAAAGAAACTTGCTGATAATTTTGCCTTCACTCCAGGCTGTCTGGCAGGTGTTGCTGGCTTCCAGGAACTACAGATCACATTTTCTATTTGTGATAACACTCAGCCATATTCCTTTGTTTAATTCCTTGCAGAGCTATTTGAAATGTCTGCTTCTGGCATGCAATAAACATCTGCTGAGAATGCTAAGAGCTATCTTTTGGAACCTGCTGGTTCCAAGAATCCAATAGGTTGAGTAAGCTGTACTCAGAAAGCAGGCTGGGGAAAGAAGAAAGGCTGATGTAGGAATGGCTGTGTCCAAGCCTTCAGTTCTTATCTCCTTTTTTCAGTTTTCTGAAGAGAGTTATCCCATGCTCCAGCATGGGTGGCTGTAGGATTTGGATCAGTTTCTTTAATGTACTCTCAGATATTCCTCTTCAAAGCAGGTTCCTGTAGACAAACAGGCACAGATATTTTATGAGAGACCTGTTGCTGGGGTTTGGAATGCCACCTGCTGCCTTGAGATTGTTTGGATAAGGGAGCTAGCTGCAGTATCCATGTTTTTACTCCCCAGGACTCAGGGCAAGGCCTGGATTTCCCAGCCAGCTCGAGAAGTCCTACAAGATGCGACTGAGGGCACTGAGTGGCAACACCCAGCTGGACCTCCAAGAAATCAACAACTGGGTCAGACAGCAGACAAAGGGAAGGATTATGAGGTTCATGAAGGACATGCCCACGGATGTCAGCATTCTCCTTGCTGGGGCTGCTTTCTTCAAGGGTAAGGATGTTGTGTGCTTGGGCACACAAAATGTCCATTAAGCAGGTGTTAGAGATGTGATGGAATGCTCTCACTTCCAATAAAACAAACAGGCTGCCAGAGAGTGCGAGGAGAAAGTGTTTGAGAATGTTTAGTAAAGAAAAAAAAAAAAGCAGCACACTACCTGAAGAAAAATAGTCCTGAGGGAGGAATTACTACTCTTGGGAAGCTGAGTCTTGACCTGTTTGCAGTAAGAATCAGAGAAGAAAGTTCAAGCTCACAAAACTCCATTCAGAGACAGGATATTACCATTTAGGGAAGGAACAGCTTAGAGTATTCTGAGCCTTTTTTCCACTGTAGAAGGAAGTTTGGTACTAGAGAGCTGTTCTTAAACATGCTGTAAGCCAGTGTCCTGGAGAATTATTGCTTAGAGACAAGGAGCAAAATAATGGGTGTGGAGAGAAGCACTTTATATCCATTGACACAACTGTTACCCTTTAAAATAGTTTTGTAATTACATAAGTAGACATCAACTTCCCAATGGCTACTCCACCCATACACTGGCTTGATTATTTATTTGCCATTTAGCCAATTCTCAGATGAAAAGGAGGGGCCAAGGATGGCAGTAAATCAGTAGCTCAAATCAGTCTATTTCTATCCCTGTTATGCCTCAACTCCTTCATGCACAAATACTGCATAATAAAGCACAAGATTATTTAGCCACAGGCATAAGTCTGGTTTCATATGCTATTATTCCAGAAAATCCTGCATTTTCTCTCTTACAAAACAGGGACATGGAAAACCAAGTTTGACACCAAGAAGACTGCCCTGAAGGACTTCCACCTGGATGAGGACAGAACTGTGAAGGTGCCCATGATGTCAGACCCCAAAGCCATCCTGAGATATGGTTTTGACTCAGAACTCAACTGCAAGGTCAGACAGCAAATATTGCCTAAGATCTCCTAAACCTACTGAGGAGCAGGTTCAGCTACACCTACCTGTTAACCTCTTCCAGCCTTGCTCCTCCCATCAGCTACTTTTGCAATCCCTATTTTGAAAGGCAGTGTGTTGATTCTTAGGACATCCTGCTTCTACCCAGGCTATGTCACAAGTAATCCAAATTTTGATTTATGCCCAGGTCCTACCAGCCTGTATTGCTTGGCTTAAAGTTGGGCAAGAAGGGCATGGCACACCTCTCAAAACTTTTCCATCTCTACCTCTTTCAACCAATCTTTCCCTGGAGCATGAGCTCAAAGGTGTTCCAGTGAGAATTCCCCAAAGCAATGCTGCACGATTCAGCAGGTGAGAGAGCAATTCCATAGCAGAAGAGTGCAGCAAGGATGGATGAAAGTCTGGGGAGAAAGCCAGAAGTGAGAAGAAGCATAAAGCAAACAGGGAAAAAGATCAAATGTTCACTGAAAAGGCTGAGATTCCAGCCTGAGAATCAGGCCTCTGCTTGGTACAGGATGGGTAAAACCGTTTGTTATTGATGTGACCCTTTCTTACCTCTCTCTTATTTCTGGCCTTGCAGATTGCCCAGCTGCCCCTGACAGAAGGAATCAGTGCCATGTTCTTCCTGCCCACAAAGGTGACCCAGAACATGACTCTGATTGAGGAAAGCCTCACTTCTGAGTTTGTCCATGATGTGGACAAGGAGCTGAAGACAGTCCATGCTGTGCTAAGCCTGCCCAAACTAAAGCTGAACCACGAAGAGGCACTCGGCAGCACACTAAAGGAGACAAGTATGTGCATCACACCCCCTTTGCAGGCTGCCAGGGCTCAAAGCAGTGGTCAAGTTGCTTCCTGCTCTCAGAATATGAAGCTGGTGGGTTGTTAGTTATGGTTGTGGAGATTTCACCAGCAACCAAACCACCTTCACCCAGGACTTCTCAGCTCTTATCACATCCCTCCACAAAGCTCATCCTGCTGAGATTGTGGGTGAAGCTCAGTGAAGCAGATGGAAGCTGCTTCTCCCTGTTCACCCAAAAAACTCTGCCCAAGCAACTCCCTGCCCTTGTGGATCACATGTTAGCAGGGCTGCTCCCCTTTCTGCAATCCATGCCTTCAGCTAATGGAACTTTCTCTCTTTTCTCCAGGGCTCCAATCACTTTTCACATCACCTGATTTCTCCAAGATTGCTGCCAAACCTCTGAGATTATCACATGTGCAACACAAGGCAATGCTGGAGCTCAGTGAGGATGGGCAGGGATCCACACCAAACCCTGGGGCCAATGCTGCTCGTCTGACCTTCCCCATAGAATACCACGTGGACAGACCTTTCCTTCTTGTTCTGAGGGATGACACCACTGGAACCCTCCTCTTCATTGGCAAGATCCTGGATCCCAGGGGTGTTTAGATCCCTTCACAATAATTTGCAATGGTAGGGCCCAAATGGAAAGGGTGATATTGGGAGGGATACTGGCTCCCTGCTCTGCTGCACAAAGACACAACTTGCAAATCTTACGCCTTCATGCTGCAATAAAAGAGCTTTTGCTATTAATCTCAGCAAGCCCAAGTATTCTCCCTTGAAAGGTTGTCTGCCCACACTCCCAATTTCCCCACAGGAGGAATGCAGTTCTGTGTCCTGAAAGCAAACATTATCTGGTGTTAGCTACATTGTTCCCCCATCCTGTTTTCCAACCTGATACCAGTTGTTGATTCTGAATCCTTCAACACTGACAGACCTGTGCTGGAGCCCTCCAAGTTCTGCAGTGCCCCCTTTTATAGACTCTAAGTTTGCACTTCCCAGGCTGTTGCCTCACCCCTTCCAACCATTTCCATTTGACACTGGTAAGAAGGAAAGTGCCTCACAGTATTAAAAATAGAAGGCAACGTGCTCTGGATGACTGTATGTTCATAATGCTCAGGGCACCACACAGGGGAGAGTCACATCTCACACAAAAGCAACTCAAACATTTGCTTCCAACCCACACACAGAACTTATACAACAGCCTCTGTTCCCACCATACCACACACACACCTCTCACGTTAGAATTGGTCATTTTATTTACAACAGGCTCACTAAAGAGCATTTCAAGACTTCATTCAAGTTGCTGTTACACATGATTTTCCAGCTTGTACTACGTGACTACCTTACCACATGACACTTAGCTTTGATGAAAGATCACATTTCAGCTTCCTTTGACAGGGAAATTAAGTCCTCTGAAGGATGTTTCTGGGAAGCTCTGACAGGCAGGCCTTCATCTCCTGTAGTTCCTGGATCTGAGCACTCTGAGGACCAAAGTGCACTGACAAAATCCCCTCTGCTCTTTGAATCGTGGTCAGAGCTTCAGAAACTGCAAATCTGAAATAAGAAGATAGTAAGAACAGAGCATGCAAAATACTTAATTCAGCTTCTTGACTTGCACAACCTTTAAGCCCTCCCTAACAAAACCTAAACCTGTTCATGGCCACAGATCCCACCCGCCTCTGCCTTCCAGCAGCAGGAAATTTGTGTTTGCTTCAGCTGCAAAGGGAGGATGAGGAGGATGGAAAGGTAAGGAGATGGACAAAACCTGAAAACATTATCTTCGAGTATATAGAAACCCACTGCTTCATCACTGCAGCTCCTACTAAAATTAATTTGGTTGAAGGGAGTTGTTGTGAGGAGATTTTCAGAAGCAGTCAGGGGATTTCCTTGCCAATAAAGCAAGAGGATTTCATTCCCTCCTTTGAGAAGATGTCACCAACATTATACAGCTGAGGTATGAACACCAAGGGTGATGAGTTGACAGAATAAAACAATTGGACAGGGAATAAGTTGAGCCAGGGAGAAGAAAAAGATAGACAGGCACAAAGGAGAGAAACAGATTCCTAAGAGAGCACCTGTGCTAGACTGCCCTGTGTCCTGTGAGACACCCTCAAGGTGCCTTGATATTGTGTCAGACACACAGGAGTGGTGCAGGGCAGGGACAGAGGATGAAACCAAACTCACCCATTGAAGAGGATTTGTGCCAGCTTGAAAAGTTCATGGCCTGTTTCTACACTTGATGGCCCATGGTGCATTTCCACAATCTCAATACTCTTCTTCAGGTGTCTGGCTGCTTCCTGCCACTTCCCTGATGGAAAAACAAAGCAATGAGAAATGAATAAATACTTCCTAGAGCTACTGCCACCCAAAGAATCTGACAGAATTAATCAAAATGTGGTGAACTCTGTCCACAAAAACAGGACAGGGAATCTAAAAGAACATGAGAGCACGTGTTCCAGTTCACTGGCTGCTGGAAAACACAGGTTTGGTCTTTCTGAGAGCCCTGCTGACAAAACTAGGGGAAAAAATGAGAGGGCCAGTCCAAGAAAAAGCTAGTCATGTTAAATTCCAAGTTCAGGAAACATGGGAGAGGACAATGCCATACCAAGAGTGGCATAGACCTGTGCCAGATGATCCTCAATCTCTCCCATCAGCAAATGGTCTGGAGACAAGAAGGTTCCAGCATCCACCTGACACTTCAGGAGCATTTTGACAGCCTGATCTATAAAAAAAAAGGTTATAAAATTCACCCTGTGGCCTGTCTCCAGTTTTCCATGATCCATGAAATAAAATCAATCCAATCTCATCTTTGCATGTTACACAGCTGATTGGGGTTTGGTTAGGATTTAACACTGACTTCATCTGCACCTCTGCTTATCCTACCCCAGTGTTGGCCCAATTCCCTCCAGGAAAACAAGGCCTGGGAACGCCCAACTCCAATGTTACCCAGATTTCTTTTGATTTAATTACTTTACTGTGGAACGATATGACTTAGATTAACACCCAGATCAGGGGCTATAAACAATCTAAAGCTGAAGTCCCCAGGGACACCAGGCCAATGTCACAGCAGTCCAATGGCATGAGCAACACTGCCATCTCATGGTTCCTGTCCCGACCTGGGCTCCTCAGCTCCTGACCTCAGGCCACAAAGCTCAGCCTTACCAGCCTTCCTGACTCTCATCAGGTCTAAAGCTTTCTTGATTTGTTGCTGAAGCTCCTGTAAACGGCCAGACAGGTGATCTCTGCTGGCCGAGGTGGCACAAGCTTCATTTGAACAGCAAAGTGTGTCTTCTTCCCCCTGTGGAAATCACTCTTGTGATCATTCCTGCTCACGTTCAGCTCAAAGCTTACTCTCCATCTGCATTAGCTCTGGGTTATAGAGATGCTAAATTGTTTCTCAGTTGTATTCATTAAACAAAGTGGTTTTATTATAAATTATTATCAGCTTATTTGATTTTATAAGAAACAGTAATACTGTCTTGACTCAACAGAGGCTTTTGGCTTCTGAGCAGGGATCAAAGTGAGGTTTTCAACTCTTGGCTTTCCCTGACCCAATGCTTACACACCCCAGCAAGTTGCACAATCATAACTGTGGAGAATTACCTGCATTTGGGCCTGGCATTTGGGACAGGAGAACGAATTTCTGAAGGACACCACACTCTTGACACCAGACTCCAACTCCTCGAGGCATGCCTGGCAGTGACACTCAAAGAAATACTGAGTGAGCAGCTGCTGTCTCTCAGCAACCCTCATCCTACACCAGTGAGGCCCTGCAAAGATGGCAAGGGTACAGATCTCTCAACAGCTACAGTTCTTAATATCAGAACACATGGATTTTTGTTACAACTGGGACTAGGTATATTTTGGGGAGGACACAACTGGAGAGTGAAAATCTAACAGTGAGCATAAGAGATGAAATGTTGGTCAGGGCTAAACAAAGACTCTGGTAACGTTAGATGAGAATTATATGAGAGTTATGATATAAACAGCCATCAGCATGATAAGGAGAGGTGAATGATGTCTGTGCCTTGAGAGAAACACAGAATTAGGGCTTACCATAGCAATGCAAAACCTCTTGGCCACTTGAGATTGCCTGTGATGCCCTGACAGTGGCAGCTGTCCCACTGAACGACACGCTGGTATTGGGGCAGCATGAGTGGTTCAGGAGGCTGAGGACAGGGAAGAAAGCTGTTGCCAGCCTCACAGGCTTCTTATCTACAACAGCCCCATCTCCAGGCCCTGAAGACAGAGGAAAACCAAGCAGGTTGAGACTGAATGCTCACAAACCCACACAATTTCTGCAATGAACACTGTGACCGATCACAGGCAGCAGCAGAAAAGTTCCTGGTATATTGCTGCAATAAATAATAGCTAAACACTCTCTGCATGTGCACCAAGGAACAGGCCAGCATGGGACAGGCCATTAAATTTTAAACAAGTCATTCCCATCTGCAATAGGAGCTTTTTACAGCTGATAATTCAATCTCTTCACTTCACACAAGGAAGATGGGCAATGAGAGGCAGTCCTGGGCTCCTCAGGACAGGAAAGGGGAGCTACTAGAGAGGGTCCAGTGGAGGCCACAGAGATAATGAGGGGTCTGGAGCATCTCTCTTATGAGGAGAGACTGAGGGAGCTGGGCTTGGTTAGTCTGGAGAGGACTGAGAAGGGATCTCATCAATACATATTCAAATACAGGTGTCAGAGAATGGTGATGGGTTCTTTCTGCGCTGCCAGGATGAGGGGTAACAGCCACAAATTGAACAAGAAGCTCCACTTCAACATGAGGAAAAACTCCTTTCCACTGAGGGTGGCAGAGCTCTGGAACAGGCTGCCCAGGGCGGTCTGGAGACATTCCAAACCCACCTGGACATGTTCCTGTGTCACTTGCTCCAGGTGACCCTGCCTGGGCAGGGGATCTGGACTGAATCACCTTCAGAGGTCCCTTCCAACCCAAACCATTCTGTGACAACACAGTAGGACTTAATTTTTTTTTTTATCTTACCCAGCTCCTGCATTACAGTGATTGCTTGTGCATTACACTGCAGCTGCAACACGTGCCTCAGCATTGCTTCTGCCACAGTCTTCAGCTCTGGGGACAATTCATCGGAGGTTTTTTCACATGTCTTTGGTTCAGACCACTGCTGAGGTGATTCCTGATTCAACACAGCAGCCTCCAGGCGGGCTGCCTGCAGCTGTTTGCATATAGCTACCACACTGAGAGTGCAGAGGAGCTTGTGCTCAGGGCTGTGCTGCTCAGTGTGGGGCAAAAGGTGGAACAGAGCTTGGTAAGAACTCTGGTACCGACCATTGCTGCCACAACCAGGGATACCTCTGCTACCAGCTCCTGCATCACTGAGAGGTTTGCATCCTGCCTCAGGGTTCTGAAGGTTCTTGTCCCCACGGTGGGACCACTCCACCAGCCTGCTAACCTCTGCAAATCCTGCCAGCAGCACAGTCCTCAAGGCCACGTGGCAGAAGACGCCCAGCGTGAGGAGCAGCGCTCCCAGGGAACACTCTGTCCTGTGGTACTGCTGCCATGCCATGTCTGCACAGTCCTGGCTGCAGTACTTGGCATAACTGCAGCCCTGACAAGGCACTGAGGCCAGGAGCTGCCTCAGACAGTGGTGGCAGTAAAGATCTGCGTTGGTGGCTCCAGTGTCCCACGCTGTGTCACCATCCTGCAGAGGAAGGCTCTCCCCAGGGCACAGCACACTCACAAAGGCCTCCTCTTTCACCAGGCTCTGTCCTGGCTCGATGTCCTGGGAGGCCACCAAGTGACGTCCTCTCTCTGCATCAAACCTCAAGCTGAGAGATGAAGATGCACCTGAAATTCTGCTGTTCTCTTCCCAGACCTCTGGCTCCCCTTGAATGCCACCACGTGCTTCTCGTGCAGGCTCTGGACACCTCTCTTTCTCACCCAATTTAACCTTCAGCTGACTTAACTTTTTCAGCCGTGTCAGGTGAGTAGTCATGATCCCATCCAGAGCAATTTTACTCTCCAGCGCTCTGAGGATATCCTGAGCCTCCTGTAACCTCTCCAGGCACAGCAGACACTCAGCTTTCCGCAGCAGGACCTTGGGCAGCAGCCTGTCTGGATAGCCATGGCTTTCAGCCCTGGAAATATCTTCCAAACAAACCTAGGAACAAAGGAAAGGCCTTTTAATTGGGCTTGAAAACCAGCTCGTGCTCTTTCATTCCACCTAAGACGGCCTCATGGAAGAATTCTGTGTGTTAATCAGCAAATTCCATGTGCATAACTGACCTGCAGCCCAAATAAAGCATCCTGACACTGAAACGAAGCAGGGGAAAGTTGAGTTATGGATGCTTTACACACAGCTTGAGGAGCACATCCGATCTGCTGCCTCTTGTTCTAACAAACGAACACCTCAGGGGCACCCAGGACCTTGTGAGGTGGGTGCTGCCCTGGCCCCACTTACCTCAAAGTGCCCCAGGTGGAAGAGGGCGGCCGAGCGGTTGGCAAAGCACACGGACACCTCGGGGCTCCCAGGGAGCTCGTGGGATGCTGCCTGCAGAGACCAGAGAACTGCTGCTGCCTCGGGGGATCCCTCACCGGACCCTCTCAAGCAGGGTCCCCTCTTTGTGAGGGAGCCGCTCCTCGCCCCTCACAGGAGCCCTTCAACCATGAGGGGCTGCAGGACCCTCCCTTGGGGATCCTTTTGGCTGGGAGGTGTTGTGGGACCCCCTCCCTGGGATCCTCTCATGCCACACCTACCTTGGAGTAGAGCCTCAGGGCAGCCTGGTACTGGCCCCGCTTGAATTCCTGGTTTCCCTGCTCCCGGTACCGGCTGGCGGCCGCCGGCTCCTTGTCCGTGCGTGCCCGGTGGCACAGCCTCACCAGGGCTGCCTCCTCCTCCTCCTCGCTCCTGTGGGACACGAGGTCAGGACCAAAAAATCAGTTTGGAATTACCTGGTCCAGCCTCTCTGCTCAAGCAGGATGATCCTTGTGGCACAGGATTGTGTTCAGAGGGTTCTGGAGAATCTCCAGCGAGGGAGACTCCACGCTCTGAGTCTGTGCCAGTGCGTGGTCACTGCACAGGGAAGAAGTTCTTCCTCATATTCACAGAATCAGAGGATCAGTTAGGTTGGAAAAGACCTCTGAGGTCATGGAGTCTACCCTGGGACGGATCCTCAGTTTGTCAGCCAGACCATGGCATGAACGCCGTGTCCAATCTTTCCTTAAAAACCTCCAGGGACAGTGACTTCACCACCTCCCTGGGCTGGGCAGCCCATTCCAGCGTCTAATCATTCTTTCTGCAAAGAAATTCTTACTAGTGTTCAACCTAAACCCTCCTAAAGTGAAGTTTTAACCTATGTCTTCTCGTCCCATCGCCAGTAGCCTGGGAGACGAGGCCGACCTCCAGCCTCCCGTCAGGTAGAAAGGTGGAATTTTATCCGGATGGAATTTCCCCGGCATCACTTTCTGCGCGTTGCCCCGTGTCCTATTGCTCGGTTCCACCGAGCAGAGCCCAGACCATCCTTTGACACCGCCCGCTTTATTTACACGCACTTAGAGAGATGCTCCAGTCCCTCACTCCCCGTCGCTGCCCTGCGCCGCACCCGCCCCGCCCGCGGCTCACCGGAGCAGATCACAACCCAGCCGCACCGCGTCGTGAAGCGAAGCCGCCGCCAGCCGCTCCTTCACCGCCGGGTCCAGCGCGGCCCAGAGGCGGGCGATGCGGGCCTGCCACTCCGCCACCGGCAGCGCCATCACCGCGCCACCGGCGGCGCGGCCGCCACCTCCATGGCGGCGCCCGGCAGCATCCCTGCACGGAATACAGGGACACTTCCGCCGTACAGCGCCGGACAGCCAATAGAAGCGCCGTGGTGGCGGGTGACACGCGGCGTGACGTCAGGCGGCGCCGGAAGGAGGCGGTGGCGGCAGCGGCGGCGGGAGGATTTGGCGGCAGCGGCGGGAGGATTTGGCGGCAGCGGCGGACCTGACACCATGAGCGTGCGGCTGAGCGAAGGGGCCATCGCGGTGAGAGGCTCGGGGTGGGCTGGGATGGACCTGGTCCTGGTCAGGGTGGGAGATGGAAGCCGGGCCTGGGCACCGGGTCCGGCCCGGTCCCGAGGGTGGAAGCAGGCCCGGAGCGGGGCCTGGTCCCGGGGGGTGGTCCTGGTCCAACGGTAACGGTCACACCGGTGTCCCTGGCTCTTCCACGGCAGTTCCTCCTCAACTCCTTGGCTACAGCCCTTCGTAGGTTGGGCCCGATGATCCCAGACGTCCAAGCTAATTGATTCTGTGGTTCTGTCACTGGGGGTGGCGGGGCGATCCCGGACGAGGCGGTGGCACATTTCTGAGCGTCTCTTTCGTTTCTCCAGGCCATAATGCAAGGCGAGGAAGTCTCCAAGCCCGTGCTGCAAGTCATCGTGAGTACTGTCCCTCCCGGGGTCCTGAGTGCAGCCAGAGTTCTTCTGCAGAGAAGCTGAGCAAGGCTGCTCTACTTTTAATTCTCTTAATGTTGTTTTACATTGCTTGGGCTGTGCCGTTGATATTAGTGTTCAAAAACGCCGAATAGATAAGTTACTTGTTGTTGATGTCACTTGCTGTTTTTGAAAAGTTTCTGAACAAATGTGAACTGACAACCTGGGTTTGTTTTTTTTTCCCTGCAGAACACACGAGCTATTGCCACCGGAACTGGGCCCCCACGTTACCGAGTGCTGATGAGTGATGGGGTGAACACCCTCTCCTGTGAGTATGACGAGCTGCAGTGAGGTTTTTCTAAGTGTGGAGATGCTAAGAGTGATAAAGTTCTGGTCTGGTGGTAACTGGATGCAAGGTGCTGAAATAAATACTGAAGGAAATTGTGGTTTTTCACGGGGCCGCAGACTCTGACGTGTGCGTCTGCATTTTGTCATTCAGGTGAAATCTACGACTTCTAGAACTTTGTGAAATACAAGCAGTCCACTTGCTGCAGGATGTAATGAAAACATAGAAACCTATACATGTAACATTGATTTTAGAGTAATTTAGCTTAATCTTCCTCTCAGTTCTTTGATATACAATCATTCTAGCTATCACTGCACTCTGAAATGTGGGGAATAAATACAGCATAGTTTATAGTCAGTTTTGGTGACTTCCTAGCAGTTGCACTGTTTTCTTTGTCAAGCTGTAGATCAGTGCAGTACTTGACTGGCTGGAAAAGGTGTGGGCAGCCATGGCAGCCCCTTTTAAAGCTGGCATTGTGGATTGTTTCAATATTTTCCTTCTGCTCCTGCAGCATTCATGTTGGCAACACAGCTGAACTCCCTGGTGGAAGAGGAACGCCTGGCAGCCCGGTGTATTTGCCAGGTTAACAGATTCATTGTCAACAGCCTGAAAGATGGAAGGTATTTGTGTTAATCTTTAAGTACAGCCCTACAGAAAGGCAGGTGCACTAGTGGGGGCTCTGTGCTTTGTGGCTAAGCAGAGGCCAAGTGCTTTTGGTTGGGATTATCTGAAAATTCTCAGGCTTTAGGGTGTGAGAGGGAAAGTCCACAGCAGTAACAGAAGAAATAAATTGCAGGATGTGGCTCTAGTGGGATCAGATGTATCTGGTACAGTGTTTTAGTAATATAAAGTTTCCAGTTGCAGTACTCCAACTCCAGCTGGAATACTCCAAATACTTGAACAAAGCTTCCTTATAATTATTTGCCGTTGAAAAGAAACAATAAAGATACCTTGTTACTTAGGTGTTGTGGAATCTGGTCTTTTATTAAAGTTTGAGGATATATGATAGGAGGAAAATTTGAGGGGCTGGGACACTGCAGAATGAGAAGGGATCTAGGTGAAACTATTACAGAAAAACTATGTATATGTCTAGCAGGATATGAACTGAGGTTCATATTCTTTTTGTTCTGGGGAGAAGACAACAATTTTTGAGGCAGGGAATAAATATCTGATCTGGTTTTGCTACTTTTAAAACACAGTGGTTTCCCAAGCTATTTTTGGTACCTGTTCAGCCTGCCATCACCTGTCCATGATGCAGTTTGATGTTTCAAGCTTACTTGTCCCTCAAGAGGGGGCTTAGTTTATAGAGGAGAGCTTTTGTCTCCCAGATCCTTCATCCAAAGAATCAGCCTCTTAATGCTTGGTTTTCTCACTTGCTGCAAAGGATATTCAGAGATGGGAGTTGCAGAGGAAGCGAACGTGTTTGTTTGCTGTCTGTTCTGTGTTGTAGGAGAGTGGTTATCCTGATGGATGTAAATGTCCTGCAAACTGCTGATCAGGTTGCTGGGCCTATTGGCAATCCCCAGCCATACAATGAAGGTGAGTATCTGTAAGCAAATGCTTTTCTGTCAGCTCAGAGAGCCTTTCAGCTTCTCTCTTTCACTTGAAAAAAGCAGTCAGACACGTTGAGGTTTTTTTTATGCCTGGAATAGTGATGTCCAGATCTTGAAAATCCTTTTTGTTTGTGTCACACAAGCTGCGGGTTGTTCCTATTTTAATAAACTCTGCACTGTGGCTGGAGCTTGAGTCTCTCCATGGTATTTGGAGCATCCATACCTTATAACCCTGACAGGTTTTTATTGTAGTGAGTGGTCTCTGCCTCGAGTTCCAGTAAGTGAGCGGAAGCTATTTTATGTCTCCTCATAATGAGTAATCAAATAGATTCTAATTTCTCCTGTCTGGAAAGAAACAGGAGGAGGAAGATGGAATAATGATCTGTAAAAGTCTAAGATGGTGTGGAGGGGATGAATAAAGAATGATGAATCTCTCTCTCTCTCTCTTTCCTATGTTCATTTGATGCTCTTTAGCTCTCGTGTTGTCAGGCAGTGGTTGTAAAACAAAGGCTGCACCACACCCCTAAACTGCATAGTTAAATTATGGAACTTGTGGAGGTAGGTGCTAAAAATTGGCTCAGGTTCAAAAAGCAATTAGATGTGAAAGAGGAATCCATTAAAGGCTGTTAAACATAACAATACATCCTCTGCATGAATGTTAGGCGCAGGAAGCACTAAAACTTAGATTGCTCCAAGTGTATAGACAAGAGACTGGTATGAAAACAAGGAGAGCACAAAATTCCCTAAGCACCCCTTCCTACCATGCCCAGCTGAAAAAGGATTGAGGCACTGGGTGGACCTTAATCTGACCTGCCACGAATCTCATTAGATCTGTTATGTTGCATAAATAACTGTGTTCTTCACTTTTGTGTGCTGAGCTTGCAGTTCTCATGCAAATGGTTTTTTAAATTAAAACATTTTTTCCCTTTGAGAATGTTCAAAAGTCTGTTCTGCTCTTCCAATTCTGATCTTTTTAAAAGGAGGGAGAATAATAAGCACTTAAAGAAAATATTTGAACAGCTCTGTCAGTGATGTATACACAGATAATGGCTGGAATTTAATAGCAAACAGCTCTTCCTGAAGATTTTTTTTAATCCTGAGAGGAGTGAACTAATATGTTTTTATTACTAAGGGACCACACATTAGTGGCAAGAGTTTTCTGTAGAATAGTTTGGACGAACAGTGGTGGTAGGTACATTGCTCTTCTGGTTAAAAATCTATTCTGTTGCAAAGGCAAAGACATCTTTCTTCATTAACTTTTTTCAAGGGAATTAAGAGGGGCGTTTGTTAAATGAGCCTAAAGAATCCTTTGTTCCTTTGATAGTTAGTTAGCTAATTGCTGTTTAAAAAATGTGTTGACATCTCAGATTTTATGGTTTAATCCCGCAGTTGCTGTAGAGACCAAGACTTTCAGAATAGCTACTGAGCAGACTGTTTTGTGCCTTTCTCCCATTTCCCTGCTTATGTGATACAAGAGCTTGTGAACTATAGTGTTTTTCAGTTATATTGTTGCTTAGAAACCACTGAGAACGTGGTATCTGACAGAACTGAGCTGAAAATATACCTTTAACTATAAATTCTGGTGAAATTACCATTACTTTGATCAAAGTTGTGTTCTTCATTTGGACTTACAAAAATACTCTGTGGTGAAGGTTTCAAATCTAAACTCTTTTGGAGATGTTACAGGTCTGTGGTCATAGTATGTGTAGGCTTGCACTAGATAGAAGATGCCAAATAGGATGTGATATGTATTTCATTTTTACACTGATCTTATTCTGACGACTTCATACCCTTTTATTTGATACTAAATAAGGTTTCTCATACAAGAGATGGTGATAGTTTAGATTAGGTAAGATTAACCCAGCCTTGCTGCTCTGCAGGCTGCAAGATTTGTCATGAAGGCCTTGATGAAATGGCAGAGGTGTGTATTTCAAATTGCATATTCCCAAAGTTCCTGTATATAATAAGAAATTATATTTTTGAGGGACACTCGGCTAATGCAAAATGAGCATCTTAAATGTACTTTGTGGTTTCCATTAAAAAAAAGTTCTGGTATTTTAAAAATGTATCTTTTAGCCTTTTGGTTTTTCTTGAAATACAGATCTCAGACTGCCAGACCTAGGATTAAGGAATATTCTTTCTCAGACTGTAATAGCACAGTGGGACCCAGGGGGGTGAGAAGCTGGCTTTTGGCCACTTTACATGGGAGCAGTAGGTGGTTAATCTGCCTAACAAGGAAGCTGGAGACACAATCTTCTTATTACAAATCATAAAAACTTTTCAGGGAGCCTCTCATAATACTATTGAAAATTAAGACTGAGCAGTTTAGTTCCTGTTGAAGACTGGATGGTTGTGTTATTACTGTCGTTAATCTCATTCAAATTACTCTGATGCTGGACTTTCTTTTCACTATGACAATGACTTGCTACTTATGTTTAACTTCTGTCATTAATCTTTCCATGTTGAAATGTTTATGTACTTACACATTCACTTGAACTCCTTATTCTTGCCCTTCCCACTGCTGTGATTTAGGTGTGTGTTGTTTCAAAGTGCATTTTTTTCCCCCTTCTCTCCCTTCCCTGCTGCTCAGTTCTGGGGCAGGTCTTGTGTCATGGCTCTGTGGCAAAACCTCTGGGTGACGAATTATTGGAGGCTGAGGGCTCCTGTTACGTAGTTATTGCCTTTGAGTAGGCTGTGGGGCAGCTGCAGGCAAAGGTCTTGGCTTTGCCTAACCACTACATACAGCAGAAATGTGAGCAGGTATTTCAGCTGCTTTTTTTCACCTCTTGCTAATAAAAACTAACAGCAAAAACCAGGCAGCCTCCTCAGTTTTTTGAGCACTTTAAGTGATCTGTAGGCCACCAGCCACCAAAAATCACAGTTTAGGAGTCCCTAGGCTCTCCAAGCGAGAAAATTGGAGAGATATTTCTGCTACTTCTGTATTTGAACACATGCACAGATGTGTGAATTTATTCTTACTCTGTTGAGAAACACTCGGCTGTGGGTAGGCAGCCATTAAAATGTGAATTTGTGTTTCATAACGCACACGTGTTCCAATGGATGTGGTGGTCTTTGGTTTGATTTTCAGTGGGTTTTTTTTTTAAATCACAAATTCCTACAGAAAAAAAAACATATTTGGAAGAGAAGTAATGAGGAAACCTCTTAATGCTTCATACCCACATTCTGTTCTTCCTGAATATTCCTCCCCTGGCGAGACATATTTTTCTCCTAATGCGTCTTGTTGGGTTTTTTTCCACTTTCCCTCGCACAAAATGAATTTGGGTGTGGAGTGCTGACCCTCTGAGCACCTGAGGCCACTGAGCAAGGGGGAGACCTGGCTCCTCCATCTAGTGGAACCTGCAGCAAATACACATTTTGCTGTTTGACGTCACGCTGTTGCCAGGGAGACTGTCACCAGTTCACCGATGTGACTCTACTGCGGCAAGTTAGAGGAGCAGATTGGGGTTTGTGCAAGGAAGGACCTGGATTTTTGGATTAAAAATAACCAGGGAGTTACCTCTGGAGCCTGCACCACATCTGGCAACACCACACTGGGGTCTCCTTGTGTTGTGTCTGTTCCTTTCCCGTAGTTTGGTGCCATCCCTCCATCCTGGGATTCTCTGCTTTTGTTCCTCGTGGTGCTCTACAGGCTTGGTGTGACCTTCTCCATTTTCTCTGCCCATCTTCCTCCTCACATCCCAAATCATGGGGGTTTTGCCTGTTCAGGCTTAGGTCTTCTGCAAAGCAAGACCTTAAGGATCAGTTGTGTCCGAAAGGACAAAAATGTTGGATATTTTCTCGTCTAGAGGCACATTATATTGTAAAGGGATTCAAATTTTTGAATGGTAAATTAGTCTTTTAATGGACTTTTACTTTAGATATGCTTGTCTGCTCTTTCCCTGGTAATTTATCATTAATTTAAAGCAAGTAAAAGTCCTGAAATCTAAAAAAATGGACACTGTGTTCTTGCTATATAGCATCACTTTGCTCCCTAAGCAATTTACTGTTGTGTGCCAAGAGGGAACCTGGTGAATTCTGAAGTGATGACTCCATCACCCCCATATTAAACATCTTCATATTTCGGAAATAAAATGCAGCAGGTGTTTTCTTTGTCTTGGGTTAACTTCAGATTTGACTTTACCCAGTGGATTTTTGGCCCTTTCTGAGTGATGAGACAGAATTCTCTACAGTTTTTTTTTATCTTAGCTGTTAGGTAGGAACAGAAACTACCTGTCAGAGCAATAGCAGCTGATAAACACTGAAAAGTTGTCAAGATTACTTCAGGGCTGTCCTTTTAAATCACCATCAGCCTTGAGTTCTTTCCAAGTAGAAAGCAGTTGCTTGAGGAAAGAGATCTGACTGGAATTCCTTCATGGTAATGTTCAACAGATAGCTTGCTGCTCCTGTGTCTTAAATACCTGAATTTTAGCATGTTCTCTGTGGTTTTAATTTATTTTTTTTTTAATGCAAGTCTTACTTCCTAAAAGGAAACTTTGAATTACTGTGCTCCCTACTCTATGGTCTCTTTCCATTTTTATTACCAGGACAAGGGCAACGTTCTGCAGCTCCAGCAGGAAACTCAGCAGCCAGCAAACCCCAGCAACAAAATGGCAATTTATCTGGAGCAGGTAAGAGTCATCCCGCGCAGGAATTCTGACATGTGATCAGTGAGAAACTACAGCTTCAGTTTAAATAAAATCCTTTCTAATGGTGTTGCACAAGAAGCTCTCCATTGAGGAGTAACCCATAGCTTGACAAGGTGAATTCTCTCAAGAGAACTCTATGTTATAAAAGAGCGAAGAAAATGTCCCTTTTCTTCCCCAAGGGGGAAAAAAAAAAAAAGCCAACTTTATTCAGTTTTCATTGCATTCTTGAAAAAGTGCTCTGTGGGCACCCACATGAGGCTGCAGTTTGGAGCTGGCCACCAACTGTGTGTGTTGCCAATGCTGGCATAGTGGCCAAACGTTTTAGGCAATACACTGAAGTTATTTGATAGTACATCTAGAAATGTTGTTTTTTGATTAAGATTTCAGTGAGAGAAAGATGCAGTCAATTTAAATGTCAGCCTGTAGACTTTTTTTTTTTTGAGCTAAAAAGTTGTCAATCCTAATTCTTGGTGCTGCTTTAACTTGTCTGTATTCTTTACCCCTGTGTTTGGGAAGGATTTTTAAATAGTAAAATTTTGACATTTGCTTAGAAACTTGCAGCAGAAAACAAGCTCCTCCTTCCTTGCTTAAAGCTGATCACAAGAGTTTTTTGCATATACATTGACAAGACTGAGTTTAGAATTAGCAGCATCACTTTATGTCAAAAAACTATTTGTGGGGTATTTTTCCTTAGTTGTTCCCCCAAGTGTTGTCTTGATCTAACACTTCCCATCCCTGGGAATGTTCAAGGCTGAGTTGGGTGGGGTTCTGGGTAAGGTTGTTTGTGGAAGGTATCTCTGTCCTTGACAGGAGTCCCTTCCAACCCAAACACCCTGTGATCCTGTTATTTTAGAGAATTTACTGCTAAACAGTTGTATGCCACTTAACCTGTGTTCAAGTGGTTGACTCTTGTGGACACATCTCCACTTAAGTGCAAGCACTCTAAAAGGTCTGAGAGTGTCTCTTCTGCAGCGTTTTGCAGCCTAGAAAACACTTGTGACCAAGAGTAGAAATGATGCAACAAACTTCAAGCTCCTCTGTGGTGCCCACATGGCACAGGGAGCTGCAGTTTTCTCTGGAACTTTGCCTGTGTTGCTCCCCATGGCGTGGTGGGGAAGTTCTGCACCTTGAGTTGGTTTTAACCTGATTTTTGCGTGCAAAGCTGAAATCCTGTCTGCTCTGTTGTGGTTTTTGGAAGGTCCTGCTGCTCCCAAGTACCATGCTCCCTCCAACCAGTTTGGAAAAGCGAGTGCTCCCAGTGCCCTGAAGACACCTGGGGGGTCTCAGGCCAAAGTGGTGCCAATTGCCAGCTTGAATCCATACCAGTCCAAGTAAGTTCTTGTGGTTTGCCAGGCCTTGTTCATGTCACAGGCAGGAAGGAGCAATAGATTTGTTTTGCTTTTCTGTGTGTGAGTCTCTGTCAAATAATTCATTGAGTTCTCTGGACTTTTTTGGTTAAGTTCGAACAAACCAACCCGACAACGGCCACAAAACCACCCAGAGAAACAAGCAAAAAAACCTTTCATGGAAACACTGATGGGCTTTGTTTTGGTTTTTGGGGGGTTTTGTATTGTAGTTGTTGTTTCGGGGTTTTGTTTGGGGTTTTGTTTTCTGCCTTTTTTTTTTTCTGTGCGGAAGGGTGTTCTTTTCTTTCTTTCTTTTATCTTTTTAAATTGCATCAACACTCTTAACAATCTGAGATTTGCCTTGCCATTGTCTTGGTGCAGCTGCCCTGCTGAGCTTGATAGGTTTTTAATATTTTAGTTGAAAATCGATTGACTTGTCTGGTTCTTTTTCTTCTTCCTAAAGCAACCCTCCTTTTGGTAACTTAATGACAAAACAGCTCAGTAAGCTATTCACTTCGGCTACTGAGCTGTTGAAAAGCGTGAGGATGTAATTATTTAGTGAATGACATTTTTAAGTTATGCAAACTGATTTGATTACCCAAGTTAAATGCGAATCCTATAATTGAGCTCTTGAGTTCTGGCGTGGCTTTTCAGAGCAGGCAAACTGCTGTGTGAGAAATGTACCCTAGAAGAGTAAAAGATTTGAGGCCTGCTTCTGTGCAGAAGGATTGTTCACTATTATTATCATACTGGATGCTTTATGGCTGCTTTGTTGCCTTCTCTACAACTTTCTGTCTTTAATGGTCTAGGCCATTAAAAGAGAAAGCTGTGGAAAGAGTTGCCGAGGTGCAGTGGGAAGATTCTGGCTTTTAAATAGTCACATTACAGTTCTAAAGGTTTGTCAAGTCAGTCTCTTCTTTAAAAAGATGCAGAAGAGTGATTTCTTGCATGATTTCAGGTGGACCATTTGTGCTCGGGTTACCCAAAAAGGTCAGATCCGCACGTGGAGCAACTCCCGTGGTGAAGGAAAGCTCTTTTCCATAGAGCTGGTTGATGAAAGTGTAAGTGTCATATGTAGAGACAAAGATAATGTATGCCAGATGCTGATGAACCCTTCATAAAGGCAGAATAGAGGAAATAAAGTGCATTTTTCGGAAATGATTTTTTTTATTACAACTGAAACTTGTATCCCTGCATTCATTAAGTTGCACATCAACGTGCCAGTTTTTATCCAGAATGAAGTCTTAAATGTGCAGCATTGCTGATTATTTTTCATCAAAGTCTATAGTGTGTGACTGGATTTTTGCAGCTTCAAAATAGAGTTGTTTATGCAAACTGACAACCTAATACTGAGGGTTGTGGTGGTTTCCTGTAGATTGAGAGTGACATCTCCTCCTGGCTGAGCTACACCTTACAAAACAGGGAGTGAGAGGAGCATTACCTCCAAGTTACAAGCTTTCAATTTTCATGAGGAAATTGGAGTACAAATTATTGTAACACTGAGAAATTTCCTCTGTGGTTTGTTTGGGGAATGGTATCTGGTTAATCGAACTGAACTTGCAGTTTGTCAAACCTCTTATCAAATTACAGCCTTCTGTCGTGAAAACAAACAAGATTCTGCTAGATTATATTGAGTGTAAAATGTGAGGTTAATAATATAACATGTTGTCACCAGGCATTTGTTTTCTCTGCATAGTATCTGTATTAATTTTTTTTTTTTTTAAAAACAGTATTTATATCTAGTGAGGGTATAATTGTTATTAATTCTTACTTATAGACATTTCTGAGTGGGAGCCATCACAATATACTGTGTGCTAACTTGTGGAGCTGCGGGGTCTATTTGAATTTTATTTCATCACTGCCAGTTTCACTGGCATTTTCAGAGGTGTCTCTATGATGGATGTAGTTCTTATGCCTTTTATTCTGAAGCTGTAGATGTACTAATGAGACTTGAATATGAGGTTTGATTGTCAGGTGTAGAATATGTCATTTTAACTCTAACTACAGATGTGAAGAGAAGGTTGTTTGTTTCTCACATGCCTGGAGCTACCCTGGCAGACCCCACTGTCTCTGCAGGACTGCTGCCACTTAACATTGCAAAGATTTATTTTTTTTTAAATCTTTTTCCATGCCAAATTTCACTTCTGACCAGCTCCCCTATTTTCCTGCAGGGTGAGATTAGAGCTACTGCATTCAACGATCAAGCAGACAAGTTCTTTCCACTCCTTGAATTGAACAAGGTATGGTAGTTTTGTGCTTTCTTAGACTGACAGGAGCTGGAAAAAGAGGAACTTGAACCTAGCAAGGATTTTTAAAGGTGAACACAATCTATTTTCCCTGACTGCTGATAATATCCCCTGTTTCATTGCTTTCTCCTGTAGGTATATTATTTTACCAAAGGCAATTTGAAGACTGCTAACAAGCAATATACAGCTGTTAAGAATGACTATGAGATTACATTCACTAATGAGACTTCAGTTGTGCCCTGTGATGATGCCCAGCATCTTCCATCTGTTCAGTTTGATTTTGTATCCATCTCTGAGTTGGAGAACACGCCCAAAGACTCGATTGTTGGTCAGTCAAAATAGAAAAATGACAAATTCTAAACCTTTGAAGTTTGATTTTTGTGTTCTTATTCTGGGCAGGTAGTGAGCATAGGATGCTTTGAGTGTTGTGATCTCTTAATTGAAGTCATCCAGTGATGGTTGCCATTAAAAAACCCCTCAGGCAGTTTTCCTGTTAAGATGATTTTGCCCTGGTTTCTAACAATATATAACAATTATTCTTCAAACTTGTGCTTCAATCTAAAGACAGTAGGTGATAGTTGTTTATTGTACTGTGATCACTGTTTTCCACAGAAAAAGGCTGAAAGAAAAAAATGCCCTTGCTCAGCACGTGTGCATTTCATACCTTCTGTGGTCTTGCTTTCTTTCACTATCTAATTATCTCTGTAGTGATTTTGGCATAATTCATTGCATCCAAGTCCAAGTTGCATGACTGTTTTGGCTTGCTTTGTGAAGTATTGGAGGTTTGTTTTTCTGTAATTCGTTGGGCAGAGTCCTCCGGAAAAATCAGAGGCTTGGGTGGGGGCGAGGGTTCTCAGGTTTCAGAGGCACAAGATGCCTGTGATTCAGAGACATTCAGCTGGGAATTTTAAAGGTAGATGGGTAATACTAAACGTGGTGTATTTTTAGGGACTGCACAGGGGCTTGTTTTAGCTCTTAGCACCTGAACATGCAGACTTGTTAAAGTTGCAACTTACGATTGCAGAGTTTTGTGGAGGCACGAGCCAGTTGTTTCATTGTCTTTCAGTCACTTTGAAGGCTCTTGCTTGTGCTTTTAGCAGCAAGTGTGTGTTACATGATCAGGACTGAAGTCCTTTGACAGAATGTGATGGGAAAAGATAGTACAATGCCTTGATCTCTCTAATGTGGTGAGGCTTGCATTCATGAATATCTTAATGACTGCGTCAACAAAATTAAAGCACTGAAGAGTTCTGTAGTGGAACATTCCTACCATAATACACTTAATTTCCATATCAGATTGCATTTCAATAGGGAGCTGGGATACAAGGTAAAAATCTGACAGTAGGTTTGCATTCTTCTCGTGTGATCTTGTATTCCCCAATTGTGACCCTTGAGTAACTCTAAATTGTAACTGTTTCTCAGATGTAATTGGAATTTGCAAGAGCTACGAAGATGTCACTAAAATTACAGTGAAAGCTAACAATAGGGAGGTTTCAAAGAGGAACGTGCATCTGATGGATACATCAGGGAAACTGGTGACAGCTACGCTGTGGGGAAATGAGGTATGTGCTCTCTTACCTGTTCTTAGCAAAGCTTCCTTGGTGTTGGGTGAGTTGTCACCTGAGATGGGCACAGCACTGACACAGTCCTGGGTGTTCAAAGATCAGGGGCCAAGAGAAGGTGAAAGACTGTCTGGTTGCATTCAGGTGTGATGTTCTTAACCTTTCCCTGACAAACTGCTGACATGATCTGACTAATGTGTTCTGAACAACTGCAGACATTATGTCTCAAGCCAAAACACTGAAGGGAACGGGCTCCTGGTTTAGGAAAGGGTATGAGCTGCAGTTTGATTATGGAAAAGCCTGCTGGCTATGGCTGTCTCAAATGAGATGAATTTTATTTTTAGGGTGGGATACGTGTTTCCCCTAATGAGGAGGTTGAGAGGCTGTCTCAGACCGGGAGTTTAAAGCATCAGAGCCTTGGAAGTGAAAGTTTGAACAGTTGCAGTAAACTGCTTCCTTATCTTTTTAACAGGCTACTTTGTTTTCCACTGTTGTTATAGATACTTAGGGATTTATGTGCCAGTCTATAAAATGGGAGTGATCCTGCCAGCTTGACAGTGATGCTTTATGGCTAAATGATCAAGTGCACTGATACTGTAGGTACCTAAACACCATTAACCATCTGCTGATACAAATGAAGTAAACTGAAGTTCAGTATCACAAAGCCTTAAGATTGAACTAGGTTATAATAGGAGAGACTACTGGTATACAATTCCTGGCATAACTCTTCCAACAGAGATCAAGGTCTGCATTTTCAAAGTTAAATCTGTTTGCTTGCTTGTAGAATAGAAATATCAATAAGCATTGAAGGGGAGTGATGTATGGCTTGCAGCTGGCACGGTTAGGGTTAGAATTTGTATGTCCTTTACAACAGTCACTGCTATGACTGCTGGGATGTGTTTTCTGTTCTTTTTGCATCTCATGGGTACAGTGAGTACAACTGCAACTCCAGCTCATTTGTTATCTTTAAGCACATGATCCCCCCCTTGCTTGCTGAGTGGTGTGGGGTCCATAAAATCTATATTTTTCAAACCCTCTCTCATGCCATGAAGTTCTTTGTTAGTGTCAGACTACTGAGGTGATGGCAGTTGAACAGCATTAGAGCAGCTTTATGAGATAAAAAACAGAAGATGGAAAGTTGAGTAAAAATGTTTGGTCAGCATAGCTGCACTTCTGTGTAAGTGGTAGTAAGATGGACATGATTGGCTCAGTGAAGCTGAGTGAGTTGTTCTGTCTCCTGAGGAGTCTGATATGAACAATTAATTTTGTTTCCATTCCCATAACACATCTCCCTTCCTAAAATCCTGGTGTAAAGCTGCTGACAGACGGGACCAGTCTTTCCTAATAAACCCGTGGTGTGACTTAAGGATTCTCTGGTTCCCCAGGAAACAGGGTATTGGGATTGCACAGAAGATTGTCACCTACCTTTGCTTAGACTCCTAATGACTGCATTCAAAACCTTACCTTTTAGATACAGTGGGGTAGATTGATTCAGGTTTGGTCTCATGTCATGACCTGTGAATTATGACCACAAGTTCAGTGCCTTTCCTGTAATGTGCTGCTGCTGCTCTCTGGTTTTTCACTCATGCAGGCTGAACAGTTTGATGGTTCCAGACAACCTGTGATTGCCATCAAAGGAGCCCGTGTCTCTGACTTTGGTGGCAGAAGCCTGTCTGTCCTGTCCTCCAGCACAGTTGTCGTCAACCCTGATAGCCCAGAGGCTTTCAAGCTCCGAGGATGGTATGAGTGTGTTTGTTGTTTCATTTCACCCTCCTGCAGAGTATTTGTTTTATTTTGTTTCTCTGTACTTGAGCGGTGTGTGTAGCACTGAGAGAAAGTGGCAGAGGGTATGGCTTCCAGGGCCGTAGAAACTTCACTGGCTTGCAAGCCCTAGAGCCTGGAAGGCTGTCCTTCTTAAGTTGTTTGATTCAAAAAACTTTTAATTCCATGACAGACCTTGAAAAATTGGAATCGGGGTAGTGCATGCTGACCCAAAGCCTTGGAAGGCAGCATGAAATCAGGCTTGACCAGCTCTACTTTCTGAGGCTTGATCTGAGAGAACAGTATTTTTTTTCCACAGGCTTTTTCCATTGTGTGGAATCTGATACGCACTCAGTTAGTGTGGAGGGACTGTTTGACATCTCTCAGTGTCTGCTTCTTGCCAGATATTTTTTCAGATAGCAAAATAACTCTTTTATTGTCAGGAAAACAAAGCGATTTCATTGTTGCCTCTCCCGTAAGTAGTTGTTAAATTGTCTGCTGTAAGTATGAATGTGGTGAGATGTGGTGTGTGTATGTGTGAAGAGGGTTAAGTGCCAACAGCATCAGACTTGTGAATCCTGAGTCTTCAGATTCCAGTTACATCACCCAAATGTGGATGAAATAAATGGCATCCTCCATTTGTCATTGAGCTGTGGCTCTCCCCTACTTCAGAGGCTTGTTGGAGATAAAATTGATTGTGGGTCTGAGCTATTACTGTCACGCTTTAATTAAGCTCAATCTTTGAGCCTCGTTGGTGTGTTTGTGAAATCACAAAGCCCATCACAACGGGAATGCAGTGCAACCTTTTGCTGAAGAGCTGTGCTTTCTTATTTTAACAGAGGAAGCATAATCTTTTCAATGCTATTTGCTTTTTCTTTCGAAGCTGCTGCGAAGATAATGGTACCATGTAATTTAATTTTAATTATGGAAATATCTTGATGCCCTTAAATCTTGTTATCTGCCTGCCTCTGAGAAGTGTGCAGTGCGTGGTTTGACCACTAGCTGGCAAACAAATTGCAGTTATATAGAACAAAGCTGTCCTCCTTTTGTGGGTTTGTAAAATACTGTGCTAATTAAGTCAGACTATTAACTTATTCTGAAATGCTATTTTTGTTTGCAATATACACATATTACTGTAATTGTTTCCTTTGCAATCATTGATAAAAAATCCCTCATGTATCGAGCACATGAAAACAAACATAAGCTTTTTGATAAGTCTGTATGGTCTGTTCTCCAAAAATAGAAGTGCATCTCTGTGGTTGCAGGTTTGACTCCGAGGGGCAGCATCTGGAATGTGCCTCCATCTCTGATGTGAGGGGTGGGCCAGCAGCTGGAGCAAATACCAATTGGAAAACTTTGTTTGAAGCCAAATCTGAGAACTTGGGACAGGGAGATAAGGTAAGGCATGGCCACTCAGTGCAAGCTTTGTGTATTGGGGAGAAAATAAAAGCAAGGCTTTGTGCAGGTATTCTTCTTTTTGAAGTAGCCCAAGTGTTGAGCAGTATGTGTTTACTGTCTTGGAATTTATGCTATTAATTAATATTATTGTTCTTCAAATAAATCCAAGCTTGTCGCTGATGTTGCAACGTGACACTTTGTTTGCAAGAGAATTCTACGCCTCGCTTAAATGAAGGGGGGATGTTTTTACCCCAAAGATTTTCAAATAAGCAGCACAGAGTGTTCCAGGAGAAACAGGTGCATTAGGAGGAAGTGGTTTTCAAGGGTGCACACTTGGTCAATAGAAAAGCTGGTAATAAACCCCAGGTCTTTGGCTTTTCATTCCAGAAACCTCTCTAGGCTTTTTATTTTTAATTTTTTTAAATTTATACTGCTTTTTATTTTTAATTTTTTCTTCTCAGACTTAAGTGCTAAGCTGTTTGGGATATCCAAGAGCTTCTATTGATGGAAAAAAACCCCTTTAAAATCATAGAGTGATTTGGGTTGGAAGGGACCTTAAAGATCAGCTCTTTCCAAACCCCTAATCATGGGCAGGGATGCCACCCCTTAGATATAAGGTGGCTCAGAGTCCCATCCAACCTGGCCCTGAACATTTTCACTTTACCTGTAATTCGGCTATTTTCTTGGACAATTTTTGCCCATGCTTCTTAAGCAACCTCTATTTTTCTCCTGAAAGACTTGACCGTGGTCTTAAACCATTATGATGATTATTTTAGTGTGGTGAGTGGGTATTTTGTTCTGTAGGCTATAGTTTAATCAAACGCTTATCTGTAACACTACACAATAGGCTTTCTGTTTTTTTGTATTGGTTCCCGAAAGAAGCGTAGGAAAGTGCAGAATCTTAATCCTGTGAAAAAGTGCAGATTTGAACAGACACAATGGAGAATCAAATATGCTTTATCTAAAGAAGACCTAGCAATTGGAGTTTCCTGCAATGGAAACACAAAATAATCTTGCTGTAGGGGCTTTATTAACATAATGGAAGCCTAAAAATTATTGCAACAGAGGGGTTGATTTACAGTTTCCCAGTAATCCATAGCTGTTAAGCTTTCTAATCCTAAATATCCAAGTATGGGTGCCTTGCTTTTGTAGTTAATTCAGAATGGGGAAAACATTGAGTATTTTGAGGCTAATGTTGCACACTCACTCTCCCAGGCAGATTATTTTAGCTGTGTGGGCACAATTGTACATCTGCGCAAAGAGAACAGCATGTACCAGGCATGTCCCTCTCAGGATTGCAACAAGAAAGTGATAGACCAGCAAAATGGACTTTACCGCTGCGAGAAGTGTGACCGCGAATTCCCCAACTTCAAGTACCGCCTGATGCTCCTGGTGAGTACCCGGATCAGATTTCGGGGCGTTTCCTGCCACGTTCCCGGCACAATCCAAACAGGAAATCTTTTGAGGGAACGGCAAGCCGAGCCGGTGTTGTTGGTCTGTCTGTGCTGCCCGTGAGTTCGAGGGCATTTAGCTGGTTTGTGTGCTCTACCTGAGTGAGGGATGTTTCACTGAGCTGATTAGCAGTTTGTTTTCCTAGTGCTCCAATTAAAAGCGTTTCTCTTTGCCAAAAAGTTGCTGCTAGCTCGGTGGATTCTGGTTTCCAAGTGTACTATGCAGTGCAGAATACAGATGGCCTCCGCCTCTTCAGTAGTGAAGATAAACTGAAGTAAAATGGCATTTCTGGAGAGCAGTAATTGCACTTTTACAGCTGCTACCTATATTTAGTACAGTTTTTTTGGTAGGTATTGTTCTGCCTCGTGCTTTAATGGAGCCTGCTTCTGAAAGTTGTCTGGGGATTATTATTGTGATGCCCACTTACACCATAGGCATTGAACCCTCTTCTGTTTCACATTATAAATTAGAGTTGTATCTCCCTCTTAGAAATGCTCTGCCAGGTGGGCATGCAGAGAGAAGGGAGCTATCCCTGCAGCCTCCCTAAAACACAAACTGATGCTGAATAATTTTTATCAGCTAACTTCTAGGAACACATGAACTGATTTGCATAGCAGAGTCATTCTTGTAGAATATAAAGGGGATGCTGAGGGTACATTCAGGGCCTCCAGAGCAGTGTCTCCCATTTCCTCATTCCTAATGGTCAAAGCAGCCAGGAAGTGCATGTGAGGCTGAAAATTGATCTTTTAACTGTCCAATCCTTGAATGTTTTGATAGTTTCCTCATAACATAGCATAGTGTTACATGAATTTATGCTCAAGCACTCAGGTATGTGCAAAGTAAATTCTGTTTTCAGAGTTTCTGCTGTCTCCCTTGGTGGTTATTGTTGTGGGATACCTGTTCCTGCTCACAGCTCATCAGTGGCAGCGGGACACAGCTGAGCATCCATCAGTGTTGTCCTGCTATGATCTTGTTGGCCTCTCCCTGTGGTTCAATCTGCTGCCAATATTAACCTTTGTTAAGTTATGGACATTCTGTGGAGCTTAAAGATAGGAAGTCACTGCTTTCCACCCTCAGTGATTGAAAGGACATACAGGTCAGGCTCTGAGAGTTACTGGAAATTTAAAACACTCTGTGGCTCTGAGATATTTTTTTCTTTTGTGTTGTCTTCTGTCTTTCTGGTGGAAAAGGCAACTGGGTGAAATAACCTTTTGGGTTTTGTTGTTGTATTCTAGATTACCATTGCGGACTGTCTGGAATATCAGTGGGTGACTTGTTTCCAAGACACAGCAGAGTTCATTCTTGGGCAAAACGCAGCTTTCCTGGGAGAACTGAAGGAAAAGGTCAGTCAATTAGCTAATTGTATTTTTACTGTTTGCCTTGAAGTCGAACTATGTTTCACTCATCTTGTATTGGGCTGCCCTCAGATTTCTTGGTGGTTTTTTTTTCTTTTTGGATCCTTCTGGTAAGGAAATATTGTAATGTTTTGAAGGCGAGTCTGGCAAAGATGTGAGGTTTGTGTGGAACACCAGTGCTGATCCACCAGAGAGCATGGTCTGATATTTCTGTATGAATGTGCAGGAAATGTGTCAAAGGCACTGGGGCGTGTTCATGTACTTGCTGTGGGAATTAGCAGCATTTAAAATACATAAAATTATTCCACATGAAAGAAAGGGATGTTCTGTTTCATTTGTCAAGGATTTGATTTGACCCTTTCCCTGGGTCATAGGCCAGCTCAGCTCAGCCCAAGGTTGTCCTCCAGATGTTGGCCTTCAGTATCTTTTACAAGTTCACAAATCATTGCTTCTGCCTAGCCTGAAGTTCTTGGCAGGGACTTGTTTACTCTCCTTGGGATTATTTTCCACAGGCCATCTGCCTGAAGAACAGAGATTTGCCTGCTTTCCCCCATAGTTTGCTCCCACAGTCAGTCTGTCTACCCCTGAGCTCTTTTGGCTGCTGAAAGCTGAAGATCAGCCTGTCCTCATCACCTGGACCTGGAGAGGCAGCTGATCACTTCAGGGCTGTGCCACAGCCTGTGGGGGACTGACAGCTTTAACACGTGTTGGCTCCAGTAGAAAAGACAGCCTGTTTTATCATTGTACCTAGATTGGAAGAATCTGCAAAAAAACCCCCTAGTTTAGCAATGAATGCTGACAGCATTATCCCTAATGTGTTCCAAAAATTTGTTTACAAAATCAAAAAGTTCTAGAACACTTTGTATGTATCTTTGTTAAGTAGGCAGGAAGCTTTTTGAACTGATGTGTGTGAGCCCACTTTTGAAGGCTTTTTTTTCCCCCCCACCAAATATCATCAGAACTTTGTGGGTCTCATGAAAACCACAATTTGTAAAACGGGTCACTGGCAGAGATGCTGAAGTGATCTTCCTGTGACAGATAGAACGGTTTTTAAGGTTGTAAGTCATTAGACACTAACAGGCAGTATTATCTTCCCTTTGTCACTCTGTGCTTTTCTGCTGCATTTGTCTTTCTTCCAACCAAAATAATCTCTTCCTGATTTTTTTTTTTTTAACTTGTGTACTGTATAAAAACTGTGTGGCTTTGTTTTGTTTTTAAATGGTGATGTGGAATGCATGATAAGTTCTTGAATTGCATATGAGCCTTGCTGTGCTCCCAGGCTAAGGCTGTTTGATTCCAGGACTCCACAGATAGCCCAGTTGTTGGTTAACCCATTGCTTGGCTGTAGGAGGGAAATGAAGCAGGAGGGATTGTTGAGGCTGTTGTCTTGAGACACTGTTGTAGACCTCTGTTTCTGCAAAGCAGGGCTATTTTTCCTGTAATATGGAATGGTTTTTGGAAATTTTCTGCACTCTGGCTGTCAGAGGTGAAGGGTACAAAGGTTGTGGTTCTGACATGCTGAGTTTTTGTGGCATTACAAAGGCTGGACACCTCTGTTCTGTAGGAAGATGTCCAGCTGAGTGGATTCTAATTAGATGTGCTTGCACTTTTGCATTTCCATTTTCAGACATTCTTAACCTGTCAATATTTTCTTTCTTCAGCCATGCTTAATCTCTGCTAGAGTTTAAACAAAAATTTCTTAGTCGCTTTTAATGTTTGAAGAGAACTGGGTGGGGAAGGAGAGACAGCAGATCCTATGTACCAGTACAAACATGTAATGCCTTTTGAAGAGCTGCCTAATGGAAATGGCTGAGGATAGAAAATGGAACATAATATGGAGTGAGCCCTTGAGCGGGAATGCTTTGTGTTCCAGGAGAAATTGGTTTTGATTTGACACTTTTATGAGCCTTTAAAAATGGTACTCGATGCATTTGCAGTAAGCTTTTCTTAGTGGTTTTTCTCTGATAGAGCTGATGCAGTGTCTTGTGAAGTTGGTGGGAGTCTTTTCACTGCTCACAGTATGGATGGAGTTCATGTACAGCCCGTGACCACGCTAAGCAGAGATACATGTGCAAGGTTTTTCATCTGCCTCTTGCCTGTGCTTGTTAGATACCAAAGGAGGTAATGTGGGGTAGCAGTGACTGCTATGCTGAGGGCATTTTCAACTCACTAATGGTTAGCACAGTTTGTGACAGAGCTGCAGAGAGGAGCTAAATGCTTTATTAAGCGAGTTTTCTTATCCTGTAATCCATAAAATGTCCAAAGGAAGGGGTTTTAATATTCAGGAGGGATATGCCTAAATTCTGTAATCTGTGAACCTAGCTGCTCCTGTTCACCTCCATTTGTTGTGCTTTTCTAAACCCTAGGAGAATCACTGTGTAGTGTAAAATAGTGCTGCACACAGTGAAAAACAGCAGATGTAACACTTGGAATGTGAGTGGAACTGGGGTGGATTCAATTCCAGATCAGATGCTCTGTCTGCTGCTGGAGTGACTGATCAAGTCAAGTGCATCTGGTAGATAAATGCATTAATAATTACTTGTCAGTATCATCAGGGAGATGCAGGTTTTGGTTTTTTTTTTTTTTTGTTTGAATGTCAGCAAAGGTTTTTACGACTCATATTTTTACAAAAATAAACTTTTTTTTTCACAGTCTCCACGACTTGCCTGCTCCTTTTCTACTGTTTTGACAAATTGTCTGTTATAAATGATGATGATGATGTTTAATGTTCATATGGTAATTAGAAGCAGCTTATGTTATAAATATGACACAGTCTTCTCATGGTTATTAAAGCACGTTCAAAACATGGATCTGCTTTTTTTATAGAACATTCTCTTATATAGGCCTGTGTCAGGATGGGAAGGATACATGCAGCTTTGATGGATAAGCAGAAAACCAGAATGCCTAATAAGGCAATTAATAAGGAAATAGTTAACTCTGTCAGTGTTTGTGATCACAGTACAACATCAGAATTAGCCAGTTTGGCAGCTCCTGAAGATTTGTAGCTTTTTTGTTCCTTATACCTGGCTGCAGGTTCAGTGCAATTGAACATTCCTTTGTAGCTAAGAAGTTGTCACCTTTTTATTTTAAAAACTTTTGAGTTATGGGTTTGGCATCTAAAATGTGATGACGGAAGGCTTGTCTCTGCCTGTGTGGGCCAGGTTTTTCCAGTGTTTTGCCAACCTCCCCAAAAGCTGAGCTATTCTCAAAGTTCATGGCACTACTGGGAGCCTGGAGTGTCTGCAGCTGATCCCTGTCTTTGTCCTTCCCTCAGAACGAGCAGGCTTTTGAAGAAGTGTTCCAAAACGCAAACTTCAACACCTATGAGTTCAGGATCCGAGTGAAACTGGAAACTTACAACGTAAGTGTTGCCCAAAAGACAAATAATGTAACTTGTGGCTTTTGTAGTTCAACTTGTCTCCATAGGAGGTGACTTCCTCCTCTTATGTTTGTGGGGAGAGGTTTCCCTTGCTCACAGAGAACAGAAGATTCCAAAGATCACACAAATGCTGTCAATCTTGAGCACTGAAGGGGGGGATCCTTGCTGCTCCCTCTCAGGCTCATCAAGAGTGGCTGGTTTCACATGAAAACAGCATATCAGCTCTGGCAGTTGTGTTGGCACTCCCAGCTAACCCAGATACCATGAGCAGTAAGTTAATGGGGCAGAAGGAGGTTGGAACCAAATGCCTGGAGTGCTTCATGTTCTTTTACATACTAAAATTTCTCTTTCACAGGACGAGTCTCGTATTAAGGCCACAGCAATGGACGTCAAACCCGTGAACTACAGGGAATACAGCAAGAGGTTGATTGCCAACATCAGGAGAAATGCTCAGCTGGGGTGAGGAGGCCAGTGCTGGCTGCTTGAGCCTAGAACTTCCAGGAAAAACTCAATAGATAACGTTACACTGACTTTTTTCCCATCCTGTGTGTGATAATTCGGCATTAGTTACGCCAAGCATGGCAGCCCAGCGTAGTGGGCTGAGTGATTTGATGCATTTCTCTGGAGATGTGCCCTGGGAGGTAAGAGTGCACTCTGATGGCCACGACTCTGTAGTCTGTTGTGGTCTGTTAAACTCTGACAGTGCAGAAAAGGAATCTCTAGACAGATTGCCAGGCTCTTTAAGACGAACCACTCAGAATGTCTGAAGGAACTTTGCTCTCTTCCTATATGTAAAGCTGAATTATATAACCATTTTGTCGTCTTTGCAAGGAAGTAGTGACAACCTTGACACTTTGACTTGTTCAGCAGAGGGTAGGAGGAACAGTGTCACAGAGCTTTCAGATCTGGACAAAAGAGAACAGGTCTATTAGTACAAGTTAGTTCCCTTCCATAGAATTCAAAGGCTTTCACTTTCCACAGGTGCCATGCAGTTGTTAATGCTTGGAATGGCAATATGGTAGAATTATTAATCAAAGACATATCTCTTATATCTGAAGAATATCCTTCCTTCAGGGTTTAATAGACTGAGTCAGATGGGTCTGATATTAATCAAAATTGTCTCTTCTGAGGAAGGCAGATAAGCATTGACTCTCCATCCCCCAGGGAAATCCAGGCAACTACAAAGCATTGCTTTAGTTTTCTCTTCAATTAATACTATGGATTTCTGACTGATTTTTTTGGGCTCACAGTTCCTGCCTATACAAGTTTTGTATGTTTGTATGTTGAGTTTCTTTGGTTTTATTTGTAACGATGTTAATCTGAAATAGGTCTTTAAATGGGGGGAGCTTTGTTTCAATAAACACTGTTTAATTCCTGTATAGTGAATTTTGCTTTCTTTGAACACCAAAGACTTCTCATTACTGGAAAGCAATTAATTAGCTTTCATAATAAGCATTCACTTGGGGGAGATGTTACCTTATTACCAACTCTAAGGTTAGACTGAAGAATGGAGACTTCCTTGCCTGATGTTAACAGCATGGAAATGCAGTGATATTTTCACCATTTCTGTGCCTGAGAATGCTGATGAGCTGGCACTTCTGGGATTTTTATTGACGTTTACACAGCAGTCTAAAACTAACCAGGCTTTGAGATTTGTTCAGACATAGAGCTAGTACAGAAAACAGTAATTATGCTACTGGGCTTTTCAGTCAGCAGAGCATGCTAGCTCTGTGTGCTCCTAATCACATTAATTATGTGTTCCCTGGCTGCAGCTCACAGCTTGGCATTTGCTGCACAGCTCCAAGCATCCAGGCAATGCTGCAGTGGGGCTCTGGTAGCACGAGTGAGATTTATTTATTTATTTTGCTCCGTAGAGCAGAGTTTCTTCGTGTGTTCAGTTGGTGCCCTTTATTCCTCGTGATTTCCTGTTTGTCATCTCAAGTCTTGGTGTTTAAGTGCTGTAAATGTCATTTCCATTGATGGACATGAAGCACATTATTCTGGGCCCATTAATTGCGAGCACAACCTCTTCTTTTTTGGATTCTGAGGATCACGACTGGGTTCTTCTGCTGATGTCTTGCATTTTTTTATTGAAGTATTTGTTCCCTCTGACCTTGCTTATAAAGCATTGACTAGAAAATTACGGTCTTCAGCACAGTTCTGGATTGACAAATGCTAGGTTAGTGGTGATAATCCGTCTTTCCACTCTGCTAACCAGTCTTTTAGTACTGCTTCCTTCCTATCCCTCCTACCCAGTTTTAGGAAACTGGGAACAAGTGGTAATGCACAATGTTCCTTGAGGCTCATTTCCAGTTCCTGGGCTCATCCATATACACCAGGAAGTTTTTATGGGTGTTGTTTTTGGCAGGTGTTTGCTGCTCTGAGTGTTGCACACCTGCCTCTGCTGGGGCAGCACCTTTTCCCAGGGGGAATTGCTGCACATCCATATTGCAGGGTTTACTGTGCCAGCAGCCAGAGCACTAGAGATGGAGGGTATCAATACTCAAGAGCATTAAGATATCTTACAGGATCAGCTGAATGACCTTGAGAACTGGAACAGAAAATCAACTTAAAACAGTTTGTGTGAAAAGCCATTTATTTGAGGACTAATAAAAAACAACCCTCTGCTCTAAAGTGGATGCTCATTAGTGACTGAAGAGTTGGAGGGTTTTAATCATGCTTTAATCAGCTAGTATATGATAAAAACATCAAGCTATGTGAGGCAAGGTATTTCTAGTGTAGCTATACAAGTGCCACAGCATTATATAAGCCTCTGCTGTGAGATCTCATCTCGAATGCTATGTACAGCTCTGGCCTGCAATGTGGAGAGGCAAAAAAGAAACTCAGCTGGGGCGAGTACAGAGGAGGACTACACTGCTGAGTAGGAGAATGAGGATCTTTTTTAGGAGGGGCCTAGAAGAGCTAATATAGCAGAATGAATCCTGAGAGGGGCATATGATTTCCCACTTATATAAAAGATAGATGCCTCTATCTATCCTGCCTTCCTTCCCCGATCATAGGCTAGAGCTGCTGAAGGTAACTGGTTAATAAATTGTTTGTTAATCCCAGGAAAGTGAAGTATCCAGCTGAGGAGTGAGGGCAAGGAAGGAGTGGAGGTGTCTCCATTCTCTTCCCACCTCACTGCCAGCTGACCATAGCCATCCAAACCCTGGGAGATCCCTGCAGCCACTGGCATGAGCCGTGGAAAACTTCACAAAGGCTCTGGGCTCTTCTGACTGTGCTAATTAAGTGGACTCACAATGCTAATTTGGATTACTGGCAAACTAGCCTGTGCCTTCCTTCCCCTCATCATAAATCTCCCCTGCTACCACCCAGGCTATTCTGGATAGCTTCAGCCATTATCTGGGCTGAATACGTATTTACTCAATTGAAAGGATTCTGGAGTTGTTCGTAACTAGATCTCTGTGAGGTGAGGATTCCTGTGGCTGCTCGTGTTTTGCTTTAAATTAAACGTACACAGCAGAGATGAAATTGGGAGGCTGCTGGTTTGGAAACAGGCAGGTGCCAAGGCAATTACACAGGAGCATCAAGTTCTGCATGGCTGAGGGAAGACCTGGAGTGTGCCCTGCCAGGCCACGTTCAGGTAGTTTTGCTGTTTGTCTTAATTCCCTCTGGTGGGATTGAACTGTGTTTTCACTGGGTGTGAATTTTAAAGGAGTTGTTAGTGACCCTTTACGAGTCCCTGGAGGCGAGATTCTGTTAGAGCCACACCGAGTTTTTAAGATGCATCAGGTGGTTTGTTGTTTGTTTGGGGCTTTTTGTCCCCGAAGTAAAGCTTTGAGGAGCAATCCATTCTCAGAGCCGTTGTAAGGAATAAATGGTGGTCTTAGATGGATCAGGAGTGACTGGTTGCTTTGTGCTGTGTGTGCTCTGCCTGGCAGCTGGGATGAGTGTGCGTGTGTGGGCTCTGTGTTCCAGCACGACGGGATTGTCCTTTTAGTGCAACGGGTGTGAGAGTGGAAGCTGATGAGTCTGGTGTTTTGATTCCTAATTCCTGGTGATATTTACATTTGCTGCCCAAGATGCAGCATCACATCTCGAGGAGGGAATATTAACTTCCCTTCTGGGTCCTTTTTTTGTCATCTTTCCTTTGGCCTCCTTGTTTTCTAGCCCTTGAACAAGTGGCCACTTTGGAGAAGAGTGGCCGCCCCACAGGGCTTCCCCTCAGCCCTCAGGCAGCTGTAGGGCTGCTGGGGAGACTCAGATGGGAAAGAAAGAGAAATTTCACATCACTTTGATATAAAAGGCTTAGGAAAAACGTGAAATGGAGTGGGCTGCCTACTTCCAAAGCCTGTGTTCATGGAAAGGAGTGGTCTGCAGGATATTAGACATTATAAATACTGGAGTAGTGCAGTAAATATCAGTAATCTTATTACAGGGAGTGGAAATTCTCTTTAATATATTATCTGTGAGGATGCAAGAGGCCCACAGACCTTCTCGCAGTTTTTAAAGTCTGTTTTTCATGTTTACATTTTTGCATTTCAATCATATGCATATTTAAAAAAAAAAAAAAGTAGTTTGGATCGCCAGATGGATTTTTCATGAGGCCTGTTACACATTTTTCTGTGTATTTTATTTGGATATTTAGGTGTCTGTGTTTGGGGGGTAGGGTGTTGTTTGTTTTTAGTTTTCTTCCTGTTTATATTGCATTGATTTGTTGTTAAATTCAGCCTCTGTGCCATGCCAAACGCGTGCCTTTGGGAGTGTTCCTCGGCTGTTTGTTGTGCTTTTCTTCTTTCCCATCCCTGTAAGTTATTTAAAATAAACTGGACACTTGCAAAGGCGCCTTTTTTTTTTTTTTTTTTCATTTGTCCCTAACATTTTGCCCTTTAAATGGAGATTTTAAACAAAAACAACAACAATAAAATTAAAAATCATCCAAACCAACAAAATTATCACCCTCCTGAGCTCCTTTTGTGTTGCCTGATGAAATTTTCTGTAAGGTCCCACGTGAGGATGTTACCTCTCATAGGGATGTAATTCCCAGGGATAGCCCAGGTTAGGATAAAAGCACTTGGGAAGCTGCACTGCAGAGGATACACAATAAATGGACTCTTTGCTCTGAGAGTTTATCCTCAGGAAAGTTGGCAGAGCAGAGCTGGTTGCTGGTTTATCTGATGGAGAAATGAAAGATGTGAACATTTGTCATGTCCACTCTGACATCACCGCTGAGCAATTAAGAGGAAGAAATCTAATTTTTTTTGCCATCAGTTTAGCTCTCGGAATTCCCTCATGGCTTATTGTACAAAAGGCTGAAAAATAAGAGTAATAATCCGATTTTTGTCTGTTTCTAGTGTTTTATGTTTTCCATTAAAGCCTTGCTGCTGTGCTGCACTGACTTTTTGAACTGCAGGATCAAAAAATACTCCTGCCTTTGTTTTTGGTGAAGACCGACTCTGAAAAGGATAAATACTATTGATTGGGGTATTTAATACACTAATGAAACCCACAATTATTGACTGGGTAATTAATATACTGTCTAAAAGTAAAGTTTGACAGCGCATATAGAAAAGCGATATTGACTTGGGCTTCTTTGGCAAGGAGCCTCGCAGGTTTTTATTTATAGGCACTGAAACACGTTCTTCAAGTAATGATTCAATCCCACTTTGTGCTTGCCACAAGCTAGAAGGCTGCCCTTCTTCTTGCTGACTGTAAGGCTTTCACATTAGCTGTGGGGAAGGAGAATTTTCAGCCCTCAGCTTCGCTGCCTCCTGCATTAGGTTTTGGGGCTGGAGCTGCCCTGTGCGCGGTGGTGGTTTTTGCAGGCTTCTCCAAGGAGCTTTCTGGGTTTTGTAAGCGAGTTTGGGGGCTTTTTTTGGCTTGCTTTTGGGTTTGTTCACCTTGGAGAGTGGTGAATGCCTAAGGGAACCTTGGTGGAGCTGGGGGGGTTCCACTGGACAGAGAGTTTCCTCAGCATAGCTGCATTTTTGTTCTCGAAGCATCTTGTGGGGAAAATGCTCTGCTTTAGGTTCAAGGTGATACATGGTGTTGCTCTCAGCTTAAGTGGCCTTTCTTAAGCCCAGCAGCAAGATTAATCTTCCCCCTGAACTGACAGGTATCTGCAGCCTGAGGTGTGTTCTTGCCTGATTCCAGGGTTTGGTGATGCTCACACGTCTCTTTTAGCCTTGCTCCTCTTCCCCTTGCAGCCCAGCCTTGTGTTCTTTGCTGCTGCTCAAGTTGCCAGAGACTGCATTTAGATTGCCAGGAAGCTGAAGCTGCATTTATAAATGGCTTTAAGTTGTTCATGTGCCCCTGTGAAATGTTAAACTTCTTAGCACCAGGTGAAGTTATTTACATCCAACTCAGAAGCTGATAATGAAGGTTTTTTTAGATTTCAAGTGATTTAAAAAAAAACTTCCAAATCCCAAGTGTATCAGCTATGTGGTAATTGGAGCTTGTGCTGTCATTAAAAATGACAGCTTTCTCCAAAAACATTCTTAGTGCTTGTAAAATGCAGCTAACATAACCTATATTTAACTTGTATTAGCTAGAATTTCCTTTCTGTGCTTGCTTACTTTCAGAGCTTTGGTGCGAATACCAAGGTCCTGCTCTATTCCTCAACCACGAATTATTTTACCTGGTTGGAAGAATAGAAAGCTTTTAACCGGGGCTGGACAGAGGGTATCTCTGTGGTTTTCCCCATAGAAATTTTGGGGGGATTTTTTTTGTTTGATTTTTTTTTTTCCCCCCAGCCAGCAAGTAGAAGCCATTCATTGGGCAGAAAGAAACCTTCAGCACTAATGTGTGTGACGAGAAAGCCCAGACGGCTGAAGGCTGGGACAAAGCTCCTGTTCTTTAACCTCCAGAGCAGCTCTTTTTTTTTTTTTTTTTTTTTAACTTTTTTTTTTCCCCTCATTTTTTTTTCTCCCTCTGCGGTCAGTCAAAAACATTTGCATGTCGAATCGTTAAGGCTCTGTCCCATAATTGAGATGCTGGGTGGCAATCTGCTCCCCTCCTCCGCCTGGAAGTGTTCCACACAGAGCCCTCTAATTAAACAGAAAATGGTTTGTCATGTGTAACTGCCTCTTCTGAATGTAACAAACTCATTTCAAGAGATGCCAACACCATCTTTATAGCTGTTTTAATAATCTTCTCTTGAATCAGAGAGGGCTCTAACCTCGTATTTCACTTCACCAGCTGTTTATTTTGCTGTTTGCTTGTTGATTTTTTTGGGGTTTTTTTTTTTGTTTGTTTTCCCCTTGCACCAAGAACGTGTAGACTCTTTTCCTTTTTTTTTTTTTTTTTTTTCCCCTCTGTGTGTGCTCGTGGAAATCCTCATTAAGAGTAACTGAGTTGAAGTCTGTGAAATAGTCAGTTAAGGGGCTGAGGCTTTTAAGCTTTTACTATTTACAGTGGGAGCACGTGCGGGCTTTTCTGCTCCCAGCCCTGTCAATCACCCCCGCCTGTCACGCTGGGAGGGAGCCCAAAAAACTCCGCTGCCGGCCCCGTTTGCTGGGGAACGGAGGTGTTTAGGCAGTTTCCAGAGCTAACATCTATTTTGCAGACAGATGTGCATGCCACAGCCACCCTCCACACACGCCTGTAATAGAAACCATTAGCTCCCCGCTCCCCCAGCGCGGGGGAGAGCTGCAGTGTGTTCTTAATGCATGAAGTGTGGTCTGGGTAGGACACAAATAGTGTAGCAGATTACCAGGTGAAATTGGCTTTTACCTCTCCCCCATCCTTCTCAGACACTTTCCTGCCAAACTTCAGCTTTTAAGTCGGTGCTCAAAGAAATTCTCCCTGTGTAAAAGGCCTCTTGCTGCCTTTTAAATTGGCTAATGTTTGGCAGAAAATCCGAATAGCGGGTACAGTTATTTAGTGCCTTCATTACTTACTGCCTGGAGACTTTCTCTGATATTAGTGGCTCCTGTTTATTCAGAGTGTGCTTGTGTCTGCCTCTCTCCTGACGGCCTTTAGGTAAGGGGGGACCTGTAGGAGATCAGGGTGCCATGGCACAGCTTTGTGTCCTGGGACAGCACTTTTTCCTTGGACAGCTCCCATCTCCTGTGCTGGAAACCCAGACCCTGCCTTGTTGTAACAGCTTCCTGCACTGGTTAGATGAGGAGCAGTGTTCTCCCAACGAGGCATGTTGTTAACATCCAGCTGGGATGTGAAAATCACTTCTAGGTTTATGTCTCTAAATATTGCGAGTATGATGCCACCATCTTCAAAAAGGGAAGGAACAGCAAGCCGACTCCTGTCAGTTTGTTAGAGCATATTTATAACTCAAATGCTAATTCCTGCTCTTGACTCATAATAGCTTCTGAATTCTGAATCTTTAAATTCCGGATCTCATGTTTTGAGGTTAATCCATTCAGATAGATTGGGAAGCAGAATTTATAATTTGGAGAAGTAACGTCAGTCCTTCTTTGCTTCAGTCAGTCTTTCCATGTTGGCTATGGGTCCCACTAGCAAGCCACTATTTGACCCTTCCTTACAGACTAGTTAAACCCAACATGTTCATTTTATCTGACTTGATCCTGCTGTTCCCTTCATACTCATACCTTGGCCCATAAGCTTAAGAGTCACAGGAGCTGGCTGTCAGCACACTTGCCTGATTCTGATTTAACTCATTCAGCTTATTGTGAGCCTTAACCTATTTTCTGTGCTGTCTCTAAGAGTACAGCTCCTGCAAAGAGATTAATAATTCAAAAAATATATCTTTAGTCTTCAGACCTCTCCCAGGCAGCAGTGCAGACTTAGAGGGTTTGAAGAAAGGAGTGGCATTAATATCCCACCTATCAGTGGACATGGTCTTTAGCATCAGCCCTTAAGCCAGCCTTTGCAGTCAGAGCCTGTGTCACCACAGCTCCTGGCTGATGCTAAAGCTCCAGGAGCTGCCTTCACCTTGTAGAAAGCTTTGCTTGACTTGCTCTCATTATACTCCGGCCTTGTATCGGGTTTTGGGGAGGGCGTGCTCACTGCCAAGTGAGAGTGAAGGAAAAGAGTAATTGTATTTTGATTTAGAATTTTAATTACTGTGCTTGAAAACAAATGCAAAATGACAAAGCAATTTGAAGGTGAATTTCTTTTTTGAAATTAAAACTTAGTGTCTGACGGGCTGTGGTTTTTTCCCCCCTCAGTTAACAAAGCTGGTGAAGGATCACAGCATTGTAATGGTCCTGTTAGTGTCATTTCCTCTGATTAATGGGATGTCATCCGATGTTAATGACTGGTCCAGTCCTCAAGAAGCAACCTCTTCCCATGCTTTGCCTCCTCTTCCTTGAGCATTCTGAGGACATTGGGTATCTCAGAGCAGGAGATGAGCCACATCCCCTCTCCCAGCTCAGACTTCTTGAATTTACCAAACCTGAGGTGGTTGATTTAGCATTCCCCCTCAAGGGATGCTCCTGAAAATAAACTTTAGACTCTGCTTATACACCTTAGTTTATTGTGGTGGGTGCTAAGTGCTTACAGGGGGGGCATCCATCCCAATTGAAGCCTGCAGAACACGGTGTGCCAGCTGTGTGTGACTGCTCCCATAAATCCCCCTTCCAGGAGTTCCTGGCTGTGCACTTTATAAGTAGGCTTGTAGCAAACACCTTGCAATACATATTCATTATTTCAGCTTTGCCTAATGCATAAGGCTTGGGGATGGGGGGGGGGGAGAAGGAAGTGGCTTCTTCTCACCAATTTATGTTCCCTGAGCTAATCCACCTCCCCTGCTTGGCACCGTTAACTTTTAGTTGCAATATTTTGTGTCTCGCAGAAGCGAGTTTTAATTGCGCCACAGAAGTCCCTTTCTGCCAATAGTTCATTAGACTTCATGAATGCTCCAACTGAAGAATGGTCTCTCTGGATTAGCATCATCCTCCAACACACCCTTGCTGCTGGATCGCTGTCAGGTGAATTGATAAAAGAGTATTTCTGGACGGAGCCAAAAAAGTACTGGGGGTGAGATACAACAACCTACAGGCTTTCCAGACAAATGAGCAGAAACCAGGGAAAGCCATAATTCTGCATTCAGGACGTCACAGGCATGGCAGGAGCTTTGGAAGGTCTAGATTAAAAGGGAGCTATTTTTCTTCTGGAAATAGGAAGAAGGGATTTGGTGCCAGTCAGAAGCAAAGCCTACCCGAATCAGGCAGGAAGCAAAATTCACTGCAACAGAGTGAATTCACTTCCTCCCAGAGCCGAGAGCAGCCGCAGTGCCTGATCAATAGGCAGAATCCAGAGGTGCAGGCAGAAACATCTCTAATATGCCCACACTAATTAACTCTGAATTATCAGGTGTATATGTGAAACCTTTAAATGGTCATCCCAGGATTTAGCAAGCAATTCTGTGCAGCAAAGTGTTGCCTGGGCTCTTCCTGTCCATAAAGCTGTTAGTGACCCTGGCTTGCATTTGTGGGGTAAGTGAGCTCCATGCTGCTGCTGAAGCTGAAGGTGATCCAGCAGTGCAGCCACTGGAATAACCCTTGGAAATAGGGTTTAGGCTATAAACCTTGTTTCAGCTATCTCATAAGAGCTGCTCATCCTGGGACATAAGTCATGGTGTGCCTGTCTTTAAAAAATGACTGGCTCAGCTATTGTCTGCATAAAATCACCTTTGTTTATAGTGCATTTTTCTAATGGCTCGAGCAGCAGAGTAAAATTTAAATTAGTAATTATTGTGCAGAAGGCGCACGCTAAATGGAATGATTTCCCTGGCTGCTCTGCCCTTTTGGCTGCACTCTGAGCACAAGGCAACTCCCTTGGTGATCAGGTGGGTTCAACCAGGCAGGTTTTGGCAGCTCGTGCACCTTTGCTGCGGGAGCTCGTCTGCAGCTCAACATCTGCCTAGGCAAATCAGCCAAATTATTGGTGCAACCCAAGGAAAACTCTAAAGTCTGGAGGATTTTTTTTTTTTGGTAGGGTTTTTATTTTGTTTTGATTTAATTTTTTGGGAGGGTTTTGGAGTTTTTTTGGTTGGTTGTTGTTGGTTTTTTAGTGTGGGTTTTTTTTGAAACTGAGAAAGGCAAGAAGCACAGAGCCCGGACTTGGATTTTTATGCCAGTAACTTGATGTCCCTCCACAGACTGGCCCTTCAGAAAGCCACCAGCACTTCTTCCGGAGCCAGCAGGTGGAGCTTGAAGAATAGCATCAATATCCAACCCATTTGTGCTAGAGCCCATTGAGTGGGAACTATCTGTGCTGAAATCCTGATTGAATAAAAATTGTTCATTATGCAAACTGTCTGGTTCAGTACACAGAGGCAGCCCCCAGGCACAGACCCCAAGTAGCTGCTTTCTCTTTCCCCAGATTAAAACATATGAACTGCTTTGATGTAATCTTATAACAAAGCCTAATGGACATTTTATATCCTCTGAAGTTGACTGTCATTTCTCACTGCTCTGCTTCCTCTGGCCTATTAATACTCCAACCCAGGGAGCAACTTGGGCTCTTCTTGCTCACAAATACGGTACATTTCCCATCCATATTTAAGTTTTTTTTTTTTTTTATTTATGTTTAAATACTGTTAGATTACATTACAGTATGTTTAATCCCTTGTTTTTTCCATAGCTATTTATCATTTTAATGGAATGCTGCAGAATATTACATTGTGCAATGTGTTTAAATTGATAAATTGTATTAGAAAAATATTGGATAGGATTTTTAATGGTAAGTGGGGCTTTAGTAGATATATTTTCTCATTAGTAGAGTAACTGCACACAGACTGCATGAGGCTGGAATGTTAAGGATTTTGGGATAAGCTATATTTATGACTTATTTGACTAATTAAGGCACAATTTTATCATAAAGTTTTTCCCAGACTTTGCTGAGCAGGATGAAGGAGGAAAACTTGCCCCAGTGCAGTTACTCTACAACATCAGTTGCCATAACAACTTCATGCAATACTATATTTTTACTTGAAATTCCTTTTAAGACTCAGTTGCTGTAATAATTTGTTTCAGCTGCTAAAAGGCATGTTTCTCTTTGTGGTGGTTTCAAGGCTCTCATTACAGTAACAAAAAAGTGGTTGTGTTAATATAGACTCTTTTCATTTCAACATATGCAAAAGTTCAATAGACTCCAAAAATAGAATTAAAGGGTGGAGGTGATGAATCTGCTATAAAATCTCTTCCAGTCTTTAGGAAAGAGGAATGGGTTTAGCTAGTGAAGGTGAACTTTATTAACAGCCTTATGGAGAGATGCTGCTGTTACTCCCTACCTGTAATTATTGCACCCAATGGGAAGCTAAAGCTGCAACTTCATGTTGTGCATCCCTCTGCCTCACATCACACCCAGGCCCCGTAACTTCCACGAGAGATGAGGAATGTGTTTGCTGTCCAAAAGAGTTGAGGCATCAGCCAGTCACCTTTCCGGGGATGCTGTTGCTGTTTTGTGGAGCTGGTCCCGAAGTCTTTGTTCAGGGGAACAGCACAAGGGAGCATCAGCTCCTCCTAATCTCTCTGCACCCTTAATTCATTAAATAATCACCTCACATGAACATACATTGTCTAGGTTTTGGCCGTGGGCATACTGAAAGTGTAAAAACAATTTTCAGCCAGCCTGGAGCATCATCTGATTTCAGATTCTGATGTTAATTCAGTGGAAGGCAAGGAGTGCATGATAAGAAAGTTGCTTACTTTTATTTTTAACCCTTTCTCCTAATTTTAGTGATTGTTGCTTTCTTCCAGGAACACGCTGTGCTGGAGCAGTCCCTGCCCATTGAGCCAGCCTTGTGCTGTTATAAATCCCCCATCTGGCTTCTGGCATCTCATGGTGCAGGCAGCAATTCCTCGAGCAAGTTCTTCTTCTAGTTCAGCATATGGACCCTGCTTCTACTGGTGCCAGGCAAATAACAAAGTTTTTAGCTATTTGGTTAATTGAGACAGTCAAAATACAGTGTTTTTTGGGTCATCTCCAAGTTTCTCAGGTCCATGGAGCAAGAGGAAGAGATGTCTTGATGGCTTTCCCAGGTGTTTTTTTCTCCCAGGGAGGATGTGGAGGCAGGAGTTGAGCTGGTGTTTGGATTTCAGTGCTATTCGAGTGCCAAAGGATTGTGGCTTTTCTAACAGCCCGTTTGGAGCAGGATTGAAGGTGATAAAACCACTTTTCTTCCAGGGCAGAACCAGTGTTTGCTTTCTGGAGCTGGGGGATGCAGAGAGCCTAAACCCTCCTTTCCTCCTTGCTCCCAGAATACGGAGAGGATTTACCCTCACTGCAGGAAGGAGAAAACACCAAACTCCTTAAAATCTGTGATGATCCCTCCCCTCCATGTCTTTGACAGGATTCTGACTGCTCTGCCATTTTACAGCTCTCCAGCTGGATCTTAGTCTTCTGATACATTTATGACTCTGCTTTTTCCTGCATTCTGGTCTTTTTGTTCCACCCTTTCCTAACCCTGATTCTCTCAGCTGAAAGGAAAGGGTTAAAATGGTTGTGTTTTGCATCCCTTCGCTCTGTCCAGTTCCCCCCACGACCCCTGGATTTTTAATAGCAGTGGAGATGGTGGTCATTTAATGCAGTCCCCTGCCTGCAGCAAAATCTTCATCAAGGTTTTCCTGCCGCCTCCCTCAGGCAGCTCATCTTGTTGCTTAATTGTCTTTAAGCTTTCTCACAGCTTCAGATTTTAACTGTATTTCCCTCAAACTGTAACTGTGGCTGAGTTGTGTGGCTCAGGAGAGTGACCCCTTTACAACTTGGTGTCTGTCAGCCCTGGCTGTGAAATTTGGGCTGGGCAAATTATTTTGGGTGAGTAGAGATGATAGAAAAGGGCATGTCTCACCATGAAAGATGAATCATTCCTTTGCCTTTTACTCCTTGTTGTAGTAACATTATTCCTGAGGAATTCTTTGCTATTTATGTGATTGTCAGATGTGATTCCATCAGAATTACAAAGGAATTCAGCACGAATTAGTGGCCACTTAACGTTATAGAAAGCTGCGATGTAAATGTACTCCATGATCTCATCTACAACTCAGTCCTTAGCGGATGCTTCAAGGTAGATTTTTTTCCTAAAGTGGTCATAAATTGCAACCAGTCATTGGACTCCCTCCAGTCCTAGAGCAATTACTGGGCCAGTTCAGCTGAAGGGTTTGATCAGGTGTTTTACTAGCAGGATTTTATTTCACTAAATGAACATCTCCTAAAGAACCGGGAATGTAATATTTACACGTTAAAGTGCTGCTGTAATGGCACTGCATTTAACTTCACTAGGAGACCAGAAATCCTGTGGTAAAATGCCTGATAACTGCTGCATTTACCAGGGGGATGAATTTATAGCATTTGAATTCCTCCAGCAGAACAAAGGGCTGTATTATGAAAGGACCCTCTTCTCCCTAACAAAAGCTTTGAGCCAAGTCCTGTTTCCTGCTCGTCCGTGGTGTTGCTTTGCATCACTGCAGTTGTTGCCTTGCCTTGACTGCCTGGCAATGTTTTGGATAAGTAAAGAGAGAGGGGGTGTCATCCTTCTGGTTCACCCTGCACAGGTTGTGTGTTACTTAATCCCGTGTGAAGATTCTGGGAGAGATTCTGTGGCTCGGTACATGGAGAGGCGATGGAGGTGGGATTCAAATCCACCTCCAACAGGCTGGATCCTCCCTGCAAGCTGGAACGCCCATGGCACAGCCACAGAGGTTTCCAAAGGCTGTCCCTCATCCCTGGGCCATCCTGTCCCCTCCTGGGGCTCAGGATGAGCATGCTAAACCATTGCCATCTTTACTCCTGGCTGGTGGGGCCACCTCTGTATAAATAACTTACGTTATGCAGCTTCCCTTCCCCTTTATTTTCATCCACTGGTATTAATAGTAGCTAATTATTGCTTTTACTATTAGGTCATGTGTTGTAAATACACTAAATGTGGATCGTGTCCCGTGTGCGTGCTGGTTTGGGTGCTAATGCCTGGATCCTGCCTCTTAACATGCAGCCTAATTGCACTGCTCTGCCTGGCATGCTTTTTTTTGGCATAATTGCTCCCAAAGTCTCAGCATTTTAATGTAGTCTGGCTAAAAATTGTTCTAAACAAACCTTGGGTCCTATTCCAAAAGAAATCATAGCAGAGTTTCCTGGGGAAAATGGGGTTTTCCTCCTCTCTCTTTCCTCTTCTCTTCCCTGCAGTTCACTGTGCTGGGATTCCTGAGGTGGCAGAATCCCACAGAGCAGAGCCCTGCTGTCATTCTGCCGCCTGCATCCATGGGTGGCAGCGAGATGAGTCGGTGACAACCTGGTCACTGGTGAAAAATCTTTTTAATTATTTAAGTGGTGGTAAACACCTGCTCTTATTGGTATGGGCATAAGCTGCAGCTTCTCTAATTTTCCTCTTTAATCTCTCCTGGAGGAGCTGAGTGCCTGCTCTCCTTGGCGTTGTGTTTCCCTAAAGAAAGCTGCTTTGAAGAAGTCGGCTCCCTGCTCAGGATGCTGATGTGAATGAGTCCCTCAGCAAACAAGTTTCAGGCTTTTACACTAAAAGCACTTGAGGGTTATTTGTGAGTGTAATGTCAAGACAGCCTAATGGGAGATATGTGCCCCGCTCAGGTTTAAACCACGCAGCACTGTGAGCTTCCCAGGTGTGATGTTAGTGCTGATTTTGCCTTTTTCCCCACTTTCCATTTGGGAGATGGAATTAAGCAGAGTCCCACGTTGCCTTACGCAAGGAGACTGTCTCCTCTGCTGACAGCTCCAGAAGAAACGTTCCTGCTGCTCTGTGGGACCTTTGGCTTCCCCCTCCCAGACCAGGAATGCAGAGCCTGCTACTTTGCAAAGGGAATGCTTTGTCCATGGATGTGTTCACTCCATCAGCAGCTGATGCTGGTAATAAGTCCTACACCCTGGGCTGCGCTGCTGCACAAGAGCTAATTTTCCTCCCTTTCCCACTCTTTGGGGCACAGCAGAACATATGTGCTGTTACCTCTTAATTCTTCTTTGGAGCATTAGGACTAATAAAAACCTTTCAGGGTTTCTGATGTGAGAAGCAGCTGCCATTGCATGCTAAGAGAAAAAGACTGATTAAAATAAAAAGCCCCTCGTACTTCTCCCAGTAACAGGGACAGGGAAAGAGTTTGTGACCCCCTCCTGTGGCAGGTGACACTGTTCTTTGCTTGACTAATTGCACCAGGGCTGCATACCTGGGTGGTAACGAGGGACTGAGCGGCGGCTGTACCCTTTAAATAACAGAACATTGAAGTGTCATTGCTTTCATGTTTGTCTACTTGCTTCTAATTATTGAAGGCAGCTGACTTTAAAGCATAGGCCATTTCCTCCCCTTCCTGCAGCGGGGTCATAACAGCTTGTTTATACACTCCTAAGCTGGCTTGCTGCAACAGATTGTGACTTTAAATAGAAGGTTGCTAAGAGTGAGGTAAGGGTGCCGGGAGAAATGAGCTTTCTCAAAACAAGTCACTTGGTATTTCGGGGAGATGGGAGCAGCAGGCAAAAACGCATCCGTGGCGAGGTGCGGGATGGGCGGCGCTCGTTGGCGGTTGGTGTAACAACACAGATCTGTACATATGTAGGTATATATGCTCTTTTAGAAAGCACAGGGGAGTGTGATCGAGCCAGCCGTGTCCCGGGGAAACCTCGCCCAGGATTCTCCTGGACCATCATCTCACGAGACTGAAGCATTACTAGTTATTTATTCATCCTCGGCAAATGCCAGTAGCTCCTGTTTGGCGTCGGGCTGAATATCAAGAAAGTTGATTCATTGACTTGAAAAAAACAAAACAAAGCCTACACTGGACAAATGCTAGAAAATATGTGTTGGTAAAGAGGTGGACTGAGTGATGAACATATTTTCTATCTCTCATTTCTCTGACTCATGGCCCTAACTTAGCACAGATTTTATCTTATCAAACAATTAATTACTCTCATCCTTTAACTTCATATGTATACAATTTGAGATTGTTGCTTCTGTCTTCAAATGCCTCTTATCCTCTCCCCAGTAGACTGTTGCTGCTAAATAGATGAGATTATTTTCTTGGTTGCCACGCCAGATTTATTTATACTGCTAAACCTGCGTGAGGAGTTGGGGTGAAGACAACTATCAGACTGTCAAATTTAGCTTTACCCCCTTGGATTTAGTCCCTGGCAGGCTTCTGCTGAAGTCTTGGAAAGTAAAATTCATTAGATGAACCTTAGCATGATTTTTCCATGGCTCTGATTTTAATCAAAGTGCGGATTTGAAATTGTTTTATCCTTAGAATCTGTTGACTGAACGTCAATGCAAAGCAATTCCCCCCCTGCCTGGTGCAGAGATGCATCCTGTGTGCTTAGGTAAATCCCAGACTGAGGGAGTGGAACAGCAGAAAGGGTAGAAATTAGCCTCTGAGGTTTGCAAATGCACTGCAGGCTGATGTCTCTGCATTTCAAGGACTGAGGTTCAATTGCAAGGCTGTTCTTCTGCTTACCCATAATGGGCAAACTAATCAATTAAAATGGTCTGTTCTTAAGCCATTGCAGAAGGGAAGGCTTGTTTCTAGTAACTGCCTTACAAGGTCTGAAGGATGCGGGTTTAACACACCAGCCTTTTATCTCCAGATCTGCAACATCAAGGCGCTGTGTTACACCCGGGTACCTGGGAGCACACGGAAGACAGATTCTGGGGAAGCTCTTTAGTAGGTTACTAAAGAGTGTTTTTGCATAAGGCAGCGGAGTTGGTTTTCTCTGAAGACCAATTTACACAAGCCCCAGTGACTGCGGTGAGCCTGGAACTCCCAAACCTCAGGGCTGCGGCTCAGCATCCTAAGAGGAGATATTGAGGGAGCAGAGGAGAGCTGGAGGAGGGTCACACTCACGCCACATTTTTTATACTTCGAGATGGGAGCCTGTGTGTTTAAGAGCTTGTTTTAAGAGCCTGCATGCCCGTGTTTTCCATAATACTTCCCGATGAGATCCGCCCTGAGTGTACGCATTTGAATTTTAAGAGCTTTGCTTTCCAGGTCAGCACGGTGCCTAACTCAGACACAACTTCCTTGTGAATGAAAAATAAAAAAAACAAAACCCCAGAGAGTAAGGCGATGTGTGTGCTGCTCTGGTCTGGGTGTGCTGACTGCAGCGTGTTCCCCTGGGTAAGTACAGTGTTCATCCGAGGCTGCAGGTAACCCCCTTGCCTGGCCAAAATCCGCTGCGTGTCAGGCGGCAGCTTCCTGTGCTCGCAGAGAATTTTCTGTGCTCGCAGGCAGGACGAGGTCAGAGCGTCCTGGCGCTGGCACCGGCGAAAATCGGGAGCACCCCGGCTGGAATTGGTGGCTGCGGTGATGTAAGGAGCGGTGTAAGGCAGAGATGATGCCAGACCCTAATGACAGCTTCTGCCTGCTCGCAGAATTCTGCATAGAGATCAGCACTTCCAGCAACAAAAGAAAGTAGGTCAGAGGCAGGTCCCCCTCCCCGCCTGCGCGCTGGAAGCACATGTGTTGGATTACACGCCTGCAGATTGAGGCAGGAGTGAGTGTGATGGGTGTTTTTCCTTCGGGAAGGTGCATGTGAAAGCACTGCGGTGCTGTCGCTCCCACCGTGAGGTTTTTCATGGAGCTGCTGCATTCCCGACGCCTGGGGAGCTCGGGAACCTATTTGTGTGTTAAAATTGCAGGGAGAAGCTGCCCTCATTCCCCTTGGTTTGGGAAGGGAGTGAGGCCAGCAGCAGCACCTGAGTGTGCTGCTGGTCCCTGCCCATGCTCTGGTACCCTGATGCTGAGCCTCTCCTTGCCTTGCTGCAGCCATGAAACTCCAGTTCTACTTGAACGATTACCCGACACGTTAATTGGGACTCCCGCTATGATTAAAAAGAAATTTCAGATTAAGTCCGCCATGCTGTAGAGCTCAGGAAGAAAACATCTCTTTATAAACACAGCAGGAATGTATGGACTCCATTATTACTATTTTCTTTTAACTTTGAAGACGCTGGCTCTCTCTGCTGTTTAGACCACAAGGAGATGAGTGTGGCCATCTCTCCACTACAGTCAGAGCTGAGCGGAAGGGATGCTTGCAGGGAGATAAAATTGCAGGGTGTTTCTCCTCCTTTTTTCGTTTGAGCTTAATGTGATAACCATAATGGATTTATCTCTGTAGATTTCAGATCCTGTCTATGGGAGACTCAGGCTCTGCCACTCCTGGGCAGAGCTCAGAGGAAGTTCTGTACAAACCGGGTGAGTGGGCAAGTGTGGTCCTGGCTCCAAGGAGCAGGATATGGTGTTTAGTGTATTTAATTCATTACACAACCTTTGCAGTGCTGTTGTGGGCCAGTTCTGAGAGTGTCTCCAGCTTGCCTTTTCCCTGGGGAACATCCCAGGTGAGCAGCATTTGATTGTTGGTCCCATTGGACACCACTGGGCAGGTGATGTGCTCCAAGGCTGGTGATACTCTCAAATATTTGCTCTATTTTCAGTTTGGAAGGCTGTAATGTTGTTTCCAGTCAAAATCCAGCCCTCCTCCTCCAAACACTGCCTTTCTGATGGAGAACATCAGCTGAGGGTGTCTTCTCCTCCTCCAGTGAAGCTTTCTGTGTGCAGTGGCTGAGGCAGGAAATCCTGAGTTCCCTCTTGGCAGGGGCACGGGGAGCTTCCCCGTGGAGCTTCCCCGTGCCCATCATGCAGCAGGGGACCAACTCCAGCCCTTCCAGAGCACCAGGAGATAATGTATGTGTTCAATATCCAGAGCAGGAGTCTCTGTGGGTCTGCAGCTTCCCAGCCCTGCCTTTGCTCCGTGCTGGACTCACTGAGCCAGTTGGTGAGGGCGGCAGTAGATTATCCCCCACTCCCCCTGGATTTTTTTTTTCCCTTTAAACTTACCCTTTGGTGTTCCATCTGAAGCAGCATGAGGTGAGTAAACTCCACTGCTCAAAATAAGAGTGGATAAGCTCAGTTTACTTGCATTTATTCATGACTTCACCACTCCACTGGGGCCTGAAAATCAGAGCCAAAAGGAACTGCAGTGAAAATTGGCCTACATGCAATGGCTTTAAATAATCTGCCCTTTTGCTCTAGTTCTGGGTTGAGATGTGCTGGAAGCCTGAGGAGCTGGGATCTGCCTTGATGTAGGAGCTGCTTTTTGTTTTCTTTCCCCGGTGTTTGTTTCTCTGTGTACAGTGTTACTTGGGGGAAGTTACAAAGTGGGGGGAAAGGAAAAAAATCTGCTTGAGAAATGCTGTATTTAGTGCACGACTCAGAATTACCAGAATCCGCACAATGAATTAGCTTTTATTTCCAAAGCTGTACAAAGAGAGAAAATAGAAATAAAGTGAGCAGCCTATGTCCGAAATATTGACACATGGGAACAGGGTGTTGTATTGGACTAAAAAACATCATTCTGCTGGAAGAGGAAGGGCTCCTGGTAATAGTGAATTCTTGTTTGCCCTTACATTTGTGCAGACTGTTAAGGCAAATATGATTCCCAGATGACGTGTGGTACATGCATGTGCCTGACACTTGCACCAGGCAGGGAAGAAGTCACGCAAGCCATCGGAGAGCCGAGAGCTCTGGGTGAGGCTCAGCTCCAGCATCTGAGCAGAAATAGAAATGGATCCATCTGCAAACCAGGTCATCGCCGCTCTTGTGCTTTTTCTCTTGGGCCCCCTTGAATCACATCATGATTTTCTTTCCCCCCCTCTCCTACCCCCAGCTCCCTGCAGCTGGGATTACTTTTCACATACTCTGCTCACATAATTGGCTCTAATAATTTCTCAGCTCTCAAGGCAAATGTGTCCACCTTTCCCCTCGCAGGGCTGCACACACCCACTCCAGCCGGCACGTATGCCCTCCTTCCTGCTGCTCCTGCCTCTCCTGAGCCCTTCCCTTCTCTCTCACTGCTCTAATCTCGAGAATTCCCATCTTCCTTCCTGGAGATTGACTCAGTTGATGGCTGGTGTGCTGCACAGCTCCCCCATGCAGATGTCCTTGGCTGGTCCCAGCTCTGCTCCTCGCTCGCCTGCGGGAAGGGGATCCTACAGGCGCACAGGGAGATGGAGCCTCACAGGAGGAGATGCTGTCAGGCAGGGCTGCTCTGTGCCTCTCTGTTCTCTGGATGCTGGCACCAACTGTTTCAGGGCAGTGCTGTGTCAGCAGCACATGTGGAGGGGGAATTTGGAGGTTCCCCATCTTTTCTTCGGAGAAAACCCTTCCAGCTACCCAAGGAAGCCGATGGCCGGGGTCCTGCCGTGCCAGCTGGAGTGCCAGGGAGTTGAGGCAGGCTGTTAACATCCCGTGGTATATTTAGTTCAGGTTTAACAGGGGCTCCATATGTGTGTGTTCTCTTGTTTCCTTTTGCTTTCTACGTGCTAAATAGATGCAGGGAAGAGCGGAGAAGTCTTCTCGTGACAGCGAGGGTGAGGTTTTGCTGCTCTGTGTTCTGCTCTCCTTTGCTGGGCTGCTTCCCTGAGCTGTGCCCTTAGAAAACATCAAGAGCCAGAGAGGAACAAGTGTCCCAGAGACTCCTCCTATCAGGCATCCCTAAAAAAGTGGTAAGGGACATGATTCTCCTGGGAGCAGGGCACACGGCGCTGTGGAACGGGACCCCGCATGCAGCCAACGCCGTGCATCAGCAGATTTTGCACATTTGGTCCTCCCCAGGATCCTTTGGTGCCAAAATAGTCACCGTTTTTTCTCTTAAATTACAATTTTTTACATTTTTTGTATTTCACAGTGAGGTTAAGGCATGAGTTGAAAATCATACAGATGGCCTGTGATTCCCAGGAGGGGTTCCAGGAGGGCTTATTCTGAGGACATGAGGGCATGCAAGGCACTTCATGAGAGAGAACACACAGAAACTCTTCCTCAGAGAAGATGTGTGAGGAACCAACACCTTTGATTATGGGATATTTTAGCTGTAGAAGGATTGACTGGGGGAATCATGATGAAAACCTTTTCCAAGGAGAGCAATTTGTATGCACTATTGAGAAATCAGGCCTGAGAGAAGTTTTGCAAGGTCTGTAGGAAAAAAGAAGTAACCAAGTCATGCTGGTAGGCTCAAAGTGGAGGTGTTAAATCTCATCTAAGTGGTGGGGAAAGTGCAGACAAGTCCTGTGCTGGGGATGCTGTGGTACCTGCCCAGGTGGAGAGGGATCACCTGGTGCAGCTCACACTGAAGCAAACAAAATCCATCTCTAGGGATGGCAACCCTTGCTGGGAGTGGGATCTGCTTCTCTGGGGAGCAAAGTGTATGGATGTGGGGGAGAAATGGGAATCTTCCTGGGCAAGTCAGCAAATAGCCAAGAGTTTCATTATTCCATAACAGCCTCAGAAATCCTCAGCCTGTCATAGGAACAATTCTGTATTTTAATAGAAGTGTTTTACTTTCGACCCTGTGTGGCAGAGCACAGCCCCTGAAAAGCAGGAGAGTTTTCACTGTTTTCATCAGATTTGGGGTTTCCTCCAACTCCATTTGTTTAAATCTCCTGTCCCCCAGGCAGGTTTGGGCAGGTGAGTTGCTCAGTGTGGACGCTGGAGCCTCGCAGGGTGTAACACACCTGGTTTTGGCAGGATGGAGGTGTAAGACACCAGAGATGTTCTGTTGGCCAGGATATTATTGCTAATCACGATTTGCTACTTAGATTTTGACACTCTGTAAGTGTCAGCTGTAAGTACAAAATAACCCCCACCGCCTGAAGCTTTCAGCAAAGCCTTTTGTCCCTCAACAAGATCAAGGGTTGGGTTGCAAAGCACTGATTTCTGCCTGGATCCCCAGAGAAGAGAACTCGACTCTTTTCATCCAAACAAGACCCGTAACTTTAAGCCCATGCTTTAGCTGGAAAACACAGGATTCAGAGCATCTGGCGGGTGCTGCAGCGTGTTGGCAAAAGGAGACCACAAACAAATGGAGAGGAGAAATGGAAAAGAGGAAGGAAATTTTGAGTAATGTTAGGAAGTGTTTTACAAAGCAGATGGCAAACAACGCCTGCCTGACCCTGTGCCTCTCTGTGGCACCGGGGCTGTGACATCCGACTCCCTGCGAGCTGGGAGTGCAGGAAGCTGTCCATAAATCAAAAGCACCAAGCCTATCAAATTTGTTTATTACTTGGAGTATTACTTGCTGTGTTTGACTCGTGTAGCTATTTTGTTTAGTTTCTTTTAGCTGTGTTCCCTCCCCCAAAAAAATAAATTGTTGGAGCATAACTATACCACTCCCTTTGTCCTTAGATCCTTTCTCTCTTTTTTGAATTTTTTTTTTTTTTTTCCCAGAAGATAGCAAGGGAACTGTGGTGGAGCTGGTGGTGTTAATGTTCTGCAGCAGGAGTGAAATAGCCTGGAGATGTGCAGCAAGAGCAGGGGCGTGTGCCCTAAATAGGAGGGTTAAACAGGGCTTATTCTGAGGGAAGCAGTAATTGCAGCTTGCGTGAAGCAGTAATATTCTTTTGTGCATTATTTACCCAGGAACATCTGCTAATACATATACATTCTCCGGTGCATGTAAACAACTTGTGCAGGAAGAGGATTAGGAGATTTATAAAAAAATTAGAAGCAAGTTAAAAGGGCAATTAGAAGAGCAGAAAGAGATATTGAGCAGTGAATTAGGGAGGATATTTTAACACACAATCAGAGCTCCCCGAGACGTATTCAGAGCAGAGAGAAGGTAAAAGAGAAAATTGGCCAATTACGAAATGATAGCGGGGAATTGGTGACATGAGAGAAGGTAATGGCTGATTTGTTAAACAGTTATTTTGATTCTGTTTTCACAAAGGAGGAAGAGGATGGAGGGGCAGCTCCAGAAAGGACTCGGGCTGTGAGGATGAGGGTGGAGATGAGCCTGCAGAGACATTAAGGTGCATCTGCAGAGTGGGGAGAATCTGGGCATGGGGAGAATTTCACCCGTGTTCACAGGGTGGGGGGAAGAAATGGATTTTAGTGAACAGATATTTCCAGCAGGGTAACGAGGGGCTTGTGGTTTAACACCCGCTTTTGTTCCCCAGATCGGCTGCCTTTGAGTGGGGACCAGAGAGGTGGTCACTGAGCTGACACATCCTTTTCCCTGCTGAAGGCTGCTTCTCTGGGAAAGGGGAGGACAGAGATGGATGGACACTCTGGAGGGGTGCTGCTCCCAGGGCTGCTTTTATGTGGGCAGAGATGTTTTCGGCTCGTCAGCGTGACACCTTCCCCAAAAACACACATTGCAGAGCGTGAGCACCTGTGTCCCGCTTTCAGAGTTGCTTTTGCTTCCATCTGTAACCCACAAACTCCAACGCAGTCAGGAATACAACAGCATCCCTGGAATCACTGCTCCCACCCAGCACTGGTGTCAGTATCTCGTGTTTCTCCAAAGCAGGGGTGAGCTCAGGGGCTGCTGGATGTGGTAAGGGAGAGAAAGGGGGCTGGGGGCACAGGGGGATGGTGCCAACCAGCAGGACCTCAAGGAGATAGTGATGAAAAGGGAAATAATCTTAGTAATGGGAAATGAGCTCTTGGGAAGTGTTCCTGGGGGAGTGGTTGAAGCTAAGACAGGGAAAGAATACACAGGCAGGGGATTTAGGGAAGGATAAACTTGAAGGACTGCAAAAAAAGTGTTATTTAGCTGCAGGAAATGTGAAGTGGTGCTTTTGTTCCACTCTGTCCCTCTGAAGGGGAACATGTCACAAAGCAACTTTCTGAGACAAAGGAAATAGTTTGGAATTGGTGCAGGGGGGGGCACAAGCGTGGTCTGGGAATCGATGGGGAATACAGGAGAAACTGCGGTCTCGTGGTGTTGGTTTAGACTGATAAACTAAAAATTTATTCTCAGTATCCAAGAGGTGTTTGGTTTTTCATCCTGCCTGGGAGGATAAAAGAGATGCAGTGTTGCGTGGTTTCTGATTTCAAAGCATGTACGAAAAGCTCTATATTAGCAATTATGGGATGAAACTGTGGAAAACTGGTACAAAGAAGAGAAAATTGGCTCCGACTCAGGAAACGGGATTCTGCCTCTGGGAGTGAGTTTCCAGAGGCACAGTCTGGGGTCTCTTCTGGGTTCTCTGGTGTTTATTTTTTTTAATGGAAAGGATTTGCACGAACAGCCCAAAGTCAGAGTGTTAAAGCTCACTGATGGAAGGAAGGGGAAAGCAGCCACAGCGACAGGGACTTGTCTCATCTTCCAGAGCAGCACAGACTGGAGAACACGAAAGGAAAGGCAAACTGATGAGCAAATAGAGGCTCAGGTGACATTTTTCCCAGGGGAGCTCACAGCTGAGCTGTGGGGAGGTACTGGCAGTGTCTGCCCAGGCAACACAGCCTGTCTGCCCCCACCCCAAGAGGGGAATGGGGCACATCCAAAGGATGAGCTTGTGATAGGAACAAGGAAGGGTTTAGAATTTATAGAATCATGGAATCATTTAGATTGGAAAACACCTCTGTGGTCATAAAGTCCAACGGTTAATCCAGCACAGCCAAGGCCACCAGTAAACCATGTCCCCAAGTGCCACATCCACAAATCTGTTAAATCCTTCCAGGACTGGGGACCCCAAGCCAGGTGCCCTTGGCCTTCTTGCACACCTGGACACACCGGGGCTTATGTTCAGCCAGTGTTGACCAGCACCTCCAGGTCCTTTCCCACCTGGGGAACCTCTCCAGACACTGCCCCAGGCCTATGGTGCTGCACAGGGCTGTTGTGACCCAAGTGCAGGACCTGCCACGTGGCCTTGTTGAACCTCATCCCATCCTTCCAGCCCAGCATCACCTCCAAGTGGCCGTGGTGCTTCCCACCACTTGGGGGCTCAGCTCTTCACCCTTGTCAGACACCTTGGGTGTCTGGGAGCAATTCTAATGACATCCCAAATTCCTCCAACTTATCTTCAGCCCGAGCCAGACAATCTCTGGCGAGTCAGGGATATGCCTATGTCTGCTCGACTGGAGAGCTGCTGCTTCAGAGGAGAGGGGATTTCTGCCGGGCCTCAGAGCAACATTCAAAATGCATGAAGACATGCTGTAAGAAGGAACTGGGGAAAAGACACACGAGCGTGAACCCGGGGCCGTGGTGAGCTGAACCACACAGCTGAGAAGTTCGTTATCAAGCCTGAGTGTCAGAGCATGCCATAAAAATTTAGTTTATCCTCAAAGAGCTGTGGTCGTGGAAGAAGGATGGGAGCGGGGAGGAATGGCAGCTAAGGAGGAGACAGGAGGAATATCAAGAACCTGTGTGTCCTGGTTTGGGCTGGGTTAGTTGATTTTCTTTCTAGGAGTTGTGGTTTGGGTTTAGGATGCGAATAATGTTCATAACACACAGACTTTTCATTGTTGCTCAGCAGTGTTTGCCCTGAGTCAAGGAATTATCTGCTCCTCTGAGGATGCTGTGGGCACAAGAAACTGGGAAGGGACAGCTGATCTCAACTATCCAAAGGGATATCTTTGATGGAATCATGATCAATATATAAACTGAGGGCCACTGCAGAGGGGCTGGCTGGGCATCAGCAGGTGGTGAGCAACTGCATTGTGCATCACTTTGTTTGCATATTCCAATTCTATTGTTGCTATTATTATTTTTCCCATTCCTCTCCTATTAAACCAGCCTTATCTCAAGCCATGAACATCACTTGTATTTTTCCCAATCCTCTCCCCCATTCCAGCACGGCCATGTGGTGTTCAGCTGCCTGCCAGGTTAAACCACAACGCCGTGTCAAGAGACATCTCCTATTTAGCAGTGTATCATGTCTCCCTTCTGGTTTTTAAACAGTTGCCTTTATCACTAGGAGTTAGAGCACTTGATTGACAAGGCTTGTAATACACCATGCAGTTGCCTTTATTTTTCCTACATGTTAAAGGAAAAGATACTAAAAATACAATTACGGTTTTGAGCCAGGCGTAGTCTGTTCTAATATAATTCATCTCAAAGACTATCCACCTTGCCTGCTGCACCCAAATCATTTATAAAACATTAGCATCTCCTGTGCTGACATTTCACTCCTATATTACAGGAGTTACACGCAGACTTAAAAAAAAATTAATAAAGTGCTTCTCTTCTTCATTCTCCCACTGAGAGCTTTGATTTCCAGAGTATGAAACGAAATAACCAACATAACAACATGCTCCACTTCTGAGGGACAGTGCCAGACTCATTCAGTTGCTATTGGTTAGAGAGAGTAGGACATGAGGGAGCTATTTCAGATCACGGATTATTTGTTCTGGCTGCATTGGACATCCCTTTAGTGGAGCTTTAGAGCCCTGTAGACAGAAAAGTTTGGGTAGGAGCTGGAAGGCAGAGGGCTTGATGAAGTAACCTCTTCCTTTCTCCTCCCAGAATTACTCTTGCTATTCCCCAAGAAGGGCATTTAAAAGAGAAGCATCCAAGCCTCTGGCCTTCCTTGCTTGCTGGAGGCCGTGCCCCTCCAGCTTCCCACTCTCACCATCCAGCTGCTCGTAAACACAAGTGCATCGGGGAATTTTCTGCTTCTCTTTTCACTGGGAGTTTCCCTTTTCATTTCCAGATACCTCCAAGGGATCTGCCACTGTGTAAGTACCCTCTCTCCTTCCCCACAGTGGCTGGGAGAGCAGATTTCCCTAGCTGGCCCATCCTTCCTGGAGCTAGTTATGTGTTTGATGGAAGCTGTTTTCTTCAGGATTTCCAGCCCCACACCTGATCCCCACACACAGGCTTGAAATACCGCCACTGAAATATGGTTATGGAAAGAACAGAAGCCTTTTCTTGTCCAAGATCACTTTTATTTCCCCAGTTTCTTTAACTTCAGTGTCTGTTTGGTCTCACATATCCACACTGACAGGGAATTCACACCAGCTGCAGAATTTGGGCAGCATCTCCCTGAGCCCACGGTGGAGCTGCCGGCTCTGCCATGCCCCCGACCACCAAACACATCCCCTCAGCACATGGTTTAACGCAGAGGAGGGGAACAGGATGCCCTGCTCCCTCTCCTCCACCTCCCCACTACCCCCTTTGTACAGCTCTCTTGGACCACGGATTTCCCTCTCCTGCCACGGACCAGAAACCTCGGGCACCGCGCTTCTCGCCGGTCCTCTACAAGCTGTAGTTTCCCCCCTTCCAGAATCTGTTCCTTTTAAGAAACAAAACCTCTCCTGACTCTGTCAGGTCTGTCTGCAGCCTGGCAGCTGCTCCTTGCTGCCCCAGTGAAAACCTTAGTCCAGCTATAAAGGTCCTCACGCCACGGCTGGGAAGCTCCTCTCTGCCTCCAGCCCCAAAACCAGCCCCTTTCCTCCCCGGGGCCTCGGAGTGCTCTCCGGAGACAGAGCTCTATGGCTCTATTTATTTGGGCTAATTAATCTCTCTCTCTCCCCCCACCCCGCCAGTTACAAATTAGGATGTAAGGGTGAATTTTGGCTCTCTGGGTATGGACTTTGCTGCATCGCACACAACCACCCCCCAACCCCTGCCAAAATTTAGCGCTCTGAATTGCTGAGAACATTGGTCCGTCGTGGTTCCCCCGCGTGTAACTGAGCCCGCCCGATGGCTTTCAGCATCTGTAGGCACTGCTGCCGGTTGGTTTTCTCAAGGGAAAAAAAAAAAATCATATACTGGTCTGCTATAAATTCAATAATACAATCCTTAGTTCTGAAGATACAGTTTCCATATAGTTTATAAACATTGTAAGACATACATATGGATAATTGAGGGGAAGAGGGGGAGCCTGTGCAATTGTTGGGTTTTTTTTTCTCTGATGTGTGAACATGGTTACAAAAAACACACCTCCTGCAGGTACCTCATTTCTTTTATGTGTTGGGTTCGTTGGGGTTTGATTTTTTTTGTTTTTGTTTTTGTTTTTGTTTTTGTTTTTTTTTTTTTTTTTTTGTTTAATTCCACCTCTAATCAGTCTTTCCTTTGGTTGTTGGCTACTCCAAGCCCAGCAGGCAAGCCCTGTTCTGCTGTAATGCCTGAGATATTCAGGGGTTTGAGATTGTCTTCTAAGAGATTCCCAGCCAACTTTGGCCTCTGGGTTTGGAGCCAAAAGGGCTAAAACGTGGGAGAACCAAATGTCCTTATTACATCGGCATCAGTGTCCTTGCACTCACTTTCAGAGAGAAACAGTGTAGGCTTAATCGGTGATGGTTTTTACAGCAATTATGTTCCTTTCAGTAATTGGAGGGGTCGTTCGGAGCGCTCTCAAACGAACGGGATTTCACAGGAGCATGGATACAGTCCATTTGTCCAGGTGTTGTCACCGACGAATTGGTTACCGTCCCTGTTATCTGCTTTTTGTAAGGTTGGCTTTTTTGTTGTTGTTGTTGTTAGGTGCTCGGTTAGGCTGTTTGTGACAAGGTGTGATAATGCCTTTTAATCTGCTCCCGCTGCGCTCGGCACAGTCCGGCCGGGCACGGCGACAACCCTCAGAAGCCGAGACAACGTTCTTCCCCTTCGCCAGGCCAACGCTGAGCCACGTACAAAAAAAGAAGAAGAAGAAAAGAAACTCTGGTCCTTTGTAGATTTGGTGGCAGTAACAGCTCCGCTCCGTCCGCGGCCAGGGGAAGGGGGGGCTCAGCGGATGACGGCCGCCAACACCACCATAAAAACCAGGAGCGACGCCCTGAGCCCCGGGCAGCCGGCGGCCTGCTGCACCCCGCTGGGCGGGCGGATGGGCGTCCGCCGGGTGCACTTACCCTTGCGCTTGGGGGACAGCGTGGGCATGGCCCCGAAGCTGTATTTGTGCTGATAATCAGGCACATAGTCTGGCACCTCCTGCCCGTTTTTGCGCGGCCCCAAGGACACCGGTTTGGAGGTTCGGTTACGGCTTTTGTGGCTGGTGCAGTTCTTGCCGGGTTTGCGGTAGCCCGGCCGGGAGCCGGGGGGGCCGGCGGGCTGGTTGCTGTGCAAACTGTTCTCAGCCCCTCGCTCCTTCCCCTTCTCCTTGGAGGACTGGTGAGGGTGGTGGGATTTGGAGGCTCCTCTGTCCGCTGTGGAGAAGGTGTGTGTTTTCATCTGATGGAGCGACTCGGACCCTGAACAGTTCCTAAAGTCTTCTGCTCTTAGCACCTTGAGGTCCTTGCCGTGCATCTGCTCGGGGGACTCGCAGATGACGCTGGAGCTGGAGCCTCTGAACCTATGCAGCCATTCCCAGAGGGAACGGGCTTTGCAGTCGCAGCTCCATGGGTTCCCATTCAGCCTGAGAAACTCCAGGGCTCCCAGGTGGGCCAGGCAGTCCCCCTGCAGCTCCGAGAGGCTGTTATTGAACAGGAAAAGGGTGGTCAATCTTCGGAGGTCATGAAAAGCCCGCCTATGAATCCACTGCAGCTGATTTTGATGGATGAGCAGCCGATCCAGGTTTATTAGTCCCCTGAACGTGTTCTGATGGAGGCTCCAGAGCTTGTTTCCATGGAGAAAAAGATGGCTGAGGTTAACCAAGTCAACAAAAATATCATCCTGAAGGAACTCGATGTGGTTGTCTTGCAGGTAAAGGTATTGCAGGTTGTGGAGGCCACCGAAAATCCCGCTGGGGAGGGAGCTCAGCCCGCACTTGTACAGATATAAGGCGTGGAGTTTCACCAGCCCTTGGAAAGTGTCTGCAGCTAAAGCCCTTAAGTAGCGGTTGTCCCCCAGGTCCAGCTCTTCCAGGTTGACGAACCCGTCGAAGGTGTTGGGGTCGATGAAGGTGATGTTGTTGGAGTAGATCCAGAGGGTGACCATGGAAGGGCTGAAGTGGCCCCGCAGCAGCAAGGTGATCTGGTTGTTTTGGAGGAAGATCCTCTCGCTGTCCTCGGGGATGCCCTCGGGGATGGTGACGAAGTTGTGAGCCTGGCAGCTGACGGTCATCGGGGAGGGGTAGCACACGCAGTCGGTGGGGCAGCCCAGGGCACCGGGCACCTTCAGCCCCAGCAGCACCAGCAGCAGCTCCGCAAACCCCCCTGTGCGGAGAGAGGGGAGAGCGGCGTCAGCGGGAACCGGGCACCTCCCGCCCACCCATCGCTGCTGTGGAGACTATTCCGGGTGAAAAACGCCCCCAATTAGCTCAGCCCTCCTCTCTGCTCATGAATTACCCACGCGGCTGTGATGAGTAGGCTCATCACCCACGGCAGTTAAAACGTGATGTATGGAGTACTCCCTGCCTCCTCTCCCTGCCTGCAACAGGCGCCTGGTTGTGTTCCCAGCCAGGAACAGGCAGGAGAAACTTTCTCGGTGAGAATTCACGCTGGCAGCGCAGGCAGCAGAGCCCCTTGCCTGCAGGCAAGGGAACGCCGCGGTGTGAGAGCAAACAGAGGAAATTCAAACCCTCGCAGGTGCCCCCCACTCCTCCTGAAATGCATCTGTTAAATCGCCTGCACGTATCGGAGAGGAAAAGCTGCAGAGATTCGGCAATTCCCAACGAACCACCTAAAATTACACGTGTGCAGTGAATCCCACCCCCCCAGACACCCCGAAGGCACAGACCCATCCCCACCGTCTCCTTTCACTACAGTCGTTAGACACCACCATCCACCCCGAAACCCGGGTGATTTACAGGGAAATATGTTGTCAGCAGTTGGTGGAAAAGGCTGAGCCGAAAACTCCGTTTGGAAGTGGGATGCTCAGACATATTTTTAAATGGATGTCCTGTGGCAAAGCATATTGCATCCTCTAATGCTACAGTACGTGCCTGTGACTGGGGCTTTCTCGCAGCAGAGAAGCAGAGAGCGAGGCAGAATCACATCCCCTCCCTCTGCTCAGCTCCCAGAGCTCCGGTTTCACCGCCCCGCTCCCGTCTCGCTCCCACTCCTCGCACCAGGCTTGCTTTCAGGCTATTCCTTCTGCGCCGAGTGGCTTTTCAGACTCATTGCACCAGACGTGTCATTTCTCATTCAGATTTTCCTCCTAGATTTGGCTTTTTCCTCTTACATGCAAAATTTGCTCATGTCTAATGAATTCTGCCTCTGGACTTCACGGGGAAAAGGAGTAGCAGCGGAGCAGCGCACAGCTGCCGGTGCCATCCTGCCCACGAGTCCTACTCAGTTTGTAATAATCTGAAAAACGAGAGTGGAAGTGGAGTTCATCTCTAATTACTCCACGTCGTTATCACCAGCTAGTCCAAGAGCTGGGACCCCTTGGGCTTTTACAGTCCCTCTTTTCAGTGCCTAATATGAGTTGGAGGCACAAAATCCTCACTGTTTTCTTATTAATTGTGTTTGAAATATAACTGTGTGGTTGCTGTTGCCTTTCCCCTGGTAGGGAGATCTATTGCCATTTAGTTAACAGCAGGTGGACCTGTCCATCTAGACCCATCCTTTCGAGGCAAAGTTGCCACATATTTTAGATAAACGGCGTTATTCAGACTCTCCATAAATCACCAGTAAGAGCCAGTCATCACTGACTGGGTGGTTAATAGGAAAAAAAACCAAAACCCCAGCATCACTGCCCAAAGCGTTGGATCAAGCCTTGCCTGGGAATGGGAATGAGGGGGATGACTTCCAGGAGCTGCCCTTCAGAAACGAACCACGGGCCACCAGGAGGGATGTCTCATCCCTGCACCACTGCCAAAAAGGGCTGGTGAGTCGGGAACGCTGAATTCGCGACAACTCCTACGGCTGTGTAGGAAAGGGAACACTCTCCAAGTCACTGCCGTAGCATTTTGGCTTTGCTGTCGTGCCTGAGCGAGGGGCTGCGCTGGTGGGAGCATCGTGCTGACTACCCTGCCAAAACGGGAGCCCTGGCTGCCACTCACAGCCTGGGAAACAGCGGTATCCTGAGGATATTGTGATTACCCTACAATGGGAGAGGTAAAGCAATGTTTGCAGATGTATTTTTTAACTCGAGGATGTGCTTCACCGAGGTGGGACGGCTCCATGTCCCCCGTCTTACCTCGGTGACACCGGAGCACGGGCGCCTTCCGTAGGTCTGATGTTTATTAGCAAAACCCTGCCAGGCACAAGTGCTGTGACGATCTCCCACATGCAGAGTCTGTTATTGCAAATACCAAATCACAAGGGCCTGAATCAATAAACCATCTCCCAGCTACACGCAGCAGGTTGGAAGATTACATATTGCTTCCAAACAACAGTTTTATGCGCTCTTCCGTGACACGACAGTTGCCAGGCTAACGGGATTACTGACAGGAGGTGGAGCCGGGCAGGGATCTGGGAGCATACAGGATTTCACGTATAGGGATGGTGATGACAGGAGGCTGTTAGCAAAGCGTGGTGATGGACCAAGGCAGCCCAGGCCTCCCTGGAGGATGGCCAAGGTAGAGGCTCCTGCCGAAAGGGAACGCAGTGTTTAACAGCTCACTGCCTGCAGGGATAACTCCGGAGGTAAAGGTCAGAGGGAACTGAGTCCATCTCTTTAATTAACAGGCGGCTGTGAGTTAATGGCTGGAGCTCCTATGGAGAGAGAGATGGGATTCCTGCAGCCAGGGATGCTGCTGAGGATGGGCTGAGGTTGTCACTGGTTCTCAGCTTCCTGAGAATAGGATGGTGGGAAAAAAAGACAGGGATGTCCTTCCCCCTGTTGCAACCTGGGAGAATGGGGAAACAGAAGGATGGACACTTAGAATAAAAAGGGTAAACAGGGGAGCAGAACTTGGATAGGGAGTAGGTTTACATTAGGCATAATGAAGGAATTCTTCCTTGTGAGGGTTGGGAGGCCCTGGCACAGGGTGCCCAGAAAAACTGTGGCTGCCCCATCCCTGGAAGTGTCCAAGGCCAGGCTGGATGGGGCTTGGAGCAGCCTGGTCTAGTGGGAGGTGTCCCTGCCCATGCCAGGGGGGATGGAACTAGATGTTCTTTGAGGTGCCTTCCAACTCAAAGCTATCTGTGATTCTGTGAAGGTCTGGACTCCCCAGTGGACGCACACAAGGCCTGTGGTCTCATCAAGGAGACCTTCCCTCCAAGCCTGTAAAACCTGCTGACTGCTTAGTGCAGTGAGAAGCTGCTCCTGGCATGCTCTGGGACTGGTCCCAGTTTAAATCTGGGAATGAGACCCCCAAAATGCAAAGAGGCCGTGGCCGTGGAGCCATGAAGCCCCCAAGGCTGGTAACACCAGCACTGGGATATCCAGCAGCCAAATCCCACTGGAGCGTGACAGCCTGGAGCACTTGGGTCTCATGGGGCTTCCCAGCCTGGAAAACACCTTGGGAGCCTCCTGAGAGGCCCCAGCCCAGCTCTCCTGAGAGTTTGACCCTGTCTAAGTTGTTATTCCTGACTCAGCCCTTTCAACTTCATCTTGTAAAGGTTGTGAGGCACACAGAGGGTCACCAGCCCGAGTGTCGGAGCTCACCGGGGAGGGAGAGCTTCAAAAGCGCATGGAAAAATCCTCCAGAAACCTGCTGGTGAAGTGAGTAAAACCAAATCCCTGCTGACACGGATAAAACCAGCAAAGGGGTGTTTATCTCCTGCCTTTCTCCCACTGACGTGCTGTGTCACCCCGGCCTCTGCTCACCGAATCCTTCTGCTGCCTCCTGCTCCTGACTGAGGTTTCAGTGATTGGAATGAATTCGTCTGACTGTCCAAACCATTTCCCATGTAACATCCCTCTAATTGGGCATTAATTAGGCATCAGTTAATGAATGCTTGAAATAATTTATCTTTGGATGCGTCCAGTTTGCAGTCTTACTTTTAACAGCACTAGACTCATTATTAGATTAACATCGTTATAAATGTTCTCCATTACCTGCTTGTTTCCATTGTCTTAGCCTTATTACTGAGAGTGAAAATCACTCCTCCCGCATGCATTATTGATGAGTAAGGACTTTCTATATGTAGCACGGGATTAATTGTTATACAGTGTAATGCATTTAGCGTGAAGCCTCAACTTGTGCAGGAGCTGAAAGCAGCCAGAAGAACGCAGACACCCGGAGCCAGCGTGATCGGCCAGACACTGCACATCTCTCTCCAGCCCAGACCAGGTTCCTCCCAGGCCGGTGCCAGCACAGGAAGAAATTTGAAAAAAAAACCCCAAAAACCAACAAAAAAACCCCCCTGGTTTGATACCAGGATCAAAGACGGATGGTTTGAAGGGTTGGAGCACTTCTCTGCCACCACGGCAGGGACTCTTGACTCTGCAGTGCCACTTGCTCCAGAGAGCCAGCTGTACCTGCCCTGGCAGTTTTCTTGCTTTTTAAGGCTAACACTTTACTGTAACTCTGAGCCAGGCAGGGACTCGGTTTCTTTAGAACATGATGCCACTTACTCTCATTAGGAGGCTCAGACTCGAGGCCAAGACATCACCTAGGACAAGGATAGGTTTGTCCCTGGGGGGGATGCACCTGCAGGACAACCCCAAAAGGCAGCCCTGCCACACACCCCAGCACCCCCTGCCCATTCCCTCTTGGTGAGCTGCTTCTCTCAGATGGATGTTTTCAACTCTCCACCCGGACAAGCTTATATGGGTCAGAGCCTGTCTAATTCTCCAGCAGGAGAATCCGCTCTCGAGGATGGAGCAGGTTGCTTCTCTTCCAAATCTCTCCTAAACCCACCATCTGCTTTGGGAGACCCATCTTAGCTCATGTCTACATGCAACTTGACTGCCTGCTTACTGTGTCCATTACCGGGGCTGCTCAAGCTGTTAGATTTATAAGCTCTTTAGAGCAAAGCCCTCGTCTTCTGGTTGCTGATTTATGTGTTTTTGCTGCCATAAAACACTATGTATAGCTACTACATAATATAAATAATAATACTTAACCGGAGTGAGCTACAAGTGGGGACAAAGCATCTGCTCACAGGAGGGATTATCAAAAAGGGAGAAGCTTCCTCATCATTCACCCTCTTTTGAGGCCAAACTCACACCTGCTCTAACACCAGCACCTCACTGAGCTCTAGACAGAGATTTTTCCTGCCCTCTTCCCACCCTGAATCTATCAAAGGATTTTTCAAAATCCACCCCTAACAAGCTGGTGCACAAAGACACGACAACAACCCCCGGGGGGGGAAGTACACTTTGAAACTTGGGAAGGACCTCAGAATTGGATGTTCACATAGAGAGAAACTGTTGTTTAGGGAGAAAAAGCAGCCTCAAACGCTGACAATTTCATCAGCCAAGTGAAGGACGATGAAAGGCAAGGACAGAGTAGCAAAAGCAACTGGGCACGAGCCAAGAGTCAAACTCAGGATCTGGGATGGTTTGACAAAGCAGTGTCAGATCTGTGCTTAGCAGCTGCAGGGTTTATTTCCTCTTATTCTCCTTCCATTTTTTTTTTTTTCCAACACAGGGGATAAAATAAACACACCCATGCTGACTGTCACAAAGCCTAAACTCTCCCTTTCAGCCTCTGTGCGAAGCCCCTCAGGTGCTGCCCCGTGGTCCTGCAGAAGGAGCATCCTTGCTGGGATTGCTCCCAAAACATCAGCTGCAGCTCCCAGCACTGGGACACAGCACGAGGCTTTGCTTTCTGCACGAGCTGCCTTTCAGCCAGAGAGTGGCAGCCACCCATCCACCTTCATCTTTTTTTTTTCTTTTTTTTTTTTTTTTTGCGACCGGTGTCATAAATAACTGACAGATCCCAGCTGTTTGGAGTTATGGTTTCTGATGGAGTGACAGCTGCTCCCAATCCCCCAGTCATCACCCCGGCAGTTCTGGAACATTTCAGCAACATAAAAATCATTGGAGATAATTTCGGTTTTGCATAATTTGGTTAGGCAAGCTGTGATTTAATGGCAATTATGACCTCCGAGGCAGAAGATGAGCTTGGAGGCTACTGGCTTCACACGACTTTAGCTCGGGGTGCAGCATCAGGGATGTTCCAGGGAGATGGCACTACAAGAAAAAAAAAAAAGCTTCTCCAGCAGCTGGAAATTGCCTTCCTTGGCTGGCAAGTGGAAACACTGTTCCCGCAGGAAGAAGCATACAAGGAAATTTGGAAGGAATAGTGCTAAGGAAAAGCTTAGGGAAGAGAGCAGTGCCAGAAGATGCATGAGGAGGTAGCTTTTAAAGAAAAGCCAGGAAAAGGCTGTAGACTGGGGAGTGCCTTTGCAAACCCTTCTGTGGCACCAGTAGCTCATGTGTTAACTGGTACAAATGTCCTCTCGGTCAATCTGAAAGCAAATCCTCCTCCTCCTGTGACTGAGATGGGAGACCCGGAATGAAGAATGGGCCGTGGCCTTTGCAGGCAGCTGCCTGCTCTGGGCACTGCCCTTTGCTCTCCCATCTCACAGGGTTTCTCCTGCTCTGGGCTGTGTTGCCTCCTCTCCCTGGGTGCTCCTTATCCATCCCAGAGCCCCTTGGTTTGCATTTCTCCAGCTGTGACTGAAAGGAGCAAACCCTTGGGCAGCCAAGCCGTGCTGGGAGGTCAGCTGAGGATGGAGAACCGTGCTGAGGAGCTCTGGGGACATCATGGTGTTTCTGGTTGGGGGAAAAACGTGATTTAACAGCAGGAACAACTTTTGTCCGGAGCTGAGAAGGTCCAATTTTCCCGCTCCATCATGGCTGTCAACCAGCTTGGAGTTCGCTGTGAGCTCAAGCTCAGGGTGGAGACCTGGGGCCAGCAGAACCCCAAAATCACGTCCTTTAGAGTGTCGCAACTTCAATTTACATTTGCTGACCTGGTAACTGGAGCTGTTCACCTTCCTCCACCAAAGTCAAGGCCAAGGTCACCTGGAAGTTTCTGGATGGTGGTCATTAACTCCTATTGCAGTTTGAAACCAGACCATAAATTTCATAGTGTAATAATGTAAAAATCAATAACTCTGTTTGAAACAATAGCTTTGTCTTCCATTTCAGCCGGCTCTGATATCTCCCCACGGACCACGTCCCTCTGAATCACACAAATAAAGAGAGAGGAGCGATGGGTGGCGGGGCTGCTGCTCCCCTGCCAGGTGCCCAGTCCCTCCATAGTTACAGATTCAATTAGCTCATTTATTCCTCTCTCGCAGTTAAACTCGAGGATGATTTAACAGGAAAATATAAGGAGCCTTTTATGCTCAGTCTCTCTGACATCCCGTCCAACAGAGTGTCCCTGAGGCTTTCCATGTGAGAGCTGCCCAAGCCCCTGCTCTCTATTGCCATGGGCAGCAGAGCCAAAACCCAAAATACTTCTGGAAGGATGCAGGACCAACTCACAGGGGCAAAAAATAATGAAAGTCCGCTCTTTCCCAGCCCTGGCTTTCCGGGCGAGGGAGGTCTGGCTTCCTTTGCTTGCTTATTTTCTGTTGTTTGCTGTAGCACTGGCTCAAAATATACATCGAGAAGCAGGATTGTCTTTCACATGTTGGTGGATGTGTGATCCTCAAAAACAAATTAGCACCGATTCACTTCTATATAGAGTGCAGCCGTCAGGGAATCACTCCTGAATTCACAGCGAAGGAAAGCAATAATGCTTCCAGCGTGCTAATCCTCTCCAAGAGCAGCCCCTGAACTCTCTCCTGGTGCTGGAGGCACCACTGGAAATTACAATTGTACTGAAAAAATAATAAATACATACAGAAATTGGCAGGGTTTGTGCTAGTCCAGAGGATTTGTACCCTAATGTGGAACTCCCTGTTTAATTAGCACTCCTCTCTGTCTGCATCTCCTCCTCCTGCTCTCAAGCTAGAGAAAAAGGGGGAAAAAAGGAGGTCAATGGTGGAAGTGGCTGTGGGATTGAAACTCGGCTATAGGAACTTGTTTAATTTAAATGCTTCTTTCAGGACTATCACACGCAGAAGCAGAGGGAGTGTAGAGTGTGTTTTCCCAGTATAATCTGCTCTGCTTAACCCCAGTTCTGAGCACACCTTCCACGGCAGGGATGCCCTTGGTGGAAAATTGCAGGGGATGCTGCTGGTCCTGTAGCTGCAGGCACAGGGAAAAACCCCAGTACCTCAGTGCAGCTCTGGGAGAAGACTTTAAATCAGAGGCTGGGCTGCTGCTTGCAGCAGTTGGAGACAGATCATTGGGATGGGATGAATGGGATGGGATGGGATGGGATGGGATGGGGTAGGATATTTCTCTTTGAAGGGACCTACAATGATCATCTGCTCCACGTGCCCAAAAGCTAAAGGTTGTTATGAAGGGCACTGTCCAAATGCCTCTGGAACACTGACAGGCTCGGGGCACCAGCCACCTCTCCAGGAAACCTGTTCCAGGGTCTGACCACCCTCTCAGGGAAGAAATGCTTCCTAATGTCCAGTCTAGACCTCCCTCGGTGCAACCATTCCCACATGTCCTGTCCCTGGACATCAGGGGAGACACACCATCCTCTTTTCCTGAGTCTCCCTTCCCTGCTGCTGCAGGGTTTACTGTGCCCCAGGGTCTCACCCCACTATGCATCTCAAAAGCCACTGGGACCTTTTCGGAGGGCAGGAATGCCGGAGGGAAAGGCACCTCTCTCTGTGCATGGGTGAGTCAAATCCTTGGGGCCCGCTGTGGCTGGAGGTGTCAGTGGACACCAGGATGCTCCTGCTTCTCCAGGAGAGAATGGCATGGGCCAGGGAACACCCCGAGCAGGGTTCCAGGCATGGACAGGGGTTTCAGGCACTGCTGTCCCGATCCCCAGCAGGCACCAGGCATCCTGGGCTGGTGCCCAGCACAGGACAGGGCTCTGACAGGACTTGCCAGCAGCCTGCAGTGAGGCCAGGATAGAATTTGGCAAAGGACAGGGAGATTTTGAGGTCCATGAGAAGGGACTAATAATTCCAATTGCCCCCGAGGAAAGAGAAGTACAGGAGGATGACTTGAGCTTAGTGGATTGTCTGAAGCGTCTCAGGGGATCATCAGATACTTCCACTCCCTTTTTGTCCCGAGGTGACAAGTTTTCCTTCCCATTCACAGAAATGCAAAGCAGTTCATTCACAGCAGTAATAAGAACGATGTCCTTTGTAAAACAGCCGGGGAGTGAACCCTTCGAGGTGCTTTACAGCAAAACAATTGCAGATGAAATGACAAAACCCACCCCAGCTGAGCACCAGCCAGATCGGTATCAAACGCTGAACAAGCTCATGTGTAGAGAAAGCAGATTCACCAGCCCGTTTCCCTGCCAGCAGCTGGCCAGGAGCTGCGGAGGGTTTCTTTAGGATCAGAAATACAGCCAAAACAGAGCAAATATGAGATGGAAGAGCAAAGTGACAGCTGCCCAGGCTCTCAGTGCACGCTCGGCTGCCCCATCCAGCCCGCATCCACTGGAGATGGAAAAACTGGAGGCTGTGGAAAAGTGGGGATGTGCTGGGTGGATCTTTACCTGGCTGGAGCTGGGAGGGGACAGCGACCCGACACAGGGAGGCAAAGATGGTTTCATGCAAGCTTGGCGAAAAGGGAGGGCATTAGTCCTATAAACTTGTAATCCCGGCCCCAGGAATGTCCTGTGCCACCGAGATCCACAAGCGAGTTCTGTACCGTGCCACATGGGCTCCCTTTCATCATCCCTTTTCAGCCTTTCTGCATTTGAGATTTACTGGATGTCCTTGTGTTTGGTGGAGAAGAGGGCAAATTGGAGCCTGTCGTGTACCTTCTTCCTCATTCAGCAGCAGATCATTCTGCCTGCAGCAGGGGGGAAGGAGACGGACGGGCAGGCATCAAAGCTGCAGGCTCTGTCACATTTTCTTCCCCCCAACCAAAAAAGAAGTGTTGGCGTCATTTGGAGCCCAGCCCACAGCCTCAGGTCCCTCTCCCACACCCAAAAAGGGCAGCAGCACCTTTCCCTGTGCCCTTGGTCTCCTCTCAGGGCCATGCCACGAGCCCTCCAAGTGAACATCACCAGCCGAGTGAGCGCCGCAGATTCCAGCAAAACCCCATCCCCAGTGGAGACGTCAGCCAGCACGCTGGGTCAGGAGCACGGCTGCCTTTCAGGGACCTCTCCTGTGCTTTGCACTGAACTTTTTACCAGCTCATGAAAAAGGCAGTGATGAAAGCAGAGCAGTGTGAATAGCTGAGCTGTGCCTCTCCTCTGCCCGGAGTCCGGGGCCATTTGGAGGCTTAATGAGCCGGTAGGAAATGCCAAGTGCCCAGTTGGATGTTGGGCATTGTCACTCTCCCACACGGCTCTTGGGGTGTGTGGGGATGTGGGGGACCTGAGGACTGAGCAGCAATGCTTTGCCAACCCCTGAAATCTGAATGTTTGGAGCAGCTGGGTGCTGGGAATGAATGCGCAAGCAATGAACGTGGTCAGGATACGGCACTCTGCTAATATCCTGCTTTGTCTAGCTCCAGTGCCGGTATTCCAGCCCAAAATATCCCCCTGAACATCCCTCCGGGAGTGGACTTTGTGGAGATGCTGCACATCCCCCCCAGCACCACGCAAGTGCCTGCATTAAAAGCTTAATAAAAATAGCTTGATAACGGGATGTGTTCCCATCACCGGCAGCTCTCGAGCCCGCCGCCGATCCCTGTGCCTCCAACACAGCCAAGGCCAAGTAATTACGGGATGGGGGCTGCAAGGTCTTGACAGTCTAATTTCTATTAATTACAGCCTGTGTGGGATCCTGTTGCTGTAGAAAGGGAAGATGGGGAGATGGGAAATCTTTGCAGGGCTGGGAAGATGATGAAGGTTGGCGGTGCCGACTGGCAGCAGCCAAAACATCCAGGCTGGCCACAGCAAGGAGGGGTTTATGGTGAGAAGCAACAGGTTGGGCTGGATGGAGTGATGGGGATGTTCTAACCTCCTCCTCCTCATGCTGTGCTGCTCGAATGCACGTTTTGCAAAGTTAAAACAAATCGGAAAGAGCGGAAATCGGCAGTTTTAAGAGGAAAGAAAAGAAAACAAAAATAAGATCTTGGCAGAAGGATAAAGGAAGGCAACTGAAATGCTCATTAAAACTGAGGGGCCCCATTTCCCTGTCCAAGTGGCCACATCTCTGGAGGCTCCCAGATCCTTTGAAATGCCTTGTCAGACAAAGTCTTTCATCCTACCTGATTCTGGCTAAATTCATGGACCCAGAAATTTTCACTGGAAGCGTGAAAGACAGAGCAACTCCATTCTGACTTTTCACTTCCCATCTGATCGCTGTTGATACAATTTATTCCTATGACAGCATCTGCTGCTTTCATGGGTTTTTTATTCTGAAGTACAACTCGTCTTTGTTAGTCCCATTTTCAGGCCTTTCATCATTTGAGTCACAACATAAAAGGCATTTAAACACTCCTGCTTGGAAACCAGGCTGGGAGAGGGTGGGAGCAAGGAGATGCCATGTCTCCCCAGCCCCAGCCCTCCTCTGGCACGGGATGGGTTGTCCTGGTGTGCCACAACCCTTTCGTGCTCCCACGTGCCTCTTGCCAAGGATGGCAGTGATGGGGATGCTGTGGCTCCATTTTGGAGTGATGCTGTGAAATCCAGACTGGCTTTGAGGTGCAGAGCCCTGTAGACCATGTCTCTGTTGGGGCAGCATCTCTCTCACCTACCACTGACACAAAGAGTGTTTCCAGGGGCTCTGTGCCCTCCTCGTCAGCCAAACCTCTCGTTAGACAACTAACTGCCTTTTGCTCTGCGGCTCCAGACCAGGCTGTGGTGCTCAGCTCTCCTTGTCCCTGTGCTGGGGGGCTCTGCCACCCCTCGCTGCCACCCACACCCCTCTGAACTCGCCAGGGACGTTTGTCTCCACCGGTGCCAGCAGATCCCGCTCTGCCCTGGCATCTGCCGTGCTGCTGGAGGCACCGGGGAGTTCAGAGCTACCCACAGAAAATTGGAGTCTAATAATAGCTCCGTGGTGTTGCACCAGCAGAGAGAGCTGGAACAGCTACGTCTGGCAGGGAGAGGCCACCGCTGGCTGCCTGCGCCTGCCCGGGCTCCTGTCTGCTCAGCTGGAAGAACAACGCCTTTCCCGGGATCCTCCTCCTTGGCTTCCAGCTTCCCCTGCAGCCCCCCCTGCAGCTGAAGGACCACTCTCCACACTTCAAGGATTCCCTGCCACGGCAGCGTGGCTCACACCACTCCCCAAACCCCTCCCCGTGCACATGGGGCACGGGGCTCCACGCCTGTGGTGGGGTTTGGACCAGGTGGAAAAGCCACTGGGGGCACAGAATGGGCAGGACTCACCCACCACAGCCCTGGATGAGCATCTCTAGAATGTGCTGCCCTGTCCCCCTCCTGCTTTAATTCCCCTGCCATATTTTCCACTCCAGCAGGCATTGCTGGCACCTGAGCATGCTCCAGCAACATCCCTCATCCCACCTGGTATCTCTCATCCTGGATCCCATCCCTTGTCCCCCAGCTCCCAGGAAAGTGAGCGCAGCTGGAAACCGTGCTGCTGCTTATTGGAATAACCTTTCAGGATTCATTTAGTGCCGCTTGCTTCCACCCCACCTTTCCACCGTCAGCACTTTACTAATTGCAACTTTTAACTCGTTGTGCCTGGGCAGCCCCAGAGCAGCTGCTGCTGTAAGGAATGGGGTCCCTCTGCCCCCCCCATCTCTCCTTCCTCCTCAAATAAAGGGTCAACCTGGCAAAGTGTGAACACCACACTCACCCCAGCTGGCATGGCCCCGCTCCTGCTCCCAGCTCACCCCACCACCTTCCTGCTTTGGGAAAAGATCATCCCAGAAGGCCACAAATCCCAGGCAAAATCCCAGCCATCACCTGGGAGCATAAATCAGCGCATGGCTGGGCAGGGAAGAGGCGAGAGATCCCGACGGCTATCGGAGCACTGTCTGCCTGAGACTTATTAAATTATGGCTCTCGAGTTCAGCATCTGAGCCTGGCGCGCCGGGGCCCGGGCGGGAGGGGGGTGGGCTACAGCCCCCTAATTCAATCACGGGGCAGAGGCGATGGTGCAGCTGGTGGGGAAGAGGAGCTGTCGCTGTCAACACAGAGAGAACGAGGCTTCCACATCCTCCCTGAGTGGCTCTGCCCACTGACCCCTCACAGCTCCATTTCCCAACGCACTGGGAATGGCTCCGTGTCGCCGCTAAGGGCTGGGGTCTGGTGTGGCATCGGTGCCACCACACAGGACTGCACTGATCCAAGGCCACCTGCACTAAAGGTGGGATGTTGCCAGCTCTGCTGCCACACGGCTCTCTGACCTAAGAGAAAACGAGCCAAGAAACGACATTTTCAGGAAACTTAAGTGCTTTTTACATAAGTGCAAGAGCAGGGCAGGAGGAAGATAAGAAGCTGTTTCCCAGCTGACAGCGAGTGTGACTAAAACTTGGGAATGCTTTGCACAGGGGTTCAGGCACTGTGGTGATGCCCATAGCATTGAAACCTTGGCAGCTGCGAGGGAGATGAGGACAGAGGGACATAATCGTGTAGGAAAGAGAGGAGAGAGAGCTGGGAAGGCAGAAGCTTTCCCTGAAAGCATTTCCAAGGTCAACGCTTAAAAGTGGAGCAGAGAGAGAGGATTTGGCTGAGGCAAGGGAGCGGGACCACGCTGGGATGCTCAGTGGGAGACAGAGGAACGCTCAGCTCCCACACCAGCACCGAATTACCCAGCCCAGGGCTAAGTGAGGCACCCAGACAAGGTCACAGTCCCACCGGAGCGGCGCGGGAGCTCCGGCTGCGCCGGCTCCTGCCTCCACGGCAGCAAATTCAATCGTGGCCAATAACAGAGTGGAACAAAATCCAGCAATGCAATAAAACCTCCCGGCGCCTTGTTCACCTGAAGCCTGAGCAGACGGGGCTCGCACAGGAGGTGGTGGTGGCACGGCCTCTGTGGGCAACCTCGTGTCTGGGGAGGCCGGGGAGGGGAGGGAGGGTTTGAAACGGCCCTTGGTGAGCTTTCCACGGGTGGCACTTCATCCCGAGGCTCACGGGGAGAGGGGCACGGCCGGATTTCTGAGCAAGGGAGAGCAGCTGATTCCTTAAGAAGCAGGGAGGTGAAATCCAATTGTGCAGCATCCACGGCTGCCATTAACCTGTCTGTGTACTCCCGGGGCCGCCCATCCCTCTCGTCCTGACAGCCGGGGCTGCCCGGCACACGCTGCCCCGGCTGCCCGGGGATTTGTGTCTGCGGCGGCACACAACCCCGCCGCAGGCTTTTCTCCCGTGTTTTCGCGCTGCTTCCAGAATGGAGCGCTGGCTAAACGTCCCCTGGTGAGCTGGGGAGCTGTGGAACCGATTCCTGGAGAAGGAGAAATGGTGGCAGCCTGCGATGGGAGGCTGCAGGAGGAGCTGCCGGGGAAAACCACAGCTCCAAAGTGAGGCCACGAAAGATAATGGCATCGGACTTCCATGAAGGAGGGTCCTTAGGACATTCCTTGGGAATACCCCTTGGGCATTCAGCTTGTAGTTTCATCTCCATCAAGGGAGTGTTTAGATCTTAATGGCAGCTGTTGGAAGCGCAGACGGGTTTGTGCCAGGGTCGCACGTTCTTGGAGGAGGCAGCCAGGTGGGCATTAGAGAGGTCTGCACTGCCAGATGTTCAGCTGGAGCCCCCCCAGATGTGCCAGCAGTGGCTGACAGGGGGAAAAGGCAGGATATGGACACGCTTTGCTCAGCCCCACGCTCTTCCCGGCCCACAGGGAGGCTGAGAGCAGGCTGGTGGAGAAGGGAAGGGAGAGGAGAGGTGGGGAGCAGGGAGGAGGTGCAGCCAGCCCCGCCAACCGCCTCACTTCTCTGCATCCCAGTTCCATTTGCAGATTTATTAAATCGAGAGCCAATTCCTACATAATTTCTTTCAAGCAGCTCCACCTCGCAGGTGTGTGGAATTTATTTGAGATAAAGAAAACCATTACAGAGAGACAGCAATCTTCAAAGACCACCTCGGAGACCTGAGAGAAATAAAAACACTAGCCCGTGCAAATGTGCAATTAAGTTTCAGAATACTCCTGCTCCATGAAAAGCTCCATCCCTGCAGAGAACAGGCCTTTAAGGCAATTTTCCCAAACCCTATTCAGCATTCACTCAAAAATGCCTTTTTAAAACAACATGTGATTTTTTTTTCCCCTCCCTGCTTCACTCCTCCTCCTCCCTGCGCTTGCTCCTTCACTTCCAGGTGGGACACAGACACAGACAGCTCTGGTGGGGATGTGGTTCCTCCCCATTTGGAGGGGGACATGAGGCACAGGAGGGGCCCCATCCACACAGGCACAGCTCTGCCACAACCTCCAGTCATGTCAGATCCACAAACCAGGAATTTTTAGAGCTACTCTTGTTATTCAAGGAGACCATGACACCAGCATGGCCCCGCCTGGGGACAATTTGCCAACTATTCCCAGGTGAAGGATCTTCATATCCCTTATTCATGGGTCATTCTCTGCTTGGTGATTAATTAAAAATGCATAATTAACCTGTGGAACGCACTGCCATGAGGTATCGGGGAGGCCAGGAGCTTAGCAGGATTCGGGGGAGGATTATATGTTTAAATGGATAATGAGAACATCTGGTGGTACATTAACAGGGATGAAGGAGAATTAGGGAGAAGAGCTTGGCCTGCCGCCGGCACAGGGTACGGGAGGGCAACCACGGGGCTGGCTCAAGGAGGGCACTGCTGGACCAGCCTCAGGCTTGGCAGAGACACAAACACACACCTGCACCCTTGGGAAGGGTGATTTTGGGAATGAGTGGGTGTGTCTGGGGATGAGGCAGTGACAGAGGTGTCACCACAGGGCTGGCTGCCTTCGGGTTGGAGGTGGCTGCCTGGCACAGCAGGATGGTCACAGTGCTGCCAGCTCCTTGCCAGAACACCCAACCCAGCAGCCACCTCTTCTTCATGGAGACCAGTGGCATGACCCTGACCCCTGGAGACACCCTGACAAATCAGCCACGGTGCCCTTCAAACCCCAGGAGAGCATCCATCAGCCGCAGCACTTCCTGCAGGTGACACCACGCTTGCATGCGCAGTCATCCGCGCGGCTGGTGGCGAGCTCTGAAGTCGTGGCACGCGACCAAGAATCCAAGGAAAGTGCAGGAGGCACAAGACCAAGCCCCAGCCAGCCTGTCCATGCAGGGTATCCCAGCCCAAGGGCGTGCAGCCCATGCAACAGGCGGTTCCTGGGGGTCTCCAGCCTCAGAACAACATGCGGCTTCCAGGACTGAGCCTGGCACACACCTTCTCCCTGTGGCAGCATTCCTCATCCACCCCAGGCTCCACACAGAATCACAGACACCACCCTCCATCCCCCTTGCACGGTGGGCACAGACCATGTGCTTTGCTTCACTTCTTTCCCCCAGCCTCAGAAGTTTTCTTAGAAAAGCCTGGCAGCCAAAGCCAGCGACTCCGAGAGCAAACTCCGGGCTGACGACAGGATTACTAAATCCCTGTCAGCAAACAGGGCTCAAGCAGCTGCTCTTTTGCATTGCAAATCTGCTGCTCCACTGTTAGCACCAACTGATGGTTGTGCAAGGCCTGGGAACCACAACCTCCCGGGGTGAAAAGCACTGAGGGCTCTCGGCAGCGTCCCCAAGAACTGGGGGTGTCCTCAGCTCCTCATCACACTGCATCACCAGGCTCCTGCTCTGCAGCAGCTCGGAGAAGGAGGGGATGCTCAGTCCTCCCAGCAGGACTCTGGATGCTCTCCATGTCCCTTCACCATTTTGCAGGTGGTGCCACCGACTCAGCAAGATCGGGCAACCAGAGGGATTTTGGGTGTCGTGGCCCCTCTGGACTCGCTGCTGGTCCCCTGGGACGAGGTGGCTGCAGCACATCGTGCTCAGCCTGCCGAGCACGGCCGGGGCCTGCCGGGCCGGGGTTAATCTCGTTGTCACACTTTCCCTCCTTCTTGCTGGCTCGGCGCGCTTTGACCCGCTGTGAAATTGTGGCCAACAGCACTGAATATTTTAAGAGCAGCAATGCAGTGATGGCCGCGCGGCGGAGCAGCAAGGCAGGCCGGGAGCTGGGCTGGGCCCTCACCTCCCCCCCCGCCACCACCAACCCATTAGCACAGTTCAGGGAAACCTAAAAAATTCAAAAGACACTGAAATATGCAGCATTTTTTTGCTCTCTCTGGAAATGACGCGCTCCGCTTCCCAGATGCTCCCGAGTAGGACGTTGTAAATAAGAGGCTTTATGACACAGAGGGTGTTGCCAATGGGGCTGAGGGATGCTGCAGAGCCCAAATTGACACCCCACTCCCTCTCATGCCCCTCCGTTCCATGCTTGGGCTTGGAACAGACCTGCACTGCCATTAGTGCCCATCCTCACTAGCGCAGTGCAGCCATTTAAGGAGCTTCCCCTCTCCATCCTTGGCCTCTGCTGGCTGCTCCCTGCCCCTTTCTCCCCCGGGCTATCCCCTTGGCACATCCCTCCTCCCCTCGGCCGGGCGGGTGGGACGCGGGTGCCGCAGGACCTGACGCAAACACCTGTCCTCAGCACTTCTGCTATCTGGGGCACAGCAGAGCAGCAGCGGTGAGGAATTAAAAAAAAAAAAAAAAAAAAAAAAGAGAGCCCTATTTGCATAAACCTCCCAAAAAGAGGAGCTGGAGCCTGAGTCTGGAGAGCTGGAGTATCAGTCAGGAACCACCCGAGCTGGTAGGAAGTTCAATAAGTATTTGGGAAGCATCACCTTGGAGCTGGGCACGTTCTGCCACCAGGTCCCTGCATATCCCCAAAGTGCTGCCCCAGGGCTTGACACCCCATCTAGGAGTGACATTGGGACACTTTTGTATTCAGGTCTTAAGAGGGCCAGATTAATCGCCATGTGCTGGATCTGTCACGCACAGGGATATATATTCTTCTCAGAATTTACAAGTAGTTCTGTCTGAGAAATAAACAACTGGAGATAAAAATTACATTGTCACTGTGCAGGTGTGATCGATGGGCAAGACCAGCCCTCAGAGTGCCGGCGAGGTGCCACTGGCACAACCTGTCCAGGGAGCACCAGCACCTGGGACAGCTGGCAGATGCCAAAGGGACTCTGGGAAAGGCAGTGGGATGTACTCCACCAACGCCAGCCTGTTGTGTCTCTGTCCCAAAAGCCAAGAAAAGTGGGAACAGCCACCAAGGCTATCCCCAAGTGAGGGAGATGACAAACCCTGGAGAAAATGCTGGTGATGGGTGACCAGGATGCAACTGTGGGAAGATGCCTGGAGCAAAGCAGTCAGAGGCAGAGGGGGCTGCAGCCCCCAGGTCAGCTCCTTATAAAAGCCTCTTGGGCTCTGTCTGAAGCCCCAAGTCCTCCTCTCCAGTGTGTTTCCAAGGTCAGCAATGGGCAAAAGACACAGCCAGGCTGGCAGCCACTGGATTCCCCAGGGAGGTGAGAGAAGGATTGATGCAGTTTACACCAAGCCCCTTTCTAGTTTGGTTTCTCCTTCATCCTTCTCTGCTTCCCGTGGCTGCATTGCCTTGGCCCAGCTTGTCATGGAGTGACAGAGCACATTGCCTGCTGGGGTCACTCCCTGGGGAGGGACAGGCATTGGCTCCCTCACAGTGTAAATCTAAATTCACACTGAAAGCACTGAAAAAGCTCTGCGTGGATCCTCTTCCCAGCCTTCGGCATCCTAAGGAGTCATGACTCGGCTCAGCCTGCCGGGATGGAGATCCCAAAACCATCTGGGGACATCCAGCTGCCCCTGAGGCGGGTGCCTCGCTCCAGGCTGGCACCCAGCAGCTGGTCCAGCAACTGCCTTCGGTCTATTAATAAAGCTGGAGCAGCTGGTAGAGCATCCACCGCGCCAGTCCTCGGGATTTATCCACACCGCTCTGCCTTATCAGCCATGCTTTTCACAAGCACTTAAATTCAGGAGGAAAAGGAAAAAGTGAAATCAGATAGAAATGCAGGTCTGTTTGCTGTTTTCTCCAATGAAATGGTTCTGGGTAAACAGCAGACGCCTTTGATGAAATCCCAGCAGGCTTAAACAATAAAGCTGGTTACAAACTCAATCTGGCGCAGATATCAGATCTGAAATTGTTTCAAAAAACATGTCAACATTTTCTAATGCTGCTGCAAAACTTCCTCGGCACTTTGCCACAAGCTGCATCTGTGACGCAGGACCTGCACCGCTGTCCCAACTCGTGCTCCCACTGCTGCACTTCCCAGGGGGAGTCCTGCCCTGGCACCTCTGCAGCCCTCTGCCTGCTGGGAGACCCTGAGCTGCAGGAAGATGCTCAGCAGCATCACCTGGGAGGCAGGAGATGCACATTCCCAGCCCTGTGCTCGGGGAACACTGGGTTGTTTTCCAGCTGTAAATGCAGTTCCCATCCCCAGGCACAGCCTGGCCGAGGCTTTGCAGTGCTGGAGGTCTGGCAGTGCTGCTGGACGAGGGGCGTCAGGCAGGGTGGGCATCCCCCTCATCACATCCTGGATATGGAATTCAGCCATGGGTTCATCCCAGGCACCACCAAGGACAATTGACTTTTCCGTGGAAAAACAATTTGCAAAACGTTGTGGTGGCAGAGGAGCACAGCCTGGTGCCCCTCCTGGGTTCTGCCTCCTGTGTGCCACCTCTGCATCCTGCCGGGACACCAGGGCAGGATGAGGCTGCATGGGGATGCACAGGTCCAGCTGATGGAATGCCTGGCTGGGGGCAAAGCTTGGTCCCTCTCCTACACCTATGGCACAGGCTGGTGGGCACAACGGGGACTATCCAGTGCAGGGTAGCTGGGTCAGGGTGACAGGAAATCTGGCAGCTCCATTGGTGTTGGGACCAGGGACCATCCAAACTCGGAAAAGATGAGGAGCTAGAGTGCAATGAGGCACCTCTTGCGCTGGCACTGCCAGGACCAGCCTGCCAGTTACCTGGCACTGGCAATTCCCAAACTCCGTCAGCACTTGGGGTCTCTGGAGGACACCAGGGGATGCAGGTGAGGGGGTGAGAGGCTGAGGAGAAGAAGGAGGAGGCACACCTGCTCACACCACAAACACACACACTGTCTTGGCTCTGGTTAAAAAGCCAGTGCCAGCTCTAAAGGTATTTTGGGGTCTCCCAGAGTCTCCCACTTCCATCCATAAGGGATCTGCTCCGTGAGTGTGGGGGGGAAGACACACTCATCCCATGTGGGATCCAACCCTACACACAGCCCACCCCACACTCCAAGGAAGCCCTCAGCCTGGAGCTGATACCTGACACAGCTCATGCCCCCTGTGCCTGTCATGGAGCAGCAGAACCTTTATCCCTTCCAGGTACTGGAAATGACAAAGGGGACACGGGAGAGGGAAAACGGGCCACGAGGAAGAGAGTGAGAAGGGCGGGCAGGGCTAGGGGGTGCAGGGGGCCAAGCCTGAGCTCTGGAGCAGCGCAGGGGATGTGGCAGACCTGACCCCTCTGCAGAGGTTGCCTTTGCCATCGATCCCTGTTGCACTCAGGCTCATTAGGGCCGGGGAGCTGCTGCGAGCGGCTGCTGGAGGAGACAGACGGGGGGAGCGCTTGCTGTGGCTCCCTGGATCGTATTAAATATTTACTTTGTTTTGTTTTGTTTTTCCCAGCTATATTGATCAGAGATGGAGTGGGGAGGTGGGGGGAGCAAGGGGGTGCTGTTGGATGCTGGAAGGGAAAAGCAGAGGCAACAACTGAGCTGGAAAACGGGGACAGACCCTGTCAGGGCGTTTCTGAGGGAATGTCACCTGCTCTCCCATGGGGCACCCAGTGCTGTCACCTTACAGAGATGCTCCCCTCAGAGTCATCCATCCCCTTCAGGGCTGGGATAGGCATCACCAGCACACGGGGGGGCAGTGGGGCAGCTTCCACTCCCCATCCCACAGCAGCCCCGTCTCGAGGGATGCAGGACGGGGGGAACGCCCAAGGCAAAAGCACCTCATAGCTTGGGGTATCCCCCCGCCCCGGGCCGGGAGGTGCCCCCCGCATCCAGGCTGGGCCCCGGGAGCGGCCGCGCAGTCGGCACTGTTTCTATTTCGAGAGGAGCTCTACTGGAAAAGGAACAAAAGCTGAGGGAAGCTATAAATAGCCGCCTCCTTCACACCAGCGCCTCCTCCGCCCCAGCATCCCGAGGCCGGGGGGGTCCCGCAGCCTGGCCCGGGCTCAGCCCCATCGCCAAACCCCCTCCACGTCTTTGAGCCAACATCTCCATCTGAAAACCAGAGGGAATAATAAGCCTGGGAATATCTGCCGCCGAAGCAGAACTGGCTCTGAGCAGCGGTTTGCCAAGTTATCCGGCGGCTCTGCCCTGCCACAGCCCCGTTCCCTGGGGGATTTGCTGCTGCCCAGCCGAGCTCTGCACCCAAAAACACCCCGTGGGGATGGATTCCACCACCTGGGGATGCTCCTCTTGTCCCTGGCCCTGCCTGCGGCTGGCAGGGAGCAGGAAGAGCTGAGTGGCTCGGGCAGACCTACTTTCAAGGCTTTAATCCTTTTTGCTTAAAGAATCTTTTTTTTTTTTTTCTCTCCCCTCTCTTTCTTTTTTCCCCTTTCTTTTCCCTTCCGCACGGCAAAGATGGGGTCTGATCAGAGGAGAGACGCAGGGAGCTGACAAGCTGCGGCGTACGGAGAGAAAGGAGAAAGAAATACATATTTATTACCCTCAATTATTAAAAAATAGATAGCAGCAGATCTTAGGCCCTGGCAGAGGCACTGCAGAGTCGTTTGTCTGAGGACTATTTTGTTTTTTAAATTCCATTGAAATTATAATACGCTGGGCTTGTTAGCACAAACACCCCGGCATATCCCTGCCGAGGGGGGATCATCCCAACCCCTCTGCTGGCTCCGGTGTGCTTCCCGCTGGGTGGCTGTATCCAGCACCCGATGGGATGCCGAATTTGCAGGCAGCGGGGAGGGAAGGAGGGAGGCTCAGGGAGGCAGGACCTGGCAGCGGATGCAGCCGGCAGCCTTTGTCCCACTCTGCCTTCACCCCGCGGGGATAAGAAGGGCTCAGCCCGGTGCAAGCACATACCAAATTCGCATGGATAGCCAGCTGGGTGAAGGTCTCATGGACAAGATCGCACCCAGGTCACCTCGGGCCAAAGAGCCCCGTGACATTCTCCGTGCCCAAGGACGGGCTTTGCAACCCTCGGGTGGCACCGTGGGGGTCCCGTGGTCACGGGGATGGGGTTTCCCCAAGCAAACCAATACAAACGCTGGTGCAAATGCAGCTGGAAAAAAAAAATAGAAAGCGGTTCCCAAGTGCGGCACACGGGGCTGGCGGAGCCGCTGGCACCTCCCCTCCGCTTGCAGGGCTGCTCCGTAAGGAGCCCTGCCAGAGCAGCAGCAGCCAAATTCCCTCCCACCGCTGCTCCCCGGTAAACAGCGGCTGCATCCTCCCCGTGTGATGGTGATGCCGGGACTTAGGGAGCACGTGGAGTACCTCTGCCACCCTCCAGCTCCAGCACCGCGCTCTCCCCACACACGGGATCCATTTGGATGCGCTGGATCACCATGGACCTGCTGTGCCATCACCTCTCCAGGGTCAAATCCCGCTGGCCGTGAGAGACGCAGCCGTGAGAGGAACCAGCTTTTTGGCACCGTGAGAGGTCGCGGCTCTCCCTGCCCGGGCAGGAGCATCTCTAAAAGCTGCTCACCAAAGCTGGGCCGGCTCCAAGCTGCCGTGCCGGCTCCGAGCCGCTGTGCCAACACCACCGGGGAGCAAGCAGCCAGCGGGCACATATGCTGTTAAAAAGGAAAAGGAGCTTTCTACACCAAATGGAGCATTTTCTGCTTAATAACCCCCAATCCTAATCTGCGTAAAGAAGATTGCCCCCCGCATCTTCTCGTCCTGCATCTGCTGCTTGCCCTGCCTGCACTTTAGCACCCGGGCAGAGCCCCAGCAGCACGTGCCCTCAGCAGGAAAAGCAGGAGAAAGACTGGCCACTGGGAAAACAGGCGATGCCCAGCACTGGGCTCATCTCCTTTGTCAGCTCCGAGCCTCCACCATTTGTCATCAGTAAAAATAATGTTCCTAAAAGTGTCCCCCCTCTGATTGCCGGGCGGCAGGCGCAGGGCTGTGGGTTTCCATGGTGATGCCGTTCCGCAGGGATGGTACAGGGGGATCGGTGGGATTGGTGCTTCCTCGGTTTGGGAGATGGGACGTAGTGTTGGCATTCGGAGCGAGGACAGCACCAGCCCTGCTGCTGGCAGAGGATCCTGAGGCTGAGCCAGCTCCTTCCACCTTGGGCTTGAGCAGCGTCACCCAAAATAGCAGGGGAGGAGCAGCCTTGCCGGAGAGGACACGGATGCTCCTGTATGGCAGTGGTGCTCCTGAGGCCATGCCCTGCACCCCTGCCCGTGCCAGCACATGGATCCCCAGCTCCTCCTCACTGACTCCCCCCAGGATCCCACTTGCTCCTGGCCTCTTGGCTCTCCCTGCAGCCTCCCACTTGTTGCCTCCGCTCTTAAATCAGACTCCAGCCTCCCTTCAGTGGGTTCTGAACGAGGGCAACACCTCACCCATCCCAACCTGCTGGGAACCCAAACAACAGCCACCGCTGCTGGGGATGTGGGTGCCTGTGCTGCTGCTGCTCCACCAAAGTGCTCTGCAAACATAATCTGCTCTTAATAACCCAAGTCTCTACTGATCGTGGCTGAACCCTGGAATTGCACTTTGCAAACAAAGCCCACGTTTTTGGCTGTTTGGGGAAGACTGGAGCAGCTCCCTGGGGTGGGGATGAGCAGCAGTGTCACTCAGGGGTGCCCCAGTGTGGGGACAGGTGGTGGCCCAGTGACATGGGGCTGAAGTGGCCGTGTCCCAGGTCACTTCCTCTGCAATGGGGGCTTTGCCTCTTCACTCCTGCAGGGGCACTGCCAGGAGCAGGGGACACCCCAGCGGGGAGACAGCCCCGGTCACACCTGGCCACCACCATGTCCCTCCAGGCTCCCACACTTTCCTGCATGGTTTTTGCCTTCAAACCAGATTTGGGCTCTTGCTGTCAAAACCCATCAGCGCTCCACCAGTTTCCAGCAGCCCAAGGTTCCTGCCCGGCCCCAAGGCAATGACATCCCGCTCGTGGCCTCATTCTGCAAACCATGGAGCCCCACTGCCCCTGCTTCTGGCCTGTGCTGCTGGCTCCAGCACTGCCAGGTGCTTCAGGGAAACACGGGTGTGAAATCACACAGGGAAAATGCATATTTTTACGTCTTCCCAGCAGGTTCACTGATGTTTTTAGGGCAGGGCTTCGAGGCCACCTGGAGTGTCACCCACAGCCTCCGGCACTCAGATGGGACTGCGGGGTGCCGGGTGTGGCATTTTAGGCAAAAGGTGGGAATAACATCCAGCCAAGCGTGGCCACGGCTCTGACCCTGCCGGGCTCCATCAGTGCAGGTCACTGAGCGCCGACGGCTCCTTCACATCCTGCCTCCGACTCCAGGTCTAGGCAGGTCTCGTCTGCTGAGCCCTCCTCACTCCCCCCAACACCACCGCAGGGACAGCCTGGGCCGCATCCTGACCCCCTCCCCTGCTTCACTGGGCACAGAGAGCTTGTGGCTTCCTATCAGCTCTTTAGGAAATTAAACTTTTATAAGCAGAAAGGTTTCTGGGCTCTTGGCTCCCTGGTGCAAGAACCGCAGTTCAGCCTGCGCTTGCACCCTGCCCACTGACTGCTGCCCTGGCAGGGAGGGACGGAGGCTGGACACCCCATCCATGGGATGAGCGATGGAAGGGACAGGGATGTGGCTGCCCATGACCTTGGTGTCATCCTTGACCTGGAAATCTCCTTCTCCTGCATCGCCAGTATGGCACTCCTGCCTGCGGCTGCCTGCGGCCACCTCCGACAAGGCTGTGACAACCCCTCACCCGGGATGGAGCTGCACCCCACGCTGTCACCCACTGCCACGCCACCAATGACATCCCACTGCACACAATCCACCCTGAATCCCACCAGTGAGTCCACAAATAAAGCTCACAGGACGCAAGAGGCCCAAAATGCCCCCAGGAATGGCAGCACTTGCCCGGCCACGCTGCCGCCATCCTGCTGCAAACGACTTTGCCTGTGCGGTACCGCGAGTGAAGCTGTCCCCTTGTCCCCTCGGAGCTGCCTCCCTTGGAGGTGTCAACCACAGAACAGCTCCTGCTGCCTCAAGCCCAGCCTCAAGCCTGGTCCCCGGCAGTGGGATGTGGAAGGCGGTGGCAGTGCCACCATCAGCCCGCGCTGCCACCCACCAGCACAGCCTTGCATTGCCACCATCCTTGACAACACCAGCTGCCCCAGAGCCCTGCAGAGGGGTTTGGCCCCAGCCCAGCCAAACAGCTGCAGCTGTCCCCTTGTCCCCTTGCCTCAAATGTGGGATGTCCCCTCAGCCTGGGGCAAACGCTGGGGATGGGGACTCCCTGCCCAGGGACACCTGGCCACGGTGAGGCAGGGAGGGGAGAACCTGTCGGCAGGATGGAGGCCTCCTCTAACTGCCTGTTGAATTATTCAGGAACGGTATTAACTTATAAATGAGTGTGTTTGACTGATTTTGTGGTTGATGTACAGATAAATTCTAATGAAAGACAGCTACAAGATTTTAAATTATTAATTAGACTGCCACTTAACAAAGCCTATTTGGCACTCTATTTCCTTGCTTAACAAGACAAAAACTTTAAGAATAGGTTTTGCTTTAGCCCACAGGCTCTTCAATTTGCATTTTGTTTTTCTAGCTCCACAAATGAAAGCTGTAGATCTTGACCTTAACAGGCTACCCCTGGTGGGATCCAACCCTGTCAGCAGCCTCGCTGCCTGCCTCCACCTCAGGCTCCCAGCTTCCCAGCCTAGATGATGCTTTTCCTCCAGCCGGCAGCACCAGGGCTGGGAATCGAGGCTGGAAACCGGGACTGCTCCGAAGGCTTGGGGTTTATTCTCAAGTCATCCAGCTGGGTTGGGTTAATACGCCAAACAAAGCTGAGGCGGGAGGCAGAGAAAGGAGCATCCGAGTGCGAGGCCCCACAGCCGCAAGGTGACATTTCCCCCAGTGAGAAAAAGCATCCCTGGGGTGGCAGCAGGGGCTCTGCCCTGCCTGGGGGTCCGCACCCCAATGCCAGGGGCTGCACACACAGCGTTGGCACCTTCTCCACTGCCCGAGCCTCGTCGGAGAGGGGCATGTGCTGGTGGTGGTGAGGGCTGGGCCTGGGGCTCTGTGGCCACCCCCTCCCTGGGGCATGGGACAGCAGTGGGGGGGGGTCCAGCCGAGGTCCCCATGCACGGCACCACTGTCCCCAGCATCTCCCCGGGACTGGCCCCAGTGCAGCGGGGCCGGGTGTCCTGCCCCCCGCCCCCCACCGTCCCGGACCCCCCGGGAGGGCCAGCTGCTCCCCTCGCTGTGATGTCACAAAGCTCCCCGATGATGTCCCAGGCGGTTGCCATGGAAATCGCGTGATGTCACAGCGGAGCGATTCTCCTCGGGGGGGGCCGAACCGGACGGCTCGCCCCAACTTCCCCGCCGAACCCCCCGAGCTCCCCGGTGAGCCCCGTTTCCCGTTGCCTCGCCCTGAGGGACGAGCGCCGACCCCCCCCCCGCGCCCGCCGCAGCTCCGCTGCCTCCGGGACCCGCCGTCCGCCGGTGCCCGCGGGACCCGCCGCGTCCCCGGTCCTGCGGGACCGGGCGCCTGCCCTGCCTCCCTTCGCTCCTCCCGGTCTCCCGCCTCTCCGCCGCGCTGCGCTCCCGCCGGTGCCGCTCCCCGGGGGGTGCCCGAGCCTCGGTGGCGGCGCCGGTAACGCGGTGGCGGCGGGGGGCGCCCGGCGGCGCGGCCCCAACTTCGGCGGGGAGACAAACTTCGGGGCCGGCCCCGCTGCCCCCGATGCCCGCGGCACCCGGTGCCCTCCCGGTGCGGTGCTCACCTTGGCGGAGCATCTTGGAGCCGGGGCGGGCGCGGTCTCCCGGCGGCGGCGGCGCTCAGAGCCTCGGGCGCGGCGGCGGCGAGCGGTAGCGGCGGCGGCGGCTGCTGCTGTACCGGGAACGAGGAGCCGGAGCCCGGGCGAGCGGCCCCCGCGGGGGCATGGCGGGCCGAGCCGCAGCGGCACCGGGGAGCGCCGGCCCCGGAGCACCGGGGAGCGCCGGCCGCGCCTCTGCCCGCCGCGCGTCCCGCCGCCGGCTTTTAGGGGGGAGCCGCCCCCTCGGGGCTGGGGCCGCCGCCGCCCCCCACCCCCTCGGGCAGAGCCTATAAAGGGGTGCCCGGTGCCGGTGCCGCGCTGCCTGCAGCGGCGGGCAGGGCTGGGCAGGGCGGGGCGGGGCAGCGACGGGGCGGGCAGGGCTGGGCCGGGCTGGGCGAGCCCCCCCCGGGGCCCCCCCCCTTCCGCCGCCGCCGCCGCCTCTCCCGCCTCCCGTGGACAGTTCGTGAAAGTGCCGCTGCTCCCGTTCCCCGCGCCGCCGCCCTCCCTCCGCCCCACCGGGGGTATGGCCCGGCGCCGCCCTCCCGGGGCTCTGCGGTCCCCCCGGGACCGACTGTCACCCCCGGCACATCGTTGTCCCCTCTGCCGTCGTCGTCCACACGGTGCCCCGTTATCGCACCGAGGCTCCGCCGCGCCGCCCCGCGCCCGCCGTGGTCACGGCTGTCCCCGCTGTCCCGCCTGCCCAGCACCGTCCCTGCCTCTCCCCGGGGACCCGCCGTCCCCTCGGTCCCTTATCGTCCCTTCTGCCCGCCGTGTCCCGCCGAGATACCGCCGTCCGATCCGGGTCTCCGCTGTCCGCGCTGCTGTCCCCGCCGCCCCGGCACGGTCCCAGCCGCTCCCTACGGTGCCCTCCGCCCCTTCTCGTCCCCTCCGCCCCACCGTGTCCCTTCTGTCCCACCGGGGTCACGGATACCCCACCCGGGGCTCTGCTGTCCCCTCTGCCTCCCGGTCGCTGCTGTTTCCTTTGTCTCCCGATTCCTACTGTCCCCGCACTCTCCGCCGCGATCCCGACACCCCACTGCCGCCGAGCTGTCCCCACTGTCCCCAGACAGTCTCTCCTGCCTCCAGAGGCTCCCTCGCTCCTCCTCCCCTTTGCACCACAGGGGGTCCCGTTATCCCACCGGGAACGCAGCTGTCCCCACTGCTCCGCCGGGATCACCGCTTTCCTCGGGGAATCCTCTGTCTTCTATCGTCCCCTGGAGGTCCCCGCTGACCCCGGACTGTCCCTCCTGCCTCTCGAGAGTCCCTCTTGCCTCCTTCCCTCTGAGCCACCGCGGGTCTCGTTATCCCAACGGGAACGCTGCTGTCCCCACCAGCCCTAGAGGGTCCCGTTATCCCACCGGGACCACTGCTGTCCCTATTGCACCGACGGGATGCCCGTTGTCTCCAGCGGGTCCCCATTACCCTCAGGTCCCTCTTGCCCCATGCTTCGCAGGGACGTGGCTTCTGCCCCACGACACGGGCGGGTGTGGGGGGGACACACACGGACCCGTCACCACGACAACGTCCCCGGTGCCCCCCCCGTCCCTGTGTTAACGTTAGGGCCGTTAACCCTGGAGCTGTCAGCACCGCGAGGGATGCGGCGGGACCGCGTCCCCGACGTGACGGGCGGACAGCCCCGCCATCGCAGCGCTTGTCACATCCCACTGCACACTCAGTGTCCCGCCGGGACCGTGGCGGGAGCGCTCGGTCCCCGCCGCACCGCCCGTCCCGTCGGGGCCCGCAGGTGCGCTCCCAAGCTCGATCTCTCGGCCGGCGACTGCTCCGGCCTCGCGCGGGGATCGCTTAGTGCTGCCTTCCCGCCTCCACGTGCGCCACAGCCATGGCGGCCCCCGTGCGGGTCGGGAGCGCGGCCCCGGTGCCCGCCAAAGGTGGGCTGGGACCGGCTCAGCGCGGGGTTCCCGGTGCCGCTACCGGGCGCTGTTTTGGTTGCCTCGACGGGGGAGGCCGGGCCGGTGGCGGGAGGTGGCTCCGCCACCGTCCCGGCCACCCCCGCCGCCGGCCCGGCCCAGCTGGCCCTTTGTCGGTTGTCCCGTGGGCCGTGCGGGGAGGGTTTGGTGGCTCGTGAGTGCCGGTGTTGGGCTGGAAATAGTGAATAATCCCCCTGCTGTCACTCCCCCGCTGCACTCTGGCATCGCCGAGATGTAGGGGGGCGGCTGCTGTCGGGGGGCGGCTTCAGGATGAGGCTCCCGGGGATGGATCGCCCGGCGCTGTGTGGCTTTTTCCCGGTGGGATAACGGGATCCCCCTGTTGGGGAAAGAGGGTGTCGCCGGGATGCTGGCCGGTGAGCCCCGAGGGGCTGTGCGTGCTGTCCCCTCGGTGTGGGGACAGCCAGCAGCACTCATAGCGTTTCACATAGTTCCTGCGGTGCTTTCGGGGCTAAAAAAAGCCGCCTTGCTCCCCCAAAATGCGCTGGCAATCTGTCCCCAGCGTGAAGGGCAGGACCCCACCCCTTTTTCCCGCTTGTCCCCAGGGGTTTGAGCGCAGCGACCCTTCTCTCGCTTGTCCCAGTGATTGGCATGGGGACAGCAAGGCTGCTGGTGGCCCGTGGCGTGCGGGGTGCGCTGCCCTCCCGCGGCTCTCTTAGGTCCCCCGTTTGTCCCGCAGCCCGGGCGCGGCACGTGGCCCAGCAGATCCCCGAGGAGATCCTCGGGAACGCGGAGCTGCGGGAGGCGGCCGAGGCCCTGCCCCCTAACTACAACTTCGAGATCCCCAAGACCATCTGGCGCATCCGGCAGGCTCAGGCCAAGAAGGGTGAGAGCTGACCCCGGGGGGATGAGCGCTTTTGGGGCTGGTTTGTGCTGCTGGGACCCCCCATGAGGCAGGTGGGGCTGGGGCAGGGGTCGTGGGGCCGAGCTGCTGCTGTGCCTCTGGTGTGTTTAGGCTGTGTCTTGGCGAGCTCTCCTCCTCTCGAGGGGGGTTAATAGATCTGTATCTCTGGATTATAATCACATTGGACACGACAGGTTGAGCTGCGCGGACCTGTCAGCCTGGAGATGTGTCTGGGATGCTGGCCAGGTCCCTGCTGTGCTCCTCTTGCCTCTCTCCTCTCTCCCTGCACTTTCCTGACACACTGCTGGGGCCGGGAAGGGGGAGCCCCACAACACCAGGTACCGGCGGGGGATGCTGGCAGGGAGCTGGGCTGTGCTGCTCTCTGCTCTGAACCTTCCTCAGAGGGTTGTGCAGCCCCCCAGAGGAGTAGGGGAATGATTGTGGAGGCTTCAGGAGTGCTGCCAGGGCTTTCCCTGCACAGCCTGTGCATCCCACTGAGCAATATGTGATCAACTCCGGGGAGCAGGGCACAGAGCCTCCCCCTCCACCCCCGGGTGTCACCAGCGTCCCCACCCTGACTTCACGTGCACAGTGGCAGAGCCAGATTTGAAATGCTTCGTATCCACCTGGGAACGTCTCTGCCTGCTGCCACCGAGCTGGCAGGGCTGGCAGGTGTCACGGGGGATGTTCTGGAAGCTGAGCTGTGATGCTGAAGGGCCGGAGGGTGAGGAGCTGTCCGCCCCACTCCGGCTGTGGCATCGCAGTCAGGGCTGGACGTGTCCCATCAGGACACGGCGAGGCCGCCCAGCCGTGCTGCTCTGGCTTTCCTTGCTGTGTTTTGCTGCTTGGCACCTCCTAATTAAATGTAAATATGCGGCTGGGATTTAGGCTTCCGAGCTGGGAGCGGAGCCCATCAGCCAGCCAGCCGTGCTGGGATTTAAAAATCTGCGTGTGCAGAGACCAGCCAGGGGCTCGTTGCTGGGGGAACGCAGCCTCCCACAGGGCTGCAGCCAGCCCTGCCTGTGCCCTGCCTGCTGGGGGGTTTGGGGGGGCTGGGGAGCACCCCCTTTCCCCATTGTGCTGGGATGGTGGAGAGCGACCCAGCTGCCTCCTGCCAGCCCTCTGTTTGCAGATCTGGGGTGAAGGGCAGCCCCAAATAGGACAAAATGGTCTCTGATGGGCTGGGGGATGCTGGGACACTGAGCCCTCATGCCTGCCAGGTCAGGCAGGAGCTGGCAGAACATGTGCAGTTTTCCTTGGGCCCTGTGGGTTGGAACAGGGTGGGATCAGCCTGATTTGAGCCAGGCTTTTACACAGCTCTACACTGGCCGGCACCCTGGGCCTGGCAGCAGGGAGATTTTGTTGGAGGGGAATCTGGAGAGAGTGTTTGGATAGATAGCATGGAAAGAGGGATATCTCAGTGTGATTGGGAGGTGAAACAACAACAGGATTAATGGGGCCTCCTCCATTCACCTCTTCCGTCATGGTCCCTGCTCCTCCCCACCACCCTGTGGGGGGGCTCCTGGCTGTGCCCCAGGCACTGGGCAGTCCACTGGCCTTTGGAGGAAGAGGGATTGTTCTGAGCTGTGAGGAGGGAGCAAATGAGGAAACATAATTTGTTGTTGAGTAAATTCCTGCAAGGCACAATGCTGCGGCTGTTGCTGGCCACCCTCCTGAAATGGAGAGAGAAGCTGGGAGGGGGGTGTGGAGAAGGGCAGTGAGGATGATCAAAGGTTTGGAGCAGCTTCTGTATAAGGAGAGATTAAATAGATTTGGATCCTTTATCTGGAAAAGAGGTGAACGAAGGGGGATATGATAGGGATGTCGAATTGTGAATGATGTGGAGAGGCTGAACAGGAGATGATTATTCACTCTTTCTTGTACCAGGAAAACCAGGGGCACGTGCTTACATTATTAGGAGCAGGTTTAAAATAAACAGAAGAAAGTACCTTTTGCCGTGCAGCACATAATTAAAATCTGGAAGTCATTACTGCGGGAAGTGGGAGAGACCAGCAGTGTCAGCGGGTTCAGAGAGGGATGAGGTGTGTGTGCAGGGAGAGTGGATACGGCCCAAGGCAGGACAGTCTGCACCCCAGCTGCCAGTGCCACCCAGATGTTTGGCCAACACCTGGCTGGTTTGGGGAGGTTGGTTGGTGGCTGCATCTTGAGCTGGTCCCCGCTTCAGGATGTCCCTTCCAGCCCCTCCTAACCCCGTGGCTGTTTCTCTTCCCAGTGGCCCTGCAGATGCCAGAAGGGCTCCTCATGTTTGCCTGCACCATCGCTGACATCATTGAGCGGTAAGACCACGGCTTTTCCCTGCTTCCCTGCAGGGCTCTGGGGCTGGCAAGGGGATAGGGACTATTTCTGGGGATGGGTTGGCCACTGGGCAGGATGAAGCCCAGGGCTATGGATGAGGAAGTGCTGTGGCTGCCTTTGTGGGACCACAACCTGGCTGGGCACGGCTGGGCAGCCCTGCGGCAGGTCACAGGGGACAAGGACCGGCACGGTGCCAGCCCAGCCCTCTCTGCCTGGCTTCTCCTCCCCTCTCTGCCGTGCTGGGAGCTGCTGACAGGCTCAGCATGCCGGGGCCCCCGCGGGGGTGCTGGAGCCGGGGAGCAGCCGTGTTAACAACCGGCTGACGCCAGCCCGGTGCCCGCGCGCTCACCACGGCAGCGCAGCCAGGGGAGGGCGGGCAGCGGGGCCACCACTGCAGCACAGAGCCATCCTCCTCCCCCAGGGCCTCGTCCTGCCTCTGCAGCCACGCTGCCCAGCACGGAGATGCGCAGGGGCAGCCCTGCTGCGGCTGGGGAGGCTTGAGGCCACGGTGATGGCACGGAAAGGGTCACTCCTGCTGGGTGACCCCTTGGCCACGGCTCCTCTCTTGAGTTTTCTGTGCAGCTTGAGAGGTGAGGCTGAGGCACTGGAGAGGAGCCGGGCTGTGCAGTGACAGTGGATGCAGGCACCTTGCAGAAATTGGCCGTGATCTCTTTCCTGCGGAGCGCGTCTGCCTTCCTCCCCCACCCACCACAGCCCCCTCCGCAGCCCCTCTCTGTTTTAGCACAATGAATTAGCGCTAATAGCACTTGGTGCCTCGTCTGCCATCGGGGTCGTGGCACTCATTAGCAGCTGCCTCGGCGAGGCCAGCAGCCTCCCTTCCCCTCCCCGCCGCTGCCGTGCCCGCGGGCTTTGTCCCCGCTCTGCCGTCGCCTCCCCCGCGGGGTTCGCGGCAGCCCCGCACTCGGTGGGAGGGTGGGCGCGGGCAGGGGACGGGCGCGGGGGGCAGGGGATGGGTGCGAGTGTGGGCAGCTCCGCGTGGGTTTGTCCCTTTAAGTGGAGCTGCCTCCTCTCCGGCTTTGGCACCCAGCCGCTTTCATGTCTCCGACTTCAAAGGCAGCGGATTAAGGGGCTCTTTTATCTGAATGAAACCTTAAGCCCCGCATCCCGCTGGATGGTGGATTCCAGGGTGCTGAATGCCGGGGTGCCGGCGGATTCTGGGGTGCCGGCATCCTTGCTGGGTGTGCTCCACGGGGCTGGTGAGGGGTGCTGGTGGGAGATGGGTGCTGCGTGGGTGGAGGTGCCCAGCCAAGGGAGGGGATGTGGGGGCACTGGTGGGATGGTGTTTAGATGTGGGATGGCTTCAAAGCTGAGCAGGAGGGCGGTATCCTTCCCTCACTGCTACCATGCAGCACCCAGAGACATCCCACTGCCACGCCCTTACTGGGAGCACTGGGTGCCATCCGTGACCCTGGCTGGGGATGTGGCTGTGCTGGGTACCAGCACTGCCAGCCAGAGGACCGTGGCTGTGGGCAGGAGTGAGCCCAGCCCTGTGTCCGCTCTCTCGGGGACACGCTGGGGACCCAGTTACACTGCTGGAGGCGAGGTGTGAATCGGCAGGTGGCCTCGTTAGTTCCTGCCTCTTCCTGCTATTAATATTCATCGCCAGCGTTAATGTGGAATCGCAGCTCGGCCGCTCGCTCCTGCTGGCCCTCCTCACCCAGTGCTGGGGCCGGATGAGCCTCCGACGTGACAGGAATCGCTGCAGCCGTGTGCTCTGGCTGCCGTGGCCAGGCTGGGGACAGGGGCTTGGGGTACCATCGGCCCGGGGCTGGTGTTCCCTTCCTCCTGGTGACAGAGAGGATGTGAGGGCTGAGCGTGACAGGAATGCCTGTGTGCCCACTGGGGGCATTGCTCAGCGAGCAGCCCCTTTCCCCAGCCCAGCCCCACGACCTCCTGCCCTGTCCTTGCTGGTGGGAGTTTGGGGAGCGAGTTCCCCCTCCCCTGCATTGTTTGCTGCTGGCTGCAGAGCCATGCCCGGGGCTGGTGCCCCTGGGGTGACAGTGCCCACCCCTGTGTGTCTCGGTTGAACTGGAGCCGTGTCAGCTGCCACTCAGACGGAATATTTATCCCTTCTGCTGGAGCTGCCTTTTAATAGAATATCTGTGCCGTGGCCTGGTGGTGCTGGGGAGAGCCGAGAGCGGGGATGTGGCTCACTCCCCCGCATCACAGGCGGCTTGCTCGCTGTGCGTCTGTCTGTCCCCGTGCAGTGGGATGGCAGTGTCACCACGTCCCTCGCTGCCATGTGGGAGTGAGCGAGGCCTCCGGGGAGCTCCGTGGAGTAAGGAGGGGTGGGGGCGGCCAGGTGGGGCCCGTCTGAGCTTCCCAGCATTGCACTGGCGCTTGCCGAGCCCCGAGGGGCTGCGGGGATGAAGATGTAGCCACAGCATCACAGCAGCCGCCGGAAAGGCCGGGGGGGTTCTTAGCCTGTAGCCTTTGAAATCGAGAGCACACTCGGAGCATTGACCGGTGTGAGGCCACTTAATTACCGCTAATAGGTTTGTCATTGTCAAAGCTGTGCCGGGACGAGCGGTCTGGCTGCCGGGGGGGCGGCGGGGCCGGGGTCTGCACACTGCCGGCGCCGCATCACGACGCTCCCGCGGCACCTTCCAAATTGGCTCCATTTGTCACGGCTGATGTAATTCGGCAGAGGGGAACTCGTGCTGGGGGGCGGCAGCGTGGAGAGCCGCGTGGGGGGAGCTCGGACCACAGCTCAGGGAGGGGCAGCCCCCCAGCCCACCCGCTGTCGTGCCGGGGAGGTGGCAGTCGTGTCCCCCTGCACCACCAGCTTGCAGCTGGGGGCTGTGCAGCCAGGAGCGGACCCCTGCTCCCCTCCCTGCCGGGGCTGGAGCAGACGGATCAGCTGGGCTCTCAGCTGGGCTTTTGATTCCGTGTTAATAAAGTCGGCTGTCAGACTTCGCAGCTTCTAATCCCTCTGTCTTCCTGTGCCACGCCGGGGTGAGAGGCTCCTGCTAATCACCCGGGGCTTGCTGGCGGGGTGGGCAGTGGCAGGGGAGCACAGGGGTGTCCTGATGCCCCGCACAGGCTGCCCTGCCACAGCTTTAAACACCTCCCAACTCCCAGTGGCATTTGAAGATCCATGCAAGGCAATACTGGGAGGTGCACAGATCATCCTAGTCTCATCCTGGTGACTCAGGAGCATATGGAAACTTTTTGGAGTGACACTGTGTCCTGGTTGAGCAATAAGGAGTTAAACATCTGTGTGCACAGCCCAACAGCTGTGGCAGAGCTTGAAATGCCCCACTGTGGCCAGGACAAAACAGACCCTGATGGCCGGTGTGCCCCTCAGTCCCCCGTGCCACGGCTGGTGTGCCCAGCAAGTTCCCAGTGCCAGCAAGCACCAGGTCCCTTGGCCAGGCAGGTCTGCCATGTGGCACTGAGCAGTGTGGCACTGAATGCTGTGATGAAGCTGGCAGCATCACCAGGAGGTCCCAAAAGGCCACCCTGGGACACTAACACAGATGAGGATCTGGCCTCAGCTGCCCAGTGCCATGGCTCTGCCGGCCAGCACTGCCTTCCCTTCTCCCATCGTCCTTTTAAGTACAACCTGGAGGCTCTGGCAGCGGGTGCACGCTGTGCAGGGGAATTTAATCACTGTCATTAACCACACAACAGCATCATTAGGAGGAATGAAGTTCTCACTTCATTGGAGATGTTCAAAACCTTCTGCCCGGGTGGTGGCTGCGCCAGGGAGATTGGGCTGGGGGGAACGTGTGGGATCTATAGGGCTGTCACCTCCCAGGGCTGGGATGTGACAGCACAGATGTGCCCACCACCAGGTGCCCCATGCCACCTCCTTGTGAAGAGGGGGCAGGCACCATCCAGACACAGGATGGTTATGGTAGCTTTACAACCAACGTGCACTGGCCCTTGGTTTGCCCTACTTTGGGTTTTTTTTGCTGCTATGGGACCAGCAAAGCTGGAGTGCCCTGGGACATGCTCCTTGAGAGGTGATGTTTGCCCTGCCACCTCTAGAGAGGACAGAGTGGGAAGTCCCCTCAGGGGAGGGGACCCAGCTGGAGATGATTCCTCCTGGGGGGCTGTGGGGACACCCACCTCTCCCCATCGTGCCTCGCTTGCAGAATCTCTGTGGGGCCCCATCATTGCCCAGCTGCAGCCAGGCTCTTCCAGCACCAATTGCAATAAAATCGCAAACTCATTATTTTAATTACGTGCAGCCTTCCTGTGCTAATGAAGTTGGGAGTCTGGTAATGGGGCTTGGTGATGGGCTTCTCCACTAATTAAGTACACTTGTCTTAGCCAGGGCTGGGCACAGCCCAGGGCAGCAGCATCCGGGACACACTGGGCTTGGGCACAGGGCAGGCAGTAGGTGTGGAGTTTGTGGGCTGATTATGGGGTGGTGGTGGGGTATTTGAAGAGTCACATGCAGGTGAGACAGGTGGCTCTGAGGCAAGGGGCAGTCTGCACCGTGTTCCTGTTCCCAGCACAACATGCAGGCAGCTTTGGCATCCCAGTGCTGGCTCCATCTCCCATAGCACAGGGGTGCCAGGACTGGCCACTCTCAGCCCAGTCCCCTCAATCCCCTCCCCACCAAGGGCTGGTGGACACAGAGGATCTGAGGACTCGTCCCTGCTGGGGAGAGCAGCTCTGCCTCATGGCTTGAGGACCAGCACTGTATCATTCACACACTGCCAAGGGACCTTGCGCTCCTGCCAGCAGCAAATGCTCTCATTCATTTTTCGAGGGGCTGGGATAAATCAGGGCTGCTCCAGCCAAGTGCCTGTGCTCAGGTGACAGGGACTGCTACCCCTGCTTGGAGACATGCAGGCTCCATGTGTGCATGTCTCTGACTCAGTGTTTTCAGCCCCAAAACTTGTCCCTGGATTGCTGCTGCCTCCATCCTGTGCTGGGGAGCAGGGCTGGGAGGGCCTGGGGGTCCCAGTTGGGATCAGGGCCGGGACCTGGCCTGCCCGGGAGCACATCCTGCCTGTGCTGAGCATGGCGCTTTATAAATGGGATTTTGGGAGCCATCTGTTTAAAGGAGCAGATAATGAATTAGGGGGAGATGAGAAAAATGCTAAGGCCAGGCGGTTTTTCAGAATGAGCCGGGGTTTGCGGGACGTAAAAGATGAATAACCTCCCCACGTGTTCAATATTCATGAGCTCCCGGCTGTAATGAGCGTCTCAGCACTGGGTGGGGACATCCCTGTCACCACTGGCAGCATGCTGCTGGGACCCGTCCGTGGCTGTGACAACTTCCAGGGACACAAAACATTGGCAAGGATGGTGCTGTGGCTGCCCCTTGCCCATGTCCTGGTCCGAGCCGGTTGGCAAGCAGCTCCCCAGCCCACGTCGGAGGCAGGTGGCTGCTAATTGACATTTCCTTCCTCTGTAGTTTGATGAAAGACTCTGGCGACACCGAACTGATTAAAACATCAAGGGGAGGCCCTGGCGCTTGCCTTTGATTTGTCTCAGGAGATGATTACGGCTCCGCTCGATTGTCCAGCCCAGCCGGAGCGGGTGATTCCAGTGTGTGCCATCCTGGAGCCCCTCCTGCAGCACCACCAGGCTCCTGGCCTTGCCAGCACCATTGAGTTCTCTCCTCACCAGGCGCCATCCCGTGACCTCTTTGCTCACCTGTGACTCCACTCCCTGCAGCCAGAGGAAGAATCTTGCCCATGGCCAGCGCAGGGCTCAGCCTCATCTCTCCCTGCCCAGCTGCAGCCCCATACACCAGGCAGGGCCACGGGCACCTCTGCCCTCCTCCTTGCACTGTTGCTATTTCACTTTCTTGCTCTTCACCCCCAGGGACTTTCTCTGGGGTTTGGGCCAATTTGCATACATTTTAATCTATAAAAAATTAAGCGGCGCTGGCTGCCGCTCTGAGTCAGACCTCCCCATCCTGAATCTTAAGGAGCTGAATAATTTTCCACTTTTGCTGAGATGTGTGGAGTCTGATTCATGTTCATCTCATCACCTCTCATTAGAGGAGGGGGCTGGGGGTTCGGAAGAGTGGGAAGAGCCTTCTCGAACCTTCACTGGCAGCCCCCAACCCCACGGCGTGGCCACGTGGGCAGTGGAAGAGTCATCCTCCCATCCAGGCCACGCTGGCCATCAGGAATCGCGGGATTTGGGTGATGGCAAGATCCAGCCCATCTTCTGACGTTCCCCAGCTGCATCCCCAACCCTTGCAGAGAGGGAGCTGCCCATGCTGGACTCGGGAGGTGAGGATGGCTGTGCCCTCTCCTCGGGGATGCTCCAGCAATTGCTGCTCCCCTGTCCCCCTCCCCGGGCGCTGATGGATGGGCCGGAGCTGTTAATATTCAGCACGCTCCGCCATTCCTCCACCTTCTGCCATCTGCCCAGCTCTGCCCACCATTTCTATTCTTGCCGCCGACGTAACGCTCCCTGCCTGGCGCTTGGGGGGAGTGCAGGACCCTGGCCCCCCGCCAGCCATGGGTGCTGCTGTGCCAGTGCCCCCTCCTTCCCTGGTCCCCGGTGCCAGCAGTAGGGGGGACCCCTGCTGGCACCGAGCTACAGCGGGCCTCTACTAAATAAGGAATTAGCATCTGGTTTAAGCAGCCCCTCCAGGCACGGGGCTTTGTCATGGCGATACCTGCTCTCATCCTGCAGCCTGTCGCGGCTCCCCGGGAAGGCAGCCAAGCTAATAATCCCCCAAAATGGTGCAATAAATACCCACCAAGGTGGGGCCTCTGAATCATGCCAGAGCCCTGGCTTTGCTGCTCGGTGCTAGTGTGTGCCCTTTCACCCACAGGTTGGCAGGTGCCAGGTGGGTTTGGACTGGAGCACTGGGGGTAAGGGACAGCACCAGTGGTGGTTTGGCACTTTTCCTTGCCAAGTGCCACTTAAGCACCAGCTCTTCTGGAGGTCACCCAGCTTGGCCAAACTGACATCCAGGAGTGACACAACCAGGTGCAGATTGGATTCACCGGCTTGCACAGTGCCCGGGCATGGAGTGAGGGTGGCTTGGCTGGCACTGCAGGGGATGCCAGGACAGCTGTTCTGCCCGTGCTGGTGGTTGCAGTCCCCAGGGCTGGCTGGTGGAAGCAGTGGCACCACGCTGTGCCGGGTCTCCCTCTGCTGCTCTCCCTGCTGGAGCATTAGGAATCTGGCAGCGTATTGTTTGATGAGTGGATAATCCGCTGAATTGCAAACAGCTTTACCCAATTGAAGAGGCGGATTACCGCTCTCCAGCTTAATCATGTTGACATCTCGGAGAGTAGCCAGTGCTTGTCCTCTTCGGCGCGTGGCTCGGTGGCAGCGCGGGGTCCCCCCACAGTGACATGGCACGGGGCTGGGGGGCAGAACCTGGGCTGTGGTGATGCAGCCGTGACCCTCAGTGCTGTGCCTTCCCACAGATTCACGGACGCAGAGGCGGTGGTGATGGGTGACGTGACCTACGGCGCCTGCTGCGTGGACGACTACACGGCCCGGGCCCTGGGCGCTGACTTCCTGGTGCACTATGGACACAGTTGCCTAAGTAGGTGACACTTGAGTCCCCGGGGTGCTGCTGGGGTGGCCGTGTGTGGCACTGTGGAGGCTGTGCCACTGCCACTGTGGCATGCCGAGCAATTCCACATCCCTCTCAATGCCAGCTTGGAGACTTAGTGCCAAAGGCTAATCCCTTCCCAAAAGGCTTTCTGTTCTCCAGCTTCAGCTGCTGGCTTTGGATGGGGCCAGACTGGCTGAGTGGTTGTTCCTGGGCAGGATTTTGGGCGCAGCAGGGCGTGCTCATCCTGCTCGGCTGCTGCAGCACCGCACGGATCCAGCCTCGTCCCCAAGTGCAGAGCAGCAAGGCCATGGCTTGGCAGGACCCCTCTGGCCCAGGAGCTGCCAGCAGGGATGAGGCTGCTCTTGCCCCCCACCTGGCCTCTGTGGAGTGATGAGGAAGGGAACGATGGCAGAGGAGAGTGAGGACCTGGGGGTCCCATTCACCCCGGGCTGGGAAAGGCAGCTTTGCGGGCACAGTGCAGGCTGGGTGGGGAAGGGAGGAGGAGGCTGTGTGCTCCCCAGGCGGACAGTACTCTGGATCCGGTTGCCATGGAAACTGCGCTGCTGTCCCAGATGCTGCTAACTTTGAAGTCCACCCAGGATGGAATCAGCCCAAAAATAACAATAAGACGCTCTGGGTTTTAAGGTGGATCTGCAGAATTGCCATAATGAGTAGGAGGTGTGTGCATCCCTGCTGCTGCCACGCTCCCAGCACCTGGCAGCCCTCCTGGACGTTTATGGGGCCCTATAAATGGGTTTGAAGAATTGCATCAGGCTCTGTATGAAATACTGACTCCCCAGTTGAGAACTCTGTCCTGAATACCACATCGGTGTGAGTGTTCGTGGTGATAAATATGTGTGCTAGGTGCTTTGTTATGGAAAGAGGGTTATGGGCACCACTGGAACAGTGAGTATAAAACTCCTGCTTTGTAGCCTGCTGCTCATGAATGAACAGCGGGAAGGGGCCGTATTCATCAGGCTGCTCCAGGGAATGGGAGTCACATCAGCTGGAGCTGCTCCCTGCAGGGACAGGCAGGCACTGCCAGGCTGACTGTCACCAGCCCAGCTGCCATCTGATGCCTGTGGCCTTGTCACCCTTGCCTGCTCTGGGTTGGGTGGGTCACAGGGCAGAGTTGGGTGGGTGACAGGGCACCCTGGGTTACCCACAGGCTGCTGTGAGGATGCTGGGCTCTTTTTGAGCTGCCCATGGTAATCCTGTCACCAGGGTGGCCAGTGGTGAGGCACACAGATGCTTCCTGCTCCCTCCCAGCCCCACGTGCCCCGCAGGAGGGAGTAATTTGCACTTAATTGTGATCAGGGGAAGAGCACCAAAATGGGAAGTGAACGCCGAGCTGCGGATCGATGTGGACTCTGTGTACTTTAATTATTCACTTAATCGTGGTGACAAAGGCTTCTTAGCACCGGGGGTAATTAGATTTGTGTTCATTGATTCCCCAGGCTGCCATTATCTGGAGAGAAAGGAGCGGCTGCTCTCCGTGGCTCCCATCTGCACCCCCTGCCCTGGGTGCCAGCACAGGCAGAAGGGTGGCACAGCCCACCCTACCTTTACCAGGGCAGCTTGGGGCACAGGGAGCCCCACCAACTTGCTTTATCCCCCAGCTGCAGGCAGCAATAGCCTGGGGCTCATTGGAGCCCTGGGAGTACCCCACACTCAGACCCTGTCTCTTCCCATCACCAGTTCCCATCGACTCCACACAGGGGCTGAAGATGCTCTATGTGTTTGTGGACATAAAGATCGATGCGTCCCATTTTCTTGAGACCATTCGCTTCAACTTCGCAGCGGGCACCTCCCTGGCCCTGGTCAGCACCATCCAGTTCGTCTCCACGCTGCAGGTGAGATGGAAATCCCTGGCTTTTGTCTCCCCCAGAGTTTTCCTCTGGCTCAGCCCTTCCCCATCCCACCCCGCGGTGGGAGCGGCTGCCCCGGGGTGCTGGTGGAGCTGGTTCCCCTCTGATGAGCCGCTGCAATAACGTGCTGCTACCATAATGTTGATCAAGTACTTTATAATAACTCTGATCAATGTTTCATGGCGGCACCCCTCCCCAGCTCCCCCGGGAGCTGCTCTGGAAATGTCAGGGCAGGCGGTGGAGCACTTGGCATTTTGATGCAGTGCCGGCAGCGGCCAGGGAAGCTCCGGCAGGTCTGTCTGTCTGCCCCTGAACGGCCGGCTGGGCAGGACGGGAGGAGATGAATGAGCCTCTTGAGCCGTGTCTATCTAAACACGGCGCTATCCAAGCGTTAAGCCTTTTCCCTTGTCTTTTAATTGATATGTTGGTTGAGCCTCGATGAGCATCCCGGCTGTGCGGGGCTCTTCCTGGTGCCACTCCCAGCGGGCTGGTTCCCCACAGCTGGGTCACAACAGCTGGGACTGCCAGGACTGGGGTGTCCCCGAGGGTCCTCAGCCACGCTTTGTGCCATGGCCTGTCCCTGCTGACCCCACGTCTCCCACAGGCAGTGTCACAGGAGCTGCGCTCCCAGTACAAGGTGTGTGTGCCCCAGTGTAAGCCACTGTCCCCTGGAGAGATCCTGGGCTGTACGTCACCCCGGCTTGCTCAGGACACGGATGCCATTGTGTAAGTACCCGGGGTCCTTCAGCACCCTCCTGCCTGGCCTAGACTTGCCATCCTTCCTGCACCCTCTGCCTGGTTTTATGCAATTTTGGGGGGTGGTGAGGGACATCCACAGGCTGGGATGGGCTCCCTTCAGCTCCACACGCTGCTTTAAGTGGCATGTGCTTGTAGCACAGAGGAAATAATTGAGTCGTATATCAGAATAGATAATAGATGGAAGGGCGGGTGGATAATTGGAAAAGACAAATGGCCGGGGCCCAACATCACAGCAACATTAATTTTATTTAAGGACAGCAAATTAGAGGGAGCACTTCGCTTCCTATCACCTAATTATTTTAGGTAATGGAAATGCTTAATGTACTGTGAATACAGTGTGCTGCAGAATAAATAAATACAAGGACCCCACACTTGGGGGGAGCCGGGGAGCTCAGGTGTGGGTTTGGGCCCTGCTGAGCTCCTTCTTGCCTACCCTACTGGGAGCCAACAGCACCAGTGCCTTTCCAAGCATGGCCATGGAGGGAGCTGGCCTCTGAATTGCTGGGCACGTGGTCAGTGGGAGCTCTGGATTCATCCTGAACTACTTTCCATCTCTCCAAGGACATGAGGAGCAGGGAGGGTCACCCAGGCTGGCACTGCATTGGTGAGAGTGGGTCCTTTCAGCTGGCAGAGGAACGGCAGTGCGGTACCAACCTGCGCAGGTGCACTTAGCCTTACCTACGTCCTCCCTGCATTATTATTTTCTTCTTTGCACCGTCTCTGGGGCTAACTTTTGCAGACAAATTAGCTTTGATCTCCCAAAATGTCATTCTCCAATTAAGGGCAAAATCTAGTCAAGTTTTACGTCTGAATTCATTTTCCAAGCCCTCACTCCATTAGGGCAGCTGAATGAAAGGCTTTGAAATGTAATTGCTGACTGGAAATCCGATTAGAAATGGAAGCAGCAACGTCTAGAACCAGCCATTGAGATGGAGCAGCACCCAGCCACCCCATGCTGGTGTGAGCACCCCTCCTTGCTCCAAGCATGGCTGCCTCTCCAACCCTGCCATGCCAGGGAGCCCTGGCTGTGCCTGCCGCCCCTAGGTCCCAGCACAGGAGCTTGGATTCCTGGCATCTCCACTGTGCTGCAGTTTGGGAAATCAGTGGACACGTGGACGGGGTGATGCTGTTTCCCAGTGCCATAGCTCTCCCTCCCCTCTCGGCAGGTATTTGGGTGACGGGCGCTTCCACCTGGAGTCCATCATGATTGCCAACCCAGGGATACCTGCATACAGGTACAGCACCCACTCCAATCCCATGGTGGGGACCACCCCGTCTGTCCCCATGTGCACCCCAGGAACACCCCAGGGCTGGGCAGGCAGCTGCCATCAGCAGGCACGGGCAGGTGAGAGGCCACAGGATGGGTGAGGAGGTGCTTGGGGGGGGGGGGAGATGAACACCAGCCATTTACTCTGGCTGAATATAAACATTTTGACAAGTACCTGTGAAAGCTCGTGGAGGTGCAGCCATTAAAGCCCGGCTGCTGCAGGCAGAGGCCATAAAGCGCGATGATGAGGCCGCTGAAAGCAGATGAAATATCAGGAGTGAAAGGCTGGGCCCATTTGGCGGAATCTGAATTTCCTAGTAGGTCGTTTGTTACAAACGGGAGGCGCACGTCAGGTTTATGGCGCTGGTGAAGCTGCCGAAACCCGAGTGGGATTTGATTAAAATTCTCCTCGTCAAACAAAGCAACAAATCAAAGAATTCTTCATAATTGATGAGCCAGGATGAGGGGAAGCCGAGTGTGAAGCTGAGCACGGAGTCGAGGCTGTGCTGGGTGTTGGGGTGCTGTGGTGGGACGCTTGTCCCTTTCCCTGTCCTTGTCCCCTGACGAGCCGGCTGGGTCCTACATCAGCCAGGAGGACAGATGCTGTGGGAGGCAATTAGTGCTAATGAGGGACGGGCATCACTGGGAGGAGGGCAGGTGATGGAGCATGTGTGAGCCTGGCTGTGCTTTGCAGGTACGATCCCTACAGCAAAGTGTTCTCACAGGAGCACTACAGCCACGAGCGCATGCACCGCGCCCGGCAGGACGCCATCCGCACTGCCACCGCTGCCCGCTGCTGGGGACTCATCCTGGGCACGCTGGGACGTCAGGGCTCCCCCAGCATCCTACAGGTACCAGCCCCCTTCCCAATGTCCCCACATGGCACCAAGCATTGCTGTTGGGTGGGGGGAAGGACTGGTGAGCGATGGCACCATCGCTGTCCTCGCTGCCAAGGTGAGGGTGGATGTGGCACCGCTGGCAACCCATCAGTGGCCACTGGCCCCGGTCTGCGTGGGCAATTAGCAGCAGATGAGGGAGGCTGGACAAGGGCTCATTAAACCCGTTCCTGGGGAGAGCTGGCCAGTCTTGGAGCAAACCCCCCCCCCCCCCCCCTGCCCAGACAGCTCGGCAATTAATTGGCTGGGTTTGTTTTAATTGGATGAACTTCCGATCAGGTTCAGCATCCCTGCTCAGCTGCCATGCTGGCGCTTTCTGCACCCTGGCTGGGTGAGGGGAGTAGGACAGCAGAGCTCTGCCCTCTGAGCATGGTGGCCCTGCTCACACCCAGAAATTCTGGGGTAGCCACAGGTGAGATTTGAGGCAGTGCAGGGACTAGTGGGCAGAGCAGGGCAGCAAGGTTGCAGCAGCTGCTCTTCCACAGCGAGCAGGACACGGGCATGGCCGGAGCTGCCTGGGCAGGGAGTGATTAGTGCTGGCTCTGGAGGACAAGGACATCTCTGGCCCCTCTACTGCTCCTGAAAGCTCTGGCTGCAGCCAGCCCATGACAGGCGGGTGTCCCAGGGCAGGCAGCCGCTAACGAGAACAGATTGTTGTCATTGAGCAGTAATTACTTCATTAGGCTGAGGCACGTGCTGGGGAGAGCTGGGCGCAAGCCGGAGCCATGGCCGCAGTCTGGCCTATGACTGCCAAGAGCACACGGCTGTGGGGAAGAGCTGGGACCCACAGAGGGTCTGATGGCCAGGAAGAGGCTGTGGGCAGGGCTTGGGGGACTTGCTGGGGACACACCTAATCTGCCAGGTCGCTTTTTCCCCCCACAGCACCTGGAGTTGCGTCTCCGTGCCCTGGGCCGGCCCTACGTGAGGGTGCTGCTGTCTGAGATCTTCCCCAGCAAGTTAAAGCTCTTCCCAGAGGTGGATGTGTGAGTGCTGCTGAGCCCCCTCCAGCCCCAGAGTGCCCCATCCCCGTGCAGTTCCCACTTGGAGTTGTCCCTGACACATCTGTCCTGCTGTCACTGTGCAGGGAGGGGGCTTCACTGTCCTTGCCAGGGTGGCACTGGCGCAGTAAGGATCATCTGGGGTTCTGCTGAGGGGCTTCACTGTGGCTTGTTCTTCCCAAAATGCTCATCCCCATTGTGACATTTCTCTTCAGGTGGGTACAGGTAGCCTGTCCTCGGCTCTCCATCGACTGGGGAGAAGCCTTCAGCAAGCCACTGCTGACACCCTATGAGGTGAGCACCCCTCTCCGTTTGGGGGGACAGTCCTGCCTTGAGGTGATGCACCAGAGCAGGCTTGGGGGTGTCCCTGTACCCAGACAGTGTCCCCTCCTCTCTCCATCTGTGCTCTGTGCACAGTCCAGGCATGCTGCTGGGATATCCAATCTTTTGTGAAACCAGTGGGATTCCCAGTGCCTCGAGCTTTGCCCCAGCAGTGCCCTCCTCAGCACACCAAGCTGGATGCTGGGACCTCTCCCATCACCACCAGCTCCCCCTCTGCGGGCACTGCTCGGGGACTCATCCCGGTCCTCTCCGCAGGCTGCGGTGGCTCTCCAGGACATCGAGTGGCAGCAGCCTTATCCCATGGACTTCTACGCCAGCCAGTCCCTGGGGCCGTGGACGGTGAACCACGGTGGCGCACAGCCCCCGCGCCGCGGGCGGCCGGCACAGGTGGGCAGCGGGGCGTCACCGGGTCCCCGCTCCGTCCCTCGGGCCGGTGAGAGCGCCGAAACGGGCTGAGCGCCCGGTGCCGCTCGATGCCGCGTACCAAAAGCGCCACCCCGTGGTGTCGTGGCCATCGAACAGTAATGGGGACAGTGCCAGCCCGGCCCGGGAGAGGGACACGCGGGTCCCCCCCCCCAGTCCTGGTCGGGGTGAGCGCCTGCTGAGCCCCGCGGCTCCCCGGAAAGGGGGGGTTCCCCCCGCAGTGCCCACGGGATGCTGTGGGCTGAGCACGGGCTGGCTCATCGCAGCTCCGGCTGGGGCTGGGGTACCCCTGACCTTCCCTCTCCCTGCAGGGGAAGCCACCCGCGGCCCCCGCCCCGCCCGAGGGTGGGGAGGAGCCAAGCACCGGGGACCCTGCAGCCTCGTGAGTGTCGCCCGCAGCTGCCGCTCTCTGGGACCCGGCATGGGCATCGGCGGGGGCATCGCTGACGGCTCCCACCGGGATAAGCACCACCGGGACCCTCCTCTGCCGTCGCTGGGATGGATGGGGTCGCACCACGTAGCTCAGCGACACCACTGCCCGCAAGGATCGACCCCGGCTGTCCGCGGGGAGTTGCGCCTTGCAGTCCCGGGCCGTGCTGCGGCCCTGCCCGCGGCCGCCGCCGTTGCACCGGGGGTCGCGTCCCGCCCCGTCGGGCCGGCCCCGTCCTCACCCCCGCCGCGACCTCCCGCCGCTCGGGGGCGCGCGTCACCCCAGGCACTCCGTTCGCTCTCTTCTCTCCGACCAATCAGCGCGCGGCGTTTCGGCGGGAAGGCGGAAGCGGCGGTGCCGGGGGCGCGGCCATGGCGGAGGCGCGGCCGCTGCGGCTGCTGGCGCTGCACGGGTACCGGCAGAGCGCCCGCCGCCTCCGCCAGCGCACCGGGGCGCTCCGCAAGGCCCTGCGCGGCCGCGCCGAGCTGGTGGCCATCGACGCGCCGCACCTCTTGCCCGCCGGCGCTGAGGACGACCCCGACGGGGACGATCCCCCCCGCGGCTGGTGGTTCTCCGGGCCCGGCACGTTCGAAGCGGGCGAAGCGGCCGCGGCTCCGGCGGGGCTGGAGGAGTCGCTGTCGGCCGTGGCGGCGGCGCTGGCGGAGCACGGGCCCTTCGACGGGCTGCTGGGCTTCAGCCAGGGCGCGGCGCTGGCCGCCATGGTGTGCGCCCTGCGGGCCCGCGGCGACCCGCGCTTCCCGGTGGCCTTCGCCGTGCTGGTGGCCGGCTTCGCCAGCCGCGCCCCGGCACACGGACACTTCTACCGGGAGCCCATCGCCCTGCCCACGCTGCACGTCGTGGGCGACACCGACGCCGTCATCGCAGCGCCCCTGAGCAGGGAGCTGGCCCAGTGCTTCGTGGAGCCCGTGGTCCTCACGCACCCCGGCGGGCACTTCATCCCCGCGGCCGCGGCGCAGAAGAAAGCCTACCTGGAATTCTTGGAACGCTTCTGCCCGGGGCAGGGCCAGGCCGAGCGCCCAGGGGCTGGGAAGGTGTGAGAATGGGCTCTGTAATAAAAAAGGCTCTGGTGAGCCACGTGCAGCCACCCATCCTGTGAAACATCACTGTTTCCGTGCCTCCAGAGGGACCAGAGAACAGCTCACTGCACGTTCTGCTCTTCAGTGTTCACCCAGGCCAGGCTAAATGGTTCTTTATCTCCCTTTTTTTCAGCTTTGTTGTGTATATCAGTATAAAATATATACATATATATGTATATAAAGTTATGTATATGACATGTATGACATTGTAACACATCGGTGTGGACATGTGACAGTGAGGGGGTTGAGGGCAGGAAGGTGACACCTTTCTGTGTGCAAGGTGCTTTCAGAGACTCAAACACCTGCTCAAAATGAGAGTCCCTCAGCTCAGCCACAGGAAGTGTCTGCAGAGCACAGAGCTCCTGCAGTTTTACACCCCAAATACTCGGTTTTTTAATATCTGTTAAGCTTTCAGCTGGTCTGGGCCTGGAAAACCCTTTCATCTTTGGCAGTGCCAGGGCTGGTGTTCATTTCAGGAATGAAATACCTGCTGGCTCGGCATGCACGTGTTGAATCTTCCCTGCACAAAGTGCCTCCATGAACAAGAAAAGCTGTTTGTGGCTCTGTGTTATCCAGAAGCACACGAAAATCTTTATTGCTGTAACAGTTGCAGGTGTCCTGCTCAGCATCTGCCCAGCTCAGCACTGGGCACCAGTCTCAGGAGAGGAGTGGTAGCAGAGCTCCTCTAACCACGGCTTTCCTTGGGGGTGTAGAGTTGGTAGAAGAAGGAAATCGGGTGAAAAAAGTGAATTTTCCCTCTGTTTGAGCAGCGGGGCAGCGCAGTGTCAGCTCTGCGGGGGCCGGAGGACACTGTGCTGCCGGAGCCCTTCCTGTGTTCACTCAGCTGGGAGCAGGCCTGGGAGCTGCCGTGGCTTAAACCAGCGCAGCAGGAGTGAGCAGTTCTCAGCCCCAGCACGTTTGCAGCCCCGGTTTGCAGCACGGTGGTGATGGTGGCAGGAGGATGTGGCTGTTTCCCTGCAGCCCAGCCCGTGCCGCTGTTGCGCTCCGCGGCTGGAGGGCTCGGGCAGCGCTGGCTGGCTGTGCCACTTCACCTGGGCTGTGTCACATCTGCCGCGAGGGCGTGGGGTGCCTGCACTCCTTGGTGACCACATCGGGGACACCAGAGGCTGTTTTTTTGGGGGGGGCTGCAGCTGTGGCGGAGCACGGCGACCAGCTGTGACAACGCACCGGAGCCTTTGTCTCCGCTCTCCCCGCGCCGGCGGGCAGGGACGGCCGCGGCCGCGCTCGCCAGCCCCCGGTAGCTGTTTGATCATCGCCGAGCTCCCGCTTTCCCGGTGCTTTTTCCGGTGCCTTTCCGGCGCGGGGGAGGCACCGCAGTCATCCATGGCCGCACTGCGGCCCCGCAGCTCCCGGGCACGGGGAGGCACCGGCGGCTCCGGGGAAGAGGGAAGGAAAGGGAAGAAGCCCAGGGTGCGGTGAGTGAGCAGCACGGTCCCAGCTCTGCAGGCAGCTCCCTCGCGTGGGTCGGGGAGGGATGGGTGACCTGGGGTGCTGCAATACCTGCCCCTTTCCCGGGGTCCGCATAAAGATGGCTCCTGCCGGGTATCTGCTTTACCGGTGTCAATAAATTAATAAAAACAGATAAACGTGACCTTTGTCCGCAGTAGGTGCCTGTGTGAGCAGAGGATGGAGGTCCTGCTTGGTCCCGGTGTGGTGGGAGGAGGGAAGCGGCTCCCGCGGCTGTCTCGGCGTGTCCACAGCGGGCGGAGGGGTTTGCCATGGGAATCCTGCCCTCTCCCTCCTTTCCGCTGGCGAGATGCCCTCGGGCTGACCCCCGCCTCTGTCGCAGATCCAGGTGTCTTCTTGGGATGCAGCCACACTCCTTGGCTGCCTGCAGAGGTGAGCCTGGAGACAAGACTGGCTGATGCCCTCCCACCCCTCACTCAGCTTGATGCTGGGCAGTTCCCTTTTTCATCAGCCGGCGTGGCCCAGGAGAGTTGGTTTTTTCCCCCAAAACAGCGTGAGCCAGTTGCTGTGGCTGAACAGGGGGTGATGGAGTGAGCCCGGGATCCAGGTGGCAGCTGTGCCACTTTCCTGAGACAAAAGGTCCCTGCAGACAATCACCAGTGTTACCAGCAGCACCCGGGTGTTTTGGCAGGGGGGATGTCACCCCTGTCCCCAGATGTGCCTTTCCATACCCTAGTGCAGCCATTGGAGCCACCTGAGTGAACTCAGGGACAAGAAGGACCCTGGCTGTGTCCCTGCTTGTGAGGAGCGTGCTGTGGGTGTGGAGTGCAGGGCTCAGCCAGGCAGAGCTTTGCTCCCCCTTTCCCTGGGTGAGCAGAGCCCCCAGGCCTCTCCCAGTGTCCCAGGGAAGGCAGGAGGAGCCTGGCATGAGCAGACACACTGTCAGTGCTGCCACTTCCCTGCAAACTCCCGGCTGTTTTCTCACCTATCCCCAGCTCCCTGCACCCCTTCCCCCTGTGCCACTGCCACCTCGAGGTCACTGCCACTGCCCACCCTGCCAGCCACCCACCTGGGGCACACCAGGCTCGGGTGGGGGTTCCTGTGGGCAGCACTGGAAAAAGCGACGTCCCACCGAGCCTGGCGTCAGGTACGGCTCATGCCAGGGTTTGAGCCTTACTCATCTCACACTCTTCCTCCTCTGTCCCCACCAGCAGGACCTGCCACAGGCGTGGGGAGGGAGCACTCCAAGAGGGTGCCGTGTTTTCCAGATGGTTTTACAGCAAGGTTTCCCCCAAACCTGCCAAGCTCCTGCCTGCATGGTGGCAGTGGCACGGGCAGGGGACAGCCAGGACCATCCCCGGGCCCCGCTGCTGGAGCAGGACCAAGGCATTGGGAACAGCCCCCCCTTCCCTGCTTCACTCGCAGAAGCTTCCAGTTGTGGCTGAGTCACTCCTGCTGTAGCTCCTTCTCTCTCCTTGTTTTGGATGGAAGTTTTCCATGGAAACCCACGCTGGGCCGGGCTGCAGGCTGGGATAAACACGGCTGAATCACAAAAGGCCGTTTCGCCAAGAGCTGTCAGATGGCAGCAACAGCGTGTGGGGCCAGTGGGAACCTGCCCAGCCTTTGTGGGGGCAACAGCAGCACCTCTCCATGCAGCCCCCACCAGCTTCACTGGCTCAGCCCCCCCGGACCCACCCTAAATTCCTACGGTGCCAGGATGCCACTTGGCAAAGCCAGGAGTAGGTGACGGGTTCTGTCTGGAAGTTTTCTGGGGCCACGTGCTTTCCCAGGGATGCACAGGGGAATCCCAGCTGGGAGAGCCCCTTCTCTGCAGGCAGTGTCCACCCCAATCCTCAGCTGCTGGGCTCTGTAAGGTCATGGCTTGGAGGTCCCAGGAAGACCCTTCCCACCCTCCTAGCCGTGCGCAGGGACACGCTCTGAAGCCGCTGGGTGTGTTGCCGAGGTGAGGCAGAGTTTGTGCCGTGCCTGTGCCCTGCTGAGAACCGTTCCACCCTGGAAGAGGCTGTGGCAGGGGCTGTGATCCTCCTTGGCACCACATTCCTCCCCAGCACCGCCATAATCTCTGTGCTGAGGAGGAGCACAGGAGCTGGACGGCCTCTGTCCCCCGGCGCTGACGGCTGGCCCCAGGCCCAGCGCCTTGGAAGTGCCGTTGGAAGACAAGTCCCGGTGTCAGGAGTCCAGGATATTTTTAAGTACTCTGGAAGAAAAACTGATTCCAGGGTGTCAGCGGGAGAGACTTGGCCTTCAAAACAACAGTGCAGCTGGAACCTTCCTGAGCTGGAGCGTGGGGTCCAAGGGGTCACAGGGCTGCCCACGGGACGTGTCCCCTCACCCAGGGGTACCCTGGAAGGGACACTGATGTTGCCGAGGCCTGGACCTCACTGTGCTGCTGTTGGTGGGGTAGAACCAAGGAGGTGTTTCCCAGGGGATGGAGGGTGGGTTTTGTGGCAGTGGCAACTTTGCAGCGTGGATGTGCTGGGCATAGCTATGGTTTTACCTGAGCACTGGTGGGACTGCCCAAAAATCCCCATCCTGGAGGTGAGGTGCCTGGCCCATCACCAACGGCAGCGATGGGAAAAGTGGGAGTTAAAGGGAACAAGCAAGAGACATGGCAGGGCACAGCAAGGATCTGCCACCTCTGATTATCCCCTTCCTGCTGCTCCCATGTCCCACTGTGGCCCTGCTGGCCCCTGAGGACCTGGGGGTGGCCATGCTTGTCTGGGTGAGGGCAGAGCTGCCAGGTGCATGACCCTATGGATGGGTGAGGGATCCTAATGGGGCTGCCTTGGAGAAGGGAGTGGGGGCAGGGGACCCTGTGTGACCCCTACTCGATCTAGGTGGGACACCCACAGCAGGCCTGTGCTGTAGGATGCCAGGAGCGAAGGCTCCTGTTGAGGGACTCTCCCTGTTCCTCTGCCACCCTCACCCACTTGGGCCTGACCCTACAACCCCGGTGTCCCCATGGGATTAAGTATCTCCCTCCCCTCCAGGATCTGCGTGGTCACTACAGCCCTTCCAGCCCCCCCTCCCAGTCTCCAGGGCTGTGGGTCCCCCGGTGTCCCCCACGGGGAGCCCTGCCCGGCCAGCACCGGTCGCCGCCGGCTGCCGAAGGCCCGGTGCCCGGTGCCGGGGCAGGCCGGGCCGCTCTGACTTCGCCGCTCAGGAATCTCCTGGCCGCGCCGGGCGGGTTGTGCAAGCCGCGACCGCCCCCGGCCGCCCCCGCCCCGGCCCCGCGGGCCGCGCTCAGTCCCCGCCGCGCCGGCCCCGCCGCCAGCCCCGCTCCGCGAACGGCCCGCGGCCCCCCGCGCACCGGCGGCGAGACGGGGGGGACGGGACGGGGGACGGGACCCCGACTGCCGAGCGGACAGATGCGGCGTGACGAGCCCGGCGGGGACGGTCCCCGAAGGGCTCCGGGTCCCCGCCGGGAGGGCAGGTGAGGGGCTGCGGGGCGGGGAGCAGGATGGGGGATCCGAGGAGGGGGGACCCCAACATTCCCGCTGCCCGAGGAGGAGCCGCTCGGCGCCCGCCCCCCCGAACAGTAAGAGTTGATGTGCGGTGAGCTGCATCCTGCATGTGAGCTCCTACTGCCCCGGGAGGCGGGCCGCCCCCGACGGGACCCCCGCCTCCACCGCCTCGGGGACCCCCGGGGGTGGGCGAATGGGGGGAGCCGGTGCTGCCCGCGCTGCGAGTCCGCCTGTCCCGGCGACCATGGCTGTAGACTGTTACCCCCCCAGCGGCACAGTAACAATCTAAAGCCACGGTCGCCCGGGCGGCGTCGGAGTTGGGGGGGGGGGGGGGGGGGGAGGCGGGAGGGCGGGTTGGGAGGGGGCAGTCGGTGCCTTGGCGACGGCGAGGAGGCGTCCCCGCCACCGCAGCGAGCGCGCCCGACCCCCACCGGCGGCGCGGGGGGGACTCCCGGTGCTTGAGAGGGGGGAGTGTCGGTAGCATCGACAGCATCGGTAGCATCGGTAGCATCCGCCCACCCCCCTCCCCGCCCCCTGCCCTCCCACGCGTGTCCGCCCCGCCGGGGGACCCCCCCTACCTGGGCTGCAGCGGGAAGGCGGGGGGGGGGCTTCCGCCGTGGGGGGGTCGGTGTCTGCGGGGGGGGAAAGAGAGAGCGGGGTCAGGCGGGCACCGGGACACCCCCCCCATCCCCGCCCCTTCCCGCCTTTCCCCCCCGCCCCCGTCGGGGCGCGCTCCCCGACGGCTCAGCACCACGGACAGCGCCCGCCCCCCCGGCGCTGCGGCGGGGCCGGGGCCGGTGCGGGGCCGGGGCCGGGGCCGGTGCCGGCGGTGGGTCATGCTTCAGTAGCCATGACTGTAGACTGTTACTGTCCTGTCCCTACGCAGCAGTAAGCAGTCTAGAGCCAAGGTGCCGACGCTCTGACTCGGGCTCTCCTCAGCGGGGTCTCCGCGCTCTTTAGACGCAGCGGGGTGAAGGCGATCGACCCCCCCCGCGGGCTGCGGAGCCGGCAGCACCCGGGCTGGGGACACGGGGCTGCGGGGGAACCCGAGGGAGGCGGCGGTGGAGAGTGCCTGGCACGGCGGCACCGCGGGATGGAGCTGGGGGGGGGTCCCGTCGGGGGTGGCTGCGGGGAGGCTCGGAGAGGGGGGACGGCGGGCGCCGGTGTCACCGCAGAGCGGGACACGTACGCACAGCCCCACACACGGATGCGCTTCCGCACCTCTCCCCGCCCCCAACCTCATCCCCCCCCCCCCTCCCCAAACCCCTGCAAGGTGCGGGCGGCCGGTCCCCGCCGTGCACCCCCCCGGGGCGGCCCCGCGCTCAGCGCCCGCCCCCGCGCACCGCCCCCGCCGGCGCCGCCGCCCGGCCCCGCCGCCCCCGCCGCCCGGCCCGCACGTGGGGCTGCGCCAGGCGGCTCCGCGCCGCCCCCGCCCGCCGCAGAGCTCTCCCCCCGCCCCGGCCCCCGGTGCCCTCCGCTCCGCCTCACCCCCGCCCCGGGGCCGGCAGGTGCAGCGCTCGGTGCCGCGGGGCTCCGCTGCCCCCTCCCGCCCCCGCACCGGGCTCCGTCCCCGCTTACCTGCGGGCCAACCCAGCCGGTGCCTTACCTCCTGCGGGCCCCGCGGCTGCCGGGCCGGGCAGGGGCCCCGCGGCTCCCGGCGGGGCCGGCGCCGGTGTCGGTGCTGCGCTGTCCGCAGCGCGCGGGGCTTTTATAGGATCGGGCTCGTAGTAACGGGGATCTCGGCTCATTCATAGAAAAGCATCAACCTACACAATGACGTGAGCGCTACGTCAGCGAGGAAATTTAGGGAACGGGAAGACGCTACTATTTATATCGGCGCGGGGGGAGGACAGCGGCCCGGAGCCGGGCAGGGGGTCCGGGCTGCAACAGAACCCCGGCCCCCCCCAGACCCCTCCGGAGCCCCCCCCCCGTTCCCCGGCAGCTCGAGGAGTGCAGTGGAGCGGCACCCAGCACCCCACATCCCTTCTCCACCTGCTGCCAGATTCAGGAGCTCAACACCCACTGAGACACAAACTGAGGGTCCTGTCACCCTGGGGATGCGGTGTGGGGCACCCCCTGCCCCGGACACGAGGTGTCCATCCAGGCACCCAGGGGAGCCCAGGCCATCCATGACTCCTGCCCACCCCACTGGACCAGAACATGGCCCCATCCTGGCCTTGTGGCTGCTGATTTGGGGCTGTCTGAGCCCCCCATCACAGGAAGGGGTTGCACAGAGGTCTCCACACCCAGGCACCAGCCTGGGGATGCCCCCTGGCCACCTGCATCCCTCACCCACAACAGTGTCCTGAGCAGCACCTCCCACGTGCCCCCTCATGAGAACCCCTGTCCTTCCATCGTCATAAGCACCCATGGGTGGCACTCCAGTGCACTGCAGGATAACGGGACAGCACAAAGTGGTGGTGGGGTGAGTTTACAATACATGGGGTGAGCAACCCACTGCAGCACCGTGCTGCCCTGACCCCTCCAGCCTCACAATGGGGCCTGGCCCTCACTCCCACCAGGGCTGAGTGACCCAAAAACTGTCAGTGCTACAGAAACAGGTTGTGGCTTCATGGGTGAATTTTGGCCCCTTGCTCCTTCCTGAGTGCCAGCACCCCCCAAGATGGGCCTGGAGTCATATCCAGGGGGATTTGGGAGCATCCTTTCCCCCTTTATGCACCTGTCCGTCCATCCATCCATCCATCCATCCATGCATCCCCCCCATTCCTGCTGGAGCCGTCTGACCTCACTCTGCTCTGGCGAAGCATCACACCGGTAACCACAGCAACAGCGGCGTTGTCATTGACAGCAGCATCCGCGCCCGCCAGCATCCGCCGCTGCTGCAAGGCCACACGCTGCCACGGGGGCCTCGAGCCACGGTCCCCCCTCTCCCTTACCCCTCACACGCCCCAAAAACCCGCAGAGCGGCTCAGAGGATTAACCCTCCCGACCCCACCAGCACCTCCCCATGCTCCACCAACCACCTCCTTCAGGTGCTGCCGCCCCCCTAGAGCTCCCCAAAACGCCTTACCCACCCCCTGCTAGATGGGGGTGTCCCCCACTCCTCTCCTCCCCCCTTTTCTTTTTTTTTTTTTTTTTTTTCCCACGCAGCACCGGCGCTCGCCCCGTCGGGGCTCTCCGGTTCGGGCAGGGGAGGGGGGGAATCGCTGCCGCAGCGCTCCCCGCCGCAACCGTGACTCAGCCCCGGGATTAGTCAGCAACTGGGGCCGGCCCACCCGCAACCGGCTGCGCAGCTCCGCCGTTCCTCCGGGGGCCGCGACCCCTCCACTCCACGTCCCGGCACCTTGTGCGCGTCGGGGGGACCGGGACGTGGAGTGGGGGGGTCGCGGCCCCCGAGGAGGGGGTGTCGCATCCCGGAGCGCGGCCCGTTGCTGCCATCTCGTGGGCTTCCCACCAGTGACTACCGCGTGTCCCTGTCGCGGGAGGGGGGGACAGAGGGCCCGGGGATGTGGGTGGGGAGGGGGAGGTCACCTGTGGGGCTGGGGAAGGTGGTGGGTGGGAAGGGGGTGGTCGCTGAGGGGGACTGAAGGAGGAAGGGGTGGTATGGCCCCACCTGAGAGGGAAGGAGGTCTCATTGTGCCATCGTGACTCCACAGGGGTGGGGTCTTCATCTGCTCGGACGTCACCCCACAAGGAAGGGATCCTATTGCCCCACGATGCATCACTCCAAAGGAAAGGGGTCTCATCACCTCGAGCCCCAAACTATCACCCTGCTGGAAGTGTTGCTCACCCAGTCTGAGCATTGTGCCACAAGGAAGGGGTGCCACTGTCCCAGGAAAAAACACCAGGCAGGTATGGGTGTCTTTTCCTGAGAATTGCCTCACAAGGAAGGGGTCCCACTGCCCCATGAAGCATCACCCATAAGGGAAGGGTTCCCATGGTTTCACTAAGCATCATCTCACAGGGATGAGATTGTCACCTGCCTGCAGAAAAGGCGTTCCGTCACCCCATCAAGTGTCATCCCACAAGGAAGGGGTCACACTGCACCAGGAAACAACACCTGGCGGGGTGGGTGCCCTTTTTGACTGAAAATTAACCCCACAAGGGGTCCCACTGCCCCCAAGAAGCATCACCCATAAGGAAAGGGGTTCCATCACCTCACCAAACTTCAACCCACAGGGACAGGATCCTCACCTACCTGCAGAAGACGGGTCGTATCACCCCATCGGGCATCATCCCACAAGGATGGGGTCCCATTGCTCCACAAGGCATCCCCTCACAGGGATGGGTGCCCTTTGTCTTCCCAAACATCCCCCCATAAAGAAGGGATCCCACTGCCCCCCAGCTGAACAAGGGGAATCGCCAAACCCTACTCCTGGGGAGGAAAATGCCTGAGCTCGGGAATATCCCAGGGACTGTCCAGCTGCACAGCAGCTCAGTGGGGGTCCTGGGGGACAGGAAGTCCTGGGGGACACCACGTGGCCTTGGGATGAAGGAGGTGAACGGTGTCCCGGTTTATGTCGGTTGACAGCAGTGAGAGGATCCTTCCCTCCTGCTCAGGTGGGCTGCTGGGTCCAGAGCTGGGCTCCCAGCATGGAAATACTGGAGAGAGTCCAGGGAAGGACCACTAAGAAGAGTAAAGGCCTGGAGCATCTCTCTGATGAGGAGAGGCAGAGAGCTGGGCCTGGCTGGAGAAGAGAAGGCTCCAGGGACCCATCAGTGACCCGTGGGAGGTGCAGAGAGGACAGAGCCAGACTCAGCTCCGTGGTGCCCAGTGCCAGGACCAGGTGGCACAGACTGAGCCCCACGGCTTCCTCTGACCATCAGGGAGGTCACACTTCCACACTGGGAGGGGGGCGCTGGCATGGGCAGCCCGGGGAGGTGCTGGAGTCCTTTGAGACATCCAAAACCACCTGGGCAAGGTCCTGTGCAGCCAGCCCTGGGTGGCCCTGCTGGAGCAGAGGGTTGGGTGAAGACTTCCTGAGGTTTCTCCTAATCTCAGCTCCCGCTGTTGATTCTGTCTCTTGTGCACCTGGATATCCTTCCCCCTCGAAGGAAGGGTTGCCCTGCTCCATGAAATATCACCTTGCAGGGATAGGTGCCCTTGTCCGCCCAAATATCACTCTGCAGAAAAGGGTCCTCTCAGTGTCACCCCACAAGAGAGGGGTCCCATTGGTCCACAGACAAGGGCCCCCAGCCACTTGAGCATCACCCCACAGGGGATGACTCCCATTGTCCACCCCAGCAATGCCACCCAGACAGCACAGCAGAGAGCAGCCACCCTGGCTGGGCCTGTGCTGTGCCAGGGAAGCTCTGCCCTTCCCGCTGCCTTTCAGGGATCCTCTCATGATGGGGGGCACCTTGGGAGAACTTGGCAGGGTCCCGTGTCTGCCCCCAGCCTTGCTTTACAGCAGGCAGGGCTTGGCACTGGAACAGCTCAGGAGATGGGCAGCGGTGATCTCTGCCCAGCCTGGAACAGCTCAGCACTGCCTCGAGTTTCACAGCCTCAGCCCAGGTGGAGGGGACACACATCCCCCTGCACACACACAAGGGGCCGCAGTTTCAGGGCTGCTGTACCCCAGCACCGCCGGGAAAATGCAGCCGAGCTGCCAGCGGGGGCTGCAGGCTCCTGGCGCTGCCGGATGCGGCCCCGCTGGCCAACGCGCCGTAATGCAAGACATGTGTGTGGGCTTTGGGGAGAGGCTGCGCTGGGAAACAGGGCCCTGCAGAGACCGGGGGGCTGTATCCTGTCCAAAAGCCCAGGTCCCACATGAAGCCAGGCATGCGAACGCGATCCAAACCACAGCTGGATTTGAACCGAATCTCCCAGCATCTGGGCTAATTTGCTGCAACTTTGATTGATCGTGGGGAGGGGGCACAGGCGGGAAACGCTCCAGCTCAGACCTCCCAACAGAGCCAATGACTTAACCAGAGCTGGTTCCAATCTGCTGAGCACATTGAGGCGAAAATGCCCCTTTCCCTTCGCGCTCCCGGGCGCCGGCGCTGGCTTTGCTCGCGGTCCTGCAGCCCGGCCGTTCCCGCCCCTCGGAGCCGGACATCGGCTGGAGCTCCCTGGGAAGACCCGGCAGTTTTTGAGAGCTCTGAGTGCAGAACCCTGGGTCAGGTTGCTGTGTTAGGATCCCTCCAGAAGGCTGAGCAGGACGGGACGGGGGATACTCGTGCAAGAAACCCCCCTACACCTGCCCCAAACCCCTACGGGCATCGATCCGCCCCTCTGCTCCTGGGAGAGGCCGGGAATGGGAGAGGAGCTGCGAAGGAGGGTGGAAAAGGTGAAGGGTTTTTCCATTCCCTCCCTCGGCCGCTGCCCCCGGGGTCGGCGTCACTCAGCAGGTAGCTGGGGCAGCCCGGGGTCCCGGCCGGCCCCGGGGGATGCAGCTGTCTGGGAGCCGCCCGCTGCCGTGATTTATGCAGCTCAGCCCCATAAATTACCGGGACGGAGCCCGCGGGAGCCATCGCTCACAGCGACGTCCAGAGCTCGCTGCCAGAACCTGAAACACTTCCAGCCGTTAATTGAAGAGGGGGGGGAAAAAATGGGAGAGGGGGGAGAAATTAGTGCCCGGGGAGTTGGGATTAAACCGCGGCTCTAACGAGGGTCGCCCACGTCCCGCTCCCAGGATCCCGGCGCTTCCTGTGGGCAAGGGCCCAGCGTGGGGAGCAGGGAGGGGGATTTCTGAGCCGGTGCCTGGGATGAGCCCGCTGCAGGGTCCCCCACGGGCAGTGACACTCCGTCCTGGTCCCCAGGGTGACGACTCCATAGTGAACCGGGACGCGCTGAATCTGAAGGGAGGCTGAGGATGAGTTCCAGGTGAGTGATGCTGAGCTGTGAGGGCAACGGCTGCCACCAGCCTGCACCCTCCCTGCCAGCACCCATCCTTTTTTTGTCCCAAATTCAGGGCTGGCTAAACCCTGTCCCAGGCACCAGGACCCCACATTGGCTCCCATTCACCAGGGGACCAGGGTGAAACCCCAAGAGCCCAAGTGGGACGGATGGCCACTGCTCGGGGTGCCCTGCTCAGGTCAGGGGGTGCCAGCAGGACACCCCCAGGATTAGCAGCCGTCCTGGGGAAGCCCATCACGATGCTTTGCTGTACTAGGAGGTTGTGCAAGAGGCTGCGGCTGTGAGAAAGGAGAAGTGAAAGTGTGAAGCGAGAGGCGGCTCCCCCCGCGCCAAGGGGGGTACCCCACGCTGCACCCCCAGCCCAGCAGCCTTTTCAGGGACGGCTGGAGGGATGAAGCCAGGGGAAACGTGGCTCTGCCTCCGGCTCCTTCTCCTCCTTCTCCTCCTCATCCCAAACCACCGCAAGCCCCCAGCCCACCCCGAGCCACCGCCACCGCACATCTGGGCGCCAGCGCTGCGCGCCCCTCCCGCTTTCTACTCTCCCCCCTCACCAGCAAATTAGGGCCGTCTGCCTTCCCCCCCTGCTCCCCAGAGCCCTTTCCCACATCATCTCCGCTCATCGGACACGATGCTCCACCCTCTGCCCCCCAAAATGATCCCACCCGCTCCAGCCTTCCCAACCGAGGGTGCCACCCCGCTTTGTGTATCAGCATCCATCCCTCGGGCGGGGCGGCAAGCAAAACCCCTCCACTTTATCGTTCCCCGGCACCGTCCGCCCCGTCGGGTCCCACCTGCGCGGGGAGGAGCCGCCTCCGGTAACGGGCGGGGTGGAGCGCACCGGGAGCCGCTAGATGGCGCTCTACGAGCGGTACCGACGGGGGGGACACATCGCCCTTAGCCCGGGGACACCCCGGGTCCCCCCCTCTTCGGGGCTCCCGGCCCCACCCGGGGTGTCCCCGGGCAAAGGGCGATGTCCTAAGGACAGAGACCCCCGAGGGGGCGGTCGGGGCGCGGCGGGAGAAGACCCGGGAGGAGGGAAAAACCGGGCTGGGAGGAGGAGGAGGAGACCGGGATGGGGAGGGAGGGGTGTGTAAAGGGGGGGGGCCCGGCTTGTCGGTGCCCCGCCCGGGGATGGGAGGAGGAAAACCTCCCGCCGTCCCTTTAACAGCCAGCGGCGCTGCTCGGAGTTCAGGCCGGGGTCAGGGGGAGTTCGCAGCCCGGGTTTCACCTCCGAGCTGGCGGCGTCGGGAACCCCGAGGAACCGCTGCAGCTTCTTCCACAACCACCTCCTCCTCCTCTTCCTCCTCCTCCCGTTCCGTAGGACCGGCCGGGAGTGCGGGGTATGGAGGAAGAGAAGCAGCAGAGGAAGAGGAGGGTGGAGGGGAGCAGCAACCGGCGGCGGCCCCCCAGGGGCTGAGCCATGAGAGTTCACCGAGACCTCAGCTGGCTGGCGGAGGCCACCGGACGCCCAGGTAAAAGGAGGGGGGGAATACCCCTAAATACGGGGAAAACCAGTCGAGAAAGCAGCTCCGCGGGCTCTTGGCTTTACGCACCTGGGCGGGGGGCACCGGCACCGGAACGGAGGCGGGAAGGGAGGTCCCGCTCCCCCCCACACCCCCAACCTTCCCCCCGCTCACCTCGAGGGGGGGAGAGGAAACGGGGGCGGGGGGCGCCCGGGGGGTCCGGCCGGCCGCCTCCCGGGACCGGGGCGCATAAGAAGCGGGGAAGGCGCGGCGAGGAGCGGGACAGCGGCAGGGCGCGGGGATCGGCGGGCGAGTGGCGGGCACCGGGTCGGGGTGTCCCCCCCCTGCGCTCCCCCGGCAGGTGGGCGCGGGGTCGCGGGATCCCAGGGCTGGCGGGGCCGGGGCCGGGGCGCGGCACTGGCGGCGGCGGCGGCGGCGGGTGATGTCACTTTCTCCAAAAACCCTCCGGGGGTTTTCGCCCCCCTCCCGCCCCCCCGACCCGCCGAGAAACGAGCCCCCATATAAGCGGTGGCACCGGCCGGGCGGCCGCGCAGAGCGGCTGGGACGCAGCGGTGCGTGGGGCTGAGACCCGACCCTCCCACGCCGCCCACCCCACGCGTGGGGGAAGCCCCGGACGCGCACGTCGAGCCCCCGGCGCGGTGCGGCGGGCATGCGGGGCCGGCCACGGCGTTGACGGGGCGGCCGGTGTGTTGCAGGGCGGCGGGCGAGGAGCGGGATGCTGGACGCCATGGAGGTGCCGAGCCACTCGCGGCAGCTGCTGCTGCAGCTGAACACGCAGCGCACCAAGGGTTTCCTGTGCGACGTGATCATCGTGGTGCAGAACGCGCTTTTCCGAGCGCACAAGAACATCCTGGCCGCCAGCAGCGCCTACCTCAAGTCGCTGGTGGTCCACGACAACCTGCTCAACCTGGACCATGAGATGGTGAGCCCCGGCATCTTCCGCCTCATCCTCGACTTCATCTACACCGGCCGCCTGGCCGAGTGCGAGCCGGGCAGCGAGCAGAGCCTGGGTGCTGTGCTGGCTGCCGCCAGCTACCTCCAGATCCCCGGCTTGGTGGCCCTTTGCAAGAAGAAGTTGAAGCGCAGCGGCAAGTACTGCCACCTGCGCGGGGGCTACGCACCCTACAAGCTGGGCCGTGGGCTGCGGGCCGCCACGCCGGTCATCCAGGCTTGCTACTCGGGGACACCACGGCCCGTGGACCTGCCGCCCGTGGAGCCGGCGGCTCCGCTCAACACGCAGTGTGGGGAGCTGTACGCCTCGGCCGCCCAGGGCGCCCCGCTGCACCCTCACGGGCTGTGCCCGCCCGAACGCCACTGCTCGCCGCCCTGCGGCCTCGACCTCTCCAAGAAGAGCCCCACCGGCCCCTCTGCCCAGCTCCTGCCCACCGACCGCCTGCTGCCCAGCGAGCCCCGTGAGCCCTCGCTGCCCCCACGGCACGACAGTCCCCCTGTCAGCGCCGGCCTCCTGGGCAGCCACGCCGCTGCCTACAAGGACTCCCCGCCGGGTGGTGAGCCAGGGGGGCACCCCCACGCCCCCGACCCCTTCCGCAGCACGCCGCCCTGCGCCGAGCCCCCGCTGCCCCGCGCTGATGGGAGAGAGCTGATGTACCGCTGGATGAAGCACGAGCCCCTGGGCCCCTACCTGGACGAGGGGGAGGCGGAGAAGGAGCTGGAGCGGGAGGAGAAGGCCGAATCGCCGCCTGCAGCGCCGCAGTCCCGCTACCCCAGCGTGGAGAGCAACGACCTGGAGCCTGACAACAGCACGAGCGAGGAGACGGGCAGCAGCGAGGGCCCCTCGCCCGGAGATGCTCTGGACCGCTACTGCAACCACCTGGGCTACGAGCCGGAGAGCCTGGGCGACAACCTGTACGTCTGCATCCCCTGCGGCAAGGGCTTCCCCAGCTCCGAGCAGCTCAACGCCCACGTGGAGGCCCACAACGAAGAGGAGCTCTATCATAAGGCGGCGGCCGAGCAGGCCGTGCCCTTCCTGGACAAAGGTGGCCCGGGGCTGGGTGACATCTTGCGGCCTTACCGCTGCTCCTCCTGCGACAAGTCCTACAAGGACCCGGCCACGCTGCGGCAGCACGAGAAGACGCACTGGCTGACGCGCCCCTACCCCTGCACCATCTGCGGCAAGAAGTTCACGCAGCGCGGCACCATGACCCGCCACATGCGCAGCCACCTCGGCCTGAAGCCCTTTGCCTGCGACGCCTGCGGGATGCGCTTCACCCGCCAGTACCGCCTGACCGAGCACATGCGCATCCACTCGGGCGAGAAGCCCTACGAGTGCCAGGTGTGCGGCGGGAAGTTCGCCCAGCAGCGCAACCTCATCAGCCACATGAAGATGCACGCGGCCGGCCCCGACGGCAAAGCTAAGCTGGACTTCCCCGACAGTGTCTACGCCATGGCCCGTCTCACCGCCGACCAGCTGGGGCTCAAGCAGGAGAAGGCGGCCGAGCTGCTCTCCCACACCTCGCACTTCCTCAGCGACCCCAAGGCCATGGAGAGCCTCTACCCCCTGGCCAAGTTCACGGCTGAGCACCTGGGGCTGAGCCAGGACAAGGCGGCCGAGGTGCTGGCGCAGGCTCCGCACCTCCACACCGAGGCTGCCCGGACCATAGAGCGATACTCGCCCCCCTAGCACCGGCCTGGCCGGGGGGCTGGGGGGGCCGCTGGGCTCCCCTCGCTGCCCCGTGTGGAGCTGGGGGGTGGCGAGAGGTGGTGGGTGCTCGTCCCCTGGCGCTGCCGACGGTCCCGGAGAACTCGCTTGTAGCGAAGGTCCCATGAGAGCTGCTCCGGGATGGATGGACGGCGTGTCCCTCGACCAGCGCCCCGGCTTGCCCGGGAGAAGCCGAGAAATCAGGGACTGACCCCGCGGCACCTCCGCCCCTTGCCGTGGGGGGTGCCGGGACCCCGGCACTGGGCGGCAGCGACGCACAAGCTGTGAGGCCGGGCTGCGCCCCGAGGCTTTGGAGGACATGAGCCCGCTCCTTACCTCAGGGCTGCCCCCGGGCGAGGGGACGCCCTCGGCAGCCGCCGCGTCGCTCCGGCCCCACGGTGGGACCCGCCGGCGCTCGGCTTTGCCGCGACGGGACCCGGACTGTGCCTCCCCGACCGCCGCGGGCCGTGAGTAGTTCGTCCGTCGTGGCCGGAGCGACGCCTCCGTGCTGAGCGGGAGCGGCCAGCGCTGGGCTGGGGGTGTGTGCCCGACCACCCCCCGGGCCGCGCCGGGGGCTCGGGGACAGACTGACGGAGGGGGACGGTGGGGTCTGAGCAGCAGGCGCGGGACGGGGGAGAGGCGGTCACGTCCATGCTGGGGAGGCCGGGGGATCGCGATGCTCCTCGCCTCGAAGCAAGCACTGACCTCCCGTCCCGAACGCAGGGGCTCAGCCGGCTGCTCCCCGTGTTTTTGGGAGGTGGAGCAGGGCCTGTCCCAGACTGAGCCCCTGGGCCCTGCCTCGCCATCAGGGATGCCCGGGGCACCCGGCTCAGCCCCGGGACCCGGCCGATTCGCCCTCGGGCGGCCACTCGCCTTGATTATTTTTTATTTTTTTATTTTTGCCAAAGACGCCCGTCTCCAGCGCGGCCGGGCCGGGCCGGGGGGTCCACGACAAAGACAAAGCGGTCTCTGGTTTGTCAGCTACGGGAGGTGGGCAGGGGCTGCGGGAGGGGGCCGTGGGGCAGAGCGCCGGGGGTGCATGTAACCTGGGGCCGAGTCCCCCCCCCGGCACCTTCTGCCGCCACCGCACCCCCTCTCCCACCTTCTGCTCGCTGTGGGCGAAGTTCCCCCAGCCTGGACCCCCCCGGCCCGTGCCCTGACCCCTCCGTTGGGGCTAATGTGAAGCTTCTCCCCCCCTCCTGAGCCCCCTCCTCTCCTTTGCACACGAGGCTCCGGGCGGCCGCCAGCAGCGACTGCCCCCGGCCTCGCAGCCACTGTGCCTTAGCCTGAGCTGGCCGCGCCTGCCCAGCTGCCCCCCGAGCCTCCCGGGGCTGTCCCGGTCCCCCAGGGCCGGCGGTGTCCCCCGGAGCTGCCGTGGGGTGACTGGCGGCGGTGGCAGCACCCAAAGCACAGCTGGCAGCGCCCAGCGGGGCCCCGGCCCCCCCTGTATCACGTCCAATTTGTACACGGGCTTCTCGCCCTTTTTTTTTTTCTATAGTCGAAACGGAATGAGCAATAAAGTGACATTAACACGCGTGGCCTCGCGTTCTTCTCTGGGGAGGGGCCTGGCTGATGCTGAGCACGGCTGGGAGTGGCCCCGGGGGGCGTCTGTGGGTGCAGAGCTGCAGGGAGGGGACCCGAGGGGTTTTGTTGTGCATTTGGTTTTCTCAGACCCCCTCAGCTGCGGGGCAGTAGCAGATGCAGGTGGGACAGAGCTGCTGTCATCCTTAGAACGTGTCCCACTGCTGTCCCTCCCTGGTGTCCCCCACCCCAACCTCAGCAGCAACTCATGCGCTGACAGCAAATAACACACCACTCAGCACTGACACATGTTTAATACCAAAAATTATTAAAACCAACTTAACAGCTCAAAGGCAGGCGCTGCCCTAAGACAAGGGCTCCCAGCAGCCTGGTAGGGATTGCCCCAGCGCTCAAGCTCTGCTCGCCGTTGTGCCAGCTGGTTTGGTGGCACCACAACTCTCCCATGGCTAAGCTTGTGACACGTCTGGCAGAGCTGCAGGGCCCTCCGGGCTGGTGGTACCTCGGGAAGAGCTCTGGAAAGCAGCAGTGGGGCAGCGCCGTAAGAAAACAAACATTGAAACACACCCAGCGTGGAGGAGAAGGCAAAGTCTCTGCAAAGCTGGCAGCCAGCACGGCTGTGGGCAAGGAACTGGGGCGTGGGTGCTGTGCTGATGGCTCGTGTGCCCCACAGCGGGCACCCCAAAGCCTGTGTGGGCCGTGCCCCAGGCTGGGCACTGCTCTGGCACAGGATATCCAGCACAACCCTGTGTGTGTGTCCATGGCGCTGCCGAGGCTCTAACCCTGCTGCTGGCTCTGGCCGTGGGGTGGGCAGCTGGCACAGGGGGAACTGGGCTTCCTGATGCAGATACTGGGTCTGAGCCACGCACACAGGAAAGGAAAACACCGGGCTCTGTCCTGCTGCTTCCTCTGCCACCTCTGCCACTTCCCTCCTACGGCTGCAGTGCCCCAGCGGGGACCAGGGGTTGCTCCCACCCTCGGCTCATGGGACTGGGACTTGACAGAGCTCCAGGGGCTCTGGTTCAGGGGTTAATGCTCCCTCTTAGCTTCTGTATCTGCTGTGTCACTGGGGATGGGACACTTGGTGATGGGATAGTGCGGGATGTGGAAGGCTTAGCAGCACCCCAACCCCAAATCCAAGCGTAAAATGACCCAGGGACAAGGCAATGGCTCCATCCGTGGACCCTCTCAGCTAGGCAAACAGTGGGGCTGAGCATTTCTATGGTTCTCTCTGACGCTGCAGCCATAGGCAGAAGCCAGATCCCACATGGAAGAGGGGCCTGTGGCAATGTGAGGACACACAGTAGCCATGGGACAGCTGGTCCTGGGGTCCTTGGAGAATTCTGTGAGATTCACATGGAGTCTTAGGTCAAAAGTGTTCCTAAAGGTAGCAGGGGAGGACTAAGGGATCTGGGGGAGACGGGAAGGGGCAAGTAATGGCCGGGGTGGGCATGGGATCAGGACAAAGCAGCTGTGGGGGTGTTCAAAGCCTCCCCCAGCAAAGCAGGCAGGGCACACACCTGAAAACTAACCTACACCGAAAAAATGAAACTCAACAAGCAAACCCCGCAACACAGAGGGGCCAAACCCCTCTGCAAACAACACTCCTGCATGGGGCAGCACGCGGTGGGGAAGTGGATGGGGACCTGGGGCTGTCTGGCCATGCAGGACAAACAGGCTGGGGCAGGGGGAAACCTGCCCTTGAAGTCCACGGCCTCTCCAAGGTCTACGGGCTGGACTAAGCAATCCCAAAGTCTGTGCCGGCGTGTCCCCAGTCTCTGCCCTACGCAGCCTACAAACCCAAAGAGCCACCAAGGCGTGACTCGAGCTCTCTGCACCCAAGCAAACCAAGTGAAAGGCTGGTGGTGATCCAGCACGGGGCTCACCCAAAGCTTCCCTCGTCAGCGGGGCTCTCCAGCTCCTCGCTGGCACTGCCCAAAGGCCGGCAGGACCCTCAACGGCCCAGCCTCCACGTGAACCATCCACAGCAATGACCTTTCCCGGCTGGTCTGCCCTCGGGGGGCCCTGGGCAGCACGGCCATTCTGGGGTGGGTTGAAGACGTGGCGTTTATTGTTCGTGGTGGGCTGGCGGCGGTGGCGGCGCGGCGGCCGCTGGAGCCGGGCTCCCACTGTCAGGGGCTGCGTGACTCGCTCAGGGGCCCTGGGCCCCGCCTGGCCCCCTCAGCCCTCCTGAGCCCACTTGAGGAAGGTGGGGATGTCCCGCACCGGCACGTTGCGGGTCAGCGCTTTGACTCGCAGGTTGCGGTCGTCCGTCAGCAAAACCACTTCCCTGAGCAAACGGATGGGATCGTCTGCAAGAGACACACACACACACAGAGCACAGTGAAGCTCAGACCTGCTCCAGGCCTTCCACCCATCCCAAGGGGTGTTCCCCTACTTTCCCAGCTCTCAGCTCCCTGCTCCTTGCCAAGCTTCCTGGTGGGCCTCGGAGACAGCCCTACATCCTGAAGGCCATCAGCTCCCCTCTCTGTGCTGCCCGGGGTGATTTGTGCTCAATGCCCACTGCCCACAGGGGTAGTGGACTGGCCACAGGCTGGGAAGAGGAGGTCCCTGCCTGACCCAGGCCAGGAAGACGGCCTGCGACCCTGGCTCCAGCAGGAAGCTGGTGCTATTATTCTGTTGATCTCATTATAAGATCTAAAGCCACCCCTCATTTCTTGCGGAGCTTTTTTGGAGTTGCCACTGACACCGAGGCGTTTCTGGCTGGGGCTCAGACAGACACTGAGAGTTGATGCCTGAGAAACAACCAAAGGGATCTTGCCCCCAGATGGATGAGCTGCCCCGCACGCAACTCGCAGGGCTGGGATGTGGGAGCCACGCTTACGTGTGTGCGAGGCAGGGGAAGCATATGGGGTATGTGTAAGCAGCTGGGTCCTGTGACCAGAGTACTGTTCCTATGAGCACAGGAAACACAGTGCCTCCGAGCCAGGACGGGAATGGAAAAAACAGAGTTTATGGGAGCCCAACATGGGCCCAGATTGGCTGCGCAGGGAGCAGCAGGACAAGGGGAAGGGGAGGGTGGCCAGGAACGCGGGCTATGGTCACGGTGTCGGGGCTGGGGACGGTGGGTGAGCACCCAGCTGGCCTGTGCTGGAAGGAAGGGAATTGGGGGCTCAGTGGGAAGGCAGGCCAGGGATTGAGAGCTGCCTCAAGTGGGCCTGGGAGGTTTTGCGCGGACACTTTAAGAAATGTGTAACAATAAACATCCTCTGCCCCGCGCTGGTGACGCGCCTCCTTGTTACAAACCAGAGGCTGTCAGCTTGTCAGGCCCTATTCCCCATAATCCACATGATTTCAAAATTCAGCATCATTTGCACATAAACATTTGGTGACGGTTTCTCTGTGAATCTGACAAGTTAAGCTGCTAAGAATTCGTGCTGACAAATGTGGGTTGATTTCTTGGGCAGCTGCTGATGCGATTCCCATTCCTGCCGCCCTGGCAACAGCCTGGAGGCTCTCTGGTCCCAGCACACATGGTTGATGCCAGCCAGGAATCCAGAGGAAAAAGAGTCCTGGACAGAAGGCATCAGGGGTCGTGGGGAGGAGGCATTTTCTGGCCCTTTGTCACCACAAAAATGGCTCTGTGGATGTTTATGGTGAGTTTGTCACAGGCTGGGGCATCCCCAAGGTGCCATGAGGTGACATTTGGCAATGAGGTGGGAGGGACACAGCCTGGGGCTGACCGGAGGCAGGAGATGGCACCTGGGTGTTGAAAGAGGCAAAATGCAGGAGGGAACAGATCCAAGGGCCATGAAAGAGAAACAGGAGGAGTCTGTGGAATGCAACAGAGAAGGGACAAAGAGGATGTGAGGATGTCCCACCTTTGTTGGAGGGCATGAAATCCTTGGCCTTGTCATTGCAATAGTGGAGGCAGCAGGACAGAATCAGGTCATCATTGTTTCCCTGGAAAAGAAAGGGCAAGGTTACCCTTGGCAAGGAAAACTTTGTACCTCCACCACCCTGACTGCTGTACTGCCTTGAGACACCCCAACACAACTCAGTGAGAGCAGGGCTGCCCCAAGCTGAGAAACAAGGCCTACTCAGCCACCTGCAATGTGAGAGCACAGAGCCTCCCCCTGCCCGGAGCTCAGGGACCTCAGGGTCCCTGGTTTTCCCTGAGGAGGTGGTGGCCCTCAGAGTCCAGGATGCCCCTTACCTGCTGGCCAGTGGTGTCTTCACTGCGGAAGGAGATGGACTCCAGCTCGTTGCCTCGGCTGGTCAGAGCCCTCAAACAGTTGTCCCGGCTCTCGAATCGCTCCTCCAGGAACTCGATGGACTTCCTGGCTCTCTCCTGCACTTGGCGGGCATAGCCTGCAGCCCGGTGCTCCATCTCTGGGCCCTTGGCCAGGCCATCCAGCTCGTTTATCACTTCAAACAGGAAGAGGAGGTACAGTTACTATGGGACAAGGTGCTCCCGTGACCTGCTGCTGGAGCATGCAAGTTGCCAAGGCCTCAGGGCCGGGGCACAGGGAGCTGGCTCAGGAAATCTGGGTTCAGCTGCTGCAGAGTCCCTGTGCTCCTGGACTTGGCTGCGGGTCTGGAAAAGGTTTGCTGCCTTCCACCTCCATGGGTCACCTGGCTCGGCCCCGAGAGCGCAGGCACCTCACCCCTGCAGTGTAACTGGTGAGGGCCACTGGTTCTGCCCTGCCAAAGCCCAGGGAGAATCGCTGTGCCCCCCACCCCACACTCCAGTGTTGTGACCAACAGCACGTCCGTGCCCGGGCTGTCAGGAAACCCTGAACTCCTGCATCCTGCTCCTCTATCTCCGAGCACAGCGATGGCTGGTGGCACTGTGCCTCCTGCCCGTGTGGCACTGCCTGGCTCTGCACTGTCTGACTGCAGGGCTGCACATGGGAACAGGAAGCAGGCAGTTCCCACCCTGGCACTATTTCCCACACAAATCCCAGGCCTGTTTTCCCACTTGAAGCCGCCACCCTGTGCTCCTGGCAGGGAACACGCTCCTTTCAACACCTCACCCATCTGGCTTTGCGCATCTGTCCTGCCTCGAGACGAGCTTGGAATCCAGGTGGATTCCCAGCCTGTTCACCTTGACTGGAACCTCTTGTACTGCTGCCAAGTGGTTGGGAACTCCAGCTGCTCCAGCCTGATGAGCCCAGTGGACCCCAGAGCTCCAGGGAGGGAGCAACCCTTGGGTGCTGGGGCTGCTGGAAGAGCTGCTCAGCGTGCATGAGTGACGACGCTCGTGAGCACATCTGGACACACCCTTGGTATGCCCATCCCCACAGCTGGCAGCAGGGCTGGGCACACAAATGTGCATCCAGATGTGCAAACAAGTGTCCCCTGGCTGTGCTGGTGCACAGGGCTGTGTGTGCACAGAGCTGGTGTGCACGTGTGCGCGAGGGAGCCTCCGCACTCTGTGTGTGTGTGTGTGTGTTTGAGCCATGGCTTCATTTCTGAAGATTGTTTCCGAGCTTGGAGCCAAGTCCTGAGTTCAAGTGGGAACTATGCATTCCTTGGGGGGTTCGGGGAGAGAGCTCGGGGTCTGAGGCCTCTCCCCAGTGCTGTGAATCACTGCCCGGGGAGCCTGCGTGATCGCTCTGTTCCATGGTGAGACTGGCACTCACTGTCTGGGTATTCCAATTAAATCTGCGTGGAGTTGCTTTGCTCTTCCCTGGCTGGAGACTCTTCTTGCTACCGACCTGATGCTGCCATTTCCACACAATGCACGGCTGGGCCCGGGGTGGGGGGAGCTGTGCAAGAACGGAACATCAAACAGGAAAAGCTGGTATTCCCTCCCGAAATCCGCCTTCCTGCTTCCAAGCTAAACAGGCTTCAAAGGGGAGGCTTGTTTGTGCTTCTGCACCAGGCCTGGCTTCTCCATGGCGGGGTCAGGCTCAAGGAGCACGGAGCAGGTTAAAGAGCAAGAGAAACAAACCCAACGAGAAGCCAAGCGCTTAACCCCTTGCTGCATCCCCGGGAAGAGCAGGGAGCAGTGCCGGGGAAGGGCACTGTGCCTCTCTCCAGCCTGCCCTCATGGGACATGGCACCGAGGCCTCTGTCCCCAGCAGCCACAGGCCCAGGGGATGGCTTCCTCCTGCCTGTGCTGATGGCTATCCGGGGGGATGAGGGGGAATGTGACCAACCCGTGCATGGACAGGGACTTGCTGGCTTTGGGATGCTTCAGGGAGGCTTGTGGCAGCAGCGGGAGACGAGTTACTCTGTCCTTATATGATGAGGCAGGAGGGCACTAAAAGTGCTCATTCGTGCCTGTGGCAGGGCAGGCCAGGCTCCTTTTGCAGGTTGAGGGGAGCAGCATCTTGGACAGCAAGAGGACCAGAGTTTTCAGCTCTCTTGCTGCCCCTGGCTGGGGTTTGATGGAGAAGCCTCCCAGCAACCACTGGAGTGCACCAAGAGGCAAAACCATGGCTCCAAGGCAGGTCCCAGCTATCCCAGGTGTTAACATGCCCCAGAGCCCCCAGGGCTTCCCAGGCTCTGCTGGTGCTGCCGACTGCCTTCCCTTGACTTCTGCAATGCCAAGCCACAGAGCAACTTGGCAACTCCTCTGCTGAGCTGGGCAGGCATCCAGCCCTGCTCTCCCTGCCCAGGGGTGCCATCCCCAGCCCCAGGAATCCCTTCTGAGCTGGGCTGCTCAGCCTGAGGAGAAGGGCAGCAGCTGGATGTTAGCTCTGGGACAGCAGAGCTGTGTGCTGGACACCAGGAGTTGAGAAGGAATCCCCACAGTTACTCGGAGGGCAGCACCCCCACATGCCACGGGGTGTACCTGTGCCACCTCGCTGCCTGGACACCGGAGATACCCACAGGACCCAGCTGGTGCCCAGTCCCCTGGGGCTGTGGATGGGATGTGGGCTCTGCAATGCTCAGCCCCACTCCTGCCCCAGCCTCTCCTGCTGTCCTCGGGGATCCTGTGAGTGCCAGGCTGGCACCGGGCTGTGCCAGGCGCCGGCGTGCCAGTGGCCGGAGGAGCGGCACCTCCAGCCCGGAGCGTGATCAAACAATCAGAGCAGAGGCATCGAACCAAACGCTGCCGCCACCCTGGGAGACCACCCAGCAGCACAGCCGTTATCTGCCAGGGTGAGTGTTTACCAATAACGGGAACCAGCTTGCTGTTTTACTGCGAGCTTTATAAGGATAAAAAGAAGGGCTGGGCTTGAGCAGCGCTGAGACGCTGGGACACAGGCCGGCCATTTGCTCAGCCTGCCTAAGCCCCAGCTCAGCTGGGATAAGCTATCTGCTCTGCTTGTTTAACAATTCCTCCTCCTTGCTGCCTTCGAAATTCCCTCCAAATCCCATTTAACACTCATCTGCTTTCTCCCAGGCCCCAGCACCCCCAAATGCACCAGGAGAAGTTTGCTGAGTGCTGTGGGCAGAAGGTTGGCAGGGAGGGAGCAGGGTGACAGGTGCTGAAGGAATGCCAGCAACGACTGGGATGAGACAGGGCAGGATGAAATCTAGTACCATGGCAGGAGCTGACCAGCCACAGACCACACAGGCACTGCGGGCAAGCGGGACATGGAGAGAGGGAGCCAGACTGGAGGGACAGACCACACCAGGGGAGAGGGGAAGCCCTTGCCACAGCACTGGCACTACTCACCGATCAGGGGCACCACCAGGATGAACTTCCTGCAGTCCAGCAGCGTGACCAAACTGCCGAGGTGGTCAATGAAACCGTTGGTGTCTGGGACCAGAAAGACTGGTCTGATCTCCAGCTCCATCTGCCTCATTTGGCTCTGGTCTTTCAGCACGGCCTGGAGGAGAAGGAAGGACACATGGTGAGTAAGGAGGATGTCAGTCCTATGACCCGTGCACCCTGAGAGCAGAAGATCAGCCTGGCTGGCACGTACAGATCCATGTGAAGGGGACTGGGAGGGGGCTGCATCCATCCCACCTGCACACCCCAGACATCAGCTCTTACAGGCCCACAGTACACACGTGAGCGGGATGGCAAAAGCCTCCAAGAAAACATTCTCCTAGAAAAACATCCCTATCCAGCCTTTGGAAGAACTGGGACCAGCCTTGAAAACTGAGGTATTTTGGGAATTGTCCTACTTTGTGGGACTGGCAGTTGCAGTCAGTAATAATAATCTGCACTGGTGCCAAGGGGGAGGGAGGACAGGGGTTCTGGGGTTTCACATGGAAACAGGTCAAGGTGACAACAGGCAAAACAAACCAGTTTGGGATGTGTAAGTCCTGCCAACAGCCTCCTAACACAGGGACCCCAAGCAGGCAGCCAGAGGTCTGTGGGGTAGGGATCTTCGGCTGAATATCTCCTTCACTGTCCTACCACCTCCTGCACATGCCTTGCCTTTTCCGACTCCACCCAGCTGGGAAACCAGGTGGGCTCCAGCCCTGAAACTCACAGTTCTGTCCTTGACTGAGCTCTTCACACCCACAGAGACAGAGGTGATCACACTCACATGGGGAGGGTCTGCTGGGGCTTGCTGGCTGCCCTCTGGGCTGCACCTGGACCTCTGACCAACGCCAGATGCCAAAACGGGACCCCAGAGCTCACGTATGACTTTCGAGGCTCTCGAAGGACTTGGGCTCTTTAGTAAGCCACAGGCTTAAAAAACTCAGGATGCTATTCTAGTGCTTCCTCTGCTTAAAAATAGCTTCCCTGGACTCGCTGATGTTTGTTGCCTCTAATAGGAACCGGTCACCCATGGAGCACAGAAGAGTTGCTGTGGATCACATCCACCATGCAAACCCTTCTGAGACCAGGCTTGGACCCCCAGATGTGCCCTGGGCACGCGTGGTGACCACCAAGCCTGTCCTGCCGAATGGTATGGGGAGCTCCCCCTGCCCTCAGTGAGGATCCCAACCCTCCCTCAAGTCATGCCAAACCCTTGGAGGCGCCCTGGAACAACAAGCTGCATGGGCCAGCAGTGGCCATGGAAAGAAGTGGTTTTTAATTCATTTCCAAGTGTTGTCATCTGGCTTTAAATCAAGGCTTTAAATTGATGCTGCCACCTCCCACAAGTGTCTCCAGGCAAGGCAGCAAGCAGAACCTCACCACGTGCCTCCCACCCTCCTTCTGGAAGTGCTGGTTCTGGGGATGTGGCTCCCACAAACCCTGAGGGGTGTCAGGCAGAGCAGGGAGCATGCCAGGTCCTGTCTGCAGGATGTGCCTTCCCCATCACACAGAGGACACACCAGTGTCCCCAGGCTGCAGCTCTGTACCAGCCACGTGCTAGATGCCATCCCTGCCTGTGCTCTGCCTGGGCACTCACTGGTGGCACAGGAAGAGCTACAGTCAGGGACCACCTGGAACCAACCCCGGCATGGAGCTGCTGCTGCCTCCTCACCACAAGGAGAACAGCAGGTGGGGTGTCTCCGCAGGGTTTTGGGGTGTGGGAGGAGCTGCTTGTCCCTGGGAGGCACTGGACCCTGCTCCACCTGCCTCGGGGAGATAGAGAAGGGCCCCATCGACCAGTGCAGAGACTCAGAGAATGGCAAGTCTCTTGTGTGGCTTCGAAAGAGGTCAATGGCCCTGAAGTTGCAGGAAGTGGGGGGTGAAACCACGCAGTCGCCACTGAATAGTGACAGCCCTGTGCAAACAAGAGCTGGTGGCAGGAGGGGACCCCCGCCTGCACCCCAATACAGTTACTGAGCCTGTGACTCCCCACAGCCCCTGCAGGTGACCTCGGGAGCGTCAGCAGGACGCTCACCTACCCCTCCGGCGGGGGGCACGGGGGTGACGGCGGGGAGGGCAGTACCCTCGTGTGTGGCATTTGCCCCCGCGGCCCCGGCGGGCCGTACCCGGCCGGTTCCTGGCAGCCGGCAGCAACGCCTGTGCCGGCCGTCACGTCCCATTCCGCTCGCCGGGCCGCCCGGTGAGAGAAGGACACAGGATGCGCCGGGAGTGAAAGAGCGAGGTCGGCGGGGAGCGTGCCAAGTCCCCGCGCACAGCTCCGGGCCGCTCGGGGAGCCAGAGGGAAACTCGCCTTTGCAGAGTTCAGAGGCCGGCAGCGAGATTTATTTTTGTTTGTGTGAGTAAAAGGCTGCAGAAGCCTCCGGCCAAGGGGTTTGGGGGAGAGAGGAGTGGCCTGTGATTCATGCGGACGCTGGCTGGCCCCACGCCAAAGATGAAAGGGAGCCCATGTGCGGCAGAACCGGGGAGGCCAGTTCTGCCTTAACCCTTCTGCCGGTCCGCGGGGCACGGCCCCGTGGGGAGGAAGGGGAGAATGCGGGTGTGGATCGGGATGCCCATGTTTGGGACTCGGCTTTTGTGCTTTTAGGGCTGCCAGAAGCGAGCTGCTGGTCCCACTGTGCCTCAGTGTCCCTAAAACAAGGACAGGGAGATGGCCTCTGTGTCCTGCTGGGAGGTGGGGTTTGGAAACCACCCTGCGGAGTGTTCTGTCCCGGGTGGATAGAACAGCAGAGCTACAGCCTCACCCTGGTTCTAGTGTTTTGGGACAGCCGGATTTTAGCTTTGGCTTATTTGGGTTAAACAAATAGGCTTGGCTTGGCTCAATTCAGTGGCAGGGTGACCCCACAGTCCTGGACATGGCAGTGGACCTCTGAGACCAGGGGCTCCTTGCCCTCTCCTGGGCTGCCAGCTCCACCCCCCTGGCCTCCTGCACCCGCACGCTGCGGGGTCAGCGCTGGTCCCACCCGCAGCCCCCTGCCCATCCCTCTGCTCCGGCCACGGGGGCTTCTCCCAGGAGCTGGGCCGCAGCCGGAGGTGGCTCCCCCGGCTGCCCCAGCTGGTGGCAGCACTGAGATCAGACACTCCAGCACACACAGTCCCAAATTCCCAGCTCATCCATCAGCTGGGATCACCTGGGGAATTCCCCGGAAGTCAATGCCCGGGTGAGGGCTTCCAGCGTGGGGACCCGTCCCCCAAAAGCCAGGACTTCGTGCAGAACGACGGGGGGTGAACCGAGGGTCCCCACCACCAGCACAGAAAAAAGGAGAAGGCTCCGCATGGACCCTGGAGCCCTGCACACGGACCCCGAAACTCCTCTGCCCGCGGTGCTAGGATGGCAGAGAGGCCGAAGAGAAAAGCGACAAGGTCACACGGGGTCACGCCGCTCAGCCAGGACGGAAGGGCCACCACCATCCTGCCACCACCTCCCTCCTGCCACCACCCGCTCCCCAACCGCGGCCAAAGCCGGCGCCGCTGCCCCTGCCAGCCCCGCGCGCTCCGCGGGGATCGGATTTTCCAGGGCCGAGAACAATGCCTCCTCCAAGCCTCTCTGCTCCAGGGCTTCCTCCTCCCAAGGCTCGTCCCCAGCGTCTTCCTCGGGAGTAAACGTGCCCCGTGCCTGGTAGCACACCGGGGCCGCCGCCGTGGCGGAGCCGCCGTGGGTGGGTGTGCGCCTTCCGCAGGCAGCAGGCACCCGCTCCCAGGCAGGTGCTGTGCCGGCGCGTGTGCGCCCGCGGCATTGTTCCTGCGGGGAGGGAGAGCGTGAATGGGACACGGCTAAATTTAGCCACTTACTCACACTACCGCCACAAAGGAGCGGCTGCATCTTAAGGGGGCGGCCGTTCCGTGGGCTCAGAAGGGACAGGAGAGCGGCTATTTTGGGAAGACATGTCATAATTGGCCGCCCCGGCTGAGCTGCTTCTGTAATGCTGAGCAAAACAATAGCAGCATCCAGAGGAAGAGCCTGTTATGTTTCAGGTGGGATGTTTTCAACCGGTCAGGAAACTCGACCGCTCCCAGCGCGCAGCGGCGGCACAAAGGACAGGGGACGCTGAACAGCATGGACCAAGGGCTGGCCAAGCAGCAGGACATGCTGTGGGCTGGGGACAGCCCTGCCTGAGAGAGTTGCCTGCCCCAGCAGCGTCGCTGCCACCTCTTCTTGTCCACCTGCCTGCCTGGCCTCTCCTCCCTCTAAACACCTGAGCAGCACCCAGGGATGGGTCTGGTCTTTCACTTCGTCCTGATGCATCCCTGCTGTCACCAGCTCTGTCCCAGTGTGGGAATGCAGTGAGGGCAGTGGCAAGCTGGCAGTGGAGCCAGGGAGCTGCTTTGCATCTAGAATTGCCCAGGAATATGAGAGACCTGACCCTGCTCTGGTCTTTTTTCCCCTCTCGGAGTTTGGGCGTTTTGGGGTCTGTGTTTCTGTAGGGGAATGGAGCTGAGTTCCCTCTAAAGCTGGTGCTGGCTGAAGGCCTCCACGTTTGCCATTTATCCTGCCTGGACCTGTGTTTCCCCAGCAGCTCAAGCCACAGTCCTACACACAGCCAGGACAGCGACCTAAGAGCAATGAAGCTAGAATCTCCCTCAAGGTGTCAATCAGCAGCACAGCTGGGCTGCCAGAGACTGGGGTGCAGGGCAAAGGCAAGAAAACCTGCAGGAGAGAAGGCAGTGACTTTATCGATGAGAAGCGCAACTCTGCAAGTCCCAGGTGAGGCCATGACACTGCGCTCTCCTTGGGCACAGAAAGAAACCACACGGCCGAGAGATGAAGGCTTTGCCCTGCACCCTGGGGGACTGCACACACCCTCACAGATTCCACAGGAGGCAGCCACAGCACCTGGACCTGAGTCCCCACTGCTGTATGGGGAGCTGAGTCCTGTGTGCTGAGACAGGAGCCACATCGGCTGCACTCGGAGCTGTGGCTTGTCCCCAGAAAAATGAAAGGGTGACTTGGAGAGCAGCTGACATTCCCTAGGTGGGCAGTGAATGACAGGCTGTAACAGCAAAGAGAAAAGGTCCCCAGCTCCATGAAACACTAAATCTGTTGGGAGGAGCAGAAAGGTCAAGGATCACAGGTTAAGAGGGAAAGTGGAGGGGGTGGATGCTGAGCTGGCTCCAACCTGGCCTCCCCCCGGCAGCATTTTCCAGCCGAGCTCCTCTGCTGCTCCAGCTGCGTGGTCAGTACCCAGGCAGGGAGAGGACTGGGGCAAGCACACATGTTCTGCTCCAGGCCATTCCCAGCCAGCTACGGCCTGGATGACTCTACCGAAACCCCAAGGACTTCTCCTCCACCCCGCGCCTTCAGACTCCAACTGCACCTCAGCTCTCAGCTGTGCAGCCCCTGAAGCTGCCCACACCCTCATTTTGACCTCTCTCTGCCTTCGAGCATCAGCCCCAGCACGGCCGGGGAGGAAGGGAGGAGCAGGCCGGGGGGAGAAAGCCCCTGACAACATCAGGCAGCCCCCACTCTCCCCGCAGAATGGGCAGCGGCCATCCCGGGGGGCCCCGCTGCAGCTGCGCCGCTCGCCGGGATCCGCCGCGCGCTGCCCTCCCCGAACATGTGCAGTTCCTGTTTGCTGTGTCTGTACAAGGCAGTGGGAAGTGGGGAATTTACTTACACCTCCCGCTTAACAACCATGGGAGGCTGGAAGGCTTCAGGCCGCTTTAATTTACAGCCCATCTCTCCAATCTCTCACTCGTTTCGTTGCTGCTTTCTTCCTCCTCATATTAACGTGACCCAGGTACCTGCCAACAATAATGGACTCGCTTGTGGGGGCGGCCCCTCCCTCCCGGCACACAAACTTCTACCTTCGCCTTGATACGGATTGCTCCGAATTCAAATGAAAAAAAAAAAAGAAAAAAAAAAGAAAAAAAAAAAGAGAAAAAAGGCGAAATCTGAAAAGGTTGGGGTGGGTTTGGAAAAGCGAAGCGCAGTGGTTCTGGGCCCGGCGCCAGTAGCCCGAGGGTACACATGTGCAGGCTCTCCCAGTAGGGCCTTCAGCAGCCCTGTTTTACAACCACCTCGGCACACACTGCAGAGTTCACGCATATGGCCAGACAGATGTGTCTGGCTTACGTTCAAGGCTGGAAAATGAAGAATTATGGAAGTGAAGGGCCCTGGGCATTAGAGAGGGCGGAGGTGAGGGGGAGGGGAGCCAGGGAGAATTTTTCCTCTGCTGAGAAATCCTCATCTGGGCCGCGAGGCTGGAGGAAGAGGGGTTGCGAGCGAGGAGGCAGCCAACAGCCATCCATGCATGTGAGATTGCTCTTAAAGCAACAGGGTGCATCGCCAGGAGTCTGCTCCCAGTCCAACCAGTTTACTTCACCAGCTCCCACTGGGAAACACGCTCTCATCAGGCCAGGGCCAGGCCAGGATCACCTGCATCCCGTCTGTTTGTCCCCATAACGATGGCAACGTTCTGGCTGCAGCAGCCGTTCGCAGACTATTTTTCCGGCGCTGGCTCCTGCATGAACTCTGCCGTTCACGTCCCACCCTCTCCCTTGTCTGCCTGTGCCCCGCTGCACAGGAAGGCTGATTTCTCACCAAATCTCACTGTCACGGAGCCTCTGCCCTGGGTGGGGGTACAGCTCACTGGCACACACACAGAGGAGCTGCTGCCCTGGGGCACAGCTCACAGCCTGGCACACACAGCACTACAACCAGCAGCCCTGCCACTCCTGGGTGTGCTGGCAGTTCCATAGGGAAGCTGTGTCTGGCTTCAAGAGGGTCCCCAAAACATTCATTTCAAGGCCTGGAAGGGCAGATCTTACGCAGAGTGGGGAGAGCAACACAAATTTGGACCTTCCAAAGGGCCAAAGCTGTTTGCTGCTGGGTTTCACAGAGGCAGCGCGTGGCATTACACCCAGGAAGGTTAAGGTGCCATGGGACATCCCAAGAGGCCATTGAAACACGGTAGGAGAACTGCTGTGCACCACTGGCACAGCAGGGTGGGATCAGCCCATCCTACCTGAATCTTGTCTTGACGGCGCTGCTGCTCAGCGACTTTCCTGGCCAGCGCTTGCTTTTTGGCTCTGAGCTCCTTGATGTCCATCTCTCCTCCACTGCCTTCGGTCTCAGAGTCATCTTCAAAGGCCTCGATCCTCACATCATCCTCCTTCTTCCAGGAAATGCAGAAAGAGAGAAAAACAGGAGGGCAGTCACTGTAAGGGATGCTGGTGGCAGGGATTGTTCTCCCTGCTATTCCTTTTCCAGCAGACAAATCCCTGTCAGGGAGTCCATCACCCCTTGCTGATGGGTGACCGACTATTTCTAGACATCCAAAAGAAGCCAAATAAATGATAAACATTCAGGAAATGACAAGGTGAGACAGGAGGCAATGGGCAGGAAAGGCAGCGACCAGCCTGGGCAGGGGCAGTCCAGCTTTATGCTCTGGTTTAAAATCACACCCTCTTCCTCACCTTGGAAAACTCTTCCCACAGCCTTGGGTGAGTCACTGATGTTTTATAGCCTCCAGTTCTGTGAAATCATGGTATTTCCCTGTCTCTCTGCTTTGCCTGGCTGTTCAGGCTGCACATCCCTGTTCAAGCTGCTTCCTCCCACCTCCCTGCACCAGGGCAGTACAAGGCTGCTCTAACACTGCTGCCTCATCCCACAGGGCACACGGGCTGCTCATCCAGACAGGAACCTCAGATCCACAAACCCAGGTGCCCTTCTCCATTTTGATCTCTCAGTAGGTCAGAGAGATTCCTGCACCCACCCCAAAACTTCCAGCTGGTCTGGAACAGATGTTTCAGAAGATGTTCAAAATCTTGATTTTAAAGCTCCACATGATGGATCATCCACTGCATTTCAAGGTCACTCATTTAAACAGTTAATGATTTCCTCTGTTAACATTTCCACCCTACTTCTAGTCAGCCTTTGCCATGCTCCTGCTGTCCAGGAACCTTGTCTTTGCTGAATTCAAGGGTCCCTGGTTCTCCAACCTCCTGCCCACACCAACACATCTGGACCATACTGCATATTCTTCCTCTCCTAGAGACCCTTCCCCAAGGTTCCCCACCAGTTCTGCAGACCATTCCCAGTATGCCTGTACTGCCTGAACTGAAGACCCCAGAAGGAGCCATGCTGTGCCTACCTTAGGTGGAGGCCACACTGGCCTTTCCCCACACACCCAAATCTCTGGGATACAGCAGGGTGGGAGGTGGTGGCTGCTGTCTAATTGGGCATCACTCACAACCACGTTCTGCCCAAGCTCCGCTGCTCTCCCCAGCCATTCCACACCCAAAGGGGAGCCCACAAGTCCCTGTTCCTCAACATGAGTCCCACACGTGCTGCTCAGGAGCCCAACTCTCTACTGCTGCATGCAGACCCCTCGTTTCATGCAGCCAACCTTGCTCCCCAGTGATCATGGCTGGCCTTCTCAAGCCATGCCATTACCCATCCTCCCTTCTCTGCACAAAATCCAAGGGTTGTGATGGGGCTGGGTAGAGTTCCCAGGTGGCACCTGGCCAGAAAAACTTGCTCTGAGCCCCTGGAGGGCTGCAGGAGACACATCCTGCACAGAGGGGTAAGAGCAGGGTTACACTCCCTGCCCTGTGCAGGCTGCCATGACACGTGTCAGCAGAAGGGACTCGTGGTCTTAATTTAGAACAACCCCAGTGCTGCACAGTCGTGCACTCAATAATTTCACCCAGGCCACAGAACCACCTTCTCTTCTCTCCTTGTGACCTTTTAGCCATGGGAACGAGGAAGATGGGAGCCCTCAGGCTCACTTCCCTCTGCTGGGACAGCCTGGACCACAGGGGATGGGGGGGATGCTGCCAGAGGGAGAGTGTCACACCAGGGCCCCAGGGAAGAGCCTCTGTCTGCTGCAGACCTGTGGAGGGGGATCAGGACCTGCTTGCACCACAGTGCTGGTGGTCACTCTGGTGAGCTGCAAGCTCCCTTGAGATCAGAGCCCAAGAGGGAAGCTCCAGGATTGCACAACGAGCTCATGGAGAGATTCCCACAGCTGAGCAGAGACTGTGGGGATGGGGCAGGAGGGAGCTATCCTGGTACTCTGTTCACAGCAGGAACTGGAGGGACTGAGCCAACAAAAGGAGCTGTCTGAGAACAGGACCGTCCCTGTCATGACACTGGGAAGAACCTAAACATGCCCCCATATCCCACATGCCAGCTTGAAAACTTCCAGCACCTTCTCCAGAATGGGACAAAGGTCCAGGTTTCCCACCTTACAGAGATAACTCTTGCTGGGAAATTTGCTGTCCCCTGCTCAGCTGGGACAAGAAGACTGCTGAGTACAGCATTGCTCTGGGCTTCTCTGAGCTTTCTGACTTTCCATGGGACAGAGACAGGGTGCTGCCCCTGCTCAGGGTGTTATCCCTCTGGCTCTGAGTGCCCAGCCCCAGCACAGGGAGGGGAGCCAGAGTGAGCCTGGGCAGCACCAGGCCACCCAGCTTCCCGTTCCCAACGCCTCTGCTCCTCTCTCCTGTTTCCCTGGCCTTTCCAACTGCAAGATTAAACAGAAGAAAGGAGTCAACCTGCAGAGCAGCTGGCAGGGCCCTTAAACACACACACGGAGCCTGGAGTGAAGCAAGGCCTACAGGAACAAGCAAGGGCAGAAAAACAAGAGTTGAATTCCTTAATCACATCAGGATGTGAGAGGCAGGGGAGGGACGGGGCGCCAATGTCAGCTCTTCCTGTACGTGTGCTGGAGGCTGGAGCTCAGGCCTTCGCCGCAACGAGCTCCACGGCTATAAACTTGATCCTGAAGCTGAACCCTGACACCCCCTCGCCCACCTCCTCTCCCGGGGCCGTGGTGCTGCACGTTATTAAAGCTCCCCCCACCCTGGGTATGAAAAAAGCAGCATCTGGAACTCATAGCGGCGTGCGAGATAGAGGCAGGCGGGCTGGGCTGGCAGGAAAGGGCACGAGTGAAGCACACTCAGGAGACAAGGGCTGTGCACCATTTGCCCCCCCCGCCTCCCCCCATAAAATGCACACACAGCTAGGCCAGCTATAAATAGCGGGAGCTGCAGGGCAGGCAGAGGCTGGGCCCCACAGGGGTGATTCTTCCTTCACCGAGGCGCGCTCTTCCCGCACGGTACCTGATCTTCCAGTTGTTTTCCCTCTTGGCTTCCCATTTCCTTTCCCATGGCGTCTGGGACGGGTGCCACTGACACATATTTTCCACCCTTGAATGCCAGCAAAGGCTCTTCTTGTCCACAAAGGGCTTCCAGGAAATACTTCAGAACTGTGACCCTCTTGCAGTCGGCTGCAATAACCTACGGGGTGAGGACGAGGGGGTTGGGGAGAGGGAAAGGAAAACAAAGTCAGTGCAAAGGGGAGCAGATGAGTAACGACCAGGGGGGAAATGTTTGGGATAGAAGGCCCAGCGGGATGCAGGCAGCACCACAGGGATGTGAGGGGTGCCCCTCTTCTAAACACGAGTGGAAGGGATTTGCCTTGCTTTGTAGTCCCCAGGGAAAAGGAGGCAGGCAAAGTCAGGACATTCAGCATCGATACTGTCCTGTCTCCTCTGAGCACTCCAGGGCTGCAGGACTCCCAGGGCACAGCCAGCCCCCTGCCCAGCCCCAGCAAATGGGGGAAAATCCTGCTGAACCATGAGAGATCAATGATGTGGCCTATCCCTCTGTTTCATTTTGGCTTCATTGCTGGATTTCCCCCCTAAAAGCTGTGGAGGGATGCAGGTGTGAGAGTGAGAGGGTGGGGGCATTTGAGAAAACCTGAGCCCCATCTCACCTCCAGTCCGACCCCGTCCCACAGGCCCATCTCACAGACCAACTGGGGAGCCCCACTGGGGAGGCTGGGACGGATCTGGCCCGAAGGAAACTCAATAGCTTGGGTAATTATCCAATTTATGAGGCTCTCAAATGGAGTTTCCAGAGCACAGGAGCCCAGTGCCTCCACAGCCCTGTCCCGTGCGGCACAGCCTCGGCCGGCACCTCCGCCACGCCTGGCCTTGGCTCAGCCCTTGTCCCCTTGCAGCAGGGCTCTGCACCTGCACAGCTCTCCCCTGGTGCTTCCTGCTGACTGGTGTCACCCCCAGGGAGCTGCAGATTTATAGGGAGAAAGTCAGCAAACAAGATTAAGAGTGCTACACGCTACGGACACAAAGTGTGTGTTGATGCCCAAGTTCCTCCTGACCCCAAACCACCCTGGGTTTGCTCTGTTCGTAGACCAAGGCAGCCTCAGAAGCCCCCATCCCAAAAGGGTCTCTGCAGGCTCCCAGGACTGGGATTCTGAAGCTGGGGAGAGGGCCAGGTGCCTCCCAGCCAGAGACACACACCATGTGATGCCAGGCCTGGTCCTGGTGTGGTGGACATCAGCCTGTCCCCGATGGGGCCGTGCCTCGGTGAGCCAGGGCTGGCAGTGGCACCGGCCCCACTGCACCAGGCTGCTGTGAGAGGAAACTTCTGCTCTTCCACAGCACTGCCAGTTTCCTCTCTGTGGGCTAATTTTAACCACCGTGTCACTGCTGTGCGTGTCAAAAAGCTGACCCTCCTCTGACCTCCAACCTCACACCCCGGCTACTGCCGGAGCGAGGCACCCTCGTGCACCCACAGCTGGGGCTGCCTCTGGTTGAAGGTGTCCCCTGAAATCCTGTATCCCCCTGAACCTGCATGGGAGGAGAAGCCCTGTCCTCCCCACAGAGGCAGCTGCTGCTGCGGGGAGGTGGTGTGAGCAGGGTGATTGCAAGAATTAGTATTTTGAGGACCAAGAGATTCATAACCACTGACTCTGCACCTATAAAATGTGTCCTATGGGACTGAGGTGAGTAAAGGACAAGGTGACACCAGCTCAGCAGTTCCAGGAATTGCTGGAGACCCCCATTCCCGGGACAGCCTTTTGCTGCTTGTGACATCCAGCCAGGAGCAATCCCTGCAAGTATCACCACAGGAACATTCCCATCCTCCTGGCTCCCCTTTAGGAACGATTGTGTGCAGGGGAAAGTCCAAAGGAAAGAGAACACGAGCATAGTTGGAATGGCTGTCATGGGAAACATCCCTCCTGAGAGTTCCTGAGAGCTCCAGGCTGCAGCTGAGGGAAGTGGTGGAAACCTCAACACTGGCTTCACCCCCAGCTCCACGAGCGAATGCCACAGAGACCTAGTCTGACTCACATGGGGTAACTTCTGCCCAGGGATTTTCCAGTCTGGATATCTGCAGTTTCTGTTGGGCAAGCAGAGTGCCCACCACCACCAGCCACGTGCCAGGGGATGCCAGGATGTGGCCAAGAACAGCAGCAGAGGTGAAGGGGATGCAGGAACTGCCTGTATAGGTGGGGAAGAGATGGGTTCCCCATCCTGACCCCATTTCTGAGGGATTTCTCAAGACACCTTTAGAAATAAAAGCCATATCCGTGAGGTTTTCAGGAGGGGCTGAGTGTTAACACAGCTGCAACGGAGCCATTGCTCCACAAAGGTTTAAATCTGAGCCTCTTGGGTCAAGGATTGGGCAAAACGCAGAAGAGCTCCCTTCACCCTCGGCTGGGACTGGGGACAAGGGCAGGTGGGATCACTCCTTCCTCCCCCGAAGAAGAAACCAGTAGGAAACACCAGATTTCCTGCCAAGCCAGCACAGCACATGCTTAAATCCAGCTCATCTGCTGGGGGGAAAAAGAGCCCAACCGAAGGCCCATGACATAATGCCACAGCAACTCGTCTCATGAACACATTTTTCCAGCCCACATGAATGAAAAACAGGGAAGGAGCGAACGCTCCGCACATCCCCGTCACGTGCAGCCCTGCTCGGGGAGGACGCGGCACAGCCCCGGGCTGCCGGCAGCCAGGCTGGGAAAGAAGTGACCTGTGACTGGCACCCAGGTTTCTCTTGAACGGCAGAGAGGGACCCTGCACGCCGACGAGCAACCAGCTTTGGTCAGAAACTTCCTGTTTCGGAGTGGAAATGCGAGTGGCAGCGCCGGGATCGCCAGGACGGCCGCAAAGGCGCTGGCCGGTGCACGTGGCAATGCTGGTGGAGCGTGGTGGGGACACCGGGAGCTGTGCCCGACGTTCCCAAAGGAATGGCAGCATGAAATGGCACGGTGGGGATGTATCTGGTGATGCGGCAGCAGACACCTCAGCCCCAGCACGGAACAGAGCCCTTCCCCCTCTGTGCAGTGTGACAGCAGGAACCGAAAGCCTGGCTCCGAGTCACTGCTGGGTATGAAAATAGGCCTGACACGAACGCAGCCGCTCTCAAAGGAAAACCGAAACCGAGAATTGCTGAAGTGGTCTGGTGCCCCCGTCCATGACCCGGGCTCAGTTCCCCAGAGCCACCACTGAGCCCCTCGCCACCGCGGTGCCTCTCGGAGACACGTGGCTGGGGACCAGGCGTGAGACTGAGGTGGCTTCGGCTGCAGCAGCCCTGATTGCCAGCCTGATCTCATCGGGGCTGGAGGGGAGACATTTCCAATCTCCTGCTCCACCAGACAGGCTCACCACCAGCTCCAGCACCAGCCACCCACTGGGGGTTGGCAGCTGCCGAGGCTCATTAGCCAACTGCTAATTCATGGGTCACACATTAACATACTGATCATTGAGTAAGACACAGCGGGACACACATTAACACACACAAACTGCTTGTTGAGACCCACTGGGCTGTGCATTAACTGTACCAGCTGCTGTGTTTTCAAAGCCACTCTGCAGTGCCAGTGTCACCAGGACCTCAAGAGTGTCACCTCCTGCCAGTGGTGAGTGGTGTTCCCCAGTCTAACCAGGGGTTCAAAGCTGATCCCCTCTATGGTCTCAGCTGTATTTCCCCCCACCGATAAAACAGGCAGAAGGGAAAAGCTTCCCTGAGCACTGTGGAGGGCAGAGGACCCCCACACCACATCGCCATGTGTCCTCCAGGAGATTTAAGGGGAGGGAAGGGCTTGCTCTGAGAGCTGTGAGCTCTGTGCCTGAGGGGACACCTGCACCTGGTGCTGGCGGGGTGACACCACCAGAAACCAGCCCCGCTCTCGCTTTGGGTCAGAGGAGCTCCTGGAGCCGGGGGGGCCGCGCCTCTGCCCCGGGGCCGGCCCCGCTGCTCCGCACGCGGCTCTCCCGCAGCTCCGAAAATCGCTGTCACACCCTCCGCCGCCTTCAATCAACTTTTACAACTTGTTAATTTTACACAGCGTCCTAAAGAGCAAACAACTGGGAGGCAGGAATGCAGATTCCTTCAGCTAGTCCAAAGAGCCTCCGGCAGCCCAGCCAGCTGGCCGGGGGAGCCCTGCTCAGCCGCGGGGACTTGCCACATCCCGGGAGGGGACACGGTCTGGAGAGGGCTGCCCCACGCCCACGGCAGCCTCTGGCAGTGCCACACTGCTGCTGCAGGTGTGTGGAGGGATCCTGGCAGCTTCTCCCTGGGCAAAACCTGACGCTCCACAAGGAAACAGGAGGCAGCAGCTCTGGAGAAATGATTGCTCGGAGGACAGGCTGCCATTGCCGGCTCTGCATTCCTATGTGCGAGGGGGAGACACCAGCACATCCTGACAGCTGGATTCAGAAGGGGAAAAGGACATGAGAAGTTTGAGTCATAGCATGGAGAGATCCCATCCCAGATTCAGAGATGGGAATGGGATAGGACCGGGACTCAGAGCCAAGCTCCAGCACGATCCAGCGTGGGGATAACACTGTTTTTGCCACATCATTTTAAACATGTCTTAGCTGAAGTAGCTCAACGATGCTGAGACCAAGTGAGCCCCAAACAATCTGAACCACGCAGCAACTGCACTGCCCAGCTGAAATGTTTGCACTGACCCTGCAAAACATCCAGGCAGGCCATGGCTCAATGCCACCCTGTGCCCTGGGCCGCCTCCTCCCATCCCTGGGGAGGCAGCTCAGAGGAGGAGCACAGAGGAAAGCGCCTCCTTTGGTCTCGTCCCTTCTGAGTTTTAATCTCACATGCTTGCACAGAAGCTGGGCTGGGTTCAGCCCTGGAGTCATCACAGCCCAACTCCTCTGGGCTCATTCTCCACCCAAGGAACCCCTTGCACTGCCCAGGCCCAAATACAGCTTGGAGGCATTTGGCCACCTGGGTAGGGAGCACCAAGGTGCCCATCCCAGCTGGGCAGAGGCACTCACAGCTGAGCGTAACCCTGGTTTCAGCAGCTGAGAGCTGCCTGCAGCCACAGGTCTCTCAGAAAAACTTTTAATTTCAACTAATCCCACAAGCAGGCTCGGTGGATGTGGTTCCCACGTGCCTGCAACGTTATGTGTGACCTGAGAGGGCAACTGTGGCTGCAGCAGGGACCAAACCAAGGCACCTCTGGCTTGGATGGATCTCACTGCTGGATCCTCTGCATCAACCAGAGAGCACATCTGGGGAAAGGATCTGCCATATCCATGCCAGATTCTCCATCACAGAGAGGAGCATGAGGAAACACCCAAGGAAGACAGAGAAGTCCAGAAGAACCATTCCAGTTGCTCTTCCCCGTGGCCACAGCTGCAGAACCACTCTCCAAAGAGAAAGTGTGGCCATGTCTCATCCTAAACTCTCTCCCAGCATCCTGAGCCTCACACAGGCACAGCTCCAGCCTCTGCACTGGGGCACACAGTCTCAGACGAGTCATCACAGCAGATGTGCTTTGGCCTGGCAAACACCTCCGTCTTTCCAGCTTTAAAGGCCACACAGCTCAGCCAGGAGTGGCCTTTAAAGCTGGAAAGCAGCACGGAAAGGGAGCCAGCTGCCCACCATCACCAGGGCTTGCTGGGCTTGCCTCATCCAATGCACTGATGCAGGGAATACACACGGGTGACATAAAGGTGCAAAGTGACGGATCTGAGCTGAGTCACCCAATTTTTGGGGTGAGAGACCAGAAGAAGGCCTGAGTAGCCTGCACAGATTCCTGCCAAGGTTCTGGTACCTGTCACTGCTGGCAGCTGTAGCACATCAGGGTGAGACACAGTGACATGGAAGAAGCTGTGAGCAGCTCTGGGACTTGGAGCCAAAATACCTTTGAGGGTCCTGCAGGAACTTTTAGTTAATTTTGTGGAAGAGTCAACACCAAAGCCAAAGCAGATGTTCCAGATGAAAAACCATCCTCCAGATCCACCTAAAGTTCCTGTGCCCAGGATGGCCTGGAGAGCTGACACAGCCCAGCCTGGGACCAACTGCTTCCCTGGAGCTACACAGCCTGGAGAGGAAAGTTCCTGCTGGATTCCAAACCAAACTTTTGGCTTTCACTGATGCTTGGAAAGACTTGCCCTAATGTCTTACTCACCTGTTAAATGTGCTAAAGAACTTCATTGTCAGATCCAGGGAGCAGCAGCATTTGCAGCACGGAGCAGTTGGCTCCAGGCTGCATCTGACACCTCGTAGGCAGGAGGTGGCTCCTCAGCTTGTTTAATTTTACCCCCACCAGAGCAGTCCTAGAGAAGATGATGGGATGCAGGAAGTTTCCAGTGAGTAATGGGGATGTTTCATCTGGTTTGTGAGTGTCTGATTCTCCTCGTGTCCTCAGGCATTGCTGCCAACAGCTCAGCAAGGCCTGTGGGCTCCTCCACAGAGCAAAATGGTGCCTCCATAAGACACTGCAGGAATTTTTGCAGGAATTTTCACTGGAGAAAGAATTTGCTTCCGCCCACCATGGCCACATGTGCTGATCCCCACAGCAGTGACATATCCAGGGCATTTCTGCTCTTCAAGGTGAAGCCTTGAGCACAGGACCACACATTTTAATTGTCTGTCATGTGAACAAGGGGCTGAAAAATCACAGCTGTGAAAGAGGCAGATGACTCCTGGAGAAACAATGAGTCACACACAGGGACTCCCTGTTACAGCCACCTCAGTGCCTTCCTGTCTCCCACCCCAGCTCCCAGCACTTCCAAACTTCCCAAGGAAAGAAAGAGAAAAAGTCAGGCCACAGAGTAAAGCCAAGTCCAAAGAAGCCCGCTCCGCTCCTCCCTTGCAAATCCTACTGGAACATGAACTGGGGAAGACAAATCCCTGAGATCCTGCCCCTAACCCATGGTCCCAGGCTGGGGAAGGAGGAAGGCAAACTCCTTATCCTCAGCAAAGCCAACATGGCACCACTGACAGCTTTCACGGGGCATGGGCTGCTCTCCCTGCCGCAGGAGCCTCCAGTCTTTTCCTTTTCGGGGACTGGGGGAATTTATTTCCTCTGCCATTTCGGAGGATGCCTGCCTTGCCAGAGATTGTTTTGCAGAGTTCAGACAGATAAGAAAGTGGTTAGCAGGCTCTTCGGTGGAGGAAGGGAGGATTGCTTAGTAAGGGAAAGGCGACCGCTCTGCTCTCAGCAGCCGCACGCTGCCCTTCCTCTGAGGCCACCACTCCAGAGGACGCTGGCGTTGGGGACAAGGCAGGGCCACCCCCACACCTCTCCACCCTGGGTGTTTTTCGGGTACGTCTGCTCGTGAGGCCACACTGGTGACCAGAGACTGTGTTGCTGTGCCAGGACTGGGATCTGTCTCTCCTGGAATTTGGGAAATGCGCCTGATGAATGTTCAATCCAACATCTCGATTGCAAATCTCAGGGCGCTCTTGCGACAGTGCCCTGAGACAGAGCCCCTTCTGCAGGATATGTGGAGGAAAAAAAAAAGGGCAGGAGCCCAGTCCAGGCTGCCTGTGCTGTGGGGACAGTGCTGTGGTTATCTGGCACCCTTCCTGTTCCAGAATGTGTCTCTGGAGAGGTGGCAAAAGGGAGCTGGCCCTGCTGGGGGCTCACATGGGGAAAGCCCTGAAGACTCATCAACAGCACAAACTTTTCCCCAAGGACTTCCCCATGGAGACAACAAGAAACCGCCCCATAATTTCACCCACAGGGTAACTCAGAGATTCCTGTCCAGCAGGACAAAGCACCAGTGTCACAGATGCTGTGACAGTGGGAAGTTGGGTGGTGGAAGGAAAAGCATGACAACACAGGAACAGGGGATGGCAATCTACAATGTAAAAATAGCATTAAAAAGGTGCAAACTAAAGCTCACCCTGGCAGCCCCCACCTGCCCAGCCTGCACCATCCACCTCTTGCCCTTCCAGTGTCACCTCTGCTTCAGGCAGAGAGGCAAGAGCTGGAATATTCTGCCTGGTCCTGGCAGAGCTGGCTGGGGAGCCATTTCTGTGAGTTTACACAGCTTATACGTTCTCCATGCAGTTCCTGGCCGCCTTCCATTGCAGATGAGAGTTTTATGTCGAATTTTAAGTTTGACCACAAATATTTAAACTTCCTTGGACCACAAATGCTGTATCTTCTTTGTGGTTTAGTTGGCACCAAATGAGTATTTACAGATCCCTGTATGTCTGTCTGTCATTTAAATATCTCACGGAGGTGCCAAAGGCTTCCAAAGTGGAGGGGCTCCTCCAGCAGACCCCTGATTTCCCCCTCTCTGCCCTTCCTTACTCAGAACACGCAAGGGAGAGGTGGAGGAACTGGCCAAGCCCTTGCAGAGGGCACAGCTGCTCTGGCCTGAGCATTTCATACTTGCACTCTATTAAGTTTTCTTTCCAGAGAATGTCATCTGAGATCCCACCATAACTTCCACAGTTCCCTGCCCTGGTGGATACTTGAACTGGGATGAAAGCGTTTGGAATTTTCTCCTCTTCTTTTAGGAAACTGAGTCTACAGGAGACTGTTTTAATGAGAACCGCTAAAACCTCCTAAAGCAGCACAGCTCCCACCTGGCCACTGCTCTCAGCCTCCCCACGGGGGTTTTCACTTCCTCAAACACCAGCAATTCTCAGCGGGTGATAATCCCAACCTGCTGAACTGGGATCCCTCTCTAGGTAAACTGGTCAGAGTGGTTAGTGCCAGTGGCACAACGGTATTGAATTCAGGCAAGGCCGTTTGGCCAGGAAAACGCAGCTAAATAAATACCATGAAAGATCCCTCCTAAGCATCCAGGGCCAAAGGAATTTGGTGCCGCTGTTGCATGGAGCTGGATGGGGAGCAGAGAGCTGAGGGTCCTTGAGCTGACACCCAGCCCAAAATACGAGTTACAGTGCATGCACTGGCTTGAGTCAAGTTGTGTATTTCATTTCCTCCAGACTTTTTAGTCTAGGACACAAACTGGGAGCTCATCCCACCAATTTCAGGGGAACTTTAGAACACGGAGATGCTGCTCCTGCAGTGCCGGCCGGCTGGCTGTGGCAGCACTCAGGGAGCTCTCCCACAACTCCCACCACCCCTTGGGGGGACACAAAACAACAGCATGCCCAGGGCAAAAGCTGTGATGGCTGCCCACATCAGAGGAAACAGATACCTGAGTCAGAGCCATGAGATGAGAAACCTCTGCTCCACAAACCAGAAGCCAGACGGAGCAACGTCAGCGCTGAGCTGCCCTGGTGCTGCTCGCACGCCTCACCAGCCCTGGATGCTGCTGGGAAGCTCAGGGCACTCTGCCTCTCCTCAGCTTTGCAAGTGGAAAGAGAAGCAGCTTTGCTTTGAACTAACAAAGCCCTGGTGAAAGGGCAGCTCACAGGGCTGCCACGTGCAGGGAGGAGCTCCTCCGACTGCCGGCTGCTCTGTCGGGGCCAGCGCTGAATTCCCTTGAAAACAGAGGGTGGGGATACAGCAGGCAATGGAATAACACCAGAAAAATGCCACCACGGCTTGGCTGGCTACACCACCACAGCCCCAGAGATATTACCAACACTGGCATTTCCCCCCTGCCGCAAGAACCGTGCTGGCTGCACGCTCCCGGCTCGGGGCAGGGCGGGAAGCAGCTCTCACCATTTCCAGCAGCCACTTCAGGGAGGGACAAACGCTCTATTTTGCTTTACAGTGAAATGCTGCCACTTAGGGGACTCCCGATGACGTTCTTGTGCCTGAGAGCTCATGTCCTCTTCCAGGAGGGGCTGCTCCAAGCAGGACACGCTCCCTCAGCCCAACAGAGAGGTAACTTTCGGCACTGGCCGTGATCTCTGGCCCACAGGGATCCTGCTCTGCTTTAAGGAAGCAGCAAGCACAGATCTGCTACTTATACCCAATACTCAGCTCTTCTGGCAAATGATTAATGACCCGAGTCTTGCAGTTGCTCGCTTCCAGCTGGGCCAAGAGCTGCAAACACACCTAGGGAAGGGAAGGGAAGGAGGAATTGGAACGTTGGCTTGGTGGGGAAAGGAAAACTATTCGCTGTGTCTTTGTTTTTGGGAGAGCTCCTCCTCTCGGGAGTGGGATGCTGAGTGCAGAGCAGGGCCCCTGCCCCGAAACGGAGGAGCTGAAGCAGAACAATAGGGTGGGGACTCTGGATGGGCCCCGACAAGTGGGGTGGGCTGGAGCGGGGGCACCGATCCATCCTTTTGACTTCATTCACACTTACAGCTGCATTAGAGACATTTCCTGAAAGCACAGTAGGAAGAGAGGGGTATTCGCTCACTCCACCCTCCATCTAACACCGTCCTCGCGATCCAGCCGTGCACTGAGAGCCAGTTCTGGCCTCTGGCAGAGCTGCAGGCCAGACATTACAAGCGCTGGTGTGAGCAGCACAGGTCCCCACCCGATGAGCAGCGAGCAGACTTGGAGCACAAAGGAGGGGTGCAGCAGCCAGCAAAAAATAAAAGAACAATCAAAGCAGAGCATTGTCCAAGGTGGACAAGAAGGTGTCAAGAGCGGGATCTGAGTGGCTTCAGGACAAGGAACGCTGCAGCCACTGGGTGATATCAGACGAAACGAGACAGGTTGTCTTGCAGAGGAGGGCAGTGACAGCCACGCTGCCCAGGGGCCTTGGGGCAGGAGCTGAGGCACAGCGCTGCCACCCCGGGGTGAGCTCAGGGCCGTGTCCCCAGCACATCACCCCCCCGCCAGGCCTGAGCTGCACCGGGATTGGGGATTGGGAACGGCGTGGTGATGAGCCCTGTGCCTGACTCACCACGGCCCGGGAGCCTGCGCGGCCCCGGCGCATCGGCAGCCTGCATGTGGAGCCTGAAAAACAACTTTTTTTTTTTCCCCTCTTTTCTAAAAAACAAAAAGCCAGACGCCCTCTTCCAGATCTGGAGTTACTCAGGCTGACTCACAGCAAGGCTCTCCTGGCTCTGCTGGCAGTGCCTGCATGTACCTGGAGTGGGCTGTGCAGGCTGTGCTGGTGGTACCCACGGTGTCACACACCTGGAGCCGTGGCACTTCCCTGAGTGCTGTGGCAACAGCCTGCTGCAGCCAAGCTAATCATTTTTGGCTTCAAACTTCAACCATTTTTGGTGAATCCCCGAATGAAAAAAAAAAATACCAACAAAAAACAACCAAATAAATGAAGACTATAATTTTTTTTTTGTAAATGGGAAAAGTATTTCTTTCATTCTCCCATAATACGAATCCAGCAAACAGGAAAAACATGAACCCAAACCAAAGCTCAGACATCACATCTGGGGAGAGACCAAGCATGGAAAATTTTAATCCAAAGGTTAATGTTTGGGAAGCTCCGAGTGTGTGAAAAGAGGGGTTAGATGGGTGCTGCTCCGCGGCTCGAACAGTTATTGCCGCCAAGTGGCGGCTTTCAAACGGTGCCTGCCTGCCCCAGCCCAGGCACTCGGGGTCAGGAGCTAAAATAGAAAACAACTGAAATCACTGGAAGCAAACAAACACTCAGATCAGATGCTGGAAAAGCCAAGCGAGGAAGGAGCCAGCAGCAAGAAATGCAACTCGAGCCCTGTGACTGGGAACGGCCTCCTGACTTGCCCTGGGTGAATCGCACCAAACCACATGGTGCTGGTGGCCCTTGTGACCCTCTCCCGCTCTCCCAGTCCTCCTGTGCCACCTCCAAGATCACTCGACAGCCCTGTGACACTCCTGTCCCAACTGTCACCTCCATCTCCTTTGCTCATTACTCTGCAGGGTCACACTCTAGTGGTTGTCACACCTTGGGGCTTTTTCCACCCGACACGTTTCTCACCAGAACCGCCATTTCCTGCCCAAGGACAGAGCACCCAACTTTTCCCCTTCCCCCTTCACCCCACCCCAGCAGAAACACCTCCCTGTACCTGCCCAGAGCAGCATCTCTGCTGCTCTCCTGCTCACCCCACCCTTGCACCCCGAGCTGCTGGGCTCCTGCAGCCCTGATCCTGCAGCAGCTCTGCCCTCTCAGCATCTCATGCCCACATTCTCCCCACATCCTGCCTCCAAAATGCCTTTGTCTTCATCTTCTGCATTAGATTATGCCCTTTCCAGACTGCTCCTTCCAGACACTAGAAATCTCTCATCCCCAAAGCTCCGACAGAATAGCATCCCTAATTGCCTTTGTTAGGGATGGGGCCATGCCTGTAAAATTGCCACGGCTGCTGCGAGGCCGGGCCGGCACTAACAATAGCTTAAAAGCTCCAGGAGTTCAGCGTGGAGCCCTCCCACACTAAAGCAAACACAAAGAGAAGGGACCATATGTCTGCAAAGGCAGTGTCAGGTGGGTCGGAGCCCGGCTCCCGGGGCTCCCCGGGGGTGGGAAGGGAAGGGAAGGGAAGGCACGGCCCCGGCAGGCGTGAGAGCATCCGGCACGGCCACGCTGCATCCCCGGCCAGGGACGCTTCCTGGGATCAGCCAGGGCAGAGCTGCTCTCCAAGGAGCTGCAGCACCCGTGGGCTGGGCCCTGCACTTGCCAGAAGGGCTGGGCTGCTTCTCTCCACAGTGCCGAGCCCAACAGCTCCTGTCCAGGCAGCTGCTCTCCACAGCCACGGGAAGGTTTGATTTTAGGCACACCATCGAAACAGAAAATGACTGTGACCTGCTGCAGAGGGAGGAGTGACACCTCCCAAAGAGCTGGGGTGTCACATATTGCTGGTGACATCCCAAGGTGGTGGTGTTCACCAGAGAAGCATAAGGATGAATGATGGAGTTCAGCTCCTAATATTCTAATTTTGAGCCTGCTCAAAGTGTCAGGCTGCTGGGGGACACACTGGCCAGAGAGGAGGAGAAGGCGAACTGTCAGCAGAGAATCCCTGCAAAAGAGATGGGAAAAACAAACTACTGCACGAAAATTGGAAATGATTCTTTAACAAACCACTGGGCAAGGTAACCCAGCTTAGGATCAGCGCCTTGCTTGGCTGAGGCCAAAATCCAGGCACCTCTTGTTCCCTCATCACACTCTGTGGGTAAAAACCTAAATCTGCTGACAACCAACTGCAGAAACATGGAGATAAAAATGAAAAAGAAGTTAGGCTGACGGAAAATACCAGGAGCCCCTGTAGACAATGAATGTTTCTCTAAGCTTAGCCCAGAAAAAGGGCTCTAAAAGCACATGCAAAGCACCTCTGTCCGGGCAGGGAAAGGGAACAGTGATGCCAAGGGAAGACCTCGAGGAGCAGCTGAAGGGAAATTGAGGCAGGCCTCACCTGCAAAGGCAGGGGAAGTGTGTGATGAGAAACGTGAGCAGAACAGGCTGGCAAAGCCTTGGCTCAGGAGTGGGCTCCCTCAGGCTTTGTGCTCATGGAAGCATGTGCTAGCACGCTCAGAGGAGTCCCAACAAAGGCCAGGCAGGCGTGCTCCAGCTGCCCGTGGACCATCGCTCCCGCTCCTCATCCCTCCAGCCAAGGGGGAAAATGTAATCAGAGCAATTTCTATTAGCAAGAATATAAAGACTTGGAAGCTCTGGGCTGTCTCTTGACAACTAATTAATTACCAGGTAGCATCCCCCTGAAGCTGCCAACACAGCACACACAAGTTCCAGCATGATTTAGGGAGAGGGATGAACTTCACAATAAACTCTAGAATTTTACTTCATCTCCCGCCACCATCTGAGATCCTGGGGGAACAGGAAGGGGTGGCAAGAGGCAAAGTGTGAAGCCATCTGGGATCATCATTAACTCATTCACTCATGGCCTCTGAAACGAAAAGGCCGACTTTGCTGTGAGCAGCAGCTTCCAGCCAGATGAGCTCCCTGGATACTCCATTTCTTAAATGCTCTTCTGCCGTTCCCAGAAAGAGGATACAAAGGGACACAGGCTATTTGGGCTGCAGAGGCTGTCAGGGAGAGCAGTGGAAGCTGCTACCTATTGTGATGTGCCAAGCTTTGTCAGGACATCTCATACAAAAGAAAAAAAAAAAAAAAAAAAGGTAACAACAAGCTAGAGCTGAAGATCAGGATGTGTGACCTGTCAGGGAGCTGGGCTTGGGCAGCCAGGACCAGGAATCTCAGAATGGGTTGGGTTGGAAGGGACCTTAAAGACCACGTGGTTCCAACCCCCCGGCAACCGAACACTCCCATGAGTCAATATAAACTGCATGGCAGCACTGTGAGGTCTGAATAAGGTGACAACACATGAAAAAATGAGGATATTTAGGGGCAGTCATCCCAACATAACATTTCTCAGGGCTCTAGAGCCACAGGGAGATGGGTGAGGCTGTTCAGCGTGGCACAAATGGCCTGAACTACCCCATTTCGTCCGCACCCAGGGTGGTCTAAAATCAACCATTAGCAGCACCTTGATCAGCACAGGGGGACTGTGCTATGTTTGAGGAGTTTTTTTACCTGTGTCAACTCTCCCACCACTTGAGACAAGCCAGGCAGCTTTTGGGAGCAGAAACCTCCATCTCCCTGCTCCAGGACACAGCTCTACTGGTGGCCATGGATTTCTCCCTTAAGACATCAGCACAGCCACAGGTCATCTTGCTCAGGTGCAAATGTTCTGGGCTAAGCCAAAACACTTCTTTTCTTTTTTAGATTTATTTGATGTAAGTCCAAAAACTGAGATGACATCAAAGAGCCCATTGAGCAGATCCCCTCCAGAAACACAGGGGGACTTTACCTCGTTAGTACAAACACGGCTCCCCTGAAGACTTCCTGGGAACAGCTGAAGCAGCACCGCACTTCAAAAACCAGCCTGCACATCACAGGGCTGGGGAGGAGCTCGGTTCTGGCTCAGGACGGTTGTCAACCCTTTCAAAGCCCACGCAGGATCACACACAAAAATTGTCACAGCCCTAGGGGGAACAACTTTCTCTCTGTCCCCAGGATACGGGCTGTAAAGGCAACCACAGGGCAGGAGCTGTCACAGGGAGGGCGTGAAGCCTGATGTGAGGGAGAGAAAGAGAATACTTAAGAGGATGGATTTACCCCTGCTGGGACTGGTCAGTGACTGTTTCCCATGAGCTAACACGAGGAATGAATGTCCCTTCAGGATTCCAAACCCGTGCCAAGAGCCCATCTTCCTCTGAGGGATGGCAACTGCCAGCAGTTCTGTCCCTGCTGCAGTCCCCAGCTTGGATCTGCTGCTGGCTGAGGTCTGAGGTCACTTCCAGAGGGACACAGGAGACCCGCAGGAGCCCAGGCTAAGCTGTGGCACGGAGTGACAATCAGGAGATATGCTGCTTCCTGGAAGAGTTGGAACTGATGTGCAAATAATGGCAGAAAAATGCGGGGCAAGGGAGGGTTAGAGAGAGATTAGTCTGGGGCACACTCTGGGAGATACATAATGTTAAGTATGAGGGCAAAGGAAATGAAAACTGGAAACTCAAACATAGTCAAGAATCCAATCCCAGCCTGGGCAGGAAGTTTACACTCTGCTTCTAAATATACATGTTTTTAAATCAACAAGCTTTCTTGTTCCTCAGCTCCACTGTACATCCACGTGGGAGAAAGAACCGGATGGAGGCACTGCCAAGCTCTCCTGGCGAGGTATTCTGTCCACAAGGGACAAGGCAGGGGTGACACGCATCCCTGCCATGCCCCAGCAGGGATGCAAAAGCTTCCCTGATCCTGAAGACGCCCTGGGAGAGCAGAATTCCCAGCTCCAAGCTCCCAACCCCTTGCAGGCAGACTCTCCTGTGATCTCCAAGTGCCTGTGGACCATGAGGAGAGGGATCCTGTGAGCAGGGCTCAGCTGTGGTGCCTCTTTCCTCCCTGCTCTCTGGCCACTGCATTCATGCTCAGCAGTCGAATAGTCACATCTTTTTTTTTTAATTTGATATAATTATCTCCTAGAAATTACTGTACACAGCCTCTTGGGATCTGAAGCAATTAAGTGAAGATAAATTTCTTTCATGGAGCAAGCTGTCAAAGGATGAAGCAATTTCATTCCCCATTTGAAGTGGAAGCTTTGGGTCATGCATGGTTTATTTGAAACAATGCCATCACCTAAAGCTGCTGATCTTATCTGTCTCTCTCTGTCTCTCCATTTCAAACTGCTGAAGATGTGCAGCGTGGCACTGCCTGAAGTGATGACATCTGGCACCAGGCCAGCTACAGAAACAAGCTGCTCCTCCCCAAGCCCGAGTGCAAGAGGCCAAACATTCCTATTAAAAAGGGGGAAACCGAGGTGAAATCTGGGAAGTGCTGAAAAGTGGGAATCCTGCCCGAGGGAACAAGCCCCAGGAGGAGCCAGGTGCCAGCAGGAAGGGGTGGCGCTGCCCAAGACAGGATGGGGCATCTCTGAGGGGTAACAGGCTGCCAGGCTTCCTCACCAGGCTGCCCTGAAGCCATCCAAACCAGGCTTCCAGGATTTCATCACGAGGAGGAACAGCCCATGCCCTCCAGCCTGTATGAGGAGAGACATGGCAGGGTGGAAATTATATCCCATTAGCACATGCATGCTAAGTCTCCCAGAATTTCCAGCAAATTCTCTCCTGTCCTCACACTTCACCATGCCAAGATGTTTCATTTTGCACAAAAAGCCCACATAAAAAAACCCCTCATTTAAATAAACCGTTCTCCAAACTGGTGGATTTTATCCTGGAAAGGGGAGGATATTGTAGAGCAAAGTGTGGCTGTGGTGAGGGCTTTGCTACCTCCACAGGGTCAGAGATTCCAGAGATTCCCAGGAAGAAAGGCATGTTTAGCAGGTATTCCATACTTCCCAAATGAGGAGACCCGGAGAATTTCTCCTTCCCCCTATCAGGACAGTCACTAACTCAAGCCACAGGGAAATTGGTGAGGATACTCAGGTCTAAATGGAAGCTGTAGTTTTGAGTGTGAAAACAGGCAAGTGCTGAGCAAATTCAGCTCCCACGGCCTGGACTGACGAGAGCATTTCATCCACGAGGCTTCTGCAAAGCTCAGAACACTTACTGATTAAATCTTTGCTCATTAGAACTAAAAAAAGTTACTGGTACTAGAGGGAGCTAATAATAAAAACTGGCAATGGGTGCAAGTTCGAGAAGCATCTGGGTGACTTAAGAGCGCAAAAATGATCTTCAGAAGTGACCTCAGCACCAGACATGTGGCACGTCACCGACAGCTGGGAGGTCACTGCCTCAGCTCCAGAAATGCACAGCTACAGGCACGTCCCTGACACACCCTGGGGAGCTGCTCCAGGGCCACTTTTCCATGGGAATCACGCATGGAACAGGTATCAGGTGAAGTGCCACAGCTCTGGAAGGGGGTAGCAAACTCCATCTTCTTCTGTGCGTGGACATAAATCTCCTTCCTTCCCTAATAACGGCTGCTATAATAAACAGCACATGGTTTATGCTTAAGATAAATACGGAACCAGAATGTAAATCTGTTCTGTTGTTCATGGAGCAGGCAGGCAGTAACTCCTCAGAAAAAAACATTTGTCTTCATTCTGAGAGCTTGTGTTTATATGTGCATCTACCTATTCCAAGTACAATGAAGTTTTGGGACAGTTTAAAAAAATAAATCAATGCAATGGCTACAAATAAGAACTACAGTTGTCACTATTCATAACATACAAACATATAGACAAATATTTGTTACATATGGCGGAGAAAATGCTTTATGTAAAATGCTGGTATGTAAAATGTTAAGGCAAATTTTGTTAATTTAAATAAATTATGGTTTTAACCTTATGTTTAAGGAAATATATGCAAATATGTTATGGGGAAAAATGCGATTAAATTATCTGCTGGATTAAATATCCAGCATTTTTTCATGTCCCACCACAGATACAGCCAGGCCAGCAGCAGTCAAGCTGCTCATGTGGGGTCTGTGTTTGGGAAGAATTTTAATGCTTCCCAATGAACCTTCCCTTAGTACCCCCTCATCTTCCTAAGGGACATGGGTGGCCTGGGGCTGAGGCACTGGCCTGAAATCCTGGGTATCAGGGGTTTGTTCTCATCCTGAAGCCAAGGCTTCCTGTGGGACCAGCTCGGTCCCTCAGCCCCGCGTACCTCTGTTGCCAATCCCTAACGAGGAAATTGCTTTTCCTTCTGTCACAACGTGTTGTGGAGATATGTTCATTAATTCCTGGGAAGTGCTTTGACTTCAATGACTTTGAGAGGAAAAAAAAAACCCCCATAAATACGATTATGGTGGTGTCTTCTTCTGTCCTGGGTTTGGGGTGTGACAGCAGGAGGGCACCGAGGGTGAGAGCTCTGTCCTGCCACGGGAGCTGGGCTCTCCAACCTCGCCCAGCCCCAGCCCAGTGCTGCCAAACGGATTTGGCATCCACAAAAACAACACAAGCTCCAGCTGGGAGCAGAAACATGGGGAGCAGACTCCAAGCTCAATGACAGAGGTCACCTTCCGTCTCCCATAGAGACAGAGTAGATCCCCATCTGTTATTTGGGCTGACCACTCCCTGCATTCCACCCCGTCCACTTCTTTGGCAAGCTCTGCAGGACGTGGATCTTTCTTATTCAGGATAACAATGAGGAGTTATTAATTGAGTCTTTTTTCAGGTTTCCTGAGGTCCTTCCCATAGCTGCCTTGGTGGATACCACAGCCGTCCTCGCCCTCAGATGGGATTCAAGCATTTCATTTGGGCAAAGGCAAAACAGTGAGGATCCCTCCAAAGCTGAGCCACTGGGAGAGGCCAAGAGTCAGCTCAAGGACCGAACGGAGTACCAGAAAGAAGAGTCTGAGCAGTGACAGCATATCCAGCTGGCAAAGTGTGAGGCAAAGATGCAACCTTGACTCCCAGGGAGCTCTCATGTGATCCAAAGCACCACATTAACACCTGAGCAGCACAAAGATTGTCTCAGGCCATGCTTCATGCCCAGGGACAGCTCAGCCAGCCAGAGCAGCCTTTCCATTTCCTCAGAGTTTCTCTGGGTAGCAATAAGAGATGGCTCATTGGGAGGGGATCCAGCATTAATGGTGTTTTAATGAGGCCTTTCAATACACTTATAGACTAATCAGCAAATTCCACAAGGTCTGGGCTCTAATATGTCATTCCAAGTACACTAGAGCCATGGCAATACCTCTGCACAGCCAGAGCTATGCACTCTCTGGGCCTGATGCCCTGCCAAGAGGTGGCAGATTTTGTGCTATTTGGGTGCTGGGGCAGCAGAAACAAGGCCATTTCCCGCTGCAAAATCCCAAGGGAAGTGAAGGGTGCACAGAGTGTGCTCCAAGGAGGTGCTGCACATGGCCTGACTCTCCTTTCCTAGGTCACTCCACTATTCCCATCTCCAGGAACACACGGTCAGCGAGTTTCTTGAATAGGACATTTCCCGTTTCCCAAGAATCTGTGGTGAACCTCTGCAAGCAGCTTTTAGGACAAAAGGACTAAACACAAGCAGGTTTCCCATCTCATTACACAAACCTGGCCTGACCATGACACAAGTGAGGATGTTGGACAGTGAATGTCACCTGATCTGCATGGAAAGATCCAACCCCAGGCATGGGACAAGGCTGATTTATCCTGCCAGCCTCTGCCTCGAGCTGATGATCCCATCTCACTTCCAGAAAACACTGTAAAAGAGCCTTTAGCTGACACCAGAGCCAAGCTGTGCAGGGCTGGCTGAGGACCTGACACGTGCTGGGGCACGTGCACAGCTCACACCCTGATTCGCTTGGAGCTCTCACTGTGGTTGAAGCGCCCTGTCCAAGATGAGCCTGGAGGAGCGGCAGAGGTGCATCCAAGGCTGGGGAGGAAGGCATAGAAACATCACAAGCCACTTGGGAAAACTCCCCACGCACTGTGGTAGTGCTCCTTCCCTCCCCATGCCAGGAAAGAGGCATTTCAGGGACAGGGAAGGTTATTTCCACCAGCTGCTGGTTCTTCCCTCCCTGCTTCCCCTCGCAGGAGATGGGGCTGCCTGGAAGGCAGCACTTTGTACTTCCCTGCAAGCCGTGCCCAGACCACAAAGCCACTCTGCCTCTCACTGACAGAGGGGGTGAAGAGAACACTTGTAACTGGATCTTAACACCTTGGCAGGTGGTTCCTCACCTCGCAGTGCGACTGCAGTTCCCACACACAGCCCTCGGCCCCGGGACCGGGCAAAGCAGCAGGACCCCAGCTCTGCACGGGGGGGCTGCTGTTAGATCTGCTCCTCCTCACCACCCTGCCTGCCCAGGGCTAGGAGAGGACCTGTTCATGCTTGGCTGTGGCAAAGGGGCTGCAGGGCTTTGAACTCCTGCTCCGTTTCACAGCCCGATGCCACGGCCGTGCGTCAGCAGCCCCGAGCGCTCGGCACGGCCGGGGCGAGAGGACGTGAAAAGCTCCAATGCCCCAGAGACTGCAGTGCACAGGATACGGCCAGGATTAAAATCTGGTCAGCAGAGGTCTTAAAATGTCAGCGTAAACAGGAGGGCAGTGCTGGCGGGGCTGCAGGGAAGCTTGCTCAGGCTTATGCTGCTTAACAATAGGTTCAGTGACCTGGACAAAGAAAACCTCTCCTGATAAAGCCAGCAGATTAGACAGCGGCTCAAACCCTCCTCAGTTTTCAAGAGAGCAGCTCAGTAACAGGCAAAAACTTGGAATTGCTCACTTACTTAGGAACAAACCCCGTGCTGTTTAACACAGTTAATGCCAAATTGTGCCTGCAGGAAGGAGCAAAGGCTGCAGGACACTGGGAGTGTTCATGGGTACAAAGGAGAGTGGGACAGGAGAGTGTCACCTCCTCCTGAGGAGCAACATGTGGGGCCTGGACAGTCACAGCTCGAACACAGCAGGAGAGCAGCTCAGGGGATCCAAACCATGCCCAAGACTCTCCTGCCTCTCAGTTTATCTATTCAGCTTATAGAAAACAGGATTAGAACTAGGCGGACTTGGGACACATTTACATATCAGAGTTAGAGCAGCAACCCACGACTTCCCAAACTACAGCAAAATTCAATTATTGGAAACTGAGACAAAGCAAATTTAGCCGGGAAATAATGCATGTTTTTAACAGCGACTGAAACTAGGTCTGGTGACAATTTGCTGAGGATCCTGAAGGGTTCTCAGCCTTCCAGAATCAAGGGTTTGTACTTTCTACAAGACCTGCTGTTGGAAATTTCCTTGTGGCTTCATGAGGGAGAAAAAACCAGTGGAGATGGCCACAGCTTCCCCCAGCTTGCCAGCATCCGGGGCTCTCCCAGGCTGGATTCCCCATTCCCAGAACTGACGCACACCACCGTGGGCTCCTCTTTGAAGAGGGGGCTTCTGACCTGTACATTCTTCCCAGAAGCTCCCTGATGTTCAAAGCACCTTGCTGACAGACAGGCAGGTGTGCCTGTGACAGTGACCACCTCCCCAAACCCAGTGTGGGGGCGGAGGGGGCCCCCCAAACACAGCCCTGGGCGAGGCACGGGGGAGGGCTCCCAGCCCAGCTGTGACATTTCCTTTCACCTATACCTGTACAGCTGTTTCCTACAGGGCTGCAGCCTCGAGTGAGATGTGTGAGGCTTCTGTAGGTGCTTGGGAACAAGATGGAACAGAAACGCTTCACACCTGGCCCCAAAATTACAGCACGCTGGCAGGTGGCCAACATAAACTGGCAGAGTACCAGTTGCAATGGACATCAATTAAGCAGCCTGTCATCCTCAGACTGCAGGCTTTGCTTTTTGCGATCTGCATCGCTCCTTAAGCCTTCAGCAGCACCAGCACTGGAGTTTTCCAGATGGGATCATTTCCCGCAGATTCCACTCGCTAGATTTATTGCAGTTTTTTTTTTTCTTTCTTTCTTCTTAACTCCCCCCCCCCGCTTCAGGAGGCTGAACTATTATTCCACATTGCAGATTTCTCCAGTGCTGGATTCAGCGTCCTTGTGCTGTGCTAGTGCTTGTTTGCCATCAGTTCCCTTTACCTTCAGCTGTAGAAACTCAATTTTAAGAATATCCTCAGACCTCTCTTAGTTTAAAAAGTGATTAGAAACTGAGGCCAAACAATAACTGAACAGGATTCCTCTCTGGAAGATGCTCTGCACAACTGTAGGAGATGTTGCAGCAATCACTGGACAGGATTTGTGCCCATTGCTGTAATGCTGCATTTAAAACAGCACAACAGACACCAGGGTTGCCTCCTCTGCCACCCAGACCTGGGGACATGGAGCCTGGCACTTCACACTGTCTAAAGGCACCTGGCAAAGGCAGAGAGAGGCTCCCATGGTGCCCACACAGCCCCTGGCACTCGTGGTTCAAGGTGATGCCAAGGACAGCTGAGGAGTTCAAAGCAGGTGATGCTCCCCACGCTACCTTCATGGTGGCATAAAATCCAGCCTCTCCTCCATCACCCCATGACATCATCTTCCAACATGGCCCATAATTTAGTTTAATTGCCTTTTACAATCCAAAGGCACCACATGAAAGGGAAGGTCGAGGCTGGGATGGAGTTCAGATACTGGTCAGAAAATGTAAACATCTCTTACTCTGCCGCCTCGGGGCTGCCAGCTCCTGCCAAGTCCCTGCTCTGAGCAGGGCTGCCTGTGGCAGGGATCTTTCACGGCTTGTTTGGAAACCGAGGCAGGCAGGGATGGAAGGAGTTTTTCAAGGATGACTCCTCATTGGACTCTCCTACTTGGGGCTTCGATCTCTGCTCACAGTTTCCCTTTTCCTCTCTGGACCAAACTCTGAGCTGGAAGCTCTCGCTCTCATGGGCTGAGAGCATTTGCCTGCCAGCTGGAGGGAGATGCTCCAAGGCTATGGAATGGGAATATGGAAAGGATGCTGAGAAAACAGTTACATTTGCTCACTGGGGTTTTCTCTTTGCTTACAAAGACTTCGTGCTCTCAGAGCCCTGGTCTTGCTACATTTTCTCTGATGCCTTGCAAAAAGTCCTCCCAAAATCACTGTAGTGTGGCTACTCCAAGGTGGATTTAATCCCTGGCATTCCAGGAGTCATTAGGTCTCAGAAAGGACAAAAAGCCTGGTGTTCAGAGGCATGACAGAGCCCAGTCACTCCAACAGCTACTCCTCCTGGGCTTTTAAACTTGGGGCTCCCTTTCCAAGAAGTATCAGACGTGACTACACACTGCCAAGAGATCTCTGAGAGTCTTAGGAAGACTGAAATACCATAAATAAGTGAGGTGAATAACAAGACAGGACTAATTTTAGCCCAAGTCTAAATAATAATTAGCTCCTAAACAGCTAATCCAAAGGCTACTGCCAATCTAGAGCAAGTTCGGGCAACTAGAGGGAGGATCACATTCGAACTATCCACCTGGGCTGGACAGTGCAGAGGAAGGAGATTTGGGATTTCTAAGGAGAATAAAGCTTGGGATTTAGGCTATCTGCACTGACAGGTGAGTGAAACAAGGAACAGCACCAAGTGCGGGAAGCTCACTGGCCACCCCGGAGCTGGAGGAGCCACGCAATACCCAGCTTGTAGGTCTGGTGGTAAAATATTGCTAATTAATTTTCAGAGCCTTGTGTTTTAGGGCTTTCATTTGCCTGGTGAGGTGAGACAGGGTTGAGACCAGTTGAGTGGTGAGTATCTGAGACAGTCCACTCCACACATGAGCATGCACATGAGGGAAAGGAAAAAAAGTGCCTTTCTGTTTGAGAGGAGGGAACCACGGTGACTGGCCCTATAAGCACATGTATTAATCATGCACCGTCTGGTTTTAATCCACACACTGCTGATCCTGCGTCTCACTGTATTGTTATCAGGGGAAGGAGTATTTCTCCTCAATCTTATTCACCAGCCAAAAGCCTGAAAATGCAAAAAACACATTTGTGAAGTGCCTTCCCAAGGACCCTGGGCCCCGGACCTGGTGAGCTGGGGCTGCTGCCTTTTTATTGGCGTTTAAAAACCTTTTATTAACGTGTGTCAGGGCTGGGGGAGGAGAGACAGGCTCAGGTTTCAGGACCCCCCATGCAGAGAGGTTTATTGTGGGAAGGGACATTAACACTTTCTCCTCCACATCTGCCCATGGCTGGGGCATGTGGCAGAGGGCGTGCTGCAGGCACACGCTGAGCCCATGAAGAGCTTGCAGGGATGTGGGCAATCCATACCTGCAGAGAGGAGAACCTCCTCGCTCTGCCCCACATCAGGGATATCTGCAGCTCTCTTCCAGCTCTGCCATAAAGTCCATGGGGTCACTGCAGAGCAGGATGCAACAGCATCCAGCCAGAGCTGAGGAATCCAGGACGTGCCCCAGGTTCCCAGGGCTGCACCCACGCACCATTACCAGGACTCTCTTTAACCTCAACACGACCCAAGTGTTTTCCATTACCAGCACCATGACTCCACGGTTGCCACCTTCCCCCTTCCCGACCTTAACTCAGCCATGCTGCTGCTCCCTGCTCTTGCCTCGGGTCCAAGGCTGGGTGAGGGAGGTCCTGGCAGTGTCTCCTTGGGCTGCAGACACAGCTGACAGCTCAGGCACCAGGCTGCATAGTTTGCTGCTGACTGGTACGGTCGGTGGTGTTCCATCACACAAGCTGCAGTGGAGATGTGCCCAACACACACACCCAGGAAAACAACACTGAGCTCTGCTCACCCCGGAGCCAGCTTTTGTTGGTTACAGCTCCAATGACAGTGCAAGAGATGATGGGAAGCTCTAAGTGTCCCACTGGCTCCAGCAGGAATTCGAACGCGCGGCTTCATGGCAGCGAATGCAGTCAGAACGTTTTCACTCAAAATAAGAGCCAGGCCAAATGCTCAAAAACTTACTGAGAAACTCTGGCTGAATCCTGCACTCCATCTGCTAAATGGGATGTGGAGAACAAAAAGGAGTGGGAAGCACAGTGTTTGTCCTATACAGCTTACAAAACAACCACCCTCTTGGTAGAGCAAAGAACCCAACACCATTTTAAGACCAATTCCCTCCAGTTCTGCCTTTCAACAGATTCTTTTCCTCTGAAACGTTACAAATTAATTAAGAAGCTAGAGGGTAAAAGAATGGGGTAAGGATTTGCAGCATCAGCAAGCATGGCGAGATACCCTTGTGGTAAAAGCCAACTGCCTCTCCCTAGCCATGCAAGTGGTAGAAAAGGGACCCAGAGTCACTCTGGCACACCAGAACCCACAAGACATTCACATTGTGCCATATAAAGAGCAGTACATTCTCATTGCCTCTCCAGTAAAGAATTTCAGCTGAAAACTGGGCCAAGACTGAGAACAGAACAGAAAGAAATTGGGTGCAAAAAATAACTCCTGCTAAAAAGCAGGGGAAAAAGAGTATGGGAAAAAAAATCAGTGCCAGAGAGAGTTGCTCCGCTGCCATTGCCTGCGGGAGGCTCAGGGACACAGATCCCAAAATGCCACCATGCTCAGCACAGACATGCACCCTTCCATGCAAACAGCCAAGAGAAGCATCCCATAGCTCAGGATGGTTTGGGTTGGAATGGATCTTAAAGATCATCCAGTTCCAACTCCCTGCCATAGGCAGGGAAACCTACTAGAGCAGGTTGCTCCAAGCCCTGTCCAACCTGGCTTTGAATTGATGAACTGCCAAGGAGTTGGATTCACCTGGGCTCTGCACACTACAGGGAGGGCAAAGAGCAGATGGTGGAGTGGAGACAGCACACAAGTTTAAGTTGGGTTGGAGGATTCTTTGCTAGAAAGTGCTTTATGAATCTTGCTCACAGTCACTCCTGTGTGAGTTTGTGCCACTCAGCCCTGGCTGGCTCTGCAGTGCCTTCTGCAACACTCCACCCCTGCAGAGTCCAATTATTCCTTCATTAATGCTGCAGAGGGACAACATTTGTGGAACAGGGTTGTCACTTGACTGTATTGACGCAGCTGCCACTCCAGTCTCTTTCTAGAGTGTTTCCAAATCACAGAAAATGAGGCAGGATTATCCAAAGAGGTCACTTTGCCTTCTACTCCAAGGTGTTTACCTCAACCCACGTTGTACCTGAGAGAGTCACCCAGGCTGCTTTTAAAATCTCCAAGGCCGAAGAGCTCCTGTAGACTCACCAAGGAGGGTGCTCTCAAGTGCTGAACTACCCAAAGGTATGAAACCTTCCTTAAAGTTTTGTCTTAATCTATTTTGCTACAATTTCTGCCTGTTCCTTCCTGTGCTTTTCAGCATGGAGCTGGAGGGCACCTTGTTCTCCTCTCTGCCTTTTCCCCGAATTTCCTTTAGACTAAAAAGCCCCAGCTCATCCAGGCTCTTCTTGGAAATCAGGCTGTTGAGCACTTTTTTCTAACTCGTTTTCCTCCCCTTCATCCTCTCAGGTGTCCCCTGCACAGTGAACATGCACACCTGCTGTTTCACCTGTCTGACCATCAATAAAAACACTGATCAGAAAGAAATAAAGGGGTACAGGCACAGCCAGGCCTGGCTGTTTCCCTCTGGGATCAGTGCTGCTTTTTCAGCAGAACTGAGGTAACACCATGCCTGATATTCCCAAATTCCTGGGTGGCTGGTGCTGAGCTGTGAGGGCACCAACTCCCACCTGTGGAGTTGTGCAGTTTCTTTACAAAGCATCAGAACCAAAGAGAGCTGGGACAGGCTCAGTAGCTCAGGTGTAGCTACAGGATAGACACAAAGATGAGTGCAAGTGCCCGGCAGGGCAGGTAGATGGCACTCCAAATAAACTGGTGTGTGGTTAGAGGAGGCAGTGTTCAGGGAATACTGACCCCCTCCCACAAGCTACAGGGCACCAGAGCTGCTCAGCCACCTCACCTGCCTGCTGGGGGCTCTGGTTTGTGGCTGCTGGGAAAAGAATCTCTGTATAGGGACGCTTGGATTGTCCCCAGCAGAACCCCCACAAGGACACCACACACACTGGGCAAACCTTAGGGCAGCAATGGCAACTGCACGCTTCTTATTTTAACCCTGTCAAATAGAGCCTTGAAAATTCATGTTTCCACAGACACTTCCTGGACTAAGCTGCTTCCCCAAACTGAGAGGGCTCCTGGTTTTACTGGGAGCCTGTGCTCCCGTGCTGCAAGCAGTGCTGTGAGCACAGGCTGGGGCAGATAGAGAAGTGAAACAGAAATTTGCACCTTTGGGTCCCTCTGTGAGAAAGATCCTGAATTTCTCACCGTCATTTCAGGACAATGTCATGAAGAACAAGCGGCACAGGGAAAGGCACCTTGCCATGGTCACACGCAGGCTCTCCACAGAAACCTGCTCTGCATCCTCACTTCTCCTCCTGGAGCATCAACCCCTCAGGGAGGGGACACTGCAGCTTCCCAGATGAGCCACGGTTTTGGAGCGGCAGTTCTGCCTCCGAGCAGGAAACTGTTGAGAGCCACTCTCATCCTGCCGTGCCTCCAAGGGCGTGCAAAACAAATGCCATTGTGCCTCCATCCCCCACCAGGCTCAGACGTGTTCTCCAAGCGAAGCCCCCAGATCCCTCCTGGCCAGGTGGTGGCAGAGAGCAGACCCAAAACCCCACATCAACAAGGGAACTGATTTCATTATTCTAAAAACAAACAGCCAAAGGAAAGTTCAGCCTAGAATGGGCTCCTAGAGCAAAGAAAGGAAAATAGAGAGAGGGCAGTGGGGAATGCTTCATATTCCTAAAAGCCTTTTGTACGTTAACACATGGTGTCTGCTTCTCTCTAGTCACCTATTTATCACTCTCCTCTTTAGAGAAGGAAAAAAGTCCTGGCTGCCTTCCTAAGGCAGAGTTTTGTGGCCGGGGGGAGGGGGAGGGTGCTTTAAGCATGATGCAAACCATTTGGAGTGCACCGAGAGCTCTGCCAACACAAGCTGCACTATTTAAACAAGTGAGGAAATGATCGTATATACAACATGCCAGCGAGCACACACACACCAGAGGAAGTCGAGAGGGGTTTTCATGACACAGAGCTGGATGTCAGCGGCTGAAAGGTCGATATTTTCCCTTAACACCCTTCTCAATGACTTAATCGTGTTCCGTTTGCACAGAAAACTTCCCAAGAATAAAAGTCTGGAGGAATCGAGGGGGGATGTTTGGCCTACTGCTGACCTTGTCCGAGGTCCTCTCCACGTAGCAGGGCTCCTGGGGGGCGACCAGCAGGGGAACGAAGCCCGAGAGCAGCCGATCCTCTTCCAGGCTAAGCAGGGCAAGGTCGTCATCTGGGTCCTTGTACAAGGGCACCTCCGACTGATTCACTGTGGTCAGTATGTTACAGAAGTCAGCCAGCGTCGCCCACACATCTACTGAGACCCTGGGAGAACGAGGAGAGACGTGAGCAATTCAGGGCTGGAATGCGTTGGGAGTTGCCTGCAATGCTGCAGCGAATACCAGAGAGGTGAGGCGAGGCAGGCACCGCTGCTGCCCTGCCCCGCGGGACAGCCCCGCCGCAGCTGCGCTGGCACCGACCCCGGAAAGGGACCGTGACCCTCACCCAGGGTCTGACCCCGGCCACCGTCCCCCTGCACGGGGACAGCTCCTGGGATGCCACCGCTGCTGCTCTGCCCACCTCTGCCCGCTCCCCCAGCCCGCCCGCCCGCGGGGAGCGGCTTCCCCGTGCGGAGCCGGCAGGAACCCAGCGCGCTCCAGATGGGAGAAGTGATGCTCGTTACTCCATTTTAAAGCCTGCTGGAAGGACAGAGCGAACACCCGCATTGCTGTCGGGGCTGAAGGGGCTCTTGGAGGGCTCCAATCCACCCTGGGAGGCTCCAGCCCAGCCCGGAGCATCCTCTCCTTTGCACAGCTCATATCTGCTGTGACCACGTGCTGCAGCCACGCTCTGCAGCACAGAGATTTAAACAGTTAAACCCCAGCCACGGGGGGTTAAAGCCGTGTTTTGCTTCTGGCCACGGGTTTCAACTCTCACGAGTGACCTGCAAAGCTGCCTCTGCCATGTCTCGCTTCCCAGAGTGGCAGTGATGTCCAGGGTGCAAACTCGGGAGCCCTGGACCGCTTCCCACACATTCCCATCACACATCCCCACAGGTGAGCACAACCTGGGGGTGGCCCAGCACCCCAGAGAGAGCCAGTGTGGAGAAAGCAGAGAAACAAGCAATGAGCATGGGGGTTTTACAGCTGACCAGGCTGCCTCGCACCACATTTCTCCCTCCTAATTCTACAAACACTCAGATTGGGTTTTTTTTAAGGATGTAAACTGGGATTTAAGTAGGAAATAGGGGAAACTGGGGCTGATGTGCTTCTTGTAGGCTGCTCCTCCAGCCCACACCTCTGGAGAAAAGCACAGGGAATCCAGCATCCCCAGGAGTGCAGCAGTGACCGGTGCGGGCCGAGGCAGCCCAGGGCTGGAGGGAGGCCCCCTGCTCTTTGAACTGCTCCAGGTGGACAGAGTCTGCACTCGGTTATTTACGGGAATCAATGTACCAGGAAAGCACACTGAAATGAAACATCTTGTTTTCAAGAGCGTCCTGGGAGCCAGGCAGAATGAGGAGCCATTAATCAAAGCCCGGCACGTAATCAGCACACATGTAACGCAGAGTCACCCACGTCCCTGAGCCAGCCCTAGCCCACGTCCTGCAGGGGAGAAGATGTCCTTCAAAACCCTCTGGTCACAGACACCAGGAGCTGGGTTCATTCACAAAGCTCCATCGCTCGGCTCAGCCAGGTCTGGCTGTCAGAAATGTTTAAATATGGAAAAAAATAAACAGTTGCAACACGTTTTTCGGAGGGATCTGTCCGAGGCCCTTTGTGATGTAATGGGAAACGCTGCGTTTGTGCTACCAGCTGGAAAATAAACAGAGCTGCGAGGGTTAAAAGGAACTGAACTTTCCACGACCCCTATCTGCAAAAGAAGAAAATAATAAGAGGAATGATCCACTGCCCCACAGTCCTGATAGTTTATCCTCCAGCCCAGGCTGCAGAGACAAGCACCGGATGTGATAGGGCTGCTCTGGGCCACCTCCAAGGCGAGCTCTGCCCATGGGAGATGCACAGGGCTTGGGAGGCACAGCCTCCCCCAGTGCCCTGCTGGCAACTGGGCTTGGCTGCCTGAGGCCAGTCACATAGCACTGGTGGGGCCCCACGGCCATGAGGGTTTGCTGGGATGAAGGAGGTGCAGAGGCATCATCAGGGAGAGGAATGGGAAAAGTGCCCAAAACTGCTGGGGAATAAGAGCACTGGGGTGTTGGGGACAGGCAGGGATGCAGGGGATATTTCCAGGGGGCTGGGACAGCCAGGTGCATAGGGCTGTGGTGGAGGAGAGGGGAAAGAAACACATTGCAGAGAGCTCACTCATAATCCCAGAAAACAGAGCTGCAGGCAGGGGATGATGATGACACTGAGGGTGAGAGGGAGGCAGCAGGCAGTGGCAGGATGCTGGGCTGGACTGGGATTCACAGCGGGGCCAGGGTAGTGGTGGCAGGGGTATCAGCACAGGAGCATCTCCCTCCACAGGGCTTGGCATCCAAAGCCAGAAAAATACCACAGGAACAGTCACTGAGCTGGCACTGCTAATGCCCTTGCAGACACCCAGACCAGCAGCTCCGTTTCCTTTCCCCCCAGCAGCACTGCCAGGCAGGGCACCCCGCACCACCCCTGAGAGTGAGAGCAGCCCCTGTCACTTCATCCTTCACCTACGGCTTGACAGTGCCTTGCCACATCTCCCATTTGCCCTGGATGTGACAGATTCCCACCCTGGGCTCACTTCAGCCAAACCTCAGACTGTGCTGGCTCCCTGGGTAGCCAGCTCTCACTGCACTGCTACCCCAGCAGCACCCTGCAGAGCCTTCAGAAAGCCAAGAAAGAAGTAGTGTTGGCATTTTTCCCTGGTTTTCTCCTGTGATGGCAGAGGCAGCACTGCAGAGATCAGTTCTGACCATTTTCTGCCACCCCCTCGGGTGCAGCTCCTCCTCTGCAGCGCATCTCCCATCACTGCCACCACCAAGATCATTCACCAGCTGCTAGAGCTGGCAAAGCCAGAGAGGACAAACGGCTCACACTGACACCTACGGCCCTGTGAATCTCCTGCTGGGACATGCACTTGCCCTGGAAGGTCACACAACACTTGCGAGCCCTGTCAGCCTCCTTCTCCCCACTGCCCCTGCCCAGGACGACCTCACGGCCACCCCCAGGCATTTCTGGCTTATGTCACCCCACGGCGCAGCACTGCCGGAGCCTCTGTGCAGAGCCCAGGCAGTTCCAGGTGCCTGGAAGCTCTGTGCATGCACAGTGCCACAGTTTCAACGTCCCTCTGCGGAGGGAGGCCCCGAATTACTGACACCGAGCCCAGGCACGCAGCTCCCAGGTACAGGGACGAGGCTCCCAGAGCTTTTAACCGAGGAAGCGAGAAGGGGGTGAGCGCGAGGTCTTTCCTCGGAACGGGGGTTCATTCACTTCCCCACAGACACATTTACATTTGCTTATTCCACTAGGACAGGAAAAAAAAATAAGAGTTAATTTCTTTTTTATTGCCTCAGGATTCCAGGTTTAATGTAGCTGTCAGTGTGAGCGCAGCCCAGCTGCAACGCCGACGGACACGGCCCGGCCAGGCAGCGGCAAGAGCCGCGCAAGTGCGCAGCGAGCTGGACCGCAGCCCCGGGGCTGAGCACCGCCCCAGCGAGGCTGGGGAGGGCTCCTGGCAGAGAGGATGCCTGGATGGGCATCACCACAAGGCAAATGGCACGCAGCAAAGCTTGGGGAGAGCAGAGTATGCCAGGGTGAGGCTGATGCTCACCGATTCCCCGCGCGGGGCTCCGGCGTGATCCGCCATCCTCACCAGGGGTGCGGGCTGCCTGGTGATTAATATCAAGCACAATGACCCCATGTTACAAGCCTGCGGGGGCCTGTGGAGGTGGCCATTTCCTGTGTAATACCAGCTTGTTTAAACACTAACATCCAAACTGCACAGCTGCAGCACAAACCCGGAAAGCGCGGCGCAGAAGAAGCCCTGCATTGTGTTCCCAGCCGCTGCCGAGCCGCGCTGCCGCGCAGATGGCAAATGCTCCCGGGGCCAGGCACCGGCACCGCCGGCTCCCGGTGCCCGCCGGATGAGGTGCTCTGCATCCTCCTCACGCCTTTCCTCTCTTCTGGGACACGGGAAGCTCAACTAAAAGTGGCTCCTTTGCAAGGAGCAAAAAGGGTTGGCCGTAGGAGCTCTTCCCAAAAGGCCTTCACCAGCCTTGGTGTGGGCTCCCACAGAGCAGGATGAGGTGGTCACAGCCCTTCTGCATCAGTGATTTCCCCCACTGTGCCCTGCACGTGGTCCCTTTGGCCAACCAGGCATCCGTAAACCCATTCCTCTCCCAGGAACCCACCTTTGGAGCTGGAGGGATGCTCTTTACCCAGGAGAGGTGCAGTCTCCTCCCAGCCAGCCTCTGCTTTGCCACAGCCCCCTTCTCCACAGAGACTTTTGGCTTCTCCTTTGGTCGACTTTATCTCCAATCTCAGCCAGGTTTACACTACTGAGACACCTCTGAACCCTGGCTTTGATGTCTCGATAGGGAAACTCTGGTGGCCAGCGTTACTGAGGATGGGATCTGCAAAAGGGATTTTCCATTTAGTCTCCAGCAAACTCCAGCAACGTCTTGGCACCCCTGTGCAAGACTCTGTCCATCCCTCCCAGTGGGAGCTGCCATCTCAGTGACACTTCTCCGCGAGAGCGATGTGATGAGAGCAATCTGGCACATCTCTCTGGGAAGGTAAGCTCTAGAATGTGCTCACAGCTTTTGGATTTAATTTAATACTTGGTTTAAATTAACCATTTTTAAATGCTTGCAGACAGTCTTCACAAACTGAGAGGCCCTTGGCCCCTTGTGGAAGGAGCATGGATTTGCCAGGGTCAGCCCTGCAGCAGTGTCTGTCTAGCCAGTGGCTTCCCCATCAGTCCTTGTGCTTCATTTAGCAGTGGATTAACTGTGGCAACAGAACAGAGCAAGGAGCAGCTCTGTCCAGCCTTCTTCACCTTCTTCCCAGACACGTGTCCCAAAAAGAGATGGACTCACTTATACAGCAGCCTCTTTGGAGATCCACCTTTTGACTCATCTGCTGCCAGTATCTCTGCCTCAGGGGACCCACCCTGCTCCCTTTTTCCCAGAATCCCTGCTTTTACACCCCAATCTCTGCAATTCACTCCTGGGGACATCTGGTCTGAAAGATGCTCCCCTAACTGCCTTAAACAACCACCTGCAGAGAACTCAACACAAGGTTTGCCATGAAACATGAAGACAGAAATTAATTTTAAGATTCAAAAGTGACAGCTGCTTGCTGCTAGAAGACCTGGCAACACCTGGTTCAGACACACAATTCCCGAGGCACTGAAGCAGAGATGTCCAAGGTTAAGTTTAGCTCCTTTTCTGGAAAGACATGAGGAAAGAGTCACGGAAGGCTCACTAAGCACCTCTTCCAAAATAGGAAGGACACCTTTCACCTCTCAAATACACACAGAGAAGTAGTTAGGAAGTCCAAAAACTGAAAACCTGTTCCAGGGCATCCCCTGAGCCATGATGACCATGCAGTGTGGCCAGGAGCTGGAGGAGTGCACCAGACCAAGAAGGGTGGATTTGGGGAAAGATGGAGCTTCTCGCTTGGGCTGAATTCAAGACTGCTGAGCCCCCAGGTAGGGAGAGGATGCCTGCCAGGAACCAGGGTTCATTCCCAAGCTCCCACCAAGAAAAAGGACCCTGAAGACACAGCCTCCTGAGCCTCTCATCCCACTCCACGGAGCCCACTCCCGCATGGCTCCCATCCATCTGCCGGCTCTCAGCAACGCTCAGTCCTCACACCTTTCCCTCCGCCTCTGTCCAAGGGGGAAAGCAGTGAGCTGAGGAATTTGGTGTGGGGTTGGTTTTGTTGGTTTTTTTTTTTTTTTTTTTTTTTTTTTTTTATTGTAAGGACTCAAATCCAGCAGTGTGATAAATGCATCCGAGCTACAATTAGGAAGATATATAGCATCAGAACGCGAAGGTCTGGGCAGCGTGGTGAAACGCGGGCTCTCCAGAGCCCCAGCTATGTTTCCCATTATGTAACCCTGGTCATGGGCAGACAGCCAGACTCCAAATGAAAAAGAGACTCTGGCTTGGCACCGTTTCTATTTTCCTATCCTCATTCGGGGTCAGCGCAGTGTCATACAGCTGCAGAGAAAGCTCCGGGGATTAAACCTGGGAAAGACTCCAAGACCAGGACCCGGGTTCAAGTACCAGCTGAAAGCAATAAACCAACTGCCACAGCTGGGCTGAGTTTAGACGTTCTCAAAGTCCCCCAGCCCTCTCCCATATGAAGAAGGAGAGATTGTGAACATGGCAAGAGAGGCCTTGGGACACAGAGCTCCAGCCCAAAGCTCTGGCCGAGCCCTGCCAAGCTGCCCTGCTGGCCACGAGCCCAGCATTCTGGCCCTGGATGAGCTGCACTTTGATGTGAGCTCTGAGTGGGCTTCCAGGTGGGTATGAGGCCTGTTTTTTCCAGAAGCTTTAGCACGTTCATGGCATCTCTGCAGGGTGCTGCTGTGCTTCAGGGGATTTCTACATCCTTTTTCTATGCCCATGCCATCACAAGAGGCGAGGAAAGTGGTTTAAGAGTATCCAACCGGCTTCTCTGTTGGCAGTGGTGGGATCTCATGGCACGTCCCAGCAGCAGGAGCATGTGTGACACGGCACAGGCCCCTCACTCAGCTCTGTAACTTGGCATCTGCACTTGCTCCTCACGTGCTCTCCCTGCTCCTGAGCTCACCCTGCCCATAAACCTTGGCTTACTCCACCACGCCTGCTGCTCTGACCCATGTTTTACTTCTAAACTTCTTTGAAGCTGTTCCTATCTAAACCCCTGGACTCGGTGGCTCTACCTGGTTCCTGAAGAGCCCCAGGGCAGCCAGCAGGCTTGTGTCAATAGAGAGCTGAAACACTAACCCAGTGCTCTCATTTTCTTTTCCTATCCCCAGGGCAAATATTGCAAATCCCAGGTCATGCCCAAGAGCAGAGCTGGTTCCCTGCTGTTCATCACTACCTGCATCTCCATGGAAACTCAACCACTGCTATCCCAGAGTCCTGGACCACCAACACCCATCCACACAAGAGGTCTGGGCTGGAACAGCGGCATGGCTAAGGCAGATTCTCCACGTGAGCCAAAGAGCACCAGGGTGGAGGAGCTGAGAGCCAACATGGGGCAGGGGGGACAGGATGGGCACGGTGGGACAAGAGGGGCAGGTCAGCCACTCTCCATGGAGAGGCCAAGCAAGACAGACACACTCATTCCTCCACTGAACACATCAGGATCTTGTGGAGCAGAGCCCCCAGTCTATGCCCACCACTCCCCCAAGAGCCCTGGGGTGGGCTGCCAGCACTGCCACTATCTTCTCCCACCCCAACGGGTGAGCAGGAGCACCTGCTCCGTCACCCTGGGGGGACACGGCCCCGTGCCCCACAGGAGGGGGAGCAGCTCGTCCCAGGGCAGGCGCCGAGCGCTGGCTGAGTGAACCCAATCAGAAATTCCATCTCGAGGCTGCCCGTGGCCAAGGGCTCGGCGGCTCCCTGCGCAGGCAGCGCCAGGGGAAGGGGGGATTGGTGCAGCCGGGCTCACGTGACGGATCCCAGTTTGAGTTCCTGCCCAAAGATGGGCAGCAGTTCACATGAGCAGGCAGCGGTCCCACACCGAGCAGCCGACAAACAGAAAACAGACTCCATCTCCACAAAATGAGGCCCAGAACTTCCTGTGTGAGATTTCCATTTCCTCAGCCAAATGAAAAAGAACTGGAGTAAGAGGCAATAAACCAGGAGAGCAGGACTGGACCTGACGCACGGAGCGGGGACCCATTAATGGTTAAGCCACTTTGCTGGATTACTCTTAATGCGCCTTCCCATCACCCTGGGTTCTGGCTCCTTTGGATTAACAATAAGACGTGATTTCAGGCTCTGGATCCGGAGTACCGGAGGCAGATGGAAAATCCTGCGGGAAAGCGGCTACAGAGCATGCTCAGACGCTGCTTCGCATACTCCATACTTGGCCCCTCCGCTCAATTTTCTGTCCAAAAATATGCAAATTGCCTAGTCCGCATTATGGACTAACGGGCTGGAATCGGCCAGTTTAGAAAATTAACCCTTTTGTGAGTTGCAGGGTAGGGACAAGCGGTTTCTCAAGCAGAGGGGAGGTGACTCTCGGAGCTCCAGGAACAGGCAAGCCGCTCCAGGCTAGCCCAGCCCAACCAAGGTTGGCCTGACTCAGCCAAAGAAAAGGTAACAAAACGCTTCTGCTGGAAACGGAGTTCCCTCTGGTCCAGAGGAAGGCCCTGCCAGTCCAGCTGGCTGGGCCAGCAGAACACTTAAAGGAAGGGTATCCCAACAAAACCAGATGCGCATCCTAAGCAGAAGGTAAAAATCCACCTCATAAGCCATCTTCTAGCACATGGAGACACAGGGCAGCCACCAGGCACCCTCCAGCCCCACTCACACATCAATGAAGAAGTCACTGTGTCACCAAGGGTGACAAATTCCCAACATTCCCTGGGCAGTGGGCCTTGCCTGGGTGCTCAGGTCATGGTGCCACAGCCAGCAGTAAAGAATGAGCAAGGGGGAAGGGTGGCACAAGGAGCTCAGGGAGGGAGCAGGAACCAGAGGGTGCACGTACTGTTTGGGGAGCTCAAGAGACGTTGGAGGAGGATTCCAGGTGTCCGGGTGGCCAAGCATCCAGTCTGACCAGACCTTCACACTGGGGAGCAGCTCCTTCAGGTCCTGGGGCAAGGCAGAGACCTTGATGTCGTCCTCCTCATCCTCCTGCTCCATCTCTTGTGGCTGAACTGCAAATAGAAGACGTGAGAGCTGAGGCAGCTCACCACAGCCAGGCTCAGGCAGGGACTGGGAAAGTATGACACAGATCCCAACATCCCAGCCTTGGACACACAAGGGAACGGCCACAACCCACAACAAGCACAAAGACAGATCTGTTCTCCCGACACGGACTGGCCTGGAGAGCAAGCCAGGGTGTTTGTGATCCCTTTTACTGAGGGCAGCAGGGTGCCACTGCACCAATCACAGGGATAGGATTCCCAGGTCCCAGTTTTGGAAGGTTTCCCAGTTGCTGGCAGAAAGCATGGCCTCAGACTACCCCTTTCTTCCAAATATTTCTGTCTGCCATGCATCATGGGCATTCCTGCAGCTGATCTAGCTATAACCTGGGCAGAGCTTGGGATGCTGGGGGAGAATCCTAATGCCCCAAGAGAGGGGAAGGGATGTAAAAACCAGCAGGGAATGAAGGCCTGACCCCCACCAGGCTGCCTCATGGCCCCCTGCATGGATCCTGCTGCTAAGCCCTTACCTGGCACACATTCCCTCAGCAGGCTGGTGCACCTCCTCACCAGGAGTGCAAACATGGAGAGCCCCAGGGCCGTGGCCTGTTCCTGGATGACGGAGCGGCAATCCTCAGAGATGCACTCTAGGAGACACAGAGGGTTTGGGTCAGATGTTCCATCTGGTTTCACCTTCACAGCCTCCCTTTCTGCATCCCACGAGGGGCAGGGGTGAGCAATTCCCTAATTTACACCTGTCCCAGACATAATTGTTCCATGTAGGGAGGGAAAAGGTGGTGAGTAGCCGCTCTGGAGTGGGAAGAGGCTGCAGCCACCATGCCCAACCCCATGGCGTGTGCTGAGCCAGCCAGGATCACACTGGCACTCGGGGCTCCCAGCACAGAAGCTGCTGCTCGGGGCTGATGCCTTCCCCTGAGCAGGGGGGTATGTTTAAGTGTTAAAAGGGTAATTAGCTGCATGTTTGATCTCTGTCCCTGCTGGAGTTTTAACCTCAGCAGCTGAGGAAGGGGCTCCTCCCCTTAGTTTCGCAGTCACACAACAGCTTGTCAAGAGAGTTTAATTGGAACTGTTACTCAAGGAGATGCCACATGACCACAGCTCTTCCAAATAGAGCCGGCTCGGAGTGAGAGCAAATCCCCCCGGCACATCTACACCCAGCCAGAAACCACTTCTGAGGCTGCTGGGAGCAGCGGGGAGCTGGCTCGAGGGAGCTGCCTGGAGCCAGGCGTGGGTTAGGCTGGGGAGGCCAGGAGTGCTGTGGGACATGCCAGCCTGCCCCAGAGCATCCAGAAGGGGTTTAAGCCTCAAGGGCAGCCCCTGCCCTCCCAACTCCCTCTACTCCCCATGCACATCCTCCCAGGATGTGGGGGAGCTGCTGGCTGGGGAGAACCCACACATTCACTGGGTTCCTACCCATCAGTGCTGTTTGCCCTGTGCAGGATGCTCCTCACTGGCTTACTGCAAGATCAGAGCTCCCATCCTGAGAACAGCTGCCCCAAGCCAGGCAGAGGATTTTTACAAACTCACAGGTACTGACTGAATGGGTGAGTCAAATCCCAGGGCTGAGATAGGGAGGGAGAGCCCCCAGAGCCCCCCAGCACCAGCTGCACGTCAGCACGGAGGTGTTGGGAGCTGAACTGCCCAGATGTGGCAGAGCAGGGATTTTGAGCAAACAGCAAGAGGATTAGAGCAAGACACTGAGACCACATTTAAGCCGGGGCTAGCAAAACACCTGAGGTGCACAGAATAAACAGTGGGGTTTTAAGGACAGATCATTTCAGGGGGGTGGGAGGTTAAAAACATCCAAAAAAAGACAAGAATGCACCAAGAAAATACAGGGAAAATAAGGAAGAACATCTGAAGGCTGGACTGACAGTTCTTACAGCTGTCAATGAGTTCAGGACCCAGTGTGGAGGGAAACCCAGGGGGGCACCAAAGGCACCTGGTAACTGAATGAGGGTGCTTTGCTTGCAGAGCCAGGGCTGAGCCGGTGCCGCAGAGCAATGGTAGGAAGTGCTGTACTGCAGGGGCTGTCAGCTTTTGGAGGAAACATAAAACTAAAGATGTGACCACTCTGGGACAGTAAATCTCTTTCATGAAGCCTTTCCCACAATTAAGAGTGTTAGTCCCAGTGCTCTGGCCACAGTCCAGTCCAAGAAATTACTGTTGTCTTCCCCGTGCTCCCTCCTCCTGCTCTCGGCTGAGATGCTGCACTGTCTTCACTTTTTGTCTTAAATGGACACACAGCAAGACCACGGTGGTCCAACTGCAACACCTGAGTCTGGCAAGTCACCTGGGTGGTGAAAATCTCTGGGCATTTCAGCTTGGACCCTACACACTTTGAGTGGGCAGCCCCCAGGACTCCAGGGACTGCCCTCATGCCAGACTCACAGTGACCCCCAAACTGAGGTGGTGCAAAAGCTACAACCCGACCCCCCTCCAAAACAGGCAAAACGTAAAGGTGTTTGTGATGGTGAAAGGGACAAGCATCCCGTATTTCAGGGTGTATTTCAGAGACTGGCTCCAAAAGCTGGACCAGTGCTCTGTGGTGGCTGTGGCCAGGCTTGGTCCCAGCCCTTCTCACTGCCACCAGCAGCTCTTGCTGCAGGCTGCAAGTTCCCCACACCACATTTAACAACCAAAATACAGTAAAAAAAAATCCTGCACTTGAGCTGTGACAGGTACAGCTGTCCATCAAACATCTTGTGGTGCTGCAAACACAAACCGTGTGCCCACCAGCTCATAATGCCACAGTCCTCCAATGTACCCCAACAATGCTGAGCCCTGGTACAGCCTGCAAAGCTGCCCGCTGTGCAGGTAAGAGCATTAGGACACCCACACTTAAGGGCTGTTGTCACACAGTGCCAGCTCAGCTACCATGGGTGTTGTCAGCTCATCATAAAACTCATAAAATGCACAAAACTCCCCCAGTCCTGAAAGTTCATTCACCAGATGAGCTCATCAGCCTCACTCCCAGGAGGCTCCTTCAGCAGAGAAAGACAAACATCCAGGTGGGTGCTTGTTCAAGACCCCTGAACATGCACCAGCAAAGACTCTTAAGAGCTTAATTGTAGGACAAAAGAGGAAAGCACCATAAATCATGAGAAACTTTCTCTCTGTGCCTTTTCACCACTTTCCTCGGGAGGCTGGGAGCTTTGGCTTGCCCTGAGCTGGGAGCCAGTGGCCAGGGCTAACAGAGGCTGTGGGGACAAACCCCAGGCTGCCCCTGCCACAGGAGACAGACAAGGTGAGGGTACATCAAAGGGCAACTGGGATGTTTAAACAGAAACTTGTAAAATGTTTTGAGCGATGGGCAATAAGGAAACAAACTCTCAGTACCCACTCAGTGTCTGAGCCTACCCCGGCACTAAGAGGAAAACACTTTGTAGAAAATATGCTGAAATGAGGGTTGGAGCAACAAATCTGCTCTGGAGCCCACAGGGCATCATTACTTCTGAGCTGAGCAATGGTCTGTGCTGTTGGTAATGCACATTGAGACACAAATTTATTGGAAAAGAGATGTTTTTGGAGGATGGAGTGACATTTAGGTCATTTTTGTCCCTGCAGTTGCACTGCACTAGTAAAAACAGAGATACCAGGTGCCTCAGACCAACAACAGCAGGCAGAGAGATCCTGACTGCCCAAGTCAGGGCAAACTCTGTAATTCCCAGATCTGTTTCCCCAGATCCACAGTGGGTGCAGGCGAAGCAGAATGAGTGTCAGGTCCACAGGCAGACATGCATCCTACTCCCGCAGGCTGTCACCAAAAGCTTGGTGACAGAGACTTCAAGTGGCATCAATGGCACCCCAACAGCTAAAGCTGCCACAAATCCACTCCACTTCCTCCCCTGAAACCCCAAATGGGGCTGTAATCAGATAACCCTCCTAATTCACACCCAGCCACGCTGCACAGCTGGGGCACACCATGGAGGTGTCAGGCAACTGTGGAAAGAAATCACAAAAAAAGGAAGGGGCCACGAGGTCACAAGCTCTGAGGTAGTTGGAGCTGTGGCTCCTCTGTGCCACCAGCAGCCACAGCAGTGACACTCCACAGGAAATCATCCAACACCACCAACCACAACACATTCCCCACGCCACCTTTCTCCCCTTGTAACTCCCTGTTAATGCCAGCCCTGGATAAACAGCTCCTGTCACGTCACCTCTCAGCTCTCGCCTGCGCAGCCACCCTGTGAGCACCATCACACAGCTCAGGGCTCACAAATGTCACCTCTCAGCTGTGCCACTGCCTTCAAAGGTGCTGCGTGGGTGCAGAGGCGGGCGGGCAAAGCTGGCACTGCTGCCTCAATAAGTGCGTGTTAAACCACAACCTAAGGTCGGGGCTCCTGCACTCGCAGCCAAGACTGACTCAGGGTAAATTCACACCCTCGTTCTGTGCTGCTGTACCAACACACAGCCCCTGGAGCCATGCTGCAGCCACAGCAGGGAGCTGAGCTGGCCTAAAAACCCTCCTTTGGGGAGCTTCCTTAGGCTGGAGCTGTTTCTTGACCACTTGTAGCCCCACAGCAACATCAGCAAAACTCCGGTCTGTGGAATGCTGCGTGGGGCTAGAAAGGAGCAGGCAGAGGATTTTAAAGCAGGAGTGCCACCAAACACTTTGAAATTACTGATTTGTACTACCTCACACTTCATGGGCTGAATTTGCCTCAAAGATCTGTCTTTCTGCACCAGAAAAGTAAATGAGAGCCCTGCAGACCCCTGTGAAGGTCAGGGCTCTGGAGGCCAGACTGGCAGCAGGACATGAGCTGTGACAGTTCTGAGCACCCTGCCTTGGCACTCGCCACTCATCAGCCCCTTTTCTAGCTGGCTCAGACTTTGCTGAAGTTTCCAGGCTCAGTGCCTGTCTCAGCCTGAATTCTCCTGGAAATCTTCAGCCAAAACAGCTGGGCCACTTGTGAGAATGAGGCTAGGAAACAGGAGAGTGGCTTACCCCTGTTTGTAAAAAAACACAACCTTTTCCTTGAGCTAATCTAGCAACTGCAAATGCTGGAACAAGGATCTGAGATTTTGCTGCAGAATAACCTTTTAACCAGAGAGTTTTCTAGTCCTACTAGAAATCTGTGCACACTTGGCCAAGCTATAAACATCTGAAAGACAGCAGTTTTTCCATACTCAATAGGAATTCATTTCAACAGTTAAAACCTGCTAAGATTTCACCTCCCTGAGCATGCTCCATCTTCCTACCTCCCTTCACCTGCGTTACAGGCAGCAGAGCAACTGCCCTGTTCCCATCCAGCATGTGGGGACTTCTGTAAAAATGTCCTTGCACGAGTGACTGCTGCTTGCTGCGAGCTGGAGATTGGACCCAGACTCCTCCAACTGGTGTCCTGGCGATCTGCTCTGAAGCAGAGCCCAAAGGCAACAGAGGGAGATGATGGGATGGAAAAAATGGGAGCTGATGAGCATCAGACTGCAAGAACAGAGCAAAAGCAACTGGGAACCAGCGATGGGAGGTTTTTCTGAAGATCAAGAAGAGGACCCCTCCTGTCTCTTTGCGTGTAGGGAAGAGGGTTTTTTTCCAGCTGAGGTCTGGGCTGCAGAGAGAGCGCTGTTTTCCTACTAGGAGGCAGTTTCCTGCAAGGGTTGGATCAGCAGCTGCAGCGCCCTCTGCAAGCTCCTACCCGGGTTCTCCCAGTGTCTGTGGGCTCTGCTCCCACCCAGCCCTGCAGCACAGCCCGACCCAGGATTTCTGCAGCCATAAATCTACCCTGTTCCACAGGGGAGAGAGGCAGAGAGAAAAAGGGGACTTTTGTACCGGGGAGAAATTTGTGTTTCTCTGAGAAGGTTATATTCATGGAAAACATAAACCAACTGTCGTCAAAGTCGTCTGAGCTCAGGAAATGGAGCGGCCGGGAGAAGGCTGCCATGTGGCCGGATGTTATGTATTTCTAATTAGTGCTATACATCTTTCAGCAGCGAGTGTCCTTTTGCTGGGAAACACAACGCGCTGCCCTTGTTATTGTAACTGTCAGAGAGTGCTTAAACAGATAATCTCCAGGAAAAGTGATAAACACATCCCCTCTCCCACTAGGGTGTGCAAAACAGCAGTGCCAAACTTTTATTAGGGCAACACAACCAACCACAGGAAATGGGAATGGGAAAAGAGCAAGGGGCAGCCGCCTACGAGGAGAGGGATTTGCTGGAGGAAGCTTCTCGTGGCTGCTTGAGTGCCATGTGCTGAAGGAAATCCTGCAAGGGACAATGGTGGCACACTGAGCGCAGGACACGTGGGCTGCTCACAGGGATGGGGCAGGGAGTGAGGGCTCCCAGCTGTTCTGCTCTGAGTGTGCCCCCAGTTTGGGTGGAAGGGAGCCACAGCAACCCCTGAGCTTACAAGCAAGCAGTGGACATGCTCCTCCATCCACCCATCCCAGCTAACAAAACACGAGGAATGCTGAAGCTTCCACAGTTAAAACAATCCCAGCCAACAAATCTCAAAGGAGACCAGATTCCTTTGATTGAAGCAACCAGACTGCTCCAGCCAAGGGTCAGGAGGGCTCCAGTGGGACAGTCTCCATGCTGGCTTCTCCATCCTCACCTGAGCTGTGGCTCCAGGCCGGGAAGCCTGGAGCAGTGCTGGCAGCAGGTGATCCCAGTGCTGGCAGAGCAGCAAGGATGTGCGCTGCTCCCAGGGAACAACAGCTGAAGCCACCTTTCCTGGTGACAGGGTGAAGGACTGTATGGGAAGGCACTCAAAAGAACGAACAGTTCTATGGACACAATCCCAAGGATGACATAACAGGCTGGCCAGGGGACACAGGAACTGCAGGAGCTCGGTGAGCACAGGGCTGGGGGCGAAGGCACCCGGCTGATGTGTCAGCACATCAACTCTGCAGGCACAGACAACTGATTCACCAGCTGGCTGCTGCCCTGAGGGGAAGAGACCCGAGCTGGGTCTGGTCACCTCGGAGCTGACACCACCTGAAGGCAATTCCTTTGCTCCCTCACTGCTCAGACACAGCTTTCCCCCTGAGTCACTCCCAGCCAGACACAGCCCTGGCATGGCTACAGGGCAGCCCCCCAGGGTGGGGCTGTCTGCAGGAAATGGGTGAGGAGAGCCCTGCTGCCGGCCCAGGCTGGTGAAGACCGCACACAACCACAGGAATATAAAGCAGCAAAAGTCAGGGGGATGCTTACAGCTGTGGGGCATTTCCCCGACACCCCTCACAGGGGACCTGTGAGTCACTGGCACTCCCAGCTCTGGGAACTGGTGAGTCACACGCACTCATCTGCCCCCAAGAGAGAGCCTGGGAACCTGGAGGCACTGCTCAGCCCTGGCTGATACCCTGGGAATGATGGGCAGCTTTCCTGGAAGGATGCTCCATGACTCTGAGCAAACAGGATGGCAGCCCCAGCCTCCCCCCTCAGCACTGTGGCCGAGCTGAACATCACCACCTGCAGCACACAGGGCTGGAACCCTCCCAAAGCAACCTCTGGGTTTTAGTAATAACCTGGATGCCCCCAGTCCACCTCCCTGTACTGATGTCTCCCCACGGAGAGGCAGGAAGGTCCTGGGAGGGTCTGGGTCGCAGCAGCAGCACCGGGGAACTCTCTGCACGTGTTCCCAGAGCAGCTGGGGCCGCCCAGGAGCCAGCAGCTCCCTCTGCAACCCTGACTTGTCCGAGGGAGGGAAGGAGGGAGGCCTAGGAGGTGAGGAATGCCGGGGGCCTGGGGAGGATGGAGCAGCTCTCCCTGTGGAAGCCATTAGATATTCAACACTTCATTTGTTTCCAGCCGTCCTGGACTGCAGCGCTGGGCTCTAGGACGGGAGGCTCTTCTCTGACGTAACCAGGAAGCAGCTGCAAAATTAAGGAATCCCTCATGACATCATAAAAAGGGTCGATGGTTTACAGGGGAAGGTATAAAAATTAATGACATATTCCCACCCGAAGCAGAAAGCCTGCCCAGCAGCCACAGGGGAAGCCATGCTCTGCCCGACACCAAGGGGCTGCCTGCCCCAGACAGCTCTGTGCTGCCAGCTCCCTTTGGCTGATCCAGGAGCTTTTCTCTGGCTCTGATCTAAGCCCAGGCAGGGCTGGATCCTTGCACCTGGGGTGCGATAACCAGCTCAGTATATCCTTCCTGACCCTGATGAACAAAGCTTTAGGGAATGACTTTAGGGACAGCGTTCTTGTGTACTCGGGGCTGGCCAGGAGTCAACGACAAAAAAACATCATTGTGAAGTGACTATTAATGATACCAACTTAATAAGAAGTTATTAATTTACAGAGGGAAAGCAGACACGTGCACAGGGTGTCCACAACACCCCAATTTCTGCAGGTCTAGAAGACCAACAGGAGCTGCAAGAGGAGCCAATGGCAGCGGCACAATGTCCCTCCCCACCGCACAACCCGGGCTAGGTCAGAAAGAATGACATTAGCCTTGAGGACAAGCACAAAGCCATTTCCACTTGAAAAGGGAAAAGGATAGTGGTTTAAAATTAACTACAGCCTTTTCCAGGAAATATCAGTGGAAAGAAGCAGCCATTTTTAGAAATGTTATTCTCAGAAATTTCCTGAAAAGACCCATCAGTCAAAACACAGATTGAAGCCATTTCCACTTGCACTAAGCAGCACTTCGGAGCTCTCCCTACACGCTTGGGGTGCTTGACCCAGGCAGCCAGGCCAGGACCCTCTGCCCCCCCGACCCCAGCGAGGCTGTGGAAGTCAGTTTGGGACGTGGGACAGCCCACACAGAGTCAGAAACACTCCCCCTGCCTGGGGAGGCACATCCATCCCAGTTGTCACTAGTCACATTTGCACTGAGACATGCCAGTCCCCGACCATCAAAGCTGCAGCAAAGGCACCTCCAGGTTCATCCACGCTGGCAAACCTGGAGAACTGCCAGAGAAACTCTCATTTCTCAGCACTGCCCTCACTGGAGCGGCTCCGAGCGCAGGAGCTGACGCTGGCACTTGTGACACAGGCACAGCAAAGTCTTCACTGCAGGTCCCCAGAGCCACAGGTTCTGCTGCCAACAACTGACAGCAACGTGAATTTGACCCGTCTGGCAGCTAAAAGGCTGGCAAATCCAAATGTATGTAACTCCTGGCTGGCTCATAAGGAAGCGTGTCCCTTCAAGCTGGCATGCCGGCTCATCAGCATATCTATAGCTCCAGACCAGCCTGGCACCAGCTGTCTCTTCCTGTGGAGGGAATATTTGCCATAAAATGCACAAGCAGGATGCCACTGAAGATGCTGCAAAGGCAAAAAGGCCCAAAGGCGAGCAGGGTGTTCAGATGAAACAGGGAACGCTGCATGAAAGAAGAAAAATCATGGATGATAGAAATGGAAAAGGGTTTTAGGGGCATTGCAATGATGCAGAACGAAGAAAGAGAACCCCGGATGGCCTATCCTCTGTCTGCACAGATCTGTCAGCTCTTTTTGAAGATGCCAGAGCTATGAATCTGACCAAAAGAGCCAGTCAGGAGCAGGGGAGCCCAGCTGGGTTACACAGCAGCACGGCAAGAGCTACCAGCATCCCCCCAGGAGCCGTGTGTGCCCAGCCATAACTGTGTCAGATGTTATTTACAACAGGGAGGAGGTGTGAACAGGGCTTCCCAAGAGATTTCCTCCAGCCCTGAGGGAAGTTTTACCAGGACAAGTAACAGCAGCAAATAACAGGCAGCATTTTGCACCCCTCAAGCTCCTGCTGGGGGGGGGCATGTCCTTGACTGCAAAATGTGAGCAGACAGCCTGGAACTGGCTTCCTTGGGTGTGAACCTGGGTGAGCACTTTGAGCCCGCAGTTAAAGCTCATGAGAGCAAGTGCCTGCAGACAGGAGCATTCAGAGAAAGGAGTCTTTGATGGGGCAGGAACAGCAAAGTGTGGAGCTTCCATTTCAGCACATTCCCTCCTTTGCTGCTCATCTTCTGACGGCTTCCTGAGGGCCCAGTGTGGTGGCGGTTTGCAAAGCAAATGCCAAAACATGAAGTGAAATCGTGCCCTCCTCCCAGCTCTTGGGAAGCAGGAAATCCCAGGGTCTTCATCAAATGCTTGCAAGCCTGAACCGCCTCCTCACCTCCCACTCCAACCCCACCTGGTCCCCCCAGCCTCCCTGGCTGATGGCAGTGGCACCCCCAACCCAGGACACCCCACCAAGAGGGGCACAGCCCAGCCACTCTGCCTGCAGTTTATTCTTACCTAACAATTTCCATTATAAGACCTTGGTTTCAGTTCCTAAGAACTTTGCCAAAGTTTAACCATTTAGGCTGCAATCCTTCATGCCAAAAGCTTTCTTCAAGCTAAATTTATTGGGAAAATTTCAACTACAAAGGTTCAGCCATTTGCCAGAATGAGGTTAAGGAAAATATATTGTTCTTCTCAAGTTAAAAATTCTTTGACCATTTCAGCAAAATCCCTAGCACCTTCACACTTGGAGCAAGAACCAGAAATTTGGCAGGGGACAGCAGAGGGGTCTGGATGTGCCTTCTGCCACCTCCATCCTGCTTTGCCAAGGTGGGGACCCATGGAAATCTAGGTGCTCGCTATCACACAGCTCTCTCATGCCATTCCAACCAAAGCAGCAGCTGGTTCACCTGCTTGGACAGAAGAATAAACCAAGCCAGGTGAGGCACCGGAGAGGGAAAAGCAGGTGGAAAAGGGGGCTGAAGCAGCACAAGTGAGGCACAGCACAGCAGCCCCTTCTCCAGCCCCCTCACTGCTCTGCTGGCACCATCAGTGGCTGCTCTCCCCAGAGGATCCCAGCCCCACACATGCAGCATTCCTGCCGTGGCAGAGGCTTGTGTGGTGCATCCAGATTTACGTGCCAGCCAAGGATCCCAGATGAGGTCAGCCTGGTTTCATGGGGGAGCTCGCTTTTCTGAAAACTGTGGAAATCACACATACAAAAAACTCCCAGAACACCAGACTTGGAGGCATCTATGCAGCTTCAAGTCAGCTCCATCACACTTACTCACCATAAAGCCGTCCTAACGACACATCACTTTTTCTCCCCTCAAGGCACCATTTTCAGTCAACACAGAAAATTACCAGGCAGCAGAGACCCTCCTGCAGAGTGTTCTGATGTGCTGAAATGTGCACGTGTTCAGTGAGGCTCAGGGCTGCAGGACAAGGTCATGGTTTGGGGGATTAAGATGGAGAACTTGATTCCATTCTTTGCCTTGGTCCTGAACTTTCAGTGAGATCCAGAAGTCCCCTTAACTCCTCCCAATGCAACATGCTCAACTATTTTTGTGTCCCTCACTTGCTGGCCGGCTGGTGACTCAGAGGGAATGGAATTGGCAGACACTGGACAACTCTGCTTTGAGTGGGATCAAAGGCAACTCCTGAAGGATTATGTTTTCAGGAGAACTCCATCTCCTGCATCTCAAGTTGGGCAGTCAAGGGACTAGAAAATCTGGTATTTTCCTTAAGCTCAGTTCCCCATCAGTACCTGTTAGAGGTACCATGAAAAAAGGCACCCAAACCCAAGCTTTGAGCACACACCAGTGAGTTTACACCATCCAATTATTTGGACCTGAATCTTGTAGCTTTTCCTACACTCCATGTGGCACCAGGCACAACGATAACACTTGATCAGTGGCTTCTCTGGAAAACTCCCATGAGAACGGAAAGAAATTTTACGAGCAAAAGGACAACAGGAAACTTAAGCCTGGGATCTCTTTGTCCTGTCATCATCTTGTCATCACAAGAGGCTTTGTGTGCCTTACACCACACCACAAGTGCCACTGGGCACAGCCTTCAAGGCTCACTCTGTTTGGAAACAACCCTTTAAAATGCTCCTCAGGATACAGCCAGATTCACCCACCAGACCTCTGGTGGTGATCGGGGGCTGTGGTCTTCTGTGGAAATTTGGAAACAATTCAGCTCCGAGCGGTGCCACGCAAAGGGAGGTTCTCAGGTGTCGAGCGAGCGATTCCCTGCGGGAAGGGCCGTGACCACAGGCACAAACCCACAGCACGCAGAGAAACCATTCCAGGAAGTTTAACATCCGAGCCCCCCTGTTAGAAAATACGATCTCAGTGCTCCAACAACTCACACGGAGCCGGAGCCTCGGGTCCCGACGCACGTGCGGGCTCACACAGGCGATGGAGCCCCCGCCACGGCACTCAGGAACTAAAGAGCCTGAACCCTCCACATTCATTATCAAGCACAAGACATCACGCTTTTATGCCAAATTCCTCTTTTCCCCCGTGATCCGAGACAGGATTGGCACAACTGTGATACTCCCTGCAGCTACCGTTGCTGCAGCATTCCCAGAATGGCCATGCACAGGGAAAAGCTGTGCTGGGGCTTGGTGGGCTTGCCTTGGGGTGCCCCAACACCCCTTTTGTTTGCTGCTGTGTCTCCTGGCAGGAGGACACGAGGGAGCTGCGGGCTCCAGCGCCGTTTCCTGCAGAGATTTGAAAACCTGTTGCAGTTCCAAAGCGAGCTTCTATTTCACTGTGACCAGCAGCTCAGAGACTCATAGTTACTATACAGCCGAATAAAATATTTTTTCATAAATTTAACGCCAGCATGTCTGTGTTTGGAAACTTTGAAAATCCATGTTGTATGGTTTACTGCACTGGAAAAGGTGCCAACAGAGTTTCAAAGGAAGGGAAGTGTATAACTGTTTCCTTTCAAATGTATTTTCCAATGGGATCCATTGAGGGAAAAGGCTGGAACTAACTAAAACATTATTAAAAACTGTTATGAAAAGAGACAGAGAGATGGAAAAAGATAGACAAAAACTCCAATACACAGCCGAAAGGGAGGGAGGGAGACAGGCGGCAAGAAAGGGGATATGGGCAGAAAGACACTTTGGGTGGGGAAAATGGGGCGAGACGGGGAGTTTTAACTGGCAGTCACCGTTCGTGGTTTCATATTGTTGCAGATCAATTGATCAGGATTTCAAGTGCTGCTGGCCCGGTGGCACAAGGCGAACCACAGAGTTGGCTGCAAGCGCAGCCCTTGCGAACTGCTGACCTTCAGTTTTCAAACCAAAAATATTCCTTGGGAAACGGTTACACCAGGTCCCAGCCCCAAGGCTGCCAAGCAAAAAACAAGCACTACGGACCTGAAGGAACGCCCCGAGTAACTTACACCAAAGCAACAACCAGGGCTAGTAGCCTGAAGTAACTCCCTGGTGTGATTCAGCCGGCAGTAACCGCGCGTGACATGTGCGCAGAGGGGCTTGGCTCTTCCGTCCTCCCGGAGCGGGGAGTTCTCCAATCACCCTCCGTCGGGATGAGTGTCGGCCCTCAAGCCGCTCCCGCTCCGTTGGCCACGCTCAAGCTGCTCCAACCAAGCCTATAAATACCAAAGCCATCGGGTCCATATAGTGCAGTCACAGCCTGATTCCAAAACCACCGCTCCGGCTCCAGGCGCAGCCCTGGGTTTGCTGCTCTGCGAGCGAAGGGGGAGCCGAAAGGGGCTGAGAACTCGTGTTTTGTCAAAGATTTCAGGGCCCTGGCCATCAGGAGGCTGCCAGGGTCGGGGCTGGATGTCTGTTGCTCTGCCAGGCTTCAAAGAGCCAGGCCGGGGGTGGGCAGAGCTCGGCGCGCGCCTGCAGAGCTCCAGGCCTGTGGTTCCACGGGGTGTAGTAACCCTGGGCTGTAGCACACATGTCGAGGGATGAGGGGAAAAAAATAAACAGACAGACAAAAGAATGAGGATGCTCTGCCAATTCCAATTGTGCAGCTTTTATTTTAAATGCTTATCAAGCTGAGAAAGAGCAGAGTTCTTGGAAAACAAGGTTTCCTTTCTTCCCATGCCAGTGTCAAACACCCTCAAGGACGGGTACAGCACGGGCGCTCGCTGCTGGCCGCCCTCCCTGCAGCCGCCATCCCGTCCCATCCCACCCGCCTCGGGAAGGGCTTCCAGCTCACAGCCCTGGTGTTTCTGGTAAAAAGATCTCTCTGTGAATTTTTTTCTTTCTTTCCTTTTTTTTTTTTAATATATATATGTATATATATATCTATGATTTTTTTATTAATCTCCAATCTGGCTGGGTTCAAATTATGGCCAATTACCCACCAACACTTCTCGCTAATAAAATAAATTTTTACGGGCCCTAATTACTGCTTTCGCTGAACTGCTCTACAGGAAGCAGAGAGGCTGTGTCTCTCCAGACGGCAGCAGACAGGAAAGCTCCGAGGCGAGGAACCCGCGAGCAAAGGGAGGACGGAGGGGGAGCGCGGCGCCGCCGCGTGTGCCATGCGCACGGCGCTGGCCCGGCCGTCAGGCCCCCGTCAGCCGCTGCACCCACCACCTGTGACGCAAGGCTGCTGCTGGGGACAGGAGTGACGGCCGCAGCGCCACGCCGGGATCCGCGGACGCGAGCCGGAGGGGAAATCGTGTTTGGAAAGGGCTGCATCAATCACACGTGACGGAGAGAGGCAGAGCCGCCTCCCATCCCGGCACAGGGGTCCCCCCGCAAGCAGCGCACAGGGGAGGCGGCTTCACAGCCCGGCGCCCACCTTTGGTTCTCTCCGTTCCAATCGCAGTTAATTGAAGGAGACACAAATAGCAGAAAGGCAGAAAATCCCTCTGAGAACGCGAAGCATCCAGCCTGCTCCCTGCTACACACACACACACACACACACGCTGCTGCCTGCCAGCACAGCACAGCCCCGAAGGGGCTCCCCGGCTGTGACAAATGAGCAGAACCCACCGGGTGACTGCAGCCCACAGCTCGTCCTGCCTGAACCCCGCTGCCCCGGGGGAAGCAGGGAGAGCAGAGCTGCTGTTCTCCGTCAGGGAACACCCTCCGTGGCAGGAAAGCCGTGGCAAAACCACCGGCTGCTGGAGCCCTTCGCAGCGCGGCTGCCACGCAGGTATCCCGGCTCAGCTGGGGAAACGCTGCTCTGCGAGATTGATTGATTCCCCCCCCCTTTCTTAACCAGGATTACACTAATTTCCAAGGCTTAATGGAGTCCAGCTGTGATGGGGAGGCAACGCTGCAGTAGTACAAAGACCTTTGCACGTTGGTGCAAACTTGTACAACGCTCAGCACACACACACACACACACACACACACACACACACAAAGCCCTATAAAAAGGATGCACTGCAGCGGGATATTTTTAGTCTTGACAATACAGCCCTAAAAATACGACTTTGCTAATACATCACTACAGAAATATTCCCAGTGTCCATTCAGGAACGGTTTAAAACATTTATTTTTGTTTCCTTTTGCAATGGTCAGAGAGGAGGGAGAAAATAGAAACTCATTGATAAGAGGAAACGAGAGAGACATGAAAAATTGAAAACTACCTAAAAGCTCATGGAGAGGTTTATTTTATTAGTTCTTAATAAATATCTTGCAGATTTCCTCAGGAAATACACCAGATCACATGTAAAATAGTTTGGTACTGATGTCAACTGTGTCAGCATATGAAATCTATTAGGGTGAAGCCACAGCAGGGTGATCAGCGTGCTGAAAAACTGCACGGCACTGAGGCGAGGGGGGGTGGGGGGAATCTCACGGCCCTTCCAAATTCTTCGAGAGGTAAAAAAGTCAGCCAAGACGCAGAGAGAGAGAAAAAAAGATCCCACATCCTGCTTTGCGCTGCCAGCAATGTGAAGTGCCCAGAGATTAATTCTATGTCTGGCCTGGAAATGTGACTTTAAAGCATTGGAGGGAGCGGGGAGGAGGAGGAGGAGGAGAGAGGAACGAGAAGGCCAGGAGAACCGGGACTGGCACCATGCCACCGACCCCCCTCCCGTCCTTCCCAAGCCGTGTTTCAACGTAGACAGCAGTAAAGCCCAACAGACGGCAGCTCCCGGGGCTGCCAGGGCCTCGCACCAGCTGGGGCGCGTCTCCCGCTCCCCGTGCAGATGGGGCCGGGAGCATCACTTCCGCTGCGCCTGCTTTGGGAGCCACCCGGGCCCATGTGGCCGCCTTTGGCCGCTCTCCGCCGCGGCCCCGAGCGCGGCTTGGGGCCCCCCGGGCGGGACGAGCTCCGCTCCCAGCACCAGGCACGAGGGTTGTCAGCCCTTGGCTCCTCGGGCTGAAGGGTTTATGCTGTTCCCAACCCGCCTTTGGCAGCCGGAGCCTCCTTCTCCATCCCTGTGCCATTACCCGGGGAGCAGGCGCTGCTTACGCAAGACAGCCCAGCTCCGCTCCCGAGGCCGGCGGAGAAGCACCGGGAGTTCACTGAGCCAGGGTCAGGGGGCCAGATGATCCCAGGAGGGATGGGAGAAGGGGGAATGGAGAAACTCCACAGCCAAGCCCATCCCCATGGGGTATCTCCTTCCCATTCCACAGCAACATGCTCCTGTCTGCTTCTCTGGGGTGGGACCTGAGAGCCTCGGGGGCAGACAAATCACTTGTGCTCTCTGTGTGTCACCTACCAGCCAGCCCTAAAGCCACACTGACCAGCATTAAAAATGACCCTTCCATTAGAGATGGGCCATGTTCCTTCAGAGCTGTCGCTCAGCTGGGGGTTAAACTGTCCACGTCAGTGAAGCTGGAGTGAGCATCACACAGCCTGAAGGTCACACCTTCCTCCTGACTGTCACTTAGTGCAGGCAGAGCCAGCTCTGTGATGCCAAGAACCTGCTGCACGGCACACACAGCCTAATTAGGGAAAATAAAAGATTTCCACACCTAAACGTGTGTAGGGTCACCTCCTCAGAGACACTCAAGAGTAGAAACACAGCCTTGGCTGTGGTGCCATTCCTGATCTCAACATTAAGGCAAGAAGAGATCCCAACAAGCACCCCCCAGCACCAGGCACAGGATTCCCACAGAGACTGCAGTGAAAAGAGGAAGACAGGATAGAGCTCGCAGGGGATCAACCCCTGGGAAGGAACTACCCTCACCGAGCTGGCAGGCTGCACCCAAACCTGCACAGGGCACGGGGCGGGCAGCCCTCCCTGCCTACACCTGGAAGGTTATAAAACAGCCCCACAAGCTCAATCAGGAGTTTTACAACTTCACAAAGCAGCATAATTAGCCTAATTATACAGTGTTCTCTCAGAGAATTAAACAGAAATACAGTAATTGACTTGGTGCTGCTTAAAAGCATGAGGAAATCAAAGGTGCAAGGCACATTAAAGAATCAGAAATATCTCTTCAAAAGCAAAAGGACTTCCTGTCACGCTGCAAACATCTAAAGCTTCACCAAAGCTGCTGCACCTGGTGCACCTCACTCTGACTCCCTGGCACCCCTCTTTCTCCACCACCAAAGCCGGGGAGATGCAGAGACCTGGGACAGCTGCCTCAGCACCTCCTTTCTTGCTCCATAGCAGGACAGATGGACACAGTGTGCCACTGATCCATTTCCTGCCGTTCATTTTACACAGCAACGCTGCTTCTTCATCCAAACAGTGGCTGGATTCAGCGTTTGCAGAGCTGGCCCTGCCTTGGGGCAGCTTCAAAGCACAAAGCTTCTGCAACCTCACCTCACCTGTCAGTGACTCTGTCCTGATTTGCTGCTTGGACTGCTGAAGCTTGGCTCTAAAGCAGACTCAGGCTTTGTGTTTACAAACCGTTTCCCCTCCATTTGTTGCCCTGAAATGAGATCCCGGTATCACCTCGTGGAACAGTTTCATATGTAGGGATGTGATTGTGTGACAGGCAGACCAGGCAGAAGCCCCCAGCAAGCTCATCCCACACCACTCGATGGGGACTTTGCTGCACTTGAGCTGGAGGGCAGGAGTGGAGAGTCTGACACACCGGCAAACACTCAGTTTTGCTGGAAACCTTTCCCTTCCCTGCCACAAAGCCCTGCTCAATCTTTTGCCTCCCAAGCCAACGTCTAGATTTCAGAAACCTGAACTGCCAGTGGAAATTCCCTGCAGCGCGTTGATTATTGCATCTCCTGCTGGCACTTGTGGCAAGGGGAAAAAAAAGTCACATGGCTCTCTGGACACACGTTTCACTAAGGAGTCTTACATCAGAGGGCAGAAGTCAGCAGCCAGGAAAATAACTCCAATTACGGTAAATAAATCCCCAAATATGTGACAATCTGCCTTTTAAACAGGAAACAGAGGGGAATAAGCAAAGGAAGACTTTGGTCTAAACATTGCTGCCACCAGCCTCAAGAGCCCGAGAGCAAGACTCTGAAGACACGTCTGGGCCAGAATTATTTTACCTGAACTTTACTGATGTGTCTCAAGTCCGAGACAGCTTCCTTCCCTGAATGGAGAGGCGCCGACAGTTCCCAGCAACTGTGCCAACCTCCAACACTCCCAATGGCTCAGAGGAGAAACCCTGGAGGGTCAGCTGCCATCTCTGGACATGTACGTGTCCCTTAGGAGGCTCAGCACAGGAAGTTGTGTGGCTCCTGAGATGAGCAATGTATCACTCCCTGCACCACTTCAACCCTTCCTCCTACTCACACATCTCAAGGTCTGGGTTGTGTCTGGACACAGGGAGTAGCAGATATCACTAAACAACAGGTTTAGTGAAAAAGCCCTTTGCCAAGGCAGTGACATCAAAGAGCCAGCTAGCTCAGAAGCCTCAGTGCAAGGCAGGCAGCAAGGCGAAGGACAGACACCAGAATCACCCAGCCCTCCTCTGGGTTTCCTCTCCTGATTACCACTCAGCAAATACAAGCAGCAATGTGAAAGGAGGGGAAGGATAAATTAAACATCCAGTTCCTCCAAACTTAAGGCCTTGGGAAGTGTTATGTCTTAACACCACCTCGCTAAAGACAGCACTGCCCAGTCTCAGAGGGAAAGTCACACGGTGACTGCCAGGTGCAGGGGGAGATCTCAGCACACACACCTCAGTCCACAATTGCTGCACATCAGCCAAAGCCCCAGCACCCAGAGAAAGCCAGATGTCAAACTGCTCAACTCCAGCCTCCCTGCATCAAGTGGGCTTTGCACTACAAACCCAGTCCCCCAGGCAGGTGGAGGGACCTCAGGCTCTGCTCTCAATGGAGCACAGGGCTGCAGATGCTCAGCATCCCCCAGACACAGCCCTGCAACGTGACATCTTCATCAGCCTCCTGGTTGTTTAGCCCAAAGGTGTCACAGCCCACAGCTGAAGTGTGTATTTACCACACAAAGAGGGGAATTAAGAGAAAAGGGCTCCGTTCTGCCCCCCAGATAGGGAAAAATAAAGTTTCTTCTGCTGCTATCTACAGCCTGAGGTTTATTAAGCTTTCTTTTGTGCCTAATTTTAAAACTCCACCAAACCAAGGCAGTTAGTCACCCACAGCACTGCTTTATTTTTAAACTCAGGCAAATGCACTGGACTCCTGCATCTGACTCCCTCTACCTTTTCTCAGCTCCAACGTGCAAGATGTGGTTAGAGCTTCATGAGAAGACAGTGAGATGAGGCTGCTGCAGGTGATCAGAAGGTGCTTCCTCTGAGCCTCTTCTGATGCTGCAGTCACTCTTTGAGTGACTGTCCGAGTGGCAGAAACGAGCCCGTGCCAATGGTCAGAGTTGAGGCTCTGCTGAGGGCAGACACTACCAGCCTCTGCATCATCTCTAGGGGTATTTTAAGGGTTCAGGCTGCAAGCATGAGCAGGTGTGGTCAGCAAAGCGAGACCTGCTGTGTCCGGCACAGGGCTGTGAGTAGGGCGGGATGGCAGCGGAGCCAGCTGCTGGTTACCACGGCACAGCCTCATCTCAGGGCTCTGACCTGTCCCCTCCAATGAAAATGGGAAGTCCTGTACCTGCTTAAACTCTGCAGGGGATTTGCACTGACTTACAGATCTTTCGTTGTATGTATCAAGGCTCGGGTAAGATCCGCATCTCAGACTGGTGTTAGTGTTCAAGAGCAAGCAGGGCCACGTGCCTTAGCAAACCCTTGCACAGGCTGCAGCCACAGCTGTGTGACAGCAGCTCCTCTGTGAGCCAGGCAGTCTCTCCAACTCCTGCAGCACTGACCTGCTCAGCCCTGGCTTGAGGACACCAGTGTGGCAAAGTGACAGATACTGCTGTGAAGCTGCTGCTGTGAACCCTCCCTTTCTGCACGAGCCTTTGAGGTTTCCCAGCTGACACCACCTTGCACAGAGAATCCGACCATGCTGCACTCAAAAAAACAGACCCAGGGTCTGCAGAGCAAAGCCCAACCTGCCCCTTGCCACACTGAGCCCTCCTCACAACCCACCTGAGCACAGTCCCTCTGCCAGGGCACAACTAGTAGGTTTTCCTCCTCGCCCATCACCCTTGGCAGAGCAGATGCCCAAAGCACGGGTCACCCTGCCCAAACTGTCACTTCCCACTGCCTTTCCACTTTCCCAATGCTCTGCTAAAGCAACGCACTCGGCCAGACCCTCCCTGTGCCTCTGTGCCCTGACTCTGCTCGGCTCTGGGGGATGCAGCTTCATTCCCTGCATGTGCTGAGGATGCACATATGGCAGCCCCCTCCCCTCTCCACTTCCACCTAAGCCCGACCTCCTAACAACCTCCACACGGCACAACGCGACCGGCCCGAGAGTGCCAGAAGGCATCCAGGTGCTGCAGCCTGATGCTTCACACCCGCAGCCAGGCAAATTTGCTGGGATTTCCGGGAAGTGTCTCTGGGGTGCCCTGTGCTGCTGCACCCCCACCTTGGTGTGTGCTTGTTTGGAATGCGGGGCCGTCGGGGGGGGGGGGGGGGGGTTGCTCATGGGGGGAGAGGGGAAGTTATTCTGGTGGTGGCCTATGAATAACATCCAGTGATTTATAGGAAGTATAATCCAATAATACAGTAAAATAAAACAGTGTGTCTGAGATGGGTTTGATTCCAGGAATTATAAAACAAATTATTAAAGAGAGAGAGAAAGAAAAAAGCCTCAGAGAGGCCAGATCGGAGTAAATTGGGCACAGATGGGCTGGGAGGGGGTTTCTCTCTCTCCACTCACCGAGATGCCCCTGCCGCAAGCACGGCTTCAATTAGTCTTTTCAGAAACCAGAGTTTTATTTCCCCAAATTACAGAATTAAAAAAAAATTAAAATTCTTGGAGTGTTTGTGGTCGGGATAAAGGGATCCAAACTTCTCTGTGAGTTGGTTGTGCAGATGGCTACCAAACTGTTAAAACGGGCCACCCCACTATGGTCCCGCCCCAGCCAGAGCCCAGGATGGCCCAAAACACTGGTTAGTCACCTATGTCCCATCCTGGAAAGCACCAGCAAGTGCAAGTCTCTGCCATGTAGTGGCCACCTCTCTCTGCCTCCCTTCTCCAGGCGGGCACTCCTTACCCCATGGGTTTGAGATCTGCAAGAAGTTTTTTAACACCTGAAGTGCCCCTGACAAGAGGCAGCCGGGTCAGTGGGACCCTCGCTGGCTGCTTGCCTCCCTGGACAAAGGAGGAACACACTCTTTGATGCTGAACAGCAGGGGATGCACTTCATGTGGGAATTCTTTGGCATCCTCTGTCAGAGAAAACAACAGACCCAATTCATCTCCCAGGATCTTCCCAGTGCTGCCCGGCTGCACAGGCAGCTGAGACCAGCTCCAGCGTGCCTGGTGCTGTCCCTGGGGACAAGCACAGCTCAGCTGCACTGGGTACGGGCCACAGAGCCCTGCCTGTGCTCACCTGAGCCCTGGCACCCACTGCATGGGTCAGGTAACCACCGCAGTGACCTGCGTGGGAGGAGGATGTGAAATGCCACGTGCTGCTCACAGCTGGCTGGTTTTGAAACCAGTTTAAACACAGCACAAAAAAAGTCACCCTGTCAGAAGAACACACAGTGACCTTGCGGTTGGTTGCTTTATGAAAAAGTGGCAGTGGCTGGGAGCAGACACAAAGGACATGTCACAAATCCCACAGGGGGACACGTGCCAGGACGGGGGCACCCCTGAGGGGTCACAGCCAACCCACACCACAGCAGAAGAATAGGAGTAAAAAAGCAAAAAGCAGCAGATATAAACTATCATGCATGAATCCCAACCTCCTGTGCTGCCCATTGCCTCACTGAAGGTCTGGGACAGACTGAGCACAATCCAAAAATGGGAGAAACTGAGGCTGAGATGGGCCAGGATTGTGTTTGGTGTGAGCCTGAGGAAGAGGGAGGACAGGTGCTTAACACAGCATTTAATTGTTAAGTTTCCTTCTCCTTAATGCCTGACTCTTTACTTAAAAGTTCTTATTCAGGAGTTAAAAATTTCATAGAATTCCCCATATTGTGACTGTTATGCCAGTGATACCACACCATGACTGCCAGCATCACAAGTTTCTCAGGAGCAGCTGGGGCTCCAGATGCCTGGAAATACACAGCAGGGAAGGAAGAGAGCAGCTATCCCTGAAGAGAACACCCCTGGACAGCAGGAAAGAGAAGCTCAGACCTCTCTTCCAGCCCCAAACCCACAGATCTCCTACTGCTACTGCAAACTGAGTGTCAGGCCCGTGTGATGGGAAGGACACAGCCACGCTCTGCTCCCAGATTTGCAGGAGGATTTCGGTAGGAGGAGATCTCCGGAGGCTGTTTGGTCCAACTGCGAAGTTAAATCCAGCTCTGTGGAGTGGACACAGCCAAGCTCTGACTACAGCCGGCTCCCCAGCAACGCTTCCTGGCAATTTGGGATGCAGGCAGGGTGGGACTGCTCCCTGTGTCCCGCCAGCCTCCCACAGGCCCACAGGGGCGGCTCGGCCCCCTGGCTCCCGCTGCTGCCCCTGCTGCTGCAGCACAGGGAGCTGACTCATGTGCTGGGAAATGGAAACCCGCACCTTCCCGACAGCGTTCCTGCTGCGCGCTCCCGCCAGGCCTCTGCCCACAGCAGCCCACACGCCGGGGAGTGAGCCAGCACCCTCGCTCTGTGTAGGGCACTCCATAATCATTCCAACATTCCTGCCTTCCTTCTAAACTCCAGAGCCTTTGCTGTTCTGCTTTTCATTTCCATCTGCACCCAGCTCCTCCCAGCATGGCAGCGTCGGCAGCGAGCCCAACCTGTGCCGTGCCAGCACGAGCGCTCTGAGACCACCGGGGCATTTGTGCTGACAGCAGCGTTTGCTTTGCCAACAACACTCTCAGCGATATTTCAGGGTCACCAGAGCAAAGAGCCCTCAGGGAAATCCCTGAAGGGCCCTTGGCATCAGATGGCAGCCGAGGTGCCATCCGACCTGCAGGCATTCCAGGAGCACTGCCACCTGCTCCGCACGCAGCCCGCAGGCCCCCGCAGGAACAGGTTTGCTTTCTCCAGAGATCCAAAAGCTGGGAGCAGCTGGCAGCTACCCACACAGGAGGCAGAAAACTCTGAGAATACTTATTTTTCATGAGATAAAAAGCACTCCCTCCATCACTCACACACATCCACAACTCGGCTGTGGATGGACGAGCACAGCCCAGTGGTTTGAGAGCTGGGATTGCTTCCAGCTCTGCCACAGGGGCTTGCCATCCATCCCAGACAAATCTCATCCTCTCCTTCCCACCCGCTCCTGTCTGTGACACAGACACCACTATTAATTCACCTACCAGGGGTATTATTAATATTATGAATACAATAATTACTGTCACGCAGAGGCATTTGCTTATAATCACAAAGTACTTTGCAGCTCAAAGATAAACACGCCATCGTTGGCTGGCATCTGGCAGGCAGGAGGGCACGGCTGCCTCACCAGTGGGACTGACAGCTCCCTCCAGGAGAAGAGAGTGCCTGCAAGGCAGGCACAGCACACAGGAGCCACTTCCCAGCCCTCTGACCTGTGCCAGTTTGCTCCATCAGCTGACCCTGACCTGACCGGTGGCCAACTGGCTCATGAGGGAGGGATTTTCCAGCAGCAGCTCTGTGGGGCTCAGCCTGATCACCCATACGGCTGGCCTTAGCTGAAATCCATCAGCTGGAGGCCTTCACCTTTGGGATCTAAATCGCAAGGCATCAGGATGTGAAATGCTGCTTTCTCCCACCCAGGGAGAGCAGCCCCATCCCTGCTCCCAAACTCACAGCTCAGGCACACCTGGGTACCTGCTGCTGAGTGCATGTTGGAGAGGACACAGGGAAAAAAGACAATCCCTGGAAGCATCATTTTAAACTCAGTGAAGAGGCTCTGGTTTGGTGGCATCTCTGTTGCCCAGCACATTAAACCTATCAATGGTAGAGACCATCCAGGCTGCTGGGTGGATGGAGGAAGTGAGAAGAGGAGAGTAATTAACACTAGATCTGTGTTGTTCTCTGCATTAACATGGGGCACAGGCTCCAACCTGGTGTTTCAGAGAGCGGCATCACATCCCCCATCCACCTGCATGGACACAGGCAGCCAGAGCCAACAGCTGAGGCCTCTGAGACTGTCCCAGCCCTTCTGGTGCCAGCACAAGCAGTGAGCAGAGCCCAGCTTAAACGCTGGGAAGGCAGAGCCATAAAGCAGCATCCTCCTTCTGTGCCGATGACTCAGGCTCCAGGGGGATGCGATGCCTCCTCACTCCTCAGACACCTCAGCCAGCTCCAAAGGCCCAGCCAAGGTCCCTTTGTGTTGACACCCACAGACATCCAACCACCCCTCCCACCTCCCCATCTGGTGTGTCCCCCACCCTTCTCCATATGGGGAGTGGCTGATCCCCATCCAGTTTCCCCTCCAGCTTCACGTGGTACCTTTGGGCTGGGAGTTGTACACTGCAAACATGTTGATGGCCATGAGCTGGAGCATGCGAGTGCTTCCGATGGGAGGGGGGCTGTGCTGCAGCAGCACCTGGAACTCCCTCAGGACCTCCTCGGCCACCGCAGGGAAAGTCTCCATCCTGCAGACAGAGAGAGAGGCTGTAGAGAGCAGGCTGTGCCCTGAGGTGTGGGGTGGGAGGTGGGCACGGCTCAGCCCGTGTCACATCTCCTGGGGAAGGGGGAATCCCTGGGGTGCTGTCTCCCAGCCAGGAGCTGTGGGGAATGAAGGCGCAGACTGCTTCCTTAGAGAGGGCAGTGAGGGATTGCTCTGTGACTGACAGGCAGCATTCTTTTGGCAGGAAAACACGGCCTTTCTGAGTCATTTCTGACCAACCATTTTTTTCTACTGACTTCTACCAATCTGGGAGAGGTGCCAAGGGGCCAGCAGCTCACTTGGACCAGGAGCAGCCCATGGGACTCCCAAGGCTGCAGCAAAATGCACACACTGGTGCCACATTGCGGATGTGGCAATTCCACTGCATTGAATGCTGGCCAGAGCGTGCTTCCTCCAGAACTCCTCGCTGCAACATCGGATCACATGGCACCGAGCCCTGTCTCCCCCAGGCTACACACTCCCTGTGATTGAGCCCCGAAACTTCATCACTTGGAGCCCCACAGGACAGGGACTCTGTGACTGGTGGAGCTGCTGACAGTGTCAAAGCTGGAGCGGGTCCCTGCAGCCGCAGCGCCGCTGTCGCGCGTCAGGACACAGCAGCCCGCGGCTGCGGGGCCACGGCTGGGGATGGGGTGAGCTTTCAACACCGCTCACAAGCGCCCACGGAAATCTGACACCTTTATCCCGCTCCTCATCGCTGAGGGAATTAGCTGAGGTCACTTATCAGAGCTGTTGGATCCTCAGCAACCTCCCAGCTGAAGTGGGGTGAAAAATCAAAATTAATGCAAAGAGCAGAGTCAAACCCCAAAAATGACTGGGGCGTGGTTGCCCGCAACAGCCCTCGCTTGGTATCCCATGAAGACAATTTTATAACCAAGACGCTACCCAAAACCTTGGGAACTACTGAGGGGGGAGGTCCTCCTGTCCCACTGTTTCTTCTGCAGAGTTTGTTGTATTGATTCTTTTTCCTACACTAGCAAAAGCCACAGCCAGACCCAGCAGACTGAATATCTCCCAAAAAGTGCCCACACCAGTTATCAGTGACATTATCAAGTGCCCACATGAAGTGTGGGAGCCAAAACCCACAGAGGGTGAGGCATCTGGAGCTGGGGCAGGCGACCTCGGGGGCCTCCACAGCAATTTCCTCTATCTTCCCCCCAAGAGATTCAGATCTTGTGATATCACCACGGGCAGGATTAATGAGCCATTCTGGTAACCCACATGGGCAATTCTGCTGGGCTTCCCCAGCAGACTTCAGGACAGTGACAGCTTCATTTTTAAAGACAGAAATGCCTTTCTTCTTAGCCATATTTCATGGGTGCTTTTCATCGCCTGGGTCTGCCTACCAGCAGGGTACCTTCTCCCTGGGCACTGTTTGCTGGAGCAGTTCAAAGTCTCTGTTACCTTCCCAAAAACATGGGCTGGAACAAATAGTCTCCTTGTACTTTGTAGCTGTGCAGAATGGAGCAGTTCTGTCAGTACAAATGCACTGCTTCCCCCTGCAAAAGGCAACTTCCCTGGATTTGGGGCACAGCCAGAGAATTAGAGCAAACTGATTGCTTCTAAAGACTTCCTAATTTTGAGAAATCTCAGACCACATCCAGTGTATGCGGCAACATCCTCCTAGGGCAGACAGCACTCTGGGGATGGAGGAGCCCTTTGCAGGATGGGTTGTTACTGAGGAGATGAAGATTATTGCCATGGAATAGCAACAAGGAGTGAGGGCTTCCTCAGCTCCACCACCTGTGCTTTGATACCACAGCACATCTGGAACAGCATGCAGTAACCCCACTGAGCTCAGAACCAGCAGGTCAGGAGCTGAGCGGAAGCTTTTAATAAATTGCTTACCTGTGGTTTTAGGAGCAAGAGTCCAATTAGGACAACATCATCTTTTCCATATTTTTCTCCAGATAAATCACCAAAGATCCTGCCCAGAAAAGACTTGGCAATTCCTCACCTTTTACCTATTTTAAGCACGGAAGCTGTTTAGCAGGGCTGGACGATTTTCTCTTCCTGTGTCATGGTATTACTTTCTAGTTCCCTTCTAAGTACTTCAGGGCATATTGTACCATTAAACATACTTGGGTTTTCTAAATGACTGTCCTGGGAAGCAACTGCCTGAAATGCTGCATCTTAATTTCACAAAAAGTCTCAGGAGCCAAATGTGCAACTGATCTCTGCTACATCCCCATTAATCCCCTGCTGGCATCCGTTCAACCGGAGCTCGACCGCGAGTGCGGCCCCACCGCGCCAGGGACCAGCAGCTCCCCGGATGCTCTGCCCTCCAGCACAGACCCTGCACTTCCCAAACTTTCCATAGGCTCTGGCAGTTCTCCTCCTCTTTTCCTGCAGGCAGGAGGACACCCAGCTCTTCCTCCTCGCTGCAGGACAGCCTGGTGGCCCATGAGCGGATAATCAGTGCCTTGTGACTCAGGGAGAGATCAGCAGTGACCCTCAGACACTTGGAGCTCCAACAAATCACCAGCCCCCGCTTGCTTGTTTTTTGTGAAGGGTCCAAAGTGCCCCTCCTGAGTGGTCACCCCTGTAAGCACTGGACACAGCAAGTGCTGAGGTGCTGCTGTGTGGCAGAATCTGAGCTGTTCCCAGCAGGGACAAATGTCACTTTGCACCCACACTCCCTTTACCTACACCTGGAAAAGACCTCTCAGCCTGGTGGCTTGTAGCCAGAAGTCCCACAGGAGAATGAAGGAGCCAACAGAGCTCAGGGGACTCTGGTTGCTTCCAAGGCACGGGCAGGCTCAAGCAGAGACCACCACTGCCAGAGACCCACATGGGGTCTGTCCTCACCAGCTGCTCCCACAGCGAGGGCCAGTCTGGACCTGGAGCAGAGGCAGCTCCATGGGAAGCCCATCAGCTGCAAGGCTGAGCTCTGCCCTCAGGGTCATAAAGATGTCCCCTGGGCTGGGATCTCAGCCCAGGCCAGGATCAGGCTTGCTTAGCTTCAGGGGGAGCTGTTCAGTTACTTGAAACCCATTTCTGACAGCCACTGCCAAGGGCACTTTGTACAAACCAGTTCCCACAGCCAGGGCAGCTCTCAGCTATGGGGCTTTCACTGAAATGGCAGCGAGGAGATGAAGGGCGAGGCTTGTTTTGTCACACTCTGGATGGCAGCTTTCAGCCACCACGTGGATCTGCCTCAATGGCTTTGTGATCGTGACAGGCAACAGCCACTGAGAGCCCCAGGAGCCAGCTTTGCACTGGGGGAGGGCGATGGAAGAGAGGGGGTTAAACCCAGAAGTTCAAGGGGAGGGAGCACAGTTAGGTGATGGGAGAGAGAGAACACAGCCTCTAGTCCCTCCTGTGTGTGTGAACCATCTGAGCTCAGCTTCTGCCAGAGGGTCCTGGTGCATGGGCAGGAATGGGCTTTGAGGTGGGGGAAAGGAAAAGCCCAAGCTCCAACCAGTGTGGATTGGAGGGCGGGTAAGGAGAATAAGAACCAGGAGGCCAGGCTTGCAAGAATTCACACCCTGTGCCCTCAGCTCCAAACACAGCTTAGTTGCTAACAATATTAAATTCCAAAAAGACTTGTAATGTAGGAAAATAAAATAAACATCCTGCACACTTACCCAATCCTGGTAAACAGCTTCCCATGGGCATGGAGAAAACTGAGGATGAACCTTTTGTTCAGCTGCATGGGAAAAAAAAAAAAAAAAAAAGAGAGAGAGAGGAGAAAACAATTAAACTCTCTCCTATTTCCTGTGAATTAAGAATGTCCCCAGTGACAGAAGAACCTGGCCTGGATGCTGGGGGTGGCACTGGAGATGGGAACCAAATGGACATGCCCAAACTCTTACAAACATCATGCACAGAGGCAGAGGCAAGTGCCAAACAGCTGGAGTTGGAACCGGAGCTGGGAGAGGCGGTGGAGACACAGCACCCTCTGCCGGGTCCTGTGATCCTGCACAGGGCTACTGAGCTCCAGGAACCCAAATCCCACACCCTGGGCACCCCAAACCCAACACCTGCACCCCCAGATCTGATACCTGTACCCCGGGCACTCCAAACCCGATACCTGCACCCCAAGAACCCAAATCTGGTATTTGCACCTCAGGCACCTCTAGGCAAAGCTCTCCTCGCCCGTCTCACCAACTCAAAACTTAGCACAGCCTAAGGGGTTCTGGAATAGGATTCTCTAAGGGCAGCATTCCCATCGACAGAAAAACACAGCCCCACAACCACCAGCAGCAGGCTGTTCTGTGCTCCTGACTGTGCCAGAGGCAGAGCAGCTGCTGGACAAGGCAGAGAGGGAGCAGGATGTCCTCCCCAGCACTTTTCTGCAGAGCAGCCAGCACAGAGATCTCAGCAGCAGCACTCACAGTTGTTTGTGCCCTGCCAGGAGCAGCTTCCAGAAGCAAGGGAGGATTGGGGTGATGCTGCACCCCCTCATTTATCTGGTGTTAAAGACAGTGTTCAGATGTGCCAGCAGAGCCTCTGAGACCCTGCATTTTGAACAGCCCAGGGAAGCTGTGGATGCCCCATTCCTGGAAGTGGTCAAGGCCAGGTTGGACAGAGCTCTGAGCAATCTGCTCTAGTGCAAGCTCTTCCTGCTCATGGCAGGGGGGTTGGAGCTAGATGGTCTCTAAGGTTCCTTCCTACCCAAACCATTCCACAATTCTGTGGACATGGAGCTTAGGGGACACAGGGGCGCTGGCCATAGCACACGGTGTGAAGGCAGCTTCCTGCCCCGCTTTAGTCCCCTGATTCCAAAACCTGACTTGAATAATTACTTACTACTGCTCCAGGCCACCTCTGCTCGCTCAGCACAGCTCTGGGCTTTCCCAGTCCTTATCGACAGGGCTCTGAGGAAGGCTGTTGGTGGGTAAGCACTCCCTCAGCCTGGCCCTGCGGGTGGCTGTGTCACAACAGGAGTGGACTGGCCTCGCTTTTACCTTCCCCAGAGCAGGAGGTTTTCCTCTCCCGCCTGTGCCTGCACAGCCTCAGCGCGCTGAGAAAAGCCAGGCCCCCAGAGCTGCGAGGGAGACGCTGACCAGGAGCGACCCAGAGCACCACCACGCTGCTCCAATCCACCCAGGGTTTTTACAGCTTAAACTCCCCCACTTCCACTCACAGGGGGAGGATAAGATTATCTGGCAGGGCTGTGGCAGTGCCCAGTCAAGAGCTGGGCACATGCCAGAGGATGCAGGGCAGGCACTGACCAGCGCCTCCCGAGCTCTCTGCCAGGCCTGGCTGCAGGGGACAGTTGTCACTGGCATTCCAGCTCTGGTGCCACCTCCCAGCCCCATTTGCTGAGCCCCTGGGCTCAAGCCATGACTGATGCCAGCTGCTCAGCACCTTCAGTGAGGTGTAATTAACCCGGCTGCGTTCCCGGAGGATCCATGCAGGAGAATGATGCCCTGCTGCAGAGTCGCTCCTGGGCCATGAGCGAGTTTAAACATAAAACCTGTCTCATAAAACAAGCCAGACCAATTAAACTGGCCCCCGCAGCAAGGGGTTCTTGCTTACTCACTATTTTACCGCTGCCCTAAAGAGCCCTTTCCACTAGAACTCAACTTGATTTGCCACCATTTTATTAACTCTGCAGATGGAACCCAGAAGAGACTGGGGAATACTGGGACAGCACAGCAAAACCCTTATTCATTCTGCCAGTGAAGTTTGGATATAGCTGATTCTTCACCTTAGGACACTCTGGTAATTGAGAGCTTGAAGCCTTTAACAGGTCCTTTTTTTTCAGCAACAGCTTGTGGAGGCAAAAAGCTGGTCTGTGACAAGCTCTGGCTGAAATCACAGCCTAAGGAATCTACGGAATCACAGCCCCCAGCTCAGTGCAAGAGCCTTGGTGGGGTGGTGGGCAGTGCTCTGCCCCACAGCAAGACCCTGTACAAGAGTTGGAGGAGGGGGTCCATGCTCTGCATCCTTTGAGGGGGAATATGGAAAAGAGAAGGAGCTTGTGGCCTGACCCATCTCTACTGACAGCAACACTCATGGGCAGGCTGCAGGTGGGGGAGAGAAGAAATTGGGGAAGAAATTTTCCTCCAAGGCTCACATTCACCCACGGCCCCAGGAGTGCTCTGCAATCCCCACACTTTACTGGCTGCAGGGGAAAACCAAAATTCCCCACCTTGAGTGGAAAGTGACACCCAGCAGGGACATGCCCAGAGTGTGTCCACAGACAGCCAGCTCCAGGAGGGCTTGTCAGGACATTGGCTTCACCCCCATTTTCTCAGAGCAAGTTTCGCACTCAGCCTTATCACTCAAAATCCCAGGGACTCACCAGTCACACTCCCCAGCAACCAGTACAGAACTGGGACAGAGATATGTGCTCACTTATAATTGTTTTTAAGGAAATGTGATACCTGCCTCTAGGAATGAAGCCTGTTTCATGCCTCTTGCCAACTTAAATCACAACCCCAGCAAGCCCAGGCAGAGCCCTGTGTGCCCCAGCACTGTGGCATCTCAAACAGGCACCTCACACTTCTTTCACCACTTTTTCTCTCACAGCCTCGAGGTTTTGACGAGCTCATCACTCAACTTTGGACCTTTCATCTTCGGGTTCATGCTAAGGCCATGGGACTGCTTTGACTGGGCTTTTCTCTGGATGACTGTTTTCCCTACTGACTCACCTGTCCCACAGCCTCTGGGAGCCCTCTCAGCTCCTCCCATCAAACTCAGCTTCTCACAGGAGAGGGAAACAGCGACCTCCATGAGTGGCCTGGCACAGAGGAGGAAGTTCTGTCACCTGCTGCTCTGCATTCACATGGTGGAGTGGAACACTTCCCAAAAGTACTGTCGGCATGCTCACTACCATGACAGTGCTACCACGAGACCTACAACAACTTACTGCCTTCTTCTCACTGATTGTGCAGCCCAAAAGCAGCCCCCTCCAGAGATTTCCCAAAAATGGTCCTCATGCCAATATCAGGATGCCAGACTAGGACTCCAAATACACTGACATTGCTGCCCTTTGTGGGCAACGCTGCTCCTTGGGACGGGAAACCAAATCTGGATCGTCCCAGCTGCTCACTAGGGAAAAGCCCATCAAGAAAAGCTTATACAACAACAAAACTATGTCAAAAACTGGATTTTGGCCCTTCCAGCTGAAAAGCGGGCATCACCGATATGGAAGTTATGAGCATATAGTGAAGGCATTAGTTATAAAAACAAACCAGCTGTCAAGAAGAAGAAGGGGTCCCTGCACACAGTAGTGCCTGAAGCTGAAAACAGCTGTTTCAGCTGTCATGAGTCAGCATGTGCAGACAGACTAAATCCACCTGGGAAGAGGCAACCTCACCAGAGGAAGCAGGCCAGTGCTGCTTGGGGAGCATTCACACACCTCGCCGCCAACCCAACTGGATTTGTTGCCATGGAAGGAATCAACAGTGACTAACAACTCTCTGCTACAAGAGCAGAGACAGCAATGGGGCTGAACAGCCAGCTCAAATCTGCTCGAGGCCGCGGGGAGCACGGCCTGACAGCAACACGGAACTGCTCGGGCAGCTTCGGGAAAGGTCGGCCTTGTCTCCAGCCAGCAGAGAAGAAAGCAACATTTAACCTCCAGATATGCACTCAGCACAGGGAAAACAGTGTCCCCCACCCCAGCAGAGCAATGCTGGAAATGGCACCGGAGAGCACAGGAGAAGGAGTGCCATGATCAGGGCTGGGAAGCGGCGCTGCTGCGCTTGAACCCGTTTGGCTCCGGGCAAGGAGTGCACAGAGCTTTGGCACCTGAGCATCGGCCCCAGCTGGGAAGGAGGCACCAAATAAGGGAAAGATTCTGGAGAAGCGACTCCTGGGGAAAAAGCGTTTCAAGTTAAAAATTGTTACTTCAGGTTTGGAAGTAAATTCCAGGATCTGGTCTTTATCAAGCGAGGCAAACTTTCTTCAACATCAGCAAAGCATCTGCCGAGCAGAAAGCGGTGTCAGAGTCAAAATAGGCTGCAAAAGACAAGTCCATTAATCAAGAGACCAGATGCAAAACTGCCTGTAACAAATGCGCTGTCTCCACTGGAGTGGAAGGGCCTGGAGCACAGCAGGACGTTCTCCTGAGTCTAAGGGTCTCCTCAGTGACAAGGGGTTGGGATACAGACCACAGAGCCACACAGCTCTGCTCCAAAACACGTACCACATTCATCCCAAATATTTTCAGGGTTTCTTGGGCAGTCAGGCTTTTCCAGGCACAGCTTCCTTGCTGAGAACTGTGTGAAATAACATCCAGGCACTCAAAACGTGCCATATTCTCACTCCCAGCTCAAGGGTTAGATATATCACATTAAGATTATTCCTCTTTTTCCACAGGCAGCTCCCTCAGAGCACCCAGTCCAACACTGATAACAGAGATTCCTGATAAGACCAGGATGCTGCAGAGGGCTCAACTGGCAGGATACCAGGAGGAATTTTTACTGCTACAGGTGTAACCCCACCAATGTGCTGGCGGAAAGGGGTTTGTGCAAATGGCTACCTACATAAAGGAGACAAGACAAAAGGGCTGTTGAGATTGTCTGGCACTTTTGCAGTGTTTACAAGGTACCCACAGAGCTGTGGGCAAATTCCAGCTGGGCTAATTACCATAATCACTTCTCTTCATATACCACCTGCAACCACAAATGGATACAGGGCTTGCCTTGGCTGCCTCTTGCCACGTGTTTAGTGCAGGTTTCTGCTTAGCAGAGCAATGTCCTGCCCTGAAACGGATTCATTTCTGTAGCAGGAGAAGCAATTCCAGTGCAAATCCTGCTACTTAACATCAGACACCGCATAAACGTAAAATCCAATTTGCTATGACATGGAAGAGAGAGAGAACCCTGATGCATCATGGCCTTGAGGCACAAAAAAATTTAATTTACAGGTAAAGAGACACTGAGACACTCCTGCAGCTCCATGGTCTTTCGCAGTGCAGCAGCTCCAGGACACATCTCACAGCTCTAAGAGTTACAAGCCATCAACCCAGCAAGAGAAAAAGAGGAATTTAAGAAGCCCCCTGGCAAAAGCAGTGAGCTTTTGAGTCCTTCCTTCATCCCAGCAGGGAGCAGGTGAGAGAAAAAATGCTAAGGAAGAAAATGATCTGCTTTAGTAACGTAAAGATCAAGCTATGGTAACTTCATTGGCTCCAGAACAAGTATCTGACTTCTAAATAAATTCAACATAATTTAGTAACGAATTTACTAGCAGAACTTTCAACTCAACGAAAGCAGGTCAAATTGAATATTTATATGTGTGTTACTTCCTTTTCAACCAAGCTTGTATCTAAATTTGGTTTCCATGAATTAGTAATATGCAGCATTCTTGAAAAAATATTATCATTAAACGAATAAACTGATTCAGTAACCTCTGAAAGAGAGATCTTCAGGGACCCTCACTGAACTGGATGGAAAGAGGATGGTAGAGACTCACTAGCAACGATTTTAATCAACAAAAGGAAATTCTGCTGTCAAACTGCCCGTTTGGAGCAGTAAGTAACGATGGCTACAGAACATTCACACGGGGTTTATTATAACAGCTTCAAAATCTCGGGGTTTCCAGCACCAAATGTCATGTTATTCATCTGGCATCACATGGAAAATTAAGTCTCCAGGAGATCGCGCCCGAGGTAGCTTCTCCACAAAGCCTTCAGGGACCACAATGGCTGAATTCCCAACGCAATGTCCAGCAAAAAGGATTAAACACATCCCTTGGACGTGCAAGCAGAGCAGGGACTGGACAGCACACTCACATCTAAATATGGCACCGTGGGGGATGACACAGAAATACTGCATCCAGCTCTAGTGCCCTTATTTTTAAAAGGATGCTGAAAAATTGGTAAGGATCCAAAGAAACAGCCATAAAAGTGATTCAAAGGCTAGAACTGATGCCTCGCAGTGAAAAATTTCAACAGCTCAATCTGTTCAGTGTTATCAAAATAAGACTGGGAGGCGATTGGATTGCTGGGTGTAAAGTGCCTCCATGGTGCTTAAGGGCTCTTTACATTTGCAGAAGAGCAAAGCATGGGAACAAACCGGGAACATTCACTCTGTAAATAAGGTAAAAGCATCTCAAAATCAGTGCAATTATCACTGGAACGAACTCCCCAGGAAAAGGGTGGATTCTCAAGGCTGGATGTCTTTCTGGAAGTACTGCTTTAGCCAAACACGAGTTATTTGGCTTCACATAGGAGTAGTAGGGTGAAATTTAAGGACCTGTGATATACAGGAGATCAGACTAGATGATCTAATAGTCCCTGCTGACCATAAACTCTCTGAATCTATGCAAACATGCCAGAGAGTCCTCAGCTGAGATATCAAGTTCACTTTCGACACAAAACTTTTCACAAGTTGGCTCTGGTGCTGCAGGTCGTCTAGGATACAAGCTCAGCTCTTCAAGACTGCATCTGGTTAAGTACTGAAAGCCCAGGCAGGGCTTTCTGTGTCCAGCAGGTAAGGGGGAAGCCACGTGTGCACTAAAGCAGCCCCAAGCAAAAGCAGCTTATACTGAAACACTTGCTGTTTGGCAGGAATAAACAGTGTTCACCTTCCTGTGACAGAAAACTGACACGAAGAAATGTGTGATGAATTCTGGTCATAAGAGATCAGCTGCTAAGGCAGCTCAGGGTGTTGTCAGCCTTCTTTACTACTCCAGAGTAGATTATTCGTGGGGTTAAAGCACAAAGGAGGGAGATAATGTGAGGAATTAAGAAGGGTGAAGACTGAAGAGATCGAACCCTGAAAGGCTTAGGATGGAGTTGGGCCAAGAGAGGAGACATTTGGACAACAGGCTGAGCAGAGACAGAGCCTTCCAGAAGGATGACAGCATTATCTCACGCAACCTTCACATCCCCGCTCTCCCAGCCACGCTCCCCATCCGGGATAACAGGAGCTGCTCCCAGCCAGGCTGTGCCTCAGGCTCCCTCGCAGGTAGTTGTCCACCCTGCTGCATCTCCCTCTCCACTTGGAATTATGCAGCAGTGAAATCTGCTGGTGAGGAGGAGTAGAGCCAAGGACAGAGGAAATGACACAGACTTCTGCAGGTTCCACTCCCTGATCCTCCGGAAGGAAGTTTCTTTCCTAGTACCCACCTCCACAGTGGATACAAAGCCTGTCTGGAAATGGCTCATTCAACAGTGAAGAGGAATAAACACTCCCCGTGGCAGAGTTAAGGGGTTTGGCTGTGGGATACGAGGTGCCAATCTCAAAAAGTCTACAACAGACAGCAGGAAACGTTGGCCTGGGCCAACTTCAGACAGAGATCAAGGTTAGTCTAACAAAAAAAAAAAAAGATCTCAAGAGAAATCAGTGTCTACAGCCTTCACCCTGCTCTGGGAAATCTCCCAACCCTGCTATTAAGATATTTTACTTCCTTTACCAGTACTGCCAATTCTGGCAGCGTTCTCATCTCAAGTGCAAACTCTCCCTCCTAACACCACTGTGCAGCACCAGGATCATCAGACCCACTGCTCCGAGAAAGGCCTCGTGTGCAGCAGCAGGAGGGGGTTTGGTTACACACAAATCCCTGCCTGATCAGCACCAGCAGGAGAGGAAATGAGGAAAGAGTGACTGACAGGGAAAGGCGGTTTCTGGATGATTGTACTTGGTTTTGGGGTATGAGAAACTTGTTGGAACATGAGGTCTCTCTTCCCTCATCACAGCCTCTCTGAGCATGGGGATAGAGCAGAGCCCCTCACAAAGGCACAGCTCATTGATGTCCTTGTAGTGCTCCCACCTCTGATCCACCACACACATTAGCACCAGATGCCCGCTGCCAGAAGGAGAACAAGCCAGGGTTTCTCTCATTCAGGCAACATTAGTCCCTGCCTTGTTCTTCACAGTTAAATAAAACCACCAACTAAAAAGAAGAAGGAGTGGGGGGAAAAAATATCAACACCAACTTCTGGAAACTGTTACAAATAGCTCAGTCTTCACTTTCTGGGTAGTGATAAAAGGTCAAGTTGTGCTGGAAAGCAACGTTTGGATTCTACATGACACGAGTGCACAGGCTGAATTGGGCTCTGGTGGAGCAGCAATGAGCATCCACGGACCATCACAAGTCCAGGCAAAGTGGAACAGCATAACCTGGTTGGATTGCTAACACAGGAATTGCAGCGGAAAAGGTTTTTATCAGGAATTTGAAGTGAGAACACAATTTATTAAAAAAACGAAGTGCAAGCAGAGATAGCGCACAACTGGCAGGCAAAAAAAGCCAGTGTTGAGCTGCATGGCTGAGTGTCACGTCTCAAACCCAGCAAGACCAGGAGTGTGGTTTTGGTGTTTAACCAGTTTCAACTGCAGCCTGGCACTCTTTTACTTCCTCTGCAGAGAACTCTTCACATTGCTGAGGCAAAGAAACCAACCTCGCCACGTGAACCAAAACGGCTCAAGTAAAAATAAAGCCCTACGGTGGTTTGGTGGGTGAGGTCATATCAGGAGGCAGAGGGGTTGCAGGCAGGGGAAAGCACTCAGAAATACTCATGCTGCCAACCAAGAAAGAGATTACAGAAAAGGAGGCAGGGCAGAGAATTAATGCAAGTCCAGCACTAAAGAGGCTGACAAGCCTCTTTCACACGCCACCAGCTCCCCCGTGCTCAAAACAGTTTGTAAACTGTTTCCTAAACACAAAGGAAAAAAAAAAACCCCAGACCTAGTCCTGACCTCCATGAATGAGTAACCAAACCCAACAGCTTCCTGCAAGCTTGAGGGGGTGAGGAAAATGAGGGCAGGACAGAGGGAACTCCACACTTCTCCCTCTCAAGTCTCGCTTTGGGCACAAAGATTAAGGATGCAACAGCTCTTGCTGTTCTCTCATGTGGGCGGTGGATAAAGGCCAGAAATAAGAAAAGGCAGCCCTTAGCTGACTGCTGGTGCCTGGCATTCCCACCCCAGAGAGCATCTCTGCTTCTTGTTGTGCTGCAGGGGGGGCTCAGCAGGGGCTGGCAGCCCTGCAGAGGTGTGGATCAGGAGCAGGCTGGGGGGGGAAGCACTGCCCATCCCCTGACAGCAAGGACAGCCCAGAACACAGCACACCACAGACAGGATTACATCCAATACTAGAGAGCATCTAACCATAGAGGGGACAAACTTCCTGACACAAGCCACCCTCCTGTGACAAGGTGCTGACACTCTCTAAGAGCTTGTGTGTATTACACTGGCTCCTTCCATGAGAAAAACCCAAGGGGACACTCCCTCCCTTTGGGAACACACCTACACCACTGCTCTGGTGGGGCTCAGAGGTTTAACTGGTGTGGGAACTGCTCCAGCAACAGCACACAGGGCATGTGCAGGCACTGCTGGGCTAGTGGGTCCCATTCCCTCCACTCTCTGCAGCAGCATCTAGTTTTGGGTTAAAAAAACCCTAAAAGCATGCAAGTGTCAGCACAGGACATCATTTGCAGCCTGCAGGGTTACCTTTCTGGGGAGCCATGCCCCAGCAGGGGGGGAAGACAGCAAGTCTGCGTTTTCACCCTGCCCATCTAAACCACAGGCACAGCCCCTGCTGCCTGGGCTCATTTTCCAGATCACAGGCTCCTAAAATGGACCATTCTGAGGGCTCTGCCCACCTGACACCATGGAAGGATCAAATGAGAGAGCCCTGTAGGAGCCCTGTACCTCATCCTGCAAAGATTATTCACAGGAGTCTGCAAAGAAAAGATCAATCTTTCACTGTCCTGAGTGAAACCACCCAACCATGCTGGCAGTGAGGAGAAATGCTCCCACCAGCCTGGCAGGGATGCACCAAAAATAATGAGTTCCCCAAGCAGCCTCTCCTCCGTGCATCTGTATGGAAGAACAACCATCATTACAGCAATACATCATTTCCACTTCTGCCTGTCACTTACCTCTAGTCATGTGTAATGGAACAGAGTAACAAGGTGAGGGGAAGAGCTGAGAGTGGAGGGAGAAGCTCTCAGAAACAGGGCTGTCTCTGGGGTACATTTGCATGAGCAAAGTTTGGCCACGCTCAGAGAGACACCCAGCTCACACCACAACAGCCTCTGCACAAACCAGACACTCCCAGGGAGCAGAGGCAGTGACATCCAGGCAACCCTAACTCTGAACAGGGGTCAATTCTGGTCCTGTGTGTGACTGATCCACAAAGGACAGGCTAAAGGAGCAGAATGGCCAGGAAAACCCCCACCACAACTGCTACCAGTTTTTATCCCTCCAGATGCAAAGCCCAAGCTCCACCAGATGAAAAACTGCATGGACTGAAACCAGGCAGGAGAAGGAGACAACCCAGTCACCCAAGTGGCTGCTGCCCAAGAGGAACAAGTGCACAGTGCAGGAACAACAAACATCACCAAGGAAAAAAGGATGTGAAACATGCAGGAGCTGACTGGAACAGGGACCCTTTTCACTAAGAACGCATGGCCTCTGTTGAGGAAGCAGCTTGGGCAGCCCCAAGGTCCTGCCCATGCTCCAGGATGCACAGGCATTCCCAAAACTGCCTCATGGTTGTATTTACTGCTCACTCATGGAAACCCTGGTGCAGTGTCCCACACTACCTGCTGTAGAGAAGAAAGTCTGGGTAAAGAAATGGAACTTAAAACCTGCTCTGAATTCCAGAGCTAATGATTCCATCTCAGTTTCTCTGCCACTGCAAAGGGGCTGTTGCTCCATGGGCACCCAGCACCAGGCAAATCCAAAACCTCTATCCCTGACCAGCAGGCTGGAGGAAAATGGGAATGTTCCTGCAGCTAATGCACAGGGCTGTGACAGCAGATCTTGACTCTGGCCTCTGCTTTCCCAAGAGCTTTCCTGGTGGCCCTACCAAACTTTTGATGGTTCTACAAGACTGACCTCTCACAAAGAGGCTAAGAGACTTAATTCTTTAATGATGATGAAGTATTCAGACATCTGGAGAGAAGTATTATTCAATTACTGGCCTGCCAAGGGAAAACCTCTCTTCCCTAATCTTAGCTGCAGCAATCTTTATTAGTGCCTGCATGCTGCGTGGCAGCACAAGGAAGTGCCTGCTGCAGAGCACAGGCAGCAGGCAGCAGCAATTGTGAGAACCTTAACTCAGCATTTCCTGACAGGAGTGATTAAAATCTCAAACTCAGTGTAATATTAGCACTTTCTCAAGAGACTGACAGCCCGTTTGCCCTGTTTACTTTACCAATTCACAGCCTGCAGAGCAAACTGCTTACGGTACTATCAGATTTTAAATGAATACAGACCCGTGGCAAATGAAACCAGTGACAGAGAAGAAATGGCAGAGGCTCAGCTCTTCAGCTCACCAACACGACTGCTCACTTGCTCAGCCTCCTTTTTAGCATTTCTCATTGGAATTGCACATGAAGAGACCAGATATTGCCAGGTAAAGGGTCAGCCTGGGCCCTCCTGCCCCTGCACACCCAGAAACATGCAACGTACAAGAGACCACAGAGAGCAGCTGCTCACAGAATGAAACCCCAAAAGGCTGTGGCCAAAACAGCCAAAACTCTGAGCACAAAACAGCCAGGCTGCAATTCAAACACCTCCTCAGCTTGCTCTGAAACTGTCCCTTGTCCTGTGTGCCAGCAGTGCCAAATCCAGTGACAGGGGAAGGGGCCAAACACAGATTTACACCCCTTGGCGTGCACAGGTGGTGTGTTCTTCCAGTTCGGCATCTTCCTGGGAAAGGGGATGGAGCAAACTGTGAAAGAGGCAGCTCTGCCAAGCCTCTACCTAAAAGCACAGTGCAAGGCAAACTGCCAGCCCCACATGCTTCCCTGAGCCCAGAAATGGCTGAGGTTTGAGCTGACCTTTTCACTCTTGCCATCCTACATTACTAACTCCAGGCTGTGGGCTTCTGAGCCTGAAATAAAGCAATTTGGGGGTCTTTGTATAGAGCTGCATAAGGGAAAATGACATGAGTCCTGAGCAGAGACGTGTAAGCACGTGCTGACAGGGACAGCACACACACCAGCAGGTCCTGGGAGAGCAACTGTGCAGCACATCCCTGCAAAGTGTGTCATGTCACAGGACTGGCACCTCACCACCTGCACAGTGAAGAGAGCAACTACTGAGGACAGAAAACATCCCCAGTCAACTTCTTGCCACCTGTAGAACAGCCAGCACGCCCACAGTCAAACCACCTGTGGCTGGGTTCGAAACAAGAGCCTCTGGCTGAAGGGTGCAAGCAGCCTCTCTCCCACACCCTGCCCAGAATGCATCCAGACCTGTTATAGCTCTACTTGCAGTGTTAGATCTGCTGCTGGCATCTGAACTTACCCATTCTGCCCTGCAAAATCCCCTTCTCTGGCCCAGAAACAGCTGCCATAAGGCTGGTGCCTCTGCTACCTACAGAGCACAGCTATCAGGGCCGACACAGAACACAGCCTGCCTCTGCCTTTTCGAGGGCTGACATTGGCAAGGAAGGGACTGGGGAGGCAATGACACATTTAGCCTCATTTCCCCAAAATGACACACAAACGCTGGCACACGTCCCCTGGGAGCAGAGCTGTTCTCTTCCTGCCGGCCGGGGATGTGGGGCAGAGGTGCTGCGAAGCACCAGGGCTGCTCCTGCTCCCGTCCCGGCCAGGCAGAGCCTTTCCGAGGCCAAACAGTGCCACACAGTGGCAACTGAGGGCTGCTCTCCAGCCAAGCAGCTCCAAAACACTCGGGGATGCTGCGAGGAACAGGCTAAGGGGCTACAGCTCCCACGAGGAAGGAGTCCAGAGCTTCCCAAAGAGCTGCTGTCTTTATCCAGCCCACGGTTTCACGGCTCGGGAGCTTTGGCAGCGACACAGATTTAAGGTTTCCTTTCCACGTGGTTATTTTGGGTGACATGGTCCCATAAGCAGTTGTGCCAACTCAAGTGCTGCCCCACAGCAGGCACAGGCAGCCTGAGAATAAATATCTTGGCTGCCAAAACCAACAGTGACCAAACCCAGGCCCTCGGCTCCCTTCTGCTGTTCTATTTCTGATGGTGTGGCTTCTCCATGATCAGAAAGCTCGTACTTTCCAGAAGCCAATGTCTCAAACAGAAAGAAATCAAGACTGATGGTAAATATCAGACAGTGTGTACAAGACAGTGCCAGCAAGCTGCACTTCAGAGAGCACAGACCCCACTGAACAGAGCAAGGGGAAGCTCCAGCACAGAGTGCTGCACTACAAACACATCACTGCCTCCCACTTTGCCAGCTGCTACACTGCCTCCTGTGACAGCACTGCAAAAGAGAAATCCCCATCAGCGCCCCAAAAACACTGACAGCATCTCATGCCAAGCAGCTTCATCAATGATTGATGGAGAAGCTAAAGCTTGACAAGTTCCTTTCAATGATGCCGAGGGAAGCAAAAGTCCCCAGAAGAAAAGCTGAGGAGAGGGAAAACAACCAAGGGCAGGAACATCTGAAAAATGCTGCAGCAACATGCCAGAGCTTATCTTGTAAAGCCCCAAGACTTCACCCCAGTTCCACCCAGCTGAAGTCACAAAGTCATTACAAAAGCACAAATCCAAGAAGCTTTGGGCCCCACAGTGTGCAGGGAAGGTTTTCCCAGTCCTTAACTCCCATCCTTAACAGCCATTTTAGGACAGGCAGCCCAGAGCTCCCTGGCAAGTTCTCTTGCAAGTCAAATGTGCCAGAGCAGTGCAAAGATTCCTGGAGGATGAGGTCCCAACCACCAGTGCCTTTGCCCACATTCCTGGGCCTGACAGACTTGACCCATGTCTTCCTGCAAGGTACAGCTGGACAGGCTCACAGGAGACACCACCAGTTAATTATATTTTTAATTCCTGCAAAAGACAGGTGCTGGTCTGGCCTCTCAGCAGAGCAAGTTATGCAAATGTAACACCTACACTGGAAATTGAAACCACGGTTTTCACATTCCCAGTACAAACCTCCAGTCATCTGGCAATGGGACAAGTGACACACTTCCAGAACAAGCCTCAGAACTTCCAGGGTCACCGTTAACCCTGGTTTCCAGCACCTGACCTCATTTCCCACCAGGAACCTCACCCAAGTTAGCACCCTCAGAGCAAAAGCATTTTACAGCATCTTCTGTCTGTGCCTCGCTCCTGTTCCACATCAGCCACGCCAGCGCGCGCTGCCAAGAAAGGGATGGTAACAACATGCCTCAAACACGAGAGGCACGAGGTCACCAGCTCCTCGGCCTGACCCAGGCACAGCTCCCACAGGGAAAGCCAAAACACTGGAAAATTTAGCAACAGGAAAGCAAAACAGATCCAGTGTCATTCCGCTGCATTCCAAGCGCATGAGGCCGAAGCCACCCGCCGCCTCCTGCAGTACTCACGTCGCTGGGGCTGAGGTTCCCAAGGCCGTTGTCCTGCTCAGAATCCCGGCCGGACTCGTGGCCCTGGCAGGAGCGGGGGTGGGAGGGGTGGATCCAGATCTCCAGCCTGGTGGCATCATCTCCCACTTGTCGCAGGGTGGATTTCTTGCCCTTGCCCCGGCGGTTGGGGCTCACATCCAGCACCTGATGTTTCCTCTGTTCCATCTGCTCGGACTGGGCACACAGGACACATTCACATCACAAAGGGATCAAGGGTCAGGGGAAGTGGATCATTTCATATATGTGGAAAAATCAGCCCTTCCCCTGCTCCACAACCACAGTAACTCATGGACAGGTCCAGAATTCGGTTCTGACTCTACAGGACAGTGCAGGTGAGCAATTTTCAGCTCTAGCTACCCCAGGATAGGAAAAGCTGTGTCCAGTCCCAGGAACATGTGGCAGCCCATGTGATGACTCCCTGGGGCACAAAGGCACTGCAGCCTCCCTCATCCATCCCCACAGGTGCGGGGCACCTATGGAATAAAGCAATGATTGTGCTACATGCCAAGGCTGTGCTGCAAACCACAGCAAACAACAGCCTTCGCTGAGCTCAGCTAAATTACTTTGTGACCCAGAAACAAGAGATTCAGCTGCCTAAACCACCCCAAAACCTTCATTCTGAAGGCTGCCTCTCTCATGAAATTTCTTAGAAGTAGGTAAGGAGTGCCTCCAAGTCCAAAAGCTACCATTCTCTCCATGCTCTCCAGCACAGGACAGGTAGCACAGGCAGGTGCAGCATCCCACAGCCCAGCTCCAAGGCTCACCTTGCGTTTTGTCTCCTCAAACAGACTCATGAGGCTCTCCTTGGCAGTGAGGATGGGGTTGCTGGCAGCCAGGCTGCGCATGTAGTAGTACACAGCATCCAGCTTCCTCCTCTGCAAAAAACACAACAAAACAAAACCAAGTGGCTCAGAGCTGCCATTCCTTATGGGGCATTCAAAGCCAGGATCCCATGTGCTTCTCCTCTCCCTCAATATTGCCTGGGAGACAGACACAGTGAGAAAGGTCCTTCCCAGCCATGAAGGAAAGGTGCTTCTGAACCCTGCAGTTCTGAACTGCTCTACTTTAAACCAGCATCTTCCAGTGTTGGGAACTGGCAGATCCCTGCCAACCCCTGTGCCACAGCATGATGCTTCCATTATCTGCTGCCACATCTTCCCTGAAGTCAATTTTCCTGCATGGCTGGAGTAGCCAGCAGAACTGAAACTCAGGGAAGTCACGTGTTGCTTAGACCAATGCCCACAGGTTCCATGATAAGATAGCACACAGATGGCTCTGAGCACAAAAATCTCATGCAAAAAGTGGGCTGTGTTTTCAACTTTAAACAATTACACGCTCAACAGCCCACAGAACAGTCCCCCAAAAATCCCTGAGGGAGTAGCGTGTATCTGACAAAGCTGCCTGAAGCCGCAGCAGCTGGAATCCACACAGCACATCCTGCCATCGGCTTTTTTTTTTTTTTCTTCTAAGAAAAAAACCCAAACCATCTGAGCACCGCCCTAAACAATGCCTTTCTCCACCAGATGGAATCTCCCAGCCATCCCAGAGGCTCTCCCTGTGCCTGCACATCCTTGCATGAGGAGCATCTCACCGTGTAAATGGCCAGAAGTGCCAGCTGGTTGTACGGGCGGCCGTTTTTGGGAGCAATTTGCTGAGCCTTCAGGTACCAGCTGGGGAAGGGAAAAAACAGAGAGAAAGGGTTACTGAAAGGACATCAGGCTGCCTTCCTGATCCTCAAGGGTGCAGAACTTCCCTTAAACTGGCATTTCTGCAGGGAACTGGCCCTTCCCACAAGTGCCCTCTGCCTGCAGGAGTGAGCACAGACAGTGAGCTGTGCCCATCCTGGGCAGGGATGAGGCACTGGGCAAGAGAGGGCAGATCCAGCTGCAAAAGGAATTATCCCTGGCTCACTCCACAGATGAGCAGGGAGCTGTAAGCGCTGGTAAGTGAGAGCAGAGTGAGAGCACATCGATGCAAAAGCCAATAAAAGAGCAATTCTGCCAGACTCAGTGGTCTAAACCCTCCCTGCTGCAGGATCAGCACAGGACAATTTCCACCACCTCCATTTCTAGATGGAGGATGACTGGATCTGGCAGCTTGCCCTCTGGAACAGAAAAAGTCAGCTACACCTTTCAGCTTTACAGGACTGCGATACAACGGAGAAGTGGAAAGATGTCAAAAAGGAGGAGAAAGATTTCTTTGGCTAGAGGCAAGTTCAGAGATGAAAAGACATCCATCCCTGGTATCCAGAGGCAGAGCTGTGCTGGAAGGACACAGCAGCTGAGTGCCTACCTGCGGGCCTTGCCGTAGTTCGCCGTGTCGTTCGCCTGTTCCCTGTACCGGCAAATGTCCCCCTGGCAGATCATGCACCTCTGGGCACTGATCAGGGCGTACTTCACCTGCAAAGGAGCAGCCATGGACCACCTGGGACACAGCCCTGACTCACCTGCAGACCCAGCGAGCCCACAGGGGTTGTACAGAGCCAGGAGGAGGTCAGTGACGCACTGAAGGTCTCACGAAAGGGCAGCAGAATGAAACGACAAGGCTCCATTGCACTGGTTCAGCGTTTGTAGGGGCAAGCCAATCCCCAAAACACCTCCTCTCTCCGCCACAAAATCCCACCTCTCTCCAGAAGGGGGTTGTTTGGTCCATGACCAATTTGAGGACAGCTGTTAGATAAACACATTTCTCTGGGAATGGAGCTGGATTAAAATATCCTTTCCCAGCTGTCCCTTGCACCTGCACTCACAGCTCAGGGCAACACGTCAGGGAGGCAGCACAACTGCCAGCTTTCCCTCATTATTCTGGATTCCACAGGCTGAAAAAAGACACGTTCAGTATCTCAGGAAAGGTCAGGGTGCCTTTGGACACTTCTTTCCTTTATTAGCTCTGGTCACAGAGCTGGTACAAAACCTTTGGAAAGTAAGCTAAGAAATATTACTGCACCAGAGTGCAGAGTTCTCCAGCAGCTGAGAAAAATTCCCTGCAAACAAGCTGGCTCTGTTTGGACTACAGCTGCTTGCCCCTTGGCAAGGACAGCACACTGAGTGCAGCATCTTGCACATGATTACCAGGATGAGAGGTCTCCAGGAGGAAGCCAACCTACCATTTTCCTGAGAGGTTTACTGCGGATGGCCATCCCATCCATGTAGTCCTCCAGTTTGAACTGGTAGGACACCTGCAGCTTCTGGAGGAGACCATCAAAAAAAGATGAGCCCTGCAAAACACACACAGACACATACTTGGATGCTATGATCTTTCTAGTGACAAGCACAAAATCACCACACCAGCCCTGCCACGTGCAAGAAAGGAGCTCCATCACCCTGAGACTCAGAACACGACAAGGAGGTTGGGGGATCTCCAACCTCAGAGGTTTTTAAGACCGAGCTACACAAAATCAGGACTGACTTGATTTAGTGCCTAACAAGTCCTGTTTGTGAGGATGAGGGTGGACCCTTGAGGGTTGTCTAAAGGCCTCCAGCAGCTCCTTTTCTCACCTTAATTCTTTAAAACACATCTTCTCAGGTCTGTCAGCCTACCTAGTGAAAAGACTAAACTGAGCTGCAGTTTTATAGAACGACTTCCAACCAAATTTGGTAAAGTTGGCACAAACACCTCCAGAAATGCTTCTGTTTAGCTCCACTTCTGGGCATTAATTTCATTTTAGCTTAAATCAATTTCCAATTAACACAAATACCCCAAAACAAACCTGGTTTAAATTGCAACAGATGTCTACCTCGACCTATACATGCCCCACTAAACCACAATGTGTCTGAGCATCCTCTTTGCATAAGAATGACCGAAGGCACAAGGAGACATGAATAAGATCAAGATGACCAGCTGCCCCATTAGCCATCCCTTTCTAAAAAACAGTCAACCCCACCCGAAGGTTTAGTGGAATCCCAGGATGTTTCTTTCTTCTTACCTCATCTAGAAGCAAGAGCAGTTTGTTCCGAATTTCTTGGGCGTTTTCCCCCTGAGGGTCCTTGAGGAGCTGCCGGAATTTCTCAATCACCTGGTAAAAGGCATTTTTCCACAGCAACTGGTCCACGTTCTGGGTGTCAGAGAACTCGATATCCATGAGGATGCACCGTTCATAGAGCTGCAGCATCTCCACCCTACAGCAAAACACAGTCAGGAAGGGGTCAGTGCAACAGCAACTGCCCAGGAACACAGGGAACACGTGCTGAACCACCTGCTGCTCACATCCAGCTGCCAGCAGCACTCAGTGCTTCCACACACATCCCCCAGGGAGATGGGAGCTGCTGCAATCAAACACCCTTCCTGCTCCAAGAGGGCAAATCCAAAAGGAGCATCTCCTCTGTACAGGTGGCTCAGAATGGATCAAGGCTTGGCAAAGAGCAAGGAGCAAGGCTACAGTTCTGCCAACAGCAAGACACAAGTGTCCCCTGATCCAACACAGAGAACACACATTGCTGCCAGGCTCTGCTCCTTCTCAGCACAAGGTCTGGGCCAGGAACCAGAACACAAAGAACCACAGGGCAACAGAGATCTTGCCATTAAAATGATCCCCACTCCCCTTCCATCCAACCAAAACACAGAGACACAGACCCTGCTTCCTCAAAAATGAACGCGTTGGGAACAATGGAAATAAAGTCTCAGAGTCCCAAAATTCACATTCCCCTTGTCAGCTGCCTACAGCCCTGCCTGGATGCTGGAGCAGAATTCCTCCTGCAAATTTAATAATATAGCTGCAGGCTAGGAACAGAACTGAAACATGTGGAGCAAGTTAATGGTAAAGGGGATCCTCAGCTGTTCCTGCCTTATTCCTTATAACCTTTCAAGTCCTACAGAAACAGTAGGAGAACGTGGATGGTAAAGCCTGGAGTGAAGCCAGATGGCAATGCCTGGAAAAGCCTGACAGGATAAGAGAAGGATGCTGGTGGGTTCCTGCACAAAGTCCAGAGCCAGGGTGGGCTGCCAGACCCCACACAGTCCCCAAACCCTGCACGTACACCGGGACAGCACAAACACCAAGAGAACTAGACATTTCTGCAGATGGATGTCAGGTCAGAGTCCCCACACAGCTGGCAGCAGGCACTCGGACACAGGCAGGACACAAGGGACACTGCCAGCAAGGATACTGTCAACTGTGCTCACGTTCCCAGGGCAGGGTGGGCTTCCACAGGTCACAGCAGCACTCCCACAGTGTTTCCTCTCCCTCCCGAACAGCTCTGGGTGACCTCAGCACCTTGAGGAAGACCTGAAACCTCTAATGCTGCTTCAATCGCAGACATATTCCACCCCGTGGTCTATAGAGCAAGTGCCCAAAACACAGAACAAGCCCTGAAATGAGATCACTTGCTGGATTTGCTGCCAAGTCGGCTCTGAAAATCAGCCTCCACAGAAGCCCTGCAGACACAGAGGTCACAAATAAACGTGAAAGATGCCAAGCAGAAACTTGTTACAGCCATGTTAACCAGCCCCCAGAGCAACTTGTCTCCTGACAGACTGGCATCACCAGCCTACTCCCACTGGAGTGTCACCACACTGAGTGGCATCAAGAGCAAAACTACACAGCACTGGAAAGGCACTGCCACCAACAGCACCAGGAACACATGAAATGCTTCCTGAGCACACACCAAGGATAGGTAAGAAAGCAGAAGTCTGACAACAAACACTGAGACCACTGGAACTGAGAAACACCAGCTCCAGAAAGAGCCAGAAGTGCCAAAAATCTGCAGCAAGTGCTCGTCCTGCTCCTCAGAGTCCCTACAAGGCATTCACCAAGCACAAGAAGCCACGGCTTAGCTCCCAGCCCAGGGAAGTGACATCCATCCTCACCCACGGTTTCCTTCCACCACCCACACACCACGGGCACACAACAAACAGACCCAGCGCATCAAAAACTGGCAACCCAGTGCCACATCTCCCAGCCACTGAGACAGAGATCCCCAAGGAGACACAGTTCTGCTGTATTTCACCCTGGCAATGACTCACTCCCCCCTCCACAGCCCGCCCACAAACCTCAGCTGGGCCATCTTCTCCAGCCCCTCCGGGCTGATGCGGTCTCTGGACAGGAGGTTGCTGAGCTGCTGCTCCTGGTTCCCAGCCTCACGCAGGAGTTTGCTGAGCTCCTGCTGCTGCATGTTCCTCATCTGCTGCTCCATCTCGGGGCTCAGAGGAGTAGGGGGGAGTGGGCCACACAGGTACTGCCCTGCCTGGCCAGGGTACCCAGGGTAATAGGCTCCTGGGTACACCCCGTTGGTTGGACCCATAGGATACTGCAGGGAATACCCGCCGTAGGGATACTGGGGGCCTTGCCCGGAGGCACGAGGGTAATAATAGGGGTTGTCAGAGTTTTGGAATTTATAGTAGGAAGGCTGGGCCTGGCGGGCTTCCCCCCAGGAGGTGGGGCTCACTTCATCATCCGTGTCTAGGAAGTGAAGCTGAGCAGTCTGGCTCTTCAGGGCGGGTTTTTGGTCCGGGTTGTTTGGGTCCCACAGCCGGCGGGCAGTGCCACCTCGGCCCCGGCTCCGGGGGCCTTTGCTGCCAGCCCCGCCCAGCAAGAGCCTGGGCCCGGGGTGAGTGGCTTCAGGGACACCCCCTGAGCTGGCAGACAGGTCCGTGTTGGCAGGCAGGAACAGAATCCCACGGCCCCTCCCTTGGGGTTCCCTGCTCTGGCTCCTCGCCTCTGAAACCTCCACGGCCTTTGAGGACTTTTTTTTATCTGTATCCGCCAGGCTGACGTCCCTGTTCGTGGTCCTGCTGACAAATTTCACTCGAAAGGGTCCCTTGACTTCCCTGCCATTGCTGCTCCATTCGCTCTCACTCCTGGAAGCTCGGCCCTGCTCCGAATGCCGTCTCCTGTCCGAATTCCTGCTGGGGACGTACACCTCTGCTTCATCGATCCTGTCGTCGTCCAAGGAGTCGGTGGAGGACACAGACAGCTGCTTCCTAGGACGTATCCTTTCCCTGGCACGCTCCTGCCTCCTCTCCACCCCATCCACGAGCAGGGCTCCATCCGTGCTGTTGTTGCTGCCAGCTGAGCTGGTGCTGCAGGTGCGGTACCGGCTGCGGCGCTTGTCCGTGCGGGAATAGCGCTTGGTGGTGCCCGGCCTCCCCGGCAGCGCCTCGTCCCCCGTCCTCCTCACCCTGTCACTTCGCTCTGCTCGCCTCCCTTTATCCCCCCTGGAGGCTTTCACTGCTTCCCCTGCCTGGCTCCCCTCTCTGTCCTCCTTGCTCGGTTTAACTTTCCTATTGTTGTCTTTTCCAGCACTTTTCTCAGTCTCTTCATCGCCCTCGACTTTCAGCTGCTCCATCCTCCCGGTGATTTCCTCACTGGTGGACAGCAGCAGGGAGGGTTCTTTAGCAGCAGAGTGCAGGCGTTTCCCAGGCTGGTAGATCTGCTGGTCCGGTTTCTTGGTTCTCCTGGGGGTCTTTGGACACCACTCATCCACAATGGGCTGCTTGGATGAGTTTTCCTGGCTCTGCAGGCCACCTTTGGTCTCTGTTTCTTCCTTTTCCTGTGAAGGACCGTTCTGCTTGGGGCCATCGCTTTTGTCCCAGTCCTCCACAGCTGGAGCTCCCACTCCCACAGAGTCTTTGTCCCCAGCACTCTCCTCCTTGTCCTCCTCAGCTCTGCTCTTTTCTTTCTCCAAGGCCTCCTGCTTTGGTGAGACAAGTTTGTTCCTCAGTCTAGAGAGGCCAGGCTTGTAAATCTCCTGGTCTGGGCGCCTGTTGTCTTTGCGATGCCTCGGCTCCTTCACCTCCTTCATGTTTTCTGGGGAAAAACAGACAGAAAAAATTTATTTCCAAAATAGCCAAAAAATACCATGACAAATATTCAAGTCAAGGCAAAGAGCCTGTCACCCTTAGGGCAGAGCTAAAATCTATGTCAATATTTACAAGAAATCACAGAGTAAGAGTAGAAATTGAGAAAGTCTAACACAGCTGACCAAATCCTTGGCCTGATCCATTTACAAACCCCGTCCTGCAACAGGTTTTGCCTCAAAGCACCAACAAGGCACAGGCAAAACACAACACGAGACTCGGGCACAAGTAAGGAATAAAGTTGTACCACCACATGTTCAGCAGCAGTCACTTGCCTGCTGTTGGCGCAGGAGCTGCCACCTCCAGCACCCTCTGCTCTGCCACCAGACCGTTTGGAGTCAAAGACACCTTTCCCCCTTGCTCACAGCCCGGTAACGTTTCTCTCCTCCTCCTTTAACCGTACTTACAAAAAAAAATCGTTACGGAGCCCAAGCCAGACCACGCACGGTTAAACGACCCACCAAAGCCGGGCTGCTCCCCGCTGCACTCCCCAAACTTTCTCCCTGTCAGTCCCGCGCACCGGCCGCAGCCCCGAACCTCCGCCGGTACCGGGGGCTCGGCCCGGAGGACCCCGAGGGGCTGGGACCGACCATCCCGGGGCAAAGCCGCTCCAGCTGCCGCCGCCCGTCCCGCAGCCTGCCCGTTCTCGGCGCGGCGCCGGCCGTGCGCTCCCACCCCGGACACCCCCGTGCCGGCGCCGGCGGGGCGACAGCTCTGCCCCAAGCCCTACCCCGGGCGCAGCCGGGCAGCGCGGCCGCGTTCCTCTGCGAGGGAACGACGGCCCAGCAGCGGATCGCGAGTGCCCCCGGGCGCCCCTCACCTCGCCCGCCGCCGGCCGCGCGGGCCTGCGCCGCCACCATGTCCCGCAGCTCGGCGGCCGAGACGCGGACTCGCTCCAGCCCCTCCGCCATCTTGGCTACGCCGGGGGCGGGCGGCTCCGACGGCGGCCGCGCAGGGACAAACCGCCGCCGCGGCCGCGCGCAAGCGCGCACGGGGCCGCGCACATGGCCGCGCACGGGGCCGCGCCGCCGCCGGGGCTGGGCGAGGTGCGGGATGCGGAGCGGCGGCTGCGGGGCCGCATCCATCGCACCCCGCTGCTCACCTGCGCAGGGCTGGACCGCATGGCCGGCAGGAGGCTGCTCTTCAAGTGCGAGCTCTTGCAGAAGACCGGATCCTTCAAGGTGCGCGGGGATGGCGGCACTGCAAATCCCCGGGGCAAAGGTCGCTTTTTGCGAAAGGGAAACTCGCGTCCCGCCGGTACCCACCAGCTCCTGGCACCCTGCTGCCCAGGACTGAGGGAATGGTGTAAGGAGGACGTTCAGCCCAGCATACACAGTGCCGTGCTCTCCTTGCAGATCCGCGGTGCCCTGAACGCGGTGAGGAGCCTCGTTGAGGAGAGCGAGCGCACGGGCCGGGAGCTGCCCCGCGCTGTGGTGACACACAGCAGCGGCAATCACGGGCAGGCACTCGCCTGTGCTGCTCAGGCAGAAGGTAACCTGTAACCTCAGCCCAGCTCCGAGAGGCAGGCACAGGGTAAAGGCAGAGCTGGTTCCGTTGGAGAGGATGGAGATCCCTCTCCTGATCCCAGGCAGGAGCTGGGATAGGCATTGCCTGCTCCTGCAGTTTTAACTGGCTACTGTGGCTTTTGGGCCGTTGGATTTACTTCCTCTCTCATCCCACAGGGATTCCTGCCTACATCGTGGTCCCCCGGACAGCCCCGCAGTGTAAGCAAGATGCTATTCGTGCCTATGGTGCCACACTGGTGCCATGTGACCCCACTGACAAGGTAAAGCACAGGGAAGACTGGCCAGGGACACTGCTCAGCCACAGTGAGAGGTGACTGCTATGCTTTCCCTTAGTCCAGAGCCGAGACGGCATCCAGTGTTGTCCAGGAGACAGGAGGAGTCCTCGTGCACCCCAACCAGGAGCCGGCGGTGATTGCAGGGCAAGGCACCATTGCCCTGGAGGTGCTGGAGCAGGTGAGGGAATTGCAGAGCCCAGCCCCTGCAGGGGCACAGCAAAAAGAGGGACACAAAGTGTCAGAAGCCCTCACACTTCCCTTCTGCACAGGCACCCCATGTAAATGCAGTGGTGGTTCCCGTCGGAGGCGGAGGAATGGTTGCAGGAATAGCAGTCGCCATCAAGGTAGGCAAAACTCATCCAGGAATCTCAAGGCAGACAGCAGCTTTTAACTTCAGAAAGACGCTGCAGTGAAAGTCCACGGGTGCCTGGGGTCTGCATGGCAGCAGCAGCAGGGCCTGCTTAGCCCCCTGCACACACAGAAACAGGGGACAGGCACAGATTGGTGTCACCCAAGTAAGTGGCTCCTCCTGCTCTCCCCAGGCTTTGAGGCCAGATGTGAAGGTGTTTGCTGCTGAGCCAAGCAACGTGGATGACTGTTACCAGTCCAAGGTCCGAGGGGAGCTGACCCCCAACCTCCACCCCCGGGATACCATTGCAGACGCAGTAAAAACCAGCATCGGACCCAACACGTGGCCCATCATCAGGGATTTGGTCGATGATGTCCTGACAGTCTCAGAGGAAGAAATCAAGGTAAAGGCTCCAGCTCCCTTCTCACGGTAGCTGCCAGCAGGCAGCTGCCTCCATCCCTGCCCTGGCCCTCAGCTCTCACCCCAACACACTCCCAGAGCAGCAGAAGCCCCTGTGCACCACTGCAGCTGTGACACCCACGCTGTCTCCAGCTGGAAAGGGCTGTTGGGAGCTCTGCCCTCCCTTCCCAGAGTGCTGCAGGGATGCCCTGGAGCAGCCTGTGCTGGCTGCTGGGCTGACAGCTGCTGCCCTGTCCCAACAGCAAGCCACGTGGCTGGTGTGGGAAAGGATGAAGCTGCTGATTGAGCCAACAGCAGGCGTGGGACTGGCGGCCGTGCTCTCGGAGCAGTTCCAGGCAGTCCCCCGGGACGTGCAGAATGTTTGCATCGTGCTGTGTGGGGGAAATGTGGACCTGAGATCCCTGACCTGGATCACAGGCCTCTCTGGGAAAGCGGAATGAGGATGGAGTGGTGGTTCAAGGAATGAAAACTTCACTCTGAATTTGTGCAGTGGTTTGTGTGCTACTAAAAACAGATCAAGTCCAAACGTTTGGGAGTTTTTGTGGAGGGATAAAGGAAGCTGGCACTGGGCTCTGTGGGGGACCTGGAAACAAAGCACTGCCTGTTCTCCTCTCCCCAGCTGCCTAACTCTGGCCCAGGCCTCCAGAGAGCTGCACTCAGTCACCCTCCCCAGCTGCTACTTGGGTCTTCTTTCTCAGTATCAGAGGAACTGCCAGCAAACCCCTTCAGACAGCAAAATCCCCACACACCCCACGTGGCAGGGCATGAAGGACTGAAACAATCCCAGTGGGCCAAAGGGTTCAGTTCAAGGGGTGCACACAGCCTCCTGACCACTACCACAACAGAGGCACTTAGTCATTTTTGACATTTTCCATTAAAATAAATAGCTATAGCTGGTACCTGAGCAGCAGCTGGCGACACAGCTGCCCCTGCACAGACCCCAGCTGTAACAGGTCCAAGGCATCAGTGCTGTCCTCACAGTGCACGGGCCAAGAACAGCATCCAGGGAGCCAAGGCACAAACTCCAGCCATGCTGGAGACTCATTCCATTTCCACCTCCCGCTCTGGCAGTGTGCTCTCACTCCTCACCCATGGTACAGGCTCCGGGACATGAGGGTCATAAGTCCATTTGGGAAAAACACGCTTGTAGAGGTTCAGGAGCACCGTGTCCTGGGACTTGAGCTGCCCATCAAAGTGGCACTTCATGTGGCCATGGGTCCCTAGGCAGGGGGCAGAAGAGGCCATTAGCAGTCTCTCACACCATGCCAGCAACACAGAGATAAAACACCAAATCAAACCCACCTAATGGCTCTTTGATGTGCCCTCTGCGTCCCCACTTTGTCCTCAGCTCCACGGGCTTGAACCACATCACATCCTCTGGAGATGGAAACAACAAAGGCAGGTGAGGAACAGGCTGTGCTGCACTAACATAACCACAGGTACAGAACTTCCAGAACCCCTTTTCCCACCAGGGACCAGCTGTACCTCTGTTGAAGAACATGTATCGCACGACAGCTGTCTTGGTGAAGATCTTGAAGGGGTGGCCACTGAGCACCAGGCGCTTGATGACGATCCTGTCGGGGTCCACGGAGAGCAGGGAGCCCGTGGCAATGAGGTCGTGCATTCCTGCCAGGCAGAGTCACCAATGCACCGGGGCAGGAGCCTCCATCAGTCCTTCCCCACCCCAAACCCCTTCCCTGAAGGGCTGCAGGCCCAGAGCAACCCCACAGCAGGGACAGACAAGTGACAGCAGGGATGAAGATGAGCTCATCTCAAACAGCAGGAAGGGGACAGCTTTTTCAAGTCATACTTTCTGGAGAGATGTACTTGGAGCAGGATATGGGGACAGTTTATTTCCCAGACACCACCTCCTCAGCATTTATCAACTCACCGTTACTTCTCTGTTTGAAAAGCAGCACTGAGGCAGGAGGGAAAGTGATGGGAGCGTAAACAGTCACCACCAGGGCAGCATCTGGGCGCAGGAAACGCTCCAGCTTGTGCTTATCAGCTAGGACAGAACAGCAATGATCAAGTTCAGGCCAAGAGCAGTCCTCAGAGCTGTGGGAAGCCCCAGAGCTCATTCTTCCCTGTTCAACAAACACCCCCCCCTCTGCTGGCACTGAGTATCTGGGAGGGAAGGTGATCCTCTGGCATGGAACCTTGCTTGGATCAGTGAACTGCTTTTCCCACGGCATTCTACTCCCTGTGATTTAGTGCCTGCTCTGGAAGCCTCAGAGCCTAGGAGTGAGTCTTCACAAGAATCCTTCAGCCAGGTTCAGACACCACGGCTAAGACATCACAGGCTTCCTGCTCCAGAATTCCCAACCCCACTCCTGCTGTAGCCAGTCCCTGACAAACCTGAGGTGTGCTGGGAGAACAGGGGGGATGCTCGGAAGCGCCTGAACCCGCAGTGGAAGATCAGCTCCTCCTTGGCCATCACTGGCTCGCTGTTGCCCGGATGCCGACGCACCAGGAAGTTCAACACAGACATCTGGAAGAGGCAGCACACTGAGGGGCTGCTGGCAGGACATGGTGGGCAGCAGAAAGCAACAGGACATTGCAGCAGAGATGAATGTCCTCGAAAACGGGGTCCCACAAGGTCACTGGTCACCAGTGCCAGGCTCAGACACTTTATCCTAAACTCCCCCAGCAGCTTCTGCGTGCTCTGACCTGCTCTGAAACAGGAGCAATGTAGGGAGATTTCAGCCCAGCCCTCTACAGCCAGACCCTCCCCAAGCCATGCAGCCTGAAGGAACAAGGAGCTGCACATCACTCCAAGGTATCCCTTTGGTTCACCTTTTGTTCGTGGGGAAGCAGCGAGAACAGGACCAGGGGTTTCCCTTCCTTGAAGCTCTCCATCACCGAGACGGGGACATTGCAGACGTGAAGTGTAACGTACCAACCCACCTGCCAAGACGGAAGCAATTATGAACACTTCTCCCAACAAAAAAAAAGTGTCAGAAGATGTGCCTGGATTAGGGAGGGAATCCAGGAGAAAACCGTCTGAACTTAGGGCTTCATGCCAAGATCCAGCTGGTTGAAAGATCCACCAGCCACATCCCTGATAAGTCACTCCTGTTGGGAACAAAGGAACACAGTAGGGAAAGAGATCAGAAAAAGGGAATTACCGAAGCTCCTTCAGCCTCCTCCTTCTCTATTTGCCTGAAGAGGTTCTTTCTGGTTCGGGAGAAGTCCTGGAACTGGAAGATCCTGGCATAATCCCTTGGAAGATTCTCTTTGGGGTCCCAAGGAGAGGTCCGGAAGCTTTTCAGCCCCCTGTACTTCTGAAACCTTGAGAACAGACAGCATGAAAGACAAATTACGTCACCAATTGAGGTGAATCCCATCCTTCACCACCACCTGTGGTCTGCAGGGTCTCACACCTTCAGAGAAGGCAAAGGGAGCAAAGCAAACATTAGCCCTCAGGAAAGATCTTGGTGCAAAGAGAATTAAATTCAGCAGCCAAATCCCCAACCAACCTGTCCTTGCCTCAGGGCCATCCTCCTCCCTCTCCCAAGTCAGGACCCAGCTCTCCCTGCCAACTAGTGCCTGCTCTGGAAGCCTCAGAGCCAGAAAGAGTCTTCACAAGAGTCCTTCAGCCAGGTTCAGACACCACGGCTAAGACATCACAGGCTTCCTCACCCAATTAAACACAAAGGCATCCTCCAGCTCCTCTACCAGCAGAGCATCCCATTCCTTACCGGACTCTGGCAGGCACGTCCCGTGGCGTGTCCACCTCATCTGGAAACATCTCATCCATCCTCTCCTGTTTGTATCTCTCCAGCATCTGTTCATCCTCCTCCATCTTCTCGTCGTACTGGTCATCCCGCAGGCACTCGGACACGGTCATGGTCTCGCTCTCCTCCTCCTCAGCTTCCTCCTCACTGCTCTCCCCCTCCTGGCACAGGGCAGCACAGAGCCTGTGAGCACACAGAGCTGTGCATGCAGCACTGGCACCCTGGGTGTGCTCACATTGTGAGATTTGGGACCCCAGCCCAAAATGTTAGGGTATTAACAGGCCAAAGAAGTAACGTTATCCACGTGAGGATTTAACAGTGGAAATCCAGGCAAGTCCCGGCTCCGCATCATGACCTTGCATAGACAAAGCAAGCTGGAAGGACTGAATTTTCCTAGAACATGCAATAATGGCCTGGAGATCACCTGTACTATCAGCTCTTGGAGTACCTGAGAAACTGCCTCTTCCATCAGATCATCATCCATGTCATCATCTTCATCATCATCATCATCTTCCTCACTGCCTTCTTCTCCATCATCCACAATCCAGGCAGCTTGGTACTTGGATGTGCCTTTGGGGACCTTCACCACCCTCCGGTTTGCCTTCAGAGAATCTGTGGGATTCCCACCAGTGGTTAATACAGGAACAGTTGTCCTTCCCCTCAGCAACATTTATACCAGCACACCCCAAACCAGATCTAGACTAGCATTAGTATTTTTCCAGCACAGAATTTGTCATGACAGCCAAAATCTGCTAACTTGCCAGGCAAACCACACAGCCTGCTGGCCACCTGATGGGACTGGAAGCCATCCCAACTAAGATGTTTCTTCACAGCCACCCTGGTGGACAGAAGTTTCTAACACCCCTCCTAAGAGGGACAAGGAAAAGATACAGAACTATTGCTTCTGCTCACCCTCTGCTTCCTGCAGTTCTTCTTCAGTGGGCCACGTCTGCTCCCCTTCCATGGGATCGGGAACCACTTCTGACTGCAGAGACTCCTGCTTGCTTGGATCTGCCTTCATTAGGACCTTGATATCTTCCTCCATCTCATCAGCACCATTTGCAGAGTCATCCTAAAGGACAAGAGCAGAGTTCCTAGATGTAACTGAAGCTTGCAATCAGTCTCAAGTGAAACTCCTTTCATGATGTCACGACAGAACTTTCATTACACACTGCAGGCACAGAACCTCAGCTCAGCAGCAGAACACAGACAAAACTTTCCCTTTCCCCTTTCCTCACCCACATACCCCCAGCTGTATTTTTCCCACTGAAAGTTTAGAAACCCTGTGTTCTAAGAGGACTGGCCAAGCTCTCAGCCCACACACCTGAACCTCCATGTCCTGACTCCTCTTCTGCCTTTTCACCACTCGTGGGTTCAAGGAGAGCGGGTCAGGGGGAGCATCCACCTGGCTGAGCTGGAAGTCCCCGTGCCCCACGATGTGCACCAGGCTGTTCACATTGAGGGTTTGTCCCCTGACAAAGCCAGACACCTTCAGGGTCCCCACCAGGTCACTGTCCTGGCTGGGCACAAACTCAGCAGCGTGGGCCAGCAGGTGAGGGCGGCGGTCACGGAAAGCCAGGTGCCTCTGCTTCTGGGTGCTCAGGTGCCTCAGCAGCAGTGAGGATTCCTGTTCCGTGTTCAGTGGGAAGAGCTTGGCCTCGGGAAAACGCTTCTCAATGGATTTGGAGAGTTTCTTCCTGGCATCTATCCTCTTCTTAGGGGGCAGGTCAGCACCTCCCGGGACAGCCAGAGCTGCCGAGCAGAGGACAGAGCTCAGGGTCAGATCCTAAACTTTCTGATGTCCTTTTTGCCAAACACAGCCAAATGCTTGGATGTCAGCAGCCCAAATGGCCAAATTTGCACCACTAGGTACAAAGGGAGTTTCACTGCTTTCAGTGGTGCCCAACAGGACAAGGAGCAATGGCCATAAACTGAAAGAACTGCCACCTCAACATAAGAAAAAATTGTTTGTCACTGAAGGTGGTGCAGCCCTAAAATTTAATTACTGTGACAGTATATCTTAATATATTAAGCACCCCCAGAGACACAAAGCATTTCTCACCATAACTGGGGAGCCCCTGTGCAAAGAGGCAGGACAGGCAGTGTTCCCCAGCACTGTCCCAGCCATCCACAGGGTCCAGGATGAACAGCAGGGAGTCAGCGACCTTGGCAAGGTCCAAGACAGCGTGAAGATCCCCTGTACCCAAAACACCTCCATGAGTGGGGCTGCCAGAGGTACCAGAACCAGGAACCCAACCAACAGCAGCGCCTCCTCACCTGCCGGGGCTGTGACAAAGCGCCAGCGCTGCCTGAGCCGGGGGCAGAGGAGGGCAAAGCCACCAGCTGTGCCCTCGTCTGCACGGACAACGGCCGAGTCCTGGCTCTGCAGCAGGCGCAGGGAGTCGTGGGCTGCAGCCCTGCCGTGCAGCAGCACCACAACCACGAGGTGCGGGGGCCCGTCCCTGCTGCCAAGGCTGCGCTTCTCGGCCAGCACCTGCGGGCACCAGGGCGGAGCGTGAACGGCAACCCAAACGCGGCTCCTCTCCCGTCCCCGGATCAAGGCCAGATTCCCCCACACCGCAACCCGAACACGCCGGCCCAGTAATGCTCCAATGCCGTTTGATCCAAACCGAACCGGCCCCGGCACCCGCTCGTTTTCCCCGCGAAGACCCAAACCGGATCGGTTGCATCGCCCACATCGAGACCCTCCGGCCCCATTTCAAGCCCCCTCCGGCAGAGACTCGAACCGACCCGTTTCCCCGCAACAACCGGTCCGGCCCCGCCCGGTTTTCCCGGTGCCTCACCGCCTCCTTGCGCTGCCGGCGGAGCTGCAGCGCCTGATGCCGCCGGTCCACCCTGTTCAGGTCGCGGAGCCGCCGGCGGGGCTGGGCCTTGACGGGGACGCGGCCTGGGGAAGGGGAGAGAACGGTCAGGCTGGCCGAAGGAGGCGGGGAACCGGCGGGGAGCCCGTCCCGCCTCACCTCCAGTGCGGCGCTGCGAGGAGCCGCTGTGCTTGCCGCCCTTGTGCGCCTTGTTCTGCTGCTTGAGCGGCCCGGGCCGGTGCGCGCCCGCCGCCGCCATCACCATGCTGCCGCCTCGCCGCCACCGCCTCGGCGCGGCCGGCGCTGCGTCACTTCCGGCGCGACGGGGACTGGCGGGACACCCACGTGGGCAGAGAAAGCGAGGGAACGGGATGGAACCGGGACCGACCCCCGGGAAAGGAGCCCCGGGACGGGAAGAGCAGCGAGGTTGGTGGCCGTAGCGTCGCTGGGCAATGAGAGGCGGGAGGCAGAGCCGTTCGTTCAGCGCTTTATTGGTTGATTCTTTGTACAGATATTTACACAGAGAGGGGGGACAGGGCTCGGCCGCGGTCCGGGAAGGGGCCTGAGGGATGAAGCAGTTGGGAAAAGGTCCTGCCGAGCCTCTGGCATCGCGCCCAGGCGCCAGGGCAGGATGGCGCTGCTCCCTCCGCAAAGCCTGATGGAGTGGAAACATTCCTCCCGTGCCCCGGTCTGTTACCGCGGTGACCTCGATCTCGCCAATCATCCCGCCAGGAATGTCCATTCCTAGACAGAGGCCTCAGCCCCGATGGGACATCGCCCCAGACAACGCAGCAGAGCCCCTGCCCCGGGATCACTCCATCCCTGAGGGGTGCAGCTCTCTGCTGGTTTCAGGAAGCATCAGAGCCGCAGCGCCCCAGAAAGGCGCGGGTGAGCAGCGAGGTTAAACATTCACAGGGGTGTTGCAATCGCCAGTAAAGCTGAAGCAACCCGAGGGAGAGGCGGGGCAGCTGCATGGGAAGGGAAAAGCAGGTTCTGACAGGTTCCTGCTGCCTCTGAACTTGAGGCATCTTCCCACCTCCTCCTCCTGAGAGGAAATCAGCATGACAGCAGCAATGTGGGGTTGTCAGCTGTGAATGGTCTTTAGGGATCCTTTTCTACCCCTAAAAGCAGACTGGCTGTTTAAACCTTGGAAACTCTAAATGTAAGCACGTACTACCTGAGAGGAAGGAAGACACAAAACTGAAGAGACTGGTGACAGAGAAAGACTGCAGTGATTAAGTCTCTCTAAACAGGAATCCACTGGCTGTGGGACAGCAGCAGAGTCTCCCCCAAAGGCTGTGTCTGCCCACAGCCCTGCCACAGCTCTGCCTTGCAGAGCCAAAGGCAAACAGGCTGCTCAGAGAGGGTTCCACGGAAGAGGGAATAACTGGGATACTTCTAAATCAAGGAAAATATCCCGTCAGTTAATTACACCTTGTCATTTAGACAAGACTAGGGAAAGGAGGAAGGTTGGAAACACTCTTCCTAGGGTTAGCACAAAGCCAAGTACTTCTGTCTCCCAGTCAGCCAGAAGTCTGGAAACCCAGAGACAGCCAGAAGGGTCCCACCATGGAGGCTGATGGTCTTTGCAATCCTCAGAGCTGCTCTGGCTTTCCCACACATCCATACATTGTCCTTCTACAGGGACTTCACTGACCTGCACAGTCCTGCAGGGCCCTCCAGACACACGCCACCAAAAAATCCCAACCTGCCAAGCAGAGAAAGCAGGAGCAGAAAGCCAAGCACTGCCTCACTGGCTGACAGCATTCCAGGTGAAAACAAGCATTCCTGTCAAAGCAGAAACTACCAAGGAGATATGGATGCAGCCACGGCATGAGCAGGGAAGAACCCTCCAGCAGCTGAGATGTAAATCCCTGCAGCAAAGCAAAGCCCTGGCAGGGGGAGGGCTCCCCTCAGCTCTCCTGTCCCATCACAACACACAGCCTGGTGCTCTGCACACACAGGGCACTGTGACAGCACCATATGTCACCCACCTTGTCCCCTCTGCACCCTCTTCTCAAAAAAAATGGGCTCTGTATCACAGCACAAAGCCCAGACAAGCTGTGCCATGAGTGGAGCTCACAGGCTGCTCCAGCCCTGGCTGAATCCCAAAAAGCAGCTACACTGCAGGAAAGCTGAGCTCACATTCCTGTATCCTAAAGGAGGAGCAGCTGCTTCCAAAGCAGCAAGAACTCTGGGCTGACTTTACATGGGGGGAGCAACAAGCTGGGACAGGCTGGATGCAAAGCCATGGCCTTGGTTTAGGAAGGAAGACTGGTTGCAACTGGAAGGGCCAGTTTATTAGAGAAACCTCACATTGCAGAGAAGTCACAACACATTGGAAAGGGTCCAGGCCTGCTCAGGGGGGGCCAGTCTTCTGCAGCAGCACAGATCTACATCCCCCAGCCCCAAAAACCCAGCAGGTGCCACAGAGGGAAGAGTTACCTGGAACACAGCTTATGTTTTACAAGCAGCCTGAGAGAAGAGCCAGTAGTAAAGTTCCAAAAAAAGCCTCCCTGGCAGACAACAGTTAAAACAAAAATGGTTTAAAATGTTTAAAAGCTCCGTTTTTTCTTGGCTGCAGCATAAAGGGGAGGCAAAGGTCTACAACACACACAGGCCTCTGTGGGTCTGGGCACTGTGATCTACCAGTGAAGGCCAGAGGGAGGGGTCTTCTCATCTTTGTTGCTTTCCAGGGAAAAGGGTGGGATTCGGACATCAAAGTGGGAGCCATCAGGCCTCTCAAACCGAAAAGTGCCCCTGCAAAAATAATGGCAGAGATCACACTGAGGCCAGGGACAAAGACACCTAGAAAGCATCAGCAAGAAGGTAAGACCTGAGCTCTTCCATATCCTGCGGGTCCATCTGCAAGGCTGGTCCAGCAGCAAGGACATGGGCTCAGCTGCAAACATCTGCTGCCAAGATAACTCGTTTATGGAGGGCTTCTGGGCAATTTTACATCACATCCCTAACACATTTCCTGCACAAGGCTGTGATAATTGCAGCCCACAGGAGTCAAGCACCCTCCATCCACCTGCAGCAGCGTTTACCCAACTCCCACCCCCCAGGAGACAGAGCCCTCTGAGCTATTTTTTACAAACTGGTTACACATAAATCCAGATTTGTATTGGCAGGAGCTCCACTGGTTGTCTATGACATTAAGAAATCCCATCACAGATGTAATTTGGAATAGCCTCAGCTTTGCATTTCAGAACTGAACCTTCCTGTCCTAGTACAACCATTTGTTTACTGAACAAATGCACCATTTGTTACACCTGAACTACAGCCTGTACTGCAGAACACAACATGGGCAAGAGGGTTGTGGAGATAAATTAACAGGTTCTCAAGACAGAGAAGACACAACTGAACACCAGAAGTCAAGCTGAGCAGCTTCTGAGCTGCAGAACCTTTGTCTCTTTGTCTTCAGGATGCATGCAGAGAGGGAAAAACTACTACACCATCTGGTTTTATTTATTCGCCAGGGGACCCATTCAGGCAATTCAAAACACTTTACATGGCAAACAAGGTACACCCTATATGCAAAGAGCTGCTCTCCTGCTTTTCCCAACTCAAAGGCAACTTAACTCTGAAGGAGATTTCCTTAAAAAAATCCAGAAAGACCTGTCATACAGAAGGCAAGAGGTGGCTGTGCAATCCTTGTCCACACAGAGGTGATACTAAATGTGCTAACTCAGCCAAATGGCAAATAAAGGGAAGCTGCTTTAACCCCAAGGCACAGGCAAAGGACAACTCGGCTGGGCACTCCCCTCCCTGCACTTACAGAAGAAACTTAAACACCTGTTAGACTGAAGGCCTTACCTGGTCTGAACTGGGAAAACCCCTGCATGCCAATTCCTGACACAGAAGTGCACGGAGATGGAGTTAAAAGCCAATCCTCTCTCAAGAAAGGAGATACCAGAGCACACATCCCTGCTGCTGAGGGAATCCCCAGCATAAGGCCTTGGCTCTTGCACCAAGGACCAAAAGGGAGAACTGCTTCATGTCTTTAAATCCAGTCTAGCACAGACCACAGCACAAGTATAAATTATTCTGGAACCCCTCCTGGTGCACAGAACCAACAGATCATTTTATCACTAACTAGGATACAGCTAGACAGAAGCTCATCAAATTTTAGCTACCAACTATGCCCTATCCAGTCCACTTCCACCCAGCTTTCAGCCACAACCCCAGGCTGCAAACTGCACCCCAGCTTGCTGCTGGGAGGTCCTACACCCAAAACACTGCTGCAGCAATAAGGGCTTCTTACCACATGTGACCACTGGATGCCTGCAGGGAGACGTGGCTGCTGTACTGAAATGCTGGCTGTTCTTTGGACAAAACTGGCTCCTGAGAAGACAAGACACCACTGGGCATCAGCAATTCTACCACAAGACAGGCATCAACAGGAAATTTATACAGCATAGAAAAAAAAACAGAGACCTACACCCCAGCACTTCTGCCAATTACACAGCAAATTGTCCACTGAGTAGCACCAGAAGCCCATTATTATTCCAGTTTTCCAACCACCAGTCATTTAACATCATCCTCTAATACTCAGTGTGAAGTTTCAGTTCATGCAAACAACAGATGAAAAGCTCATGTGGCTTTTTTTCATTGCCAGTTTCCCACTCTATCTATTTCAAGTGCCCACTAAGCAATTTCCTGGCAAATCCACACTACAAAGTGAGAGAACTTCAGCAAAGGGTTGTGTTTTCCCCAAAAAAGAGGCGGCATGGTACCTACCCTTCCTACAACCCCACGGCCCCGGACTGTTTCCAAGGTGCCAGACAAGCTGAATATCCTCCAGTGCCGTTCTCGGAGCTGCACCACTTCACTGTCCAGGTTCTCCAGGCGGATACAGTAACGCCACTGCACAGAAGAAAGACACTTATCAAGAGCTGGAATCAGCTGCAATCAGTTGATAACCTACAGCTGATACTGGGGTACAGTTGCCAGGCAAGGGCTGCTCTCCGTCAGAGCTTATCACGCTGCAGTGATGCCACAGCAAATAAACTCCTTCCCTTGAGCTGCTCCGTGGCACAAAAGGCACTTACCCAGTAGACGTGGGAATTCTGGGCTTCCTGTCAAGAGAAACAAAAGACTTTAGCAGCTGCCCTTGGACACGTGGTGCCAAAAAAACCTCTTCAGCTGTCGGCACAGCACCAGCACAGGGGCTCTCACTCCGTGCCAGGGTGACGCAGACGACTCACATGGGCACAGACAGCTGCTCTCCAAGGCCTTCCATCAGCAGAGCCTGGCACTGGCTCTGCCCCACAGCAATCATGAGGAGGGAGATTTGCAAGGATCTTGTGACAGCCCCCAGGGTTCATCTCCATGTTAATTACGCACTTTCTACAGACCTGCAAACACCCCTTTCCTTGCCTTGGGGCACCTGCTTTTCTGACAAACATCAGCTGGACTCCACAAAAGTTGCAAATCCACACCAAAATGTGCATCTGGCACAGCTCAGGCTCCCCAGCAGCCATGCTCAGAAATCACAAACCGCTGTGGGAATTCCCAGCTCTCCCACTCAGGGCTCTGTTGGAGCCCCATTATTTTGGATGGTCCACGTGCAGTTCTGTGATATAAAGAGCACATGGTTATCAGCTAAATCCAGAAGGCTTTTGCCAAACCCTCTAAGCCAAACTAGAGGCAGGAAACGGGCAGGATAACAGACGTGTCTGTTGTTACAGAGCAGATGGCCCCAGTGTCACCTCACGTGACTGAGGCAGTAACAGGACCAATTCAAAAGCCTTCCTAAATAACTTGCTAGCACTGTTGTGCAGAATATTACAGGTTATTTCTCATCCTACTGATAACCAGCAAACACCAATATGCAAGAGCTGTTCTCCAAAAACGTATGACAAAACAGTTTCATGTTTATACCCATGAGAACGAAATGGCAACTGTGGTGAAATGTCACTTCTCAGTAAGCAGAAGGTACCTTCAGGCACCAAACTGGTTGTACAAAAACAAGCCAGTGAAGCAAATGGCAGCACAGACTTACCCTCATGCCCATGTAGAAGGGGATAACAGTGACACGGATGTTCTCCGTGGTTTCTCGGTGCACATCCGAGAGCTCCAGCCAGGGGTGGTTCTTCTCCTGCCACGCACACAGAGTGTCCCTTGCTACAAAAGGTGGGACTGTGGGGAAAGGTGAGAGGCAACACTGTAGCTGGAGTGCTCTCCCCTCTACTCTCCTTTCACGTGGTTAAAAAAAAATACTCAGAGGCAGCTTCATTGTAACAAACCCCAAGCTAGACCTGATTTTTATACTATAACCAAGATGCTGGGGTTTGGGTATTTGTTTTAGAGCACTGCAGGCATCTGGCTCTGAATAATTCCCTGTGAAGCCAGAATTTACCTTTTGTTTGGTCATACATGAGGAACCTCTCAAAGAGCTCATGCTGGATGGGCACTTGATCAGTGGAGCTGTAGGGAAGGATGTCTTCATGGCTTACGTAGTCTAAACCTGAAAAAGAAACCCCAAAAGCCATGGAACTTCCCCCAGCAAAGAGCAGCTCAGAAGTCTCCTGGCAGAAAAACTGACCACACTAGTGAGAAGAAAAGGACTTTGGCAGCAGAAGCCAAAGCTAAAATCACAACTGCAAAGCAGAATGGAGGAGATGTGCCAGGAATAACTCTTGGCAGTGTTCTCCCGTGAGATTTTTCATGGAATGACTCCTCTGATAAACACACGCTGCCCTGAAAAGTGCCGCACTGCCCGAAAAGCACTCTGGGCAGGAAATGCCCAGGACAGGAATCAATCCAACTGTCCTGATGACAAAGGAGAACAGCCCATATACAACTTGGTAGGGGATCTATGTCTCAAGAGCTCAAATCAACCATGGCTGTGTCTGATCACAAAGGGCCAAACTTCCAGCTATCCAAAGGGTTTCCTGTACTTTAGTCACGCTGTTGTCTCCAGCACAGCCATAAGCTATGGACAGATCCACAACAAAACATCCTGTAGGAATTGCTGGTGCGCTGGCAGGAGTTGATACCTTTTCTGACCTCACCTCACAACAAGCAGAGGCTGCAGGAGGATTTTACTCACCTGGGATGGCATAGAGGGCTCTGCTGTCATCATGATTTGCCAGGAACGTCACTGCCTCTGTCTGTGATCTCTGGGACTGAGAAAAAGGGAAGTTTATGTCTTTCTGTGTGCCTTGTTACAGGACAGTTTCCAGTCATATTTCAGCTCACTAGTGTGGTTTATAAAGCATGTAATGTTTATTTCATTTAACCAATTCACCTCAGGGCTTCTCTCCATTGAACTCCTCTGGGCTAACTCCCCACTCAAACAAGTGAGGAGCATTTTCAATGCTGCAGCCCTCATTTCTAATGACCTGTGTGCAACAGTGTGGGAAGAGCTCCAGGAAAAGGAAAGGAGGTTGAAGAGGGGAAATATGATCCAGAAAACAGCCCTATGACATTCCAGATGATCTTGCTCAGGGAAAATATGCCTCAAAGAACAAATTTATCCAAAAAATGCTCACCAATCCAGTTAGCCACCAAAGTAATTTTCCTGCAGTGCCTGCCCCTCTGAACCCCTCATGTAGAAGAAGATACTCAAGTTTCAATGCCAAGATTACTCATTACTTACTATATGTGGACAATCCCGGGCATCTATTAACACCTGGTAGTAAGTGTGTGTTTTGCCCTTGACCTCTTTGGAGCCATGGCCTGCCACATTCTCATTCCTAAAGAGAAAAGCAAAGTCCTGAGCTCAAGCAGGATGGCAGCAAATTCTTGTTACCAGGACCAAGCACTTATAAACAATGATTTTTTTTTTTAAAGCTACATTTCACAGCCTGTAATCATTTGGTTGCACCCAAACCAAAGCCCCATGAGCCACCCACACAACAGACAAGCTGAGATGACCATCAGTGGTGTTTGGCACAGGCACAACAGCTCAGAGGTTTTTCCTGCTCAGTGCAGGCTCCTCTCTGGGGTGGATATTACTGCTGCCCTCTGATTTTCTCTCTGATCCTCACTCCTTCCCAGCACAACTCATCACAGGCCAGGGGAAAAAATGGATGCAAGAGGGGAGAGAACGGAACAGCAACTCAAGAAGGATGAGCTTGGCTTAGTGGGTTGAAATTGAGGAGGAAGGTGACAAATCCAACTCACTGGCAATCTACGGCAGCCTCCAACTGGTAACACAGGAGCCTGGATCTAACTCAAAAAGGGTCTTTTCGTATAGTACAAAATGCCATGAGCATAATTTTTAAATTGATTTTTATTTTCTCCATACACACACTTTAATCATTCATCATTGTGTCTCTAATTAATACTCAATACTTAATAATTAAGTATCTCTTCTTTAGAACCCTCTCCTAGTTTGCACTCATGCAAACAGACCCATGCCATTGCCCCCCTCCTTAAAAACACTTGTTTACCCAAAACAAGAAACTCACTACAACATGTAAATCTAGCAGTCCAACAACATGAAGCAGAACAAATCCTCCAATCCTTACTTTTCTGTGACAGGAGAAGCCACATCCCGATCATAAAGCCTGGCTTGCCAGGGAAACAGGACTATTCCTCGATAGCCAAACACACTGTGAAGGAAGAGCTGGAAGGAACAAATAATTGCAGCTGAATTATTTTCAACATCTGTTACCTGAGGTAAAACTACAAACATTTACAAAAGGTTTAATGTGTGGGATGGGGATACAGGGAGAATCATCACTGTGATGATGCAGAGCAGAAAGAGGGAACACAAACAGTTTGGGATGGGAGAAGAAATCCGTGTCATCTCTATCCCATAAAAGGGAAGGGCTAAACCCATGATGCAGGAATAAAGCAGCAGAAAGAAGAACAGATCTGAGAGTCCTAAGGACAGGAATTACAAGTTCAGTTCTTATTTCTCAAATTCACTGATTATCTCTTTGGATCCTTGAGGGAGAAAACCCCGAAGTAAGACCAGTGGAGCAAATGCCATTGTACAACAGTTGTGTTGTGCTGCAGATTCTTATCGAGCTGCTATTGTCAGATGACTAACAAACTGCAGACACAGCACAGACAAGGAGCACCGAACTGTGAAACTCCCAGCTTTCTGCAGCTGATATTTTCCTTACGGGAAACCCCTCAGCTGACAATCCCTGTGGCAAGAGCCTGCAGGGTCAGCTGTGCCCCCCAGAACCCCTTACCTGGCCTGTCTCGTATTTGCCGTGCTGCTTCGGGGCCTCAAACACCCCCACGGTCTCCAGCACTTTGCCCTCGGGCCGGTTCCTGGCAGCAGAGAGGCAGCTTGGAGGGTTTGCAGGGGCTGAAGCAGCCCCCAGGCCAGGGGGACACTGCTCCCCACCTTGTGTGTCCCTCGGGTACCCCACAAGAGCCCCACTATGCCCAGTCCCTCCTCTGCCCTCCACCCTTTGCCAGGCTCCCCTTTCCCCTGCCCTGGACACCCTCACCCAGTTGTCCCTTTAGCCCAATCCCCCTCTCCCATATCTCTGCCCTGACAGCCCCCAACTCTTTGACAGTCTCCCCCCAGTGACTCAACAGACCCCAACCCACACCCGAACTCTTCCCCAGTCTTCCCCAACTCCCCTCACTCCAAACACCCTCTGCGAGCCCTCACCCCCTCCCAATCACCCTCCAACACCCCCTCACCGCCTGTCTCCCCGAACCCCCCAACAGACCCCTGCCCTCACCCCAACCCCTCACAGGCCTCACCTCGACGAGAGGTGCCGCCGGGGCGGCAACAGCAGCGGCAGCGCCGCTGCCCCCCCGGTGCCCAGAGCCCGCAGGTGGCGGGCGGGGGGCGGCTCCCAGAGCGGGGGCGGCCCGCGGGCCCGGGCCCGGCCCAGCGCCGCCGCCACGTACCGCCGCGCCGCGCCGCCCGACATCCCACCGCCCGCGGCCCACAGTGCCCCGCGCGGCCCGCGCCGCCCCGCCCCGCCCCGCCCCGCCCGCAGCGCGCCGCTCCGCCCCGCCCCGCCGTCTCTATGGTCCCACCGCCCCTCTCTCGGTCGCCCCGGCAACGGCGGCCGGGCCCAACATGGCGTCGTCCGTGCGGGCCGGGCCGCGGCTGCGGCGGGCGGTGCGGGCCGGGGAGTTAGCAGCGCTGCCCGCCGGGCTGAGGGATGAGTTGGAGGCGGCGCTGGCGGCGGAAGGAGGGCTGGTGCCTTTCAGCCTGCTGCGGAGGCTGCACGCCGCGCTGCGGGAGGCAGGTAGGCCGCGCCGCGCCGGGGCGCCGGGATCGCGCCGTGATCGCTCCGTGACCGCCCCGTGCCCCGCCTTACAGGGTCTCCGCTGCACCTACACGAGCTTCTGGAGGGATGCGAGATCCACCTGCCCGAGGTGCCGGTGCCGCCGCGGGTGAGTGAGGGCCGGCCGGGAGTCGTGGGAGGAGGCGGCGGCTCCCGGCCCTCACGGTGGGTGTGTGCCTCCCTCAGAACCCCGAGCTGGTGGCCCGGCTGGAGCGGATCAAGGCCAAGCTGGCACACGAGGAGTACCAGCGGATGACCCGCAACATCACCGGCCAGGTGAGGGGCTGCTGCAGTGCCTGCTGCAAGGATTCGTCCCTCAAACACCTGAGAGCAAAGGAGAGTTTCCCCTTAGAGTGAGTGCAGTGCAGAGAGGATGTGGCAGGCACTGGAGGAAAGCACACTGTAAACACACCGGGAACGACAGATCCGGTGTTGAGGACAGAGGTAGGACAGGGTTAACAGGGTGGTGAATTAGACTTTTGGGAACTGCTCACTGTGCCGAAGATCTCAGGTTCTGTTCTGGGAGACTGAGCATATGCTGTAAATGTTTGACTGGGAGCATCTGTGCTGGTTAAATTTTTGTCATAGCTCTAAAATTGCCTCATTCATACCAAGGTAAAAGCTGAAAATACAAGATCATATGTGGACTCTCATTCTTCCCTGAGAGAGCTGAGATCTTCTGGCAGGGTGACTGTTCAGACAAGTCAGCATCCTTTCCTGCTGGCATTCCTTGTGATCCCATCCTGCCCTTCCACACTGTACGTGGCATCCACGTGCACAGTAACTCCCATGGGAAGATCTGCTTTGCTCTCTGCTGAGCTGGACCACTCCAGGTTTGATCTGGTTTAGTGAAAGGTGTCCCTGCTCATGGCAGGGGCTAGAATAAGATGGTCTTTAAGGTCCCTTTCCAAGCCAAACCACGCTGTGATCTATAATACAGGGTGGTTTTAGCAGAGCTTGTGCAAAATCTCAGAGAAACATCACAGCCTACCCACCCAAAACCTCAGAGTCTTGGGGACAGAGCATTGGCATTGCTTTTATTCTGCACACACAGTAATAACATTACTATGAACATTAAAATACAAGTGATCACAAGCTGTTTCAATCCCTTCTTTCAGGAGATGAACGGGCCATTGGCTGAATTTGGGAGGCAAGGTGAGTGGCTCCCTGTCCTGTTGACATGTGGCAGGTCAGGCACGGGAACTGTTCCACCTCCAGCTGGTGACAGCCCTTCCCTCTCGGAATATCTCACCAGAAGGTTTCCATGCACTCAAGTGTTCCTTGAATAAAGGAGCCTGTTGCTTATTCTTACCAATATTTCTGGAGGCACCAAGCGTGTGACTCCTCCTGGGTTACATCTCCCAGCTGAGGCAGCTGTGCATGATTGCACCTTGCCTCCAGCCCTACTCCCCAGCCTTACCTAAAACCAGCTCCTCCACCCCTCTGTCCCCCAGTTCGCTCGGTGAAAGCCGTTGTCATCACCATCTTCAACTTCATTGTCACCGTGGTGGCCGCCTTTGCCTGCACCTACCTGGGCAGCCAGTACGTCTTCGCAGAGACAGCTGCGGTGAGCGAGCCCAGCCCCTGGCAGCCCCTCTGTGCTGGCCAGCCTGGACACCCAGGGTCACCTCTGCCTCTTTTGTGTCCCCAGCGTGTCCTGTCAGCTGTCATTGTGGCCTCGGTGGTGGGCTTGGCCGAGCTGTACGTGATGGTGCGGACCCTCGAAGGGGACCTTGGGAAACTATGACCATGAACTGCAGGCTTCGTGCTGGAGGCTTCTGTCCTCCCCTGGAGCTGCTAATTTGGGACAGATCTTGTCCTGTCTGTACCTGTTCCTGCTGTGGGAAGACTGCTGCACTCCTCAGGCTCGTCCTTTGCTTCCTGCTCCTGAAATGAATCATGGGTTGGACATCCCAGAGCTGCAGAACAGGAGAGGGAATGGCTGTGGACTTTAACCACCTCAGCAGGGAGAGGGGCATCAGCTCCTGCCATCCCTTTTCTCCTGGGAAGTTCCTGTCCTTTTATTCTGGAAATAAATAACACTGTGTGTTCATAACCTTCTTCCTGTGTGTCGGGAGATGTCTGTTGGTATGAGAAACATTGATGTGGCATCTAAGACACTGTAGAGATGGGAATCTTCCCTCTCCCTCTGCATCCTGCTCCATCTCCTGTCATCTTCCTGTACAGTGAGGGATGCATGGTGCTCCCACCCCCCTGCCAAAAGGGTGCCCAGATTCTGGTACCTCCAGGGAGGGAACACCCCTCAACACTGAGCCCAGGGGTTTCTCAGGTGCTGTGGGGCAGAGAGCAGAGCCAGCTCTGTGCACCCACAGCAGGGAGGGGACACCCACGCCGGGCCCTGGGGACCTGGACACCTGCTGGGTGGGCTCCATGCCAGGGCCAGACACGGTGATTAATGCTCTGATGGCAGCTAAGCCCCTCTGGAAACACGGTTTAATATCCGAGCCAGGGAGATCTGCCGGCACCTGCGAACGTGCCTGCGGATTAGGGGCGGCTGCGCCACAATCATCCGTGGATACAGCCTCAGATTAAGGTATTTTTTCCAAAAGATTAGTTGGCATTAGGGGGCTGATAGGGAGCTGCCCCTGCTGTGGCTGCACCGGCATTTAGGATATTGGATGACATCCTCGGAGCCTCTGGGACCGGCAGTAATTCCACACCCTAATGAAATCGTGGCGCTAATCCGGGGGGGATGTGGTGCCAGGAGGGTCCCTAGAGGCCAGGGGTCCTTGCCACGGCTATGGCTCGCCCAGGTTGGTGATGGCCGCGCTGTAGATGAGGTCGGAGATGGAGCCCAGTGAGGTGGGGAGGCCCCGAGCGGGGCTGTGGGATCCCGGCGGCGGCAGGGCAGGGGCCGGGCACGGGATGCTGCCGTCGGGAGATGCCGCGGGGGGACCCCGCTCCCCGGGCGGCGGTAGCGGCGGTAGCGGTGGCGGCTCCGGCTTGGCGCTACGGATCCTGCGGGCGCGGCGGTTCTGGAACCAGACCTGGGACGGGCGAGGGGAACTGTGAGACACCGACAGAGCCCCGACGGGCTGGCCCCGCGGAGGAGAGGGCATCCCGGGAGGGAAGGAGGAAGGGATGGAGGGAAAAGTCCCGCCTGCGCTCACCTGGATCTTGGCCTCGGGCAGCTGCGTGAGCTCGGCCAGGCGCTCCCGGGTGGCGATGTCCGGGTAGGGCACGGCGGCGAAGGCCCGCTCCAGCTCCGACAGCTGCCCCCGGCTGAACGTGGTCCGCCGCCGCTTCCGCGGCCCTCCCGGGCAGGGACAGGGACAGGGGCACGGCGCCGGGCCACCGCCCGGTCCCGCCGTCCGCCCGCCGCCCGGCCCGCCTGCCCCGTCGGGGAAGCGGAGCAGCGGCTGGGGAGCGCGGGAGGTGCCCGGGGCCGCGCTCATCCTGCCCGGCTCCCCCGGACCCGCCGCCGTCCCGGCTTTTATCCCCCCGCAGGTCCCCCCCGGCGGGCTGGGACCGCCCCGAGCGGGCGGTGCTGTCCCCCCCCAGCCCTTTCCAAGGCTTCCCGGGGCCGGTCCCAGCTCCGCGCCCCTGATGGCAGAGCCCCGACAGCCCTGACTGACTCCCCAGCATCCCCCGGGACCAGTACCCGCCCTCAGCTGCCCGAACAGGTCTCCCCCGCGCCGCCGTCGGGTCACGGTGGGGCCTGTGAGGATCCCAGGGCTGGGGGACCCACCTGCCACCCGCCCCTTGCGCCCCCTCCCCGCCTCCCCGCCCTCCCCCGCTCGCCCCCCGCCGTGCGACCGCCGCTCTCCCGCAGGGCTGGCACCGGTCAATGTTTAACCGGAGCGGTGGTACCGGTTGTGCGGGGCGGTCGGGGCCGGCTGGAGGTGGCTCCCGCCGGGACCGGCCGGGCGCTGCGGGCACCCCGAGCACCGTGTGCTGGGGGGCGCATGGAACCAGAGGGGGATCGGGGTGGGGACCCCCAGCCGGACCCCCGACCCAGAACGCTCCCACGGGGCCAGGAGAGACCGTAAGTTGTCGGGGAGACGGAGGAGACAGAGGCCACCCCGTCCTGGAGCAGCAGGACTTGGGCAGTGACTGCCCGACTGATACAGGCAGCGGGGGGTGGTACCCCAAAAAGGCTGGGGGGGGACAGGACCCTCCTGCGGCGACATGGCGGGGACAGTGAGCTCTGTCCCCTGCCGGGCCTCAGGGCTCAGTGGAGGTGGGAGGACGGTGTGAGCACAGCAGGACCGGGGGTCCCTCCACCCCAGCCCTCGGGGGTCCCTCGGGCAGGCCCTCCCAAGCTGGGGGGCAGCCACCACCCTGCTGCCCTCTGTTCCCCAAAGGAGTCCTGGAGAGGAGCGGGAGGGCCCCGTGGAGGGCAGAGAGACGCGTCTGAGAGTGGTGCTAAGGTAAGGGGAGACGAAAGCACTCAGGGACGCGGCAGGAACCCTCCCTGCCTGGGGCGAGGTCACAGCAGGGCTCCCTAGGGTCCCCAATGCAGCGACACCTCTGTGTCCCCGTCCACACCCCACCGTTAGGGTCCGGCCACTGACCTGCACGGAGACCCGGCGAGGTGACCAGCGAGTTGTGCACAGCCTCGGTGACGGCGCCGTCCACGTAAGTGCCACCTCCCCGTCGGGGTGTCGGGGCTGGGGAGGGCTGCGCCCCCCCCCCCCCCCGAACTGCCACTGTCCCCACGGCCAGGTAAGCGCCGCCAGGCACGATGCCACCTTCGGCTTCAGCGCCGTGTTCGACGCCGGCGCCTCGCAGGAGGCTGTGTTCGAAGGCAGCGGGATGAGGCAGCTGGTGGAGCTGGCCATAAACGGGTGAGACCCGGAGAGACCCTCCGCGGACCCCAACCCTCCATCCACCCCACGCCGGGCCTTTCCGGCGCGTTTGCACTGCCGGGGCTGTGTCGGGAGGTGGCATCGCTGTGCCACCGCCTGCGGCCGTGCCTGACGCTCAGCATCTTCCACAGGTTCTCCTGCACCGTCTTTGCCTTCGGGCAGACCGGCTCGGGGAAGACCTACACCCTGATGGGACCCCTCGCCCAGGTACAACGCTGACCATCTGACATGATGCCGGTCGTGGGATGAGCTCTTCCCACCCGGTCATGGGCTCTGGGAGCAGATGGGTGCCTGGTGTGACCGCTCCCCATCCTGGCATCTCTGCAGAGCGACACCCAGCCGGCGTCCCCGGCCCTGCTGGGGCTGATGCAGAGGTCCTTCACCTGCCTCCTGGAGCAGAGCCGGAGCCGTGGCTCTGACCTGGCTCTCAGTGCTTCCTACCTGGAGATCTACAACGAACAGGTAAGTGCCTGCCCAGCCGCCCACTCTGGCCCTGCTGACACCCTGTGCCCCGCTCCCCCGGCGCTTTCCCTCTGCCAAACCCCCAGATCCGGGACCTGCTGAGCCCGGGGCCACCGTGTTCCCTGCCCCTGCGCTGGAGCAAAACCCGCGGCTTCTACGTGGAGAACCAGCTCAGTGTGGAATTCGACAGCCTGGAGGCCATCGTCAGCCTGCTCCTGCAAGGTGCTGAGCCACAGGCACAGGGCTGGGACATGTTCAGGGCGTGCTAGACCCGGAATGGGGGGATTCAGCCCCCCGCAGACCGTCCCCAGGGCTCGTGGTGCTGCAGCCCCCCGTTCCGCTGCAGAGCCAAGGCAGGCTCGTGTGTGGCAGGGGGTGGTGGGCAGTGGATGCTGTGGGCTTGGGGCAGGGATGTGGGGTGTCACGCGATCAATTCCTCCCTCGGCAGGATCCCAGAGGCGCCGGACCTCGGCACATGCCCTCAACAGGCACTCGAGCCGCAGCCACGCCCTTCTGACCATCCACATCCGCAGCCGAGCTGTGAGCGCGCATCCTGCTCCTGGGGAGTGCTGGGGGGGCTGAGGGCTCAGCGCGGGGGAGCAAACAGCCCCAAGGTGGGTGAGGGGGGTCATGCTCTCCTCAAGGATACATGAGTGGGGCTCCAGGGAGCAGCCAGGAGTCCTATCCAAGACCCAGGAGTCGGGATAGTGCTGTGGGCCATGGGGATGGGGTGATGGGGGCCAAAGCATCACCCCCCAACGTGGGTTCTCCAGGCCGGTGCCTGCCCCAGCAAGCAGGGCACGCTGTGCTTCGTGGACTTGGCTGGCAGCGAGCGGGTGAAGGAGACTGGCTCCAGCGGGGAGCTCTCCATGGAGGCAAACAGCATCAACCGCAGCCTCCTGGCACTGGGTAAGAGCTGAGGGAGCCGCCCTGGGAGAGCCCTGCTGGCCCCCACCAGAGCCCTGTCACATCCTTTGTGGCCCATCCTCCGGCAGGACACTGCATCTCCCTGTTGGCCAAACCCCAAGGGAAGAGAACGCACATCCCCTACAGGGACAGCAAGCTCACCCGGCTGCTGGCTCGCTCCCTGGGAGGCTCGGGCATCACCCTGATGGTAAAACCATGGAGGAGGCTGGGCAGGGGTCTCAGCTTGTGGAGGGGAGGGCTGGAAAAGGATGGTGACCCTCTGGATGACAGTCCACCTGCATCTCTTCCTCGTTGGCAGGTCGCCTGTATCTCCCCGTCCTCGCGCTGCCTCTCAGAGACTCTGAGCACGCTGCACTATGCCAGCCGTGCCCGGAGGGTCACCACCAGACCCCTGGCCAACAGGGTATTGCAGACAGAGAGCCCCTCTGAGCTCCTCTGCCCCCCTTCTGGCCCCCGCCCTGACCCACCCGTTTATCCACCACCCCTCCCAGGTGTCCCGGGAGAAGCTGCTGCAAACCTTGGAGCAAGAAATCCATGCCCTGCAGCTGGAAAACCTCTCCCTGCGCCAGCAGCTGTGCCTGCCCAGAGTGCCAGTGAGGAGCATGGAGGTCGCAGGGAACCCCCCAAAAGCATGGGCAGGTTCGGGAGACAGGCACGGCCCTGCAGGGCAGCTCCCACCAGAGAGAACCCCAGCCTGGCCCAGCCTCTACGGTCTCCTGCGAGACTTTGTGGTGGAGAATGAGCAGATGAGGTATGGGGGGCTTGTGTGGGACCCCTGAAGAGGGGATCAAGGGGATGACAGGGCAGCCAGAGCCCCTGGCTGGGCAGCACCCTGCACCCAAGCAGCCTCCCTCAGGGACTCCGTGGGGCTGGGCAGGGCTCTCTGGAGGCTGCCAACACCCTGCCGGGCTTCCTCACTGCTCCCCAGGCAGCCCCGTCTGTCCCCAGACCTCAGTGGTCACATCCCAGCTGGCCCATCCCACCGAGCCGCCCGCAGCACCTGTGACAGGCAGCCCCTGCTCCGGAGTGCCTGCACCCTCCATGTCCCCCGCAGCCACTCGGTGAGGCACCGGCGGCCCGACACCACACCCAGCTCTGTCCCCAGGCTGCCGGTGAGAGGAGGGGCCTGGGGTCAGCAGCCATCCTGCCTATGACAGGGTGAGGATGCTCAGATCACCCACCCACTGCTGTCCTCTCTCGCAGAAGCTCCTTCCTGCCTCCAGCCACCCCAGCTGCCCACAGTGCTGCCCTGGGCCAGCTGATGCCACCATGTTCCAGGTACAGCCCCAGGGGTCTCTTTGGAAGGGGTGGCACATAGGTGGCACAGCCACCTGGACCACTCTGCTCACCCCCAGGTGCTGCCAGTGCCCCCCGTGCCACAGCCAGTCCCCCCCGAGGGAAGTGCTGCCCTTCTGCCACCTGGACAGGAGGACACGGCTCTGCCTGGCCACGGGCACCCCCAGCCCTACCAGAGGAAGCGGTGAGAGCCACTCCTTGGGCATCAGCTGCAGCTCAGGAATTCCCTGGAGTTTCGGGGGGTGGTAGGACAGTGGGTGAGTGTTTGTTCATGTGTCCTCATGTCAGGAGCCATGGCAGGAGCAGGAGCTTGTCTCAGCAGCACCCGCTGCAGCGGGAGCTGCCAGGCCCTGAGCGCGTTCCCAGCCCTGAGGGAAGGGTCATTCCTTCAGCACCGCCATGGCCAGGATCGCCAGAGCCCAGAGGTGAGCAGGGCAGTGGTGGGAGACCAGACAGGGCCTTGGGTGGGCACCCATCCCTGCACAGCCACTCACACGTGGGGCTGTGCAGTGATCCTGGGGAGATGGAGACCTGACCCTGCTGCTCCCTGCTGGCAGCTGCCGGCACTGTCCCTCTCCTCCAGTGGGAAGAGGCACTGGACTGGTTGGCAGAGCAGATCTGAGCTGCCACAGGCACACCACGGATGGGGCCAGCATCAGGGATTTGGCACAGACTGAGGGGACAACCACAGCCCTCGGGGACATGGGATTTTGGACTGCAAGGGCTGCGCAAACCATGGCACCGACGGTTGGATGGATGGACAGACAGAGCTCTCTAGCCTGCGTGGCTCTCACAGTTTATTTCTGCCTAGTTGGGGCTGTGCTGCTGGTGGCTCCAGGCATCCCATCAGGTGCTCTCCTCCCCGGGCTGGGGGCAGTCCAGCCAGTACTGGGCGATGGAGCGGGGATAGCGCGGCCGCACCAGGTCCACGCGCTTGCTGCGCAGGTTGACACGGTAGTACTTGTCTGGGAGAAGGGGACATGACTGTCAGGACTGTCCCCAGCTCTGGAGAGCTGCCAGCCCTCACTGCCAGCACCTTCCCACTGCATCCCAGAGCCCTGAGACATTGCAGAGAGAGAGGAGCCCTCCCCATGACCCAGCAGCCCTGGTCTCACATCGCTCCCGGATCCTGCCAGACCAGACTCACCTCCTACAAAGAAATAGACACTCTGGAGCATCTCACAGGTGGAGCCCGACAGCCCATCGCTTTCAACACCTGCTGAGTCAGGGTCATTTTGCAGCCAGCTCCAGAATCCCAAATTCAGCGAGCGGTGGTGGTTGTACCTCTTGCGCTGGCGACGAGATTTCCTCCTGCGGGGCTGTTGGGAGGCCACATAGATCCGGCCGGCCATGGCAGCGTCCAGCCGGCTGGGCACCCCCCGCCAGTCCCGGCTGATGTACCACGGGCCGTTCGCCCCGGCTGGAAAAGGAGCAGAGGGTGAGTGAGAGGGGCAGCAGTGTGTGGGGTGAGCTGAGGCCACCCCTACAGACAGCCCCCAGCACCAGCTCCGAGACCCACAGGAATGCTCCAAAGGATCCCAGCCTGGATGGGTGTGTGACAGTGACACAGCCCAGGCAGATCCAGGAGTGGCCTCCTATCCCCTTGGCTGGGATCAGCCTCGTGTTGCTGAGCCCCCTTCTCCTCCTCTCTATCTTTCATTTCCCCCCTGCCCAGGGCTGGGGTTTTTCTGTGCCATCTCCAGCTCCAGTGATAATAAACAGTCCCCAGCAGTGACACCGTGGTGTGAGGCAGCTGGTGATGGGTTTGGTAATGTGGGGCATAAGGGCTGTGAGGGTGGGATTTGAGATGCTGTGGGACGTGCAGCTGTGGCCTGGGGGGGTCCCTGTGTCCCTGTGCACGGCCTGGGCAGGATGTGATGGCTCATCCTGCCCGCCAGTAATTCCAGGCATTGCTCCCTCCTCCCTGCATGCCTGCATTCCTTGTGCCCTGTCAGTGCCCGCTGCTGGGACCTGCCAGCCCATCCCCCCAGGGGCTGGCCCAGCCCTTACGCATCCTGCTGCCAAAGAGGAGCTGGAAAACATCCTCCCAGCTGTCCCTGTTCATGAAGGCGTAGTGCTTGAACACCGTGGAGGGGGAGGACTTCTCACAGTCGGCCTGCGTGGGCTGCTGGGCAAAGTCGTAGGACCAGTAGTACTTGTCTAGGAGAGGATGAGCAGGGTGTCAGTGGGGAACGAGCACTGGAGGGATGTCCAGCCTGTGCCCAGTGGTGCCAGGCTCTGCCAGGAGCAGGGGAGCTGCCTCCCTTACCCTTGAAGAAGTAGACTCTCTCACTGCCGTGGTAGCTGTGGGCAGGGAGGGCGAACGCTGCATCTACATTGTCAGGGATGCCCTCAAAGCCCTCAGAGATGTCCCGGGGGTACCCAGGGTCCAGGGCTCCGTCATCAAAGCGCCAGTACTGGGTGCCCTGGGGGGTGAGGGACAGAGAGGGGTTACAGGTGCAACATCCCCCAGTCACAGGTCTGCCAGGAGGAGCAAGTGGACGCTGGGGAGCCCCGTCATGAGGCTGTGTCTGCTTAGGGTCCAGAATAACCACAGGAATTTGGGCAACCATCGTGTGCCTGGGTGCATGGGAGGTGCCAGAAGGGGATATAGGGTGGGTTGGGGGGCTGTGCTGGCCACCCTGGGAGTACCCCCAGCCCTGCAGCCCACCTTGAAGAGGTAAGTCTTGCCCTGGCAGTTGATGCGTGTGAAGGCTGCGTCGATGGGGCCCTCGATGCCCCAGACCTCACTGATGAGCTTGGGGTAGCCAGGCCTCACACTGGTCTTGTCCAGCTCATAGAAGTACTTCCCTGGGGAGAGAGGAGAGGTAGGGGAAGCAGGAGGGACTGCAGACACCAGCACAGGGTGACAGCGTGGCAGCATGTCCCTGGGGAAGGCCCCCAAAGTACCTCGGAAAGCGTAAAGGGAACCGTTCTTCAGGTCAGTGAAGGCATCAAAAGGTTTCCCACTGCACAGCTCCTCAGGCTCCTCAGACCCATCTGAGTTGGGTTTGGGCAGCTCTGGCAGTGTCTCCTCAGGGTTTGGCTTGCTCTCTGGAGTGGTGTCCACCTGCACTGGGGGTGTGGGCAGCTCTGTGGGGTCTGCCACGGGCACCTCGTCTGTGACGAAGTCGACAGTGAGGTTGTAGTCCAGGTAGTCGTCCTCCGGCAAGGCAAAGACATCTCCCCGGGTCACTGCAGGAGGGAGCAGGTTGGTTCCCACTGGGTTTGGGTGCAGGAGATGCTCCCTCCCAGGCAACAGAGATTTATAGAATCGTGCAGTTGTTAAGGTTGGAAAAGCCCTCTAAGGCCATCAAGTCCAATTTAACCCAGCACTGCCAGTCATGTCCTCAAGTGCCACAAGCACACTTTTTTTAGAACACTTCCAGGGATGGTGATTCCACCTGGGCAGCCTGTTCCAATGCCTGAACACCCTTTCAGTGAAGACATTTTTCCTACTATCCAATCTATCCGATTACCACGGATCCCACGCTCCAGATGGCCATGAGCCAGCTCCCAAAAACCCCCATGTGCTGCAGCAAATCCTCCTGCTGACTTCACCCCGCAGACACAGGTGGGTGCAGAGCTGACCCAGCACAGACCCCATGGTGTGGAGCACCCAGAGCCACCCCACTCCCCCAGGAGGGTGGCCATGGGGACAGTACCTTTGGCTTTGCAGACAGTGGAGTAGTCGCTGCAGCAGCTCTGGTAGTACACACAGAGGGTGTCACACTGGCACTTGCGCCCTACATCGAAGCCTTCTTCACATCGGCCCTCGCAGGAGTCTGCAAAAGCCACCCCACAGCTCAGGAGGAGTAATGTGGAGTGGGGCACTGGGGCCCATGCCGCCCCCCCCGCCTAGCCCCATGGGGGAAAACAAACTTGGGCGAGTCCTGGTTGGGGTACCCCACCTCCTCATGGACAACTCCACCAACAGGGGTTACAGCAGCTCCGTGCCCTGCTCCCACCCAGGTCCTGCTGAGTGGAGTAGGCTGTGCCATGGTCCCAGCTTCATGCCGGCAGGCCAGCTGTGGGATGGGCAGGGATTTGCCAAGGCACCACTGACACCCATGTGCTGCCCACTTGCTTTCTCCCCATCCTGCAGTGTGGCCATGGCCACCATCCGCTCCCTCCCCACCCTGCCCAGGCTGCCCAGCCCCTCCATCAGCCCAGGAGCTCGTCTTGCTCCATCCCCAAAGCACCTGGCAAGGGCTTGGCTGGCTAAAGCTCACCTTCTGCAGCATGGGTGATGGCGAGCAGGGCCAGCACGAGGGCAGGGAAGAGCAGCCTCATCCTGGGTGTTTGGGAGCGCAGCCCTCCTGCGACTGTGCGGGCTGGAGCACAGCAGAGCCCCAGCATCCACTGTTTGCTCAGCCTGCCCTGGCAGGAGAAAGCAAACAGCCCAAGGTCGGAGCAGGGGAAAAGGGGCAGAGATGATCTCCCACCCAACTTCCTTCACAGTCCACACTGAACTGGGTATGTCTGGAGGGGGACAGGGCTGCCATGAGTGTAAGCAGCTCCTCTCCAGCCCCGGTGCAGGTTGGGCGCTGTTCAGAGAGTGGGGAGGGACAGCAGAGAGACAGAGTCAGGAACCAGTTTTGAGGTCCTGCCACACTGATTTCATGGGGTAAAACATATTTCATGGGGTAAAAGCAACCAGCTGCTCCCCAGCATGGTCTTGGCAAAGACAAAAACCCAAATGAGATGGGATGGGGGAGTGATGCTCAGAAGACAAAGGGAAAAGCCCCAGGCCTACACTTGCCCAAAATATCACCATTTTGGAGGGCTTATTCTTGGGGTTTTGGCTTTCTCATTGTCAAGGCTGGGAACAGACCTGGGGAGCCCCAAGGCAGGGTGGCTTGGGATGGGGCAGATGCCACCTCTCTGTCTGGGGACCAGAGGCCAGAGGTGAGCGGCCAGGGGCAGGAGCCCTCAGCGCTTTCACTGCAGAAGGCAAACAAAAGCCTGTGTATTTTGTTCCCGTCGTTCCCTTTCCAACCAATCTGTTCAGTTACTAATTAATGTCGATTCAGCTCTTTTGGCAGATCCTGATAACTCTGGGATATTTATTTAATCAGGGGCAAGGAGCAAATGCACATGAGGCTGCAGCAATCCTGCCTCTTTTGCCTCTGCTGGGACAGGAGTTCCATGGGATCTATCCCAGCCCTTGGGCAGGAGTGGTGCATCTTTGGGCTTTAAGTGATGCAAGATTTAGGGGGAGAGAAACCCGAGCAGGGTGCCCACTTCTCCAGGTGTCTTTTCTCTGCCAGCTTAGACACAGGCAGTTCCCGGCACTGTCCACTCCTGGCATCTTGCTGGAAAGACCTTTATTTGGTTTTGAGACTGGCATTTCCACCTGGAAGCCCTGGGGAGCTGAGGGCAGCTACCAGACGTGGGCTTTCGGGGCAGAACTTCTCTTGCAGCCCTCTCCACACTCCTTGTCCCCTTGCCTCAGCTATGGCAGGGCTGGCATTGTCCCCAAGTGCCAGCACCAGCCCAGTGCTGCACTGGGGCTTCATCCCATCCCTGTTGAACCAGTCCCGGGGCAGAACAACCCTGGGACGGTTCAGGCTTGCAGGAGGCGCTGGGGGAGAAGGGCTGGGCATTGTCTGAGCTGCTTTGGCTGATCAGATGAGACAAAGATCCCTCCTGCTGCTCCCGGCTCCCAACCACCAGCCATAAACCCGCGAAGGCTCAGCGAGCCCTTCCCTGCCAGGAGCAGACCACAGGAGAGGATCTGGGATAAAGGGGCCCTGGGGAGCTCCTGCAGCCGAGAAGAGCAGAGCCAGTGAGAACTCGGGAAACGGGACTGATCCCCCAGGACAAGGCTGGCAGCCGCTGCAGTTCCAGAGCCCAGGCTGCTGGGTCTGAAATCTCTCCCAAAAAGCAAAGCAAAACTAAAAGCAAAGCAAAGTTCAGCTCTCTGGGCTAGTCAGGACAAGCCTAAGGGAATGGTTTGGATTCTGCTGCCCCCGGGCAGCAAACCCTCTCCTGCTCTACACTGCAACAGCCCTTATGTGTACCCCTGATTAATAATAACTTATTAGGAAAATCCTTACTGGTTCTGTGCCGAGCTTGTCCTGCAGTTTTGCGCTGCCCGAGATGCCTTGTTTGCCGTCCTTCCTTGTGGGATGATGTCCCTTTCCTCCGTCTGTCCCCTCGTAGTGGATTCAGAGAGGATTAAGAGCGACTCTGTCACATCCAAACATCAACTCGAATTTAAGTCTCAGGCTGACCTGGCAACAACCTGGTTTTGGAGTCAAGGATTTAAGTTGCTCCTCCCAGCACATCCGAGAAATGCCGAAAGCATTTAAGCATTTCTGCCCTGAGCACGTCTGGCCTGGAAAAAACGAAAACAAAAGAGGCCCAGGCTGCCTCTGCTCTTTCTTTTATCATGCAAATGCCGAGCCCACCCAGAAGAGCTGCTCTGAATTTCCACCAAGCAATGGGTATTTGCCCCCTGCTGATACCAAAAGGGTTCAAAGCACTGTACCAGGGGTGATCACAGCCTCACCGTGACCACCACGGTGCCTGGTCCGATTCACCTCCACCCTGCGCCCCCTCGCTGGTCACAGAGGGTCCTGAAGAGATGTCCTGTAAAATCAGCCTGTGGGTGAATCCATTCCCTGCCTGCCGACGAAGTGACACCGCAGCAGCAGCTCGGGCACAATGGGGGGATGTGGGCCATGGGGACAGCAGGACAAGCCCCAGCCCAGGCTGGGCAGGGAGGGCTGTTGGATAGAACGGTTTGGGTTGAAAATGAAAGGCTGTCTAGTTCCAAATCCTGTCACGTTCCATTAGACCCGGTTGCTCCAAGCCCCATTAACCTGGCCTTGGACACTTTCAGGGTTGGGACATCCACAGCTTCCCTGAACAAGTACTTCACAAGTAAAAAATTTTCTCCTGGTATCTAATCTAAATCTCTCACCTTTTATTTTAAAACGGTTCCCCTTTGCCCTGTCGGTATCTATTAGTGAAAAAAGTCACTTTCCTCTTTTTTTTCATGAGCCTTATTTAAGCACTAAAAGGCCACAATCACAGAATCATAAAATTTAGGTTGGAAAAGCCCGTTATCCCGGCACCGCCAAGCCCACCACTGAACCATGTCCCCAAGTGCCACATCCACGCTTCTCCTCAATCCTTTCTGGGCAGGTGGCAGGAGGGCTCCGGGGGGATCTGCGGTGGGAGGGGGCTGCAGCTGCCGGCAACGAGCCCCTCCTTGCAGAGGCGGCGCCTGCGCCCGGTGACATCAGCCCCGGGGACCGGGATGCTGAGCCCGGCTCGGGGAAGGCGGATCCCGCTCCGCATCCAGCTCCGCATCCCGACAGGGCAGAGGGGGGAGCGGGACGCATCCCCCCTCCTGTCCCCGCCGGCCGGCCACTCGCGTCCCCGCGGGAGCGGGGGGTCCCTGCGGGCGCTGCGGGGGCGGCGGCGGGGGATGCTGCGGTAGCAGCCGCCGATGCTCGCCCTGCTCCTGTCGCTGCACACCCTGGGCCGGTCCCTGGCCATGGCGAGCGCGGAGAGGCTGGCGGTGCCCGAGTGTGTGAGCCGGGCGGGCGGCTGGGCGGGCGGGGGCAGCGCCCGGGAGCACGGCGGGGTCTCCCCCGGGGTGGGCACCGAGGTGCGGGAGGCGCTGGAGCGGGTCCTGCCCGTCCTCCGCCGGGCCATCGCCCACGCCAGGCAGGCGGCCGGCCCCGAGGGGTTGCGGGCGGCTCTCTCCGAGGTGTTCCGGCTGGTGGAGGAGGCCTGGGGGATGCCCGCCGTGGGGAGGGACGTGGCCAAGGTGCTGTGCGATGTGATCCGCCTCGAGGGGGGCCTGGACCTGCTGCTCAACCTGCTCTACACCGCCGAGCTGGAGACCAAGTGCCAGGCAGGAAAACTCCTGGAGCAGATCCTGGTGGCGGAAAACAGGTGAGTGTGCAAAGAGCCCCTCGCCCTGCCAGGCACAGCCCGCGCCATCACCCCATTCTGGGGCAATGCCAGCTCCCAGTCCCAGGAGGTTTGGGTTCAAACTCTGGTTTGGGTTCAAAGGGACCTCAAAGACCTCATATCAACCCCCTGCCATGGGCAGGGCCACCTTCCATAGAGCAGGTTCCTTCAAGCTCCATCCAACCTGGCCCTGACCTACTTTCACCCATCCCACCCACACCCCCCCCAAATTTCCCTGCTGTGGGTGCGCAAACCCCTCTGATCCCCACCACATCTCTTCACACCCAGTGCTTGTGCACAGGGCCCAGGCAATGCTCATGAGCTGCTCCATTCCTCCACAGCTGGAGGGAGGAGGACCAGGCCCAACTCAGGGATGCTGGTGAGGACTGGGGTGTCCTCCTGAGCCCCTCTCAGCCAGGCTGAGCTGAGTCAGTTTGGCTGGCTCAGAGCATCTGACCCAAAGTACAAGATGTGACTCCCCTTTAGCCATAACTGCAGCAGGAAGAGGAGGAGGACAAAGCCACTTCCAGAGCCTTCCTGCTGCTGACCAGGGCTGGAATGAAGCCACAAGGAGGGCTCAGCTGTTCAGCAGCCCTTAGCCCCTAGTTCAGGTGCGTGTGCTGCTGCCCAGGCAGGTGAGAGGTGCTGGGATATCTCTGTCAGAGCATGGATGGGGTGGGAGTGTGTGCCTGAGCGTGTGTTTGTGTGTGTACAAAGGTGCATGTGCACATGTGGCACCTGACATATCTAAATCACAGCACCCACTCACAGCTCACCCTTCCAACACCCCAAATGCACTCTGCCACCTCTGCTCTCCCTCAGAGCACCCCAACCCAGCCAGCCCCAGCCAGGGCTCTGGAAATAATGTGGAAGGAGCCTGGCCAAAGTTACTTTGTCTTCCTAGGGGATGTCTCTTGCTGGAAGGTTGTGGACTTGCAGCCTGGGCCTCCCTTCATGCACTGGCAGGCAAAAATAAGCGGCAGCTAAATCAGGAAAGCCCATTAGGGTGGAATTTAATCCCAGGAAGCATCACTGGCACGGTCTGCATTCAGCAATCAGCTTCTTAGCAAGAGAAAGCATTTGTTGGAGCTGTTGTTTCTGCTCCAGGAGCAGTTCATGGGCCAGGGTCTTGGAGCAGCCATGGGATTCCAAGTTCTTCCCACAACTTCTGAGCAATGGCAGGGAGGGGTGGGGCTCCCCTTTGGGTCCAAGTCTCTCACTTACAGAACTCTCCCAGTCTGTGCACAGCAGCAGAGGTGTTCAGCTGGGAGCTGGACAGGTCCTGGCTCCATCTGCAGGACCTGTGTTTGTCATCCAGCTCCATGGCTGAGTCCGGGCTCGGAGCCAGACCCAGGCTGAGGGCTATTTTTTTTTCCCAGGGCTCTCCACAACATTTCCTGTCAAACCCACCCCAAGGTCAGTGAGAGCCCTGTGGGTCACAGGCTTCCCAGAAATGCTCTTCCTGCCTGGCAGCACAGAGGCTGGCGTGCCATCACCCCACCATGGCTGGGGACGGAGTGTGCCACTGCCCTCATGAGCAGCAGGGCACAGGGGGTCTGTGCCAGTTCTGCCTCACAGACAGAGCAGCTCCATCATGGCACCAAATGGCCACTGCTGAGGGCAGGAATGGAGCTGCCACTCACCCCAGGAAAGCTCATGGGAGTACAGCCAAGAGCTCATCTCAGAGGGTGGGGAGGCCCTGGCACAGGTTACACACAGATTACTGCCCCATCCCTGGAAGTGTCCAAGGCCAGGCTGGGCAGGGCTTGGAGCAATCTGATCTGATGGAAGGTGTCCCTGCCCATGTCAGGGGCTTGGAACTGGATGAGTTTTCAGGTCCCTTCCAACCCAAATCATTCTGTGACCCTGATTTCCCTCTTTCTTGCTGCATTTTCAAGGCACAGCCCCATTCAGGTGTAAAGAGCTTCCCTTCAGCTGCCATCCCAGGACAGACAGACCCCTGTGTCCTGCTTGTGGACAGGGCTGCTTGGCTGCTCATCCAGGTGTGAAAGCCTTGTCCTGTCAGCACTGACAGCAGTGCTTAGGGGACAAACAATTTTCACTCCCAAACATAAAACAGCTTCACACCGCAGCAATGCTGGCCTAGCAGATCCATTTCCAGCCTGGCATTAACCTGCCCTGCCTGTTAATTGCTATGAAGATCCTACCTTGAGCAAGAGAGCATCCAGTGTGGGGTCTTGGGCTGTGCACCCCATCACAAGTTCTTCCATTGGACCCAGAGAGGTTCAGAATCAGAATCATTAGGTTGGAAGAGACCTCCACGATCATCAAGTCCAACCCAACCCTAACCTCAAATGACCATGGCACCAAGTACCACATCTAGTCTTTTCTTAAACACATCCAGAGACGGTGAATCCACCACCTCCCCCAGGTGTTCCTCTAGCACCAGCCTGTTGCATCTTGCTGCACTGCACATCTGGCAGCTGTGTCCTACAGGGAAACATCTGCCTGTCCTGGGATAAATGTCACCAAGGCATGGGCCACACCAGTCACTGTTCAGGGTCCATCTGTGCCCCTCACGTGCCTCTCCTTCCCACAGGGACCGCATCGCTCGAGTCGGTCTGGGCGTAATCCTGAACTTATCCAAGGAGCGGGACGTGCCCCAGCTGGCTCAGAGCGTCTCTGGGATCCTGGAGCACATGTTCAAACACACGGAGGAGACCTGCTTCCAGCTCATCTCCGACGGAGGCCTGGACAGCATCCTGTACTGGTGCCGCTGGACGGACCCAGCCGTGCTGCGCCACTGTGCCATGGCCTTGGCCAACTGCGCCATGTACGGGGGCCAGGCCAACCAGCGCCTGATGATCGAGAAGAAGGCAGCAGAGTGGCTCTTCCCACTGGCCTTCTCCAAAGAGGACGAGCTGATCCGGCTGCACGCCTGCCTGGCCGTGGCGGTGCTGGCCACCAACAAGGAGATCGAGAAGGAGGTGGAGCGCTCGGGGACGCTGGCTCTGGTGGAGCCCTTCATTGCCTCGCTGGACCCCGAGGAGTTCGCCCGGGAGATGTTGGGCAGCAGTGACAACATCCAGGGGAGGACGGCACAGGACCTGCAGCGCCTGGTGCCCCTGCTGGACAGCTCCCGACTGGAAGCGCAGTGCATCGCCGCCTTCTACCTCTGCACCGAGGCTGCCATCAAAGCCAGGCAGAAGAAAACACAGGTAAAGGGTAGGTTGGCCTGGAGGAAGGTTGGTGACAAAGGGAAGGGGTGGCACAGCTGCGACTGGGTGTCTTTTGCTCACCAAACACCTTGGTCCTTATGGCTTCTTTTTCCCTGCCAGGATCGGGATTAATACACAGGAGTCGCAGTTCATGTTCAGACTTGGTGTTTGTTATTTCTTATCTATTTACAGATAAACTGTGAGCTCTAACTAGCAACTTAGAGAAATGAGGTAAAATGGAGTACCTCTAACTCTTTCCAAGGTTGCATAAGTGCTGATACCCAATAACGAGGTGACACCTATATTATTTGTGTTTCTGACCCAATAATGACCACCCAAGGCCCGCAGTGCAGACCTTTTTCACCCAGTTACAGAAAACCACCCAAACCCATGAAGAAGAAGAAAGAAGAAGGTGAAGAAGAAGCACTCAGAAAACACCCAGAGTCGTCCATCTTGCCCCAGACATTACTATATACTAAAATCCTAAATTCAAGTTTTTCACCCTGTAAGATCACACAATACTATTCAAACTACACACCCACAACAGAAACCCTGAAATTCTCAGTTTCCAGAATTCCAACAGGTCCTGGCCTGGCCTGGCACAACTTGTTGGGAAGAGGATGAGAGGAAGCAAAGTGACGTCTCCTCCCTTGGTGTCCCCAGATTTTCGGTGAGATCGGGGCCACGCAGAGCCTGAAGAGGATTGTGTGCTACTCCACCAGCAGCACCACCTCCTCCCTGGCCAAAAAGGTGCTGCGCATGATAGGGGAGGAGGTTCCTCGGCGCATCCTGCCCACGGTGCCCAACTGGAAGTCCTGCGAGGTGCAGACGTGGCTGCAGCAGATTGGGTTCAACAAATACTGCCAGAGATTCTTGGTAGGGCTTTGTGCTGGGGGACGGACACATGGGTGGACACTTCTGCCCCATCTCATAGCAGAAGTGTAAGCATCTCACCCAACTTTTCCTGGGACCTCTCCAGCCTGGATTTCTCTTGGCAGGATCACCAGGTGGATGGGGACATTCTCCTGAGGCTGACAGAGCAGGAGCTGCAGAAGGATTTGGGGATGGACTCCAGCATCACTCGGAAAAGGTAGGACCACCACCAGGGCACACTGGACCCTCTCAGGGCTGTCACCACAGTGCCAGAGTCAGGGACAAGGACTCTGCCTTTCCCTTCTGGCAAAAACAGGAACGGAGGTCCTCCAAATGAAAAACCTGGACTGCCAGGCCTTTTCCACTGCACTTTTTGCAGCGCCAGAGAGATTTCTGTAATGGGACCGCTGCGCAGCAGAGGTGTGGGTGGGGGAAAGACCACCTATGGCCCAGGGCAGGTGGGATCATCCAACTTACCCAGAAAGATGGGAACTTACCCTTAGCTGAGCTCCTCACACCTCAGTGCCCCAAGGACCAGCACTCCCACACAGCTGTTCCTCTATTTCCTGTTGCTGGAGCTCATCCTTCACCCCAGCATGTAGCTGCACTCCCTCCTGAGCAGGTAAAAGATGCGGCACCACGTGCCTCTAAGTGCTCCGTCTGCCCCTCCACCAGGTTCTTCCGGGAGCTGACGGAGCTCAAGACCTTCGCCAACTACTCCACCTGCGACCGCAGCAACCTGGCTGACTGGCTGGGGGGCATCGACCCCAAATTCCGGCAGTACACCTACAACCTGCTCACCTGCGGCATCGACCGCAACTTCCTGCACCGGGTGACGGAGCAGCAGCTGCAGGAGGACTGCCACATCCACACCGGCTTCCACCGCGTCCGCATCCTCACCGCGGCCAGGGGTGCGTCTCCCCGGGGAGGGAAGGGTGTTGGAGGGTGTTTGGGATGAGTAGCTAGGTGGGTTTTTAATTTCTGGTGGTTTTTGTGCTGTCTAGAAACGCTTCACTCCCCCATCACGCTGCAGACCACGTCCAACGGGACCGATGTGTTCATCAGCTACCGGAGGAGCACCGGCTCACAGCTGGCCAGGTGAGTCCTGCAGGGAACAGTGAAGCCCACAGGGTGGCCAGATGTGGGGTGAGTGTGGAATGGGGAGGAGGGAGAGGCTGCCAAAAGTTGCAGAGCGAATGGGGACAGCACACATGATAACCTGCAGAGTGGACTGGCCAATTCCCAGTCCCGTCACTGCCACTTTGGCACTGACTGGCCCTTTCCTCACGCTCCTTGGGCTGCAGGGGATCAGAGCAGGGAGTCAACTTCAGCTCCTCGTGTTCTCTGCATGTGCCCAGACAGATGGGCTGGAGCTGTCAGCCAACGTGGTGAGACAGCAGATGAAACCTCTCCTCATGGTGCTATCCCCTCTGGCCACCAGCCTGCTGAAGGTCCACCTGCAGCTCCATGGTTTCAGCGTGTTCATTGATGTGGAGAAGCTGGAGGCAGGAAAATTTGAAGATAAGCTGATCCAGAGCGTCCTGAGTGCCAGGAATTTTGTGCTGGTCCTCTCACCAAACGCACTGGATAAATGCATGGAGGACCCCGAGTGCAAGGACTGGGTACACAAGGTAAGAGATACCACCAGATGGTGGGAGCTGTGTGGACATTGGACTGGGAGGGAGGTGGTGAGGGGCTGATACAGGCCATGAGCACCTTCATGTTGTGTTCCTGCAGGAGATTGTGACAGCCCTGAACTCTGGAAAGAACATTGTACCTGTCACAGACCATTTTGAGTGGCCAGACCCAGAAACCCTGCCCAAGGACATGAGGGCTGTCCTGAAATTTAATGGCATCATGTAGGTAAAAGCCATCTGTGCCATGGGGTTCCTTGACACCTGAGGAGAACAAATTCCATAAGGAGTAGCAAAGAGCCCAAGGACATCGGGGCGAAGAGATGAGGGAGGCAGAATACGTCAAAGGGTCACTGAGTCACTCCAGGTGCCCCAGAACATGCAGGGACAAAGGTTCCCACCTCATCCCTGCTGCTGGTGTTGTTCTGGGACTGCTCTGGGTGAAAGGGGTCAGGGTGAGAGGGGTCACTGCTGGGAGAACTCCCATCCTCAGGCAGGAGTGATGCTGGCAGGTTTTACAGCTCACCTGGATTTCTTTCCCCCTCTGCTTTCCCTTTGTGCATCCCAGCCTGGCAGGGCATTCTGCAGCATCCGTGGGGAAAAGGGAGCTCCTAGAGAACTGGGGTGGAGGAAAGGGATCTCTAGCTCCTGGCCCAAATGAACTGAGCTATCCTGTGGCACCCCACACACAACAGGAAAAGTAAACATCACATTCTCCCCCTCCAATACAGGTGGTCCCATGAGTACCAGGAGGCCACGATTGAGAAAATCATCCGCTTCCTGCAGGGCCGCTCCTCCCGAGACTCCTCGGCTGGGTCAGAGAATGGGCTGGACTGTTTGCACTCCCTGGGGCAGAGCTAGAACCAGGGCAGCAGCCTCAGAGACTCCCAGGTGACCCCTTTTTGTGTGGGTCCAAATTTATCCCTCCTGACTTTTTCCCGTCTTTGAGAGAAAACCCGTGGCTCTTAACTCCCTCCTTGCCCTCTGAATACAAGCCCCTGGCCCCTGGGGGCCAGCACTCACTCCCACAGCCCCTGGGGAGCCAACAGGCTGGACTCTGGGATGGATTATGTGTCTTCCACATCCTCCTGTGGGGTGTCAGGACATACATGGGGTGTGAGGGAGACTGGCACCATCCAGACCCCCACAAGCAGCTGCAGCTTCCCCCAGAAACAAGTCCAGAGAGGAAGAATCTTTGGAGGACTGGAGAATATAAAAGAGGAGAAGTGTTGAGAATCCATCACAAGAGGACACAAGGGAGAGAAGAGCAATTGAGAGGAACGTGTGGCTCTGCCGTGTGCCCCAGGAATACCCTTGTGGTCAGAAACTGAGAGCAGGAAAGGGCAAATAAAAACTAAGCCCTAACGAAATCTGTGTGTTTGGGAAAGATAACCCACAGGGGCCTTCTGAAGTGCTTTATCTTTCCCAGCAATGTCCCTTTATCACAAGAGCTTCTTCCCTCCTCAAAAGACTTCCACCTCCCAGTGCTGCAAAACCACTGTGTGCTCTTAACTCTGGCAGTGGAAATTTGGGGTTAGACCACATGAAGTTTCTGCAGGATCTCTGCAAAAAGTGCTTTTAAAATACCTTCCTTCCTGAAGTCTCTGAAGTCTCAGCTTCACCACTGTATCAGGTCTGTATTTTCAGGGCACTGGAGGCTGGATTGTGACCCTGGAAAACTTGAAATCCAAGCAGGGAAGATGCTAACTGCTGTGCTTGTGGAGTTACTCTACACTGGCTGTATTTTATCCTGCTCCACAGCAGATGTCCCGTGGCCTGTGCCTTCAGCAGGAGCTGGTGAATCTCTGCTGACCACCACACCCCCCCAGCCCTGGCTGAGCTCCCTGGGGTTGTCCCTACTCACTGCTGGATGCAATTCCAAGTAGCAATTGTTTTTCCTAACGACCTCTTCTCAACACCCAAAGGGGCTTTTTGCAGCTCCTCACCTTAAAACATCAAGAAAAAGGGGAGTTGATGCCAAGGGCTGGCAAAGGATGCTCCAGCTGGGAGCAGAACCATCAGTGGCTGCTGCCAACACTGCTGGTGAGGAACCGTGGGCATCCTGACACAGATCCCTGCATTCCACACTCCAGCCTGCTGAATCACCTTGCAGAAGCAGCAGGCTCCTCTTCCTATCCCTCCCTGAGAAGAACTCAACACTTTCAGGAGGTGAAAAGGAGTCTCAGTCACCTTGTCCTCCTCCCGGCTCTCCCTGAAACCCTGCTTTAACTGTCAGGAACACAAACGCTTTCTTCTTTAGACTTGGATCCACAAACATTTCAGGGGGAAAAAAAATAATCAGTTAATTCTGGTGCTTTATGGAGAGTTCTTATCAGCTCACCGTTAATGGCATCTTTGCTCTCCAGTGAAAGGTTAATAGCCATATCTGCCCAGCATTCATCATAATTAGAATCCGTCTAATGTGCCGATTAAATAACAAGAAGCCAGCAGATGAGCCCAAAGGTGAATCTGCCAAAGGATAAAAGCCTCTTGTGAGCTGCTTCAGGGAAAAGCCTTCAGTAACTGAATGTCAAGGCCTCCATGGCCACTGAAGGAGTCCCACACAAACAGTCCTAAGGATTTTTCTCCCTGCAATAATACCTGGTAAGATGATTGTGTCTTGTTTCCCAGGAGCTCTGCAGCAATCAGCCTCCTCACCCAGCACTCAGTGTGGAGATTTCCTTGTTCTCCACAGCTCAGGTGTCTCACCTGAAACGAGATCCCATCTCCTGCTCCAGCTGCCCAGACTGTGACTCCTCCTGTTTCCCCATCATCTTCACCTTAATGAACTTGCCCTGCTTCTGGCAAAACATCCCACACCCAGCCCCTTTCAGCTGGAGCAGTCCAAAGGAAACTAATTCCTCTGTCCTCACCCTCCCTCATTCCTTTGCTCTGCCATGTCAAAAGTGTTTATTCAATCAGGCATTAGTAATAAATCTGGTTTTTACTCTAAATCCCCACCTCTTTGTCTGTATCACGTGCTTCTCTCCCTGCAGGCTTTTCACACTTGCTTTCCCTTGCCACCGTGAAGCAGAACTGACATTCCCAAGCACCATTCCCTGCAGGAACCTCTCACTTCCCACCCACCTTTGCATGGACTGATGCACTGCACCCCCAGGGACCCTGCCTGCTGTCCCCAGCCATGGCTCCACTGTTGCAGCTCTTGGAGGACGGCCTAGAAAAACTTTGGTTTAATTTTTTTAATAAGGCATAATAGGTGCCACTGAATCTCTCCCCGTGCAGAGCCAGGTTTCACCTCACTGAGCAGCTGCTTGAATTGGCACCCACGGGCTGGAGAGGACTTTACTTGACAATCAGTTCAGCCACAAACATCTACTGCAACATTCACAGCATGCCCTGTTCCTCGGGGAGGCCAATTCCAGGCTTAGCCCAGCAATCAGACCTGGAACTCCCGTGTTCCCTGGCGTAACTGCTTGGAGCAAGTGGCATAACACCAAGTTCTTAAAGCCTCCCTGCTTCTCTGCTCCCCAGTTTCTCCTGCTTTTACCACAAATTCCCAATGGACAGGGACAAAGTTAAGTACATGCATTTCACATTTTCTGCACACTGAAGGACAGGTTTCAGATTGCAGGTTTCTCCTGCAAGCTTTACTCTGGTGGTCAGGAAAAGCAAGTTTTGGCTTCTTGCAAGTCCCAAACCTGCATTTTTCCTGACTTTTCACTCTTGCACACTCATTTCTCCACCAGACAGATAAATTCCTGCTGCTCCTTCTTCACTGCAGTCTTCAATGAAGGACTGAGAATGAAAATAATGGAGAGAAGCCCTGAACGGTCAAGGACGAACGGTATCAACAGCTGCGCAAGATATCCAGAGTTTTATGAACCATAAAAGAGCATGGAGGTTTTATTCATTCTGAAAGTAACACTAAAGTCATTACTGCATGTTCCTGAACAGCGTGTGCAGTGCAGCGTGCACAGATCTGCTGGTTTATGCCACGCTGAAGAAAAAAAAAAGGATTGCAGCAACACAGGTAATGCTTTGAAAAGAACAATTATTAGCACCATGGACATAGGGTTTTCTTGCTGGAATCAACAGATCCCAGAACAGGCAGCAGAAGTGAGGTAATCAACACAAGATTATGCCACAAACAACAAAAAAGATTAATCCTAAAGACACTAGTCCTGTCCCCATACCAGCTTGCTGAGGAAGGCCTCTGGACAAGCACAGCAGTGATTTCACATGACTGGGGCACGCCTATCAAACTGGGCTCAGCTTTGCAGTATAAGGGGGGAACAATTCTGACAAGTTTGTCTTAAACTTCACAGCTTTTGGCAGCTGTCAATTAAGGCACCTACAGGAGTTGCTTCAAGGATCCTCGTGGGTCCCTCCCAACCCAGGATTTATTCTACTGGCACTGCAGTATTCTCAGGTGGTCCGTTACTTCTCAAAACCACCTCTGAGATCCTGGGCTGAGCTGCAGACAGGCAGGACATCCCACTGGCATTCCTTCATTAATTCCTTCACCAACACTTTATGTATTAGATCCTCTCCTTAGGACACCTCTGACTTGCAAAACTAAAGCTGGTTCAGTCAGTAAGGACAGCAATAGCACTCCTGTGCTAAACTCCCCCTCTCCATAAGGATTTCTATGGTGTGGCATGTCACGTTTGTTGGGCTCTTACTGGCAACGTGATGATCTGGAGCACAGATCTTCCCACTCCCAGCAGGACACTGCTTCAGTGCCTCACCCACACCAACAGGCTCCTCAGCTGCACACTGGAATACTCTGAGGGGAAAATGCTTTGCAATTAAACCAGAACTCAGTCCTCTCTCCCCATTAAAAGCATGGCAGAGCCTTCTGGCCCTGCCAAACCCCAAACCACGAACTAGCCTTGCAAAAGGCCCGCAACAGCTTGATTGGCTTTTGAGTCTCTTGGGTTTTCTCTGACAGATGAGCCAACACAACATTGAGGAGGCAATCACAGCTCCAAATCAAGTTCCTCCTGTGATTTCTGACTATTTGGCATTTAAAAGTTAGTAAGGACAAGCAGGGCGTCCCTCCCACACTGATTAGTCCTTTGAGGGACGAATAAAGTGCAGTCTTCAGGTGGACACTGCTGTGCTGGCCAATTCCTTCTTGTTAGATTCAGTCTTTTGAAGGGGACAAGGAAGCATCTGGGAAGTGGTTGTAGTCGTGCTTTGAATCCCAGATTTGTATCCACCTAGAAAAAAATGAACAGTTGCAGCTTTCAAAGGCACATGGGGATGTTGCTGAATTGAGTGAGTCTTAAAAGTTTCAGAGGAACCAAAAAAAAAATGATCCTGCTGCACTTGTGCAAATCCCAACACATTCCCTCTCCCACAACCCACCGGGGGATTTGTTTTCTATCACAATAAAACTTCTGCTTTCATTTCTAAAAAAATTGCAGGAAGAGAGACTGCTGAGAGAGCTCCATCTCTTCCATGAAGAACTTTCAAACTCAATTTCAGATTTTGGGTTCCACTGAAAGTGGAGTGAGTCTTCTGAAGCACTTTAAATATTGGCAGCTACATTACTCAGGCTGCAGGTTTATTTCTAGGATTCAGATTCCAAAAGAAATGACCTGCACCTCTTTTTACTGGAGCACCAGACACCCTCTCACGACCATAACTGAAAAAAAAATGCCTGAATATTTCCTAGCTTCTATCCTAAGAGTAAATAGTATTTTCCATATGACATTGCATGGCAAAGTTTAGACATTTGAAGTAAATTACCCAAGAATAGCTGCTGGAATAAGGAGGATTATCGCCCCAAAGAGAAATGGGAATCCCCTCATGAAGTGCAAGGTGGCAGGGTAGAGAGAGTTGAACACTCCTGTAGCCACGAGTGAACATAGCCCTTGCACACAGGCAACAGAAGCAAAGAGAGCACCTGGAAAAGAGAGATAAGAGGTTATTGGTAAGATAGGCAACTGGTTATTGCCTGCAAACAGCTGTAACACATCACCCTCAGTAGATCCTGCCCATCTTTCCAAGGGTTTTCACTTGCCATCAGAAAGGTGTGTGAATATCAAGGGTGGCAAGGTGGGACAGGACCAGCCTGGCATGTCCAGCCTGTGGCCAGGACCACCTCACCAACCTGCAGGATTTGCATCAGCAGATGACCAGGATATTATCTATCAGCTGGATTGTAAATGCTCCACACCAGGGCTCTATAGATCTGTTTATTGCCAAACACTTCTTATCACCTGTTAAACATTAAGTACAACAGAAGATTTAGCGCCATAAATCAGCCGCATGCATCGTGGCCATCCTAAAATAAGAAACGTGAATTGTGCAAAATCACCTCCTGAGCGTTGCCACCTGGATGCCCTCCTCCCTCTGGCTGCCTCAGGGACACTCCTGTGCTGTGTCTCACAGCCAGTGCAAGGCCTCCAAACACATAACTGGACAAAAGGCAAATATGCTCCTCCTACGGGTTATCCATGATCTTTCACCATGGTCAATGATACAACCCTCCAACAAGACCTGGTTCTTCCCACTGTTACTGATCTACAGAGGAAAGTTATGGACAAGAGAATGACTTTTCTCCTGGTTATATAATCCATTTTAACTCTTGCTCCTTTGTAAACGTTTTGGAAATGAATGTATGGATGAATGAACTATTCCTGCTTTTCTTCCCTTGTTCTCATCTCGGAAATGCAGCCAGTCTGAATCAAAGAATGACAATTATTTGGGGGGAAAAAATAAAGTTACCCTGGGCCTGAGGGTGAATGCAGGGGCACAGAAGTCCAGTGGAGCCAGGGAACTCCTAACCTCCCAAGTGTCTGGTTTCAGTATTCCAAGTAAAAAGTGTTAATTACTTACCCTGTTCTGTCTCACTGACCAGCTTGGAGAGCTTGGATCTGATGACTGGAGTGGCAGCCATGGAAAGGAACAAAATTCCATAACCTGTGAGCAAGACACAGCACATTAAAAAAAGCTCAACTGAAAAATAAAGTCTCCCAAGTCAGTCCCAGAAATCTGCAGCTGCTGGCAGTGTCTCCTTGCTATATTTCGACACAATTCCCCCTCCTGGATCTCATAAGGCACTTCAGTCTGCGTCTGCAGTGTAATACAGTTCTGGGAAGCCTAATGTTTTAGGAACTACATGGATGCACTTCCAACTTGAGAGTTTGGCCAGCACTGCCCTTAGCAAGCTACAGCTTTGTTGCTGCACGAGGAAGAACCTCCTCACGTGCCTGAACTCCCTTTGAAGCACACTACCAGCATCAATTTGCCAAAAGCCTGAGAAACAGGGCTTTAAGCCTTCAGCATCACCTGTAAACATCAGTGGCGTTGTGGTAGCAAGGGAAATCACCACCAGCCCAGCAATGTTGGAGAGCAGTCCTATCTCTGCCACCCAGGTGTCCTCAAGGCAGAGCTGCAGCAGCCTCAGCCCCGCCAGGCTGCTCAGGTAAGCCAGGTAACTGGCGGCCGAGCCGTACCCGATGAGGTCGGAAGCCCAGCAGAGGGGGAAGCCGAGCTCATACAAAACATACAGGTCCTTGGCTCCAAAATGCACCGTGACAAGCAGAAAGAAAGCCAGGGAGTACAGAGCCAGCTTCCACCTGGAGCTCAGCTGTTCCGGCGCCGTGTACAGCCTGTACACAGCCTTGTAGTGGCTGAGTGTGAACAGCTTGGTCGCTTTCTTCTGCTTCACCGACTCTCGGAGGAAGAAAGCTGCGTAAAGAGTGGCAGCGAGGCTGGCGGCAAAGGCCAGCCAGAAGGGGTTGATGTAGCCCTGGGCCTTGCGCCACTGGCCACCGCCAATGCTGGCCACCATGCCCGCGGTGCCCAGGCACGCCTCGAGCACGGCCACCCGGAACGTCCGCACGCGCCGCTCGCTGGTGTCGGCTACGTAGGAGAAGCAGCTGGCCAGGATCAGGCTATAGTCGCCCGTGAGGCCGCTCACGACGCGCCCCAGGAGGAAGAAGGCGACGTGCAGCTCCAGGTACATGACCAGCAGGTAGATGGCTGTCTGCAGGGTCATGCCCGCGGCCGGCAGGATGAGCGCCGGGCGCCGGCCCACGCTGTCGCTCCATGCGCCCAAGAGAGTCACAGAGAACAGGCAGGCAAAGAAGCCTCCCAGGTTGATGTAGAGGTTCCAGCGGGACACCAGGACTTCCACCTCCTGCAGGAGAAATAGGCAGCTGAGGAGCTCCAAAAGCACCCAGGGCCACACTGGGCTGCCCACTCCTCCTGGGGCTCCCTGCTTCCATCACGCTGCCCTTCCCCTCCGGGCCCCCTGCTCCCTTTGGGGCTTCACGTTCCCTCCTGACTCTGCTTCCAGGGACTCCCAGCTCCTCTCCAGCTCCCTGTTCCCTTGTGGCACCTCTCTCCCCCTGCTCCCCCAGAGCTCCCCTCTCCCCTGGGACCTCCTGTTCACCAGAAGCTCCCCACTCCCTCCGTGGCTCCCCACTCCCACGGACTCCCCTTTCCCCCCGGTGAACCCATCTATCCCGTGCCTCCCCTCTCCCCCCGAGTTCTTTATCTCCACCACAGCTCCCTGCTCCCCCTTGGGCCTCCCCTCTCCCCCCTGGGGCTCCCCGCTCCCCCGGGGCTCTCCCGTCCCCTCGCACCCCCCGTTTCCCCCGGCGCCCCCACCTGCCGCAGGGGGTCGGCGGTAGCGTTGCCGTCCCCGCAGCCGGTGGACTCGGTGCTGTTGCGGTTGCTGTAGCCGTGCTCGGCTCCCAGCCGGTCCCACAGGTACTGGGTGGCCAGCGGGCCCTGCAGTCCCAGCGACACGGTGGCCAGGAACAGCAGCGGCTCCACGGAGAGCAGCGACGGGCAGCGCCGGCCGGGGGGCACCGGGGGCTCGGCGGGCGGCGGAGCGGCCATGGCGGCCATGGAGGGGCGGAGGCTCCGCCGGAACGGGACTGACACGGCTCCTCCCGGGATGGGATTGGAACGGATCCGCCCGGAACGGGACTGACACGGCTCCGTCCGGGATGGGACTGACCCGGCTCCGCCTGGAACGGGACTGACACGGCTCCTCCCGGGATGGGATTAAAACGGATCCGCCCGGAACCGGACAGACACGGCTCCGCCCGGGATGGGACTGACCCGGCTCCGCCCGGAACGGAACCGTCTCGGCTCCGCCCGGGATAGAACTGACTCGGCTCCGACAGAAACGGGACTGACCCGGCTCCGCCCGGAACGGAACCGTCTCGGCTCCGCCTGGAACGGGACTGACACGGCTCCTCCCGGCATGGGACCGACACGGCTCCGCCCGGAACGGCATTGACACGGCTCCGCCTGGAAGGGGACTGGCTCCGCTTCGCCTGAACGGGACTGACACGGATCCGCCCGGGATGGGACCGACACGGCTCCGCTTGTAACGGGACCGGCTCCGCTCCCTCCGCCGCCCGGGGGAGCGCGGGGGTTCCCGAGGCCCGTGGGCGCTGGCGCTGCCGCGATCCCGGTGCTAAAGGTGCAGCTCTCAGGGGCTGATGTTCCACAAAATCCTGTGATCGTTGGGTTGAGAAAAGCCCTCTGAGATCCTCGAGTCCAACGTTAACCCAGCACGGCCAAAGCCACCGCGTGTCCCCAAGTGCCACGTCTTCACACTGGTAAATCCCGGCAGGGATGGGGCTTCACCACTTGCCTGGCCAGCCTGTGCTAGTGCCCAAACACCCTCTGGGTGAAGAACGTTTTCCTAATATCCAGCCTAAACCCCCTGACATGCCTTCGTGCTGTTCCCTCGGGTCCTGCCACTGGTCACCAGAGAGGAGAGAACAGCCAACGCCCCTCATGAGGAAGCTGCAGAATGCAATGAAAGCTCCCCTCAGCGCTCTCCAGGCTCAGGAAACCAAAATCAACATTTTAACTGCACTAGGATCAGCAAAATATTGTGTTTAGCAATATACATGCACTTCTATTACTTCACAGCATGTTAGAAAATACTTCCGTTTCTAAAGGACAAAATAACTTACAAACTCACTTAATAAAGATGGTTTTGGCTGTGCTGTTTGGTTTCCTGTGAGGTTTGGCTTGCAAAGACCAAGTTGTCCTTTAAATTCAAAGCACACGGTTCAGAGTATTAGATTAACCCGTTTATATAAACTGGAGCAGTTCCAGACTAATGTAAATTGGCATTGCTTCTCTGACAGCACTGAGGTGCTCATGAGCCACAGGAAAAGCTTGGACAAGATATAAACCACTCATTTTGCAGTAAAGCACTTATAGGATTCATTTTTAGCATCTTTGAAAGTATTGTGACTCACATGACAGTGGCAACCATCTCTGTGGAGGTGCTGCTTTTAAAGAACAATTCTTTTAAATCGTTCGAATTCTAGAATCCTTTAAAGTTCCAAAAGGCACAATTCTTCAGCTGAGACCCTTCCACATTGGTGTTTACACTCCATAAATGAGGCTGCAGAGATGCAAAAATCTTTGCATAACCTTTCTGCTGCAGAGGTGCAAAAACGAGGTGTTCTTTTACATTTCCATCGCAACCTTAGGGCATAAGAGTAAAAAGCAGAAAAATGACCTTGCTGTTGGCTGACTTAGTCGCTACACCTTGTCAGACAGTCATTAAGCATTCAAGGGATGCAAGATGTGGGGGAACAGAATTAATTTGAAAGCTCTGTCTCATTCTTTTTGTACGAAGGGCGAGATGCTAAAGTTCAGGGTTGGCACCAAGAAACGTGATGCTGTTTGTTGTGAGCAATATGCCCAAGTCCATCTTGCAAATCTGGCAGCTGATTTTCCATCATTAGCACATTCTTGAGAGAAAAAAAAAGCCCTGGCAGAAAAGGGATGAGAGGAGGAACAGCAGAAGCTTTTTGTGGAGCTGACATCAGATGACCTAATGGCTGTGCTCCACGTTGTCTCTCTCTTCTTGAGTAAGCTATAAACAGTACCAAGATGATTTATACCAATAAAATGGAATTGTTATCATCATTAGCTGAGGGATGAACTTGGATGATCTAACAAAGCCATCAACGTGGCATTAACAAGAAATACCCTTTGGACTTAAAATGTTTACTACTATTCCTGCAAATGTATAGAATCTAATGATTCACAGCTTGTATTTTGGAAGTTGCCTGCAACTGGGACAAGAATCACTGGTAATTTCCCTGTAGCACCTTTTCTTCTTATTTTTTTTTACCCCCCAATACACCCTGCAAGTTCCCAAAGCTGCATGATCAAAAATATGGAAAAAAAATAAAAATAAAAATAAACCCAGTGTCTGCAAAGGGATCCCCTGTAGCCAAGTCTTCCCCAATCCACTAAGACCTAAGGTAAGGACTGTCTGTCCCTTTCTGTGTGGGGACTTGATGTGGCACCTGGTGACAGGAGCTCTGCCCCCAGTGGGTTTTGCTACCCAAAGTGAATTTCTCAGTGAACAAACATAAGCATCCTAAATAATGATGTTTATGTAACATTTTACACTGGCATTTCTAATCCTTGTATTTGAGTGTTACAGATAGAGATTTCATTTGCAGTGTTCCCCCATAAATTTTTGGAAATTTAAATAATTCCTCAACCTGTTTTGGAGGGAACAGTTTCTCTTTTTTAATAGGAGGAATAACAGCACCTATTCAAAGAGGGCATTATTAGAGACCAAATCATAAATATATACATATATATATATATTTAAGTGTAGGCCATTCAAGGATGCTTTCAAAAACCCACTTGCTGCACAAGGAGTTAATTCTCCAATGGATTTATCACCTTTCTGAGAGATTCTCTTGAGAAAGTTCCTGCTCTGACACTCTTTCGCTGTCTCCTCCCTTCTTTGTTCTCTTCCTTCTTTCTCCGATTACAGTTCCAAAAACAACACCCAATCTCCCGAGGTCAATGGTTAATATTCCCCGGTGTTTATATAGGCTCCAAGCAGCAGATTCCAGGCCGTTCAGCACTGGGCTAGCTCCAGCACCATGGCTTTCTCCTGGCAGGCAGTGCTGGCCTGCAGGAAATACCTCATCATCGTCCTGGTGCCCCTCCTGTTTCTCCCTCTGCCTCTGGTTCTGCCTACCAAGGTAAGGAATTTTTTAAAATTCAGTTTAAAAGTCTCAGAGCTGCTCTTTTTCAAGGGTGAAGAGGTTCTTTCTCGGAGCACCTGCATCTACTGCTTGGAGATTTTTTTTTTTTTTCTTTCTGAGCATACTGGGGCAATATAAAAGCAGCGGGGCGTAGATGGATGAGCAGCAACATCTGTGATTGCATCTTCTGGAGGAGCACTCCTTGAGATTTTGTGACTCTTGCTTTGCATCTGGCTGATTTAGAAAGGGACTTTCTATGCTGAAGATTACTGGTGTGGACCTAAGGCTCAATTTTAATCCCCATTTTCATTTTCTAACAGTATTCAGTCCACATCTTCTTTTATTTTTTTTCCCTTGTTGTCACTGCTGCTTAGAAGAGGCATTTTTAGACAGACAAGACATTCTGATACATGAGGGAAAATAACATGCATTTCAGTCCCGCTTTAACATATTTCCGTAAGAATCTTCCCAAACAAGGATTTTAAATTTAAAACACCAAGTTCTGGAGGACACCTGGCTTAGGGTTCCTTCAGGAAAAGTTGACTAAGGAGCTGTAGGATCTGGGGAGGTATTTCTGGGGCTTTGATCATTTAAAGAGAGAGCTGTGAGCCGACAGACTCCCAGCCTCCTGCTGCTTCTTCACTGTTTCTTGCACTCCCAACTTCTTCATGCAGAAAGATTTAATCTCTGGTCTCTTATTACAGCTCCAGCCCCATGAAATTGCTCTTCCCAAACTGCCCCTCCTGTCACTTCTCTTTGGACACCAAAACTCTTCCCTCTGCCTCCCAATCCCTGCTGATTCCCAGTTTAGGCTCCTTCTCCAAGCTTCATTCTCCATCTCCCTAACTCTTCCCTGCCTGTCCCAAAGCTCTGTCCTCCTCACAGCTCTGAGTGTGGCACCCGATCAGGTGTGGCCTCTCATTCCCTCTCTAGGTAAATAAAATAGTTTAAATTATTACTTAAAAGCTCACTAGGGAAAAAAAAAAAAAAAAAAAAAAAAAAAAAAAAAAAAAAAAAAAAAAAAAAAAAAAAGTACCTTTTTTGCGGGTTAGCTTTTCCAAAGGCAAAGGAGTTACTGAAGTGAAAAGAGATCAGGATCAGGAAAGTTCTAAGGAGACAGAGAGAGAACTTTTTTTTCTGTCCTGAGGCCACGAGTTCAAACTCACTTGCTGGAGGCATTGTTACATACAGTGAGTCCTTGGAGTTACCTGTGGAATGATCTGGCAGTCTTGGTTCAGTTCCTCTTTCAAAATGACTCCCTCTGGTTTCTGTGCAGTCAGCAACAAGACAAAAATTGAAGACGTCCTGGATTTTTCCCCTTGGGACTTAAGGAAACCTTCAAGAAGGGTTTTTTGGGGTTAAAAATGTGCACTGTGCCACTGCTGAGCAGGAAGAGCTGGTGCCTCTGCACAGAGTCTTGTGAGCCAGCAGCTACAGGGTGGAATTTCACTTTTTCTCTATTCTGTTGATCTATTAACCTGCCCTATAATGACATAGCACTGGACACTGAGCTATTATAATTGAGAGCAAACAACGCTAAAAATCTTGCTTAAGGGCAGATGAATGTCCTTACAGCATGGCTGGCTTTGGGAAAAGTCAGCTTTTACTGAGAGCCTGTTCACAGCAGGATGGAAGACACTGACACTGTGCCAATGACATACATCCCAAAGCTCTACTAAGGTCTCTCAAGAGGCACCCATCTGTGTCTTTTAATAACAAAAATGGAGAAAAAGGATTTGCAAAAGGGCAAATTGCTCTCAGTGATCCGTGGGATGAACAATCGAGGTTCTTAATGCTGTCGTTTAAAAATAAGGCTTGAAAAGGAATATTTTCATATCTTTGGGAATCTCTCAGACTTACTTCTTCAGCCTGGCTGCTTTGATATTTCACACTTAGATTGCTTTCTTCTTCTTTCCTCCAGACTGCTCAGCTCCCTGCTCATCCTTTCCCTTCAGCAGCTCTGTAACCTCCACACCACGTTCAGAATTCCTGAGCGTGTTCCAAAGTGTCCCAAATTCAATCCTGCCACCCATTATTCCAGCTCCTTGGTTTAATCCTCTGTGATCCCGCCTCAAAAAGCATCACTACAGTTTCATTCATGCTGACCAGTCTATTTTAGTGGACATCCTTTATCCAAGACCACACATCCATGGTTTTCTTCCCTTGGCTTTGGTGTCTCCCGTAATTGTGCAAGTTCCAAAAGGCAGAAGACACCAAAACCGTCTCTTACCTCCTTTCTCAGCCCAGCCAAATGCCACTTTTGTGACAAATCATTTTGAATCTTTTCAGTGTACAGGGACTGACTTCAACATTTTTACGTGAAATTTGGAGTGGTTGTCCAAAGCAGAACTAAATCAAGGTTTTCTCAGAAGAAGAGCGACATGAAATAGGGGATCTCACTTGCCTCAAAGAAACAAGACAAAGTCAGTGGAAGCTGAAATGATCTGTGACTAGTCTGCCAGTGAGCCTTTCAAAGTCTCCACTAAGCTAAAAATCCAGTGAAAGGTTATAAAAGTATTTACAGTACCAGGAGTCCCAGCTGCTGAAATTAGCTGTGGTTTCACCTGGGCCATGACCTGAAGCCCGTGTGGGAACAGGTGGAGAAGCCTTGGCTGGATCAGTAACTAATTCTACAATTCAAGGACATGAATATAGAATATAACACCATCAGCACAATCAAGAAGCCTATTCAGTGATTGCCAATTCCTTATCATGAAAGGTCCAAAGTCATCCATGTCTCTTCTCCCCTGGTACTATTTTTACCCCCACTGAAGGCCTCATCTTCTCCTCAGAGTTCTGATGAGGTTGCTGCACAGTTTGTCACTTGATTAGGATCTTCCTAGGTGAGAGGCTAGGTGGGAGAGAAGCATGGGAAATAACCTTTTCTTTAATCCCTTTATCAGGCAGTGAATGTAATTATGAGGCCTTGACTTCTGGAAAAGCTCTGGGTTCAATGTTCAGGGTGTTCTGATTGTGTGTCCCCTTCCCCTGGCAGGAGGCACTATGTGGCTATGTGATCATAGTGATGGCACTTTACTGGTGCACAGAAGCCCTGCCTTTGGCTGTCACAGCTTTCCTGCCCGTCCTGCTGTTCCCACTGATGAATATCATGGATTCAACAACAGTAAGACATCTTGCTTCATGTATTAATCACTCAGCTGCTTTTATTCTGGGGTTATTCCCCAGGATTATATTATGATCATCGTCTTCATCATTATATTTGTATTATTGATAGTTATTATTATTATTGTTATTGTTATTGTTATTGTTATTGTTATTATTATCTGTCTTCTCCATGGGCTAGAACTTGCACGAGCCCAGTGTGAGCTCTGGGTGGAGCTGCTAATCTGAAATCAGAGCAAATTCCCCATTCCGATGCAACCCAGGGTTACTCCCTGCTAATGCCTTTGGGATTAACTCCCTGAGAAAATGTTCCCTCTCTTGTGACTCTTCCCTCTCTCTTCTCCCACCTCACAGGTCTGTCGGGAATACCTGAAGGACACCAACATGCTCTTTTTGGGGGGCCTGATGATGGCCATTGCCATCGAGAGCCGGAACCTGCACAAGCGAGTGGCTCTGAGGGTGCTGCTCATCACTGGTGTCAGGCCAGCCCTGTGAGTTACAGCGGTGGAAATGCTGTGGGATAAAGGATTTTTATGGCTTTAGACCCCCCCCCCCCCCCATCTCTGATGGGAATCTGCAAATCTTTCCCTGCAAATGCTTTCCTGCAGCCCAAGTGAGTTAGTGCCTGAGCAAGCCTTGCAAATGGGGATCCTTTGAGGTTGTTACACACCTGGTGTGTCTCTTTTTTTTTTTTTTTTAATTCCAAAAGGCTTTTAGGTCGAGAAATAGCAACAAGAGAGTCAATGCTGGAAAGAGAAGGGTGCTGCTAGGCTGGGCCAGAAGCACAGCTTTGGACAGTCAAGAAAAACCACAGCTGGAACACAGAAAACATGGACACTCTGCCTGCTGCTGGTTGCAAAGAGAAGAGAAAACATGAGGATGCTTGTTTGAAAAACAACAAATGTTTTCCAGACTAGAACCTTAGGCTATGCACAGGCTACATCACCCTGTTTAATCTGTCTCAGCTCATAAGAAGAGGGAATACTGAAGGAAATTACAAAGCAATAGAATAAAAATGCATACAAGATAAAACCCTTTTCATCTGATATATAATCTACATCTCATCTAAAGGATAATTTTGAGACAAATAACAGAGTAATACCAAAACGAGGATTACAATTTTAGATGAGTAAGAAGAGAATCTTAAATAATAGAAGTGGGATGAAATAACAAGAGGAAAAAAAAAAAAGATATCATCTTCCTTATGGCTTAAACTGATTCCCATTTGGGATCCAATTCAGCTTGCAATTCCTCTTCAAAATATATTATAATGCATTAACATGTGTTACTGAGAAATGTCTTCCTCAGCGTGGTGTGGGATAAGCAGGACCTGACTGGATAAACTGCTTGCTCCAAGCTATCAGCTTCCACTTTCTTAGCCAAAAGAATGTCAAAAAATAGGTTGAAAAAGAGAAGTTGGTGTTTAATCTTAACTGTGCCGCTCGCAAAGTGGACCAGGGCGGGAGGAAATGCTGGATGGGGGCTGCTGAGCATTTTTCCAAACCCAGCATTAGTAGCCGACTAGTTGTAACAAAAATAAAGAGCATGGCAGGGCTGAGTTCTGACCCAGCTTTTCCAAACCTTGTCCTTTCAGCCTCCTGATGGGTTTCATGGTGGTGACAGCCTTCCTGTCCATGTGGATCAGCAACACGGCCACCGCTGCCATGATGCTCCCCATCTGCCAGGCCGTGATGGAGCAGCTGCACAAGTCAGAAGTCGAGTCTGTCACCACTGCCCAGGTGTCTGAACACACCAACAAAGCCTTTGAGCTGCAGGAAAAGTCACCTGACAGCTTAAAGGAACCAGAGGAAACAGGTGAATGGGTTGTGGGTGGTTTTCTCTTCAGGGGGATGGAGGATGATCTGGTGCTTTCTTCTGTTGTATAAATTCCAAGTAAATTCTAAAAGAAAACTGTCCCCAAAGCATCCTGACTGCACCACACAGCACTGATGAAGCCCTTCCACGAACCAAACAGAACCACAATGAGCTGCTGACTTGGCTGAAGTTAAATCAAAAATACAAAGAAGTTATAACTGCTCAATAAACCAACAGAAAATACAAATTCTCCACTAGGGGAAGCCTTTACATCAGGCTTGCTATTTCCCCGCATATTTATGTCAGTTCAATTATTATCTACTGTGTAACTTACCATATAATAGGGAATTCCCAAGGTGAATATTTCTGGCCTATTTCCAGCAGGAAGGTTAGGGATTAAAATGAACCCTCTAATCCAAAGGTACACAATCAAGCAACAATATCTCTTTACCAGCTGTCTTGCCCTCTCCCCGTTTTTGAGGTGATTCCAGTGTTTTTGAACATAAATCTCAGCGCCAGCAGACAGGTGCTGGTGCAGAAAAAGTTCCCTTCAGCCCAGCTCCTCTGACTCTTTATAATTCTCTGAATTCTTGCCTCGCTCCCCTCCGCATGCAGTTCAGACATTGCCCTCATTCACAAGGAAGTGTCAGCAGTAGGTTCAAACTTTATCCCACATTTCAAACTCCCCTCTGAAAAACTGCTCTGTGTCAAGGCAACCAGTGAAAATGGGCAGAAGATCAAAAAAAAATTAACAATGCCAGCCTTAAAATGAGGAATTTAAGTGCCTTCAGCTTTGAAGCCATCGTGTTCTAGCCTTGAAATATTAAATTATATAGACCCAAGGCCTTTTCCTGTCCAATGCAGCTCCTGAATTTCTTTTGTTCCTTGGGATCTAGGTAATTCTCATGTCGTGACAGTTGATGAAGAGAAAGTGAGAGATGAAATTGAGAAGAGACACTTGAATCTCTCCAAGGGAATGTCCCTCTGTATCTGTTACTCATCCAGCATTGGAGGGATCGCCACCCTGACTGGGACAACACCAAATCTGGTGCTGCAAGGACAAGTTAATGAGTAAGTCTGGGATTTCACACCCACCAAACTGCAGCATTGTGCCACAGCTGACTCCCAGGCAGCACAGAAAAGGAAAATGTCAGTTTGGTCCCTTTCCTGAGAAGGGAGCTTCTCTTCCTTAATGGGCCCCACACACAGAACCTTCCCCTTTCCTGACTCATTAAGGAAGGACAGAAGAGAATGTGGAATTTGGGATGCTAACAGCCACCTGCATTTTCCAGCATCTATCCACACAACGGTGGCATCATCAACTTTGCCTCCTGGTTCTCCTTCGCCTTCCCCACCATGCTGGTGCTGCTGATTTTGTCCTGGATTTGGCTGCAGATCCTGTACTTGGGCTTCAAGTGAGTACCCCTGAGCCCCTGCAATCCAGCTCTGATCAAGGACTTGTTTAAGACACTTTCTATGGATGAGAAAAATCACTCAGCAGGTGACAAAGCAACAGAGACCAGAACAGCACACTCGGTGCCTGTTAAAATTCTGCAAGTTTTTCTTTGAGGAATGTGATCAAAGCCCAGCTAAATGGACTCTGTAGATGAAAACAGGGAGCTCTAAGTGCACATGACCTGTTCTGCAGCATTGCTGTCGTGTCCTAGGAGATTGCTGTGCTCCAAAGCAGGAAATCGATTTCTGCAAAGAGCTGGTAAATGCCTTTGTGACCAGGGTTGCTCCAGACCTAGAAGATTAATTCTACGCTAGTTCGGGTGCAGATCACACAACCAGCCTGCATTGCTGTTTAATACTCAGCTTATCATGTTTGTATTATCCCAACTTCCCTTCTTTTCCATGGAAAGAGTGCTGTAACACCTGAAATGGTATTTTCACCTTCAAATCCCTCCTTTCAAATTCTCATTTTTTGTCGTTTTAAAAAGCTTGGCAACTCTTTACATCCCAGTGATCAAACAGCCTTGTCAATCACATTAACATTGTCCTGGTCTGGCGGAAGGGGTCCCTGCCCATGGCAGGAAGGTGGAATGAAATGGAATTTAGGGTCTCTTCCAACACAAACCATTCTGTGATTCTGTAATTTTTTCTCATGTGCCCAGATATCTCACTCATTTATATTTAAATAATGAGCTTTTAGGTGCAGGCAGCTTTTTTTCTGATCATCTTGTCAGGACATGCAGCTCCTACTCCCCATGGTTGAAAATCACAATATATTCAATTTCAATATCCATATATAAATGCATATAAGGGCATTATGATTGAGTATAAAATTTAGATTCTTAACTCTCAGGATACCTGGCAAACTTCTCTGACATTTCTCATCCATTTTCTTCAAGTTTCAAGAAGAATTTTGGTTGTGGTGCCAGTCCTGCTGCCAAGGCTAAGGAGCAACAGGCCTACGAAATCATCAAGGAAGAGAGCAAGAAACTGGGCAAAATGAAATTTGCAGAAATAGAAGTTTTGATCCTCTTCATTCTCCTGGTGTTGCTGTGGTTTACAAGAGAACCTGGGTTCATCCCAGGCTGGGCAACAGTTCTGTTCAACAAAGATGGTACAAGGTAGTGCCACTTCTCCTCCTCACTTTGAATAAAAGTGAAATAGGCTGGATTTTATCCAGCTGACTAAATACCTGACTGCTCTATTGCAGCTATGTCACTGATGCTACAGTCGCCCTCTTCATTGGAATTTTGCTCTTCATCCTCCCTTCTGGCTTTCCCAACCAGGACGGAGATGAAGAGCAAACAGGTGAGTCAGTGAAGCACCAAAAATCGGCTGTCTGAATAGGTATGTGGGAAATTTTCACATTTTAGGCGTACAAAGGAAATTTCAGATATTAAATAACACTTCAAGCTGCTCTTCCAGCTGTGTGCTTTAGGTTTGTCGAAGCCCACATCACATAAATTTCTCTGTTCCTCATCGTTTAACTAATTAGGAAACTCTTATCTCAGTGGTGTTCCTGCCCCTGTTATACACATTTGTAAAGGATTCTGAGCTGGAATCTTCAGGAGGGAGCACAGGGCTTAACAGAAACACACAGAGTTATTGCCACACCTTTAACTCACCCTTCCCTGCCTCCTACTGTGCTTCTTGGAGCAGCTACAGATCATTCATTAGAGCTTTTGCAAGTCAAGTTTTAAAACCTTTTGTTGATGGCGCTCCCAGCGTTTGCTTCAGGGGATAATTCCAGAGTTTGCTGACAGAAGGGATTCCTGACGTCCTGAACAAACTCACCCCCCACCAAGAAGTTCTGCTTTTTTTGGAGAGTGTAGCGTAGCTTCACAAAATCTCTTTTTGGGTTCCAGAGGGCAGGGCAAGGTTCCGGGCACCTCGACCCATCCTGGAATGGAAAGTCCTTCAGGAGAAGATGCCATGGAACATCCTCTTCCTGCTGGGAGGTGGCTTTGCCTTGGCCAAAGGCAGTGAGGTAACAACATTCCCCGGCTCACCTGGGATTTGTGTCTGTTCCTGGGTGGGGTTGGTTTTTTTTTTCCTCCATCCTGCTCTTCGTGCTGTCCCAGGACACAAGAGGGCACACTGGGAGCATCAAAAACTCCTTTCCCCAGCTCCTGGCGGTGGGGACCATCCTTGGAGTCCTGGGATCAGGACAAATCCTTGTTTTTTTCCCCTGGCTTGGGATGGCAACAGCAATCAGGGAAGCAAAATGAACTGTGTTTCTAGAAAAGTGGCTGGTTAAAAAACTGTCCCGACACTTTAAAGGTTCTTTTAAATAAAATGTAATTGATGCGTCCAGTGTGAGGAGATGATTCATCCAGGAGGGGTCTCCAAAGTATTTCAAACCAAGGATTTATGGAAATAGGATTTAAATTAAACTATTAGAAGAGAAATTATAGAGCTTGCTGAAGTTTCTCCTTCAGGAGCAGGTAAAAAACATCTGCAGGAATGAGTCCAGTGCTGCACGTTATTTTCCAGTAATGATTTAAGTGATGGAACAGAAAATCCATTTATTAAATCTATAGACAATAAAGAAATTCTAAAAGGCTTCAAGTGCCTAGAAATACTAGTTTAGAATTCAAAGATCAAAATTCAAATGGAAAAGTACATGTTTGGAAAAGGAAATATTTAAGAAATCACTTTAATTTATCCTAGAATAAATAACCAAAGACTTAAAAGCTGCTGCAGAAATCCCAGAATGACAGGGAGGATGCTGATACTTCCCAGTGACTGACAAGGATGAAGGGTGTGAAAAGCTTCAGACAGTTGTCAAGATCTCAGGCAATGTGATGAAATGACATTAAATCACTACAGCATCTGAGAAGACACACATAAAAATATTTTAGGAAATTAATTCAAATACCTTTGCTTACATTAAAAAAACACACCTCAAACATTGATCACGTACAAGTAATGATCTGAACAGAGAAATAATTATTTGCTGTCAATAATGCACTATAAATGCGGGATCTTTCCAACTCCTTGGATGGGAAATGACGGGGTTTTTTGTTTAACCTACTGAACAATCCTGTCTGTGAGCCCTGGCTGTGTTTTTTCTGCTGACAGCAGTATGCATGAGAACTGCTCTGAGAAGGGAGGGCTGGACGGGCACGAGAGCTGCAAGAGGATGGTGATGTGGCTCTTCCCTCTCCAACCTGGCCTCCCTCTTTGCTCTGTTGCAGGAGTCCGGTCTGTCTACATGGTTGGGAAACCAACTGACCCCCCTGGAGACCATCCCTCCTGCAGCCATTGCCTTCGTGCTGTGCCTCCTCATCGCCACCTTCACCGAGTGCACCAGCAACGTGGCCACCACCACCCTCTTCCTCCCCATCCTGGCTTCCATGGTGAGCCGCAGCATTTCAAAATACTCTTATGAGGACAGTTTTCAGCTCCTCAGCTGTCAAAACGAACTGGCTGACACTGGTTCCTGTATCCCATCAGGGGTACAAAACAAAAATCTCTGTGTCCATATGAGAATGCGCACCATGCTTAGTTCATCCTTTCTAAGATCATTGCTGGTGAAAAGCAAAGGGATTAAATTCATTGGCATATGAAGTCTTTGCCTGCTGGCCTGAACATGATGTCACTTCCAGCTGTACTTGTTTTTTCCAATTTGTTCTGCACGGAAGCAGCACCAGCAGCAGCATTTCCTTGCCTGCAACATTCCAGGCCTGTATTTCACCCCCACCACTGGCCTTCCAGAATTCTCTGAAGGTGATAGCATGACCTAATTCAGACTTCTGCATTTCCACAGGAAGTTCCTGTCGCAGGGATAGACAGTGTCCTGCAAACTGAAAAGCTGGTTCCAGATAGAAACTGGAATGAGCTCCTCCAGGATCTTTTTGCATAGGCCACAGACTCCAGCCAAGCCCTAAACCAAAGCTCTCACCTTCAGAGCTCCACCTGTCTCCCCTGATAATTTAATTTTGGTCTTAACCAATTTGAAGCCAGTGCTTAGACCTGAATATAAGCATTATTCATCCATTTATACAGCAGCAACACAAAGCCCTGACCACAAAATCAATTCTTGCATTTGCTGCATAAAGATGCTGGAAGTGTCCAAAGAAGCACCAAAATATGAGTGGCTGCAGCGTTTGGGGAAGAATGAGGCTTCTGACAGGGACAAAATGCAATCAGATTTCTGCCAAAAAGGTTTCTGTGCATTTCTGGGTGTCCAAACCATCACCTCTGCTCTTCTTTTGTGTCCAGGCTGAAGCAATTTGCCTCAACCCTCTCTATGTGATGCTGCCCTGCACACTCGCGGCGTCGCTGGCCTTCATGCTGCCCGTGGCAACTCCTCCCAATGCCATTGTCTTCTCCTATGGACAGCTCAGGGTTATTGATATGGTGAGAAAAAAACCAAACAAACAACTCTTTCTTTCCAGAATTTTCACCCCTAGGTTTGATCTTTCCTTTTCCTAACGCTGGTTCTTCTTGGGGGAGCATTAGAAAAGTCAGTGTGCCCGGCTTATGTCAAGATGTGTGTGCATTAATAAAGGGTCACACTGTCTCTAATACACTCTGAGAATCTTATAGAGGTGCTAATGAACTCTTAAAGAACAGCCAGGGCCTCTTGAAGTTTTTATAATAAGAGCTGTCAATGTCTAACTGTTTGAAAACCCCAAATATAGAGCATGATGGTGTCAAAGAGCCCTGTCACCTGGGCACTCCTCCTGCCTGGCACATCTCACTGGGTGCCCTGGTGCCTCAAGAAATCACTAAAGATGCAAGGACAGCAGTGCCACATCTCTTGATAACTTCCCTAAATTATAATTGATCCAAGAAGAAACCCAAAAGTAACATTAGAGAGAAATACCAGGTCAGAGGAGAAGTGGATTAAAAGGATTTTGGGACTTCTTGTTTTAAGAATTTTATCCATTGGAAACCTTTACCTTTATATAAATTATATTTATGAAAACCAACTCAAATATGATTTGGTGGAAGTATGGAAAAAAAAAAACAAACCTCCAAAGAGAAAAACAAACCACGCAAACCACCCTAAGGAAAAAAGGAAACCATCAAGGAAAAAAGTGCTCAGGGCTTCTAACAGCATTTCTCTTTTATATTTCTAGGCCAAAGCTGGGTTTGTACTCAACATTCTGGGAGTTCTGACCATAACTCTGGCCATCAACACCTGGGCTTCATCCTTGTTCCGACTGCAAACCTACCCATCGTGGGCAAACAGGACAGGGACCTGCCTGTAAGGAGGAGACAGAACCACGACTGTTCCTGTCAGAGCTGCAGGGAGAGCAGGACCATCACCCACAGAGGCTGTGGCTTAGAGAAAAGCCTGTTCTGTGGAAAAGGACACGCAAAACCCTCCCGTTGATAACAGCAGCAAAATTGCCCAATTGCTGCTGAGTTTTGTCACCCCAGCAGGAGGGCGAGGTGACTTTTGGCTTTCCAGCCCTCTCACCTTTTGATTTTCTGCCTCTGCAGGGGTGTTTTCCCCCAGTGCATTTCCGGTTAAGTCTGAAATCTGCAGTGAGAAAATAAAGAGAGAGGTGTAAATACAGAAAAGGAAGGAGAGAGACTCTGAATTCCTGATTTCGTGCACAGATCCGTGCTGTCACAGCTCTCCACCTGTATATGTGTAAATGTTCAAGGTGTACGTGATTGTTGTATACTCTGTGGGCACTGACAGCAAGCTGTGTGTTGTGTGATCACAGAAGAATCACTGTCAGCCCATCCTATTTTGAAATATATTTATTTGCAGTCCCCTTGTTAGGAACGTAAAAGATTATTTTTCTCCCAGGACATCTGCCCCAGTGTTATTTATGTCAGATTACAGCCTGCAAGTTCATAATAAGACATTTCCTTGAAGAGGAAAGAAACCCTGTGTCCTAAAATATATTTGATTGAATTAAAGATTTTTTTAATGCACCCCTGTGTTCTGGAATTTTTTTTTTTTATTATAAATCACTGCTTCTGTTTTCCAGGTGACATGTCCTCCTGCTTGTCCATGATACTTACAATAAAGGCACTTACCATATCTTTAAATAATCAGAGAAATCAGCATAGTTGATTTTCTCTTATCTTTAAAGTAGTAATTATGTCATTGTTATTATTACTGAGTCAAATTTTCTTGGAATGTCCAGCCCAAGATTTTCCTTTTCAAAAGCCTATTATGTAATCCTGTTACATATCTAATGCCTATTCTGCTGGACCTGACTTTCAGTAGCAGATAAATTCCTAATGACCAAACTGAAAAATATCCAAAGGCACTTTGCCAAAACAATCTCTTGGTGCCATAAATGAGGTCGGGTACAGACAGAGCTGTTACTCAATGTGTGCCCCTGAAGTTTACCCTCAAACCTTTGTTCTGTTGTTACCTGCTTGAATTCTGCACAAAGTGCATTTCTGAAATCCCACTCTTGGTGGGATCTCCATCCTGGTTCCATGAGGGTGAAAATGAGGGAATTTCACTCTGAAATTGTATGTTCTCCTCAAAATCTTTCTTTTTTCTTTCTCTACCCTAATTATTAGGAGACAAGGACAGTGTGCAGTGTAATTTTGATTCATAAAATGTCAGAATTCACTGATTTGCAGCGGTTTTTTTTCCCAGTCCCAAATATCCAGATAATTCTGGTGTCTGCTGGTCATTGATTCCTCAATACTAATGGTTCCAGTGGCTGTGGAAATCACTGTCTTGGAAAGAACAGCCTGGTGTTAATCCTTCTGTGGCTTGGACAGAGTTTTAATTTGAAGTGAGATAGAGATCCAGCAGAATATCCACAGCTCCAGAAGGAAAGGCATTTATTCTCTGTTGCTAATGAGCTCCTGGGTAACAGATTTCAATCACATAATGACTTGCTCAGGTCACTGCTACACCACTCTCCTTTGCCTTTGCGTTTACCTCTATCAAATAACACCCAAATCTCTCCAAATATTTTCATTACCCTGCTCACCCTCTGTCTGAGGACTTAAAAATTACAAACTGGAGCAGATGCTTTGCTGAGAGCCTCTCCCTCCTCCCTCCCTTTGTCTCCAGCAGCAGGGCAGTGTGCTCTGCTTTTGTTTGCTTTTTATTTTCTTTGAAATACTCGAGCAGACTTTACATGTCCTCCTAAATTACTGCTTAGCTAAGCAGGAAAGGTGGAATTCTTCTAACATTTCCCGTCGGCCTCTCCTGCCAGCCCTTTTAAAACTGTGTTATGGTTCTTTGAAGTCTTTTTCTATTAGTCTACATTATTCAGAGGCTGTGGTGTGCATAAAGTACCTGCAGGAGCACAGGTGCAATCTTTATGCCAATCTGAAGAAGAAAGGAGGGAGACATCAAGTAGCCCAGAGTGTCATGGGGCCAATGCATTAATGCTGGGTGTTCCACGTTCATTAACGTGGGTGAGTGCAGATTTATCTGCAGTGGAAGTTACTCAGAGGGTGTAAAAATGCCCAGATTCCAGGAAAAAAAAAAAAGGGGGGGGGTGTGAAAATCTGTAGGAGAAGAGAAGAGAAGAGAAGAGAAGAGAAGAGAAGAGAAGAGAAGAGAAGAGAAGAGAAGAGAAGAGAAGAGAAGAGAAGAGAAGAGAAGAGAAGAGAAGAGAAGAGAAGAGAAGAGAAGAGAAGAGAAGAGAAGAGAAGAGAAGAGAAGAGAAGAGAAGAGAAGAGAAGAGAAGAGAAGAGAAGAGAGAAGAGAAGAGAAGAGAAGAGAAGAGAAGAGAAGAGAAGAGCACCAGGACAGAAGGAGAACTGAGAATTTCATGCCCAGTTTCTACCTTGCAGTGGTGGTGGCACTGGGCAGTTCATTGCCTTGGGTGTGTCTGAGCTCAGGACCAGTCGAGGTACAGCTAAATATAGTGTGCTTGTGCAAAAACCAGTAACACTATTAAAAAATTTTCATAATTTTCTAAGCAAAGCAGGTAGAAAGTGTTTCTAAGCCCCATTATTACCCGGATCACCTTTGAAGGGTGGCTCCCCATTATGTTTCCAGATATTGCCCTCAAGGAGTGGCTCCATTTCCCATTGTGAGATCAAATTTCACAATCTGCTGTGAAACTGCCGGCTCAGCACCTGCTGTGCTTAGCTGGGATTCCCAGTGCAGCTCCTCAAGCTTGACACCGAGTTCGCTTTCCACAATTTGGTCAGGAGGAGGGGGACGTGTGTCTTTTTTTTTCTTTTTTTTTTTTCTTTTTGCCTGCCTTGGCCTAAAAACTGCTCGGCAAAACCACAAAACACAGGTTTCCCACAGTGTGTGGCAGTGAGTAAGTGGCTAACTCGGAGTCACCTCCTCCATTCTCCCTGGAGTTATGGAGCTGTCCTGCCTTGCCTTGCACACACACACAGCTCCTGCAGGCACACACATGCACTCTGAGGGAGCAGGGAGGCCTTACCCTGGTAAAAAAAAAAAAAAAAAAACACACACACACACACAATTTCTGTGACCACACCATAAAAGCTGATGGTTTCTGGGCAGGCTCCTCGAAAAATCGCTTACATTTGGGAAAGGCACCTGGCCATAAACACCTCGGCAGCAATTTGTAAAGTGGCATGGGAGTGATGCAAGGGTCACTGAAATCATAAACAGACTTAACAGGACACATGGCAATTTGAAAGCTAAACCAGGATGAAGCCAGCACATCTTTCTAATCCTCAAATTGGTTTGGAGAAACCAAAAATTTGTTCCCAGTCACTTAAGAGGCATTAAAATGAGCTTTGTTGTATAGCACTGACATCTTGAAATATGTCCGGGACGTACAACTCAATTCCTAAACTTGCATTAAAAATAAAAGTAAATAAATAAAAACTACTTGCAAGGACACCTTATCATAAAATGAAATAATTCTCAAAAAGGTGAAAATTATTTTCAGCAAACAAACAGAGACATGAGGTTCTGTGTTTTATTCAGCAGCACTTGGGTAAACTGTGGACCTTTCTCCAGGAGCTGGAACAGCTGTTCCACTTGTGTCCTTGAGGAAATTCCTCCCTTGGATAACTATGGCATGTTGGCAGCTGGGTGCATCTCCAACCCTCTCTCCATTTGGTTTATTTTATTTTGGGAATACAACTCTCTGCTCTCAACCGGCCCACTGGATTTAGTGCTTGCCAAAGCAGAAACAGAGTTTAAACCCTCTGCAATGATGAATAACTAAAGAACAGAAAGCAGAAACACGAGGACTTAAGAAATATATAACTTGAAATCATCCTGGAATTTCACAACCCTCAATTTATTTTTTTTTCCCCCCAACATGGGACCAATAAAACTATTTACAACTTGATTCACTGAACTTTATGGCTTGAGTTAGTAATGACCAAGGTGCCAAAGTCTGGAAATGAAGTGGTTTGGATGTACTAATCACCTGGTGTCCAAGCTAACAACTGTTTAATGGAACTTAATCACTACTGTCAATGCTGGGTATTTTCTCCTATTAGGGAAACATTTAGTATTATTTATGCTTTAATCATAAATTAAAACACACCGAAACCATTCCGGTGCCATCCAGGAGGTGCAGGTTCCCTCCCCACATGTCACCTGCAGACACTGCACCAGGCCATGCCCAGGGTTCCCAAATCCAGGCCAAGCACCAGGTCTGGTGTTGATTTTCCTTGGAAAACTCCCTTAAACAGCTGAGGAATAGAACAAGGGAACACTTTTCAAAAGCAATGCAGGGCAGCAGAGTCGAAAAATCAGTAAAATGTATTAAAATAGTCCAAAAGGAAAAAAAAAAATCAAAACAACAAAACCAAACTAACTTGAAAATAGAGAAGAAACAGAATGATTCATTCAAGGGTTCAACACATATATTTCAATGAATCAGACCAGATTCAACTGCTTCAAGGCTCAGATGCTGGATGCCTGTGTGAGGTATTTGTGATCTAACAATTAATCACAACCACTTTTGGTCGCTACTGCACTTGAAACATTAACTAGAATCGGTTAGATCATCAGAAACTTACTCTGCTTCCAATTTATCCCATTCAGATGTTTTCAGGTCCTGCCCACCTAGCAGCACTCCAGGAATTCCCTCACTTCCCTCGATCCCTGTCCAGTCCATGAGGAGTAGAACAACTCCAAGCTTTCCCCATCTGGGATTTTCCATTCTTTGGAAGGGAGTGGACCCAACTTCAGTAATTCTGCTGATTCTCGTTCCTTTCCGTCAAGAAGAATTGGTCAGAGTTGTATTTAATTTATGAAAATAAAGTACATTTATATGGAATTTCACCGTGTGAGACCAGCAAGGCGTGTCCAGAGTGTTCCAGTTAGCTGGACTGGCACCAGTTTTCCCAGCTGCCTCTTGAGAGGACTTCAGTGAGTACTGGTTTGTTTGGGGCACTTCAGTGACTGCAAAAGGAAAGCCACTTTTCCCTTTTTTTGCTCTAGGACTCTCCTGATGAGACTTGCCAGAAAACTGAAAAAAAAAAAAGGATCTTCTTTATGTTTGTCTGTCACCCGAAGGGAGCCTGAGTTTCCCTCCTTGTTCTTACCTCTGGCAATGTCACACATGAAACGTGCAATCATAAATCACTTGTCTGCATCACAGATAACACAGCTGGACAATGGCAGCTTCCTCACACCTGTGCTTTTGCTTTTCTCCCCAGACCTCAGCAAGTGGTGGTATGGCACAGGAGAAGTAGCAGTCCCACAAGATTCCGTGGAAATAATCCAAAATAACCTTTGCAATTCCTTTAGCGTTGGGTTTTTAATCACCCGGGCTCTGTGGCAGAGAGCAACATCATCAGAGCTCTGAGGACTTTTAGGGTATAGATAGGGCAGGTTTTCGTCCTCAATTGTTGGCAAAAATCAGTGATCACAGCCAGAGCTACCTGGATAGTCACAAGAGGTTGGTGAACGGCACAGTAAAAACAAGCAGCAACTTCATGCTCACACACTATCTGTTAATTTAAGATGCTCTGACTGTTGGTGGGTTACATGGCGCATGGACAAGACAAAAATAAATTTCTGAAATATATTCAAAAAAGGCTATATATATATTCAGATTTTTTTTAATATTTATATATTCAGAATACATATATAAATTCAGAAAAGGCTTCTGAAATATATTCAGAAGCAGAGCTGCCAGAGGGACAGGCTCTGACTGAATCCTGGCTCCAGAAACCAAAGCCTTTCTCCCAAATGAGCACAGGGGGTGTGGAAGTGCAGGAGTTCATACTGTGCGCTTCTGTATTTTGGCAGAGATACTGTAAGGATTTAAAAAAAAAAAAACCAAACAAACCAAACAAACCAAAACATGCAGCTTATTAGCCTAGAAGAAAAATCTTTGCTCTGTTTACACAGTAACCACACACCTGTATCTCAGAAATATGAGACAGCTGATGGGGAAAGGGGAGGGCACTGACATCTCTATTTTCCTCTACACCAGGTGCAGTCAGCTCTGTAATATCTTTGCAGCCACTATTTTGACTCAGTGCCACTGTTGGCCTCCTGTACCTGCTGAACAGCCCCTGCAGGGAATGACTCCAAAACATGCCCATGCTCCCTGCTCCAGCAGGATCCGCTCTTACCTGGAGCCCTGGCGGGTGCAGACACAAGTCAGCCAAATCCTGAACCCAAATCCCAGCACAGCTGCAGCTCCTGCAAGTCACAGAAAGACAAAAAATGCTCAATTTTGTACTAAATTATTCAACCGATTCATTTTTCTTGCAGGGCATACCTAATTTTCTTGTGCTGCCAATTCGTGTCCCATTTTTATGAGGGAAAAATGTGGCATTAAGGAAACTTGTGCTGTCATAATAAAACATCAGGGTAGGGGACAGAACTGAAAATATCCCACCTGTTTAACTCCTCAAACCAAAGTACAATTCAGTAAAATCCATTTGCATTAATTGTAGCAAATTTTTGTGTCTGGTTTTACTGAATAGGGTTGTTTGATATTCCTGGGCAAATGGAGACCAAAAAGGGGTATGAAAAGAATAAATTACATATGAAAAGAATAATTTATTTTTTTAAAATCAGAATAAATTACTTTTCGTCGTGAGAATGACAGAGAAAGTTGCTTTATGTTTGTTTAGACAGCAGCCACGTGAGTAACATCAAGGTGCCTCCTAGTGCAATGCTGATGGAGTCCAAACATGGAATCATGGAGTTGTTGGGTTGGCAAAGACCTTTGGGATCACCGAGCCCAACCGTTAACCCAGCACTGCCAAAGCCACCACCAGTCCCTGTCCCCAAGTGCCACATCCACCTGGTAAAGCCCCCAGGCATGGTGACTCCTCTTTCAGGGAAGAGGTTTTTGCTGAGATCCAATCTGGCTGGGGCTGTACCCACCCAGACCATTGATGGAGATATGCAGCAGGACTGGCCCCAGCTCTGAGCCTGGGGAGCAGCACCGGTGACCAGCCCCAGCTGCCTGTGACTCCATCCACCATTCCCTGGGCTCCAGCCAGTGCTTTACCAACTCTGCACCCATCCAAGCCATGAGTTTCCCCCGGAGAATCCTGTGGGGAGTGGTGTCAGAACCTTTCCTGAAGTCCAGGCAGGCTCATCCCAGCCTTTCCCTCACCCACTGAGGGGTGACCCTGCTCCAGGAGCAGATCAGGTTGGTCAGGCAGGACCTGCCTTTGGTGGAGCTGTGCCAGCTGTGTGTGATCACCTGGCTGTGCCATCCGTGCCACGTGATGGAATTCCAGAGGGTCTGCTCCAAACCTGTCCTGGTCAGGCTGACAGCTCTGGAATTCCCTGGATTCCCCTTCAGATTTCTTTTCTTTTTTTTTTTTTCTTTTTTTTTTTTCTGTAGGTGGGTGTCACATTTGCTGACCTCCAGCCAGGGCTGCTGGTGAATGATGGAAGGAAAACAGCTCCTTCAGGATCCTGGGATGGATCCAGCTCCTTCCTCATCTGTCGTCACTGTGCTGCCCTCTACAAACAATAAAGGAGGGAAAATCTCCTTTGCTCTTCCTTTGTTACTGATGTATTTATAGGAAGTTTTATTGCCCTTTACAGCAGTGGTCAGCTTAAGTTCAAGCTGGACTTTGGCCCTTCTAATTATTGGCAGTTGGGCTATTGAAACCATCAGTGAATAAATCAGATTTATTTCTCTATTGCTTTTGAATTCACTTCTTCTCTTTAGTGACAGTGTAATGAGAAATCATCCAGGATTTACTGAATAAACAATGTGAAACTGTTTTAAGAAAGTGTATTTTCACAATACCAGGACAGTGTAAAAGGCATGAATGATATGATTTATCATGGAATCATGGAGTTTCTGGGGCTAAAATCATTAAAAACCATCTCATTCCAACACCTTGCCATGGGCAGGGACACCTTTCACTAGATCAGGTTGCTCAGAGTTTTATGAACTGCTCTGCACAGGTAGCAATGGGTGGAACTGGACTGGGCTGCTCGAGAGGGATATTATGGTATTGCACTAGCACAGACTATTTATATCGTTTTTATGTCTTTAATCTGACTGCATGCAACCCCACAGAGCAGAGAAAGTCAAATTTCTATGTTCAGGAACCCAGATCTTCATTGGGAAAGGGGTATTTAGTATTCTTAGGCAGTAATTAACGTGAACTCTGCGTTAGAGTTTATAAATATGATGAGTCTTTAATTTGCACAACAAGTAGAGTAATAAAGATTAGAGGAAAGAACTTGAGAGGAAGGGAGGGAGAGAAACCTCCATATCTAACCTAGGCTGTTAACACACTCTAATTACAATTGGTCTCACAACGAAATCTTTCAGGAGTCAGGATGTTCCAACTTAAGATTTAAAAATAACCAATACACCACATTAGTGCAAAGAACTATCCAACACATCCAACAGCAGAGCACCTTTAAATCTTACCCAGGTTATTTTTTCCATCATGAAAGAAGTACCTGCATCTTTGGCAGTTGTAAAAATATGCATGGCACCACCTGCCAGACTAATAACAATAATTAGAAATGTAATAAACTGTTCATTGGCAAGGGAACAAATTGTCTTATCCTTTGAAAGTCACACTGGCCCGAGGCAATTCCTCACAGACATTCGCCACTGATGTCACAAGAGCCGGAGTGAAAAGCACACACTGCAGAAAAACAACAGAGGAGGGCAATGAGAAAGGGGGAAAAAAAACCACTGACAAAGACATTTGAGCAGCGTGGAGTAGCTGCAGTTCCCATTTCACTGAATAAACCATTAAAAACTCAGGGCTTACAGGGAGCTGACAATGAGGGAGAATTGATCCTGTTGCTTCCTATGGAACTTTACGGACTGGAGCCTTTGGAGAATCACATGAACTCAAAACAGTTGAAACATTTTTAACTGAATTTAGAATGGAAACCTCAGGGTTGTAATTGCTTCCTTTTTATCCTTCTTGAGCCTTTTCATCTCTTGTACAATGATTTTTCATAAAATAATTAGGATCTCTCACAGCACACTTTGCACTGAATACCTTCTAGAGTGGGTTACTCAGACTCTTGCATCTCACACACTTTAATTTTAAAGCTGGCAATCTGAGATCAATATTTCATTCTCACTGAAGCTCCTCTGATTGCTGAAGCAATCTTGGTTTGGCTGCCAAATAGGAATTAATGGCCTGCTCAGGATTTTTACCTCCCATTATAACTCTCCATTTGAACAGACCACAAGATTTCACCTTGCCTGTTTTCTAAGAGCGTGTTTAAAATCCTCCTCAGCAATAAAAATGTGGTTTCGTATTTCTGTGACCTTATAATGTTTATGCCCCTTCTTCCATGCAATGTGTTTTAGCTCCAAAAAAATCCATTGTCAGCCTCTAAAATGTAAAAAAGCATCCAGAATTCTGTGAGCATTAAATATTTGCTTTCCTCATCCATCTTCTGCACTACAGGCAAGAGAACACAGCGAGCAGGTCCACGCTCACAGAGGACTGAAGAGAGGAAAATCAAGTTATAAACGCTGCCTAAGCACTTCTTTCTGAGGCTTCTGATGATTTCACAGTCCCAGTAAGTCATCTAGGAGGGGCCCATGCCAGGCAGCAGCCTGCTTTTGTTCTTTGCTTTGTACTCAGAAGGGAGGGACATTGCTGAGGTACAACACTCTGGGTATTTACGTGATTCACTCCTTCTTTCATTGAATCATTTTCTCGTTTCTAAGATAATACCTCTGGAATGATTTCAGTGGCTGTTTGAGGAAGCACAAAGGGGTTTTTTGTGTTTTCCACTGTTGGGGGTGAAGATGAAGATGTCCAAGAAAGATGGGGGAGATAGTTTGGACGGGACGGGGAGAACCTGGGAATTCTGATTATTCACCTGATGGCTCCAAAGTCCTGAGCACAGGAGCTGGGAGGTCAGCTCAAAGCCTGACTACAGACAGCTATAATTCAATAAACTTTCCTGCTGATCATGCTGCTTATTTCCCTAAATCCAGGCCCTGCTCTAGCCTGGGTCAAAGAATTCATCCCAGGCTGTGTTTGCATTATAATTGGTTAGAAAACCCAAGTGTGTCAGTGCTTTTCAATGTCCCAGGTCAACTCTTCCCAGTTCTCCTTTCTGTTTCAAAATCAACACAATAATGGCTGGTAGGATTTGAGACAACACCTTGGAGGGGTGATATCACACACCTGTCAGCCTTACCTGTAAGTCCTGCAGGTATAACTGTGTTCTCTTCATGAGCCCGCAAGAAATTCACATTTCAGCCTGGTTAATGTTTGGGTAGGGCTTGGAAGAAGATGATCTTTAAGGTTCTTTCCAACCCAAACCATCCTGGGACTCTGTGATTCGAGAGCTGAATCTGAGTTGTCTTCCTAAACCAGTTTTTCCGCAGTACAACCCAGTTCTGCTGATGCATCAGCATTTCTCCAATTGACACTCTGGAAAGCTTGGGGAAAAACATTCCCCCAGATGCTATGGAAGTGGAGAAATACAAAAAGGGTGTGCATGTATTGGCACTGGCTGCTCATGGAGCAGTCAGGAACATCCAAGCACACACTCCAAGACGGAAAGGAGACAAACCAGTTGTTCTGGTTATTAGACATGGTTAAGGGGCTAAAAAAAAAAAAAAGAAAAAAAAAAAAAGAAAAAAAAAAGAAACACCAAACCAACACACACACACACACACACACACGTTTCTGCCAAGCCAGTTATAAGAAGATAATCATGTGCTAGCCTAAGCCTCTGGCAGAAGTAAAACACTGTTAGCTGTCTTCTAGCTGGTTAAATATTAATCATCCTGCTTAGAACCAATCATGTCACTAACTGGAGAGAAACTTGGTTAAAGGTTGTGGTATCAACAGGGTTTTTAGTGTTTTATCTCTAGCTGAAGGATTCCCTGACTTCTACAGAAATTATGTTGAGCAAGGCAAAATCCAGAGCAATATTCCGAATTCATAATTTCTTGGACGGGATTTGCAAGCTGAGTATGTGGAGAGACACTCCAGCAGTTCAAACAAAATTCTCTTCTGCTGCTGTAAAGGAACAGTGCCAGAGCACAGTGTTCCACCTTGGGTTGTGAAGTGCAGTGAATTGCAAATATTTCCATCTGAACCACCAAGCAACATCTTATTCACAAACTAATTCTGTGTCTGAGCTCTGTGTCCGCTCCAGAAATGATGCTGCACGTTCACCACAGAGCATCAGCAAGGTAGAACAGAAAAAAAACCTGCCAAGAACTAAAAGTTGGACGTTACCGGGGCAAGGTGTGGGTTATTCAACACCTCTGAAATCACCACTCAGCCTAAAATAAATGGAAAATAAAAAGAGCAGGCAGCAAGCCTTAGAAACAACAGAATGAAATCATGGATGAGTGATCATTTCCCTGCTCATGCCTGAGCACTAAGTGGCCAAACCTGTGTGACATATTCCGAGCCAGGAGTGTGACAGGATTGGGTTGGGAAGACTCATGTGGTTCAAAGGTCTCCCTTGGAGATCCACACGTTCTTGAAACTCCCACAGTCCCTCAGGCCCTTAAAACCAGGATGCAGCAGCATTCTGCTCTGAATCTCCTGTGGTCTGACCTTTAGAAAGTCCTGCTCAGGTAGAGGAGTTGGAGGTGAGGAGATGGAGGAGGAACCTCTTCAATATCAGCAGCACTGCTGGGATTCCATCACTGTCTTGTGACATTGGCCACATTCTCCTACACCCCTGACTTTGACATTCATCCAGTTCCCAAGCTCTGGAAGCTGATGGAAGGCAGGCTCTCTCTCCTTTTCTTGTCATGTCACCAAAACTCCCCTGACAGCCTCGCTCTGTGATGTTGGGAACAGCCTGGCAGCCAAAAATGCAGAAGCCATAAGACCAAACAAACAAAGACAGCCTGCCAAGCTACCACTTATCCAGCAGCTGCAGGCTAGGAAAGCCTGCTCCCTTTCTGTTAACCTCATAACAAAACAAAACAAAAATAAAAAGGGGGGTAAAAATCACAAAAGGCTTTTTCTGAAGTGCAGTGTCAACAAAAAAGGGAAAGTTGACAGAACGCTGCCAAGTCTTCACTAATTACGTTCTGTGAGGAGACAAGAAGGTTTATGATCTGTTACAGGGTATTCCAACCTGGTTCTGAGGTCTGGAATTTTGTACTTCTACAGCGATCAGCTCCAAGGAGGAAGGGGAATTCCTCCCTGAGGACAGGAGGACAGCTCCAGCTGCCCTGGAACAATGCAGGGTCCTGCTGCTGAATATGGAAGGACCAAATAACTAAGCACAGGACAAAATAAACCTGTGAGGGCAATCAGAGGTTATTACTCCCAATTATTAGCCCAATCTCTCTCTCTTTAATTAATTATCTCCCTCCTGCATTGAAAGCTACACAGTAAGAGCAGTCTTGTCAAAAAGGCAAAGCAAAGCCCAGCGCTGGTGACACAAAGACTGTAAGACGTGTCCAGATCACCTTCCTGAACTTCACCTAGAGCAGGAAGGCACAGAGTCAAGTCCAACACCACCTTGAGCTCACCCTCATTTCCAAAATAACAAAATAACACCTTGCAGTGGCTGCCACACTGCTCCCCATGCTGTGCTTTATGGGCAGCACTAAATCACTGGTCAGGAAATGATATTTCCTGTGTAATGATGGTTCTTTATATTTTAATTTAAGATTGAACAATTAGCAAGCTGAAAGTTCTGCAAATGCCAACAAAAGAGCATCTTCTGGGTGTGCCAGGTTTGGAGGCTGTAATTCAGATCTCCCTGGTGAATTTTGTCCTTCGCTCTTCCACCTCACAGCTCCTCTGTAACAATAACAGGGCAAAAGACAGATAAATTCCGCCAAAAGAAGAGGAAAAGAGAATTATGCTCTCTTAAATCCTTGGAATTGTTCAAATCCAGGCTGGAACAACCTGGTTTAGTGGAAGGTGTCCCTGCTCATGGCAGGGCATGGAACAAGATGGTCTCTGAGGTCCCTTCCAGCCCAAACCATTCTCTGATTTGGTGAAATATTTGCAATGCTGACATTGCCAAGCTCAGTTTAACCAATGTGTTTTTCTAGACACATCAAACTGCCAGATAAACGCACTTGTGATTACTTCTGAGGGACAGAAATGGACTGAAGTGTATGTAGGTTAAACCAAGGTGTGTATTCCCTAGGGATATCTCAGAAGATAAAAAGCAAGCCCTGACTACTATTTAAAGGCAGCCCAGCAGACGGTTAAAGTTACACCCAGGTGTGTCTTCCCTCGGGTGATCCCAAGGGAGAGATGCTGGGCCACTTTTCCTATTTAATGGTGGCAGAATAGCTGGTTAGATTACGTCTTAAGTCATTTTGTAAGCTTATCATCCAAATGTTAGGACACAAAAATTGTAATCCTACAAAGCTATTTATGATAACAAATACTGCTGCCATCACTGCATGATAAAATACAAACAATGAATTAAAAATAAGCAATTACCCCACTACTAAATTAGGCAGGAATATTTAATCAAATGGATTAGTTTATGCTTTGGCTGGGCAAAAAGTGAAGTTCATAGGGAGAACTCCTGGCTGACAAATTTCCAGATCGACAAGACTGTTCTTGCCAATTATAAATAGCAGGAGGGGTTTATAATGAGGTCAGCAGTGCTTTTCCATGTCAAGCAATCGAAGAATATTTAATGTTAAATTTGATCAAACGCTCTGAATTGCACACAAGGTGTCAGGCACAACTTTGAGCTCAGGTTATCCTCCTCCTTTGGAAAGCAGAAAGCACCAGTCCAGGGAAAACTTTTGGGACTAGGATCAAACTGTGGAAAACAAGGAGCCCTGGTGGAAGTGGAAAGGAAGCATTTCCACCTGACATTGTTACTTCAGGCTGGAGACACAGTCAGACAGCTCTGAATTGGTTCCACTGACTCAAGTTTTGAATATTTGCTTTGCAGCTTTGACGGCTGCAATTTTAGTTCCCCCCCCTAAAATTAAACATCAGACTAAGGAACTGAATTTAACAGTTTAGCATAGCTGCCAGTACAGCAAATCAGCAGCTCAGCCTTCCCATAAAAGCCCAGACCAAGGAGAGATACAAAGTTATCACATTACAGTAGTCTAGTCTGGATCTGACAAAACCAAGGCTGTTCTGATTCAAACATCTTGATCTCTCCTGTTGTTTGACTTCATCTCCTGAAGAACAAAAACCAAAACTGCTTTAAACAAAACTCTCTGAGGAAAAAGAAGTTACTGACTTTAAATTCTATGACACTGTTTTGCCACTGGAAAGGAGAGAGCCCACGAAGCAGTGCCGGCAGGTGGGAATATCCACAGCAGTGGGTGTTGATCCAAGGCTGTGACCCACGTTGGTGAGAGACAGCAAAATCTGCATTGAATTCTGACACCTTGCTTTCCTCTAGGTATTTCCTCCTGATACTTATCCCAGGAAAGAGGAGATAATGTTCTCCAGTCAGTGGTTCACTTTCATTCAGGCTCTTATCTCTGCACTGCAATCGACCTGTGACTCCAGCTGGAGTGAACACACCCACCAGGGTGATGTTAAACAGCAAATTTAGGGACCAGGAACTCCCTGGCTGCAGCAGCTGCATCCCAAGAGCCTGGGGGGGGGACACTCAAGCCAGAGGCTGGCTTTGATTCTGGGCTGTCATGCCACAAAAGTCATCTCAGATTTGTCTGTCCCAGCTGTCACAGCCAGAACTGGAGATTGAAGGTGGTGCAGAATTTGGGAATAATGAGGTAAAGATGTGGAGTGTCACCCCAGCCATCTCAGAACCTTCCCTGACAGCTTTAGACACTCAGCTCTGAGGAACATCAAACGTGAAAGTCCCTGGAAAAGACAAGTCATTACCCAGCACTATCTTTGGGATCTTCCAGACAGAAAGGAGCATATCCACCAACACTCCACATCACTAGAAGATCCAGCAGATAAACTGACAGAGTCTTCATTTGTAGTTATCAGAAGTCTCTGATAGATTTAACAAAATCAAACTGGCAAACTCCTTATGGAAATAATTCATCACAGGTGAAAACATGGATTTTCCTTCCACCTGTTTTTGTGGCAGAGCCCTGGCAGAGCTGTTCTATTGCAGATCAGCATAAAATATCCTCCAACAGGTATCACCAAAAAACCACTTCATGAGCAGCATGAAGTTCACATGAATTTAAATACATCCTCTAGAGCAGAAAGGGAATTTTTATCAAAGTTTCAATACCTTGTTCAGTATCTGACCATAATCGTGGGAGATAAACATGGGTGTACCTATACAATGACCTGGGGGCCATGGAGATGTTTCTACTGTTTTGTGGAATGACGATAATTATATTTAGCACTCATTCAGGGCTTTTCATCTTCAAAGCACTTTACAAACATTAATTAATCCCCACAACACCCTATGAGGTAGGTGAGTATTATTACAGTAGGTGTGATCAGGGGATAGGAGAGTTGTGCACAAAGCCAGGTAAGGGCAGCAGGAACACACATTCCTGCAACTGCACATTTCAAGTCCTGTTCCTCTCTATGGATGTGCACACAAAAAGACCTCTCCACATAAATATAATACAAAATCAGGCCCACACTGACCTAGTCCTCTGATTTAGTCCTGGTTTTATGACTGTGTAAGGCACTCTGGTTTTGGGAAGGAATAAAATCTTGAGTGAGCTGGTTTCGAAGTGTTCCTCTGATGCTTTAAACAGTGCAAGATGTTTTGCCATTCCAACGTGGAGCCACGGCTCCTTTCCATGCTGAGAATTCAGGCTGAACAAATGCAAGAAAGGCACCTATTTGTGGGAGCTGGAGGCTTTGGGATCCTCTGGCAAGCTCTATGCCAGGAAAGAGTGTTTTTAATAACCACAGGTGGATAATAGGTTTGCAAAACACGGTAACAGATGGATATTTTAAATCAAAAGGAAAACAGAGAGGTGGAGAGGGAGCTCTCTCCTTCCAGACAGTTAGAGCTCAATACCTGCCCAACTCCTCTGAAGAATTACCAAGAGAACAAGGGGGGAAAAAAATGCAGCTTAGTCATATTTGTATTCTTATTAAATGCAGGACTGCCTGAGGCGAACAAGAGCTGATATCATAATTATTGGCTTGCCCAGCCAGCTGCCTTCTCTCACCTGATGTAAGATCAGATCTTTCCAGCCTTTGGAGCCTCTGTACCGCTGAGCCTCCACTCTCTCTGCAGGGCTGTTTGAATGACCTAATCCTGTCCTGGAGCAGCACCACGCCGTTGTGCTTCAGTAGAAAGGTAAGAGGAAACCTCTGACAGCTCCGTGCAGCTCTTTTAGAACTCAGCCGTGAAAGCCAAACGGAAGGGGGAGCAGAGCTCTCCTGCCTTGGCTCCTCTATTTAATGTGAAGTCCCTGGGGCTGACTTTGAAGAACTCCAGGCTGAGGGAAGGGGAAGGTCAGCACCTCCATCCCGTTCCTCAGCAGCTCCTGTAGGTGTTTATTTATCAGCCAGCAGAGCAGAGGAGCAGGAGAAGGAGCCAAGGAAACTCCAGGTAAGTCCATGGATCCATTGGTGCTGGGAGAAAGGAGGACTGGAGGGGACTTCCCAAAGGAAAAAAGTCGCTTTTCTTGTCTCGGGTGCAGCTTAATCCAATCCTTCTGCTCCGTAATTATAAAGAAAGCTGGAAGTGTTTACCATTACCTGAAAGAAAAAAAAAAAACAACATAAAAACCAAACTGGGGGAATTAAACAACAAACCAAGAGAAGTATTTCTGAAAAAACATGGGAAGCCTCATGTCTACCAGTTCTTAAAAGATTTGTATCCAAGTTTTCCAGTGGTGAATCAAAAACTTGGGAAGTTCTGTGGTTTGAAACCAAGCTTGTTTTTTACTGCTGTTTTAAATCTGGTGCTTTTGTAGGAGAGAATGAAAACTTTGTTTAGATTTATTCCCATACGGAAAGGTGACTGAAGTCACATCCAGAGAGAAGCCAGGATGTGTTAAGTGCAGAAATGGTTGAATTTGAGCACTGCAAGTAGAAACTGAATTCTTATTTCTTTACATTACTTTATTTTCACTTTTTAGTTTCAGACTGTTAGATTTCCAGCAAGAAAGGGACTGTTTGTGTTACAAACACAATAATTATCTAAACCTATAAATAACAACCATCTGTCATTCAACTCTTGACCCTCCTGCCTTCCTGGACAGCAGATTGAATCTTGGGGAATTAGACTTTATGAATGTTTCAGCTTGGTTTATCAGGATCTTATGGGAATTAGACTTTATAAATGTTTCAGTTTGGTTTATCAGGATCATGTGCTTCTAATTTGAATACTATACACGATATATTGAACTGGGTGAGGCGTAGGCTGAAAATTTATTTATTTTGTTAATAACTAATTATGGGCATACAGGGAAAAAATCTTGGATAGATAAAGTATATTTCTGAAGGAGCAAAGGACTGTGAAGTTTTCTTTCAGCTAGATATGATATATGCAGCCAAGAAAATACACAATTAAAGCAGATTGTTTACCCTGGTGAGGGGAGATGGGCACTGGCAGAAGAAGGGTTAATGTGAGTGAAATAATCTGAGCTTCAAATGTAAAAGCAGAGTGTGAGGAAGTCCTGGCTTGTGCATGAATGCAGATTCTGGTGTGGTATTGCTGAGCTCCTGGATGTCACTGGAGCCACGTGCCGGAGACAGGAGCCAGTGCAGCACTCTGGGGAGTAAATGGAAAGATCTGTAAAATGCCACTGTGGTAGGTGCAGCACAGGCACCTGCCAGGAACACATAAAACACTGGCTTTTACTGACCTGGAAGAGGAAAGTGGAGAGAGGGGGAAGATTCACCTACATGGAGCAAAATCCTTCAGATCCATCCCTGGTGACAACAGGCTTTCCTGTTTTAGGACAATAGTTTGCAGGTCAGGGATAATGAGAAAAATACATTTAAAAAAATCAGAAAATGTCCTTTCAATTCTCTGTCCTTTCAGAGCATCTATGTTGTAAAATGGAAATTCAAAGAAAACGTGATTTTTTAGGATTTCTGGAAACTAAACATTAACCACCACAACAATATTCTAATCTTTTTGGCCATAAAGTTCCAGGTATTTCGCATAAGAAGTGGTGTCATGCAGAGCTACTTTCAGTCATGAAATCATTCCCATAACCTGATTTCATGTGCTGGTGAATGACCAAGGACAGGGAGGCAGAGATTCGGCCTCCAAAAAAAAATCTGAAACAGATATTTCCAAGCCCCTGCAAACAATATTGATAATTAATTCATGTTAGAACCAAACTGATCCTAAAGTGACCACAGATATGTTGGGAGGCAGAAGTCCTGCATTAATCCATGCAAGACATTTTAAAAAGCAAAAAATTTCAAATAAACCAAAACAAAATTTAAAACAAACAAACAAACAAACAAAACCAACTTATTGTATTTACCCTTTAAAAAGCAGGGACTCGAAGCACTGAAGTGTCTAATGAAGGATTTTTACAGATACTGCTGTGTCCTGCTTACAAACCAAACAATTACAAATGCAAAACACTGCAAGCCTGGCTCCTGCTGAAGCTTTGGAGCTGGCTCCTGCTGCCCGTGCCCCTTGGAAAGTGAGGAAAATTTGGTTTGGATGTGGCACAGGTGAAACAGCAGCTGTGGGGGTCAGTGTCCCTAAGGAATTTTCCAGTTCCCCACAGAAATATGGATGGTTCCCAGCAGGGAGGATCTGCTGGTGGTGGCCTTGCCTTTTCTTGTTCCTCTCAGACAGCCCCAGCTCTGAGATTTGGGTCAAACACACCTCCCTGCTCTCCTGCACCTCAAAAATCATTAGCTCCCAAGACAAAGAGATTAATTATGGAGATAATGCAGATTAGGAGAGAGCTACAAGTCACATCCTCCTCTCCTGCCTCCCTGAGCACGGCCAGGGCCTGTCTTCCCAAGGAATTCCTCAATGTTTGAGAGCAGGGCGGGAGCTGTCAGAGCTCAGCAAGGCTGGAGGAGGAAAGTGATTTACCCTGAGTAAACCACCACAACGTGCTCAGGTGGAAGGTTGAAGCTTTAAGGTCCTTCCCAACCCAAACAATTCCATGGATTTGTGGGAATCAGAGCTCTGAGGTGCTGCTCTCCCTCCTGAGTCACTCTGGGATCAATGCTCTGGTGCTGCTTATATTGGAAACTAAAAGCAAAGTCTTGGCCGTTCCTACTGATCAAAGACACTTTGCCACTTCTAACAGGATTAGGGCAATAATTCACTCTTTTGCCACATTTCAGACACAAATCCAAGTCGTGCCCTCGTTAGCACATCCTCTGCTACATCCCCAACTGTCTCCTCACCCCAGAGACAAACATCCTGGCTTTTCTGTTGGTTTCTTTTGAATCAGTTAAGTCCTGTACACAACATAGCCCATTTTGGCGGGGGTTTCACCATCTTGTGCACCCAAGGCTCCTGGTCACACATGAGATACCAGCAGTGGTTGTTTCCACCATGCCAAGACAGCTGAGACCTGGCTGTGACCCAGAGCTCTGTGTTTGCTGGTTTTTTTGCAAGAAAAAATCCTTTCTGGAAAAAAAAAAAAAAAAAGTCCCCCTTCCCAGGGGAATATATGCCACTATTATTCCTTTAAAAAGCAATTAAAAGAGCCATGAAATCACAGGATGGTTTGGATTGGAAGCAACCTTAAAGCTCATCTTGTTCCATGGGCAGGGACACCTTCCACTAGACCAGCTTGCTCCAAACAACTCTGACAGAATACATTGTTCTTCATTTTATTCAGGGTGCAAGGGCTTCAAGTTATCTGGTTTGGTTCCCCTTTTTCCATTCTATGAACAAAACAATAATACATAAGGTGATTACATGTCTTTTACCTAAATCCCCTACATTTTCAAACTAAACCTGCCTTCTCTGGGCCCTGCTGAATGTTTGCTGAGTACTGGAGGGAGCTGCTAAACATGTGGTTAGCAAAGAGATCCCTGTGCAGCCTTTACAAATCTCAACAGTGCCTTTTGAGGCTCAGTAAATATATGTAAAATCGTTTTAAGATGTTTGGATGAGACAGGGCCACTGCAATCCAGAGCATTATTATCTTTCTGTTGGTGAAGTGCTCAGAAATGAATGAAGCATCGAGGGTGAGGTTCCATCAGAGTCATGTAATGAAGCTAAACATGCTGTCATTTTAACCCAATTTGTTTCCCTCTGTACTGCTGCCTCACCAGTTTGTTAGAGCCTCTCAAAGGAGCTCATCCAGTGTCAGCTTACAACTTCCACACCTATCCAGTACTTTACTCCTGGAATGGGTAGGTATCCCTGCCCTGCAAACTCCTTAACTGCTGGTTCAACAGACCTGCCAGGACAGGTCCCTGCAACATTCCCCTCTGTGGGCAAATGGTAGGATGCCAGAAATATTAGACAGGAACCTGTTCTCCCAGGAATGCAAGTAATTCATAGAAGGAAATAATTTACTATTTTCCCAGCTGGAATAATTAAACAGCCAGGCACTGTCCTCCCGAGCTGCTGCAAAGAAGAGCAAGTAAGAGGAGGGGAAAAAAAAAGAGCTGGAATGTCCTGCAGTGTAAATTCTCTTCCAGACCACACAACCTTAATTCTGTCTCTCCTCATAAGGCAGAATTCCCAGGGCTCTGGCCATTCTCCCTCCCCTCCTGCGGACTTCAAACTGGGGGGCAACCTTTTGAAGTGCACTGACCCAAACCCCAAACCTTCAGCTGACACTTGACTGAGAGGATTTCCCTTCCCAGGTCTCAGAGAACACATTTCTGCCAGCACCTCACCCCTGCCAGCCTGTCTGCCTGTTCCTTTATGCCACGATCTGGCTGATTCAGGCTCAGCTTACAACCCTTTAAAACCCCGAGATCTTTCCTTGCAGAATTGCTGCCTTCTCCTCACTCACACTCTGCACGGTTCCTTATTCCAGTGATGCTGAGCTCAGTTATCATTCAAGTGCATTTTGCTGTCTTCAGACTCCTTTTCCTGGTTCCTTTTGAATATTAATCCTGCCCTCCCACCTAGCTAGACAAAGCCTCCCGTCTCCAGTTGTATCCAAATTTGATTAGAGCTCCTCTCCAGCCTATCCCTCAAGTCGTTAGTGGAAACACCAAGTAGTGGCAGGCTCTTGAAGAAATCCACTCCAAACACCCTTTCATTCTGACAGCAGCCAGCCTCTAACTCTTCCTAATGCTCTGTTCCACCCAGCTTTACCTCCTCTCTGCTAGAGTTTTATCTCAAATACATTTTCTTAGCTTGCCTGTGAGAACATCACAGGCAAAAGCAGAGCAGCCTCACTAATACCCAGCTGTATAATCTGTATTATTCTGCCCTTGCAAAGCCAATATCCAGGGAAACTAAACTGCCAGGACAATTCCTCCTTAGCAAATTCATAACAGCTTCTACTTTTGCCTTTTTCTTATTTTCCCCTTGGCTCGGTGGGTTTAAAATGTTGTCCTTTTCTGGGAGGTAAAGTTAAATCTGCCACCTGCAATTCCCTCACCGTTTCTGCTTTGATGACAGGGAGTGATTTTCCTCCTTTCAGTCTTGCAAATCCAGTCGTACCCAGCCAATTCTCAGACCTGCAGCTCTGCAGTAATTTCAGCTGATTCTCTAAAATTCGCCAGAACGAAATTAATTGGGGCCACTGAACCTGGAGACCTAAAAAAGCCTCAACCCTGTCCTCTGGGAGGTGAGAACACAGGTATTCCTCCACGGCTGAGATCACAGGCAAACATCATTAATATCCCAGAATTTCTCATCCTCTGACTTGGCAATGCCCCGTTAGTTTTCCCCTGTGCTTTAAGGTCAGTAATTAATGTTTGCCCTACTTTTCCACCCAGGAATAGATTTTGGGATGGGTTCTTTTTTTTTTTTCTTTTTTTTTTTTTTTTTTTCCTTTGAAATGCAGAGTGTCCAGAGAGCACCTGTTCTGCCCTATGGATTTGGGGTCAGCTTTGTGACACCTGGATTCTGTTTTGGGAACATGCAGTGAAATATTATTGGCCAGCATCTTTTGTAAGAACCTTTCAAAGGGCTGAAAAATTATAAACCAAGACCAACTTGTCCAAGATTAGCCACTCATGCAAAGTAATTTTTTTTTTTTTTTGGATAGTCTGCACACAGTCTTGTGAGGTGTTGAGCAATAATACCACTTATTTAAATCTGTGGAAATCTACTGTTCATGGGTATATATCACTTCAGCACACAGCATAAAATACCTGTGTGGAAAAGCTCTTTGCCTCAAAAAAAAAAAAAAAACAAACCAAAAACAAACTCATTCAATGGTTAAAACACTTTATATTTCTTCCTAAAAAAAGATAAAACTTCTTATAATTCTGTCCATCCTCACAGAGGTGAGAGTGCCCTGCAGCTTGGTGTTCAGCAAAGTTAACAGCTAAAACCCAGCACAATTCTGTCACCTGCTCTTTTTCCTCTCTGAGTCAGCAAAAATACAGCAGGAAACTGTTTTCATGAGGCAAAATAAGTCAGATTTATCCATGCAGAAATGCTCAATGAAACTGCAAAGGAGGCTGCAAAATTTGGCTTAAACTGATGATGTTCCTCATTGTTGAAAGGCTCCACAGAAAAAGCCATTCTTAAAAATCTGTTCAACAAAAATAGTAAAAGATGAGGTATCCAGAAATAGAACATTTTCCCATAAAAGACACTGTTAAGGTTAAAAAAAAAAATAGAAAGAAAGGCAAAGTAGAATTTAAGAGAGAATGAAAATGTGGAATCTGTAAATACTGAAAGTGAAGGTCGAAAGTGTCAGGAGTGAACTCCATGAAATTAACATTATATATAATCAAATTGAACATCTCCAAATGCTGAAAAATAAGCGTGTGATGTGTCTATGACACTTGCCTGTGGTTTTACAAGAAGCCTGTAAGAGTCAAGCTTTTACCTTTTATTTCTTAACTGCCAATGCAAGCATCTGCATTCCTGATGAGAGAAAAATTGCAATTCTTTCACACTCCCTATTCCAGCAGCCTTGAGTTTCCCCCAAAAATGGAGCTACACCAGGGATCCCAATAAGAAAAGTGACAAGTGGCATTATTTAATTCGGAGAGAGAGAAGAAAAGGAAGACTGTAAGAAAAGCAAATGAGAGAACCCATAAGAATTCCTTTACCCTGGCTGAGCAAGTTTGGTGTTGGGCTCATTAGGGATGTTAATGCCCAAACATCATGCACGGGGTTTGGAACAGACACAGGGCCTGGATTTCCCTGACAGGAGGAACCAGGCACGTGCTTTTTATTTTTTAACTGTTTTCCTCCTCTTGTCTCCGCTTTAACCCAGCTGAGCAGGGAGAGCTGGCCCAGATCATCTCCAGAAATCCCTTCCAGCCCAGTTCTCCTGTGACTCTGAATTCCTCCAGTGATATTTCTGCTCTGTAGATCTTGGTTTGGATTGGAAATCAAGGTTTTGAAAACCAGACACTTTCTAGCTCTGCTCTAAAGACTCCCAGCCACGGAGGAAAACGGTCTTTGACTGTGGAGTGAGACCTTCTGTCATTAAAAAAAATGTTGACAAAGAAAGCAAAGTATGAGGTTACTTCCAAATAGAAATTTGTGCCTCTTCACCAGCAAAGAGCAGCTAAAGCTGACAAAAACTCCACACACAGAAATTCCTTCACAACAGACTCAGATAAAACTCACCCCAAGCACAAATCTCCTTGTCTATAATACACATTTCCCCCTTAATAACTGAAAAGCTGCCACAATATGAAATTCTGGGTTTAGCGGGAAAAAAATATTAAATCAGAGGGTGTAAATATGTGAATGCAAAAGGTCTAAAATAAAGACACGTTCTTTAATTTCAAGTTTATTCATTAATTTGTGAATAAACATCTACAAAGTCTCTTTGTTCAGGTTTTTACTTTCCCATGTTGACATCCTTTTTTCTCCTACTGAGTCCATGGCTCCTTGTTCTGGTTTTGCATCACTCTCTCTAATGTCCAAAATACCATAATATTATAAATTTAGTCCTATAGTTGTTCAGAAAATCCAAGAAAACAAAACCACTGGAACAAGTGAAAATTTGACACCCACAGAGATCCGGAAGAGGAGGAAAAGTGTTGAGCTGCTGCCATTATCAAACTTGATGCAGATTTGTGAGGGTTTATGTGATCTAGTCATATATTAAAATATCAATTCTTTTTTCCCCTGAAATCGCTTGTCAGAGGACCTCGTCAGCAATAATACAAAACTGGATTTCTAGTCCCTTAATGAATATTCTTTATCAGCTGAGCTTTATGTGTTGAAAACAAACACCTATAAAAAGTTTAATTTGCATGATTTTTTATGTATAAGAAAACAGAACAGCTTTTGTAATAGGTTTAGTTTTATGTCTCGGCCTTTAATGTGGTAATCCCCTTAGATCAGTTAATTATGTTTTATGTATCACTGAAATTTAATATTTTAAGAGAAGAGATGGAGCGTAGTTTCAACCGCTTTAGAGCCAGCTGCTCCCCAGATTTTAAGATTCTAATACAATAAAGGAGTTCATTTTCACACTAAGGAAAGAATGGACAAAATCCCTGTTCAGAGAGGGAATGAGGTTCCCAGGAAGAACCTCTTGGGCTTCATAAACTGCACAAGGATACAGGAAAATGCAGGACTTGGATGATTCTTAATTAATTTCAACCATTTTATTGCTTCTAATTTTCATCTCTATTAAGAATTTTGTAACAGCTTCAAGGTCTTGTGCACAGTTCAATATTCTTGCTGAAATGATGTTTCCTCAACAAAACAGGGACTTGTCTATCCAGAGTCTTTATTGCCAAACTGTTTTTGCACGCAGGGTTTGGGGATGTTTGCTGTTTCTGTGAAACTCCTGTCCTTTATTTCAAGGGCGTTATTACCTCAAGTTTTGTAGTGAAATAAATCCCTATTTTTTTTTTCTCTCCTGCAAGTGAGAGGTGTTCATAAAATCATAGAACTGAATCCTTCCTTTGCATTTTCTCATTTTCTAGTTTATTTAATCTAGCTTTATTATTATTATAATTATTTTTATTCATACTTTGCCATTAGGTATTTTCCTTAACCATAATTTGGGATAGAAAAAAGTAAAAGCACATTTGTTGTCTCAGTTATCAATACAGTGGACGTGCTCAGCCTGAAGGGATTCACTCAGTGCCAGGGACACACAAAAAAGATTGAATTTGGAATTCGTTCAGAAACAGTGGAAAGCAGAGATGCTGTTTTGAACACCAGCAGAGCTCTTGAAGGAGGTTATTGCTTCAGATATTCTTTAAAAATCGAGATATTTAAACATGGAAAAGGTTTTTATAATGGTCTCCATTTCTTAGCTATTCTTGATAAAATACTTTCAAGATTGAGGCCCTTAAGAGGTTCATTTATCCCTCGAAGAAGGGTCTGCACATCACAAATTTTGGCATTTTCACCTCTGTGGTTTTGCTAAGGAAGAATTAAAATTAATACAAAAGCCTCTCATGTTTCACAAGGCTGAAAAAACCCATCCCAGATAAACCAATTCTGCAAAAGTTTTTGCATCCAACATTTAGATCACACTGGCTGGAACAATCTCTTTCCAAACACTCAGGAATGAAGAGAACTGGGGGAAAGAAACTCAGCTTTGTTTTGCTTTTCTTTTAGGAGAAGCATCTTCCACAAAGAATTTTCCCAAAAGAGTTAAAGTAGATGAAGAATAAAACTAAATTATATAATAATAATATATTATATTATTATATAATTTATAAGTAACACCGAACAGTTGCTCTTGGTGTTTGTGCTGTTCAGGGTGAGGACACAGTGTTTATGAGACAGAAATAGGCTACAGCAATAAATGAGGCATTGGGAAAACAGGTGGGTGTAGCAGAGGTTGGGAAGTGGGCAGGGAAAAGGGGAAGAACCAGCCTCGGACATTTGGCAGTGAAGGGAGAGAAGGGTAATTGGGGGAAGGAACGAGATGGCCACAACTTACAGGTTTTACACACTCTGGTGCATCTCAGAACTGTCAAAACAGATGGGTTTAGCTGTGCTTATTTCACATTTTCCCTCAGTTTCAGATCTTGTCCCGGGAATTTCCTTTGTACTTATATTTACAGCAAACATTAAATTTTCCAGTGCTTCCAAAAACCCTTCCTGGAGAGTTTAATGCCTCCATGCACGACCTCTGCTTTTGTCCACAATATAAGATTTGCTTTTCCTTTCCCCATCCCCTCTTCTTTTAGCCTTCTTAATTTCAAGTCACCTCTATCTCATCTTCTTCCCAGCAGTTATTCCTCCCTAAAGGATTAACATATTTCCATGTTACTCGTTTTGCAAAACAATGTCAGGCCCTGTTTTCCCATAAGGTTTTTTAATCTCCAAACTGTCCCTCATTTATTCCTCAGCCTGTCTGTCTTGTGCTTTTCCCGGAGTCCCAAAGTCAACACTTTAAATAACAAAACTGAGTTCTCAGCTCAGTGCTGGGCTGGCAATGACTTTGTAGTTTTCTGGGGGAAGGGAAACAAGAGTGTTGGGATAATCAGACATTTGCCTTTTTTATTTTTTCACCCACAATTTCGTTCTGTCTCCGCCTTTTTCCTGAGCAGTGTTTGCTCCTGTAGCTGTTACTTCTGGTATTGTGTCACTTTTTTGCACTGCAGGGAATTCACTACACTGGAACATGAAATGTTCTACGGGTTGATGTGTTTAAAACAGACCTCTCCTATCAGAGCTGGTGCAGAATTGCAGCCCTGTTTTGGTTAACATTTTTTTTTCACTCCTCTTTAACCTGTTAGGTTAATAATGCCCCATCACTGAACCTCATCATGTCTTTTTGTTGTTCCTCCCACCTCATCTTCATCATAACTGTTCAGAACAACTGCAAATTCTCTCTTGGAGCTTTTCACCTCTTTTTCCAGGTTGTTTGGGAATACTTTAAGCCACACAAAATCCCAGCAGACCCCCAAAAGATCACCCCAGCACATTTACCTTCTATTTTCTCTTTCAACCAAATATTCATCCGTGCAAAGAGATTTTCTGTCTATATTCAGGATTTCAGGGGATATTTGGTTCCTTTAAAACCTGGCGAGGAAGTGAACTTGTCAAGAGCTCTTCCTGCTCACCCAAGCAAACCACCAGCCCAGTTTCCCCAGTAAACCTGAACATGAGAGCACTGGGGAAAGAAAAACAGCCCTGTAGCTTCGTGGACAGAGAGGTTCTTGCTAGGAGTGGAAGGTGAGGGGGGAAAATGTCATTCTCCATGACCTGCTCTTCCATTTTTCCTGCTTTATATGCACCATTTCTCATGCATGCCTAGGAATAGGTGTCAGCAGAACACATCACTCCACATCAGCTGTGTTCCTGTGAGTGCCTGGATTAGCTACTGGTTGTTATGTGGATGCTGAAAGAGCTTTGATCTTCTGAAGTCAGAGCAGGAGCTTTAGTCTTGGGGTTTGGGTGGATTTTTTTTTCCCCTCCTTTTCAAAGTTTTCCCCCCAAAAGAAATGCTTGAACCAGTGCTGCATTACTGGCTGCATGAATTGGTTTTTTTTCTAAGAGGCTCAGAGTGTAAACTGCACTGTAAACATGTAGAAAATGTGCAAGCTGTAGTTTGAGCTAATTCAGTTTAGTTCCATGTAGAACCAACAGAATCTGTTCCAGTCCAAACTCTAACTCAGGGCAGCTCTGCCTGCTGACATTATGAATTCAAAGCAGGTGAAATTCCGCGTGTTTACACATATTGCAGTCTGACATTTCCAAAGAAAAACTAAAGAAAACTGAAGTTAAAGAGCCCCTGAAATTGTGTTCTGGTGTCTCTGATGTTCCTGCACTTAACACATCCCTGTTCTGTGAATCAGCCATCCAAAGGGGGAGTTTTTTTGGGGTATTTTTGTTTTGTTTTGTTTTTAACATACTCAGCTTACAACCGTGCTGAGTAATAATAAGATTCCCAAATCCATTCCTCAGATCAAATAAAGGTAATTACAGAGCTTACTGTGGGCGATTCCCAGTGGGAGGGTGGGAGTGGCCACGGGTGGGGCTGTACATGCACAACAGAGAAAATGGGAATGTACCACGCCCGTCATAAAACATGCTGCCACAGCCAGCAACAGAAACCATTAGGGTGGATCATCATCCACACCTTCTCATAAAGGCAGAAAGATGGCATGAGATCCCAAGATGAACTCTCAAGTCACAGGGAGATGAGAGTGACTCACCCCAGGGAGAAAAAGAGAACCTAAAACAAATTAGGAGGCTCCCAAAAAGTCCTTACCCTGTGTGTCCCCCCTCTACACGATGTTTCCCCAGAGAGGATTAATTGCGGTGCACCGTGGCACTCGCAGCCCTTGAGCTATCAATAGGTAATTCATAGGAACAGCTGCTCATTAATCATCTTTTATTACGCACAAGCAGCGAGGGGCAGGGCCACGACTTGTTGTATTTTGGGTCTGGAGGAGCTGCCAATCCCTGACCCACATTATTTATTGTATCATTCAGTGTTCCTCACGTTTTTGGAAATGTTAACCAATGTCCAGTCTTAGCATCTGGTTTTTAAACCAACCAGAGGTATTTGCCTTTCCATTCAAATGTAAATTCGGAATTTCCAAGGTATTGGGCTTTCTGTTCAAATGTAGTGGTGGACTCTAAAAAAATTACCTTATACAAAATATTGTGGCTACAAAAAATAAATACTGTGGATACAGAAAATATTATGGACAGCCCACAAGCTGCTTTGGAAACTAGGAGCCAAGATAGCCACAGAAAGGAAAGGGATCCATTGGAATATATTGGAAGGCTTTATAATGTGATAGAAGAAAGTGAAGTGACACAGACCGTCATTGCAGGGAGAGGAAAGGGAAGGATGGATAAAGGAATACGTGGGAGACAGAACACATAATTATAGGAGAAAGGGACACCGAAGCTCACAAATGATGGTGTGAAACAGGGCTGTAAAAAAGGTAAGAGTGAAGCACAGGTGCAGGGACTGTGAGGGAGGCCTGGAGAAGGACAAGGTGATCATTCCCTGCTCCATTTTCCCAGCTTTCAGCAATCTGCAGATCGTGAATTTCTGAGCCAAAGGTGGCATCTCCTTATCCACCATCCAATGTTTTGGCTGTAGGTGTTTTTTTACCCTTCCTCCTTCCTAGGAATTATTTTTATGGGTGACATGGTTGTGTTGATAGCTTTGCTGTATTTGTGGTATCACCTCACTGGCATTCCCCAGAGCCAGAGCAAAACTCTGAACTGAGCCCAGAGAATTCAGTCACAGATTTGCTGCCATCAGCCCGTTATCTCCTGTGCTGGTTTTTCCTGCCAACCCAGCTGGTTATTCAGGCCAGAATCACACAGTTTCTGTATCATATCAACTGCTCCCAGCCCTTGGAACCGTGTCTGACTTCATGCTTAGATGTCTACAATAAAGCAATGAAATTTCATCCCCCTCCTTCAGGAAGCAGCAGAACCATTCATCCAGAAAACAGGACAGGGTATGCAAAGGATTGGGTTTGAAAATACTGGCAGAGTTGCAGGGCTGGTAGGGAGAGCTGACATCAATTTTATATGTTAACTGTGGAGTTGGAAAGGTGTTTCAGTTCTTAGGGTGAGGAGGGAAAAGGTGAGGGGAAAACCAAGTGCACCTGACAAACTCATTCACCTTCTCAGCTAAATTTTTCCATGCTTGGTTTCTGTTCAGTGCTGAGTTCCCTCTTTGCTGGACTAATTATGCAAGTTCAGCACCTGTGAGGGACTTTTCTCTCTTAAGAACTTCCCAGGTGATGAGTCTGCCCAGCCTACAAGAAATAGGGAAGTCCTTCTAGTGTTATTTCAGCCTTACTGTGTGAATTTTTGTTCAGGCTTTCTACTTCTGCATAAATTAATACTTTAGAACGTGAGGTAAAATCCATTCCCAGAACAAACAGGATCCGCAATGAAGCTGAGAAGAAGCCCTCTAATCTTCTTTCCTCTGTTTTGAGGGAATTTCTGTGTGCTTGGAGAACAACCAGCACAGTGTGCCTACATCTTAAACACCACAGGTGGTTTTGGCCTTTCCATCCCAGAAAGGTGTCAGCAGAACTAGAAATCCTTCAGGAAAGGGCTACAGTATAATCTAAACTGTGGAATGGATTCAAAATGAGAAATTATTACATTTCATCTGGGAAAAAAAGTGGGAAAATAAGAAAAATGTCATAGTTCACAGTTCTCTGCAGGGACAGACATGACCCTCTGTCCTCACTGCTGGTGCCAGAAGTAAAAGATGAAGGATAAAACACCAGTAAAGAAGAAAAACTAAAATGCTGACGTAGGGATGGGAGCCTGGACCAAACACCACAGTGAAACACCACCTGTATATTTTCTGCAATGCAATGCAAAAAAATAATCCATGGTTCTGCCTCTAAAAATGTTGTGGGTTTGTTTTGTTTTTGTTTTTTTTCCCCATAAAATAGATTTGGGATAAATGCCTTTTGAGGGTTGATTTTTACAGAGAGTTGTAGTAGAGTTGTAGTTTTTTTATAAATGTATTTGTAGAGCAGACCAAAAACCTGCTGCAAACACTCTCCCCACCATCTCATCCATCTGGATGTTCCAGAGTTCCCAACTCCTGCTGGACAGCACACCTGGACATGGTGCCAATTAGTCCACCTGGTAGTCAGCCTTGCCTACAGGTAGCCCTTAATGAAGAAACCCTGATAATTCAGGAACGATTTAATTAAAAATGGCATCCTTCTCTTACAGGAATTCAGTGCTTTACCACTGAGCTGGCAGCAAACACATCCCATGTCACTGGATGCAGAAAGGGTCTCATAATTGCAAGATTTCTTCCCTCACCCTTGAGATTGTCACATTAACCCTATTTTTCTCTAAATATGCAAAAAGTCTTTCCAGAGGTAGGGAATTATGGGCAGCAATCACAGCTAACTGTGAGAGAATTGAGCTCAGAGCCCTTGAATAAGAAAGCAAAAATAGCGCAGTTAAATTAAACAAATTCGCTGGTGGGTTTAAATTCAGAAGGAAAGAAATTACAGTCCTTAGAAGCTCTGTAAAGTTACTCAAGTATCCTGTAATCAAGGTCCAATGCATCCTGTAAAGAGGAGCAAGGAGGAATTCATGTGGCCAAACCAGAGTTTAGTGCTGGGCTGTGCAGGTTTCAGCCCTGTTCCTGAAAGTGTCTCCTAAAAACAGGGCAAGCCTTAGTGACAGGAATGTCAGGGATCAACAGAGCAGTGACAGCTTTGATGAGCCAGCACAACCTCCAGTGTCAACCTGGCAGGAATAACCTTAGAAAAGTCTTGAATTCATTAAAAGCCTTTTAAAAAAACCTGATTGTTATTTAAAAATTCCTTTTCTGAACGTTTTCCGTAATTAATTATGTGTAGAGATATTCCTGTCTCCATGACAAGTGTTAGTCACAACATTCTGGGCACTTCCATGATGTTTGGCACACGACATCACTGACTGATGTGTGTTGGATTTTTAAATGTAAAAGGAAAAATGGGATTCTGAAACCTCCTTTGGCTCCTTTTTCATAAAGACTCGAGGGGCAATAAAAGATGCCAGAGGGTTATTTGGGAAACATCAGTGTGATGCGGAGAGGAAAAGGCTGATTGAGGGGTTTGGGCAGAGATGTGAGCAGGTCACACGAGCTGGTGTCCAACCAAGCTGAGGGAGCTGCCTACAGCAGGCACAGAGGATGGATTAGGAACATCCAAAAACACCTCCTGTGAAAAGCAGTCTCAGCCCCAGGGGCTGGAGAAGGGCACTCCCAGCAACATCCAGCGAGTTCAGGTGGCTCCAAGAGGCAGAGGAGACACAAACCCAAGGATTGTTCAAGCCGTGGATTTCTGCCACGGGGCTCAGTCATGCAGAGCTAATAGATCAGCTGCTGCTGCCTTGCTTACCCCAACACCCAGCTGGGGTTACAGCTTCTCACTGCTCTCTTATTTTAGAGGTAGTTATCTTATCACAGGAGCCTCGCATGGTCACGCAACATTTGCAGCAGCCAAAACGAGATGAAATGGTTCCAGCTGCAGCTGGGATAATCAGATACCTCTTTCCAAATCAAAGCATCATTGTTTGCTTTAGCACATCCTACATCCAGGGCAGCCCACAACTTCCTTAAGCTCTGTCTCCCAGGAACAGTTTGTTGCAAATGATTTATTGTAATCCTGATTATTGGCAACCTCTCCCCCTGGCTGTAATTTCTGTTCCTAAAGAAGATTTGTCAGTGAGTGATGTGATTTCTCTTTGCTAAAATCTGTGTTCACAATGCAAAGTGGTTTTGAGTTGGTTTTTGTTTTGGTTTGGGCTTTTTGTTGGGTTTATTTTTGTGGGGTTTGTTTGTTTGTTTTATGTTCCTTTAACAAAATGAAGTGTCTATAAGGAATATTTTAAAAAAGATTTCATTAACAGTGACAGCAAAGATTTTTCAGTTTAAAGTGATCTGCATGTGAGACACATCAGCGAGGGTGAAACTGCAAATGGCTTTTGGAGTGAGAAGTTTGGACTCCAAGAATAAAATGGAAATCAGAAGTACATGGCCAGAGGTTTTTGTCCAGGATGGGGAGAACCTGGAGCTGCAGTTCTTACTGAGCTGCTGGTGCCAGTGTGAAAACTGTAAACAGCACTGGGATTGTGGCCTTGGGATTTATGCCCATATAGGAGATTCTCCAAAACGGATTCTTCACAAAGGCATTCAATAAACATGAATGCAGATTATCAGCCCAACATTGTTTAAGGCTGCTTCTTATTTAACAGTAAAAAAAGAAAAACACAACCCTGTGGCTGCTTCTCATTTAATAAAAAGAAAACAGTTTCCCTACACAGGAGGAAATTTTTATAGTCTAAAGTGTGACTAAGACTCCTCCTTTCCTACCAAAATGGAATTCATCAACAGAACCTGGCAAAGGTCTCAGAGGGGAGGGACAAGAATGATTTGGTTTTCCTGCACCTTTTGTATTGACGGTCCAAACAACACCAATAAATTTACTTTGCTTTCAGAAAGGATTCGTGCAAATTCTCTCACAGTGCAGAAGCCACTAGGCAAGAACTGTGCCTGTGCAAAAGCTCTTAATAAAACTCTAATGCTCCAGACCACAAATGAGGCAGCAGGGCTGAAAAATTGCAGTATAAAAGAGAGGTCAGAGCCAGCTTTGTGTAACCTGAAGATAAGTGGGAAAGCAGCACGGGGAGGGCAGGGAGTGTGGAACACTTACAAATTACAAATAGACACTCACATATCTTCCCTAGCTGTCAGTTTTCCCACCTGCTTCTTTCAAGATGAGGAATCTCTCTCCTCATCAGCCTCCAGTTAAGCCACTGGGAGAAGAGCCTGTGCCTGAGACATTTGTGAACTTTATCTCACATCATTTTTTTTTTTCCTGATGCACTACTCCAGGTCTCCTGCTTGATTTCCAAGTCCCATTGTGCTCCATCCCCCCGGGCTATGCAGTCTTACTCATCATAAATACAGATTTCTCTTTGAACTATAAAGGCAAAAAAAGGTTTCCACGTTTTTAGGTGATACATCTTTGTTAAGCAAACCTAACAAAGCCCTTAGATATTTACCTAACAGCTATTTCAACACGTGGCAAAGACCTGGCAGATTAACTCTTGAATTAAAGTGGCTTTTTTTTCCCCTGATTTGTTCACCTGAAGTCGAAATTATGAGCACCAACACCTTTATGTATCTACCAACTTGGTGCATGACGTAAAAGGATGCATGTTCTACTTTTGTTTTACTCTAAGGTTACAGTGAACAAGGTAAAAAAAAAATCATGGTAGAAAACAAAACACCAGAAGATTAAATTTATTCCTTTTAATCCAAAGAACACCATCAGATATGGCTCCTATATCCCAAGATCAAAGATTGAGAACTTGAGAGGAGATCCAACTAACAAAAACAGGGATGGAATGATGAAGTCATTTGCATATCTCAGATTCATTTAAGTCATGCAAAACAGAACAGAAAGGCTGAAGGGATTGGGACTAATAAAAAACAGAAGTGAAAATATAAGTGTGTTGTAGCCATCAGTCTGAGTAATAATAGAAAAATATCCTCTTTTTTTTTTTAATATATTCCCTCTGAAAACAACTGGGGTGCGTTTATATCCCAAGCTCTCAATAAAGTGACATTGCTAAGTTTGCATAACCCCAAAACAACACATTTTCATTCATTTATCGTCCTATAGAAAACAAAGAAAATGTTTATTTTTATAAAAATTGTGTGGTGAACTCATAGAAACCCCGTACCACACCTTCGTTGGAATTGCATCTACAGAACATTTCTTTAAGAGATTTAAAAAAAAAAATCCACTGTATGAGGAATTCCTCAGGATGGCTCCAGCTGCATATCCAAGCCTGTCCAGCCCCCTGCCCCCAACAAGGGATTTGTTTCACAGTTCAAGTTTTTTAAAAGTGCTTGTTGTAATTTGATTTTGCCTTAACAGGATTTCTGTCTGACGTGGGTTTGGTGATGGTTTCGCTACTCCAGGACCAATCCAATATTAAATTTTCTCCTTCGGACACTCTGGAAAGGGACCAGCAGGACCTCATGAAGGCACAGGGGGATTCAATATCCCCAGTTCAGCAAAGTGTGAGTAAATAAACTGGCCCAGATCTGTTATCTTCCTTCAAAGTTCAGAATCAGCATTCAGCTCTCAGCTGTACTAAACCTACACAAACCTACTGGGGGCAAAGCAAATACTGGAAGTTTTATTCCTGAAGGGTAGAAACCTGAGTTATCCTGCTCAGCTAATCCTAAACTCCAGCTAAATGTTCTGTTCCGTTCCTTAAAATGACTGGAAAAGCTGTGCAGTGTTCCACTGCAGAGAGCACTGGGTTTATCCTGATTTCCTCTTGTGGGATTTGTCAAAATCCGACTCGGATTTGTAGAGGGAAGGAGGGAAGGGACCCGGGACATTCCATTTCCCCCCTCCCTGAACACAGCACCCTGCTCCTCACTGCTGGGTGTCTTCTCAAAGGCATCCCAGTAATTACCCATGCCTGATGGCAGGGAAATATGCATATTTGCAGTGCCAGGATCCAGACTCCAGCCCTGCTTCAGCCTTTTCTCCTCCAGATGAAAGAGCACTTCAGTAGCTGCTGTTTTCTCTCTGTGCACAAGGGAGGGGAGGAGATGAGACAGGAAGGTTGAAGTGTCTGCCCAGAGCCTGTCTTGTGTCTCCAAATGAGTGTGGCCACCCTAATGAAGGGCAATGATGTAACCAACAACAAACCTGGAGCCTGTAACACCACCAGGGGATGAGATCAAGCTGATTTGACTAAACTTGCAGGCGACAAGACTTGCACTTATCACATTCCTGTCATTTAATCTTTCATCGCTTGATCTTCCTCAGCTTTTCCCTGAAATTGTCAGACCAGAGTCAAGGTGCCCTGTTTTTCAAGGAGAGTTCAGTTTTCTGATGGAATCACAGAGTGGTTTGGGTTGGAAGGGACCCTAAAGATCATCCAGTTCCATGCCACTGACTACACCAGGCTGCTCAAAGCCCAATCCAACCTGGCCTTGCTTTTGTTTATTAACTGCTGAATAGTTTTGAATACCAAGCAACCAGAAAAGCCTTGAGATCTTTTTAGGCTTTTCTGCATGCATTTTTAATGTAATTAAAATACAAAATCTAAGTTTTGAAATGTATATAGATAACTAACTTAGGCAATGAAAATAATAAAATATTTGCTCAAACTTAAACGCTAACCTTTAAATAAATAAGTGTCAATATTCCACTGCAGGACAACCCCAGCTACAGCTGCCAACCCTTCGAGCCAGACACCAGGACAGAGAGGAGGAGCTCAGAATCCCCTCACAGCCCCAGCCCAGCTTCCCCAGGATCCCAGGACCAAATCCACGGGAGGTACCCTGCCAGCCAAGGACTCCCCTGTGGCAAGAACAAATTCAAGGCATCCTTCAGCACGGAAAAATTCCGGCGCTACAGCTACGAGGAAAACGCCGCCGGCAGCTACGACCGGTTCCTCAAGAGCAGCAGGAACCCCTTCCACCCTTACAAGAGGCAGATCAGCGAGGATGTTTTCCAGGAAGCACACCAGGCCCTGCCACCAGAAGCTTCTCCCTTCAAAAATCACAGGAGCATCGATGGCTTTGAGGGTCTGCCGGGATCTGCGGGTCCTGAGGAGCCGGAGGCGTTTCCCACCCACATCCCGAATATCTCCGCGGAGCAGCCGTGGTGCAGCAGCCTCCAGTACAGCACCACGGGGCAGGAGCATGGCTCTCAAGTCATGGTCAGTGGAGTTTTGTAGCTGTTTTCCCTGTTTTCAGTGTCAAAAAGGTGGTTTTGGGAGTATTTTTTTATTACGGTGTGGCTAGGTTGGTGTTTATGGTTCTGTCAAGCTCTACAGGCTGGAGCTCAGAGAAAGTGTATTTGGACACATCCAGGTTTGTTTGTCCAATATTTTCTATTGGACAAATAGTCCTTATTTTCTAAAATTTCTAAACATTCTAAATTTCTAAATACTCTCTTTTTTCTGGTCTTTCCCTCAAACAATCCTCAGAAAGATGCACAAGGACAAATGATTTTCCATTAGATGGGGCACACAAATCCTAAATATCCAAATGCTCTCTGACAACAGGAGTTGCCATCAGCTGGTGTTTTCAAGAGACGAAAGTTCACAAAATGGTGTTTTCAAGCATGAGGATGTGGAGCAGATTTGGTCCAACAGCTCAGCTCACCTGCACTTTTCTCAGCACAAATAGAAGAGAAACTCCAAGACACCAGTGCCACCAAAAATAAATATCAGCTCTGTTTATATGTGCAGCGTCAAGTTACCTGAGCTAATTTCAGTACTAGATAGAGGCAACTGCCTGTTTAGGGCAGCAGAGATCCCTGAAAAGCAAATTAAATTACCCTCCAGTACCTCCACAGTATCTCTGCTGTGATCCAAGGCTGTGAAGTGTATGTTGATCATCTACTGCAGCCAAAAAGAACAACTCCACCTGCCAGAGGAGGGCCCTGAGCTGGTTCTGAATGGCTGGGAGAGGAAGAATTCATGGCCACCAAATGAAAGAGGAGTTAAAAAAAAATAAAAAAAATCTTAATTGGATTAAGACCAGAGAATGGAGAGATGTTGTCAGGGAACATACCTGGGGATTGAAGCCATCCAGGTTAAGGAGGAAATTGATCTAAATCTCTTATTTCCTGGATAAACACTCATCTAGGTCAGAGGAGTTCAGGGCAAAACCTATGAGCAGCTGATGAATAGAAAAATTCCCATTGTGTTCCCAAATCCCTGGGCTGCAGGATGTGCAGGATGCAGAGGCAGCCCTGCAGGAGCCCTGTACAAGCAGGTGTAGCTGCTCCCTGTTGGTGTCTCCCCTGGTTCTGCCAGCACCCAACTTCCCACTTTTAAATCACTTCCATGCTGCTGGAAAGTTGGGATTTCTGAAAATCTTCATCTGGTGGTCAGCAAAATAACATGGATGTTTATTAGTAGTGGATGTCAAACCAAGTCTAATTTGTGCTTCTAATAATATACCACAAAAATACTGAATATTTTAAATATTTATTAGATATATTACATGCATGATATGTAAAATATAGATAATATAGGAAACAATATGTGTATATGTATGTATTTATTAATGGTTTTTAGACAGACTAAAATGCCATAAAAGCACGTTTTTTGAAGCAGAAGGATAAGTGCTATTGGATTCTTGAAAAAACAAGATTCTCACTGGATTCCTCCATTTTTACTTCTTCCCTACATCTCGGTTGAACCCAGTAGTCAGCTCAGTGTGATTTTTCTCTGCCGCCTCTTTCCTGTTCATCACAGACCTCATCCTCCAGTTAACGCCAAAAATTCCAGAGGCAGCTGGAGGCACTGCCAGCCTGCAAGATAAAATCAGGGAGAATGAAAAAAGAGGGAGACACTTGTGCACACTCCGGGGTGAAAGCTGGAGTGTGTGGTTTGTGTGTGCAGGGAGAAAAAAAAAAATATAAACAGAGCCTGACATTTTCTGAACTGCTCTTTTCATGGAACGTGGCCCGGGATTTCCTTTCTCTGAAGTTGTAATTGTGGAAATGCGGGGATTGGTTGATGTCTTCATGAAATCATGGAGTGGTTTGGGTTGGAAGGGACCTTAAAGATTATCCAACACCTTCCACTCTCCCAGGGTGCTCCAAGCCCCATCCAACCTGGCCTTGGACAGTTCCAGGGATGGATCATCCCCAGATCTGCACCATTAAAACATAAACCAACCTCTATTAACCCTTCCTAAAACAAAATTAAGCCCCAAAAAGTCAATTTAACAAAGGCAAATCCAGACAGTGACTAACAGAATTATCCCCTTTTAAATTAAGCTTTTTAATAACTCCTTCCTTGAATGTTTTCCAGCAGGATTCAGACATGAAGCTCAGGACATCCCCCCTGGAAGGGCAGCCTGGTTTGTATTGCTACCAGCCCCAGGTGCAGCAGATGTATTGCCCCTCACACCCTTTCCATCAGGTCAGTACAACTGGTGCACCGAAATCCCTGGATTTTTAACACTCAAATGGTACCGTAACTGTTGTAATAATAATTTTTAAAGGGTTTCAAAATACCTTTAAATTTCTGGGTTTGCAGGGACATGTTTATATGTCTGTATTCTGTTTATGAGAATAAGATTGAAGAAGAACCACAGCTAAATAGGTTTTAAGATGGGCATTAAGAAAAAGAAGAAAAAAAAAACAACCTAAACTTGTGGAAATGGAATCTTGGTACTGCATATTTTTATTTTCACCATTGCACTTGAGAAAATTTGCTTTGAAGCCAGATAAATTACTAGCATAACTCTTGATATTTCAGGATTTTAATTAACTTTGCTTTAACTTCAGAAAAAAAAAACCCTAAATAGATGTGATCGTTAAAACTCAGACCAAACACAGAAAAATATTTTAAAGTAAAATTGGAGCTGCAAAATGATGTTCACTTTCCTTTTGTTTTGATGGCACACACATCTCTTTTGAAACCTTCTGCCTCTTACATCATCCTCAGAAAAAGATTATTCAGCTGAAGCATAATTGACAATAATGCTGATGATGCAGGAGAATGTGCAAGATTAGGGTTGTTCTTCTGTAATGTAACTTTGTCATTGACACTTGAAATAATTCCCTTCAGATGTAAATGGTGCTGCTGTTCAATGCTTTGAAAATTTCCTCTTTTAGGCTCTTTTATTTTTATTTATTATTACCTGCAAGGCATAAAATTTTCAGTGAGATCTTCAGGATAAAAATACGCAGATTTCAAACAAGCAAAGAAAAAAAAAGTTTGAGGTGAAATTAAGGCGAGAAGGATTTTTCAGGTTTTTAGGTAGAAATCCATGTACAAGAGCAGCACAACTCCAAAACATTCAACCATTAGAACTGAATTAACTGAAACTTAAAGGAAACTCAAAAATATGTGGAGATAAAAGCTCACACCTGAGTTCTGCCTCCTTTGATCCCAGGGCCTGATGACAGATTTTGTCCCATCAGCTGCCCCATCTCGCTCAGCTGCCTCGTGGAGTATAAAAATGTGACTGACAGAGCAGAGATTTAAAACTGGGCAAAGAAAACCAAACCCAGGTTCCTATGTGACATCTCACTGTTAATTCATGTGGTGTTACTGAGTCATGGAAACACTCATCACTCCTGGCTTTTTGTTTTACTTATCACCCTGATTTTCCACCAGCCAGAGTTTTCTGAGCCTTATTTTCCCCTGACACGTGGCAAAAAGGCAACAGTCTTTAAATTCTTATCAACACTGCCAGAATTCATTTACTTGTGTTGTTTTCTTTAACCCTAAAACCCAGTGGAAGTGATAAAAGGTAAAAAAACCCGTAAAAATAGATATAGATATAGATAAACATATACTAAAAGGAAAGGTGATATTGCACTACCATCCTAGCTTACAGATCCATTCTTGTTATTTTAGAAGAAAATGGTCCCAAAATGGTGCCAAAAAAAGGCTCTGCAGCAAATATAAACTGTTGAGGATATGTCACAGCTCCATATATGTCACTCACTATAAAAATGCCATTTCTGTGTGCAGAAACCCCAGGTAGCTTGTGAATTCATGGAACATTCTTCATTTTTTTTCTCCATTCTGCAGCAGGCACATTTCTCCTGTCCCTGCTGATTTGATACCAGTGCTGTTTCTGTACTGGTCACATTCCAAAAAACCCTTCAGATTTAAAGCTCCTGGGAGCTGCCAGGCAAGATCCAACAGGCACCAAGAGGAAAATCCTCCATCCACCTGCAGGCTGGCACTGGGACAAATCTCTGAAGTGCAGCAGGTTTCTGTCAGACTTTTCAATACCTGTGCTTGGTGTTAATATAGAAAAAGTCTGGCAATGTGTTCTACTGCTCAGGAATATAAAATAAAATAAAATAAAATAAAATAAAATAAAATAAAATAAAATAAAATAAAATAAAATAAAATAAAATAAAATAAAATAAAATAAAATAAAATAAAATAAAATAAAATAAAATGTTACCCCTGTGCCATAATCACAGGCTGGAAAATGAAAAAGAACAGGGGATGCAGCTGAGGAGAAGTGGAATAACCTCTTCTGCATGGAGCAACCCCATCATTAATGCTTTACATTTCCAGCTGGAATGGGGCAGTGCAAGTTAAATCACTCCAAGGAAGTTCCACTCCAGAGAACGGGCCCTGGAGTGAAGGATGTTCAAACTGAGCCTCAGTTTTTCATTAGAGGGATGAGAGGCATTCAGCCCCACCATTAATTTTGTCCAGATGATAAAACAGCCTCACCTTCCCCTTTGCTGGACACAACAGAAGTGGTGACTCAGAAGAAAAAATGAGTTCTTATTGACCCGAATGAAGCAGCAGACAGTGGCTGGAGTCACTCACCCACCCACCATAAAACACCTTTCATGCCATGGGAGACTGTAAAACCAGCTCCAGCCTGTCATTCCAGCCCATTCCCCTTCCCTCAGAAAGAACTAATGAAACCAATAAAACAGAAATAATCCCTAAAACGCCCAAGTCTGGCCTTTCATGATGACATCAAAACCAGCCCTTAGTGTTGTTTCCTTTCAAAGAGCCACTAAAACCAATAAAAATCAGAATTATTGTAGGAATTGCCCAGTTTTCTAATCTTGGGGGAAAACCTGCACCCAGTGCACAAGGCAGGGAGCACCACACTGCACACAAAAATTAGTTCTCGGCTGCTCTGGAGACTCTTAATTGTGCCCAATATTTAGTTTAACAGGGCAGGACACGATTAATTATGTACATTTCATTTCTTTCACCACGCAAACAACTGAGTCCATTCAGTCTGGGTTTCTGCATTCCATTTCAGGCAGCTCAGTGCTAGAAAAATAAAAGCAAACAGGCAAGAAAAACTCCAGCAGCCAGCATAAAATTATAGAGAAAATGACATCAATTATTCAGAGTACAGAAGAAATAAATAAACTGTGAATATTTTGCTGTTTGAAGGGAACCAAGAGCAAAGGCAACCAAAGCTATTGATCCAAAAAAATAAAGCAATTACAATTAGAAACTAAGGAGGTGTCCAAGGGATTTTTCCCACTGAGTCTTGAGAGCTACATTAAAATTTTTCAGAGGAACCACACAAACCTCAGGGCACAGGACTGCTGGAGCTGAGCAGTCGAACACCAGGACAGGCCTCAGCAACCTTTGAGTACCAGGGAAGGCATCCAGGTAGATTTTTTTTTTTTTTATAACATGTGACAGGACTTCTTATTTTGGCCATGCCCTCACCCCTGGCACATGGAAAGATTTCATCTGGAAGTGGCAGAAATTCCTCTCGTGCAGGGCTCCCAGAGAGCCAGCTGATTTTATCTTACCTAAACTGGATTGTGTTCCTTTGCTCTTGACTGTCCCTTTCCAGCAGGTTTAGACTGTAATTTGAGAAAGAAAAACGTGGAATGTTCAGAAAAGAACAAGACCAAGTGCTGTGTTAAAAAATTGAGAACAAATCTATGGAAACTCTGGTGCAGTCCAGGCTGTCTGTGAGGATCATCTCCAGTCTTTCACCTGGTTTTTTATCCTGGTGATCCCATCACTTCAGTTTGTCTTGGGACAGGCTTAGGGATCTCCTGAAGGGATAGGTCAGCATTCCTCAGGGGACTTTGTGGCTGGTCCCAGGGGAAGGGCAAGAATGGCATAAATATTGTCTGATTCTAGGGGCCCTGGCTATTCTTTTTAGCTTTCTAATAGAGAAAATGGAGTGGGAAAGTCACTTGAGGTGGTAGTTAACAGCACATGAACTCCTGGCCCTGTGGAGAACTCTTTTCCTTGGAATTGACTCAGGGAACAGACAGGGAGCAGCACCAGACAGGCAATGGGAAACCACCTCAAAAATGTCTCCTGTGCTGCTCTCCTGACCCCTGGAATGACATCACTGACTTATTCCATAATAATACATTCATCCTAAATATATTCTGGTGCATCCATTAAAGTTCTTTTTGTTGTTGTTTGTTGGTTTTCTCCCTGCCTTGCACGGTAACAGCGATTTTAACAGAGATTTTGGGATGCTGTTCCCTCAGGAGCAGATATTATATGCTTTCAATTTTTGCCTTTCTGTACCCTCTCCACACAAAGAAAAAAAAAGCAACAACAACAACAAAAAAATTAGCACAAAAACCCAAATAAGGCTCAGGCAGAACTTTCCTGTTTCTTCTGACATTTTTAGCAGCTTTACTTCCTCAGCTGGCTTTTTTAGGGTGAACAATGAAGTGGGTTTGTTCTGGTGGTTTGGGGTTTTAATGCCAATTAAATGACATCATTCATTATTCGGGTGCATGTTCAGGGGAGGCTGAGCAGGCTGAAATACTTCAGAAGAGATGGCTGGGGGGAGATAAGCTTTAGGTCTATAAAATTAAGAATTATCTGGGAGCAATTAATAGGACACAGCTCCTCACACAGATTTTCACATAGCAGGCTATAAAGAAGAAAATACTTTTTTTTTTTCCCCGTACAGTATCCTCAGAAATAATGCTGTTATTAGGGGGATATTTTTGGGAGCTTGTTGCTAAAGCAAATAACATCTCTGCTGTCCCCTCAGTACCCCTCAGGAGGCAGCTACCCCGTGACTTACATCGCTTCCTCGCACTACCCCTACCAAAGGATTGCTCCTCAAAGCAGCCAAGAATCTCAGCAGCCTCTGTTTCCCAAACCCATCTACTCCTACAGGTAACACAATCTTTCTCCAAGCCCTCACCTTACAGGAAATACCCCGTTTACTCCTGGCCTCTTTCCAGCATCGTTTGCACCAACACGTTCGCTCTTATTTGTCTTGTTCCCGGGGTGTTCTGTCCTGTCCCTAAGGATCACAAAACGTCCCAGGCTCTGGGGCCAGCCAAGGCACAGAGAAATCGAGTGTTGTAAAGCAGGGGAACAGTCTTGATCACTCCCCAAACAGAAAAAAAAAAAGGGAGATGTTTCTCTAATGCAACGTTTTAGGTGTTGCAAATTTCATCAGCACGAGACTGGTCCTGCTTAGTTGTCTATTCCAGCACCTGGATTAAAACTGGTTTACTCCCCAGTTACTGGAGCAAGGAAATGCCTAGAAAACAAATCAGCTGTGGAAATGACCGCATGGGTTTAGCCCCCAAAGTAGATCAGACAATTAAATTTTAATTATCCCTCTGTCACTCTCAGTTTCATTCTCTTTGTGCCCTTCACCAGTTTAAGGATTCAAACAAAACCTTCAATAACTACACACCAGCAGGATTTGAAGGTCTTGATTCTACTTTCTATATGATTTAATTTTAAACCCAGGTTGGATCTTCTAGATGAGCTGTAGGAGATTGATAAGGAGTTAAGGAGATTGTTGAAAACAACTGAGTGGAAACATAAAATCATCTTTGTATTTGTGCTATGGCAGCAAAAGTTGGAGTAACTACACACAGTGTGAAAAACGATCTATTTTTGGTTATGAGGAATCAGGCAGAAGAGGCTAACATGCTTTTCTTTCTCTCCCTAAAGCATCCTGATCTTCATGGCTCTCAAAAACAGCAAGACAGGGAGTTTGCCAGTCAGTGAGATTTACAATTTCATGACGGAACACTTCCCTTACTTTAAGGTGAGTTCCACAGGGCTGGGAAGGGGAATCTCCCTCTAAGCTTACCTGTCAGCAGAGGGAATAAGGGATGGGGTTCCAGCTATGAAATGGGATCATTTCCTGGGAGATTAATACAAATCGATTACACACTCCATACTCTCATGTAGTGTACAAGCACAAGCTACCCAGCATTTTGCACCTCATCAGAAATGTGAAATGTGGGAATATTTAACTCAAAGAGATATTAGGAACTGTTCCAGCTGTGAGCTTGGGTGTACAACAGTGACCATTCCTCACCAGCAGCCCATAAAAAGGGCAAATAATTTTAAAAACACCTTCACTGCTTCCTCTCAGATCTCACATACAGGCAGAACTGGTCTTGTAGCTTCCTCTGCCACCACCAGCACCTCCAGACTGGTGTGGAAGCAGAAGATTCCAGGTGATCTCACTCCATCCTGGAGCTGGGATATTCGTCTTGGGCAACAGCATCCAGTGCCTGCCCTGTACAAAGAAAAGTGCAGTGTGTGATAATGGCACTAAGCTCATAATTACATGGTGAGCTGGGGAGGGAAAGGGTGGATGGTTTGCAGCAGCACTACTGAAATTCGGATCCCTGCTGTGAGGGAATGGTTCCTCACACTTGGAATGCCAGTGGAAAATGCTCAATCAGCACAGGGATCCAAAGGCAGGAGGATTAGTTAAGATTTTTTTTTTTTTAAAGAGCTGTAATGGAATCATCAAGCGCTGCTCCTCTCAGAGCTCTATTTCTGCTGATTCTTTAAAAGCACCTCACTGAAGTCCACAGTGGGTGACCTCAGCTGTGAGCAAGGCCCAAAAACCAAAATAAGGCCAGTGAGTCTGTCCTGTTTCCTATTGCAAGTAGCCCTGCAGCAATCAAGGCAAATTCAAAACAGCCACAGCAAGGCAGCTCAAACATTTATAATAAAGGAACACTGACAATAACAAAAAATGAATGTTCCAGTACAATTTTGCAGTGGGTTTGGACAACGAGCACACACCAAAAAAGAAGAAGATTGAATATGTCAGTAATCAGAGAAAAATACACATTATCACAGAGGAAGAACTGTCAGGATCCATCACTTCTGTACTCCCAGATTTCCTCCCAGAGGAATCCCTGACTACTCCATCATTTGTTGCAAGCAAGAGAAGGCAGAAAGAAATAAAGGAATCTACCATTAAAAATCCCAGGAGAATTCACAGGAAAATAGCAAGAGTTTCAAGGCAGAGAGGAGGGAATATTATTAATAATTTTTACAGGCATGCACAGGTTTATCCATCAGATCAAACTGAAATTAATTCTCTGTTGCCTTACAGCACAATTGATCATAAAATTAATCAGCAGCTTTAAACCAAATGCTGCTGTTGCCAGCGTGGGCAGAAACTCTTGGACTCAGAACTGTGGCTGTGCCAGATGTCACCGTCCTAGTGCTTCCTGGTTTTTCAGAACCTCATATCCTCTTTTAAAATTCATTTAAAAACTGATGAGAATGAAGTTACTGCTGTAGGAGGAGAATAGTGCATGGGGTACTACCCAAACATTCCCTGTTTTGTAGCAGCTTTATTTTGCATTTTACTTACAAATGTATTTGACTGTAACATCCTTCACCAGGGGAGAATGAGCAATCAGATGTTACATTTACAGTCATCAATCCCTGTCTGCCTCTGGTCTTTACAGCAGAGAATTACCAATATATGGCAAAAATAAATATCCTCTATCCTCCCTGCTTTTGGAGAGTCTTCAGCAAAATAAAATCAGATAAAAATCAGCAAAGAACTTTTTACTGCTGCTACCAGAGCTCACTGAAAAAGCAGAATACAACAGGGAGAGGGGAGGCAGTTTAGGCTGGGGAGAAAAAGAGTGCAAGAGCGCACAGAGCCTTGCTGGGAGACATGGGATGATACAAGCCGAGTCAAATTAACTGGGATTTGCTGCCACAGCAAATTTAGTTTCTATGATGCAACAATCTCATTTCTAGTTGAAACAGAGCAATCCAACTCCTACGTCCTTTAAAAAAAAAAAATCTACGCAGCTAAAGTTGAATTAGCCTTTGATGTACCTCTCCCTTCTCTTGAGACCTAGATTTAAAGAGAAAGGGTTTTGCAAGATCACTGAACTCTTTAAACTTCAAGAGCTGGTCAGGATCAGTGGGGCTGGACAATAATTTTCTTTTTCTCTTTTGGTAGTGATTAGTGAGTGTAACAGAAAGCTTTCATCTTTTTAATTGGAGTCATTGCCAGTGGGCCGAGAGGGCAGGAAGGTCTGTGGTGGGATGGAGGTGCTGTAGATGTGGCACCTGGGGACACGGATTGGTGGTGGCCTTGGTTGGACTCAGTGACCTCAGAGGGCTTTTCCCACCTCAGTGGTTCTGGGATTCCCCAGCTGATTTTGTGATTCTGCACGTCCATCCCCACTGTGCTGAACACAGCGATGGCCAAAATCAGCCACAGCAAGATTACCCACGAGCAACCCCAGCCGCCAAAGTTTGCTCATTTAACACTCACATCTCTGCTTTAAAAACTGGTGGTTTTTTTCACTTAACACACTGAATGTGTCAAGCCCTGCCTGGGCAAATGAATTCTCACAGCTCAGCAATCCCAAGTTTAATGCAAGAAACTGCTCAGCTCCCGGCTGCAGCCTCCAAAATCAATCCCTGTGCTTTTTGCTTGTACAGTTTCTAAAACCATCTCCTCATTTACACCCCCACACGCTCTGAAAACCTCTGAGAAGCTCGTGCCGCTCCCATCTGAGCAGAAACACCAATTATCCTGTCTAGGTACACACAGGGGGGTGTGGAGCCTGTGTGCAGGGGAAGAAACAAGAATATTCTTCCAGGTCAGCTTGTTCAGTAGCTAAATACACAATTTACCTGGGAGGAACAGTTTTATTCAGTTTTAGAACTACCAGAAAGTTACGTGAAAGTTATCTGCAAGGGAGAAAAAAAACGATTTGTCATGTTCAGTATGACTTTTCAGTATGAAAAGGTTTTAAAGGTTTGGGGTTTCTTCCCTTCTCTTCTCTTCCCTTCTCTTCTCTTCTCTTCTCTTCTCTTCTCTTCTCTTCTCTTCTCTTCTCTTCTCTTCTCTTCTCTTCTCTTCTCTTCTCTTCTCTTCTCTTCTCTTCTCTTCTCTTCTCTCTCTTCTCTTCCTCTCTTCTCCTCTTCTTCCTATTACAATTTGTGTTGTCTCACCCATGAGACAGAATAGTGAAATACTGACATCAGGTGGGCCAAAATGGAAGAAACTGTGCTGCTCTGAAGGGAAAATACTTTCTCTTTTAATAAATAATATGTATTTAATTCCACACCTATTTATTTTTAATGAAGAAAGTGAGTATTAAATCTGACCCTCAGCTCGTCAATAAGGCTTTTAATGCCTTAATCCACACAATAGCTCTTTACAAGCTGCAAAATAACAGGTTTTACATTCCTTGTAAAAGCATGTACAAAAAAATTAAATCCTGATAAAATAATTTCATCAAAGCATGTTCAGAATTCACAGTCTGCCTTGTGAAAACCAAAATGGACTCAGATCCATTTGTAAAAGGTGGTCTTAGAGGAAGTCTGCTGGACTAGGCAACAATTAAAGAAATTATCAAAATTCTGGCTCTCTATGAGGGAAGGATCCTATTAATAAAAAGGAAAAATGGGGAAAAAAAAACCCTAATGAACTTAAGAGGGAAATCCTAATTTCTAACATTTTTAAAAAGACTGTGGCAACCCACGTTTTTTTCTCATGCTCTCTGTTCAATAATTCCCTGCTTGATAGAACAGTTTTGATGACAAATATTTGCATCCATGAATGTGAATCAAAAGCCACGGACAACTTCCCCACATTTCAGAGTGCTGTTTCACTTCTTGCAATTCTTATGAGGAATTGAAAAGAAAATAGGGATTTTTTTTTTGGCAAACAAGAAAAGACTCATGATCCAGTTTAAAGAACCCCCCCAGCTGCTACTGCTGAGTTAAAAATAAATACAAAGCACAGAGAGAGATGAGTGATCAGCTGTGGAAACCTGTATCTCATCTGGAGGGTTTGTGATTAAACCATTTGGTTATGTAATTGGCCAGCACACAAAGTTACACCTACAGTAGCATGAGAAATCCCTTTGAAGTCTGCCTGGACACTGAATTTGAGCTCAGGTAGCACATAGTACTTTAAAAAGGAGTTGGAAATATTTCTAGGTATTCCAAAATAGATTCTGGTAGATTTCTTGTTAGTTCTAGAACACGAATTTTTACACACTTGATTCTTGTGATGTGCAAATTCACTCACAAAGATCCAGCAGGTCTCTGACAACCTTTCTGCTTAGAAGATCAGTTACTATTTTATCTGATCCCTCTCTTCCCACACAACATGACTGTAACATTTTTGTGGCTTCCCTCTAACGTACAAGTTTCTCACTGCAGAAGGTACAAACTTAAACAGCATTTCTTGTAACCTCACCAGTCAAAACAGAGTTATATATATATATAGAGAGAGAGACACACATACATTTTTAATTTTGGGTTTGTTTTTTTTATAGCTTGAAGTTCTGTTCTTACATTGGGTTTGTTTCTCCAGACAGCTCCAGATGGCTGGAAGAATTCCGTGCGCCACAACTTATCTTTGAACAAGTGCTTTGAGAAAGTGGAGAACAAGTCGGGGAATTCTTCTCGGAAGGGCTGCTTGTGGGCTCTGAATCCAGCCAAGATTGACAAGATGCAGGAGGAGCTTCAGAAATGGAAGAGGAAAGATCCAGTTGCTGTGAGGAAGAGTATGGCAAAGCCAGGTCAGTCATTTGTCGGTGTTTCAGTTCTCAAGCAGCTCCCCCCAGAAGTTTTGTTTTTCACCAAGATCCATGAGAGAATTTAAACATGATTTAGGAAAGCATGTAAGGATTTTTCCTGGTTGACAAAACAAGTGAAAAATATTGAAAGCAGAATTAAGGTAGACCTAGTTTTGTAGATGTTTCCAGATAAGCACAGAGAAGCTTCACCAAGAAAATATTCTCTCTTGACGTCTCACTAAGCTTTAAGATAAAAGGCTGGGTTGGATGGGGATTGGAGCAACCTGCAGCAGTGGGAGGTGGCCCTGTCCATGGCAGGGGGGTGGAATGAGATGATCTTCAACATCCCTTCCAATCCAAACCACTCTGTGATAAAAAGAACCCTGAAATAAGGAATATGGCTGTTGATTGATATTCATGGATGCAAATAATTGTCATCATAACTGCTTATGTCAAGCAGAGAATTATTGAACAGAGAGCATGAGAAATAAATGTGGGTTTCCACAAATAAAACCTGAGATTAACTGCTAAGTATCCAACCTTTAAGCCTAAAAGTAGAATTTATTATATACTCACTTGGCAAGGATAATTGAAAAGAAAACATTTCAGGCTTTGGAGTTTTAACCTATCAGAATTAGTACTTCCGTTTGCCATTTCTTGAACACCACCACAATTCCTGCCGCAAGCTATCCAGGGACAAGTCAGCCACGGGCTTTCTTTCCCCTTGTTTTCCAGAAGAACTTGACACCCTGATAGGCGACAAGAGCGAGAAGCTGCGGTCCTCCCTGCTGTCCTGCAGCCCGACGGGCGCTGCAGCTGCGTCCCTCTCCAGGCAGATGGCAGCGCAATCCCATTCCTTGTGCGAGCCCCCGCTCTCCTCCGGGATCCCGCAGGGATTACACGGCATCCACGCCTCGGCAGCTCTGCACGCCAAGAGCCCCCTGCCCGCTTTGCTGGGCGGGCAGCAGCAGCCCGGCTGTTACACATCCCCCCAGGGCTTCCCCCAAATCCCCACCGCGCTGATGCAGCACACGCCGGACCCTCAGAGCCTGTTCTCTGCTGGGGAGGCTCAAAGCCAGCTCCGGACTCAGCCCAGCATCCCTCAGGATTCCCCAGTGCCGGCTCAGAGCCCCCCGAGCTGCGGGATGAAGATGCTGCCCGAGCATTCCCCGGCCAGGACGGTGCAGGACACGCTGCTGCAGGAGGGAGACCTCAGCAATGACATCGATGCTCTTAATCCGTCCCTCACTGATTTTGATCTCCAAGGTAGGTGGTTGAGGTGTTTTTGTTTTGGACAGTAGGGTTTGTTACATCCCATCCCATCCCATCCCATCCCATCCCATCCCATCCCATCCCATCCCATCCCATCCCATCCCATCCCATCCTCCGCAAGATCCATTTCTGACCCTTTTTTTTTACTTCTTTTTACAAACCCCACCTTCCTGGGTTACATTTTATATAAACGCCATGCCATTTTGGCTTAAATCTTTAAAAAGTTTCCCAAGGACGCTACGAATTTGCATCGATGAATGTAAAAACCATTCCTGCTCCCACCTGGCCACTATTGCTGGTACTAAATACTGCAATACAGTATTTAGAATGTGTTCTTTAAATTCAGACTTATTTTCAGCTGAAAGCTACTCAAGCACAACTATTTAGTGCCATTCTTACAAGAGAATTGTCGAGTGGAAGGCACCAAGAGAAATAAATTTGATTGGATTAACATGTTAACATTCTTCTTGCTCAATATTGATTCCACATCTCTGCTAAAAAGGATGCTCTTTCCCTCTTCCCAAGGCAGTAATAGGATCTACACCCCAAACAGTTCTATTTTCTGAGGTGTCTTCTTATGTTCTTCCTAAAATATACATATAGAATATATATATACACATTTCTAGCAGAATTTTAGAATTTTCTTAAATTAACACTGTTTTCTCCCAGATTTAAATTTATGTAGACAGACAAACAATAACCATCTAAACAACCTCTTCCCTTCCTCAGTCCCATGAGATTAGAATCACCTACACACAAATGTTTAACAACCAACATCTCCAGCAACACAATGATGGAAATAAAGCAAATATGAAGAAGCAGACGGAGAGAAAAATACAAAGAAAGCTGAATCAATCTGTTAATCCCAAGAGTTTAGGATCGCCTACACAGAAATGTTTAACAACCAATATCCCCTGCAACGCAATGATGGAAATAAAGCAAATATGAAGAAACAGGCGGAGAGAAAAACGCAAAGCTGAATCAATCTGTTGATTAATGGGGGTTTTTTGTTTGTTTTTGTAGGGAATCTTTGGGAGGAGCTGAAAGACGACAGCCTGGCCGTGGATCCCCTTGTCCTCATTTCATCATCGCCGATGCCCTCGCAGTGTTTTCCCTCGCAGTGCCAGCTGGAGAGCGGCGGCAGCAGCAGCGTCCCCATCCCGGCTGGAGGCGCGCACGGGAGCGCGCACGGGAGCGCGCCGGAGCTGCAGCTCACCACGCTCTACTCCGCCTTCATGGAGCTGGACACGGTGTCCCCTTCCTACCTGAGCAGCCCCGGATCCAAACCCATCGCCTTAATGTGAACCACACCGCAAAAACCCAGTCCTAACCATCACACACTGCCCTGGCTGGGTGATGTCAGTGTCCGTGGGAATGAGAATTTTATCTTCTTTTTTTTTTTTTTTTTTTTTTTTTTTTCTCCCAGAAGTCACCCGCAGGATATGTAGCTTTACTATGATGATTTTCTACAGACAGATATTAAAGAAATAAATATTATTTAAAGATAATATGGTTAACAGCTGAACTTGTCAACACCATTTTATCAAGCCACTCATCTTCTTCATCTTTCAGAAATAAGAGGAGAACAAACTCTTGACCTTCTTTTTTCCTTTTCTTTTTTTTTTTTCTTTAACAAAAGCTGCTTGCAAATGAACACAGAACTCACAGCAGACAACAATTTAACTTATTTCTTGGAGCCATTGGTGGCAACAACATCCACCACTCAAAATATAAAATCTACCTATTAAAACATTTATAGTCCCCTTGAAAGAAGTTCTGGGTTTTGGTAAACGTGGACTGAAAATTCTGCAAGTATTAGAAGACAGAGGACGAGCTGCTGACAGACTAAACCAAAGCAACAAATATACTTCAGTGGAAAATATCTAAGTTTTACTGTATTTAAAAAGAAATTTTAAACTCTGCTTTTTTTAATAAAAAAGAACAAAACTATTTAGTAGAATTTTTACTTGGCTGGAAATTATTCCCATTCATGCCTCTTATCTTTTGCCACATAAACTGAACATTTTCGTGAATTGTTAAGCCATTAAATTAAGATTTTTTTTTTTTAATGGTAGTAAGAGAGAAGAGAGAAATTGCAGTTGGCCAAATCCTGAGAGCATCTGTGTTTTAACTGATACATCCAGTGGGGTTTATTGTGATGCTGAATCTTGTAGCCAGTTCCTTACTGTGAACTAATCTTAGGCCACTTTTTCAGGAGTACCCTTCTCCCTCTGATTTTCCACAAAGATGGAATTTAAATTTGTTTTATTCTATTTTATTCTATTTTTTAAAAATAGAATAAAATAGAATAAAACAATTTTGGTTTAAGTGATGCAATATAAACCCAGAGTAAGCTGGAGAAGGAACTTAACAGCACTATGGAAAATAGTCTAGAAACACAAAATAATATCAGGGAAATGATACCAGAGAAGCTGTGGCTGCCCCAGCCCTGGAAGTGCCCAAGGCCAGGTTGGACAGGGCTTGGAACAATCTGGGACAATGGAATATGCCCCTGCCCATGGCAGGGCATGGCACTGGATGATCTTTATGGTCCTTTCCAACACAACCCATCCTGGGGTTCCTTGATCTCTATTCACAGATGATGTAAACTCAAACTAAACCAAGGAAGTTAAAACTTGAGTCAGATTGGGTGATTTAAACCACAGAAAAGCAAGGAGGGGATTCTCAAGGATGGAACAAAGGGGATGGGATTGTTAAAATGAAGACACACAGGTTTGATTGGCCGCTGTCTCACGGCAAGGTGGGAGCTCTGACCAAAGCCAGGCCCAAAGCTACACCTTCACCCTTTCCTACTAGTCCAGACTTAAAATCAGATTAGGGGCAGACGGATGAAGGTGACTTAGGAGGAACACATGTGATGCAGCTTTGTAATCCCTCACGCAACCACCAAGATATCCTCTCTTGACTCCAACTCCTCTTCCTGCAAAGAGAATGAGGAGAGGAAGAAAGGCAGCCAGGTTGGCCAGGCTGCTCCAGGAAAAGAAAAAAAAACCCAGCAGGATGAGAGTTATGCAAACATATTAGAGTTGGGGGAATCAGTTTTTGGCCATCTTAACACTTAGATAAGGAAACACAGAAAAAGTTAAGTGTGATACATTATTAGAAATGTGAATATTAGGGTAAGTCTGAAGCATGTAGTGAGTATAAAGCTGCTAAACAAAATATAAATATAAATATAAATATAAATATAAATATAAATATAAATATAAATATAAATATAAATATAAATATAAATATAAATATAAATATAAATATAAATATAAATATAAATATAAATGTAAATATAAATATAAATATAAAGCAGTGTGTATATGTGTTTGTGTAAAATATATACAATATATATAAAGCACAGTATGTGTATATAAAACACTTTATATGAACAGAAAATTATATGTACATTTAACATTATATGTACATACAAAATACTATTTATAAACAGTGTGTTTGCATATATATAACACTATATATATATTTTTAAAATACAGTATAAATACATATATATCTATATATTCAGTGCAATTTAAGAGTCACCAGCTTACAACAAAATACCTCTGAGTAGATATTATTAGAAGGATAATATTGCCCTAAGAGCCTTTTTTTTTTTAAAAAAATGCACATTTCAGTCAAATAAATACACGTTTTAATACAGACATGCATTGAGGAAAAGCAAAACCAAAGCAGTTTTTCTGCCCTGTGCTCAGGTACTGTTTTTGTATCCCTGTGGCTCCTGAACACACATTTTAAGGCTACCCTGATGCTTTAAAATATGTCACCATCCCTCCTCAGCCAAAAAAAAAAAAAAAAAAAAAAAAAAGAAAGAAGTAAATAATGTTTTCCACGGATATTAGACACAGGTCTGGTTCATGGGAGGGGTAGGTTCCCTTGACTCTGGGTTTGTGAGCCCTGACTACAACAGAAGATCCCAGGGCAGGACCAGATGTCCAGACCCCCCAAACTCCTCAAATTCCTTCCAGCCACTTCAGTCCCAGTGGGAATTCTGCACACCTCTATCCTCAGGGGATTTCCAGATAAGATTCTCTCTGTTTCCAAGCTTTTCGCTGCAAACACCAAGGAGTTGGCACAGGGATTTTCTGAAACATTTGCAGCACCCCGAGGGAGTGAGATGCTCAATTCTCCGTGACTTTCAATCACTGTTCGCACCAAATTCTTGTTAAATCCTTTTTAAACTCCTTACAAATTCCCCTCCGGAGTCACACGCAGTGAACCACACCATGGCCAGACCACTACAGGCCTTTGCAAGACATTCCTGACAGAATGAGCAGCATTCCCAGTATTTTATATTTGGTAGAGGGAGACAACAACAACAACAACAACAACAACAAAAAGCATGAGAAGACACCACAGGAAGTGCAGTGGGATGGCTCATCGCTCTAAAAACACGAGAGAAATGTTATAAAATGTTTATGATTAAAGCAAACCCATGGCATGTGAAAAAAATCCATGAAAACTGACAGTAGGAGTCTGGGCAACATTATCAAGCTGAGTTAAACATCTGTGAAACTCCAGATTCACAGATTTGAAAGCGAGAAAAGCAAAACTGCTTTTTCTGAGTCAAAGATTTATAATTTATGGGCACAGCAACCCATCCATGATTTGCTAATTCCTGTGTGTCACTCGTGTCCTCTGTGGCTCCAGGCTCAGCCATTCCCTCAGAGGCACCAATATATTCCATGCTTGTGACCACACACATGATCACAAGCTGGAGGGGGAGGAAGAAATAGAGAAGACTTTATTCTATATATTTTCTTGGCAATGAGTCTTTGAAGAATGATCAGACATAAAGAACAAAAGGGGAAAAAACACTTGAACATGTTTTTTCTTGGGCTTTCTGAGGTTTCTTGTATCCACCCCAGAGGTTTGTCCTCCCTTTATAGTTATTAATTCAAAGCACCTAAAAGTATTTTCTCCAATGCATTCCATATTTAATGGAATTAAATTAATGGATGGACATTTCACAGAAGTTATAAGAATAGTCCTGTAATAACTTTTATTTTAAAAGGGTTCTGTTTAAGTAAACAAACAAACTATACTGCAAGTTATTAACTAATAAAAATTGTCTGGGTTTGGGTTTCCCTTCCTGCTCCACTTCAGGCTCCTCCATCTGAAATTTTATTGTCTTGCTTCAGTTTAGCATTAGTGATTCTGGTAGACACAAAACCAACTCATGGAAATATGGGTTCATGAGGAAAGAGTTATATTATAAATTACAATTCCAGAATAATTCCTGAAAAAAAAGTTTGAAAATATGCTTATTTAAGTACTTTTAAGTTTATACACAAGGATAACCCTCAGCTTGTGCAATCCTTATTTTTGACTTTTGAAATAACTTGACATACTGATAGCACATAAACATTTCCTCAGCGACACCTTATTTTGTACCTACCATAAAATCAGTATTTTGCATACATTGCAAATCTATTTCAGATACATTTGCATTAAATTCCATTTTAAGCAGCACTCTGAAAATGGGGAGAAAGAAAGGAAAGAATGAAGTTCTCCCGGTCCAAGGCTAATACTGTCTGCTTAACCAGCTTCTTCCAAAGAGATTATGCAAACCTGTCTAGGAGAAAAAAATAACCTTAAGTGTAATTACCATAAAAATATCTTATTACCAAACAGAAGAAAGTGCTCACTGCTGCCCTCTCCAACATATGATTAGGAAAAATTTGCACTCTAAAGTTTAGGATTTATTAGCTTAACCTTTTTTTTATTGCAGATTTCATTTGAACTTCAAAACATTCAACTAAGCATTTATATTGGAACTATGTTTTGAAGCTCTTTTCTCTTCTCATGGGCCCAAATCATTACAAGACTTCTGCCTCCCATATTTGCCTGTTCTTGGTATAAAAACATCACCCTGAATATTCACTTGCTTTGGTTGACATAGGATCTGATCTGAGAAGAATTCTCTCTGCACAATCTTTCAAACCCCTGGCACAGCACCGAGCTACTTAAACCCAGAAGTGATTAACTGGAATTATGGAACAGATAAAACACTGAATATCACATCAGCTGTATTGTACACAAAGCTTGAGAAGCGCAACAGACTTATTGGCACTTTCAAACAAATATAAACTACTGGAATAAATATTTGGATTCCAGAATTTATTTTACCAGGGCTGCTGCTTCCTTTTTGTACTTCAGGTTTCCAGATCTGTGTGTAAATGTTTGTGTTTAGACTATTAAATATCAAAACTAGCAAACACTTCAACATGAGCTTTTCCTGACCTCCTAATCCATTTCCAGTCCTAACAAACCTCAAACCTTCAGCAGTGGAAGATGAACTCTCTGGTTCACTGGGCATTCCCTCCCTGCAATGATATAAATGGAAGCTTTAAAGAAGCATTTTCCATCTGTGGTCACAGCAAAAATTGAATTGAGAACTACTAAAATAATGAATGATGGAGTTACCATAAAACAGAATTTATATGCAGTCTGTGTAGAAGCAGAAAAGGCCTGTAAAAGCATTTTAGTTCAAAGAAATAAACACACACAAAGAATATTTGTTTGCATGGAAAACACTGAAATTACTGGAAATTACTGAAAATTACAGCAGTGGGAAGATCATTAATGCCCATGGCATTTATTTCACCTGGGGGTTCTTATTCAAGCAGCACATTGATGACAAATACCAGGTATTGGGTATAACCATAATAAATGCCGACTGAAATATGCAATTGATGATTTTTAGGTCTTTTTTTTTAATCATAAAATCACAGACTGGATTGGGTGGGAAGGGACCTTCAAGCCCATTTTGTTCCAACACCTTCCACTGGGCCAGGCTGCTCCGAGACTGGCGCTGAGCCACAACTTCCACGTGCTTCACCACCCTCAGAGCCAAAAACTTCTCCCTCACATCCCATCTGAACCTCTCCTCTCTCAGTGTGAAGCCATTTCCCCTGGTCCTGACTCCTCCAAATCCCCACCCCAGCCCTTTTGGAAGCCCTTTGGACACTTGAAGGCCACAATAGGTTCACCCCGGAGCCATTTTGCTCCTTGGATGGATGGGACAATCCTGCTCCGGATCAATCCAGCTGTGACCTGGGCACAGGAGAGGCCAGAGAAGCCATTAAAGATTTATTCCTGACAAAACCAATTAGGCCTGGCTGTGCAGCAAAGGCCCTCATTAGTCACAGGAATTAATTCCTCCCTCACGCCATCGGCACCAGGAAATTCATTCCAGCAGCTGCAGCCCGGGCTGGGTGGATGAGGGGGAAAAAAACTCCACCGAGAGCTCAGGCAGAAGCACATCAGGCACAAAAATGCCGGAGAAGGGAATTCACATTATTTGGCTGAACACAGAATTCAAGATCTTGCTCGTCCAGGAAGCTGCTGAAGAATTTAATTTCAAGCACATGAAGAAGCCCAGCGTGTTCGGGCCTGCTGGAGGCACCAGGCCTGAACGATCTCTTCAGGCATTTATTATACTTGCCTTTCCCTCAAGATCAACTTTAGAACATTAAAAAAAAAACCAAACCTCAAATGTACAGAAAAAATATTTTCTACCAAATACCCAGGTAATCTAAGGAGAAAACTTCAGTGCTTAGTTGGCATTTAAAAAGTGCAAATTTTTGTTTTGGCTGGAAATGACCTGTCTCATTTTAACATACCTTCCAGAAATTTAAATGTTGGCTGAAATAATAGCTCTTAAAAGTTATCTGAGTGGTGACACTTGTGCTTGTGTTTCCTCCAAGCATCTCTTGCCACACAGCCACAGGAAGCACAGCCCTGTGTTAGTCAGCTGCAAGGAACATTTCTGCGCTGTTATTTCAAATTTAGGTTATGAGCAATGCCAGCTGATGAAGTCCAGCGGGGAAATATTTTAAACTCTGACATCTCAGTGCTGAAGAGCCTTGGAGTGTCTGGGTCAGTGTTACTCCTCTGAACTTGTGCTCAGGTCTCTGTGCACAACTTTAATTTTAAGGGTTACAGTGAACCCTCTGTTCTCCTGACTTACGAACCTGTGCAGACATCAAAGCAGGCAGCAGGCTTAATTAGACACTTAATTATAGATCAGGATGGTAAGGAATGCATTTGGGAAATAGAAACATGATTTTCAACCTCAGCCAAATGCCAGTGAAGAGAGTAACACTGGCACAACATTGGTGCACTGTGCCCTTCGCATCACTCATACAAAACAAAGGTTGGGTTGGAGTTTTGGGTTTGGTGTTTGGTTGGTTTTGGTTGTTTTTTTTTTTTAACCAAAATAGATTCTAAATATTTTTAGCTCTCAGGTCGGGCACATGTAGTTCCCTGGGCAACTTCTGCCAGGGACTCACCACCTTCACAGGGAAGAATTTCTTCCTTATATCTAATTTAATCTCAATAGTTATTCCCCTCTTCTAATTTATCCTGTCATTCCACAGGAAAGGAAGAACTGAAGGTGTTTGGAACTCTTCTCTCCTTGTCTGTGTTATCTCTCTTTCATAAAGAAATTTAATTATGTGTTTTCTCTATTGCTGTTTGTAAATTCCCTGTCTGTTTTTATTTCTTGCTACAGATTGCTTTCATATGCAGCTTCATTAACATGGTTTACGCCCTCCTCTAGAATAATTAAATTATTATTAAATAAAACAGGCCTTTGTTATATAAGGTCCCAAGTCAGTTTTCAAAATAATGGCTGGGAATCATCCAACTGCAATTATGCTCTACCTACCTAAATTCTCTTTGTAGTTTTAATTAAAATACATTATCCAGGATGATTTCACCTCCTATTTTAAGTTCTTGTAAAGCATAGGTTAAGGGGGAAAAATCATCTCTGTAAAAGAATTGCTCTATTTAGTGGACTCAAATAGGGAGAATAAATAGTTCTGGGTTATCCTAGCATGCAATGAGAGATTTCAGTAATCTCTAAATGTATCTTTAAAGTAAGATCCATGGTGTTAGAGGGAAAAACTGGGAAATTTGGAGTACTTTATCACTGAGAAGTGTTCTTCCTACAAGTGAAAAACGTTAAGGGAATGCAAGTCAGAGATAGATGAATGCCCTTGAACAATGACAAATAAAATAGAAACATGGGGTGAACACTTAAGATTTGCCACAATAACTCAGCAGCTGAGAAATGCCAAAGGAAATAAGAATCTGAGGAGAAGCAGAGAACATCTCCAGAACGATTAGGCATATTTATTAATAAATGAGGCTGACAAACCAGCTAAAGAGGGGGGAAGCATTGGTAATGCAGTGTATTTTTGGGAGACATTTAACACTGTGGAATTTTCATGGGAATAATTTTTTTCTTTTTTTAATTTAAGGTTCTTTGCAATCTCAGATTTCTAAGTAAATACAGGTAATTAAACCTGTGCACCAAAATCAGAGAGACTTTTTAACCTGCTTTATTAGTTATTAGCACTGATTTTCCTTTTTTTTTTTTTTTTTTAGGTATTCAGTGAATCAGCATCCAGTCCTTGCAAGAACTCCAAGTCACAATCCAAAAGGGAAACCCTTGTATTAATAAATTCCTTACTCAAATTCCAGCACACAACGATGTCCTGCAGGATATTTTGTCAGTGAGGAGTCCCCAGGATATTTTCCAACAAAAACATCCTACTTCTCTTCTCCGGAGAGTTGTTCTCCCCCCAGAGAACCAGAGAGGTATTCCCAGGAATTTCTGAATAAAATATCAAAGCCGTCAAGATGGAATTACTGCAGCAAAACTCACTTCAGCCCCAGCAGCTGGGTGAGTTCTAGTCGATAAGGCGGAGACAGCAATTTTCACATTAATTTCAAAACTTGATTCTCCAAAGTGCAGCCAGAAATCCTTCAGAAGCACAGCCTGATGCATAAGAGTGATCCAGGGAACTCCAAGGTTCTGTTAATGTACTTTGAAATTTATTTTTCATTTTTACAATTTCTCAATCTTTTCGCTTTGTTTTTCAAATTGACTTTTTGAATTTGCAGGTTTTTTAAAGTCGTAACCTGATACACAGTTGTGATCTGTGCAACTCCAAAGTCCCATTAATGTAATTAATATCAATTTATTTTAATCACACCCCAAGATGTTTTCCCAGTCTGAAAGTTAAATCCCACTTGAACACTTTTAATGTGATAGTTTTACCCACAGAACCCAAACCACTGCAGTCTTTCCATCAATCACCAAAAAATGAAGCTGCTCACACACATTTGCACAAAAACTGGAGTTTGAATATTGATGGAAAAGAAAGTTTGAATGTTTTGTTAGAGAAATGCTTAAATAAAATAGACAATCACCCTTGTTTCTAGGATCAATAATTTATTATTTTTTTCTTTTTTTTTTTTTACATTTTGCAATTTGTTACAGGAGAAGAAACACTTGCTAATGGAAGTGACATGTTTTTGAACCATTTTCCAAGGTAATGGAAAAAGATAAGCATACTCCCTAGGATGCACATCAATGACTAAGCTGCCAATATTAAATCAATTGAAGCAAGTGCAGTCCCTATTTAAACCTTGTATAAATTAATTTAAGGACTCTCCTTCTCCTAAAGGAAGACTAAATTGTAGCATCTAATTTTCTTTTTTTTTTTTTTTATCCTGAAGTTTCAATCTTTTCTCTCTCTCTACTTCATCTGCAAAAAGTCAAACAAGCTGAAGCCAAAGTCACAGAATGGATTCCATGCCAAGGTTCCTTCTATTCCTGGTGATTTCCTCAGTTCCCTCCTGTCCCAAAAAGGAAACAAAAGACTCCCAGTTTTCTGAAAACCAGATTCTCTGCATGACAGTGCATTGCATTGCCACAGGACGGGCCACAGTGGATGTTCTCCTAGCAAACAAATCACTACCAAGGTACAAAGAATTAGAAATGAACTCGGTAAAAATGCTCCTAACGTTTTCCCAGTGGTATAGTAACCAGAATCCTACTTTCCTTCCACAAAAAATAGATATATATATATTTTTATAAATACATTTTAATACAGACAATTCTGTTTCTATGCCAAGGAAAAAAAAAAGGTCACATTCAAACAGGTTTTCTGGGTGTATTAAGATACAAGCAGACACCAGAGCAGGCAGGAGCACAGGGGGTTTTGGGGGAGCTGCAGACACACAAACACCATTTTACCCACTGACCAGTGATGGGGAGAACAAGTGAGCTGCAAGTGAGACCTGGAGCACCACAACCCTCAAATAAATCATGAATCCCCGTGTAGATTAAATGATATGAACTCTCAATGGTATTTCACACTAATACTAAAAAGCCTCTATAAATTTAGGCAGTGTTTACGCTGGGGGTAGAGAGAAGAACCACAAGCAGGAGCTCCCAGCTGCCTCAGACACAGGAGAAAATTGAGTCACTCACCAGCTCTTGGGTCCAAATAGCTGAAATTAATTCTTTTTTCTGTCCTTGTCCTCCTTTCCCTCACCTTTCCCCCCCACAAATGCACACAAACCTGCCCAAATTTTGTGCCATACACACAGTTCCAGCTGCTGCCCCGCAGCCCCAAACGACAGCAATGATTTCTATGGTTTTCTTCCTAACCAGATCTAATTAAAACTGAGCTGTTAACCATCTTTTCCAGGTTATGAATAATTAATAGGGCATTTTTATAATACTCCCTAAATATGACAGTTGGGTATTAGCATTTTCTTACCTTAAATAGCCCCAGTCTTTGCATGACTAAGAGTTCCCTTTAATTTTTGTCATGAAGATTGGGGTTTATTTTTTATGGGTCGATATGTAGGATAATCCTCAATATACTTTAACAGTTTTTTCTCAGACTGAAAGGGATTTGGAGGTTGGTAGCCTGCATGTTTCACACACAGCCAGCCACCACTGTGACACCACGCAAGATTTTGGAATAAAACTCAGAGGACAGAGGTGGAAAATAGAGCATCTTACCGACCTGCTTAAAAAAAAACAAGACACAGAGAGATTATGAGCAAGAACTAAACCCCAGCAGACTGTTTTCAACCCTGAAGAGACTTTCTACACTAAAATAAATAAATAAATAAACACTTCTGAGTCAGGAAGGGTGGATCATTCAGTCATTTCAGAAATGTCACCACATAACGGATAATTCACAGCAACAATTTTGGCTTTTGCCACTGAACTGAGAGCAAAGCTTCTAGATTTTCAACCACAGCTAAAAATGTGTTAATTCTAAAAAAGAAATGGTTCTCTCCCTGCCATGGAAGTGTGAGTTAGACCATGCAGCTCACCATAAATGTATTGCTGCTTTTCTTAAAAACCCTGACTACTAAAGGAATCCAAGACTGACAAAGTGAAAAAATATGTCAAATTATAATTTCCCTGAAAGAATGTGTTGAGCAGCAATTTCCCTGTCTCTCAGAAAAATTATGTCACTATTAGCACTCAGAGAGACTTAGTTTCCTTTTCCAAGATTAAGTCACTGTGTAAAGCACACACTTAATCCTGTTTTATGACAGGAAACAGCCGGGCATTATTAGCAGATAGTCTTGGTTAGCTCTTGGATGTTTTCTTTCACTTTCAGAAAGTCAGATCCCAAATTGCCAGGCTGGCTTGTTAAAACAGAGCTGTAGTGCTAATTAAAGTCATGTTTAAAATGAGATCAAGGAAGAAAATACAACAATTCTTTTTTATCCCAGAGCCAATATTTGGTAATTTCGCAATGAACTTCCAAAGTAAACCCAATAATGATGAATGTTAAAATACAAAATAATAGCTAGTCAAGAAGATTAACAAATTCTTCTGTGAACAATGCTGCTAAGACTTCAATCTCAACTGGTTTATAATAAGAATCAGCTGCCAATTTAAGGGAAAAGAATGTGGGTTTCACAATGGGGCAGCAAACTGAGCTCCTTTTCAGAAGGAAGTTGAAATTATTGGGTGCTGCACAAAGTTTGGTCTTTAACACGAAATTCTGAAGGTGGTTTTTAAGCAAAACAAGGAGATAAGTAGCATTAAAACATCAACACTACAGCCAAAGTTTTTGAAGAAACACTTTTTTTAATGCCGTTTATGTGCCTCATATCAACACTACACGTGATGCTGCTGCATGAGCAGGTGGGAAAGGAACAGAACCTCTCTCCTGGACAGGGATTCCCACGTGTTTGTAAAGATTGTGGATGTGGATGACCTTGAGGAAATGCTAACAAAGAGTTCCCAAGTGAAACAGAGAGAGAACAGTGATAACTGCCTCAGTGGGACACAGAAAAAAGCACCTTCACTGCACTTCCCACAGAAAGTTCTGTTGTTTGCCTTGGTTTAGGAATCAGAATTTGTTACTTGTGGCAAACTCTGGGCATTTTTAATAAGAGTAAAATTGTTCCAGCTGAAAAGCTAAAGCTAAAATTGGTTGAAATTGATTTTATTGAAAATGTCCAATCTTTATTTCTGGCTTTAAATATTCTTATTAATATTAAGCAACAAACTCACTCAGTGTACTATCTCCCGTATGATTCATACTAAATTTTCTGTAAGGTTGGAATTATTATATACATAATCTGAATTATAAAAGATTTCAGGAGAGGAGCAGCTGATAATTCATCCTCTTGTGTTTAACCTCAAACCTACCCTAGAAAAATGTCAGAAATTCCATCCGCACTCTGCACTCCTGGGAACACGGTGACTTTCTCTTGGGTCTTTTATAAGGGGCATGTCTACCACTCAAATTTCCCTTGATTAGATGAAATTTTTATGGAATTACTCCTTTTTTTATAAGTCTTGAAAGGAGATAGCATAAAAAAAGAACAGAACATGACTGTTTCAGAGGAAACTCCATCAAATTACCCAAGAGTCCACATCAAGGTACAACTGATCTCATCACAACGTATTAAATATATGACTGGCTATTCTGGGCAAATTCCATTCCTAAAAGACTTTTAAAAATCTTATGCACAGAAGTGACTGTCATGAAAAATAAATGAAAAATAACCCCCCAAAAACCCCTGTACAGGGTGGTAATTATAAACATACACTCTATTTTGTCTTTATATTAACATTTTTTCCTCCTGCAAATTGGAACAATACCCAGAAATACTTAAAACTTGCAAAATGTCATTGGATATATGATTTAACAGCCCTGATTTAAAAAAAAAAAAAGCTGGGGAAGGAATGAAAACACTTTTGAAACTATTTTCATCTTTAGTAATTATCGTGCTATAAAATTATTGGTCAGTAGCTCAAAGTACTGCACAAATAATGAGGAAATCCTTTGCATCTCTCAAACTGATCAGTCAGCTGTAAGCTACTCGTATGATTTAATACACTAGAGACAGAAAATAGTGATAGATACAAGTCTCACTGTGCTAAGAATTACTACAAGCTACTACTTGTGTAAAATCAGTGAACTTGACACATGTTTGTAGCTACCAAGCTTAATAAAAAACTGTGCTGTAACCTAAAATCACTGTGGGTTTTCAAACAAAAAAAACTGCCTCCTCTTTCAGCAGTCAAAAAAGCCAAGCCAAATACAAATGGTGACACATTGAAAAGTGACCACAACCCCAACAAGAGCACAAAAACCTCCCTGTCCTTAGGCTACACTTGGAATTGTTTGTGGTCCTGTCTGACGTAGGCTGCGACTACAGAGATGCTCATCACGACTGGAAATGGTATTTTTATAAAAATTATTACAATTATTACACCTATCCGAGGCTAACGTAGAATGTTCCACTTCAACTCACAGAAATAGACATGGAGACACCAAGTATTTATAGAAATATCTACAGACTGCAACTGTCTTTTATTTTTGTTGGGTTTTTTGTTTTTTTAAGTATCAGTGAACTGACCTTCAGAGTAAGGGTTTCATGACAACAGGTCACCCCACACTAGGTTATTCTTGGTGTTGCTATTTCTTGGGCTAAACTGGTGTTAAACTTCTTTCAGAGTCTGAAGAGAGAATTTTTGCTAATTTTTTTTCCTGTGTGTTAAAGTTGCTGATTATAAGATGTAGTATCACCAGTATTAGTATCTGATGAGAAACATTTTTAACAAAGGGGAAACGCTGTCTTAACCTCCTTTAAATGCAGATACAAGTAGAAAATAGGAAATTCCACCCTCCCCAGCTGTCCTAGACAATTAGAATGTTGCTCTAAGAAGCAGTGCTGAAGTCCTTATCTTGGTATCGAGCAGAAATGGAAGAAAATAGACATGGGAAATGTGTGGCATGAAAAGGCTGACTGTTAAATAAAGCAAGTACCCTTCTGGTTTTCCTGATTATTCTGCAAAAACCCGAAACTAATGGAATGTATTTATGGAGGTTCATAGACCCACAGTGCCATTTTACCTTCATCTGAATTGTAAAAGGAATGTAAATGTAAAAACGCCCAATTAACACAGCTCTGTCACTGAACCTCTGCTCTTCCTTGCAGGTTTTGGTGTTTCCAAGGTTAAACAGAACATGACACAGAAGGATCGAAACTAAAGGATGAAATACTCGTGGAGAGAGCCAATCTGAAGATGAAATCTTGCCTCTGTGAGATGTTTTGCTCGATATTTTCAACAGGCTGGACAAGTTAAATTGGCCTTTGAAGCATTCACAAAGAGAAACAACCACCCAAACCTCTGCCTTTGCATCCATCCACTCCCATGGTTTCTCTGATTACATTCTTTGGGAAAGCAATCCTAAAAGATACTCAAGGGCAAGAACATAAATTCACAGAATAAGGGTGAAACCCCTCGGGTCCCACAAGGCCATTTTCAAAGCAGACACTTAAAAGAACTTAGGGAAGTGGTATCCAAAGATCATTTTAGCTTAAAACCTCTGAAGAACTGGGTCTGCTTCAAAGCTCAAAAGGGATGTCATGAAACTCCTACTGTGGCAAAGAGTCCTTGGTTGGTGGGTCCTTGTCCAGGTGACATTGCAGGCAGCGGAGCTGGAGGTGTTGGGATCCCTGACGACTTCCAGAGGGAAGGGGAGGCCAGTGCAGCTGGGGCTGGTCCAGCCCACGCTCAAGGTCCTCCACTGTATGAATAATCTGCCTTGTTGTGCATCACCAGCTTGTTGTCTACAAAGTAGAAACTGTCCGACTGTGTCTCGTAGGGATGCAGGATCATCTCTCGAACTGTGAGGGGGAAATGGGGAAAAAAAAAAAAAAAAACCACCAGCAAAATTAAGGGTGACGCTCCATGCCAGGCTCAAGCACTGTTCAGCGTCACCCAGAGAGCTGCAAAACCAGGTGAAAAACCAAAACCCAAATGGGAATTGCCCAAACCACTCCTTGTTGGTGTCTTGTGAACAATTCAAGCATCATCATGGAATTTATTTTCATGTTGGAAAAGCCCTCTAAGGCTTTAGAATCCAACCTGAACTCACTAAACTCTTGTGCCACATCCACACTTTCTTTGAACACTTTCAGGGATGAAGAATGCTCATAATCCAAATATATTAAGGTACCATATAAAGGGGACCTCAGAACAAGAACCCATTACATATTGATTTGGGGTTCTTTTTGTTTTGTTTTTAAAAACAGTGATAAACCAGCAAACTCAGAGTAGATTTGTTCTGGCGTGACAGCAGGGCCTCCTTGTATTTTCCATAGATTGTAATATTAGTGCTGACACACACAATTAGGGGCTGTAAAGAGGAAGATCACAGAGATTTAGTGCTTGCGCTATTGTGTCTTGGGAGAGAGGAGAGAAAATAAAAGTTATGTTCATACTAAAACCTCTCAAGCTCACAATATAGCACATCAAACATTAAAACAGATCATAACATTTAAGTTATCCATTTATTGGATGTCTTTTTAATCTTGTTTTTTTTCCTTGTTTTATAACACAATTATCTTTTTTTCTCCCTGATACTGAAGCTTCCCTTTTATGAATTAAAAAAAAAAATTCCAAGCAACTGCCTCGTGTGTGATGAGATACATCCTACTAGAAAACAAAGTCAGTGTTAACACAGATATAAAAGGATGAATTATTCTACCCAACCCACTCTCTAGAGACAGCTCTTAAGAAAGGGCTCCCCCAAACCACCTCAGATGAACATCATGGTGTGACAACCCAGAAATGAAAGTTTATAATTAAGAGCTTACTGAGATCCTCCGAGAGCTGGGGGAATTCATAGATGTGCTCACAAGTATTTTTACTGCTGGGGATGCAGAAGCCAAATTCAAAATCAAAACTTTTCAGCAGCTGGTCACGGAAGTAGTGCCTCTCAATCATACGGAAATTATTAATGGGTTTGTCCCCTACTGTGAATTCCACCCTGAAAAAGAAGGGTAAATTTGATGTGAGCTTTTATGCTTCAGTAAGATCTGTACCATTCCTGAAAGGCAGAAGAGAGCTCTGGGAAAAATAAATAAATAAATAAATAAATAAATAAATAAAGCAACAGCACTAATCATTTAATGAAAGAGGAATTATTGTTTCCTCTTTCACTTAAAGCATTCTACAGGGACACACCACAGCATTAGATAAATGTCTTAAAGTTCATCCAATTTCACCCCTGCCGTGGGCAGGGACACCTTCCACTATCCCAGGTTGCTCCAAGCTTCATCCAACCTGGCCTTGGACACTTCCAGGGATGGAATAGCCACAGATTCTCTGGGCACCCTGTGCCAGGGCCTCACCATCCTCACAGGGAACAATTTCTCCCCAACATCCCCTCTAACCCTGACCTCTGGCATTGGGAAGCCATTCCCTGTGTCCTGTCACTCCATGTCCCTTCCAAGAGTCCCTCTCCAGCTCTCCTGGAGTCCCTTCAGGCTCTGGAAGATGCTCTACAGTCTCCCCAGAGCTTTCACTTCTTTGGAGAGTCTTCCCAATTTATTTTGCCTCTTTTACCTTCAGCGCCAGGCCTACCGCTGACTAAACAGCCTAAAGTGGCAGAGGAGGCCAGACACTTGGAGACCTTCATAACAAATGAAAAAGCCCCCTGTTCAATCAGCTTCCTGGCAGGATGAACATGGAAGAGACGGGCTTTTTTCCCTGAGATTTCAGTTGTTTTCTGTGCCAGGCCGAGGAGCAGAGGGGGAGTTACTCACGTGGCTCCCACTTGCCGCAGTCGGAGAAAGGCCGGGGTGAACTGATAGCGCACGAAGCGGCCGGCGTTGGGGTCCACGTCCTTCCTGTCATTGTGCTCCCGCTCTGCAAAAGCACAAGGACAGCTCTGTCAGACGTGCCTGAGAGCCAGAAACTCAGGGGAAATACTTCTGGGGGTGTTCTTGAGCCACGTAAGCCAGGGAATCACGCTGGCGCTGAGCTCACCCTCGTCCCATCCTGAGGAGTCCACCACTGGTCACTCAGAGATGGAATGTTGCAAGATGGGCTTTGGTTTGAGTGATTTCTTATCTTCTGGATTTCTATTCCTCACCTACTGCTCCTACCTCACATCAGGACTGCAGAGTGACTCTGAACAAGCCATTTCCCCTTAGCATGCTTGGTTTGCTACCTATAAGCTACAGAAAACTTCCTCTCACCTGCAGGGAGGTGGGGAAGGGTTAAAAGTGCTTGGCCAGGAAAAGAACAGTTGCCCTGGGTTTTTATCACCACTGGCAACAGGCAACACTTGAATGCTTACAAGTAACACCTAAAAATTAATTTAAAAAAAAAAAAAGGGCAAATGTTGTTTGTTTAATTTGCCTGTTGGCAGTTTCTCCCTTTTGGAAATACCATTTTCCTGACTCCTCAGTGAGAGATGTTAAACTAACAGCTCAGCTATGTGCAGGGGGCACAAACTGATGAACAGCCAAGAAAAGAGCACCCAGTGATCTCGTCCTCGTCCTCCTCTGCTCCTGTTTACAACATCCATCTGTCCCTTCCCATCACAGATGGCAACAGGAAGAGCGCAGCAGCAGCCAGCTCTGCTCACCCTGCTGGTACAAAGAGACACCTGAGAAACATTCCTGCTGCAAGATGGGGCTCCAGCCCTCCTGCAGTGGAGATATTTTGCTACTCTGGGGAAATGTATGGAGTAAAAGGAGTGGGGAAAGGCAAAAGAAAGCATTTGTTCATGGAAACCTTCTTTTGTGTGTGCACTCACCTGAAGCCGCTGGCTTGGTGATTTCAAACAAGACTGTGCCAGATTCCATGTCCCGGATTTTGAACCTGGTGAAGTCTATCTTGTAAACATTTTCCTCTGGAGTGCACAAATAATCTGCAGGGGGAAGCAAAATTAAATGAAGGCTGCCCTGAAATACCAGGAACTTCTGGCTGTTCTCTGGAGGCCACACACCAGCAGTGAGAAAAGCCCAAATGCATCTCCACTACTGCCTGTTTTAATTCAAAACCGATGTCTCTGAAGACAGTCTCAGGTCTGGAGGCTCACACTGCCCGGCTCAGACAGGACAGGGGAAAGAATTCTCTCCCCCAACACACCAAGGCCATCACCTATTCCCAACCCTGTACCAGCAACTTCTGCATCCATTTCCTCCCAGGCTATTGAGACTAGTCAGCACCTCCATCAAATCCCAGCCTTTCCAGTGTTAAGAGGCTTTGCCTGTTTTAAAAACTGCCCTGTGGCAGAATGTGAGGGCTAAGCAGCTTTGGGAGCCCTAAGCCGACTGCACTTAACTGGAACAGGAGTCTCCTCCCCTGTGCCACCTCCCTGCTCCAGCCCTCTGCAGACAAAGGGTGGCCTCTTCTCTCCACTGATGCTCGCCCCACACCAGGGCTTGTTTTCCACAGCACTGAAAATGATGTTGAAGCCTTTCCCTGTGTTAGGAAAACAGGGAGCAGAGCCCTTCCCTGCTTTGGGTATCTTTGAGAGAAAGTCATGAAATCACAGAATCCTTAAAGTTGGAAAAGCCCTTTAAGATCATCAAGTCCAACTTTTCACCCTGCACTGCTGTGTTCATCACTAAACCATGTCCCAAGTGCCACACCCACAGGCCTTTTCAACACTTCCAGGGCTGAGGATTCCACGACTAAAATCCCCACAGTTTTGGCCTTCAGCCTTGCTGTGCCCTGAGCCAGCTCCTGGCATAGGAATCATCCTCCTCCCAGGGGAAGGAGCACATACAGCACAGATTGAAAGCAGCTCCAAAAACTTGCTCTACCCTGACAAATCTAAAGAAATGCTTTATGTAGACAAGTCAGGTCAGCTTTCAAACAACAGCACATTTGATTGTTGTAGGAGACTGGTTCTGGAGGTTCCAAGGTGAAAATAATACTTTAACATTCTAATTCTTAGCACTTTCTCAGCTACTAGTTCCTGGTGTTAATCTGAGCTAATCACTTATTTCTGTCTGCTTTCCTATTTCTGAAACACCAACAAATCCATTCACCTGAGGTCTAATCACTGACTACATAAAAACAAGTTACAAGTGCTCAGAGCTCAGACCTGCCCATGCCAACCCAACTTCAGCACAGATCTAAGAAATCTAGGGCGACTCTGAGAGACTTCTGAGCTCCTGGGCACCAACACCTGGCACCAGCACTTTCCTAGAAGCCATTTATTCCTTCCAAATCTCTAAAACTTGGAGAACTGTCCAAGTAAACCCAGTACAAGGAACAGAGGTGTTAAATGTTCTCCCTGGACAGTTTTACTGCTCTCCAACAACCCCGTATGGTGAATGCTCAAAGGAATGCCAGAGAATTTGTGGCTGCCCCATCTCTGGAAGTGCTCAAGGCCAGGCTGGATGGGGTTTGGAGCAACCTGGTCTAGTGGGAGGTGTCCCTGCATGGCAGAGGGGATGGAAGTGGATGATTTTTAAGGTCCCTCTTTAGCCAAAACACTCTGAGATTCTACAATTCTATAAATGGGTGTTCAGAGAGAGGACAGTGTTCAAAGCATCCCTGGCATTTGGCAGGGATTTTCCCTTCCCTATCAACACAGCACAAGGAAAAACTGACACCAGCATTCACGCTGTCAGGAAGAACAAGCTAAAAGCTCGACCTTTATACTAGCGCAAGAAAACACAAGCCTGTGTTTGGTCAAATATCCCCAGAACTGCACAAAAATCTTCTTTTGTGTCTTTAACAGTAGCCAAGAAGACAAGACATGAATTTAAACCCAGCCCTTGCCTTAGGCCCTGATGTTTAGCATTCCTCAGGGAGGTGTCCGGCAATTACACCAGTGATTTTAGGCTCTGACACATCAGCCACCCCAATTCCTAACCTGTCCCACAACTTCCCAGCTCCGAGCACCAGCACGGAAAACAAACTGATGGAAGCAGGCACAGCTTCCCAGAGCCCAGCTTCCCCTTCCTAAGCCCGTGGCCACTGCCTGTTCCCTGGGAAGGCTGTTGGGAACAGGCAGCAGTTGCCCGGGAGCCCAGGACACCTTCCCTGGAGCACGCTGGCAAATCTAAAGCCGCGTTTGTCTGCAAGTTAATTATTAAGTGTTTCTACTCCTGCAGAATTCCTGCCCATCCAGCACCATGGCAACAGCTTTATCCCCCTCCTTGGCAGCAGCGTTGCTGCAGTAACAGTGTCCATGACTCATCTGGAGCAGAGGAGAGCCAAGCAGAGCCTCCAAAGAGGAGTAAACCCCGGGTAGAATCCCCACCAGGGTCCTGCTCATTGATGTCTGCACCCCAACACTGTTATTTTCCAACTCTTTTTGCCCTGATAACATTTTAAACCCTCTCTTCTTTTTTTGGTGGGTTTTTTTTGGTTTTTTTGTTGGTTTTTTTTTTTTAAATCAGCATGCCAATATACAACTGGATGCCATCCGGGAAGATCAGTTGCCAGAATACTGCAACCAAGTAGGTTTTCTTTCCTCTTCTGGCAGTGCCCAGTCTCCTAGAAAGGAAAACAAAAAAAACAAAAACCCAGAGGAATATATATTCCTCTCAGTCTGTATTACATTTGTTTCTGCTATTCCTGCTCAAAAATCAATCAAAGTAGCCACGTGCTGGTTTTTTTCCCCCCACACGTAACCGGAGCCTGAGGCTGCACTGGACGGTCTTATTGGGAATGGGCTGCTTGCAATTGGCAGATCCTTCTGCTTAGCTGAGCACTGTCAGATTTGCTAATCTCATCACATACACACTTATTTTTAAATTACTGTAGGGCCCAGTTGCCCACACTTCCGTGACTCACTTAAATGTATCATCTGCTTCCCTTATCCCAATTCACCGTCGCCACGATTCGGGGAAGGGAGGCAGCAGCCGTGGTTATTTTAGCTGGGAACGAGGCAGATCAAACCTCCACAGAGGGGATTCTTGCAGAGAATGGTGGGTTGGTCTCTCAGGACAGAATATTTTCTTGTTTCTTCCACTTCCCCCGAAGCAGGCTGTGCTGTTTTCCCTGTTAATAACTGAACCATCATGGTGTGTCCCTGAGCCTTCAGTACTCACCTGATTTAGGGATGAAGGCCTGGACACAACAGCACTGCCATGGAAAACTCATCAGATTAGTTCTGATCCCAAAATACCCACATTTAGTAGTGAAAAAAAAAAAAAAAAGGAGTACTTCCTACCCTTTCCTAAAGCCCAGGGAATTGCCATGTCCCAGACCTTTATCCCCAAACCCTTCCTGAAAACAATTCCCCTGGTATTAGCAGTCACTTGTCCCTCACACATCACCATTCCTGATGGTGCCTCTCAAGCTTCTTTCCCATAACCTCTGTTTCATGCCCAAAGATCTGCAACTCCCCACTTTTAGAGACAATTTCTACCTTAAGACCTATCACAGTTGTGAAGAGTTTGGATCACAGCCAACACCACTGTGGTGGTCTGAGGAAGCAGCAGAGGTGACTGGCTTCTTGAATCTGGCTCATTGAATTCCTTCACAAATTCTCCAAATCTCTTTGTAGGAAAAAGTGATTCTAAAGTGACCCCAAACAGTTCAGTGGTCTCTAGGTTTGCCCTCAGAATCAGCAGGTGCTCCTTCCCCTGCTACTGTTCTGAGATGATACTTCTATTGCCTAATCCAGGGAAGAGAGAGTTTTGATCCAGGAAACCTTCCTGCACTCCCGAACCCAACCAAGATTACAAACTAAACCAGCAGAGCAGCCTGGACAACGCCAGCAGGCACTGCCTGTGAACACCGGCACGTCCTGAACCCTGGGGCATAATTCCAGGTGTGTATTTCAGCATCTGGTGCTACAGAGGAGCACAAAAGGTGAGGGATAATACAGTGCTAAACAACACGGGAAAGCAAACAAAGGCACTTTCTCCTCCGGACCTCTCCCTGTCATTTAAATGCATGAGATCAGGTTTGATCCTCATCACAGACAGCTAAAATTCGATCCACCATTTCCAAATTCCCTTTGCAACCACCCCACCAGGCACATTTTATCACAAGCTCACGGGCAATAGGATTCACTCTCTTTGTTGTTCTCCTTTCAAGATGCCTTCTCCATCTCTGCAATCAGGAGGAAGCACGTGTCCCCTCTCACAGACACCAGGGATATTTCTGTGCTCATCAGAGTCTAATCTCAGATGGGGCAGCTCCTATTTTAAGGCCTCAAGAGCCCACTAAGGAAAGCAGAGTGCACCCAGGGTAAGAAAGAACTGAAAATCTGGTCCTAGAAATGGGTGTACATCAGGAGGATGCTGCACAAGAGACGGAGGCAACAGCAGTGACTTGTAACAGGAATTTCTCTCCCTGACACAGACAACAGTAATTTAGGGAATGGATGAGAAGGCTCCTGTAGTTATACAGGCCTATTTCCTAACCTGCATTAACCAACAAGGTCAGGAGCTATTTTGAAGCCAACTCCCAGGACATAAGCCAGGTATAAAGCCAAGACAACTGCAGGGGGAATTGCCAGGAACTGGAGATTAGGAGATTATCAGATTGAAGAGTCTCAGGAGGAAACAAAAATAGCCCAGACCCCGCGAAGAGGCCGAGCAGTGACGCAGGACACAGAGCAGGACCTGAGGGGAAGGCAGGGCAGGTTTCAGGTGCTATTGATACACCTGCCCAGACAACCTGGGTTCAGTTAAAGAAAACAATAAACCATTTCCCTGCCCTCTGCCTCAGCAGTTCAAGCCCTGTGAAGCCAAGCCAGCCAGGAAACAGGATTTACTCCTGTAAAACAGATTCCCTCCAACCCAAACCATGGGGCTTGGAGAACCAAAGACAGGGGAGGGAAGCACCTGCCCTCTGACCTAGCTCTGGAATTAGGCTGCTGCAGTGTCCCAGGGGGAAAATCCTGCACCAGAAGGATCCCACAGGGGTTTTTCCACAGCAGCACATTAACTGTCAAGGAAGCAAAGGGATTTAGGCCAGGAGGCTCCAGGCTGAGGCACTTCCCAAGGTCCCCAGAGCCCCTCAGTTGCTAAGTCCTACTGCACAGCTCACCAGGCTCTGATTTTTGTGGCAGCCTGCTCATCTCTTTTTTTTTTTTTCAGTTTTAGCTAGAGCTTTCCAGACTTCGCCCTCTCACAATTAATTCGATCACAGCCCTGCAGCCTGTGGATGGAGCTGCTCTTCCCCCATTTCCAAGGCACCCAAACACTTTCTCCTGCCCCCTTTTCACGCTGATTGCATTCAAAGTCTGAAACCACGTGCACAACATCAACTAAATCAGCTATTTTTGGGCTGAGCCAAAGCCAAGCTCTACCCAGGCCCTCAGGCTGACTCCCTCAGCTTTCCTCTTACCTTTGCCATTTCCACCAGGGATGGCCCAAACCCACAACCCTGGGAGAAGGAGGAATCCCACACCACACACACCCCACACGTGCTGCCCCTGGGAATCCTAACAGCCCATATTGCACTGTGAGACTCTGGGAAACACGGAGCCCTGGAAAAGCTCACAGCCTGTGTGGGATGCTGAGGGAAGGGTCGTGGGGACAGCAGCTTGGGACAGCTCTGGGATACGGCTCTGCAACAAGAAATCAGCACAGCAAAACACAGCCACACATCACAGCCCTGGACACGACAGAAGTGGGATTTATTAACCTCACAGACACCCACAGCTCCTCAGAGCTCCCAGTAAAACACATTCTCCCCATTAACTGGGGAGGGAAGTCATGGTCCAGGAGAGACTCAGAAGATGGATTCATGCACATCTGCCTCACATTCCTATTAGTGCCTTCTTCTCTCCTTGCCTATCCAAACCCCACAGGTTTAGAAAGGGATTTGAACATGGATCCTAGATGGTTCAGCCTTACAGGACTTGATCTGCTGAGGCAGAGGGCAGGGGAATAGTTTATTTGGGTTTTTTTCTTTAATCAACTGCAGGAAACTGGTATGAAAGTCCCCCAAGAAGGGTCTGGCCTGCCTAACTCACTGAGGCAGCCCTGTGCCAAGCTAGCCTTTAGCTAAAGCTGCCTAGAGAAGTCTCAGAGAAATCCCAAGTGACAGCTCGAGGAAGAGATTACTTTCAGAAATGATTACATGTGTGTTCCTTATTTTTAGGGTTTGTTTTGAAACTGTTTCCAAGCATGCAAACGATGATTTAACCCCTTGGTTCGCTAAAATAAAATCAGCATTAGAATAAAACTTCAAATGTAAGATTTGATCTGGTATTACAAAGTGCACAGGTGATAAGCAGGGCAGCCTCAGAGGCTGGAGCTCGTCTTTTGTTACACATCTGACTCCTCTGATCCTCTGGCTGCCTCAGTAATTAATTGCAATTTGAACTGAGCTCTGCCCCACTCCTTTGCTAATCTTAAATTAATCACGTCATGAGCTTTTTCCGCTTTTCCCAACCACAGTTGTGCGAGCGAGTGACAAATCTCGCTAATTGCAAAGGAAATGGTTCTCTCGCCTTTACACCTGATCCAGCTGGAGCAGAGCCAGAGCCAGCCCGGCCAAAAGGCCTAGATATCCCAGGGCTGAATCCCAAATCCATCAGGCTGGACCCCAGCGTGCCCGGAAACGTTGTGGGACCGGAGCAGCCAGGGAATTTCACATTGGAAGGACGCAGAATGTGCAGGGCAGTTCACACAACTCCCCAGTTAAGCTTATTAGAAGCACATTAGGAGCAGAGCCCAGCTGGCTCCTGTGGCTGCCCACAGAGCCACATCCTGCCTCACCACCCTCCCAGCCCAGTCACCTCACATTCGGTCAGCTGCACCTACTGGGAGAGCAAAGTCCAGCTGTGCTGCCTGATGGAAAGGTGATCAGGGAGGAATTCTTCCCTGCCAGGCTGCCGAGGCACTGGCATGGGTTGGGCAGAAGAGCTGTGGCTGCCCCATACCCCTGGAAATGTTCGAGGAAAGGTTGGATGAGGCTTGGAGCGACCTCATCTAGTGGAAGGTGTTCCTGTTTTTGCTGAGGCAGTTGGAACAAGGTGGTTTTTAAGGTTCCCTCCAACCCAAACCATTCTGTGCTACAGCCAGAATTCCACCTCTCCCTGCACAACCTGGAAGGCTGCTCCTGGTGTGAGCATTCCCAAAACACACCTTCCTGTGGTACCAAGCCCTGCTGGGCTTTGGCTGATGAAGCAGCCCTAAAACACAGCCAGCCCTCCCCAGGTCCCAGGCAGGACACAGTTTAATGCAGTCCCTCGACAGTGTGAGCTGCCGTGCTACTGGCCCATGAGTTTGGATAAAGATGGATTATCCTCTCTCTGGAACAACAAAGGGCATCCAGGGCACCAGGACATTTCTGCTGCAGCCCCACCACCAACTCCTCCTTCAACTTCAAACTGTGAAAGGCAGAATTGCTGCAACAGGGTGTGGTGTCTGCCCTGACACTCAACACGTCCAAAATGTTGGGGCAGCTGTGAACTTTTCTCTCATGGCCTGGTCCTTCCTCCTCCCCTACCTGAAGCAGAAGAGTGGAACAGTTTCACATTGCTATTTTTGGCCACCTGTTTTTAAGAGTGTAGAAATGAGTAAAGGCCATAGAATGCCCCAAATAGTCATTGGATATGATTATTAAAGATTAAAGATATGAAAAATATTTTTTTGCTTCCTGTTAAATCCACCAGGACGAAAACTGAGTTTGAGAAGGGAAGCTGCAAAGTGATCCTGGGTGATAAGAAACAATCTGCTCAACATGGATGTACTGTTTACCTGTATCACCAAACTTGCTGAGGGTTTCAGGTGCGGAGAGCATTTCCTGGCTCCCACACATCCAACAGGACAGGAAACACTTCCCATGATAATCCTGGGACATCATCACAGTGCTTGGCTCTGTTTACCATGACCCATCTGCACCCCTGGTACCAGCAAGTCTCATGGCAGGAGGGGAACACAACATTTTCATGCATTTCACATCTTCCCTGTGCTCCAGAGCACTCTGACCCGGGGTTGGAAGAGGCAGACAACAACCAGCTCTGCTCCAAGCCTGGCTCACCAGCTTAGGCTCCCCTGCTGCCTGGGAAGGCAGGAGCTCACCAAGAGCATGGACCATCCATCCCCACTGATGCCACACAAGGTGACAGCAAGGGTGTGGGGTGGTCCTGACCCCTCCAGACAGCCCTGGCCAGGCAGGGACAGAGAGGCTGCCATGAAGTGAGCACGCAGTGCTTCACACAGCCATTGCTTGGATTCACCATCCAGCTGAGGATGCTGGCAGGATGCTTCAGTGCCTGCTGCGTGGCTCTCCCTGCCACAGGCAGGGGATTTCTGGGCACTGAATCACGCAGCTGCACCAGCAGAGCAGCTCAGCTCGCAGAAGGGGACCCAAGGGTCCCCAGCAACAGCAGCCCCTCTCAGAGGAGCCTCTGTAAGCCCTTCCTGAGGGCTGACACGAGCCCCTGCCGGGCTGTCCTCCTCCCATCCTGCTCACACAGCCGCCCCACAGGGCTGCCTGCACGCACCAGCACCCACAGCCGCATCCTTCCTCTCCAGGGCTGTGTCACAGCCCCAGCCTGTGACACGGAGCTGGCTTTGAGGCCACACCACGAAGCACTGCGAGACACAGGGAGCACGGCTGGACCCCAGGCCAGCCCAGAGAGACAACCCAAAGGTCCTAGGACATGGAAAAAGGACTTTTTGGGGCACCAGGGCAGATTGTCCCTGGGCATCGCTGAGGTCAGGCTGGCTTAAGGCGCACATATTCCCATGGAACACTTTGGGTTGGAAGGGACCTTAAAAACCATCTGGTTCCAACGCCCTGCCAGGGACAGGGACACCTTCCACCAGCCCAGGTTGCTCCAAGCCCTGTCCAACCTCATCTTGAACACTTCCAGGGATAGAGCAGCCACAGCTTCTCTGTCCCAGGGCCCCATCACTCTCCCAGGGAGCAATTTCTCCCTAATATCTAATCTAAACCTGCTCTCTATCAGTGTGAAGCCATTCCCCCCTGTCCTGGCCTTTCCCCAGCCCCGTGTGCTGCTGTCCCGAGCTCTTCTGCCAAGCATAACAGCCCCTCCAGCCACACACTCCCACCCACCACCTCCAAGATGCCCTCAAGACCACGGGTGCTATACTGGAGAGGGGGAAACTGGGATGAGGGGCTGCTGTGAAGTCCCCCCACGCTGTGGCCAGGGATCCAGCCCATGCCATGGCCGTGGGCACAGGATGGGAGGCTGCGCCCAGGGAACGGGTGATGGGGAGAGCCAGGAGCATCCCGACACCGACCTTCGACCAGAGCTGGGGGGCTGCATCCCCAGCTCCGGGCAGTCCCTTGTCCTTTCGATGGTAGCCAGCCCCCCGGGGTGCCACACGCCGGTGCGGACTCTGTCCCCTGCGGTGCTGCATCCCCACTTCTTGTCCCCCGGGAAGAGAGGGGACCGGTTCCCCTTTTCCCTCTGGGTTAGCCCCCTTAAAAGGGGGAACGGCTCCTCTTTCCCCCTCCCCGGTTTAGACCCCTCACAGAGGAGGATCGGCTGCCCTTTTTCCTTCGGAAAAAGCCCCACGGGGACACGATCCCCATCCTCCCCACGCCGCCCTCCCCGGTACGCACCGCTGGTGACCCGCTGCAGCCCCAACACGTCGTCGGGCCCGATGAGCGCCTTTCGGCCCAGCTCCTCCTCGGTCCTGGCCGCCGCCGCCCCGGCCCCGCCGCTCTTCTTCACCTTCATGGCCCCGCCGCCGCCGCCGCCGCCGCCGGTGTGAGCGGCCCCGGCCCCGCTGCGCGCCGCCGCACCGGGAGGGGCATCGCCATCACCGCCCCCGGCCCGCCCCCGCCCGCGCAGCACCGCCCGGCTCCGCGGGGAGGGGGAGGAACGAGGGCAAGGAAAGGAAAAGCGGCTCCCCCCACGCTGCTCCCAGGGGCTCAGGGCAAACCCTTTTTCTTGGAGGAGACTGGGGTCTCCCCCCTCCTGCGAACCCCCGCCATGGGGTCCAGCCCCCCAGGAGCGCAGGTGAGGTGGGGACAGACCCCACACCTGGCCCAGAGCACAGGGACACCCGCCCCAAGCGCCCGCAGACCGACACACAATGGAGAAGCGCTAAGGTGGGCTGTCCCCGGGGGCTCTGCAACCACGGACGGGATGGACTCCAGGAGCTGCCCCCCAGGAACTGTCCCCCCCTCCCCAACTATCTTTGGCTAAATACCCATCAGACAGGAGCCAGACCCCATAAGGCAATGGAGTGGGGGCAGGAAAGCTGGGCAGGGCAATAGGTACCCCCCAGATGGCTAAAGGAGGTTCACACAGCCCCACATCAGGCCCCCACAGAACAGGGGGTTCTTTATTTACACAGCAGCTTCTTCTGAATACAGCACCAGGCTGAGGGCGCACAAAGGCAGCACCCACGCTCCCCTCTCTGCCTCTGTGGGTGCAGGAGGGCCCAGCACCCAAATTGAGACCCCCTTCCCACCTCCCAAAGCAGCCTCTCTTCCCACTCCTGCATCCTGGCCCCGGCACACCCAAGCCAAGCAGGCAGGTCTGGCCCTGGGGTGCCTTTCTGGGCCATGAGTCTGTGACAACACCACCCCACGACGTGGGGACAGCCTTAAGCCTCGCTCAGTCCATCTTGGTGGGCTCCTTCTTCCGCAGCCTGGTCTCCCGGACAATCTTGGCCAGGGACAGGAGAATTGGGACAGCCATGGGCAGGAAGAGAGGGATGTAGATGGCAAATTTCTGGTCATCAGGGAAGTAGAGGAGGTGGAGGAGAGATGGGTCAAAGAAAGCCCTCTCTGAGGAGGTGACAGCCTCCTTGCTGGCCTGGAAAGCTGCGTGCAGGTGGCCCAGGGACAGCTTGGTCACAGCGCTCTGGACTGAGGCCACTGCCCGGTACACCTGCGTGGGAACAACACCAAGGGTCAGTCCCTGGCCGCAGAGGGCAACAGGGACACTCAGCCCCCTCTGCTCCCCACCTCAGGGTGCCCCAACCCTACCTCAGAGGCAACATCATCCTTGATGACGATGTTCCCAATCTTGTCCAGGAGCTGGGCCAGCGAGGTCAGGGTGGTGGACACGGTGGCAATGTTCTCCACAGTGTGGGCCCACAGCAGGTGGTCCAGCTCCCAGTCAGCCAGCCCCTCGTTTCCTGGGCCTTCCAGCAGGAACTCGGGGGGCACCTCTTCCCGAGACAGCCCAAAGAGTAACCTGGGAGTAGAAGGGATGGTCCCAGCTCAACATCACAAGCCTGCGTTCCCAAGAGCTCCCTGCTCTTCTTCCCTGTTGTGTTTAGTCCCAGTCCTGCCTAATTGCCTCCTGGATGTGTGGCATGACAAGCCAAGCCTCCTACCTGAGGAGATGGGACATGTGCCAGCATCCCGGGCCACAGGGCAGTGATGGCCAGTAGCCAGCACCTCGAAGGCCACAAAGAGCCACCCTCAGCCTCCCAGAGGCCACGGAGGGAGGAGTGAACAAACTGGGTACGGCCTGTTCTGACCCCACTGATTCCCACAGAGGCCTGGGGAGGGAAGAGCAGATCCTCACCGCAGCTGGGCCAGGAAAACCTCCATCACTCGTGCCATGTCCACATCCACATGCAGAGGGAGGGAGGCTTGGGGGGAAGCAGGGGCTTCAACGTTGTAAACCTGCAGGAGAACGTGTCAGCAAGGCATGGCCAGGGCCTCAGGGCCACCAGCTGGGAACGGGGAGCCACCAGCTTGTCCCAGCACTGCCAGCACCCCTGTGGTTCCCATACCATGATGCCACCCCAGCGAGGGCTGTGGAAGGCATTGGTGCTCACTGGGGCTCCATCCTTGTCCTGGATGTACAGAGGGGAGTGGGAGCGCTCTGGCACATACAGCAGGAAGTTCAGCACGGGGTAGAGTGAGGCAGCACTGGAGCCTGCAGCAGGACAGAGTCACAGAGCTCTTGTGGCTAGCAGGGACAGCAAGAGCAGCCCACAGCCCAGCTCCTCCTTCACAGCCACCCCAGCAGCTCTCACATGGGCTGAGGGGAAGGGGAGCCACAGTGCCATGAGACAGATCCCACGAGCAGGGTGCTCACCCAGCCGGGCCTCCACAGGGTTGATGACGTGTGGGAGGCTGTGAGCACTCAGGAGGAAGCTGGAGGACTCCTTGTCATAGCGTGGTGTCACTCCTAGGACGGCGTAGTACAGGATCTGCAGGCACACAAGGGACACGTTGCTGGCAGAGAAGCGCATCCCAGCGAGGTCAGGGCTGGGCTTTCCCCACCATCTCTCCCAGCCCTCACCTGTGAGTCCACAGAAAAGTTGGCCACCAAGCTCAGTTTGTCCAGGACGGGCTTCACATAGCGGTTCACAGCCCCCTCAATGTCCCAGTCCACCGTGTGGGACTTGGGGTCAGGGTTCAGCAGGCTGAAGGTGATCTCATACCCTGCAAGGACCCACCGAGGCCGTGACAGAGCTCCCAAGAGCAGCAGGGCCTGTCCCCTCCTCCCTGGCCCACCCCAACGTGGGGTGACACCAACAGAGCAACCACAGCCCTAGGCCAGAACAGCAGCTACAGGCAAAGGGCTCTGTCAGCCCAGGGGACACCCAGGGGTGCTACAAGCAGAGCAGGAATGGGATGTTGCCCAGGAGCAGGCAGCTTTCCCGAGGCCAGGGAACAGGGCTGGAGGGCAGGTCCATACCCAGGCTGGATTTGAGGTCCCGCCGTGCGTCGGGGCTGAGGCGGCCGTCGGGCACACGGTCCGAGAGGGCGGCGGCCATGGCGCTGGCCGTGAAGGACATCAGCTGTGTCACCTCCCGCAGCCGGGCCTGCAGGGCAGCCAGGCTCCCCACGGCCCTCACCAGGGCGCTGCGGTGCTTCCCCACGTAGACGTTGATGCCCTGGGGGCGGCACAAGGTGAGGGCGGGGAGCAGCACACAGTGCCACCTGTGACAGCCACATGGGACACGTGCCACCTCCCAGGGGTGAGGGACGCAGAGGGTGGCACCACAGGGTGCTGCTCCCTACCTGAGGCAGGAGAGAGGAGGTTTCAGGGACCACATACATGGTCAGAGAGCCCAAGGTGGTGTCCTGCAGCAGGTGCAGAGCAGCATCAGCCTCTGGGGAAGATGGAGGCACTGGCAGAGTTGGGAATGTCACTCCAATCCCTGTCTCAGTCTGAGACAAAGTGTGTTCTCTGCTCAGCCAGCCTCAGGAAAAGGAGCTCCCCAGCAATTCCCTGCTCCAATACCTCGTGCAGTCGCCGCAGCCAGTGCTGCCTCCTCCTGACCCGTGGAGCTGCGATAGCGCATCTCGTAGCGGGACGTGACACTGGTTCTCACTGCAGGGGCAGAACACCTGAGTGCATCTGCTGATCCCAGGCCCCTCACAGGAGCCTGGGGCACACAGGGACAAGGGACAACCCCAGGGGGACACACGACACGAGGTCCTTTGGGTGCCAGTGGCGTGAACTACTATGGGATGTAGCATCACTGCTCCACACTGGTAGTGAGACAGCCCCACATCAGCCAGACACATCCCACCCTCCGAGGGCTCCATCGTCCCCATCCCCAGGATATGGAGCTGGTCCCTTCCCTACACCACCCTGGGACCTCGTTGACCCACCCCCTGCTCCCTGCACTGCCAGCCCAGGGCAGGATGATGCTGGTGAATGGGGCCTGGGGTTCCGAGAGCTCCGGGCTGCCGGGGAGTGAAGCCACGGGCAGGTTGGGACCCCCAGGAAAGGACGAGGCCATCCATGAGGAGCGGACAGGGCAGGGACAGACAAGGGGGTCTCTCACAGTTCACGGAGATCTCCATCTCCTGCACGTCCCTGAAGGGCAGCGGCCTCGGCAGGTCCCCGGGCACCGACCCTGGGCCGAAGACCACGGCCACGGGCACCACCAGCTGAACCTGCGCGGGGGCAGCGTCAGCGCGGGCTCCCGAGCCCGCAGACCCGCCGCCCCCGGGCCCGCCCGGCGCTCACCGGCTGCTGGGCGAGCCCATCGATGTCCGCGTAGGGCAGCGCAGCGCGGTACGTCTCGGTCGTTTTCCACCACAGCGGCAGCCCCAGCACCACGGCGATGGTCGCGAAGGACAGGGCGGCGCGCCGGCCCCGCGCCCGCTCTGCGGGGACAGCGCTCAGCACCGGCTCGGTTCCCCGGGGACAGGGGTCGGAGAGCCGGGAGACAGCAAACAAACACCGAGCATCCGAGCCCGCCAGTACCTGCCTCATCCGCCGCTATCGCCGCCGCCGCCGCCGCCACCATCTTCACTTCCTGGCCCGGCCGGTGAGGCCGCGCCCTGCGCCAGCCCAGCCAATCAGGGCTCACAATACATAAGGCAGCCAATGGGCGCGGCGTGCACCGCCCGGTGGCACAGAGGGGCGGACAGCGGAACCAATCAGAGAGCGTACCGCCAGCGAGGAGGCGGGTTTTGACCCCTACGAGTGCCGCCGAGGGACACGTGGCGGCGCCGCGGCTGGCACCGGGGCAGCACCCGAGTACCGGGACCGGCACATGGAGAGCGGGGACAGGAGCCTCACCCGCCTCATCGCCCTTCGGGGGATCCCACCCACCCCTGGCAAGCTCACAGGCCCTCACGATATGTGCGGGCGGGCTGAGACCTGGCACAGCTCATTGCATAAGTGATCTCAACACTCTGCCGGTGATGCCCGGAGCGGGCGGAGGGACGGAGCGGGGCAGGGGGCTGAGGCCAAGAGCTCCCGGCTGCCCCGCGGCGAGGAAAGAGGCGGCACAGCGCTGTCTCTACCATTTATTCGTTGTTAGGCTATTTGGTACACGGGGTGCACACGGCGAACACAACACAGGCGCCCCAAGGGCGGCAGCGACCAGGACTGCAAAGCTACGGCAGGGCAGGGGCACCCCCAGGCCTCCCCTCCTGCCCCCCACGCGGCCTGCCCTCCTCCCCTCACGGCCCGGCCGGAGCCCCCGGCCAAAGGGGCACCCGGGTGGCTCCCCCCCAGGGCCCGGCTGAGCCGGACCCCTCATTCCATCTGCGGGCATCCCGCGGGGCGCTCCCCCCTTCCCCTCCCCGCGTGGCGGCTCCCCTGGGTGGCTGGGGTGGAAGCGGGGTGTGAGCGGTGGCGGGGAGGGGGCCGGGGCGGGGGCCGGGGCCGGTGGGGTGCCCGGCCGGGGCTCAGTACGCGTGGTTGGCCACGTAGAGGGACTGCCCGGCGGCCCCCGAGTCGTCCCCGCTGCCCTCGTACTTGCCCAGCGCTGCCAGCCCGTTCACCTGCAGGGGGAAGGAAAGGTCGGTGGTCACGCTGAGGTGTCACTCAAGGTCCCCAAATCACTGGGGACACAGCCTTCAAGGCCCCCCCAGCTCATGGTGACACCCGGGGAGTAGAGCCCAGGGATGCGCCCTTTGGCACCCTTCATTCCCCTATGGAAACAGCTCTCACTGTCCCGCCACAGAGACAGTACTGAGTCCCTTCCACGGGGACCACGGCATCCCTTGTCCTAAGGGGCACAGCCCTTGGTGTTTTCTCTCAGCCTGTGGGACGTGGTCCTCAGCCACCCCTCCTCCCATCTGTGGGAGGGCACGGAGCCATCGGTGTCCCCTCCAGCCCAGCCCTTGGCACTCCCCTCCCAGGAGGGCCACCCCCATCACCTCTGCACGCTTGACAAACTCCTCGGTGGCAGCGTCGGCGTTGTCCCTCTGCCCGCGCCAGGCACTGAGCGCCGACGCCTGCAGCGCCCGCCCGTAGGAGAAGGTCAGGGCCCATGGCCGCACCAGCGGGCACGTGTTGATGGCGTTGAGGTTGATGGAAGCCTCCTCCTCGCTCTGACCCCCAGACAGGAAGGTGACACCTGTGGAGGGCAGGGTTATGGCACGGGAGGGGACACAGGGTATCACTCTCCTGGTCTCTGCCACACGCCAAGGCCAGTACCTGGCACGGCTGGGGGCACGGTGCGGCGCAGAGCAGTGACAGTGGCCATGGCGATCTCCTCTGGGCTGTACTTGGTGGGGCAGGAGTGCCCAGGGGTCACCATGTTGGGCTTCAGCAGGGTCCCCTCCAGGTAGACGTGGTGGTCGCTCAGTGCCTTGTAGACAGCTGCCAGCACCTGGGGAGGACAGGCAGCGTGGAGTCCCCTGGCATGGCACGGCGCAGCACAGTTCCCACGCTGCTGTCACCACACCACTCACCTTCTCCGTCACGTACTGGCACCGCTTGAGATCGTGGTCACCATCAGGCAGGATCTCCGGCTCCACGATGGGCACGATGCCATTCTGCAAACAGCAGGACAGATGCCATCAGTGACGTCCCTGGGCATCCCTCAGCCCCATGGCCACGTGGGACAATGCCCAGACCTGCAGAGCAATGCTCAGCCCCGAGGCTCAATGCCCCCCTTGGTGGTGATGCCCAGCCCCACGGGGGGATGCCCAAGCTGGGAGGGTCAGTTCTCAGCCCTATGGAGTAACATCCATGTTTCTGAAGTGCACGCAGCAACCCCTGGCCCCATGGATTGACACCTGACCCTGTGGGTGATGCCCATGCCACAGGGCAGTGCCCCATGTCCACCCACGTGAGGTGTTACCCAACACAGGGGTCATGTCCAGCCGCTGGGGATGATCCTCAGGGATCATCACCATTGCACAGGCGCAGTGTTGAGCCTCACAGATCTGTGCCCACCCCCGTGGGGCAATACCCGCCCACACAAGTCAATGCCCATCCTACAGGTGACTGCCCACCCTGTGGGGCGATGGCAGCAGGCACGTACCTGCTGGCAGATGCTGGCATAGCGGGCTAGGACATTGGCGTTCTCCATGATGGCAAGTGGGGAGGGAGTGTGCTCACTGATCTTCAGCACGCAGCGCCACTTGGCAAAGTCTGCCCCGTCCTTCTTGTACTGGGCACAGCGCTCCCACAGCCCATCCAGACCTGTGGGGCAGCATGTCAGACCCACAGCCACAAACCCCATGGCCACAAACCCTACAGACCCAAACCCTGCAGCCCCAAACCCCCACAGCCTCTGCTACACCTACCCTGTGTGGTGGTCTCGCCATCGGTCCCAGCCAGAGGCACAACACCCTTGTCCACCTGTGGAATGAGAGGAAGGCGGCGCTGAGCCTCACCAGCACCCTCCAAGCACCCTCAGCACCCCACAAACCCACCCAGGACAGCCCCCACACCTTGATGCCCACAACGATGCCCTTGTCCTTGATCATCTGGACGAAGGGGGTGCCGTCATCAGCCTTCTGGTACATGGTCTCGTGGAAGAAGATGACGCCCCCGATGCATTTCTTCACCCGGCTGTCGGCGCTGAAGAGGATCTGGCGGTACAGCCGGCGGTTCTCCTCCGTGTTTTCCACCCCAATCTGGTTGAGGCGCTTGGCCATGCTCCCTGCAGGCAGCCAGCACCCTCATCAGCCTCCATCCGGCATGGGGAAAAGGGGTGGCGGGACAGATTTACCCCCCCTAAACTGACCTACGGACTCATCGGCTGCCAGGATGCCCTTCCCCGGGGCCACGATCCTCAGCGCGATGTCCGACAACTCCTTCTTCTGCTCGGCCGTCAGCGCGGGGTGTTGGTGCGTCATGGTGGCGGTGGCTGCGAGCGGACGGGGACTGAGTCACGCACCACCGGGGCGACACCCCGAAACCACACGTAGCCCCTTCCCCGGGGAGCGGGGACCCCCACGGGGCCGGCAGACCGACCCCACCGGCCAGGGCACGTTGTGTAAGCCTCGTGGCAGGGATCGAGGAGGATGCCGGGCAGCTCCCAGCCATTTTGCTGCCTGCCAGCCCGCCCCCAGCCCAGCCATCTTGAGGGAGCGCAGCACCGCGGGGACCCGCGCAGGACACGAGAGGACTGGGATGGGGGTACCCTGGGGATGGGAACACCCCGCGAGGAACGGAAACAGCCCGGGGATGGGGGTACCGAGGGGGCGGAAATACTCCGCGAAGAGAGGAAAGAGAAAACTCAGGGAGGCACTACCTGAGTCTGGAGTTACCCGGGCTTTGGGGTACCCCAGAGACGGAGACACTCCAGAGTCGGGAATAACCCGCGGGGAGGTTACGCGGGCGATGACGATAACACAGGACGGGGATACCGGGCGGGACGGAAATAGCCCGGGAATGGGGGACGGAGCCGCCCCAGGGCGGCACAACCCGCGGATGGAGGTACCCAAAGTGTGGGGTACTCCAAGGATGGCGATATGCCGGGGCTGGCGCCGTCGCGGGGCCAGTGATGCCCCCAGGAGCCGGAGCGCTCGATCCCCCGGCCGGCACCGTAAAACTCGAGCCCCTCCAGCGCAGGAGGAGTATCCTGGGGACCCCCAAGCCCCCAGTACCCCCATGCCCGGGAGTCTCTCTACCCTGGAGCCCCCCAGCGCGGACCGGGATGCCGCACGGAGACACCCAGGAGGCTCGGCGGGGCTGCCGGCTCCCGCCGCCGGGACCCCCCAGCTGGCCCCCCGGCAGCTCCCCCCGGCCCCCCGGCTCTCCCCGACCCCCGGCTCCCCCGTACCGTGTAGGGCGGCGGCGACGAGCACGGACTGCGGGCTGCGCGCTGCGGCCCCGCGGTAAATGTGGCTGCGGTGCCGCAGAGCTACGTGACCGGCGGGGCGGCACCGGGCAGGACCGGCCCCCCGCCCCGCCCCGGCCCGCCCCCGCCACCGCCCGCGGCCCCCCGCCGGCCACAGCCCCCCCCGGCGGGGTCGTGCCCCCCTGCCGGCGACAACCCCCGCGCTCCTGGCGACCCTAAGGTGACAATCTCAGGCTGGGGACCCCACTGTATCACCGCTTTGCAACGTCTTGCTGGTGATGGGGGCCCCTCTGTGCTCCCCCGCCACCGCCCAGGGACATAGCTGAGTCACCCCTTGTCATGGGAAGGCTCCCCCCATGCTACCCAGACAATCCAGTGTGCAATCTCCAGTTGCTGCTGGAGACCCCTGTGTCCCACCACTCCTGCTTGGTTATGGGCAGGAACCTCTGACACCCCCCTGCTGCTGCTGGGGACCCTGCTGTGCCCCCCTATTGCAACTGCCAACTAAGGACAGTGACCCCGCCGTGCCACCCCCAGGCTGTGCCCCCCTATTTCCATTATTATCTAAAAACAGAGATTTTCCTTTCATCACCTCTGGGCCAGGCACCCTCTTGTCCCACCCCCAGGCTGAGGTCACTGGTACCGTGCAGGATACCCCGTCTGGGTCACCTCTGTGCCCAGCGGCCAGCAGCACTGAGCCCCAGACCCTCCAGGCCAGGGTGGGGACACTAACAGGAGACCAACCCCCCTCAAAAACCACCCGCAGCCGGCACAGGGACAATACCAGTGTCCCCACTCGCCCCACGGGGATGGCTGCCAGGGCCCCGCTGTGCTGAATCCCGCCGTAAAAGGAGGCTCAGCCACCCTGCGTGGCCCCAATCCAGGGAAGGGAGCACATCTCCCTGCATCCCAGAGCCGGGGCCCCCCACTGCTGGCCTCGCACCTCGGGAGGCTGTACCCGACCCAGCTGTACCCGACCCAGCGGGGTCACAGATCAGGGAGGGAGGGAGTGCCAAGGAGCAGGGAGTGCTACTTCCCCCACGAGCCACCCACGCACCCAGGGCATGGAGGCACGGCCCCGAACACCTCAATTTCCCGGGTAAATAAATCGGTGCCAGCACCCGGCGTGTCACGCACCCGCGTGCTGCCCCACACCGAGCGGCTGTGGCAGAGGGCAGGGGAAGGTGATTTCCATCCCCCTCGGGCAGGAGAAAGAGGCCATTAAAAACCAGAGCACTTGTTGGAGTGCTGCTATTTTGGGCCATCGCAGGGGAGGGAAGGTTCCGCGTGGTCCCCACGGCAGTGGGGAGCATCCTTGGGGTCAGGAACACCGGGAGGGGGATCCCGCAGGAGCTGCCCCAGCAGGGAAGAAGGGAGGTGAGGCTGGAGCTGTGCTGGGAGCTGGGGAGCCCCTAAGGGAGCACCCCCCCCCCCCTCCATGCAGAAGCAGGGACCATGGGGGGTTGGGAGCAGGAGCTGGCAGAGCTCCCGGCGCTGGCTGAGCCATGGGATGCTGCGTGCTGGAGCCAGGCTGGGAGGGGGAAACATGCCCGTGCAACAGGCGTGTGCCCACAGCCCTGTGCTAGGGCTGCAGGATCCAGCCTCTAGAACCATCCCTGGGAGAAGGTGAAAGATCCAGCCTCTGGAACAATTCCCACGCAACAGGCTCGTGCCTGTAGCCCCAGGATGGGGTGCAGGATCCAGACGAGCCCCTGCAGAGCGGGGCAGGGAGGGAATCTAGGGCAGGAGGAGGAGCGGGCAGCAGGGGAGGGAAGCTGGCTCAGCCCCGGCACTCTGGCTGCTGCCGGGGCCACAGGGTGGGAGCCTGGGGAACGCAGCCCTTATTGAGAGCAAACACTGGCAGAGAGGGGGGGGGACGTGTCCCCCGCCAAGAAGGAGAGGCCCTGGGGTGGCAGGGAGCTGTGCCCACAGCCCCGTGACGGAACAGGAGCAACCGGCACAGGCTGGACAAGTTGTCCCCACCCACAGCACCAGGAGCTTCCTGAATGCACAGAGCAGGCGGGGTAAAAGCCAACACAACTTTATTCAATAAATAATTACAACATTAACAACAGGAAAGGTTTCAGGCTACAGGCTATAGCGGCTCAGCAGCTTCCTTGCTGGCTGGCTTCAGGCCCAGATAGCACAGCAGACTCTGGAGCTCCTGCCAGCCCACAGCCACCTCAGGGACAGCCGACAGGACCTGGGGACAGCAGCAGCAATAGTGTTTGGGTTGGTGTTATTGTAGTCACAGCAAGGGTGAGCAATGAAGAGTAAATCTCACCTCTTTTATCTTCCCCTGCATCTCCTCATGGGTCCTCAGCACTTTCTGGGTACGATGGAGCTTCATCTCCAGCCCTCGGACCTGTGGTGGTGGGAGATGCCTGTCAGGACTCTGGTCCAAGCTTGGGCAGGGACCTGCCTATGTCAGGAGTGCTGGAACTAGGTGATCTTTATGGTCCCTTCCAACCCAAACCATTCTGACTCCATGACTGGAGCCAGGGCAGCCCCTTGAGGCTCCCCATACCTGCTCCAGGTACTTGTCAGTGAGCCGCATATTCTCATCCTCTTTTTCCACGAGCAGCAGCCGCAGTTTATCCACCTGCAAAAGGAGCAAGCCCTGCTGAGATCCCTGTGGGGGAAAGCTCTGGAGTGGGGGGTGGGGTGTGAGGAGCACGGTCTGAAGAGGTCTCCTTGTCCATGGTGGGGTGACATGAGCAGCCCTCAGCCCTGCAGCTCCCCGGCCTCACCTCCCGCCGCAGCATGACCCGCTCCTGGACGTAGGCAGTGTCCACCTGATGCTTCTTGCCCCTCATCTCCTCCCACAGCACCTTGGCCTCTGTCTCTGCACGCTGGAGCAAGCGCTTCAGCTCAGAGACCTCTGCCTTCAGCCTCTACAGGGAAAAAAGGGGATGCTGAGAGGGGTGCTGTGGCCAGCAGCCCCCTGGGGTGCTGCTCACCCATGCCCCCATCACACACCATGACTTCCCCACTCTTGTCGATGAGTTGCAACAGCTTCTCTTCCTGCTGTTTCACCACGTCCTGCAGCTCCTTCTCATTCTGACAGGGAGGAAGAAGCAGGGTCAGGCAGTGCCCAGCCCTGGCCACCCCCAGCACCCCAGAGCAGGTTTTCTCATGTTTGAGGAGGTCAGACAAGCCAGGAGCACCCATGGGGCATCACCAGATTTCTCCATGTCCTAGATCAGCGCCCGTCCCAGTTCGGCTCTGCCCTGGAGTGAGCGCTGGCCCACTTCTGGCTCACCTCAAGCTTGGTCCTCAGCGCCTTGTTCAGCTTGGCAATGGTGGCAGCCTGGGTATCCACCTTCTCCTGGCTCTCAGTTGTCACTGTCTCCAGGCGGAGCTGCAGGTCAGAGCTGGGAGAGGACAGTAGTGGTGAGGGGGGAATGCAGCCAAGCACAGCACCAGGTAGCAAACCCCCTCCTGGCCATGCCCCATGGTGAGAGAAGACACCTAGTCCAGCCCAGCCATCTGGAAAAAGCCCATCTAGCCACGAAAAGAGAGATCTAATCCAGGGCTGAGGCAAGAGGCAGACCCACCAGGCTGCCTGCAGGAAAGGCCATGCCCAGGATAGTGATGCTCCTACCCAACCCTTGACATGAGCCCTCGGTGAACTCACATCTCCATCTGCAGTGCCCTGAACTCGCTCTGCTCCAGTTCCTGGATGCGAGAGCTCAGCATGGCAAGGTTGGAGACCACAGCTCTCAGCTCCTTTACACTCTCCAGCAGAGTGTCCTCAGGATCTGCAGGCAGGAAAGAGCCTCATAAGCAACACAGAGGGCAACATCAGCCCCAGGGCACACAAAGGAAGGCATGGCTGCTCATCCCTCTGCACAGCAGCCCTGCAGCTTCAGAGCAGGGTCCCAGGCAGGGTGACAGCCCCAATACCTATTGGCTTTGGCACGGATGCAAGTTTGTCCTTGACAACGGCACTCCCACTTCTGGTGATTTCATTGGCATCTGCGAGAGGAGAGGACAGCAGCTGCGCCCAGCCCTGCACATCCCCCAGCACGGGAGAGAGCAATCCCCATCCTGGGACTCCCCAAAACCCAGAGAGGGGGTGCCAGCTCACCTTTCCCTGCCACAGCTTTCAGGACGCTGCCCACAAAGGAGCTGCTGGCATGGTGTGGGGTGCGGCACGCCGGGGTGCGCAAGGCCGGGGTGCGGCAGGCCGGGGTCCAGGCACGGCGTGGGGTCTGCCAGCCCGGGGTCCGGGGCCCTGGGGTCCAGGCTTTGCTTCTCGATGGAGCATCATCATCATCCTTCAGAGGGGAAGGAGAGTACAGCACCAGAGTGCAGCTTGTGATTGCCCCAGCAAGCACAGGATCTCAAACCCGTGGTTCTCCATGGCTCAAAGCCATTCCCATGGAGAACCCCCCTGGGCGATCCTCTTGTCCCTGTCCCCAGCACAGGGCTCGTACCTGCTCTTCCAGAGCAGCCTTGAGGCAGTCAGCGAGCTCCTGCAACCGCATCTTGCTCTCCATAATGTCCGTGGAGCACCAAGAAACTTTGTTCCTCTTTGTCTGCAAGCTGAGGAGCTCAGCCTTGGTGCTGTCCAGCTCCTTGTTGAGGGCAGCCTGCTCTTCCCTGTGGGATGGCATCAGCCTCAGCAGAAGCAGCATTTCCCTTCCTTGATGTGGGATGGGGACATGCCTGCCTCTCACCGTGAACAAGCAATGGTGCAAATCCCACAGATTTAGGCAGCTTCCCTCAAGATGGGGTCTGCTGACCTTCCCCACCCACCTGGACCACCACACTTGGCTGGAGCAGCAGTGACCACGGTCAAAATGCCCCCCTCTAACACCCCAAGAAGGGCTTGATTTCCCAAAAATAGATGGGTTTGAGTGGAGCTGGTGAGTGGGGCAGTACCGCAGGCGTTGGTGGGACTCCATCAGCTCCTCGTGCTGCAGGACACGCTCCCGCAGCGTGGCCAGCGTGGAGTTCAGTCTGGCCTCCACCTCCAGCAGCTGAGTGCGGCACATTTGATTCTCCTGATCCAGGAACTGTAAGAGGGTGGGGGGACACAGCCGTGAGCAGCCAAGCAGAGACCCGAGGGGGCTCACTGGGACCTCCAGCACAGACGCTCCCATGCCTCAGGGTGCTGTTTCTAATCAGAGGCAGCTTTATCCCAGCAGTCCAAACCCTACAAACCAGTTTACTGGGGACATAGGACAGGCTGAGGGACAGCTCGGTGCCTCCAGGGGAAAACTACCACCAAGAAAATTATCTCTAAGTGCTGCCCAGCCCCCTCCCTGGGAATCCCTGCCGGGCAGGATGAAAAGCTGCGCTGCTACGTGCGGGATGTCAACCCGCCCTCGCAAGCTCATCCCCCCTCCGTGGGAGGGCTAATCCTGCTCCTGGCCATCTGCCAGCCTTCCCGGAGAGGCCCTGATGGGGGCAGCGCCTGACAGCGTGGGCAAGGTCAGGCAGCTCCTACCTCCCGGCACTCGATGGCCTCCCGCAGCTCCTGGCACAGCTCCTTGCACTCCTGCTGCAGGGAGTTCCTCTCCTTTGCCAGCCTGAGGGGATGGGATGGGATCAGGGGGTGCTGTGTTTTGGGGGCCAGAGGTGGGATGGGGCTCAGGACATCAGGGCTCAAACCCACTGGGCCATCTCCTCCTGCTGCTTCTCGTTCTCCTGCTGCAGCGTATCCCGCTCCTGCTCCACGCTGGCCAGATTTATCATCACAGAGCTCAGGTCTGCCAGGGACAGAGTTGTCAGCCAGGGGGGGCAGGGGCAGTGGGGATGGAGCAGCTCCAGCCCCCTCATCACCCACCCCTACCTTTGCCTAGGCGTGAGTTGGCCACTGTCAGCTGCTCCAGCTGAGCCTCTGTGTCCTGCAGGGTCACCAAGGTCTTCTTCAGCTGGCAGGATGCCTGTAGAGACATGGTGCTTGCTCTGGGGTGTTCTTCCCCATGGGGGTGTTCTCACACCAAGGGGTGCCCCAAATCACCCCGTCTGTGCCTCAGACAGCTCATAGGACTGTGAGGAGACACCCCTGTACCTCCTCCTTGGCTTGAAGAGCTTCCTCTGCTCGTTCCCGTGTGGCAGCCAGCTCCTCCAGGCAGCTCCTCAGCTTGCCGGGGACACGCTCCAACAGGGCACGGGACTGGGACACCAGGGCCCTCGTCTGCTCCCTCTGGGAAGGGACACAGCACCAGGCAGAGCTCAGCGTGGCACTGCCATGGCACTGTCCTGTTGTGTGACCAGGGACAGGTCATGGCACCCAGAGCACTGGCAGGGCAGCGAGGGGCTGAGCCCCCATGGGACACCCCTCACCTCCTCATCCAGGGCTCTCCTTTCCTTCTCCAGATTTTCAAAGGTGACATCTAAGAATTCCCGGAAAGACTGCGTCTTGGCAGACAGGGATGCCTGTAGGGTAGGAGGGATGAATCAGCACTGCCGTGGTGGAAAAGCCACATTTAATGGCCACGAAGGGAGGCAAGTACCAGCCCTGAGGCCAAATTTCCAGCAGCTTCGCAGCAGCAGCACCAGGAAACCTCTGGTGCACCCAAGCCCATCGCAGAGCTCAGGATGTGGCAATGTGGGGTAGCTGGGGTAGCACCACACTCAGTACCTGCAGGTTGATGGCATAGGCCAGCAGCGTGCTCAGCTCTTGCTGGGAGGCCAGGCTCTGGTCACGGGCACTGATCTGGGCACTGGCATGGGCACAGAAAGCCTCCAGGAAGAGATGTCCCTGCAAAGGAAAGGATGCTGCTCCAGCCATGCTGTCACACAAGGAGAAACTCCCAGGAGCCATCCCTGCATCAGGACTCCTGATCCCAGGGGGCCACAGCCCACAGCAAAAAACCATCCAGAGAGCTCCATTACACAGCATTTCTTGCCTTCCACATTGGGATCTTCTTCCCTTGGGATGCCCGGGAAATCCTCATCCCCAGAGATGCAGGATGCCCCACCAAAGGCACGAGGACGGCTGAGGCTGCCTCGATCCCACAACAGCTGCCCCCTTACCTGATCCTTGGCTTGTAGGGCTTCATCCACTCGCTGCCTGATGGCATCCCGCTCTTCCAGGCAGCTCTGCACCTTGATGGGAACACTCTCAAGGACAGCGTGGCACTGGGACACCAGGGTCCTCTCCTGCTCCCGCTGTGGGAGACAACAGCACCGTGAGGCACCAGGTACAGCTGCTGCATGTGCCAACAGGTCTCCCAAAACCCAGGGGAAAGGGGAAGCAGAGGGACGCTCACCTCCTGCGCGAGGGCTCCCTGCTCATCCTGCAAGCTCCGGAAAGCGGCATCCGCGAGGCCCTGGAACAGGAGGCTCTGGCTGCTCCAGGTGCTCTGGGGAAGGGATAAGGACACTGGTGTTATGGCAGCAGGCACAGGCAGCACCAGGCACATGCATGTGCCCTGCCTGGCTGAGATCTGGCACACTCATCACCAGTGACAGCCACCAGGCACCCAGCTCCAGCTGCAGATCCCGCTCCACTCCCCACTGCCACTGCACAGCCTGTTTTGCTGCACAGCTCAAGGTAGAGCTGCCAGTAGATCTCCTCCCAAAGGCATCCACCAGAGCAGAGGGTGCTTCACAGCAGCCCCACTCCACCCTGGGGCCAGTGAGAGCTGGTCAGCCATGACACCTCCCCTCCTTCCCCCCACGTGCACCAGGGATGTCTCCCCTCACGAGGGTTCCAATCCAGCAGACTCAGCGGGTTGATCCGGGCGTGATCATGCAGCACCGGGCGCGTGATGCCGTGATGCAGCAGCCGCGCTTTACTTCCACTCCACCAACCCAGACGGGGTCACCGTCTTGCCAGCGGCACAAGGACACTGTCACAGCACCGAGGCTGTGGGGGACAGGGTGGCATTGCCTCGGAGAGGACTCTTACCCCTTCAGGGTGGGTGGTGTCTGTCTGTGTGAGCGTGTCCCTCTGCTTGGCCAGCCCCACTCCAGGCTGCGGCCGCTGGCTGTCCTGCCAGGCACGCAGCTGCAGCGAGAGGGCTTCGATGATGATGAGGGTGCTCTCCAGCCTCCCCTCCAGCTCTGCCCGTGGCAGGGTCTTCAGATGCTCCCGGGGACAGCTGGGGACAAAGAGAGGGGCTTAGGGCAAGGACAACCCCCAGGTGCCACAGCCCCATCCAGGGGAGCATGTCCTCATACGTACTGCCAGAGCAGGGAGTCTGTTTCCACAGCGCTGTCCTTGGCACAGGGGAGGCTTCCCCTGGTTGTGTTCACACTCCTCTCCCACACATCCCGAGGTGTCATGAAGGTGCCAGTGGCCATGGAGAGCACCGGGGTCATGCTGGTGCCCGTGGCCATAGTGGGCACTGGGGTCATGCTGGTTCCAATGGCTGTGGTGGGCACAGGGGTGACGCTGGTGCCAGCAACTGCAGTGGGCACTGGGGTCGTGCTGGTGCCAGTGACCACAGTGGCCACTGGGGTCGTGCTGGTGCCAGTGACCACGGTAGGCACAGGCGTGATGCTGGTGCCAGTGACCACGGTGGGCACTGGGGTCGTGCTGGTGCCAATGACCACAGTGGGCACTGGGGTTGTGCTGGTGCCAGTGACCACGGTGGGCACTGGGGTCGTGCTGGTGCCAGTGACCACGGTGAGCACTGGGGTGATGCTGGTGCCAGTGACCATGGTGGGCACAGGGGTTGTGCTGGTGCCAGCAACTGCAGTGAGCAGAGGGGTGGCACCACTGCTGGCATCCTGCTGTGGCTTGCGGAGGGGCAGGCTGTGCTGCAGGGTTTCCATCAGGAATGATGTGTTGAGGGTCTTCTCCAGCCACACCAGTGGCAACATCCAGGACACAGCACCCAGGGTTGATTCAGGCGAGGTGACAGGGATGACAGTGGCTTCTGACCCAGCAGGCTCCAACCCGCTTGTCGCAATGGGAGGGAGGCCAGGCAGGCTCTCTTCTGGGGGCACAGGGGCAGGGAACTGGGCTCCCTCAGGGGAGCCTTGGTGCAGAGGATCAGCACTCCCATTTGCAGATGAGGGCTCGGAGGCCCCAAAGCTGCAGGAAAAGTCTGGAGGTGCTGCTCGCCACCCGTGGAAAGGAGCTCTGTGCGGAGTGGAACTGGTGCCAGGGGGCCCTGGGGTGCAGGAGGCTGTGCTGGCATTGCCAGGGGAGCCAGAGCTGCAGGGGGGTAGAGCAGAGCTGCCTGGAGAGGTTGGGTTGCAAGACACTGAGCTAATAATGTTGAGGGGCCCTGGGATGGTGCTGCCAGGGGACTCCAAGGTCACTGGGATGGAGCTGCACAGGGAGACTGGTACGGTGTTGCCAGGGCACTCTGGGGTGCTGGATCCTAGGAAGGAGCTGCAAAGGGGGACTGGAATGATGCTGGAGGGCTCTGGGGTGCTGGGCATCAGGATGGAGCTGCACAGGGGGACTGGAGCAATGCTGGAGGGCTCTGGGGTGCTGGACACCAGGATGGAGCTGCGCACAGGGGCTGGAACGGGGCTGCTGGCGGGCTCTGGGGTGCTGGGCATCAGGATGGAGCTGCACAGGGGGACTGGAATGCTGCTGCTGAAGGGCCCTGGGGTGCTAGACACTGGGACAGAGCTGCACACTGAGGTTGGCACAGTGCTGCTGGTGGACTCTGGGGTGCTGGGCACCGGGATGGAGCTGCACACAGAGACTGGAATGATGCTGGAAGGCTCTGGGGTGCTGGGCATCGGGATGGAACTACTCAGGGGGACTGGAATGGTGCTGCTAGAGGGCTCTGGGGTACTGGCCACTGAGATGGAGCTGCACACTGAGGTTGGCACAGTGCTGCTAGGGGGCTCTGAGATGCTGGACAGTGGGATGGAGCTGCACACAGAGGTTGACGTGTTGCTGCTGGGGGGCTCTGAGATGCTCGGCACTGGGATGGAGCTGCACACAGAGGCTGGCACGGGGCTGCTGGAGGGCTCTGGAGCGCTAGGCACCAGGATGGAACTGCATACAGAGGCTGGCATGGTGTTGTCAGGGGGCTCTGGGATGCTGGGCACCGGGATGGAGCTGCACACAGAAACTGGCACGGTGCTGCTAGGGGGCTCTGAGATGCTGGGTACTGGGATGGAGCTGCACACAGAAGCTGGCATGGGGCTGCTGGCGGGCTCCTGGGTGCTGGGTCCCAGGACTGGACTGCACAGAGGGGCTAGCACAGTGTTGTCAGGGACCTCTGGCAAGCTGGACACTGAGATAGGACTGCCAGGGGCCTCTGGCCTGGTGCTGCTAGAGGTATCCAAGGCACCAGGAATAAGGGTGGCATTGCTGGGGGCCTCAGAGGCACCAGGCTTAACGATGGGAGTCCTGAGGCCCCGGGGGGAGGTCCTGGGGGACTCCAAAATGGTGCTGCTGGGGGGGTCCAGGGTGCAGGGCATGGGCGTGGTGCTGCTGGGGGGGCCCAGGGTAGCACTTCGCCGGGGTCCTGGCGTACAAGGCACCGCGGTGACGCTGCTGCGGGGGCCCCGGGCGCAGGACAGTGGGGTGGCGCAGTCATGGTCCTACAGGATATTTTAGGGGAAAAGGGGGGTCAGGGCAGCCCCGCCCTTTCCCTCTGCACCCCCGCAATCATTTGTCCCAATCTCCTCATTTTTCCAATCCAGGAAATACACCCGTCCTCCCATTGGGCCAGCACCATCTAACCCCGCCACGTTCCCGGTTCCGCTACACCGCAGCCCTCCCCGTTCGTTTTATCCGCCACACACTGACCTTGAGCCGCAGCCGGCGGAGCAGGGGGGTCAGGCTGGTCCGGTCGGCGCCCGACTGCATCTGCAGCTCCTGCAGTGGGGTGCGCCGGGGCCGCCTCTGCGCCTGGGGGGAACCGGGGGTCACCGGCGGCAGCACCGGCAGCTCCCCCCCGCCACCACATACACACACAGACACACACACAGATACCGGGAGCGCTGCGGACCGCACCGGACCCGGCGCCCCCTCGGGAACCCTCCCCGGGGCTGGCCCCACCGGAACATCCAAACCGAACCCTGGCCCGCACTCACGGCGGGGGTCTTGGCGCGCTCCATGGCCCGGCCCTGCTCCCGGTCTTGGTCTCGACTATGGCTGCGGTGGCTCTCAGTCTGGGGCCCGCTCCCGGTGAGGGCTCCGGGCCCGGTTGGGTTGGGGTTGGTCTCGGGCCTGGTTCCCGGTCCGGCCCCGCCGCCGCCCGCGCGCCGCCGGTTTGAAAACCACGCGCGGCTCTGATTGGCTGCGCCCCGCGCCCTTCGCCCCGTGGGGAGACGGTTGGGGCGGGGCCACGGCCGGCGGTGGGCGGGAAAATGGGCGTGGTCTCATTCGTTGGCCACGCCCCCGCCGCGCTGCGCAGCGCCGGTACCGGAACCGACAGGTGGGCGGACAGAAGGATGGGCAGGCGGGCCCAGCTCCTCCCGCATCGCCTGCTCCGGGGAAACCACCGTACACGGGCCCCCAGACCTGCCCCAACCCCGCTCCGAGGGAGGGTGCTCCAGCGCCGCGCCCCCGCGCTCCCGCCCCGGTGGTCCCGCTTTCCCCACCGCGAGTCAGGGCAGCACCCGCAGCAGTGCCCGCGGCTCTCGGGTTTATTGCTCCCGCGGGGAGAGGTACAGAGTTGAGGTACCCGGGGATGAGATTGGGGAGTACCCGGATAACCCCTTGGGGGACCCGGCCCAGCAGGGTCCGACCGGCTGCCGGGGTAGGGGGATGTCCCTGAGCGATGCCGAGGGTCCCAGCCGTGGTGGCTCAGCCAGGCCAGGGCCGGTCCGGGGAGGCGGCGAGGTCGTAGTCAAAGTCGGCGAAAGTGGCGGGGTCGGGTGGGGGCTGCTCGGGGGGTCGCGGGGCCATTGCCACCACCACCGGGTCCTTCTGCAGCAGGTCAGCGTCAAAGGCCACCCCGCGGAAGAAGGGGTGGCCCTGGAAGTGGTGGAGGTAGCGCAGGCGGTACAGGGGGTTGTGGCACAGCAGCTGCGGACAGAGAGAGAACAGTGAGAACGGAAATCTCGGCATCCAGCCCAGGGGCCAGTGGGGACCCCAAAATCCAGGCAGGAGGGTTACCTCGGCAAGTAGCCGGGCCAGCTCAGGGCTGAACTCAGGTGGGCTCTCGTAGCTGCTCTGTTTGACACGTTCCAGCATGGCCACATGGTCCCCCGCTGGAGCCACAGGGAACTGGGGGAGCATAGAGTGAATTCAGGGTCTCCCTGAGGTGTCCCTCTCCCCCCATCCTGTGGTCCTTACCTCCCCACTGGCCAAGGCAAAGAGCAGGACTCCCAAGGACCACCAGTCAGCTGCGTGGCTGTAGGGTCCCCCACTTAGCACCTCTGGGGCTGTGGGGAGAGTGGGTGAGCACCTGGGGGTCTGTGCCCCCCAGCACAGCCCCCCCAGCACAGGTCCCTTACCCATGTACTGCAGGGTGCCACAGATTGTGTGGGCTCGCTCACCCCACTGCAGGTACCGGGAGAGGCCGAAGTCAGTGAGCTTGAGGTGCCCTATGGGACAGACACCACGTGGGAACACATAGAGAGGGTGTCCCCATTAACAGGGTGTCCCCACGGATGGGGTGTCCCCAAGGCGTTCCCACCAGGCTCTTACCTCTCTCATCCAGGAGGATGTTCTCCATCTGAAATGAGACAGGCACTGAGGTGGCCTCTCCATGCTGGGGGTTCAGAAACCCCCTCACCCCATCCTCCAGCCCCCCAGCCCCACTGCCACCCACCTTGACGTCTCTGTGCATGATGCCCAGGTCATGGAGGTACACTGGGGACAAGACAGAGCCATCAGTGCCATGTGTCCCCTCCCTGCACAGTGCCCACTGCCACCCCTGGGGGTGGCTGACCCTGCCTGCAGGTCTCCCCTGGCGGGGACAGCGGTGGCTGTCCCCAGCGTGGAGGGTCACTCACCCAGCACCAGCACCAGTTCAGCAGCAAACAGGCGGACGGTGGCCTCAGCCAAGCAGCCGGCCGTGCGCCACAGCGCGTGCAGGTCCCCGGTGCTGCAGTAGGTGCACACTGCCGGGAGAGGTGACATGCCTTACTCACTGGCTGGGTTGGCACGAGGGGCGCCGGGGTGGCACGGGCACAGGGGTGCAGAGGGGTCACTGGGGCCATGCACCGAGGTAGTGGGAGTGCTGGGGTTATAAAGGCAGCAAGGTGGCACAAGCACCTGGACCACAGTGGCACCAAGTTGGCACAAGCCCCAGGGCAATACGGGCACCAGGTTACGTACTTAGGTGACATAGGCGTGAGTAAGGTGACGTGAGAACATGCCACAGTACCACGGTGACATCAGCACCAGAGCCCTGCGGGCACTGGGAACACACAAGCACCTGGGACTACATAAGGTGCCAAAATGACGCGATCCTTAGAGGGTCAAACAGGCACCGGGAACACACAAACTGCAGGGCTTTGTGTCACTGAGGTGACACAGCCACCAGCGCCGGGCAGGCACCAGCTCTGGGGTGCTTTGTTCACCCCCACACTGGTCCCTGCCCCGCTGTGGCTTGTCCCCATCCCTGTCCCCCGCGGGTGGGTGGGTGCGGGGTGGGAGATGGGAGCCGGCAGCCAAAGCGCCCGGATCCCCACGGGGCAGCGGGCGGCGCGGGGGGAGCGCGCGCGTGTGCGGGGACACGTGTGCGGGCGGCGGGGACACGTGCGCGGGCACGGGGGGGCCGGGGCGAGCCCGCGGGCAGATGGTCACTCACTGATGAAGAGGTGGCGCTGGCCCTGCCAGCTGTCCCCCAGCCCGTGGACAAACGGGTGCCTGACCTGTCTCTGGGGACACAAAAGCACGGAGAGTGAGCGGCCCCCGGGGTAGGGGGCCACGAGGGGCTGGGGACCCCGCTTCTGCCGTCTTCCATCCGCAGCTCCCACGGCCTCCTGATGTCCCTCGTGGCCACCTCAAAGCCCTTCAAGGGTTGGGGTCCCTCCTAGCCGCCCCCCCCCCCCCCCCACCTCACCTGGATGCTGACTTCTTCTTTGCACTGTTTGAGAGTGTCACGGCGCAGCACCTCCACTTTGGGCACAACCTGGGGGGGGCAAGGCACCGTCGAGGAGGGGGACAAGGACAGGTGGGGGCACCCATGGGCCCCAGGGACCAGCACCCACCTTGACGGCGCAGATCTTCTCCCGCCCACAGTCCAGCACTTTGAGGATGGTCCCGAAGGAGCCTTTGGCCACGAAGCCCAGGATCTGAGGGGAGGAACAGGGGCTGAGCACGCCATGGAGATGGATTTGGGGTGCTCAGGCTGGGGGTCCTGCATGGGGTAAGGTGAGGGGCACAGAGCACCCAAAGCAGGCGCTGGGGACACATGGGGACCTGGAGGACCCAGTAGGGACCCCAGCAGGATTCATGGGGACCCAGTATGGGGCACAGGGACACGGGGAACCGGGACACGGGGACCCCAACGGGGCAGCGATTTTGACAGGATCCCCGGGAATACACGCGGGCCCTCGGTGGGATGCCACGCTCCGGTGGAGTGGAGAGGAACCCCGGTGGAACACACCGAGATCCGACACGGGCAGCCGGCGGGGCTAGAAGGGGACCCGGTGGAACCGCCGGGGACGCCGGTAGGATGCGCAGGGACCCGGTAGAGCGTGCGAGGGGAGCTCGGTAAGGCAGTCGGCGATGCCGGGATGGCGGCACGGGATGCACGGACGGCGCGGAAGGATGCTCAGGGCGCTGGGGGACCCCGGTAGGGACGTGCAGGAACCCCGATAGGACGAGTAGGGACACCGGTAGAGCGTGCGAGGGGACCCGTTAGGGCGCCCGGAGATGCTGGGGAAGGTTGCACGGGCAGGACGCACCCGGGGGAGGACGATCGGGGACCCCGTTCGGATGCACCGGGACCCCGTTCGGAGGGTGGGGACCCCGGGACGGCACCTTGAGCTGCTGCTGGCGGGCGGAGGGGCGGACGGGGAACTCCGGCAGGAACAACGAGACGAGCTGCGGCAGCGGCCACCCGGGCAGCGGCGGCTCCTCGGCGGGGCCCCGGGGAGCCAAGGCGAGCCCCGGTACCGGCACCGGTACCGATACCGGCACCGACCCTGCTCGGCTCAACAGCGCCCGCACCCACGACCCCACGGCGCGGCCCTGCGGAACCGGGGACAGCGTCAGCGAGGGGACTCCGGGGCGGGAGATGCCCAGGGGGATCCCCGGGGCTGATGCCGCTGCCGCACGCACCTGGGGGGGCCGCACCGGAGCCGGGGCCGGGCCGGGGCCGCTGCTCGTCGCTCCCATCGCGGCGCCGCCCGGCCGCGCCCCGGGCCCGGTCCCCGGTAATCGCCTCCTTACATAACCCCGCCGCCCCGCCCCGCCCCGCCCGCCGCGACCACCCCCCGCCCCGGGGCTCGGCGGCGGGGCTGCCCCTTGCACTGCGACACCCACCCGTGACTGATCCCCCCCCTCATCCGAGACCACCACTACACACTTGGGGGTTGCTCACCCAGCCGTGACTGATCCCACCCCAGGACGCCCCGGGACTGATCGCAGCCCTTGTCCGGGAGCCGCTTCTTACACATTCCCCCTTAAACCTTTCCTTCTGCGTTTGCACCCCTCGTGCTGCAGCCCTGCGGGGGTGCCTGCAGTCCCTGCTGAGCCCCGGCATGGCCCTGGGCTCACCAGAGGACTGCAGAGGGATAAGAGCACAGGCTGAGCCCAGGGCCATGCAGGGGTGCCCTGAGCCCCAAAACAGGTGCCCTGAGCAACTGCTGGGGAAGGGCAAGGAGTGAAGCCCACCAAGGATGGGGGGCTGCCAGCTGAGGTAAGGCTTGCTGAGCCCAGCACTGCAGGGTGAGGCAAGAAACAAGCCACTGGCCCGAGCCGGCTCCAAATTAAAAACTCTTTATTTAAACTCTCTCCCGTTCCCCATTTTCCCAGCCTGGAGCGACCCTGCTGCTTCACCAGGCCCGGGGGCTGGGCCCAGCACCCGCACAGCAGGGAGTGGGGGGAAGCTTGCAAGAGCCCTTGGCACGAGGGTTCTGCACCCCACAAAGCAGCCCTGGAGCACCCTGTGCCCCACATCCCCGTGCTGCTCCACCCCTGCCCCACAGCAACAGGGCTACCAAGGGCCTGAGCCCTCCTTGGGCACCGACGAGCAGCACAGCCCCCCCTTTGCCTTCGGGGTGCCCCTCCAAGGGGGGAGCACGGGGCACCCCAAGTCCCTTCCCGGCCTGCCGGGTGCTGCCGTCATTTGCGCCTGCCGAAGATGGATTTCTTGCTGGGGTTCTTCTCGCCCACGCTCAGCCCGATGAGCAGCCGAGCCTTCTCATCCTCCTCCTGCTGCTGGATGGTCCCGTCGGGTTTGTTCTCCATCTTCCCCCGGGCCTCCGCGCCTGCCGCCGGCTTCAGGCGCAGCTTCTCCTTGATCACCTGCCCCGGGAGTCAGGGAGCTCAGTATCCCCCATGGCCACACCCTGGGCCCTTGGCATGGGTGACACCTGAGCTGCTGAGCCAGTGCAGCTGCTTCCCACTCTGGGGAACGTGCCGCCCACCCTGGGGTTACCATCTCTGTCCTGGGCAGAGCAGCTCTGGCAGCCTCCAGAGCGGGAAGATGGACCTGGTCCCACATACCTGTGCTACCAAGGCTTTGCGGCTGTCCCTCTTCACCGCCATGGCAAAGTCCAGCCACGTCCATGTGTTGTTGTGGTACTCCAGGCATGGCAGCACCAGGTTCAGGTCGCCCCAGTCCACACTGTTCTTCTCCCCCTGTGTGACAGAGGTGTCAGGCAGTGTGGGACGATGGCCCAGACCACCCCAAGTGTGCCCTGTCCCACTGGTCCCACACCTTGTAGCTGACACAGAGTGGCACCTGCGGGATCTTGATGTAGATGAAGGAGTTGTTCATGGCTGCACGCTCCTTCATCTTGTCAATGTCATCCACGGGATGCTGGGGATGGAACAAAAGCCATGAGCAGAAGGGGAAGAGAAGGGACAGAGCCAGGAGCCAGCAGGGAAGGGACAGCTGGGCACTAGGCCACAGCATTGCTTCATCAGGGAGAGGTGAGAGCTGCTCTGGCACAGTGTTGGAAAAATGAGATACAGGGATCACATCAAGCGTGCAGGCGCCTGGTTGTAAAGGATGCAAATCCTCATGGTGGGAGGGAGCAGGAGAAAACAGACAAGCGTGGGAGGGAAGTGTGGGAGGACACGGCTACCCAGCCCTGCAGTTAAGGGAAAACAGACTGGCACCACAGCAGGGCTCCCGCAGGCTTTCCCCCTCACGGCAGCAGGAGGTACCTCAGGTGCTTTTCGGAACGATCTTCTGACCCCCGATGTCCGATTCAGTCCTTGAGCAACTCCTTTCCCTGGGCCCAGCGAGTCATCAGCCCCGATCAGCTGCCGTGGCTTCACCACGGGGATCCCTGGGGAAGACAGGGTGTGAGGTGGTGGTGGTGTCCAGCCAGGGGTTAGCCACGACCCCAACCCTCCCACCATCTCCCTGTCCACCGGGGAGACGCCAAATCCCTGTTCCTCAACTCATGGCTGCCTACAAACATATCCAGGACGCAGCCAGAGCTGCTCAAGGACATCCAGAGAGGAAGGTCATCACGAGCCTCTCACCTGTTGTCACCAGCTTGGACTTATCTTCCTCATCCCCCACCTCCTCCTCCTCCACATTACGGCCAGGGAAGAAGAAACCCATCATTCTGTGGAAGAACTGGTGGGTGAGCTGGATGGTGAGAGGCACCACGTTCACCTGTGGGATAGAGACATGTCAGAGCCAGGCACACACTGCCTGTGCCCCACAGACACCCTGGCACCTCCCAGCCCAGCCCTGGCACCTCAAAATGCTCCTTGATGGAGATGCCTCCCACGGGCGGCCGGACCTTGCTGAAAATCCTCAGGGCCAGCTGCCGGCCGGACTGGCAGGAGCTCTGGGGACGCAGCACCACCTGCAGGGAAGAGGATGGGTGACTGGGGTGAGGACAGGCCACTCTGCCCAGGCCACCCGTGGGTCCCTAGCATGCAGAGCTGCTCCCTCAGCTGCCACTTGCCTTGTACACAGCATTGGGCAGCAGGTTGTTCATGGTCACCCAGCCCAGCTCCAGCAGATGCTCGGCCGTGTCATCAGACTTGTTGACCTGTGCAGACAAAGCCATCAGCTCCCAACATCCCCATCCCCAGCTCAGGGGCTGTGGGCACTGTCCAACCCCTCACCTTGCTGTAGAGGAAGCGCTGGAGCTCCAGCTCAGCAATGCCCAGCTGCCCATCCTCCTCTGTCAGACGCCAGCGTGCCTGGGCAAAGTAGAACTCAGTCCTCCGTGCCACACTCACGTCCTCCGGCTGCTTTCGCAGCTCCATCTTGTTGGCTCGCTGCAGCTGGAAGTCCTTGAAGCACCTGCAGCACAGAGGAGAAAGCTGGGATGTGGGAGTCCTAGAGTAAGGGGGACACAGTGCTGGGGAACCTGAGATCATAGAATCAGAATGGTTTGGCTTGGACACCTCCCACTGTCCCAGGTTGCTCCAAGCCCCATCCAGCCTATCCTTGAATGCTTCCAGGGATGGGGCAATGTCTTGCAACCCAAGACAAGCAGCCACAGCTTCTCTGGGCAACCTCTGCCCGAGCCTCACTAGGAAGAATTTCTCCCTAATATCCAAACCAAACCTACCCTCAGTTTAAAGCCATTCCCCCTCATCCTACCTGATCAGTATGTTCAGCTCCTCACTCTCCAGCTGCAGGTCAGCTTTTTCCTGGCTCAGCTGCTGCTGCAGCCGGTGGTTCAGGTCGAGCAGGATCTCGTTTTTGCTGTCATCCTTCAAGGACTGAAGGACAGACAACCCTCAGCACCCTCTACCCTTCAGTGGGGATCCTAGGGAGCCAGAGATGTGGGCTCACCTTCATGTTGGAGTACATCTGCTTCTCCAGCTGCCTGATCTGGGCCACGTGCTGCCTCACAGCCTCTTGCAGGTGTAGGATACTGCTGCGCTGCTCCTCAGGGTTGCTGGAGATTTCCAGCTGGAAGCGCACCCGCTGTTTCTTCTCACTGTGCTCCTGGACACAAGAATAGGGCAAGGTTAGGACTGCCTGGGTGCAGTGAGTGGCACAGACACCTGGAGCCCCATGGGTACCTTGCGTTTGGGTTCCACGTGCAGCAGCAGGTTGTTGACTATGTCGAGGATCATGGCATACTGTGCAGGGTTGGTGGAGATCTCCAGGTCATGGTGGATCAGGGTGAAGGTGTCCACAGCTCCTGCAGAGACATAAAGGGCAAGAGGGACCTCAGCATGGCCAGAAATGTGTTGGGGATCCCCCCTATATGCAGCCCTCTGACCTCAGCAGGGCCAAAAGAGACCAGCCCTGGAGTTAGCCATGGGTCAGACCAGAGCTCTACCCCCCACAAGGCACACTGCCTGGATGCGCTCACCCTCCTGCTTCTTCAGCAGATCCTCCTTCTCCTGGTTGGCAGGGGTCTCAGGGGGCTTTATCTGTGTGGCCAGCTCGGGGTCGATGTCGTGGCTGTAGCTGATGTAGTACATGCGGCAGCTGCAGCGAGAGATGATCCTCTGCACCTGCTGGGTCTGCTGGGCTTCCGAGGGCTGATTCCAGTCTGGGGACAGGCAGAGGGGCCACAGTCAGAGTGCCGTGTCCAGCACACTGGGACTGCACAGTGCAGGGCTTGGAGCATCAGCCACCTCCTGGAGCCACACAGGGACAGGACAGGTGCTCTCAGCTCTACCAGCCTTGGGGTCACACCCGAGCAGGACCGGGGTAGGCACAGCAGCCCGGGCTGTGGGCAGTACCTGTGGTGGTGCTGACCATGCCCCCCACTGCCTGCCCGCTCTCCATCAGCTCCTGCACCGAGTCCAGACTCCGCTGACGATGCTCCTCAATATTTTTCACCTGGGGAGGCAAGGAGGAACTGCTGGCTGTCCCCACTTTCCCTGGCTTGGCCAGGGCACTGACAGCACTGCCTGTCCCCCATGTAGCACACCCACCACATGCTCACCTCCAGCCAGAGCTGGCCATGCTCCCCCTCGGAGGGGCTGCTCTCTGTTGTGGCAAAGTACTGCATGCCATCCAGCAAACATGTCCAGGATGTCTTCTGCTTCAGAGTGTCCCCATACCAGGCAGGGTGGTGCTGGCACTGCAGCAGCTGTGCCTTTGCGGCGGACACGATCACACAGCCCTCTGTCTCTGCACCACGCAGAACCATCTGTGGGGAGAGAGACCCCAGAGGCCTGATGGACCTTTCTGGGGCAGGCACAGCCCCTGTCACAGCCAGGCCATGGGGACAGGCAGGTACCTGGCAGTTCACCAGCTCGATGAGGCAGTTGCGGTTGTAGATGTCGTCAGTCTGGCAGGCGGCGATGCCGCAGAGCTGCTCGCTGGCCCCCGACTCCTCTTCTGTGAAAACCACAAACTTGTCCGTCTCCTCAATGAGCTTCTGCAGCATGTAGGCCCCTGGGGAAGGAGAAAGGGTCAGTGCAAAGCTGTGGGGGGATGGCTCAAATGTACAAAATGAAAGCAGGCACAGCTTTGAGCTGTGGGTTTCCCCTTGCTCCCCTCCCCGCTGTGCTCACCCCCTGAGGAGGCTCTCTCAGGCCGGCCACTGGTGATGGGAGCAGTCACTCTGGCAGGGATGGAGTGAGCAGAGAGGGGACCCCGCTTCAGCTTCTTGGCCTGCAGCTGCGTGTCAATCTTCAGCCCCTTCAGGGCTTCGGTGGACAGGTTACGCTTGAGCACAGCCGCTTTCTTGTAGCCATCGTAGAGGCCAAAGGCGATGTCCCGGTTCGTCGTGGTCCAGGACGCCCGCAGGTCCACCAAGTGCAGCTGATGCGTGTGGAAACCGTCATCCCCGTCACGCAGGGGCAGCTCCTGGGCACAGAGGGCCAGTGTCTCAGCACAGCAAAGCCACCCCCAGCGCTGCCCAGTGGCCTCATGTGCTGGGGCTAGGAGCCCTGCGAGCCCTTCAGGCAGAGCGTGGGGACTGGAGCCCGGACCACCCCAGGGACCACAGCACAAAGTCAGGTGCTTGGTAGATTGGAGGCCCTGAAGTTCTGTCTTTTCTCCAGCCAAATCCCTTCCCCACTGCATCCCACAACCAACGTCCCCTTGTCCTGGAAATGCCAGCAGGCCAGCACAAGCTGCTGTGCCCTGTTTGCAGTGGTACCTCCTCAGCCATGCGGTTGCTGTGCCGCTGGTAGGTGAGGGAGGACAGGCTCAGCAGATGGGTTTTCTTCACCAGGGTGTCGAGCTGGTGGTCAGCGCTCTCGTCACAAGTGGAGGCCATGAGGTGCACAGTGACCTGGCTCAGGTCACTCACCATCTGCGTGATGCTCCACTCCGAAATGAGGCGTCGCATCACTGTGCCGGCTGGGGGACAGGGACGGGATCAGCCAGGGCCCTGCTGTACCTGGAAGTGCTGCTGGGCAGGATTCCCACTCACCTTGTGGGATGAGCCGCTGTGTGCCCCGAGTGAAGATGTGTCCCTGACAGCATTCCACCTGGATCCCCCGCTGCTGGGCAAAGGAGGCCCAGTAATGCACCTGAGAGGGAGCAGAGAGCAGGGGCTGAGAGTCTAGCAGAGGAAGAGCAGGGAGGAAAAACCAGATTCCCAGCCCTGGGAATTACCTGCAGCTGGGGGAAGAGTGCAGTATAGGACAACTGCTTGTAATGCTGCCCCAGCTTCTTCTTGCTGGGTTTCATGTTGTTGAAGAGCTTCCCACGGCAGATGGGCCGTGTCACGCTGGTCCATGTGGCCCAAAAATTCTGCATCCAGCGCAGAGTGCTGCTGTAGAGCAGGATCCGGGGCTGGGAGTGCTCTGAGAATATACCCACCATCAGCCAGCACCACGGGGCCGGGACACGGCAGCACCCAAGCCGCAAACAGCACGCCCTGCCCGATGCCCCTTGTCCCCAAGGGATCCCCAGGATGCTGTCAGCCACCTTTACTGGGTTGTGTCAGGTCCATCCGGATGGAGAGGTTGAGGTTCTCGGAACGGAAGGCACGGTAGGAGTCATACTGCTGCCCCACTGGCACCTCGGGCAGGAACTCGGGGGAACGCAGCACCACGCCATGGTGGTCGTGGGGGTTCCCATGGCACAGCCACTGCAGGTCCAGTGTCATGCACAGGTCAGGCAGGTGCAGGAAGCAGCAGTCATCATATCTGAATACAGAGAGAGACCCCAGTCACCCCCCAGCACTGGTGAGGGCCCCCCATGCTCATGGCCCCACACTCACTTGGAGGCTGTCCGGACGTTGATATCCAGGTTGCCCTTGAAGACAAACTGCCCGGGCTTCCAGTGGAAGGAGAGTTGGCTCCACTCCCAGTGCATGTTCTCTGTAGTGTTGTAGGGGTCCTGCAAGGGCAGGCATGAGGAGAGGCAGGTGTGAGCTGACCCCACACCATGTTGTTCCCCAGTCCAGTAGCACCCACCTCGGTGGCCAGCTGGTGCAGGTTGGCTTGTTCAATGTCCATGTGCCAGTCTCCATGGAAGAGAAGGCGGCTCTTGTCCCACCAGGGCAATGGGGCGCTGGGGTCCTCTGAGGGCTTGGTGAGGAGATCCACACACTGGCCGATCAGGGTCCAGGCTGGGTCCCAGCAGGGTCCCCACACAATGGTGTATTGGGAAATCACAGCTGGGGACACAGAGGTTGGCTCAGCCATTTGCCCTGTCCCTACCCCACCACAGAGACCCCCCATTCCTCTAGCTCTTACAGTGAAAATCATGGTAGAACTTCAAGGGTGGCATGTTCCTCTCCACCGTGGCATCGCCCCAGGGCAGCCCCAGCTTCAGGACCTGGCGGCGCCGGGAGCAGGCCTGGCCACACTGCTCGGCCCCTATCAGCCGGCCCGAGAGCTGCCAGTTCCGGATCTCAAACAGGTACCGGGGGTAGTCACGGATCCGCACTGCGGGTGGAGGAACAGCTGAGGGATGGAGCAGTGAAGAGACACGCAGTCCTCCACTCTGGGCCACAATAGGAGCCATCGTCCTGTCACATCTCTGCTTCCTTCCCGCTCCCTCTGAACCTCCAAAAATTGTTTTCCCTGCCTGGTTATGCACCACGTGGTGCCAAGCCCAGGCCACACAGCCATCATGCCATCCTCCAAGGGCACCCTCCCACAAAGCAACTCACCAAAGAAGCTGCCAACTGTGCCCTTCATCATGCGGCACCACTGGGTGACCATCTCCAGACCCTCTGGGGGGAACGGGCTGACATCGTCCAGGTCCCTCATCTGCTCCAACACACGCTCCGTGCCGTGGAAGGACTCATCAGCCATGGCCACCAGCTCCAGGTGGGCCAGGGTCCAGGTGAGGAGGGCCCTCCTCATGGGTGTGTTGGCGTAGAGGCGCCGCGAGCGCTGGATGTAGATCTCAATGTTCTTCTTCTCCAGCGAGGCGTAGAGCTCCTCGATCTTGCGGGCAGGCAGCAGCTCCCCGTGCTGCTTGCGCAGCGCAGCCACCTTGGCGTCCAGCAGCTGCAGGCGCTTGGCGCTCTCCTTGCTCTCATCCTTCATCAGCTCGTAGTTGTCTCGCAGCTTGACCTCGAAGACGTCATCCAGGAAGACCCAGGAGAAGTGGGTGATTCTGAGCAGGAGGTCAGGGGGAAGGGCTGTGCTGGCGGGGCGCCCGGGCCGGTGCAGGCCCTTCAGCCACTTCTGCACGCCCACGGCAGCGTCCAGCGTGCGGGAGAAGTCGTACTGGTAGGGGAACTCAATGGTCACGCTGGCGAAGGAGAAGGCCCAGCCGCGGTTGCGGAGGGTGCGCAGGGTGGGGAAGGCGTCCCGGTGCCGGACAACCTCCTCCAGCTCCGGCAGCAGCTTCACCTCCACCTCCTTGAAGCTGAAGATGCTGTGTCCGTCAAAGCCGGCGGCCAGCTCAGGGCAGTAGCCGTGCAGGGCACTGCCATGCCAGCTCACCGAGGTCCGTTCCGCAGCCAGGCTGATGTAGTTGGCCTCAGAGACAAAGGCTGTGAGCTTGGCAGAGCTTAGCTCCAAGGACAGGGACAGGAGTCTTTTGGGAGGGGGCCCTTTTGGCTGGAGGGGCCCTGGTGACTCAGTAGGGGTGGCTGAGTGGGATGTGGGGCTCTCTGGGGGTGGAGAGGGAAGCGTCCTGTGGCCGAGGGCGCTCCGCAAGGCTTCGTGGCACTGCAGGGTGGCCAGGGTGTGATGGTACAGGTGCATGTGGTCAGGTGGGCTCCACAGCACTGCCAGTCCCTCTCCGCACTGCACCTGCACCAGAGAGAGTGAGCAGGCACCACATCACTGCCAGGGTCAGCACAGCACAGCCCCATCCTCCCCCAGCACCTTTTGTGCCAGCCAATCCTCCCCCTGCCCCATCTATCCCCAGCACCAGATAAGGCAGTGGCCCAACAGCCAAACCAACCTCCAGGGAGCGGATGCTGCTGTGGTAGGTGACAGAGAGCACGGAGAGGTTAGCCATGGGGTTGGGGATGGCAGGAGCTTTGCAGCACGGCTGCATCTTCTCAGTGATGCTCTTCACCAAGGCCAGCACCATGCCCTGGACGCTGACCGTGCAGCTCTCAGCACTTCCCAGGACAGTCAGTGTGTCCAGCCGCAGTTCCAGGGCACCTGGAGAGACAGCATGTCAGTGCTGGAGGCACAGAGCAGGCACACCACAACATGCCAAGTTCCTCTGACTGCGGGGTTATTCCAGGACAGCCATCTGGGATCAGCTTGGATGCTACATACCCACTACGGCCGAGAGTGTGAAAAGGTTCACGTCCTCCACCTTCAGATCCACCTTCCAGAGCAGCCCCCAAGGCTCACTGGAGGCAGAGGGCTGCTTGGCAAGTTCAGCCCCACCAGGCTGCAGGCAGAACAGGGGCAGGACCCTGGCCAGGCACTCAGTGCAGGTGTCAGACGACTCCACTTGCAGACCCCGGATGGTGCAATCCAGGAAGAGCGTATCCGACTGGGCACTGGACATGCCCAGGGGCTGGTTGTAGCTGCCCTGCAGGACAAACAGGACAATCACTCTCAGGCTGCAGGACATCCCCGTGCCACCCACATGGAGTCTGAGACTGAAAGCCACCCCTTGCCCCCTCGCCTTGTCCCTCACCTGGAGATTGAAGGAGTCAAGGATGAGGGCTTCTCCCCACACATGCATGTTGGGGGGATGTGGGGCACGCTGGATGTGGGAGTCGTTGCCCACTCGCCAGCACAGGTGGTCCACGGCCAGCACCGCTCGCTGGTGCACGCTCTGTGGCCGCAGGTGCTGGTAGTCTGTGGGCATAGAGGAGGGGGGAAGTGTAGGCAAGGCTCACCCAAACATGGGCACCCCAAACACAACCAAGCAGGGATCAAGAGCCCCTGGCCACACACACGCGGGGAAGCACAGAGGCAGCATGCACCTCTCCATTCCCATCCTGGTGCCTCTCTGGCAGACCCCAAGAAGAGCCCAGGACCTCCCTGATCCAGCCTGTACCTGCAGAGATGGAGTTGAAGCCCAAGGCGAAGGGTGGTGTGTCCCCCAGCTGCACGGACACATTGACGTTGGACAGCGAGGCACACAGGATGATGGGCGCTAGGATCTGGGGATAGCTCCTGCACAGGACAAGCAGGGATGGGCTGTTACTGGGAGCTGTGTGCCACAGAGCCTGACAGGGAGCAGACCCAGAGGGATGTCCTCTCTGCAGGGGCTCCCTGATCACCTCCTGACCAGCCTCCCCATCCCACAGGTTGTACACAGGGCAGATAAGGTGCTGAGTGCCCAGGCACCGTGCCAGAGCGTGGCCAGCAAGAGAAAACAAGCTGTGATACCAGCAGCTGCACTGAGGCCAAGTTTACCTTCCCTTGTGCCCTTGGCTGGGGACAGGCACTGCCCGGCACCTGTATTCCTGTGCCAACAGGCCCAGCCAGTGCGAAAACTCTTGGTGACGGTAGTGGATGATGCAGGTGTTGAGCAGCACAGCAGCTGAGAGGTCAATGGCTGTGACCTAGAGCAGGGAAAGGGCCAGGTGGCAAAAATCTCATGCCAGGAGCCAAACCAGTCACCCCCCAGGGGACAGTGTGCCCAGCGCTCGCTCACCTGCACACTGGTCTTCAGGGAGTTGAGGCACACAATGCGCTGGCGGCTCTGGGACAGAAGAAGGCCATCTAGGGAGACAGAGGAGCACAAATGAGGGGTGCCAGAGGGCAGTGATGGCAGCCCTCTCCCATTGGAGCTCTCCTGGCTACTTGCCCTCCAGCTGGAGGTCTACACTCATTTGGTCCAGGTCTGAGTTGGGCGTGAAGTTGCGCAATGGGATTTGCTCCTCTTCACGCTGATATAGAAACTGCAGCAGCTTCAGGCTCCAGGTGAGGTGCCTGGAAGACACAGGGAGTCACTGCCAGGAGGGAACTGCACTGTCATGTCCTCCATCCCCGTCTCTCATCACCAGCTGACCAGCATGCTGGCGTGGACAAACACAGCAGGCAGAGCCCAGCTGCAGCACAACCCAGTGCTCTCATCCCATCGCCTGAGGATCCCGTCAGCTGTCCTACTGGAGAACCAGCTGACATGCCTTTCTCCCTCCCCAAGAGCCCAGCCCTACGTCAAGCTCAGTCCTTCCCACTCGAGTGGGCTCTAGCACTCAAGTGGGAAGCTCTGCAGTCTAGCAGAGCTAAGGGACGAGAAGGGAATGGCACCGTTGTCCTCAGGTCCACGTCTCCAGCATTAATTTGGACTCGGACAGCCTGCCCCTCACCTCTTCTGGCTGTTCATGGACAGCACCATGCTGGTGTTCTCCAGCTTCATCTCCACCCTCCTGGGGATGAGCTTCAGTGTGTCCCTGCTCAGCACAGACAGGGACTTCGAGGGCTCCCCTGGGCCTGGAGAAGGACAGAGACAGTCACAGGAAGGACTTTCTCAAACCCCCGCACCCTGGAGCAGGAGGGAGTGATCCCACAGCCAAATCCCTCTGGTTCCAGTGCAACTGGGGGCCATCAGCCCCTGCCCTGAGCAGAGCTTTTCCCTGTCCTTGTCCTGACCTGTGCTGGGCTCTTCCCCCACGCTGCTGTGCTGGGCCCCAGCAGTGACGTGGTGCAGGAGGGGGCTGCAGAAAAGCCCCTCGTGCAGCTCTGCCTGCAGCGTGTGGATGCAGAGCTGGACACCCACCAGCCGCCGCTTGCTGCTGATCTCCAGGGAGAGGGAGAGTGCCAGGGCCAGCTCTGCCAGGCACGTGTCATCCTGTGCACAAGGGACACAGCAAGGAGCATACAGGGTGTCACACAGGGCCCTCCCAGCGCGTGCTGCAGGTGGAGAGCTGGGCACAGCAGAGAGCCCAGCACCTGGCAGCATCACCCAGCCTCGGGGACACCCTGGAACAGGTCAGCAACGAGTCCCAGAGAGCCAGTGCCCAGGTTCCAAGTGTGGAATTTCTCCCTCCTCAAGCACTCACCAGCTGGCTGCTCCGGAGGACTTTGCTATTCACCTTTGTCAGGCTCACCTCGCACGTCATGCTGGGGAGAGCAGAGAACAGAAGGAGGATGTGGGTCTTGCTGCTGCCAAAACAAGTCCCTGCCTTCTTTCCTGTGGGACACAGGGACCTCAAGTCCCTGCTCCAAGTGCTCCCAAAAGCAGAGCGTGGCCTAACTCCATGCACACCACATTACTTGGAGAACACACAACTCAAGCTTCCTGTGACAGGAAAAGGAACCAGGCCAGCCTCAGAGGAGGTTAATGCGTCACACCACAGGTGACATGAGATGCTGCTGAGTGGGACAAAGAGAGGAGAGACACAAGGCTGGGGTTGGAGGAGGTTCCCTGCCATGGAAGCAAAGTGGGGTACGAGCACAGCATTACCTCTTCCCATTGCCATTCAGGAGGAGACGTGTCTGGCTGGCCTGGATGTGCCAGAGAGACTCTGAGGTGGCCACGTGCAGAACCATGACGTTGATGGAGTCCATGTGGATGGAAAAGAGCTGGGGGGAAGGTGCTGCTGTGAGGGATCTCCGACAGCAGTGCAGCCCACTGCAGCCTCTCACCGAGCCAGTGCCTCACCTGGCTAAGGAGCCTCAGCAGGGAGGGTTTAAGGGTCAGGTCTGTTCTGCCTTCATTTCCATCAGCCTCTCTGGGAGCCTCCGGGACAGATGGCTGGAACCCAGGGCCTTTCTGGAGATCCGTGCGGATTCGCACCTCACCAAAACACAGCTCGAAGTAGCGCCTGGGGAACAACAGCACAGGCAAGAGTTTGCACCTGGCACACCTGGCTCTGTCACCAGGGATTTCCCCTACCCCAGGGACGTGTGGGACCAGCACAAGGACACCCACAAGATACCGCCACCTCCAAGCATGGGTCACTCCCTCACAGAGCTGACCACAGGGGAATAAGGATGGCAGAGAGGTGTAAAGGCAGCAGGATGGCAAGCAGGGCAAGGGGTGAGCCAGATCCCCAAAGGGAGCAGGCAGGGAGCTGGGGCAGGGGCACGTACGGCAGCTCCCGGCTCAGTTTGCTGGAGATCCAGATGTTGTCGATCTCCTGTAAGGACACACAGGTAGGTCAGAGAAGAAGGCAACTTGGCTCTGCCTTGTGATGCTCATCTCAATATTCCCATTCCAGTGCCTGGGATCATGCAAGGAGCAGCCAAAACCCCAAATCTGGCCATGGAAGGAAGGGTCTGGCACTAGCCAAGGGGGTGTTAAACAGGAGAGTGGCTCCATGGACTTGCTGCCACTCTGGAAGTGACAGCAACCTCCCTCCCAGCCTTGTCTGCCAGCAACCACCCCTCACCCAGGTACCCACCACAGTCTGCTGCTCCTGCTGGAACTTGAGGCTGATGTTCTGGGCCCAGAAGAAGCCAAAGGAGCCAATCTTCAGCTCTGCATGAAGCTTCTGCCGGCACCAGGTGACAGCCAGGCGACATGCCAGCCATCTGTGGGGACAGGGGGAAGGCCAGGGTCAGCCTCCCCACTGGGGCTGGGGTCTAGGGATGCTCTTCATCCTTTGAGCACCAGTTCCAGCACCCACAGCTAGATAGGAACTCCCAGGGCTTCATGGTGAGAAAGAGGCCCTGCAGAACCACCCCCAAAAATCCCTGATGCCCCCCTCCCAAGCCCTGAGGCCTCCATACCCCCCTGACGCCCCATGCACACCCCTGCGGGCTCCTCTGAACTTTTCTACCCCCCCAAGTCTCTGACACTCAGCTCTACAATCCCCCAGTCCCCTGCAGACTCCCCTCCACACCTCTCTCCCAGCCCTGTGAGCCCCCCAAATTCCTGACACTCCCTCCAAGCCCACTTTGTCCCCCTTACCCTCTGCTTCCCTCCTCCCAGAGCCCCAGCTCCTCACCCTCAGCCCCGTGGGCCCCCTGCACCCCTGACACTACCCCAAATCCGCCTTACCACCCTTCCAAAACTCCCCTGGCTCCCCGAAACACCCGCACCCCGCATTGCCAGCCCCTCGGGCCTCCCCTTGACCCCGGCGAGCTCCTCCCACCCCAGCAGAGCCCCACCCGCCGCGCTGCCGCCCCCCAACCGGCTGTCACCCCACTGCCACCGCCGAGCCCCCTCCCCACCCCTGTCACACCCCCCCGAGCCCCCGCGGGGTCCCTCACGCCCCCAGACCCGCCCGCCAGGCCCTGACCGCGCCAGCAGCCCGGCGAGCAGCGCGATGAGGACGATGGCGAGCAGCGCGGCGGGCAGCGGCGGCGGCATGGCGGGCACGGCCCCGGCGCGGCCCCCGGCCCCGGTCAGACCCCCTCCCTCCCGCCCGCCCCTGCCCCGGCCCCGGCGCCGCCGCCGCCGCCGCCCGTGGGGCCGCCCGCGCACCCCGAGTGGCCGCTGGGAGGGGCGGGACGGGGCGGGGCCTTGCCGGGGACAGCGGCCGCCGCAGCGCCCCGCCGGGGCCGCGCCGGCACCGGGACAGCGGGGACAGCGGGATGGCACCGGGATGGGGACAGCGGGGACACCGCGGCCGCACCGGCACCGGGACAGCGGTGACCAGGGGCCGCAGCGGCACTGGGACAGCGGGGACACCGCGGCCGCACCGGGATGGGGACTGCAGGGACACCGGGATGGGGCAAGGATGAGGACAGGGGGAACACCGAGGCAGCACAGGCATGAGGACAACAGGGACGCTGGGATGGGGACAGTGGGCACACCTGGGCAGCACTAGCTTGGGGACAGTGGGTATACCAGGACTGCACCTGGATGGGGAGAGGAGTGACACCAGGTCTGGCACTGGCATGGAGCGAGGGGGGTGACAGCAAGTCCAGCACTGGGATGGGGCAGATGACACCAGGTCTGGCCCCCAGTGCCAGACGTACCCTGTATCAAATAAACAAACAGCCACACCACAGGGCAGAGTTCAGCACGTTTATGGCCCCAGGTCCTCACAGGGCATGAGGAACAGTTTGGGGTAGAGCAAGGGGTACAGCTCCCAGAGACAGCAGTCCTTTAAGGGGCAGGTCCTTAGACAGAGTGGGGCTGAGAAGGGACAGGGTGGGGGTTTGGGAATTTGTTTTGGGTCATGTCTGGATGTTAGGCTTGGCTCTGTGCTAATTTGGGATGTTCGGACCTGCTTCATGCCGATCTAGTATGTTGGGTTCTGTTGTGGGTCAGGTCTGGACACTGGGACCTGTTTAGTGTCAGACTTAGGACAATGGAATCTGGTCCACATTAAATTCAGGACATTAGGATCTGCTTTGTGCTGGGGCCCTGTGTCAGTGGTGTGTGTCAGTCCCAGGGTGGGACAGGAGCCATCCTCCGGCCTCAGCAGTCCCAAACACAGCAGGGCAGCACCCAGACACTCAGCGTCAGTCTGTCTGTCCGTCACAACTCAGCGTGGTACTGCTCCATCTGGAAGGCCTCACTGGGCTGCATGAAGATGCCCTCCATCACCTTCCAGTAGTTATTCTGGCTGGAGGTGGCCATGCCGTGCACCTCCTTCTGCCCGTGGATGGGCCGCCCGTACTGCTCCCCGGTCACCGAGAGGAAGACGTCGGTGGAGGTGTGCTGGAAGCGCACCTCGTCGTCCCGCACCCAGTAGGTGCCACTGCACACCACGGTCCAGTCATCCAGGTAGTCGCCCTCGCCAGCCTCCCCAAATGCACTCACCTCCTGGGGGGGAAGAACAGCTTGTTTGGAGGCTGGGATGGAAGAAAGGGTTGGGTTGAGGTGGGCAGAGAAAGAGGCTGGGCCTAGGGGGAAGGAGGGACCTGGTTATGACCTGGAGGGTCTGTTTGGGATTCAGGCACTGGCAGGGAACTGGGGAGTCGGTAGGGAATGGGGAACAAGGCAGGACTGGCAGAGACCCAGCTGGGACCAAGGCAGTGCTGGTAGAGACGCAGCCTGAGGAGAGACCCAGTCTGAACTGCGGAACAAGGTGAGACCGGTGGGGACACGGGGGGACACAGCTGGGGCCAGGAATTAGGAAATGCTAGTAGACATATGAGGGGTCTGGTTGGGAGAACCCAAGAGACTGACTGGGGAATAAGGTGGGGCTGGCAGTAACATGTGGGACGAGGGGAACCCAGCCGGGATGGGAAGAGACAGGGACAACCCAGCAGGGACTCGGGGACAAAGCAGACCCCGTCATGCCCAGGGAAAGACACCGAGCCCGGGCCGCGGGGATGGCGATGCCCGGCCGGTACCTGGTTCCCGGAGAGCGGCGAGGTGAAGCGGTGGCTGTGCAGGTTGCGGCCGGTGCCCAGGTGCGTGAGGCGGATGGCCTGCCCGCAGCGCACCGGCGTGCCCCGCTGGCACACGGCGGCCGTGCGGCCCCGCACCCGCCAGTAGCTGTTCCCGTCATCCGCCGCCGACACCCCGGTCACCGACTGCTGCCCGCTGCCTGCGGAGGAAAGAGAACCACCATCACACCCAGCTCGGCCTTCCGAGGCAGCCGGGGAAAGCACGGAGGGGGGCGCGTCCGTTACCGGAGCCGTAGCGCACATCGTGGGAGTGCAGCCGCACGTTGTGCCGCACATTGAGCAGCTTCACCACGGAGCCGCAGGTGACGGGTCCGGGGCCGCCGCGCCCCGCCGCGCCCAACACGACCACTAGCAGCGGCAGCAGCACCGGCAGCAGCAGCGGCGGCGGCCGCCGCGCCGCCTCCATCCCGCAGGAAGCGGAAGCGCGGCCGCTCCGCCCGCCGGGAGGTCGCGGCTCGCCCGCTCCGCCCCCCGCGCTCGCCGCCGCCGCCGCCTCCATTTTCCCTCGGCCCCTCGGGTAAGGCCGCGCCGGGCCCAGCGGGGCGGCGGTGGCCGGGAACGGGGGCGCCTTGTTGTGAGAAGGCCCGAACCCGCGTTTGCCCCGGCCCGCGCGTCGCACCCGGCCCGGCGGGGCGGCGGCTCCGAGCCCCGGTGAAGGCGGCGGGGACGTCCCCGAGGTTGGTGTCGGGCTGCGCCGCGGGCCCCGGTGCGGGGGCGAGGAGGCGGTGGCCGCCCCGGTGCGGCCCCGGTGGTGGCCGTGGGTGGGGCTGGCGGCGGCAGGAGCCTCCCGGGGCGGCGGCGGGCAGGGCCCGGGGGAGGCGAGACGGTGGCCGGGGTCGAGGGCGGCTCCCCCGGGGCCGGGATGTGCCGCAGCGGGGCTGGGGCTGCGGGGTAGCGCCCGCACGGGGGGAAGAGCCGTGCGTGAGAGGCGATGGCCTGCGGAGCATCGGGATGCTTTCCTTGGAGTGGGGGAAAGGGTCTGACCTTCGTTTCTCACCTCGCCGGTGGTCCTGGGCCCCCTCCTAGTCTGTCGGTGTGATTCCCGCATCGCTGCCCCGCGGGTATGATCCCCAGACCACCGCATTGGGCTTTCCACACTTCTGGCGAGGTGCTCCCTGGGCCTGGGAAAGCCCTTTTGGGCTTAATAAATGACTAAAAGGTGGCAAACGATTGGTGCTCGTAGGGGAGTGAGGTTGTTTCACAGTCGTCTCCGTTGCTCTTTTCTTTCCCTGAATACCATGGTGTGGAGAAGGAAGGTTACTCCTAAATTATTTAGGATAATTAAACTGCAGGGAGTTGCAGAGACTAGATAACACCGGGTGGGAGTGCTAGTGTGGTAAATGAGATGTGGCAAAAGGTATAAGGAAGGTAACAAACACCACGGAATTGGCTCTGTGTCAGCTCTGGTTACTCAGGGAAGAGCAGTAGGCGTCTCGACAGTTGTTTCTTTTAAAACAGCTTCAACACCCCGTTGTATCCTAAGAGGGATATTTTGAAATTATTTTAAAGGAGGAGAGAATGAAATAGAAAACATTGTTGTGCTGCTGAGTAAAACGGTTGGCAGTTTGTGTCCTGGCAATTCTGGTTAGACCATCCCAAAAAGGGAGCACTGGAAAAGGCAGGGCCAGGAGCAGAGCAGGTTTTTGGGCAGGCAAAGCCTTCGTGTCCTCACCTTAGGGGAGAAGCTTGCTGACAGGAGATACTATCCAGGTGCACGAAGTCACGGGCAGGTCAGAGAAAGCGAGGAGGGAGCATCAGTTTTCTGTTTCTGACCGGAAATTATGATGCAGCAGGGCTAAAATAAACAGGAGGAAGTGCTTTTTCACACAACGTGCTATTAAATGTGTCATCCTGCCACAGGACGTGCTGCCACCTGATAGCATCGGGGGCGGTGGGACCAACAGGAGCATTAAAAACCGACAAAGCAGGTATGGGAAGTTCCTGAGCTGTGGTGGCTGCCTGGACTTTCCCCATCGTGGGTCCCCAGTCATCACTTCCCGTGTTCCTCCCACCAAGCAGGGTGGGAGTGTCAGGTTTAGCTGCAGACTTCAGAAACCTGTAAAACAGCTGTAAAAGATAAATATAAAACGATAAATTGCTGATGTCAGGGCTGGCAGGCCCCAGTAGCCATCAGAAGTCCACGTGGATACCAAGAAATGCCTGTGAGGAAGAGCTCAGCATTGGGCTGCCCGTGGGGGTAGTTTCTCATGGTGTGAGTGCCTTGCAGTGCTTCACAGGGATGCTTCTGTTCAAATTAAAAGATGCCAAGATGATTTTATCTGAGTTCTGTGGGGGGACACAGCCTGAAGATCATTGCTTAGTAATAAGTGTTAAATCCACACATTCCAGCTCAGCCATGGCTTGCCTTTTTTAGTTTTAAGAAAACTGATATCGATTTCACTGAGAAATTCACTGGGGGCTTCAGGGGATGAAAGAGTGGTGTTATCTTTGCAGTTCATTTGGGTTTTTCCTAGTCAGACATTTGTTGTCAGTCTCAGACTCTTGTGGATGTACTTGGACTGCGCTAAAATTAATTCCATGAGCATTTAATTGACAAAATTGATAGATTTGGCTTCCTTATGTTCTGCCTTTTGAGTCGGGTTCCCCAGCTCTTATTCTCACAGAGCTTTCTGAGTCCTCTGCAGTTTGACCCTTTGAAATGTGGCCATGAGAACTGAGTGAGATGTTCAGTGGTGGCTTTGGCAGCGTGGTTCCCTGATCTGTGTGATCCTGAATGGGCTGTGAGTTGAATCATGAAGTGGTAGAGGTTAGAACCACCCCTGCCCAAGCCCTCTCCCCCCCAAAAAAAAAACCCCCACGAAACAAGTGTTAATGTGAGATTGACCTAGTTTCTTCCACAAAGGATAGGGAGAGGTCAAGAACTGTCTTTGCTGCACCCATGCTGTCCTAAAGCCAAGATGAGCACCTGGCTTTGTTGGTTTGTGTATTCACACTCCTATCCTGAGGTTGATTGCTGAATATTAAATATATCTTGCTCTGAGGACACTGCTTGGCTATTCTCTGAACACCACTGAGGTCTCCTGCCTTTGGTGGCATCCCTGTAGCTGGGCGAGTGTCAGATGTTTCTGTTTTCTCTTACCCCACACCTGCTCAGGTGAAGCTCTTGAGGGACTTTTCTATTCCCAGTGTCCTGAGTAGTGAGGAGATACCTGGATGTGTGAATGATTTCTGAAGTCCTCAGGTTCTCACAAAGCAGCACTTGTTCTAAAGGCGCTGCCTCACCTCACCGATGTCCACCTTGGGCCTGACCTGATCAGAACTCAACGGTCCCAGTTAACAGGAGCTTGTGGACTCTGGATCAGTGCCACTGTGCCCTTGAGCTGAGCAAAGTACAGACAGTCCTGATCAAAACAGCTGGGCTGGCCCAATACTCCTTGGTCCAGAGTCTTTAAACCCTCCTCAGGTCTCTCCGTGTGACCACACCAAGTTCTGTTTCTGTACCGCTGCCCATTTCCCTGACTTGTTTTGTTTCAAATTAAGGCCTCCCTGGCACAGAGGGTGGGAGAAGCACCTTTAATCTATATCTGGTTTAACATCCTGCTTCTGTTTTCCGTGCTAAGTGACATCCCTGCTGTCCTGAGGTGAATTTTGCTGGAGCTGAAAGCACCCAGGTTTGTGGGTGGTTGGCTTGTGTGGAACCTGCTTGGCTGGATCATTAAATAAGATGGTTTTCTCGAGTCCTATTTGTTCCCTGTGTCCAGACAAATTTGAATTGACATGGAGTAAAATTGTCAGGAAATTTTAGAGCAAGTGATAAGGAGGAAAGTTGGAATTGTGAGCTAAATACTTCACTGGCTGAGAGTGGTGAAATTGGATGTGCTGCTTTCACGAGGTGGGTTTGTGTATCGATCATGGACAGGAGATAAACGAGGTTATTAGACTTGGAAATGCTCTAGGAAAAGCCACTCAGCCTGCAGGTTTGTGTGTGTTAATACACCTGGTGAATTCCTGGAGCAGGAGGATTGGTGAGAAAGTGTGAAGTTGACAGAATATTCATACCCAGGCTGGTAAACATAATCCCTGTTTCTCTATTATGTGTAGACACACGATTCATCAGTGGCATTTGCATCAGGAACACATATAACTGGCATCAGTGCTGCCCTCTGAGGTATTATTTCTGAGAGGGATGCTTAAATACAAGTGTTTGACTTCTAAAGTGTCCTCTTGAGGGTGAGGATCCCACACTGAACCAGAGCAGCCATGTTCTGTCTGGATGCAGAGCGGTACCCTTGGCCTGCTGTGATTTCTGCTTGTCTGGAGCATCCTGCATAGAAGTTGGCAGCAGCCACATATTCTGCAGCCAAGGAGTATGAGCTGCTCTCTCCACTCGTGTCTGAAATCTGGTAGAGGTCTTTCCCTCATCTTTGTTGTGGATTTTCTTTAATGCGGTACGATGACACATTCCTTCGGAGCTGCTCATATTTTGAGACTTCAAAGATCATCCAAGATCAGCCTTGGACCTTTTAACTGAGCACTAAGTCCCTGTTTTTTTCTCCAAGTTGTTGTGTTTGTGCAGCAGATGTGTGGATCTCAGGGCAGAACAAGAAATCCTGCACACAGGAGGTGTCACGGCAGAGCCTTGATCAGGTTGTCCCGTATGGGACTGATTTCCTTCAGCGGGTTGTTTGCTGTGGGGAAATGGTTATGGGACTATTTTGAGGCGTGTTTGTTTAGGTATCATTCCCTGCCATATGGAATTCTTTTCTCATCTTTTTTCCTCTGTTGTTTTTGCATGTTGAATTACATCAGATGTAATTTAACATGGAGGTTTTGGCTTCAGATCTGACACCTCTGAGCTGCTTTTTGTGCTGCTCCTTCCCAAAGGCCTGTACTTCCTCCTGGGATGGCATTTTCATCCTCAGTCATTTGAGGAGTTGCTTTGGTTTTCCTCATAGCTGACTCTTGTAAGGTTCAGTTGTTTTGATGTATGTAAAAAGGAGGTAAAAAAACCTTCCTTTGAAAATTTCAGAAATATCAGTGGGTTTGTAACCACCAGAAGTGGAAGGCTCATAGAGACAAAACTTGGCAAACACTTTCCTTTGTGCCAAGCTTGATTTGTGTTGTTTTCAGAAACTCCAGCTGGGAGAAGCATCAAACAAAAGGTTCTGGATATAGAAAATACACTCATTTTATAGTTTTCCTGTTGCTTCCTCAACTCTGGATGGAGGCCCCTGGCATGGAACATCCTGGCTGTGGCTCTGTGGCTTATGGGCAGCCACAAAGCCCCTGGCCCAAGCCAGGACCCCCAGACCTGTCTCCAGTTTGCTCTGTGGGCTCTGCAGAGTCTCACTTACAGCCAGTGGTCACAGCTCAGCCAAGGCCCTTTTCGGTGTCACCCTGGCTTCATTAACTGAGCGAGGATTAATCATATTAAGGTCCTAATTAGTTGGACTGTGTGCCTGACACTGTGCAGCATCAGTGGGAGCTTTCCCAGCGTGTGGGAGGGTGTGGATGTGATGGAGGCTGTGGCTGTGTGCACGTTCCAGCTGGGAGTGTTGCTGTGACAGCTCCTGCCCTCCTCACCCAGGCACGGGCTGGCAGGAGCTGGCAGCTCTTGGCTGCTGCCTTCTCCTGCCTAATCTCTGGTGACAGGGATGTCCAGGCATGGTGGACACTGGGTAATTCAGGGCCTCTGTAGCTAATTTGAAACCCTGCTCGCTTTAGCTGCCTTCTCTCCAAAACCTGAAGGGGGAAGTGCTTGTGTTCTGCTTGCTCAGCTGATGCCAGGGATGTTTCCTTTTTCCCCAGCTGCTGTGTGAGAGGCTGCAGCCATGTCTGACTTCGTGGAGAGCGAAGCGGAGGAGTCAGAGGAGGAGTACAACCAGGATGGAGAGGTTGTACCCAGAGTAACCAAGAAGTTTGTAGAGGAAGATGAGGATGGTGAGCTTGCTGAATTGTCTGTGTTCATTGCTGTTCCCTTCTGCATCCTGTGGCTCTGCAGATGGAGCAATAACTGTGCTGTAATAGCAGGGCCATCTGTAGACCGTAATCTCAGCTGTTTGAGTGCTTCCCTTCCTCCAAGTGCTCCAAGTGTTTTTTATAATTGGCAATAAAAAATACGCTGCTTCACCCCCATGGGACTTGCAGTCACACAATTTGATAGTAAATAGTAAAAGCAGAGGAGTTCTCCCAGTGTGACCACTCCACCTGTTCCCTCTGCGGAGAGAGCATGAGACAAAAAGTGGGGATGTGGCCAGAGCAGCTGGCTGGGTTCTGTGTCAGTAAAAGTGTTCAGCTAAATCTCTGTGTGAATGGTGTGGATGAAGATGCTGCTTGCACAGGTCTCAGTGGATAACCAGTAAGTGTCTGACACATGCTGCTCTCCATCCCAGATGAGGAAGAGGAAGAGCTGAACCTCGATGATCAGGATGAGCAGGGGAACCTGAAAGGATTCATTAACGATGATGATGATGAGGAAGAGGAGGAGGAAGCCAGTGACTCTGGAGACTCCGAGGATGATGTTGGCCACAAAAAGAGAAAGCGCAGTAAGTTTTGTGATGATTGTTACCAACAAGGCATGGTTTAATGCTGGCAGAGAGCACCCTCTGCCCTGGTCTGCATGAGCTGGGTAGAGCTGTACCCTTTTGGGCTTAGTGCATTCCCAGATGAGGAGAGTGTAACTTAGCTCTGCTGTCTTCTTTAGCTTTTGATGACCGCCTGGAGGATGATGACTTTGACCTCATTGAGGAAAACTTGGGCGTTAAAGTCAAAAGGGTGAGTTGTGTTCCCATGCTGCTGTTAATGCTGTGGTGTGTTTTAGCACTGAGGAGGGTGGGCTCAAGCCTGCCTCCCGTCAGCTCCTGCCCTCTTGGAAAGGGAGAGCTGGGTGCTTGAAGGAAGCAGGATCTCTCCCTGCCCAAGCTACTGGGACCTGGCTTCCCAGAGTTTGCAAAACACTTCTTTCTGCTTCCTAAAGTCTGCTGTGCTCTTCTCTTTCCACCTCTTCAGGGCAGTCTCATCTTTCATTCCTGTGTGCTGCTAACCTCAAGGTCAGCACAGGCTGTTACGGGCTCTAAAGCTCTTTCTGTGACATTGGAGTCACATCAACCAGGCCAGCACTGGTGGTGACAGCATGCAAGTGACAGAGGCACAGCTCCTGAGGGGATGGCTCTTCTCCCCTGTGTGCCTGTGCTGTGCTGGGCTCCATCCGGCTCCCTCCCAGGTGCCTGCAGAGGAAGTGCAGTGCTGAGCCAGGGATTGTGAGCACTAACATGGAATTGTCCTTGCAGCAAAAATTCAGGCGTGTGCGAAAAATGTCTGATGATGAGGATGATGAAGCAGAAGATTATGGAAAGGAAGAACATGAGAAGGAAGCCATTGCTGAAGAAATCTTTCAGGATGGTGAAGGCGAGGAAGGAGGAGAAGCTGTGGAAGCTCCTGTTGCTCCACAGGAGGAGGAAGAGGAGGAGGAGGAAGATGAGTCTGGTGAGTGTGGATGGTCAGTTACATCCAATGTTTCTCCTAAGATTAAAGCACAGGAACAAAGTTCAGACTTTCTCTGAACTAGAAGTACTCAAAAGGCTGTGACCCTGTCATGGTGAAGCTCTTACTGGTCTGATTAGTACAGTCCTTTACTTAGAATTAAACGTTTCTGGGTGACAGGTTTAGTTTCTCTGTCTGAACCACTTTGTGCAGGAGCACGTTATGTGTGCTGAGGTCTTGAACAACACCCCTAAGCTGCCTCAAAAATGAAAATGCTTCAAAGGAAGGCACTCAAGGCACTGTTTAGTACCTCATTGCACAGTGCATGCCTGACGTACCCCTCTTCAGCATCAATCTGTCACTGCTGCTATTACCATACCAAAAACGTTTTGGGAATTCTTTCTACTGTGCAAAGCAGCCAGGCCTTTCCTAGCTGTCTTTTCAGTGCACTGAGCTGCAACTCAAATGGCTTTGCCTGGGAGTTTGTCTGGAAGTTTGTTCCAGCTTGTTACTGTAGCTCAGGCTCCTGGACTTTGTGAGATTGGTGTAGGAGATGGTGTGGGGAGCTGGGCAAACTGAGAGCCAGCAGCAGCCTAAGTCTGTGGTGGAGGCTCGTAGTTGCACTGGCTGAGCTGTGTCAGAAATACCAGTTTTATATCCAAGTTCCCTAACCACTGAATTATTTCTCAATGTCCAGATATTGATGACTTCATTGTGGATGATGATGGACAACCTCTGAAGAAGCCAAAATGGAGAAAGAAGCTTCCAGGATACACAGATGCGTAAGTATTGATTGGAAGTTGGCCTGGAGCCTTGAAAATAGTGCTCAACATATTTGGATCTTGCAACTGCAGAGTGATTCAGCTTGTGGTTGGGCACTGCTGGTCTTTTTCCCAGAAGAAACCTGGTAAATTTAGAAATAGAGCTTTTAGTGTGCGATTTCTGAAATGTGTGACTCCTTCCTTTTTTCCCCTGGATTTTTTTAAAGGGACACCAAAACCAGGCCCTTAAGAGAAATATTTGCAGTAAAGCTCAGAGTTTGAACCTGTCCATGATTTTTTAGCCTGGGTGGAAAACTAAAGCTTAGACAGTGCCCGATGCCTCCTGTGTGTGGCTGTGAAGATGTTTTGTGAGCTGCACTGTGGAGCTGAGCAATAGGGTTTGGTTTTTTTGCTTTCCAGTGCTTTACAGGAAGCCCAGGAAATCTTTGGTGTGGACTTTGACTATGATGAGTTTGAGAAATACAACGAGTACGACGAGGAGATGGAGGAGGAGTATGAGTACGAGGACGAGGAAACGGAAGGGGAGACACGCGTGCGGCCCAAGAAGACGACCAAGAAACGCGTCAGTCGCCGCAGCATCTTCGAGATGTACGAGCCCAGTGAGCTGGAGAGCAGCCACCTCACGGACCAGGACAACGAGATCCGCATGACAGACATGCCTGAGAGGTTCCAGGTGAGGCAAGGGGCTGCAGCTCTGCAGGCAGAAAGCATTTTGGCTCCCAGGCCTGGGACCTGCTGGCTGGCAAACAGCTGGGTGGGTTTTGGAATCTCTTTTTCCCTCTTTGACGACCCTGCCTGTCAAATGTGCAGGCTAAAACTGCATTCAGACCTATCAGTGACATGGAAGCTGTTGTACCTGCGTGAATCTGGGTTTAGCTTCAGTCACAGCTTCCCTGTGGCCACTGGGTGCCAGTGTTGCACTGCTGAAGTGCAGGGCTTGGGCTCTGCTGAGTTGGCTTTGTGCTGGATGATGTTAGGAATCCCTTGAGCTGGACATATGGAGGGCAAGGTGCAGTGCCAGAGAAGACATGGGAAGCTTTCTACCTTATCTGTATGCCAGCCAACACATAACTGCTGTAACTGACTTTACTCAAGGTGATGAGACTTACAAAGTGCTGTTTGTGCTGTGAGGGATCCTTCTGGTGTCTCATAATTTTACACTATATTCAAATTTTCACTGAAAAATCCATCTCCCTTTAGTGTACTGTTGTGTAATTCTGTGCAGATATTTATTTACCCTTCTCTGTGCAATGGGATGTGTGAAGCTGCCAGTTTTCCAAAGAACATTTTTTCCCCATGCCAGTCTGTGCCACAGAAGGAAATGCTGTCTGTGATGTCTTCTGGCTGTAGGTGGCTTGTTCACGCTTTTTGTCATCATCATGGATGTCAGTGGTGATTAGAGCAGCACCTCTGAAGGAGAAGTGGCTGAGACTGAGTGCCCAGAGAGGCTTTGGAGCTGCTTTATCTTCTGTTACTCTGTGGCTGCAGCAACAAAAGTGGTAGCAAGGCACAGATAAATTGGAACAGGATGTAACTGCAGAAGATTTGGGAGTCTGGTGGGAAGTGGAGATATCCTCACTTGATTTTCACAGTAGACTTTGCACCATTCTGCAATGGCCTTTCCACAAGCCTTTGACAGGGTTGTAGCTGCCTTTATCTAGTGTAAAGCCGATGCAGATTCCTGTGTGCTCAGAAGGTGCAGACATTGAAGTGATATCCTTGGCACCCCATAGGTGGGGGTCCCCAGAAATAACCTGCAGCTCAAAACATTAATCTCCAGGCTTCTTGGAAACGTGGCAGTGCAAGCCCTGGTGTTGCATGTGCCTGTGCTCATGCTGTTGTCTCTTCCCAGCTGAGGTCCATCCCAGTGAAGAATGCTGAAGATGATGAGCTGGAGGAAGAGGCTGACTGGATTTATAGGAATGCATTTGCAACACCCACCATCTCCTTGCAGGTAAAGGACTGTCTGTGCCTGGGGCTTGTTCCAGGGGTCTGCTGATAGGAATGTGGTGCCCAGAACCACTTGCACTTCTGGTTTGGAGCTGGTCATTTGACATATGTGTCTTCATTTTTGCATCCACGAAACAGAGCAAAAAGGAACACAAAGGAGTGGAAAGAACTGCAATTTCTCAGCCTCTACCTGGGGCTGCTCTTTTTGTGGATCAGCTCAGGAACAGGGTGAACCCAATGTGTTTCTCCTTTTCAGGAAACTTCTGACTACCTTGACCGTGGACAAGCCAGCAGCTTCAGCCGCAAGGGGCCCAGCACCATCCAGAAGATTAAAGAAGCCCTGAATTTCATGAGAAATCAGCATTTTGAGGTAATCTGCAACTTTTCTTCATTACTGAGGTCTGTCTCCTTTTCCTGACAGGATTAGCAGGGCTGCTGGAAACATTTAGGGCACACAGAAGGGGCTGAGTTACCATCCCTGGTTGCCTCTCCTGTGGTGAAATGATGCTCCATTGGGAATTGCAATTCATCTTATGTGAGCTGTGGCAATGCAGGTTTTTAAGGCCTGTTTGACAGAGCTGCTGTCATTGTCTTTCCCTGATTCTGGACAAGTTGAGGCTGAATGAGATGGAATTTCTCTTGAGCCTTGCTCCGTCCATCCAATCTGTTTTCTGAGGGATTGCCTGATGTTGAAGAAGTTTTTTGGCCTATGTGGTGTATTCTTTGGTGGAGTTTAGTTTGTTGTCCCACGTGGAACAGGAGCTCTGTCTGGGCTCCTGGCTGCCAGGAACAGCCCAGTCCCCTGCATAGGGATGATGAGTCTCGTTTCTGACCCAGGTCCCATTCATCGCCTTCTACAGAAAGGAGTATGTGGAGCCAGAGCTGCACATCAACGACCTGTGGAGGGTCTGGCAGTGGGATGAGAAGGTGAGGAATATTTTCATGCTGGTTGTCCCATCAACATTTGTCCTCCTGCCTAGCCTGATACTTTCAGCAGTTTGTTTTGGCCTTGTTTGGGGTTTTTACCCCTGTCTTTTTGCAATTTTGCAAAATCCTTCCTCTTCACTGAGTTCCTTTTGTGACATTTCCTGCTAGCAGTGCAGATTGCTTCTCTACTTTCAGATCCAAACCTGGATTTTGGTTTTTTTTCTGTTAACATAATACGTCTCTGAGATGAGATTTGCCACGTGACATTTGGCTTTGGCTGTGGATGAAGATTTTAATGATTTTTTTTTTATGTGACAAATATCCCAAAATCCTGGAAGTCCCTGTTTGGGAAGGAAGGAGACAAATAGTACACTGCAATGCGCTGTTTCACTGGAATTCTTTTGTTCTCATGTCAGTGGACCCAGCTGAAGATCCGCAAGCAGAACCTGACACGACTGTTTGAGAAGATGCAGGCCTACCAGTATGAGCAAATCTCTGCTGACCCAGACAAGCCCTTGGCTGATGGAATAAGGGCCCTGGATACTACTGACATGGAGAGGTAGGGGGCCAGAACTTCTATATTCCTTCCAAAATGACTTTAAATGTCCATACGCTTGCCCAAACAGCACAGGTGCTCTGGCCACTGCAGAGCACCCACAAAGCCAGTAATGAAAAACTTAAAATTCTTTTGGGAGATGAATCCAAGGGCTCCTCTTCTGCCTGACCTGAGTCAGAGCAGGTTCCTTGAGTGTTCTGAGCACGACCTAGCTGCAGGCAGGGTGTAACATGCTGGCTTTCTGTAGGCTGAAGGACGTGCAGTCCATGGACGAGCTGAAGGACGTGTACAATCATTTCCTGCTGTACTATGGGAGAGACATCCCCAAGATGCAGAACGCTGCCAAGGCCGCTCGCAAAAAGCAAAAGCGTATCCGGGAGGATGGTGAAGAAGAGGAAGGTTTGTCTCCCCACGTTTGATAGTTTTCTCCTTGTGGGCTGCCTGAAAACCCTGGTTCGAAAGAATAGGAAGAAAGTTTGGTGAAAAGCCCATGTGCTTGCACAAAGCATCTCTGCTGGTCATTCTGTCTCGAGTTAGTTCCAGGTCCTTCAGGCACCTTTGAAAATGTTTAAGGTTTGCCACACAAGGTGCTTTCCAATGGAATATGAATGCCACCCCTTGTGGCAGGGGTGACATCAGCAAACTTGGTGTATATTCTAATGTGCCTCCCAGAGATACTCCTATTAAAACTGCAAGAGTGACACTGAAGATAGCGTTTCCAAGGTCCTTTTCCAACCTTGAATAATTTTAAGGCCACTGTGACCTTTGAGATGCCTTTGTGGGATTTAGGGGCTCTGTTGCACAGGGTTTAATCTCTTTATTGTGCTTCTGACACGTTCCAGCTGTCTAGATGTCTCTCTAATGTATCCTTCCTACAGGTGAAGGGGAGGATGCAGAGGATGATGAGCAGAAGGGGCCTGAGCTGAAGCAGGCTTCCCGAAGGGATATGTACACCATCTGCCAGGCAGCTGGCCTGGGTAAGGCTCTGCTTTGTCCTGCTGAGCATGCAGTGGCCTGGCCCACCTGCTCTGCATGGTGCTGTGACTCACCTGTAGAAGGAAGACTGAGAGTTTTGCTCACTATTAGCTACAATACCCTTTGTCCTCATTGACTTTTTGCTTGTTTTTTTTCCTTTACCAGATGGCTTGGCTAAGAAATTTGGTCTGACACCTGAGCAGTTTGGAGAGAATCTCCGAGACAGTTACCAGCGTCACGAAACAGAGCAGTTCCCTGCAGAGCCCCTGGAGCTGGCCAAGGATTATGTGTGTAGGTCAGTGGTGGGGGGGCTTCTTCATGGAGTTAACTGTGGGTGTAACACAAGTGAGAGGATCTGGGGACATTCTTCTGAGCCTTCACGTTGCCTTTTTGCTTGTAGTCAATTCCCAAGCCCGGAAGCAGTGCTGGAGGGAGCGCGGTACATGGTGGCTCTGCAGATCGCCAGGGAGCCCTTGGTCAGACAGGTCCTGAGACAGACTTTCCAAGAACGAGCTAAAATCAACATTTCACCAACCAAAAAGGGGAAGAAGGTGAGGAAGGGAGCTCTGACTCTGTGAGTCACTTCAGGGAAGGATCTAAATAAAATACAAAAGCTTGTTCTCCCATGTTAGTGGCAGCTCTGAGTGAATCTCAGAGCAGCAGTGAGCTGGGCTGTTGCAGAGCCCAGCTCAGCAGCGTGCTGCATTTTTACTCTATGCAATTTACCAGATGAGATGTTGCCTTCAATTATTGAAACAGTCTCTGTTTCTCTGGGACTGGAAAGCAATTCCACTGTGTCCTGCTGGGGAAGGAAATGCAGACTGACAGGCACAGGGCTGGCTGAATAAAATTGAATAAAAACCATTGTCTGCTGTGGCATATAGAAGGATCTTTCTTCATGAATGCCCTGTGTGCATGCTGACTGTCTCTCCTCTTTCTCAGGATATTGATGAAGCCCACTATGCCTATTCCTTTAAATACATGAAGAACAAGCCTGTGAAGGAGCTGAGAGATGACCAGTTCCTGAAAATGAGCCTGGCAGAGGACGAGGCACTGCTCACCATAGATATCAGCATTGACATGAAAGGAGTGGAGGGGTGAGTTACCACTGGCTGTGCCATCCCTGACTTGGCAGAGCTCATTTATGCAGTACTTTTAGAGCACATCTGTAACCCAAACTACTCCTGAAAGTCATGGCCTGGTAGTTTCCTGCACCTCAAAGTCAGGTAGCCTCTCAGGGTGTTGCTTTTTTCATCACCTTGTTGAGAACTTCGGCAGACATCTGTCTTACACACTTGAACGCAAACTCTGAAACCTTGGGATTTTTGTGGAAGATGATGTTTGTTTCCCAACCGAATTAGTTCCTTCCCTGCACATCTCAGTGGCCAGGCTGTGCAATATGGGTCTGCTGGAGCGGCTCTGATCTGTCTACAGCATCACTTCAGCAGCTAAAGCAGTGTTCGATGGGAGGGTTGGCTCTTCCCTAATTTTTCCAAGCAGCTACCTGAATCTGAGGCGGGCAGGAATCTGCCAGTGATGGTGTCTGGAGCCTTTCTGTATCTCCTCCTCTCCCTTCTTGCAGTTATGGCAGTGACCAGACGTACTTTGAGGAAATCAAGCAGTTCTATTACCGGGATGAGTTCAGCCACCAGGTGCAGGAGTGGAATCGGCAGCGCACCATGGCCATCGAGCGCTCCCTCAACCAGTTCCTCTACGTGCAGATGGCCAAAGAATTAAAAAATAAGCTCTTAGTGGAGGCCAAGGAATATGTCCTTAAGGTGAGATGAGGCACAGGTTTGAGGCAGAGCTGGGCTTGCGGACACTGGTAGCCCTGTTCTGGGGATAGCTGCTGACAGGTCATACACAAGTTCTTGCGGGGGGAGGAGGAGGCAGCGATTGAGTCTGGTTCAACTTTCCCTCCAGAGGAGGGTTATACCAAGGCCCCTGCTGTGGATTTTCTCACTCCTCTTTGTCCTTTCTCTATTCTCCCAGGCTTGCAGCCGCAAACTGTACAACTGGCTAAAGGTTGCTGCCTACAGGCCAGATCAGCAAGTGGAGGAAGATGATGATTTCATGGATGAAAACCAAGGGAAGGGGATCCGGGTGCTGGGCATTGCGTTTTCATCAGCCAGGTAGGAGGGAGCGAATGGTGTCTGGATGCATGTCCAGCTTTAGCAGTCCCCCATGTCTGAGTGAGCTCTGTTTGACAGGGACCACCCCGTGTTTTGTGCCCTCGTTAATGGAGAGGGTGAGGTGACAGATTTCCTCCGATTGCCACATTTCACAAAGAGAAGGAATGCCTGGCGTGAGGAGGAGAGGGAAAAGAAGGTGAGCTTTGGTGCAGCTGTCACTGAGATGAATGTAGGTAGCTCAGAGCAGAAACCCTTTAGCTTTTCTACTCTGATTTTCTACTTGCCTTTCCAGGCCCAGGATATTGAAACATTGAAAAAATTCCTCCTGAACAAGAAGCCTCACGTGGTGACAATTGCAGGTGAAAACAGGTCAGTCTTAGTGCTGCTTCCACTTCCCAGTCTCTTTGCAGTCCTTTCCTCGTGCCTGTCTACATTTCACTGTTTCCTGGACTCAGCTCCATCCTCTCCCCTCAATCCCCTTTGCTGTCTCACCCTAGGGATGCTCAGATGCTGATGGAGGATGTAAAAAGGATTGTTCATGAGCTGGACCAAGGGCAGCAACTGTCCTCGATCGGAGTGGAGCTGGTGGACAACGAACTGGCCATCCTCTACATGAACAGCAAGAAGTCTGAGGTGAACCTTCTGCTACTCCAGCTCTCCCTTAGTCTGTTGCTCATTCGTGCTGTGTCATCCTCCATTTCTTGTGCTGGCCTTGCATCATCCTCTGTCTCATATGATCCATCTGGACAGTCACGTACTGAGTTTTGGATCAAGGCAAAACGTCTTAAGTTTCCCTGAAGAGATCAGCACCAGCAGATGCACAAAGTGGATATTGATGTAGTCAGAAATGAGTGAGATTGTTCCATTACTAATTGCATAACAGCTCCTGGGAGCCTTTGACCTCAGCTTTCTTTGCCCTGAGCACCAAGTGTTTCCTTGCTGCAGTCCCTGTCTGATGTCTCTTTGCTGCTTGTGGTACAAAGTGTGAACACACCACGAGGGTTTTCCCTGATCCTGTGTCCTGTTGCAGAATGAATTCCGGGATTACCCCCCTCTGCTGCGTCAGGCCGTGTCCCTCGCTCGCCGTATCCAGGACCCCCTCATAGAGTTTGCCCAGGTCTGCAGCTCTGATGAGGATATTCTCTGCCTGAAACTCCACCCTCTGCAGGTAAATTTTCCTTGGGCAAGAAAGATCCTTCCTTGCAAGAGAAAGCGTCCTGTGAGGGTTTGCTTTCAAAGAAAAGGTTTCCAAGTTAGACTTGTGCAAGTTCTGCCTGTTCTGTGGCGTATTCAGGCTACACAGCACCTTCCTTGTTTTTTTTTTTAATTCTTATCAGCCTTTAGGCTGTTCTCAGGGGTAACTCTGAGGTGCAACACAGCTCCCGGGAGCCAGTATGTTGTGTTTGGCTCATGGCAGAGGGCTGCACAGACCCATCTTTTCCAGGGCTAACACCTCTTCTCTCTGCCAGGAGCACGTGGTGAAGGAGGAGCTGCTGAACGCGCTCTACTGCGAATTCATCAACCGTGTGAACGAGGTGGGGGTGGATGTGAACAGAGCCATTGCTCACCCCCACAGCCAGGCTTTGCTGCAGTACGTGTGTGGCCTGGGACCACGCAAAGGCACTCACCTGCTGAAGGTAAGGAGGCTTCTGAGCCTGCCCACAAAACCAGCACATCACCGGCACTCCGTGAGTGCTCGGGAGGTGAGTCAGGGCGCCCTGTGCCAGGTGCAGCTGACAGTTCTGTTGATGTGTGTTTCTGCCTCACTGTGCCTCGCCCCGAAGCTATGCGTGGACTTGTGTCCTTGAGAGACCCAAACAGCTCAGCAGATCCATCAATCCCAGCCAGCTCCCAACCCCACAGGAATGGATGTGCTGTCAGAGCATCAAGACACCTCCACAGTGTAGAAAACACGAGGCAAAAAGCCAACGCTTTTCTGAGAGTTGGAGCCATGATGATATGGAATCATCATCTTTCACACAATGTTGAGACACTGGCAGGGAGCAACAACTTCAGAGTTGTGATGGGCGTGTGTCAGATGCTTTAAACACTGCAGTGTGCAGTGTGAATACTCTTGCTTTTTTCCCAGACAAAAACAATTTGGGTTGGAATGGACCTTAAAGATCATCTAATTCCAACCCCTGGCCATGGCCACAAGCATCTTCCACTAAAGCAGGTTACTCAGAGCCCCATCCAACCTGGCCTTGAACAATTCCAGGGACAGGAAGTCCACAGCCTCTGTGGGTCTGTGGGTAATCTTGTGTTTGAATAGCAGGGTTTATATTCTTGCCTCTCTCAAGGTTTATATTCTTGCCTGTCTCTGCAGATCTTAAAACAAAACAACACCCGTCTGGAGAACAGGACCCAGCTGGTTACAATGTGTCACATGGGACCCAAAGTGTTTATCAACTGTGCTGGCTTCATCAAAATTGACACAGCATCGCTGGGTGATAGGTGGGTATTGGGCTGTATTTGATATCCTGTGGGGTGTGGAGTCAGTGTGAGTGACAGGCTGACACAGTCATCTTCCCTCAGTCAGTGTTCCCCAGAGTTTCTGTGTGGCCCCTCTGACTTTAGGCCAAGTTCAGGTATTTCTGGTTATTAATCTGATTCTTATGGGCAGCTAAACTTGCAGAGCAGTAGTGTGAACTGCAGAAAATGGATTACATGGCTTGTTCTGGTGTGAAGGACCCTTTGTGATCAAGAGGAACTAAACTAAAACCAGTTGTTCCCTAAAATATTTATCATGCAGTCATCAGTAAGCCATGGACGCTTCAGCTTAGTTTCTGCCTGTTCCTTCCCACAGTATTTTATTTTTCTAAAGTTTCAAACTTGAGAAATAACTCGGCAATTTGGCTTCCTCTTAAACCAGTAGCAATACTGGGATGTTCATAGAGCATTAAGTTACTGGTAACTGTCCAAGAGGTGTTTTGAGGATAGCTGTGACCTTGTTTCTGAACCTGACTGGCTGCTTTGCACAAAGGGTCACTTACCAGAAACGTGCTTTCTCCAGGGTTTTTTTGCCTTTGAAAAGCAATGTGAGGAACAACACGTGGCTGAATCCCTACACTGAGTGATCCAACCCCGCTAGATCCCTTGGTTCTTGCAGGATACAAATCCCAGAGATCCTGGGGGCAAAGTGTAGCCCATCCAAACAGCTCAATGGCAACACTGAATTTGTGTGAGGAGAGGAGCTGCAGAGAGCTGTGTGCTCATAGAGCAGCTGTAGTATGCAGGGAGCAAATCCACCCAGCATCCAAAATGCCTGGCTGTGTCTTTGGAGCTGCAGACTGGAGTTTGCCAGGTCTTGCCTTGGCTCCTGTTGGTTTAGCAATGAATAATTCATGATGTCTTTTTTGGACTACTTTGTTCTGTGGAGGGCAGCTCCCCCGTGCTCAGTGCTCAGCAATGTGCTTGATCACTGAGCTGCAGGAACAGCTGGAACAGCTCAGAGCCCTCATCTGAACATTGGTTTTGTTTCAGCACTGATTCCTACATTGAAGTCCTAGATGGCTCTAGGGTCCATCCTGAAACCTATGAATGGGCACGGAAAATGGCAGTGGATGCCCTGGAATACGATGAGTCAGCTGAGGATGCAAATCCTGCAGGAGCTCTGGAGGAAATCCTGGAAAACCCCGAGCGCCTGAAAGACCTGGATCTTGATGCCTTTGCTGAAGAACTGGAAAGACAGGTGCATTGGGGGTTCCTGGTGCTGAGAAACAGAGGGGAAGCTCTGCTGCCCAACTGAGATTCTCATGTTTTATAGCTTTATCCTTTTTAGGAGCTGGGCATTAGCTGTACTGTCATAAAATGTGTAAACAGCCATGATGAGCAGTCAGTGTCTGACAGTGGCATGCAGTAAATGCTTGCAGAAAGTACACTGAGGAGAGGAGGCTGTAATTAGACCATTTAAGCTCTTCTCCCTGAAATTTTTTCTAAATGTCTTTGTCCTTTTGATCTCCTCAACATCCTGTGACTGAGTTTCACCATTTGTTGGTACCTGCTGCGTTCCTCTTTTTTAAATTCGCTGTTTCGTAAGTTGCTTGAGTTCTTCCAAAACTTACACTGGATTCCCTGCTGACCTTCTTCCTGCTGCTCATGCCTTTATAACCTCTACATCCCACACAGGGCTACGGTGACAAGCACATCACTTTGTACGACATTCGAGCTGAGCTAAGCTGCAGATACAAGGACCTGAGAACCCCGTACCGTTCTCCCAACACAGAGGAGGTCTTCAATATGCTGACCAAAGAAACTCCAGAGACATTTTACATAGGTACATCCCTGTTCACGTGCCTGCTTTCCGTCCTCCTAAGTTGACACAGGTTGTGTGAAGGTGGGGCAAAGGGATCTTGGTGATGGTGCTAGGATAGTGCTGTGGTGCAATGTGAAGCAGCTTTTCAAGTATTTGGGTTGTCTCCTAACACCTTCATGCATGAATAACAACCTTGGATGGAGGGAACTGCCCAGCTCTGCAGTGTTTCATTCTTTCCCTCTGCCATCACCCCACAGGTAAAATGATCATCTGCAATGTGACTGGGATTGCCCACAGGCGCCCACAGGGAGAGAGCTACGACCAGGCGATACGGAATGATGAAACTGGCCTTTGGCAGTGTCCTTTCTGCCAGCAGGACAACTTCCCAGAGCTCAGCGAGGTGGGGGCTGCTTCTCCTGACGAGCCTGCCTTTGTCAGGAGCCTGCCATCAGCAGGAGTGTTGTGTAGGGTTCTTGGGAGACAAGGTATCAGAGCCAAGATTGTGTCCGCAGTGCCCCGGGATCCCAACCTGGTGTGGCCTTTGGCTGTAAATAAAATCTGTTGCACTTCTGACTAATTGCTTCAGTATAGATTTGACAGGTCTTTATGGCTGCATTATGGCTTTTAGAGTGAAATGGACCTGGGGCTAAGCTGACCCGTTCTTTGCAGATACATAAAGCGTTCTTGTTTGTGGTCTGGGATTGTGTTTTATGCAGAGAAATTGCCTGTGACACTGAGAACAGAAGGCTCTGCCACCTTCTCAATTTTAAGAACTTATCTGGACCACCTGCTGCTTAATGCAGCTGTACTTTAGGTCCCTTCTAAACACTGTGAATTCCAGCCTGGGTAATCCGTGACTTTAAACCCCTATAGTGTTCATTAGAGACCAGCCCTGGCTACAGGCTGGTGTTCATGCTCTAAAAATGTTCTGACCTTCCTGGTTGCAATGTCCCATAAACTGAGCAGAACTGGAGGAGGAAGATTGCATTACTGGGTAGCATTTGTTGAAGTCTTCTGTCCCCTGCCCTTCCACAAGTCTCTGCTGGCTGCACCACTTTGCTGACACAGCTTTTGGACTTGTTTTGAGTATGAACTGCTGGGGCTATTTTGTTTCCATGCTGAATGATTTATTTACTTTTGCCTTGCTCAAGGTTTGGAACCATTTTGACAGCGGTTCCTGCCCAGGTCAGGCCATTGGAGTGAAGACACGTCTGGATAATGGTGTTGCTGGCTTCATCCCAACAAAATTTCTTAGTGACAAGGTGGTCAAGAGGCCAGAAGAAAGGGTGAAGGTATGAGAGCAGGGGATTTTCACACTCCCAGTGAGAGCTGGAAGAACCTGGAGCCAATACCAAAGACTCAGAGTTTGGTTAAAAACACTGTTCTTAAATGACTTTTCTGACCTTATTTTCATGTAAGGACTTCAAATCAGCAGGAAGTTCAGGTTCTGGTTAGTGTCCTTGTCCCACGGTGCAAATCTCCCTTGGCAGCTGGTGGGACCCTGTTAATCAGTTAACACGTTGTGCTGCTGGAGGATTTATTGTTGTCTGGCTGCAGTCTGGGTTTAGGAGACCAGAAGGCATTCTAATGCAGAGCTGCCCTTTGTTTCTGGCTTTCTAAAGAGTTCACAGAACTGCTTTTGGACAGGCAAGGGTCATTTTCCCTCTTAGATCTTTTTCATCCCTCTCCATTAATTTGTGGAGGTCATCAGAGTTACTGGTCCTGCTCAGGTCAGGGATTGGGGTTCTGAAAGAAATGGAATTACACCTCTTTATCACATAATAAAATAGTGGTTTGACATCTTGGCTGTCTTTTGGGGTCCCAAGCAGTCCATGCAGGTGATGGATAATCCTGTAAGCTCAGAGGTTTCAGCATTTCTTTAAAGGAGTTGTTAATTAACTTCATCATGGTTAACTGAACTAAGACATTGCAGTTTTTGTGGGGAGATTTTCTGCCTCACATTTTATTAGAGCAGTCCTTTGGGTGTCTGCTTCTGAACACACTTAACTGCTTTCTTGCACATCTTGAAGTCCAGTTTTGCTGCTCCCGTTGTGAAAGAGATTTGAAATAGAAAAAAGTGATTGTCCTCACCCTCCAGACGTGCAGTTTTCCATGTGGTGTGGGTAATAGGGAATAGATGTGCTGGAGAACTGCCCATTTTTCCCTTAATCTCTTTTGATTCTGGTCATTTTTGGAATCAGTTGACTTTCAGTTTGTCTAGAAAGATCACTTTTAAAGGTTGTATCAGTCTGAAGTAGCTGAGGTGATTTGTACCTCCTCAATGTCAGCAGGATCCCCCATGGATTGTTCAGTAGCACAGGGATTCTGGTGTATCTGCCCAACCTGCTGCTCACCTTGGCCTGCACCTCCTCTGCAGGTGGGAATGACCGTCCACTGCCGCATCATGAAGATTGACATTGAGAAATTCAGTGCAGACCTGACCTGCAGGACCTCAGACCTGATGGACAAGAACAACGAGTGGAAACTGCCCAAAGACACCTACTACGACTTCGACTCTGAGGCAGCAGATCACAAACAGGAAGAAGACATGAAAAGAAAGCAGCAGAGGACAAGTGAGTTCTCTTAATTTCTCTCTCGCTTGTAATTCCAGCCTTCCCCGGCTGCTTCAGGACAACAGCCACAATTAGATACAGTTGCATTAAAGCAGTTCCTCTTGGAAGGCTGAAGGTTCCCTTTGTTCCCCAGCTTACATCAAGAGGGTAATTGCTCACCCATCATTCCACAACATCAGCTTCAAGCAAGCAGAGAAGATGATGGAGACCATGGACCAAGGGGATGTGATTATTCGGCCAAGCAGCAAAGGGGAGAACCATCTGACTGTCACCTGGAAGGTCAACGATGGCATTTACCAGCATGTGGATGTCCGGGAAGAGGGCAAGGAGAATGCCTTCAGCCTGGGCTCCATGCTCTGGATTAACACAGAGGTAAAGCCCTGTAGAGCAAGCCTGGGAAGGGGAAGGACTGATTTTAAAGGTTGACACAGCCCTTCTGTCCTTGTAGCTGCTTTTGCACTCTTGGAGAGTAACTTCCAATACATTCTCTGGATCCTTAGACAATACTTGTCTTTTTTTTTTCCCTCAAGCCTTGCTGTGCAGAGTGTATGACCAAATGCACCTTAAATCGCTCTTTAAATGTGTTTGTTCAAAGGAGTTTGAAGACCTGGATGAAATTGTTGCTCGTTATGTCCAGCCAATGGCTTCTTTTGCCAGAGACCTGTTGAACCACAAGTACTATCAGGACTGCAATGGTGGAGACAAGAAGGTGAGACAATCCCAGGATATGGTAACTTCTTAGGAAGATATCTGTAAGTTCTGTGTGCTGCTGAAAATGTGGGCTCCTCTGGAGCATTTATCTTCTTTCTCTCTCTAATTAGAAGCTGGAAGAGCTGCTGATAAAGACCAAGAAAGAGAAGCCAACATTTATTCCATACTTCATTAGTGCCTGTAAAGATCTACCTGGTAAATTTCTCTTGGGATATCAGCCTCGAGGCAAACCAAGGTAAGTGAGAGGCAAGCCCAGCATCTGCCCTGAGTACTGCCAGTATCAAACCTCAGCTGACTACTGCCAGTTTTTCTTCCAGCTCTGTCAGAATCCCTGTAAATCACACCTCCTCTTTGCCAGGATTTGGCCTCCTGACAGTGGAGGACCCAATTCTAGCAGTAAATCTCACCCAGGAAACTCCCATGTTTCTTAACCATCTGGCTGCCACAGGCAGCACTGCCCTGTGGGTGTTGTGGGAATGCTGGCAGGGAACGATGGATTTTTCATGGAAAGGCAGGGTAGTTTGAAGTAATTGTTAGAAGATAAAGTGTCTTGGGTGGATCTATCTGTTGATTATCAGTACAGCCATTGCCTGTGGTTTTAGTCCATGGCTATTCTGAGTGTGAGCTGTCAGTGAGTGCCTGAAACAGCCTGTGATGTCTCATGCTGTCCCTGCTCCTCCCAGGATAGAATATGTGACAGTGACACCAGAGGGATTCCGCTACCGGGGCCAAGTCTTCCCTACTGTGAATGGACTTTTCCGATGGTTTAAGGATCATTATCAGGACCCTGTTCCAGGTGAGCAGCCTAAAACTTTGGTGCCTCAGCTCTTTGTTTATCACACAATATCAGGGACAGTTATTAAAGGACACTTCATCTTCTTTATCCCAAAAATGTGTCCTAGGATTTTTCTATATGGGGGAAGTTTCCAAGCAATGCTTGAGATGTTTGGCTCCATGGACTGACCCACTGAGAGCTCTCCTGAGAGTTGATCTTTCATCAAGGGGACTGTGCAGCAAAGTCTGGGCCAGTCCCTTTCCCCTCTTTTGTCTCCCCCACCATACAATCCAGCACACACCAGAACAACTGTTGACTCCATTTTTTTCAAATCCTGAGTTCCAAACCAATGGCTGCTCTTCCAGGAGAATTAATCTCCCTCTTGGCTGGTGTTTTACACAGGTATCACCCCCAGCAGTAGCAGTCGGACCAGGACTCCAGCCTCCATTAATGCTACTCCAGCTAACATCAACCTGGCAGGTGAGTGCATTCCCAGCTGGAATTGAGATGTGAGCTTCTCCTCCAGGCTCCACTTTTCCTAATGCAGTATGTCTCCCTTGCAGACCTGACACGTGCAGTGAACGCTCTACCACAGAACATGACGTCCCAGATGTTCAGTGCCATCGCTGCTGTGACAGGCCAGGGACAGAACCCAAATGCCACCCCAGCACAGTGGGGCTCCAGCCAGTACGGCTATGGGGGCAGCGGAGGCGGCAGCAGCGCGTACCACGTAGGTGTCACTTAAATTTCTGCTGGCTTCTCCTTGCTGCTAGAAACCACTGGGAGCCTAAGGAATCCCTCATTGCCTGAGGTCCCCAAGTCCTACTTTTGTCCCATGATGCTGCACAGGCTGGATTCTTGAACCAGGTTTCCTTTTGCCTCCCGTGACTGGAGAAATGAGGCGCGTAACACAGCCCTGCTCTGGGGGGGAGTTGGAGCAAGGAGCAAGCTGGTCTGGCCCCCTAAGGAATGTGGCAGGGTGGAGAGGAGGGATCCAGCAGTGAGGGCACACAGCCTTCTGATTGTGCCCCTGAATTGGCAACGTGAGCTGCCAATGGAGGAGATTAGCTGGGAAAGTATGCGCTGAGTTTGCAGGGCTTTTCAGCTCAGCGCTAATCTCCGAGCTGCACCGGCGGGGAACACCTCAGCCTGACCCAACACCCAGGGGCTTTGCAGGGAGTAAGATGGAATTGGACAGTTTTGGCTCATGCTGAAGACTTTCTTCATGTGTGCCTGCTCCCAACCCACTCTGCAAGCTTCCCAGCTGGCACCGAGGCAAATTCCAGCTGCGGAAGAGCTGAGGAGCCTGGGTACAAAAAACACACCCAGCTATTGCACCCAAAGAAGAGATGCTGCAAGACAAGGCTTGCAGGGAGGAGTGATCCTCCTTTGGAGCACCTTGGGAGGCTTTCAGGAAGTTTGGCACAGTAAATGCTGAGCTGAGGATAGGCAGGGACTGTGGATAACCCGATTGTATTAATCATTGAGACATCTGAAGAAAAAGGGAGGTGAACACCGGGAGGCAAAGACACTAAGCTCTTCATGGGACAAGCAGCCAGCTGGCTTGGGGTGTGGGAGGGAGCCATCCTGGGAGCTGCTGCGCCTTCTCTGCAGCCTGCAGGGGAAGAATTGATCTGTACTTTGTGCCCACTGCAGGATGTCATTGCTGCTGGCTTGCCCCAAGTGTCTCTTGTGCCCCTTCCCTTTGCTTCTCCCCTTGGGCTGAACAAGGAGGGGTAGGCTGTGCTGGCCCAGCTCTCGGGGGGGGGGAGCAAATGTGCTGTGCTCAGCAGGGCTGGGGGCATGCAGAGTGAGGGTGGGCACCCTCCTGGGCAAGCAGGGCAGTGCAGAGTCCCCCCAGCCTAGCAGGGTCCTCCCTCTGTCCCCTGACACCCTCTGCTCTCCACAGGTCTTCACGACTCCAGCACAGCAGCCGGTGGCCACCCCTCTGATGACCCCCAGCTACTCCTACACTACTCCCAGCCAGCCCATCACCACGCCCCAGTACCAGCTCCAGGCCAACACCACACCCCAGTCCACCCAGTCCCAGTCACAGCCCTCATCCAGCTCCAGGCAGAGGCAGCAGCCAAAGTGAGTAGCTCCGGGTGCTCATATCCTTGCCCCATCTCTGTTGCTTTTCTTGCTTTTTGTGGAAGCAGCACGATGGGGTTACTTCCCCCACGGGGAGGGAGGAAAGGAGGGCAGGGAAGTTTTCCTGTCACAACTCACGTTGTCCCCGTGTCCCTTGCAGGACCAACAGCCACGCTGCCATCGACTGGGGCAAGATGGCCGAGCAGTGGCTGCAGGAGAAGGAGGCTGAGCGGAGGAAACAGAAGCAGAGGTTGACCCCTCGCCCCTCTCCCAGCCCCATGATCGAAAGCACGCCCATGTCCATCGCCGGGGACGCCACGCCTCTCCTGGATGAGATGGATCGATAGGACCTGACACCTGACACCTCCGCTATCTTCTCCAAGGAAGGGGGAAGGAGAGGGAACAATAGGAAGCAACTTCCCTTAGACACATAACTCCTGTTTTATACGTCGTGGGATGGTGGGAAATGACTCTTGGTGATGTGCACCTGAGCGAGAGAATAGACTTGGCAGGGCTGGTTTAAAAATATATACTATATATAAGAAAAATATATCATAGAAAGGAACACTGCATCGTCCTCTGCATTTTAGGCTCCGGTTCTGAGGCACCTTGGAAACTTAGCAAAGCAAACATGAGGTCAAAGGAGCCTGTCCTTGTACATGCACAGCACTCTGCTTTCACCCCAAAGACTGGGAAGCAAACGGAGCTGAAAGTGCATTGCCCTGGAGTGAGCCTGTTTCCTTTGGATTCTCCCAAACCCTGACCATCACCTCCCCTCGTCCTGAGACCACAAAGCAAAGTCGTGGGGGTTGTGACAAACGAACCAGAGTTCTCACAAAGTTCCTGTTGTTGTTTGCTCCATGTTTTCATGCGTGACAGGCTCAGCAGAGCCTGTGCCAACCCCGGCTGTGCCTGGATGGGTCCAGCACAGCAGCTCGGGGTCTTGCTGGAGATGCAGCTGTTGTACCAAAGGCTTGCTCTCTCCTCTGGCTTCTTTTGGAACAATATTTATTTAGTTTTGATTATTATTTTTTTTTTTAATCAGACTGCGAAATAAAGCGCCAGCCTACGGCAGCTTCCCCGAGACAGACACGTGGGATAAAGCACCACGGAGCAGCCCGGAGTGCATGGCCTCCTCCTCTGTACCCGCTTCCCCTGCCCAGCTGTAACCAAGAGGGTGAATAAATAGTGTTTTTACTGAATGCTAGCTCAGAGGTTTTCTGCCTGCACCCTGCCCTTCACCTTAGCATTAGCTCAGAGCAGAGTTGCGTGGTGGAAGTCGATGCTCCTCCTTCCTTTGTTGCTTGGTGTTTCCATCTGCGTGCTGGAGGTTTCGCAGAGAAGCCGATTTCTGTAGTTAAAGGATGTTTTGTTGCAGGTGCACTACGTGGAGACATCACACCGACATCGGGGCACCTCCCTGTGGCTATTGGATAGGGGGAGGCACTGGGAGGGGGTGGATAAAGTGGATTACTTGTGTCAGAAACAGCCCAGTGCGGTGTTCCTGAGGGATTGCCAGCGATGGGAGAGACGTTTCTGAGAGGGAAAGTTCCTGCTGCACACACTCTCCCTTCTCCTGCTTTGTTAGTAGGGATTTTTTATGGAAGCAGAGTCTTTGTTCCTTCCCAGTGCTCCTGGTCAGCCTCCTTTGCTAGGAAATGAGCAGGAACAGCAGATCTTAGGAAACAAAGGTCTTCTTTGCATGTAAATGCTCCTGAAGAATGGCAGCGACCCGGGAGACAAAGCAAAGCTCTTTGCACAGAGAAATGCAGGTCCTGGCTTCAATGCCATCCCCTCTGCAGTGCTGAGGGGCTGACACAGGGTCCTGCTCCTCCCAAAGCCACCCGGGCCAGTGGGAAGAACCGTGGGCTGGGGCCCACAGCTCCGAGGTTGCAGGTGGACGAACCTGGCGCTATTATTTCATGAGACTGTACAATAGGAATATGTCTGGGAGCAGCTCCTTACTGGTTGGACCTGGAAAGAGAGGGCAGGGGGCTAGTTGTGTGTTGTTGCCTCCTTTCTGGCTGTCTTTGTTTTTAGTTTTCCCTTGCTGTCAATAAAAGTTCTACTTTTGGGAAGCTCGTCCGCGTGCCCCGCGTCCGTGCTTCCTGCCGGGATGCTGCGGCTGCCACAGGGGCTTTGCACCCAGAGAGGAAGCAATGCCTTCCTTCACCCTTGGTATTCCCCCCCGGACTCGTGTGATCCGCTTATTTCAGGAATTTGGGATTGCACTGCATGCTCCCCACTGTGGGGTTTGCTGTCTGCTTGGCTCCTGGTGCTCCAGCTTTTTCCAAGTCTGGAATTCAGTGCTGTTGCGGGAAGATGTTTCCACCACCTCGCCGGCACGCTGGGCTGAGCCACACTCCACCCTTGGAAGCACTTTGGAGGAGTTGGTGGCAGTGCCCTGTTCCCTGGGGCTACCCCAGACGGGCTCCCCACCCACCAGGAAGGGACACAGGCAGCATTCTCTGCCCCAGCTCTTCCCAGGCAGCATCTGCCTTTGTCCCAGGGCTGGAAAAGCATCTATTGTCCCGCTCTAAGGAGCTTTGCAGGCATTTGAGGAGCCTTCAGGGCGGGCCAAGACCCTGTTCCTCCCAAAGGAAGGGAGAAGGAGTCGATGCTGATGTTGGAGCACGGGAAAGGCAAGGGGTTAAGAGGATGAGAGAGCTTGGGTGGTGCAATTCAGAGAACTTCCAGAGAAAATTACATGCCTGGGGAGCTGGAATTTAACCCTCTAGCAGGGGAGCTAAAACTGGGGCTCAGCCCTGTTGTGGGCATGTGGCCAAGTGCTGTGCCCCCAGTGCCAGGACAATGCTATGAATTGAGGAGAAGAGTTCAAACCCCTGGATACCCACTCTGCTCTAGGTGTTCCCACGGGATCAGCCCCGGGATTTCCCCTGGATGCTGTCCCCAGTGCCATCCTTTCCCCCACAGAGACAAAGCCGAGGCTGCTCGAGCAGATGTACATTTATTTCACAGCCAGGACCCACGCAGGGCTCAGGGAGGAGTCAGAGCTGCAGCTCTTGCGGGGGCTCAGCCTCAGATTTACTTTTCAGCCTCTTCTTTCTGTTCCTCTCCTTCCTCCTCCTCCTCTTCCCGCTGGTGGTGGGGACCGGGGAGGGAGTGGCTGGCACTGGCTCCCCACCCAATCCCTCCCGTGCCGGGGCATCGCTCAGGATGGTGTTGGATGCTTCCCCCAAGGATGGCAGCAGGGCCCAGGGATCAGCGGGAGCAGCACCTGCAGGACGGCTCCGTGCCCCCTTTTCGGAAGAGCCTTTCTTTTTCAGACCTTTCCCCTTATTTTTCTTATCTTTCTTTCTCTTCCTCTCTTTCTTGACTGCCTTGGGGGCTGTGCCAGTGTGATGATCCACTGGGAGGGCTCCTCCTCCCCCTGTGCTGCCCCACGGGGGGCTCAGGGGGACTCCCCTGGGCCTGGCTGCCCTGTCGATGAGCTCCCCCCCAAATTCATACAGCACCGGCTCTCGGGGCACCGCCACGGCCACCGTGTTGTACGTCTTGCACCTGCCAAAAATGAGCAGACACCACAGGGTGGGACAAGCCCGGGCAGGGGGACAGTCCCCAGGGCAGGGGGGCACTCACCAGACATAGAGATAGGGCTCCACACACTCCTCCCTGTAGGTGAACTCAAAGCAAGGCACCTGGATGACGTTGAAGAAGGCTTGGCCCACCACCCGCGAGGCCGTGTCGTTCACCCTCCGCAGGCACTCCTTCAACCTGCCCCAGGGCAGAGCCGGGTTCAGGGGGCTGGCACCTCCCAGGGGGGGTGTCAGGGTGCCCTGGGGCAGGTCTGGGGACGCTCACCTGTGGTCACAGTCGCAGTGGCTGATGGTGTGCCAGCGCAGGTTGCGGTAGCCGTAGCGGGCGGTGAAGGGGTGGATGACGTGCTGGCAGTGGTCGTGGTCCCGGCAGCACCGGTCCGTGTCCCGGTGCTCCCCTGCAGGGAAATGTGGGGTGCAGGCAGGGCTGGGGGGCCCACATGCAGGGCTAGGGTTGAGCTAGGCTAGGACTAGCATCTGGATTAGATTGGATTGACACACTGGAATCATGCTGGGATAGGTGAGGATGGGTGGGTAGGGGCTCAACTGGATCAGCACTTGGGTGGGGACAAGGCGGGCGCTGGGATGAGGACTGGGCTGCACCAGTACCACACTGGGGATGAGACTGGGACTGGTCTGCAGTCCTGGGGCAGGACCAGGAGAGGGTTTAGGCTGGGATCAGGATTGCAACTGGGAGTGGATCAGTACTGGGACAGGGACTGGAATGGCAGCAGGAGAGAGCACAGAGTAGGCTGGGGACAAAGGGTGGGTCAACAGAGGTCCAGCACCAGAAAGGATTGTGATAGGCAGAGATGTACTGGGATTGGACTGGTGCTTGGGTGAGGACAGAACTGGGATAGACAGGGATTGAACAAGTGTGGGAACAGGGGATGGAGCAGACCAGTACTGGGATGGGACTGGATTAGCATTGGTGGGGACTGACCCAGCATTGGATTGGGCTGGGATGGAGCAGCACTGGGCTGGGGATGGGTGGAGTGGGGTGGGATGGGATAGGATGGGATGGGGAGAAGGGATTTGAGGGAAGGAATTGGAAGGGATGGAAGGGAATGGGATGGGATGAGAAGGGGTGGGATGAGATGAGACGGGAAGATACATGTAGCAGCATCCCTGCCGCCCTTACCCAGTTGCTCGTAGCTGTCCGCGTTGCTGCCCGCACCACACCACAGCGTCCCGGGGTAGGTGAGCCCGCGGCGGGCGCGGGGCCGTCCCGGCGGGGCCGCTCCGGGGGCAGGTGGCAGCAGGAGCAGTAGGAAGAAGAGGAGGAGGAGGAGGAGGCGGCAGAGCAGCCCCGGGGCGCACATGGCACCGCGCCGCTGGCCGCCCTGGGGCCGCCTTATAGAGTGGCGCAGCCCGCCCACGCGGGGCGGCCCGGCACGGCTTGGCACGGCCCGGCACCGTGCGGAGGGTCCCGCAGAGCCGGGGTGCTGCAGCCCGCTCCTGCAGCCGCGGCACGTCCCGCGCCGGCAGCCCGCGGGGAAGGGGTCACCCCTCCCGGTGGGACCGGCCCCGTTGCTGTGGCAGCCGGTGGGGTGATGTGCCGGGGCCGGTAACGAGCCGGCCCCAAACCCCCGCCCCGTGACGCACCGGGCCCCGCACAGCCCCCGGCCCCGGAGCGGCCCCCGACGGGAGAACGATGCTCCCTGCATCCCTGCATCCCATCCTATGGATGCTCTGTGCAGCCCCGGATCCCAGCCCACAGATGCTCCCCTGCATCCCCGCGTCCCTGCCCGTGGATGCTCACCACATCTGCACATCCCACCCCATGAATGCCTGCTGCATCCCTATGTCCCATCCCATTCCCTGTGACCCTGCATCCCATCCCGCAGATGTGCTTTTTACAGGGCAGCCCAGAGCCCGGTGCCCAGCCGGGCTGGCAGCCCACACCGGCATTCCCAGAGCGCTGCCAGGGCTGTCCTTCCTGGCCAGCTCCTGTCCTCGGAGCCCATTGACAGTCAGGACACAGCCCTGGCTCACTGGGATGCTGTGGTAGCCAGTGCTCAGCAGGGCAGGACAGTGCCTGGACACACCAACGGGGACGTGCGTGGCCTCAAAAAAATCCCTGCACTGCCCGAGACCACCCAAAGCTGCAGGAAACCCCGAGCATCACCCTGGCTCGCTGACCCTTGCACCGCGGAGTGCCACCCACACCAGCACAGGCAGCTAGAGCTGCCAACACCCGCGTGGGGTGCAAACACCACAGCCCCATTGCTCCCCACCACAGCACTGCCTGACTGGGACAGCAGAGCTGGTGGGGGACATTACTGGCCCATGGGAAGGATTCCTGCCTGGAACTGTCCCAGTGTCCAGCTGGCCGAGGGTGCTGGCCCAGTGCCACAGGGGCTGCCCCTGCTCAGCTGTCGCTGTCTGTGACGCTCCTGTGACAGTCCTGCTCGGCTCAGCCCTGCCACCAGCACTCAGGTATGGAGCTGGAACGGGAGCCCTGGGCCCTGGGGTGCCACGTGTGGGTGTGGGTGGGGGCAACCAGGCCACGGGGAGTCCTGTGGAGGCTGGAGGTGGGAAAGTCTCACCCCCCCTTCATGCTCAGTGCTTGCAGCGCCTGCAGTCCCCACGCATGGACCTGTGCCATGTCCCTGCCACCCGGGAGAAGGGCTGGTACCTGGCACTGATGGCCCCCAACGTCAAGGGTCCCAACTACGCCTGGCTGGACCCCTCCCGGCTCTACTGCCACCCGCAAGTACCCAGTGCCCAGGGGGGATGGCACCCACGGGGGTGCCAGGGTGGGCTGCATCTCCACAGGGCAGCTGGGGCACCCAGCTGTGGGTGCCCACGGTGGGCTGTGGGCACCCAGCACCTCCACTCTCCCCCCAGGCCTTGCAGGACTGCGTGGCCGACCTGCTGCAGCCCTTCCAGGGAGATGCCATTGACATGGTGGCTGGCATCGACGCCATGGGCTTCATCCTGGGTGAGCAGGACACAGGTGACAGGTGAGTGCAGGGTCTCTGTCCCTTGTCCCTGAGGGTCCTGACAGTGCTGTGCCCACCTCTAGGTGCTGCAGCTGCTGCCACACTGCAGAAAGGCTTCCTGGCCATCCGCAAAGCCGGACACCTCTGTGTGCAGACAGTGGCACAGCCCTACACCGACTACTCGGGCCGGGAGAAGGTGATGGAGGTCCGCACCGATGCCATCTCACCGGGTGAGCCAGTAGAGTGCTCCCCTTTTGGGGGGCTGCCAGTGTGGGCACGGGGCACTCATCCACAGCCTCTGCCCCCTCCAGGTCTGCGCATCCTTCTTGTGGACCAGTGGGTTGAAACTGGGGGCACCATGAGAGCAGCCATCGAGCTGGTGGAGCGGCTGGGGGGGATAGTGGCAGGTAGGAGAGGGCACCCCAGGGTGCACCCATGGGTGCAGCGGGACCACCACTCCCACAGGCTGTGGTGGCCACTGTTGAGCCCCTCTGTGTGTGCCCCCACAGGCGTCGCTGCCATCTGCATGGAGAACAGCGAGGGAGGGAAGTGGCTCCAGGAGCACTACAAGTGCTCCCACTGTGTCCCGCCCCACCTGCAGCCCCGCTTCGACCAGCACCAGTTCGGCTGGGACTGATGTGGGACTGGCACCTCGTGTGTCCCCTGCAGACCCCTGAGGGACACAAGGCTGCTAGCTCTGCAGGACAAGGATGCTCCTTGGTGATAGAAGGAACTCATCCTCAGTGGCAGCCATTCATCCTCCTGCTTGCCTATGAGCCTGGGGGCTGCACCCAGGGACAGGAAGACGCACAACCAGCCCCAGCTCCCTGGCCTCAGCCCCACACCTTTCTTACAAAGCATAAAAAATGTTTTATTAAGACAAAAGAGAGCTTAAGGGCATCTCCTGTGAGCAGTACCTGGGTTTGCATAGCTACAGGAGCCACATGGCTGCTCCTGCCCGCCCCAGCCAGGGGTGCCCAGGCAGGTGAGGGGCCGGGGGGGCTGGGGTGGCAGGGACGGCTCCTCGGGGCCGGCCGGGGTCGCCCCTCTTTGGTCCAGAGGTGTGAGCCTGGAGGGAGCTGGGGTTGTCCCCTCACTGGCAGCACTTGGGTTTCTTGCGGGGCGTTGACAGGTACAGGTCGCTCTCCTTGCTGCTGATCCCTGAGGGACAGAGGACGGAGGGTTGGTGGGTGGGGGGACAAGGGGGGACACCCAGGAGGGGCTGGCCAGGGCTACTCACGCACGGTGTCGCCGATCCTGCGGGTGCTGCTGCCGCGCTCCAGCTCGGCCAACACGCTGCTCTCAAAGGTCAGGGCCGCCACTCGGAAGAAGAAATCCCGCACATTCTCCCCTGCCCCATGGGAAGATACCCCCCTGAGTGTCCCCTGACCTGGCTGACACTGGGATCTGCATCCCCTCACCCAGGTGGGACTCACCAGTGAGTGAGGAGACAGCCCAGTACTCTGCCTGCATCTCCTGGGCCACCTTGAGAGCGTCCTTCTCCATCAGGCTGTACTGTGCTGGTGTCTGCCAACCAAGCCAGGCATGGGTGGGTGACAGGGACAGCCAGGGCACAGCTTGCCCACAGGGAGGGGGACACACTCACACTCAGATCCTTCTTGGAGCCCACCAAGAAGAGGATCACGTTGGATGGGTCGTTCTCCTTCAGGGCATCAGCCAGCCACTGCCTGTGGGAGCCACTGTCACCAGCTGCTGGCCGAGCACTGCCCGCGTGCTCACACAGCCCAGCAGCCCCACAACCCCTCCCTGCCCAGCCCTTAAGGCCCCCACGCTCATCCCTGGTCCCACCCCTGGGCCAAGTGTCACCTACCGTGTGTGCTCCAGGGACCCCACATCGTTGACATCGAAGACAATCACGATGGCTGGGGGAGGAAGGAGGGGTGAGATGGGGACAGGGACAGCGGGATGGGCAGCTGGGTTGCAGTGGGGAGCTCACCCTGTGCTCCCCGGTAGTAGGTGGAGGCGATGCACTTGAAACGCTCCTGGCCAGCCGTGTCCCACCTGAGGGGGGTGTGCGAGGTGAGGGAGGGGTTGCAGGGGTATGTGGGGAGGGGGCTGGCACCTACTCACAGCTGCAGGCTGAAGGGCACCCCCAGCACCTCAAACCGCTCCATCTCGAAATCCACCCCGATGGTCGCCTTGTAGTTCTTATCAAAAGTGTCCTTGCAAAACCTGTGGGGGGGATGAGGGGGGTATCAACATCCCCTGACCCCCGCATCCCAACCCCTTGGGGCCTCAGTGACCTCTGCCCCAGGAGTGCCCAGCACCAACATCTGGCTGCAGCCAGGCTCAGCCCAAGATGCTGCTCCCTTTAGGGGAGAGGGGTCACTTCCCCCGCTCGCCATCCCACGCCAAGCCTCTCCGGGGCTCCGGGGCTCCCGTTACCTGTTGATCAGGCAGGTCTTCCCCACCGAGAGGTCGCCCACCACGATGATCTTGGAGATCTTGAACCTGCAGCGAGGCGGAGGTGCGGCTCAGCAGGGTGGGGGGCACCCCCCGGCCGACCCCGGGGGCAGAGGGACTCGTGGGGTGGGCGGGCATCACCCCACGGCCCCTCGTGTCCGCAGCGCTCCGCATCACGGCTCTGCATCCCGGCGCTGCCGCGGCTCATCCCGGCCCCCCGTGTCCGCCCCCGCCCCGTGTTCCCCCCGTGTCCCCCCCGCGCCGCATTCCAGTGTCGTGACGCAGGGCTCGGCGTCGGGCAGCGCCGGCAGCCACGCGGCGCCCACGCTGGGGACCCCCACCCGCGGCTGGCGGGACCGCGGGCCCCTTGTCACCCCCCCCATGCCAACAGCGGGGACCCCAAACCACGCCCGACTGACCCCACAACGCCCGTCCGCTGCTCCTGGCAGGCGCTGGCCACTGAGGGGTGGAAGGCGTGGCGGGTGTGCAGGGCGGCCTCCTTCCGAAAACACTGCGAGGGGGACAAAGAGGGACACCCGGGTGACCACGGGGCTCGGCGAGGTCACCCCCGGGCTGGTGCGTCCCCCTGCTCACCCGGGGAAGGTCGGCGATGACCCTGTCCCTGCGGACCGGAGCCAGCACGTTCATGGTCCGTGGGTGGCCGGGGGAGCAGGGATGGGACGAGGGTCACCGTGAGGTCTGGGGACAGAGAGCAAGGAGTGGTGATGTCCCCATGTCACAGTTGTCCTCATGAACAGCATTCTGGAACACGGTTGTCCCCGCGTCCCCAGGTGGGGCTGTCCCCTTAACCTAACGGTCTCCACTTTCCCAGGATATGGTTGTCGCTGTGCCCTGATTCCCCACGTCACCGAGGGCGGCTGTCCCCACATGCCTGCCACCTCGAGCCCCTGGACTGTGGCTGTCCTCACACCCCGGGGCACAGCTATCCCCATGTCTCAGCTGACCCCGTGTCCCAGCCATCCCGACATCCCGAGTGTGCCACCCCAGGGTATCACTGTCCCCCTGCCCTCAGGTGTGGCCGTCCCACACTCCGGCTGTCCCCGTGTCCCACCACCCCCACATTCCTACACACCCGGCTACCACTGTCCCCATGTTCCATCCATCCCCGTGTCCCAGCTGCCGCCACGGCCACCGCAGGGTATCGCTGTCCCCGTGCCCCGCAATGGATCTGTCCCCAAGTCCCACCAGTCCCCATCTCCGTGTCCCACCGGTCCCCGCGTGTCCCCCCGTCCCGTGTCCGCCGTGCACAAACCCCGCCGTCCCCCTGCCTTATCCTAGTTCAAGATCAAGCTCTCCCCGCCTCGTCCCTGTCCCCACGCCGAGGGAACGAAGCGGGGTGTCCCCGTTACCGCGAACCTTGCAGGGTCGGTAGCGGTGCTCGGTGCTTCACGCCCAGTCCCGGAGTAACCGGCGTCCAGGCCCCTCCCACGCCCCCGAAGGGGGCGTGGGAGGGGCCTGGACGCCGGTTACTCCGGGACTGGGCCATTGAGCTGCTACCACCGCGACGGGACCCCGGTAATCGCCCGCCACCCCGGGGCTCACCCCGGTCCCGCACCGCCACGACGGCGGGGAGGGACAGCAGCGCGCCAGACTACAACTCCCATGACGCCCTACGGCGACGGGACACCGCTGCGCGTGTGCGGCCGAGTCCGTAAATGAGAACTACCACTACCGGCATGCTTCGGAGGTGTCGCGGGGTGACGGGGCTTCCGTCTTGCTCCCGCGGGATTTGGGGGTATAAGCCCGTGCGGCGCGGGGCGGGAGACCCCTTTCGGCTTCCGCCTGGCCAAGATGGCGCCCAAGGCGAAAAAGGAGGGTGAGGGCGCGGGTCGCTGGGTCCGTGCTGGGGGCGCGGGGCGGCTTGTGGGACCCCGCGGGGTGCTGGTGTATGTGGGGTGGCCGGGCTGAGCGAAGCGGGGTTCCGGCGGTGTGTTAGGCGCGGGCACGTGGAGGTGGCGGGACAGGCCTGCCGGGTTGTCTGAGCGGCGGTGGGGGCGATGTTCCCATCTCGATGCTGGGACTCTTTTGTGGGGAAGGGAATAAGCGCCTTCTTCCGCACGGAAACGGGAGACTTAACTCAGTTGGGAGTTTTGGGGCTCGTCTTGGTTGGATAAAGGAGCGCGGCCCGCTGCGTGAGGTCCTAATCATTGATCAGAGGAGGCCATGCCCGGCTGGGGAGCGCATCCCGACCCTGCAGATCCTTGCGGTGCTGACTGAGCTCTCCTCACAGCTGTGCCTCCGAAGACAGAGGCGAAGGCAAAGGCGCTGAAGGCCAAGAAAGCCGTCCTGAAGGGGGTCCACAGCCACAAGAAGAAGAAGATCCGCACGTCGCCCACTTTCCGCAGGCCCAAGACGTTGCGGCTGCGGAGGCAGCCCAAATACCCCCGGAAGAGCGCCCCACGGAGAAATAAGTGCGTGTGGGGTGTGGGACTGTGCCCTGCTGGGGGTTTAGGGGGTGGGAGCAGCCCCACGAATGGGCTGGTGTGGGGACTTGATGGTTTGGGATGCAGGTGATGATTTTTCAGCGACCAAAGCCTGAGAGTTTGTGATTATAACCTTAGGTCACTGATGCACCCCAAAGAAAACCCCTGAAATTCAGAGGAACACCTGCCAGCCCTCTGTTAATCACGGGACCTTTCTTGCAGGCTGGACCATTATGCCATTATCAAGTTCCCTCTGACCACAGAATCAGCGATGAAAAAGATTGAGGATAACAACACTCTGGTGTTCATCGTGGATGTCAAGGCAAACAAGCACCAGATCAAACAGGCTGTCAAGAAGCTTTACGATATCGATGTGGCCAAGGTCAACACGTTGATTAGGTGAGAAGTGGGAGGAGAAGCGGTCCCTGGTGGTTGTGAGGTGTTTCATTTTAGCAGAAGATGGGAACACCTGTGAGATTCAGCAGATGTGAGACAAAACTCCATAGCTAAGTGGTTCTTTTGACTGAATACATCTTGGTGAAAGTGGGAAGTGTTGGCAGAGCAGAAGGTTGGTTTCCTCAGGGAGCTCTTGGCTTCTTCAGGGGGATCTTTGCCTCTTCAAGTGGCACTTTGACACCCAGGGGAGTCCTGTGCAAATGATGTAAACTTTGATTCCACTGAGTAATGTGATGTTTCCAAAGGAACCACTGATGCACATGGGAATTGCAGGAATGAGGAGCAGGGGGCTGGAGTTTCCTCTGTTCTGATACCTCCTGTTCCTCTCTAGGCCTGATGGAGAGAAGAAGGCTTACGTCCGACTGGCTCCAGATTATGATGCACTAGATGTGGCCAACAAGGTGAGATGTCTCTGAAACTTGGGGAGGTTTTTTTTTGCAACGTGTCTTGTGGTTCCTCCACTGATTGTTCTTCCTGAGCTTCTTCACGAGGTGCTTGTGCTTCAAGTGTGGTGGCACTTCTGTGGCCTTGTAGCCAGACAGGATGTGAGTGTTGAGGAGCCACGTTCTCAGTCAGTTCAGTCCTCAAGGTGATTGAGGTAGGCAGGAGGCAGAGGTGGTACATACAAAGTGGGCAGGGGAATGTACAGCACAAGGATCACTGTGGAATAAATGTACGAAGTGGGTGTGTAAAGCTCTTGGGCAGGTCTGGGAGGAAGAAGCCTTGGAGGACAGGAATCCTGGGGAGATGCAGCCATGACAGTGATGGCTCTGGTGGAAGCTCTGCCTTTCTGCCACCACCACACCTGTTTTAACATCCTTTGCTTCTTTCCAGATTGGAATCATCTAAACTGCATCTGCCGAGGACTGTACAGACTAATAAACATTGTGACACCACTGGGGCTCTTGTGTTTTGTGACAGCACAGGCCGTGTGAAAGAGAGCGCTCAGCAAACTTGGGGGCCTTCATTTCATTAAAGGGGTTCCTCCTTCCCTTCCTGGCAATGGGTGGGCAGAGCTCCACAAGAGGGTCGTGCAGGAGCAGTGCTGCCCTACTCAGAGGGTATCTGGGATCCTGTGAAAATGAGGTGACACCTGAATCTCAAATCTTTCTACATTTACCCCCAGACCTTTTGCATCTTGCACAAAGTAATTAGGATGTGTTTGTGATCAGTATTTTGGGTGTCCTACGTCACTTCCTTGTGGAGGAAGGTGGCCACATGGGGTGACCACAACACAAAGCTGTCAGTGGCTCTGGTGTGACACAAGTGACCTGTCACGCCATTTCCCCAGTGTGTCAGCTCTCTGCTTATGCTGCAGGTTCACTTGGAGCCCTCCTGCTAATCCAGCAGCAGAGGCTTTGTGGGTTATTCTGGCACAATCTTTGCTCCATGTGCCTGCAGCGTGTGAGTTTCCCTCTTGCTGTTCCTCACAGGGTTCACTGTCCTCAGGGCTGTTTCTAAATGCTGCTGTTGCTGCCTCTGCAATGTTTGTTTTGAGTTTTTTTTGAGTCAGGAGAACGTGGAGCACTGGGTGAGCAGGGAATAGGGGAATTATGGAAAAGCCTTCAGGGTACTTGAGCTTAAGTACCTACTTAGACTTGACTGAGAAAGATGATGAAAGCCATGACCAAATACTGCTTGGGGGTAATTGGGCTCTTGAATGGTGGGACACAGAGTTCTTTCAGGCCTGTTGTGGAGGGTGGCAGATTCCCAGGACAGTGGTGGATGGAAAGCAGGGGCTGCTCTCAGGCCTCGGGTGGAGATTTGTGCTGGGTTGTGTGGCCCTGGCTTGACACCCCTCACTTGGGCTCGGGGGAGGTGGGCAGGAGGTGCTCCCTGCCTGCTGTAAGGGATAAAAAACTGCATGGAGGGAGCAGTGCTGCTTCCCTGGCACCAGCAACCCAGCCTCTTCCCTGTGGATGCATAGCAGCAGGGTCCCCTGACCCCCAGGCCATCGTTTTACATGTCACCCCAGGAAAAATGTGGGAGAAGTTGCCCCTCTTGTAGCAAAGCTGCTGTCACTGCTGGGCAAGGATTGGGTCTGGAGAGCTTGGATGTGCTGCAGCCAGAGGCTGGGAGGGATTCCACATCAGCATGACTTGCAGTCAGCCCTGGCCTTACCTCAGCTCAGCCCAGTGGTGCTGCCCTGGCACTTCACTTGCCTCTTGCTCCTGGCTGGCAGCCTGCCTGATCCACAGCTGCACTGCTGGGGGATGCTCCTGCTGGAAGCCAGGAGGGGAACAGCAGGGAGCTGTGCTCCCTCCTTTGGGAAGCTTTGTCATGCCTGGCCTTCCACACTGGACTAAGGATGGGCTGGTCTGAGGCTGTGACCTGCTGGGACAGAGCCCTGTCTGCTTCATGTGGAGAGACAAGGGGAAATGTGTGCTCTGAGGGGTCAGGGGAAAATTAACATTTGGGCTCAGTTGTGTGGGGTGATTGCAGATGCAGGCATCTAAACGACAAAGCAGCTGTTAGGATGTGCTGCTGAGGGCAAGGCTGTGCCCTGCCAGGGCTGCTGAGCTCTGTTTCAAGCAAGGAGGGACAAGGCAGCAGATTTGGAGCTGGCATCGATCCTGCCCACATTGTCCCAGCTATCACATCTCTGTTCCAGCTGCCAGGCTGTTCCTGGGATTGGTGTCAGTGCACACCAGGGAGTCCCAGCAGGCTCCAGATCCTGTGGGGTGTTTCCCAGCTCTCTGGTGGAAAGGTGATCCCCCGCTTCCTCCCCTTAATCACCAGCTTATTTCAACCGCAGTGCCTGTCTCAGCCTGAGCAGGGCAGGTGCTGGGGTGGGTGGGACAGATCCTGCCCAGAGCAGGGGCTGGGCAGGAGTCCCTCTAAGCCCCGCTGCTAAAGCCGATCCGGTGCCATCCTGGAGTTGTCATGTCAGCAGGATTTGCCTCTCTGGTGCCCCACAGGACCGGCTGGGCCAGTTCTGGTCCTGCTCTCCCAGGGAGCTGAACCCCCCCTTCTCCCACTGCTCGGGGGGAGCTGCTGAAACCATCCTGGTCCTGTGGCTGCAGGAGAGGGCCCAGCATGCTCACAGGGCTGCAGCTACACTGCGTCAGTGATCGCTCCAGGGGGATGCAAACACGCAGCAATCTTCCAGGAAGAGCCCTTGGCCTCCCATGGCTTTTCCATGCCAGCTCCACTTCACGTGGCTGCCGGGTGAGTCACGCAGCCCAGCCAGGCTCCTCACCGCCAGGCTGGAGACAAGCGGGTCAGGCACTGCCACAAGGCTCCCTACCTCTCCTGGTTCCCTTCAACTGTTCCCTGCACAGCCCTGGGTCTCTGGCAGAGCAGAGGAATGAGGAAGAGGAGGGGAACCCATCCACACAAGGGACAGAGCTGTGCTGGTTCAAGGCTCAACTGGGTTGGATGAAAGGTCCCTAGAACAAAGCAAGCAGCAGGAATGTGCCCTCTCCCTCCCTGAGAACTGCCAGCCCTCCTCTGGGAATGGGGCACATCCTTTCCCACAGCCCTGGCCCAGCGGGAATCCCCGACCTGCTCTGCCCCACAGAAGAGCCAGCCCAGGTGTGCTGCGGCAGCAGTAAACAGACCGATTTTAATGCACATAACACCCAACATCACCACGGGAGGGACTCGTCCCCTCCCGCACAACCCTTCCAGGCCATCAGCAGTGAAGCACAGCCACCTCTGGCCCTCCAGCTGCCTGCAGGGAAGCTGGCTTGGGCTGCTTCTCCATCGGCCTTGCCTCTGGCTTCAGCAGCATCCCCACAGCTCGGTGAAGCTGTCGGGCTGGTCCAGCAGGGAAGCGCTTTTAGGCAGCAGAGCAGGTGAAGGCAGGGCCTGGGGCCAGGGAGCGAGCCCTAAGGCACATCAGAGCAGCTTTGGAGAGCCCAAAACTTCCAGGAGCTGGAGCCTGGGTCCCCCTCGGGGTGCACGTCTCAGTCTATCAGAAACTTCTCACCATCTACGTCTCTCCCCGCAGAGCCCTTGCGCAGGGAGGGGAAAAAATCGGAGCGGAGGAGGCGGGAGAAGTACATGAGGATCATGGCGTCGAGCAGCAGGAGGTTGGCGGTGAGGAAGGCACCCTGGCCCTGCACCTCCACGTGGCGGAGGAAGTACCAGGTGAGGTAAGCCTGGGGCGCCAGGCGGAAGGCAAAGTACATCACCAGGTTGATGTACTTGTTGGCCTCGTAGAGCGCCGGGGAAGGCACGTTGCTCATCTTCAGCAGCATGCGCACCGTCAGGAAGATGTTGCTCACCTCCACCAGCAGCAGCAGCACCGCTGCAACCAGGAAGCGGCCGGTGACGATGAGTGAGACGAAGGCAGAGATGGCCTGGGATACACACACACACACACAGAGCAGGGTCAGCTTGCCTTGCCCTGGGGAAAGTGAATCCTTCTCTGCCCTCAGTGAGAGCAGAGAGTCCTGTTCCCCCCACCCAGACATCCCAGCAGGCACTTGAGCTTAGAGAAAACCAGTCTGGAAAGCCAGATCCCCCAGGACCAGTTACACCTCCCTGTGCTGGGACGAGTCTCCAGCTCTTCCCCCTCCCAGCTCGGCAGCCTGTCTGGCTCCAGGCACTCAGAGCCGATGCTGGCAGTGGTCCTGCCCCGCCAGGCGCCCTCGCCTTGTTGATGCAGAGCTTACCTGGCAGCCAGGGCGAGGCAGAGGGAAAGGCTCCAGCTTGCCCTGCCATAGCCTATGAAACCTGGGTGGGCTGAGCCCTGGGGTGTGTGGTAGCCCCCCCGTGCTGGCCATACTCACCATGGCATGGTGCACCAGGTACTCCCAAGATGAGCGCGACTGATGGTTGAAGATGATGTCAAGGGTGTCGTGGATGAAGTAGCCTGTGGGATGAAGGAGAGTGTTCAGAAGGTCTGGCTTGTGCACTGTGACCCACTGTGGAAAGGAGGAGCAATGAGGAGGAGGAGGAGGGTGGTGTGACTGTTTTTCAGGTGTCAGAAACATCTCCACCCCGTCTGGCTATGGAGAGACGGCTATTCCCTGGGGGTTAGCAACCTGTGGGCTCCACGCTCGTGATTAAGGCAGGAGGCATGGAGCTGCCCAGCCCTTGAGCCGGTGGCTCGTCCCGAGCCAGCATACCGGGCGAGGCTGAGCAGGGAGTGGGCCAAGTCCGGCGGGGTGGCTGCGGCTATTGTCCTGCCTGGCTCCTTACCTGAGGAAAAGCAGACCAGCAGGTGCCCTGAGACGCTGTAGCCGTCCTGGATGTCGGAGAGCAGCTCCGGAGAGTGCCAGAGGCTGGGAGTGAGGAGAGGAGGAAGGGGGTCAGTTTAGGCTCCGGGATGGGAAACACGAGGACCCCCTACCCGCTGCCCACTCCCCAGGAGTGCCCAGTTCGCAGCATGTGCACCGTGCCCGTCGCCCCCCGCGCTGCCCGGTACCTGAAGAGGGCCCATAGCCCCGCCAGCACGGAGTGTGCGAAAGAGACGAGGAGATTCCTCCAGCGCCAGACGCGGCCGGGACGGCTCCGTACGGCGGCGGGCTGTGGCAGGGCCAGGGCCAGCCGGCGCAGTGCCCCGAAGATGGCCACGCTGCCGCCCACCAGCGCCGCCGAGGCCGCCCGCCACCCCGGGCCCATCGCGCCCAGTCCGGCGGCGCGCGGCCGCGGCGGGCGGGGCCGCGGGGCCACGCCCCTCCCGGACCACACCTTAGCTCTGGCCACGCCCCCGTGTGAACCCGCGGGGCCACGCCTTCCCATTGGCACACCCCCCGCGCTGGCCACGCCTCCCCGCGCGCGCCTGCGCGGGGTTGGCGGGCGCTCAGGGGCGTGGCCGCGCTGGCCGCGCCTTTCATTGATAAGAGGCGCGCTGGCCACGCCCCCGGCCGTGTGTGTACGCGCGTACGCGCGAGGCGGTGCGCGCACGTGTGCGGAGTGTGGCGCGGAGGGTGCCGCATCTGCGGGGGATGTGCAGGTGTGCGGGCCGTGGGGCGTGCTCCTGCTGGGCGCTGCTGCTGAATGGGCGTGGTATGGCACGCGTGTGCCAGACACCGCACGTGTGGGTGTCAGATACTGCCAGTCTGTACTGGGCGGCGCGGGAGGGTGAGTGCAGTGTGTGCGTGGCAGACGTTGCACATCTGTGCCGGGCCCTGCACATCTGCCACAGTGATGCACAGCTGGCGTGGGCCTCGCACATCTGTTCTGCGCCGTGTGTGTGTGTCCCCGGCACGGTGTGGCTGTCGCCGGTGGTTGCGGCGCATTGTGTCGGGGAGGGATGCCGGGGAAAACATCGTCTTAGGAAAAGCGGTGGGAGCAACCACAAACGCTCACCTCAAGACATGGAGAGGGGGCTCGGGCACTCGAAGGTGCCCGCTAAAACTAGGTTGCAGTAGGCTGAGGCCGAAAACGCAGCACCGAAACACGGCGGAGTGCTGGTTCCTGCGTGGGGGTCGTGCCCCATCCCTGCCCCACGCTGCACTGCGCTGGCTGGCGCGAGGGGACTGACCCCCTCCCCGGTGAGCAAAGCTGGCTGTCGCTAGATGGCAGCAGGGCCACGTGGCAGTGCCACCACTGCCACTGCTGTCACTGTCCCCACTCCAGGACAGAGGCTGCCACTCCTGGGTGCAGGGCAGGACCTGCGTCCACGTTATAGCCGCCATCACGGCTGGTTCCACGGGTCCTCGTGGTCCTGGGGGGTTTTCAGCAGGTCTGGGGGGCCACGGAGGCGACTTGTGCCCCTTGTGCTGGCCCTGCAGCAGCGCAGCCCCCCGCAGTGGCTGCCCCTCCAGGCTGGGGGCTGGAAGCAGCTAGGGACACCGCCGCTCTCTGGGAGTGCGGGGGGTCCTGCTGGCATCCCCCAGTCGGGGGCGGGCAGCCTAGTGCATCCCAAACCTCTCTTTCTGGGTGCTACCCAAGGGGGTCTGGCTCCCGGTGGCACTGGGGTGCCACCCAAGCAGGGGGTGGCGTTGCCTCCCGCCCCCGACCGAAACACGAAGCCCCCCAGGCCTCACACACACGGCGCGGTTTGTCCGCCCGCGGACGCCGTAGCAGCGCGGAAGTGTCTCCATGGAGACGGACGGAGCCGGGCCCAGGGATGGAGAAATACGAGCGGATCCGGGTGGTGGGGAGAGGGGCCTTCGGGTGAGGGGGCGCCGGGGATGGGCGATGGGGAGGTCTTCAGTCTTTCTGCCTCCGGGCGTGAGGTCTTTAAGCAGCGTCCCCGTGGCAGCGAGGCGCTTGTGGCCACGGTAATGCGGGGTCGGCCGGGGTGCGGCACCCGGGGGGACGTGGCACAGAGTGACACCCCGGGGCGCGGGGATTGCAGGCGACCTGTGTCACCCCAGGGTGATGGGCAGGCCCTGTGTTGTGTCCCCCCTCCCCGCGCTGAGGCCCGGCCCTGTCCCCGCAGCATCGTGCACCTGTGCCTGCGCAAGGCCGACCAGAAGCTGGTGATCCTGAAGCAGATCCCGGTGGAGCAGATGAGCAAGGATGAGCGGCTGGCAGCGCAGAACGAGTGCCAGGTCCTCAAGCTGCTCAGCCACCCCAACGTCATCGAGTACTACGAGAACTTCCTGGAGGACAAGGCACTCATGATTGCCATGGAATACGCCCCAGGTGGGCCCTGCTGTCCCCCAGTGCCTGTAGCTGCTCCCTTGGCAGGTCCAGGGGATGCCAAGCACTTGGCTCTCTTTGGGTCAAGCTGCTGTGGTCTCATGCTGTGCTCTTTGTAAAGATCCCAGGGTTTGCACCCCCAGGAGTCCAAGCACGTCTCTCTTGAGGAAACATATTTGTATCTGTGGTTCTTGGTGGACACCAAAGTGGCCGTGCACCAAGTGACCATGCATTGATGCAGGTTGTGGAGTCACCATCCTTGAAGATATTCAAAAGAGAGGTTCGGGTCCTGGACAACCTCAGTGGCCCTGCTTGAGCAGTGACCTTGCAAGGTCCCTTCCAACCTCAGGCACTCAATGCCTTACACCTGCTAACCATATCCAAAACAAGGAGATTTCAAACCCCTCTGTCCCTGATCACCACCTTACCATCTGCCCTTGCCTCAGGTTTCAGGCACATTTCCCTGTTTCTGTCGGCCCCACATTTCTAACAAGGTTTCCTGTGGAGTTTCAGATGAAATCAACATTTGCATGAGGGTTTGCTGAAAGCTGTAGGTGAGCCCTGAATCTGGACCTCCCCTTCCCGACAGGGGCCCCTCTGTGCCACGTGGCCTCTTGGACTGCAAGAATTCTCCTCTGCAGAACAGGCTGATCTTGTTCTACTGTGGAGGTTTATGTCCTTTTCCAAGAGCTGTAATTTTAGTGTTTCTTTTTCCTGCTGCTTTTGATAATATGTCAACGGTAACTTCTCTCTGGCTGTTTCTTCCTCCCACCAACTGTGCTGCCATTGTTCAGGAGCATTGGAGGATGTGCTGCATATCCCACCAGGACGTGTTTTTCCCACATGCTTGGCTTGTTAGGATGCCAAAATGGCAAAATCCCCCCAGTTTTAGGCCAGGTTTGTGCTGTCCTGTGCAGCTCCCTGTGCCCACAGCCCTTTGTTGTTCCTTGTAGGGGGCACTCTGGCAGAGTTCATCCACAAGCGTTGTAATTCCCTGCTGGATGAGGACACCATCCTGCACTTCTTCGTGCAGATCCTCCTGGCCCTGCACCACGTGCACACCAAGCAGATCCTGCACCGTGACCTGAAGACCCAGAACATCCTCCTGGACAAGCATCGCATGATCGTCAAGATCGGAGACTTTGGCATCTCCAAAATCCTGAGCAGCAAAAGCAAAGCCTACACTGTGAGTGGCAGGGGAGCTTCTTACCCCATGGCAGCAGGCTGGAAACTCTGGATTTGGCTCACAGTAGTCTCTGGGAAGTGGCTTTAGGCAATGCTGCTTTGTTCCTTGGCTGGTATCTTCATGCCCAGGTTTGCTGTGGTTCTGTGGGCTGCTGAAAGGTAAGAAGGACCTGCCTGAAGCTGGGAGAGGATGGGGTGTCTGGGCCCACTGGTGAGTGCAGACAGGGTGGCTCCTGCTGGGGATGGTGTTTGCAGACTTGTCTGACACATCCTGAGCAAATAAATTCCTGCCTGTGCACTCCCATCCTGCCTTAATCTCCTTTCTCTGCTTGACATTTGAGTGTCTTTCCCCACCTGGGCTAATCTGACCAGACGTTTGCATCACGCTCGGCGCTCTGGGCTCTGATTCTCTCAAGTGCATAGAAGCAAAATTAGAGGCAATCACTGTATGTGTCACTGGAAAAGCAAATCCTCTTGTTTTTCACTGAGGTTGTCAGGCAGCTGTTGATGCCAAGGGAACAAAAGCTCAGCTCTGTGGAGCTTTAGGTGGTGGTGTTCCAGCCAGCTCTGCACCAAGCCTTCCTCTTTCCACCTCTTTGCCTCAGTTTCACTGCATTGTGGTAAATTTCTGTCTCTGTAGGTGGTGGGAACTCCCTGCTACATCTCCCCGGAGCTCTGTGAAGGGAAGCCTTACAACCAGAAAAGTGACATCTGGGCCCTGGGCTGTGTTCTCTACGAGCTCGCCAGCCTCAAGAGGGCTTTCGAAGCTGCGGTAAGAGCGATGTGGTTTACACGTAGCACAGGAAGCCGTGGCCTCTCACGGAGGTGAAAATGTGTGCTGGGATCACTTCTCAGCGAGCCGGGAAGTGTGAAGGCAGAGGGCAGTGCTGAGAGCTCCTTCCTCCTTGGCCTCGCCCCTGACTGCCCAGCCAGTGTTTGTCTCTTGTTTTCTCTCCAGAACCTTCCTGCCTTAGTGTTGAAGATCATGAGCGGGACGTTTGCCCCCATATCAGATCGATACAGCCCCGACCTGCGCCAGCTCATCCTCAGCATGCTCAACCTGGATCCTTCCAAACGGCCCCAGCTGAATGAGATCATGGCCCAGGCCATCTGCATCCGGCCCCTTCTGAACCTCTACACAGACGTGGGCAGCGTCAAAATGAGGAGGCAAGTGACACTGCCACCTCAGTGTCCCTTGGGAGGGGCTGCCAGAGCCCACGGCATGTCTGACCAGCTCACTGCCTCTGTTCTCAGCTCCAAAGAGAGCTTTTTCCCAATGCAGCTCTCCTGTGCTGCCTAATGTGCAGCTGCTGCTGGCTGAGCTTGGCCCAGGGGCCCAGAGCCAGGCAGGTGCCATGGCAGGTGTGGGCTTGTCATCACAGTGACAGCAAACAGAGTTGTGAGCACAGGGGGAAGTGAACTGGTGCCAATTCCCCTCTCTCAGGTTGTTTAAAGCATCAACACAAAGCAGTGCTGTGAGTGATTCACCTGTGGCTTCTGCTGTAGCTCTGCCCAGACAGTCTGTGATCCAGGGCTCTGCAGGACATTAAAGGCTGGATTTTGGTTTGGCAGGCCTGAAAAACCCTTGGCTCCAGTGCCCACAGTGACCCGCAGCCGGACAGGGGGACGGGCAAACAGTGCCAGGTCGAGGGGTGAGTTCTGGCATGATATGTTCAACTCAGCTCCATTTGGAAGGACCTTTTCCTTTGGATAACACAAGTCAGAGAGGCACTCAGGGTTCTGGAGAGAGGAACTTAAGAGATGTCACCTTCCCTGAGCTCTGGAGGAGCCCTGCAGCCCCTTGGACCAGCATTGGTCTGGCTCTGGCAGCTGTGCTAGCCCCCAGACTGGCTGGTGCTGTCCCTTTTCCTGTGGGAGGAGAGTCAGGGATCCACATGAATGATCTCCCTGTGCCCCACAGGTGTCCGATGTGGTTCAGCCAAGACAGGAATCCCACCTCCACTGTCATCCATCTACACGTGGGGCGGTGGGATCACCACCCCTCTGCGCCTGCCCATGCTGAACACCGAGGTGGTGCAGGTCTCCGCTGGCAGGACACAGAAGGCTGGGGTCACCAAATCTGGGAGGCTTATCCTGTGGGAGGTGAGTGACAGGGAACCTGGGGCAGGCAGTGGCTGTGGAGCCTTGGATGTGTGATTTCTGTGAAGGAGGCATTTCTGCTCACTCACAGACCGCTCCTCCAGGACTGCAGTCCCAGCCAGGGTGTGGGCAGTGCTGATAAGCCTGTGGGAAGGGGTTCATCAGTGTTCTCCAACCCAGTTCTTCCATGGCTTCTCTCCATCAGGCTCCTCCTCTGGGTGCTGCTGGGGGCACTTCTCTCCCAGGAGCCACCGAGCAGCTCCAGCCTCAGTTTGTGTCCCGCTTTCTGGAGGGCCAGTCTGGAGTGACCATCAAACACGTGTCCTGTGGTGATCTTTTCACAGCCTGCCTCACAGGTGAGCTGCTGCCTCCTGCCTTCACCTGCCTGGGTCCCAGAACCCCCTAAAACCCAGTGGGACTGCCTGGGGAGGCTGCTCAGGGAGGAACCAGAGAGATGCTCTGGGCTGGTGTGACACAGAGGCTTCGGTGGCCTCTCATGTAGCATCATGTGGGTGTCAGAAATGGCAGACATTGTCCTCCTGTGATGCCATGCTGGTCAACTTGGTCCCAAACTGTCTGGTGTGGGGAGGGCCGCAAACAATTGGACTTAGATTATCTTAAAGGTCTTTTCCAACCTAAATTATTCTACATTTCTCTGAAATCTCCTGTGCTTGTTGTCCTGGTTGCATTGGTGTCACCTGAAACCAGAACTGATAGTGAGAACTGCAGTGTGAGGAGAATCTCTGTCACATACTCTGCGAGCATGCCATGGGCACATGCAATGACCAGCAATGACTGATGTCACAGTGAGGAGTCAGCATGAGCTGCTGCGAGGCTGGTTATCCTCAAACTGCAGGAAAGCAGGGTTTGAAGCCCCCTCAGAGCACTCCAGGAAGTGTTCTGGGTGAGAGGGGAGCACACACATCAGTCCAAGGCCGTGTTTGTGGAGCAAAGCCTTCCCAGTGGTCCTGTGGGAGCTCTATTTGCTCTTCTGCTGGGAGTCAGGGCAGCAAACGACAGATTCACGGTGGGCAAACTCCATGGGCATGTGTTTATCCTACCTCCCATGGTGCTTCCTGCCACCCCTCTGCTGGGCAGCTGCTCAGGGTGTGCCTCTGTGACTTTAACACCTTGACAGACCCTGGGGTTCAGAGCTCCTGCGTACACAGCTGCAGCAATGTTATCTCAGCACTCTTATCACTGCTGTTTGTTTTTCGAGCCGTTGCAGCATGGTGAGGCTGCAGCTCCCTGGAAGCTCACTGAAGGCTCGTGGCCCCTGCATCTCATTCTGAGTCAGAGTGGGTCCGATGTCCCGGGAGCCATGGCCACCCCTCGGCTGTGTCACCTCACCGGGCCTCACGTGTGCCTTGCAGAGCCTCACGTGTGCCCCTGACAAGGCTTCTCTCTGCTCTTCCAGACAGGGGGATAATCATGACTTTCGGCAGCGGCAGCAATGGCTGTTTGGGGCACGGAAACTTCACGGATGTGAGCCAGGTTGGTGGAGAGGGTGCTGGGTGTGCTTGCTCCCCCGGGGTAAAGGATGGATCGTGGCTTCTGCACCACGTGAGCGGGCTCATCCCAGCTCCAGGGATGTGCATCCCAGGCATGCTTTGGCATCTGACCCCCTCCCCCTCCTCTCCCTGTCACTGCGGGTTTTAAAAGACCCAACCTGCCTCTCTCTTTCTCTCCCCCCCTACACAATGATCCCTTTGAGCGCGGGGGAAGTCAAGAGCTGCCTTGTGGTTGCTGTTGGCAGGCTCCCAGCTTGGAGCCTGCCTCTAATCACACACCTGCCTGCTTCACTCTTGGCCTGCAGCTGCCAGGGTTCACTGAGAAAAGTTATTTTTCAAAAGAGCCAGTATTTAAAGAAGAGCTGTGTGTTTCCGATTGGCTCAGAACACTGGGGCTGAGGGCTCATTGCTCCCTTCCAGCTTCTTCCTTGCCTGCCCTCGGATGTGGCAGCAGCCGATGGCTTCCAGCCGAGCCCGGGGACTGGTGCCATTTGTCACTGTGGTCAGCTGGCCCGTTTGTTCCTGCTCCTCCCAGAGCTGAGCTGCTCCCTGCTTATGGCTGGGGAGGGGAGACCAGTTGGAAGCAGCAGCCAGATCCCAACAAATGGTGCTTTTCACTTGAGGAAGATAATGAGTATGAGGCGAGGTGTCAGATCTAACAGCAGGTCACAGCAGGGGCTGGGTGAAATGTGGAGATCCTGGTCACTCCACACTCTAATGAATCTGAGCTGTTAACTCACAGCTCCTCTGCACAAGAGCCTTTGAGCCAATGTATCCTGCACCAAGCCCCTGCCTGCTCGGAGCAGGCATTCACAGCCCCTGGCACTCCCCACATGGGCAGGGGGGCGAATCCCAACCCTTGCTGAACCTCTTCCCTCTCCAAACTCTCGTGCTGGCTGCTTTCTTCCGCCCCAGAGATGTTTGCATTATCTGCTGTGCTGCGTGCATGTAGTCTGTTATCCCTTTGAAGACTGTTTGGAACGAAAAAAAAAAAGAAAAGAAATTTCTCTGTTGTTTGTGTTGGATGAAAACTGGGATGCTGCCAGCGCTGTGTTGAGTCTGGGGGGGCCGAGTGGGAGGGATGGGAGCAGCCGGGCAGGCTGGGAGGTCTCGGCTGACGGCTGCTGCTCTTCCCCTGCCAGCCCAAGATTGTGGAGGCCCTGCTGGGCTATGAGATGGTGCAGGTGGCCTGTGGTGCGTCTCACGTCCTGGCAGTCTCCAACGAACGGGAAGTGTTTGCCTGGGGCAGGGGGGATAATGGTAAGTGATGTCTGTTTTGCAGAACAGGGCTTATGCCTGTTCCCACTCCCTTTGCTGGCACTGCTTGCCCACAGTCCCCTCCAGATGTGCCAGGGTGGGTGGGTGTGGAAGAGCTGCAGCTGTTTTGCTGCGTACCAGGGCCTGTGCTTTGGGTTTCACTGCTTTCTGGGATCCCGGGCTGGGCTCTTGCAGCAGCTGTGTCAGTGCTGCTCTCAGTGTGGTTGTGGTCAGGGTGTGTGTTGCCATCAGCTGTTCCCTGCTCTGTTTCCTGCCAGGTCGGCTTGGGCTGGGCACCCTGGAGTGCCACAACTGCCCCCAGCAGGTCACAATCCCTCCGGAGCATGAGGCTCAGAGGGTCATCTGTGGCATCGATTCCTCCATGGTTCTCACAGTGAAAAACCAGATTCTTGCTTGTGGGAGCAACAGGTAAGAGGGGTGAGGGTCCGTGCTCCACATTTTACCCTCCTGGTCCTGTCTGTGTTGTGACCAAGGGGCTCCAGAGCACATCCCTGAGTGATCCTAGAGATTTTCCCTGTGCAGGTGTAACAAGCTGGGCCTAGACCGGATCAACTCAGCAGAGGAGCCTTCCCCAGAGGACCAAGTGGAGGAGGCCACTGTGTTTGTGTGTGCCCAGTCAGCCCCCTTGAACCAAGAGCCCATTGTGTGTGCTGACATCGGCACAGCACATTCGGCTGCTGTCACAGGTGAGGGTGTGTGCCCAAATTCTGAGAGGGGGGACACCTGCATTTTCCCTGTCTTCCTTCTGCCTGTTTCCCAAGTGGCACCCAGTTGTATCTCTCCTCTCTGCTGTCAGCCTCTGGCCACTGTTACACCTTTGGGAGCAACCAGCACGGGCAGCTGGGCACCAACTCCTGCCGCAACAGCCGCAAGCCCCACCTGGTCGTGGGGCTCGAGACGATGAAGGTCACTGTGGTGGCTTGTGGAGATGCCTTCACTGTGGCCATTGGAGCAGGTGAGGCTGAAGCCCCCATGTCTTGGGCTGCAGCAGGCCCCGGCTGGCCTCTGCTTCTGCTGTGGCCAAGGCAGGTGTGCAGCGAGGTGTTCTTATCCCTCTGCAGACGGTGAGGTGTGCACATGGGGGAAAGGAGCCAGGGGACGCCTGGGCAGGAAGGACGAGGAAACAGGAGTGCCCAGGCCAGTGCAGCTGGAGGAGACACATCCATACCTGGTGACCTCGGTTGCCTGCTGCCACGGGAACACACTGCTGGCAGTAAAGCGTGAGTAAAAGGCTTTGTCCCTGTGATTCCTGCCATGGGGACCCAGCCAGACACAACGCCCTGTGACTGGAGCTGTGCCGAGTAACCCTGGCACGTAAGCTCAGTGTTATTCTAGTCCTTCTTGAGCTGTAGATGAATAGAAATAACTTCAAGCCCAAAATAATTCCCCTGCTGCTCTTCAGCTCTGTGACACTGCCTCTCCCACTGGGCAAGGGGAGCAAAGGGATGGCAGAGGCTGTCTCGTGCACTCCCAGACAGGTAAGCTGGCCAAGCTGCGGCCGGCAGGGAGCTGGCGTGCCAGCAGTCCACAGAGTATCCAAAAAGAGCAGCTCTCTAATTGATGCTGCTGAAATAGAAGCTGAGATTTGAGGCGTCATTTTGGCTGCTGCCTTTCCATTGTGGTTTGGAAAAGATAGCGATGGTTTTGTGGTTCCTCTCTGCTCGGGCCAAAGGCAGCATCGTGGCTTGGTTAAAACGTGCCCGTGGCGTGACCTGCCCTTCCGTTGCCTGGATGTACAACGGGAGCTTGGCCCAGACTGCTGCAGGGGCCTTTCTTCCTCCTCTGCTGGGCTGATTATGGCCTCAGCCTGGGCTGAGGGATTCCAGTCCCAGCCCACTTCAAGGAGGCTAATTACAGCCCCGAGGGGAGGAGGCCCGGCTGACGGCCCGGCACAGCGGAATCGGCCCTGGCTCTGTTTCTCCCCTGCAAGTGCCCAGCTCTCATGTGATGTGCGCTGCCACGTGAAGGGGATGGGGAATGGTCGATTCCCCAGGCTCGGAAACAAGTAGGGCATTTGTCATGGGAGTAAAAGGGTTTTGTCTCTGCAGGAAGACTGCAAGCTGCTCTCCCCTTCCGCTGCTGGAGTCACCCTGAGCTCTGTGGCAGCTGGTTTGTGGGCTCCCACCTGCAGCACTGCAAGAGCAGGGACTGAATGTGTAGCCCCCATTGCTCTACCCCAAAACTTTTCCTTTCCAAAATACTTGGGAGTGCAAACTCAGCATGTGAGGGCGGCAGCCTTGCCTGCCCCAGCATCCCTCAGCAACCAGTGTGCAAAAAAGCACTAAGAGCTCTGTAAAGAGCTGAGATTCGGGTTTTCACACAGCTCAATGTGCCTGGAAATTTCTCCAGCGAGAACACGAGATCTGGTGACACATGTGATGTCATTGCTGCTGTGATCTGGCCCGGGAGGGTGCTGGCACAGGCGAGCTGTGCTCCACCTTTGGGGCAGTCATTCTGCTCCTTCTGTGGGGCCAGTTCTGCTTTTGACTGGCTTGGGCTGCTGCCCAGGTTATCATGAGCTGCTGCTGCTCCCTTCTCTCAATCCCACTGCAAACAGAATAACTGGGAAAAGCCAGGCTGGAGAGGAGGAGAGCACAAACCTCAAGAGACTGCATTTTGTCCTGCTTGGGCTCTGTCTGCTGGGCGTTGCCTCGCTTGTGCCACTACTGAGATCTTGCAGTGGCTTCCTATAGGGAAGGGCACAGGGATTTTGGTGCCCATCTATTGGAGTATCAGGCCTGTGTGGGGCAGAACACTTCTTGTGCTTCATCAAGGTGGGGCTTCCAGCTAAATCTTGGTCTTTACCCTTTTTGTTTCAGCTGTCGTGGAGGAGTCCCCTTCCCAGTGAGAGAGAGCGGCCACATCCTGCTGTTCTGCTGCCCACGGTAGCCTGGCTCAGACACACTCCAAGCTCCAGAGCTCTCCTCAGCTGCACTCCACAGGCAGCAGTCTGGAAACCTGAGAGCTTCTAACGATGGTTCCCAAGGAACCAGAGCTGGTCTCACTTACTGAATTGTCACTGTGAACCTCCAAGTGCCTAAGAGTTGCTGCCCTGCATGTGCCCAGAGCTCTGGTGCTGCCTTCGAGGGGGGTTTACACCATAGCCCTTCCCCTCCCTGGTGGAAGTGCCTGTGTGGAAGAGTGAGGAGCACAGAGGTTGTTTTCCTCCGTGGAAACTGTTTCTGGTTACAGAGCCCAGGCTGACAGCTCGGTGTCTGAGAGAGCTGTCAGCCTTTGCACAGCAGCGTCTGGAGTCAGGGCCCCAGGCGCTGTGCTGGGTGACTAAATGCAAACCTCTTTGCTAATTAGAGAAGTCTGTCCTTTCCCATCCCCCCCCTAAAACGTTTCACCCATTTATTGAGCACACTTTGGAGGGTCCTGTCTGCACGGCTGGCCGAGCTCTGCACGAGCAGCCTCCCTGTGCTGCACAGCTCTCCCCAAATGCTGCCTGGAGCTTTCCAATTACAGCCTCCCCTGGCCCCAGGAGCTCGCTGGAGGATCCTCCAGCTGACATTTGTCCTCGGGCCCCTCAGTCCTGCTCCTGACTGGAACACTGGCTCCCAGCTGAGCTAGGGAAGGCAGCAAAACACAGCCAGTGAGCATCAGTACTTGAAGTTTTTTAACCCAGATTTGTCCAAGGAGCTGATGAGTTTTCACCAGGGGTCTTTGCAGGCAGGAGAAGCACATCCATGTGTTATGGACAGGAGTCACGGTTTTTGTCTCCAGAAGGGTCGCTTCCTTTCCTTTATTTTTTTCCTCTTCTTTTCTTTTTTTAACTTACATTTGCCCTGGGCCATTTTTTGATGAGCTTCTGTCTCTGATCTGTCTGACATTGCAAATGCTTTTGCCTTTCACATCCATCTTTGTGCTGTTGCCAATCTGTTGTGTGTAAAGTCAGTGTGCTTTCATAAGCTGGCTGAGATGAAATCTCTCTAATTATTTTTGTGATTCTTTCCTGTTTTCAATGAGGGAAACCTCGACGGGCTCTGGTAAAAGCCAACTGATCCCTCTGTCATGTGGAAGGTAATGAATTTCTGCAGCTCTCCTGCCCTTCCTTCCCTGCCTCCCAGGCTCCGGCTGGGGAAGGGAGCAGGTCCCGTCCGGCCGGGAGAGGCGTGTGCGGCTCTGGCTGCAGACACAGCCTCCCTGTTTGGCTCCTGGCAGGGTGGGTGCATGGGTTTTTCCCTGCCTTTTTAGTTTCTTGTGGAGCTGCCTTTTCAGGCGGTTACACCCTGCTATCCCAGGAAGCCGACTGGAATTCAAAGGTTCTGCCAGTCCTTTGGCACTTTCCTGTGCTGCAGGTTACAGAGACGGCTCAGCACCCTGTCGGGGAAGGTGCTTTCCCCTCCCAGACCAACCTGGGCACCAAGGTGCTTGCAGGGCTGGGTTCAATTGCCTCAAAGTCCCTCTGGGCCACTGCCTCTCCTCCCTGTGTGGAGCTGGCAGCACCTCCAGCTCCTTCCAGCATCAGATTTCTCTTGCCTGCGTTGTGCAGAGCTCTCAGGGCTCCCCTCACCGCACACCACATTCAAACACATCCCATAGAAAGGGGCTGGTGTTCCTCCTGCAGCCTTGCCAGGGCTGAGGGTTGGCTGGGACAGCAGCAGGCAGGACAGAGGTCTGACGCTTTTTGTCTTGTCAGTGGTGGCACCAAAATGCCACTGCTTCAGGAGCCAAGCTCTTCCTGCTCCAGCTGTGCTGCCAAATCCAGGGGTGCGCCCCCCCCCCCCCCCCCCCCCCGTTCCTATCAGTGTACTGGTGTGAGGTGGATGATTTTATGGCTTAATGACACCTTTGTACTGCAGTGTTCGGCTGGAGGTGTTACCAGCTTCAATATTGGGTTCCTTTGCTCCGGACTGAGGAAACCAGCGTGGACCGGTGCTCTTTGTGCTGGGCTGGGGGGCTCCGGTGAGGGCTGGAGCCCTCGGGATTTCGCAGCCTGGGCTCTCCGCACAGGAGTTCAGCTGTGAAGCCCAGCGAGATCATTTGAATAATTTAATACCGGGCTGTGACCAAGCCTGGCGAAAGGGTAAAGGAAACAAAGAGGCCCCCAGCCCCGAGCAACAAAAGCTCCTGGAACGACAAGCCGAGGCATGTCCGTGCTGCCGGAGGCAGAGAGCAGCTCGGGCAAATAGGCCACTTGCATTCCTCACGTCTGCTGCTTTGTTTCCCTGCAGAAGCTCCCGGTGAAATCTGCAGGTCTCAGGGCTTCTCCCTTTATCCTTTTTTTGTTCCTGTGTTGTGTGGAGCTGGTGGTGGATCAGGGTCCCCGCGGCTCTTCCTGCTAAGGAAAGGCAGGGCCGGAGGGGAGCGGGAAGGGGAGGTGATGTGGGATGAGGCTGCCTGGTCCCCGCTTGCGCATCCTCGTGCGGGTCCCCTCTGGCCATTGTCACCCAGGGAAAAGCTGTCCCTGTTCCAAATAAGATCCTGCTGACTTGGGGCCATTACTGTAGCAGGAAACAGCCCAAACCGCCTGCTGATCCGGGAGCTGATTTATTTTGATTACGGCACCTCTGTCGAGGTCGTATCCTCATTCCCACGAGGTTTTTGGCAGGAGGTGCGGCTGCCGTCCCTCTGTCCGTCTGCCTGGATCCCTTACCCCTGCCCTCCCTGGGCACGAGGCCCCAGAAGCCGGGAGAGGACTCTCCCCACCCCTTTCCCTGGGGCAAAAGGCTCCACCTTAACTTCTTTAGAAGCCGGAGCGTCTGTTTTCTGTCCCTCCAGTTTAAGTTAAATTGAGGGTGGAGGGATGGAGTAGCAGGGAGAGGCTGGGGAAGAGAACAAGAGGCCTCTGGGAGCTCAGATGGGTTCAAGAAGTGACCCATCATGGGGGACAGGGAACATATCACCTCCACAAAGGGAATTGCCCTGAGTGTCGCCTTTGTGTGAGACAAATGCCCGGCTGTGATGTTGAGTGCGGGGAGGGCTTTGCTTAGGGAGAGGGGAAAAGGAGGGATCTTTGTTTGCAGGGTCTGACACCTCCCAGCCGCCCTGCCGGCACAGCCAGCACCTTCTGATGGCTTTGTCAGCTCCTGGCTAATTAGCGGAGATGCTCTTCAGTGAGGTTAGGGAAGAATAATTTTAAAACATCAAAGAGAAGCAGTAAATAATGATAAAAGTCGGCTGTTTCACGGTTGTCGTCGGAGGCACAGGCTGCCTGTGTTTACAGGACTGATGTGTCCTGTCTTTGGAGTCCCATCAACCCCCAGGATACCAAGGACCTGTCCTTTTGGCCTGAACCTTGTCCCAGAGTGGTGTCCAGGGACAAATTTTAGCCGGGGCCAGGTCACAGCGTGTCAGGGACAGTGTCTGGGTTGTGCCTATCTCTTGTTGGAGACAGCCTGGCTCGGGGCTCTGCTGGCACAGAGTGGCAGAACCAGCTGGACCGTGGGGCTGCTGGTAGATCCTGCCCTGGGGGTGTCACACACTGAGCAAACCCGGCCGGGGAGCACCTCAACCCCAGCTCAAGGTGGCTGTTCCTCCCCACTGCCCCCTGTACAGTTGCCCACTGTCACTTGTTTTTACCTTGTCGCGTTTCCAGTATCACTGGGAGCTGGTTAAAGTTTAGCTTAGTGCTCTCCATCATCCGAGCAGCGACTCACGTCTCGGAATATCCCCTGCTGATGGCAGCTCGTGCTCAGTGTACCCCCGTACAAGGTTCCCTGATGTTTGGGAGCCCCAGTGCTGCTCAGAACAGCCTGCCATCCCTCAGGGTAACCCCAGAAATGAGCCACCCTTCCCCTCCCTGGCAGCTCTGACAGCGAGCAGGCTGCCTCCCCCCGGGCTGCTGCAGGGTTTTATTTTAAGCAGAGCCTCTCCGGGAGAAGGGTAACGTGAGCTCCTTGAGTGACAAGTGATAGAGCTCGACTTGCTCAGCGTGTCCCCCAGGAATCCCTCTCCTCTGCCATTTGCTAATTGAAAACTGCTAACATTTGGGTCTGGAGCAACTGCCGCCCTTAATGGGAAGCTGGCTGGAGTGAGCGTTGGTGGGACTAACACATGCTCACAGCCTGTCATCTGCTCGGCTCCATCTCTGGGGAAAGGGGCAAATACTCCCATATGCTGCTCTGATTTCTGAAAGAGTGACGAGGGGGCTGGAGCCAGACAGATTTGCTTTTATTCTCCCTCCTCCAGGCTCTTGCTCAGTTACAAACCGTGGCTGGAAGGGAGGCTGTTGGCTGCAGCCTGGGGCGTGAGCTCCCAGCAAGACAAAGCCACAGGAGCGTGTCCCCCTCGTGCTTGTGGTGTGGAGGGCTCAGGAGAGCCCCTCCATGTCCTGCTGGGGGTGATGGCTGGGACACGGGCTGCTCTGTGTGGTAGGAGCAGGACTGGGAGCTGTGTCCCACCGCCGGCCTCGTTCAGGGGCACAACCATGGCCTCGGGCTGCCTGCAGGAGTGTGGCACCCCTGGGACACCTCTGAGGCAAGGAGGGCACGTAGGGTCAGCGAGAATACCGCAGTGTGTGGCCCCAGAGCCCAGCCCTGGGCCAGGGGATGCCGCAGTGGGTGAGGGGGCCGTGTGTGATGTAATGTTCCCCAAACTCCTGGGGTGGCTGTTCCCAGTGCGGTGGGCACTAATCCCCCCGCCCGAGGGCTGTGCACGGTGCGGTGCTCCCCAAGTCCCCAGGGTGGCTGTCCCCGATGTGCTGCACCCCAAACCCCTTGGAGGGGCTGTCCCCGGTGCGATGGTCCCCGAGCCCCCGGGATGCCGGGACCGCTCCTTCCCCCCCGTGCGGCGGCGGCCGGGCGGGGAGGCGGGGTCCGGGCGGGGGGCGGTGGCGATGGCGATGCCGTCCCCCGTCGCGGGGCGGGCTCAGGCCGGTCCCACCACCCCGTCCGGCCCCCGGGCGGAGCCGGGCGCGGAGCGCGGAGCCGAGCGAGCGCGGGGCGGCGGCGGCGGGCGCGGGGCGGCGGCGGGATGCCGGGCTACGACTACAAGCTGCTGGAGCGGCCGCGGCGGCGGGTGCTGTGCCCGCTCTGCGGGAAGCCCATGCGGGAGCCCGTCCGCGTCTCCACCTGCGGCCACCGCTTCTGCGACACCTGCCTGCAGGAGTTCCTCAGGTGAGACCTCGCATCAACCCACGGGCGACCCGACCTGATGTTACTCCGTGCCCCCCTTCTTCCCCCGTGGGGTTCCCCACCGGGTACCGGGTCGCGCTCCCCCGCACCGCCCGATCCGGTGCTCCGCACCCCGGGCGGCAGCGGGGGCTCCTCGCCACCCTCCCATCCGCCGTCGGTCCCGGGGTGCGGTGACCCGGAGAGGACTGCGGGGTGCCCTGGGCGGGTGTCGGAGTGCGCGGTGCACGGGGGTGCGGATGCCCCGGGCCCGGGAGGGAATGCGGGATATCCCGGGAAGGAGCGCGGGGTGCCTCGGGGTGCGGGGGTCCTCGGGAAAGATGCGGGGTGCCCCGGGGTGCTCCGGGCCGGGGAACGGCTGCGGAGTGCCCCGGGAAAAGATGCGGAGTGCCCCGGGAAAGGCGCGGAGTGCCCCGGGAAAGGCGCGGGGCGCCCAGGGGTGCCTCGGGCCGGGGAAAGGTGCGGGGTGCCCGGTGGTGCCCCGGGGCAGGGAGGGGGTGCGGGGCGGGCCCAGCCCGTGACAGGCGCCCCGCGGGTGCAGCGGCCCGTGGCCCCTTTCGCTGAGGAGGAGGAGGAGGAAGAGGAGGGCCCGGTGAAGCCCGGAGCGGCGAGTTTCGAGATTCGAGCTTAACCCCTTCCTACCCCGGCCCCGCCGGAGGAAGTGGCCGGGAGTGTTTTTGGGGAGGGGTGTACGGCCACCCCGGTGTCCCCGTGCCCACGGGTGAGCGCGACCCGGCCGTGTGCGCTGGCCGGGAGCGAGGATCCGGGGCCTCCTCAGACCCCTGCGGTTTGGGATCCCCGGTACCGGTGCCGGCAGCCGGGGACACGTGCGGGGCCGGTGCTGTCCCGGTTCGCGGCCGCCGCACTCGGCGCGGTCCCGGCTCTCTCCGGGCGGTGACAAGCGTCACCCCGGGCCTTGCCCTGCCTTTCCCGCCGGAGCGACCTTCGCCCGGGCACGGCTCCCGGGCACCACCGTCACCGGGGCCGGTTTCTGTGAAACCGGGCGTTCCCCGGGGCACGTGTCAGAGCGCATCTGTCCCCCCCCCCTCCCCCGCACCCTTCCCGCCGGCATCTCCGCTCTGCCGGGGGGAATGGCCTGGGGGGTCCCCCCGAGCACAAACTGTTTGCCCCGGATCAGTTTGGGGATCCCATGGGCTGAGCCATCCAGCCCCACCGCGGTGCCGGGAAGGGGTGCCCGGGGGTGCCGGGGGATGCTGGGGTTCCCCGCCCCATCACCTCGCTGTGCCCCAACACGCCGTGAAGGTCAGAGGCAAGGACGGTCCCCCCGGGTGCTGCCTCAGCACATTCCCTGCCCGGCCAAGCGTGAGGAATGGGGAGGCTTTGTCCGGGATTAGGCGCTGGCTTCGGGTCATCGTCCCACTTCCCCCCCAACCACCGCACCCCAACACCGTGCACGAGGTGCAGCCACAGCTGGCAGCCCTGGAAAGGCAGCAGAGTGATCCCAGCCATGGGGCAATGCCAGCCACGAGGCAGTGCCACGGGCTCCCCGGGAAGGGCCTGGTGACTGGCCCTGTCTGGGAGCACCTTATCTCGGTGGATCCCTGATGACTCCCACAAAACCACCTGCAATGAACAGAGTGGGCACGTGCAGAGCTGGTTGCTGCCCTTCCCCACGTGGATCACACCCCACCCCACAGGGCTGTGGTTCCTGGGGTTCACTTGCACTCCCAGCTCAGGGGTGGTGGCCACAGGGGACATGGCCCGGGCAGCCCAGGCTGGCGCGTGCCCGGCAGCACTGCTGGCTCTGTCCCGGCGTCTCACATCCACTTGGCAGCTCTGGTCGAGGCCACACCAGTGCCTGCCAAGGGCATGCAGTGATTAGATGGGCACAAGGGCTGTCCGGGCAGGCCAACCTTGTCCAGTGTCACCGCAAAGACTCCAGAGCCGCAGGGTCTCTTTGTGTCCCTGTTGATGTTCCTGTGGGTCTCCCACCCCAGCGTCCATCGGGGATGGTGCATGAACACTGCCCCTGGGCACAGTGGTGTGCAGACCAGAGGTGATGGTGATCCTGGCCAGCCTTCTCACAGGCCAGGCTGCCTCCTTGGCTGGGTCCTGTCTCCACTTCATGCTGCTCCTCTGCAGGTCAGGGTTGAGCAGGGCCCTTCCCTCCTTGTGGCCAGCTCTTGGGAGGACTCCCTCATCCTGGGGACCCCAGCAGGAAGGGACCCCTCCAGGACAGCTGCCTGTACGCTGTCCTGCCTCACCATGGTGGCTGCTGGGGTCATTTCCTGTGGAGCAGGAGCCCCAGGGGCACATCAGGGCTGCACATCTGGCGCCCAGCTGTTGTCCTCCCCCACCTCCCCTGGGCCACGGCACCTGGGGCTGTGGACGCCCCGGCGCCGCCGGCACCCTCCTTAATCCCAGGGGACGGGATGGGCAAAGGGCTGCCGGGGCTCCAGATGGTGCCCCGCTCCTGGAGTCTGGCCCAGGCCCCCGGGGACCAGGGCCGCCGTGCCCGGCTGGGGGCCGGGGGGCTGCCTGAGGGGGGTGTCTGGCGGGGGCATTTCCCAGCTCAGACAGATGGAGCAGGATTAGAGCCGTGGCTCCCCCAGGGCGGCGGCTGGATTTGGTACGGGGGAAGTGCTCAGCAGTGCAGGGACAGCACCAGTGTCCTGGGGTGGGATGGCAGGGACCCGGTGGGACATGGTGGCTGTTTCACTGCTGACGCACCACTCCCCAGCCCCGGGTGATCCCGAGCCTTCTGTGTCTTGCAGCGAAGGCGTCTTCAAGTGCCCAGAGGACCAGCTGCCCCTGGACTACGCCAAGGTGAGCCTGGCACACGGATGGGTGTCCTGCTCCAAGGGGACATCCCCACACAGGGGCCGTCCCCAGGCTGTGCACAGAGCCTGGCACAGCCACGCCGGCCTGGCACGGGCGCCCAGGCGGAAGCAAGAGTCCTTTGTGCCGCGGGGCCGGGGAGCGGAAACCCGCTCCCAACAAAGGGCACTTGTTGGTGTGCCTGGGGGGGATCCGGCCCCGGGCAGCGTGCCCAAGGCTCCCAGCCAGGCTGTGCTGGGGGCTGTGTGCCCCTGCAGCCCTGTGCAGGATGCTGATACCCCACTGCTGCTCCTCCAGATCTACCCCGACCCCGAGCTGGAGGCGCAGGTGCTGAGCTTGGCCATCCGCTGCATCCACAGCGAGGAGGGCTGCCGCTGGAGCGGGCTCATCAAGCACCTCCAGGTAGGACCTGGGAGGCTTGGGGGGGCCAAATGTGTACCCCGTGGCCTTCCCATCACCATCCCTGTGTCCCCCAGGCCCATCTCGGCACCTGCAGCTTCAACGTGATCCCCTGCCCCAACCGGTGCAGCACCAAACTGAGCCGCCGTGACCTCCCTGACCACCTCCAGCACGGCTGCCCCAAGCGCAGGGTCAAGTGCGAGTTCTGCGCCAGCGACTTCACTGGGGAGGCCTTTGAGGTGGGCAGTGCTGGGGGACACTGTGGGGGGACACAGCTGGCCAGGGTGCCACGGTGGGCATGGCTGTGGTGGGCGTGTTGTGGGCGTGTAGCCAGGATGTGTGGGCACCCCAGTGGGCTGCAGGGAACCATGGGGACACAGCCTGGGTATGGGGACAGGGCCTGGATGGGGACACTGTGGGAGACACATCATGGTGGGAACAGTCTCGGGGGGGGTGTGGACTTGTGGGCTCCTGTTCATTGTGCCCTCCGGCTGTGGGGTCACTGTGTGTCCCCATTCCTGTTAGGGCTGGCTGGTGAGGGCAGCCAGAGGGTGATGACACTGTTGTGATCCCCAGGGCCACCAGGGCACGTGTCCCCAGGAGAGTGTGTACTGTGAGAACAAGTGTGGGGCCCGTATGATGCGGCGCCTGCTGTCCCAGCACGCCCTGGCTGAGTGTCCCAAGCGCACCCAGCCCTGCACCTACTGCTCCAAGGAGTTCGTCTTTGACACCATCCAGGTGAGATGGAGCCCATGGGGACCCTCACCCTGCTGGCTCCCAGTCCCAGCTGACAGCCTCTCTGCCTCCCCAGAACCACCAGTACCAGTGTCCCCGGTACCCCGTGCCATGCCCCAACCAGTGTGGGACAGCCAGCATTGCCCGGGAGGATGTGACCACCCACCTCAAGGAGAGCTGCAGCACTGCCATGCTGCTGTGCCCCTTCAAGGAAGCTGGCTGCAAGCACCGGGTGAGTGTTGTCCCTGTGACCAACCTGCCCTGGCATCAGTGCTGTCCCTACCATGTTGTGCCTGTGGCCCACAACACCCCCACACTGCTCCTGCCCTGACATTTGTCCCATCCCTTGTGCTCAGTCCCATCCTTGTGGCTCCATGGCCTCACCCCTGTGTTTGCCACCCAGGTGTCCCCCTGCCACCCCAACCAGGTGTCCCTGTGCCACCCCTGTGTCCCCATGGCATCCCTGTGCCATCCTGCCCCAGTACCCCCATGCTCCAATGACATCTCCCAAGTTCTCCCCACGGTACCTTCTCTCCTGTCCCTGGCATCCTCCTGCTGACGATCCCGCTGCCCCCGCAGTGCCCCAAGCTGGCCATGGGCCGGCACCTGGAGGAGAGCACCAAGACCCACCTGGGCATGGTGTGTGCCCTGGTGAGCCGGCAGCGGCAGGAGATCCTGGAGCTGCGTCGGGACCTGGAGGAGCTGTCGGTGAGCAGCGAGGGGACACTCATCTGGAAAATCGCCGACTACGCCCGCAAGCTGCAGGAGGCCAAAGCCCGCAGCAACCACGAGTTCTTCAGCCCCCCCTTCTACACCCACAAGTACGGCTACAAGCTCCAGGTGTCGGCTTTCCTCAACGGCAACGGCAGCGGGGAGAGCAGCCACCTCTCCGTCTACATCCGCGTTCTGCCGGGCGAGTACGACAACCTGCTGGAGTGGCCCTTCTCCTACCGAGTCACCTTCTCCCTGCTGGACCAGAGTGACCCCTCGCTCTCCAAGCCCCAGCACATCACCGAGACCTTCCACCCCGACCCCAACTGGAAAAACTTCCAGAAGCCGGCAGCCTCCCGCGGCTCCCTGGACGAGAGCACCCTGGGCTTCGGCTACCCCAAGTTCATCTCCCACGAGGACATCAGGAAACGGAACTACGTGCGGGACAACGCCATCTTCATCAAAGCCTCGGTGGAGATCCCCCAGAAGATCCTGGCCTGAGCCCCGGAGGGGGACACGATGTGACCGGGGCCCCCACCCAGGGGTGCCCCAAGTGGTGCTGAGCCCCTGCCCGCAGCCGGTGCCCCCGGCTTGGGGACGCTGCTGTGGCACCGCGGTGGCTCTCAGGACAGGCAGGGGCTGTCCCATTCCTCCTGGGGCTGGGACTGTCCCCTGGGGCAGCCCCTCCTCAGGTGCCCGGGGTCGCCGGGGGGCTGGGCCCCCTAAGCCCCTCCCCGAGATGCCCGCCAGCCTCGCTGGGGACCCTGCAGGACCCCACTGCCCAGAGCCATATTTTGTAAACTGGTGCTCCCCAGGTTGTTATTTATTGCCCCGGGCTGGGGCTGCTGCCCCCTCCCTACATCTTTTTCTTTTCAATAAACTTTTTCTTGTATTTATTACGGCCGCCTGAACGTCCTTGCTCAGCCTGAACCTCCTTCCTCTGCCTGCCGCGATCGGGATGGCAGGGCCGGGGCGCGGCCGTGGGTGCTGGGGACAGGGAGAGCCGGGACTGGGCTGGGGGGCACGGAGAGGAGTAATCCCTGACCCACATCCCGGCAGCAGACGGGCTCAGATGGAGCCGGTTAATTCGGTAATCACCGGCAGCAGCGGGGAGGTGCGGGGCTGGGGGGGGGGTCGCCAGCCCCGGGGGGCTGTTTCCCTGCAGACCCCCCTCTGTCCCATCAGCCCCTCGTTAGCGCTGGGGTAATTAACGCCCCGGGGGAGGGCGGGATCCTGAGCAGACGGGGTAGGCGATGGTCGGGTTTTCTAGGGCAGACTGGGGAGGGTCGGGCTGGATGAGACCCCAGGTCTGTGTGTCTGGCCCCCCCCACTCCGGTCACCCCGGCAGCAATGGGGGGGGGGGGTCGCCGTCTCTGCAGGATAATCCCACAATTGCATTAGTGCTGCTCCGGTTTAATGCAATTAGCCCCTAATTAGCTGCACCCTGCGGCCCTGGCTGGGCTGGGGGGGCAGCACTGACCGCGGTGTCCCCACACCCCGTTTTCCCCCCCAGGAATGTCCCCCTGAGCAGGGCCCAGCCCGGTGTGACAGCCCGGGGCCCTGGGGAGATGGGCAATACTCCTGTCCTTGCTGGTACCTTGTACTGGTGCCCAGTTGCTGCCCAAACTGGTGCCCAGTACGAGCCCACATCACTGCCCAGTGCCAGCCTGTACTGGTGCCCAGTGCCATTCCTGCAGGGGAGCGAAGTGCAGGTCCATACTGGTGCTCATACTGGGCCACCAAACTGGTATCTCGTGCCAGCCCATTCTGGTGTCCAGTGTCAGCCTGTACTGGCACCCAGTGTCACCCCACACTCGTGCCAAGTGCCTGCCTCACTCTGATTTCTGATGCCGGCCCCTAATGACGGACAGTTCGTGCCCATACTGGTGTGTCCAGTACCAGCCTGTACTGGTGCCCAGTGCCAGCCCACAGTGGTGGCATTTCCAGCCCATTCTGGTGACCCAAATTAGCCCACAATGGTGCCCAGTGCCAGCCCAAACTGGCCACTATTACCAGTGTATTGCCAGCCCATACTGGTGCCCAGTTTCAGCCCGTACTGGTGCCCAGTGCCACCCGTGTGTTAATGTCCAGTGCCAGCCCATGCTGGTGACCTGTGCTGGCCCACACTGGTGCCCGGTTCCAGCCCGTCCCCGTGTCCCCGTGTCCCCCTCCCCGCCCTGTGCTCGGCTCGGTGGCGCCGCCGCGTGGGGACCGAGGGGAGGGGAAAGTGTCAATAGGAATTTATAGCCTTATAATTTATATTAATGAATAACAATTATCATAATCATTATTATTATGATCATTATGACTATTACACTAACAAATTGTTATAATTAATATTACATATGCTTTTTATCCTCACATATTTTATGCTTGTTTTTTATTTTATAGTTAATAGATGCTTTTTATATAGTACTTTAAAATATTTTAAATTCCATAATATAAATTATTATAAATTAAAATAAATAAATAAAAATTATATAGTATATGTATACTATATATCATGTGTGTATATATATTCACTATATATGGTGTGTATATATATATATATAGCATATATAGTATAGTATAATATATATTATATCAAATAGCATATATCAATTACATAATATTTTAGTATTTTTTCTTACATAATTTTCTATTATAGAAATTTTAACTGCATATTTACATGTCTTTCATACTTCATATTTATAATTTAATTTCGGTTTAATAGCTAGTTATAATTTTTATCCTTATATTTTTATATTTTATATTTATTATGCACATTATATTTATATACTTTTTATTTGTGTGTATATATACACACCCCCCATACACACAGAGTACGGGGACAGCCCTGTCCCTCTGACCAGACCACACACAGGGTGTTGGCAACCCTTTGTTCCAACCAGTTGCCTTAGAAGAAATAAAAAAATCAAATCAAAATCCATTTATAACTTATGAACTAATAATGGGAAGCAGTGCTGGAGGAGGCCTGGACAGCGTCTCCTGGATGAGCTTGGGGAAGCCAAGAAGGAGGAAAAACAACCCTGGGAGCTTGGACTTGTCCCTGTCCCTACCTCAGGGACCAACTCCCAACTCTGCTTTCCCTGCTTGGGTTGATTTCCCCCCTTTTCCTGCCCCTTTCCCGCTCTGTCTGTGGGATGTGCTGTTGGATGCTGCACTCCAGCTCCGTTTACCTGGGCACGTCTGGAAATGTCAGCCGGATCTTGGAGCACCTCTTAACCTTCAGCGTTCCCAGGGAACGCGGCAGCGATTCCCCGCCAGGGCCTGGGCAGCAGAAAAAAGCAGGAGGGGGAGATGCTCTCAATGCTCAGGGAGGAGAGGGAGACAAATCGATTTTTGCTTCTAAATTTAGCCTCAAATACCAAGTTTAAAAATAAACTTCCTGGAAACTCATTGGTTTGAGGGTTTATTCTAAAGGTTTGTGCTGCCAGCTCACTCCCTGCTCCGTTGTCCCAACATCACTGGGACACTGGAAGGAACTTCAGAAGATGCTCAAATCAGAGAGCAAAGTCCTATTAAATACCCAAAAAATTGAGGGAGACCCCACCTGGAGGGCCCTTTGCCTGTGTAAGACCCACATCACAGTGCAGATGCCCTAAATAACCCCCAAACCTTTTTAACCTCTTTGGGACTGTACACAGGGAGGATTTTTGGCAAAACCTCTTCATCTGCTCACATCACAGAGCCCCAATTTGTGCTGATTCTTGATTCTGTTTCTCCAAGACAATGAAACCAGACATTGATATTGTATAGGGAGAAAAATGTGAGAAAAATTTGCTTTGCACATCCTTTATTAAAAGCCCATCTGGGCCCCTTCTCTCCTCATTTGCCCACAGGACTGAGGGGTTTGAGGGCAGTGAAAGTCGGCCAGATTTCACAGCAGTTTTTTGGTGCAATTTCACTTCACTGTTGGTTCATCTCTCAGGCTTGCAACCACTCCAGCAGAATCAACAGCCTGTACCCAATTGCTTTGAAATTAACTTAAACTAAGCAGATAAAACACTCCAGTAATTTTATTGCAGTTTGGCTCTGTTGAATGTTGAAGAGCATCCGAAAGGCGGCTCTTGCTGGAGGGTGTCCAACGTGTGCTCCAGCCACACTGTGCCCCTTTCCTTTGGCTCCTCCACCTTCTGGACCCCCCCAAGAACCCCACATGGAGCAGGATTTTTTCCAGCTCTGAATTTTTGCAGCATCCCCAGTGTTGCTCCTCTCTGAACATCACAAGCTGCCAGAGCTGCTGGAGCTCGCAGAGAATATCTGGGTGTTGCCTACCTTGGGTCAAAACCTTTGGAAGAAAAACTCATTTGGCCCTAAATGAGAGGTTTTAAAATGTTGGATTTTACTCAAAGCCCTCAGCTTAGCTGTGGCTGCAGGTGATTCCTCGGTGGAGGCAGCAGCTGCTCACACCAAGTCCCTGCTGGATCATTTTCCACCAGATCTTCACTTCGGCTCCAACTCGCTGCAAAGATGATGAGGAAGTCTCCTGAAAACTTCTTGCAGAAGAGACAGTTCCTGTTGGGGGGGATGGATGAAGAAACCAGATACCAAAGGAGCTTCGAGTCAAAGGAGAAGAGGATCCTGCAGCTCTGATGGATAGAGTGGCTGCTGTTGGAATTTCCGGACACTGGAGAGGGATGAAGCAGTGCCTGTGGGCAAACAGCTCTTCCTGCCTTAGCTCAGCCAGGCTAAACTGCCTGGTTTAGCCCGAATTCCAGGAAAACCATGTGGGAACCAAATGTCCATAGTATTTGAGGAACAGTGGGAACAGTAGGAAAGAGGGATTTTGACGCTCAGGTTTGGGGTGAGCACAGGAGATGGGGTTGGAGTTTTGTCCTTCTGAGAGATGGAAGCAAAGATTAAATGAGATGCACAATCCTGGCAGAGGGGAGAAGACCCTGTCAAGTCCCATCCTCTGGAAGGTTGCCCCAAATGTTACAAATTCTCTTTAAAATTTTTGGCATGACTCAAACCCTCTCCTCCACTCCTCCATGCTCCTATTTTGAACCATTATTTCTGTGCCTTTCTCTCTGAGATTCCTTCTGTTTTCCCAAACTCAAGCCCCACACACTCACACTGCATAAAACCAGCAGAAGGGGCAGAGGGACCAGATCACTTTATTTTTCCTGTGGACAAAATAATAAAGAAAATTCTAGTTGGTACCCGTAGCACAGAAGCAGCAGCCTTTATCATCAGTTCTTGTGGTTTAATGAAACACAGCAGCAATTCCCAGTCCTCTCCCCAGTGATCCCCAGCAAACAGCTCTGTTTGGTTTCCACGGGAGCGGCCAAGGCCCCTGGAGACATCTGACATGGAAAGCTTAAAGAAAACTCACAAGTGTCTTTTATAAAAGGTTCACTTCGGGCTGTAACAAACTGTGGCTGAACAGCTCCAAAGATTCTGCTCCAAACACAGGACACAGATTCCCTGTGGAAGGGTTCACACCATGCTCCTGTTTAGCCTTCCCAGGATCTTCCTAGCATCCACCTGGAGATTCTGAAGTGGTGTGGGGATGGGGAGGATGGTGCTGCTGCTGAGGGAGGGCGAGAAGCTCAGGAAACACCTGGGCTTTACTCATTCCTCAGGAAGCAGAGCAGGCACCCAGGATCCAGCAGGGAGCAGAGCCTTGTGCTGGAGTCAGAGCTGGGGAAAGCAGTGACCCATGGATGGACAGATGGACAGAGAGGCAAGAGGAGCAGCAGCGTGAGCCCCAAAGGTTGGTGACCACCCACAAGGGGCTCCTGGGAGAGGCCAGAGGGAAAGAACATTCCTGGCCTTTTGGCTCCTCTTAATTCTGCACCAAGCAGAGAGAAAAAAAACCACAGGAGTTTTTTCCACATTTCCAGGCGAGCAGGGCACAGCTCCTACCACAAAAGGCTCTTCCCTTCCTCACCCTGGTGACAGTGCCACAGCCAGACCCCCACCCTGGGCACCTACACCATGAATCCAACCTTTGCTCCCACCATCCCAGCTGGGAATGAGGCAGAACAATGTTTCTCTTCAGGGGTGAGCAGAGAAGGATGGAGAGCCCATCACAACAGCGCTGCTGCAGAGGTGAAAAGGGTTGGTTCAAAGAAAAATCTCACTCCCAGACCAAAAGGAAAGGTTTCAGTATATTTTAATAGTAAAATGATTCTTATTTTTTCAAGCAATGTCCCACCTGGATGAGTCTCAGCAGGATTTTTGCTTCCCGGTCCTGCTGTACCGGGGCAAAGCCTTGGAGGTCGTGGCTGTACCTGTGCAGAACAGTCCCCAAAAACTCACAGCGTGCTGCCAACACCACCAAACACCTCCCAGGCAACCACCACCACGGCACAGGACTCTGCTCAGGCTCTCGGGAGAAGAGCAGGAGTTAAAAATTAGCTTTTAGTAACAGTCTGGGTTAAGATTTGGAGCAGGCTACGGAACAGAGGAGAGGCCAAGGTTTTATTTAGTAAAAAGGTATGGACTCGGGTAGCAGAACACCTTACAGTGACTGACTGGGCAGGGAGGGGTGAGGTCAGAGCACAGCCCTCGCTGGGGTTGGGTTTGGGATGGGGAAGACGACGGGGTGACTGTAGGGGAAGCAGCTTCAGACTCGAACTCTGGCTCCAACAGAATGGATTCAGAAAAATATTGCATGAAAAGCCTCAGGATTTTCGTTCTTTCATAGATGTATATTTACCAGTTTTCACAAAGACTGCAGGAATACGATTATAAACAATAAATTAGGACTTCATGTTGCTATCATTTGGCATAACACAATCAGGCAATTTTTCCTTTTTTTAAATATAAGGCAACACAAGCCAACACATAATTTAATCCGTCTTTAGTCAAATTGCTTAACTTTGCTCAGGAGTTACCACTAAAGAACGGGTTATAGTACACTTAAAAGAATTTAAATAATGACATAAGTGTACTAACTTACGCAAGGAGTCAGAAACGTACTCTGCTAAGCTTTGAAACCTAAATATTTGTTACAGCCCAGGACTACACATTCTAAATTAAAAAAATACAAATAAATGTTTTCTAATTTTCCCATTTACGAAAAACTTTTAAGAATCTCTAGCCAACTATGACGTCACTTCAAAACTTGTTTATTTTTTTTTAATTTTTTTTTTTAAATTTTGTATGATGTCTTTAAGATTTTTTTAAACCATGCTCATTAAGGAAAGTTCAAGGAGCAAATACTTAAGGCTTTGTTTTTCCAAGGGCTGTGAGGGAGGCCAGTGGATGGCAGAGGCCAGTGGGTTCACCCATACACAATGCTACTCAAACCCACACTACCAGGCGACATTCATACAGAAATATTACACTTAAAAGTTACAGTGTAGAGCAATATTTTTTAGCCAGTGTACATAGAAAGAATCAATGCATTTATTTTTTTAATTTTTTTCTTCTTCTTCTTTTTTTTGTCTTTTTCTTTTTTTTTTAATTTCCAAACTTGATTGTGATCATTATGTTCAAGTATTAGTCTCGTTAACAGAGATGAGGAATTTTCTACTTACAATAAATTTGGCTGTTAGAAAGGAAAGGGATGTTTTGGTACACTGAGGAGAACAAGATGCTGAGGTTACCCAGTAGTTAGTGTCCTACAGTCACTGACTCAACTGGCTGCTGGAAGTGACGTGGGGAAGGAACAGAAGGAGTTAGGCACCGAGACCCTGGGAAAAAGGGATGTTATAAATAGCTTCGCTAATTCCCAGGGAGAAGAATTGTTCCATTAAATCCGCTGGGGTGTTTTGATGGAGAGGAACAGGGGACTGTCAATCCCACAGTGGCTTGTGAGAGGAGCTTTGATTCAGACCGACCGTCTCCCATCCCACAGCGGGACCACGCTCGCTGCGCTGGGGATGGGCTGAGCTACATCTCCTCATCCTGGCAGTAATTCCAGCTTCCAGAGAAGTGGCTGAACCCTTTTTGGAGTTATCAGTGGGTCTGGATTCCCTTCACATGAGGCTGGCCAGACTCCTAGCAGCGAGGGATTCAGACAACAGGAGCTTTGAGGCTGGTGGAAGGGCAGTGGGGAAGGGGAACACGAGGAAAGGCAGATCCCTGTGGCTGCCTTCGTCCCAAACCCGCTGTGTCCTCCTCCATACCCGGTCCAGAAAACAAAAAGTGTCAGAAAAATCTGCCAGAGACTTTTGACTTTGGACAAAGTCTAAATGATAAACGTGGGCAAGTAACAGCTGAAAAGCTTCTCCTTCTATTAAAGCCTAAATACATACCCCTAGCTAGCTCTTTTCAAACGTAGGCTCTTTTTCAATTACACAGGCCTCTAGACAGTGCAAATGGTCAATGTTTAATGCATTAATGAAATGGGCTTTCGAGTTGAAAATAAGCCCTACTCCCTGACAAAATTCTGTTGCTCTTAATCTTGTGAGGAAATTGAGATGGAAATGGAAGCAGCTACGCTACCTCGCTCTCGCTGGAGAACAGATGCGGCTGCGAAACCCTGCAGCAACTCAACCTCAGTCCAGCGAGGAGCTGCTCAGCAGAAGGCAAAAAAAAAAAAAAAAAGAAAAAAAAAGCTTCACAAAGGGGGACTCTGCAGTGAGGAGACAGCTGTGGCCTGAAGTAGTGTAATGAAATTCTTTGACACAAAAGGCATGTTAAATATTTGATGCATAAAGGAGAGAGATAACATGTAAGCAAAGCTCTTTAAATATACAGTATGTCCTCTTCCAATGGGTACTATAATGATCACACAAGTTTGCAAGTTAAAAACGCCTTGCTTATTAATTAAAATTAAGACTAAAACCTATAATTTTTTTTTTCTGTCTGTGAAAGTGACTGCAGCCTATCTATACCCTGGGTGTTGAATATGAAGATTTCGACTATCGGTTGGTTCAGGTGCTCGGTTCATGGGAGGCCGATGGACTTTTCCCAGCACAGCCACGCTCTGGTCTCGGAAGCAGGACTGCTGGAAGTCCCCACTTAGGTAATCCATGGTCTGCATCACATTATTCTGGCTGGATGGGCCAGCTCCAGCTCTGTAATGAGTTCCTCCTGCACAATCCAGCGGCGCTCCCGCTGGCTGTCCCCCGTGGAAAGGCATGGCGAGGTCCTGGGACCCAGAGCTGTCACTGTTGGGAGTGGGCAGAATGTTATTCCAGAGGGGCTGGAAATAGTGCCCATTGGTATATGGCAAAGGTCCCTGCAACCCGTTCACAGGCGGAGAAGGCGTAGGCTTCTCGATGGGGGGCTTCAAGCTGAAGGACTGGCCCATGCACAGTTCTTGAGGGTAGTTGGAAGTTTTGCCAGGGAAACTTTGCCCTGCAATCTCTCTCTGAGGGTGCTTCCCTGCGAGTCCAGCAGGCCCAGCAGCATCCCCACACATTTGCTGCAGATGTGCAAGCTGGTGCTGGTTCCACGCAACCGATTTGATTTCGTTCTGGTAGGCGGGCGGCACCCTGTTAATATTGACCATGGGCACATTAACAGAGGCAGGAGGAATAGCAGCAGCAGCATGGTCGACAGGGTTTACTACACAGGAAGGCATGGGTGTAGGGACATTGTGAGTAGATACCCTGGTACTTGCATTGATAAGCAGGTTGCGACTTATAGGGCTGGGGTTTGCAATCTGTCCCTCACACACTGAGGTAGTGCTAATGCCAGCTCTGGCCTGGCAGAACTGGTTAATCTGGTGCACAATGCTGCTCAGGTCCGGTGGCTGGTTCTGCTGCAGGGTGGCAGCCATAGAGAGGGGAATGGTTGAGGTAGACACGGTCACATTCGGCGGCGCGTCTGCATCCGGCATCTTTCTGCCTCCATGTAAACCCGGCTGCAGCAGCGGATTCGGGGGGTGCTGCAGGGTCTGGTGTGCCATGGTCTGAGGGTGCTGCAAGCCCTGCGGCTGCTGCATGTTCTGCGGGTGCGGCAGCGCCTGCGGGATCCCCTGAGGGTGCGGTAAGCTGGGTGGTGGCTGTGGAATACCCTGAGGGTGCTGCGGGATGCTCTGGGGGTGCGGCAAAGTCTGTGCATGCTGGAGAGCCTGCTGGCGGGCGAGCGCCTGGGGGTGGGATAAAGTGCTTGGTGCGACGTACGGCGTGGAGGGGGGGTTCATCATTGCCTCCGGCAGCAGGCGCGCCCGCGTCCCGTCAAAGTCCTTGATGATTCCTTTCGCTGGGGATTTGACTATGGCCAGCAGACCCGTTTTCGTGGTGGCCTGAGACGGGTAGGGGCTGTACCTCTGGCCCGAAGTATCGAGTCCGTTCACAGTACGGCGTATGTGTTTCCTCTGGGGAACCTTGACGCTGTTTGGAAAGATTTTTATAGTCAGTGGATTGTTGGCGACCTTCTTAGCATAAGCATCCAATTCTGCTGGGGTAGGATACTGTGCAGATCTCATTTTCTGTGTAGTGTCCCCTGCGGAGAAAGGAAATTTGTCAGTGCTGGTAAGCACGGGATCAACCCCAGGGCAAGACAGTCACACAAGGGCAGAAAATCTCCAAGGATTCAAGAGGCAAGGAAAACTTCATCCTGCCAGACCAGCGGGTCATGTAGCAGATACCTCATTCCCTTTATTACCTGGTGACCAACACAAGCCCCAGTTCAGCTTAAGGCAAGACCTGCCCAGGGGAGCAAAACAAAACCATATTCTCATCAGAGTATGTTTGCAGTTGGACAGAAACAGGTAACGTGTTATAAACATCAGACTGTCTCCAGCTGAAATATTCCTCACAGCTTGCACTGGTGGGTTGGTTTTTATTCTCTTAATTTAAGCTGCCTCCCCACAGCTCTTCAAGCCATTCTCAGTATTTTTACCATGGAGTTCAAAATTGGAAAGATATGAATTAAACATGAAGCCCCTGTAATGCTGAGGTGGGAACCATACTGCGGTGGGCTGACCCTGGCTGGGCACCAGGTGCCCCCAAAGCTGCTCCATCACTCCCTTCCTCAACTGGGCAGGGAAGAAGAAACACAGGGTCAGAATAAGGGAGGGGAGATATCACTCACCAACTACTGTCATGGGCAAGACCTGGGAAAATCAGTTTAATTTATTATCAATCCAGTCAAAGTAGGGTAATGAGAAATAAAACCAAACCTTAAAAACCCCTTCCTTCCACCCCTCCCTTCTTCCCGGGCTCAACTTCACTCCTGACTTTCTCCACCTCCACAGCACAGGGAGATGGACACAGCTGCCTCACCATGGTCTTCCCCAAGGGCTGCATGGGAATCTCTGCTCTGGTGCCTGGAGCACCTTCTCCCCCTCCTTCTGCAGTGCCCTGGGGGCCTGTGCAGAGCTGTTCCTCTAACATATCCTCACTCCTCTCTCCAGCTGCATTTGTGGAGGTTTTCCCCCCTTCTTAAATCTCTTGTTCCAGCAGTGCGTCCATCCTGGAGCCAGCTGGCATTGGCTCCATCAGACATGGGGGAAGTTTATAAGCAGTTCCTGCATCCCCCCACTACTAAACCCTTGCCCTGCAAACCCAATCCACATCAAAGCTTCAGCTCAAGACTCCATTTACACCCCACTCCTTTCCTAGGTGCTGACATCTGAAAGCACTTGGAGTGTCTTTCTGTGCATTAGGAAGCTCTTGTCAGCCCAAGCTCAGCAAATGGAAGGAGGCTGACTATTTTATGGCCTGCAATTATTTCTTCAGCTGACTTTTCAGGGTGGCACCTTGCTAAGGACAACATCCCCACATCACATGGCAAAATGATGTGATTACCTCGCAGGATTAAAAACATGCTACTTCCCAGACAGAGACAAAAGGCTTCTGGAGACAGAGGTGTGGTTTCACTTCCTCTGATTTACCAGATACCTACCTGGCTCACAAGCTCCAACTGCTTCTGCAAAGAACTTCAGAAATCTAGGGGAATACATGTGTGTCTCTTACCATAATCATATTCCAAGCAGAGAGCTGGGCTGTTTCCCACCGCAGCTCTGCTGCCAAACTCCTATGGGACTCCTGCTGATTTTATAATCTTCAAATAATGGCTTGCAGCTTTGACAATCCAATTTAGCTTTTGCTTGATTTCCTCCCCCCGCACCTTCACCTTGTAAACAGTTCACTGGAAAAAAATGCCCATCCTTTTTCCTAAAATTTTCAGCACCCCTCTGCTATTTGCTGTGCTGAGAGAACAGGGAATGTGGCAGCCACCCAAGAACACCCCAGCCCCATAGCTGGCCCTCTGACCCAATGAAATTTAATGCTCCAGCAAAGAGCTTGCTGCTCCCCGGCAAACAGCCTATCCTCTTGAAAATCCACCTCTGATTCTTTCAAGCAAATTGCCTCCAGAAGATGAGTACCAGCCACTTCTCTCTTTGCATCCTGCAGCTTCCCGCTGTCACAGGTGAGGGAGAGCAGCTCTGCTCTAAGAGCTCTCACTTTCAGAAGAGAAAGGTCAGAAAATGGAAAATAGAATGGATACCAAAAGAAAGGTTAATTATAGAAGTATTAAAAATATCTTTTGTGAAAAAGAAGCTTTACGAGCAGTTTGTCTTCCACCTCTAGCACAGCTCGTACCACAGTGCCAGTTATACCTGTACTCCCTGTGCTGCCCAGACACTGGCACATCTCATCCCTTTCTCTTAATCAAAGGAAATATTAACCCAAACATCCTCTCTGTGCACATCCCTGTACCTGTCTCTGCAGGCAGGTGGTTCATATCTGCCCTTTTGAGCGAGCTGCTGTGCTCCTAACGGAGAGGAGAGCCTCCGAATGGCATTTGCCAGTATTACCTTGCCTCAAAAGCCAAGGGCTTTGTGAACTCCCAACCTTTATTTTTAGCATTGCCCACGCTCATTAAGGTCTGTTTCTTCCCCAAGACATGACCCTGGCAACCCCTCATGAACCAGAGAAGAACCAAAGGACAAAGGACCCCGTACCTGTCTGTGTTATGGTTTATGTTATGCTTGCAGACACTGTCACATTCTATTTTCAGATGAAAAATTAAGAAGATACTTTAAGACACCTTTGCCATCAAAATTTCCCAGCCTGGTTTACATTTCTATAGGCAAATCAGCGAATTAAATATAAACACTAAACAGACACACTGAATATTCTCTTACCCAAGCATCTGATTTTCTATTACACAGAAGTTTCAGGAAGCAGCTAAAACATGGACATTTGAACAGGCTGCAGCCATCAGTCAACTACTCCCAAACCTGGAAGAACTCCTTCCTCTGAGAGAAAATAACCCCTCAGTTAAACTTAAATGACACCCCAGCATCAAGTCTGGCATCCTACCAAAGGCAAACCCCCTCTTAAATCCCTTGGATGGGATCTTCTCAACCCAACCATCATTCCAAACAGCACCTGGTTTATGTATAGGTAAGATAAAGCTCCTTTTACTCCAGGCTAACTCAGCCATGTTACTCAGGCTGAAGGTGATGTATTTCTGAGTGCCCCAATGTGCTTTGCTAGTAGTTCCATAGGCAAGATTCCATGACTGTAATAATTAAGGCAGTAAAGTATTAGGAGAAAGGCACTACACGGTGAGCAAGAATCTGAATATCTCATACAAATACCCTACAAACCAATAAAATACAATTAGTTCTGGTAACTAAGTGAATGGAAAACCTGCTAGAATAGTCTGAAAGAAAAGGCTGGTATTGGAATATCATCATTTGTGTGCAAGAGCAAGAATTCCAGATCAGGCCATAATAAAATGATGAGGCAACGGCGGAGGAAGAAGCTTCATTAGGAGAACAATGGGATGAGCTCCAGGAAGCTCCCTAATGGTGAATGCAAGGCAGAATACTTTTATTGAAAAGTAATTATTTCATGTTTATTATAAGGCAAAGCTGTGCATATGAGCAATTACCCCAATAAACTGGTGAGCTGCAAGTTCACAACTCCTGCTAATCCCGTGGCAACCGATTCCTCTGGTCACACTCCTGGTCTCACCACTGGAGCTATTTTTGTCATGGAATGAGACAGATTTCCCTGCCTCACCTCAGCACTAATGGAACATCTTTTAAGTGCATTTCACATTAAGACTTTAAAACCCACTGCTTTTAAAAGCTGCCTATGGTTAAATTTTCATTATCATTAAACAAAATACAAACAGGCCTTCAGGACTGCTACCCTAATGAGAGCTCCTACACGGGGACAAGCCAGAGCCAGCTGTGTCCACCTCCTGCATAAAACCCTCCATTTCAGCAGTTTCTCTAAAGGCTTTACAGAAAGAACCCTCCCAAAAAGACTCAGTTTAGCTGATGATCCCATATTCAGTCCAATCTCCTCTTCTCTGATGTCCCCTCCCAACAAAATACTTCTGAAGAAGCACCTTTCACTTGATTTTGCACCGTTGTCACAGAAAAACTACCTTCTTTTCTCCCCAGAAGGTTTGGCACTGCTGCTATGTCCAACAGCAGCTGCAGACACAACCTGAACAATCTTGCCTCAAATATCCCAGTTGACCAGACAGATTTATACTGGAGTCACTGGGAGGAAGGCAAGAATATCAATACTGGGCCAGTGAGAAATCCCCTGTGTGCAAAAGTATGAATCCCAAGGTTAGCCTGAACTCAGGCTGGAATTCAACAAAAAAATACTGAAATTAGAAGTGTTTTAGTCATCAGTTTCTAAAGGAAAAAATATGTGCATATTAATCTAGGAAACTCCTACTGCACGGACCACTTGTAAGAACAAGCCCCTTATCAGAAAGTGAATATTGAAAAAAAAAAAAAGGTAATTGAGCTGATGTCGATTTTTAAGCACTAACAGAAAATCTGATCCAGAAAACTACACTTCAAAATTATTAATACAGACACTGTAAGTATGAAGAAAAGCAATCCTGTGGAGTTCTGTGCCTTTTATAAAAGCAACAGCACTATTACTACAGCCTGCTTCCACCCCCTTTCAAAAGTCACAAGTCACTGTTCATTAAAAAACGCTCATTAACTCAGCTCTGCCCTGACCAGGGGCTGGGCTACTCATGCATCTCCAGCAGAAGAGAAATGCACCAATTAATCATGCCCACATCTGCAGCAAGGCTGAGCGAGGTCTGTACCAGCAGCCTCATCTTCCATATAAATCAGAACAAACCCAACAGCTGAGCATTACCACTGCCAGCCCGTGCCTGCCAGCTACTTTATGTCCTAAATTCTTTGAAATGCAGTTCCCAAAGCTCTTCACTGAGCAGGACACAGCAATGCTTTCAGCACATGGATCTGCAGATCTCCAAGAAACAGCATCAGGTACCATCAGGTGCGAAAAACTGCCCAACATACCAGCATGTTGCCTTGTAAAGCTGTAATTAGCAAATACCTGATTTATGCACAGCTGCCCTCACATGAACCTCAACATTTTGCTTTCAGAACTAAGCTCTGACAAAGAAATCTCACGCAATGCACAGACCTGGGCACGTCCTCACCCCACAGGCTGTCAGGAACACTCACACTGGAAACAGGAAAGAGAAAGGAGGGGATGCCCCGTCTGATGCCATCACCAATCCTTTGGTGAGTGAAGATTTTTATTGTTGCTGACTGTTATTACAATTACCCAGTCCATGGAGTCAGCAGAATTGCTGTGGGCGTGTGTATGTGAACAGTGTCAGTCACTTCTGGCAGGACCACGACCATGAGCAGGTCACCCTTAAGTGCAAAAATATCTTCCCTATTTATTTTCTGTAGCATCACAAGCCTCACTACGTGAACAATTTAGCTACAAGTGGACTGTAAACCACTTGGGTTAAAAAGCAGTGAGTGCCTCAGGAAACGGAGATCTCCCAATGCACATTTCAAACACAAAAGACAGGTCACAGCACTAAGAACCAAGTACTCAGACCATACATAGAAACGCTGGCATTTCTGAAATTTCAGCTGAACAATCAATGTGCTACTTCACTGATAAAGAGGAGAGACAGAGTAAGAGTTAAAAAAACCTCTAGTCAGTAAACTTACATTCCCAAGCACAAGTTGTTCTTAAAAATACCAGTACAACTATGAAAAAAATGACTGAAGTTATCAAAAAAGAATTATCAGAGCACTCTGCAGACATATTTTCAGAGGCACCAAAGAGACATCAGAAAGAAGACGGAAACTTTGAACTTTAGTAATTTGGGCTAGCTCACTAATATTTGCAGTACAAGCCCCAGGTATGTAGAGCAAGAGCTGCTGACCTCAAAAGGTTTCCATTAGACTGATCCAACTTTTATTGGTGTCTACAAGTAATTGCATGAAGGGAAGCGAAAAAGACTGAGGAAAAAGTGTTGAGAAACAAATCAGCTGGCATACTTTTAGCACAAAACCTTTTTAGCAGAGAGGCACGAATCTCACAGGAACCTCACTTGCTGCATCCTGCTGTGGTTAAAATTAACCTTTGCAGAGCCAGGAACAGAGGAGCTGCACACATGTGAACCTCTACAGCCATTTCTCAGAGCCTTTACTGACAGATGCCTTGAAGGCGTAACAAAAGAAAGACTCTCCATTAAATAGTTTTTCCACTGTATCCTAAATGTTTATGTCACAGCGGTACCAGAGCCAGATTTAACAGTTAACCACATCCTGCAGACAAAACATCACTCACATTTCTGAAGTCCAGTGTTCATCTGCGTGTAAGAAAGAAGCTGAAAGGAGAGGTCGCCTGGTCCTGGCAGACAGGCCAGCATGGCAGACAGGCACTAACACAACATGGGGCATTCACTCCTCTGCACACTGCAACAACAGAGAGACAATTCAAAGTTATAATACAAGGAGGAACAGAGAGAAGAAAGCGGCAAAGAGCCATCCCTGGGTGAAGGCCTGACCAAGCACAGATGCGCAACCGCTGCTCCAGTCCTGACTGCATCTCCTAACGGCAACGGAAATACTTGAAGAACTGGGTCATCTGCAGGGTTAAAACCAAAATAGCTGCCTCGTTCTCCTCTGCTACTTGACACACAGAGAATAAACCATAGCTCTGTCCTCACTTTTCAAAGGTGGTTGTTATGAATGGTAAAGAAACCACCATCACTCATTTCGCTATGTTGAAACACACTGGTATCCACCAAGGGAACTTCTCTGGAGAAATCCTGTCAACTGCTCTTTTGCATTTAACAAAAAGGCATGGCATGCATAAATTGAAGGCAAAGTATGCAGCACTCTGCCTTGTGGCAAGATTAAGCTGCATGCTACAGCTTGTAATTTCTGTGGTCCATTAGGCTGAAAGATGAATGGCTATAACTTCCTTCATTTCAGCAGAGACTCGCCAACCTGAGCTGCTGTGGGGCAGACAACAGCAAGATGTGCACAAAGGACTGCAGAGGTGCCACCATCCTCTTCTGCTTGGTCCAGCATTTAAGAAATCAAACCTTGAAACAGATCACTAAAGCTCTTTGTATATAGATATGGCACAACTCCCCTCAAATCACACCACTGCTGTGCAAAGAGGGATCCCAGCAACAAGGCTAACTGGGGCTCAAAGTGTCCAGTGTTACTAGAATTACAGAGATTTAAGCTGGAACAAGATCTCTAAAGGCCATCTGGTCCAAGCCCCTGCTCAAATCCTCCTGGCTGCAGCCCTTTAGGAAGTTCTGGGAAACAGAACCAAGCTGGAGAAATCAGTAGATTTTTTCTCCTTGTCCAGATGTTCACAAGCATCAGTGCTGCTACACAGAGCAAAACAACTAAGGAGCAGCTAGAAAGGCTTTGGGACTTGTTATATGACCTCCAAAACATGGGAAGAGTTGAAGGATTCAAGACTTGTAAGCTGATTTAGTTTCAGTCATTGTTTCACAAACCCTAATTAAAACAACTGGGGAGGCATTCAGAGATCAAAAGCGGAGGGGGGGGGGGGAAGGAGAAAGCTCCAGCCCAGACATGAGAAGCCACATCCGCCAAAACCTCTCAGAGGCCACTTCAGAACGAGTCTCACTGCTGAAACGGCACAAACACTGCGATGACAGCGGTGTGACACCGTCAGCACTGTCACCTTCATGCTCCAGAAACCTCCAACAGCAGATTTCTGCAGAGACCTTTTGAAGACCTGAATGCAAAACCTCACCTCAGACCACCAGCACAGGTCAGACTGTCGAGGGAACGCTGGCACCAACAGAGTGAACAGCGTGGACTCGAAGCTTTCCTGCAGCACAGCAATTACTCACTGTGTACAGTTCATTAGCTCCATGTTTATGCATCTCCTCAGCTCAACACGCAAAGGTTGATTAAACCAACGGCCAAGAAATCTCATACAAATATTAATTTATGAGAGCTTCCGCATCTTCACTGAGCGAGCGCTCTCCAGAGCTGACCGAGTGCGGCTGAGTGAGCCTGCTGGGTGCCGCTGTGACTAACAAAAATAGTTTTTGGGCACTGAATGTCAGTCTTGACAATCCAGGCTGTTGCCCATTCACCCTTCCCACGCACAGTAACACAGACCTGGTGCTGTGAGAAACACAGACAGCACCTCAGCAAGGTGCGGGGCTGACAGCACCACCACCAACAGAGCACGTTTGCATCATTCTCCACTTCATCCCCAGGAGACAGCAACAATCTGCACTGCCCAAAGTCCAAGCTTTGTAAAACCTTGTAAAATAAACCAAAACCTGGATTTTCTTCTGATTCTCTGAAGGTGATGGAATTCTCGGAGTCTTTCAGAAATGATGACTGAAGACCTGTCACATCCACAACATCAAGGAACTGCCTGAGGAACTGAAAAGTTGCCCAGCCTTTATAGATGAGATTCAGCCGTGACTGCGGGTACACAACATTCAGTGAAACTTTGCAAACAGTCCGTGGGCAGCAGTTCCTCATCCCAAATCATGCCCAGCAAGACCAAAAAGACAAAACAAGAATCCAGCTCCTTTTAATCAGAAGACAAAACCACTGTGAGTTGTCAGAGCTTTACCTGAGTAAGCAACAGAAACACCCACAATCAGCAAGAAAAAAAAAATAATTGTATTTTCCTTTTTTCCTCATTTCATCAACTTCAGAAGGCTGGCACAAACAAGACCTATTTCTCAGTGAAAAGCAGACAAACAAAATTAAGAGCCTTCACTGTAGACAGAAAAACAGATCACACTATTCCCATATTCATCTGAGCATCCACCTTTTACTCCAATAACGTCTGACGCCAACCAAGGATTCACTTCCCGTGCCCGCAGGCCCGAAGGAGGTCGGTGTCTAAAACATTATTTAATTGACGGCAAGTTTGTGTGCAGCCCTGAAAGAGCACAGCCGTGCTCTGACTGAGGGAGCAGAATTTCTGGCAGCAAGATGCAGGGAGGTTTTGCTCACCTGCTCCATCATTAACGCTCATTAGAGCCTGAACTGTGACGCTCTCAGAAAGCCTCTTGCTGAAGTGCCCCAGCGAGGTGCACACAGCAATAAACAGGATAATGGCGCATTAGGAGAGAGAACAAGTGATTAGGAGTGGTCACAGCATTCACCTCGGAATAGCCAGGCTCCTGCTACATGACAGCAGTGCTTCCTTGAAGGTCAAAACATGTATTTACAGAAGCTTTAGCTCCAGTATGGAGAGCAATGTTTTAGAGAGAGCTATAAAGGCAAGTTGTTCCCGCAGGCAGATAATCGTTTTAGGTAATGCCAAAGGGTCATAAAAGACTGGGGCGACAATAATAATTTTAAAGGAAATACTGGACTTACAAAAATAATTTGAAGTGGAAGCCTAAAACTGCTCTTTTAGCTTGATTTGCAGTAAACAAATTGATGACATCTAGGTCACTGCTGAGCATTAGAAAAAGAAATTCAGACTTGTACAGAAGTGCTGACCATAACTCCATCACTGAATTTCTTATTAGAATTAAAATCCTGCTTCAGTTTTTCTTCTCTATGAAATCAATACGGGTTTTCATAATCGAGGTCTCAGTACTTGAAAACAAATGCATCTGAAATATCCTGACAAGCACCCCCTGCATTTTTTCTAGTTAGAAATTAATTAACATTTATTCCCTTTGAGGTACTCAGCACCTGACCACCGTTTTCTGACCTGACTCTTCCCCAGCATGAGCTGGCACGGACAACTCCAACTCACCACCAGCTAAAATGAACTGAAATCCCTGGCATGGGCCGTATTTGGGACTGAGGTGAGCAATACTGGCTGTCTCAGGATTGGCAGCTGGGTCCATCAGCCTGTCCTGCTTGGGTTTATTCCTTCTAATTAGTCCAGTGCAGAAGATGAACTGAACCTGGCACATCAAGGCTTCTCACCAGCAGATCTGGCTCCGTGGTGGCAACTTGTGTGGGCACCAACACCTGCAAAGCTCCAGCCCCTCCAAGAATGAATGATGTGCTACTGGGGGAGCTGGAACGGAGAGGGTTTTGCATTGTACCAGGGTCAGTCACACTGTCATCTAAACCAGTCAGCTGCAAACTGGAGAGTGATCTGACCAGTAAGGCTGTGGCACCCAGCTATGGAGGGCTGTGAACCATGAAAACCTCAGTTTTTAAACTGCATTTTAAACAGATTCTGTACACTGCCAAACGCAGCACAACGAGCTCTGTCTTGAAAAAATATATATAAAAAAAAGATAAAGCATATCTCTGGAGGAAAACAATCATTAGATTGGAATAAATAAATAAATACCCCTCTTTGAAGTGATTTTAATCTAATCTGGCTGCGGGATATAATCTTAACAGCACACGTACTGCAGGATGCTCCACAAAATAGCAGGTTTAGACATGTGAACAGATTTTTCTTCTCCTTAGATTTATTAATAATTAAATCAAAGCATGCCAAGCTTAAGAGGGATTTGCAGCGCTTGGGATTTGGGGGTAATTGGCACATCCTCACAATGACTATTACGTTCAGCCTTACCTGCGCATCATGGTGGGTTTTGGTCCAGGCAGCACAGTGTCCCCTGTCACAACAGGGACTCATCAGGATGGAAGAACTCACATCCACCCACTGACCAGGGACACCCCTGCAGAGCTAAGAATCAGTTCCAGCAGAAATTACCACAATATTGCCTTTCCTGACTTAAAAATGTATCATTTTCTGAGTTATATTCAACGCTTAGTATTTATTGCCTCTGTGGTGCTCAGACCAGGGAGTACTTTTACAACCTAGAGTAAAATCTAGGTGTAAAGCAACTGTTAGGAAATGTCTAACAGTGTTTTATCATCATATAAATGGACCACATATAGACTTATTGCCAAGTTTTTAGATACACCAGCCTCTGAAGCTAGTGACAGGCCTTACAAGGTGAGAACACAAAGGAAACAACTCCCCACCAACCACCCCTGGCCACTGAAACATAGGAAACTGAGCTGGTTTAAAGGAAAGCAAGCTGGTGAAGTCTAAAGTTAGGTTCCTGAAAGTAAACACGCATGTTTGAAATTCCACAATTAACTGCGGGCTTGTTCACAAACCCCTAGGCCAGGAGGAAGCGGGAGCATCCACCCACACACAAAAGAAAAAGCTGCAAACTATTCCAAGTTTCCAGCACCCTGGGGTCCCGAAAGCCTCTTGTGTGAGGGTTGTTAAAGGCATGTGGCTGCTCCACTTTGCTTCTTTAGTCACAAGGTAGTTCCATGAAGTTCCATATCCACCGTGAAGAGTCGGAGCCGTTGGCGGGATTTACGGCAACCCCCCGAGCGCAGGCAGCACATGCCAAGTTCAGAACACAGAAATGCTGCAGGCAACAACAAAAACTAACCGGGGCTGTGAAGTTTCTTTGGTACAAATGTCTGCAAGAGCTTGCCAGGAAACAGAATTGAACCCGGGCCAATTTTCATGCTCCGAAGGAAACTCAGTGTCCCATTTACCCCCCCGGCAGGCTGCTCAACACCACGGAGAATAATTCCTTCTCCCTCTCCCAAAGTAATCTAAAATGTAGGGGTTTCAAAGACTTGTTCATGTCAACGGCAGACACTGAACCCTACTGCCAACCTCAGCATTCAACACAACTCCTTCCAGGCAGCCATGCTTTGCTTGACACTGTCTAGACCCATCCTGCAGGCTTCCTGCCTTTTTCCAGCTCTAAAACTGCCCTTTATTCTTGGGCACTTACCAGAATGGCCCTTTCCCAGGACAGCTGAAGAGCCAGAGATAAATCTTAGCGTTTCCTGGAAGAAAATTACCAAACTAGCACTGTATTCATCACCGGCTGGTATCACATCCTCTTAATGCTTTATAAATGGAAAACTGCGAAACAGTGGGCAGAGAAGTTGCCCTCTGAAATGGCAATAAATCACAATAGCATCGAGTGGACTTGGGGATAAATAAATAGGAAACTGAACAATAGGAAGTTGCCTTTTGTAGCACGGGGAGTGCACAGTCAGCACCTGCCAGCACAGGACCTTTGGCTTTCTGCATTCAGGTGGACCTTTTGTGGAGCCCTTGCAGCAGTTTCAATCAAAATCAATTTTTGCTTCTTGCCATTTTAATTAACTATGATTTTGCTTGTAAACCACGTCACCTTTTAGGCTGACCTCCATTTATAATGTTACTCAGGCAACAAAATTCGTTTGGTGGGGAAGGCAGAGAGAATTTAAATGCTGCCATAGCACAGCTCTGCTCCTCTCTCAGAGCTGGGATGACAATGCCCAACAGGGGAGAAAAGGAAGCAGCTTTGGGATAACAGCACTTAAATGGAATATTGTTCATATCACACTCCTCATGCCTAAGGGCTACTACTGAAGGCTTCTAGGTGAGCAATTTGGAACAGGATGCAGTGCACTAAAAAAAGCCAAGGAGGCGGCTCTCAGCTTCAGGTATTGCCACATGTGACATCAGCTCCATCAAATTCACTCCTCAGATAAAGCAGCGGCCAGCTCAAGGTTATGATCTTAGAGTTTAAAAGGCCTTTTTTTAGGTCTGTCCCAAGAGATTATTTTAAAACACAGTACTACGCATCTGCCGAGGAGTAGAACAGTTGGCTTTAATTGTAAGATGGATTTTTACATAGCTTCTGACCTTTCATCTAATTGAGGCCTGAAGAAGAAAAAAAAGAGAGGAAAGAAAAGCTATACGTCACTTCAGTTATTAAAATCCATCAAGCTCAGACTTTAGCCTTGGGATAACCACAGCCAAAAAATTGACTTGCAAGTAATTATCACTGCTATCTGCAATAAAAGTTAATTGGACATAATTGAACTAAAGCCCTAATCTGAATGAAGCTGTTGCTGGCAAGAAGCCTGCTCCTGCCTGCACTCTGCAAATGGAACTGCTAGCAGGAAAATGGACAAACACGAGGCTGCTTTACAGTCTGCCCACTGCAAATCAGAGCAGTTCTGCAAACAGCTCATTAACCGGGCCAAGATAAAGCCATTATGAGGTAAGCCCGTCCTCACCAAACACACCCTTCAACTACACCCAAACAGGGCAGTGGTACAGAGTTTCAAAAAACAAGTTTCTGTTTTACAGACCTCTTAATTACAGGCACTGAAACATTAGAATCACGTCACCAGACGCTGGTTTTATCAGCCCCCGAACGCTGTCAATACCGGCACAAATAATGTACTTTTTGAGCACGTAAAGATACCGACTCAAAAGGTTTTCAGTGCTGATAATTTACCACCTTCATGCAGTTCAATAGCCTTTCCTGTTGTAGGACCAGCTTCTTTCATCTCTGCAGCAGAGCAGACAATTAGCTGCTTTCTGTGCTCAGCCCATGCAGGTGGCTGGGGGAAGGGAGCGCTCAACTCAATTCCTGCTGATTCGTCCATTTATATTTTGCATTTTTGTTAACTAACAGACCAGAAAGCGGTCGTCAAACCCCATGCTACTCCAGAACTTCTTTACAATTTTAATTATTAACACTCTGTCCTTCACCAAAGCATATCAAAGCACTTAACAAACATTACTGAAGCCACATAACCACTCTGACACAGGCAAAAATTGCACACAACTCCTTTTAGAGTTGGCTTCAGGTTTTTTGACTATATTTATGTTAGAAGAGTGGTCTCCTGATGATGGACTAGTCTATGACAGGAGACATGGAGGGAAGTATCTGGCTCACCACAAGTTCCTGACATAATTTTGGATGAAGCATTTAATCACCTCATGCCACGGTCACTCTTTGTTTAAAGGACAGCAGTGGGTGACAGTTTTCTACCACTGAAGGCTGTGAAGACAAATGAAACTGCAGAGGATTTAACACCACTTCGACTTCTCACATCAGGCTCACAAGGTCACAGTCTGGGCAGTATCCTGGGGACAAATGGACACAGATCACCTTTCCCTGTCCTGAGCACCACTTGGCTCAGCCCTGCTCCTCTGTATCTTCACAGCTCAGAACAGAACTTCTTAGCTCGAGAAAGCTGCAACGAAGAACCAGTGACATCAATTCCCTTTCATGACCCAAATCAGTGGCTTACTTTACTTTGCTCAAAGCCCTCACCTCTTTTTAAGAGTATTTTTAGATTTAACTCTGTATTCTGCAACGTGGCAGGAGCTGACAGACAACACAGGTGTAAAGTAGGTCTTGCCAGGTGTTGCAGGCTGCTCCTGAGGTGAAGGAAAGACGTAGAAAAGACAAGTCAGGACAACTGTAGGGCCTGGCCAAAGCTTCAAATGAGGATTTCTGGCTGTGCTTGAAACACAAATACTAGTGGTCAGTTGTGAGACAGATGAGATACTACTTTTACCATGGGAACATATGCAAGAAATATGAAAATCGACCTGCCCGAAGTCAAAAGCAATTTGAATAACTTTGTATCTGCCTCCTCTCAATTTTCCCTACACTAAAGCACTCTGACCTTTAATTAATTCTTTCTCCTTTTATATGGTAACTTCCAACTTCAAATTTTTCATGCTGTACTGGTGGGAAACAGGGATGAAGACACAGCCTGGTATGTATCTTAGCTGTGTTCATGGGCGCACATGGCTCCATGGATATTTGGGGAGGGAGCAAAGGATGAACCACAGCAGCTAGGTAAACACAGCACTGTCATCAAAATAACTTGCCCTGTATACCAGGCTTACATTTTTATTTTCAAAATGCAAAACAGACTCCCTACCCACCGCTGTAGCATTCACAAAAGATCCCGTTTTCCTCAACAAGATACTGTCAGGCACAAACAAACATTCCTTCCTCCAAAGCACCCATTATCCTCGGGGCAAACTAAACCCAACTTCTTCCTACGTGCTTGAGCAGCATCACAGCAGCTCTGAAATATGGAACGAGACTTAAAGACACGAGCGTGCCTGTTCTCATGTGAACATGAGGGAAAATGAGGGTTACTTGAGATGACTTCCATCCAAAGGAAACCCAGAGCAGCCCAGCCTCTACCAAACTACAGGATGCTGCTCACACATACCCCAGTGGAGGTACCATGCATTCCCACCAACAGACATTCTCCATCCTTTATGCAACTTCCTGCTGCCTTCAAGTGATAAGAAACCAAAATACACACTGACCCCTTTCCCATAGGGGACAGCCTGCAGTTATAACCTCAACATCCTCAGCAGGAACAAGGTTATGTGCAGCTTTCCTACATGTCCCATGTGTGGGAGAAGCACGAGGCTATAATTCTGGGCTTTACTTCACCACACAGGACATGCAAGAATTGTGAGCTTCCTCATGCCACTCTTGGGCAGAATTCCTCCCTGACGGCATTCTTGCTTTCCCAGATCTGAAAAGGAAGTTTTTCTTAGGTACAGCAAACAGCTGCCTAGGCAAAGGGGAAAGGAAACATGAAACAGTTCCCTCTCCTGTGCCTGCTTCACAAAGATCACCATTTTCATTATCTCCTCTCACTCCACACTTACTCCGTAAAAGCCCTGAATTAAAGTCTTAATCATGACTTACAGAAATCCTTGTGGCTGCACATGACAGAAGGAAGACAGTTTTTCCTTCTAAAATATCGTTAGAAGTTACGGATTACGACAGTTCCTGGGTAGGAAAGCAGCTATCTTCCCCTGTTTGTTACAAGCTGATTATTTAAAAAAAAATAGTCAGAGCTAACTCTGAACAAATTTTACCTCTATTCAACAGAAAAACAACAGAGCAGACATTTGTTAGCTATTGAAAAATATGTTTTGAGTCCTGCTTTAAAAATAGATCCACTTGAAAATGAGAAATATTTGCAAATAAGATGAGGCAGAATGCATTACACTTCGTAACAAAAGAAAAATTGAACTTGTATATAAAGGAGTAAAAATAGGAAGTGACTCACTTTTGGACGAGGTGTGCTGGTGGTGTGTGAACACGGGCTCAGAGGGAGGATGGATTTTGGTTTGCATTGGTCATGCATGTGAACCATTCTGACCTGTACAATCACACTGACAGTTTGGTTTAGTATTTCTCTCTCCGGACACTGAATTATGGTCCCACACACGGTGAAATTTTAACAGCCCATTTACAAAGCCAGCAGTTTTTTAAGAACCAAACCTGGAGATCTCAGCCTGATTGTGCACAGCGACAGAGCTTCCTGCTGGACCAAGAACACATCAGCTCTTGGATACACATCTTATCATTTGTAAGGGCAAGATAAGACCTCCTTCTGTAGTTGGAGATACCGTGCAGCCAGCTGCAAAGATGAAAAGCATTTTAAGAACCTCAAACAGAAGCTGCAACACACGTACAAAACACCCACCAGCAGAAAATAGAAGCCATCAGGTGAATACCAAAGAGCTGGACCAGACACTTTGGATGGTGTTTTCCTGTCAACCTTCACGATGAGGTGCTGGTGTCCTGCTGGCTTGTCCTGACAGACCTAATGTCCTTATCAATCTCCCGGGAAACTCAAAGGCCACCTCATAACAGCTCCACAGAAGAAAGGACAAGAAATACATTAGTTGTGAGCTACTGTAAAAAGTCTCTGCTACTCTCACTGCTTTCCTGAGAAGCATGAAAAACAGCCACTGGCACAGCTGGCAGTTCAAAATAGCCACAGGGAAAGCAAGACGAGTGTGCGAGGTGCCTTCAAAGCCTCTGCACACCACAAGCACCAGAGAGTTTTGTCTGAAGATCTGATAAAACACTTCAGCACAATCTCACCTGACTCCTTCAGCAGCTGCCAACACACCACCTTTACCTGAAGTTTATATTCATGAAAGATTTATTTTTTCACAGAAAGTTTTACTGACTATAGGATGTTTTTGTTTGCTTTTGTGCATTTTTCCTCCTCCGTGCTTGCTGTTTCCTTTAAAAAAAAACCAACCCAACACACACAGAGCAATAAATAAATTGTTAGGGCAGGACGCAGAGGGAGTGTTTCTGCAGGGAAATCCTTTTGCACGGCAAACACAACGTGGCTGTGTGGGAGAAGAGAACAAACACTGCTGTTGCAGCCTGCACCTCAACAGCAGACAGAGCATGAAGCTGCCTGCACAAAGGTGAGCTCCTGGTAACCCATCTCCAACAGCCCTGACCTCCACTGTGCAGCTCCCATTAAAAGCATCCCCAGGTTTTAATTTCCAATTTGTCTTTCCAGCCACGGAATTGCTACAGTCAACAAATTCAAAAAGGTAAATTTTTCTACCTCCAATTAACTGCATTAGTAGTGTTTATAACTATGTGATTGATAAATGCTCTGCAGAAGCTGTAATTAATGTATTTTTTCCTTGGAACACACACCGAACCCCTTGGCGCTCAGACACTTAATGAAAAGCAATTTATCAACTTGCTTTGAACAGCCGAATCTGACTCCTTAATGCAGAGAAATAACACACTTTGCTTTAAGCACCACGGCTCTGAGAGCGGAACGCGCACCGCGACATTCCGAATGCCATCAGACACGGCTGGGATTTTGATCGGGATGACAGCGACCAGAGCGCTCGTCTCCCTGGGTATGATTCAGTCTGGCTTAACTGGGATCCTCTCCTCCTGGGATGCAGTCGAGCAGGAGATTTGTGCAGATGTGGTTTTTTTTTTGCAGGATGGGGGGGATCGGGAGCGCCTCTTCAGGACACGGGACAAAGTTCCAAATTCTCCCATGCCCGGCACGCGCGCCGGGAAGCAGCAGCTCCAAGCATTTCAGCCTGGACATGTGTTCAGCTGCTCACAAAGCAGACAAAAATAAAGTGCTTACAGAGTGTTTGAATGCTAATTTCTCAAATTGAGCGTTGCTTTGTATAGTTGACATATGCAAAAAAAAAAAAAAAAAAAAAAAGAAAAAAAAAAGAGGGGAAAAAGAAGCATTTAGGAGGAGAAGTTTGACATCACAGAATATTTTACACGTTGGTATTAACCACTGGAGGGGATTAACCAACCTTCAAAGGCTAAAATCTAAACTCCTATTTCTGAGAGTGTAGGCTAGAGATTTCCAGTACAGGAGCTGGTCTGTACTCCATGTGGCAGACTGAACGTAAGGATTACATATTTCCATTGCACATGTGAGTCTGTTTCCCATTCCTGCAGGGTCCTGCTCTCTTCCATTTGTCTTTTGATGCAGATAAAAGCTAATGCAGATTGCAACTGCTGATACAGAGAAAGGCACAAGACACAGCGAGCTTTTGGACTAAGGAAAAAAGGGACTCCAGGTCCAGACTGCTCGAGCATGTCAAGAGATTGTCTTTGAAACTATAAAACTAGAAATGAAAGCACTGCGTTTTTATTTGATTTGATCAAAGAGACTAGAAAGGAGGGGGGGTGAAAAAATCACATCTTGTAGATGCAGGGTAGCATTTAACTACTTCACACACGATATGGGACCAGCTGATCTCATACAGATATGAATTTGGAGAAAAAACAAAGAGGTAAAGTCACTCCAGCTCTGCAGACACTGCCTGCACAGATCACTGCTTCAGGCTCTGTAAAGAGCAACAGGAACCTGTTTCAAAGCCAGAAAGCCACTGGAAGCACATACCCAGCCCTCGCCACGGGCACAGGTTTCCAGTCACCAGTGAAAAGCAGAGGAGTGGGCTCCTGTCAAATCACAGAAAACAGACTCCAAATATAATGACTACTTGAATAAATCACTGATCACTCCCTGTCCCAGTGCTCTGACTGTGGGACAGCAGCACACCGTGGCAACCTTCCCTAGGAGGGCTTTTGACTGCAAGCTGCAAATTTTTGAACGGAGCATCTGCTCCAGCGCGTGCTTGGCACCAGGAGAATGAGGCTCTGCAGAAGTACAAATGGCACTACAGGTAGCAGCTCTGCAGATCCCAAATTGCAGCATGGGAAAAACAGATACCTATCGCTGCCACATTCCCTAAGAGAACAGATTTTAAGTAACTGCTCATGGAAATTTCTAACTGCAGAAGGGGAAGCATTTAGATTGCCTCTGTGCTGAAACCATCTAGGTCTTTGCCTTTCACTAAAAATTAAGCAGAAGTCATTTTAAGGAGGCAGGCAGACAACAGTCTTGCACAGGAGATCAAAAAGCTCTCCAGATGTTTATTTTAAATGAAATTCAGAAGCCAGTATAAAGCAGATTTGAAACACTGAATAATCCTTACCATGATTTGCATGAGAAAAACAGGCAAAAGGTTCCATCCTACTGCTCTGAAACTCTCCAAGAACATGCAGGCTTGGATTTTGTTCCTTGACTCTTCAGATAAGAATCTGAAATACGAACAACTCCACACTGCAATCTGATGGCTGTTAAGAATATTTTTCCCCTGTGCTGTACACTTGGATGCTCTACACATACACACAGGAGCATCTCATGTGAAGGAAGTCTCTGACCTTCCTTACCAAGACTGTGCAAAATTATGGATTGAAAAGAGTCTAAAAATGTCAATCCTAAATCTTAAACTTCTTCTCCTCTTGCTACTTTTACTGAATGCCTCCTGATTGTGCAAAAGCAGAATATTCAGGGCGTCAATCTAAGTAGTTTGGGTGTTACGCTGACAATGTCTCTGGAGAGGGGAAGAGAAGAGAGGACAGATTTCCAATAGCTCAGACACTTCCCTGCAAGCAAAGCTGCTACACAGCAAAGGAGATAAATAAAGAGGGAAAGTAACACACCAGAGAACTTTCACCAAGGTCATGTCAGGATGCTGAACGCTCCCCATCTGCAGGGGAAGATTTAGATGCCTGTTCCGCCACACATATCCACTCCCCTGTTGGCAACAACAGCCCTCATTAAACCAAACCAGTTCTAACCACGAAAGAAAGGACATCGGGAAGATGATATTAGCTAACAAATGCAAAAGGAAAACCCAACAGAGACAGCTCTGGATGGGTGCCTTCTGCAGCAAAATACAGCCCCAGAGCATGTGCAGAGAGCCCCTGCAGGACCTGGGAATGGGCAACACAGGATATCCCAGCCAAAAGGATGGACAGCTCTGGTCTGATCAATGCTAGCAGCTCCTGGCTTGCAGCAGAGAGATTCCATACCCATTCAGCCAGAACAGAACAGGGATCCCATCAGGAACAGGAGCTTATAGGACTTTGCTGCTGCACAGGGTGACCTACAGGTTGCAGCTCCTCCTTGCTTGGCAGCCAGGGCTGTGGACATGTGGCAGAACCCTGCAGACAGACTCTACCACGAAACAACAGCCCTACCCCCCCAAACATTGTATCAGTTACTGCTGTGCCCTTAACAAGAGTGTTTCTTGCCCGTTTCAGCAATCTGAAAGACACGCTGGGCAAAATTTCAAGCTATGACAAAGTGATCTTATCACTTCTGTGCTGTTCTCGCTACACAAGCCCCTGATTCAGCAGCATGTAATAAAATCTTCATTTGCATGAAAAGCACTCTCTGATCACAAAGTCTTCTGTTCGACAGCCCTCTTCCCATCCACAGCACAGAGATGCAAGCACCACTGTCATTTTGCCTGTGACTGAGGTGGAATATTTTATTTATGTTTATTTGGAGAGGCTCTCGATGTTTTAATGCCATCTTTTCCTAAAAAAAACCCAGTATTTTTGAATAACACAAAAGCTGCACACAACCCAACGATGCAAGTACTGCGAAGTTCACTCGCTACGCTCACACCTGTATTTTTAATAACCGTGTCATGTGAAGGACATTTCATATCAGCACAAGGTGACCGTGAACAGCAGTGAAATGCCTTTTGTGCTCAACAAGTCCAGCCTTTTCCAGTTTGCCTTTAGATTGCTTGGTGTCATGACACACAGCACTCAGAGGACGTATGTCAAAGGAAAGGAAGGTGTAGCCATGAAAAGAACAATGCACTGCCCGCAACAAGATTAATCGCTGTCATGAGAAACCAATAAAAAAAAAAGTATCTTGTTATCTTTCTTTACAAAGGGACTGTTAAAGCTTAACTATATAAGGAAACTTTTTCCTTTGGACTAAACCATGAGCCTAATGTATGTGGGCATCCCACATGCCAGCATATGCGATTAATTGGCTCTCGCCTGACGCCGCGGGAGAAAGTCCAACGCTCCAGAGGCAGGATGGAGCTTTCACACAACCAGCCTGTGCCCTCTCCTGACTGCAGCTCTCTCACCAAGGCCAGCCCCAGCTCCCTGTCCCGTGCCAGGTGACACCACCACCCATTCCCACCTGTTAACCGTGTCCCACGTACGCACCTCAGCATCGCACCCGGCTCCGAGTGAACTCAGCCAAAGCAGAAATACCTTTCCTCACGTCAGCAGTGCGGTCCCCATTTAGAAACGCTTTCTCTCACGTTAATCCAGTGCCAAAACGTGGTGGTGTGGGCTGTGCTGATCCAGAAACGGTGCTAAGGATGCTGCTGCCTCCTGTCTATCACCGCACGCTTCATCTCGCGCGTGGCCAGGCAGTGACAGCCCTGCGACAACAGGCACTTTAAATTGGGCAGCTCAGCAGCACATGTACACTGAATTTTTGAACAAGCTATTCTAAGCTGCTTTGCTAGCAATTTCTGGCCTGTGCAGTTTGAAAGCGCACGGTTCTGGCCCTCACAAAGAGCAGACCTGTAAATGACATCTTGAGGATTAAGCTGATTGAGATGCAATTTGCCTAGCAACCATTCATTAAGCAGAGTTCAGAAACAGGCCAGCAATCTATTCCACCTCCTTATCTGAGCAGTAAACAGATAACAGTCTCTACTGTGTCCTCTGTGCTCCAGTTCAGACACATTGTAAACAGATTTTTCAGAAGTTTAAACTCCTACGGTAAATCTCCGAGAACAATCCTGCTCTCCAAACACAAGGGATTCGGCTTCACCAAGTGTCTTACAAGCGAGAAACAGCTCTGGAAGGAGGGTAATGTAAATCAAATTGTGAATGCATTTGCAGTTCCTGTGCCTCCAATATTTTCTCACATCAAGCACTAAGAGCCCATCCCAGTCGTTAAAAAAAATTGTTTAAAAAAATCTTAATCACACAAGCATTTGGCATTGCTATTCTGATCACTGAAAAAAACTCAATAAAAATCTTATTCCCTTCCTTCATCTTCTGCAAGGAATCGATTGACACTTCCAAAGTCTTTGATAAAGGCTCCCCTGCTTCGGAGAAGAAAACAAAAGTCACGTCCTCCCTCCCATTAACCATTTTTTCCTCATAAAATAAGCAAGAAACGTCATCAGTGGAAATCAAACCAGCTATTTCAGCTCGAAAATTTCAGCTGGAAAGATAAAGCGAAATCATGATTTTGCATAATTGTTTCCCTGCAAGAAACATCTGATAACATCCCATTCCGCTCCAAAATTAAACAACAAAGATTAGCACGGACGTATTTAAGACTATATACCTGAACGGTTTGCCTTTGGTGTACAGTTCTTCTGGGAAATCACTGTGACATACAGCACGCTATTACAATTAAATATGCAAGAAAGAAGAATTAAACTTACTATGAATAATTAATACCCTACAATACTACTTCATAAGGAAAAGTCTGGCTGAATATTCCCGCAGATGAGATATACCCAAACACGAGGCACAGCAGAGCTGGCAGCTTTACTTTTATGATGGGGTTTAAAACACCAAGTAACTTTATGGCTGCTGCTCAATTCTAGAGAAGGTGCCAGCCATCCAAGCCTTCTCCTGCTGGATTCCCATCCAGCTTCAGAAAAATGGGATAAATGCAACTGTTGCAATAGTTGCTGCAACACTCATCTATGTCCCGGAGGTAACAGGCTTCCCAAACACTTTCCATTAAAAGGTATAAAGCAATTATCTGACATCCCAGAAGGGAGAATAAAGCAAATATGATGCAACAATTACTTAGGTGATAAGATCAGGCTAAGGTTGTGAGAAAAAACAATTTTAAAGGGTTGCAAGAGCTAAGGAATGCAGCTTACTTTCCCAGAATCTCTCTTAAGGACAAAGATACCATCAGCTCCAAGAGTCGACCTTCCTGTTTCGAGTTTACTCTTCTGAGGGCTGCAGAACATCAACTGCAGCAAAGCTGAAAATGGCAATTAAAAATAAGCTTTTTTTTGCACAACATCACCCCTAAATTGCATAGATTAGTGCTTATTGAAGTCCTTGTAAAATTGATATCCAACTGTGGGCATTTTCCATCAGACTCTGGTCGGGTCAGCGCAGTGACAATTGACACAAATACATTTGTTGCACATTTTTAGCTGGAGAGGCCCAGTTCCTCTCTGTTTATCCATGCACGGCACACCCAACGCCCCTTTCAGAGAGAGAGAGAGATTTGAAATCCAACCAACATTTGTGATCGCTGAGGTGGAACATGGCACTGCTACTGTAATTGCTGAAGGTGTGACCACATCCCTCTGCTCCCAGCCCCATATTGCTCTGGGAGGGTCTTGTTCCTGCAGGATCCAACACTCCAAAGCAAACATGAGCTGAGGGTCTTTCTGGGCACAGGCAAAGCCATGCTTGAAGCATGCTGGCTTAATATTAATTTTCTATTAAAAATTAATAGGACTAAATGAAGCTTGCAAGCCTGTGGGCACCAAGGCAGTTATTTTGCCGACGCATTCGTTGCCCGGAGGAGCAGGATGTGAGGGATGGGCTGCAGAGTTCCTGCAGGATGCAGGATCCATGTGGCTCCTGGGAGAAACAGGGGGCTCTTCACCACATCCCCAGAGGGACCTTGGGTTCCATTAGTGCTATGTCACCCCATCCTCCAGCCCAGAAACTGGTGGGGAAGATGAAACCCTGATGAGATCCTGGTGAAAACCCCAGTGTCATCCCACCTGAGATCCAGCCTTCTCTGGGCACTGCCTCCAATCCTCACCCATGTGCCCCTTTCCCACTTCCCCAGAATGAATTCCCTTGCCAACAAGAACCCTGCAAATATCCGGAGTTTACGTAAGCTTAACCTTCAGTCCCTATTAATGTTAACGGAATAGGAAAAAATTAACCACGGTGCAAGTAAAAAGACTGTATCTGCATTTCTAATTATACAACAAAACACACCACATGGCAGCATTTCCAAGCACCTTGCTGGGAATAAAACAGCCAGTGGACTGAGGTTTCCATTTGGAGTGGTGGATGCAAGAGCAATCAGCATTGAGGCTGACAGTTAAGGGATGAGGACACGAGAATTAAGGGAAATGAAGTGACATACGCGAACGATGATAACAAAAATGTTAATAATTAGAAAAACAGTCACCTTAAAAATTTAAAATTTCATGATCTCTCCTACTTTTTAATGGCTTAGCCTACTTTTTCCAACCTAATTTGCATGATCAAAATAGGCCTCCTGCCAGGAAGCATTAAAATGGCAGCCCCCCATCGAGACAAAACTCCCTTCACCATACGAGATTGAAGGACTAATAACTATTCCTAAAAACATTTTAAATCCATTAACGTTGTTTAGCAAACACTTATTTAGAATTAGTGCCACCATCAGAATTTGATTGTGCTCTACAAAAGTGTTCTATAAAAGCCTTTGAGGGAGGAGCGGGTCCCTCCCAAACACCTGTGCCATCTCCAACCCTCTCCAAAAAGCTGAGCATCCTCACACTCCTCAATATTTTCCATCCCCAAACCCTAAAGTATTCTCCAAGATCAACCAGACAATTTCCAACAGCTCTTCAGAGTGCCAGGCTGGGCAGCTGGAAGGACCCTCCAAGATGCTCACAGCAGCCAGACCAGAGGACACCATCCCCACCAACCTCTACACCCACAAATTAATTCTATATACCAAAAAACCCCAGGTTAGCACAAAAATAGAAACCTCAATATTACTGATGTACTGAAGATTTGGATTCTAGTAGAAATATATGGTGGTTTATACAAATTTGTTCAAGCTATGTGTTATCCTTTCAGTGCCATCTGCACAAAACCAGAGTTTTATCTAAGCACTGGATACTAAAATAAATAATTTTCTCCGTATCTATGATCTTGTTGGAGACAGACGCCACAAACCTGAGAGCTGGCTAGTGCAGGCTTGTCTAGTCACAAATAAAATTACATCCACATCAATATGATTTATTTTTAATAAAAAAAATAAGGCAAACCAGGCTCTTCATATCAAAACAAGCTCAGTCAGCACCCTCCATGCCCACAAGAAGACATCATGTACAGTGTGAAATTGTCAGAATAAAACTGGGACTGGCACTGTCATTTCCCCTAGTAAGAAATACCACTACCAAGAGACACATTTTAATTGCCACACGTAATGAAAAGTACCTGCTCATCCTCCACTTGCTGTATTTATTGGTATTTAAATTCAGGACTACAAGTCTCGGCAGGATATTTTCTGATGACTTTAGCTTTTCGGAGTGTCCCTGCCCCAGCAGATTTTCAAGAGTGAATTTGGTTCTTCAATGCAACACAACTGACTCATCTCTGTCCGTGCATGAACAAGGTTCTTGGGCTCCACTTCTCAAAGCATCTCGTCTTGAGCATCCCCTGTGAGTGGGACCTCGCAGTAATTAGCACAATCTGATACTGGAAACTCAACTAATTCTAACATTGATCCCTCAGGACAGCACAGCCCATGATTTGAGAAACGTTCGTCCCAAAAGGCCCTTTGTTTCTACCTTTCAAAGTCACCAAAGGCTGGTAAATAAATTATATTCTCCAAAAGCTTTGCAAATTCCTTTCTCCTGGCTGGATTCATTCTCCAACCAGCAGCCAAAGCTAAAGGTTTATACAGGATCACTGAGAGCACCAAACCTGTTTTATTTTCTTATACAGAGCAATTTCTAACATCTGCAGTCACTGTTGTGAGATTGCAAAGGATTTTATTTGCCAAGTCAAGCTGTTGAAAGGACAGATTATAAAAAATAAACACTAACCGTTTTTAGATCTAACTTTCCCCCACAGACTGCGTTTTATGCCCTTTCACTGGAAATGTTACATCAGAATAAAATCAGATTTAATTGTCTCTTAAATAACTGAACAGCCACTTTAATTTTATTTCAATAGCAATAATCCATAAATCAAGCAGCTGAAAACCTAGCACAGAGTGACAAGTAAATAAAGCAGAACACAGTGAAGGAGAGCACGAACACCACATGATGAAAGGTGATTTTTCTCAAACTTCACACATCACCATTTTATGGACATCACAAAGGTACCACTACAAAAATACTTGGATCTCAAAACTGTCAGTTCATCAGCAGTAACTGCTTAACAAAGACCAGTGGATGATGATCCTTGCCCAACTGGAACTGCTAGGAGAATGGCTGGGATTTTAGCCATGGATGCAATTTCCCTCATGCACACTAGATGGAAGTATGGAAAAATCTTAATTCTTTCCTGTCTCAACTTAAATTCGAGTGGTTGAGATATCATGTTGGACTGCCACATTCTGAGATTTTTTTGTTGGTTCTTCATCAGCAGCTTCACTCATTGATAAGCTCTATGTAAAAAGATGCCCTGAAATATTAAAATAAGCAGCACTGAAAATTAATAGTAAATATAAGAGAATATACAGCAGAAATACTAAATATATTATTCAGGCTAATTTCTAAAGTACACACATTCAATTTCTAGAGTATTTGAATAATAATCACTAATGAGATCCTTCGGAGACACCGAAGTTACATTTTTTAAACCTCCAGGTTATTGTAAGAAACACCACCTTGCCAATGAACAGAAACAGGGAATAGAAAAGGTATAAAAAGATTCATAAATGCTGCTGCCGTTTTGACTGGAAAAAAACCCCAAACAGATTTGTAGAATACAGTGGGAGAGGTACAGGGAAAGAGAAAACCTGAAGTCTTGCAGAACAGGCAGATCAGAGAGCAGCAAACCTGAATGGGATTAAATTACACACAAATCTCCTGGAAACGATCTTAAAAGTGACTTGTTCCAAAACAATCCATTTCTAAATTTAAACACTAAAGAGTTCACAGACACAAAAACTAAATCAGGCAACGGTGTGACCAGGAAAAGGTGCTGGAAGCGCTGTTTTCCCTCCCCTACTCTGGCTTTTTCATATATTGATTTTCCTCCACGCTCATTCACAAATGCTCAGCAGAGCTGTGAACAATTTAAAGTCAAGGGATGCACGAATTACCAGCTCCAGGAACACACCACCCATTTGAGGCAAAAGCTGAGGGCTTTGCTGTAGCTGAAGAAAATAAAAACCAACCCAGAATCAGAACACACTGATGAGCTGGAAGAGAATGGTGAGCAAATCCCTAATTTTCCCTGTCCACAACAAAACCAAAGCACATGACATTCCTTCAGCTTAGAAGACAACAAATTAAGAAAACTAGTGCCAAAACAGAAGGATGGACAAAGAACAATGCTGGATAAAAGAATATAAAGTAGGCATGAAAGGCTCCCCTTTCCAGATGTTAAGAAGACATGCTGTTTTTCATTCCAGGTTTAAAAAAAGATAAGCAGAGGAGGAAGTTTACTTTGGAGAGTGGGAGCATCTGCATAATTTTTTGAAAAAGGTTCATACAAAGATTTCCTTCCAAGAGAATTTAAACTATATCTATACATATATACATGGATATATGTGGTATTGGCTCAAGACAGTCACCTTAACATATTTTTCAAAGTGTTTCCCGTGCAGCAACTGCCTAGGGAGAGGAACAAAATGAGTGGCAAGGGACAGCCACAGGAAAGGGCAGGACTGTGAGACACACATCCTCCAACATGCACACTCCAAGTTTAACAACATGAAGGCAAGGACAGGGACAGCAGGATACAGCAAAGGATATGCTGGGGCCAGGAAATGAGAAAAGAACCCACAGCGCTCAACACTGACTTACTGCATATTTTACCAATAAAAACACACAGGAGTAATTTTTTTTTCACATGTGCAGCTCCCACCTTAGCCAGGCCAGGGAGATTGTCCCAGCATGAGGAGGGAAATTACAGAGAACAACTGGATGCTACATCCACTCTGAAGAGCAGAGCACGGCGTTTCACCTATTTCCACTTGCTCTCGCGTGGTTCCCGAATTAGAAACAATCAGAATCCTGCTGGAAACAATATACGGCACCTTAATTGGGTTGGCTGCACTACAGACGTCAGCAATGTATCACTTAATAGATCATTTTCTGACTGCTTTTTTTTCCTTTTAATACTAAAAATAGCTGCACTTTCATGGTTCACCTTTTCTACATCACCTTTACTACACACACACACCGTAAGAAATTAAATGTTAGCACTCGCTGCCCACTGAAGATCCTACAGGACCCACACCTGCTGCAGGCAGGATCTGTCACCTAATTCAGCACAACTGTACTTAAAGGTCTGTCTCAGAAACGTTGCATCTACAGAGAGCCTGTTTTCTCAAACATTTCCCCCCAGCACACCCATCAATGCATCTATTTAAAAGCCTGGAGCAGCTCAGTTATCTCGAAATACATCAAACAACCCAGTGCTCCACGCATTCCAGGCACTCCAGAATCCCTGAACGGGACTTGGGAATTCACATGAAAAATCTTTCCCAGTTTTCAACCCCAAGTGCTACACCCCCATGATTCCCTACCAAATCCATGCTGCAGCCAAACTGCATTCCTGAGAAATTATTCCAAGACTGAAATATCACCGTTTTCCTCATAAACCCTGGAAACTTGGACTAATCTTCGCACACAGCATAAACAAGTTAAGCAATGGGAATACATAAACGAAGCAAAAGTCTTAAGCACAATGGGGGAATAATTATAGCAACAACAGAACAAACACAAAATGAATGGGGAGACATGGAGAGACACCCAGACAGAATGTGATGAAATAAGTGGGGCCTATAGGATCTGTGAGGAACAGCAATAAGCTATAGCTGATGGTTTTCTAGGTGTTCATTTAAATCAGATTACTAAAACCATAGAAATCAGCAGCACATGAACACTGTCAGCTCCAGGTGCAGGCCAAGCTGTGCCCTGCTTGGACAGTAAAATCAGCTTTTGAAAGATTATAACCCCTTGGAAAAATAGCTTTGGGTAAAGTTCAGAACAACTTTTCTGGATGTCAGCCAGCAGAATGCCTGTTCAGGAGTTCTGCTCCTCAATCAGTATTTGGAAAGCTTTTTTTTTTTAAAGAAGGAAGATGAATAATGTGACAAACTCATTTTAGCATTTGCAGTCAAAGTAACGACCTGCAATTAAAAGAAAAAATTGCTCCAAGATCTGTGTGGTGAAGATTTTAACACGAGTCACAAAATACAATGGGAGAATGGGAATGTGGCATACCACACAAGGAATTAAAAATTCAATTACTCACTTCACTTCCTAGTTTGAGAACGTTTAAAATTGTTTAAACATTTCAAATGCTGAAAATTGGAAAGGGTGGGGTGACAGACTCATTACAGGTGCAGAAAATTGTGAAACCTTTACTCATCCTCAGGGGCATCTTACCCCAAAAACAGCCTCTGAAGAGTCAGCAGACCCTGGATACAGAGCACTACTACACAACAGAGTGACCTGTTACTCACCTGCTGGGTGTAGCATTTCAGTGAACTGCATGTTCTTAAAGCAATTATTTAAAAGTGCTGACCATCTGTTAAACAACTCAAACAAATCAGGCTGTGGCTACGTTCTTGGTGGTGTATTTAGCAACTCCATAAATCCCAGAATCCTGCAAGTTACTTTACCTCTCACTTCGTAAATCTGTGACCCTCCCCACTGTTACCTCTCTGAAGATGAGTGAGCCAGGAATATACAGGATATAAAATGATTTGGTGATGGAGGTTTTGGGGGTGGGGCCAGCCAGGGCAAAATTTTCTGCTTCCTCTTCTTCCCATCTCTGTGTGCTGGCCAGTAACAAGTCATGGTCAAAAGTGAAGAAGAGTAAAACTGAATGGACAAACCAATGTGAGAAAGTAAAACATTGCACTGGAAACACTGATAAAAGTTTCTATCCCACATCCAGGCATTTCTGCAAGTGCAGCAGAGGACACAAGCTGAGGCTCCTGCACATTGTCTGAGCTTCTGGGAAATAGAGATATTTCAGTCCTTGACAAAAATCCTTACTTCTCCTCTTGATCTGGTAACAGTTCCCAGAAGCAAGCATAGATATAAAAGCTTATCTATCAGAGGACAACTTGAAACAAATACAAATAAGGCTTAAATGAAGGCAAATATCCAAGCTGCAGAGAACACAACGGTTCCTTAATTTCACATTTGGAGAAAAGACAATACTATGTGGACATCCTCCAACATATTTTTAATGTTATTAACAGAAATAGCACCCCAGGCTGTGCTCAAGCTGAAAAAGTGTGAAACTGTTTGCAATGTGAAGTGAAAGGGGGATCAAAAATACCATCTTATTAAATGGCATTTATTTGGTGCTAAGTGAATTGTTTATTCAATTGAGAAGTTCAGAAAATGACAGGGGGGTAAATGCAAGCGAGGTCACTACTTCATGTCAGTATCAAAGCTGATCCTTAACAGAATTTAAGCACCTGCCTTTTCTTTTATCTCAGCACAAAATGAGATTTCTTTCTCTTTTTTTCTACACTTCAAAAGCCATGTAACACAACAGAATATATGCCAAGCATGCAAAAACAGAGCATGCCAGCATCTTTCAGCAATCAGCTTTCCCTTGTCATCCATTATGTCAGATTTATCTATTTTTGCTTAATTCTTGCTCCAGCAATATGCATCCTTCCTCTCTCCAGACTATCAGGCTGGTTGGGCTGGAATTCAATACAGCTTCTTAAAATAGTTGAGAAATATTGAAAATATTTGAAGCGATGCCTGTGAATTACAGCCAATCCATCAACTCCCAGCTCCTGCTGGACCTGTGCTCCCCCAGGCAAGGGGCAATTCTCATTGCTTCACCTCAGAAATTCTACCCGGTGTAAATATAATTTAGAAAATAAACAGCCTTTCTTTTATGGAAGCATTTCTTCATGAAAGCTTAGATTCTGTGTTAATTGCAAACCTTACCCTCTGACTCTCAGTCGCTTTAGATCCAAACCTTCCTCTGCTGAAAATTAATAGTGAGCACATTTGCTTTTAAGTTTGCTTTCTGTTATCACTGCTTTTCCTCTCCAAGCTTCCAGACCCTCTGGACTGGCTTTGCAGGACATCAGACCCACGTGAAAGCTCTCCCTGAATCCTTCACTCTGCTGCTGGCAGTAAAACTCCGCTCTCTCCACCTCTAACACCTGTAAGACCCTTGAACATCATCTTCCCCCACTGCTTTATGCACCCATTTAAATGAACAGATTCTAACAAGTTCAAACCCTTAAAAAGTCCCAATCAGAAATAAATAGGCTGAAAGAAAAACACAGCTCTCATCACCCTATTCCCTCACCGCCTATGGAGCACAGAATTTTCTCAGCTGGCTGCTGAATCAGACGAAGTTTCCACAGTGCACACACACACACACACAGAATCACAAAGCCCCGACACGTCCAGGAGGATTTATTCCATCACAAAGTCACCACCGTTGCTTCAGCACAAATGACATCACTTAGGAACCCAACCTCATCTCCTGAGAGCTCCCAGCTCCCTTCTCTCCCGCAGCGACCGGAGCAACAAAGAACCGGGCTTGTGCAATAAAGAGGGAAAAAAAAAAAAGTATTGCTGCAAAAAAGTTTTCCAGAAAAACTTGTGTTTCCTTGAGAATGGGACTACGGAGAAATTAAGGACTGTAGTAAGAAGTGAGCAGAACAAATTCTGGTTGAACTAATCAACCTGATTTATCCTAAACTTGTACCTAGTGCTACCAAAGAAGGGTGAGAGACGCAGGTGAGCCCTCGCAGGTGTTGGTCGGGGAGGTTCACACGCTGCAGCACCGAAACCATCTCAGCACTTTGCTGCACGAGAGGACTGAGAACTGGAGTCCAGCTCTGCAGTTTTCTTCTTCTTCTTCTGACACTTGAAAATTGGATGGTAGGGAATAAAAACGACGGATAATTTACTGACGATACCTGTTCCCTGCCCGTGGGAAAGATGGGCTTTGAGGTCCCTTCCAGCCCAAGCCAGCCTCCTCCGAGTCTCTTGCAAAAAGACACTTTTCTCGGGAAAGAACCACACAAAGGATGTGCTCGCACTGCGACCGCAATCCCCCCGTTCCCCCTGACGGCACTTGTGTCGCGATGGCTGACGCACTATCGCGATCCCGGGCCGTGTGCGCGGTACCCGGGGGCAGGTAACGAGGGCGCCGGGGTTACCGGGGGGCCTGGGAGCTCCGCGCCGAGCGGGGGAGACCCCGGGGAGGCGGGCTGGGAGCCATTGTCGCGACAGGCGGCGGGTGTCGCGACAGGGGGCGGGTCGCCACACGGGTGATGCCTCAGCGGGCGGAGGGGAGGGGACGCCCGGGAAGGACAATGGTGGGAGGGGGGGGGGGTATGAACGGCGGCGGTCCCGCCGCGCTGCGAGGGGGAGCAGGAGGATGATGAGGATGATGATGAGAAGGAGGGGGGAAGGAGGTGACGGTGGGGCCGCGCCCTCGCTCCCGCCGCGTGCCGCACTTACTCTCGGTGCCCCTGCCCGGGCCTCATGGCGCCGCCGCCGCTGTGCCCGCCCGGCCCCGCCGCCGCCGCCGCCGCCCGCCCCGGCCGTGCTGGCTGCGCAGCCGCCCCCGCGCACGCGCGGCCCGCGCGCCGCCCGCCCCGCCCCGCGCACGCGCGGCCCCGCGGCCACGGGAGCGAGGGAGGGGACGGGGGGGAATGAGGGGGGGCAGCGGCGCGCCGCCCCCTGTCGGTAACCGGGGGTAGTGCAGAGAACAGCGGGGATGGGGGGACATGGCGACATTGGGGGGGCATGGTGGAGGGACACGGCGCGTACGCACTGGGGGACATGGGGGACATCGGGGGGCATTCGGGGGGGCATGAGGGAGGGGCACGGCGGGTACACACTGGGGGACACGGGGGGACATTGGGGGTATGAGGGAGGGACACAGCAGGTACATACTGGGGGGCATGAAGGGAGGGCATGGGGGGGCACAGGGAGGACGTGAAGGGGACATGTGGGGAACAGGGAGGGCACACGGCGGGAACATACAGAGGACACGGAGTCATGGCAGAGGCACAGGGATCACATGAAGGAACACGGGGGTGGGCAGGGAAATGCAGGCGGGCCCGGAAGGGGACACAAAGGGAGCTCTGCCACAGCTTTGGTGCTGCCCACACCGAGGTCTCGACAGACACTCCCCCACACTCCTTTGTGAAGTTGCTTCCCACAGGGAAGTGATGATTTGCACCCCTGCGATAGGCTTGCAGTGGGGTAATTAACCAAATTCTCAAAGCTCGTTAAGGAGCTGCAGGTCAGGAAGGGGAGAGACTTCACCCCTACCCATGCCAAGAGCACTTCCCCTGCCCCAGAAGCGGCTGTTGCTCTGGGCACTCGGCTCCATCGCGGGAAGCAGCCTGGGATGAAGCTCCGGGGCAGCACAGGGTGACCCTGACCCCTCCCATGACACTGCCACACAGAGGGGACAGCTTCCCCTTGTGCTCCATCCCATGAGACCCCTCCAACCCTGCTTACCCAGCTCTTCCCCCCACAAGGTGCAACCTTCAGAAGTCACAGCTCAGGAAAGGGGATCTAAGCTCAGCTGGGAAGGAGGAATGACATGAAAGTGCCCTGGTTTGAGCTGGAATAAAACAGAGGGAAGGTAGTGGCTGTGAGGTCAGGCTGCCAGGGAAGAATAAAGGACAGAACAATCACTTGTGCTGGAACCTCATTTTATTGCAAGGGAAATACAAAAGTTGGATAGCAGCCTTCAAGGGACCACAGCACCCCCTGCTCCTGGGAAACAAAGAAAGACACTCCACGGAACTTTCCCAACCCAGTTTTCAGCTGATCTCACATTCCAGATAGAATTCTTCAGCAGAAGGGTAAAACATCTCTTTCACAGTGCACCAGAGAGGAACAAGGGGCTGAGCAAGTCTGGGTTCTAGACCCTTTCCAATCTCTTCACCCCTGTTGGGGTCTTCTTCCTTCAGAGATGTTAATTTATAACTGCACATGGAGATTTACCTGGATTTCTGGCAGGAAATGCTCCAAACACCTGACAAAAGAGACCAAATGCCCCAAACACCAGGTCCAGGCACACACATGTGGTGCCAGGCTCTACCATGTCAAGGGTTCTGCAGAGCCAGCCCTGCTCCTCCAGCCTCACCTGTGCCAGGTGCTCTCTGTTACACCTGAGCTGCAGAACCTGCTGCTCTTCCCACTTTGGGGTTTTCTTCAGCTGCAACAGCTTCTGTGTTTGCATCTGTGACCCTGGTACAAAGAAGTGAGGACTTGGAAGTAACCAATGCAATAAACTACTCGAATTCCTAAAAAGTGTGTTTCGCATGACAGACCAGCTAGTCAGGCATTACAGATATTCTAGCTGCCAGCAAATCCCTAAAACTGACTTCCTACACCCACCAACTTCAACAGGGCAGGGAGAAATGTCAACATGAGACTATCCGGTAGGCTGGGGTGACCTCATCCTCCTTTGTGACCATGATTCAGCCTTCAGAAGAGATTATAAGCCTGTGCTGATAATCCTTCACTGAGACCCTTTGTTTGCTACAAGGCAGGAGATGCTCCTGAACTCCCACGTACAAACACCTGAGAGCAAGGACATGAGAGACAGCTCACAAGAAGTGGGTGGCAGCTCTGGAAATGCAGTACCACAATCATGGGTGCAGCTGATTCTTCAGTGTCTGTCCCCAGTTCAGATGTCACAGAAGGTCTGGAGATTTTATTTCAGTTTGGGTTGCTCCCCCAAAGAGAAAACATATTCCACTTCAGCTCCCTGTAGTGATTCCATCGTCCTCTATTTCTGGATGGAACAAAGGTGCCAAGATACCCCCAGGACTGGTTTCTCCACACGATCAGAAAGTTCAAGGGCTGGTAAAACACACCAAGTGCTCAACCCTTCACCTCCACCTTGAGCTTCAGGCGGACGTCACATAGGAAAGTGTTCATCAGGTCCTGGGCAGCCTCCTGAGCAATCCTGCTGATGACCTTTCCTCCTCTTCCAATCAACATCCTCTGTGTTAAAACGCAGAGAGGACATCATCAAACTCACCCTTACATTGATCAGGAGAATGGTGCAGCCACAGAAGCAATGAGGGAAATTCCAACATTAAACCATGAGGGAACTTCAGGAATGTGTAAGTTGCTGCTGAACAGCCAGCACTGGGTACGTGGCTCTTCCCAAAAGAGAGGGAGAGGGGATCTCAGCAAGGATGCTCGTTTTGGACTTGGGGAACCTCCCTTCACCCTCCCCAGCATCCCACCTCTCTTCCCTCACTCACTTTATGAGACTCCCTTGGCACCAGGAGGCTCTGCATGATGAGGAGCTCCCCACATTCTCCTTCCTCCCATATCTCCGTCACCTGCAACAGCAAGGGAGCACTCAGCAATCCTGAAAAATCCTCAGGAATCCCCAACACCACTTCCCTGGAGACACCAGCACACAAGGGTGGCCCCTTCACACACAGAAGGGGCCTTAGAGCACACCTGAGGTGCAGGTAGTTAGTCACCCCACAGGGCCTGGCAGATCCCACAGATCCAAACAAAAGGATTCTCATCACACAGCCCGAAATTCCCAATAAAACAGCTCATGGCAAAGTCTTCCTGTGCACACTTCCCACCTGAGTCACTCCATAAGGCACTTCCAGGGGCAGGTACTCCAGGACCTTCTCCCTGACGATGTTATCACAGATCTCTTGAGGTGACTGGTTGGTCAGGATGTCGCTGTGGAATTCCCAAGGGCCTGGCTTGGCTTGCATCAGGAGGTACCTCTGTGGGCACACCACCATCCCCATCAGCTGCCACGTGTCACCCACACAGTGCCAACACCCCTGTGCTCCTCCTGCAGAGAGGGCACTGCTGCTGGCCTGGCATCAGGGCAGTGGTTTGGCATTTTGGGCAGGGAAAGGAGAAAGGGAAGCTCTGAAACCCCTCCCTAGGGCTGCGTGTATCAGTCACAAAAGCCTCAGCTCCCCCTGGAGCTGAGGGACAGCAGTGGGTGGACTCGTTGTGAACAAGCGGCTGTTTGGAGAGCCCCAGGTAAGAGTTTTGTACAGAAAACTCTGGAGATGCAGCAGGGACACGTCCCACATTGACATGTGACACTTTTCCCCCATCCCAGGCCAGAAGCAGAAGCTGAGGCTCTGTATGAAGTGCTGGGGTCCCACCCCAGTCTCCAGGTGTGACAGAATTCAGACTGGAGTTACCTTAAGTGTATCCACCTCCTCCCCATGGAGAGCTGCCAGCATGAAGATCTCCTGGAAGTGTGGCCAGCCTTTTACATCTTTGACATCCTCAGGTTCATAGTGCTTTGGTCCTTGGGCTTCCCCTCTGCCAGCACCCCCAACATCACTGCTCTTGTCCAAACCAGAGCCTTCCTGAGCCTGATTCTTTTCCTGCCCAAAGGGAGACCCTGGGACCTTGCTTTCAGGTGGAGAAGCTCGAGTGATATGAAAGGGAAGCTTTGCTGAAGATCTGGAATCCTTTTTATGTGTAGATTTCACTTCCAGTTTCTTTCCATTTACAATTCCTTCTGTCAGGTCAGTTGCTATTTCCAGCAGGAGGAACTTTTTCTTTAATATATCCACCTGAAGTCAGAGAGAGAGAGAGAAAGAGGTGTGAGGATTTATCCTAAATGAAGTGGGCAGCTGGGCCCTGGATCTGAAGGAGCCAGAGGAAACCACCCAGGGAAGCAGCTGCTGCAGGACAGAACAGTTTTGTGACCAGAGGCCAAAGCAGAGTATCTCAGCAGTGCCAGCACAGTTTGTACATACACTGAGAACCTGTCAGCTCTGCTGAGATTCTCCCTGACCAACCTGGCTCTTCTTCCAAGATGGATTTAATCCCCAGACAGCAGCACAGCTTCAGGGGTGCCTGGGTATGCAATAGGTTACACATGCATCCCTCAATATTCTGGAGCAGAGGGAGAAACCTGTGTCCTTTAACACACCAGGGACCCACGAACCCATCACTGCTAATGCCAGGTGGTGCCTGGAGAAGGCAGGAAGAACCAGCAGGACTTACCTTGTTCAGGACCAGGACACTGGGGATGTGGGGGAACTGAGACAGGCACTTGAGCACCTCTTTGCTCAGAGAGTTCCGTGTCCAGTGGTCTGACACATCCACCAGAACCAGGACTGCCAGGAAAGAGAGAAGGAAACAGCATGAATTCACATTTTCCAGAAGGTTCACCTGCAGCTATGGTCACTCCCCTCCTCAGGAGGGGCACAAAAAGAAGAATTTTATTGACAAAACACTAAAATGCAGCTTACCCACATCACTCTAATGACATCACATGTGCTAAACCTCAACATCCAAGCCCTATTATTAACCCAAAGTGCCTTCCCTTGGCACCAGGCAGTTCTTATTCCCTCCTCAGCTCAATATTCTAGATCTTTTCTCTGCCCTTCCTTCCTTGTTCACACTCCCTGGGCTGCCTGTGCTGCCAGCAAACACCCAGATAGCACAGCTGGGATCTTGTGTGGCAGAAAAGGACTTGGTTTAACCCAGGAAGAGTTGAAAACCCACCTAAATCTGCACGTTTCATGCTGTCCCACGGGTCTGTCAGCATGGCTTCTTCTAAATTATGCCTAAAAGACACAAAAAACATGAGTAAACCAGACAAACTTCATTATAACTGTGTTCCTCCCTCTCAAAGTAGAGGGAAACCAGTGTTTTCCCTCACTCCAGCTGCCACAAAGCTGCTTTAGGGGTTGTGACATCCCCTGTCATGTGCAGATACACAGAACCACAGACAAAAAGGCTCAAGGGACATCACAGCACTGTGTGCTACTGAAATTGCAACAAAAAAATCCTTGGGGACCAAAATAAGGCTAAAAATAGGCATTTGTCTCACTCCTATTTTACAGACTTTGCACAGTGAAAATCACATTCCTGTTTTATCAGCTCTGGACAGGCAGCACACACCCCCCTCCCCACACCAGTGGTTGGTACCTTTTGGCTTTTAAGGGATTAGTGAGGCCAGGTGTGTCCAGGATGATCTAAAAAAAGTAAAAATAAATGTTTCAAGCTTGCCAGCAGTGAGGTGTCAGGGTAAAACCCTGCCTTTGTGCAATGAGAAGTGATCCCATGGGATACAGACAAGCAAATCCTGCCCTTCTGTCTCCAGGACTCACCAGCTGCGTGTCCTCGTGTGTGATGACACCCTGGGCCTTGCAGCGGGTGGTGTGGACCTTCTTGGAGACTGGGAAGACCTGCAGGAAAACAATCGAGCACATTACACAGCCAGGACACGCTAAGAAACCAAGGAAACAGCCTGAGCTCCGCCCCAGCTTCACCTTCCTGCCCAGGAGCTGGTTGGAGAGCGTGGATTTCCCGGCGTTGGGGGCGCCGATGATGGCGATCCTCAGCACCTTGGGGTTCTGCGGCTGGTCGGGCCGATTCTCCAACAGGCGCTTCTGCTCCTCTGCCGGCGAAAGGAGGAGCTCGGATGCCGCCAAACCCCTCCGCGGGCCGGGATCGCCCTGGGGCGGGGCGGCATCGCTCACCTTTGTCAGTGGCCACGGGCGGCGGGTGCTGGCCCAGAGCGGCGGGCGGGGCCTCGGCGGGGATGCCCAGGAGGCGGCCCAGCGCCGAGCTGCTCCCGCTCCAGCGGCTGGGAACATTCAGGATCCTGCCCAGCGCCGAGCTGCTCCCGCTCCAGCGCTTGGGAACATTCAGGATCCTGCCCAGCGCCGAGCCACTCCCGCTCCAGCGCTTGGGAACATTCAGGATCCTGCCCAGCGCCGAGCTGCTCCCGCTCCAGCGGCTGGGAACACTCGGGATCCCGCCCAGCGCCGAGCTGCTCCCGCTCCAGCGGCTGGGAACACTCGGGATCCCGCCCAGCGCCGAGCTGCTCCCGCTCCAGCGGCTCCCCGGGAGGCGAGCTGGAAGAAAACACCGAGTATACCAAGAACGTAACTAAAGCACACCAAGATCGCGTTGGCCCCAACCTCCACACGCAGCGCCCGGGCAGCGCTCAGCCCACCCCAAGGCCTCTCGGCCGGTCCCGGTCCGCCCCAGGCGTCCCGCCCGCCACCTCCCAGATCCAGCCGCCCCCAGAGCACGCCCGCGGCTCCAGCGCACCTGCTCCCAGCCGGAGCGGCCCCGCCGCGGCGGCACCGGCGGCCCAGAGCACGGCGCGGGCGGCGGGCGCGGCCATGGGAGCCGCCATGTCGGCGCGCCGCGGGACACGCCGGGAAGGCGAGAGGAGCCCGCTCCCATTGGGGAACAGCGCGGGGACATAGAGAGCGCCAGAGGCGGGGATAGAGCGCCGCCTGCCGCGGGGGATTGTGGGATGGAAACGGCCGAGGAGCCGGCGGTGCGGGGACGCGGGAGCGCCTCCTGCCGGCGCCACCGCGTGTTGCAGGTGGCGGCGCCGCGCCGTCCCCGGGGCTCCCGGTGTCACACGTGTCCCCTCAGTGCTCCCGGTGTCACCGGTGCTCCCCAGTCCCCTCAGTGCTCCCGGTGTCCCCAGTGCCCCCCTAGTGCCCCCTCAGTGCTCCCGGTGTCACCAGTATAACCAATACCCACCCCCAGTGTCAGCAGAGCTCCCGGTGTCACCAGTGTCACAAGTGCCCCCCACCCCCAGTGCTCCCAGTGCCACCAGTGCCTCCCCAGTGCCCGCAGTGGCTCCAGTGCTCCTAGAACTCCCTGTCACACAGCCCAGCGCTCCCAGTGCCCCCAGTGCTCCCCATCACACAGTCCAGTGAGCTCCAGTGCCTTCTACAACACCAACCAGTTTGTCCCAGTGCTCCTTACAACCTTCTCCAGTCCATCCCAGTGCACCCCAAGATGCCCAGTGCCCCCCACAACACATCTGCATGTGAATTCAGCCCCCTGTGCTCCCCGGTGAGACCCAGTGCTCCCAGTTCCCCTTTTCTACACAACCCTGTGCATCCCAGTGCTCACCCTACACTACACCCCAACTCTCCTCAAGCCTTCCAGCCCTCTCCAACACACCCCAGAGCCTCCCAGTTCTCCCCAGTGCACTCCTGTATCCCCTGGACCACAAAGCTCTGCTCCAAGATACCCTTGTGCCCCTCTATGCCTGAATGCACTCAAAATTCCCTGTCACACCCTACAACCCAGAGCACCCTTGAGCCCCTGAGTCGCTCAGTTCCACCAGGCCTGGAACTCCCAGGGGATGTGGTGAGGAAGGAGAGACGAAGCCATGGTTCTGTAACTCTCTTTATTGTCCCGTGCCCATCCCCAGGGCTCCATCACTGTGTCCACGCCGTGCCATTCCATGCCGTGCTGCGTGCCCGGCCATCGGCAGAACCGTTACCATTACTAAACTCAGTAATGGTAACGGTTTCCCCGCCGGCCGTGGGTCCCTGGCTGTGTCCGGATCTTCCCACATCCCGGGACAGCCCATCCCACCACCCTCCCACCCCACAGCCCCCTCCCAGCCCGTGTCGCACATCCCCGGTGCCCCGGGCCGTGGTCCCGGTCAGTGGCGGCGGGAGGAGGTCGGTGCAGCCCGGGGAGTACATCATCTATACTGTAGTGTCTCATAGCCAACTTACAGTATACGATGATATCCTGCCCGGGACAGCGTGGAGAGGAGAGCAGAGCCTGCAGGGGACAGCGTGGTTAGGGAGCACAGCCCGTTCCCACCCCGGTGTCACCCTCACCCAGCACTGTCCCCCTGGTCCTGATGCCTCCGGAGCCTCCTGGAGGCCTCCCCGCCCCAGCACCTCCCTACCTGCTCTTTATCCCACCCAATTCCACCACCCCAGAGCAGCATAGACGTTCTCAGTGGCTTCCCTACCCAGGAATCTCCTCTAATCCCTCCTTGCCACCCCACTCCCACCACCCTGGAGAATAGCAGAGGTTCCGAATCGTCCCCTCACACCAACACCCCCCTACCCCATCCTTGCCCCCCAGTCCTGCTGCCCCAGAGTGGGATTGAAGGCTCCCAATTGCCTCCCCACCACAACATCCCCCTTACCTCTCCTTTTATCCCATATCCACCACCTCAGAGCAGGACAGAGGTTCCCAAATGCCCACCTTTTTCTCCCCCATCCTCCCTGAGCAGAACAGCAGCTCCCCAGGTAGTGGCACCTACCTTATAGGGGTGGCACTGGGGCTTTGTGGGGTGCTGGGTCTGCACCCGCCTTATAAAACCTGCTCTGCCTCATCTGCATATCTCACATCTGCACTGCACAGCTGGATGGGGCCCTTAACCCCTTCAAGCCCAGGGGGGCACCGCCCCAAGCAGCTCCCCCCACCCAGCCTGGCATTGTCCATGGGGCTGTGTGGGGATGTGGGGCTTGCAAGGGGTCATCCCCTGTGTCTTCCACTTCAGGGTGGCCCCACAAATGCCCCATCCTCCTGTAGTCACCAGGATCATCCCTTCCCATAGTTGTGGGGACCTTGAACTGGGAGCCCCCCATTGCAAACTGGTTCCCAGTTGCTGGACAGGGGGTTTGGACAGGGCAGGGTGGCAGCCCGTGGGGATGGGGCCCAGGAGGGACATCTGGGAGTGGGGAGTGACCCTACACAGGCAACCTCAGGTCAGGTACAGGGCATACGTGGTGCAGGGAGCCTGTGTCCCTCTGGGGTGGATGACATCCGTAGTGCTGTGCCCCTGGCCGTATTTGCTCCCCTGAGGGACATGACCCCTAGCAGTGTGTCCCCAAAAAAAGGACTTGCCCTCCTGCCTTTAGGGACACCCTGGAAATACATTCCCCCTCCCAGGGAGATGTGACCCTTTGAGGGATGTATCCTGGGTGGCCCCAAAGGACACATTCCCCTGGCCATGTGTGTGTCCCCTGGAGGGATGTGACCCCTAGCTGTGTCCCCCCAAGAGATGCCCCTCCTGACCACGAGTGTCCCCAAGAGGGCTGTGTCCCCTCATTGCACATAACCCTGGTCATACTTGTCCCCTGACCACGCGTGTCCCCAAATAGCTCCACCCTGAGTGACACCTGCCTGTGCATGACCCTGGTCATTGGTGTCCCCCAGCCCTGTCTGTCCCCCCAGGGCCACATCCTGCAGCCAGCGCTGTGCCATTGTGCCGGGTTGTTTGTGCCAGGACGGGCTGGCATTCCTGGAAATCAGCTGGGGGGAGGTGATAATCCCCTGCGGGCCCAGGACCGTGTGCGCAGGGTCCCGATAAGCAGCAGCCTCTGGCTATCAGGGATCCTGCCCTGCCACACAAGGTGTCCCTGGACCCACTGTCACCTCTGGGCGACAGGAACAGGGGCAGCATGGCCTACAGCCCCCCTGGTCCGGGCAGACCCTGGCAGGAGGGGGCACAGGGTCAAGCCCTGGTCTGAGCCTGTCCCAGGGCATGAGGTTGTGGGGACTTCGGGGCTGCAAAGGACCTCCTGTTTTGGTCCCTCTTGTGACCCAGACGTGTCCTGGAGCCTGCAGTGCTCCCCAAACTGGCTCAGACAGCCCAGCATGCAGAGCAGTGACGTAGGCAAAGTGTCCCTGAGTCCCCTGAGCCCTGCCAGCTCCAGGTGAGTCCCAAGGGATTATCCCCATGGGATTATCTCCATGCTGGCCGGTGCCTGCCAGCCCTGCTGCCTTCTCGAGGGCAGCCCTGCCGTGTGGCCTTGTACCCCACAGTGGTGGAGGAGGCCTGAGTGTCCCCACAGAGCTGGTGTGGGAACCCCCAGGTGCCACAGGAGACCCCCGTGAGCCACAGCCCTCCCAGCAGCCAGGCTGCCCCAGGGCAGCGTGTCTGGCTCCAGATAAGGAGGCACTGGGAGCTGCAGAGCTGTCCCCACCCTGTCTATCTGCAGGGCCACCCTGCAGGACACATAGGACAGGGCCTGTTGTCCTGCCCTGGGTTTGGGGGGATGTGGAGGGTCTGGAGGGCACGAAGGAACCATTTTCCCCAGGGAGGGCAGTGCAGCAAAGGCCCTCATGCCGGCCCCATGCTGGCTGTCACTGGTCCTGCTTGCAGGGTGACCCTGAGCAGGACAGGTACCCCCAGAACCACCCTGCTGTCCCCCCAGGGCAGGGAAGGGCATGTGGGGCTGGGACAGGGCTCCGGTGGCAGGGCAGGGGGACAAGAGCTGCTGCCACCAGCTTGGCTGCTGCGACACAGCACCTTCAGCCGCTGTCAGCCCTTCTCCAGACCCCGGGTGCCACTCTTTGGGGCGCCCCTGCAGTGGTCACCCCCTGGGGTAACACCAGCCATGCAGTGGAGGTCACTCAGTGCCTCCTGGCTCCACACTCATCCCTGTGGGAGCAGGACAAGGCTCTACCCCCACGGCGGGCTGGGACACAGAGCCCATGGGGACACGGTGACCATGGGGAAGCCACCAGCTCCCAGGAGCCTTGAAGGAGCAGCATGTGAGCACCCCTTATTCCCCCATCCCAGCGGGAACACTCCCGGGCCAGCAGCCCCCAGCCAGCCCAAGCCACGGCTGGACACGCACGCAGGGGCGCTGGGACGGGACAGGCAGACGGGCGTGAGGGACGAGACAGTGCCCAGGCAGGAGGTGACAAGGGTTTATTATCTCACAGCAGCGGCGTGGCGGGCGCAGGCACATGCAGATAGGGCCCGGCCTGCCTGCCCGGCCAGCGCCAGATCCGCGCCCGCCGCCCACGGGCCAGCGCAAGCCGGGGGCTGATAACGCCGATAACGCCGCTCCCCCCGCCCCGGCGGCAGGGAGGGCACGGGGGGCCCCGCAGCACCCAGCACCCGCCGTGGGTCACTCCTCCGCCGGGAGGGACCTGCAGCCGCTCTGTGGCACGGGGTGGGGGCACTGAGCTGGGGGTGCAGGACCCCCAAACGCCACCACTCCCGGCAGTGCCAGGCTGACTTCACACACGGGTCCGGCTGTGCCAGCCACACTGAACACAGGCATTGAGACAGGCAGGGAAGGGGCACGGGCCAGCACAGGGCTCTGGTGGCACTGTGGGGATGACGGGCACACACGGGGGACAATCTCTTTCATATTGTCACAAGGCAGCAAAGCCACTGGCCTTAAGAGGCAGGGGGAGGGAGGGAGGCAGGGGCAGCTGTACAGGCCGTGCTGGAGGAACCTGTCCCTACCTCAGTGTCCTGCTGGTCTCCCCCACCCACCTCTGACCATCACTCTGCTTGAGTAGTTGTAGGGTCAGGAAGTGCCACAGCACCTGGGGACAGCAACCACAGTGGCTTCACTGCTCTCAGGGGATGGGTGGCTTTGGCATAGAGCTACTTTTTGGTATTCACGGTGGTGAGATCTCACCAGGGCTGAGCTGGGCTCCCTCTCTCCCCTGGAGCTCTCCCTGCTTCAGATCCTATGAGGAAAATTCCCCAAGCATGGAAGAGGGCAGCACCCACTGCTAGTGCTGGATTGTCACCTTCCTGGGGGGTGGACTGGTGCCACCCACCAGCCTGGGCAGGGCTGCTGGCACTGTGGGGACCCTGGGGGGACAGGGAGAGCCAGCCACAGGGACAGCTGTGGGCAGAGGCAGGGCTGGGACAGGGCCCAGGAGGGTCACAGAAAGAGGGCAAGAAGCCCAGGGGAGGGAGGTCCTGGTTCTCTTCCTAAAACTCCCCATCCCAAGCCTCTGCTCCAAGTCCCAGGTGTTCACCCCAGGGCAGAGAATAGCGAGGCACTGGGACTGCAACACCAGACAAGCTGCCAGTCATAACTGGGGATGGGATTGGCCTGAGACAACACAAAGTTAATTAGAAAATAAATCCTCTCTTAGCCTTGGAATAAAAAGAGCAGCAGACAGGACATGCATCTTTCTGGCCCTACAAAATAAGGCACCAGTTACAAACAAAACTCGGATTGTCTTTGATATAAAAGGAATTCCCACATGTAGAAGGCAGTTGATGTCTGAGTGCATAACAGGGAGTGATCTTCAGTAGCTTTGGGTTGGCCAACCTCATTTCTTGGCCTCGGTGGCTTTCTGGAACAGAGGAAGCTGCAGGAGGGGAAGAGAGAAAGCTGTTAGGGCTGCAGGAGGAGGAGGCAGGACACTGCCTGCACTCCGTGGTGGTCAGGGCTGGGAAGGAGAGTCTCCCTGGGAGGCTGAAAGCTTCCAGGCAAGTCCCTGTGCTCTAAGCGCAGCTGGCATTGCTCACCTTTGTGAGATCCACACCAGTGATGGCACGCACGGAGGCAGGGACCTCAGCCAGGAGACGGTTCACATCAGACATGGTGCTGCCGTTCTCCCCACTGAGAATAACGATCTCATCCACTTTGGAGAGGGGAGCAGACACTTTGGCAGCGATCTGGGGAAGCAGGGTGAGCAGAGAGTCACGGAATTGCTCAGCAGCTCACTGGGAAAGGTCCCTACAGGGCTTTGCTGTGCCCCCAGGAGACCTGGCCCAGTTTGGGAACTCCCCCAGCTCACCTGGAGCAGGGCAAAACTGCCCCCTACTCACCTCAGGCAGTGCATCCAGCACTAGAGCCAGCTGAGCAGCTTCTCCATACTTCTGGAGTGCTTCTGCTTTCAGCTTCAAACCCTCAGCCTCTGCCTTCCCAACGGCCTCGATCACAAAAGCCTCGGCCTCTCCGATCTTGCGGATCTTTTCTGCCTCCGCCTGAGCAAGAAGGATTTGCTTCACCCTGGAGAGGGAAATGCAGCCCTGCAGCAGCCCGGATCCCTGCAGAGAGCCCAGGGGCTCAGGGCAGCACTGTGCTCCCACCTGCCCAGCCCAGGGCAGGGCCTCACTCACTTCTCGCCCTCAGCGATCTGCTGGATGCGATAGGCCTCGGCCTCGGCCGGCTGCTTCACGGTGGCCATCAGCTCCTTCTCCATTCGGGCCACCTCCTTCTGCTCCACCTCGATCTGCTTCTTGCGCTCCACCACCTCGATCTCTATCTCCTCCTGACGGATCTTCTGCTGCTCCCGGGCACTCTGGAGCTCGTAGGCCAGCTGGGCCTCTGCAGTCTGTACATGGGGGAGAGGAGGAGAGGGGTCTGGGCCATGAGCTCCCGTATGCAGACATAAGGACCCCAAAACCAGACACGACTCCTGCTATTGAACCTTTTCCCAGGGGTGACATCCCAATCCTCAGTGCTGCTCTTTCCACAGCACTTAAACCCAACCAGCTTCAGGTTCAACCCTCCCCATCCTTTCCTCTTCCCTAAGTCCCACTGAATTGCTACAGGAGAGCAATCTGCTGCAAGGAGCTCATAGTGACACACAGACCTGGGCTCTCCATATCCAGTTCTCCTAAGAGATGCAGGAGGAGGAACTGACAAGTCCCAGAGCCACCAACACCATCACAGACCCTCCAGGGAACAGCAGTGGACTGTGGGATACTCTCACCTTAATGTTGACCTCCTCAGTGAAGGCAGCTTTCTGCAACTCAAAAGCCCGTTTGGAATCTGCTATTTTGGTATCTGCCATGAACTTGACATCCAGCATTTCTTTCTTGCACTCTGCCTCCTGTGGAGAGGGAACAGAGAGCAGAGCTTCAGGACATGCAGTTGGAGCAGAAGGGGCTGCTCCAGGGAAGCCCAGCACGTCCCCAGACTCACCCGAATGCCAGCATCCCGTTCAGCTTCTGCCACTCCAATGTCTGCATCCCTCTGGACAGCTGCAATCTGAGTCTTCCCCAGGGAGCTCAGGTAATCCACTTTATCATACACATCCTGGGGAGGGGAGATAAGTCATGACCACATCAAATGAGTGACAGTGGGAAAGCATTGAAGTTCAGTGCAGTCTGGCCAGGGTCAGAACATGTCATGTCAGCCACTCCAAACAAACAGGGAGGGCAGGAAGAAGGAGGCCATCCCGACATCTTCCCTCACTCCCAGGGGGCTGGGTTATCAGCCAGCTCTCTCCACAAGCCTGTTTACAGAGGCAGCTACCCGGGTGCTCTTGGCCCAGCTGCCTGGATACAGGACATGCTGTGGTGGCTGTCATGGAAACTCCTGCAGGGCTGGGGCAGGCTGTCAGCCTGAGCCTTCCAACTGCAGCAGGGGCATCAGGGCCAGGCTCTCTCCTGCTGCTCCTACAGCTCTGCCTAGAGTGCAGTGCCCAACATCTGGGTGTACCTTGATGGTGAAACTCAGGATCTCGATCCCCATGCGACCCACGTCGGGAGCTGCCACCTCCCGCACAAGCTTGGCAAACTGGTCTCTGTCCTGGTAGATCTGCTCCACTGTCAGGGTACCTGAAGAGGGGAGGAAGGTGAAGCACTTTATTTGGAACAGGTAACACACAAAAATGTGGATCTAGGCTCAGCAACATCCTTGTTGTCCCTAATCTCTTCAGGCCTGGGCACAAGGGTGTAATCCTCTGCCACAGCAGTGGCAGCAACATCTCAGTCTCACAAGTGCAACCACCACCCACATGTGCTACCTGTGGTCCTTGGGGACTCAGACATCTCTCACTGCAGGCACCGAAAACGCATTTATCACAAGGCCCAGCCACGCAAAGGGAGCTGCTGGAGGGGAGATGCCGCCTCTGCAGGCGGCAGAGGAAGGTCTCCTGTGGCTGTGTGGTGGCAGTGATACTGCTGGGACCAGCCAGCTGAGAAGGGACAAAGCCACTCGAGATGCCTGCAGGGGATGAGCCCCTCCATACCTAGGATGGAGCGCAGGTGTCCCTCCAGCGTCTGCAGGACCACGTTCTTCACATCCTGCACGTTCTTCCCCAAGAACTGCTCACAGGCCACAGCCAGGAGCTCCTTCTCGGTCATTATCTTCACCTAGAGACAGGAGACAGAACCAAAGGGACTGAAGGTGCCTGTACCAGAGGTGCAGGCACCCGAGAGCAGCAGCAGCAGCAGAAGCAGCAGTACCACCACCAGGCTGCCAGGCCCCCATGCTACCGATGCTCCAAGGGACCATGCTGAGCTGTCACCATGTGAGCCAGGACACTGGACCAGCCACAGAGCCCCTGCTGTCTGTGCTGTTGTCCAAACCCTGACAGCAGCTCAGTGTAGAGGTGCTCAGCAGTGGGGACAGAGCTGGCCCCACCAGTCCCAACTCACAGAAACCCTACAAAACCCCCTGAAATAGCAGTTCAGCCACTGCACCAACACCACAGTCAGAAGAAAGCTGGATATTACCATCCCTGGCCAAAACCCATTTTGTTACCTTCCTCTTCCTCCTCTTTGACTAGAATTATTTTTTCTCACCCCAAAAAGGCAGAGAATAAGAAAGTCTGACATGGCCAAAGTGCAGCTTGGGAACAGGGCTTCCATTCACTGTTCCCTGGAAGGAGAGTTGAGACAACAAGGCCACTGGTTTGTCTCTTGCCTGTAGCTGGGAGCTCCCAGACACCCTTTGCAATGAGCCCAATGTGTCATGGTCAGGACCTGGCTGTTCTGCTCCACATGGTCATTCTGGTGATGATCCCTAGAGCTGGGACACAGCCGCCCCAGCAATGTTTTCACCTCCCTTACACCAGAGCTAGGCATAAAATCATCCCCATTCCAGCCAAGCCAGGGTCTTAGGATGGTCCTGCTGGTCACAGGGCTGCTTTTTAAAGGCAAAGTGAATTACAAATCCCTGTGGGGTGTGTTAGGCAGTGGAGATCCGTGCTCTACAGCACCCAGCTATGAGGAGCTGCAACCCACCAATATGACAGCTCCTGGTGGCCCTGTCCAGTCTGAGGGCTCAGGCAAAGCCTAAGCACAAGGACATTCTGCCCCTGCAGCACCAGAGAAGGAGCAGGTCCAGAGCAGACACACAGCTTTCCGAATCCTACAGCACCCTCTCATGGACACAGCCGGGCTGGGCAGTGCCTCCTGTCCCACAAGGAGCTGGTGGCACCCTGAGTCCTGCCCCCAGGGCCTTGGCTGGACCTGGTTCAGAGATTCCCAAAGCACAGATGCTGTACAGGGGCCCTCCAAGGGTCCCAGTGCACACTGTTGAGGGATTCACAGCCTACAGACCTTATCCTGATACCTTCTAGCACTTCCAGCTGCAAAAGCAACATAACTCTTTCTTGAGAGTCTTGTCTGACAGCCCATGCATGCAAAATGATCCCTCTGGAGCTGAACAGCAGCACCTGGCCCAGGCACTGCCAGAGAGCAGGACAACTGCGACTGACTGTCATCTTCTAAGGGGACTGGAGCTGGCCAAAACTCACCTGCCACAATCCTGCCCCTCGTAATGTGAAGAAACACCAACCCAGGCTGAGCCTACTTCCTCCTGCTGCTTCCCAGACTGGGTCTCCCAGTCAAAATGTCAAACAACCTCAGGCAAGTGTGGCAATCCTCTTCCCAAAGCCTCTTGGGATCCTTTTGGGGCCAATTCCACCGTGGTTTCTTTTCTCTACACCCCAGACTAGCAGTGTGCTCTTCCCACACAAGGGGGAGTTGGGAGAGGTGCTCTGGACCTAAACCCAGGAGTGAGAGCCCTGCACAAGGCTCCTCTCACAGCAAACAGGAGATTTTTGCAGGTATCAAAAGCAATTAGACACAACAGTGACATTTATGGTGAGCAGCTACCAGCAATTCCACCTCTCCAAACAATCCCCACCCTCGGGAGCTGTGGGGAGGACAGAGCACGGGGCAGGTTGTTCATTAGGAGAATCCCTATGGTACTTAGGAGCAAGGAATGATTCAGCCTCTGGATAAAGCCAGCCAGCCTCCACTGGTGAGCCCTGGCCGGCCCACGGGAGCCTGGCTCTGCATGGAATACAGATCCCAACCTCCAAAGCAAAGGCTGCACAAAAGAAACCAGAGTTGAGCAATTTGTGCTCAGCGTGTTGTGCAGGGTTTCAGGCAGGGCACTGCGACACTCAAATGTCATTCCCACCAGAGGGAGAGCCCTCGGCTGGCAGGGAATCAGAGAGCCTCCATCCAGCACTCCTGTGTGCAGGATCGATGATGCCACACCCTGCTCCAGCCAGCGGCACTCCCAGCGAGGGCTGAGCACAGAGAATCCAATTAGCTGGAGGCTCAGGAAAAGGCTACAGAAGGATACAGAGCCTGGTGTGGCCTAAGGCAGCAGCATCCCAGCAGATCCCAGCACCCAGCCAACATGGCAGGGAGGCTACTAGTGAGCACCCATTACACCCCTCCTCAAGAAAAGGACAGCATCCCTATGCACATTAAGCACTTCTATCATTGCAGCAAACACTTTAAAAGCTGTTTCTCTAGGCATAATTTGTTTGGGTGGTTTTTGGGGGTTTTTTTGGGTTTTTTGGGGGTTTTTTTTGGTTTTTTTTTTTTTTTTGTTTTGTTTTGTTTTGTTTTGTTTTTTTTTTTCTTGTTGTTGGCTCAAGCCCTTAACAGAAAAATGTTTGCCTCAAAAAGTACTTCTGTAGAATTAAGGTAACCTCTGCCATGCACATCCCCAACAGCCTTGAGGCTGCTTTCTACGTGGCAATTCCTTGGATCCCAGCTTTAAAATTAACTATCAGTGGAAAAAATGAACAGTGAGAAGAGAGAATAACATGAATGAGATGAACTGGGGTCTGCATTTTTAAATTGAGGCACTCGGTGATCCAGCCCTCTGCTACCAGACCATTTTGCAGGAAGGATTTCCCAAAACTAGGACAAAAGGGAATGCTGGCTTCAGAGAAACACCAAATACAGAAGGAAAAGATTCAGGAAAACAGTGTGAAGGGAGACATGGGTGCACACATTTTTGCCAACCATGCAAACACCACTGGGGTTATGTGATACCTTAGCAGCTAAATGGATATAGAGAACTGGAAATGAAGTGAAAGATGGATATAAAGTACTGAAAAACAGAAACCAAGAGTGCTGGGTCCATGAGGGATTTTGGTCACATCACTGCATCAACTCAGCAGCTCTCCTTGGCTCGAGATCTCCCCACAGGGCACGTGGCAGCCGCTTGTCCTGCGACAACACACCTGGACATATCTCAGATACACAGTGAGCACAGCCCTGTGTGCACTGAGAGCCACTCTTGGTTTGTACACCCAACTGCAGAATGAGCTGTCAGGAGCAATTTTCCGTCACAGCATCCAGCTGCCTATTGGAGGAGCCAAATTCCCTCAAAAACTAACATTTCCCTCCCAGCATCCTCCCCAGGGCAGGACCTGGCCCCAAGGACAGACTGTACCAGGACAGCAGACCTCAGACTCCAAGAAGTGCAGGGTTTTGGTGTGCTGCCACAAGCAGCAAAAGCAGGTTCTTACATTTGAAAAAAGCTGTAGAGAATCAAAATTCAATTCCAGCCAAAAATTTTACACGCCAGTTTTAGTGCCTGGAGGGACTAAGTGCTTGTTTTTAAGCTTTAACTCACCATGAAGAATTACAAGGCCCACGTGATAACAATAACAATCCAAAGGAATATAATGCTTGATACCATCTCAGGAGGTTATGGGCCAGTCCTGTGGGGTCACACACAGCTCCAAGGCCACCACAGCACATCAGCATTCCACAAACACATCAAGTCACCCCCACACATCTCATTTGCCACGCAGACAAATGAAACACCAGAAAAAATTATTTTGGGGAGAGAAGGAGAAGTCATAACCCCCTTCACCACATGGAACATGCTGGAGCGTGTTTGTACCAACAAGGACAATGTGGTTTGGTACAAAGATTTGTTCCAGAGCAGTTGGCTTCTCTCCCTGGACAACAGCAAGCTTTTAAGAGAGAAAACCAGATGTAAGTCAGAGACATGCATTCCTGAAATGATGTTTTTGAGTTACTGTACCTGTGCCACACCTGTGACAGTTATAGCTACCCCCTCCGCCGTCTCTACGTCCTCACACCTGGGCTGTAACGTCATTATCTCTAGGGAAATCCTGCCAAAAAACGTAAAATATTTGCACGTTTCCAGGTTACACACACTCAGCTCTTCCCTTTGCATCTCCTGCCTCAGGCTACCTGCTGCACTCGTCACAGGTAATGCAAAGCAGGCACAGAATGCAGCCAAGGGACCGCATCTGTGACTGGAGACAGACAGGGCATTGTGGCCAAGAAACAGATTTTCAGATAATGCTTAAAGGTAATTTATCAGCACAAGGCTGGAATCAAGACTGGAAATTATCCCCTGGCCCTTTCCCTCCTTCTGGGTTAGTGAGGAGCCAGAAGCTGCAGCGTTGGGACCCTAAAGGGCCCTCTGTCAGAGGCTCACTGTGCCACACTGCCCAGTGCCATGGCAGCACGGGGTGGTGTCACTGGTTTAAAAGCACAGCACAGAACTGGGATGCTCCCACCCAGCTCACATGAGCACTGGTGCATGGCAGAACCTGACACTGATGCTGAAGAAGCCCTGGGTTAGCCTTACCACAGACCTACCCCGTGACCTGGTTCACCTCTCCCTCTATTTTTCCGGTGTCCGTGATGGAAATGAGTGTCCAGTTCTTTATGGCCACACCTGTAGAGTATCAAGCACCCAGGAACAGATCCTGCAGCTCCAGAGCTTTCTCAATCACCCCAGGTGGGTTCAAAGTACATTGGTCATTCCCAGCAATCTGCAGGTCACAGTTTGGTAAAACAAGGGACGTCTTTGGCAGGTTCTGTTCCAGGAAGCCAAGTCTGGCTCCCATGTCAGCCACAATGAGCCAGAAAGACACTGGGAGTCAGGACAGGGAGCCACCGGGCAGAGAGTTTGTGTCACTGAACATCAGGTCAAACATCTGAACCATGAAGGGGCTGCCCTGGGCTGCTGCATGCATGCTGAGTTGCTCCAGGATTGGCTGGAAGTGCTGAAACTTATCCCTGCAAGTTCATGCCTGCCTTGGCCACTGTCCTAATTAAACTGGCACGCAAACTGGGAGCTGATAAAACACATCCCACTGTCCAGGACATGCACAGACATTTTTTGCCATGTGTTCACAGCTTTAATCAGATACTGCAGGATTTCAGCCTTCTGAAGGCCTAATCTAGATTTGGAATTCGATTTCCAAACTGTGCTGCTTCTTAGTTCTGTTCACAGGGATATGTAGTCATTACTGGTTCATAATGCCAGTCCTGTGTGCTGCGACTCATCTGAGGTCTCTGTGCTGTATTTTCAAAAGTGACAACATCCAAAATGGGCAGTGTCTCCATGTGGAGGAAGAAGGGCTGAGTGGGAATCCATAGCCAACACTGCAGAGCCAGGCACAGTTGCAATTTTGAAATGGCACAAAACCTGCCTTCCCATCTGTCCCAAATCCTGTACAGAATCCAACCTGGCCTCTCTGTGTCTCCACACAAAAGCAGATGCCCTTCTGCTCTCCCCCAGGCCCACAATGGAGACAGTGCTGGCAAGGAAAGGGTTACAGCAGGAGCAAATGTTAGGTACAGCAACGCTGGATTTGGAATTTGCCAGGAATGTACCTGTCTGCATTACCTATTAACTGTGGAGTGCCACAGGGCAAGAGCTGGAGAAGGGGAAGGAGAGGAGAGCGTGGAGATTTCAGCTGTCCCATTAGAAAACCATTCGTTTTTATGTTATCCTGCTGCTGCTGCTGCTGCTGCTCAGAACAGAGGGATAAACAGTTAGACAGTGTGTTAGGAAGCTGGTGGATTATTACCTGTGCAACCCCTGTTACGTACAGTGGGACCCCCTCCGACGTCTCAACATTCTCGCAGCGACAGAGGATGGTCAAAACCTCCAAAGACACTCTGAGCAGGGAGGAGTAAGGGTAGGACAGCAAATACACAGAGCAGTTACCAGAGAGTAAGACACTCTTTGCAAAGGACAGATGAGACTTTCAGGTTTCAGCTTTTCCCTGTTCAGTCTGCCTTTCTCCCACTGCCCGCTCCCAGGGCTCCATGATCAGCTTCCCTGGTCATGGGAGGGAGTTTACAGCATCCAGCAGTTTGTTTTAATGCTTATTAATGTTTTAGGTTTTTATGTTTTAACGTTTTTTTAATGCTTAAACAGGCTGGAGGCTCATCCCCACTCTGCACATGAAACTGTGCCAGCCTGGTGTCAGCTGGAGCTCTCGAAGTAATCTTTGCACACAGAAAAATTCCTTTTGGTAGTAATTTAGATGCTTCTATGTCAGTATTTAAGAGAGGACAGATAAATGAAAAAACACCAGGGACCTGGCTACCCACCCCTGACTAAGGCATTGAGGAGAGAAGCTGCTTCCAAGTGCTGTCCTGGGAAGCTGAATTAACACCATTTGGCTTCCCCAGAGGCATATTAGACCACACTGTCTCTCTCACTGCTTTTATTTCTGACCCCTAAACAGGGACAGCATTTTTTCCCCTTGTTTTTTGCCCAGTGCTCAAGGTTGCAGCAGGATAAGTGCCCAGCACCCTGCCAGTTCTAACTGTTCCTTTTGTTCCCAGGTTAATGCTACCTGGCGGGATGCCGCTGACAGCAACACAATTGCTCCTGTCTCTCTTGCTCGCAGCACTGGCAGTTCCAGAAAAAATGTCCTGATTTCAGCGAAGGAAATCTGTCTCACTCTTCATGTTAATGCAGTGGGCTCCATCTGGGGCACAGCTTATGGCATTTGAGAAAGGAGAATTAAGCCCCACATCCCGCGGCATGAACTGGTATGGATTTTAAAGTAGAAGATTTGTTTGGATGCTGGAATCCCTGTCAAGAGCCCCATTTGCTAAATAATGCCCAGACCTCTATCATATAACAGCTCATTCCTGGCAATCCAGCTCTTGGCCCTGGATTCAGCCTATTCTTAATAAATCAGCCTCTCAAAGGTATCTGATCTTCTGCACTGGGCAGGTCAAGGCCCTGCACTGTTCTTTGCACTTCCCACAGAAGAAGAAGAGAAGCAAGAACCATTTGTTCAATTAACTGTTCTCCCAGCAAGATGTCTCACAAAAATTTGGCAATGAAGCTTGTCTGGATCAAACACAGCCGTTATAAACACTGGGCCCACTAGCTGGGCTTTTCCTTCCTCTCCCACCTCCCATCATGTGCAGAGTGAAGGCAGCCACATGCTCATTTTGCTGGTGGCAACACAGGTACAGGGAAAAGAGGTTGGAAGAGGCTGTAAGGGTTAACGACAAGCTCTAGCCATCACTCAGTGTAAAACTCAAAAGTCACATCTTTATCCTTTTCCCTGTCATTTTTTTTATACAGACTGTACCAGTGAGCATGAGGGATGTATTGGGAGGGAGCATTCCTACAGATCCTAGAGACAAAGAGCTGTATTAGCGGGACAGCAGCACTACCACAGCATGTCAGCTCAGAGACCAGACAGGCAGCAGCAAGCAAAATCCACGACTGAGGAAAGGGAGAGAAAGGGAACCCCGTGGTTTTAAATTGGAACAGTCTGCTCCCAAGGTGACAGCAGTCAGCAGATCTTTACAAAGAGGGACTGGAGGAGCAGAGGGGGGCACTGGTGCACTGCAGGCCACGAACTGGTTTGTTACTGGGTGAGAGGTTGGGCCATACTGGGCAGAGCTTGGCTCCTCTTGTGGACACAGAGGCTGTTTGAAAAGCACTCCAGCTGAAAGCATGTGATTTCTTTTTTTGTGTGTGTGTCTTTTGCACTGTGGCACCCAGCTGTCCCCATGCCAACAGCCAGCAGAGAACTCCTGATGCTCATCCTTGGTTTCATGCACAGTGCCTGATCCAGTGTCCCTAAAGATACTGCTGACAGCCCCACTGGGATGATTTTGCCAAATTCTTACTCCAAAAGCCCACAAATAACAGGGGTCTCCTTACCTTTGGGTGTCAGTAATGCACCACCAAGCCCAGGCCCAGCCTCCATACACATATTGCTTCTCATCAGAGCCACAGCAGCCACCTGCAGCACAGCAGAGAGCACAGAGACATCAGGATTACACACATGCACGTGCTCTTGGACAGGGAATAACTTACAAGCAGAGGAGTTCCTACTCTTCCTCCTCTCCATGGGCTTCACATGGCAGTTTTCCCAGGAAACCTTTTTTTTTAATTGTCCTATAAAGTTGGAAAATAGTATTTGTATAATTCACTACAACCAACAGTAACACACAGAAAGGGACTGTATCTTAAGCCAGGGCTTTATTTTAGTTTTAAGCCCTTTTAGCAAACAGAATCAATATAAGTACCTTCAACTGTGATGTTAACTGTTATGGAAATCCACCTCCTTTTCCTCACACTACCCTTAAATTCCCACAGGAGCTCTCAAGTCAGCATGGGAAGAGGGAAGAACCCTTGAGCTCACAAAAAATACCTCCTAGTTCTGGCTGGTGCAAGTAGCACAGTGTCTGATGCTTTGATGGTCCATCTCAGAGCTGGATGTGCCCAAGATACAGGCAGCCTCCAGAACTCTTCTGACACATTTAAGATTTGATCCCGGTGAAGGCAGAAGACGCTGTCTAGGTTTTCATATCTGTGATTTAAGGAACAAGACACCTGCTGCCTTTCAAGAGAGCACCCTGCCAGTGATCAGCTGTGGGATTCATGGCTGGGAAGGGAGGAACTCTGCAGTTCCCCAGCTCAGACCAGGGCTGGGAGCTGCTGACTCTCAGGCAGATCGAGCCAGAATTCCCCCTCTCAGCTGCTCTGCATAATCACTCTTACTACAGCAGTGCCCGAGGGCCTCAGCAAGGCGAGTGCTGTACAAACAGAGCAACAGACAGTTCCAGCCCTGCGGGATAGATCTCTGCAGGCAAGACAGAGCCAGTGCAGAGGAAGAGCAGGAAGGCAGAAAACACAAAGTGGCTTTGGGAGCTTTGGGCTGTGGGAGAGGAAAAGGAGAAGGATGAAGCCAGCAGCCCTTTCAAGAGAAATGACCAGTATTATTTGCTACTATAGGTCCAAATGAAGAAGGAGAAGCAGCACACATCCAGGGCAGTGTGCCTGCAGAGCCCTCTGACCGCAGGAGGGACTCTGTCCTCCTTCTTTTCCTCTTCTTGCTCCTCCTCTTCCTCCAAACCCCCAGCATTTAGCCATCTTCTGCCTACTTCCAAACACTGTCTGCTTCCAGACACTGGCCACACAGTGCCTGCTTTGCTGGCTTCCCTGCAGGGGTTGACAAGCCAGCAGATCTGCCCCATCTACAATCCTTCACCCTTGCATTTCAGTAAGAATTAAGCACAAACGGGAAAGGCTTTACAGACTTTTTCAGATCTCCTGTGCTGCACAGCCTAGAGGAATATTCTCCTGTCACCTCTGAGGCAGCCTTTGGCTAGCTTTTTCCTGTAGCTGGAAGGCTATTTCAGCCAGGCAAGCGTTACAGCAGCTGATGATACAACATCCTGCAATAACCACAATGCCTTTAACATTTCTTGGAGGGCGTCAGCCCGGTTAGCTCAGCCTTTTCAGCTAGGCCCTTGTTTTCCAAGAACAGGAAGGGAGGTGTTCCTGGCACTCAGGAAAAGCAGCACCACATGGAAAGGTATTTTATTTCTATGTGGTCTTTACCGAACCTGTTCATTTTTTCTTAATAATATCCTGAGAAAGCTCTGCACCTTAAACCCACCATTGTTACAGCAAAGTGCCTCTCCACACAGATGTTCCTCTTCTTGTGTAGGAAATGCAAGGAAATACCTTATTTAGTATCACACACAAAACGAGCTCCACATTTGCTTCCCGGTGCTACACAACACAGCTGCAGAGCATGGTCTACTGAGCTAGATTATATGTCAAAAACTGTTCAAAGCCTAAAAAAAGCAGGGGAAACTAACACATTAAGGAGGAGTGGGATGCCAGCCAGTTGCTTTCACGCATGCTGGACGTCTGAGCGCAGCAGAGCTCCGTCCTGGTAAGGCTGAGGAGCTGAGGGCTCATTTTCCATGGCAGTCCTGCCTCCTCTTTCTCAATCCTCAGGCAGCAAGTGAAAAAGGAACCAACAAAGCGAAATCTTTGCAAGGCTAAAGAATAAACCCTCTTGCACAATGAGATTTGGCAGAGGAATTGCCTTTTCCAGCTATAATACGCCCACTGTTCCAGCAGACTGGGTCTCACAGTGGCTTCCACAAACATCCACCGTGCCTCTTCCGGGGCAGTGTGCGGGGCCACAAATGGAGAATTCATAGCCAGGGAGCTGCCAGCCAGCTTGGCCTCTTCCCAAGGAAGGGGTCCCATGTTCAAGCAAGAATTCCCAGAGCCAGGAGAAAGTACGTTGTCTGTTTGTTTGGGGTTTTTTTCTTTATTATGAAATAAGATTAATCGCTCGGGAGTCGGTAGATAAAAGGAGCTCTCAGCAGATGCAGGAAGTGAGCAAGGAAGAACGTGAGACTCAACAGTTTTGGGGACACAGGGTTCAAAAGATCAAAGCTGGGGTGATCTGAAGAAGCTCTGTGTTGTTTGCTCTCCCAGGTAACTCAGGCACTGAGTTACCTCTCTGGCAGGAAGCGGTGAGCATTCCGAAACCAGGTCATGGTGAACTGCTGCTGAGTGCAGACAGACCAGGAAAAAGCTGATAATTGAAAAAAAGATAACTGACAAAAGATAATGCAGAGACAGAGGAAGGCAAAAGCATACATAAAGAAAATCACATCCTAAAGCAGGGCCCAGACTGAAGTCAGTGTGTGGTTCTTGGGCCTCGCTGTGTGTATAGACTAGGCTTTGTTCACATGCAAAGATGGTACAAGGTTAACAAAAATTATTTTAAAAAGATGCAGAGCTCTGAGTTGAACCCATAAAAGCCTCTGATGGTCACTGCAGCAGATGAAAGCAGATTACACTGGCTACCTTGTTCTGGATGTAAACTATATGAACATGACTTAATGAGTAACAATGCTATAGAGTGAGTTTAAAAACATATTTAATAACTCATCTTGTAAACAGCAACTCAGAGAAGACAAACAACAATGAAGCTACACAACAAAATCACTGAGATACTACCCCAAAACTCCTTTTGGAAAGGAGTCTTTCCAAAAGAAAGGTCTGAGGCTATTGTCCACCTCCTCCTAACAAGCTTTCCAAAGAGTAGCTTGCAAGTCCTGGAGATTTAACGAGCATATGATAAGGCAAACCTTGAGCCCCACCACATTCAAAAAGGTGAAGAAGCACCTCCTGAGAAAGAAAAATCCCAGATGAGCAGTGTAAGGGCCCTTTTGAGCACTCATGACTTGAGACCAGCTGCAACACTGCACTCTCAGCAGCCCCTAAGCACCACAAGCAGTGAGAAACCAAGCGTGGGGAAAGAGTTTTGATTAGCCTAAATGACAAACCTAAATCTGCAGGAGCACTCTGTTAAACCTGGCAGATGATCACCAGTGACACTGCAAGTTTCCTGCATGGCTTGCCTGGTGCAAAAGGCAGAACACCCCAACCACAACCCTGGAAAACAGTTTGAACTGAATGGACTCCATGAACATAAGGCAAAACCTCAGGAGACCCAGCTGAAGCTGCCCGCTCCTTCCCACAAACTCCTATTTCTTTTGAGGCTGAAGAACTGGAATTACAGCATCAGTGTGAGGGTTCAGGTGGCTCTTGCTGCCCACCACGTCTTTCCTCAGGACATGGCCTGGACCCTCTCCTTCCATTTTCATGCAACAGACTCTTCTCACCTAAATGTAACTTCTACATTTCTCCTTCCTGAACTGCACTGGATTTTGTTGAGCCCATTGGGTCAATCTCCAGAGTTTGTTTTGATCCTGATCCAGCTCTTCAAAGCTCTCGAACCCAGTCTGCAAATTCAATAAGCACATTCTTGATTCCATTATCCAAGCCAAAACAAGGAACTTACTTGATAAATTCTTTCAGCTGAACAGTGAGCTACTGTCAAGTTCCCTGGCAATGGTCTTGCAGGCAGTTTCATATTAATTTCATAATATCTGAGAAACCAGTTCCTTCTTGTACTGTGGACTCTAGATCTCTTGCAGGAAGGGCTTCAAGAGCCTCAGGAAATCCTTATTTCAGGCTTTCAACTTAGAAAAGTAACATGAAAATAGCACATGAGCAGTTCTTGAAAGTGTAAGAGGGACGCAGTAACAGGATGGAAGAGCTTAGAACAGCCCTGGAAGGGTTACATACCCCTGACTGCTGGCACGCAGCAGCAAATTCCTGTACAAAACCAGAATTAACTGCTAGCTCTTCTTTTACTTCAACAGACATCAAGGAGCCCCAAAGGGTGTCACACCAAAGTAAAATTGAGGAACTGGGCTGGAGAGCGTATTTCTCAAGCTGACTTCTGCCCAACTGAGGAGGAATCAGATTATCTGGACATGGCAAATACCTCTAATTGTCTTCCTCTAGGTGTTACAAGCAATATACCTGTCTCAGTGGTCTCCTAGGAGACAAAGTTGGGTTGGCTGGGTTGCACTCCCCTGATTTCTTTCCTCCTTTCACTCTCTAAACTTTGCTGAAGTAGTTCTGACACAGGAACAGAGAGGGCTGTGCCCACTTCTCCAGGTCACCTTTGTCCAGGTGTTCCCCTCAGAGCTCCGCACCTGCAGCCCTTGCCAGCCAGAAGGAAAATGCCCCAAATGTAGAAATCTGGGCAAAAATGTTTGGTAATTGTTAGATGAACATGACCACTATAAATACTGATTTCCTTATTGTGACACTGTGGAAATACTGTAGTGCTGTATTTCAAAACCAGCAGATCGACCCTTGGCCACAAAAGCTGCATTTAACCACATTGTAACCCAAACCCAGCATTTCACAGCCTGTTTGGCTGGTGGGAACATCCAGATATCAGGATGAACAGGTACTTTTGTGTATCTCCCTGAAAATTCCACCAGCTCCAGTTGTGCTTAGAGTGGGCTCAGTGATGTCCGGCCAAAGCCTCCTCAGACCTCGCACCACGGGAGTCTCCCAGAAAAGTCAGACCCACAATTTGGGGAGACTCAAGGCTCTGTGGGGTATCCTGGGCTCCACAAGTCCCCGATGGATCGATTAGCAGTGCAGTTTCTTAGAAGGAGGTCGATGTTGCTCAGCAGGGGAAGGACAGCAGTGCCAGCAGAGTGCTGAGCAGTGCCTGGGAAGCAGCTTCCCAAATAAGGCCACAAAGCTCCACGTTCCCAAGGCACAGCTGGCTGCTTCTTGAGCACTGGAGGAACTCGAGTGTCTCACAAGAAAGTGAAAAGAAAGGACAACCCTCCTCAGAAAAACCCACATGCCAGGGGAGGCCCAGGACTAAAGGCTAAGGGGCACAGGCTGAGTAAAGAAAATAAAAAAAACCCTCCCACAAAGTGAAGTCTTTCAAATAACTACCACATGACAATTCAAGACTGTAAGCCAAAAGCATGCCTCTAATAATATTTGGTTTATTTAAATTAATTTAACTAAAGTTTATTTAATATTATTTTGGCTTATAGTAATTATTATTAGCTTCTCCTTCCCTTCCCCTCTCTCCCTAAATCCAACTTAGTATCACACAAATTAATGCTGGCCCACGAGGTCCTCCCTGCTTTTCCCTGGAGGAACATGGCTCAAGTTCCTGGAATTTCAACGGCTTGTAGCTACACCCTCTCACTAATGCCCTGGCAGTCGCTCTGCACATGGGCACAGAGGAGCTGCAGGGCCCTGCAGAGCTCCCAGTTGGTGCCCTCCAGATTCAGCCAGGATCTGCAGACTGCACTGGGCAGCAGCTGAGGAAAACCAGTCTGCTGGCAGCTCCAAACCCTTTCCCAACAGGCAGAACCCGGGATGATCTCTGCTCCCTTTTTAAAACTTTGAGCAGTTTTTTTGCAGCTGCACTTCGAGGAGTGTCCTGGGCTCGCCGCTCCTGGCTGTGGAAAAGCACCACGCCTGGAACTGCAAGCAGATGCCACAAATTCCTGCTGGCTCATCCTGCAAGCTGTGTTTTGTAAACTCCAGAGCTGAACAGGAGCAAACCCAAGCTTTGAGACTAAAGAGCATCCCAGCACACCTGGAGCACGGCTTCCCAGTCTTCCTATGAATGTGGCATTTCACCAAGCAGTGCCAGTTTTGACAGGGGTCCATTTGGAGGGAAGCACAGCATCAGCTCTGGATCCCACTGGGAACTGCAGATCAGGAAAACTGCATTGGAATACTGCAGCTCTGGGCAGCTGCTGGCTGGGATTTGTAACTCTATAGAAGCCACCACCAGAGTGGGCATATTTGTTTCCAGAACTGCAGCCTGCTCCTGGCATCACCTCAGGAATTCCCATAACAGGTTTGTCATCCAAGAGAGATGAAGATCAACCACAGCTTGCTGGAGGCTTTGGCTCCAAAACCACAATAACATAGCTGCAAGTGTGGCAGAGCTGTGACTTGAGGCACATCCCTGATGTTCACATGCATTTTCTACCGGTGCTCATTACCTTGCAGCTGGCCTCAGTCTGTAACAGAGTGAAGCTCCCAGCCCTCACATCACCTAACAATAATTAATTCACCTAATAATGAATTAATAATAAACCTGTCTGCACAAAGCCTGGTCCATGCCAAAGTGCATCCTGGAGCTTCAGCAGCATTGAAGCAGCTACAGGTTGATGGGGATTTCACTGCTGGTTTGTTTAACCCCAACCTCAGTCGGCTGCTCGTGACATTCCACAAGTCCAGTGGGCATCACCTGCATCCAGCACCACTGAGCATCCAGGGGATGTGCTGGTGAGGAAGCTGCAGCAGGAGGTGATGGAAGAAGACGGCCACTGCAGGGAAAAAGGCTGCAGCGCTCTGCCCCAGGGGGATGCTCACACCCAGCTCCCTTTCCCTGGCAAATCCAAAACTGTTCCTGGGAACAGGACGGCTTCCTGGCAATCCCAGCCGAAGCCTGCTGGCGAGGGCACAGAGCTTTGCTGCTGCCAATGCCTGACATCACCTGAAATCAGCAGCATCGGAGGTGCTGCTGCTGCCGCCGGACCTCGCCCACCCCGGAGCCTCAGTCCCATTACAGCATCTCCCATCTCCCTGTCTATTCCCAAATCACTCAGGGCCCTCCTAGGACAGGAATACCTCCTAGAATCCCTCGGAGTGCCCTCACAGCCAGGACCCCCCAATTCCCCCGTCCTTGCACATCCCAACATATAGAACCCCCCCCCCCCCCAACTCCCACAGGTTCTCTCCATGACTGTCGTCCCGACAGGGACTCCTGAAGCCCCTGAGAGTCCCCTCACAGCCAGGACCTTCCGATTTCCATTTCCCATGAGGCTCCCTTACAGAGACACCGCCACCCCAGTTCCCTCAGGGTCCCCCAGTGATGGAGACCCCTCAAATCGCCGAGAGCTCCCTCTCAGCCAAAGCTCCCTCCTAGCACACCGCATCAGAGACCCCCCCTGAATCCCTCAGGGCCCTCCCATGACAGGGACCACTCAACCCCCTGACAGCCCCCTCACAGCCAAGACCCCCAACTCCCTCAGGGTGCCCTCCGTGTCACCCCATCCGTCCCGGCCGTACCTGACACCACCAGCGCCTCGTTGGGCCCCACCGTGTGGCAGTTCCCCATGACGGCCCCGCCGCCGCCCGCCCCCACAACCCCCCGCGCCTCGCACGGCGGGGGCGCGGCCCGCGGGCGCCGCCATCTTGGGGAGGTCGGTACCACAGCCCGGGGGCGGGCCCGGGCCCTGGGCGCCGCCATGTTGGGCACCGCGTGCGCGGGTAACATGGGGGGCGTGAGCATGCGCGGTGTGCTCGGGTGTGCAGGGGAGGGACGTGAGTGTGCAAGGGAGCGCGTGTGACACTGCACGGGTGTGCAAGGGACGTGTGTGTGTCATTGCACGGGTGTGCAAGGCGGGGCATGTGTCCTGCAGTGTGTGTGTGCAGAGCCGGGCGTGCAGCTCCGCACACCCACACCTCCCCTTGCACACTCATTCACTGTCACCCTCCCAGCCTTGCTGCACGTGCAGGCCGTGGTGGGTGTGCAAGGGCCGGTGCCCCTCGCTCACCCCCATTCCACACCAACACAGGACCCCCCGGGCTCCCTCTCATCATCACCACCATCACCTTTATTGTGCTGTGGGAGCAGCAGGGCCCCCCAGATGTCCTTCCCGATGTCCCTCCCGGTGTCCCCCCGCCGCCCCCAGCCCCACCAGGCGCTCGCTGCCCTCCCAGAGCGCCCGCGCCAGGCGGTCATCGCGCCCCGCTGGCCACGGCAGCCGGGGGCCGCAGTCGGTGAAGTAGCGGCCGCTGAGGGGCTCGAGGCCGTCCTGCGTGGCGCAGTCCAGCACCACCTGTGCGCCCTCAGACGCGTCCAGGAACAGCAGCCAGGCCAGCGGCAGCAGCAGCGGCTTCAGCCACAGCGGCGCGTGCCGGAACAGCGACGTGTTGACGAAGCCTGTGGGAGATTGGCACCTGTGGGGTGTCCCCCCTGGAGTGTCCCCCATGGAGTGTCCCCCTGTGTGTCCCAATGGATGGGCACATAAGGGAGATGGTCAGGGTGGCCTTGGCATGGGCAGCACGGCTGTGATTGTCCCCAGGCACTGCCACGCTTGTCCTGGTTGTGCCCCATGTGAGGACAGGTACAAAGGGAGATGGGGTGCAAAGGGACATGTGAAAAGGACACACTGTATAAAGACATACATTGTGTAAAGAGACACTGTAAAAGGAACACAGAGGATCAAGGAACACAGTGCAAGGGGACAATGTGCAAAGGGACATGCCAAGATAAGGGACACACCATGAAAAGAGGAGACACTGTGCACAGGGGCACATGCAAAAGGACGCACCATATAAAAATGCATGCAAAAGACCACACCAGGCAAAGGAAAGATGCTCCCCGTGGAGGAATTCCCTGTGAAAAGGCTGCAAAGCAAGAGACCATCTCCCAGAGATGGACACAAAGGCACGCAGATCACAGACAGCCACCAAGGGTGAGCTGGGTCCTACCTGGGTGCACGGCGTAGCAGGTGACCCGTGTGCCTTGCTCACGCGTGGCCAGCTCACGGGCGTGCAGCACGTTGGCCAATTTACTGTCACAGTAGTCCTGGAAGGTGGAGAACAGCCCCGAGGGCGGCCGGCCCAGGGACTCGGGGCGCAGGCGGCCGGCGCAGTGGGCACTGGAGGCCACGATGACCACCCGGCTGGGAGCGCAGCTCCGCAGCCGCTCCAGCAGCAGCTGGGTCAGCAGGAAATGGCCCAGGTGGTTCACCTGGAAGGGGAGGCTGAAGCCATCCTCTGTCGTGCCCCCGGCGCTCACCCCTGCGGAGTGAGGAGGCAATGGCAGCTTGTGGTGGTGCCCCGGGAGTGCAGAGGGGATTTGAGGCCCCAGCACTCACCCGCGTTGTTGATGAGGAGGTGCAGTTGAGGCTCCTGGCGCAGGAAGGTGCTGGCAAAGGCTCTCACTGAGCGCAGGCTGGCCAGGTCCAGATGCATGAACTGCACCTCGTTGTTCCCCGTCTCCTGTGGGCACAGCGGGGACTGGGGCAGGGCCAGGGGCCGGCCCGGGGGTGTGCCCTGGCCTGAGTGGGGGCTGGAGCCAGCCAGGGGCACGGGGATGTTCTGGGGACTGGATCTGGCTCAAGGGCTACAGTGTGCTAGGACACCCCCCCCCCCCCAGTACGGGAGGCTGCAGCCAACCCCGTGGTACGATATGCCCCACCTTGGAGTATTCGGGGTGCCTGGGGATGTCCTACGGGGATGTCTGAGGGGTTGTTCCTGGTGCCATGGGGTACCTGGATGTACCCATGGGGGTGTTCTGGGAGTTAATCATGTGAGGCTTAGAGATGTCTTGTTGTGTGTCTTGGATGGTGACCTGGGGGTGCCCAGGGACGTCCTGGGGGTGTCTTATGGGCTGCTGAGGGGATGCTATGGCAGCAGCCTCAGGGTGCTCATGGAGGTATCTGGAGGTGCTCATGTGATATTCAAGGATGTCCCAGGGGGGCACATTGGAGGTATCCCTGGAGCGTCCTGGAGTAGCTCATTGGGTGCCAGAGGTGCCCTGAGGCTGAGTTTGGGGATGTCCCGTGGCTGGGAATGCCGGGGGCTCCCCGGGGGTGCCGGTGCCGGCGCTCACCCTGCGGATGCGGCTGGCGGCGGCCTCTCCCCGCCGGGCGCTGCGGGTCGCCAGGATAACGCGGGCCCCGCACCGGGCGAGCTCCAGCGCCGCGGCCGCGCCGATGCCGCTGCTTCCCCCTGCGGAGCGGAGCGCGGGGGTGAGCGAGGGCAAGGGCCGCACCGGGGCCCGTCCCGGCTCCCTGCCGGTCGCTGCCGGCGCTCACCGGTGACGATGGCGGTGCGGCCGCGCAGGTCGGGGCGGGCGCGGGGCCGCGGGGCGCTGTGCAGCCCGTGCCGGAGCAGCGTGTACACCGCCATCAGCAGCCCCACGACCAGCAGCGCCCACCCCATCCCTCCGCCGCCGCCGTTCCGGGCAGCCCCGGCTCGGCTCGGGCCCGCCCCGCCGCGCTGGGGCCGCCCCGCCCCGCTCCCGCCTCCCCGCCCCGGCGGGACGGACGGACAGAGCGAAGTCCGCGCGGCTCCGGGCGATGGGAGAGCTGGATTCGTGGCGCCGGTGGGAGCAGGGATAGAGAGAGGGTGAGTACGGCCCAGCGCTGCCCCGCGATCAATACCCCGGGAGAGCGGTCCTGCCCCGAGGGGTGGGAGATCACTGAATCTCGGGATGGTTCCGGTGGGAAGGGACCGTCGGAGGTCATCTAGTCCAGCCCCCCTACTCAAGCAGCGTCCTCTAGAGCACTAAGAACTGTGCCTGAATAGCTGAATGTCTCCAGGGACAGGCAATCTGTCACCTTTTAGGGCAGCCTGTTCCAGTGCATCTTCCTCATGTTCAGGTACACCTACTTCCCTTGCTCCTATTTCTGCCCTAGCCTGTTTTTCTATTGCTCAGCACCCTTGAGAAGAGCCTGACTCTATCCCATCTGCTGACACACCCCTTTCACATAGATGTGTTTGAGAATAAGATCTCCTCAGTCTGCTCCTCTGCAGGCTAAACAGTGCAGCTACCTCAGCCTTCCCTCATAAATGAGGTGTGCCAGTCCCCTGATCTTCCAGCACACTTTCAGGCTATGTCTCTCCTGTCCTGAGGAGCCCAGAATTGGATGTGCCTCAGCCCTAGAAACATTTGAGGTGAGGCTGGGCCACATTGAATTGAAGATGTCCCAGCTCATTGCATGGGTTGGACTTGATGACCTTCAAGAGTCTCTCCTACCTCAACCATTTCCATGATTCAATCACCTTCCAGTCCTCAGCCTCTTCCCACCTCTTCCTCAGCATCCTCCCACATCCCAGGGAGGACACCACAGTCCTTCCATCCCACCCCAGCCTTGACTCCCAGCTCAGGCTCCTCTGCAGTCAGACACTCTGGGGAAGCTCCAGGTTGTGGTGACACGAGTGAAGACAGACAATCGAGAAAACAGAATGTGAAGTATTTTTTTTTTATATACAGAATACAGGAAAGTTTCTGTAAAGTCTAAAACGTTACAATTACTATGTACAGTGGAACTAGCTGTTCTGCTGCAGGGAGGTGGCAGAGAAACAAAAGAGACAGACAGGTTACGACAAAGGATCTGCTACAATAGACAATTTGAGGAACGTCATACCACATGTAGCACTGTACACAGCTTTAAAACATTGAAAAATGCCATCACTGATGTATTTACACAGAATCCAACACTTTTCCTTATTTGAAATAAAAAATAGGATGGACACCAGGAAAAGAACTCATTTCTCACTGCCCATAATACACAGTAGCTACTTGTAGTGCAACCATAGCAGGGAGGGATGGGAAAAATAACTGTGGGAAGAAGAGCGCTTCTTTACATTAAATAAAACAATGATATTGTATAGATTTGCTGTATGAAAACTGTATTTCTCTTTTAATATAAAACTATTGTCACTGGCACAAAATAGAACAAGTTTCTGATTATTTTACAACTGCATGGGAACTATCTGTCAGAGAGAGTCCTCGAGTCAGACAGCGATCACCCTTCGCTCTGACGCGTCCTGCTCTCACTGCAGTTTTCCTTTTAAAATGAAATGTATAGTACAAATATATGTGCAAATGCCCCTAAAACTTGAGCAAAAAAGAAAAATTAAAAAAAGTTAAACGTTCTTCATTTCATGCAAACGGCGTGTGAACAGTCTCTGGGCCGACACAGAAAAATCCCACCTCGGTTTGTACATTTTTGCATTGTAAAGAGTCTTGAGGGCGTTTTCCTTACTCCAAAAAGCTCTCTTCCTAAAAATTCCTAGGGAACTGAGTTGGACCGCAGCACGGGCACCTGGTGGGGTTTCAGAGAAAGCTTCTCCTCCAAGTCCATATCTTGTACTAAGGCAGTGTCCCCCTTGGGCTGTTTGGTCGCAAATTCGGTGATGCTGAAAACGAACTGCAGGCAGCCCAGCTTGATGTAACTGCCGTGGTGGAGCAGGGCCGTGCCCTCCCAGCCAGCCCCGCTGCCCCCGATCAAACTGGAGCTGCTGGCTTTGCAGTTACAGGGTTTCCGATGCTGCCCTTGTGCCTGTGAATTCATCACAGCAGCTTCTTCATGCGCCTCCTCTTCCTGTTTTCTGCTTTTATGTCGTTCTGGAAAAGAATCAAAAAAAAGGTAAGGTTTGGGCAGGTCGGCAGTAGCTTTGTTTTCATCAACAGGGGTTACTGCTGAGGTGCTTCATGGGTAAAATCCTCCAGCCATGAGGGATTTCAGTCTGCAGTGAGCAGCTGATCAAAGGGAAATGGGAATCTCCTCACAACCCTGGAGAGGTTGAGGCATTTACATATCTATTTTGGCAGCCCAAAAAGAGGAAGCTGATCAGGTGGAGAGCAGGAGTGAGACATGGAGGGACAGAATGCCTGCAGCACAGCCCAGATCTTCTCACAGTTTGGGCAGGGAGGACATTAATGGGGAAATGCCTCAGGCCTGCTCCAGACTGGCTGCTCATGGGGACCTGGAGCTTGGTAACTCCTGCACTGGAGGCTGGAGTAGGGTTTAGGTCAGAGCACAGAGCTCCCCAGGCTGCAGAGGAAGGTGTTGTGTAACCCAAGCTGAGGGCTGTGGCAAGGCTCCCCTTTTAGCAAGGGGTGCACCAGCCTGTGCAGAACAAGGGGCACCAACAAGGAATTGATTTCCACCTGCTCCTGGCCCCCTCTCAATTAACTCCCTGTGATGTAGTACAACACTCACTTATCACACTCTGCACTTTGGCAACAATACTGCTGGGAGGAGTGGGTGTCATCTTCTCCGAGAAGTCACACGAATACAGAACATTGTCCACGGTCGTCCCATGCTCACTGTAGTTCAACAGCTCGTAATGCTTTGTATTCTGAAAAGAAAGGGAAGAGGAAGGAATCAAGACATGAAGTCATAGAATGGTTTGGATTGGAAGGGACCTTAAAGACCATCTTGTTTCAGTCCTGTGCCATGGGCAGGGACACCTTCCACTAGACCAGGTTGCTCCAAGTCCCATCCAACCTGGCCTTGAACACTGGTTGGGGCAGCCACAGCTTCCCAGTGCAACCTGTGCCAGGGCCTCACCACCCTCACAGGGAAGCATTTTTTCCCAATATTCAATCTAATCCCATCCTGTCAGTCAGAAATGCGTCTGCCCATACACACCTCTTTGAAGCCCTCCAGCAGGAGCTGCTTTCTGGCAGAGAAGGAGGGCCAGAGGGAAGTGGGTTTTATCTACTCCATTTGAACCAACACATCTTTTGGAAACAGGATATTCAAGCTGATGCTCACAAAAGTGAGCATTTTACAGGCACACCTGATGCAAACTTGGCCTGAGACCTGTGCCTAGCAGGAAGAGATGAGCTTTGGAAAGCAGGCACAAGATGGCAAGAGGGATGCCACGTGCTGCAGCAGCCTCAGGACAGAGGCAGTCTGGGATTCACAGGCCTTGTGCAGACACTGAAATGCCAGCAGACATTACCCTGACACACAGCGTTACACAAGCGGCGTCACGCTCAGCTGAGCTTTGCGGAGGATGTTGACAGAGCAGAGAAGATTTCAGGTTAGCTCACAGAAATCATCTGAGAGCTCAAGACCTCATCCCTCAGGGACTACAAGGCTTTAATCAAGTTACAAGAACTCCACACGCACATGGGGGGTAGGTTTTGAAGTAACCTGCTAGACTGCAGAAGAACCTGCAGAGAGAGCTCCAGGAAGGGGAATTCTCCCTCTCCAGAGTGACCACAGCCATAGAAGACCCGCTGGAGGGTCAAAGGTCAGTGCCTGGAGCCTGATTTATGACTGACCACTGTGAGGAGATGCTTCCACACAGATTTATGGTCAGGATCCCATTACTGAATGTGTTTGGCAGCTTGCAGGGCACTGGAGGAATGGCTAAAGCTGCTGTGGGTTAATCCTGGATCCTGCTCCGTAGCTGGTTGACAAATGATGATATAAAAGACTCGATCTTGCTTCAAAGACTGTTTCCATGCTAAGAGACATCTCCAGCAGTGCTGTTACTGGCAGGCCTGCTGGTCTGTTTACTTCAAGAACAAACTAATCTCTGGGCTGTAGCTAAGTAGAAACTGTAGGTTTCTGTTTATGCTCCAAGCTTAACTGAAGTTTTAGCTAAATAAATAATTTATAGAGAACTGCAGACACTATGAATGCTTTGCTCCCCCATCACATTTGAAAACAAGGGACTCAGAGCAGTCCCCTGGTTTGTTCCAGATGAGGTTCGATGTTGACACATGAAGTTTAGCTTTTATTAACAACACATCCAGATCAAAAAGTATCAGACTGTGTCTATGTCCTTTTCTTTCCCTAGACACCAGCAGTGACAGTGCTGACTTGTGGCCAGTCCTTGCCCACTGGCAGTCAGAGATATCATGCTGGCAGAGCTCTGTGCTTCAGAAAAGGGTTTGACAGAAAATGCTGACACAGCCTCCACTGGAATAAAACCTGGCTCTTACTTTGTAGTCCACAAAAGGAGCACCACACAAAGACAACCTGCTGCCTCTATCTCCAGCTCCCACTGCCATGAACACCAAAAAAATAAAAATAAAAAAAACCAAACAATAATGCAAAAAAAATCACTCAGGCACTCACCTCATCATAGAATATGCAGGCATGTTTGCCAGACACATAGTTACAGTGACCATAGCTTGTAAGGCACACATCCATATCAGCTCCTGTCATGGGGGAGGACAAAACAGGCTCAGTTCATATATGAAAAAAACCAAACTGTCAGGCACCAGAGAACAACAGACAGAATTAAACTTCAATTAGCAAAACAACAGGGGAGCAACTGCTTTTGTCCTGCTCCCAGGACTGCATGAATAATGCTTCGATAAGCCACCAACAAAGTTTCAGTGGGGGAAGGGAGCCAGCAGCTCCACAAAGGTTGTGGAGCATTTCACTGCTCCTGGGTCTACCCAGAGCACCAGAAGAATCTAAGCAACAAGAAACAAAACCTGCAAGCAAACCATAACTCTACTCTCCATCAGTCAGGCATTAAAACCGCAAGACAGCTGTTCTAGTTATGACACCAGGTGACAGAGCTGCCACCCACACAGATTCAGGCAGACGGGGGATTTCCACACTTGGTAGTGCAGAATCCCAGGACAAGTGGCCACAGTGAATCTGTTTCCTTTGACGCCCACTTGGCAAACACCTTGGTAGTGCAGAATCCCAGGACAAGTGGCCACAGTGAATCTGTTTCCTTTGACGCCCACTTGGCAAACACCTTAGGGAGGGGTTCTGGGAGAACCACCCTGATTTGAAAGGTCAGGGCAGGAAAAAGCTACTCACCTGTCCCAATGTAGAGGGTTCGATAGCACATATTGACTGCACCCCCCAAGCCCATCAGAGGATAGAACACCGCCCGGGCTTGCACTTCCTTTCTTTGCGCTGCAAGATTAAAAGAAATTACTTGAACAATGTTATCAGCTGGGAAAGCTGCTTGACCCCAGTGTCCCCAGCTCAGAAAGCACAGACCCTTAAGGAGGATGCAGTCAACTTTGGCCTAAGCACACGTTCCCAGCCCTCTAGGAATGTTTGTGCATTAAACCTCTTCTTGCCAGTCAGAGAAATTTGCTTTCCCATAACCCACACAAGCCATGCAAATGGGGAGCATTAACACTGAGTGTGCACAATGAAGCCACGCTGAGGAACACACAAGCCTTCTACCACTGGCTTCTTTCTTATTCTCTTCTACTCTGCGTAATCAAAGAGCTCAGTCTTTGCTCTCAAAGTGCCACTTAAAAAGAATTGGTGCTGGTGAATTCACCAACTAAACAGCCGTGATTTCATTTCCAGTGAAGCTGCAGGAAAAAACTCCTGGGTTGAATGGGGCTTGGCAGGGACAAACCCAGCTCCCAAGACAGGATGATTAACTGAGGGGACTCTTTTACCCTCAGGTCAGTCCCTATGGCACACCTGACAATGGACTGAGCCTCCAGAGCAGCTCCAAGTTCAAATCACACACTCGTACGCCCATGTTAACTGGACAGAAAATATTCTGTGGAACAGATACTGAACTCCACTGGGCCACACAGGCCTAGCCAGGATTTCAGCACTGTCTTTTGGAGGAAATCCCCTTACATACCCTGAGTTTAAGCCTCTCCTGATACCACATCTGCAGGACAGTGTTACACCAAGAGGGTGAAATCAAGGAAGAGAACATGAGGATTATGAAAGAGTGCAGAGGTACCTACAACAAGAATAGTGGTCACACCAAGTGGCATCACATGTTCCACCTCTGCCTGGCTGCCCTGCATTAAAATCCTTTCAGCTGCCTGGCTCTGCAGGGCTCACTAAAGGCTTTGGATCCAACACTTCATCAGCAATGCTAAGCAGCCAGTTGGATGCATCACTCCTGCCCAAAAAGGGTTAAGACAGCACCAATCTGCCTTGAGAAAGGCAGACTGCTGAAGAATTGCAGACCAGGAAGGCAGCTCATACCACAGCCTGCTGCTGCGTCCTGCAGCAGCCATCACAAGAAGACTGACAAAGCATTTAGGGAATGCTGTGATGCTAAAGCAGGCAAGCACAGAGCTTCAGAAAAAGATTACTGACTGACTTCCAAAGATCTTATCTGGGATATTTACCCCCAGGCCTAGCAGAGGGGGAGCAGAGAACTGCTTCCACAGCAAGGCTGTCCAGATAGTGCTTGAAAGCAGATTAAACTGATTGGCTGCATGCAGAGGAACATGAAGCCACATTCACCCTGCAGGTTTAGGTGACACCAGTGGTAATAAACAAAGCCAAACTCGGCAATCTGGAGATTTCCAAGAGACACTCAAGTTGTTATCCATTACTGGCATGAGTCATGTGTAGTGGTTTCAGTTTGACAGTGACATTCTGAACACGCAATGACAATGTCACACAAATATTCTGTGCTCTAGTTCCTCCTGTTCTTGTGCTTGTATCACAAGCAACACCTCCAGAAAGAGAGAGCAGGAATTCAGATTTCTCTTGCCCATCTCAAAGGTAAAAGTGCAAAGAAAAGCCACCAAGCACCTGAGATGAACCTTCCCATCTCTTGCTAATTCTGAGATGAATAAAACACAACTTCACTAAACATTTCCAGCAGAAAATCAGAAGGTACTAGAAGTATTTACATTGCTCAAATTTGTAAATAATTAAGTAGAGGATCCTGATGGAGTTTCTGGTCAGTGGATATCCAGAGCAGGGGGATGAGAAGAAAGGAAAATGAAATGCAGCATCAGACACCAGAAGAGGGAAATCTCCTTCAAGGAATAGACAAAGGAGTGGCAAATCTATGGCTCAACATAACCCAGCTATTCTAGGGCTGCTCTTACCTTCAATGTGGTTTCCCACAGGAGATTGCTGATGGGAATTGACACTGCTCGCTAGAGACTGAGCTTTGGGAGGAAAGAGCTGATGTATTCTCTGCAAGGCCAGAAACTTGATCAGCTGCTCATCCAGCATATTTATCTCAATCTCTGTTAATAAACAAAAAGCAATTAGTAAGTTATTCAGGGAAAGAGTGCAATCTGAGCTGCAGTGGATTTAACTGTCCCACATTCAAACCTGCTGTTTGCTTTAACAGCAAAGACTTGACCAATTCTGCAATACCAAGACTCTTACACACAGGTGAGCTATTATTTCACATCATCTCCTGTGAGCAGAGTGTGAAGACAGTGGCAGCCACAGCTGGAGAGCTACAACTGAGGCAGCAAGCAGAAGTTTGGGAGAACTAGGGTTGATAAAAGCTGAAAATCTGCTGTTTTGGCTCAGAATCAACAGGTCAGTAGAGATGGCCATTGCACCCCTTTGGATAGCACGTTGGGTCATTCCTCTGAAGCTCTGCTACCTGGTTAGAAACTCCAGCCCTGCATCACCGAGAACTATAACCCCCTGTGGAGCTGCTGCAGGCTCACGCTTGAGTCACATGTCCATAGCAGGGCAAATGAAACCAAACAGGGCAATTCAGACAATATTATTAATGAGCTTTAGAGCAGATCTTCTGATAACCCTGAAGTGTTTATATTTATAAAGCCTTACAGAGGTCTGCTTTCTTGCAGCAAGGAGGCTGCGTAACCTCTTCTTCCAAGAGCTTTCTCCACATCAACAACAGTTAAAATGGAAAGGAGAGGAGGAAGAGCTGTAAGAGCCTTTCCCAATAGCAGAGAGGGTGGGCTGGGCAGCTGGGGTTCACCCAAGAAAAGAGGGTCACACTGGCAATGCCAGAAGGGCTCTTCTTCAGATTTCAGATGCAGGAGTCATCTCTGGCAACAGCCTGGCTGTGCTACCGACGATTGCTGCTCAGCAATCTCCTCCTGAAGGCACTCTGCTAACATTTGCCATCTCTTGCCAAGTGCAACAAAAGGAAATAAAAACCAGGCCAGTCTAGGAGACTGACAGAAGCAGAAATAAATTATAAAATTAACAGACCCACTGGAGCATCCCCACTCAGGTGACTGCTCTACCACAAGATCTATTGCTGCTGGACTGTACATCCGCCAGGAGCAGTTCTGGATTGCAGCTAGCACCACAACATGGCAGGGCTGCAAGTTTCTGCATGTGAATTCCACCTGGAAAGCAGCCCAGCTGTGATTCTTCCCCAGAAAAGCCTCAGGCAGAAACACTTCATTGGCCTTGCTGCCTTGGCAACACTAGGAGCAGGGAAGCATGTGACATATTTAAGGTAATGTACACCCAGCCCCTCCCTCACCTGACTACAACCCTTTATCTCTGGAACTTTTCCTCAAGCGGAGATGGAATGCTTTAGGGAAGCAAACACACAGAGCTAGCCGAGACTGATGATGAATTAAATACTCACCCCCGTCCATAAACGCTTTCAGGGAACTGGTGAAGTCCAACATAGCTGCAGAGTTTGAAGTGAGTGATGAGGGTAGAGTTAAAGCGCTTCCTATGGATAAGGTGCTGGGACTGACCTTACCATCTACAGAGAGAGGTGATGGAGAGATGTCACTGTGACGTTCACCAGACATGCACCCAGCCCTCAGGCTGCCCTTGGCTGCCAAGCTGCTCCAAATGACTCATTTTGCTCATAGTCATGCTTTGAAAAGGGCCTGAACTAGAGGACAGGAGCTTTCTCCTGCTGACTGAAAGGCTTCTGTGTGCCTTCAACACAGACCCAAACTCTCATCTCCAGCTGCTGGAGGAATTCTTGACCTATACATTTATCTCCTGCTCCCTGTGGTGACACCGGAAAGATGAGCACCAACTCCCCAGGAGCTTGAAGAATTTATTAAACATAAGAGACATTTGCAAAGTAGCTTGTCTAGGTTTTAGCATGAATAAAAAGTACAACTGCCCTGGTTTTATTTCTACACTGTTATAAAGTCTGGGGTGCACATCGTTGTCCAGAAGGAATGTGACAGTCATAAGCAGATCTTATTATTTACAAAATAAAATCCTCCTGCTTTGGAAGTGGCCATGCAGCTGAAAGAGGCAGTGGCAAATGCCAGGAAACAGAATCTCTGTAATGTGTTGTCAATACCAGATCTTCTTGAGCTGGTTTTCTTATAACTACTGAAATTTATGGCAAAAAAAAGCCATGAACAATTTGCATTTTTGCACTCAGTAGCAAAATATGCACACCACAATTTTTGTTATAAATATATATATCCATCGTGTTAGATGGAAAATTTAAATGTTTACACTTTTCCCAAGAGACACTGCAGCAAGTAATGATTTTGTAGAACACAAGCTGTGCACCAGAGGCAATTATTTAACATCTTAAGTAACTGCAAAATTATGTAGGGCTTGCAGTGCTCTTCAAACCACAAGCAAGAAGTTTTCTATAATACGGTCTCATTTCCTCTACCAGAACTTCTCCCAGCCTTGCATTTCTAAGCAGGGCATGGTCAAATCAGCAGCCTCAGAGTAACCAAGTTTATTCAGGAGGAGGCCAAGTGCCCTGGGGACTGCTTCCAAAGGCGAGGCAATGCTTACAAGTTACTCATTGAGGAATTTTAGAAAGGATTATAAAAAGATGTTGCTCTCTTGCTTTACAACTACTACACCTGAGCCACTCCACACAAGCCTGACACTGAGCAGGTTGGAACTGCATGAAAAGTGACACACAGCTCTGCCTTTTCAGTGGCTGTGCTTTTCAGTGGCTGCTCCCACCCAGTTTGCACAAAGGGTTTGCTGGTTTGAGTCTTGAGCTGGTGTGGGGAGAGGGAAAAGGAAGGGAATGCCATATGTGAAAGTTTATTCAAGCAAAATTTGAGCTGTGGGCAGTTACTCCAACATCTAGCAACATCTTTGACTTCATGTTTCTACACTAAAAATGGTTATATACATTTTATTATATACCTTGGTATTATTTAGCACGTTTTTTGGATACAACTCAGGATCCCTGGCACATCCAAGTCCATAACTACCCTGTGTCAGACCAACAGATCCTGAGCAGACTACAGCTTCCCAAGCCCACATTTCTCCAACATCAAGGCTGTGCAGCTGAAGACTCCAACAACACCTGCAGTAGGGGACACAACCACTGCCTGAACAGTTACTCTGGATTAGATCCCACAGAGCTTCTCTTGTGAGAAGGATTGACTACCTTGCAATCCAAATGGCCATTTGAAACAAACCAGTGGTTTTACAACAGCGCTGGGGTTTTAAAGCAGCAGCTGTTGAAACAGCGAGGCAACAGCCAAGTGATATAAAACCACTGTTGCTTTCAAGAATTCAACTGACCTACTATCCTGCTTGTGAGGACAGAGTTCCCCCCTCAAGTATAGGCAGCCAGCAAAAATACATCCCATGGTTCCCATAAAAGGACCTAAGACAGAGGAGACCTGAGAAACTTCTGCTGGCTCTCCACAGAAAGCCCGATTCCCAGTCAAACGAGGGCAGACTGCTACAGCCTTGAGGTTTTGAATGAGGTTTAGCCTGAGCTTTTCTCAGCCCCGGGGGCCAAGGTCAGTGACTCAGCACATACCTGAAGGTGGTGCTGGTGAACAGAATCTGTTTGTGGACCCAACAGCTGAGATCCCATCTCCTGCAGCCTGGGGAGGGGTGAGAGCCCGGGTGGCACTGAGCGGGGAGCCCCCGGCCCGCAGCTCTGCCGTCAGCGGCGGCCCGATCTGCGTCTGCACATTCTTCCTTTGCAAAGTGCTGGTGGTCTCCAGGCTGGCACAGGAGCTCGATATGGACGTAGGCAAACTCGTGACCGGTGCAGATCCCCTTTGTGCACAAGAAACGGGTCCTGCTACGTTCTCTGTTTTGACAATGGTTCCAATGGTGTGATTCAGAAGTCCGCAACTCGCTGGAGGCGTGAGGGGCCGAGGCCACGTTTGCCGATGGGACAAAACAGGTATTGTGTTCCCAGACCCCGCGAGCCTCTGGGAGTCAGTCAACTGTGCTGAGGATTCGGATGAAACGCCATAGAAATGAGGCCCGTTCACTTTAATATCAGAGGCCGTGGGCCCGTTCGAAGTCCCGCAAGAAGACGCCTTCTTGGATTTGTCTATACAAGAACTGCAGTTAACATCTTCCTGTGACAAAGTCTGCTGGGATTGCGAGGAGCTCAAGGAATTCTGGGTGGTAATCCCTGAGGTGCAGGATGACATGGAATAGAGGGAAGGTGTGGGTGCCTTGTCAGCTGCCTGGTAAGGGTTGGCGAGTGAGCCGTCTGCCACAATAACAGGCTTAATATCAGCCTTCTCTGTTTGTTCAGAGTCCCAAAGCGAAGTCATCTGCTTAGCAGATAAATGTTTCAATATGCTGCACTGGAGCGCAACAACACTACAGAGCCACTGGAAGGAAGAAAAAAGTGCAGATTAGCTCTGGAGGCAGCAGTGCTCCAAACCTCTAGAGTTGCTCCATCGTTCACCCAGCCTAAGGAAATCCAGCTGCTGACTGCTCAGATGCAGTGTGGAACCACAGCATCAGCTCTGGAGCTCATCTACAATTAGGAGAAAATTTTCTCCAGAGGTACAAAGGTGCAACCAAAATTATGTACAGTTTATCTCCATGCTGGAGCTAGGACAGGGAGGGGCTGAGATTAAAGGAGGGACAAGGCAGCACTTCCTCACTTCCAAACTCCTCCTTCTCTTCACTTGTTAAATGCGGCAACTCTTGAGCCTCAGGCTACAAACACACCTTTCACTGCTTTGGGCTTCTAGCCAAACACAGTCCTCCAACTTATTCTATAGCATGTTGGAAAGAAATGCTGCTCTACCTCAGGTATAGGGAGTAGAAAGCTGGGGTGGAGAGCACTTTCCTTTTACACAAAGTGGAGGAAGACCAAAAGATTTATTTTAAGCTCCATTGTGGATGTGCACCTGCCACATAAAAGAACCTTGTCTGGACTAAAAGAAGGACTTGATTTCTCCACTGATTGCAACTTAACATGCCCTTACACTGTGGAATCTGGCCAGAAGTTTCGTACAAGATTTAAACACTCATTTGACCTTGATTTACATGTCCAATTCCATCCGCAATAAAAAGTGACCCAGAAATGGGATGTTAACTTTTAAATAAACGTGTCAGAGAGCAGCCTTACATAATCAAAGTGCAAAGTATTTCCCCTCAGCCACGAAATAAAGATGACGTCTAGACAGAAGGCCCTCGACTCCACTCTTAAGGCCAGAGGACTATTGCACCACTTCCCTGAAGTGTCAAATGAGGAATTTTACATCTCACCTGGAAAGTCAAAGTGAAGTTTTAATGGGCAAGGGTGTCAGAGACAAGACAAGCTATCACCACACATGAGCTTGAGATTGGTTTCCTAGACAACTGCTCCATCATGATTGAAGTGGAAGGGGATCTTTGTACCAAAGCAACTACACACACAGAGTCCAAGCATTTGACTTCATTTACCTCCTGTTGTTCTGTCTGGCTGGCTAAGTGCTCAGTGTTCAAAAGGTGCTTCTGCAAGGGTTCCTCAGGGATCCCGTTACAGATCAGCTCGCCATCTCTAATTGCTGCAGGCGTGAGTAACGGGGGTGGAAGCCGGTATTGGGACTTTATAGCATCAGGAACCTATATTGTGTAGAAAGAAGATCACACATGAGAACAATTACTCAAGAATGACTAGTTAAACCAAATGCCTGATCAGCACTAAACTTTGCATTTGCTGCTTTCTCACCCAAAGGAACCCTGCAGATACATTACAAGTATCAAGGACTGAGTACTTTAAATTGATGTAGCCATGCTGAAATTAATAGGTTTTATTCCCTTAGGTCAGGCATGATTTTAGTACAACACGGTAGCTTACAGCATAAGAGAAATCATAAAAACACAGCCAAGGGAAGTCTGTATGGCAGTTTTCAGGCATCCTGGCAATAAACACAGCCCCAAATCTGACTGTAGGGCCACCTTCAGGAAGTTTTGTGTTGTACCTTCCATGCTTGTGCTAGATTTAAGTGCTTACTTGTAATAATTGAGCCTTATAGTTGAAGGAAAGAGATCTTCTTAAATCCTAGAGGTAGTGACTGCTGACTCCCAGATCTCTCACCAACGCAATCATTCAGACCCCATCTTCTTCCTCCTGCCCCAAGGCGTATGCTGGTTTCCCTTCCAAACTAAACCACACACAGGGGTTTTCACCCAGCACTACTTGTCACACGTACCTTGAGACCTTTCCTCTTCACTGACTGAAGAACTCTGCGATTCGGAGGGTGTTTCTTATGGATTCGGTTTAAGAAATCCACTTTGACAACATGCTGAGATATGGTGTCCTGGAACCGGTCAAATACTCGGCACCGATTACTCAGGGTCAAGTTCTTCTGGTTCAGCTGGGTGATCAGATAATGCCACAGGAGTTAGGGATCTGCAGGTCACTCTAAGGCACCCTAAAGACTTTCATAATGCCTCGTAGCACTGGCAGTACAGCATCAGCTCAGCTTTAGACTATTTGTTTCCTGCAGCACTAACCATTTCTGTTAAAGGGCACATTGCTGGAGATGAATACAAAAGCATTTAGAGGCCAACTAGGCAGCATCAATGCTCTCAGAAGCAGTTTTTCTGGGAAAAAGCTCTTTGTTTCAGCCCCCTGTTTCCTGAGTATTTAAGTCTCAAGTACACTGCTTTTCCAAAAATGAAAAACTCTCTCTTGGAATGAAACTTTTTTGGGTTAAGCATGCAAAGAATTACTTTCCCTATTTGTAGCACTGTGCTGCTTTGTATCCCAGTTCTGGAAGCTCATCTAGATCTTAAAGAGTCCAGTCAAAAACTAGACAAGCTGTGAGTGAACCACAATCTGAGCTGTCAGCTTCAGTTACAGGAAGGAGTTCCCCCATCTTTATATCTTATTGCAGAGAGCAGCATCATATTCCTTTGGAGAGTGCGTTGCTTGCAGCAGGAGCTTTACAAGCGTTACAGGGAGCAATAAGAGCTCAGAAGCTGTTTTACATTTGTTGTGCTTTGTCCTTTAATGGACCTGCCAGGTTCCGCTCCAGCATCCGGTTACCATACTGCAATCATAGTCCTGCTTACCACCACGTGTTCTATGTGATTTGGGCACATCCATCTACCCAGAGGCATGGCAGTAAGCGGTGGCTCCAGACAATCCATGTGGAACAGGAGTGGGCAATAATCACACTGAATTAGAGGTGCCACTCTGCAACTCCTGAGAAGAGACAGCCAAATCTTATTCCCCATACAGAGTATAAATAAAACATTCTGGCAAGCTTGGTTGACCACTTCAGTTTATCCTCTACACTGTTGTTTGCACCAAAAAGGAGGATTTCTGATTTGTAACTTGATCTGTATGGACCTTCTTCAAGACCCACTCAAGACAAAAGCCTTTATTTGAAGCAAAATTCAGAGATCAAAAGGAAGTCTCAGATTTAGGTAATTACAAGTTTCCTTAGAGGAATCATATGTGACACTGGGACTTGTACATCAACAAGATGTTCTCAGAACAAGTCTCAAACTCCAGAAAAACAACTGCATCTGAATCCCAAGGCTTTAAAAAAAGTCTTTGCTCTATGACAAAGGGATCAGTTGCTCTCCACAAAAGCCCACCTGAGTCCCCATTCCACTTTGAGAAATTCACTCTTACTGGGTTTCTGAAATAAAGGTTTCATTTTCATTGACATTTTGAATTGGGATTGATCTATGCATTTTTTTATGCAGTGTTACAAAACCTATCAGTATTTTGTGCTGTTTTTCAGATTTACAATTTCAGCACAATATTCCTATTTGCCTTGGGCTTATAAATCTCTCAGTAGATTTCTATTTCCTAAAGGTCACCTCCTCACACACTTCCTTCACGAACCATAAACAAACATCTCCATTTACTAAACCACCATCACTTTAGAATATTTCTTTGCAGAAAAACACTGAAGACAAGATGGCTCAATCTTGTCAATCTTCAGGCTACATTTCAGAACCCTTTATAGCTGGACCTACACTTGCTGTGGTTAAACATCTGTTATTTAGCAAAGATGAATATTCTCCCATTTGTTTAGAGAATTGTATGTAAGTAATGAAGGAGAATGGAAAAGGAAACAGGTGATCTACTTTTTTCAGCAAGAACTTTGCTCCTGTGATGGCTGCAGCTACACTGAACAGCTTCCCTGGAAGAACAACAAGTACCTGTTGCATGTGAAGCAGACCTTCACCGGCAAGGGGACCAAACCATTGTGATCTAACTCGTGTTGTGCTTTCTTGACATTCTTTCCTGTGGTTTCTTCCTTTCTCCTCCTCTTACTAGTACCTGAAAAAGAAATTTTAAAAAGCTTTGGGTTATCCACATAGCAGATATTTGCATTCTGGTAGAAACATATGTTTATCTCAGAAAAGTCAGGGACTGCTGCTTAAGGAACCTCTATCAACCACTAAATCTAGCCTTAAGTGACAGAGACTGTCTTTAAAGGCAGATATATTTCATACTTAGTAATTTCAGTGACATCCTATACATTTAGTCACTACTTTGTTACTATATTATTGTGTCATAAATCAAAAATCAAGTATTTTGACAACTGATTTTTTTCATATTGATGATCTACACCAAGGTGAGAACAACAAGCATCTATCACAAGTCCTGATAGATACGGTGTGTAGTTGCAGTGTCCCCCCACAGCTCAGATTTGAAAGGCACCTGCTGCTGGAGGAGAGCCAGAGGTACCCTCTGCCTTCACCTGCGAGCGCCACTGGAGCCACAACTACCACAGAGTCAAGAGGGAATAGAGGAAAGATGGCAGCAGGATGCAACTGCAGACATCTTCACTAACATCAGACAAGGCCTCCTCACCTGGAAGTGCTGTGGTGCAGGTCAGTTCATTCGGCAGCTGGAACTGCGTTGGGTTCCTTTCCATGGCAGCAGCAATAAGAAGCTCAAAGGGTCGCTTCAGCTGGGGCTGCCCACAGTCCATTTCTGCAATGGCAGAGTCATCATCCACGTCAATTATGTCCTCATCCACATCATTCTGTTCTGAGTTGGGGGTCTCGGTGCTGGCATTGGATGTGGGAGTGCCAGGCCGGCTCGCTCTCCTTTCCAAGATCCTGGCATGCGCATTAGCCCTGATGCTGCTGCTAGACCTGTCCAACAGGTCTGCGTCACTGGTGGGGGAGGTGGTCCTTTTCCCAGATTTGTCCACCAATCCATTTACCTGCCCCAGCTCTTTCTTCTGTTCTCGCTTCTGCACGACATGAATAGGCAGGCTTATCATGGAGGCCACAAACAAAGCACATCAACCTTGACAAATACGTGATTGAAGACAAACAGCATCTGAAAACGCTTGAGCCACTCACTACAACTTCCCCCTTGAAGTCATTAGAGCCTCGATCAAGAACAGTCTGATGGCAGCTAAGGTACAGGTGACAGAACAGCTGAAGAGAACCAAACGTGGGGAAGAACATTACCATGTGTCTCTCCTTTCAGGGCAGCTGTACTTGAGTCCAGATCAAGGCAACATTTCACAGCATTTGGTCCTGAACACTTGACAAATCAGATAACTGTTTACTTTGCTACCAACACCGAGAAACTCCACAGCAGACTGTTCACTGTTGATGCACTTTACTAACCCTGGCACTGCATACAAACCCATCAGGGGTTGAGAAGGTCAGCTTGAGAATACAAGCACAACATACAAACAACACTCTGCTATCTCCTGATGACAGGAATCTTGAACAAGGTGCAGCAGGGAAAAACTACAGATTGTCATCACCACAAGACCCATTTTGCAACAGGAGGAGATGCTGCATGGCCTGGGATGGGCAACTGTGCACTGCTCCAGTGCCTAACAGCATCACCCACATGGAGGAACCAATCTACTCCATCACGGTCTGCAAAGAGAGCGAAGTGTTTTCAGGCAATTTTTAATATAGAAAAGTTGGTGATTTTCTCCTTTTCTCTTTTTACTTTATTATTTGTTTTTCGATTTGTGACCTTCATTTCTATTGTTGGCAGATGGCTGAACAGTACCCTGGAAACCAAACAAGGCAATCACTTCAGGAACAAAAGGCTGAGCACACAGTTTTCTTCCAATATGTTTTGGGTGTCACTTCAAGGGAACAGTTGCTAGATAGCTTGGTGCAGTTTCTAAACCCTCTGCTACACAGCCTTACGTGGTCACAGCAATAAGATGTTTACATTGTGCAAGACAGCTTCCTGGAGAAAGATCATCAAGGCAAAAAAAAAAGACAAGCTACGATGTTGCCCAATCATCTCCTTCCCATCCTGTTCAACAGCCCAGGAAATCATAACTCACTGTGATTTCACCCTCTGCTGATGTACAACTGCTGTGAAGTCACTCTTCTAAAAAACACATACTAACTAGAATCACAGCCCTGATGGCAAAGCTGTATTAACGTGACTCCCGTTCTGCCTGTAGACAGCTCACCTCCTCGAGCACAGGAGCCATTCCCATCTCCTCTGTGCCTCAGCTCTCCCTCATTTCCAGAAATGGAGGGAAGGAAAACAGTTTAAAAGGCACAGATTGATAGGAAGGTATCAGGCACTTCAGTTTTACCTCCTAGTAGTGAGGTTAAAATACCATGAGGGTCTCACCAAGACCCCTCAGGTTTCTTTAAGCCCTTTCCTAACAAAGCCCTTTGCAAACGTGAGCACAAAGAAGCAGCTCTGGTTGTCTAAGTATGCACGAAGGGAGAGGCAGGTATAAACCACAGGATTCAGGTTTCAGATGGCCAGTTGGAAGGGCAGGGAATGTGTCTGCTGTTTTGAGAGGCTTTACCTTGCGGCGCACGGTGCAGCGGTGGCACATCCACTCCCCCGGAGGCAGCATCTCCTCGCTGAGCGGAGGGTTGCTACAAGAGAAACACAAAGCAAAGCTTTACTGTTATTTACTGTCATTTCTGGAACTCTTCTCACGTACACAGCCAGAGTCAGGGCAGCTCTGCAGTTCCACTCCCAGGCACTTCCTTTTATTTATGGTGAAGCTCCCTGGATTCGCTCTCCCATACATCCACTTAGCCAGACACCTCCAAGAAGCCAGCCTTCCATGACACCCATCTCAGCTCTACGGTTTCAGAGCACTCTCAGACTTGAACAGCAAAGATAAATGGAAGATTCACTGGTGTGCCACACACATACCTACCCCCACAACACCACACCTCCTTAAATAACTTGATTACTCCATGTGAGACCACACAGATTCCCATGCAGCAAGCACAGTCAGACATCCAGGCATTTCCAGCCCTTGGATTTGCAGTGAGTCCAACTGAACGAGCTGCCATGAGGTCTACCCACCACCTCCCATGTACTCCATCCCTGGGCACATTTACTTAATGGTGGAAACCACCTCCTATCTTAAGACAACCCAAATACTCCTAAAAGTGTCACCATATACAGCTTGCCTTGGCTACGAAGCACAGGATACATCCTACTCACATGGATCTGCACTTACTATAAAAGCTGTATCACAGTGAAATGACATTCTCATTTTGATGCTAGAAATAAACCAAAGTAAATTAGATGAAGGAGTAAGGAGGACTATTTTGAGAAACACTTTTCCTCAGTAAAAGGCAGAGCAGCATATGTTAGATGATACACTTTCCTTACAGATCCTACTACTAACTCAAGTACTTTCCAACACCTCTTTATCATTAAGATTTGTTATTTGAGCAAACTGCTGACTGTGGCAGGGAAAAATGTACCTGCTGGCAAAACCCAGCCATTTACCATGCAGTGTGGCTTAAGATAATACTTTAAAAGTTCTGACTTTTGCTGGAGGCAGCTCTTAGCAAGTCTGCTCTCTTGTGCTGAACACACAGATGCACTACGCAGGATCTGGAAGCTCCATTTCCCACCGAGCGGGAAACGGATTTCAAGGATCCACTGGGACTGACTGGGTTACAAGGGGATCAAGAAGTACAGTAGCTTATAAGACTGGCCCAAGAAAGCCACACAAGCATGGGAATCTAGATCGTGGTTCACAGGAGGAGTCTCTATACTGTTTGTTGCACCTACAAATATCAAACCAAATCACAGTTAAGCTTTCCAGACTCCAGCCCTGACAAGCCAGGGAGGATAAGATGCATACTTGCTGGCCAGGAAGAGCTGTGCTTTGCAGCAAAGGGAGAGGCTGTCTTCCTCGAGAATCTTGCTCCTAGCACAGGGAAATGGCACAGGATCCCAGCCCAGGCTCCCAAGCCTGGACTGTGAAAACAAACACACTTCCTTTGTTTAAACAGAGTCCTGGCAAGCCTTGCCCTGAGCTCGCCTGTGTGCCAGCGACAGCCTCTGCAGGTACTGCAGCCATCCGGGGTCACGCTCCCTCTTGCAACACTGTGCCTGGAAAACTGAAGAAAGAACACAGCAAGAACCAAGCTGGTAATAACCTCAGCATTTCTGGTGTCAGGCTCAGGGGAATTCAGTAGAGCCAACACATCTGGCAGCCATTTTGAGGAGGAGAGCGGGGTTTCAGAGGCCTCCGTGTTCCAGGCGCTCCAGAAACGCAGCGCTCTGCATATATGCACTGACATACCTGCAGCTTATGTTTCTCATTTCCTGGAGGGCTTGGATGAACAAGAGATCAGGCTCTAGATGAGAGCACCAAAGCCTCCACTACTGGCTACTTCACCTCAAACGCTTGGATGAAGCAGTAACTCCCTGCCCCAAACTAATCTTTTGCTAACAGAAGTAGGAAGGGGGGTGGAAGGGGTAGAGTAACAAATGATCCCTGTGTGCTTGCTGCAGCATGAATCCATGCTGAATCCTAAGGTGCATCCTGCAATAGCTCAGGTTTTACTCTTGCTAGAAAACGAGCTCTTAGATCTGCATCTACAGCAAGCACAGATTCATCTGGCCCATTCCCCTCTCCCCTCCCAACACCCCAGGGCAAAAAAACCACAGACTTTGATTTGTTCCTAGTGAAATTTCACCCTCTGAAGCTCCCGACGAGCGTGCCTGAACTGCTGGGAACACGTCTGCCCCATTTCGACGTGCGGCGTGCCAGGGATCCACGCGCTGCCAGATGCCTCTGGTTATTTGTTTTAACTGTTACCTCAATCTTACGCATTTTACAATGAAACAATTAATACCATGGTGAACCTTGAGAGACGCCTGGAAGAGTCAGAACAGGTTTCTTCTGCAAGTGTGTATGTTATTTTCCCTTTTGCTGGGTTTGAACCATGAAATACTACATCCACTGTACTATTAAAGAAGCGTTTTAATGAATGCTGCTACCCGAAGGCCTGTGGAAGGAGGGGGAAAGATTCGTTTCAGAGCAGCAGAAAGGTTTTAGTGCTCAGACAAGCCTCCTGAGGTTTTCTGCTCACTGTCAGGGCCTAGCTGCAATGGCAAGTGTATTAAAAGACTGATTCTGCCTCTCCTGGTTAATGAACTGTTCATCAAGGCAGCTCACCATGCTAACAAAGACTGATGAAGGCTGCTCCTGCACTGCTGGCCTCGCAGCAAGCAGAGAGCATTGCCTGGGTCTCAGCAGAAAGCCAGGGAAGCGCTAAAGAATGCTGTTTTAATTGACTAGGTATGACCACATTCTTCAACCTTTTACTGTAAGCATAAAAGAAACAGATTTTTAAATCTGAGCAAGACACTTGATCTTCATAAGCAAGGTAAGAATTAGCACTTTGGCAGGAGCACCATGGCCCTTTTCTCCCTATCTTTCATGGGTTCATTAGCATGCACAGCTCCAGCCGCCAGTGTTTGCTGCCAACAGGACCTGGAATTGTACAGCTCCCACTTTATCTTCGGTTACAACACATCTCCTTTCAACTTCACACCAGTCAGTTGCGCTTTTCAGTACAATTTCACTAACCCTTCATTTCAGAAAGTTTCCCCTTCTGTCATTACAGACAAGAGTGGTGGCCTCTGCTGTTTACCTGGGGGGTTTGGCGTGACCCAAATCAAACCTGCCTAGCAGAATGTGTTTCTGTGTTTAAGACAAAGACAGCTCTGAAAAACACAGGCTCAGTTAAAAATACCTGGAAGACTAACTCATACAAAGCCTCTGAAAATTAAAGGAGATGTTTATCACTGCCTAGTCAAAAACCACTACACTGACTACAAAGTCACTTGCCATATAATATCTGTCTCATGGCTTTTTCTGAAAAAGTTAAGTATCTCCTGAAATTCTTATCAGGTGTATTGTCAAGCATTGTTCTGCCATGGCCAGAACACAATGCTCTATCCCTTAAATAAAACTTAAATGGCTATGACAAAATAAAAAAATCTTCAAGAGCATATTAGGAGTTTTTATCAAGCAAACAATAGCATGAAGGCACTTAACTTTTCAATTTCACACTCTGGGGCTCTCATACATCAGAAGCCTGTTGTCAAGTCTAAATCCCGTAATTACTCCTCACTTTGCTGACCTCAATAAATAGGTAAACAAGTGCTCCAAGGAATAGCACCTTCTCCAATACTAACTGGGCGGCAGCTCTCAAAGGAACCAGTTATAAGCAGACCTGAGGTTATTTACACACTGCATTCCTGGCCATCTTGCGTCAAAGGCACGTTGACACTACTTTTGGACCCACCAGGATACAGCCAGCTACCAGCTGGGATAATGGTGGCAGGAAAACAAACCACTGCCTGGTGAAGCTTTCTTCAATAACTTGTCTTTCACGTCAGTTGTTTGCAACAATCAGACTTAAATATTTTTTTTCTGTGTGGAGGAAAAATAGTAACACCATGAAAAAATGTAGGCAAACACATTTTTTCCTTCTCAGGAAACTTAATGAACTGACCAAGACTCAATGACAGGATGATAATGAAGGATGCTAGATATGTTTGCCAGATAAGGGAAGAAAGCTTTCGGCTCTTCTGTGGGACTGCTATTTATCCCTACGATGGATAGAGCTACAGCTGTTCTACCAGCTTCATAAAGAACAAGGCTCCCTGGCTTCCTACAGCAGGGCCTCAATGGCAGCTAAAACAAACCAGGAAACCAACCTCACTGTCAAGGCATTACAAGAGCCCCATTGAGAAACAGGGAAAGTTGCATCGTTTACAAATTCAGCTTTTTGGAACATTTTTACTGCGTCCAAGTTATACACTTCTGCTCACAGCTGCTCCCAAACCCGGCTGGAGGAGGACACCTGGAGCCTCTACCTTAGACAGAATAAAACCACACCAAACAAGCCAACAGCTGCAGCCTGCGGTGAGTTCCTCCTCACTGCAACTCCCTTACCTTCCTTTTTTACTCCTTCATCAACACAAAGCTTCTGAAGACAAAGTCAGATTTCAATTACCTTAGAGGTGGTCATTAGGAAAACTAACAGCTCCCTCCTCTCCTCCACTGTTATTCCTCAAATTATTCAACGAAGTCTCCAAGTTCTGCTCATTAACATGGATAAATTGTGACACTCAGCTGTACAAGAAAAATCTTCCTGAAAAAGCCAAAGATTTCTCAAGCACCAATGCAGAGACCACAGAACTTCATATAAGCCCAGCATAATTTTTGCCCTTTATAGACCTCTAAGCAGGACCTGATCACATTAAAACTAACAGTTTCAGCAACTTTCTGGCCACATTGTTTACAAGTTACACCTGTTTTAAGCCAGCAGCACAATTCTCATTAACTACAGAGCATCACCCACTACACTTCTACCTGTGGTGCAACAGCTCCTGAGGGAACCTGTGAAAGAAGCTTGGCAGCAGGAACATAGCTTTGTTTACACTGAAGTGTAAGTCTTGAGCATGGACATAAGTTCTAAATTAGTAACATCTAGCAAGGACTCCTGGACACCACCAAACAGGTCAGGACATGATTATTTTGGCTGCCACTACGCAAGGAAGGGAACCAAAATGACCATTTCACAGGTCACCAATTATCCCATCATCTGGAATGCTGCTGCATCTGCTTAGTGTGCATCTTTCCAACAGCATGGCCAGAGCTGGAAATAAGGGTTCAGCAACAGACAGAAAACAGAAGCAGGATTAAAACACCATTACAGGGGCAGACAGCAAGGAAAAAGATGTATCCAAGGAAAAAATAAAGGGACACTACAGTATCTACATGATGCTACAAGAGTGGAGGAACATTTAACTCTTAAAGATTTAAGTAGCAGCATTACTGGGTATGCCAAAATTTCCTTCACCATGTGCTTATTTTTACCTCTAGACCTGCCAGTGTTCAGCATTTCAAGGGCTTGGCCAGCAATCCCAGCCTCTGGCAGCAGCAATACGGTGCTCCTAAGAACTAGGTACCATTTCATAAGGGTATCATAAATTTTGTGAGTATTCTGTGAATTTCAACGCCAATTAACTTATTTACTTCAATCCTTCATCAAACCACTGCTGCTACTCCCATCCTGGGAAGAGAACCTCATGGAAGCAGGTGTTTATCTCCCCCCTGCCTTCACTGGGCATCCTGCCTCCTCCCTGTGCTCTCATGCACAGGCAATCCTGAGGTTCACGGGGAACCAGGGAAGTTTCCTCCAAGGCACGAGGTAGAACTTTTTTGCCATCAACCTGACAAGCAGGAGGGTCCAATAAACTGGATAAGCTGCATGTAAACATGTGATCACCTGATGTAATTAGTTACTTCTATTTATAGAAAGAACCTGGCCCACAGAGACCATTCCCTAGACAACCTGTTAGTTATTACTCTCGTTAATGTCCAGCTGACAAAAAATTAAAGGAAGTATTGTGTTTTAAGATATCAAATTTCCATACATAGGTAAACATATACATATAAAAAAATAAATATGCATTAAAAAGGGTATAATACCACCAGAACCGCAGTGAGGCTTTTTGATTATTATTTTTTAATTAGTTTGACTGGTTATGAACTCTGATATTTGAGACATATTTGCCTAGGGAACCATCCAGCTTTGTATTTATAAGCCGAAACCATGGAATTCGATAGGAAGAATTGTTGACTTTGAAAAATGTGGGTCAGACACAGAAATTCAGACATTTTGCACATCCTGACTCCTGTTTCTTTCGCAGGCATCACTCATGCCTGTGCTGCAGACAATAGTAACAATAGCCTGAATTCAATGTCCAGGTTCACTATTAAGTGTTCAGGTCTTTATAGCATCATCTTCTTAACAGATTAGAAGTCATCTTCTCAAAGCAGGATGACACATAGGGCAGCATCAGGGAAAAGAAAGGAGGCTGAGGAACAACACAGCCCTGGTGAGAATCACTTCATCCAATTCTGTCTTTAAAGAACAATAAATGAAGAGACATCTCTGGTGGGAAAAAAAATAATCAAAACACAGGTCTGAGAGGTTTCTGAGAAGTGAACATATTCAGCCCCAGCCATACTGAACGTGTTCAAAGGAGACAGGGGTGAAAGGACAGCAGCAATAAGGTGGAAAAAAGGAAAGCAGCACATCAGAAGAGGATGAAGGGCATACCCATAAAAGCAAAAGCATGAATTTGTCTTCACACAGGCACAAGTGAAGTGTAATTCTGACATCTACATGTGGACTAGGCTTTCCCAAGAACACTGGGGAAGAGAGAAAAAAGAGCAGAGACAGAAATATCCACCTAAAAAAAACCCAAAAAAACCCCAACGAAAAACCAAAACCTTAGAGCAGGGCATACATTCTTTTCTGCCTTTTCCAGATCACCTTCATATCTTGCTCCTGTTGCTATTCTAGATGGAGATCACTGGGAAGTTCACATGATGCCATGCCCAAAGTCATAGGCTGTACAGGCAGGTGTTTCACACCAATCACTAGTGCTTGCCAGAAATTCAGCATGGGGTTTTCAGCCTGCTAAATTGTATCCTCAGGCCAGTGCTTTCTGCAGGGTTCAAAGTCGGTAATCTCCAGCTCCATCTAGTTTGCTTCCAGTGATCGTGCAGAGCAGACGTCAGCAGAAATGGGTTAGAGTTGGGTTCAGGCACTTGATTCCCCCCAGCTGGCTGAGATGCTCTTTGCCTTTTGTGCTCAAGATCTGATACACGAACAGGAAGAATGATTTATACAACTTTTTTTTTTTTTTTTTCTTTCCCCCCTTCATTTTTGGCTACAGGGAACATTTACTCCATACCCTAAAAAGGTATGTGATTGCATTACAACTGGTATCTGTCAACCCCTTTATTAAAGGGAAGCTACAACACTATTTTTACTCAGCTTACGGAGTTACTGGATACTGCAGTGCTCCTTCGAGGAAGCTGGGCAGACATCTAGCGAGCAGTGGAGCTGGAGACAGCACAAATCGATTACTATAAGAAGGAAAAGCCAGCTCTAACAATCTGTGTCACAAAAATCACAAGTCTAGCCAGTAACCTGACGTGGCAAGATGCTTTTTGCTTACACTCACTTCTTTCATACCCCCATAACAAAGCCATGTTATATCCCCAGATACATTTGCATTTTCACAAGTCCAAGAGAACTTCCTGACTGGATTAAAAAAAACAAAACGGGTACATCCTTCTCACATGATTTATATTCCAGCAGACAGCACTTCCTAAATATTCAGACTGTCACACAGGTTTTCATGGAGATACACCTCTTTCCTACTCTGGAAGTAACTGCTCCCTTTCTCCACAGCAGGTTCCTGCTATTTGCTACTGACTCGAGGATTAAGAAAGGCTGCAGAGCACAGGAAAAACTCAAGAACCTGACACGTACCAGTGAGTCAGTCTAGCAACAAAAGCAGTTTAACATCCACTGGTGTGGGTCGAAAACCGGAAGAATTTATGTCAGTGTTGAAAAACTGTTTCAGTATCTATGCCACAACTGAAATTTCAAATTGACTCTGTCTTACACAGAGAAACACAGGAGCCCTGCTCTCCTGCAGGTGTTCCTCACACCACCACAACAGCACCTACAACCCAAAAAAGGCCCTTTTGGTGGGGGGAATGCCTGTTTGGTCCCGATTCTTACTAAAAATACACAGTTCTGTCACTGACAACTGCACAGAGGCACTCCCCAGCCGGGGTGTCCTTCACAGCCGTGGTAAGAGAAGCACAGCCGGATGTCAGACATGCCGATTACCACTGCTTCCCTTTTACCACCCCACCTAAACAACACCGTGAAATGGAGAGAGAGAGAGAGAGAGAGGGAGGGAAGAATTATGAGCTTTATAAGATCTTGTGTAATAAACACAGTAGTCCCCCATTCCCAACTATCAGATCTGCTGGCGGCAGTACAATCTTAACAACACTGAGCTTGTATGTGATAAAAAGACATAAGGCAGCTAAAAGAAGGTGAATATATTTACAAGATAGTGCCAAGATCTCCATAACAAACAGTCATTAGCAGATTAGTATTATGAATCTAATCCAATTAAGAATTTCCTTTGCAAATGCCTGGAGGAGCTGGAATTCCTCTGGGAAGACCTTTCCATGTTGTGAAAGGCTCCCATGAGTCACGCCTGCAGGCTGACATACCAGGAAAGACCAGCTCTGGAGCAGCAGGAACAAAGCAGTGAACCCCACCTCGAAGCAAACCGCTGCAGCCTCCTGCTCCCGAGGAGTCAACTCAAAAATGGACCTCACAGCACCACAAAAAAAGACTCCTCAGTTCCACAAGTCGTGGTCAACATAAAACTGGCACTTTCCTAAGCCAAGGTACTAAACCAAGGAGAATTTTCCTTGTTCATAGTTTCCCACTGTGCCATTTTAAACAGCTTTGGAACAATGCGGGTGTTTGATGTAGCACCAGACCATGCAGCAGCCACGTCTAAAGGCAAAGCCTAAGTTAAGCAGTTAAACATCCCCCTCCTCGACTTGGAATTCTTGGCTTTAGAATCCCAAAGCCATGCTCCTACCACTCCACACTGATGTTGGGAACTTCAGCAGACACCCACGGGTCAATCCAAATCCCAATTCTTGCCCATAGTGCAAAATCTGCTCACCCTCAGTTTAACACGAGCAACATCCACACACACGGGTGACGGTGGTGGTTTGCAAGTTACCCAATCACGAGTTCATCAAATTCTTACTGCAAATCATTTGCTGAAGTCCATAGCAAATGACTTCAGATTTAGGCTGACCTTATCTGCCTTTGCACAGAAAGATTTAGGACAAAATAAGGAGAGTGAAAAATCTCATTGGTACAACTTTACTGAGCAGAGCTGCCAAGACTGATCATGTTACCACATCTGCAGGCGCACACGCAGTGACCCTCCGCTGCCAGAAACCCAGTCAGGGCAATCACTTCCTCCTGCCTCAGGATCCAGCCTAGCTTGGCCCCAGGGCTCCCAAAATATCAGAACCAGAGATACATAAAAACAAAAGTTGGGTTTCTTTTAAAAGCACATACTTAAACCAATATTGTTTTAACAAAGTATCGGCTAAGATGGATACATTTAAATGTTGGGAACAGAACAGCTTACTCTGACCTTCAATGTGCAATTACATGAACATTAAAGTAGGGGTTTGCCAGTCATTTACTGTAAAAAACCCCAAACAAACAAAGCCTCAGGATAAAAACTTTCTGCACTTAAAACTACAAACTCTTTTGAAGCTGTGATGTAATTCGATGTACTTAAATCCTGTTCCTAGCCACTATTAGGCAGGAAATTTGCCTCTCTAACACCTTCCTGATCATCCTGCTACTCCTTGCAGGAGGAGATGCCTCAGACCATTCTAAGATTCACCTGAACCACCGGAGGCAGCCCAAGATGACCATTAAGGGAGGGATTAACTGAGACAATAGACTGGCCATTGTTTTGCTCCCATCACAGGCTGCATATTCATGTAAAAACCCGAAGCTAGAACAAATGCCAAAGATAAAGCAGGGCATTTTAGACTGAATAAGGTGGGGAAAAGAGTTATCGATGTCCTACCAGCCAAACACAACTTTCTTCTATTCATTGTTAAAAGCACTAAAACAATGTGACTCATAGAAAATACCAAAACTCTACTTTAGCTTCCTCTGCTGCACTTTGCAGCTCTGTTACTTCTGTTCTTCGACACCAGCACTTGGGTGAAGACTGCCAAATCAGAGAGGAAATGAGCCAAACACTGCAAATATGAACATAAGGAGGTGTTGCAGAAAGTTTGGTGGACGCAGCAGGCCTCGGTACGGACACAACACACTTCTCCCAGCACAGCAGTGAGGAAGCTCAGCTACGAGGAGCCTTTTTGCTGGGCAGTGCCACAAAACTAGTCCTGTCATACATTACTTTACATAACTGGTCAGCTTTAAGGGACTGAGGTCACTCTGCCATGCCAGCAGAGCTGCACAGCCAGCGGCAGGAGATTTTACAAGAGGGACTTGAACCGCAGCATTCAGTGAGGTTTGTGCTTTTGGGCTCCTCCAACCAGAAACTCGGGCAGGGAGACTTTAAAAAAAAACAAAAAGAGAGAGAGAAAAAAAAAAAACAAACACAAAACTGTTCTGTGTTGGTTCTCCCTCCTGTTGTCACTCCCCTCCCCCAGCTTGTTAACTAAACTTTTCCTCTCCCGGGGATCTTTCTAATCCTTCATAATGAATTTGCAACATCAGTCACTTTGCAAACCCCTTTCAATGTGAATCAAGTTTACTACAAGCTCAAGAAAACACAGGGAATTCTAACAATCACATTGCCAGGAGGAGGATATAAATGGGAGAGAATAGAAGTAGCACTGGAAAATTGGTTTTCAATCACATAAAGAAGGAGTGTGCACCATCCCTGAGGGCCTGGGCTAAGGCAGAACATCAGGATGGAAATGCACTCTGCACTGTTACCCAAAGCAGCAAATTATGGGCAAACACCAGAACCAAACACCAACTTCAGAGCATGTCCTGTTTTCAAGAATTACTAGGGACCTAAAAAACCTCCCTCTGTAAATTCAAACACGAAGAGAGTCACCTGACTGTGATATTAATCCAAGTATGTTGAAACTAAGTATCTGGCAGAGATTTCACACTTTCCTGTATCCCTCCCACCAGGCCAGTTTGTCTGCAGCCAGGCTGGAATCCTCAGGACCCATGGCCTCTCAGAGCACCCAGAGCAGCTTTACACTGAACTAGTGACTCCAAAACAGAGCTGTGGAAAGAGCTGACACCCCAACAGATGAATTGGGAAGTCACTTCCACCCACGTTAATTCAGGAGAGCAGTCATTCCACAGTGTACCAACAAAACTTGTTATTTACCACCTCAGATGTGTAATACTATCGGGCTTGGAAAGTTTTGGGAGTTTTGGCCAAGTGCCTTCTGCTTCCTGCAGAGGACAACAGGTTTAAGTGCTGAACTGAAGTTAAGGCAAACTGTTGAAGTTTGAGGGTCACACACTTACCTAGCAAAGCCAACTTTCTCGCTACAGGCTTAAACAACTTGATACAGAAGAACCTTCTCTACACAGGAAGGAGCAATACGAGTTTCTGGGAAGCTCAGCTGGGTTTGTCTCCAGCTGACTGCATGACTTGTGCCAATCAGTCCCCTGAAAATCCTTTTCTTTTATAATATGGCCTCCCCCATACGGCTGTAATCAACTGATCACAAACCCTAGACCATTTAAAAGCTACTTTTTAATTTTTATTATGCTATACCGATAATAAATTCAACCTGGTACTAAAGCTCACAAGAAATATTCGGACAACAGGTAAACTGTCGACACAAATCAGTTAAGAATGTCCCAGCAGTGCTATTCAAGTGACTTAAACCAAGCCTTGCATTACAGCTGCTATTCTTTAAATAAAAAAAGAAAGCAGAAAGGAAGTTGCAAGTGCTGCCTTTACGCCTCAGTTTATATCCAGAACGGAAGTTTACTTTAAGCAAAATGCAGGAGGTAAAGGGAATACACGAAAACAAAACCTGAGGATCCCTTTGAGAGAACCTAGGTCACCTAAAGGCCATAGCCAAGGGTCCAACAAAGGTCTAGGAGGAAGGAGGCAGAACCAGGCCCAAGCTGGAGGCATTCACACAAAGCCTTTCCACACTGTGACCCCTCCCACAGCAGGGTCTGGGCTACTGTCAAAGGGATTGCTTGAGAAACCCCAGAAGAAGCAACAAATGGAGTGAGAGAGAGTATTTAGAATTGCTCTTTAATTTCTGCTCTAAAGAGTGACTAGGTTAGCCAAAGATACATATTTTTTTATGTAACATTTTTATATAAAATTTTTATACAATTCTAATACAACTAACTCAGGTACAGCAAAAGATTTACAGGTATCTGATTTACCTGGTTGCTTCCCACTCCCTAACTACAAAAACATCGTCAAATTAAGCCATGAAATTTAGGCATGCACAAAGTTGTCTCATTTATGGTGAGACTTAACTAGGATTCAGAGTCAACCAGGATGCTCTAGAGCCTCAGGCACAGCTCTTCCATTCCAAAATGTGAAGTTTTAGCCATCACTCCAGCCTCACTAAGAGAATGCTCAGGGATGTATTCGGCTGCATCCAAAAGCAACTACGCCCGGCAGAAGGAAAAAAAAACCACCCTCAAATTAAAGCTCATCAAGGACACTGGATGAAAAAGAATGATAATTACTATCCTCCTAGTAAATATTAGAGGATCTGCACTACCACCAGTAGCACTTCCTCAGGGTAGGAGGGATGATGTCATGGCTGCATGCTACAGCATTGTCGGGTTTGCCTGGCTACAGGCTGCTAACGGGACACTCCCTACAGAACTGTGGCCGCACACTCAGCTATCAGCAACCAGTTTAATAAGTGTTCTGAGACCCTCAATTAGCATAGAAATGCAGAATAGCCAGCAAGCAAATGAAAATCAGAAAAAGGCAAAAAAAAGAAGAGGGGGAAAAAAAAAAGGCAACAAGAGAGAGGGAAAAAAGCACAGAGGAGACAGCTGTAACAGGGTGGCAAACAAAGCTCCAAAGCATGAAAGAGAGAAAGGAATGTGGTTAAAAAATCTCCCCTAAGGAAGAATACTCTGTACTCCCAAGCTCCAGCTGTTTGACTTGCCCCGCTCCCTCCTCCACTCCATTATCCACTCTGGCTGTGCTAATTTAACACAAACCGCCCGCCTGTGTCAACTGTTGAAAGGGGGGATTTTGGCAAAGCAGCCTTGGATGCATCCAAGCTCCGGGTGCAGAAAAAGGAAAAAACTTCGGGGCACAAAGTTGAGGAGCTTTTGGCACGGTGTCGCTTTGTGCCAGGAGAGCTTGGGAAGCTGCGAGGGAAGGCAGCAAGAGCCCATCCTGCTGCAGCCTCCAGCACCTCCAGCTCTGCCACCGCTTCCCCACGCACCTCGATTCCCAGCCGGCAGCCAGATTTTCATGCAGAAAGCTCTGCCTTTATCAACAAAGCCACACAACTCCCATCAAGAGCACCCAACAGCAGACACCCCCACGGATGAGACAAGCAGGTCGGAAGAGCAAGGAGGAAGGGGGAAAAAAGGAGGGAAAGGAATAAACCCGGCCAACGTTAAAGTCTGGAGGCCTGGATTTCCACGGGGAAGGTATTTTCACGTTTAAGATACTGCGGGGAACGCTGCGAGGGTTTGGAAGTCATATATGCAGCCAAAATGGCGCTGAGAATAAAAATATAATTTAAAGGAAGGTCGCCATATTGTAAACAGTGAGGCAGGGAGACACAGAGACAGCAACCTCCATTATTCCCAGCAGCTGCAGCAGCACGGAAGCGCTGGGAACGTCAGGCCTGGTGCGGAGACGCCACCAGGGCTTCCCCCTCTCCAGCCAGGGCCCTCCGGAGGGTCCCCCCGAAGCCAGGCACCCTTGGAGAGGGAGTGAGATGGGGAAGTTTCCCGCTGGGGGGGGGCGGAAGGCTGGGCAGGGGCAGCTCCAAGGCAGCCAGGCCGCGCAGCCAGCGGCCTCGCTCCTCCTCCAGGCCTTTTCACCCGCTGCTCAGCACAAAAAGAAAGGAGGAGGGTGGACCCCCAACCCTCCAGAAAGCAGCCAGGGGAGGGTTCAGCTCGGCCGCTGTGCATTAGTCTCAGCAGGGATGGACCCGAGTGGGGTTTGCACCTCCTTTTTTATCCCTGTCTGCTCCAGCCGGCCCCACGTCCCCTCCCTCCCCGGGACCTAACGGGAAGCGGGAGCGGCCGGAGGGAAGGTGCTCTGGGCAGATCCGGAGGGAGAGAGCGCCAAGCCTTACCAGCACTGGAGGTGGAAAGCGGCGGGGCAGTGATCGCAGCACAGCAGATCCCCTCCTTCCTTGCAGCTATCACAGCTATCGTGGTTAGTGGCCCTGCCACTTCGCCTGGGCTCCTTCTCGGGCCTCCTGCTCTTCTTCTCCCCATCTTCGCTCTTGGGGGGAGCCAGGAGGGCCTGGATTTGCTGCACATGCACACACAGACAGAGCGGGCTCTGAGGGGCTGCACGGACCCTGACCCAGCGCCCTTCTCTCCGTGCCCGCCGAGGGGACAGCGGCCCCGGGCCCTCCGGGAGGGGATCGGGGGGGGGACAGAGCCCCGGCCGAGCCCGCCCCGCCCGCCCCGTGTCCGGCAGGGCCTCTCCGGGGGCCGGGCGAGCTGCCTCCGTCCCTCCGCACTTCCTTGTAAGGCCACGGGGCTCCGGGGTGGGGGGGGGTCCCTCGCCATCTTGCAGCCCCACTGCCTCCCCGGTCAGACCCCCCCCCGCCGCGTCCCGGGCCTCACCTCCATCAGCCCCCCGGAGGTGTCCAGGTCGTAGACGATCGTCTTGGTCTCCATCTTCTCCCACATTCATCCAGCCCAGGAGCGGCCCCGAGAGCCCCCCCCGGCGAGAGGGAGCGAGGCGGGGACGTGCGGCGGCCCCTCAGCGGCGGCTCCGCGTCGAGGCGGCGGGGGGGGGGGCGCGGCGCGGCGGGGGCGGGAGGGCGGCGGGGCCTATCCCACGGGCCGCTGCGGCTTGCGCGTCGTCCTCCTCCTCCTCCAGCCGTGCCCGGGGGCGGCCGCGGGGGGCCCGACGCCCGCTGCCATTGCCGCGCAGGGGGTGGGTGGGTGAGGGAGGGAGGGGGCGGCGGCCCCGCGCCCGCCGCGGCCGCTCACGCACCGCGCACGCCCCGCGCACAGGCGGCGCCGACGCTCCGGGCCCCGCGCGCAGGCGCACTCCGCGCCCCCGCCCCGCCCGCCGCGCGCGCATGCGCGCCCCGCGCCGCCGCCCGCGCGCGGACCTGGCGCGGCGGCGGCGGCGGCGGCGGGGGGGCGGCGGGACGCACGCGGAGTCATTGCGCCTGCGCGAAACGCCGCCCCGCGCTGTTCCGCCCCGCCCCTCCCCTGCACCGATTGGCTCCGCCCCTTCCCCGCCCTCTTCTCGCGCAGGCGCGTGGCGGCCGTCACGTTTCAGGGAGCGGGCGGGGTGGCGGGGACGTCAGTGACGTAAGGACGCGGGGCGGGGCGGCGGGGCACGCGCGCGTCGGCAGGGGGCGCGCGGCGCGCGGCGCGCCGGGGTGGCGGGAGCGCGGCCTCTGTTTGTGACGTCAACAGGCACAGACCACGACTCTTAAAGCAGCAGTGCCCCTCTGACAGCACGGGAGGGCAGGGCGTGGGGGTCGGGATCGGGGTCGCGATGGCTGTGAGGTGGGCTCGAGGTCCACGCTGAGGGTGTGTGAGTAGGTGTATCCCCATCCCAAGCTGCCCGGCTTCGCTGAGGAAGACGCCATCGCTTCTTCTAAAACACCAGTTTTTATTAATGAAACAACCAAAAGATGGGGAGGGGGCGGTGTCCCCTCCAGATCGAGGGGGCGGCGGCGGCCGGGGTCACCAGCCCGGACGGGACGCGGCGGTGGGGGGGGGCACAGCCATGCCCGGTGCCCCTGCCCTCCCCGTCATTCCGGGTCTGGTCCCGCTGGGGTGCCGGGACGCGCGGGGGAGACACGCTGGTGGCGGAAGGGACCCCCCCGGGGAGGGCGAAGCAAGCGGGGGCCGGGGGGACACGCAGCATGCTGGGGGGACGGGAGGGACACGTCCCTGCGTGGCGGCGGTGGGAGACACAGGGTTGCGGGGGGACCAGCCCTGTGCTGGGTGGGGGGCAAGGGTGGGGGGGGAACCCACATGGCCACCCAAGCCCCTCGCCCACCCCCCGGGGCTTTGTCCCCTCCCCGCTGCAGCCCCGGGGAGCCCTGTCCTTACCTGGGGGTCCCCACAGCGCTGCTCCCCCTGCCTGTGTCACTTGTCGTCGCAGGGACTGTGGGGGCTGCTGTTCTCCCCCTGCGGGGGCTGGGGGGAAGGATGGAGCCCGAAGGGCAGGGTGGGGTCCAGGGACCCTCGCTGGCTCAGGGGCCGGGGGGACAGGATGGGGTCCAGACACCCCCCCTGGCTCAGCCTCTCATGAGCCCAGTGCGGGGGGCTGGGTGACAGTGGGGCTCGGGCAGACCCCATGGGGGTCCGGGTGGATTGGGGGTGGCAGGGGGGTGGCCGGTGCCCTGGTGGGTCCTGCCAAGCGCTTGGCTTGAGTCTCCTTGGGAGAGGTGTTCCCAGCCCGTGCCAGGGGCTGGTGGGCACGGGGGGGCCCGGGAGGGGTGGCTGCAGCGCCCAGCTCCACGCTGCCCACACCTAGATGGACACCTCATATTCCCTCGTGTCCTGCAAAGAAAACAGACTGCAAGGGGTTGGACACTCGGCAGTGCAACGGGGTGCCTGGGACAGGGATAGGGCATCTCCCGTCCCATAAGGACCTGGGGGCACATCCCAGACTACAGATGGCCCTGGGGATGTGTGTCCCATCTCGTACAGGGGTCCTGGATCAGTGTCCATCATGTACACGGTCCTTGGATGGATATCCTAGATAGTGTGTGTGGTGCCTGGATGGATAGCCCACCCCACAAGTGGTCCCTGGATCGACGTTCCATCCTGTGTGTGATCCCTAACTGGATGTCCATCTTGTGAACAGTCCCTGGATAGACACATCCTCCCATGGGTGCTCACTGTCCCATCCCCTGTGTTTGTTCCTGGATGGATGTCCAATCTAATGCATGGTTCCTGGAACACATGACCCCATCCCGCTCCTGTCCTAGCCCATGCACAGCCCCTGGCACAGGTGGCCCATGCCATGCAGGGTCCCCAGGGTGCCCAGCCCCAGATGGGGGGTGTGGGGGCCAGTACTTACTCCTGTCTCATAGGTGGGATTGTCAAAAGCTGACTCCACGGTGATATGGTCATAGGGGTGGGAGCCAGCAAGGGGCAGCTGCAGGGCTGGCTTCCCCTGGAGCCTGTGGGGAAAGGGCAGCTGGAGCGGGCAGTGGGGGGCCATGAGGCCTCATGGGATGACAAGGGCCAGCGGGCTACTCACTTGGAGAAGTAGAGATAAATGCCCCCGATGAGCAGGGCTACCACCAGCACGGGCAGGAAGACAGCGATGGCAACATTAGTGCCCTCCAGCGTTGTCCCCGAGGGCACGGCCTTGGCCACAGCTGTCCGGAAGAGTTGGAGGCTCACCCAGGGGACACCCCACACTGGCCACACCCTGGGTGCCCCTCCACGCTCTGGCACCCCAACAAACCCTTGCCCTTACCATCCAGGTTGCGGTTGCTGTAAAACTCATCGTAGGAGGCTGGATGAGGCGGAAGAAAGAAACCAACACCAGGGGTGAGAAGTGTGGTGCTGAGAGGTGCTGGCGGGGTGCTGGGATGGGGAGTGGTCGTCTCACCCGCCTTGCAGATGGGAGGGGAGCCGCTCCAGCGTGAGGGGTGCCCGGGCAGGCAGCGCAGGCTGCTCTCGCCCAGCAGCGCCCGGCCGGCGGTGCAGGAGAAGTGTAGGGTGGCCCCCGCTGGGTACAGCCGCCGCTCCGGGTTCTGCCGCCCGCCCGCTGGCACGCCGGGGTTGTGGCAGGGCTCGTACGTCTCCGCTGCGAGGCAGTGGTCAGGCGGCGTCAGCGCTCGCCGTTGGCTTGGGGGATATGCCCAGGGAGGGGACGCCCAACTCACGGATGCACTTGGGGAGGCGGTCACTCCACTTGGGTCCCCCCGCAGCGCGGTCATGGCAGGTGATGGTCCCAGCACCCGCCAGGACATAGCCCTTGTCACAGACGTACTGCACGGTGGCTCCCACCGGAAATTTAGGGTTGGAGACCACCCTGCGGCTGTGCTCAGCATCCCCAGGGTCCCGGCAGGTTGTCACTGCAGGCAGGAGTGACCGATGGTGAGATGGTGGCTGGGGACGTGCCGCAGGGCAGGGGGTCACTGATGGGCACCACTCACCCCGCTCGCAGGAGGGCAGGTCACCACTCCACGTCAGGTCCCAGTGACACATCAGGAGGTCAGTGCCCATCAGCTGGAAGCCGGGGTAGCAATGGAAGGTGACCACAGTGCCATGGAGAAGCTCTGGCTGTGAGGACGTCTTCCAGCCATTGGCGATGTCCGGCAGCTCGGGGCAGGTGTCATTCCGGGGGACCTCTGTGGGCATGGAAGGCTGAGCAGGGCAGTGGGGACACTGCAGACCCCAGGGACACTGTCCCACCATGGGGCTCACCAGAGAAGTGGATGACAAAGCCCTGCCGATAGGCAAAGGCACCAGCACCAGGGTCGGACTGGAACTGGACGGTGACATCGGCAGTGGATGCATAGAGCTTGAAGCGGCCACGGGCGCCCGTGTACTGGCCCAGGATGCGTGCCGTCAGGTCGTCCCCATCATAGAAGGTCAGCATGTCCCCCGAGCCCAGCCGCAGCCTGGGGCAGTGGGGCCATGAGGGCATGGAGTGCACAGATCTGCCGTCCCACCATCCCCGTCCAAGCCCATCCCAGCACTCACACGCGGACATCCAGCATGATGCGCTTGTCCTCCTCCACGTGCAGCCCCCAGATGCAGTCCTGGCCCTTGCCATACGCCTCTGGCCAGTTGGGTGACAGCACCACTCCAGCCGTGTCTGTCAGCTCCCCACTGCACACCGCTGTGGGCACACACCAGACTTGGCACTGCCATGGGGCACCCACCACGGCACCCACTCCAGCATCCCACATCCAGCACCCACCATGCCCCTCAGCTCCATCACACACAACAGCACAGTGGCTGCAGCATCTCTCATGCCCCATCCACAGCAACCCCCGGCACCCTCCAGCACCAGCACCCACCACGGCACGCTGGTTCTGTCTCATTCCACTGCGGGTCGCTGGGGTCCACACACTCGATGATGGTGGAGCCCTGCTCCAGCGTGTAGCCAGGGTCACAGCTGAACTCTACCGTGGTGCCCACGGGGTACCGGGGATCGCTGGCCGTGAAGTTCCCATACTTGACGAAAGGCTCGTAGCAGTGCCCCTGCTCAAAGGCTGCGGGCACAGGGGCAAAGGTCTGCAGGGGCCGGGTGGGCACAGGGATGTTTGGGTCACCCTTTACACCCTCAGCCCCGTACCCTCATAGCGCAGCGCCATGCCCGCAGCGGCCCCGCTGCTGTCGGTGGTGAGCTCCACGAAGAAGTGGCGCCCCGTGCTGAGCAGCCCCTCGATGGGCAGGTACTCCACCTCGTAGGAGTCGTACACTGGCGGTGCCTCCACATTGTTGCCGTTGCGGATGATGAGCCTGCCAAGGCACGACAAGGGCAGGGTGCAGTGCTGACCATAGCCAACAGCAGCCGTGCTTGGCCATGGATGGTAGCCTCCAACCCCAGCCATTTCCAACAGCACCATCCTTGGGCATGGCCAGAGGTTATCTTCCTTGAACATGGCCAACAACACCTGTCCGTGACCATGGCTAATGGCCAGAGGTCATTGGCCATGGCAAGCAACACCCATCGTTAATTATGATTAATGGCACCCATCTGTGGCAGATTCCATCCTTGGATATAGCCAAGAGCACTCATCCTTGAACATGGCCCCATGAGGAGCTGCCCCAGGGTGTCCCCACACCCTTCGCCCCCCCAGTTTGCTCCAGACCCAAACCTGTCATCGTCCTCTGCCAGTGACACCTTTTCAAAGTGGAGGTGCAGGCGGTGGCCCTCCGGAGCTTCCAGCAGCCAGTGGCACGTCAAGTTGTTGCTGTAGTTCCCAGGAAAGCCCGGCGAGACGATGCGTCCCACGGTGGCATTCCGGACCACCCCGCCACACGCCGCTGTGGGAGAGGGACCATCAGTGGGTGACGGTGCCATGCCCAGCTGTCCCGTGTCCCCGTGGTGCCAGTGCTTACCGAGACAAAGGGGCTCTCGGGCGCTCCAGAAGGGGCGGGTGGCGTTGCGGCAGACGAGCCGGCGGGCCCCCTGCAGTTGGTATCCCGTGGAGCAGCGGAAACGGGCATCCCCACCAGGGTGCAGGCTGCTGACAGAGACCTCCCCGAAAGCCGGCCGTGCCGGGAAGGGACAGCTCAGCAGGTAGGCTGGGGGCAGGTGATGGTGTTACCAAGGCTGAAGAGCAATGGAACCTTCCCCCAGAACCCAGAAACTGCCTCCCCAGACCCCTGGAAACGCCTGAGTGTGGCAGGGCTTGAGTGACACAGTGCCTATAGCTGCCGAGAATTATGCTAAATGAATCCATAATTGCTAAGGCAACTTAGCTCTCCATGAGCGTTCTTCACCCAGTTAGTGCCCGCTTAAAACACAGATAAACTCCTGGTGCATCACCATGACCCAAATTAGCACCACACTGGCAGGGAAGCTCCCAGAGGGTACAGAGGGGTCTGAGCCCCATACCTTGGTAATGAAAGTGATAGGAGCCAGGGCTGGGGGGCCGGGGGCTCTGGAAGCGGAGGGTGAGGAGGTTGGCTGGGCTTCGGATGACCTGGCCCCGCAGCAGGAAGGACTCGTTGGCCAGGAGGTTGGGCTCCAGGCCTCCTGCGCTCTCCACTGTCAGCGTCTCCCCTTCTGCCAGGCTGATGTTCTCTACCTGCAGGGGACACAAGTGTCACCACCGCAGCATCACCCGCCACCTGGCTGGGAGCTGGGCCTTGAGTGGCTTCTCTGCGGTCGATAGCCCACTGGAGCCTGTCTGTGCAGGGCAGCACCTTTCAAACATGGTTAGCAGTGCCATAAATCATCCCCCACGCCAAGAGCAGCCGGGCCCAGCCAGCAGCTCTGCCAGAGCACCACAGCACAGCCAGGCCCATGCTGGCAGCCTTGAAATCAGCCAACCTTGCCCTCTGGAGCAATTTGCTATTAATGATGCTAATTAAGCCATGCTGCATGGTGAGGAGCAGCAGCACTGGTGAGTGTGGGCTGGAGCAGGGCTGGTGGTGGAGATGCTGCCTCTGGCTCTCCGCTGGCTTTCCACAAGCCTTGGTGCTGCCCTGTGGTGGCTTCAGCAGAGATGGGGATATGTGGCCCTGTGCCACTGACAGGAGCAGCACAGGGCCTCAGCGCAGCAGGATTTGCTGTCAGCCTCTGCTCCTGGCAGATGGGCGCTGGGTGCTCCTGGCCCTGCAGCACAGCATGGCACCTGCTGGCACTGCTCACACCTTCTCCATCAGGGATTCATTAATTAAATCTCACAGCACTTCTTTGTGATGGGTGCCAGCCACAGCAGCTGGTGGGCACAGAGCATCCTGGGGCATCCCACCAGCTCACGTACCCACATCCCTGTGCTGGGCCTGAGGGTAGACAATGCCCTGAGCTGGCTCTCTTAGCTTAGGGACACTTAGGGACACTTAGGGACAAGGACAGGGACAACACCATGTGTTTGCTGCACCCTACACAGACACACAGCCATGGAACAGAGCAGGGGACATGCCACACTTGTCTGCAGGCACTTGGCACCCTGGCCCACCCTCACCCTCAGCTCACCTTGAGCTCCACACCATAGCCAGGGTAAACAGAGATGGTGTAGGTGCAGTCCAGGCTGCCATCATAGGGGACACCGGTTGGCTCTGGGGACACCAGCCAGCCCTCGGGACCCGCCAGTGTCCGGTTGCAGGGAGCTGGTGACAGAAGAGACCCCAGCTCAGCCCCACTTCACCTCAGCTCCACCTGACTCCCTCCCTGGCACTCACCTGGCCCCTGCAGTGTGGTGACAGTGGTGGTGGTGATGGTGGAGGTGGTGGTGGTCCCCTCCTCATCCCCAGGCACCACAGTGGCCACGGCACGGGGTGCCAGGGACGTGCTGGCCGTGGTGGGTGCCTGGCTGGGGGATGCAGTGCTTGATTCTGGCACCCCAGAGGGGGACCATGAGGGGTCTGCCCCTGGCACAGCCCCCCACGCCTCCCCCCATGGCCCGGGGCGCCCCGCTGGCGTGGTCAGCGGGTCGGTGGGGAAGGCGGGCCGGGGCAGGGCGGGGGTGCGGGGTGAGGGCTCGGGTTCTGGCGGGCCGGGGGCCGGCTGGAGGGCACCGGCAGGGAGGAGGGGGCCAGCGCCAGCAGGCAGGAATGGCGCCTGGGCCAGGTAGTCCTTCTTCAGGAAGGCTTCGTGCAGCAGGTCCTCCAGCAACGGGTGGTGGTTGAGGATCTTGAGCGTGGGCGCCGTGCTCACAAAGCGAGCCTCCGCCTCCCGCTCCGCCGGTGTGGGCAGTGCTGTCGGCTCCACCTCAGCGCTCTCCCCAGTCTTCCTCGCCAGCCCGTTGAAGCCTGGAGGGAGGAAAGAGTGTGGGACGCTGGGGACCGGTGGACTGATGCTGTGTTGGGGACTGGCAGGGAACAAGGGTGATGCACCAGGGAGTGATGCTTCAGCACGGTGCCCTCAGTGGCACCTGGGACCAGCGCTTGGACATGGACTGCTGCTGTATCAGGTACGGATGCAGCTCTGGGGAGTGATGCTGGTGCACTGCCACAGACCTGTGCTGCACTGGGGACCCCCACTTCCCAGTGACCACCCCTGCACCAAAGGCCACTCCAAAGGCTAACACTTCCCTGCACACCAATATTCCCCCAAAACCAGGACAGCAAACAAGCTCATCAGCCACATGCAGTGGGACTGTGGTACCCTCTCCCCAGCACACCCTTCACTGGGGCAGCCCTGGTAATGAAGCCCTGGCTAATTAATGCACACCTGCAGCTCGTACCACGTGAAGGGGTGCCCACTCCTGTGAGCCAGCCCGGATGGGGGCAGCCCTGGGATTGGGTGTCCCTGATCACAGATTATCTTTCACCACAGAGGAAGTGCCATCCCGTGCCAAGGTTCTCCCGGGACTGGATATTCCCAGTGTGAAGATATGCAGGTGATTACCATCACTGCCATGACCGACTGTGCCGAGAATGTCACAGGAGCCTGGACACTTGGACCCTTCTCCAGGCTGCCAGAGAGCTCAGCTTCTTTCCAGCCAGGCTGTCCCTGAGCAGTGTGAGTCTGTAGGGAACCCCCTACCCCATCGATGCTCCCCCCTCTCCAACCCACAACCACTGGGATTCCCCTGTCACAGCCCCGTGTCCCTCCCAGGCATTAGTCCCTGAACAAATCCCCAGCATGCCCAGCCCAGCAGCTTACGGCCTTTAGACCAAAAATAAAAGAGAATTTAATCAGCCCTAATGAGTCACCCAGCATCTCCCGCTCCTGGATCCGGCACAGCACTGTCCCCTCTCCTGCTGGGCACAGCTCAGTGCCACGGCAGAGGGGATGCCATGGTGACACTCAGCATCCCTCTGAGCCCCCGGTGTGGGGCCACGGTAGCGCGTGGGCACGTCTTACTGCCGTGCACAGGCACTGATGACACGATACTGCCAATTACCGGGTAATTATCCCTATCCGTAGCAGGGCAGGGCCCCGTGAAGATTAATTACTCTGCGACTGCTGCTTTTAAGGGACTATTAAGAGACATTATCTTGGGTGTGCAGCGTAGTGGGGAGCTACTGGGTGCTGGCAGGTGTCCTCACACCGCTGCTACCCACCCCCTGTCCCCTGCCATCACCCTGGGACAATGATAATGCCCGGGTCACAGAGGCACAGCAGGGATACCTGCCCGCACCAGCTCCGAGAGGTTCGCTTGCCCCCCAGCAAGGCCAGAATTATATTTTAATAGGATGCATTTATTAGAACATAAAAGTAAATGAGTTTATACTGAAGGGCGCCAAAATCTCCGTTAGGCTTTAATAGCAGATTAGTGCTCAGGGCTGGGCCCTGCACCACCACCACTGCCCTGTGTGGTGAAGGCTGGGCTAGAGATGCCCGCCCAGCCCCCTGGACACTCCTGTCCATGAGCATCTCACCTGCCCGGAGTGCTGGGGGTGCACGGTGTTCCCTATGGAGGCTGCTGGCTAAGGCCAGGCCTCACAGCAAGGATCCTATAACAGGCCCCATCTGGATACTGAACACCCTGAGCTGGGTAGTGTCTTGTCACCAGTCACTGCCCCGGGCTCTGGGTATCACAGGATGCTCTTGGCACCGGAGGATGCTTGGGACTGGGGATACTCCTGACTCTCTGGGGATGCAGGATGCTCAGGACACTGTGGGAAGGCAGCGGGTGCCCAGTTGTTGCCACTCATACCCTGTGAACGCTACATTATGACATCCTCCACCTCCACAGATGTCCCTAAGCAGCTTATCTCCAGTGCCACAGCTATGTCCCTCCCATGTCCCCAAGGTGACCAGGGACTGCTGACGTGGGACTGGCTACCCAGCACACGCCCCTCTAGGCCCTGGCACCCAGCAGCGACCCCACTGAACTCAGGGTGGGCAAAGGGGCTGTCAAGTCCCCGGTAGCCATGTGCCTGTTTGGGTCCCTCGGCATGCTGGCCATGGTCACAGCCGGGACGGGGTCCTAATCCCTTGCATTGGCTTTGTCGGGTGGGAGTTTATTAACAGCAGCTGGGAGATGCCAGAGACTAATCCGGCTGCGGCGGGCGGAGGGCCCCCCGGCGGGAATCGATGCTGCCTGCTGTCACAAATAAATAAATAAGGCGGCACGCGGCCGCCCAGGGAGCACCGATCGATGCTGCCCGCCAAGAAAGCAATAACAGAGTGCCCAGCTCAGGGAGGGGACAGGGCAGGGTCCCCGGTGGCCCCAGGAGCATCACAGCGCCGTGGCACAGTGGTGTTCCCTTCCTCAGTTTCCTCATCTGTCGGAGGGGGCAGGCGGGGATGTGCAGGCAGGCGGGTGCCTGGCCCAGGGTGAGGGCAGGGGCTGGGCTTCACAAGATTCTAGGTTTATTTTCTAATTTAAAATCCAATCTGGCTTTGCCCCCATGGCCAGGGCCAGCAGCTGTGATGAATGAGCTGTCAGGCAGCCGACGCCACGGTCCCCCACCCACAGCCTCCCTGTGCCACGGCCTCCAACCTCCTGAACCATCCCCAGCCTCCATAACAGGAACAGGAGAGGGAACACACCACCATCACATCCTGATGCCAGATCCCTACCTGCCCCCTGTCCTGGTGGCCCTGAGGACCCCAGGCAGGGAGCAGGGTTTGCTTCTAGGTGTGAAGGCAGCGTGGGCAGGAGCAGGCAGGGAATACAGGTGGGTGCAGCTGGTGGGTGGGCAGGTATAGGCAGCGTGGGAATTCAGGCATTGTCGGGATGCAGGCAGGCGTGGGTGGGCAGATGCAGGCAGGGGTGGGCGTGCACAGGCAGGAGTACACAGATGGTTGGATGGTGAAGGCAGGGGCAGGTGGGCACGGGCAGGACGGTGCAGCCAGCTCCTCTGTCACCCAGCTGTCACCATAGACACACCACTGGCACCCAGCATGGCGAGCTGGCACCTGTGCTGGCATCCATGTCCTGCCACCCCATGGCCACCTCCGCCCTGGCACCACCAGTGACCCCAGATGCCCACGGCCAAGCTGAGACTGTTAGAGCAGCTGGAGCAGGGACCCAAGGGGCTCCCCTGGTGCCCGGGGACACCGCTGGCGAGTGCGGCCGCCAGCCCTGGCAGCTATCAGAGGAGTTCGGCTTTAATATTCATGGCAGCGCTGGCGGGGAAGCGTTTGACCTTGTATGTTTTGCAATTCTCCTTGAATTGAACAGTCATTTACCCGCTGACACATGTCACATCACCGCAACCGGTTCCCTGGAGCATCGCGGCGGCCGGGCGCCGGCTGAGACACCAAGCAGCGCCGACACCGGGCGGGCACGGGGGCAGAACCCCGCGGGCAGCTGGGTGCCCGTCCCCGGGGCTTTCCTCCCTTCCCACCTGGCGGCTGCCAGTGGTGCCCTTGTCCCCTCCTCGCCACCCACAGCCCGTGTAATCCCCCTTCCCCATTCTCCCTGCGGAGCTAATGGGTTTCTACAGCAATTTCCCTGCGTGGCAGCAGCGGTGATAAATTGTGTGTCTGCTGCTATTTCAGACCCAAGCGCTGTGCGGTGCCATGTCCCCCCCCCTCCCTGGGCTGACAGCACCCAATTCAGCCCCTCCAGCCCCTACCCCAGCATTTCCTGTGATGAATACCCCATTGCTGGGCAGCACCCACTGTGTGTCACCCCACACTGGCCATGATGTAGGTGTCAGGCCCCCACGGGGTTCTGTGCAAGCTCTGGTCTCCCCCAGGACCCAGCACAGCTCACCCCTCCGGGTGGCAGAGGGGCACCCGGCCCTCGGGGCACCCCTGGGTGCTGGGGGTGCCTGCCCAGCGTGGGCAGGAGTCAGACAGGGTGAGCAGAGCCACGCTGCCCACCCAGTTCCTGTCTCCCCTTCCCTCCGCCCACTGCCAGAGACAGTAATTGAAATCGGTTGCGGGAGGCGAGCGAGAGCTGCTTGTCGGGCTCCGCGTTGGGCTGCTCAGCCATGTCATACTTCCTGCAGACACCATTCCCTCCCATCGCCGCCTGCTCCTGCCAGAGCCAGCATTTCAGCTGCCCCCAGCACGCTGTCTCTTCCAGCCAGCCCCACATCCTGCCCCAGCGCCGCTTTTCCTAGAGGATGAACCATCTGGTTCTGGAAGCCACTGAGGACTGATCGTACAGCCAACATTCCCCCTTGCTGCCACCCCCTCAGGGCATCTGGGGACCACCAGAGCCTGCCCTGTCCAAGCATCACCTCGCTCATCACCCACCACTGGCTGATCTGGCATTTCAAGCACCTCTCTCCATTTTCACAGGGTCAGAGCAGCGCTCTTGCAACTGATTAATATTTGATCCCTTCAGCACAGCTCGTTACTGCATTTAAATTATATATGTAATAATTCCTACTGGCACAGCGAGCGTGCAGGCTGGCTCCTGCTGCTTCTCCCGCAGGCTGGGGGCCGAGCAGATCCCCAGCCTTGGCCAATGGGACCCCCTGGCACCTCGGAGGGTGTGAGGAGTGGTGCCAGGTCTCAGCACAGGGCAGGCTGGCAGCAAGCCAGGCAGATAGAGGCATCTGCAGCTGCCTCTGAGGGGTCCAGGCAGCCCCTTCACCCACCCGAGGATGCTCACGGTGGGAGCAGTGCTGGTCCTCTGGCTGTCCCCATCTCCCCAGCAGCAGGAGGAAGGGATGCTGCCACTCCCGAGCTCCTGCCTGTGACTGGAGGGAATCCATTACCTCCCTGGTTATAGGCAGCTTTCAGAGGCAATCTTTCAATTGTGCGCATTTAAAGAATTGATTGGAGGCAAAATTATCCTCTCCCGTCAGAGCCGCTGGAGACACAACTTCATCCACCTCCCCTGGGGGCTGTTGGTGTTCCCAGGGGATCCCACAGCCAGGGTCAGCCTCAGCCCCTACCCCAGCAGGGGCTGCACATAGGGAGTGACAGCCCCAGGAGCCCTGTGCCAGCCTGGGGGTCCCACCAGCAGCACAGAACGGGGGATTCTTTACTGCTCCAAACCAGGCCTGGGGGGTGCCCTTCTCATGTCCTTGCCCAAGCTTCTTTGCACCCCAGTTTTCTCCACATTCCCACTGCTCTGGCTCTGCCTGGCACACAGCACCCTGCTCTGAATTCATCCCCGCCACTGCAAACCCACAGACGATCCCTGCGGCAATCAGCTCCCGGGCAATGGTGGGGGTGGTTGGCTCAGCCTGCGCCCCACATCCCCGCGGGACAGCCCTGCCCTCCCGCTCCCTGGCTTAAGAGTATTATCCAGATAATCCTGGCCTGGCGGCACGGCAGCGTGGCGGTGACGAACTCCTCCGAGGCACGCAGGGCACGAGCACACGCGCCGTTAATTACTGGAGCCTGCCTCCCTCCCCAGCCCCCTCCTCACACCCAGACCCCAGCCAGCACCCACATCCCCGGGGGCACCGTGTCCCCAAAAAACATCACCCCTATGGGCACAGTGCAACTGGCTGAGGCTGGATGTTGTGGCACAGCTCATGGGGGCACGGCCAGGCCCTGTGCCCCCTGCCACAGCCTGTGCTGCTTCCTAATGCCCCAGGCTGCCAGGACCCCAAATTACAAGGAGCTCCCTCCAGTGTGGCTAAGATGACCCCCACAAAAAACATGCCTGGCCTGCCATGGCTTTGGAGAGCTGGGGAGAGGGGCTGCAGTGGAGCAGGGCTGATGGAGCTGTGCCCGGCACCATACCCCTCAGCTGCACCAGTGTCATGGGGTCCAGAGCCCACTTTCTGCTGGGGCAAATCCCTGTGGACACCAGAGGCTGGTGGTGCCCCACAACTGGGGCAGGAGAGACAGGATCAGACCCTGCATTGCCACCACATCACCAAGCTCCCCTGCCTGGATGAGGAGTCCAAGGCTCTCTGACCTCACGCCCCTCAGACCCATGGCTCATCCCCATCATGCACCAGCCCATGGATGCCAAGTCAAGGCCACAGTGACACTGAGCATGGCAATGCTGCATGGAACCCCGGGTGCTGCCTGGGAGCCCTGCCTGATGGAGGATGGGGAGCTTGAGGCATGAGCCGCACAGGCAGCTCCCAGTACATGATAAAGGGATACAGGGTGGACTAGATCCCATGGGTCCCAGCCCTTGGGAAAAGCTCAGCACCTCCCAGGGCATCCCTACTTTTAAGACTCCGGGAAATGCACATGCAGTGTTTAATTAACTTTATTGATATTCAGAAATTAGGGGACTGACTAGAGGTAATTGCTCATTAGAAATCATTAAACTGACACAGTAAGCACCAGCCTCCCTTGGGGGAAATCTGCCCTGCTCAGCACCCTGCCCCCAGGACAGAGGCAGAGACATGGACACCCCATTCCAGTTTTGCTGCCCCCCCCCCCCCAGCAGAGCAGGAGATGGGGGTGCCGTGTCATTGCCCCACTTACTGTCCCCATCCACTCCCTTTCCCAAGAAAGAAGGCTGTGGCAGCAGCCCCAGGCGGCAGAGCGAGCTCGGAATAGCAGCGGGCGCAGGACCAGGGCGCCCTTCCCCGGCTGGGCTCTGCTGCCAGATGGGGAGTTTATGTAACTCCCCGCACGGCTGCTGCCTGCAGCCGGTGCCCACATCCCGCATCCCACCGGGGCCAGCAGGGCTGGAACACGACCCTCCCATCGCCCCATGCATGGTCACAGTGCTCCCGGGGCACCCCAATCCCTGACAGCTCTCCCCAAGCTTCGGAGGGTCCCCAGTCCTGGTTTTGGGGCAGCGGAGCCACGAGGCATCGAGCCTGCCGGTGCCCCACGGGCGGCAGAGACAAGGAGCCGAGCTGGGTGTTGGCTGCTTTCCTTGGCAAACCAACACCCGCCACCCCTGCGTCCCCTGTGTCCCCCGCGGAGCTGGAAGGGTCACCCCAACAGGGAAGAGAGGGGGAAAGAACCAAATACCCCCAGAGCCCCCCACCCGGCAGTGGGGACCGCACGGAGGGACCGGCTCACGGCACAGCCAGCCTGAGGGTGGCTCGAAGGGCTCGGTGACCGCGGGAGCGGGTCCCGCCGTGCCTGCCCAGCCCCCGGTGCAGCGATGCTCCCCCCGCCGGTAACACCGGCAGAGGGGCTGCCTCCGGAGCCTGCCGGGGGCGGCGTTGCACCAGCCCGGCTGCAAAGCGCTGTGCGCGTCCCCGGAGGGGGTGGCGGTGGGGCGGATAACGGGGAGAAGGGGGGGATTCTGGGTTCACCGAGGAAAAACGGGGAGCGTCCTCTCCGCACCGGGGGGCGAGCACGAGTTGGCAAAGTTTGACGGCGGCGGAGGCGGGTTGAGGCCACCCGGTACCGGAGGGTGGTCGGTGTGCGCGGCGGGGATGACCCGGGGTGTCGGCCGGCGCTTACCGTGTGCCGGGGCGCGGAGCAGCGCGGCGAGGAGCGGCAGGAGCAGCGCGGGCGGCGGGCCCATGGCCGGCGGCGGTCAGCACCGCGGACAGCTCCGCTGCGGGCGCGGCGGCGGCGGCGCCCCGAGCGGCGCCCGCCGATACCGGGGACGGCGGAGGAGGGGGGCCGTAATGCTCCGAGCGCGGCGCACACCAATCCAAGGATCGGGGGGGGCTCTCCCCGCCTCCCCCTCAGCCCCCCCCCACCCCGTAATGCTCCGAGCGCGGCGCTCGCCAATCCCAGGGACAGGGCGAGGGGGCGGCCGTAATGCTCGAAGTGAGGCGCTCGCTAATTCCAGGGACGAAGGGAGGGGGGCCCTCCCCCCACCCACCCCTCGCCGTAACTCTCCGAGCGAGGCGCCCTGCAATCCAGCAGGCTGGGGGGGGCTCCTCCCTGCTACCCCACCCCCACGCCGTAACTCTTCGAGTGCGGCGCCTGATAAAGCTGGAGATGAAGGTTGGGGGAGGGGGACCGCCTAATTCCCTCTTTCTTCCCGAATCCCTGCAACCCTTCGGGGTGGGAGCCACCAAGGGCTGTGGGCAAGGTGCTCGGTGCCCACCTCTCCATATTCTACCTCTCTACCCTACAGAACTCTCACCACAACCCCGCGCAGCTGTCCTTCCCCATCCCTAAATAACACAAATTAGGGCTGGGCTAAGCAGAGACACCTGGACCCGGAACAGCACAGAGAGGGGCCGGTATTCTTTATGTTGAGGGTCCAACAGCCCCTCCCCAGCCCCCTGCCTCGGGGTCGCGGAGGGCAGCCAGCCCTGCAGTGGGCAGATGGTGTTGGCACCGGCACCGAGCAGCTCCATGTTGGCTGATGGACGGCTCTCGCGGGTGTTAAAAATATAAAAAACCCCCCATATCTTTGTTTAATAACCCCCTCCCCATCCCTCCAAAAGCCCAGATGGCTTTGCCTCGCCGGATCCCCCGCAGCCCGGCCAGCCCCGCTGCACACACAACCCACGCAGCCAGCTCCGGCGGGGGTTTAATTTTAATCCTAGGTCCTGCTTTGCCGACATGCATCATTCCTTCCATGGAGAACGGCATGGCTTGGCATGAGGAGCCAAGAGCAGAGCACTAGCCAGTTCCACGTCACGGGCTGTGTGCCACCAACCCCGTGGCACTGTCTGTTGTGCCACCAGCCCCACGGCTGTGGTGGGAGCGGGGCTGGAAGCGATGCTGGGATCCTTCTCATCCCGGGGGTGCTGCCGGCTCTCCTGCAAAGAGCTTTCAGCTCTAAACCCAAAACTTTGATCCGCCGGTAGCACCATCAATGTTTAATGCAGCAAAGCCCTGGTAGGGCTCGGAAGATGAGCATTTTGAGGCCAAATTGAAGTTTCTAATATTATGATATTCAAATAATTTTAATCTGCCTGATGCTTCCCCAGGCATGTATCTGGACTGCAAATGAAGGGCTGCCTTCAGCCACTGTTGGTTTTGACAGAAAACAAACAATCCTTTGCAGGTGCCATCAAAGGATTGGGAATGGAGAGGTCTGGGGAGGAAAATGGGGGCAAGCCTGCATGGAGCCAACTTGTGGCTCGGAGAGAAGGATGCCATGTTTGCCTCAGCTCCCTGGGGAACAGCATTGCTCCCTAATTCTTTTTTAAGTGTTGGTTTGTGCTTGGTGAAAAATGAGGCTGGCACAGATGGATGATGGGATTTGGGGAAATTTCTGTCCCAGTGTACAGTGGGTGCAGAGTTCAGCATCTATCAAATCTCATCTGCTCTGTGCCCAGCCTTGGCCAAAGTTCCTCGTTCCCCATTTCCCCAGTGCCACATGGATCTGAGCTGGGGCAGCTCTCACAGCCTGTGCCAGGCAGTTCCCCAAGCCCCCATTTCCCCCTCCCCATGCCATTGCCAGCCCTGAGTTTCCCCATCCATCCACCCAGCCCACACAGGGAATATTTCATTTTTACTGAGCTCTCCTGACCCATGCCGGCTGCTTAAGGAAATGGATTTCTTGTTGCCACAAGCATTGCCTCCAGACAGTATAAACCAACATGAGGAGGACATTGCAGGGATGATGGAGACCTTGGCACAGGGCTGAGGGAACCCCCAAAAATTCACCTTAAGGCAAGCTGTAGTTTTGAAGCTGCTTTTTGGACTTTAGGGGTGTAGACCTCCCTGATGCCTGGGTTCAGCCCTGGTGGGGGTCACCTGCAGAACAAAAGCAGTGGCTTGAGGTGTCCCACAGAACCTTGGGGATGGTGATTTGCATCCCACCAAAGGTCTCACCACCTCTGTAACCTCACAAGCGAGGCTTTTCCATCCGTTCTATTACCACACTGTTAACGGGAGAGGAGTTCATTTTTACCATTTAACATTTCACGGATAATTAATTATTCTTCATCTTACCAGCAAAAAAGGAAGAGCAAGTAGAGGGGCTATTCAAAGCAAAAAAAAAAAAAAGTCAGCTGAAACCCAGAGAAATTGCTGAATTATTTGTAACATCAAAGGCGAGCGAGGATGTGCTGATTTAATGGGGCCCTGTGCGAGGCAGAGCCCTGGGCATTGTGCTGATGCTGAGACTGGGATGCACTCACTGCAGCAGTGGCTATGGGTAGTGGGGTGCATGAGGGGTCTGGGGGACACCCCAACCTCTGCCTGTGCTGCCCATTCTCCTCCTCTCACCTCCCTGTCTCTGTGAACTGCCAGTTCTGCCTTTGCATGATGTTGGGGTGTCCCTGTGACCTGGTGGGAGCCTCCAGTGCTCCCCAGTGCTTCATTCATCACCAGAGGCATGTGGCAAAATAAATAATGATATTTAACATTTCGTAATAATGACAATTAACCAGAAAATAATGCCTTTTACACCGCAGAAACCAGAGTAAATTAATTCCCCTAATTAGCTGTCAGGCAGCATGGGGCAGTGGTGGCAGTGGGCAAAACTGGCAGCCCCTGGCCTGTGTTATCCCCCATTCCAAGACATTGTCTCCAAACCCCTGTCACACCCCAAAATTTTACAGATTTGCAAAATCCACCATGCCACGTCCTGGAAGCTCTGGTGAGCCCTAAATCACCCCTATCTCCTGTTAAAAAAAATAATAACAGAAGATGGCAACAAAATGGTTTATGGCTGTAATAAATTGTGCTGGAGGAAAAACAGCCCCGTTTGCCTGGAAGCAAGGAAGGGTTTCCCGTTGGCACAGGAATGGAAGCCCTGTGTCCCACCACAGCTGGAGCCAGCAGTGACCAGTGCAAAGGGGGATTTATTGGAAGCAGTTTTCCTTCACATCTATGCCACCCGTTCACTCTGATCGGCTGAGCTGCCTGCCCTGATGAGACCAAGTGCTGGTGTTGGTGGGGGAATGAGAATATTCCTGCCTGGCCAGCCCCAAGGGGTAGGAAGAATGCGGCCCCTGTGTCCCCACAGAGCTGGAAATTGGCCAAGGCTCCACCACCTGCTCGGCTTGGCTGGACTCTGCCCCGTTCCTCCCCTTGGCTCCCCTCCCAGCGGCCAGAGAGGCAGAAGCAGGGACGAGGACGGACATGGCTGCCCCAAGCCAGCCCCAGAAGTCCACCTACGATGTCATTGTCATCGGGGCTGGCATCCAGGGCTCTTTCACTGCCTACCACCTGGCCCAGCGCCACAAGGACACCCTGCTGCTGGAGCAGGTATGGTGACCCCATTCTGCCATGTCCCCATTCCCAGCAGGCTGGGGTAGGTGCCTGCAGAGCTGGCTGCCTTCCACCGTGGTACGGAGCAGAGTTACTTCTGGCACTGCAGTCCCCAGAGCCAGGACACCCTGTCCCCAGCGCCAGGACCCCCTGTCCCCAGTGCCAGGACCCCCGTTTCCTGCTGTTTCCCGGTGCCATGGTTGACAGGACAGGCTGTGTCCCAAGGTGCCCTCTGCCGCACGGCGCTGGTGTACACGGGGCTGGTGGGGTTGAGGGTGGCGGTATCTGTGGTCACCCCCATGTCCTCTCTGCCCTACAGTTCCTCCTGCCCCACTCTCGGGGCAGCTCGCATGGGCAGAGCCGCATCATCCGCAGTGCCTACCCCCAGGAGTACTACTCCCGCATGATGCCCGAATGCTTCCGCCTCTGGCAGCAGCTGGAGGCCGAGACCGGCACCACCCTCTACAGGTGACGGGGACAGGAACGCAGCCACCGCCGGGCATCGTCCCCTCCCCGCGGTGACTGGGAGCGGTGACCTTTGGGTGGGATGTGGCTTGCTTGGCAGGCAGCTGCCAGTTCCTGGTAATTTTCGGGGCTCCATGAAGGAAATGTCATTAAGAAAATGAGCATCTAAATGATCCTCCCGTGCCGGGGTCAGGGCTGATGGCGTTTGTTGTATTTAAGGGGGAGAGTGTGATGTCAGCGTCCAGACCCTCCCCATGGATCTCACTCTGCCCTTGTCACCCACATCCCACTGTGCGGTGCCCCAGCACCAGGGTGTAGCACATCCCAGTTATCACTGGTGTCACCGTGCCTCAGTTTCCCCCAGGGGCAGAGCAAGTGGAGGAGTCCGTGCAGGGAGGGGGAGCAGGGCGAGCTGACGTGGCTGGTGGGATGCAGGCAGACGGGACTGGTCGTGCTGGGGCCGCCGGGAGAGCCGGAGCTGGAGGCCTGCAGAAGGAGCCTGGGTGCTGACGAGGTCCTCGACGCCGCGGCGCTGGCCCAGCGCTTCCCTGGCTTCCGGCTGCAGGCTGGCCAGGTGGCCGTGCTGGACAGCACTGCCGGGGTGCTCTTCGCTGACCGGGCACTGCGGGCAGTGCAGGTAGGCGCTGCTGAAGGGATGGGATGCTTTGGGGACGGTTTGGGATGGGATGGGGGTCCCCTGGCTCTATCGCCGCAGCCACCTCCTGTCACCCTCCCCACGCAGGAAGTCTTTCGCCGGCATGGGGGCACCCTGCGGGATGGGGAGAAGGTGGTGCGCATCGAGCCTGGGGCCACGGTCACTGTCACCACCACTGCTGGGGTGTACAAAGCCCCCCGGCTCATCATCACAGCTGGAGCCTGGACTGGTGCCTTCGTGGAACAGCTGGGTCTCCACCTGCCGCTGCAGGTAAGGGTTGGTGGCACGGGGGGGGGGGGGGGTGGCACAATCATGGCCAGAGCTAATGGAGTGATTCCAGCCCCTGCGCATCGATGTCTGCTACTGGAGGGAGAAGCAATCTGGGAGTGCTGGCTTGGGCAGTGTTAGTCCCTGCTTCCTGACCCTGGGGCTGAGCCAAGCCCCCCATGGCATCTACGGGCTGCCCTCCATTGAGTACCCAGGTCTGATGAAGGTGAGCAGGGCACAGATGAAGGTGGGGGGATTCCCTAACCGACCCACCCTGACCAGTTGTCCTCCAGGTGTGCCACCACCATGGCAGCCCCATTGACCCAGAGAAGCGGGATCAGGTCCCCTCGAGTGCCCCTGGCCCTGACATCTCCATCCTGAGCAGCTTCATCAGCAGCTATCTGCCCGGGCTGGAGACCCAGCCAGCAGTGAGGGAGACCTGCCTCTACACGGTGAGATTTCCCCTGAGGAACAGATCCAGGCTTCTGGGGTCCTGAGCCTTCCCCCACCCCAAGGCGGGCCCCACGCTGTCTCCCCACCTTTACACCCTGGCTCCACAGAACACTCCAGATGAAGATTTCATCCTGGACCGGCATCCCAAGTTCAGCAACATCGTCATTGGCGCTGGCTTCTCAGGTAGGCAAAGGCAGCCAACCCCACAATCCTGCACCCCAGAGTTGTCTGGGGTTGTGGGGATGGTTGTGTCCCCACCTTCCCTCTCCTTCCCACAGGCCATGGGTTCAAGCTGGCGCCAGTGGTGGGGAAATTGCTGTGTCAGCTGAGCCTGGGTGAGAAGCCATCCTACGACATGGCCCACTTTGCCGTCACTCGTTTCCCCGGTGTGCTTGGGGCTGCACAGTAGATGTGGGGCTCCAGATGTGCCCCCATGGCCCCCCACTGGCCTGCAGCTGCATCCCCACATCCTGTACACCTCCATCCCCATGTATCTCCACCTCCCTGCACCCTGGGGACTCCCAACACGCTGCACTCCTCCAACCCTGCACCCCAGATACCCTGCATCCCCATGTCTCCATATTCCACCATCCCAGCACCTTTGCAACCTTGCTTCCCCACATCCCTGCATCCTGGTACCCTGCCTCCCCACATCCCAGCATCCCCCATGCCATGCAGTGCCAAGCCATTTCTACCAAGCACCCACTCCTGGGGAACAAATTAGGAAGCTTTGTCACCCTCATGAAGATGGAGTTGGAGCAGCACGGAGAGACACACTCGCTTAGGAGTCAAGTTAAATGTTTTAATGTTAAATGTGCCATTTTATTATCATTAGATCGCTCCCACTTAATGAAAGCGCATTAGCGCAGCGTGGCTTTATGGCAGCGAGCACCGAGCTTGGCCTGTGTGTGCTTCCAAGAGATGGTGGGGAAAGGGAAACAACCTGCCAAGGAGTGAGGGGGGGTCCCCAAGGTGCAGGGTGTCACAGGGGCCAGGTGCAGGGCACAGCACATGACAGGGGGACAGCACATGGCCAGGGCCGAGGCTGAGCCATGCAGGCAGCCAGCAATGCACATCATCATCTCCTCTGCGTTAATTATTTAACGCCGGCAGGCAGAGGCTCTGTCCCGCTGCTCATCTGCATATTTATGAAGATTGATAAATGATTCAGCACTGGCACCCACGAGGGTTTCCCCCCCCACTCCCCTCCCCAGCACCCATGGGTGCAGCAGGCTCAGGCAAGAGGCCAGACTTAGCCTTTCCACGAAGCCCTGCATCCTTGCTGGGGCTGGATGCATTCCATCAGACCTTTGCACCATGCAAACACCTCCCCTCCCCCCCCAAAATGGGGAGACCCTCCAGGCACATGGAGCAGGCAGCAGCCAGTATCACCAGCCAGAAATGATGTTTATTTTCATACTGAAAGTAAAGGGGGTGGGGGAAGATGCACAGCTGGGCTAGTGCAAAACAGCCAGGCAGAGGTGGGGGGCTGGGGGGTGACAAAAACCCAGGTGGGCACGTGGCACCCTGTCCCTATGTCCCCTTCCCGGTTGCTGAGTGGCTGCTCCCCAGGGCCCGGCCAGCGAGAGACGTCTTTGGCTCAACTAAAAGGGGTGTAAGAGGACGGCAGGGTGCCGAACGGGGGAGTTTAAGTTATAAAACAAGGAGCCAGCAGGCACTGAGGAATAAATCCCGGGTGCCGGAGCAGCCGACTCTGCCGCCAAGGACAGACAGGAGGTGGGAGGGTGGAGGGTGCAGCCAGCGAGCCGGCCGGGCTGCTCCTCCCATGGCTGGAGCCGGGGGGGGCGGCTGCGTGTGTCCCCCCATCCCGCGCAGAAGAAATACCGGCTGCCCGGGGCGACCCCGGAGCTGAGTGTTCCCGGGGCGGTGGGAAGTGGTGGTGGGGGGCTAGGCGGGGGTCTCAGCAGCCCGACTCTCCGCCTCGCTGGCACTGGGGGAGCTGCGGGAGGAGCGACGTGTGCTGTCCCCGGCGTCCTGCTCATCGTCCCATCTGTCGTAGGTGAAGGTGTGCCGGGAGCTCGTCGGGCTGTGGGAGAAAGCGGGGTTAGAGGGGGTGACACGGAGGCGCTCCATGTCCCCAGCATGGCTTGGCTGCTGAGCACAACTCCCCTCCGGCTGCAGCGGGAGCTGCGGTGAGCCAGCACACTGGCAGCCAGCTGGATGGAGCCTTGATTGCCTCCTTTTTTTATTCTTTCCGAGATATTTGGGACATGCCTCACTGCAAACAACTCCTCGCTGTGCTGAGCTGAGCCCCTGCTCTGCAGTGGGGCTGAGCTGAGCCTGCCCAGGAAAAGGCTCATGGCTCTGGATACCAACAGCAGGCCCCCTGACACCCTGACTGAGGTCCTGGTTGAACCCGAGCCCAGGGCTGGGTGCCGGGAGTGTTGCTCCTCGGTATCCCATGATGCCTTCCCTTCCTCTGGGACAGGCAGCCCAAGGCAAGCACATTTCCAAAAGGCTTCTTTCCCTTCCTCCAGCCATTCTCCTATTCAAGCCATCAGAAAGAATGAAGCCTGCTCTGAAATCACTGCCAGCAAGCTCAAACACACCCTCTCTGCATCAAACAGAGTGCAGAGCTCCAGAGTTCTGCAGGTTGATGCCATTCACACCCAAAATTCCCATCACAAGCACTCAGCGGGGCACAGGGCAACTCGGAGCTCCAGCAGCCCAACCTGGGTCCCCCTCCCACCATGGGTGCTGCTTCCCCCATGCTCACACACTGCAGTGGGTGCGTGTTAGTACCCATCCCACTCGCCTCTGCTCCTGGGGGCTGTGCTGCCCATCAAACCCTTAAAAATTTTCTTGAAGGAATAAATCCAGATGTGTCCTGGCCGATGGCTGGGGGAGCCAGGAAGGGATTAGCACTTCCTGGTGTCCCGCAGCCGTTAATCCCGAACACGCTGCTTCCTAGCAGCACGGGCAGCTGCCGGTCCCGCTGCGCCCATGCCGGGGATCTCCCCACGGATGGAGATGCGTTGGGGATGCCCCGCTGCATCCCAAAGCGGGGCTGCTGCAGGCACAGAGGGCTGCCCCGTCCCGGGGTGCCCCGTGCCGGCAGAGGAGAACTCCGCAGTCAGGAGAGGGTTAGGACGAGCGGTTAGTGGCACACGGGGAGGTTCATGCTGCACGGCACACACCGCTCCCACCTCCTGCCTCAGTCGCTCTCGGGACGGTACAGATATTTCATCATCAGGTTATCCACCTGCTTCTTCCGCTGCTTCTCCTCCTTCTTGCCCCGGGCAGGACGTGTCGGCTCCTCGCTCCCCGCCGCCCGCGGACCCTTCTTGACACTGGAGGTACTGCGGTAGGAGCTGGTGGAGCCGGAGGAGGACTCGGAGGAGGAACTAGACTCAGATGATGACTCCTGCTTCTTCTTCTTCTTCTTGGATTTCTTCTTGCTTTTCTTGGCACGCTTCTTGGAGCTCTTCTTCTTCCGCTCCTCCTCTTCCTCGGAGGAGCCCGAGCTGCTGCGGCACCGGCAGGTGTGCCGGGAGAAGTCGAGGGCGGATGCGGAGCGGCGCAGGCTGCCGGAGGGGCGGTCAGCGGCGCCCAGGGGGGCCGCACTGCGGACACTCCTGACACTCCGGACACTCCGGCCGTCGTCCCCCGAGTCGGCCTCGGGGCTGGAGTAGCCCCTGGCCCGCAGCGGGCGGTAGCTCAGCACCTCCTGGATAGCGGCTTCCAGGTCGGGGTCGAGGTAGGAGCGGTGCCGCACGGGACGGGCGTCCCCAGCACCCTCCTCCTCGGAGGCTGCGCTGCGGGGCCGTGGGGGCACAGAGAAGCTGCGCGCCAAGAGGGGCTGCCCGCGGGACCCCTCGTCCGCCTCATCCAGGCGGCTGCGGGCCACGGAGAGCCGCGACTCCGGCCGGCCCTCGGGGCCCCCGCGCCGGCTCCGCAAGCTGCCGGGGCTGGAGAGGGCGAAGCTCAGCACCGAGCACCCCTCGTCCCCATCATCGCCGTCCTCCAGCCCGCGCCAGGAGGCGGAGGAGACGCGGCTCACTGGGGCGGAGGCGACAGAAGCTTTCTCTACGTCGGTGGCCGAGAGGGACCACCGCTTGTCCAGCCCTTGGCGAGCCCGGCCGCTGGCGTCGGCGAAGGCGCGGGCGATGACGGCGGCCCGGTCCTGGGGCTCGCCGCCGCGGGCCGCCCTGCGCGGAGGGCGCTCGGGGGAAGGCGGCCGCTCGCCCAGGGCGCTGAACAGCGTCTGCTCATCCCCGCGGCCGCCTATGGAGTCCTTGAGGCCCGGCCGCTTCCTGTAGCTGAGGGAGCTCAACACCGACACCGGCCGCTCCTCGGGCTCGGGGCCGTCCGGCGGGGCTGACCTGTGCCGCGGCCCCGCGGCCCCGCACGCACCGGGGAGACAAGAGAGACACGGAGATGAGCGGGCGAAGGCGGGGGGGGGGGCCGGGGGGGGGCGGCGAGGCGGCCTCGGCAATTTGCGTCAGCGGGAAATGGCATCGTGGAAAAATGTCATGTAAATGTGGGAATTGTTCTAGCCCAGCACTTTGATTCCCCTTTAAAGTGTTGCCTTCAATTTATTTCATTGTTGGCTACCTGGAGCTGCTGCGTTTGATTCCTGACTTCAGAAAAGGTGGAATTATCTCCAATAACAAAATGTTTTACATCTGCACCGCTGAATAAATTAAACCAATTAACAGAAACCAGCTCAGATCTTTCCCCCCTGCTCGGCAGAGGGAGGGAGTCCCCTGGGACTCCTGGAGCCCTGCTAGGAAATTTGGTTTGGATAAAAGCAATCTGTGCTCAGCAGGCAAGCATTTTCCAAGGGGAAGGGGAGTGGGGCTGTGTGCCCCAGCCCCACACCGTGGGTGCACCTGGGCATGTCCCCCACCTCTGCCAACATTTTCTGAGAGGTATGGGGAGGGGTGTGTGGGGCTGCAGAGGAGGGCAGGATGGAGCAGGGAATCAGTCCTGGAATGCTGCACAGAGTTAAAGCCCAGCACTGCAAACTCTTGGGAGGCAGATGGGGTAGGGGCTGTGGATGCCACATATGCCTCCAGGGTGGGATAAGGGAATAGGGACAAAGGAGGTCCCCTTGGGCGTGGGGGACATGTGTCCCCAGTGCACACAGAGCGGCTCACCACCATTAACCCCTCCCTGGCCGTCCATGCAAACACCAGGTGGGAACACAGCACCAAATGCCACATCCCACAGGCACCCACCCAGCCCTGTCCCTGCCCCAGCACAGTTCAGCTCTCCCTGCCAGTCTCGTGCCCAGCCCTGCACCCACCTGCTGCCCTTCAGGCTGCCATCATCCGAGAGTGCTTTGGAGGAGCCTTTGTTCTTGGAGAGCCAAGACTTCACCCCATCCACGCGCTCCTCCAGCTCCGAGTCCACATCTGAGTCACCGTCGCTGCCGGAGGAGCAGGTCAGGGTGGAAGAAAGCAAGAGGTCAGCAGTAGGCAGTGAGTTTTTGGGTACTGGAGAGATGGAAGTGCAATGGAAGGCACAGAACCCCTCCACTACCCACTGCCTGCATACCCTGGCATGGGTGAAACCCCATCCTATGGTTCTGCTCCATCTCAGGGACATAATCTGTACGCACATAGTTCAACCTGCAAGCCAGGGGCTCCCTGAGGCACCCCCAAACCACCCCTGTGGCTGCCCAAAGGGCTCCTGCACCCTCTGCCCAACATCTCCCTGTCACTGCATGGCTTCAGAGCTGGAGACAGCAAGGCCTGGCTTTGGGGCAGCAGGCAGGGCACACCTCCAGAAACACAGGAGAGATTTCCAGCTCCAGGATTGGGAAGGAAATAAGTGGGTTCATTTTATAGGCTGCCGTCGAGTGCAGAATTACAGCGAGGAAGAGCAATGCTGATGGCCCCGGGTAAACAGGAGTTTAGCAGGCGGAACAGAAACGACTCCGGCACGGCGGGCGCGGGAGCACAGCGGGCAGATTTACAGCCCTGCCGTGCCCGAGAGCCCCTGATTTACGTCCCGGTGTAAAAAAAAAAGCCCTATCTGGCTTAAACCATCTAATTTATAACAGCCGTTCGTAACCATATTGATTGCCTTTAGAAAGAAGGTGCTGTCTGCATTGCAAAATCCATTCCTCCACGTTAAAAGCATCCCTGAATAAATCTCTCTTAATACCTCACCGCTTACTGCTTTCATTAGGGTTATGGCAGCACCGTCGGGATCTATACGGAAATTGAAGCAGTGTGGTCCCCTCTTGCCACCCTGCTCCCACCAGGCCACTCCAAGGAAGGGATGGGATGTATCATAGGATCTTAAATGGCCTTTTATCCTCCTAGTTCTGGGCTTATTCCCTGCCTGGGAATGAAGGCAAACAGCACAAGGGACAGGCTGGGATAGAACCTGTATATGAATCCTTCTGTTTTTAAATTCAGAGCAACAAGCCGCTCTCCATCCTGCGCATCTCCCTCCCCTGCAATACATCCAGGCAATGCTGGGCTTGGGGGGAAAAAAAAACCACCAACAAAAAAAACACAGAACGACACCAAAAAAACCCCCAACAAACCCCGAAAACAAGCTCTGGGGGCAGCTAAGGTTTTCTGACTGATGGAATTAAACTCCACATCAAACACAGTTTATGTCCAGGAAAACGTGCCGTTAGTTAAGCAGGATCCGGGTCGATGGGGTTATTAATTAGTGGCAGCAGGGCTCCATTGCTGCCCTCCACGCTGACACATTTGCCATCAGCCACGGCAGAGCATCACCCCCCACCCCATCCCAGGGGCTCATCCCGTCCCCATGCGTGGGATGTGGTTATGTGCTGTGCTGAGCCGTGCTGTGCATGCTGTTAGGGCATGCGGAGTTGGGCCAGTGGCATGCGGGACCCCGGCCCCTGGGGGTGAGGTGGGGGTTAGGGGAGGGGAGGAAGGAAAGAGATGATCCTCACAGTTTACTCTTTCTTTTCTGATACTTTGCCACCATGTCCTGCAAACTGGGAGGGGTTGGAGGGGGTGGGGGGCAGGGTCGGAGAGGGGAGAAACACAACAGAAAAGAAATCAAATGAAGGGAAAATAAATAAAAAAATAAGACCAAGTGGGTGGGAAACAGATATGAGCAAATTAAATTATAGGGAAGGGTCAGGGGAGGGAGGTGAGGCTGCCCTGTGCCCCTGGAGTGGGGTTGCACCCAGCTGGATCCCAGCATCCCAGGTTGGGTGCTGAAGCATATCCAAAGAAAGGCAACAGAGCTAGGGAAGGGTCTGATGAGGAGTAACTGAGGGAGCTGGGAGGGTCAGCCTGGAGAAAAGGAGGATCGGGGCGACTTTTTTAGTCCCTACAACTTCCTGAAAGGAGGTTGTAGCCAGGGGGGTCTGGCACTGCTCCCAAGGAACAGGCAACAAGACAAGAGGACATGGCTTCAAGTTGTGCCATGGGAGGTTTGGATATTAGGGAAAATTTCTTCATCAAAAGGGTGGTCAGACATTGGAATAGGCTGTCCAGGGAAGTGGTGGAGTCATTCCCTGGAAACATTAAAAAATGTATGTATGTGGCACCTGAGGACATGATATAGTGCTAACATGGCAGTGCTGAGTTAATGGCTGGAGTCGATTATCTCAGAGGTCTTTCCCCACCTAAACAATTATACAATTCTATAATTCTATCCTGGGCTGGGCTGGATCCCAGCATCCCAAACCTCCTGCCAGCTTGTGCTGTCTTGGCTCCTGGGGCTCTCTGGGCTGTTTCCAGCCAGCTGGCAGGATCCTGGATGCATTTCAGGCACCTCCACAAGTGGTTGAAGCTCACGGGGGCTGCGGGTGGATGGGGGGATGGATGCACAGACGCATGGACTGATGCCCGTGCGCACAGGTGCCCGATGCACGGATGGACAGACACGGGCGCATGGACAGATGCATGTGTGCACGATGTATGGATGGATGCACAGACAGCATCCTGCCAGGGCCAGGCAGAGCCAAGGGGTCCCTGTGGCATTTCTGAAGTGACGAGGGGAAGCGGTGACGCCCAGGGACGTGTGGGAGCTGGGCCCAAGTGCTCTCACCTGTTGATGAGGTCCTCATTGCTGTCACTCTCCATCTCATCCTCGATGGCTGCCTGCAGGTCCCCGATGCGCTTGAAGGCCAGCTTCAGGTCTGACTGCAGGCTCTGGTTGGCGGCTTCCAGGCTCTCCAGGTCCATCTCCTGCGGGGAGGGAGTGGGATGAGCCACGCTCCTCAGGGAACACCCCCTTGTCCCCTGCCTGGCCCTGTCACGGGTGCCTCACCAGCTCATGTTTCTTGCGGCTGGCTTCTGCCTCCTTCTTGGCCAGCTCGCCCATCTCCTCCTTGACATCACGGAGCTGCCGCTGCAGCCGCTTGTTCTGCTCCTTCTCCCGGTTCTCGGCGGCTGCGCGCTGATCCCGCTCTTCCGTCAGCTTCTCCATGTTCTCCTTCAGCCGCGTGGCCAGGCTCTGCCGAGCAGCGGGGTCACCCCAAACCTCCCCACAGACCTCTCACCCTGCAGGTCCACCCTCATCCCGACACCCACCAGGGAATGATGCGAGGATTAATCCCACTCCCATCAATTTGCACAAGGAGATGGAGGAGAAACCACCCCCTCCCAGGGCCAGGGAAGGGGCAGAACAACAGCAAGGGCTTTGTTGAATCGGAAAAATAGATTTAACTGTGTGTGAAGTAATTAAAACATGTAACGTAGGGAAAAAATAGCTCCCATTCTCCCCCAGCCACTGAGCCAGCCGCTGCATATTTATGGCCCCGGCAGAGAGAGTGGAGAAGGAAATAATAGCTTGGAAAATATGAAGAGGAGAGCTAAGCTGCCGCGCTCCCCGGCAGAGCTGCGGAGGCAGAATATAAAACAGGCTGTGTTCGCGGGACTGGGGAGTCTATAATTTCCCTAAGTCGATGCAGGGAAAGAGCAGCACTTTGCCGGGCTGGGCGGTGGATTACTGTTATCAGTGCTTGCAGGGAGCCTTCCCTGTGGAGACAGGGATAGGCTGCCAGAGAGGGAGGGTTGCAGTGTGGGGGGTCATGGGGAGGGGAGGCACTCAGAAGACCCCCAGGCAGGCTTTGTTATGGTCCTGTTGCACCCCTGTCCCAGCTGGAGCAGACGGAAAGCCCTGTGACTACCTCCAGGCGCTTGACTTGCGTCCTCTCGAACTCCAGCCTGGTCTCTAGCTCACGGATTTTGGCCTCCTGCCGGCTCACCAGCGACTTGTCCACCATGGATTGCTCCAGGAACTCCAGCTGGCTCTGCAGACCTTGCAGCTGCGGGAGAGGGCACAGCCTCAGCCTCGACCACAATCACCCTGCCCCCCCCGCCACGCTGTCTTGGAAGAGAGTTGCTGGCCATGCTGCTCCCATCCTGACGGAGAGCTTCCCACGGGACTGCTCTACACCCCCACGGTGTGGGCAGTGGGTGTCTGGGTGCCCCCCACTGACCTAGCTTCACTCAGGGTGCATCCTCACCTTCTCCTGCAGCTCCTGCTTCTCCTTGCTGACCTCCTCCAGCTGTGCCTGGAGGTCATTCATCTGTGCCAGGTCCCGGGATGCCTGCAGGACACACCAGGGCCATCAGTGGGGATCCCACTGAGCTGGCTCCAAGAAGGACATCTTGAGGAGGTGGGTGCAGATGCTGCTCCCCCTTCACCTGGGCCACAGCTGCCTTGTGCTTCTTCATCAGCTCATTCATGTCCTCCTGGTCCTCCTCCAGCCGGCTCTGCACCTCATTCTTTTCCCGCTGCAGACGGCTCAGCTGCTCCTCCAGCTGCAGGGAGCCACACGTGTCTCCCGCTGCATCCCAAGAATGGGGCACTCACCCCCCAAACCCACTCCAAACAGCATGGGGCCACCCTGGGTGCAAATGGGACATGGCCCCACCATGGCTCATCACAACTCAAACCCACTCACCGCTGCCTTGGCCTTGGCAAGGTCATCGATCTGCAGGTGGAGGTCCTCGATCTCCACCTCCATGGATTTGCGGGCCTTGACAGCAGCTGCACAGGTGAACTCTGACTCTTCCAGCTGCAGGGATATAGCTCAGTGCCTGGCCAGGGAACAGGGACACCCTGTGTCCCTCAAAGCCTGCAGTATGAGGAGTTTCTAGATGCACACCTGATTCTTGAGCTGGGTGATCTCCCTCTTGCTGGGTGCGTTGTTTTTCAGGTGGTCCAGCATGATCTGAGCATCAGCCAGCAGCGCCTTCGTTCTCTTCAGGTCCCGGCGCAGGCGCTTTTCCGTCTCAAAGTCCCGCTGGTTGGCCTGTGGCAAGGGAAACTTTGCCACGGCTCCATGCCAGAGGGGTGTCCACCCCACCATGGCCACCTCAGGGTCCCCAGTGCAAGGCAGGTGCCCAGCTGCCCTTCGCCCCACCTGCTCGCTGACAGCAGATAACTTGCTCTCCAGCTCCCGCTTCTCTCTCAGCACCTTCTGCTTGTCCTCGTACTCCTCCTCCAGCTGCACCTCCATCTGCTTCAGCTGGGGGACAGCCAGGGGGCAGCCAGTCAGGGCGGCGGGGACGGGTCATGACCCACTTCTCACGTGTCCCTGCACCCTGGGGACACTGGGTGACCCCACCAGCCGGGTGTTTGTGCAACCAGAGGCACAAAGCCCGGCGTGTGCTGGCCCGGGCAGCAGAAGGACTGGTCGGACCCGCCAGGCCGGTGGAGCCGGGCTGTGGTCGGCTGCGTGGGAGCTGGGTGCTGCGTGACGGTGCCCAGCTGGCAGCTCCCAGCACCCGACCAGGGCATGGGGAGGCATCCCAGGCCCTTCTGGGCAGAGGGGCCACAGCTGAGCCCTACCTTCTTCTGGCATGACTGCCGGATCTCCTCCACCTCCTCATCACGGCTCTCCACCTCCTTGGCGTGGGTCTGCCGCAGCCTCTCCATCTCCATTTCCAGCCGCAGCTTCGCCTGCAAATGGTGAGGACGTGGTCAGAGAGAAGGAGACCCCTCCATGCCACTCTCCAGTCACCACTCACCCTGAAAACTCCCCGGTCTGAGGCCAGCTGGGCTGCCCGCCCCATGGTGACCTGCCGGGCCATGGCACGGAGGGCCAGGAGCCGTGTCGGCTGCGGCGATGCCTGGCTGCCTCCTCTGCCCAGGCAAGCCCAGCCCAGGTAATAACAGCCCTGCATGAAACCACCCCACCCAGAAACCTTGCCCCTCCCCGCCGTACCTGCTCCAGCATCTGGATGGTCCCAGCCTGCTCATCCAGTTCCTCCTCCTGGTCTTTGACCTTCGCCTCCAGGTCCCTCAGCTGTTTCTTCACCTTGGCCAGGGAGGCTTCGTCCTTTGACTCCTGGGAGGAGATGTCCTGCAGCTCTGCCTCCAGCGCCTCCGCCTTCTGTGTCAGCCCTGTGATGTCCGACTCCTTGTCCTGTGACAGACAGGGTCACCGTCAACCCGGGGCACCCAGTGATTGGGAGGCTGGGAAGCGTCCCGGGGCCACTCACCTCCAGCAGCTGCTTGAGGCCAAAGACCTCGGCCACCAGCACATCCTTTTCTCGGCTCAGCTTCTCCCGCTGCAGCCGTTCCCGCTGCACCTCCTCATGTGCTTGTGAGAGCTCACTGTCAAACCTGCATGGGGAGAGTGGGGTGAGCACTCAGCACTCTGGGGACTGATCCTCAGCCCTGTGACAGGGGCACTGCACTGAGCATCGCCCTCCCTCAGCAGCAAGCACTGGGAAGGGTGGTGTGCTGCTGAGTGCTTGTGTAGAACACACTGTTGATGAGTCTTAATTGCCAGCACGGTGGCACCAAGTCACTCAGACACTCCTCCTGACACCTTCACTCCATGCTAATGGGGAGTGCAGCACTGATCCCAGCAGCACCTCAGCTGTTCTCCAGGGCCAGCATGTGCCCATGGAACTGTGGCTGCAAATGGCAGGGGCTTGGCTACTCCAGGGGCACACCAAACCCACCAAGCAGGACATGGAAGGGTCTCTAGGAGAGATGGGCTCTTGTGGCACCTCAGCTCCCACAGCTGCATCCCAGTGCTGGGATTCCACATGACATGGCACCAGTCCCAACCCCAAAGCGGCCACACGACCCCCTGAAGGGGACACAAGCCCCTGTTGAAGGAGTGTTCAGTACAGCCTATAGCCAGGCAGCAATGTGGCAATCTCTCCCAATGCCCCTGGGATGGGATCAGCCGGGTTAGCTCTGAAATCACTGCCTTTGGGGCTTGGAAAACAACCCTACGCTTGAGTTTGTGACCTGCGTTAAACACCTCGGCAGCTAATCCCCGTTTTTTCCTTGCGCTGGGTAATAAACAGCTGCATTAGCACAGACTCCAATCCGCGGAAATTGAAATTAATTAGATTGGATTCTCTCGCTGTATTTGTGTGTGTGATCATTACCATAATGAGATGAAAGCGTCCCTGCTGCTTAATAACGTTAGCAAACTTTGGGGCTGGGAGAGGGGACGGGATAGCAGTGCGTGCCGAGCGGAGATGCAGGGCACTAGCAGCCTCCACCATGGGGCATGACCCCACATGGGATCACTCAGCTCTGCACCCCCCAAAAGGGCACGGGGATCCCCCCCTACAGCAAACACATCCAACTTGGGCAGCCCCATCCCGCTGGAGCCAAGCAGGAGCTGGTGAAGTGCCCAAATCCCTGCTAAAATGGTAATGCCACTTTGCCAGAGGCGTGTCCCCCATTTCCCCCCCGCTGCCAGCGCACTGTCCCCACCTCCGCTGCTTCTTCTCCAGGTCGTGGTTGCGTCCCTGTTGTCCCTCAAGGTGCAGCTTGGTGTCCTGCAGCTCAGCAGCCAGGCGCTGGCACTTCTTCTTCAGTTGCTGCAGTGCCCGCTGGCTCTCCTCGCTGTCCGCCTGCAGGTCCGCCAGCTGTGGGCAGAGGCAGGCAGGCAGTGAGGGCTCTGGGATGCCACCATGTCCCTGCTGTCCTAGCCATGCTGAGGGGACCATGGAGTCCCCAGAGCTGAGCCCGCACTCACCTTGCGCTCCAGCTGCCTCTTGCCCTGCTGCTCCACCTCCAGCTTGTCCTCCAGCTCCTGCTGCAGCCGTTTCTTGGTGAAGTCGATCTCCCGAACTGCCCGCTCGTATTTCAGCCGCCATTCGCCACCTGTGTGGGGAACCAAGGGGCTGTGGGGGTGGCACAGGGAGAGGGGGACACTGCAGGGTATGCCAGCAGCCAGCACTGGAGGCAGGAGAGTACCTGAATCATCATCGTCGAGCTCCCCGTTGAGCTCAGCCGCCCGGATGAGCCGAGCCTCCATCACCTCCATCTCCATTGACTCCATCTGCTTCTTCAGGGCATCGTACTTGGCCTGGGAGGGGACATGGCCGTGGTGAGCACTTGAGGGGACAGGAGACACTGCGAGGCTGGGGAGGGGCACATTTACCTGCAGGTCCTTCATCTCCTTCTCAGCCCGCAGCCTCTCGGCTGTCTCAGCGTCTAGCAGCTGGGAGGCCGACTCGCCGGTGTTCCGCTCGTCCGTCAGCTCCGATGTCAGTTCTGTGATCTGTGGGGGGCAGGGGGAAAGGGACCATGGGCTGGGGCAGGCTGGCACAGCACCATTCCCCAACCCAGTGGTGGCAAAGACCTACCCTGCTCTCCAGGCGGTCGCTGTTGAGCCGCAGCTCGTTACGCTCCTTCTCCACCTTCTCGAGTTTGCTCTTCAGCTGCTGGATCTCTTCCTGCAACAGAGAGGCGGTGAGGGAGGGGGCAGGCGCAGGGAAGAGGCTGGCGGGTAGGAGGCTGGCCGCTCTCTGCCCCTCCCCAGCACCCCCCCAGTGCAGGATGGGCAGGGTGGGGGCTCCCCGGGGCTGCTCTCCCCTGCCAAGGGCTGGGCAGGGACTTTCCCCAACCCGCTCTGCCGTCTGTGCCGACTCCAACCCCATAAATGGTGTCGAAATGCCAGGCAGTCCCAGAAAAGCTGCAGAGGGGTACCCACATCCCCCGGGAGAGGAGGTGGAAGCAAATCCACCCATCAGCAGCTTGCTGAAAGGTTTGGGTGCACCCAGCCCACGTGGGGAGGGAGGGTGCCCACCAGGATGCCCAGGGACCACCAGCCAGTGCTGTGGAAGCATGTCTAGCTGCTAACACCTTCCTCTCTCTTCCTTCTGGCCCCAGCACAGGCTGGGGGGGCAGCAGGGGGCCCAGGTGCCCCTGCTCAGGTGCCCCCACCCAGGTGCCTGTCCCCAGCAGGTCGGGGTGAAAGCTGAGCCAGGCAGCAGCTCCGCGCTCGGCGGGTGCACCAGTGTCTGGTTGCCAGTGCGAGCAGAGCCCCCGCATTTGCCTCTCGGCACACGGTTTCATTTCCATTCTCCACGCTTGTAATTGGGCTCAAGCAACAGCCGGCTCTCGGGATGCTAATGACATGCTGATTCGCAAATTAGGGAGCAATTCGAGCCTGGCGCTGATGGGGCTCAGGCAGACATGGTCCTGCATCTCACCCCATCATGGGCTCCTGCATCCCAGCCCACTGTGGGATCCCGTATCCCAACACACCACAGGATCCTTTATCCCACCCTTCCCTGGGTTTTGTTTCCCACCCCACTGCAGGGTCCTGCATCCCACTCCACCATCAGCTTCTGCATGTGACCCCACCATGGAGTCTTGCATCCCAACCCACTGGGGGGCCCTACCCAGGACCAACACTCCCCCAAGCCCTCCCTGCTCCATCCAGCATCCCCCAGCATGGATACCCACGTCTTTGCCGCGGATCTGGTCCTCGGTGAGCTGCACCTCGATGAGGGGCCGCACTGTGGTGAAGAGCTTCCACCAGGGCCAATCCTTCACCCCTTTGTTCTTCTTGATGTTCTTCTGCACACACCGGATGGCCAAATCCTGGATCTGTGCAGGGCACAGGGTCAGCACAGGGTATGAGGTCAGTATGGGGAAAGGGCAGGGTGTGTGGGTGCTCAGCACCCCTGCCAGCACCCCAGCATGCTTCCCTTCATTAGCGTTTGGGCTAATTGCACCAGCAGATCTGCTGTTTGATCCTCTCCAGCCTCTCTAAATGCTAATCCCGGGAAGGCGAGGATGCCTATTTTACACCTTCTCTAATGATAAAAGTAGGAGCTGAAGTGTGGCTTCATCCTCCCGTGGCGATGCCCAGCAGCCTCCCTGCCGGTTCCCCCTGGCCCCCCGGTTCCCCCTGGCCCCCCACAGCTCCGGGGGAGGCGGGAGGAGGAGGTGCTGGCCCAGGAGGCGCAGAAAGGCTGCACTGCCCATTTTAGGCGAAATTGTGCAGCAGAGCGGGGAGGGGAGAGTCGCTGGGACGAACCTTTCTCTTCTTGAAGTGCTGCCGTGCCAGGAAGCCCCTGCACGCCGCCTGGAAAAGGGTGATGTTCCTGCTGGTCTGTGTGTCCCGCTGCTCCTCCAGCCTGGCCAGTGATCCAGCCCGGAAAAACACCTGTGGGAGGGGAGCAGGACAGCGATGGGTGCCGGCATCCCTCTGGCCATGCCGTGCCACCCTCCTGCTGGTGGGGATGTGTCTTTCCCCTCCGTAGCCACTGGTCCTGTCCCACCGTGGGGTTTTATTCCCCAGCCACAAGGAATGCCGTGGGTGGGAGAGAACAGTGCTGCCCTTTTGCTGTCCCACCGTGCCATGACGCACAGCCCTGCGCACACCCACACCCGGTGCTGTCGGGCACCATACCCGGCTCAAGCCCATGTGGTAGCTGCTCTTCTCCAGGTCCAGTGATTCCAGGAGCTCCTCCACTGCCTGCAGGGAGGGAAATGTGTCAGGGCCAGGCACTTTGGGGTGCAGGGGACCCTGGACCACAGCAGTGACTCTGACATGGGCACGTACCCGCTTCTCATCCACCACGATGTAGTTGCGCCCATGCTTTTTGGTCAGGTGTGGGGCCAGGACATCAAAGCGCCGCCTGAACTCGGCAAACACCATGTGGTCGGGGTAACCTGGGGAAGCAAGGGACAGTGGGGCTGTACGGATGTCCGGGGGATGGCCAGGGACAGCCCCATGTACCCTGACATGCTGAGGCTCATGTTTTGGGAGAGCTGATGGGGTCACCCCATGTGACACAAGGCTCCTTATGGGGTCAGGCATAGCTGGAATGCCCTCAGCCTCCCTGGGAGGTTTTCCTTGGCTGCGTCCTCCAGCAATTTTGGCTGGGATCTGAGGAGAAAGTGGCCAGATCCCTCCTCGGGAGGAGAGCAGTGACACATGTTGCCTGTGCAAGTCCTGCTCTGGCTCCACTCTGAGCCACAGCCAACTCCTGCATCAGGCTCCAGTGCTGAGCCTCCATATCTTAATTAACAATGAGGTATTGATGGGGACATTGACCCCAGCACGGCCGGCTGGCCAGGGCCATCGATCCAGGAGGTGTGCAGGTGGCATCGATTTCCAATCACAGCAGGAAGGGTCCCGCCTCCAAGCAATAAACCCTCGGCCGGGTGGCTGGCCAGCCAATGTATCGATAAATGCTTTGCTGAGCACAACTCAGAGGCTCGCCTTCCAGTGGGACAGGGGCTGGATGCCAATGGGATTGCTGCCAGGAACCAGCGGCACCAGGGGAGACACCCAATTAAGGCCATGCCTGTCCCCATGTGCAGATAACAGCCCAGCAGGGGAGGGGGGACAGGGACAGCGCCGCCCTGGGGAGAGGCTCCAGAGTTCAGAGCAAGGGCACGTGCTGCAGGGATTCCTGGGGGTCTCTGGCTCTCCAGCGAGAAGATGCAGCCGGGACCTCCGTGTTGTCCACCCCCTGGTGCCGGTGGCAGGGCTCACCTTGGCGGTACATGCGGAGGGCGTCGAGCAGGCGGGAGCCGCGGAGCTGGGCGCGCAGCAGGGGCACGTCCAGCTGCATCAGCCCGGCCTCACAGTGCTCCGCCGGCAGCTCCAGCTCGCTGCCGCTCACCCGCCGGCACGGCACAGCCTGCGGGTCCCCGCCGCCCCCCACCTTGGGCAGGAAGCAGTGCACAAAGTGGAGCTTGGACTTCTTGATGCTGTCGATGAGGGCGTCCTGTGGGTGTGGCAGAGCAGGGTGAGCGGTGATGTGCAGCGGTGCCCCAGCCAGATGTGGGGAGCAGCACCCCAGCATGCTTCCCTTCGTTAGCATTTGGGCTAATTGCACCAGCAAATCTGCTGTTTGATCCTCCCCAGCCCCTCTAAATGCTAATCCCAGGAAGGCAAGGGTCCCTCCCTTGGCACCCCCCCACTCACCACTTGCAGCTTGATCTGGATGCAGAGGGATTTCTTCTTGACGGCAGCCACGCCGGTGGTGAAGGTCTTGCGCATGCTGGTGGCCCGGCGCAGGGCCAGCTGGGAGCCCCCCTCCAGCCCTGCCACCGAGCCCGACAGCACCAATGCTGACCCGCCACGCCCGGCAAACAGGCTGCTGATCACCTTCCTACAGGGCACAGAGGGCATGTCACCCCCCAGCGTCACCTCTCCCCCCTGCCATGCTCCCACACCAGGACCCTGCTCACTTCTGGGACTCCTGCAGCAGGACAGAGGCGTTTTGGGAGGCCGGGTTGTGCTTGACGTAGTTGAGCCATCCCGTAGCATCGTACTCCACCCAGTTGGTCCCCGAGCTGTGTCCCAGGAGGAAGTGTCGGGGCTTGTCACTGGGGAGCAGCGGGTTGTGGCCTGCAGGGAAACACAGCACCAGTGGGCACAGCCCTGGCGACCAGTGTTTCATTGGGACATGTCACAGAATCCTAGAATGGCTTGGAAGGCACCCTAAAGTTCATCTCATTCCAACCCCCTGCCATGGGCAGGGACATCTTCCATTAGAGAGGTTGTTTCTGGTCTAGTGGACACAACCCCACGGTTCCAGGCCCCCTCTCCATACCTTTTTTGCTCCCTTCCTGGGGGCCGTAGTAGGAGAAGAGCCGCTCCAGCAAGGTGTCCTCGCTGCCGCCTGGCTGCAGCGCCTCCTCCTCCAGAAGCCACAGCAGCCCTCGTGCCTCATCCGTGCGGGCCAGAGACCGGACCTGCAGGGTCACCACGCTGGCAGCTGGTCCAGCACACCATGGTCCCCCAGGGCAGGGACATGGGGTGGCACAGGGCACCTGGGCCACCCAGGGAGGATGCAATGTCACATGGTATGAGAGGGCTCCTGATTAGTGGAGACCCAGAAGGGAAAGGGTCCATATGGGACACTCTGGCAATGCATCTCACTGAGGTGGGAAATGCAGTGTTGGGCTGAAACCCAGCACAGGGATGGTGCCAGCAGTACCCCCAGTCTCTGCAGCCTCCTCCAGCAGGGACTGGAGGACCCCAGGGACTGGAGAACTTTGGGAACCCATGGACACTGCAGTCCTGAGCACCCTGGGGACCAGAGCATCCCAGGGACCAGAGCACTTCAAGGACTGGAGCAGCCCAGAAATCACACAGTCTCCAGGGCCTCTGCCCACAGTGTAGGCAGCTCCCAGGACACAAGGGGAAAACCATGCTGGGGGATGCACCAGATATGTGGGCTGCACACACACTTGCACCCACGCTTTCATGGCCAAGCATTCAGGACAGCCCCTTTCCTTCCCCTTTACCACCCAAGTCCCAAAAAAGCTGCCCATCTGCTGCCATGATGTGGCTGGAAGGAAGAGTGGTGGGCGCTTACCAGTGCCTGGTGTGAGGACTGGTCCACCGCAGCTATGGAGCCAGAGGAGCTGGGCTCAGCATCAGCCAGGGCAAGCTCTATGTTCTCCTGGTGAGGGGGAACAGAGGCAGGTGAACACCCACACTGCAGAGTAGCAGCGATAGGGAGTGTGAACCCATCAGGGTGTTGGTCTTGATGGGGTTTAGAGTGATGCAGAGCACTAAGGAAGGACTAGGACACATGGAAGGGTCCCCATAGGCTGAGATGGAGAAGCAGTGACAACCATCATCACCACTGACAGCCACTCCACCACCTCCCAGCCTAGCCCTCCTGCGCCTGTGCTCCACAGCCAGCACAGGAGCCCTGGGCAAAGCCCTGGGCGCTGAACATCGTGTCAGAGCTGCTTTGGTTGGGATATCCCAGAGTGACCACCGGGTAAGAAATCAGGGGGGATACATAGGAGATGTCCATGTGTGTATGGGAGGGCAGGAGTGGAGGAGGTGATGGCAGCCCTGGGTGTCCCTGGTACCTCCTTGTACCGCTCCAGCTCACGGGCAAAGGTGCGCTGGTGGAAGAGCTGCTGCAGGCGCTCCTGGGCGTAGTTGTGGCAGAGCTCCTCGAAGGTGGCCCCCCGGCTTTGCCCTGCCAGCTCGGGGTTCTGTGCCCCAGGGGTGTCCACCACTGTCACGGAGCACACCGAGTGCTGGCTCGACTTCAGCGCCCTGGGGGGAGCACAAAGGGACAGTGGGGTCAGCAGGTGCTGCCAGGCATCACCCCCCCGCTCTTGTGCTGGCCCCCCAGCACGTACCTGTTGAGGAGGGAGATGAGGAGTGTGAAAAGCTCGGAATACAAGCCAGCTGCCATGCCCTCCAGGCACTCCAGCGCTGTCAGCTTGGGACCTGGTCAAAGCAAGCCTGAGTGTCCCCAGCCTGGCAACCCCCAGGGCCATCCGCTGTCCCCTCCATACCTCACCCTACCTGTGCCACTGTCCCCCAGGGGAGACTCATCGGGGCCCTGCCGGAAGGAGGTGGAGCGCTGCAGGGTGCCCTTGGGCTGGTGCTTGAAGATGGCAGAGGAGAGCTCCTCCAGGCTGCAGCCCAGCAGGTACGCTGCTTTCTGAGCCCACTCGTGCCGTGCAAACTGCTTCCTCCCAGCTGAAGGGTGGAGAAAGGGCTTCAGGGCCAGGCAGGGCACCCCCAAAAATGGGGAGCATTTCCAAACAGCCCTGAGATGATCTTAGGGACCCACAGAGTAGGCTGGGCATGATGGGCACAGTGGGAGCACATGTTTTGGGGTTTGAAGAGACACAGATGTTTAGGGTCTAAGAGGAGATAGGGGTGAATGGCTTTGTGCTGCTGCAGGGCTGAGCCTGAAGCCACGCTGGTGTGGAGCAGGGACCCTTTGCCACCACTACCCAGGGACCTCGGAGGCTCTGAGCCACCCCACACGGGGACACATCCCTGCTTGGTGACACAGCCGCAACGCAGCCAGACACAGAGACAGGGACGGTGGGGGCGGTGGGAGCTGGTTAACGGTGACACACAGGGACACGGAAGCGGTGACACACGGTGACACATAGGGACACGGAAGCGGGATGAGGGTGGCACGGGGGAGGGGGAAGCCAGAGACACGCGCGGAGAACGGGACTTTACCTTCGTCGGCGTCTGCATTGCAAAGGGCAGCATGCACCATGCGAACAGAGACAGGGGTTAGAAACAACGGCACGCCACGGCACGGGGACGCCCTCCTGCCACCACGCCACCGCACATGCCATGCCTGCCCCCTCCCCCAGGCATCGCTGCAGTGACAAACCGTGGGGGTCCCTTCCCTCTGAGCCCCCCGCACCACGGGCACTGCTGGGGAGCAGCTCGGCTCTGCCCCAGCGCATGGGGAGCCACTTTTGGATCCAGCCCGGGGACAAGGAAATTGTGGAGCTGGTGGAACTCTGAGCACTCCCAGTGTCCATGAGGCGCAGGGGAGGCTTCAGCAGCAGCAGCAGCACAGACCTGGGGGTGGGATGCCCACCCCAAGCAGGATGCAGCAATGCTCCCCCCCAGCAGGATCTGGGATTCCCCCCCAGCAGGCTCCCATGGAGAGGCTCCGGAGTTGCCTGAGCATCCCACTGTGGTGGCTGCAGCGGGGCCCTGCTGCCATCTAGTGCCCTGAGAGCACCCCATAAGCCAGCACTGCACCCCAAGAACACCCCACAGGCCAGCCCTGCACCCCAGTGTGCATCCAGACCCCTCTGGTCCCTTCCTCTTCATCCCCAGATCATTTTTTCCCCCCTGGTCTGCAAATTCCCCAGGTGCAGCCACCAGCCAAATTTGCCATAAACCAGGACACAGCTCCAGGTGCCCATTTTGGGGGTGACGTGCCCAGCTCTCCTGCCAGCATGCAGCACCAGAGGGGCTTCCAGCACAACAGACAGAAAGAGAAAGCCACAGGGGGAGAAAAGCAGCCCCCAAAGCCACATCTGCCAGGAATGGAGAGAAAAGCCGCTGCTGTGGGAGACTCACACCCATGGTGAGTGCTGTGTGCCAGGCCAGCCCTGCCCCACATCACCAATGGTGCTGACAGGACTGGGTTGGGACTCCTCAGAAGCAGCAGGCAAATTTGGGGCCGCCAAGACCCAGCCAGGGTCAGGGTTGGTCCCAGCACACCAGCAGCATCCCAAGCCCCCATTTCAGCCCCCAAATCAGCATGGCGTGGCACCCCCCAGAGCAGAGCCCTCCCCACTCCCATTACCAGCTCCATCTGCCAGTGGGTCTGTGAGGAGGATGGAGGGAAAGGTGTTACACTGGGAATGGGGGATATCCCCCAAACTGCCTCAGCCCCACCCAGGCCCCCACTCCCCCAACTAGGCAGGTGCCAGCCCAGGGTCTGGGCATGTTCAATTTCCCCCAGTTAATGAGACCACCCCGACTATGAGGATAAAGCTGGGTGCCCCAGAGCATTCAGGGTGGCAGGACACTGTCCCTCAGCTGACACAGCCTCCCACCCTCTTCCCCAGGGCTTGGCTGCACTGCAGGCTGTTTGCAAGGTGCTTCTGGACCCCCTCACATCCATCAGTCTCAAATCTCCCCTCATTAATGGCTCCCAGCTTGTTACCTTTGGTTGCCCCGGCGGCTCCCAGGTGGTAAATGGCTCCCAGGATGAGCCAGAAAGCTTTCTGCTCATCTCCTGAGATGCCCATCACCTTCATGGCTGCCAGGAGCTTGCCGAACTGCTGGGTTGCCTTCTGCTTTTCCTCGGGCTACGGAAAACAACAGGAGCCATTGGTCTGAGAGCCCAGCTCTGCCTCCCCCTGCACTCAAGTGGGCCAGAGACCCTCATCTTCCCCTACAGCCCCCACAGCAACAACCTTGGAGGGGGGCACGATGCCGAAGACATTGTTCTCTGCCAGGTGGTTGAAGTGAAGCTCAGTCCTGCAGGGATAAACACTATGATTGGCCCCACGGGGGAGGTCCCAGTGACCCCCCCCACGATGGAGGCCATGCCCTCCTCCCCAGCTCACCGCAGGGTGCTGTCAGAGCAGGCCAGCAGGTAGTAGAAGACATTGAAGGTGGCCTCGTTGGCCGGGCGCCGGGCCACACGCAGCTTCTCCAGCAGCAGTGTCTGGCAGAGATGGGACAGTTGGGAACTGTCCCCAAGTGCAAGATCCCACAGAGACCTTCCCAGCCCGGCCCAGCCCCATCCGTGTTGCCTGCCCAGGGTCCCCACGGAGTTGTAAGGGTCGCCCTCCCACTGCAGGGCAACATGTGAATGCAAACATCACCCAGGCAGCCCATGAGCATTTCTCCTCGGTGAATGCTACTACAAGAGCATGGAGTATGTCTCCTGGATTTTAAGGGTTCAGCTGTTATCACAGAAGGAAGGTGCTTGAAGACACATCCTTTGATTTTGGGACTAACTCGGCAAGCATAGGGAGCCCATCTGATCTGGGTGTGAACAAGGATGAGAGAAAGATGCCAGGTTGCTGAGTGCTGCAAGCATGGCTGGAAATCTCCAGCAGAGCTTGCAGGGGAGGAAACACCAGGAGAATCCTGGAATCATAGAACAGTTTGGATTAGAAGGGACCCGAAAGATCAACGAGTTCCAAACCCCTGCCATGGGCAAGGACACTTTCCCCTATCCCAGGTTGCTCCAAAGCCTTGAACATTGCCTGGCCTTGAACATTGCCACAGGGGATGGAGCAGTTACAGCTTCTCTGGCCAACACTCCCATGAGGATGGACTGGCTCCCATACCATGGGAAGCCACACTAGCAAGGATGGACCAGCTCCCGTGCTGGGGGGGCCACCCCGGTCCCCTCACCTGTACAGAGGCAGACGCCACCTGCCCAGCTTGGTCGAAGTCCAGAGAGATGACCTGGGAGAAGCGTGTGGCGTTGCCGTTCATGCCGGTGCTGCTATTGCCAAAAGCCTCCAGGATGGTGTAGAGAGCCTGCCACTTCTCCACTGCGGGAAGAGAAGCGGGGCAGTGCAGGGGCTGTGCGGTGGGCTGGGGCCAGAGCCGGCCAGGTGGGCAGGTGCTGCTGTGTCATTGCAGCACAGCAGCCCCCAGGAGCACGGCAGAGCCAACGGGGTGACACAGTGACAGCCTGTTTGGCGCGTGGGGTGACATGCCCAGACGTGTGTGGGGCTGTGACCGCAAAGCGAGGGGCACGTGCAGGCAGGACAGAGGGACCCCACACCCACAAAGGGACTCACCGGAGAAGACCTTGCCGGTGCTGCCGGCGATGGTGGCGAGGTACTGGACCAGGTGCTGGCAGTTGGTGGTTTTTCCGCTGCCGCTGGCGCCCAGCAGGACGATGGCCTGGTCCTGGCGGCTCATCAGCATGCTGCGGTACGCGGCCTGCGCCACCGCGTAGATGTGCGGGGACGCGTCCTCCCTGCGGCACCCCTTGAACATGTGCATCACCTGATGGGGATAGGGAGGGGAAGAGGGCAAGGGTCAGCACTCTGCCAGCCCCACTGTGCCCCCTCTGCTTGTCCCTTCCAGTGTCACCCCACAGCAGCGTCACCTTCTCAGAGTACATGGAGGGGGAGGTCAGCGGGTTGATGATGACCATGGTGGGCCCGGCGTAGGTGTGCAGGAGGTTGCCGCCGTAGCGCTGGCGCAGCGTGTGCAGCGTGCTGGACTCGTTGAGGTAGAGGAGGCTGGCGAGGTCCTCCACACGGTCACAGGACGGGGGGTTTGCCTGGCAGAGAGGTTGAAGTGGAGTAGGTCAGGCAGGGAACGGGGGTCTGCCCTGCCAGCCCCCGCCCCGCAGCCCTACCTTCTCCACATCGTCCTCCTCCACCTCCAGGACGGCTCCATCGTGGTCCAGTTTCACCTTCACTTTGCCCTCAGGCAGGGGACTGCCCGCCTCCGGCCGCAGCTGGCTGCCTGTGAGGGGCACAGGGCACTCAGAGGGGCCATGCTGGCAGCCCCCAGGGACACCGCAGTGGGGTCAGGGGGGCTCGCTGTGCCACAGGAAGGACGGGGTCCCAGCAGTGCCCCTGGCTCACCCAAGGAGAAGCCATCCCTGTGCACCAGCCACACCTTCTCGGTCTCGTACCAGGCCTCCTCGGCTGCTATCTGCTCCTCTGTCTTGGCCTGTGGGACAGCAGATGTGGAGAGGTTGGGGTCACCTGCCCCCTGCCCTGTCTCACCCCCTCCCCTCATCCCTGGGGCTGGAGAGAGCAGGGCTGACTTGCCATAGGGCCACGTGCTGGACAGCCAGCACAAGCCACAAGCCACAAACCCTCCCAGCACATGTCCCCAGTTTGCCTGGTGGAAACCCCAATGGGCACAGGGCTACAGAGACCACCAGGGCCCGGCCACAGCTCAGGGCAGACATAAAGACACAGTGACCCACTGGCACATTCACCACGGCCACCTCGGGCAAACCTGGAGGGGCCAAGCTCCCAAACCACAGCCCTGAGAGCAGGCACCCATGCCAGCCACGTGTCAGGATGTAGGGACACCAGACATGCTATGGGGACATGGGACATGCTGCAGGGACATGCTGTAGGGACACAGGACACACTGAGGCACATAACGGAGGCACACAGGACGTGGCACAGGACTCTGACATGGGAAATGCCAGGCTGGTGGCCAGCACAGCAGGGATGTCCCCGGCACAAGGACAGCAGGACGAGCCCCAAAGCCAAACCTGAGCTGCAGCAGGGACGGGGCCAAGGGGAGCTGCTGGCGCATCGTCCGCTGGACCCTGGCGAGGCCGAGAGACGGCGGTGAAGGCGAGAAGGGCTCAGCTCTGACCCGCACACAGCACGGAAAGAGGCGAGGGGGAGCGAGCGGGGCCAAAGCTGTGCCAAACCCTGCGGGCGTTCCTCGTGCCACGGCCACCACTGTGGACAGCGGGGTGGCGAGTCCAGTGCAGTGCTGGACAGACACAGAGCTGGGAAGGACACTGGCCACGAGGCCGTGCTGTCAAAGCCCCGGGATTGGGGGGGGTCACTGCACTGACCCCTCTCTGAGCTCTGCCAGCAGCACGTGCCACAGCTGCTTCGGCACGAACCATGCATCCTGCCTGTGCCAGCACTCTGCCCCTTCACACCCTGCTCCACACGCCTGCCCGCCCCAGCTGCGCCACCTCCACTGAGGGCACCCTCCTGAGACGCCTGGCTTCCCGTCATGACCTCGCCGGGGAGGGGAGAGGCACCCAGCCCTGGCTGCCCTGGCACCCGCCGGCCCCATGGCAGCCCACGGAGCAGGGTGGGATGGGGAAAGCCTTACGCTCCAGCACGAGGCACGGGCGCAGACGCCAGCCCAGCGGCAGACAGAGGATGGCAGGGGGTCGCTGGTGGAGGCAGAGGGCTCCTGAGGACGGGGGTACAGTACCTGGCTGGGTGCCGAGGCGGAGGCGGCGGGGTCCAACTAACGGCAGCAAGGAAGGAGGAGAGAAAGAAGAGAAGGGGTTGAGAGGCAGAGAGCAAAAGCAGCACCCTGACAAGCCACAGGGCCCCAGCATGGCCATGGTCACGCAGCACCACCAGGACATCATCCATTCCAGCCACCACAGTGCCTGGGCCTCTATGGGGATGCCAGCAGTTCCCCATCCCCAGCACGCTGGTCTGGGCAATGATCCCCAAACCCACCAACAGCCCTGGTCATCCATTCCCTGCTGCCAGTGTCACCCAGAGATGGGCCACAGGGTTGGCAGCCAGACACAGGGGTACAGTCACCGTGTGCAGAGCACACAGCACTTTCTGGGCAGCCACACGATGCCCATGCCTCCCCGTCCCTGGGAAGGCGACACGCAAGCACCAACACCTCTGGAATTACAGAAGTGGTGAAGATCCTCTCCAGCCGGAGCTGCGCCTCCTCAGATGGGCTCAGCAGGGACGTGGGGCCAGGGGAAGCAGGGCCAGGGGCAGCCTGGAGGCAGAGCACCATTAGCTCCAGGCCAGCTGCCCCACAGCCCTCACAGCACTGGCACGTGTGCACCAGCAGGGCCATTGCAAAGCCTTCCCAGCCCTGCAGCCCATTAGTGCTTAGGGCAGGTCCCAGGGTGAAGGCACAGCTGGGTACCAGCGCGTACCCACAGTGTCCAGGGACCTGGGTCACCACTCCTACACACCTGCTGGGGGGCAGCCGGGGCATTTTTCACAGGGGTCGGCCGCTTCTCACTGGTCTGCAGCTTCTTCTCCACATGAAACAGTGGGGAGACAAGGGGCAGCATGATGGAGTGGCCACAGCACACATGACTGCCCCAAAAAAATGACTCCCGCCCCCACCACACATCTCAAAACCACCGCAAACCATGCAGGTGAGCTCACACCATGCTGCACTGGGGGCACGACCCGCCGCCGGGTCAGAGCATCCCTTGCCGTGCACACACCGGTACCTTGTGCCTCTCCAGGGCCGTGGGTTTCAGAGCAGACGCCTTTGCCGGCTCCGCTTTCCCTCCCGAAGGCTGCACCGGTGGCTCTGGTTTGGCTGCAGCGCCCGGGGACGGGGACGGCTGTGCGTCCCCACCGGCTGGCTCACGGGACTTCTCCTGCCTGTCCCCCGGCCGGAGCCGCGGCCGGTGCTCCTTGGTTTTGCCCTTTGCCATGAGGGTTTTGAGCCCCTCTGAGATCTCATCCTTGGGCTCCGGCTTGGCAGGGGCTGCAGGCACCACGGTGGGGGGAGGTGGCGGGGCTGGGGGAACCGGGACACCAGTACGGCCTGTTTCCTCCTTCCTCGGGGGTGGCACTGGCTCAGGAGATTTGGCATCTCGGCCTGGCTCCTTGGCACTGCCAGCGTCCTCCCCTGGCAGAACTTTGCGCACCACCTTGCGCACCACCCGGACCACCTTGCGGCGGGAGAGCCCCTGGCCATCATCTCCCTGTGCCTCAGCGGCCGGGCCCTCCAGCCCATTCTCAGCTGCCCCGTTCAGCACCGGCTCTGGGCTCTTCCCTCTCCCAGGAGGTGGCTCGGGGCTCTTTGCGGGTTCAGGGCTCTTCACAGGCTCAGGTTTTGGGGGCTCAGCTTTCGGGAGTGCAGGTGCTGCGTCCTTCGGGCTCTCTGACTGCAGCCACAATGACACTGGTGTGAGTGGAGGTCCAGCCTCCACTGCTGTTTGGGACACAGTGGTGCCCAGGGCTCTGCCCTGCCATGGGGCACAGCTCCTGGCCAGACCCCAGCACTGGGGACACAGCACCCTTCCCCACCAACCTACAGCCCCACAAGGGACCCCAGGGCAGGGAGCAGTGGTGACCTCCCTGCCCCACAAACAGTGACCATTCAACCCTCAGGCTGCCAGCATGGGCGTAAAACAGTGCTCAGGGCATCACTAAGCCCATGACCCTGTATGGTGTCCCCAGGCCCTGTCACAGGGGCTGTTCCCACTAAGGATGAGCCCCAACCCCAAAAGCTCCACCCCGCCCGTGCCCTGTGACACTTACAGCCCCATCCTCCTTCACGGGTCTTTTCACAGCTAAAGATTTGTCCTCGTCCTTGACCTGAGGGTCAGACAAACAAGAGGAGCATGTTTCAACCCACTGCGGGGCCTTGCTGCTGGAAACCCCCCTGGGACCATCACTCCATGCCAGCCCTAATTTGCAGCCCACTGCAGGGACAAGGACGTGTGTCCTTCCAGACTTCTCATCAGCCAAAAAAAACCGGGGGTGAAGCACAGAGATGCACCCTAGTTACAGCAAACCCCAAAGGTGGGAGAGGTACGTGCTCTGCCTGCCTGGTCTGGGCCCTCTCATCATGTGCAGCCAGTGAGGGAGGTGGTTCAGAGTCCCACCACCCCTCCTGCAGGGTTCTGTCACTCTACACGTCACCCCTCCCCGGTGTCACAGCACGTTTAAAGTGTCACCAGCTAATCTCTGCAGCAGCCGCACGTGGGACATGCCAGATCCCTCCTGACCCGGGGAAACCAGGGGCCTCTGGGGGGGTGGGCAGCCAAACCCTGCCCTGAGCTGTGTCTCAAGCGCCAGGACTCGGCTGTGACACTGCAGTGGCAGCGTGCGGTGCATCCTGTGGGCAACACACCCCGACTTGCCATCACACAGCAGCCCCTGGGTGGCAGGTGGCACTGGGGTGGCTCACACTGTGTTAGGGGCTGCTCCAGACACTTGCAAAGCCGTTAGTGATGGTGTTAGTGATCACATGCATGGCGGTGTTGGTGACCCCAGCCCTGGCCAAGCCCCCAGCACAGCCCCTGACACTGCAGCACAATGAGGCCACCATTGTGCTCCAAACGTGGTGCCAGCACTGGGCAAACTGGGGGAGCTGGTCAGCAGCGTGACCCAAACGTGGGGCGCAGGCAAACATGCAAGAGAGACTTCCCTTCTGCTCCCAGAACGCAAACCGGGATGAGAACGCCATGGTGATGTCTCATGGAGCTGCAGCCCTGGCTGGGGAGAGAGGGAGAGGTGAGACGGACTGGGGACAGCACACAGGACGCCAAACCACAGCACAGGGTACAGGCACCTGCCCTTCCCCACCTGGGATCCTCAGGAATGGGGGTCTGAGCCCACCTGGATCTGCTCAGCATACAAACAGTGCCCACAGGAGGGGCCCTAGGGACAGACAGGTGACGAGCCTGAGACCCAGCAAAACTCACTGTGTAAAAAAAACCCCTTTAGTCAGGCTGCAGGACTGTGGCTCCGCTCCCCCGAGCGGGCCAGGCCGCTGTGGTAAGCAAATGCCAGGGTGAGGGAAGGGATATTTTCTGCCCCAGCTCCTTGCTTGCCCTGACAGCCTGGGTTTATTCTGAGCCTGACCCTGTGCCAGCAGCTCTGGTGGGACCTGCTGCCCTGGATGGCACCCACTCTCCAACCCCAGGTTGTGCCTGGGGCCACTGGGGAGAAGCCCCTCTCAGGGCCAGGCGTGGCACAGGGGAGCACCTGGCCACCAAAGCAACCCAGCAGTCTGGGAGTACATCCCTGTCCCCCCAAATGGTGTGAAATGCCAGTGCCTGGAGCACAGGCTGAGCATGGGGGTCTGGAAACAAACCCACCTGTGGGTCAGAACCCCCCAAACACTCTGTCCACAGCGCTCCCACCTCCGAACAGCCTGGCACTGCCACAAAGATCTCCAGAGAGCACAGGCCACGAGGTCCCCACAACAAACAACCCCAGAGCGCCCCAGGGGTGGGTTCAGGCTCACAGTCCCCGATCCCAGCAGCAGGACTATCTCTCACGCACTCCCCTCGTGCTCCCCCAAGCCGTGCTGGCCACGCCGGGGGTCCCCACCTTACCAGAGCGAGCCAGGAGAAGGGTTTCCGCCGGGGCGAGCGCGGCACCGCACGGGAGAGGCACTAGTGGGGCGGCAGCCGGCAGCGGGGACAGCTGGGCTGATAGGGCCACCCTAAAAATAGCCCAGGAATGCGAGGGCCCCGCCGGCGCAGCAGCAGCCGGAGGGAGAGCTGGGGGGGGACAGTGGGGCGGGCAGTGGGGCCTCGCCACCAGCAGCACCGTCACCGCCGCCACTGCCAGAGGAAGTGATGTGGGCCCTGCCGCGGGGGAAACTGCCCGGCCTCCGTCCACCGCCCGCCCGGAGCCAGCGGGAAAGACACCCCCAAGCCCAGTGCAGCTCCAGGGGAGCCACGGAGGGCTCTGTGCCTCAAAGGATGGGGGTTACACAATCCACACCCCCGGGTGCCTGGTGTGGCGCCAGGCGGTGCGACCCTGACACTTCCTGCTCCTCCTCTGGCTTTGCCATGAACACGAGATCCCCACCAAAATGTTCTCGGGGACAGAGAGCACTCCAGCAGCCCATGGTAAAGATGTTTTCATGACAAAGCTGCCTCTGGAAGTCCAAGGTCTCACTGGAAACAGCAGGAGTGGGGCAGTGGACAAGGGCTGGGGGTCAGGAGCCTCTCCGTGTGCGCGCTGATGGGAGGAATTTGAGGCAGGGAGCCAGGCACACTGGTGGCATGAAGGAGCAGTGGTGACACAGGCATGGCACACTGGGACCCCAGCTGGCAGCTGAGCAGGTCCCTGCCCAACTCGAGGGAGACAGATGTGCCTTGAGCAAAAAAACATCCCCAGAGGAAGCAGGGGGTCCCAGCCTAGCACACCCCACCGCACAAGGGACAGGCCACATCAAACACCCTTGGCAGGGCTGGCATAACACAGCAGAGAGTGTCTGCAGTGACATGGGTGTCCCCAGGCAGCACAGGCATGCAGCGACCTCCACTGGGATGCCCAGCCCAGCTGTTTGGTGACAGCAGCATTTCTGTCAGCATATTTCTCTCATTCTTAAGCCAGGAAATTCAGCACACACCGGCCCATGGCTGAGCCCACTGGATACAATCCCCCTCCCAGGACCTCCCCACACTGGGACACTGCAGCAGCACCAACCCCTCAGTGAGAGCAGAAAAAGAGCCAAACCAAGAACTTCCCAAGCACAGAAAAATGATAAAAAGTGCCTCTGACATGATGAGAGTCCCACACTCCCACCCTGGTGGGACATGGGGAACCCAGCCGTGCCACGGCACAGTGGCCTTGCACCCTGGAGACAGTGACCTGCAGGGACCTGGGTGCCCGAGGACAAGGTTGGCCAGCACAGTCACCGGATGCCTGCGGCCCTGCTGAAGCACTGGAGTGGTCAGAGGCGTTTCTGGAATATTTCTGTTGGGCCGGCACACGCCTGAGGAATTTCGCCGGTAAATAAATAAATACGAGTGTGGAGCCGAGCCAGCCCAGCTGCCCCACACGGGGAGCAAGGCCGGGACATGGAGAGGGTTTCACCCCAACCCTAATGCCTGGCCACGCTGTGCAAGCAGCTGGTCCCTGTCACCCCACAGCACTGACAACACCCCAAGACCCAGCGGGTGCTGCCACTGCCCAGCTGGGTCCGTGGGGACATGGGTGACTCAGCACAGACCCAGTTAAACCCCCCATGGTGCACAGAGAGCCCGGCACCGTCCCTCTCCAGCCAGGGAGGGGCTTCCAGAGCAACAGCCCAAAATATGTCTATAATTTCCTGTTTCAAAAAGGATCATTTTTATTTAAATTAGGACCAGAAACATTCCAGGGAGCTTAGTGGGGCCTGGGGGAGAGCTGGGCCTCCCTGTGTGCCAGCACCTTGTGTGAGGGACCCCCCAGCTGCACCCAGCACCCCAGTCTGGGCTCCCTAGCACCGACAAAAGCACAGGGTGTCACTCCGGTGCACCATGCAGGAGGAGGAGGCATCCTGTGCCGGGAGGCGCCTGTGCTGCGGTGACAACCCCACGACACAGTCACCGCCATCCCTCTGGCCGGCTCCCACCGGCTGATGCCATCAAACCACACCATGTTCCGGCACAAGGCTGCATGCTGCAGCCTCTCCCATGCAGCCCCAAGGGCACCGGCGTCTCCTCTCCCCCTTCCCAGCCCAGCCCGGTGCTTCTGGAAGGCACAAGCACCTCGCTGGCTCCCAACACACACCTGCCCCCGTGCCAAGGCGCTGCGACACGGGGACAGCCGTGGCCCGTGTCCACACAGGGTTATCCCACCAGGGGTTATCCAGGCAGCACTGCCCGGTGATGCCTGCAGGGCTCCGGGGAGGAGCTGCGGGAAAGCCACCGCTCCGGCTTGGCGCAGACTCCATCCCGCAGTGCCGGCATCTGCTCGAGGAGCACCTGGAGCCCCGTGGTCACCCTCACTCCATCCTGGCCACCGTCCTGCAGGCACAGGGCCTCGCCATGAACTGTGTGGCTCTCCCCAGTGCAGGCAACCTGCTCTGCAGGCACAGGCACCCTCCTCCCCCTAAAGGAAGGCTTAAAAATACACTAAAGTCCAGTTATACGCTAAACAACGCCACGCTGTTTGCACCCCCTGCCACCATATGGGGGGTCCAGGTCTGCAGGATGGTGATTTGGGGGGCTCTGCTGGAGTGCCCGGCTGGCCAGGACGGTGGTTAGCCTGCGGCAGGGTCAGCAGTGCCGGGCAGCAGGCATGAGGGATGTGGGTCACCCAGCCATTAAGTTTCTATTTATACAGCAGCAGTAGCAGCCGCGCACGCAGGGCTGCGCACGCCAGCAGCAGCTCCCAGGCCCTGGCACTCTGTGTGCCTGCCCCAGTCCCCGGGGAGGATCCCAGTGGGGGACGCCAGCGTGGGCAGTGGAGCAGGCGCTGTCCTTCTGCAAAGTAGCCTTTGGAATTTCCTGGCAGTGAGGAGCAAAGCTCCCTTCTCAGCTGGACTGTGCTCCGTCAGCAAAGAGATGGGGATAGACTTCCCGCAGGCAACGCAGAGCTGGGCTCTCCTGCGGCCCCTCTGGCAGGAGGAAAACCCAACCCGACAGCACCCTGAGCACCTTGGGGGGCAAAACCCACCAGCAATGATTTGCAAGACCTGATGCACGACCACTGCATCCCAGCCACAGCCTCCTACTCCTCCCTGTGCACGGCTCCTGGCTGGAGCAGCCCCAGCACCCGCTGTTTCCCACAGGCCCTGCCAACCCAAACACCCCCGCGAGGATGCTGGCAGAACCCAGGCCCGGCAGTGCCCGCGGTGGGGACAGCGTTACTCACATCCCAGGCAGCACGGCGTGTCCCCTGGCCGCCCCGCAGCCAGCAGCGGCTCAGCTCGCTCAGCTCCAGGATGGGCTGCACCTTTAGCTGCACTGTCTCCCCCGACTGCCGGATCATCTCCACGATCTCGTCCCGGGATTTGTTCTCCACATTCCGCCCGTTGATCTCCACCAGCCGGTCACCCGGCACCAAGCCCAAGGCCAAGTCTTTGGTGCCGGCTCCGGGCTCGGCGAAGTGCACGACGCGCCGGTACACCTGCCCGTCGGGGCCCCGGTCCAGCATGGTGGTGCGGCGCAGGGAGAAGCCAAAATCGCCGGTGTTGCGCCTCTGCAGCTCCAGCTGCCGTGGGGTGGGGGGCTGGGGGGGCACCAGGGCGGGCAGCCGCAGCTCGGCAGGGAATCTCTTGCCGACGAGCTCCGGCACCCTGGCACGCAGGGAGGCGGCGGGAAGGGTGCAGGGCTGTCCGGGGGGAACCCCCTGCTTGTCGAGCGGGGTCTCCAACATGCGCACCTCCACCTGCGGGGAGGGGGCCGCCGAGTGCTCAGAGGGCGTGGAGGTCTCTGAGGTGCTCTCATCCCGGCTTTTCTGGGAGAAGGAGAAGCGTTTGACAATCACCTGGGAGTTCTGCTTGGCCAAGGAGCCAAACTTGGCTGCCCGCTGCAGCACCGAGCCCTTGAAGTTGGTATCGTCCGCCTTGAGGTCGTCGCTGGAGCTGGCCGTGCTCAGGTGGCCCGAGTCCAAGATGACGCTGCCCCGGTTGCTGTCGGAGTCAATATCCGTGAGGTGCAGCTCGGAGCCACTGGCCACTTTAATGGGGATGGGGTTGGAGATCTCCAGGCGGGTCTTGGAGTCCCGCTTGGAAGCACGGTTGAGGTTGAAGAAGCCCCGGCGCATGCTCATCTCCTCCAGACTCTTGAGTTCAGCTGCTGACATTCGCTCCTTTTTCTCCTTCTTCTTCTCCTTCCGGGCCCCATCCTTCTCTTTGTCCTTCTTCATCAGGTTGAACATGGTGGATGAGGGCTCAGGGCACCCTTGCCCCCACGGCAGGGCACTGGGCTGGGGCGCTGGTCACGGCACAGCCGCCTGCAGAAGGACAGACAGGAATGGTGCCATCAGAGAGCAGCACGGCCAACACCCACCCACCACTCCTCCATTCACCCCACTGCTCATCCCAGCTGCCAACACCAGCCCCTGGGCCATGTTCCAGTATTCCCACCCTCCCTGGGGACTGCAGCAACACAGGGCTGAGACTGCCCCAGTCAATGTGTTCTCGCCCTGGCTGGGCACCAAGCCCCAGGGATGCAACAGGGATGGCCCTGTATCCCCAGGGTTGCCCCAAAAGAAGCCCAGAAGCCTGGCAGTGCCTGGCACCAGGGCTGCCTGCAGGCAGACCCTCAGCAGCTCAGAAGACGTTTTGGAGCACCACGGGTGGGCAGGGAAGAAAATATCCCGATGGCTTTTGCAGCAGTTACTGGCGGCAGGGACACTCCCCAGGGTAAAACCCCCCATTCCATCCAGCCATCAAGGTCCTGCCTGCTGTTCAAAAGCCCCTTGTTGTGGAAACAGAGGCCTTTCTGCTGCTCATCCTGGCTCTGGCCACCGCAAACCACAGGGGCTGCCGTGGGCAGTGTCCCCACCAGGGAGGAGCCGGAAACACGGCCTGGAGCGAAGGTTGCTCTAATAAACAGGAACCTGTAAAATCACATCCCTCCCAACACTGATAAGTGTCTAATTTTAGCCAGGGCGACGTAGAGGCTCGTGACGCTGCCGGCGACCTCCAGGAACAGTCGCTCTTTCATTCGGGCATCCCGCGCGGAGCGGGGGGAGCACCCAGCTTCCAGTGGGAAAACCACGGCTGGGCAGAAAACCCAGCTCCCTCCTGGAAAAACCCATGTGCACCCAGTGTCTGGAGACACCCAGTGCCTGGGGGAACCCACAGTCTCACCCTGCATGGGGTGCTATGGGACTCCTCTGCCCTTGGGGTAACTGGTAGCCCCCCCCAGCCTCCATCGAGCGCTTGGGCTGTGGATAAACAACTCCAAAGTGGAGCAGGCGGCTGGCAGCACCCGCGGGACGGGCTGACAGCTATATATAACAGGCCAGGAAACTGTACAGGAACTTAACCTCAGCACAAAGGACAACAGGAAAGCTCCCCACGTTTGAAGCATCTGCTTTAGAGCTCTCCAGCGGGTGTGGGGATGAGGTTTGGGATGCTGTAGGGATAGGTAGCGCTGCCCACAGTGGGAGTGCAGGCTCTGCCAGGGGTGTATGGATGTGCTGTGCTGTGCCAAGCTGCACCTTGGCTCCAGCACAGCATCAGTACTGCAACACCATCACTGCCTGGACCATCTCCCTGCAAAGGCACATGGTCTCCACTGCCCTTGAACACACCCAGCGGGACAAGGGAAACCCGTTTTCCCCTTGGCAAAGCCATACAGGGATGGCAGGGAACTCCCTGAAGCTCGGTGCCCCTCGGGCCCGGGCCAGGAGCACACATGCCCAGGAGAGGCCTGGCCACAGGGCAGGTGAGGACAGACCCCCGCAAGCCATGGCACAGTTTTGGATCTGGGCATACCTCTGAGGTAGTGAGGGGAAGCAGCCTGAGGGACAAGGTCAGGCTTGCACGGCCAGAGGGGCTGCCACAGTTGTGCCCACACCACCCAGCCCCAGGGCTCTGGCTGCTCTGCCCTCCCTGCAGCACCCGGGGCTTTACCCAGACCCACAGTAGGACTCGGGCAGGGCAGGGCAGGGCAGGGCAGGGCCCCAAAACACATGAAAACAATCCACTTCCTTTCTCCTCTCCCAGAACTGCTGGCTGTGGGATGATCACTGACCTGAACCAGGGGACAGCACAGCTCCTTCTCATGACCCACAGCAGGTAGGTCACAAAGGGCACCATGGCCGTGCCATCCTGGGGGCTGCTCCCCTGTGCCGGGGCCTCAGCACAGACAATGGCAGGGAGGGAACCACCTGCAGCTGTTCCTGTCCCCTCTGCGTGACACCTGCCACTGTACCACAGCTACCTGGGCATCCCTGAAGCTGTACAAAAGGGCTGCACCCCTGGGAGCACCCGGGGCTCACCCCATGGCAAGGAGGGGGCTGCTGGGATCCTTGCCGGGGGTCCCTTGGGAGCAGAGCCACTCGCCAGGCAGGTGCTGGATAGAGCCACGGCGCCGGGAGACCGGCGGCCAGCGCGCTCTTTGTCCTCGGTGGTTTCTCTCCCGGCACACAGGCTGCCTCCCAGCCTTTGTACGCTCAACAAAAAGGGGGAACAGCGTTCCCAGCCGCATCGCTAATGAGGCAGCGCTGGCGGCCGCTGCCGCAGCCACGTGTGCCCCACTCAGGGCCACAATAGGCAGCAGTGGGGACACAGGACTTTTGTGGGCTGGGGAAAGGACCGCAGCATCCGCCCTGCACTGATGTCCCCAGCCCGTGTGGGATGCCATTGTGGTTTGCTCCCTTTTCCCCAAGAAGCCTCCCGCCACGGATGGGTGCAGCCCGATGCCGTGAGCAGGAGGTGGCTGCCGAGCGTCTCCTGCCTCCTGATTCAGACCCAAGGAGCCTTCCCTGACTCAGCCCGGGCTTGCCCCGGGACTCCCCTTGGCCAGGCATGTTTGGGGCAGTGGCGTGCATGAGCCGTGACAGGGAAGGGAGAGGCGCCCGCCGGCGCCGGCTGCGCTCTGGGATCGCACGCGAGGATGCTGCTGTGACACTGGGCTGGCAAAAGATGAGGACATCACCTCGGAAGGACCAGGTGGCAGAAAGGGAGAAGCACCTCAACGGCCCCCAAACCAAAAGTCCTTTCTGAGCCACCCAAGCAGGGTCAGGAGCACCTTCCCCCAAGTGCCCCCACCACAGCCACGAGCCCCCGTGCCCCTGCCAAGGCGCCGGGGAGTTCCAGGCAGGGAGGAAGGCGTTCACTGAAACTCCCAGCCACTCCTTCCCTCCTCGAGACGCAATCTCGTCCGACACGCTCCCGCGCAGGGACCTGCACGGCAAGTTTCACGGTCGCCTGCCCTCCCTGCTCTGCTCCCTGAAGCCAGCAGTAGGGCTCTGCTCCCACACCACTTTGGCACAGGAGCTGGTGGCTGTCCCCTTCCTTGGGCACACAATGTTGGGGTACCTCATGCCCTGGCTGTGCCCAGCCAGGAAGGGATGATCCGATGCCAGGGAACAGGAGCTGCTGGCAGCATTTCCGAGCAGCCAGGCCAGCTCCTATGCAGGGCAAATGGGGGCTGACCTGCATGATTGCTCATTGCTGGACACAAGTTTTCCGCAGAACAAGGAAATTTAGGGGGTTTCCAAATCCCTCTGCAGTGCCTTCCCTTATGGACAACGCTGGAATGCGTCAAGAGGAAAACGATCCTGGATCTACCTGAGTCACAGCCAGGATGTGCCATCAGGCTCTCACCAGAGCAGGATTTCAGGCCCTCCTGCTGGAGGAACCCCATGTCCAACAGCAAAGGGGTCCCAGACTGGTTACGAGGGGTCACCCCAGGCCAGGAGGGTGCATGGGGTGCAAGCACCTGCCTCGCCCCAAAGCTGAGGAATGACACAGCTCAAGAGGTCTTACAGGGTAGACCCGAAGGTAGTAGGGCAGGATCTTGGCTGGGCTGCCAGGTGGGACATGGTTCCATGACCAGCTGGGGGGGGTCAGGTGGGTTGCAGCCCCCCCAGCACAGGGCACACACCTCCCTCATCACCCTTTTCCGGCCCCAAATTCACAGCCTGATGTCCTCCATGGCCCAGCCCACGACAAAGGTTAAGGGCTGAGCCACAGCTCGTCAGTGGGCAAAGTCCAGGGCCGATGCAGGTGCTGTGGGAATGCTCAGCTCCCAACTGGGATGGGGCAGTGGGCAGGGTCCCCCAGTGCCAGAGTGCCAGGGCCAGCCCTGGGGTGTAGGAATACACTGCCATGTGCCCACACTTTCCTGTAATTGCCCTAAGTTTAGTTCTGGCACTCGCTGACCAGACAATTTGCATCTCACAGGCCGGCTGGAAACCACACGATTTAGGGATGCACATCCCAGCCCTCATCCTGTGCTCCATATATTCCTCTCCGGGGAAATTAACAGGCACCGGGGTGGCCACAGCCCTGCGAGCCCCGACCACCCCCAGCACAGCAGCTCACTGGGTGCCACCCACCCCTGTCACTCCAAAAAGGTGCCTCAGGTGCCAGTGGCAGCTGCCCCGGCAGCGATGTGGTTAGCGGCGAGCCGGGCTAATGGCTTTGGATGCAATTCCCTGGTGGTGTGGGAAAGGCCCAGGCCAGCGGGTTCTCCCTGGAAGCAGGGGAGCCCTGCAGCGGGTGCTGGGGTACCCAACACGGAGCACCTGACACGGGGCATCCCGCAGGGGGCACACACGGGGGACACGGCACACAGGAACACACCCCGCACAAGGTGACACACGCACACATGCCAACACGCACACGAGTGACACCGGGGGCTGCACAGGCGCTGCCAGACAAGAGCGGGCCATGCGCACACCCACAGCCCGCAACCGGGGGGCGGCCCCGAGGGGCTCCGCACCCACCCACCCACCTACCCACACACCTACAGCGGTCGTGCAACGCCGCGGGGGCACCGGCACGGGCACGGCTGAGCTCGGCTCGGCCCGGCCCGGCCCGCCGGGGGGGCGATGCAGCCGCGGCCCGCCCCGCGCCGGCCGGTGCGTGCCGGTGCCCAGGGCGCGGTGCGGCGTGGCCGGGGCCGGTGGGATGGCGGCGGGTACTCACCCAGCGGCGGCGGGGGAGCGGGGCCCGGTGGCGGCGGCGGCGGTGCCGGGCCCCGGCGGCGGCGCGGGGCGGGGCGGGGCGGGGCGGCTCCGCACCGGGGCGGGCACTGCCGGCTCTGCGCGCGCCGCCCGCCGCGCCGGGCGCGGCTCCGGTCGGCACGGAACGGAACGGAGCGGAGCGGAGCGGAGCGGAGGGGGCAGACGGCCCTGCCCACCCGGGAGCCCGCTGAGCCCGTAACCCGGCTGTAACCACCGAACGGACCCGCGCCCGCAGCCCGGTGCGCGCTCGGGATCGGCGCAACCGCCCCCGCGCACCCACGGAGCGGGGTGACCCCGCGCGCCCCCGCAGACGCACACGCGGTGTGTGCACACCCCCGGTGTGACACGGTGACACGCCGTCCGTCCGGCACTCCCCGCACGCTCACACGCCCCCATCCTCACACACACTCGCATGTTGTGAGCTCGCACTGGTGCACACGCAGCCCCGTGCATCGCACAATGCACACACGCACTCCTGGGGTTCTCCTTTTCGGAAGAATCCCATCAGGAACAGCACTGGATCCAGACAGGGAAGGCTCCAGGCTGCCCCTCCAGCAGGGTGAGTGCCCGCTGGCCCCAGTGTGGGGAATACAAAGCTGGCCATGGCAGAGCTGCCTGTGGAGCCATTCTGCAGCTTCTGCAGCACCTGTCCCCAGCACCGGCTGTCACCCTGCAGGGACTGACTGTGAGGACAGTGGCTGCTCTGCCCAGGAGACTGCCCACAGTTAACAATGAGCATCTCCCAGCACACTCAACAGCGAGAGCAGCGCTGTCTTTGTTACATCCCTTCCACTGGTGTCCGGCTTTGGGACGTCACACTGGGGTTGCTCACACACAATGAGAATCCTGGGACAGATGGTTTCAGGATAAGCCCTCCCATATCAGTGCTGGGACAACCTCCCTTCCTATCAGGCATGGGAGCAACTGGGCCCAGGGAAGCTGGAGTGGGACTTTGGGAACAGGGACCCCAGGCAGAGACATCCACAAGCTCTTTCCTAAAGCACTTCTCAGGCAGTGCTCAGTCTCTGACTGGGAAGCTCAGAGAGATGACAGGGACAGTGCCCTATCCCAGGGTACCCCAGGGGACTCACTCCATACCCCTGCTGCCATCCTGCCATTGCTGGCTGAGTCTTGCGGTCCTGGCTCTCCTACCAACAGGCTGTGAGCCACTCTTGGGACACACCTGTCTGGGTGGCACAAGCCCTGCTCCCTCACGGTGGTAAACATGGCTGTGATTTCCAGCCCACAGCCTGTGCCCAGGACACAATCCCACAGCAGCAGCAGGGCAGGACGCACGGGGCATGGCAGAGCAAGCTGGCAGCTGAGCAAGGAGCCCCGTGCTGGGCCCTGGCCCGAGGGATGCAGTGGTGGAGGAGATGCAGCCCTTGCAGGGACTGAGGGCGGCAGTGAGCGCAGCTGCCTGCTTTTGTCACACTGTCCTTTGTCCCAGGCACGTGGCACGAGGTGCAGGGAGCCGCAGCCATCTGGAGAGCAGGGATGGGGTCGAGTGATCTGGAAGGGCGGCAGAGCCCGTCTGAGCTTTCAGGAGGGTTTTCCAGCAGCAGTGGTGAGGAGACACACTGGAGGGCTGTACCTCTGCCCTGCTCCCTGGAACAGGTGGGTGAACAGCTGGTTACAGCCTGTGGCAGCTCCTGTTTCCTTATCACACTGGGCAGGTGGTTGATGGGCTGATGCCGGTTGGAACTGCCAAGCTGTGGGACAGCACGGGGACCCCAGTGCCACACAACCCTGCCACAAGCAGCCACCCACTGGGGCCACTCTTCCTGCCACATCCCCAGAGCTAAACACCCGGTGTTTTGCAGCAAGCTGACCAGCTGTTCCTGCCCACATGATCCTGTCTGGCTTTGCCAGAAACAGGTTGGGTTGCCCTGAGCAGCTCTCCCTGGCAGGGGCTTTCCCCAGGCACCAGTAAATCCCACATCCAAGGAAACTCTCTGTGTTTCCCAGGGTTTTCTATGGAGAAGCGGGACAGAGCTCCGGTGCCAGTGGCATTTTGCGTGCCCCTGGCAGGCGCAGATGGCTGGCCAGGGCAAGGGCCTGGAGCCGGGCTGGGAGGGGAAGCATCTGTTTTGCAGCACCGCGGGGTTCCCTAAATAGGTCACTGCATTTTTATAGTCTCTCGGATCTAGAAAAACCAGTTGTTCCAGACAACCTGTGGACCCGCCAGCATCGTTGGCTCCCCAGGCACTCGCCGCTGTGCCCCCAGGTCCTTGAGGGGGGGACACCTGCTCCACCAGCACTGTGAGCAGGGGCAGGGTTGGGGGATCCACAGCAGCCTGAGCCTTACTGGAGTCCTGTTATCTGCTGAGAGTGACCTATCCCTGGCCATGACCAGTGTGGGCTGTCCAGGGGGGCTTTCCCCCCACTTGGGGTGGCTGTCAGCTCCAGGCTTTGCTCTGGGATGGTTTTCAGCCAGAGACAGTCTTCCTGCTGCAAGGAGAGGCAGGTGCCTGTGTGGGGTGCAGCAGGATGTGCAGTGCCACACACCCACCGCACAGCCGCATGCGCCGATGGTGTCCCATCCTGCTCGGGCTGAGCTCTCCCTCTAGTGGCACCAGGCTCCTGGCAGAGCCTCCACACTCTGGAGTGGCCGGAGCCGTCACCAGGGCATGTCTGAGGGGCTGGAGTGAGCTGGACGGGGAGCTCCGAGCCGACCTCCTCCCTCAGCCAGGATGCCCCCAGCAGGTGCACAGGGAGTGTGCTGAGGAGGCTTCGCAGGATCATCCCACCACTAGCCCTCGTTTTGGCATCCTTGCAGAGGGCAGGTGGTCCTGCCCCTCCCATTCCCTGACCCAGATTTGCTGGCACGCCAGACCTTGGGGGTGCAGCCCTCGGCTCTGTGTCACAGTGATCCCCCCCAGTGACACTGATCCCACCCCTATCCCCATCCTGCAGCAGCCAGAGAGGGGAAGGATCCCCATAAAGCCCAGCTTATCCCTGTCAGGGCAGTGTCCTGCCCGCAGCGGGGGTCCCCCAGGACCCTGCTGAGCCCCATGAGGCCTGTCTGGTCGGGTGCCACCCCGCCGCGCGTCCCCGCAGGGTCCCCCGGGCCGGGCGCCAGGCCATGCCGCAGGCAGCGCTGACGGGGCGCTTTGTTTTGTGCGGCCTCGGCTGCCCAGCGGGGAGACAAAAGGGGCAGTCAGACGCGGGCGAGCATTGTGCTGGCAGCCATGCGCTGAGGCAGCAGCCTGCGCCGCCACGCTCGCCTCGTGACCCCCGACGGCCCGGGCTGTGCCCGCCATGGTGCCCCAGGGCCTGCAGTGTCCGCCCCATGGGAGCCCCGCGTGGGAAGGGGGCTGTGGGGCTGGTGGCGGTGGTCACTGCAGAGCCGAGGCATCCCCAAGGCCCTGGCAGGTGTCCTGGGTATGGGGTTGTGGTGGTGGCAGTGCCGTGTGGAGTGTTGGGGCTTGGTGTGGCCGTGGGGACATGTCTGCCAGGGCCACGCCAGTTCTCACCTCCAGCCTGCCTTGCCCGTGATGAGAGGAGGGTGTCCACGCCAACACGGTGACAGAGAACATGCCTTGGCTGGTAAAGCGAAGTGACAGTGCCTGGTTGACACCCTGCCGAGCCCACCACCCACAGGGTCTCACGGGGAGGTGTCCCCGCTGTCCCCACGGTGCCAACTGTCGCCAGGGCCAGGCCAGCACCCAGGCTCACCCCGTGACGGCGCGGTGCATTGCCCCTGGAAAATGCCAGCGCGGTCAAATCGTTGAGTCATTTGTGCCCAAGATTATCTGTGCAAACAGCCGCCCCGATTATTTTTTTTTTTTTATTATCAAATTTTTTTTCTTTTTCCCTAAGAATGTGCCTCAGACCATGGGGATGAGCAGCTGAAATCTCCGGGGATCAGCAGGACAATGCCAGAGCAAGCATTGTGCTGACGGCTCTGCAAACGCTGGCACCGGTTCCCGGCCAGCAGTACCCTATAAAAGCTGAGCCGCTGAAGTAGGCAAACATTACATGGGCGAAGCAGCAGTAACCGCCTGAGCTAGGTGAGTCCTGGACCGATGCGCACCTTTCCCACCTCACCCCTCCGCTGCCAGCCGCCTGGGCAGACACCCTTCCTCCTGCCTGGTGGCAAAAGACACCCAGAGGGACTGTCGCTGTTTCCCATGGCATAAGACAGGCTCACACGTCCCTGCTGGCAGCCGGGGGGGCTGAGAGCCCCTCTAGAGCAGAGCACCCCACTGCCGGCGCCCACCGGCACGGCACGCCAGTGGGCATCTCCCACCGTTAGCCAGGGCTGTCCATGGGAGCACACCGTGCCTCCCAAGGGACACCGGGCAGGGGATCAGGCGGGTCTGTTGGACACTGCCAGGCAATGAAGCCCCCTGCTCTGGCTCAGGGGTGCTTTTCCTAGCGGTGGTCTGGCCTCGGGGAAGGAGAAAGGGGGATTGGGCATTGTGCCCTGGTGGGCACGCAGGCTCCATACCGTGGCAGGGAGGAGGGAAAGGGCACTGCAGAGAGAAAGGTGCTCCCTGCTTTGGATGTGTCCCACAGCTCTCTGCTGTGCCCCCTTCCCCATCCTGGGGCTGACAGGAGGGTCTCACTGTGTCTGGTGTGGCTTGTCCCCAGCAGTGGGGCAGCTGTCCTCAAACTCGTGCTGTGGGTGGTGGGCACAGAGCCATCCCCCAGCCTCGCGAGCGGGCAGCAGGGATGCACAGGGACATGCTCCAGTAAAAATGGCTTTTCCTTCCTTCTCTAGACACCGATCCAGCAGCAAAGATGGCTCAGACAAACCCTCTGCCTGTTCCCATGGGCCCATGGAAGGTACGTCCTCACGGCCCCTGTATTTTGCCTTTCCCTGTGTGCAGGTAGGGAACAGGGAGAAGGGCAAAGCCCATCCTCCAGGGCCAGGAAATCTGCACAGTGGGCAGTAAGGTAGGGACGAGCACAGGAAACAGGCAGCCCTGTCCTCTGCCCGTGGGAACGTGCCTCCTGCCTGCTCAAATACCTCCCGGGTGTTTTTCATAAGGCTCTTCACAGCACCCTGGGCCAGCTGTGCCCTGCTCTTACCAGCCATTCTGTGACAGGCAGTTACACAGTCCACAAAAGTCACCAGATGTTGTTTGCCCTCCCCTGTCCATGCAGACAGGGTGAGCATAGGCAGCAGCCACTGTGGAGCGAGGCAGGGAGCAGCCCCAATGGATCTGGCAATAGCGCCAGGCCACAGGTCGAGGAGGGAGCGAGAGGGAGAGGAGAAACACGTGCACAAGTGAGAAGCCTCCCGTCGAAGCCTGGAGCTGTCGCGGGAGAGGAGAGCGTCAGCCGCAACCCCCCAGGGAGGTGCCCCTCGCCCTTTCCCCCGTTAATCCTCTTTGCCCTAGAGCGTTCGGAGCAGAGGCCGGGAGAACCGCCAGCCACAGCCCTGCCACCCGCCCGTCCCAGAACGGCTCCGCTCCTCTCTCCGGACGGCAGCGCTGCCCCGGGAACTGATCTCCGCAGGGGTGAGCAGGAGAGCGGAGCCGGGGCCAGCCTGCGGCTCCCCCGACACCAAGGCAGGGCGTCGCGGGGCCAGCAGTGCAGGGACGCGGAGGCGTGCGGGGCTGTGTCCCAGCCCAGAGGGGTGCCCGGTGCAGCCTCCGCTGGCTCTCTCCCTGACGGAGCCACCTTCCGTCTCCAAGAGGCAGTGAATTGCCTGGGCCCACTGCTGGGCAGTTTCCAACTCGGCAGCTCGCTCTCCGTTCCAGATCACCGTGTACGACCAAGAAAACTTCCAGGGCAAGAGGATGGAGTTCACTTCGGCCTGTCCAAACATCATGGAATGTGGCTTCGACAACATCCGCTCCCTGAAGGTGGAATGTGGCGCGTGAGTACCCAGCTGCCAGTGGAGGGGGTGCTTTCCCAGGCGGGCTGGCTGGGAGAGGGGTGCCCAAGCGTGGAGTGGGACCAGCTGTCCCCATTCTGCTTGGCTGGAGCCAAGCACCACAGCCAAGGGAAGCCAGGCATGGGAGGATCCCACCCTGCCAGGGTAGAGCAGCCAGCCCCGGGCAGCACTGATACAGAGAGGGCCGGAGGAGAGAGGCACCACCCTTGGCATCACCCAAAACTGCCTCCTGCAGTGTTGGACCAGTCAGGTTTGGAACGGGGTTGCTGCCCAAGGATGCAGAGGGGGTCAGTGCTCAGTGAGTGGCCTGGATTAGCCTGGTCCCCGTCCTGCCTGTGAAACCCCATGAAGCACCAGTCCTAGAGAACCACCTCTTGCCCAGGGCCCAGCCCTGCTCTGCCCTGAGTTTTCCCTGCACTGCACAGCTTCCCAGACCAGGGCAGAACCTTCCCGCAGTTTCTCCAGTCCTAACAGGGGTAGGGAGCAGAGCTGGGCATTCCCCTGCACACGGGAATCTTCCCTGGCACAGGCAAGGCCCCTCCCGAGCGGCTCAGAGAGGCGGAGTGTCGGGATCGGTCCCCGCGGTGCGCATCCCTCCGGGGCGGGGAGCAGACGAGATAGATTTGTGCTGCTATCTTTAGGACGTGTAATGCTAATGGGATTACAGCAGCGTGCGTGCTCACGCTGTAATCAGCTCCCTGCTCCAGTTGACGTGTTCCTAATCAGGCTGTTCACCTTGCACAGGGCGGGCTGGCTGCAGGTCATGGCATTGAGGCCCAGTTTGGGTCAGTGGGAGGAAACCCTCGAGCCCCTCAGCACCCTTTGTGCCCCATCAGCAGGGGATCCATGCACTGCACAGCCCGTGCCATCCACCTTCCAACCCCCAGCCCAGGCTCTGTCTCCCTGCTCTGCCTGTGGCTCTGTCCCCAGTCTCCTTAAGTGGACATCCCCACCCCGGGGATGGGCAGGTGCAGCGTGGGCAGCACCAGGGCTTGCAAAATGTGTCCTGCAGGGTGGAGGCATTCCACTCACCTCTCCTTGTTTGCTTTCAGCAAAGAGGGGGAGGCAGAAAGGGGAAAGGTCGTAGGTCCCTGCTCCCTGCTCAGAGCCAGGTGGGCTCTGCCTGCTTTGGGCATCAGGAATTCAGGTCTTTTCCAGCAGTGTCAGGTTGTAATTGGGAAACAAGTAAGAAATGAGGCCTTTGGGACAGAAGGGCAGCTGGGGCATCCTGAAGTGATGCTGGTCTGCGTGAATAATGACAGAGCAGCCAGGGGGAAGAGCCACCTGTGCAGGATGGGCCCCAGGATCTCCCCATCTCCCACTGCAGCCAGGGATGCCGTGTGGGTGCCTCCGCAGCACCAGATGCAGTTTCACACTCCCTGAGTTCTCTGCCCACATCCAGCACTGCTTCCTCTCCTCCCAACCTGTGGGCAGAGGCCAGACCCCAACCTCCTCCTTGCACCTACATCCTGCCCCTATGCCAGCTCCCAGCAGGATGCCTGGAGCTGCTGCAGGAAGCCCTGGCAACCCTCGCTCTGTTTTTGCAGCTGGGTCGGTTACGAGCACACCGGCTTCTGCGGGCAGCAGTTCATCCTGGAGAGGGGAGAGTACCCGCGCTGGGACGCCTGGAGCGGCAGCAACGCCTACCACATCGAGCGCCTGATGTCCTTCCGCCCCGTCTGCTCCGCCGTGAGTGTCCCACCCAGCTCTGAGCCCCTTAAAACGCCCCAGGCCACGGCAGTGAGGTTAGGAAGGAAAAACACAGCTACACCGGGGGCAGGCTCAGCGCTTCCCCTCTCAAACCCAGCAGGATTTGCTCTTTCTGGCCTGTTTTTTAAAGCTTTTGAGGGAATTTCTGGGCAAGCTGTACGTGACCAGAGCTAGGGGACAGCCAGCCTGAGACAGTAGCTGTGGCATAGCTGACACCTCCCAGCCACCCAGTAAACTCCAAACAGCCAGGGTCTGAACGCCTGCCCCTCCAGAAACCCTCTGAGTAACGCCGTAGGGAGTGACAGCCCTGCCATTCCCACCCACGCTGGGGAGGGAGCACCACCTCCCGCTCACCCCCTGCTCTCCCCCACAGAATCACAAGGAATCCAAGATCACCATCTTCGAGAAAGACAACTTCATCGGCCGCCAGTGGGAGATTGCTGATGACTACCCCTCGCTGCAGGCCATGGGCTGGGCCAACAACGAAGTGGGCTCCATGAAGATCCAGTGTGGCGCGTAAGTGACAGGCCGAAGACCAGGAGCAGCAGGGACAATCCGCTGTCATCTGTGCCACCACGGCGAGAGGGGGATGCCCTGTAACCCACCCCTGCTTACCTCTTTGTCCTTTTCTTCCAGCTGGGTGTGCTACCAGTATCCCGGGTACCGTGGCTACCAGTACGTCCTGGAGTTTGACCACCACGGTGGAGACTACAAGCACTGGAGAGAGTGGGGTTCGCACGCCCAGACCTCCCAGATCCAATCCATCAGGCGTGTCCAGCAGTAGCTCCCCACTCCCCAGCACATCTCTGCAAGGTTTCGAAAGCTCACCGGCTCCCTCTTGGTGCTAATACTCCCCTCCCAAAATAACCACCCCCTTCTCGTACTGCCACTGCTTATGGAACAACACTCCCAAAACGGTACCAACCGCCACAATTGCCAATAAATGTGACTGAAAGAAAAAGATAAATCAGCTTGGTGTGTGTTTGCTGTTGTGTGCTTGCGCCTGAGGTTGCACATCCCCATCCCAGGAGCAGGGACCAGACTCTTTGCTACTTACTTTAAGCTGGGCTGAAGTGTGGTAGGGCTCACACGGAGGGAGGTTCAGACCCTCGTCGAATCACAGAAACCCTTGGTTTTTTCCTTCCCTGCCCTCTCCTTCCCCTGACAAAGTAAAGGACACCTGGATTTCCACCCCACCTGTGTACACACAGCTCATGGGCTCCATGGCCAGCACTGCCAGACCTCTGGGATCTAAACCCAGGCTGCTCCCTGAAAATGCAAAAAAGAAAGCCACACTGACACCCACAAACTTTAAAATTTTTATTCAACAATTTACATCACTTATTGTCTGTCTTAACGTATTCGATCTACACAAATTTTTTTTCCTGATAAAATAATAAAATTTGGATAAATTTTGAAGACCTGTTGGTGCAGAATAAACAAAATTTCAGGTAAGGTTTAGGTTGGTTTTTTTTTTTTTCTTTTTTTTTTTCTTTTTTTCTTAAACATTTAGTGTGAAGTATGACATCATTGGTAAAGATACATCATGCCATTACAGCTCATGGACATTACCTATCCTTACAGTCCGTGACATCACCCACACCAGCGCAAGGGGCTGCGCCAGACACAGCTACAGCAGGTTTTACACTAAACTCCTCTAGCCACCCTCTCACCACCGGGAAAACGCCTACGCTTTTCCAGCTGGGCACACAGAGTGCATTAACCTAATCAGAAATTACCGGGGAGGGGAGAAGGAAACAAAGACTACCTTTTACTGATCCGTGTGGTCGCACACTACAACATCGACACCAAAGAGGGGCTGCCCCTCTCCGCAGGTCAGAGGTAATTCAGCTCCTGAGCAGGTAGAGCGCAAACCCCTCGCAGTGATTTGAATACAAACCAGGAAAGAAACGAGAACTTATCGACGGGGAAGGGGGGGCAGGAGAGGAGACTGACCCCGCCCGGCTCTGCCTGCAGGGGATCTCTCCAGCCCCAGCGCGGTTGTGTTTTGCACCGCCCTTAACACTGAAATATTCAGGGAAGGGGGAGAGAGGAGCATCAGTCCCCCCAGTAAACAAGTTGAGGACCTTCAGAGGCTGGGAAGCCACTGAAGGTGTGTAAGTACACGTGTGATGGTAGATAGAAAAGCAGCCCTGTTCTGTATGAAAAAAAGCTGTCAAGTTAGTACAAATTTCTGCCATGGCGAAGGGAACAGGAGGAGAAAGCTGTCAGGGTCCTTCTCCTGTCACAAAATCCCGACTCTCCCGCACACAGGCTCTGGGCTAAGCAACACGTTTCCAAAGGTGGTACCTGCAACCCAATGCACCTAACGCATGAAAACAAAACCAAAATAAAGCTCTCACCCCCGAGGCTGGAGGGAACCCAGTCTCCACTCCAGCCCTGCAGCGGGATAGTGAGGAACCCTGTTCCTCCTGCCTCACAGTGGGAATACACAGCGGTAGGATTCCTCTTGGTTCATTTTGTCATTAGAAGCCTCGAGTTTGCCCACGCCACCGGCCTGCAGCGCAGTGGACTGGTCTCCATCCCCTCCCCAAAGCTGCTTTGCGTGGGGGCTCCCTGTCCCCATGGGGACACCGGTGGGTGCCACCAGCACGCTCTCCCCGGAGACAAAAAGGGCACTGGTTCATCCGACAGCACAAAGTGTATCTGAAACACAAGCCAGCACACCCCGCTCCCTCCGATTCAATTACTAAAGTAGGCTCTTTAAAATAAAAAAATAATATATATATATTTATATAGCTATACAGAGAGATACAGAGAAAGCAAAGGAGAGAGAAAGGCTACTAAAAAAATCAAGAAGCGCCAGTTTTCTGCTACAGCTGTCAGCAAAGAACTGTCACCTTACATCATACCCTCCGAGATGGTGAAGAGAATGGAGGCAATGACAGCACAGGAATGCAAAAGAGGGCAGATAAGTCACTTCTGGTAATGAGACACAAATTAAACTTTCAAAACATGTGCATAGCTTTATTCATCTGCTTCAAACTAACCTTTTCACGGAGCTTCAGCGAAACCCGAGTGTGCAAAATGCATTTCTAAAAAATAATGCAAGCAAGCTTTCACATTTACTGTGGCAGAAGTACAGAAAGACTCGGACAGAATCATCACACGCTGGGGCGGGAGATGGAGAACCCAGAATTGCACAGCTTGGAGTTCTGAGTCACTGACTGCAAACACAAGCGCTTGGATTTCGTTAACTTCAAGCAAGGCGTGTTGACTTCTCCTTTACAAAAAAAAAATCTCGTAAACCCCACAGAAACAAGAACCGCAACCTGGCAGGGAATAAATCCTCTGGATAATGGGATCATGGTGCCACAGAGAGCCTGAACTCCAGCAAAGCCGGTTCCAGACCTTGGCTTGTTTTGGCTCTGCAGGCAAACCACGGCAATACTGATTTTTTTGTCCACAGAAGAGCGAAGCAGCTTTTCTTCCTCTCCCTCCCACTCCCCTCTGAGGTCACAGGTGCCGCTGCACAGGACATCATCCCCCAGACTAAGGCAGCCACTACACAGGCTGGAGTCCAGGTCTCATTTTGATCCAAAGGGTCACTGGGACACAAAGGAACCCTTGACTGTGGATGGGGAGTGGCCCTCCTGGCCACGTCCCCAGCTCACACCCCACCACCTCTCTCCAGAAAGACTAAGCACACATGCAAGGCACATTGAGTCAGATGTACACACACACCTGGGTGTGTGAGAGAGCAAACGCTGACTGAAAAAGAAATAAATTGATGCTGAAAAAACTAACTGAACAGGCAGAGCGCTCTGGCCTATGTATTCGTAGACTATTTTCCAGGCAGTTGTAATCCCCAAGTGTTTTTCTTACACGACTTTAGACCTTCCTTACTCTTCCCCCACTTTGCAGAGAGGTACTTTATATTCCTAAAGGATCTTCTATAAATAGTCAAGTAAAATCCCTTTTTCCCCTCCAGTAAACTCCTCCTCCAGGGTACACATCCCCCACCATGGTCCAGGCGTGACCCATAAAGAGAAGAGGTTCTGGACCTGCCCGTGCCTCATGGCAGCACCTTGATGCAGTGAGACCTCCCTCCACTGCTCCCTAAGCCTTTTACTGGCAGGTTTTGGCTGGGGGGATGGCTTCACCTCACTTTTTTCTTGGAAAACATCCGAGCCAACACACTGAGTGCTCCCCAGGTGGAGAAGGAGCTGGTGGGTCCCCAGCACTGGGATAAGGGCAGGACGGAGGCCATGCAATCCTTAATACTGCTGGTTAACTTCACATTGAGATAAAGCATACAAAAAATCTTTTCGTAGAGATGAGCATTTTCCTTCTAGAGATAAATTCAAACAGAAAACAAATATATTAAAACCGGAGACGAGACGAGCTGACTGAGGTTTTTCTACCTTACAAGTTACTCAGGCACCTTTCCTGCACCATCAGCCATGGAGGAAGGAGAAGCTGAAAACCTCAGGGATTTGCACTACCCTTCCAATAGCAGCTTGAGAAAAGGAGGGAAAGAAAAAGAAACAAAAATGATAAAAAAATAAAAAAGCACAGTGTTCTCTCAAGTTAAAGAGTTCTCCTTTGCTTGCGTTTGCATAGAAATTCCCAAAGGTCAGCACCAAAATCAGGTCCAACCCTGTCCTACGCCCCGGCTCCCCCACTTCCTACGCTCCCCCAGCTAGTGGCTGTGTTACAGGAGGGTTCAACTATCCGCAGAGGAACTACATGGTCATGTTAAAAAAAAAAAAAAAAAACCAAACAAAAACGAAGAACAAAAGTGCATCACACATTCTTGATTTTTCAGGGTTACTTATAGCAGCAGCATCAGCATTAATCCAAGACAATGAACAGTTGTAGATTCGTTCTCAAATGCAGCAACACTTAATGAAATGTCTTCGGGGAAGGGCATAAGAGGGTCCTTCTCAAAAGGATAAAAATGAAAATTAGACTATTCAATATGGACAAAAAGGAGATAAAACAAAAATTAAAGACACAATCTTATTTACATTAAAAAAAACATTCTTGTTAAAATATCTTTACAACACCTAAGCAAAAAAAATATGTATTTTAAGAATAAAGCAGAAACTCCTAAAGCAGTATCCATTTTTGGAACCCTTATTTAGCACCTGAGGAAAGACCGTATGGAAAGCAGACAGGCTGGGGATTTTTTTTTGTTGGTTTTTTTGTTTGTTTTTTTTAGAAAACTGTAAGTTGTATTTTTGCTATATGTTCAGAAGTTCGCAGTACACAAGTTTCATACCACAGATAGAAATGAACAATTCTTTTTTGTTTGTTTTCCTCTTTTTAAAGATCCTCTACTCATTAATAAGGCTGTAGAAAAGGGACACTGCTATCTTACAAAATGGCTTTAGAGCTCTGGACACGTTATACGAAGCTTTCTGATTAACAGTCAAGATAAATCCAGCTCAGCTTCCCCTGGTGAGGGCACAGGCAGGACTCTTG